>NC_090269.1:111992011-114962011 GCF_040414725.1 Anabrus simplex | reverse complement strand
AACTTTTTAACATTGCGTTGTATAGGAATTTCAAGGGACCGCGTGTGAAGATCTAATTATTCACAGCTTCGAACTGAAAGCGTTCGAATTAACGAAGTTGAACTGTATTTGTATTATTATTATTATTATTATTATTATTATTATTATTATTATTATTGAGAGCCTCCGTGCTTCAGGCGGCAGCGCGACGGCCTCTCACCACTGGGTTGCGTGATTCAAATCTCGATCACTCCAAGTGAGATTTATGCTGGACAAAGCGGAGGCGGGACAGGTTTTCCTCCGGGTACTCCGGTTTTCCCTGTCAGCATTTATTCCAGCAACACTCTCCAATATTTCATTTAATCTTTCAGTCGTTAACCATTGCCCCAGAGGAGTGCGACAGGCAGCCGGCATAATTCCTATCCTCTCCACTAGATTGGGGGTTCATTCATTCCGTTCCTGATCCGGTCGAATGACTGGAAACAGGCTGTGGATTTTTAGTATTATTATTATTATTATTATTATTATTATTATTATTATTATTATTATTATTATTATTATTATTATTTAAAAGCAATACCCTCAACTAATTCAATATTCATAAACTCGCACTGAAAACATACACCATATTTAATACTGTACGAGTTCTATAAACTCTACTGGGACAGAAATATCCTCCTTGAGCAAAAGATATTTTTCGTGACAAACGATGTGACAAACGGTTATTTTTGTTTAACTTCCACATCTGTCACTGCTACAATAAAGTAACTGTGAAAAGTAACAATTAAAACGATACTCACCTTTTATTGGTCACAGGCTGGTCACGGAATCAAGCTTGTCTCCTTACGGCTGTGTTGCGAAGTCCCATTCATTCTCTCGAACATGCCCGCACGCATCACTTCACTGTTGAAAGTCGGTGGAGCAAAACACGCATTCCGATTTGCTATAAAGTTAACGAGAGGCAGACAACGGTTGAAATGAAAAGACAACATAGCGTTTTTTCCTGAAATCTAGAGAAGTGAGTTTGACAATGCCTCGATCAAGGATAGAAGACAAGAAAACATGACGATCTGTCTGCCAAACCTCAAAACAAACCGATACAAGGGGATCGATTAAGTAAAATTCCAGCAACACTCTCCATTCTCATTTCGTAGCATATTATGTTATCTATAATATCAATATGGAAAATTACCATACTAATTTATCTGTATGTATTGCACCCGCCCACCTCCTGAGTCCCAGACTAGCATTTATCTCAGGGGTGATCAGTTCGAAAATGATAAAAAAAAAATTTATATAAAGAAAATCAAAAAAATATATATCGGCGCATCAAATGAACACAGGGATGAACGGGGCATGAAAATTTAAGGTTACGGGGAACGACTCATTCATGGATACAAATTTCTGACTCCACAATAGGACTGGGAAGTGACAACTTAAATTCCATGGGCATACTGGACTAACTACAATGAAAAGATATGGAAGCTGTTTTCTATTGAAATTGCAATGAGGAGCAATTTATTAACTTATTTTGCATACTACACATGATGACAAATTTACATTGGGACACTTTTAATCCTGAAAAATAAATGACATAATATTTGGATTTTACCTCATTACTCTGGTAGTGTAAAACACCTGGTGAATTCGTCCCAATTGGGTACTGAGGATCGAATTCACATCCGTATGATTGGACGTTTCACCGCTGGAGATCTTCTTTCGGCGACGAAGGCACGACAGTAACTTTTTACTGTCGTCTCCTCGTTCCGTTTGGACATGAGACACTTCCGGTATGTACATTCTGGTGAGCCGGACACCCACCGTAGAAAATGTTATCGCCTCGAAAAAACGGGAATTTATAATACGGACAAACTCTAGCCTATTATTTCCAGATTCACAAACACACCAGGTAGAGTTCATTAACTCAAAAGCTACTTTAATATTTACACTTGTCAATACGACAAGACGTACGGAAAGGTTCATTACTATGCTCTGACCCTGCAAACATGTGCCGTCCGTGGGTTATTTACGTATCTACCGCTATCTCCCCGTGAAAACCCAACATGTGGTTCAGAGCAGTTCGACACAGGATGACTGTCCCTAGCATATCCTCCTATTCTTATTAGATAATATCATTACCATTCTTTATCTGATCATTAGCATATACTTTGACTACCATCAATTAATTTTATCATTATCATTAATTTCAATTATAATCCGGTATTTGATTATTATCATTTGACATCCGGGATGATTATATGCCAACCCTTGCCGGCGTTTCAAACGAAGGTTAGTTCTTCCTCCTAAATTATCCGCACAATATAATGATCAGCTTCCTCATAAATATTATTATTATTATTATTATTATTATTAATAGTGGAAATCGTGATTATCGTAACCCGTAATCAACCTCGCTATAATACTTCAACTTCTCGCTCTTATTAATTTCACCAAAAAAATAAAATTAAAAAGGTACCTTCATTGGTTATTCTTCTTCTCCTTCTTCAAATATTTTATTTATTATTATTATTAGTTAAAAATCTCAAATCTTTCATTCCATCTCCCAACATCATTATTATGTCCAAAATATAAAAAAAATTATTCTTCAAAAAAAAAGTCGCTTAGTTTTTATTATTATTATTATTATTTTTAAAAAACTTAAATTCGCCTGTTACACGGTAGTTCACTCTTAATATGTTTAACGCATAACCCCTTTTTACAATTTCGATTTATCTTGGCACTAAGCACTCGATTTAAGACAAGATTCACTTGGAGTATGATTATTGTTATTATTATTATTAAAAATGGAAAGATGATATTTTAATATCCACTCTTTAGAATTTAGTCACATATGTTAAATCCCGTTATGAACCACTAAGATCTGCTTTATATCGGTCGGGACAACACGGTATTCGGGACCGTACCTTCAACTTCGTACTGCCGTTAATTTTATATGGGGACACCTGTCCTCCCAAGACACATCTCACAACCTATGGCACATCGCGGCTGGGCAAATACCTCCAATCCCGGCGATTGCTAAACTATTCCTTCAAATTTGAAGTCCATTTCCTTTCATCGGAACTCTTCAAACATTTAATTCATAAAATAATCCTCGGTGCGTGGATTCTACCACTAATAACACCGGCATATGCATTTATATCATCTTAGGCCTTGAGATTCATCTATTTCATCATTACAAACAATACGGCTCAATTTATTTCACGCCGGATATTCGTCCCTCATGACTTCCAACTCTAAATATGGGCTCAAATCAATCTGGGCTTTTAACATATCGTGACCATTCTAATTCACGTGCCTTTATTGCTTTTAAACAAAATTTTAATGGTTAAATTAAAGTCCAAAAACGTAAAATCAAAAATTTACGTAAAATCAAACTGACTACGCGAATGAAAGTCTTTAACGCTACATGTCATCTCCACTTTGATTATTATATTTGCACTGGCTAACTCGCGAAGCACCGTTATTATTATTATTATACTTTAACTTGCACACGCCCAAATATTATCATATTTATTATTTTACTTTCCTTTGTCGACTCACAAACATGATTACTATTAGTATTTTAATGACCTTCCGTACGCAACACAAATCTTCCATACTCTGGCTCTTTCATAATCTGGCTGTCTAATAGAAATTATTCCTAATTAAAATACAAATGATCACCGCAGTGAATGAAATTCAAATAAATGGGTCAGCACAAAAAAAGACTTTAACACTTGAACTGAACTTAAGTCAAAGTATTATAAACAGCATGCATTAATTGAAAGAAATATATCCCATATTTACATTATATACAACAAACAAATACTCAAATTAATTAACCTAACCCATTATTACGTTAATATAAATTAGTTCGTCCGTCTAACAAAAAAATAAAATCATGGACTCGGGAAGCGGACCATGTTAAGTAACCATAATTAATTTACACTGAACCCCGTTTAGTCGCGATAACATTCCCCAATATCAAAATTGTGTACTCATTCCTAGGTAGAATTCCATTGTCTCGTAGCGGATGGGATATAGGCCTTACGGCCCCATGGTGATTTACCCGTCCATCATGTCGCACAATACAAATTTAACATAATAAAACACTTCTGGGTGACTACCCAAGATTAATACCTTATTACACTATTTTACACAAAAATATTAATAACAAAAAAAAACACTTATAGGTGCTCCTAGACCCCTGACACTCGCACAATATACTCTTCATATACGCCCGAAACACACGTCGTGACACATTACGACGAAATGTCGTTCATTTGAACCGGCGCGTATCGCGTCTTCAACCGGCACTTCCTGGTTTATTTTCAAGCCGTCTTGATCATCGCCTAGCTCCTATAATTCCCTGCTCGGATAGTTATTCACCGTCTATCTTGAGGTGTTTCCTTCAGGCTCCGCACACTGCCTTCCAAAGGTACTATCGGCGTTCCGTTAGTTATTTATTATTTAAACACATGACATTCATTAAATTCAACATACAATTGTACTGATTATACACACTCGGTACTATGGATAATTTCACTGTTCGTATTCATTCTCCTAATAATTCACGTACTTTCAGCTCTAACTGACTCCGAATACGTCCCGAGGTACTGACTTACAGAGTCAACGTGTCAGAGTCTCAACTACTTCATTACGACTGACACGACTGGTGACCGATAACGACTGGTGGCTGGTAAGAACTGAGTACTGGTAAGAACTGAGTGATGTGAGGTCCGCTTCTGGACTTTTATGGACGATCTGGTTTCCCGCCGGGGTCATCCGCGGTCATTTCCTGGAGGGGGGGGTTGGTTTCCTAAATCGGCATATGCAGGTGGATTTGGATCTCCTGCTTTATCCCACTTAATACACTGGCGATACACATTCATGTGTCGTATTCTGAACTCCTATCGTTCGGTGATCATGGAAATATCACTTAATTTCTGTCCTCCACCTTTCGCGCGCTAACTCGGCGTCCCTGATGGCGTGCTCATCTCGACCAATGGCGATATAGCGTGGGTCATTTCCACGAATTCATTACTTTAATTTATTACGATTACCATTATTCAACATGGGAACGATATCACAAAAATCCCCTCTATTCAATTGTGTGGTTGGAATAATTTAATTATTGTTATCGGAGAAGCTAACTGGAGTTCACTCTGAGTTTTTCTTATGTTGGTTTATCTGCGGGCCTGTGATATATTTTCTCATTGGTCAACACCGTTTCGGTTAGTTTGAAATCTCTCCCTTGAAACGTAACCACACCAAACGCCTCGGGCGTGGAAAAACTGCCACGTCACATTCTCGGTATTGGTGATGCATCTGCTCGGCCTTGGTCCGAAATATATACTCTTCTACTTCCTGGTAGTCATTATTCTGTTGTTGTGAGCTCTAGATTTAATCCTCTTATCTTCTGACCAGGAAACCTTTTCCCCCTAATGACAAGCTTATTGTGGCGCCGGACAGTCGCGATCACGGCTGGCTTATGTCGAAAATTTTCCCGTCCACACAAAACTGCCACTGTATTCATTTAATATTCCTATATATCTGTATTTCTCATATCAAAATCAAATCATGAAACTAGGGCCTATCTCATCAGGGTACAGTATGTATGTATGTACGTATGTATGTATGTATGTATGTATGTATGTATGTATGTATGTATGTAGGTATGTATGTATGTATGGTTGGTTGGTTGGTTGGTTGGTTGGTTGGTTGGTTGGTTGGTTGGTTGGTTGGTTGGTTGGTTGGTTGGATCCTCAACAGCTCTGCCATCAGCTGTCATAGACGGCCTAGGCATCACTGAAGAGGCGTATTAGGGAAATGAGTAGTGAGGTAGTTTCCCGTTGCTTTCCTCACCGAGCCACGGTTGCTATTACATATCAGTCTGCCAAGCGTACTGAAATGCATCAACCAACCCTATGAGCAACATTTTCACACCATTCATAGCAAGGACTGGCTGCATAAGGAATTGGCATTACTAGCATCGCTCATACCTCAGCCACTTTCATATTGTCAAAGCCAAGGATAAGACAGACACAGATCTATGAAAGTAACAAAATTGCTCTAGCCTATACCAGAAGACATAGTGCACTGTAAACACTAGGTCCTGCCAGCATTGCTCAGAATTTGAAAATAATGGTATTTTTGTATCGGTCATGTCCCCAGTAACAAGGAAATGCACTTTTTGCTTTTCCGTAATTTCTGTCTGTCTGTCTGTCTGTCTGTCTGTCTGTCTGTCTGTCTGTCTGTCTGTCTGTCTGTCTGTCTGTCTGTCTGTCTGTCTGTCTGTCTGTCTGTCTGTACACGCATCACGAGAAAACGGTTGAAGAGAATTTAATGAAAATCGGTATGTGAAGTCGGGGGATAAGCCTCTACAATCTAGGCTATAAATCATTTTGCTCACGCTGAGTGAAATGGTAGTTTAGGGGAAGGCCTAAAATTTAATTCTCAACTATTTATGTTATTAGTGGTCTAATGAAAATCGGTATGTGAAGTCGGGAGATGAGCCTCTACAATCTAGGCTATAAATCATTTTACTCACGCTGAGTGAAATGGTAGTTTAGGGGAAGGCCTAAAATTGAATTCTCAACTATTTATGTTATTAGTGGTCGTATTTTAAAGAAAATGGGTATGCAAAGTTGGGGAATAAGTTGCTACAATCTAGACTATCAATAATTGTATTCACGCTGAGAAAAATGGTAGTTTAGGGGAAGGCCTAAAATTTAATTCCCAAATATTGTTGTTATTAGTAGTCCTATATTGATGAAAATCGGTATACAAAGTCAGGAAATAAGTCGCTATAGTCTAGGCTGTAAATTATTTTATTCACGCTGAGTGAAATGGTAGTTTAGGGGAAGGCCTAAAATGTAATTCTCAAGTATTTCTTATTAGAGGTGTAATCGATGAATGCTACATAACTAAGGTTATATAGTATTAAATTTCCTATTATTCATGTCTTATGCATTGTTACCGTACTGGCTATGATCACAAAGATATTAATGAATTTGGATTTTTGTTAATAAGTCCATATCAGCGCCGAGTAACGAGAAAATGGGTAAACAGTATTTAATGAAAATCGGTATGTAAAGTCGAAGAATAAGAAACTACAGTGTATGGTATAAAATATTTTACAAATCACAGAGTCGAAAGAAAACTAAATGTGAAGGCCTACAATATAGAAAGCTCATAACATTGATCAACAATAACATTAGGCTACATTGACCATTGTTTGTCGTGATGTGCTTTGTGTCTTCTGTTGCCCCTCATCTCCGGTAGATAGGATTACTGCTGCGTACAGAGTATTTTTTATTTGATTTACGTTGCACCGACATAGATAGGTTTCATGGCGACGATGGGATAGGAAAGGGCTAAGAGTGCCTTAGGCCTTAATTAAGGTACAGGCCCAGCATTTGACTGGTGTGAAAGTGGGAAACCACGGAATACCATCTTCAGCGCTGCCGACAATGGGGTTCGAATCCACTATCTTTCGGATGCAAGCTCACAGCTGCGCACCGCTAACCACACGGTCAACTCGCCCAGTCGTACAGAGTGTAACAGCCTGTCTGAATATTGATGGGAAGTAGCTGGGGAGTTAGATAACTTTCTTCTTTAGCATGCCATTCCCCTGGTTTACAAATTTTCTGATACTACTGGTACGTAACACACTGGATCATCATAGCATTCGGGCTATTCAATCCCTACTCTGAGGCACTGATTGGAATGAACAGTGTGCATATTTAGCGGAATAATGGCAGATGAGTGTTCATGGCAATCTGCGGCCTGGTCATCCCAGCTCTGGAACTTTGGACTATTAGATTAGCACCGCAATCTAACCACAGCACTGTTCGTTAAAAGTGATAAAACGTGCGGCTCTTCATTTGATCGAGTATTTTATATGATAGCATTGCTTTTAATCGCTACATTCATACTTACGTTTTTGTAATGACCTATGTTGATCTCAGGTTAGGAAAACCACAAAGTCAGTCTTTCTGAGAATCCCGTAGCGAAGCACGGGTACATCAGCTAGTAATCTAGGGCCTATATATATAAAAGAAGAGTTTTGTCTGTACATTGCTCAGAATTTGAAAAGAATGGTACTTCTGTATCGGTCATGTCCATAGTAACAAGAAGATTTACTTTTTACTTTTCCGTAATTTCTGTCTGTCTGTCTGTCTATCTGTCTGTCTGTATGTATGTACACGCGTCACGAGAAAACGGCTGAAGAGAATTTAATGAAAATCGGTATGTAAAGTCGGGGGATGAGCCGCTAGAATCTAGGCTATAAATAATTTTATTCACGCCGAGTGAAATGGTAGTTTAGGGGAAGGCCTTAAATTTTATTCTCGAATATTTATATTATTAGCGGTCCTATCGATAAATACTACATAACTAAAGTTATATAGAATTAAATTTCCAGTTAATTATGTCTTATACATTTTTACTGTACCGGCTCTGATAACACAGATATTAATAAATTTGTAGTTTTGTTGCTAAGTCCATATCAACGCCTAGCCACGAGAAAATGGGTTAACAGAATTTAATGAAAACCGCTATATAGAGTCGGTGAATAAGAAACTACAGTCAGGCTGTAAATAATTTTAACCGCCCGAGATGAATGGTAGTTTAGGCGAAGGCGCCTAAAATATAATTTTTAAATACCGGTACCTATGTTATTGGTGCTATCGAAAAGTACCACATAACAAAAGTTATAGACAATACAATTTCCGATAATTTATGTTTCATTCAGTTTTACTGTACCGACTATGGTAAGAGTGGTATTTCAGAAGGCCTACAATATCGAAAGCGCATAACACTCATCAACAATAACTTTAGATTGACCATTGTTTGTTACTGATCAACAATAACTTTATATTGACCATTGTTTGTTGTGATGTTCTTAGTTTCTTATGGTCCCGCTCAACTCCGATAGATGGGATTACTACTGCGTACCGAGTATAACAGCCCGACTGAACATTGGCGGGACACAGTTGGGGAGCTGGAAAACTTTCTTCTTTAGTATGCCATTCCTCTGGTTCATGTAGCCTCCGTGGCTCAGACGGCTGCGCGTCGGCCTCTCACCGCTGGTAACCGTGGTTCAAATCCCGGTCACTCCATGCGAGATTTGTGCTGGACAAAGCGGAGGCGGGACATGTTTTTCTCCGGGTACTCCGGTTTTCCCTATCATCCTTCATTCCAGCAACACTCTCCATTCTCATTTCGTAGCATCTATCAGTCATTAATGTATCACTGGGAGTGGCGACCCCATCGTACTAACAGCCTATATATATATATATATATATATATGCTTCATTTATTACATCCCTGACCCGGTCAATGACTGGAAAACAGGTTGTAGGTTTTCATTTTCATTTTCCTCTGTTTCATACATTTTCTGATACTGCAGGTACGTAACACACTGGTTCATCATAGTATTCCAGTTATTCGATCCCTACTCTCACGCGCTGTTTTGAATGAGCTGTATGCACACTTACGGCAGAGGCTCACTTAGTAGTAGTAGTAGTAGTAGTAGTAGTAGTATGACCTGGTCTAGAATTGCTATTTAAGCCTATTTCAAATTATAGCACCACAATTCACTAAATAACTCAATAGTCAACCCTGAAAAGAGCCGTTTCTTAAGAAAAGCTTCTTCCTCTTCACTTTTATTAAATTCTACATTCATTTAATTCCAAATTAGCAGTGAAGAGGGGGCTTCTCCTCTGGCTTGAAGGAAAAAATTGCCTGCAAATCAGATTTTTTTTTTGCTAGGGGCTTTACGTCGCACGACACAGATAGGTCTTATGGCGACGATGGGATAGGAAAGGCCTAGGAGTTGGAAGGAAGCGGCCGTGGCCTCAATTAAGGTACAGCCTGGTGTGAAAATGGGAAACCACGGAAAACTTCAGGGCTGCCGATAGTGGGATTCGAACCTACTATCTCCCGGATGCAAGCTCATAGCCACGCGCCTCTACGCGCACGGCCAACTCGCCCGGTCAGATAGGTTTTTCCGTTGCCATTGTAGTGAATTGAGATTTTCCGACTCATTGGGTACTCCTCGGAAACAGATTATTAAAAAGGCATAGTTTTTGCCCTGGGACTCTCCACTATTCGCCCCCCCCCCCCCACTCCACCGCGCACCGCAGAAAAAAGACGAAGAGTGTTCACGGATCAGAACTGTCTGCGACTTGGTCATTCCAGCTCTGGAATTCCAGCATAGTACTGTTCGTTAAAAGTGAGAAAGTGTGTGGTCTTTCATTTGATGGAGTATTTCATATGAAAGTATTGCTTTTAATCGCGCCATTCCTACTGACGTCATTGCAATGACCTATGTTCATTTCAGTTAGAAAAACCACTAAGACACTCTTTCTGAGGATGTAAAATGGCTGGTGAAGAGTGAGTGTCTACCATTATAATGCAAACCCCCCAACCTGGTGGTGGCTGATGGTAGGCAAGCGGGCCTGTCATTACAATGAAAATTCCCTAACACAGTCTTCATATGAGAAAAGACGTTTGGTGACTTCCCCGTCGCGTTTCTAGGGTAACGTTAAGAGCTATGCAATTTAATACAATCTTGCTCACAACGTGTACACTACCTAACCTATAATTCTGTATACAATGTAGAATTCCGTAGCGAAGCACGGGTACATCAGCTAGTAATATTATAATGTAGGTAGCCCTGCGTGATGTCTGAGTCAACGATTACCCCTAAGCAGTTGAATATGTCAAATGCTTACACTTTAAGTACCACATGACAGCAGAAACTTAAACAAATATACTATAGAGTATATGATGCACTATAGTGTATTTGACTTAAAGCTATCTCCCACGAAAGCGCTCTCACTTGGAAGACATGCCCTGAAGGTCACATTCTGTGTCATTAAGCTGCTACTAGTGACTGTTCCCACTTCTCAGTTACTGTTTTCACTAGTACATTATTCTGTTGTCGTTACTCGGTAACCTGATAATTTTTTGTCCTCGTTACATTTGTAATAGTGACAGGCATGTAACTGTGACAACGGAACTACTGCGTTATTTTTTCAGCCTTCTCTGCTACTTATTTGTTTCTGTAACTGCTACCCATGCAGAGTTTAGCTCAAAATCCGTTTAGGTCAAATTATGACGAATAAATCGGCTTTTAGAGCCCATAAGTGCCTGTCTTGACAGCTGGCGTATATTTTGCGTTACATGTTGCTTTATGCGCCTAAATTTAATTTTACTTTCTGCTTCAATACGTCTCGCTGGTCTGCGGAGAATATACTATAGCTCTATCACATTCTGTGAGGTTGAGAGGACATTATTTCGATTGACTAAAAACAGGCATTAGTTTACACTGTAGAAATACACTACGTAACTGGAGAGTTAATTGTTTCAGTAGTTTCATTCTGTATTCACAGAATTGATACGAATAACAAACTAACTGTTCAAAATATGCTAATAATGGCGGGCCTCCGGAGAGGCCTGGTGGGGCTCTTTTTGTCTCAGACGGCCTATTACGCGACTTGCATGTCTGTGAAGATGAGGGCCGTACATAGGATGATTTTTAATGCTGGATACGTCACACAAACCCAGCCTCCGAGCCTTTGGAATTAACCAATTAAGGTTAAAATCCCCCACCCGGCTGGAAATCGAACCCGGGGCCCTCTGGACCAAAGGCCAGCATGCTAATCATTTTTAGCCATGGATCTGGACATTCAGTAAACCTTTATTTAATATTTTCCAGGCAATGTTTTAAAATTTAAACATCTGAGTATTTATGTCCGCTTCCTTGGTGAACGGTCAACCATCGAGGTCATCTGTTCCATTCCCGACCGGGTCGGGGAATTTTCACCACGTCCAGTTAATTTCTATGGGTCAGGGACTGGGTGTTTATGTTTCTTCCTTCTCGTTCCCCTTCATATACAAACTTCACACCACAGAAACACTGCTGAATAAATCCACGCAGAATTGCTGTTAAGAAGGGCAGCCTGTATTTAACAGAACTATCTCCACATGTCCATCACAGTTCACACCAAGGTGTGGACAGAGTGGGAGGTAAGGAGAAGACGAAGATGAAGAGGAAGAAGACAATTTTTGCTTTACGTCGCACCGACACAAACAGGTTTTAAGGCGACGATGGAATAGGAAAGGGTTAGGAGTGGAGAAGAAGCGAACGTGGCCTTAATTAGGGTACAGGCCCCAGCATTTACCCGGTATGAAAATGGAAAATAACGGAAAGCCATCTTCAGGCCAGCCGACAGTGGGGTTCGAACTCACTATCTCCCGAATGCAAGCTCACAACTTCGTCTGTCTGTCGTAAGAGGCTACTAAAAGGGCCCCGTTGCTCTCAGTTTGGGTGCGTGGATTGGTGACCACAGGGCCTTGAGCTGAGTCCTGGCATTTCTTCCAATTACTAGTACCAGGCTCCTCACGTTCATCTATCCTATCCGACCTCCCTTCTTCAACTCTTTCCTTTTGCGATCCCGACGGTATTCGAGGACTCGAAGCCTATGAAGTCTTTCATTTTCACGCCCTTCGTTGCCGATACCCGTATTTTTCGAAGTGTCTGATCCCTTCCAATTTTTCTCTCTGAATAGTGCTACATAGAGGATGATTGCCTAGTGAAAAAATTAAATGAAATGGCGTATGGCTTTTAGTGCCGGGAGTGTCCGAGGACACGTTCGGCTCGCCAGGTGCAGGTCTTCTGATTTGACGCCCGTAGGCGACCGTCGCGTCGTGATGAGGTTGAAATCATGATGAGGGTGACACATACACCCAGCCCCCATGGCAGCGGAATTAACCAATGACGGTTAAAATTCCCGACCCTGCCGGGAATCGAACCATGGACACCTGTGACCAAAGGCCAGCACGGTAATCACCACCATCACAACCGCATGGCCCTAACCGCATGGCCAACTCGCTCGGTAGAAGATGAAACTACAAGTTTATACACATTTTGACACTTCCTATTTTAACCTGTATAATGCCCATTAAGCCGCCTCTGTGGTGTAGTGGTTAGCGTGATTAGCTGCCACCCCCGGAGGTCCGGGTTCGATTCCCGGCTCTGCCACGAAATTTGAAAAGTGGTACGAGGGCTGGAACGGGGTCCACTCAGCCTCGGGAGGTCAACTGAGTAGAGGCGGGTTCGATTCCCACCTCAGCCATCCTTGAAGTGGTTTTCCGTGGTTTCCTACTTCACCTCCAGGCAAATGCCGGGATGGTACCTATCTTAAGGCCACGGCCGCTTCCTTCCCTCATCCTTGCCTATCCCTTCCAATCTTCCCATCCCCCTACTAGGCCCCTGTTCACTATAGCAGGTGAGGCCGCCTGGGCGAGGTACTGGTCATACTCCCCAGTTGTATCCCCCGACCAAGAGTCTGAAGCTCCAGGACACTGCCCTTGAGGCGGTAGAGGTGGTATCCCTCGCTCAGTCCGAGGGAAAAGCCGAACCTGGAGGGTAAACAGATGATGATGATGATAATGCCCATTTAGGCTGTCTAAAACAGAATTTTTAAGCCTAAATGTCCTCAAATTAACCATCACTGATAAGAAAATACTGTGAAATAGATAACTTCAAGACCATTTTCGGCATTAATGATTGTGCCTGCCGATCTTCGCATAATCTGCTGTCAACGCACATGGAAATAATGTACAAATACACTGACTTATCAAATGAAATTACGGTGACATAAAAGAATCCAGAAAATAATCACTGTAGGCTATCTATAGTAAGTTAATAGCACTGATAGGTCTTACGGTGACGATGGGATAGGAAAGGCCTAGGAGTTGGAAGGAAGCAGCCGTAGCCTTAATTAAGGTACAGCCCCAGCATTTGCCTGGTGTAAAAATGGGTAACCACCGACAACCATCTTCAGGGCTGCCGACAGTGAGATTCGGGCTCACTGTCTCCCAGATGCAAGCTCATAGCCACGAGCCCCTAACCGCACGGCCAACTCGCCTGGTTATTCCAATGAATTGCACCACACTGAGTTACGTGATAATTCCACAACGTTCCAACTGTAACAACGCCTACCGACTAACAAAGGTTCGAACTGTCAAAGCTCAAAATTTGAAGAAGTGACATACGAACATGCGTAGAATAGTATCGACAATAGAGCCAACAGTATTCAACAACACAACAACAGATTTCACGGTATTTCAGTTATGTTTAATAGAGTGCATGTTGGCGACCTCGTGTATGACGCAAATGAATGTGAATTACTAACTTTCTTCCTTTAATTAATCCGTTTTCCCTCCAGGGTTGGATTTACCTTCGGACTCAGCGAGGGATACCACCTCTCCCGCCTCAAGGGCAGTGTCGGTCGGGGGGGGGGAGGGATACAACTGTGAAGAGGACCGGTACATCCTGTGCTGAACAGGGTCTTGTGGGGGGGGGGGGATGGGAAGATCGAAGGGATATGCAAGCAAGAGGGAAGGAAGCGGCCTTGGCCTTAAGTTGGGTATCATCCAGGTTTGCCTGGAGGAGAAGTGGGAAACCACTTCGAGGATGACTGAGATGGGAATCGAACAGCCCTCTACTCAGTTGACCTTCCGAAGTTGAATGGACGCCGTTCCCGCCCTCGTACCACTTTTCAAACTTCGTGGCTGAGGCGGGAATCGAACCCGGACCTCCGGGGGTGGTAGCTAATCACACTAACCACTACGTCACAGAGGCGGACATGAATTGCTAACTGCTGAGTTTAAAAACATGTGGAGAGTGCTTGTCTGACGACATAAAATATCGGTTATTCCTAATGATTTGCCAGTTAATAAAATTAGCCGCTCACGCGCAATAGTAAAAATTCGGATGTTTATGGATAGTAATTACATGTCTCTCTCTATGACTTAACGACGTCAGGTGTGACGATGTCACCCTCAGTTATCCTGCATACATGGTTGACATGTGCTTTCATAGTGATGTAGTGCACTATTCAATGTTTTATAAGAAAATGAAAATGCACAGCCTTTTCCAGTCATTTGACCGGGTCAGGAATGGAATGAATGAAACTCCCATCTAGTGACGAAGATAGGAATTGTGCCGGCTGCCGAAGCCTGTCGCGCTCGTCTGGGGCAATGATTAATGGCTGACAGATGAAATGATACTGGAGAGTGTTGCTGGAATGAAAGATGAGAGGGAAAACCGGAGTATCCGGAGAAAAACCTGTCCCACCTTCGCTTTGTCCAGTACAAATCTCACATGGAGTGACCATGATTTGAACTACGGAACCCAGCGGTAAGAGGCCGGCGCACTGCCGCCTGAGCCACTCGTATATATGTATGTTTTACTATCGGATTTACGTCGCACTAACACATATAGGTCTTATGACAACGATTGAATAGGAAAGGGCTAGGAGTGGAAAGGAAGCAACCGTGGCCTTAATTAAGGTACACCTCAGCATTTGCCTGGTATGGAAATACGAAACCACGGGAAACCATCTTCAGGGCCACCGACAGTGGGGTTCGAACCCGCTGTCTCCCGAATGCAAGTTGATAGCTACGTGACTCAAACCGCGAAGTCACTTGCTCGGTTTTTTTATCTTGAGTAATACCACAAGAAGGCAGCATTTTTGCATTTTACCTTGTTCCTCGCGGGACTGCCTTGCCGAGGCGGTGAAGGAGTGTTCAGTTCGCCCGGAAGGACGTGGGTTCGAATCCTCGTCAGGAAGTCGTAAACAATTTAAGAAACGAGATTTCCAATTCCGGAGGTGCACATGGTCCTGAGGTTCACTCAGCCTACTCCAAAAATAAGTACCAGGTTAACCCCTGCGGGCATGGGCGGGCGGGCGTGGAGCTAACCACTCTACTCCATCAAATGCCGAGGTTACGGATAGTGCAAGACCTTACGTTCCACCCCTCCAAGGGCCTTCATGGCTTGTACGGAAATGACTTAGCTTTGCTTTAACCTTGTTGGTCGCACGTTAATAAATATATCTAATAGCATTTAAGAGCACCTACAAGTGACTTGTCCACTTCTTTACCGTAACCCGCCATTCGAGATGGATCAGGCTTATAGGCACGATTTCGTTCAAAGGTAAGATTGGAGGGGACTGCGGAGTAGGGACTGTAGCCGAGGGAGGGAAAGGGGAAATTAAACCTAAGTGACCATCTCCTCCACCACTGGCCACAACACTTGTTGGTGAATAACTACAATATGTACAGCATCTAATTCAGTATCTGCGTATGATAGCCCAGACGGCTCTAGTACAGTTAACCTCTTCAGTCCCGAACCTGTCCTTTTGCATTCTATTTCTTACATTTTGCTCAAATAATTTTAAAAAATTCACCATAGAAAATTAGTGTGTTTCACTTAGTTATTTTATGCATGTAGCATATATGCTACATCAGGACTCAAAGTTGACTTTCCTACCATTAGGCCTATTACTTTTTTCTTAAATTATTTTGTATTATTGTAAGTAAACACAACCACATGTAGAGCATATGCTACATACGGACTAGGAGGTTAAGTGTAAAACCATAAAGCATTTTACGCATATCGATACTTAAAACAATGCATCCAATTATCTTGGCATGACAAGTAATTAACTATGGAATACTCAAATTATATTAAAACATCCATGCAAGTTTTTCAGAGTTTCATTAATAAGATTAATGCTGTCATAATTTTGTACAGAGTTATTGAAAATTCGGTCGAATAAATTACTGAAAATAATACTAGATTTTACGGAAGTGCAAGCTAAATACTCCAATGTTGTATAATCATACAAAATTTTACACACTTCCACACATATTTGTGCATATAGAATATTCGTATACGTATGTCAAAAGGAACTCCTTCTTCAAAATAATGGACGAGTGATAATGTGGCATAAGAAAATCCAACCCAACCCAACCCAAGTGACAAAACTGAAAAAAAAAAAAAAAAAAAAAAAAGCACAGAAAGGAAGACAGATATGTTGCATGTTTCATGTGAGTGTTACTGTTTCCCTATCAATAACTTCCATTTGACGAGTTGAAGGGAGGTACACATGTAAATCAAGGCAAGAGGATTTATACATATTCTTAGTTACATGTGGTGGTTCAAGAAGGCCCTGTTGAACTAAAACTTCAACTCTTTAAAGCTGGAAACTTACAAGAGCAGTGGGTGACAGCAATCAGTGATACTAGCAACACACAAGAAACAACACTGAACCAAAGATCACACACTGAACAACTGATCGCGTAGTTTATAACCTCACCACACTCCCGGCATTCAACACGCTCGGCTGGGAGTGGGGGCGGGAGTTGACAAGACAGTGTAAGTCGAGTAGTGATGGGCTAGCGACGGAATCGAGTAGAATCGAGTAATGTGCTCTTAGAATCGGTATTACTCGACTCCAGACTCGAGTCCAAGCATACTGGTGTCGCTATCTGTGGACATGCCTTAGAACTAAAATCTACTGTACTGGAGTGCACGGCATTCAGGGTCACCCACAGAATATTTTTGTGGTGTGGAGTGCAATATGTTTGCTGCTGATGATTGATGTTGTTCAGTCATCGGTCGTCAATAATTCGATTGTTATGATTATTATTATCATCATCATAGGCACTAAAGGTTGTGACTTACTAACAAACTGTCAGCTGTTTAGCTAGAACAGAATGACGTTCTGTCCGCTGATTTGCTGCGTGAACGTACGTCACATTCTGGACGCCTCATCTTAATACCCGACATTATATCTGCCGAAAGTATGATGTACATATAAACTGCTGTAATTCACCTGTTCCCCCGGACGATTGTAGGCTTTGGCGCGGTTAGCAATAGGCTATGGTTACAATAAATCTATCATACTACCGATCATATTAGCACATCTATGCCCGTGTATATGCATAATGGCTACATGAGATATAATTTACCAGTAGCGAAGCAATACAATGTGTGCAGAAATACCGTCTATAGTCTACAAATAGCACATGTTTAAAATACACTAATTACAACATACATACCGTGATAGGGATTTGAAATAATAATAATAATAATAATAATAATAATAATAATAATAATAATAATAAAAATGTTATAACTTTTACGTCCAAGTACGTACATTTGTATGGTTTTCGGGGATGCCGAGGTACCGCATTTAGTCCCCCGGGAGATTTTTTACGTCCCAATAATTCTACCGACACTAGGTTGACGTATTTGAGCACCTTCAAATACTACCGGAATAAACCAGTATCGAACCGGCCAAGTTGGGCTATGAAGGCCAGATAAGCTATATTATCAATATTAGAATAGATGGCATATTCAGTGAAGTGTGTGCGAGACGCCGTAAACGGATATTTTCATATCTTATTATGCGTATTAATTGGCATTATTATCGTTCTCAAGTAATTATCAAATTTAGGTTATTCCTTTTGCGCATTCATTCGGTTTTTCCATATCGTACCGCGCTGTCGCAATCCCATAAACCCTCAGCGACCGCTTGTACGCATGCTTCATCCATCTACGAGCCGGCGAGTGAGCGAACGTGTGACGTCATGCTATCATCGAGCTTTCGCAAGCGAAGCGAGTCCGAGCCTGGACTCGAAAGAATCGAGTACCGCGATTCCAGGCATCACTCGCGCACATCACTAAAGTCGAGGCCACAACGCAACGTGCTTCCCACTCCATCAAGGCTATTGTAAGCTGTTCTGCAAGAAGTGCACAGTCTGCTTTACTCCTGCGTACTGTAATAATTTTCCCATGTGAAAACATTTTGTATTAATGACTCAGCTGAAGACTAACAAGGATAACGGTGAAGCCCAAACCTCAATTCAGAACGATGGAACGTTATAATGTAAGCATCTGACACATTGTTCCTTTTACGAAATTTGAAATCAGTGAGAATAAACGTCGCACGTATTTCTGAGAGCAAGGCATCGGAGACTGATATTGCAGCCTAGACTCTTGCCCCTCTCCCCTCGACCCTCCTTAGGCGGCTTGCTAGCGTAAGTCCGATAGGTGCTGGGAGGACCGGGCGGTAGATGTGCTAGGTTTGGATCCGTCAGATCGCCAGTGCTATCAACCTTGCACTTTTTATTTCGAAAAAATTCTACTTGTGCGGGGTGTCGACCCATGTGGATCATTTGCCCCTACTGGCACCATATTGTATGAACCTGCGTGTAATTGGAATTGCGGTAGTGTGTGAGGAAAGGAAGATTAAGGACGTTACAAACACCCAGTCCCCAGGCCAGGGATATTAATCATTACAATCAAAAAACCCTGACCCGGCCGGTAATCGAAACCGGGGCCGCCGGGTGACAGGCGGACGCGTCGCCCTCTACACCGCGGAGTCGGACTCAACCACGCGTTACTCATCGTATTGGGCTATAATTCGTCACCTCATACTTCTGACTAAATTATATAGATAATAGAGCGCTGGTATTTAACTCGCGTTTACTTCCTCATTCTTGTAGGAAGACACTGCAGGGCTGCTCTTATAGGTAGATCTGCTAAAATGAAATGCACTCTTTCAGGTTTAGTGTTATCTTTTGTTGGTTGGAATCGAACCCGTGATCATGGGTCGGACACCACTGTTCATCTCCCGATTGTAAAATTCTGCATGTTTATTTACAGTAATAATAATAATAATAATAATAATAATAATAATAATAATAACAATAATATCCGCCTCTGTGGTGTAGTGGTTAGTGTGATTAGCTGCCACCCCCGGAGGCCCGGGTTCCATTCCCGGCTCTGCCACAACATTTGAAAAGTGGTACGAGGGCTGGAAGGGGGTCCACTCAGCCTCGGGAGGTCAACTGAGTAGAGGTGGGTTCGATTCCCTCCTCAGCAATCCTGGAAGTGGTTGTCCGTGGTTTCCCACTTCTCCTCCAGGCAAATGCCGGGATGGTACCTAACTTAAGGCCACGGCCGCTTCCTTCCCTCTTCCTGGCCTGTCCCATCCAATCTTCCCATCTCTCCACCAGGCCCCTGTTCAGCATAGCAGGTGAGGCCGCCTGGGCGAGGCACTGGTCATTCTCCCCAGTTGTATCCCTGATCCAAAGTCTGAAGCTCTAGGACACTGCCCTTGAGGACGTAGAGGTGGGATCCCTCGTTGAGTTTGAGGAAAAAACCGACCCTGGAGGGTAAACAGATAAAATAAATAATAATAATAATCGTATGGCCTCAGCTACCGTGTGCAGACATTTCAATTTGACGCCATCTGGCTGTCTGCTCGTCAATTTCGACGTTCCGTTTTACTCTAGGCCCCCACTAGATGGCAGACCGAGTAAACCGAAACTCTCTTGGGCGTCTATGGCTGAGATTTAATGAATTTTGTCGGGTAAACACCAAATGTGTCACCAGAGATCTTTTACATGCCGACATTGTACGACATGGAGTGTCGAATGGACTTTTTTCCGCCCTTCAAAAATCCGACTACCTCTGCCGGGTTTGAACCCGCTATCTTGGGATCCGGAGGCCGACACTCTACCGCTGATCCACAGAGGCAGCTAGTAAACAGATTAAGAAGAAGGATTAGAAGAAAAGAATTTTACTTACTTCGTAGAATTTAATTGTTTCAGTTATTCAGTAGATATTGTACCGAGAGGTACACCTCTACGCCGCACATTTAAATCTTGCGCCTTAAAGAACTCCTCTACAGGAGAAACAGTGAACTGGACCAAATTATAAATTTTCTCTGAAGCTGGCACCACTAAAATTTTGTTATTGTGAAGTTTCCAGTACTGTGTGAATTTCAACTCGTTTTTGTTTTCCATTCATCAAGAAGTTGGGACATTCTCTCATAGATGTCACTGCTAGAAAACTATGATCATGCACCCTGGTGCGAAGTGAATGAACCATTTTGAAGAAATTTTGTATTCATAAGTTTTTTTTCTTACTAAATTTTGTTCATTCATCTTTGGGTTGGCAATATTTATCTTTTCTTTCCGCCTTTTTTGAATTTGGCCAGTCGGAATTTCTGTAATTTATTTTCAACCAATCCCGTATTTCTCCTTCGATATTGAGTGTAAACTTTTCATCCACCAATAAAATTGTGAGGGTGTGGCTGTTTTATTCGTGAAAGGTCTCGAACTTTCCCCGAAGGTTCATAAACTGCAGATTTTCCCGTCTCTTGGCCATTTTTCATCGTCATCTAAGTGTGTATGTCAAGCAGGGCCCGGGAGGCGCCTCTTTCATCAGGTTTCAGTTCTCCGACGAGGTATGGCCACTTAACATCTTCACTTTTGCTAGCTTCGCAGTTTAACCCGAGGGAAAGGTTCGAAAGTTTAACTTTGTAACCAACTCCCTTAAAATGTTATTCTCCGTGCTGCTTATGTAAAATTTCATAAATCTTTAACTGTAAACCGGGGATAGAGAGTGATATACCCTCTCGAGCTCCCCTTCATCTTGGTTTGAGGTACCGTATTTGTATCTGCAATATATTGAAGTTATCTCCATTCGCGCTACCTCATTAGTTTGGGATTAGCCCCTGTTTCGTTGGCCGAGTGCCCTATAGATCTGCAAATTGTTTGGGGAGCTCAATCTTTGAGTCCATTCCAGTTGTACTGGGGCTGTTTATTGAACCGGTTCTTTTTCACTAACGCCCCGTAGGTTGGGTACTAGATACCTCTGTGTAAATAAGATGGCTATTTGTAAATAGTGCCTTGTAAGGCCTGTGATTATTAGATTTCCGTAGTGTGTTGCCTGGAATAGGCATGAGAACTGAGAGCGCGTGAGCTCTTTTTTCTAGTGTTGTAAAATTGCCACTGGGAGGCTTGATATTGTAATTGGGAGCAAGTGCTCCATGTATTAGGGGATTTTTGCCCTTTGTGTAAAATTGTAATCTTTTATAAAGTTGAGCTGAGAGCTCAGGGAATGTAAAGCAAAGGGCTGGAAGCCCTGGTTACTAAACAGTCACTAAAGTTTGGGTTTTCTCGCGTTGTCTAAACCTTGTCATAGTACCTGATATATCATTGTTATCTCACTAAGTGAAAAGTTGTTAACGTTTTGTTGTTGATTGTTGAAATTCAAAAAATATAACCTTTGTTAAAGTTTTAAATTAACTTTGAGTAGTTAGACCCATTCACCCCGGCACCTTCTTTCACATCTGCTGGTCCAAGAGAAACCCCGTAACAGATATAATGGAATTCATTGTTTTGTGAAATGTTTTGAAATTTATCTTTGACAACAGGAAATGCAAGACGTGTTTGGGGGTTTGCGGTGCCGTGGGGGGGGACCCTACTGTAGGTACATTGTAAAGTGGTTTGCGATGTTGCTGCGAGCTCTGCCGGACACACCATACACCCGCCTGCATTATTTCATCCCCTGACAAGCCAACATCTTCTATCCAGGCTCCTCCCGCACCCCGCAAACTTGCTAAACTCTAGGAACCTACTGAGAGCTCTCTTGCCAGAGCCCGACTGCCTTAACTAAAGAGAAAAATTCTTGCTTGCTAAACAGCTGCCATGGTGTGCAAGACTTTGCCATATGTTTGAAAATAGAAAAGCGAAATGTTTACAGCCAAAATAGTAAAGATAAAATTGTATAACTGAATAGCACACTACCATTAGTTTGACTTCGCTATGTTCTTCTTTTTCTTCTTAATCTCTTTATCCTCCAGGGTTGGTTTTCCCCTCGGACTCAGCGAAGGATCCCACCTCTACCGCCTCAAGGGCAGTATCCTGGAGCTTCAGACTATGGGTCGGAGGATACAACTGGGGAGGATGACCAGTACCTCGCCCAGGCGGCCTCACCTGCTATGCTGAACAGTGGCCTTGGCGGGGGGGGGATTGGAAGGGATTGACAAGGAGTAGGGAAGGAAGCGGCCGTGGCCTTAAGTTAGGGAAACCACGGAAAACCACTTCCAGGATGGCTGCGGTAGGAATCGAACCCACCTCTACTCAGTTGACCTCCCGAGGCTTAGTGGACTCCGTTCCAGCCCTCGTACCACTTTTCAAATTTCGTGGCAGAGCCGAGAATGGAACCAGGGCCTCCGGGGATGGCAGCTAATCACACTAACCACTACACCACAGAGGCGGACCTTCGCTAAGTTACAGAATGAAATTATGTTAAATGCTTTTGAAAAGGCTGCGGAGCACTTCATGCACCATCCGCCACAACGTTAAACTACCACTGGGAAAACAAAGTAAGAAATATATTCTCCAACATCCATTTTTCAACGCTCGCTCTTAATCGACAGTCATATAGGCTTCACTAAGTTTGTGAGAGGTTTTCCTTATTCCTTCCATTCACGGCTATTGCCTTTCAATGCCTAATCATTTGAGTGGTTAGGACTACCCCTCCGCTGCTAGTTTGCTGCTTTAAGCTATATTCACAACCGCTACACAATGAAATTATTTGGATACACCGAGCTCGATAGTCGCAGTTGCTTAAGTGCGTTCGTACCCCACTGCAGCCCTGAAGTTGGTTTTCCGTATTTTACCATTTTTACACGAGGCAAATATTGGGGCTGTATATTAATTAATTAAGGCCACGGCTGCTTCCTTCCCAATCCTAGCCCTTTCCTGGTCCATTGTCGCAGTAAGATCCATGGCGGTGCGACGTAAAGCAACATGCAAAAGGATTCACAGCTTTAGCCCTTCAGGCAAGCAGCTCATTGTTGAAAAAGTACTACGGGTATGAGCAACGAATTTTAGGTAAATAAAATATAATAAGTTATGAGAATATGTTCTTTATTTATTCCTAAAGTCCGCCTCCAAGGTGTAGTGGTTAGTGTGATTAGCTTCCACCCCCGAAGGCCCGGGTTCGATTTCCGGCTCTGCCACGAAATTTGAGAAGTGGTACGAGGGCTGGAACGCGGTCCACTCAGCTTCGGGAGATCAACCGAGTAGAGGGGTGGTGGTGGGGGCTTCGATTCAATCCTCAGCCAACCTCAAAGTGGTTTTTCGTGGTTTCCCACTTCTTCTCCAGGCAAATGACGGGATGGTACCTAAGTTAAGGCCACGGCCGCTCCCTTCCCTCTTCCTTATATATCCCTTCCGATCTTCCCTGTTCACCATAGCGGGTGAGGCGGCCTGGGCGAGTTACTGGTCCTCCTCCCAAGTTGTATTCCTTGACCCAAAGTTTCAATCTCTGGGACACTACCCATAAGGCGGTAGAGATGGGATCCCTCGCTGAGTCCGAGGAAAAAACGAACCCTGGACGGTAAACAGATTAAGAAAGACAGAAAGAAAGATTCATTCCTAAAAATTACAGTCCTTTTCTTAATCATCGCGACAGAGCGCCGGCCTGTCACCTCTGGTTTCCCTG
The DNA here is from genome assembly GCF_040414725.1 of Anabrus simplex. NCBI lineage: Eukaryota > Metazoa > Arthropoda > Insecta > Orthoptera > Tettigoniidae > Anabrus > Anabrus simplex. Next base: position 114,937,863 of record NC_090269.1, on the reverse strand, counting down.
GTTCAAATCCCGGTCACTCCATGTGAGAATTTTTGCTGGACAAAGCGGAGGTGAGACAGGTTTTTCTCCGGGTACTCCGGTTTTCCCTGTCATCTTTCATTCCTGCAACATTCTCAAATATCATTTTGTTTCATCTGTCAGTCATTAATCATTGCCCCAGAGGAGTGTGACAGGCTTCAGCAGCCGGCACAATTCCTATCCTCGCCTCTAGATGCGGCTTCAATCATTCCATTCCTGACCAGGTAGAATGACTGGAAACAGGCTGTGGGTTTTTCAATCATTTCTTATTCATGGTTATCCGGTCGGTTAGATTAGCAGTTAACCTTTTTCTACTATTAGGAGCGCTAATAATAATAATAATAATAATAATAATAGTAATAATAATAATAATAATAATAATAATAATAATAATGACGTATGGCTTTTAGTGCCGGGATGTGTCCGAGGATTTCGATTCGCCAGGTGCAGGTCTTTTGATTTTACGCCCGTAGCCAACCTGCGCATCGTGATAAGGATGAAATAATGATGAAGACAACACATACACACAGCCCCCGTGCCCGGGAAATCAACCTATTATGTTTAAAATTCCCGACCCTGCCGGGAATCGAACCCAGGACCCCTGTGACCAAAGGCCAGCACGATAACCATTTAGCTATGGAGCCTGACACTAGGCTAATATGAGCCAGTGCATTGTTTCACTTAAGCGCCACTTCGAGCCCTAATGTGAGTCAATGTAGAGTTTCACCTAAGCCCTTATAACTACATTCAGTTTAGATCTTTTTTTTTTTTTTTTTAAACGGGCGAGTTTGTCGTTCGTGCGGTTAGGAACGCGCAGCTGTGAGCTCGCATCCGGGAGTTAGTGTGTTCGAACCCCACTGTCGGCTGCCCTGAAGATGGTTTTCCGTGGTTTCCCATTTTCACAACAGGTAAATGCTGGGGCTGTTCCTTAATTAAGGCCACGGCCGCTTCCTTTCCATTTCCAGGCCTTTCCTGTCCGATCGTCGCCATAAGACCTATCTGTGTCGGTGCGACGTACAGCCCCTAGCAAAAAAAAAAAAACAAATAGCAAATATGTATCATTTTATTAAAGAAAATAGCGCAGGGTGGGCTAAAACTTACACATTCGAACCAGTGGACGAATAATGTTGATAAATTGAGTTGATTATTTCGTACCCTCCGGCCTATATTCTCATGGTAACATTTTTTCGACCAACGGGACTCGAACCAGCTCACCACGATGTCAAACAAAACAGTCTTGAGGCATTAACGATCACGGGCATAGGCGGGCTCTTTTACAGAATGTATACATATATTTTTAAATACTCTCGACTTTCGATTTATCCAATCGGATGAACAGCGTTGCGGTTTCAATCAATACTGATCTGCATTTAGGGCAGTCGCCCAGTTGGCAGATTCCCTATCCGTTGCTTTCCTAGCCTATTCTTAAATGATTTCAATGACATTGGAAATTTATTGAACATCTCCCTTCGTAAGTTATTCCAACCCCTTACTCCCCTTCCTATAAATGAATATTTGCCCCAGTTTGTCCTCTTGTATTTCCTACTTTTAAAGACGCCACTCAAACTTATTCGTCTACTAATATCATTCCACGCCATTTCTCCGCTGACAGCTTGGAACATACCACTCAGTAGAACAGCTCATCTTCTTTCTCCCAGTTCTTCCCATCCCAAACTTTGCAACATTTTTGTAACGCTTTGCTTTTGTCGGAAGTCACCCAGAACAAATCGAGCTGCTTTTCTTTGTTTTTTTTTTTCAGTTCTTGAATCAAGTAATCCTGGTGAGGGTCCCATACACCAGAACCATACCCTAGTCGGGGTCTTACCAGAGACTTATACGCTCTCTCTTTTACATCCTTACTACAACCCCTAAACACCCTCATAACCATGTGCAGAGATGTGTGTCCTTTATTTACAATCCCATTTATGTGATTACCCTAATGAAGATCTTTCCTTTTATTAACACCCAGATACTTACAATGATCCCCAAAAGGAACTTTCACCCCATCAACGCGGTAATTAAAACTCAGAGGATTTTTCCTATATGTGAAACTCACAACCTGAGTTTTAACCCCGTTTAACATCATACCATTCATTGCCTACTGTCCATCTCACAATATTATCGAGGTCATTTTGCAGTTGCTCACAATCTTGTAATTTATTTATTACTCTATAGAGAATAACATCATCCGCAAAAAGCCTTACCTCTGATTCCACTCCTTTACTCAAATTATTTATTTATATATATAAGAAAGCATAAAGATTCAATAATACTGCCTTGAGGAATTCTCCTCTTAATTATTACAGGATCAGATAAAGCTTCGCCTACTTTAATTCTCTGAGATCTACTTTATAGAAATATAGCAAACCTTTCATCACTCTTTTGCCTAGTCCAATTGCACTCATTTTTGCCAGTAGTCTCCCATGATCCACCCTATCAAATGCTTTAGGCAGGTCAATTGCGATACAGTCCATTTGACCTCCAGAATCTAAAATATCTGCTATATGTTGCTGGAATCCCACAAGTTGAGCTTCAGTGGATTAACCTTTCCTAAAACCGAATTGTCTTCTATCGAACCAGTTATTAATTTCGCAAACATGTCTAATGTAGTCAGAAAGAATGCCTTCCCAAAGCTTACATGCAACGCATGTCAAACTTACTGGCCTGTAATTTTCAGCTTTATGTTTATCACCCTTTCCTTTATATACAGAGGCTACTATAGCAGCTCGCTATTCATTTCGTACAGCTCCTTCAATCAAGCAATAATCAAATAAGTACTTCAGATATGGTACTATATCCCAACTCATTGTCTTTAATATATCTCCAGACATCTTATCAATTCCAGCCGCTTTTCTAGTTTTCAACATTTGATCTTGTTGTAAATATCATTTTTATCATATGTAAATTTTAATACTTCTTTAGCATTATCACCTCCTCTATCTGGACATTTTCCTTGTAACCAACAATCTTTACATACTGCTGACTGAAAACTTCTGCCTTTTGAAGATCCTCACATACACACACTCCTTGTTCATTAATTATTCCTGGAATGTCCTTCTTGGAACCTGTTTCTGCGTTTAAGTACCTACTGTATACATACCCTTCCATTTTTCACTAAAATTTGTATGACAGCCAATTATGCTTGCCATCATGTTATCATTAGCTGTCTTCCCTGCTAGATTCAATTTCCTAGTAAGTTTCATCAATTTCTCCTTACTTCCACAGCCATTTGTAACTCTATTTCATTCCAATCTGCACCTCCTTCTTAGTCTTTTTATTTCTCTATTATAATAAGTAATAAGGTGGGTCTGAACCATTCCTTGCCACCTTTAAAGGTAAGAACTGGTTTTAACATTCCTCGACAATTTCTTTAAACCCATCCCACAGTCTGTTTACATTTTTATTTACTTACCGTTTTCCACCGATCATAAATAATTTTTAAAAACTAACTCATGCCTGCTTTATCAGCCATATGGTACTGCCTAAATTCCTTCTTTTATAACCTTCCTTTCTATCAAGTTTATTTAACTACAACAAAGACTACTTCTTGATCACTAACACCATCTATTCCTTCGGTTTCTCTATAGAACTCATCTGGTTTTATCAAAAACACTAAAAATGCAGGAGTGTTAGGAGTTACAGTAATACAGAATTACAAAGGGCCGGGATAATATTGCCGAGTCGTAATACTACCAGGAGTGGCACGACCTTGAATTTAGGTAGTCTGAATAGTTTTCTTTGCCTTACTTTTTTCAATAAAATGTGGCGTTTATTTTTCTATTTATTAATTGGGGTAAGTGCTACTTTCACTGCAACGTATTGAGTAAGTTAATAAAAACCATACAGTAGTATCATTTACACCGAGCTCGATAGCTGCAGTCGCTTAAGTGCGGCCAGTATCCAGTATTCGGGAGATAGTAGGTTTGTATCCCACTATCGGCAGCCCTGAATATGGTTTTGCGTGGTTTCCCATTTTCATACCAGACAAATGGTGGGGCTGCACCTCAATTAAGGCCATGGCCGCTTCATTCCCACTCCTAGCCCTTTCCTGTCCCATAGTCGCCGTAAGACCTATCTGTGTCGGTGCGACGTAAAACAACTAGCAAAAAAAGAGTATAATTTACATATTACCTCATTTATTATCATTTTAACTGTACTTTCAGTACGCTTGTTCTAATTTTAACTTTTTGCTGTTTAAACGCGATGTTACTTATCCGGGAAGCCTTAACCCTGCATTACCCCGGTTAATCGAGAGTTGAGTGTACAGTAATCCGAATTGTGACCATGAAGTAGACTCTTAGAAAGGTTAGGTTTCTATAGCTCATTCCATGTTAAGAAAACAGTATTGCTCTTACAACAACAGGGCTGCCATATCGAACGGCTCTGCTCAACACCATCACCCGTAAACAGTATCATATAAATTTATGAAATTCAGTAATTTAAGTTCAAGATAAAAAGCGGAAGAAGCTAAGCTGCAAATTACTTTTATGAACCAAAGGGGACGGGGATTACTGGCGCTACTTTTGGTTTGTACAGGATTAGAGGTAAACTATGGCATGTAAAACCTAAGCATTGAAGTGGAAGGCAAATTGGGGGAGAAAGTAGAGAAGTAGTATTCTTATGGGGTCGATAGGTGAGGGGTGCATTTAATTGTACTTAACAAATTTCCTCAGACAACGTGGGGCACTACTGTACTGTAGTTTCGGTCACGAAAACAATAGTAAAAATTAGATGCGGTCGTAAAAAAGTGGTAAAATTAAAATGCGCTTAAGACAGAATAGCTAAATACCAAATGCAGGCACAAATAAAACACACGCCAATATTTTTATCAGTACAAGTTATGCCATGACGTATCACTGCACAGCACAACACCAAAATCTTCAGTAACAACTTCTGTACAGTACGAAAGTAATATAACACACACAAATATTATGCAATATACAACCAACGCTCACTCAATACAAGACAAGTACGCACTGAATTAAAGCCTATACACACATACGCAACAAATAAATACTGGAGATGACTTCACTACAGAAATGAGCTGTCGGCGGTTCACAGAGGAAGAAACATGAAGGAAGGCAACGAAGCGATGGCTGTTCCTGCCATTGTGCTTCCTCCCTAGGAATATATTTATGAAAAATAAAATGTTATATAGTTATTTTAATAACTCAGAGGCAAAAAAGTATCATATTTTTTATCAGTCTTTCATAATACATTACAAAGTACAGTATAATTTTCCTTAATCACTAGGAATTTTGGGCGTCTCGGAGGGGGTGTGCTCACTCGTAGTAGGACCACACAAACAATACTGTTTTCTTAACGTGGAATGGGCTATAGATAAAAAATACATAATACATTAACGTTCTCAGGGCACAGATTTGTTTATGCTAGTGGCTTTACGTTTCACCGACAACGACGTTGGGATGGGAAAGACCTAGGAGTTGTAAGGAAGCGGCCGTGGCCTTAATTAAGGTACATCCCCAGCATTTGCCTGGTGTGAAAATGGGAGACCACGGAAACCTTCTTGAGGGCTGCCAACGGTGGGATTCGAACCCACTATCTCCTGGATGCAAGAGCTCACAGCCGCGTGCCCCTAACCGCACGGCCAACTCGCCCGTTCAGAGCACAGAGAGATACGTTTCGCGAGAGAAAGGTTGTGGAACAGAGAAGCAACCTCGCAGGGAAAAAGGAATCAAATCTATTGCCGGACATGCAAACAAACACTGCCACTGAATTTTAGGATCCCTAACCGATCTAATGTGTTCCCGGATATTTTCACTTCGAGTAACTGCCGTAACGGGAACCCGGATAGCTGGTTCCTGTCATCAGCTCTCCTTGAAACCAAATACATCGACTGGAAGTTCTTAAAGGTGTATGTGCATCTTAAGTTCTTTAGAATTGTAAACACCTACCCTCAGCCCACTGGAAGCAAGCGATACGCGCTTCCAGTCAACAAAATTCTATTACTTAGCGCTTAATTAAATGTAATCAGGTTAATAGGTTTAGAGTTCATGTACGATGACGTTCTCAGCTAGTATGCGTGTTTTATCATTCTCAAATAGAAAATCATAATGTCTACTGACTTAATGTTTAGCCGTTACAGTACAGAAATTTTTGCTTTCCTGCTCTCTCATCTAGCATTTGTTTAATTTGAGATATGGTTTATGATTAAAGGTTTTGATCAAAGACAATTGCCCTGAGAGAGAGTATTTTTACTTGAAGGCATTGTGTTGTAAGATTTATTCTCGTTGAGTGCTACTCACTCGCTTGCGAAATGGGAGGAAGGGAGTTCAGTTCAACTATTCCTTCTCTCTCGGTAAGAAAAAAGGTTTGCTTTGTGAAACGCAATAAATGATTGTGTCTATAGCTACAAGCTTCCAGAGATTTCATTTGTTGTTTTTATCAACTTTTTTTCTTTCCCGTCAATTCCTTTATTCTCTTCTACCCTATGTTTACTTTTGATTAACGTTTTCTGTTTCAGGTTTCAGCAGCGGATGTGATGTTTCCATAGAGGCTACCACTTCTCCTGACTGACTTCAGGTTCATTTATATGATAAATGATAGCCAAACTCAGAATAGCTAGAACCATTTGGAGACACAATGCCATTTTCATTATACTCATGTTTAGTTTCCCAACGGCCATTTTCTCAGCGTGTCCCATATTTCTATGTCCCTGTACTCACATATCCAGAGCTAACAATCACACTGGAAGTGTATGTGTGCGTATTTTTACCTTCATCTTTTTGTTTCTAGTCTCTCGTTGTTGTTTTATGTTCTGATCCCCGATGCACGTCGGGAAAGTCAACCATTTCATGTAAGCTAAAGCGAGTTATGTTAAATATCTGAAGAGGTATCCATCCAAAGATTAGCATGATAACGATTCCATCTTCCTCATTTTCTAATCAGTTATGGATATAAAACCCATGATAAACCTCCTTTAATGTCCACAGAGCGAAAGTTTGATATATTATACCATAATTTCCTGTTTTAAGGAAAAATGTACTATGTTACGCTAGTATTGACTTCAGGAACGTTTGTAGAAAAGCGCATTTTGATTACATTCTTACAACAGAAGTAATTTATCGTTAGGTATATTATTTATGCATTTATTTACTAATTTAGGCACTTGACGTTTCATTTTAATTTACTTTAGACTACTGATATCTTTCATTTTCTTTTTCAACCCTTTTCCCACACCTGTATCGCACATATGGATTTGGGCCTGTTTTACGACCGGATGCCCTTCCTGAAACCAACCCTATATGGAGGGATGTAATCACTATTGCGTATTTGTGTGGTGGGTTGTAGTGTAGTTTGTTGTCTGAATATGAATAGGAACGTACTGGGACCAACACAAGCACAGAATTAATCAAAGGCGATTAAAATCCCCGACGCGAGAATCGTATCCGGGACCCTCTGAACCGAAGGCCTCAACGCTGACCACTCAGCCAATGAGTCAGACCTTTAAGATAATTATTCTTGAAATCCATTAGTAGAATGTGTTTTAGACAAAATCTGTCCTGAAGTTGAATTTATTTGTTATGGACATTTAGATTTTCCTGTTGCCCCATTTTTTAAAAATGCCCTGTTGTTCGGTGATTCGGTTTACCCAACCTGGAAAAGAGTAACAGGTTAAATTAATGGCCCGAAGACAAACTGAATGGAGGCGTATACTTGCACTCCTAAATTAAAAATAAAATCCTAATGGGGCTCTCGGCCCGATGATGCAGGGGCTAATCCCAAGCTACTAAGGTGACTCGAATGAAAGTTAATTTAATATATTACAGGAAAGAAAAACAGTACTAAATCGTAGTCACCACAAACTAAGTTGAAGGGGAACTCGAGAGGGTAACGCACTCTCTATCCCCGATTTACAGGTTTAAGAATGTATGAAATTTTACATGAAAAGGAAGAAGTTTACATCAAACGGTTTACATAGTCAGAAATTTGGACCTTCCTCTCGGATACGTTTGCGGAGACAGCTAGAAAGAAAGAATTTATGTGGCCATTACCTGGTTGATGTTCTGCCTGCCGAAGAATGAGGCGCCCTGTCTCCTGCCTTAACACACACACTCAGAAAGACGACGATCAATGAGACAAGACAGCCAGAAAAGCCTCAGCTTATATACCCGAAGGGGAGATTCGAGAGGATTCTGGACTAGTCCGGACACACCCTCTCAATTTTATTGGTAAATTCAAAAGTTACACCCAAAACAACCAAGAAGAAGCCTGTGTTGGCTGAAAAATAAGTACATAAAATTAGTGATTGGTCACATTTAGAAACTGCGGAATGAGAGTGAAATCTTGCAAACCATGAAATATATACAGTATATTCAAAAAATTAAAGTTGATTTACTTGAGAAAACCTATAAACACAAAATTTCTTTCCATAATAGCTTCTTTTACCTTGCACCAGAGTGCATGAACATAGTTTTTCGTAGTGACATCTATGGAGAAATGTCCAAACTTCTAGAAGTAAACGGACACAAAGCAAATAAATCCAGTCAGTTTAGGCAACTCCACATTAACACAATTACTTAATACTTCTGTAGTGACATCTTCTGATTAAAGTTCCAACTTCATGTAGTAGCAGTTTCATGTTTGGTTAGATAGAGTTCTTTAAGGCGCATCTTTTGAATGTGCGGCGTTGAGCTGTACCTCCCGGTACAATTATTATTATGTCTGCCTCTGTGGTGTAGTGGTTAGTGTGATTAGCTGCTACCCCAGGAGGCCCGCGTTCGATTCCCGGCTCTGCCACGAAATTTGAAAAGTTGTACGAGGGCTGGAACGGGGTCTACTCAGCCTCGGGAGGTCAACTGAGTAGAGGTGGGTTTGATTCCCACCTCAGTCATCCTGCAAGTGGTTTTCCGTGGTTTCCCACTCCTCCTCTAGGTAAATGCCGGGATGGTACCTAACTTAAGGCCACGGCCACTTCTTTCGCTCTTCCTTGTCTATCCCTTCCAATCTTTCTATCCCCCGCGAGGCCCCTGTTCAGCATAGCAGGTGAGGCCGCCTGTGCGAGGTACTGGTCATCCTCCCCAGCTGTATCCCCCGACCCAGAGTCTGAAGCTCCAGGACACTGCCCTTGAGGCGGTAGAGGTGGGATCCCCTGCTGAGTCCGAGGGAGAAACCGACCCTGGGGGGTAAGCAGATAAAGAAGGTTATTATTATTATTATTATTATTATTATTATTATTATTGAAAATATCGCATCCATCAAGAAGTAGCAGGAACAACCCCATTCACTATTGCGTGTTTTCGTAGTGTGGTGTGCTGAAAAATAAATAAAGATGTATGTTAAGATGAACACAAACATCCTCCCCTTCAGACCAACAAGAAATCGAACCCGGGAACCTCCAAACCGAAAGGCACTGAGTGCGTTACTCAACAAAGGAGCCGGATGATAATACAATTACTTAATACTTCAGTAGTGACATCTTCTGATTAAAGTTCCAACTTCATGAAGTAGCAGTTTCACTTTTGGTTAGATAGAGTTCTTTAAGGCGCATCTTTTGAATGTGCGGATTTGAGGTGTACCTCCCGGTAAAATTATTATTATTATTATTATTATTATTATTATTATTATTATTATTATTATTATTATTATTATTATTATTATATCTGCCTCTGCGGTGTAGTGGTTAGTGTGATTAGCTGCTACCCCAGGAGGCCCGCGTAATTTCTCTGCCACGAAATTTGAAAAGGAAAAACGGATATTTCAGAAGAAAACATAACTACGAATTTTACACGCACGTAATTCTGAAAATCCGGATTGCCTTTTATAGTCACATTGTACAGGGAGATAAACTAACCGTATTTTCACCTAATTACTACGTACCGAGCTCGATAGCTGCAGTCGCTTAAGTGCGGCCAGTATCCAGTATTCGGGAGATAGTAGATTCGAAGCCCACTGACGGCAGCCCTGAAAATGGTTTTCCGTGGTTTCCCATTTTCACACCAGGCAAATGCTGGGGCTGTACCTTAATTAAGGCCATGGCCGCTTCCTTCCCACTCCTAGCCCTTCCCTGTCCCATCGTCGCCATAAGACCTATATGTGTCGGTGCGACATAAAGCAACTAGCAAAAAAAAATTACTACGTAAAAAAAAAAGGGCCGGAATGAGTGGTTCAGCCGGTTGAAGCGCTGGCCTTCTGACCCCAACTTGGCAGGTTCGATCCTCGCTCAGTCCGATGGTATTTGAAGGTGCTCAAGTACGTCAGCTAGTAGATTTACTGGCACGTAAAATAACTCCTGCGGGACTAAATTTCGGCACGTCGACGTCCCTGAAAACCTGAAAAGTAGTTAGTGGGACGTAGAGCTAATAACATTATTATTATTATTATTATTATTATTATTATTATTAATATTATTGTATATAATTCGCTGGGGCCATCAAGGACCACGTTAAGTCTTGTTGCATTTGACACTGAACTTGGCCTTCTTTAGAGCCCAAATTTCCCTCATTCTTTGTGAGTGGGCCTGCTTACGCTCCACTGTCCAAGGGGCACCGTGTCTTCTCTTCGGTTGCTCGTCTCGGTTTAGCCCGTTCGTCAATATTTTCTTGCGGAAGAGATCTCTATTGAGGGCGTCATCAGCTGAGATATGTAGCATTTGCAGGTCTTCTTTGGTATAATCAGAAAACACAGGTATCGTGGATCATCGAGGAAGAGAGGGACATGCAAGAAATGGAAATCACTTAAGGGGAAACTTGAATCACACCAATGTTCCTGAGAAAAACCTAAAGGGTTAGCACCGAACATATCCTAATTGTGGGAGCACAGAGCAAATGTTAAAGAACACAGATGACGAAAACTGTTGACAAGACGTGATTCTTTGATATCAAGACGTGGAAATCATAATAATAATAATAATAATAATAATAATAATAATAATAATAATAATAATAATAATAATAATTGTTACGGAGATATCCGTGGTAGGTAGAGGTGAAAGAAGGTGCGGGTGTGAATGGGTTTCAAGCTACGAAATTAACGTGCAATGTAAAATTAATTTAAAATTTAACTAGGTTATATTTTCTTTTCAAAAACAAGAGATAACAATCATAACAGGTACAGAGTAGCAAAAATGTAGGTACAATATTACTGGATTCGGGCTCAGTGCCCTTACTTCATAACTCTCGGGCACTCAGCCCCGCCTTACTCCAAAAAAAATTTTAGCCAAGGGGCAGAAAACCCCATTCATGCCCAGGAGCACTGGCTCCAAACATTACACATAAAGCCTGCACGAGGCATACAGAAACAAATTTCAAAGAGCGATCCGCTCTCAAAATCGTAAGCCTATCACAAGGCCACACCAAACTCTACCTTCAAGCTGTCCTCTAAGGACGTATTCACAGGGGTAAAATACCCAACCTACTGAGGTCTATTACATGAAAAGAAGGTTGATTACATGACCTCTAAAATAACAATTTGAGAGGAGGCGATCTTGCACTCCTAATACACTTTGTTTTTAAAACCTAATCTGGCTCTGGGCCGCTAACGCAAGGGCTAATCCCATACTACAGAGGTGACTTAGAGAAGAACACTTTACATTACATAAACGAAGAATAGTTTGAGAAAATACGTTCACCTCAAAACAAATGTGAGTGGGAGCTCGAGAGGGTTAGCACTCTCTATCCCAATATGTAGCTTTACAAGAAAAAGATGAAAAGAGTAATTACATTTTAGGAAAAGGTTACATGATGGAAATGCTTCGAACCCGCCGCGAGTGTTAAACTGCCGACCTAGCAAGAAAAGAAGTTATTAATAGGCCATTACCTGGTGTTGAACGGCTGAAGAAGAAAGAGGCGCTTCCCGCCTCCTGCTATGTACTTAATACACTGAAAGATGGAACAGAAGTGGCCTGGAGACCCTAAAATCAGCAGTTTATATCCTCTCGCGGAAGATTCTAGGCGTTAGGGGAAATAAAACACCCTCCCTCAAAGTTTTTATTGGCTAGGGAAAAGAAAAACCTACATAGAGGAAGAAGAAACACATTATTGGTGGAAAATTAATTAAAGAAATTCGGGATTGGCTAGATCCAAAATAAGGGGAAAAGGAGGGGTATACAGCCAACTTAAACCATGACAGAAAGAAATTTAACAAAGAACAAACTCTTGAAATAAAAATTTCTCCAACAAAATAGTTCTTTGATTTCGCACTAGGTTGCACTATCGTAATTCTTCAGTAGTGTCCTCTAGAAGAGAAAGTTCACACTTCTTACTTCAAGCGAAACAAAGACACATCAAAAATGACACAGTTCACAAACTCAAAAATTTCCAAGTGGTGACATCTTCTGAGAAACGAGAAAATCAATAGAGTAGATAAAGTTCAGATTTCCACCAGAAGAGGAATTTCAACTGGCGCAATTTTTAAATGACCGGAGTAGAGGTGTACCGCCCGGTACAGACCTCCCCCCCCAAAAGTTCCTCCAAGGGGTAACACAGAAGAGCATAACTTTTGATTGAAAGTAAGGTCCAAGTTTTAATGTGAATGTGAAGATAGTTTGCAGTAGCATTTACAAGATTTCTTAATTCAGTTTCAAAATGTTGTTGTTGCAGATGAATGAAAGTCTTTATGTTTGTAGAATTTGAATTTCTGAAGATAAACTTTTAATACTTAAAGGTGAAGAAAAATTTTGCAATGTCCACCAAATATTGTTGTTGAATTCCCAAGTGTAGTTATTGCTTATGGTGACTGTCCATGTAGTTGATGTAGATTGAGTCGGATGGCCAGACCGGCCGTTGCAGCTTGCGTCCAACGGAGGCCGCTCGGACCCCTCAAGTACCCTGAGATACCGCTCGCCCGCACTATGAGGGGAGCAGAGGTGTTGAAGTACGCCGCGCCCGCGGTGAACAGATACAGGCTGCGGGCATGTAGCAGGTCGTGCGCCGCACATCAGCCTTGGCCGGGAGGAGAGCTCCGGCTCGCCGTGCACATGTCGTCCTCGCTGGAGAGGAGGGGGCCCATCCCCCTCCCCAGTCGCTGCACGGCGCTGCGCGGCTGCGGGGGCGCTGAAACATTAAAGCTAGGCGGCAGAATTCTGTTGGACAATCATCTTCTTTGAGGGTACAGGCTTGTGGAGAGGTTGAGGGGCCAGCGGCGTGTAGATATCCATGGCATTTACTATTATGAAGCCACAGTGTAAGGTGGAGCAGGAGACGGGAGCGTGGTAATGGCCGTGGCAAGAACAGGATGGCAGTTTAACGGGTCGGGGCAGGTTTTACACAAGGCTTACATCTAAAACCAAAATATTACAGAAGGGGCAGAATGCCTTAAAAGTGAAACTCAAAAAAAAAATATAACCTTCATATCCTTTCAAAATAATATGAAGCAAGTTAACACAGAAATTACACCGGTTTCACCTGGGACAGGTGAACTCTAAATATCCTCTCGGTGGCTGGGTTACTTAGCAATAAGGTAACCGGCGTAAGAAAATCGAGAATGATACAAGGCCCATGAAATCTGGGGGCAAGCTTGCCCGCGGGAACAAAATTTTTGACCATAACCTGGTCACCTACCTTCAAAGTGGTGGGTCTCCGTCCACGATCATACCTTTCCCTAACCTTTTCATGAGATACTTTAAGATTGGCTTTAGCCTTCTTCCAAAGATCTTTAATGTTGTCCGGATCTATTGTCTCGGGCAGAATGTCATTCAGAGACCAGAGGTTAGAGAGCGGCGTGTTGGGAACGAACTTAAACATCAAAGAAGCTGGAGTAAATTTGTGTGATTCATGAACCGCCGAATTCAAAGCAAAAGCTAACCAATGCAGGGACGTGTCCCACCTAGAATGATCTTCATGATGATAGGCAATAAGTGCGGACCTGAGATTACGGTTAACCCGTTCAGCCAGAGATGGTTGAGGGTAATAAGCAGATGTAGTTACATGAGAGATGGACAAGTCAAAACAGAATTTACGAAACAGATTTGATGTAAAAGCTTTAGCATTATCAGATACAATGTATTGGCACGGACCAAAAGAAGCAAAAATAGAATTTAGGCAAGTAATGGTGGACTGAGCGGTAGCCAGCTTAGTCGGAAATAACCAAGAAAATCTAGTAAAGCCATCTACGCACACAAAGATGAACTTGTTAGCATTACCCTTTGACTGGGGGAAGGGTCCAACATAATCGATATACAGGCGTTCCATGGGGCGCGACGCTTGATGCGAAGACAAAAGGCCTACCTTGGTGGACATGGTGGGTTTACTAAGCAAACAAGATTTACAAGCTTTTACGAGTTCACGGATTTCACCGTCCATACCTTTCCAAATGAACATTTCACGAATTTTTTCACGGGTTTTAAAGATTCCAAGATGCCCTCCTAATGGGGTCTCATGATAATACTTGAAGATCATAGGCACAAGAACCGCTGGCACGACAACCTTCATCATCTTATCATGCCTCGATGGGCAACATAAAACACCATTCCTCAGAACATAAGGGACGACATGTTCCCCAGAAGAAAGGGTTTCCATTATCGGACCCAGCGTCGGATCTTCACGTTGGTATTTCTCGATATCCCTAAAGAGCATGGGAGCATCTGTTAGGATGGCATTAACCTCAGATAGTATGGACTCGGAAGGTGATGAACTGTCGACCGGTTCATGGGTCTCGACCTCGTTTGAAAACATACGGCTGAGTCCATCAGCCACAACATTTTCAGTACCTCTGATATGTCGTACATCGAATTGGAAGGCGGAAATACGGATGGCCCAACGGGCTATACGACCAGTACGACGCGGCCTACCTAAGACCCAGCTTAAGGCTTGATTATCTGTCTCCAAGTCGAATTTGACATGTTCCAGATAGAGACGGAACTTTTCTAAGGCAAATAAAACTGCCAAACCTTCAAGCTCATATATGGAGTACTTTGCTTCTTGAGCCGAGAGAGTCCTAGATGCATAGGCGATGGGGCGCCTCCCTAGTTCAGTCTCTTGAAGAAGGACTGCAGCTACCGCCGACGACGACGCGTCGGTTTGGACGATGAATTTCTTCGAGAAATCAGGCATAGCAAGTACAGGGGCATTACAGAGAGCTAATTTAAGGTCTTCAAAAGCGGCTTGTTGAGACGGTCCCCACTCGAATTTGATGCCTTTCCTACGGAGAAGGTTTAAGGGCGCCGCTCTATTAGCAAAATTAGGAATGAACTTCCTGAAGAAATTCACCATGCCAATGAACCTGGCGATACCTTTAATGTCCTTGGGAGGTTTAAAATCACGGATGGCCTGTGTTCTAGAATGATCGACTGCTACACCATCAGGTGACACAATATGCCCTAGGAATGACATAGAGGGCTTAGCAAAGGCAACCTTGGACAACTTAACAGTTAACCCAGCCTTACGAAGGCGATTGAGAACTTCTCGCAAATGATATAGATGTTCTTCAAAGGTTTCGGAAAATACGACGACATCATCCAAGTAGTGATATAAGTACTCAAATTTGATGTCGGAAAAGACCCTATCTAGTAGCCTAGTGAGCACAGCTGCCCCCGTGGGGAGCCCGAAAGGCACGCGGTTGTATTCATATAAATTCCAGTCCGTGGCAAACGCTGTAAGATGTTTAGACTCTTCGGCAAGGGGAATTTGGTTATAGGCCTGATTCAAATCCAAGATCGTGAAGAACTTGGCCTTACGAAACCATGAAAAACAAGAATGAAGGTCGGGAAGGGGCACGGATTGCAACACCACCTTCCGATTGAGAGCCCTGTAATCAATGACAGGCCTGAAGCCTCCTTGGGGTTTCGGGACTAGAAAAATAGGCGAAGAATACGCTGACTTAGAGGGCCTAATAATACCATCCTTCAACATCTGATCGATGATTTCTTTCAGAGCCTTCATTTTAGGTGGAGATAGCCTATACGGTGGAAAACGGACAGGAATCGAATCCGTGACCTCAATTTTGTATTCAATAAGGTCAGTAACACCAAGAGTATCAGAGAACACCTCGGGAAACGTCTGACACAGTTTCCGAATACTATCAGCCTGCTCCTCAGGTAGATGTCTAAGATCTAACAACATCTCATCCTGGGTAGGCGAAATAGATGAACATGATACAGAATTACACTTTAACAAGGGAATTCTACAATTGGACGCAAATTTGAATGTGCACGACCTGCTCTGGAGATCGAGCACAAGACCAGTGTGAGAAATGAAGTCCGCTCCCAATATGATGGGGCAAGACAAACGCTTGGCCACAAACAATTTGATCTTCCATGTAAATTTAAAAACCCGAATTTTGACATGTAAGGAACCTAGAATTTCTAATGGAGATGAATTAGCCGAAACATATTTAACAGGAGATGAGTCATAGTCAGGGAGTTTACAAACAGATTTCAATTTAGAATACCAATCAGCCGAAATAATGGAACAAACACTGCCTGAATCTAAGAGAGCTGTTATAGGCTCGTTATTTAACTCAATCTTAAGAAAAGGAACAGGTGCGGGGGTATCCGCCGCAATCCTAAGACACTCTTTAGGGCATTCAAAAGATGAATTTGAAGGCTGGTCGTTCTCTGCATTTACAACCTGTTTACTAGGGGCTAAGTCTCGGGAAGATGGATTAGTCGGCTCAGCCGACGCCACTAGTCACTTTTTATTATTGGCATAGCTGGAATTTGCACCAGAAGTTGAGCAGGAGGGTGTGCTATTTGAGTTTGGGCAATTCTTGGCGATATGTGAGAAGGCCCCACACTTAAAACAGCCTTGTGATGACCCTGCTCCATTCCTTGTCCCACTTGACTTGATCAGAGGACACTTATTCCGCAGATGGTCAGGCGACCCGCAAGCATAACATTTACGGGGATTGACTGGTCGGCGAGGTGGAGGCCGAGTGTTACTAAAGGAAGGCGGGGGTTCTTTCGCGACACGCAAAGAATCGGCGTATCTAACTCCTTCCGCTGAGACGGCCAATGCTTCAAGTTCAGAGAAGGTTTGCGGACACGCCGCGAAACACAAATATGACCTGTAGGATGGCGAAATACCTTCTACAATAGCCTGCACAATCTGATCTTCAGGAAAGTGCAGAGCAAACACCCTAGTGTAGAATTTGATATCTTGAATGAAATCGGCCAAGTTTTCATCCAAGCGCTGTACACGGTAATAGTACTTCTGAATCAGGGAGGACCTGGCCCTAGCCGGGATGAAGTTAGCTAGCAAATGGGCATGGAAATCCTCAATAGATGATTGCTCGGCAATGGCTCTTACGATTTTATCAGAGAGAATACCAATAGCATACGGATAGATAATTTGCAAAATTTGACATGGCGAAAGAGAAAAAACAAGAGCATGATCCTGAAATTCCACTAGAAATCTTAAAAATGAAATTACATCACTGGTGGTGTTGACGGAAAACTTAGAGATACCTCTAAGCAACATTGCCAATGGATGAGGCAAGCTACTGAACCCAGGTGACATAGTCGTTAAAGGTTTCAATGGCAAAGAAGTTAATTCAGAGCGGATGTTACCCAATGACGCAAGGCGTTCAGATTCGTTGTTCGATGGGGCAGAGATAGTTTGAGCAGCAACGGTTATCCTATTGACTTCTCCCTGAGGAGGCTCTTCCTCGTTACCTACATTCACCGTGGCGGGTTGATCAGTTTTGGGAGGAACTTCGCCGGTTAGCAATTGAGTGACCTTATTAGACAATTCAGAAATAGTTTCAAGGAGCGTATTAGCGTCCTTCCTCTGAACGTCATTCACCTTTAGAGACAACAGATCATTAACTCTATTTGCAAAGTGATACAGCCTGCCTTGCACACGCTTAATTTGATTAGGAGACGGATCGTTTTCATCAAAAAAGCTGACTACAGATGCTAGCCCGGTAATATTCTCGACGATCGTGGAAAGAGAGTCATCAATTTCTTTCTCTCCCAAATTGGGGATGGAAATGGGCAAATCAAGGGACTCTCTAAGCTTGTTGGTGTCGATTGCAACCGTGCCTCCAGATTGCACATTTCTGATAGTTAACTCGTATATCAACTCCTCTTTGCGCAAGTAGTTAAGGAGGAGAACATCGCGAGGGCCGGGCATGATGACAGAACAATTTTGAAAAACTCAAAAAATTCCAGCAACTGAGAAAATTATTAGAGTTCGAATCAAAGCAATGTTTAGCCGTCAAAAGGGGCTAAATTGAGACCCATTCAACCACGCTCTGCTACCACTTGTTACGGAGATATCCGTGGTAGGTAGAGGTGAAAGAAGGTGCGGGTGTGAATGGGTTTCAAGCTACGAAATTAACGTGCAATGTAAAATTAATTTAAAATTTAACTAGGTTATATTTTCTTTTCAAAAACAAGAGATAACAATCATAACAGGTACAGAGTAGCAAAAATGTAGGTACAATATTACTGGATTCGGGCTCAGTGCCCTTACTTCATAACTCTCGGGCACTCAGCCCCGCCTTACTCCAAAAAAAATTTTAGCCAAGGGGCAGAAAACCCCATTCATGCCCAGGAGCACTGGCTCCAAACATTACACATAAAGCCTGCACGAGGCATACAGAAACAAATTTCAAAGAGCGATCCGCTCTCAAAATCGTAAGCCTATCACAAGGCCACACCAAACTCTACCTTCAAGCTGTCCTCTAAGGACGTATTCACAGGGGTAAAATACCCAACCTACTGAGGTCTATTACATGAAAAGAAGGTTGATTACATGACCTCTAAAATAACAATTTGAGAGGAGGCGATCTTGCACTCCTAATACACTTTGTTTTTAAAACCTAATCTGGCTCTGGGCCGCTAACGCAAGGGCTAATCCCATACTACAGAGGTGACTTAGAGAAGAACACTTTACATTACATAAACGAAGAATAGTTTGAGAAAATACGTTCACCTCAAAACAAATGTGAGTGGGAGCTCGAGAGGGTTAGCACTCTCTATCCCAATATGTAGCTTTACAAGAAAAAGATGAAAAGAGTAATTACATTTTAGAAAAAGGTTACATGATGGAAATGCTTCGAACCCGCCGCGAGTGTTAAACTGCCGACCTAGCAAGAAAAGAAGTTATTAATAGGCCATTACCTGGTGTTGAACGGCTGAAGAAGAAAGAGGCGCTTCCCGCCTCCTGCTATGTACTTAATACACTGAAAGATGGAACAGAAGTGGCCTGGAGACCCTAAAATCAGCAGTTTATATCCTCTCGCGGAAGATTCTAGGCGTTAGGGGAAATAAAACACCCTCCCTCAAAGTTTTTATTGGCTAGGGAAAAGAAACCCCTACATAGAGGAAGAAGAAACACATTATTGGTGGAAAATTAATTAAAGAAATTCGGGATTGGCTAGATCCAAAATAAGGGGAAAAGGAGGGGTATACAGCCAACTTAAACCATGACAGAAAGAAATTTAACAAAGAACAAACTCTTGAAATAAAAATTTCTCCAACAAAATAGTTCTTTGATTTCGCACTAGGTTGCACTATCGTAATTCTTCAGTAGTGTCCTCTAGAAGAGAAAGTTCACACTTCTTACTTCAAGCGAAACAAAGACACATCAAAAATGACACAGTTCACAAACTCAAAAATTTCCAAGTGGTGACATCTTCTGAGAAACGAGAAAATCAATAGAGTAGATAAAGTTCAGATTTCCACCAGAAGAGGAATTTCAACTGGCGCAATTTTTAAATGACCGGAGTAGAGGTGTACCGCCCGGTACAATAATAATAATAATAATAATAATAATAATAATAATAATAATAATAATAATAATAATAATAATAATAATAATAATAATAATAATAATAATAATAATAATAATAATAATAATAATCTTCCTTCTTTCTTTCTTTCTTTATTTCTTTCTTTTTCTTAGTCAGTTTACCCTCCAGGGTTGGTTTTTTCCTCGGACTCAGCGGGGGATCCCACCTCTACCGCCTAAAGGGCAGTGTCCTGGAGCTTGAGACATTGGGCCGGGGACTAGTACCTCGCCCAGGCGGCCTCACCTGCTATGCTGAATAGGGACTTTGTAAGGGGGATAGGTTTATCCTAATGTAAATACGATTTGACCGAGCGAGTTGGCCGTGCGGTTAGGGGCGCGTAGCTATGAGCTTGCATCTAGGAGATAGTGAGTTCCAACCCCACTGTCGCGAGCCCTGGATATGGTTTCCCATGTTTTCCCATTTTCACACCAGGAAAATGTTGGGGCTGTACCTTAATTAAGTCCACGGCCACTTCCTTCAAACTCCTAGGCCTTTCCTCTCCCATCGTTGCCATAAGAACTTTTTGTGCCGGTGTGACGTAAAGCAAGTTGTAAAATAATAATACTAATGACAATAACAATCTACAGCTTCAACTATCGTTTACGGGCATTGACGCGATTTAAGCTGTCTACGTGTCAGGGTTCACGTTCCCTTATAATCTACCGATGATAGAAAACTGGAGCTTCCCCGGCTGGGTCTGTTAGCAGAGATCTTTTTCAAGCCAGCATTGCACGCAATGGAGTGACGAATGGATTTCAAAAATTATTATTACATCTGCAGTATATGAATCCAAGATTCCAGGATCCAATGTGGTTGACTTTATCTCCGGCTAAGTATGCCCCTGCGATTAACCTGGTACTCATAATTATCTGCTGCGGGCTAAGCTGGTATTAGGACCATGTGAAAGGGACGGAAGCCACGCTTCTAAATTTCTTAACTTCCTAACGAGGGAGTGAACCCCTCCTCTTCCACGTGAAAGTCGTCGGCTTTTACTCCCTTAGTCAAGAAGCTGCACTGATCTACGTAGGTAATGAACATTTTGTTCTCATAAGATATCGTTAATATGAAACGATATGGCGTATGGCTTTTAGTGCCGGGAGTGTCCGAGGACAAGTTCGGCTTGCCAGATGCAGGTCTTTTGATTTGGCTCCCGTAGGTGACCTGCGCGTCATGATGAGGATGAAATGATGATGAAGATGACACATACATCCAGCCCCCGTGCCGGCGAAATTAACCAATTATGGTTAAAATTCCCGATCCTGCTGGGAATCGAACCCGGGACCCCTTTGACCAAAAGCCAGCACGCTAACCATATAGCCGGACATCGTTATTATGATTCCTTTAAAATAACTAGGTACAGTATTTAGCAAGAAAGGAAACTTATCTCCGTACAGCCCATGAAGGCCCTTGGAGGGGTGGAAGGTAAAGGCTTCCACTATTCGTAACCTCGGCACTTGGTGGGGTAGAGTGGTTAGGTCTACGCCCGGCCGCCTTTGCCCCCAGAAATTGACTTTCTACTCATTTTGGTGTAAGCTGAGTGAACCTCAGGGCCATGTGCACCTCCGGAAGTGGAGATCTCGTTTCTTAAATTTTACGACTTCCTGACGAGGATTCGAAACCACGTTCTTTCGGGTGAACCAAGCACGCCTTTACCGCCTCGGTCAGGCAGCTCCTACGTACATTATTTAGTAGAGTAAATGTTCAAGATAAATTCATAGTTCGTATATAATACGCAAAATGTGAGGTTATACCATTCATTTTAGTTGTCCTTGAAAGTGCAAAGGCAATTCAATTCAATTTTAGAGAAATTATACCAAGTATGAATTAGAAACCAAAAGGACATGCTGGAAAGTTTACAGTGAGAATCCCACGCAAAGCGGATAAAAGCACTTCGTAAAGCCCACACCACTCTGTCCACTATTTGCCAGCCCGTTATCACCAACCTGCTCCCTCGCGACCGCTTTGTGTTTATCCGCAGGAATCAAGGAGATTGGGAAGTTGATTTAAGAGAGCGCTAAGCAGTTACCGCTATTTACATAACTAATTTTCCTCTCTCGTCTGTGACTACACAGCTTGCTTGCTTCATGCTCACGTTCTAACGCCTCGCTCATGCAACTTACATCAAAGAGAGTGTGTTCAAATCTGACCAAATTACTTCTATATGTATTCTAAAATACATTACATAGTTCTCATGCTATACTTCATCATCATCAGTGTCTAGAGGCATTCTTCTCTGTCCTCAGCTCCTCGTTTCAATTCATAACAGGAACAATAATGAGGACACTGTGCCAAGTGTTGAAGGGATGTTGTTCTCAGTCGTCCTTGGCCTTTCTTCCCTGTGATATTCCCTTCCAGCAGATAGGTAAGAAAGGTATCATGTCGCAGGATGTGGCCAGTGAATTTTCTGTTCTTC
Source organism: Anabrus simplex (assembly GCF_040414725.1). Taxonomy (NCBI): domain Eukaryota; kingdom Metazoa; phylum Arthropoda; class Insecta; order Orthoptera; family Tettigoniidae; genus Anabrus; species Anabrus simplex. Next base: position 114,915,740 of record NC_090269.1, on the reverse strand, counting down.
TATGTATCGTTAACTTCTTTTCTCTCTTCCCTTGAATATTTTGTAGAACGCTTTTGTTTATTCCCTTTTCCCTCCAAATAATCCGTAACATTCGTCTCCAGACCCCACACCTTAAACGCTTCCAGTCGTTTCCAATTCTGACCTCACACTTCTTCATACGAAAGAAATAACAAATTTCTTCATAATTCCAAAATCTAAATTTGCAATGATTAAAAGATTTCTCTTGTTACTAAACCCCTGTTTGGCAAGAGCTATTCGCTTTTAATTTCCTTTGCTGAACATGTTGTCATTGTGATCAGTAGGGTACGGAAGTTTATGACCTAAGGAAGTGCGAAATATGCAAGCAAATATGCCGTAAAAACTAGCTAAATATTACCTTAAAAAAAGGGTAGAATGTGACAAGCATTTCAGCGATAGGTAGCAAGTATTAAATTATTAGCAAAGCAAAGCAAATTCACCTCCATACAGGCCATGAAGGCCCTTGGCGGAGTAGAACGTAATGGCTTCCACCATTGTTAACCTCGGCACGTGATGGGGTAGAGTGGTTAGCTCTACGCCCGGCCGCCTTTGCCCCCAGGAATTAACCTGGTACTCATTTTTATGTAGGCTGAGTGAACCTCAAGGCCATATGCACCTCCGGAAGTGGAAATCTCGTTTCTTAAATTTTGCGAATTCCTGACGGGGATTCGAACCCACGTCCTTCCGGGCGAACCGAGCACACCTATACCGCCTCGGCCAGGCAGCCTCTATTAAATTATTACTAACATGAAATGTGTCAAAAATAATAAGTGATAATACAGCAGACACACTGATAAATTCAAACGACAGAGCTACAGCAGGTAAATTGAAACTTTATGCATTTATTCATTATCATAACTCTGAGGCGCAGTTGTCATCCATTTTTCCTAAAAATAACTAAAAAGTGAATGATTAGGTATTTGGTACCTGCTGGCGTACGTTCGTGCAGTATCACTTTCTTGGAATCATGACTTCTAAACCTGCTACCTATCGCTTTCGGGAGAAGAAAGAAGAAACATCTAATGTACACTGACTGACAGTGACAATGCAACACCAAAGAGGAGTGGTTCGAAAGGGATGAAAGTTGGGGAAAAAACAGAGTCGGCACGGAAGAATAATTGATGTTTATTTCAAACCGATATGCAGGTTACACAATGCGCACGGCATCGACTAAGTAGGATGTAGGACCACCGCGAGCGGCGATGCACGCAGAAACACGTCGAGGTACAGAGTCAATAAGAGTGCGGATGGTGTCCTGAGGGATGGTTCTCCATTCTCTGTCAACCATTTGCCACAGTTGGTTGTCCGTACGAGGCTGGGGCAGAGTTTGCAAACGGCGTCCAATGAGATCCCACACGTGTTCGATTGGTGAGAGATCCGGAGAGTACGCTGGCCACGGAAGCATCTGTACACCTCGTAGAGCCTGTTGGGAGATGCGAGCAGTGTGTGGGCGGGCATTATCCTGCTGAAACAGAGCATTGGGCAGCCCCTGAAGGTACGGGAGTGCCACCGGCCGCAGCACATGCTGCACGTAGCGGTGGGCATTTAACGCGCCTTGAATACGCACTAGAGGTGACGTGGAATCATACGCAATAGCGTCCCAAACCATGATGCCGCGTTGTCTAGCGGTAGGGCGCTCCACAGTTACTGCCGGATTTGACCTTTCTCCACGCCGACGCCACACTCGTCTGCGGTGACTATCACTGACAGAACAGAAGCGTGACTCATCGGAGAACACGACGTTCCGCCATTCCCTCATCCAAGTCGCTCTAGCCCGGTACCATGCCAGGCGTGCACGTCTATGCTGTGGAGTCAATGGTAGTCTTCTGAGCGGACGCCGAGAGTGCAGGCCTCCTTCAACCAATCGACGAGAAATTGTTCTGGTCGATATTGGAACAGCCAGGGTGTCTAGCACATGCTGAAGAATGGCGGTTGACGTGGCGTGCGGGGCTGCCACCGCTTGGCGGCGGATGCGCCGATCCTCGCGTGCTGACGTCACTCGGACTGCGCCTGGACCCCTCGCACGTGCCACATGTCCCTGCGCCAACCATCTTCGCCACAGGCGCTGCACCGTGGACACATCCCTATGGGTATCGGCTGCGATTTGACGAAGCGACCAACCTGCCCTTCTCAGCCCGATCACCATACCCCTCGTAAAGTCGTCTGTCTGCTGAAAATGCCTCCGTTGACGGCGGCCTGGCATTCTTAGCTATACACGTGTCCTGTGGCACACGACAACACGTTCTACAATGACTGTCGGCTGAGAAATCACGGTACGAAGTGGGCCATTCGCCAACGCCGTGTCCCATTTATCGTTCGCTACGTGCGCAGCACAGCGGCGCATTTCATATCATGAGCATACCTCAGTGACGTCACTCTACCCTGCAATTGGCATAAAGTTCTGACCACTCCTTCTTGGTGTTGTATTTGCTCTGTCAGTCAGTGTATTATTTAAAATACTGTGTTTGAAAATCGACGCAGATAACATTTACCCTGTTAAAAACGAAAAAAAATCTCAAAATATAACCAAATAAGATTTTTTGACTATAATGTGAAAAACATGAACAACGCAAAAAATGGCCCAAAATATGCATTTAAAAGCAACATAAAATAGCTTTAAACGGAGTCAGGGATCCATCATTCACTGTTATTTTTCAGATTTCCGGTAAAATGGCCTCAGGAGTGAAATATGACTTTTCCTTAACATCCGAACCTTAGTGATCAGCCTTTCTAGAGAAGGGAAACTAGTGACTTGTTCCACTATCTTGCGAGTAAGTTTGATGCTGGTGTGAATTCGTACAGGATGTTTACTCACAACTATTACTTTGTTTTTCTTAACATTGATGTTTAAGTGTGGATCTGACAATGCTAATGACAATACATTCAGGATGTTGGACAACTATTTCTAGGAGTCTGCTACAATTGCTATGTCATTCTGCAAATTGAATGCATTGGATATGGTGTCATTTATTTTTATTCCTTTGGTATTTGCCTTAAACTTATTTATAGCTTTCTCAATGCATACATTAAAAAGGTGTGGTGAGAGAGATCAGACCTGCCTTACACGTTTCCTGATTTTTGGTGCCGGGATATTTCCTCCGATGTCTTCCAGCGTGGTCTGTCCTTCATAGAGTCGCAGTATCAGCCTTCCGTCTTTCCAATCCAAACCTGTACTTTTAAGAATTTTATAATGTTTGTCCCAACTCACGTGATATAAAGTAGTTTCAATATCTACAAAAGCTATGTAGGTGTTCCTATTCACATCCAACCTACTGTACTTTATTATTCTTTCCGATGAGGCCTGCTAAGGATCACGTGCTAATTTCACTTCAATTCTTCATATTTTGTTGTCTTCTCTTCTGTACCTTCCAAAATTATTACATATTTTCACTATGTCGTTTCTTTCTGTCCTCGGACTCGTTCGCACCAGCTTTCTTGTTCAGTCTTCCTTGGAATCCTTCAATACTTACTACCCTCTTTCTAAAAATCTCTCTGTTTACAGTTCCTTCTTCTCTTATGTTATTTCTTTCTAAATCTTTCTTTACTTCTTAAATCCAGCTAGTTGTTGCCTTTTTGTCCCAAATATACTCGAAAACCCTTTTTGTTAATCTGGAATCATCCAGGGTAGGGGCAGCGTGCCTGCCTCTTACGCGGAGGCCTCGGGTTCGATTCCCGGCCAGGTCAGGGATTTCTACCTGGACCTGAGGGCAGGTTCGAGGTCTGCTCAGCCTACGTGATTAGAACTGAGGAGCTATCTGACTGTGAGATAGTGGCCCCGGTCTCGAAAGCCAAGAATAACGGCCGAGAGGATTCGTTGTGCTGACTACATGACACTTCGTAATCTGCAGGCCTTCGGGCTGAGCAGCGGTCGCTTGATAGGCCAAGGCCCTTCAAGGCCTGTAGTGCCATGGGGTTTGGTTTGGTTTGGTTTGGAATCATCCATTTTGTAATTATGTCCAAAAGATTGCAATCTCCTTTTTCTTATGGTTACTGTTACGTTTTCTATGCTGCTGTATATTTCATCATTATATCTTAATTTCCATACTTCTGTTGTTTTCACAGGGACTAAGATTTTTCTCATTCTCCTTTCTAATACCTCAAGTTTATCTGATCCATAGTATACTATAGTGTCTATTTTTCTTGAAAGTGGTGTTAAAGTGCTTCGTTTGGGTTAAAGATAGGCTACTTTGACCATGAATATAAGACCTAACAAGCACAACCCGGCATATAATTGCATGAAATGGACGTTCCTTCTCATCTTACTGCTTTGATAAAAAGCATGGTGCTACAGCCCGGAAGGGCCATGACCTACAAAGCGACCGCTGCTCACTCCGAAGGCCTGCATATTATGAGGTGCTGCGTGGTCAACACCACGAGTCTCGGCCGTTATTCTTGGCTTTCTAGACCGGGGCCCCTATCTTACCGTGGTCCGACTCGTTGGCTGAACGGTTAGCGTACTAGCCTTCGGTTCAGAGGGACCCGGGTTCGTTTCCCGGCCGGGTCGGGGATTTTAATTGGTTAATTCCAATGGCACGGGGCTGGGTGTACGTGTTGTCTTCACCATTTAATCCTCATTACGACGCGCAGGTCGCCCACGGGAGTCAAATAGAAAGACCTGCACCTGGCGAGCCGAACCCGTCCTGGAATATCCCGCCACTAAAAGCCATACGACATTTCATCTCACCGTCAGATAGCCCCTCAATTGTAATCACGTAGGCTGAGTGGACTTCGATCCAGCCCTCAGATGCAGATAAAAGTTCCTGACTTGGCCGGGAATCGAACCCGGGGACTTCGGGTAAGAGGCAGGCACATTACCCCTACACCGCGGGGCCGACCGCTTTGATGAAAATCTTATATGAAAACAACACCGCTCAAATCAAGCTGGACTGTGGCTTATCAGAGGCCTTCAGAGTGTCAAAAGGTGTGAGACAAGGTTGTATTCTGTCCTCCCTGTTTTTTTCGTTTTTTTTATTATTATTTTTTTATTATTATTTTTTATACATTTTGATATTTGGTCAGTATGACCATGCTGCCAGCTCTGTACATTTAGGAAACTGAAAGGTCAAAGAGCAACATCTTTACCACTTGGGACCTTTCATGGCATTGTGACTAATTGGTGATAGAAAGCCACGGTACAGGAACTTGGGTTGAATGAGGACATTTTAAATAGAGACTATAGAACAAACGTATCACAATGTTAAATAGGCTTCATCTAAAAATTTGGCTATTGCTTGATATATACGGATGTCATAGCTGCTTAACAACAACGAAATGGAAGTGGGAAGTTGAACTTTGAGTTGTATAAGCGTTTGATATAAATTGGTTACTTGTGGTTTGTATGTAGTGCATCCTAAAATTGTATGGTTCAGGTCTGCTTCTTGATTGCGGTCAAGGGAACAATTTTGTCCTCCCTGTTGTTCAACATATACGACGAATAGGCCTACATCATGCGAAGGACTCTGGATAGCTGGCATGGTGGAGTATCGTTTGGAGGAAGGATGTTACAGAATATGCGTCTTGCTTATGATACTATTCTATTGGCAATCAGTGAATTGTTGCAGCGGGTTAGAAAATTAAAGTCTTCAGAATGGATTGCAAGTAAATCGCAGCAAAACCAAGGCGATGATTGTTGACAGAAGAAACAAGACCCAATTTACTGGTCGTGTAGAAGGCCTAGATGTTGTTGATATTTTTTTTTATTTTGGCTCCTTGCTAAAAAAACCCTAGCAACAGAGAGAAAGAGATCAGAGTTGCTCTTGGAAAAGTTGCTACGCATAAGCTCCGAACGATTTGGCGTGACCGAACAATCAGTAAAAACACAAAGAAACGGGTGGTTTGTGTCTTGGTATTTTCAGTATTCTTCTATGGCACTGAATCATGGACACTAAGTCCAAGGACAAAAAGAGCATCGGTGCATTTGAAATGTAGTACTGACGGGGGATACTACGAGTATACAGTTTTATCTCAACTTAGTTATCAGTAGCATTTTGTCTTAACGATACCAACTGATTTTATCATTAAAATTTTGGTTGCTAATACTATTATAACTCTTATTTTTATTATTATTGAGACTTCATTATAACATTTTATATTTATTACTAAGATTACTTTTATTGCTACTAAATAAGGTGGTATTTAAAATTTATTAAGTTAATATATTTTATTAATGTTCTTTTTATTATTAGCAAAAGTATTATTGGAAAGAACATTAATATCTTTCTTTCTTTCTTTCTTTCTTTCTTTCTTTCTTTCTTTCTTTCATTCATTCTGAATCCGTTTACCCTCCAGGGTTAGTTTTTTCCTTCGGACTCAGCGAGGGATCCCACCTCTTCGCCTCAAGGGCAGTATCCTGGAGCATGAGACTTTTGGTCGGGGATAAAACCGGGAAGGAGGACCAATATCTCGCCCAGGAGGCTTCGCCCGCTAAGCTGAACACGGGCTTGGTGAGGGGGGATGGGAAGATCGGAAGGGATAGGCAAGGAAGAGGGAAGGAAGCGGCCGTGGCATTAAAATAAGGTACTATCCCGGCATTTGTCTGGTGGATAAGTGGGGAACCACGGAAAACTACTTCGAGGATGGCTGAGGTGGGAATCGAACCCCCCCTCTACTCACTTGACCTCCCGAGGCTGAGTAGACCCCGTTCCAGCCCTCATACCACATTTATAATTTCGTGGCAGAGCCGGGAATCGAATCTGGGCCTCCCTCCCATACTGCAGCTTAAGGATCGGGGATAAAAACACCGTCTTAATTTATATTAGAGATCCTGTAGTTAAGTCTTACTCCGCTACTGAGCGTGATCTGTCCGACCGTTCGGCGCTAGACAGTCTGACAAACGCACCACATTCAGTCGGACTGATTCACATTCGCAGTCACTATGACATTCGTTACGAGCATGGAAGGGAAGCCCATAGACAGTGTTTTTTGCTAGTTGCTTTACGTCGCACCGACACAGATAGGTCTTATGGCGACGATGGGACAGGAAAGGGATAGGAGTGGGAAGAAAGCGGCCGTGGCCTTGATTAAGGTACAGCCCCAGCATTCGCCTGGTGTGAAAATGGGAAACCACGGAAAACCATTTTCAGGGCTGCCGACAGTGGGGTTCGAACCTACTATCTCCCGAATACTGGATACTGACCGCACTTAAGCATAGACAGTGTGAGAAATGAATATGGATTACTAGAGTAAGAAAGGATAAGAGCAAAGTGTGCGAAAACTTATTTCTACTAACAACTGCTAACGTATAGAAACCGAGCTCGATAGCTGCCGTCACTTAAGTGCGGCCAGTATCCAGTAATCGGGAGATTGTGGTTTCAAGCCCCACTGTCGGCAGCCCTGAAGATGGTTTTCCGTGGTTTCCCATTTTCGTACCAGGCAAATGCTGGGGCTGTACCTTAATTAAGGCCACAGTCACTTCCCTCCCCTTCTTAGGCCTTTCTTATCCCATCGTCGCCATAAGACATATCTGTGTCGGTGCGACGTAAAGCAAAATAGCAACAAGGTATAGGATACGTGCCATGTAAACATTGTGCTCCTTACTGACGTTTGCATCTACTATCGCCGGGCTGAGTGACCCCAACTTGTCAGGCTCGATCCTGGCTCAGTCAGGTGGTGTTTGAAGGTGCTCAAGTATGTCAGCCTCGTATCGGTATATTTACTGGCACGTAAAAGTACTCCTGCGGGACTAAATTCCGCCACCTCGGCGTCTCTGAAAACCGTAAAAGTAGTTAGCGGGACGTAACTCCAATAACATTAATTTTCATGTACTATCTCACACAAAAGGCACACGTGTGTGAAGTGCGGCCCAATACAGTGCAGCTTTCAAATACAGTACCACATGATATCAAACCAAACATGACAAAGACGTGCGTCAAAATGTGCGCAACGGAATCAGTCACTTTACGGTTTTTCTGGAACAGGGTTCCTTGTGAAAAAGGACCTAATGTTGGCGCAGACTATGGACGAATAAACTTTGCCGATAGTCCTACTACGAGAAAGTTATTAAACGACCACCTTTCTCATGACGATGCACATGCATGGTGGAGAAATAACAAAGCAGAATATCCGAAACTTGCTCTGCTAGCGAAGATAATATTGTCTATTTAAGCCTCCGAATTTCAGTAGTCCTCGTAGTCTGGCTTACCATTCATCCTGGTGAACCGGCCGGTTTATAAATTGTCCTGGTTTGAATTTTATTACCCGTAACAAAAATTAAATATGACGGCAGAAATGGAATGGTGAACCATATGCGGCCTCAGTGTTGCCAATTTAACCACATTTTCTGTAGCTGATTTAACAGTGTTTCATTAGCAAAATGAATGAAACTACTCTATTGTTTAAATTAAATTGAAAACCAATCGACTAAATTGTTAAAAAAATGGATTCGGCTGTACAGTCATTTCAAATATTTCTGTGAGTAATCTCAGCCGTGTTGTCGATTACTTTTTATCTGTCTTGCTCGTCTGCTCCTGCTGGAAGCGTATTTTAAATAAAAGTGTTTTGATCTGTGTTTTTACAAGTTGCTTTACGACACACCGACACAGGTCTTATGGCGACGATGGGATAGGAAAGGTCTAGGAGTGGAAAGGAAACGGCCGTGGCCTTAATTAAGGTATAGCCTCAGCGTTTTCCTGGTATAAAAATGGGAAACCACGGAAAACTCTCTTCAGGACTGCCGACAGAGGGGTTCAAACCCACTATCTCCAGAATACAAGCACACAGCTGCGCGCCCCTAACCGCATGGACAACTGGCTCGGTAATCTGTAAATTAAACATTGAACATAGCTGTAGTGCATTTTAGGACAAAATCAAGAATTACAAGCCTTTTCTTTCTTTTCATTTTTTGTTTTGTTTTTTGTTTTACAAGTTGCTCTACGTCGCATCGGCAAAGACAGGACTTATGGCGACGGTGGCACAGGAAAGGGCTAGGAGTGGGAAGGAATCGGCCGTGGACTTAAGTGAGATACACTTTCACGTGAAAACGGGAACCACGGAAAACCATCTTCAGGGCTGCCGACAGCGGGATTCAAACCCACTATCTACCGGATGCAAGCTCACAGCCACGCGCCCCTAACCGCACGGGCAACTCGCCCGGTAAAGAACAGTTGAAAATATTAACAACGAGCTCGTCAACTCTAACAATTTCTTGGACTTAGAAGTCTTAAATCAGGTACAGAATAACTTGGGAGAAAACTCCCAGTCGTTAAATTACATATCTGTTCCTGACAGGTACAATATTATTCACGAGCAGAGTTGCTCCGAACAAGTAAATTTTATAAGAATGTTAGCTCCAATATACAAGAGTATAGCCTCGAAAACAGGCTGCCGAGTGTGGGGGGTTGAACCCGCTATCTCCCGAATACTGGATACTAGCCGCACTTAAGCGACTGCAGCTATCGAGCTCGCTCACACGCCATTTTCACATAAGAAAGAGTGATTTAGTCGCACTCACACAACTAGGTTTGTGCAAAACGTTGGTCTCTTGTTTAGTAAAATGTGTACTTTTTGTATGAGAGCACATTTAGTCTAATATTCTATATTAGTAATATGTACCCACGTAGGCCTACAGTAAATTAATGGTGTAATACTGATCCACTGGAAGTGACTGTGGGCAGTCAGAGTTTTTACAAAGTGCGCTGGTTTGGGAAGAAAATATTGTGGTAAGCCTCAACCGGTCTTTCCTTCACATATCGCTGGTAACGATCCCACTCGGAATACAACCTTATAAGCCCCAGGGGCTCTGTACAGTGGAGCGTGAGTTGGCAACCACGGGGCCATTAGATGAGTCCTGACATTGCTTCCACTTACTTGTGCTAGGCTTCTCAGTTTCAGCTATCCTCTCCGACCTTCGTTGGTCTACTCTTGCTCTTTTCCGACCTCGACGGTATTAGAGCACCCAAGGCCTAGGAAGTCTTTCATATTCACGCCCTTCATGGCCCTTATCTTTCTTTGGACGATACCTTCAATTTTGGAAATGTCGGATCCCTTCCATATTTTCTCTCTTATTAGTGTTATGTAGATGATGGTTATGCCTTTGCAGGCAGGACCTAGTGTTTACAGTGCACTATGTCTTCTGTTATAGGCTGGAGCAATTTTGTTACTTTCATAGCTCTGTCTTATCCTTGGCTTTGACGATATGAAGGTGACTGAGGTATGAGCGATGCTACAGTAGTAATGCCAATCCTTATGCAGCCAGTCCCTGCTATGAATGGGGTGAAAATATCGCTCATAGGGTCGGTTGATGTATGCATTTCAGTGGGCTTGGCAGATTGACAGGTAATAGCAACTCTGGCTCGGTGAGAAAAGCAACGGGATACTACCTCACTCCTCATTTCCCTAGTACGCCTCTTCAGTGATGCCTAGGCCATCTATGACAGCTGATGGCAGAGCTGTTGAGGATCCCACCAGCGGAATCGCTGACGGACTGAACATACATACATACATACATACATACATACATACATACATACATACATACATACATACATACATACATACATACATACATACATACATAGAGGATGGTTGCCTAGTTGTACTTCCTCCTAAAACAATAATCACTACCACCACCATTCAAGCTTATCGTGCGTCAGCATACCAACACATCGTACCGACGTTCACTTATCGTGCGGCGTCTAGTGCTGGGAGTGTCCGAGGACATGTTCGCTTTGCCTGGTGCAGGTCTTTGTATTTCACGCCCATGTGAGACCTGCGCGTCTGGATATGAGATGATGAATAATGAGGTAAGGAGAAGGTGAAACGAGGTGTCGACATAAAGCCTACTCCTGTTGAATAATACTAACGATAGTCGCCGCCAGCCGAATTTGGAATTCCCTACCTGCTGAAATTAGGAGCGTGTCAAACCATCTCCGCTTTGAGAAACTCTGTCAAACCTGGTTAATGAATAATAATAATTTCTTATAACATAGTAGGATTAGATCATAGCTGAGTTATTAGGTTAATTAAAAAATTTAATTGATACCTTAAGATATTAAACTGTAGATAATTTAGAGTATATTTAACTCTTCATGTAGGTGTATATATGGTCGGACAGAATAGCAGGCTTCATAGCCTGAGTCCCGCCATATAAATAAATAAATAAATAAATAAATAAATAAATAAATAAATAAATAAATAGGCTTAACCTCTGCAACGTCGGGCCATAAGCCCACATAGGGTTTTAAATAATTTCATGTGAATTTCAAGGTATGCCTGTGTTCGTCTCTAACATTTTGATCTTCGCCTTTGATAGACCTGGAACTTGAACATTTTAGACTATAGTCCCCTAAAGAGTAATTGTGTAGAACAAAGGCGCTCTTCCTACTGATGTATAATTTGGAGCTCGGTCTCCTAGAGTGTGTATTGAAGGGAGCAATGGTGCTCTTGTTAGATTTGTAAAGGAGGAGCTTCAAGCTCATGTTCTTAAATTGTTGTTATCTGATTAATTTAGATTTTCATATACTGTTTCTTTAGCTCACGAACTAGACCTTGTACCCGATTATTTGTTATTTGCTTAGCAACGTGTAAGTTTGAAAAGAAAAGAGGAAGAGGAAACAATCCCAGGAAAGAAACATATTCCAAATTTTAAAGTTTTAAATTTCTATTTAATCTTTCTCTATCCATCCATTCATGCCTGCACCATCTTTCGCCTCTGTCCACCACGATATCCCCGTAGAAATAATAATAATAATTGAACCGGGAGGTACACCTCAACCCCGTGCATTTCAATTAAGCGTCTTGAAGAACGCTATCTATCACATAAAAATTGAAACAACTAGTGCAAGAAGTTGGGACGTGGATCAACAGATGTCACTACTAATGTGACAGAGTAATGTATTATTTTAAGGTTTCCTAAACTGACTGGACTTCTTTTTTTTTTTTTTTTTCTGGTGTATCAAGTTTACAACAGCTATTTCAAAAAGTTGGGACTTTTCTCCATAGATGTCTCTATTAAAAAACCTGATGTCAAGCTTTCTGGTGCAAAGCGGAACAACTAGAAATTTAAAGAAATTTTGTGATTTCTGAACAGAATTGACTTTCTATGTTTTTGATACTTCAAGCTTTGCAACACTTCTTACTTATGCCGCCAACTTTGGATTCTGGCCAATCAAAAATTTTGTGTATTTATTTTTCTGCCAATCATACGCTTATTTTAACTTTTCGACTGTCCAATAAAAATGAGAGGGTGTGTCTGGTTTTAGTCCAGAGCCTTCCGAACCTTCCTTTCGGGTATAAAAGCTGACGATTTTTCGAGTTAACTTGTCTTATCGATCGTCGTATTAGTGAGTGTGTGTGTGCTAAGAGAGGAGGCAGGGACCTCATCCGTCGGCTGGCAGAACATCGGCTAAGGTAATTGCCACCATTTTTCTATCTCAGTAGTTATCTCCGCAAGCTGATTCGAGGGGAAGGTCTCTAACTATTTAAGTATCCATTTCCTAAAATGTAAACTTCTCTTTCTTCTCATGTACAGTAAAAGTTCGAGTAAATCAAAATTACTTAAATTCCGACCGGGCGAGTTGGCCGTGCGGTGAGGAGCGCGTGGCTGTGAGCTTGCATCCGGGAGATAGTGCGTTCGAACCCCACTTCTTACTTATCCCGCCAACTTCGGATTCTGGCTAATCAAAATTTTTGTGTATTTATTTTTCTGCCAATCATAGGCTTATTGTAACTTTTCGACTGTCCAATAAAAATGAGAGGGTGTGTCTGGTTTTAGTCCAGAGCCTTCTCGAACCTTCCTTTCGGGTATAAAAGCTGACGCTTTTTCGAGTCAACTTGCCTTATTGAAGATGGTTTTCCGTCGTTTCCCATTTTCACATGAGGAAAATGCTGGGGCTGTACCTTAATTAAGGCCACGGCCACTTCCTTCCAGCTCCTAGGCCTTTCCTATCCCATTGTCACCATAAGACCTATCTGTGTCGTTGCGACGTAAAGCCACTAGCAAAAAGAAAAATTCGGGAATAGAGAGTGCGGCACCCTCTCGAGTTACCTATCAACTTGTATTTGAGGTGACAATGTTTTCGTAACCGTTTTCTGTCTGAAGCCTCGTAACTTAACTTGTCCATCTAATCACCTCAGCAGTGAGGGATCAGCCTCTGCATCGTCGGGCCACTAGCCCAGGTAGGGTTTTAATCGTTGATTTCAAGGAGTGCAAGTTTCCGCCACCGTACATTTTGAATTTTGGGCCCAGTGACCTTTTTCACGAAGGCCCGGTAGAATGGGCACTCGATACCTCTGTATAATTTCTTAAAATACAACTGCTACAGTCTTGTTAAATGTAGGTTGGGCCTAGATAGGCTAGAAAGTGTAAGTTTTATTGAGCAAAACGCTCCAATCACAAGTGTAAAAGTTAAAGGCTGTAAGGGTTTGGGAGCGCAGTCTCCTTGGTTGAATTATAGAGCATAGCGGCTTTTTTCTTGTAATGTAATAGATATTTGTGTAAATATTGAGTGGTTCCTTTGTAAGGCCGTAACCTGTAACCTTTGGAGCAGAGGTCTCTTGAAAATTGTGTTTTAAATATCCTGTAAAAGGAATTTGGAGATTCGTCTCCTTGACTATCTGTCTAAACGCAACGTTGGTGATGTTGGTACTTTTGTAAATTATGGGCTTGAAGCTCAAATTGTAACTTACAAATTCTTGGTGTTTCTGTTTTTCTATTTTGTAGCAAACTACCTGAAATCTTGTTGTTGGTTAACATTTAATAGCTGAAAAGAAATATAACCTTTATTTTAATCTTTGATTATCGTGGTTTCCCACTTCTCCTCCAGGCAAATGCCGGGTCGGTACCAAACTTAAGGCCACGACAGCTTCCCTCCCTCTTCCTTTTATACACTTCCAATCTTCCCATCCCCCCCGCAAGGCCGATGTTCAGCATAGCAGGTGAGGCCGCCTGGGCGAGGTACTGGTCGTCCTCCGCAGTTGTATCCCACCGACCCAAAGTCTCACGCTCCAGGACACTGCCCTTGAGGCGGTAGAGGTGGGATCCCTCGCTGAGTTCCAAGGGAAAAACCAACCCTGGAGGGTCAACTGATTAAGAAATAATAATAGAGTCCGGCTCCATGGCTAAATGCTTAGCGTGCTGGCCTTTGGTCACAGTTTTCCCGGGTTCGATTCCCGGTATGTTCGGGAATTTTAACCATCATTGGTTAATTTCGCTGGCACGGGAGCTGGGTGTTTTTGTTGTCTTCATCATCATTTCATCCTCATCACGACGCGCAGGTTGCCTGCGGGTGTAAACTCAAAAGACCTGCATCTGGCGAGCCGAACATGTACTCAGATAGTCCCGGCACTAAAAGCCATACGCTATTTCATTTCAATAATAATAATAATAAACCGGGCTGAGTGCTCAGATGGTAGATACGCTGATCTCCTGAGCCCATTTTGGCAGGTTCAATCCTGGCTCAGTTTGGTGGTATTTGATGATGGTCAAATACTCCATGCTCCTGTCGGTAGATTTACTGACAAGTAAAACATATCCTGCAGGGAAGAATACTGGCATTACTGCGTCTCCAAGAACTATAAACGTCAATATACGTCACAATATTTCATAAAGTTGCGAATGTATCAATCTAATCTTGTGTCAAATTTGGCATGGAAGACTGCCATTTCAATTTATCTGTGTATAACCAATAGTTGTATAAATATTTATGACAGTTCTCATGTATATGTATAATTCCTCGTTAATGAATTGGTATGTTAATAAATTTACACCGCTACATCAAATAATTATGAGAATGTTCAGAATACACGTGTTACTATCCTCATATCGAAATGCATTTCACCAGTGAATTTTGTGGCCTAAAGCAGAAGCTTTGAAACAAGTTATTACTTATGGTATATAGTACATTCCTGTGCAAGAATACAAGAGATTGTATTATTTTGACCTTATTAATATTAAGGCCACATTAAAAGCAACTTGGAAAGAATCTGTTGCGGGATACCGTGGTGGACAGAGGTGAAAGAAGGTGTGGGCATGAATGGGTCTATATGAGACAATCAGAGCTACTGTATATTTTTTTCCTGCTGTTTTTTTGTTCAGATGCTGAATTTAAAGAAAACAAGTCGCTCAGCGACAGAACAAGATTTTAGGTATAGAACTAGCTCGTTATATTAGGTACAAAGTTGGAGAAGTCAGAAAAATTTTTAAAAATGCCAATTAACAATATGAGCTTAAAACTCCCAATTTTACAAATGTTACTTGAGGACTACTACTCCATCCACTCAGTAGTTAAGGAGACAGATCTCCCAATTTCATTTACAGAGTATTCACAATGTACAATCCTCCAAGAGCACCTTTTGCTCCACAAACTTATCTAGGAGACCACAATGTTATCGCCTTCCAAAAGGCACCATTCACTATTCACACTAACATCTCTACGCGAACAAAAAGAGCATCTATGATCTATAAATTTATCTAAGAGGTTGAGTTCCAAACATTATACCCTTGCAGCCTCCTCAGGGCAAACTTAAGCTTTTACATTTATTAACAGAGCATCATTCCTCAATAAAATTTACACTTTCCAGGCCTCCCTAGGCCCAACCTACGTTTAACAAAGCCGTATTAGCTTCGTCTAGGCTCAACAGTCTGCCTAATTACACAAAAGAAATGATACAAGGGCATCGAGTACCCATTCTGCCGGGCCTTTGTGGAAAACTACTGGCTAAAGTTACTGGCCCAGAAATCAAAATGAGACGGCGGCGGACACTTGCACTCCTTGAAATTTGCAATGAAAAGATTAAAACCCTATTTGAGCTTTTGGCCCGACGTTACGTAGGCTAAGCCTAAACTAGCGAGGTGACTAGATAGAGAGAAAATTTCAATTACAACGATTTCAAACCGAAACAGGTTCCGAAACCATAGTCACTTCAAAATCAAGTTGATCAAGTTCTATTGACTTGTTTGAAATTTACATTGGAAGTAGATATTTATATTTTCGGAAATTTAAGATTACAGTTTTAAAGATTGGAAATCTTCCCCTCGAGCTAGCTTTCAGAGGCTACAGCATAGTTATAAATTGGGTGCAGTTACCTTAATCTGATGGAATACTCGATGATGGGCTAGACACCCACGCCTCCTCTATTAATACACACTCAGTAGACTGGATGATCAATAAGACAAGGTGGCTCAAAAATGTGCCAGTTTTTATACCCGAGAGGAATGTTCTATAGAGCTCTGGGATAAGGCCCGACACACTTCCAAATTTTATTGGATAATTAAATAGACACAAGAAAACGATTATTTGTAGAAAATTAAAAACAAACATTTTTTATTGGCCAACATCTCAAGTTGGCGGGAAGGGATAGAATTGTAGCAAACTGTGATAAACAAAAGACAAAGAATAATCAACTCAGTTTAGGAAACCTTTAACTAAAAAAAATACTTCAGGATTTTAATAGTTCTTGTTCACACTAGAGGGCATAACATAAGATTTTCTGGTAGAGATATCTGTAGAGAAAAGTCCAAACTTTTTGCACTGGTTGTTGCAACCTTCGTATAGCAGATGGCATTCCTCAAGGCGCTTCACTTAAATGAACGGGGCGGGTGTACCTCCCGGTACGGAATCAGTAAAAAAAAAAAAAGGCCTCACCCCGAGCCAATGCAGCTCCTTTTTAGGCAAACCTCGAGTGGAGGTGAGCTGCATGTACCATTTGAACCACATACAAGCCGTCCTGCCGTTTTAAATATCTGGCTGCACCGCGAATCGAACCGGGGCCATTGGGACGGCAGCTAATAATAGTAACCGTTACGCTACGGCGGCGGACGAAAGAATCAATGAAATGAAGTGTCGTTGAAGTAGTAATAAGAGCCGAGCTGAGTGTCTCAGACGGTTGAGGCGCTGGCCTTCTGACCTCAACTTGGCAGGTTCGATCCTGGCTCAGTTCGGTGGTATTTGAAGGTGCTCAAATACGTCAACCTCGTGTCGGTATTTTACCGGCACGTAAAAGAACTCCTGCAGGACTAAATTCCGGCACCTCGGCTTCTCCGAAAACCGGAAAAAAGTAGTTAGAAGGACGTAAATGCAAATAACCTTTGTCGCAATAAGAAATACATATTTAAAATGATGTTTTAAGGAACTGTGCTGAATGTAAAGAACAATAACTTTAAACAGGGCGTCTCAAACGCCCAAAACCTCAGGCAAGCAAACCGATGTGCAGAGGCTCTCTGCACCGTGCGTCGGCCCGACTCGGCTCGCTTCGGACCAGCGTTTTGTCACGGGGCGACTCGGCTAAGCTCGGCTCAACTCTGCTCGGATAGTGGAGCGCTGCCGACCAGGTGAGGAAGGAGGAGACAGGCGGAGCGAGCAAGACAGGAGACTGTTGTAGGGAGAGGGAGAGAGAGAGAATTGAATTGAATTGAATTTTATTGATCATGATTTACATGCCACTGAGACTGAAAAGCCCCTTTATGCAGCGTCTTCTTATAATACAATGCAGATTTATGAAAACAGTAACTACATTTTTATAATATTAAAGTATTAAACTAAACAAGAAACTTAAAAATAAATGAAAATACAGATACCAAATCCAGTAAGGTTAAGACATACATTATATAATAAGTAAGAAAGTAAATCATTAAGCCCTTCTGTTATTTTGGACTACATGGGTTTAAAGAGAGAGAGAGAGAGAGAGAGAGAGAGAGAGAGAGAGAGTGAGCTATTGCTCAAAACAGAGGAGTGCGGGGCTGCACTCTGGTCAATCTAGCGAAGTCCTCTTTTTCATCTTGCGCCACGCAATGCACCGGTGCATGACAATGTTCGAGTTGGAGTTATTAAGTTTAAGGAATAAGTTAAGGAATAATATTTTCGCTCCTAGATAGATTTCTTTCTTTCTTAATCCATTTACCCTACAGGGTCGGGTTTTCTCACGCACTGAGCGAGGGATTCCACCTCTACCGCATCAAGGGCAGTGCCCAGGAGCGTGAGACTTTGGGTCTGGAGATAAAAATGGGATGACGGACCAGTACGTCGCCCAGGCGGCCTCACCTGCTATGCTGAACAGTGGCTTTATGGGGGAATGGGAAGAACAGAGGGGATAGACAAGGAAGAGGGAAGGAAGCGGGCATGGACTTAAGTGAGGTACCATCACGATATTTACCTGGAAATTAATTGGGAAACCACGGAAAACCACTTCGAGGATAGCTGAGGTGGGAATCGAACCCCCTCTACTCAGTTGACCTCCCGAGGCTGAGTGGAACCACTTCCAACCCTTATACCACTTTTCAAATTTCATGGGAAAGCTTGGAATCGAACCCGGGCCTCCAGGGATGACAGCTAATTACACTATCCACTACACCACAGATGCGGTCAGATTTATGATATAGATATTCCAGGTTAAATGATTTCTAAAAGTGGAAGCTACTACTCTTCAGTTTTTTCAGTCCGTCGAATCTTAAACTAGATTAACGAAATACTAAAATATACTTGGAAACGAAAACATTTTATTAACAACAGATGTATATTAGAAACTCCGCCTCTGTGGTGTAGTGGTTACCGTGATTAGCTGCCACACCCAGACGCCCGGGTTACATTCCCGGCTCTGCCACGAAATTGAAAAGTAGTACGAGGGCTGGAACGGGGTCCATTCAGCCTCGAGAGGTCAACTGAGTAGAGGTGGGTTCGATTCCCATTTCAGCCATAATGGAAGTGGATTTCTGTGGTTTCCCACTTCTTCTCCAGGCATATGCCGGGATGGTACCTAACTTAAGGCCTCGGCCGCTTCCTTCCCTCTTCCTTGTCTATCCCTTCCAACCTCCCCATCCCCTCACAATGCCCCTGTTCATCATAGTAGGTGAGGCCGTCTGGGCGAGGTGCTGGTCCTCATCCCCAGGTGTATTCCTGACCGAAAATCTCACGACACACTACACTACCCTTGAGACGGTAGAGGTGGGATCCTAATTGTAACAGTTCGATAGTTACAGTGTTTTTTCCGTTCTCTTTCTAAGTACGGGAAGAAGGAAATTACGTTCTAATACGAAATAAAATAAATTACACTTACCGTATATACATGAGTTTTATGTTACATATCTTCAAAAACATATGGCCTTTCGCAAACGAAAAAAGTATAATGAAAAAATAATTATTATTATATACTGTATATGCATGTAGATATTACGAAACCACCGAGCTCGATAGCTGCAGTCGCTTAAGTGCGGCCGGTATCCAGTATTCGGGAGATAGTGAGTTCGAATCCCACTGTCGGTAGCCCTGAGGATGGTTTTCCGTGGTTTCCCATTTTCACACCAGGCAAATTCTGGGGCTGTACCTTAATTAAGGCTACGGCCGCTTCCTTCCCAATCCTAGCCCTTTCCTGTCCCATCGTCGCCATAAGACATACCTGTGTCGGTGCGACGTAGAGCCAATAGAAAAAAACCAAAATCACTTATTATAGTTACTTAGGGACATCTTCACTGTTAACAACAACTCCAAGAGAATGTCTTGTCATGCGTTTTATTCAAGGTCCTCAGCTGCATCCTGCTTATTAACAGCAGAGCAGGAGAAAATCTTGTAGACACTGGCCGCACTGAAGCGACTGCAGCTATCAAGCTCGGTAGTGATATTGTTTAGACGGACAATATTAGAAAATGTTGATTTCATTCTCATTGGGTAAATATCTATGTAACTTCTTCACATCTTCCATTTTTTGCTCATTGATAGGAAGATGGCCTTCTGGGTATGCTTTCTTAGTGGGTAATGATGGCACTGAAGATGTTGTGGACAGCCGAAATGTATGACTTACCACACTGTCAATGTAGGGCCTTGCAATTACTGATCCATTCATGTCACTGCTGAAGGTAAAATGATAAAATTTGCTTATTTGGAAAGGTACGTTGTGTTCTATATTTAAATGCTTACCACACGATTCTAGAGAAATAGATTTTTTTTTTTTTTGTAGAACTGGGGCCAGCATGTTTTGAACTGCAGTATATTATCAGAGGTTTTCACCATAATGACTGTAAACTGAATTTTTTGCTCGATGTTATTATTAGTTCAACATAATCCGTCAGCAAATAAATTCAATCGGTGCTCCTCACCTTCCTTTTGATGACACTGAAATCTCGGTCGCAGGACATGAACGAGTGACCTCGTATAGGGAAATAGTGCTGTATGACATTGAACCGACCTTGGCATGTCAGTGTTAGCCACATTCGTAGGACTGTGTGGTTTTTATTTTATGCACCACAAGCATCGGAAAACACACGTAATTCTCTCACGTCATGTGGAACACTTTCAAGGTATTGCATAATAATAAATGAAGTTAATATTTTAGGTTATGTTGTATATACTTACTTGCATGCTTCCCCACGATGCTTTCTTGTACTATGCCCTCTCTCCAGTTTTCATATTGTAAGCCCCTAATGCGAGCTTTCTTTATAATCTCACACTTGTACTTTACTTGTTTACGTCCCTTTTTCCTTCCCTTAACGTCCATATCAACATTCGCTTCACCGGGCGAGTTGGCCGTGCGCGTAAAGGCGCGCGGCTGTGAGCTTGCATCCGGGAGATAGTAGGTTCGAATCCCACTATCGGCAGCCCTGAAGATGGTTTTCCGTGGTTTCCCATTTTCACACCAGGCAAATGCTGGGGCTGTACCTTAATTAAGGCCACGGCCGTTTCCTTCCAACTCCTAGGCCTTTCCTATCCCATCGTCGCCATAAGACCTATCTGTGTCGGTGCGACGTAAAGCCCCTAGCAAAAAAAAAAAAAACATTCGCTTCTTCCATGATGAACTACAACAATAGCTGTTTAACAGCAACAATTATAGAGACCAGTGTCATTGGGTCATATAGTTGTCACCAGAAATGTTTAATTGAGAAACAACTCATGTCCTGGACATCTGTGTTTACTCAATTAAACACGATTTTCAAGGTCCCAGTAAAACCCTTGAAATTAGGCGGACATGCATGATTTCTCTATGAAAGATGCGAATACATATAATGTTCACATATATGCATTAAACCCATTTTGTCCAAAAATGGACATGTGTGGTTTCTCAAATAACCGATTCAATTAAGTCCACGGCCGTTTCCTTCCCATTCCTAGGCCTTTCCTGTCCGATCGTCGCCGTAAGACCTATCTGTGTCGGTGCGACGTAGCCTAAAGCAAATAGCAAAAAAGTAAAATAAAGTATATATAATGATACTAGGCAAAACTTCACATCCTCAACATTCTCCATTACCAAGTGTGTGCTAGTTATATTTTATAACAAACTATTGTCACTAATACGAGTGTTTGTATCTCCATTTACATTCATGAGTCAAATGGTGTTGTCCATAAAACAGGTGCATTCCTTGCATCTGTCTGCTGTTTCCTCCTCCAGTGATTTACATAAGGGCAGTCGCGTTGGCTACTCCCAGCTGCTCTCAATGCAGAGTGACCGAGTGGCCAGTAAATCTCTTGCCAGGAACTTGGCACCTGTGGGCAGCGAGATTCTCTTACCAGCCGCTCCCCGACAGGGTTCGCTTTCCCTGAAACGCAATGCCAAATGTATGCATCGCTGAGGCGTTCAGAAGCCAAGCCGACTAGGTCCATCAAATACAATTGTTCAGTACAAACAGTTGAAGTTATTGATCTGTAAATAACTAAATTTACTTTTCAGCATATTTACAACACACTCATTTAGATTCTTACAATTTTAAGGTTATGTATTCAGCACTTTATAAATATAGAAAAACTTTTCAATGTCTCTGTCCCCCTAAAGAAGCCACTTTCTATGGAGTTAGTCACATTGCCAACTGATAGTTTTGACACAGTATTCTGAGTGGTATGTATACAAGTCATTTTGTTAAACAAATATGCACAAACAAAACCCTTTTACATGAACAGAGCACTAGTATTATTGTAAGTCATTAAGTAGTACTTCAAATGCACATAAAAAGTGCCTAAAATGCAAATAAGTTATTCTTTGCTTGTATTCTGCATACGTGATGCAGTCGTCATCACTGACAGGTTCATCTCTTGCAGTCTTCAAGTTTATATAGTAGTGGTGATGAATAGGAGGTATAAACTTCAAGAGGTCCAATACATTCTTTCCTTTTGCCACGGAGACCGGTCTGGATTTGCTATAAAGAATATCTTGTGAAACATTAGCTAGGCTTTATAGGTTTCCAGTTTTCTTCTGGATATTAATTTTTCCAAAAGTCATTTCTGTGAAGAAAGTAGTTTTAAATTTGATAGTGAATTGTTCAGCCTTCTCAATCCTGATCTATCTCATTGTAAGCCAATTAACTGATTCACCTTCGACACTTTGTTTCCTGTTGGTGATACGCTTTTCTAAGTTTTCCCTTGAATACAAGGTCTCATGGTTCATTTCTGTGAGGATATATTTCTTTGTTTTCCTGCACCCAAGAATTATACCACACCAATCCCTAGGAGAATAGATGTGGCTACAAGTTTTTGCTCTTTTTTCAATAAGAGAAAAAGCTGTGGAGTTAATCACTTTAGCCACTGAAACCACTGGTAAAATGTTCCGTTGCCAGAGCAGATAGCGCATTCTGGCGGCGAAACATTTAACTGTGGGGTTAGTTGTTTTGGCCACTGACAAATAGTGATGCTACCCAACCATGTTATTACTTGCACTTGTCAAAATTTTGGAGTTAGTCGGCTTGGCTTCTGAATGCCTCAGCTATACAGGGTTATTCAGCTAAGTTGTCCCCCTCAAATTACTTGTGAACCGTTCAAGATATCAACGTCCTGTTTTCAATTTCAATAAAAGTACCAAGGGGCTCATAATCAGACCTACAGTACTTTTTCATAGTGTCAATTTATTCTGAGATAATAGCACTTTGTTTTTTCAAATGGAACTACCTATTTTATACACCCAGGCTTAAACTTAGAACTATAAAGCAGGTGGCTCTACATCCGGACGATTCAGATGTTTTTGGATATAGCACATAGCAGTGAATATCTCAACCACTGACATATGTACAGTTTCATATTATATGCTTTAAAGATATTAGTGGGTTTAATATCATTTAGGTAATATTACATAATTACATAAAAACATTTTAAAAAGTAATTAAAACGTCTGATAATAGGAACAGATGCTCTTAAAACCGGACATAACTGAAACATAGAGTGCAATTTTCCGGGCATCATATTTTTGCCAGTTCCGACGGCTTCGTTCCCCACTATTCAACTTAACACATGCAAGGTACATTACTATTTTCATTTCATGTTGTTTTACAACACATTTCCAACACACAAAAGCACGCTTTCATGTTGTTCCCACACATACTTCTTGAAGCCATATCTGGCACAGACCGCACTGAATACATGATCCCATTCGTGAAGAAACGTCACTGAAATAGTCAATACCGCAAAAGCACATACATATATACTGCCCTTATCATTTTTTAAATTTTTCAGGTCGGGCTTGAGGTAGAGCGTCATTTCCCCTCTAACTTGGACACCCCTGGCTACCTGATAAGGGTTCAGTCGTCATGAACGCAATACACAGTGGGCTTAGACGCAGGGCCTCTCAGGGTGTATGCGCCCGGTGTATGCACTATGCACGGTGCAAAAGACGACTTCGCTTGGTTGACCAGAGTGCAGACCCCCACTCCTCGATTTGGAGCAATAACGCTGTCTCTCTCTTTCCCCAAGCCTGTCTCGCTCGCTCCCCCTGTCTCCCTCTTCCACACTTGCTCCGAGCCGAGTTGCGCCGAGTTGAGCCGATCTTAGCCGAGTAGCCCAGAGAAGAAGCGTTGGTCCGAGCCGAGCCGAGCGGTACCGATGCACAGTGCACGGAGCTCTTGCGCCTCGATTTGCACGCGTGATATTTTGGACGTTTGAGAGGCCCTGTTCCGTCCTTGGTGACAGTTGCGAATTGAAGTGTTTGTTTTGAAGTTAAAAGTGGTAGTATAATGTGCCTTAGTTATATATTTACTATAATTATAAGTCCTGCATCAAGAAGAGCTTAATAATGAATATGGATCTGATTTTTCTGTCACATCTAATGTTTGTAGTGAGTAGAGAATCTGTTAATCTTGCTGTACCTACAAGCTGCCATGACTTCCCGTCAGGCGCAGGTAGTATCTTGCGTTTACTGTGTAATTTCATCATCTCAGAATGTACCTACAGCACTACTGTACTGAGATGTGAAGGAAAAGTCAGACCCCTTTAACTTGGGCACTCCTCTGACTGATAGATTGAGAACCGAAGACGAACGTAAAAGATTAATTATACTTAATAATTATGTTTTCATATATGTCGGTGATCTCTTTCACCTGTAAAAGTAACTATCTTTGAATATGTAATTAGTATGTATTGGTGTCTGGAATTGGGAACAACTGAGCGTTGAAAATAGGAACAAGTCTGCCCAACATTCAAATTTCGCGTCATGATCACATGTGCCGTGACCTACATATTGCCAGCCTGGTTAAACCTTTCACCTGCAACACTACAGATTATCATACTCTCAGGTTGTACATGTTCTTAATTTAAATGAAACCATAGATCAAAATTAACATACAATCAAGGAAAAGTATAGGAGGTGAATCTTACCGTGTTTATTTTGATACTGTTTGGAGCAAGAACCGCGCGAGTCTTGCCATTCACTACTGTTTCATTCCACCGCAAGAGGATGCTGCCATTTAGTTAACTGTTTAGAAAACACATATGACGCTTATTTCAAATATAAGCCACGGAGACGTTACGAGTGTCCGGAAATACGAACTGTCCGGTTATTGTTCCCCTACACTATGAATATCTCAGCATAATTATTTAGAGCATCGGACAAGTATAAGGGACAGACAAATGAAAACCGAACACCCGCCATAACACACGTTATGCGAGAAAGGTGGCAACATTGTTACTTACCGATACTGCCATCACTGTGGTAGAAGAACTGCATAGTGACAACTCACAGGTGCACGCAGTTGTTGGGTTATGTCTTTGTTGGCGCGCGGACTGGTCTAGTGTGTTCGTCCAGCTGTAGAAATGGAGGCAAGCAAAGAAGGATGGTTCATTTTCTAGAAAAGTGCCCCTTAAACGCCAAAAATCTCACGCGTGCAAACTGAGGCGCAGAGGTGCTGTGCACAATGCATTGGTCCCACTCGGCTCGGCTCGGAACAGCGCGTCATCTCGGAGCGCCTCGGCTAAGATCAGCTCAACTCGGCTCGGATTTGGAGTGCTACAGAGCAAGTGAGAGGGACAGGTGGAGCAAGCGAGACAGGCGTCGGGAAAGAGAGAGAGAGAGCGCTATAGCTCCAAATCGGGCAGTGGGGGTCTTCACTCTGGTCAACCTAGTGAAGTCGTCTTTTGCAGCATGCACCGCGCAATGCACTGGTGCATGCATCATGAGAGGCCCTGTTCTAGTGGCTGAGGGAGCTGGATTACGCGAAACTCATCATCACATTTCTGCTGTGTGTGGCGAACACCCCACGTCTATGACGAGTGTGCGCGAGTGACACAGGAGATTCCGAGAATGACGCACATCACTACAAGACGATGCGCGCCCAGGACAGGCCCATCGAGCCATTAATCCTGATTTGATAGGGCGGATTGATGCCTTATCCGGGAAAACCGACGAATCACGGAGGAAGACAGACATTTGTGGACGTCGGTTTTATTCGGACGAGGAAATGCAAGAGTGGATGAGTTTGTGGACCGTCAGCGACCTAACTCCTTCTATAACACTTGAGTTGATCGTCTCGTCTCCCAGTGGGATAAATGTTTTAACGCTTTTGGTAATTAACAGGTGTAAGCATAAGTTTTTGCCGGGTTTTGTGGTAAAGAAAACACACACTTTTCAAGGGAAATTCATTTTTTGCTAATTCAAAATATGTGTCATCGGCTTCTACAAATTTCGCCCATCGTTCAGGTAAATTACGAATACCATGCCAGAAAAACTGTTTGTCTTTTGCAGTAAATAATTTTCCAACTTCCTCGAAATTGCTGAAGTGCTGCTTTACGAACGCGTGCCCCATTGATGCCAAGAGATCAATATTGCGCCAGGTCGGGGTAGTACGGCGGGTGCGGAAGTATGTTCCATCCAAGCGACTTCAAGGTGTCTTTCAATGATTTTGCTGTGTGAGACAGCGCATTGTCGTGTAACAAAATCACTTTGCGATGACTTCTGGTCCATTCCGGTCGTCTTTCGATCAATGCGTGAATTAAATTAATCATTTGTTGGTGATAGCGTTGTGCATGAACGGTTTTGCCGGGCTCAAGAGTGAATTATACACAATACCGCTACCAGAGCACGCCACTGCCTTTCACATTGTAATCACCACGTTTAAATTGTCGAAACCTGTCTCATATTTTCTAATTGATGGAGAGTGTTCACCATATGTTTCTACCAGCAAACAATGTCTTTCCAGAGGCACTCTCTTTCGATTAAATAAGAAAAGCAATGCGTGCCACATATATTCTTTTTCAGACACAAACGCCGATATGATCACTGAACGATACAACACAGACGCTAGTGTTTGGCGGACTAAACTTGTGTGTGCTGGTAGTGTACGAGGGAAAAGTCAAACGAAAAGGGGCATGAGACTTAACTAAGGGGTGTTCAGTTCTTAGGAGCAGGTACAGAGAATGGTATTTGCAGTGCGAAGTAATAGATGGTACTTTAAAGTTTTAAATTTATTCACCTTGTAGAAGGCATGAATAATTCCTCTATTATTTCGTATTTGAAAATAGAAAATCAAATTTAAAAATATTCTGTTGAATTTAACGTTGCCCGACTCCATCAATATCATAAATTTTCAGTGAATGTTTGTAGTAAACGAAATTCAAAATGAATAATTGCTTTCATCAAGTTCATAGAGTTCGTCTTGATAAATAACACAAAATATTATGTGAAAATAAATATCACTTCACTCTGAGAATGCATAATCCTATAGTCTTTCTAAAACGTTTCCACTTCAAAATTCTTACTGTCTCTTCATACAGTAAACAATTTAAAAGAACATAAAGTCAATCTGCTCGCAAAGTCTAGTGTTGTGTTCTATTTTAAAGTACTGTTCAACACTTGGAACTATTATGTGAATTATGTGACTTCCAACCAGCAATGATAGTTCATCGAAAATGAAGAAATCACTGTCTTAAAGTTCAATCTTTGAGAAAAAGTTGATTCTGTTGTAAGATTGTTGGTAAAGGCACTTATATCACCTGATTAGTCTTGAAACTGAAAAACGCGGTTCATCAAACAGCATTTGGAACTCCTTTGAACCGATGTCGTGATGTCCACCATAGTAACACGTACCATCTCCAGTAATGTACCATGTAATTCCCACGTCGACTTGAACATCAGGTTGATACGGTGAAAAAGATGCTCTGCCGGGATTTCTGGTGTCACTAATAAATTTCGCGAAGACGAGAAAGTTCAACTAACGGTATGGGTTATAAGTTTCAAATTGACACGATTTTACTAAGTGCAATTTTAAAATGTTAAGTCACTAGAAGAAAGTAATTATTGCTTGATTACTTGAAAGCACAGTTCGAAACACAGTTAATCGTACACAGTAATTTACACACGTAATTCAAAGTTTGTTCAATGTATAACAAATGTTTGAATTATAATTAAATACGAGTTCAAATGACTATCATGCTACGAAGTGTAAGTAGTTCACTCGCGGCACAAGTCTGGTTTAATTCAAACTTTCCTAAATATTCGTCGCACACGAATTAACGATTATGGATTATTTCCACTGAATAAATTTAGCACTAAGATAAATTGTCCTAAAATAGCCTTAATGTTCACTCAGTTATTCACTATAATAGTTCAAAGTAAATCACGTTTGAGTGTTAGCACAGGACTAAGTTAAGTTGTTCACTGTCTAGGACAAAAAAATACTATGTGAATCGCGGGAATATTATAAGTTCAGAAATAGCACCGTAAAATGTTTAAGTTCGTCTCGAAGCACTGGAAATTTTCTAAGTTACAATATACTATACAATTTTTACAAGTACGACGAAGATTTTATCGAAGATATTACGCGATAAGATTGCCGGGTTCGACTCTTGCAGACCCGTACGCGGAGACCAGCATGGCGGTCTGTCACCTGTGAATTGCAAGTTTTAACTAAATATGCATTGCCGGACCCTGCCTTTTAATACTGATTGTTGAGATCAGCTGTTTCTCCTCGTAACAAAATACAGTTCCATGGTAGGTGAATAACTCGAAAATCCCTGGACCGATTTTTATGAAATTATAGCATGTTAAACATTCAGATAACGAGCTACACGATGATATATGTCGTTTTTAAATATCTCAAAGGGTTTAGAAGTTAGAAAAATCCATCTGTCATATTCTAGAGAATCAGATGAAGTTCACGTGACAGTTGCGTCATCCGCATACTTGCAGCTGGTGACGTTTCTCGCTCGCTGCTCGCAGCTCCATGCCGTACCGTTACCTCGTGCACTCTACACATACGTACGATCGAGCTGTCCCGTTGCAAATATTCCTCTAACCCAAACTATGTTCCAGGCCATAGGCATTTCCTGGTACAGTAGGTTAATGTGAAATACATACGCTGAGTACTGTTCGCTGGCGACATCTCTTAGTGAAACCCGAAAAGACTTATACATACACCTGGTACTTTTGAATAAAACCATTCTATGGCGACGTTGTAGCGTGTGTTCAGTTTTCATTCGACTGCCCCTTATAATTCTAAAGAAAATACAATGTCCTCAAATAGGCTTCATTTGCCAGCCAGGTACTGCTCTTTTCAATTCGCGCTACGAAAGAAACATGAGCTAACTGTTGACATGCACAATTCCTTCACCTTCTTCTTTCAGCTAGGTATTTACTCTACTGTGCCCATAAGTACACTATGATAAATTAAACAATTGGAGGTGGACATCTTAAATTAATAACCCTGTATATTCCTGAGGGCGACAAAGACAGTTCTGTGATTAACCAGAATTATACTCTCTATATTATATGAATTAAATGCTATAACACACGATAGAAAATGGAAGCTAGGTTGTCCGGAAATCAGAAATTGAGTTTGAGAATGCAGATATGCTGCAGCGTACTTCAAATTTCGAAATGTCGACCTCAGTTGGAGAATACTTTTCCTGTTATTAGTTTTACGTCTAACTACTTTGACGGTGAGATGTGCTGGATTCGTATCCCGATACGACGATGACATTCTAACCCACCTTCAACTAACACTGGACTGAGTTGGAATCAAACCCACCAAATTAGTCTCAGATAACCAGAGCTCCGCCGTCTGAACTACTCAGTCCGGTAGACATCAGAAAAAAGAAAGAGGTATACGTTCCTGAAATTTCAATTACACGTGCCTCACGAGCATGGGCGCACCACAATCTATGAGAAAATACGACAAATTCAAGTTTTCTCCGGTAAAAATATGAAGTGGCGTATGGCTTTTAGTGCCGGGCGTGTCCGAGGACCTGTTCGGCTCGCCAGGTGCAGGTCTTTTGATTTGACACCCGAAGGCGACCTACGCATCGTGATGGGAATGAAATGATGATGAAGATAACACATACACCCAGCCCCAGTGCCAGAGAATAACCAACGATGGTTAAAATTACCGACCCTACCGGGAATCGAACTCGAGACCCCTGTAACCAAAGGGCAGCGTGCTAACCATTTAGCCATGGAGCCGGACTCTTCCAGTGAATCGCCGATTATGTACGGACCTATTTTCCTCCACGGTAGCTAGAGTCTTCCTCTACTATGAACGGTAGTCGGAATAATACAAAATGTGAAATGGAATAGGTACTGACAATGGAGCAACATACTGAAGTCAGTGGCTATTCGTGGCACACAGTAGTTGTAGTTTATTTGAAAAAGAAAATAACATAAATAATATAAATACTCCTTCTTCTTTCAGTAAATCTGTCCTTAGACAGGTATCAACTGGATGTCCTCCATTTCTTTCTGTCCTGGGAATATTCCTTCATTTGCTTGTAACTACTTCCTCTCTTCATATCTGTCAGCATTCCAAACTTTCTTCTTCCTATCCCTCTTTATTCTTCAAATTTTCCCTCCATGATTCTGTGTAGTAGACAATTTCTATGTAATAAGTGATCAATTCAAGCTGTTTTCCTCTTCTGTACCATCATCATCACCATGAAGTTCCTCTCCCCTCCTACTCTGCTCAGCACCTCGTTATTTATCACTCTATCGGTCCATTTCACTTTCTTCATTCTTCTCTATTTTCACATATCAAATTTTTCTAAATATTTTTGTTCTTTCTATTTGACTGTCCACGTTTCAGAACCATAAGACACCACACTCTACACAGAACAATTGGCTAACCACTTCCTAAGATTAATTGGTATGCTTCTAGCTGTCAGCAAACCTTTCACTCTCCCGAAATCCCTCTTTCCCATAGATATTCTGCGTCTCACTTCCTCTGTACAACTTCCTCTGGAAGTTATCAAGCTTCCCAAATACAGGAATGATTGAACATGTGAGATTTGTGCTGGACAAAGCGGAGGCGTAACAGATACTTTTCTCCGTGTACTTCGATTTTTCCTGTCATCTTTCATTCCAGCAACACTCTCCAGTATTATTTCATCTCACCTTCGGTCATTAATCAATGCCCCAAGAGAGTGCGAGAGGCTTCGACAGCTGACAGTTCCTATCCTCGCCGCTAGATGGGGCTTCATTCATTCCATTTTTGACCTGGTTAAAACGGTAAACAGGCTGTGAATTTTTCTAGTTTCTGTTAACAATAAAATGGCAAATAAAACAACTGTCTATAGTACTATATTTTGTAAAAGTAATATAACGCATTAAAATACCAAACATTCCGCCTCTGTGGTGTAGTGGTTGTTGTGATTAGCTGCCACCCGCGGAGGCTCGGCTTCGATTCCCGGCTCTGCCACGAAATTTGTCACGTGGTACGACGGCTGGAACGCGGTCCACTCAGCTTCTGGGGATCAGCTGAGTAGAGGTGGGTTCAATTCCCACTTCAGCCATCCTGGAAGTGGTTTTCCGTGGTTTCGCACTTCCCCTCCAGGAAATGCCGGGATGGTACCTAACTTAAGGCTACGGCCGCTTCCTTCCCTCTTCCTTGCCTATCCCTTCAAATCTTTCCATGCCCGACAAAGGCCCCTATTCAAAATAGCAAGTGAGGCCGCCTGGGAGAGGTACTGGTCATCCTCCCCAGTTGTATCCCTTGATCCAATGTCTCACGCTCCAGGACGCTGCCCTTGACGCGGTAGAGGTGGGATTCCTTGCTGAGTCCGAGGGAAAAACCAACCCTGGAGGATAAAAAGATTAAGAAAGAAAGAAAATACCAAATGAATAATACCTTACTCCATACTGTCATTTCTGTTTTGTTTTGTTCCTTTTATCGTCCCGCCAAACAACAAGCATGGATAATAGTACAATGAATCGTTCCTTTCAAAGCCACAAATCTAATTATGTTTATCATAAACAGATAAATTGAATATGCGTGTAAGCTGTCTGTTATTAAACTCCACAGTCCTCTCTGTCAGCCTCTGTGGTGTAGTGGTTAGTATGATTAGCTGCCACCCACGGAGGCCCGCGTTCGATTCACGGCTCTGCCACGAAATTTGAAAAGTGGTAAGAGGGCTGGAACGGGGTCCACTCAGCCTCGGGAAGTCAATTGTAGTAGAGGGAGTTTCGATTCCCTCCTCAGCCAGCCTGGAAGTGGTTCTCCGTGGTGTCCCACTTCTCCTCCAGGCAAATGCCGGGATGGTACCTAACATAAGGCCACGGCCACTTCCTTCCCTCTTCCTTACCTATCCCTTCCAAGCATCCCGTTCCCCACAAGTCCCCTGTTCATCGTTGCAGGTGAGGCCGCCTGGGCGAGGTACTGGTCCTCCTTCGCAGTTGTATCCCCGGACCTAAAGTCTCACGCTCCAGGACATTCCCCTTAAGGCGGTAGAGGTGGAATCCTTCGCTGTCTCCGAGGGAAAACCAACTCTGGAGGTTAAACAGATTAAGAAGGAAAGAAAGAAAGAAAGAAAGAAAGAAAGAAAGAAAGAAAGGAATTCCTCTCTACGTTTAGTATTGGTATGGGTCGTCCTAAATATTTAATTTCTAATTTCAGTTCTGCTGAATGAAAGATGAAGGATTGTATAAGGAAACTATACACTTAATTTATTGTGAAAATGCACTACTTGAGTCACAGTTGAATTAAAATAACAGTAAATTTTCGCAGTTTTGATTGTTATCCACAAGGACTGCGAGTAAACTGCGAACCACTTTCTCCGGACAAAGACTTGACACCAGCAGTGAGAAGGTAGCAAACGGGCGCTCATGAGGAATGAGTGGAAAATGCTATCTGTCGTTCGGTTTCAAAGCAAATACGCATCACGCACATTCCGCTGAACTGAACAGAAACCAAGATGAAGCCTATGGATGTTGATATGGGGAACTTTCAACGAAAGTATTACTGCGCAGAGAGAATAACTTTCACTCTGTATTTAACAATTCTTTTAGAATATAAAATGTGGTGGTTGCTCTAACCCGCGCCAGGCCGGAAACCGCCACTGAGTGAGGTCGTTTGGAACTGTCATCATTCTCCAGAAAATAATATGTTGCTATTATTTTGCAACACTCGCTAAATCAAACAAAAACATTAATACATACATGGTGTTCTCAGAGAAATCCGTCCACATTGCCATATGTCACAGTGGTAATTGACTGGATTTCATGACCGGGATGGTTCAAATCCTTGGTCTCTTTTTCAATTTATTGCGGTCCACACTTAATCTGCTTTTAGCCCCGGTTAACATCCGGATGTGCTTCGTGACGCCAAATGTATGTGGAAGAATGTCCCCACTGTTGCGTGTTGCTGTGGCTGTTTGTTGCATGTAGATGAAGACGAACACAAACCCTCAGGCGTCAGACAAGGGGAATTAATCATGTGCAGTTAAAATCTTCATTCCAACCGGGAATCCAACCCGACGCCCTCTCAACCAAAGGACAATATTCTGATCATTCAGTGAAGGAGCCGGAAAAAACCGGGATCGCTCTTTCCCATGTCAGAAAGCTGCTCAGCTGCTGATGATGTTTCTTGAAAGGGAAGTACAACTACCTGTTCGTAAACATCCCGTCTTTAAGTTACAACAAGAAAAATGGACAGTTCAGAACTTTGGACGAGTTACGGTGCAGCGTCAGCAAATGAAAGGAGAGAGCCATGAAGGGGGGTGAACATTCAAGTCTTCCTGGAGCTCACAAACTTAATAATGTGGGCTCGAAAGAGCTCCTGACTGAGGCTAGATAGAAAATGCCCAAATAAATGCAAGCATTGCCAGATTCATCTAAGGGCCATGCTGTTACCAGTCCACACGTTCAAGTTTTGGACCTCCGAAGTTCCCCTTGAAGGCTCCTCTTACAACAGGCAGGGGTTATTGTGGATGTGTCCTGTGTCCTAAGAGCAGTTAAGTTTATCACCTGCCGGGCTGGGTGGCTCAGACAGCTCAGGCACTGGTTTCTTGACCCCAACTTGGCAGGTTCAATCCTGGCTCAATCCGGTGGTATTTGAAGGTGATCAAATATGTTATCCTCATGTCGGTAGATTTACTGGCACGTAAAATAACTCCTTCGGGACAAAATTCCGGGATCTCGGCGTCTCCAAAAACGTACAAGTAGTTAGTGGAACGTAAAGCCAATAACACTCTTTTATTAGTTTATCTCCTGAGGTAAAGTGGAGTCAGTGAAGAAAATTTCAAACAGGGAGTTTACATTTCTTTGAAAATAGTAAGTTTTCTAAATAGTCGAACTGATAACGAGCCTGAAACAACACACATATGTCAAACAACAACACAATACGTGTATACTACTGAATGCACGGACTGTCAAGTCAAAGCGGTAAAGGCGTACTCGATACACCTGGAGGGACATATATTCCAGTCCCATCAGGAAGTCAAAAAATTAGAAACGACATTTCCACTTCTGGCGAGGTACATGACCCTGAATCAGTCTATATCAGAAACGAGTACCGGGTTAATTCGTGGGGACAAGGGCGGCCGGGCATTTATCCAACCAATTAGTGCCTAGTTTACTTTCCACTTCTTCAAAGGCCTTCATGGTCTGTACGTAGGAGGCTTTGTTTGCTACTAAATGTACCGTACCCTAAATTAGCCATGATCATGTTTATCTTTTATCTGGTGGGTTGGCTACCACCCTGGAGATGTCTTTCCATGATATCCCATTCTCATATTAAGTAAATGTCGAAACTGTAAGGTAATTAAGTCCTGTGCCATTACCTTCCAAGTCCTAGCAATTTATCATCGCACTTTCCCCAAAAAGCCTGCTCGATTTAGTGAGATGTTAAATCGGTAGCAAAAGAAAAAAGAAAAAAGGATATCCCAAAAGAAATAATTAATGTTAGGACTAGTAACCAGTCAGGCATTACGAGTCCAAGTTTATATACAGTAATGTCGGAAGCTCTTCTCCACTTCTCCAGCTGCCACAGCAATAGCTAAATATTGTCACCTTCTGGAGGAAACAGAAAAGTCAAGGCTTCCTCTATCAGTAGCCTTGGCAGTAGGTGGGACAGATCGCTTAGCTCCATTCCTACCTGCCTTTGTCTGTTAGGATATAACTTGGTACTTATTTCTGGCATAAGTTAAATGACCCCCCCCCCCCCAATTCCTTTTGGCAATTCCTGACGTCCTTCAAGGTGAACCAAGCAAACCAATGCCACCTCTGCTATGCAGCAAATCACATATCTCGGGATGCTGCATAAGATAACCTGAGTATACGAGCCCCCAAGTCTTGATGGTGTTGATAGCCACCTGTTCCTCATTTTATCAAAATATTTTAGTTCTGGATCGAATCCACCCAGGTAATCAGGAGAAAACAACCATACCAGCACCTCTCAAACGTTCCAGGCTCTTAAAAACGCAATTTTCAGATAGGGATATATGATTTAACTCTTGACATAGCTGAGTAATGTACAATAATCTTTCGCTGGTGTGGAAAGTAAGTACATACATACATACATACATACATACATACATACATACATACATACATAGATACATACATACATGGATGTGAATTTACTAAACGCTGCCACAATCTTCTATTTCTAACTAGTTCTCTGGCTTTGTTTAGTTCTATAGCTCTTATCTTTAAGGGGAGGTGGTACCCCCTATCTTTGCAATGCTCATTTTACCTACTTCAGGTACACATTTTGTGATAACTGTCAATAATATCACTTTGAATTTCGGTATGCATACAGCTTAAGGTCTTTTGTGATAACAATTGTTTTTGGACTTTGAAAAATAACCCGACAGAATTTATATAAATTTTTCAACGGATATCTACACTGACTGACAGAGCAAATGCAACACCAAGAAGGAGTGGTCAGAACTTTATGCCAATTGCAGGGTAGACTGACGTCACTGAGGTATGCTCATGATGTGAAATGCGCCGCTGTGCTGCGCACGTAGCGAACGATAAATGGGACACGGCGTTGGCGAATGGCCCACTTCGTACCGTGATTTCTCAGCCGACAGTCATTGTAGAACGTGTTGTCGTGTGCCACAGGACACGTGTATAGCTAAGAATGCCAGGCCGCCGTCAACGGAGGCATTTCCAGCAGACAGACGACTTTACGAGGGGTATGGTGATCGGGCTGAGAAGGGCAGGTTGGTCGCTTCGTCAAATCGCAGCCGATACCCATAGGGATGTGTCCACGGTGCAGCGCCTGTGGCGAAGATGGTTGGCGCAGGAACATGTGGCACGTGCGAGGGGACCAGGCGCAGCCCGAGTGACGTCAGCACGCGAGGATCGGCGCATCCGCCGCCAAGCGGTGGCAGCCCCGCACGCCACGTCAACCCGCCAACCGCCATTCTTCAGCATGTGCAAGACACCCTGGCTGTTCCAATATCGACCAGAACAATTTCCCGTCGATTGGTTGAAGGAGGCCTGCACTCCCGGCGTCCGCTCAGAAGACTACCATTGACTCCACAGCATAGACGTGCACGCCTGGCATGGTGCCGGGCTAGAGCGACTTGGATGAGGGAATGGCGGAACGTCGTGTTCTCCGATGAGTCACGCTTCTGTTCTGTCAGTGATAGTCACCGCAGACGAGTGTGGCGTCTGCGTGGAGAAAGGTCAAATCCGGCAGTAACTGTGGAGCGCCCTACTGCTAGACAACGCGGCATCATGGTTTGGGGCGCTATTGCGTATGATTCCACGTCACCTCTAGTGCGTATTCAAGGCACGTTAAATGCCCACCGCTACGTGCAGCATGTGCTGCGGCCGGTGGCACTCCCGTACCTTCAGGGGCTGCCCAATGCTCTGTTTCAGCAGGATAATGCCGGCCATCACTCTGCTCGCATCTCCCAACAGGCTCTACGAGGTGTACAGATGCTTCCGTGGCCAGCGTACTCTCCGGATCTCTCACCAATCGAACACGTGTGGGATCTCATTGGACGCCGTTTGCAAACTCTGCCCCAGCCTCGTACG
Organism: Anabrus simplex; assembly: GCF_040414725.1. Taxonomy (NCBI): domain Eukaryota; kingdom Metazoa; phylum Arthropoda; class Insecta; order Orthoptera; family Tettigoniidae; genus Anabrus; species Anabrus simplex. The sequence continues at coordinate 114,879,356 of NC_090269.1, read as the reverse complement.
GACGACCAACTGTGGCAAATGGTTGACAGAGAATGGAGAACCATCCCTCAGGACACCATGCGCACTCTTATTGACTCTGTACCTGGACGTGTTTCTGCGTGCATCGCCGCTCGCGGTGGTCCTACATCCTACTGAGTCGATGCCGTGCGCATTGTGTAACCTGCATATCGGTTTGAAATAAACATCAATTATTCGTCCGTGACGTCTCTGTTTTTTCCCCAACTTTCGAACCACTCCTTCTTGGTGTTGCATTTGCTCTGTCAGTCAGTGAATTTTTATTGATTTTTAACACATTGTAGCCAAATAAAATCCACAGATTTTAAGTAATAATGTTATGAAAACACACAAATGTGAAAACACCCAAGAGTATAAGTGATTAAAATTGCGTGCTCATATGCCTAGTACTACCTGAAATATTGGTACCTTTTCCTAAAAAAATTGAAATGGAGAAAACAAAGGAACAAGAGTACCTTCTTAATGCATACCAGCACCATATCCTGGATCATAGGGGTCATCATCATCTTCCCTAGATGTTTTCTGGCTTCTCTGCATAGTTCTTAATGCTTTGAAGATAACAGAAGCATCCAGGTCAGACATTTTCCTGCTCATATTAGCAGTTTCTTGAAATGTACCGAGAGTGTTCACTCCTGGATCGATTCTTAATTGCTGCATAACTTTCATCCTACCAGCACATCCCTCATTCAAAGTAATCACAGCATCATAAAAACCAATGCACAATGACTGATAAACCTCAAACACTGTTTTTGGAACTCTACTCCATACGACACTGTAGAATGATTCATTAGGATTCTGAGTTTGACCATGAAAGCAGTTACGAAGTAGTTCTGGATCAGAAAATCTCCTAAACACAGGCTTTATAATGCCAGTTATTGGTGCAGGCTAGCCATAACACAAATAAACACAAGAAAAACATTCCCTTTGGTGATCAACAGCCTTACATTCACCACAGGAAGTAGAATGTGGCTAATCCTATTACTCATACATAATTACATACACTTCAATATTTAAACATATTTAATGTTTTTTTGAACCAGAGGGGTGTTCCCCCTCCTCCTAAATCATTATAAATTGAGTCTAAACATCGTCGTCTTAATCTCACTCTACTCCTCTTACCCTCCATAATAGAGTCCATTATTCTCCTTGGGAACCTGTCCTCCTCCATTCGCCTTACATGTCCCCACCACCGATGCCGGTTTATGCGTACAGTTTTATCCATCGAGTTCATTCCTAATTTAGCCTTTATCTATTCATTCCGAGCAGCCTTCTGCCACTGTTCCAATCTGTTTGTACCAGCAATCATTCTCGCAACATTCATGTCTGTTACTTCTAACTAATGAATAATATATCCTGAGTCGACGCAGCTGTCACTCCCGTACAGAAAAGTTGGTCTGAAAACAGACTGCTGTAAAGATAATTTCGTCCGGGAGCTGAATTTCTTCTTACAGGACTGTTGATCGCAACTGCGAGCTTCCTGCATTAGCATTACTGCACTTTGATTCAATCTCACTTACTAACTACCATCCTAGGAGAACACACATCCTAAATACTTGAAATTATCTTCCTATTCCAGCTTTATCTCACCAATCTGCCATTCAATTCTCTTGAATTTCTTACCTACTGACAACAATTTAGTCTTGGAAAGGCTAATTTTCACACCATGCTCATTGCTCCTATTTTCTCAAGTTCCAAGATATTAGAGTGTAGGCTTAGCATAATTTGATATTAAGGCCAAGACCATCAATTCTCATTGCTGCCCAATTGTCAACATAAATGCCTTTGACTAGTTCTAATAATCTTCCCTTAATCCCATAGCTTCCCAGTACGGTGAACAATATAAAATCTTACCCGTATACTTAAAATTTAACCGCAGTTTCAGATATCGTAATAAAGGAACTTTCAAATATTGTGTATAAAATATATAACTTACTGATTCTGGAGACCTTCGGCCGGCATTATAAGTCGGTTCACTCACCTGAAAAGAAAGAAGAAACTGATTACTAACTGTTGCATTATTTGAGGAAATAAGAGAATTATAATCATATGTCCTTTCATACTTCATTAGATGCTCCTTAACCATTCAGATCCCTTCACCATTATAATGTAAGTAATATTTTGCATTATTTCTAACTATACACATGAGCTTAAATGTTTCAAATTGGTGCGTACGTGTTTTTCGTTCTGTTCGTTTCTGGTTACGAAATCATATTATAATAAAGTGGGTCTTGATGAAAGTAGAATAATTAAACCGTAACAACAAGGAAGTACAACTGAAAATCACGAAGTAATTCAGTCTCACTATTCTCCGTTTTGCTATTGATAAAACGAGAGGCGGATCAGGATAGTGCACGCGTACTGCTTTAATTGGTTTTATGAATCTAGTAGCAGATCACGTTTTCCTCTGGTACAGTATAACAATGTACCAGTATTGTTACTTATCAGCGATGCTGCTTCATATATTTTTGAAGCTGGAGGTGGAGTAATCGATTTTTCTCACCCTAAATTAATTCACCTGACCTGCTTTGGTCACGATTTGCGTCGTGGCACTGCTAGAAGGCAATATAAAGATGTAAATCTTCTTGTCTCCAGTGTGAAGAAAGTGTTCTTGTAAAGAATTCAAAAATGTCGTGAAGTGCTTCCAGATTTGTCTTTACTCCTTCAGCCAGTCTTCCCTGTACAAGTTCTTTGGGCGCAGCTCAATCTCTATGGCTTCCCTTGCAAGTTAAGCATAGAGGTCTTTTACAAGCGCGATGACCCTCGCGTGGTCAAGTTATCAAATATATGGAGACCTGTAATCCAGAAATACATGCATAACACCTCCGCGGCACAGCGCGACGCACTCCAGAAACTGTCGACGGAGGGCGCTGAATCAGTAACTTCCCTCCAAACCACCACAGCACAGCGCGACGATTCCAGAGTCCAGTTAGCGGGGGCCGTGGATAATATGGTCGTCACTTCCACCTTCTTTGAATAATTTCTTTGTTCACTGTCGGAGGCAGACCTTCGTATACCCTGGTGGAGGCAATGTAATTTTTCGGAAAGATTGGCTATGTTAGATATATGTAAGTGTCTTTAATCCAGTTAGCATATTTATTGATTTTTATTGCAATCATCATCTTCTTTGCATTTTCCCATTTATGTGGGGTCAGCCTTCTTGCAATGCTTTCCTCCACTACAATCGATTCATAGCGTCCCCAGGGCTGAGTCTGGTGAGCCGCATGTAATCTATCACCCTCTTTAACCAGCGTGTTTGAGGTCGCCCTCGAGGTCGGCGACCCTCTACATTCAGCTGAAGGGCAGTCTTTGCAACTGAGGTTTCACTGCTACGGAGTACATGCCCATACCATCGCAGACGTTATTCACACATTTTCTCAATGATTGGGGCAATCTTGAATTTCTTCCACACAGCATTGTTTTTGATATGGTCTAGTCGAGTCAAGCCATTGGACCACCGCAACATCTTCACTTTCATTGTATGAAGTGCCTGTTCGTGCTTCGATGTTGTAGGCCAGCATTCAGATCCATAAAGGGCCACTGTGCGGTAGACTTTAGATTTTATATGCAACGGAATTTTCTTATCACACAGGAAACCAGTAACTTGGCGCCATTTCATCCAGGAGGCGCTGACTCTTGTCTTGACATCAGGTATCGTACTGCGGTCTGAGGTGATGCATGATCCAAGGTATTTGAACTGGATCAATTCATTAAGTTGAACCCCACCCATAGTGTTCGTGCGATCAGTTTGCTCACCGCATTCCAGGTATGCTGTCTTATTCAGATTTAATTTCATCTCAAATTCTTCAAGACGCATCCTACACTCTTGTACTTGCTGTTCGAGTGTCTCAAGTGTATCAATAGTTAACATGACATCGTCCGCATATAATTATGTCCATGGATGCCTGGTCTGGATGTCATTTGTGATGGCGTTCATGTCGAGTATAAAGAGCAATGGGGCAAGCCTGAGCCTTGATGGACAACAACATTGATTTGGAAGGTATCGGACATTCCTGTTGCACACCGTACTGAACTTGTGGTCTTTCTTTATTGCAATGAGCCACAAACATCTACGTTCATTAATATTCCAATGTACTTGAAAGTTCGTCAAACTGCAATGAAGGAACATGGGATGATGACAGGTTCCAATACAAAGATATATATATAGTAGTTTAACAGAGCGTAGGAGCTTGATCTCACACACAATCTGTATTTTGTTTTCTTAGAACGAGCTTTCTGTAGGTCTATCTAAATCCAAAAAAACACGTGGAGAAACTATAAAATTTTATACAGAGGCAGGTATCGACCCGCTGTAATGTCAGCTCTTTCGTCACGCCCTGATATCTCGTACCATGTCGAGATGCGTCCATTTTACAACCCTGAAGAGCATAAAACATTGAATGTGTAAAGAGAGAAGGAGAGAGTTAGGAGGAAGGTAATAAACAAATATAGCTATTTCTCCTGTATGCTCCTTCTCAGGAATAACCTGACTCCTCATTCCCACACGAATTAAGTTTAAATGCAAACATTTTTCTTTCATGGGAAAGAAAACAACTGACGAGATATTCATGTTTTAATACCGCTCCATCTCATGCATCTGCTGATCTCCTTACTGCTTGTTTTGGAGCCATATACCTTGAAGTGCCTCGAGATGCATGTCTATGGCACGTTAAGTCTCTTGTAAATGGGTACGAAGAAAATGAGGCTGCCAACACTCCACTATATTTCCTTCCCTCTATGTTACGTGAGATAGTAATACACTGCCTTCTTAACTCAGTTTGGCAGACATCGTTTGTTCAAGGATATTCAAATCCGGACCATCTACAAGGAAGATCTCTAGTTGCTCCAGAAGGCCATCAATCAATGACAATTAAATGAGAAAATTAAGTAACTTAAAATTTCGAATGAGCTCATATAAATGACCACCGAGTACCCAATTACTGTTCAATACTTTCTCATTTTTAGTGAAATTCAAATTGTTGTTGTTCAAATCCTGTTTGCACGAAATGACAACTGGTTCCATAAGTGTGAGCGCCAAGGTACACACTATGAGAGTTGAAGGAAACGAGATAAGTGTGGCCCGAATATTGATGACATGTCATTTTTCTATTGAGTGGTCAGATGCAATACTCCAATATATACAAACTCTGTTCATGACACCTCTGTTTTAAATATATCCTTTTTAACTTGCACTATTTACAACTATTTGTATTTTTTAATATTTGAAGAGTATTTTCTTTGATTTTGGAGAACTGTTCGATCATAGTTTGGTGAATTTTGTCTCTTTAGGTCATTCTGTCCCATTTGTCTGGTTACCATATTGTTGTATGAAATTACGTCTGAAACCCTTACCTATTACTGTAGTTATACAAATATTGAAATAAAACATCTATATATATATAATAAGAGTTTTGTCTGTACATTGCTCAGAATTTAAAAAAGAATGGTATTTCTGTATCGGTCGCGTCCACAGTAATAAGGAAATGCACGCTTTAATTTTCCGTAATGTCTGTCTGTCTGTCTGTCTGTCTGTCTGTCTGTCTGTCTGTCTGTCTGTCTGTCTGTCTGTCTGTCTGTACGCGCATCACGAGAAAACGGCTGAAGATAATGAAAATCGGCATGTAAAGTCGGGGAATAATCCACTACAATCTAGGTTATAAACAGTTGTATTCACACTGAGTGAAATGGTACTTTTGGGGAAGACTTAAAATTTAATTCTCAAATACTTACGTTCTTTGTGGTCCGATCGATAAATACTACATAACTAAAGTTATATAGAATTGAATTTACGATCAGTTATGTCTTACATATTTTTATCGTACTGGCTATGATAACAGAGATATTAATGAATTTCAATTGTTGTTGCTAAGTCCATATCAACGCGGAGCAGCGAGAAAATGGGTAAACAGAATTTAATGAAAATCGCTATGTAAAGTCGGGGAATAAACAGCTACAGTGTAGGCTATAAATAATGTTATTCACGCTGGACAAATTGGTAGTTCAGGGGGAGGAACCTGAAATTTAATTTTTAAATACCTGTGTTATTCATCCTATCAAACAGTACTACATAACAAATATTATAGAGAATACAATTTCCTAACTTTTATCTTTTATTCACTTTTATTGTACCGACTATGATACGGGTGGTAATGGTGGTGGTGATTATGGTTCTAAGAGGAAGTACAACTAGGGAGCCATCCTGTATATAATACTAATCAGAGAGGAAAAATGGAGGGATCAGATACTTCGAAAAATGAAGGCATTTGCCTAAGAAAGACAAAGGCCACGAAGGGCGTGAAAATGAAAACACCCCAGGCTTCCATACGTAATATTGTTAGGGTCAGAAAAGGGAAAAGGGTTGACGTAGTGAGATCGTAAACGAACGGGGACTTGAAGAATAAAACAAGAGGGAGTCCTGAAGAAATTAATATCGCAGAATAAGAAAATAAAATGTAAAGGCCTACAACACCGAAAGCTCATAACATTGATCAAAAATAACACTACATTGTCCATTGCTTTTTGGGATATGCTTTGTCTCTTCTGTTACCACTCATCTGCGATAGATGGGATTACTGCTGCGTATGGAGTATTACAGGCCTGCCTGAATATTGGCGGGAGGTACTGTGGAGTTAGATAACTTTCTTCTTTAGCATGCCATTCCTCTGATTCACAACACACGTAACACACTGGTTCATCATAGTATTCCAGCTATTGGATCAATACTCTGAGGCTACTTAAAATAATAATGGTAAAGGAGTGTTCACGGTTGTCTGCGGCCTGGTCATTCCAGCTCGGAAACATTGAACTGTTAGGTCGGCAGCGTAGTACTGTTCGTTAATAGTCAGATAATGTGTGGTTTTAAATTTAATCGAGTATATTATATGTTAGGGAGCTGCCTGGCCGAGGAGGTAAAGGCGTTCTCGGTTCGCCCGAAGGGACGTGAGTTCGAATCCCCGTCAGGACGTCGTAAAATTTAAGAAACGAGATTTCCACTTCCGGAGGTGCATATGGCCCTGAGGTTCACTCAGCCTACACCAAAAATGAGTACCAGGTTAATTCCTGGGTGCAAAGGCGGCCGGACGCAGAGCTAACCACTCTACCCCATCACGTGCCGAGGTTAACAATGGTGGAAGCCTTTACCGTTAACTCCTCCAAGGGCCTTCATGGCCTTACGGAGGTGACTTTGCTTTGCTATATCATATGTTAGCATTGCTATTAATCGCGATATTCCTGCTGACTTCATTGTAATGGCCTATGTTGATTTCATTTGGGAAAACCACAAACACAATCTTCGAGGATGTAAGAAAGGCATGTGGAGAATGAGTGTCTGCCATTATAATAAAAAGTACCCAACTCGATTGACTGGAAGTAGGGAATTGGGCTTGCCATCATAATTAAAACTCCTCAACTTGATTATGACTGATAGTAGGCAAGAGGGTCCGCCATTACAATGAAAATTCCCTAACCCAGTCTTCATTTGAGAAAAGACGTATGGTGACTTTCCTGTCACGTTTCTAGTCAATTTAATATAACCTTACTCACGACGTGTACACTACTTAACCTAGAATTCTGTACACAATTTGAAATTCCATAGCGACGTACGGGTACACACCTAGTTTCAATATAATATTAAGTACTCTTGATCTTGTTCTTTCTAGTCTTTGTTTCAAAATCATATTTATATTTTGTAGAAATGTATTTCTCATGTTTCTTTTAATTTTTTGAAACGTTTTTCTGGACTTTAATTTTACACATTGAATTTATTTCGAGTTCTTTTCAAATTGTTTCTTTTTCAATCAATATTCATGTCATTGTGTATTCTCCGTCTTCGAGCAGACTCCAAATAAAATTAATATGCACTTTGTAAGTTTGTGACTACCCTATTATGTTATGAAGGATATTTAAACTTAAATTTTTAAATAGTCTGCCTCTGTGATGTAGTGGTTAGCGTGATTAACTGCCACCCGCCGGAGGCCCGGGTTCGATTCCCGGATCTGCCACGAAATGTTAAAACTGGTACGAGGGTTGGAACAGGCTCCACTCAGCCTTGGAAGGTGAACTGAGTAGAGGTGGGTTCAATTCCCTCCTCAGCCATCCTCGAGTTGGTTTTCCGTGGTTTCACACTTCTCCTCCAGGTAAATGCTGGAATGGTACCTAACTTAAGGCCACGGCCGATTCCCTCCCTCTTTCTTATCTATCCTTTCCAATCTTCCCATCACCGCCCCCCAATATACCCTACCTGTCGTAAGAGGCGACTAAAAGGGGACCACAGACTTCCAAATCTGGATCATCGGTAGGCGACCACGGTTCGCCCAGCTGAGTCTGGTGTTGTTTGTTTCAGGCTCCTTGCCTTCTTGTTTTATATTTTATCTCACTTGGTCAACTGTTGTTCTCTTCCGAGGTTTGCGAGGCCTAGAGAGTCTTACTTTCTCGTGCCCTTCCTGGCTCTTTCCTTTACCTCGCCGATAATTCTTCGAAGCGTACAGTTGTACTCCCTTTAAAACAATAATCACCACCACCATAACTACCACCACATCTCATAGAAGGGGTCGTGGTTTGAATCCCGGCTAATACACATGATGTTTTTTGAATGAAAACTCACATCCCCATGGTATGGATTCCACGTAAGTCTGAGGGCCCCGTACCGTTGATGGTGACATCAACACTCACGTGAAACTACTAGCTTGCTCGCTATTTTCTATACACGAATACACTTAGCTACTACTGTACTTTATTTCAGGTCATTGAAAGTTTGATCCCCGGGTAATTAGAGTTCAATTACCAAGGTATCAAAGATAAGACACCTCTGTGCAGGCCATCAAGTTGAGTGTAAGAATTTCAAATGTTCATAACTTTCGTATGCCTGTTTGCCTTTGAACAGGATGGCTGTCTAGACGAAATAACTCCTTAAAACAATCACCAGCACCATCTTTTGTCCTTGTTTTATGCCCTTCCTGACGCCAGAGCTATGTGGACAAATGTATCGAGAATTGCGTGTTTCTGTGATGATCGGTAATGTGGTGAGTTGTATGTTGTTGAAGAAGTGTGTAATAAGTTGATCACACAGTCCAGTCCCCGAGCCATAAGAATTGTAAAAACGGGAATCTAACCTAGGGCTTTCTGATCCGAAGACTGATATGCTGACAATTCAGGCAAAGATCTGTACTTAATCATATGTTCATCTTTCTCTGCTTCTGCGCGAATGGGTCACTTAGGACGACGCGGAATCAACATTTGTTGAACTTTCTTCCTTGCCGAATAGTTCATTTTCGTCGATTTTTGTAATTTCTTTTCCTCCTTCCAAGTGCATCGTGTTGGTATCTTCTCGTCTTCCTCAAATCCCATGTGTGAACAATTTTCCTAATTATATTTCTAACCTGCAGATTTGTTGATGCTAATTCAGTGAGTTCTTTCTCTACTTTCATATACCATTTTGACCTTTTTTGACGTTTAATCTGCAAAACAATTGTGTATTCTACAAGTAATTCTGTTGTTATTCATTGTTTGCAAGTGACTTATAACTTTAATTCGTCGTAATCTCATTCTATCAGTAAGTTTAGATATTATTAATTATATTAGATGTGACGAATTGCATTCTTATTTCACAAATATTGATAATTTCTTTTTAAAATAAGTTAAAAAATTGTACGAAGTGTGCGATTTGCAAATACTATTACTGCAGGAAAATACGCGCCATCATTGCTGTCCACTTCACATTTTCGTTACTGGGATGCCTATTTTATGTCATATAATATGCTGTAATTATCAGCTGGGTTTGGGGTAATTTATTTGATTTTTCATTCTTTGCCCTAAGATTTTTCTTAAGATTCTCGTTTCTTTAATCTCTAATAATAATTGTTTCTTTAAATTTTTATGAGATAAATTGAGAGTTTCTGAAGCATAAAAGACTTCAGGTTTGATCACTAGTAAGTAATGACGAATTTTTGTTATAAACGATCTTTGTGTGTTGAAAAGTAATTTCCTTTCTCTGAATTCTAAATCATTAATAATTAAAATAAATGAATTATCTCCCCGAAATTGCGGTCATCCGTGATTTGCAAAAAAAATTAGCTTTCTGTTCTATCCCATTCTATTGTAGTTTGTTCTTATTGCTAGTAATTTGCTCATCATATATATTATTTTAGTAGTATAGATCCCTTTTGCGGCTCTCCCAAGTAGCGGATCGTGACAAATTGGCATTCAAAAGAAATATAATAGATGTTAGCAGTGACGAATTGCACTCTCATTTCATAAATATCGATAATTCCTTTAAAAAATGAGTTTAAGAATGTACGAAGTGTGCGATTTGCAAATACTGTTGCTGTAGGAAAATACGCTCCATCATTGCTGTCCACTTCACATTTTGGCTGCTGAGATGCCTGTTTTACGTCATATAATATGCTGTAACTACCAATTAAGAGAAGAATGATAGTAAAACAAAAAATTACTTCCGGAACATTCTTCCAAATGGCCATAAATGCTAAAAAATCAAAGATTGCATTAACTGGTAAGTACGACTGTCTAATATTGTAATGAATTATGTATTCCTTAGTTCTTCAGTAGCTCACCCACCAGGGGGCTACCACACCACATACTTTATGAACGTGCGAGATTTCTCGCACGGGTCCCCTGGTTATAAACACGTTTGAATAGTTTTCATTTCGAATGATAACTATTTGAATTTCAATGCGAGTAGATAGAGCAGCCATCTCAGTAGGGTAATTTGTCACCAGGCTGAAAGTCAATATTTTAAGCGCAAGTTGCCGTAGCTTTTAAACACAGTGATAGATGGAGGTAGAATAGGGAACAGTGTGCTTTAATAAATTGTTCACCTTTTCACCTCTTTCCCGCTTACCTCCTTTCAATTATAACTGTCTGCTGTGACATTTTATTATTCTTAAAAGGAATTCATAGTCAAAGAATATTTTTTTGTATTTTATAAAGGATATTCTTCCCGTGGATTGTCATGGGGACTGGTTGAGCAGAATACTGTGCACGTGGATGTTTTAAATTTTGATGCCTGTCTCCGTTGCCTGGCATCATGTAGGCTCATTATCTTGGTAGGCGCACAATAGACCGCCTTACTGTCAATGAGAGCAGCTCTAATTAGAGGATCACTATGGGTATGAAGAGGGAAATGAAGGACCCTAGGGGATCTCACCGCACAAAAGACCTTCATATAATTACCTGGAATCGATGCTGGACCATTGTGTAAGAAATTTTTATAAATGTTAGGTTCTTTACTCTGCCGAAATAACGTTTTCAATAAATAAATGTATAAACACTCTGAAAAAAGAAAATACGTGGTACCGGTAACAGAATTGTACCTGAAAAAGAAACAAAAGAGAATGACATGTTTCATTCTAGAAGGAACATCATCAGATTCTACCAAATCATGCTCTGTATTATTTTAGTAGTATACTCGTAGATCCCTTTGGTGTCGCTCTCAAGTAACCGATCGTGACAAATGGGGATTAAAAATAAAGATAATGGACATTAGCAGTGACAAATTGCATTCTCATTTCATAAATATCGATAATTTCTTTTTAAAATGTGTTCAAAAATTGTGCGAAGTGTGCGATTTGCAAATATTGTTGCTGTAGGAAAATACGCACCATCATTGCTGTCCCCTTCACATTTTAGCCGCTGGGACGCCTATTTTATGTCATATAATATGCTGTAATTATCAGTTAAGAAATGAATGCCTTGTCCCTGTAGCCACTTCTGACGATCTTCTGCTAGCCTCTTCATGTTGCCAGTTCACCGACGGAGTTCTTGATGTATGACATCCTTGGCTGTCTCCCGGGTGTCTTTCGCAGTACTTTACCTTCAATGGTGGTTTAGAGTACGTGTCCAAGGAACTTTGTTTTCCCTCTTCTTTATCGTATTTAATAAAAATCGATCCTCTTTTACGTTCTTTGAAACAAAGCCATTTGTTTTTTTATATGTCCAACTTGTTTTTTGTAATTCTTCTCCAAAACCACATTTCAACAGTCTCAAGTTTTGTTTCTTCTAGTTTCCCTAATGTCCAGGTTTCGCACCCATACAGTAGTACACTCCACACAAAGGACTGGAGAAATGATTTTCTGCTCTCCAAACTGAGATGGTTGTTTAGTAATAAGATTTTCTTATTTTGCAAGGCTTGTATTGCTACCACTATTATTTTCTTGATTTCTGAAAGGGATCTGTTATCAGAGGTAATTACATTACCCAAACAGGGGAATTCTGTGACTTGTTCTATCGTTGTGTTATATAATTTTAAGTTTATTCTGTCTGTATGCATTTTATATACTATCATGAATTTTGTTTTTAATATATTTATTTTTAGTTGAATTGTTTCTAAGGATTTGTTGAATGTTCTTAGCATTTTATCCTTTTCATAATGAGCTAAGAGAGCAATATCAACCGCAAAGCGGGTGCTGTGCACCTGAATACCTTTAAAATTAACCCCTTTAGAGCGCTCTTTCATTTTCTTAACTGCATTTTCTATAAACGGTCAAAAGATATGGTGCCAGTGGGCAGCCTTGTCGCACTCTTATTCTAATTTTTGCTTTTCTTGTAGTACGATTAATATTAACTTCCGTGGTTTGAGATTTATATAGATTCAGAATAAGGCGCCTGTCTTACCAGTCAAGTCCCATATTCCTTATTACTTGAAAAATTTAGAAATGTATGGATGTATGTTTAAATTGTTTTGAAATCCTCAGAAAGTTGAAATTTTGAACTTATATCAATTAAATCCTCACTTTCCTCCACTCTGGCATAGAATGCAATTTTGTCTAATTATTTCTTTTTCAGACATAGTTCAGTTACCATGTTTTCTTTTCCAGGTAGATTATAAGTGTCTTTATTCAAAAGTTAATTTCTGCAGATTGAGGAGCCTATCATTTAACAATTAACTGAATCGTAGTATAAAGAAATGTTTTCAGATATCTAAAAAACAATTAAATACTTCGGAGTCATTTCATCATCATTAGTCGTGAGCGTCGTGACCTCATTTCACTTCACATAATATTCTTGATTAAGCGGCGCCAACTTTGACGATGTTCAGCTTCTCTTAAGGCTTGCTGAAGAGTCAGACCGGTGGTGCGCAGAACTTAATCAATCCACCTGCTCGATGTTCTTCCTCGTGTTCTTCTGCCGACAACTTTGTCTTCCATTATACACTTCTCCAGATTTTTACTATCGCGTCTTACAATTGGACGATTATCCTCATGACGCGAGAAGAGAGACATTCGGAGATATTCAGTTCTTCCTTCCGTCCAAGGTACACGGAGCATCCTTCTCCAACACCACGTCTGAAAGGCGTCGTTTCGTTACTTATCTCTTGCCTTGAGGGTCCAGGTCTCAGAACCATAAAGGAAGACAGAGAATACAAGCGAATGAACTAGTCTAATCTTTGTATTGTTTTCTATTGCTCTGCTCCGCCATATTTTTGTGAGTTGGTGGTGTGATGCGAATATAAGAACTCAACTGAGAGTTCTCTTAGCCTCTCTCACCTCAATCCTCCAATTCCCAACCTACTCGCGGTGCCCCTGTTAAGCCGAGCAACCCAGTCGTAGGTTGGGTAACCAACCCCAGCGGGAACTGTGTCGGTGAACCAATGGATTTGGGGGAAGTGGAAGGCAATGGGATACCACCACTGTACTTTTCAATCGACAACCCCATGATGGCTATGCTTAAAGCGATCCTTTACGAATAATATGAACCTGGTCTAGGCTATGTAAATAAAAGTATAAATTTCTCTGTACAAAGCACATTTTTATCTCATTTGTTTCAACCTCATATTGGGTGTACAAAAAAAAAGGAGTTTAAGCCACTCTTTTGTCTCTGTGTTTGTTTTTTGTTTGTTCGTTTTATTACACCATCACTGGGAAACTAATAGCTGTACCTAAATTCAGGGATACTAGGTTGTACAATAAGCTATACCAGAGGTGTTCAAGCTGGGCATTCCGGCCCGCGGGCGCCCAGCGCTGTAAGTGGGCGGACTGCCAGGCGATGAGCGCAGCGTATGCTATTCAACCACTGTGACGTTGTGGCTACGTCACAGGCCTTGAAGGTTGGGCAAAGTTCTCCCAGTCACTCTCGATCACTGCTGCGATACCCGAATTTGAAGTGGAGGCAGAAAATATTGAAAGAAAGCGGGCAGAAATCTACGTCATTTTCAATTTACGTTGTAAGAAATAAGTTATGTTCATAGCAGTTTATGTATTTTGACCGGATACAATAGATAGTTAGGCCTATAACCTCAAATATAATGTACGTAATGAATTACAATTTTCACTATTACATTTTAAGAGGTGCTTTAGAAACAGTTCTAATATAATACAGAGTTAAGGTGGATAAGCTATGGCTTGTGGTTGTTTGGGTTTAAATTATCTGATAAACTCACCAACAAACCAATCATGAGGATATTGATTTGAAGGAATACTGTACATCTCTCTGGTAGTTACATTTACACTGCTGCTGTAATTATCTTAGATAGTGAATACTATACCTCGGATTTGTAGATGGTAATAGGTTGGAATGCAAAGTAATTTGGTTTGTAGGAAGTGTCATGCAACCCGTCATACCATAGTGTAGGAAGAGTAGCATAAATTCAAGGAGTTCTATAGGCTGTACCCCTAATATCTATGCAAATCTCATGGCATAACCGTTGTTCAGTGTAGGGTATATAGCGTATACTCGTTACTGGCTTAAGCAAGTTTGCATTCTAACCTATCAGCACCTTATAATCCGGACTCTAGTGAATACGTATATTCTCACTCGTGATGAAACTCCCTCTCACCATTTACAGGCTAGCTAATATTACTGGACGCCTATTAAATTTTAAATACTATTTTCATAAATTCAGTAAACAGGAAAAATCACACAACACTACAACACTGTGCAAAATCATTGCCGCATTATGTAATTATATTACTTTTTGCTCAATAACAAGAATTTTACCTTTTTTTAATGAAAATAATGCTTTCATTCCCATCCAAGAAATTGTAAATCGTAGCTTGCACTCTCAAACCCTGTAACTTTGTAGATTGTAACACAAAAATTATAACGTGTCAGTTTTCTTTGAATGACTAAATATAAGAAAATAAAACTGAATATTTGTATCGATCGCAGTATAAATCAAAGCGGAATATCTCGAAAAGGTCAGATTATTTTTGTTGTGATTACTGAATTTTATTTTAAATGATGTACCCCAACAATACTTCGCTGAGTAGTGGAGGAGAACTTCGTAATCACAATCGAACGTCAACGCTCCCTCGTTTCCCTGCAAAGTGTGTCCGCTCTCTCGCTTCACTGTGACGTATGCTTGCTACGTAAGCTGTCCGGATTTACGTCACGCCAGCCCGCCGCATTGGGCTAGCCTCAACGGGCGCCCAGCGAGCACCTCTGTGCTATGCAGTATATTATTAAATTAGTATACAATGGTGTAGCGTTATTAAAGGGTGTCAAAATAGGGACTGTGAAATATCTTCGTCAACATTAAATGTACTGAAACATTGCACTTAACAACAGTGGTGAACTATTTAATGTTGAATATTTTATACGATTTCACCATGCGAGGAATAATATCGGCCGATCTGAGTGGCTCAGACGGTTGAGGCGCTGGCGTTCTGACCCCAACGTGGTAGGTTCGATCCTGGCTCAATCCAGTGGTATTTTAAGGTGCTCAAATATGTCAGCCTCGTGTCGGTAGATTTACTGGCAAGTAAAATAAATTTTTCGGGACTAAATTCCGGTACCTTGGCGTCTCTGAAAACCGTAAAAGTAGTTAGTGGGACGTGAAACCAATAACATTATTTATTATAATAGCGGAAATAATTCAGGAATTTATATTATTATTCCTTTGCTGGCGGGATGTAGTGTTTAGAGTGCACTATGTCTTCTGGTATGGGCTAGAATAAATTTGTTACTTTCACTGACCTCTCTTAGTCTCATCCTTTGCTTGGCTATATGAAAGTGACTGAGGTATGAGCGATTCTAGTAATACCGTTCCTTATGCAGCCACTCCCTTTTATGAATGGCGTGAAAATATTTCTCATAGGGTCGGCTGGTGCATGCATTTCAGTGGGCTGGCAGACTGATATGTAATAGCAATTTCTGGCTTAGTGAGGAAAGCAACGGGAAAATACCTTACTCCTCATTTCCCTAGTATCGCTCTTCAGTGACACCTAGGCTATCTATGACAGCTGTTGTTGTACCTGTAGAGGATCAAACCAGCCTTCGTGCTGAATACCCAACATGCAGCATATTATTATTATTATTATTATTATTATTATTATTATTATTATTATTATTATTATTATTATTATTATTATTATTATTATTATTGCTCAGCCCACAATCGATGAGAATTGCTGACATGAAAGTTCGTTCTATCTTTATAATAACGAGTTGGTTGTGGTCGTGATTGCTTTCACAACATGCAAAGTCGTGTGATCATCAACCCATTTGATCAGAAATATACTGAAATGAGACGAGAAGAGATTTTCACTTTTATCTTACACTATTGGTGATATTTTGACCAAACTTCATATTTTGAGCTTACTCATCCAGGAGTAGGTTTCTCTATGAATACCATTTAAAAATCACCGAATAAATTGGGGGGTTTACAAGACGACCAGAAGAGTTATTTCAATTACCTCTTCTACTATTCTATTATTGACAAAAATGGTATTATGATAAACAGGACGAAAATTCAGGTTGTAATTTTCACCAAGAGGAAAGTCCCCCTCAGGATCAGGTCCATTCACATGGTTATGAGCATCACCAAGTGACGTTAATAAATGTAGGCACTCAGAAAGCTTAGATTTCGGGCAGCAAGTACGATATTGGTCGGTTATAAATATAAAGAAGGACGCTTGTTGAGAATTATAGACCAATGATGATATTAGGATGAATGAGGCTGGAAGCAATTTCTCGTAACTTCTTAAACGGTGTGCCTTAGTCATGCAGAGTACTTATATATATTTACAATTGGCTTTACGTCGCACCGACACAGATACGTATTATGCCGACGATGCGTGAGGAAAGGCCTACGTGTAGGAAAGAAGTGGCCGTGGTCTTAATTTATGTACATCCTGTTTGCCGTGCATTTAGGGGCGCGCAGCTGTGAGCTTGCATCCGGGAGAAGGTGGGTGCGAACCCCACTGTCGGCAACCCTGAAAATGCTTTTCCGTGGTTTCCCATTTCCACACCAGGCAAATGCTGGGACTGTCGCCATAAGACCTACCTGTGTCAGTGCGACGTAAAGCAAACTGAGAAGTATGGAGTAATGTTGATTTTAGGATAAATGAGGCAGGAAGGAATTTCAGATCACTGAAGCTGGAGAGGGAGTGATCATTTATTGTAATACAAATGTGTTTTGATACATGCATTCCTTTCCTAATTACTATTCATCAATTACTACATTAAAATTTCAATTGAACTTATAACTGTTTCAATCCAATTTCTAAATTATAGTATTTTCTTTAAAGTTCATTTAAACCAGGGCCTCTCAAACGCCCAAAATCGCACGCGTGAAACATGAAGCGCAGAGCTTCTATGCACCATGCATCGGTCCAACTCGGCTCCGCTCGGACCAGCGCTTTGTTTCGGGACGACTCGGCTAACGTCGGCTCAACTCTGCTCGGATGGTGGAGCGCTACAGAGCAGGTGAAGAAGAGGGAGACAGGCGGAGCAAGCGAGACTAGCGTGGGAAAAGAGAGACAGCGCTGTTGCTCAAAATCGAGGTGTGGGGGTCTGCATTATGCTCAACCCAGCGAAGTCGTCTTTTGCACCTTGCGCCACGCAATACACTAGTGCAAGCACCATGACAGGCCCTGTCCTAGACGTTAATAGTCTTATACAGTCAATGACCAACATGTATCTTACCCTCCCTAATTTGCATCAGCGCTTACTTTTATGTAATCAGTCTTAATATAGTTATCCTACAATTACACCATACATTATGAATGAATTGAATGAATGAAAGAATGAATGAGTGACTATATGAATTGGTGAGTGAGTGATTTCATGATTGTCGGGATGAGTGGCTCAGACGGTTGAGGCGCTGGCCTTTTGACACCAACTTGGCAGGCTCGATCCTGGCTCAGTCCGGTGGTATTTGAAGGTGCTCAGGTACGTCAGCCTCGTGTCAGTAGATTTAATGGCACGAAAAAGAACTCTTGCGGGACAAAATTCCGGCACATCAGCCTCTCCGAAAACCGTAAACATAGTAGTTAGTGGGAAGTAAAACAAATAACATTATTATTGTATTTCAAGATTGAATTGTGTTCATGCCTGCATGAATGAATGAATGAATAAATAAGCACTCTTCTCACCCTGTTACGGATAGCCACCAACTGGTGAGAGAGTATACATGATTGAGTGGATGAAAGAAAGAAATGTGTAAAGTAAAATTCCTCTCTCTTGGCACTTGGATCTAAAAAGGTGGTTACATGAAATGGCGTATGGCTTTTAGTGCCGGGAGTGTCCGACGACAAGTTCGGTTTGCCAGGTGCAAATCTTTTGACTCCCGTAGGGGATCCTCGCATCGTGGTGAGGATAAAATGATGATGAACACCACACATACATCCAGGCCCCATGGCAGCGGAATCAGCCAAATATGGTTAAAATTCCCAGCCCTGCCGGGAATTGAAGCCAGGTTCCCGTTGACTGAAGGCCAGCACGCAAACCATTTAGCTATGGAGCCGGACAAAGAGGTGGTGAGGAGAAAAATCTGCTTTCTTTGTTCAGATTTATTATATTCTAAAGTCAGTCTTATGAAAGGTGAACATGCGGATGAAGGTTGAGTTATTTTCTAGACTCCTTAAGGAATCGTAACACGCTAACTCCTCGACCTCGTGCCGGCTCGCTACTTCGTTGCGTGCCTCCTGAAAGAAGAACAAACTGTGAGGTATCACATCATGTTGGACGTTCCAAGATAAATGTTTATTTTGGCAGTAAACATCCTCGAGAAAACTTTCAAATGTCTTGTTGGTATTTTTGTTCCAATGCTCATGAAAGAGCTCCCATGAAAGTCAAACAAACCATGATCTGGTCGAGTCAGAAAGTGAACAAGGCAGGGAGGAAAGAAACGAATATGTAGTAACAGAGTTTGTCACAAGGTGAAATATTCCATATTACTTTTAAAAACTGGTAATTAACCGGAAATGAAATTGAACAAATTAAAATAATTGACCTGTAAATACTGGATTTATGTAATATTGCGGAATATGCATTAATGCTTACTGTTATAGTACACTATGTCCTTATATAACTTGCATTTTGTAAATAACTTAAAATTTCTAATTTCAGATTCATAAGGATTACTATCACATTTGATGAAGAATTTAAGCACGGTGTAAATAGTTGTCAGAAAATTTCCTTCAGTCTTTATTGATTGGATAACTATTGCTATTACTACTACTACTGTCATTCTTGTTTAATGTCTCTTCTATAACCATAGTTTTAAGATACGTCGATCAATCAAGTCCTTTCCGCTACAATCAGACGTTTCAGTTTTCCACTCTACTTTTCATCTCCACTGAACTCCCAAAACGTATCAGGTTCTAAATATATTCCAGGTATTTCTTCTTCGGTCATCCCCTTCTATCTCTTCTCCGAATTCTTACTTCTAAATTTGTTTAAACCACTGGCAAAGCCTCAATACAGAGTGTAAATACTTCAACACCTTAGTCTCGTTTCCTGATACGCGGTAGAAAAAGGGATGAGATGAAATTGACGGCATGTTTTACAGACGGATGCTCTTCCTGACCCTCGTAAATTAATGTGGATTCGGCCCAGATTTACGGACAGATGCTCTTCCTGACGCCAACCCTCTCTGGAGGGTTGCATTCATTATTGCATGTAGTGGTGAGTACTGTAGAGTGCCGGTAAGGGAAAGTGCATTAAGACGAACATAAACATCCAGTCCATAAACCACATGAATTAAGTACACGAAGTTAAAATATGCGTCCCAGTCGGTGATCGAACCCGGAGCCCTATGATCCTTAGGCCAGTGTGTTAAACATTCAACTAAATCTCTGGATTCTGTCATGATCAGCAAATCGTATACAGTGTATCAATTTTACACTCACTTTTATACCTTTAGATATTTCTTTCACAGTCCTAATAATTTCCTCAATGGAACGTAGTAAACAGGCTAGCATGTACCCGCGGCTTCGCCCGCGTTTATTAATTCAATCGTTAGATAATTCCCCGGTCTAGAAAGCCAAGAATAACCACCGAGAGGATTCGTCGTGTTGACCACACGACACCTCATAATCTGCAGGCTTTCGGGCTGAGCAGCGGTTGGTTGTAAGGCCACGGCCTTTCGGGTCTGTTGTGCCATGGGTTCAGTTTCGGTTCGTTATATTTTTAAAACATTTATTTAAAAGTAAAATAAAGAAATTTATCTTTATTAACACAATCGTTTCTACAGTCATTGCATGAATTACATTATTTTTTAATTATATTGTTTCTTTGAATGCTTCAGATATCGGGTTGGTGGATGGTACAAATCAAAGCAAAGCAAAGTCACCTCCATACAGGCCATGAAGACCCTTAGAGGAGTGGAAGGTAAAGGCTTCCACCATTGTTAACCTCGACACGTGATGGGGTAGAGTGGAGATAATTAGGATTCTCTCAGAGGACAGGAAGGAAAGTATGCTTCCCTCAAATAATGTACAGGACACAGGAGGTGTAAAGGAGGGATGGGAAGGAAATGGGGGAATTGTAGAAGACAGGTGGTCTAATGTTTTAAGGGGAAGGAGATTGCAGCCTAAGGGCTCTGTTCAGGATCATAATTCAGGACAGGTGTCTGTGAGAAATCGGTACGAGTCACTGCAGGTAGAACAACCGAGGGAAGATTAGGAACAGGGAACTGTTGCTGAGATGTGTGGAGGTAGGAGGAAGGGAAAAGGTAGGAAAGGGAAATGTAGTGTAATGGAAAGGAAAAGACAGGTGGAACAGGGTCATGTGAGGGGGAAAAGGGAGGAGGAAGTAGCTTCTGCAGCAGTGCGAGAAGATAGGGCTGACCAGGAGGGGAGGGGATCAAATGAGGTGGGTAGGGTTGAGGCTCTGGTCATGGGGGATTCCATCGTTAGACATGTGGGAAAAGTGTGTGGAAGAAAGGGAACCAGGGTAGAGCGTTATCCATAAATTAGGTTGAGGCAGATGTTGAGAAAAATAGAAGAGAAGGAGGAGGGAAAGGAGAAGGTGGTAGTGTTTCATGTTGGTACTAACAACGTAATGCAAGCAGGTATAAGTACCAACATAGTGGGGGATGTGTGGAATCTGGTAAATGCAGCACGGATGAAGTTTAAGGAAGCGGAGATTGTTATCAGTGGAATACTGTGTAGGAGGGATACTGACTGGAAGGTGATTGGGGATTAAAATGAGACTATGGAGTGGATATGTGGGAAACTGGGAGTGAGATTTCTAGATCCTAATGGGTGAATAGGAGACAGGGATCTGCACTCAGATGGCCTTCACTTAAACCGCAGTGGTACATATAAGTTAGGAAACTTGTTTAGAAGGGTTATAGGCAGGTACATTGAGGGAAACGGGGTGGCCTAGGGAGCGGTGTCAAGCGAACAGGGAACTGGAAATCAAGTAGGGATGACGTAAAAATGTTAGTGCTCAACTGTAAAAGCATTGTAAACAAAGGTATCGAATTAATTTAATAGATATATACTTACCAGATAGTGTAATAGGAGTTGAATCATGGCTGAGAAGTGATATAATGGATGCAGAAATATTCTCACGGAACTGGAGTGTGTATCGTAGAAATAGGATAGGAATGGTAGGAGGGGGGTATTCATTCTGTTGAAAGAAGAATTTGTAAGCTACGAAAAAGTTAAAGATGAAAAACATGAAATTCTGTGTGTAAGGCTCATCTCTAAAGATAACAGGCAACTTGATGTCTTTGGAGTGTACAGACCGGGAAAGGGTAGTGCTGATGCTGATTCAGAATTATTTGATAAGATGATCAGCTATGTGGGAAACGATATGGAAAGGAATGCGATTGTAGCAGGTGATCTCAATTTACTAAATGTCAATTGCGAAGGTAATGCGAACGGCAGGAAGCAAGAACAACAAATGGCAAATAGGAGGGGCATCTGATTCAGAAAGTGATAGAACCAACTAGAGGGAAAAATATTTTGGATGTGGTGCTGATAAAACCAGATGAGCACTATAGAGTCCGAAGTAATAGATAGTATTAGTGATCACGAAGCTATTTTTGTCGTAGTTAAGAATAAATGTGAAAGAAAGGAAGGTATTAAAATTAGGACTATTAGGCAGTACCATATGGCTGACAAAACAGGCATCAGGGAGTTTAAAAAAAAGTAACTATGATCGCTGGAAAATGGTAAATAAAAATGTAAACAGACTCTGGGATCGGTTTAAAGCAATTGTTGCGGAATGTGAAGATAGGTTTGTACCTTTAAAGGTGGTAAGGAATGGTAAAGATCCACTATATTATAACAGATAAGTAAAGAGATTAAGAAGGAGGTGCAGGTTGGAACGAAATAGAGTTAGAAATGGTTGTGGAAGTAAGGGGAAATTGAAGGAACTTACTAGGAAATTGAATCTAGCAAAGAAGTCAGCTAAGGATAACATGATGGCAAGCATAATTGGTGGTCATACAAATTTTAGTGAAAAATGGAAGGCTATGTGTAGGTATTTTAAGGCAGATACAGGTCAAAGAAGGACATTCCAGGAATCATTAATGAACAAGGGGAGTGTGTAAGCGAGGATCTTCAAAACGCAGAAGTATTCAGTCAGCGGTACGTAAAGATTGTTGGATAATGTCCAGATAGGGGAGATGAGTAATACTAAAGAAGTATTAAAATTTTCATGTGATGAAAATGACATTTACAGTAAGATACAAAAGTTGAAAGCTAGAAATGCAGCTGGAATTCATAATATTTCTGGGGATATACCAAAGGCATTGGGTTGGGATATAGTACCATATCTGAAATACTTATTTGATTATTGTTTGGTTGAAGGAGCTGTACCTAATGAATGGAGAGTTGCTATAGTAGCCCCTGTGTATAAAGGAAAGGGTGATAGACATAAAGCTGAAAATTACAGGCCAGTCAGTTTGACATGCATTGCATGTAAGCTTTGGGAAAGCATTCTTTCTGATTATATTAGACATGTTTGCGAAATTAATAACTGGTTTGACAGAAGGCAGTTTGGGTTTAGGAAAGGTTATTCCACTGAAGCTCAACTTGTAAGATTTCAGCAAGATATAGCAGATATCTTGGATTCAGGAGGCCAATTGGATTGTATTGCGATTTACCTATCTAAGGCATTTGATAGGGTAGATCATGGAAGACCACTGGCAAAAATGAGTGCTATTCGACTAGAAAAAAGAGTGACTGAATGGGTGGCTATATTTCTAGAAAATAGAACTCACAGAATTAGAGTAGGCGAAGCTTTATCTGACCCTGTAATAATTAAGAGGGGAAATTTCTCAAGGCAGTATTATTGGACCTTTATGTTTTCTTATATATATATCAATGATATGTGTAAAGAAGTGGAATCAGAGATAAGGCTGTTTGCAGATGATGTTATTCTGTACAGAGTAATAAATAAGTTACAAGATTGTGAGCGGCTGCAGGGTGACCTCGATAGTGTTGTGAGATGGACGGTGGGCAATGGAATGATGATAAACGGGGTTAAAAGTCAGGTTGTGAGTTTCACAAGTAGGGAAAGTCCTCCCGGTTTTAATTACTGCGTTAATGGGGTGAAAGTTCCTTTTGGGGATTATTGTAAGTACCTAGGTGTTAATATAAGAAAAGACCGTGGGGTAATCACACAAATATGATTGTTAATAAAGGGTACAAATCTCTGCACATGGTTATGAGGGTATTTAGGGGTTGTAGTAAGGATGTAAGGGAGAGGGCATATAAGTCTCTGGTAAGACCCCAACTAGAGTATGATTCCAGTGAATGGGAACCTCACCAGGATTACTTAGTTCAAGAACTGGAAAAAATTGATATATACTATGTCAGCAAAATCTTAAAGCGCTCATCATTAAATACTACCTGAGCTACAGGCATCAAATTTTCAACTTCATTTTATTATTATAGGAATACAAAATAATTTGGATGTCAGATGTATTCAAGGTCCTATCAATAATCAGCAGAACATAATATTTGTACTTATCTCCCGAACAGCCAGTATTCCATTTCCTCAGAATACTGTGTGTTTATACGCTCCAACTATATTTAGTCGTTACTTCCAATATTGATAGATTATTAACAAAGGAGAAAATACCCTTACGCAACATTTCCTATCCTATTGCTTTGCTATTATCAGGCTACTGAACATTGTTACCTTATACGTTTCCGTAATTTAATGTATAGGCGAGACTTGGCTAAATCCTCAGTTCGGCTAATTCCACAGTAACTCAAATACAACTTTACTGCTGCTTTACCACAGCGTGAGAATTTCTGATCAGCTAATTATACCCTCTTAACTTCTTACTCTGATGATAAAGGTTGTAAATTTGCCAGTGGAATTCTTTGGTGGTAGCATCAAGGAACTTCACTATTATCCTTGATTACTGTATTTGGAAGACAGGCTCCTTTGAGGTGAGTTCTTCTACAACATGTATTACTACTTTCAAGTGGTAAGTTATTACTTGCATGTTATTGGAAAATAATCCATGAACTACTGTACAATTAGACGAAGTACTACAATTAAGTGAATTAATTGATTTTTGAGAAATTTCGCATTGGGAAAGTCAGATCGTATATAAGTCTTTTTATAACATTCCTCCTGTGTATGAGGGCAGTAGAATAACATTAACGGTAACCCCTGCCTGTCGTGAGGAGATTAAAAGGTCCTCAGGGTCTCTTAACTTGGGAGCCTGGTGTGGTAACCACGAAGCCCTTAGCTGAGTTGTGGCGTTGTTTCCACTTACTTTCATCTACCCTATTCGATCACCCTTGGTAAACTCTTGCCGGCCCCGCGGTATAGGGGTGGCGTGCCTGCCTCATAACCAGAGGCTCCGGGTTCGATTCTCGCGCAGGTCAGGGGTTTTTATCTAGAACTGAAGGCTGGTTCCAGGTCCACTCAGCCTACGTCACTACAATTGAGGAGCTATCTGAAGGTGAGATATCAGCCTCGTGGCGTAGGCGGCAGCAGCACGTCAACCTCCCACCGCTGGGTTCCGTGGTTCAAATCCCGGTCACTCAATGTGAAATTTGTGCTGGACAAAGCGGAGGCAGGACAGGTTTTACTCCGGGTACTCAAACCTTGTCACCTTGTATTCCAGAAACACTCTCCAGTATCATTTCACTTCATCTGTCAGTCATTAATCATTGCCCCAGAGGAGTGCGACAGGCTTCGGCAGCCAGCACAATTCCTATCCTCGCCGCAAGATGGGGCTTCATTTATTCCATCCCTGACCCGGTCACTGACTGGAAAACACGTTATAGGTTTTCATTTTCTGAAAGTGAGATGGCAGCCCCGGTCTAGAAAGCCAAGGATAACGGCCGAGAGGATTCAACGTGCTGACCACACAATACCTCATAATCTGCAGGCCTTCTCCTGAGCAGCGGTCGCTTATTAGGCCATGGCCCTTCTGGGCTGTTGCGCCATGGCTTTTAGCTGGGTGTTCTTTTGCGGCACCGACGGTATTAGAGCATTAGAGGCCTAGGGTTGTTACGGAGTAACGCAATTTAAAACCTCCCCCGAGAACCTATTTTGAACTGGCAATATCGCCGTATAAAATCTTAATCTTTCTATATATCTAAGCGGATGGATTCCCTCGTACTACTACGTGCTTGGGTGATACTCATCGAACTTATTTATATTTCTTATTGTGGACTGATGGCAACGTCTTTGGATTATCGCATTTCTGTATTGTACGGACTGTTTCATTTCTCTTCTAATAAGTGCTGCAATCTTCCGCCAGTCACCCACAATAAGTTTCCCCTCCCCAAGCGCTCTTCTACCTATCAGAGCGCGGCTACTTCCTGATGGAGCAAACCTCGCCATTTTGACCGCTGTCAGTACGCGTGGGGAAGTCATGGCGTGCGGTTGTGTTAATTGGATTCTTAAGATTTTGGCGTCATGTTGGAGTACAGACCCCGGCTGAGGGTCTTGAGATGTGGGTTTTAAACCCAAATTACTTTGTTTCCTGTATCGTTCTATTATGATACTTTTCAGCTAATTCTGACCAGGGAAACCAAACTCATCAGCAAGCATCTGTAAGTATGTGAGGAACTAGCTCATCAAGCCTGAGCGTCAGCTTCACCCAAGTAAGTGGCTTCATCATTTGGCAAGTTATATCCTGTGATTATGAAAGTGAAAGGAAATTCGTGTGATCCGTGTCTTGAAATTAACTATTTCAAGGTGGAATTTAGTGAAAATAATTATTTTTGGAAATTACTAAGTGGACGGACGTGTGGCTAATTCTAATAATCTATCAAAATTATTGGCATGTAAAGACTACGAAAATAAGGAAATCCTTTTTAAATTAACTATCATTTTCACCCGTTAATGTATTTCATTCATCATGTAAATTCAAAATGTGTTGGGCAATTAGTGGCCTTTATACTGCGTGAGATTCTGCAGAAGCATATAATTCTTGTTTTCGTGTTTAAAAAAAAACTTGCTTCTTCTCTTTTTCTTGTATTTTATACTTTCGTGTTTCCTGATTTTATTTTTGTGTTTCTGGCCTTTGTTGTGCCTTGTACCATGATTGGTTTGTGGGCGTATGTTTTCGTTGCTATGGTAACGTTTTGCCTTTGGGGGCGTGACGGTGATTGTTGCCTGTGGGTTTTGCGTGTTGATTGTGGAGCCTGAGTTTACTTATGAATTTTCGATTTATGTGGAAGATTTCTTTGCTCCTCACTTGATCTCTTACGGTTTTCTTCCTTTTCCCCCTATTTAACTGTGTGTGATTTCCGTTTGTTGATCTTATATGACCCCTTGTAGTTTATTAATTGGGCTAGAGTTCTATGCTCCTGCGAAGCCTCATCATACTAAGAAAGTTCAGCGAAACTCGTTAATTGATTGGCTTTCCCTAGGTTTAATACGTTAGTTTTAATTTCATTTTAGTAGTCTAACAAACGGGCCCGTGTAAACCTTCTGTAAACAATTTAAGTTTTAATTCGTATCATTTTCTGTTATTATGGTAATTCTATCAAAGTGTACTATTTCTGGTGATGGATTTAGTGTCTTTAATTAGTACAATTTTCTGTTTTAAGAATGATTTCCATCAGTATCATTTTCTGAAAAGGACTACGTTTTTCAGTTTCATCCGTGTATTTTCTATTATTCACTAATTGTTTTTTGAACTACTTAAAATACTTTTATTCCCTCAGGTAGGACGATGTTCTTTTGGTTTCATGTTAAGTTTTCATTCTTTGATTAAAAGTTTATTTGATTGAAAACAGTGTCTCATTTCATTATCTGTATGGTTCAACGCCAAAACAAGGAATTTTTATCCATTTCCTCTGGGAGTTTTATTTGATCCTTGCTGGGTAAGTAACTGTTGGATGTAATTTTCCTATGCTTGTGTCTGATTTCCTTAATTTGTTTTATAAATATTATTAACACCGGTTTATAGGTAGTACCGGCCGGTGCATGTTTGCTAACCGCTAGTGTGGTGAGTTTACCCCGCTGGTGGCTTAGTAAAGTGGTAGCAGAGCGTGGTTACTTCCTGATGGAGCAAACCTCGCCATTTTGACCGCTGACAGTACGCGTGGGGAAGTCATGGCGTGCGGTTGTGTTAATTGGATTCTTAAGATGTTGGCGTCATGTTGGAGTATAGACCCCGGCTGAGGGTCTTGAGATGTGGGTTTTAAACCCAAATTACTTTGTTTCCTGCAGCCCCGGTCTAGAAAGCCAAGGATTATGGCCGAGAGGATTCAACGTGCTGACCACACAATACCTGATAATCTGCAGGCCTTCTCCTGAGCAGCGGTCGCTTATTAGGCCATGGCCCTTCGGGGCTGTTGCGCCATGGCTTTTAGCTTGGTGTTCTTTTGCGGCACCGACGGTATTAGAGCATTAGAGGCCTAGAGTGTTTTGCATTTTCACGCCCATCATGGCCCTTATCTTTCTTTGGCTGATACCTTTATCTTTGAAGTGTCGGATCCCTTCCATTTTTCCCTCCGATTGGTGTTAACAAAGGATGGTTGCCCAGTTGTACTTCCTCTTAAAACCATAATCACCACTCTCAGTAAAACGAGTAACGCGATTTTACTTAGCAACTGTGCAGGATGTGATGTAAAGTATTGATGGCCATGACATACAGATCCATGGCCTGTGCAGCTCTCGGACACATTTGTGTTAAAATCAAATTATGATATTGTTTTTCAAGTACGAAAAAATACAGCATACATAACAGATCAGGGGCTTAAAACTGCTATATCTTTTAATGTACAAATATTAGTAAATATATGTATTTTAGTCTGTATCCCTGTATCATGCGAAATAATAATAATAATAATAATAATAATATAATAATAATAATAATAATAATAATAATAATAATAATAATAGTTAAAGCAAAGTCATCTCCGTACAGGTCATAAGGCCCTTGGAGGGGTGGAAGGTAAAGGCATCCACTATCCGTAACCTCGGCACTTGATGGAGTAGTGTGGTTAGCTCTCCGCCCGGCCTCCTTTGCCCCCAAGAATTCACCTGGTACTCATTTTTGGTGTAGGTTGAGTGAACATCAGGTCCATGTGCACCTCATGAAGTAAAATATCGTTTCTTAAATTTTACTTCATGACGTGGATACGAACCCACATCCTTCCGGGCGAACCGAACAAGCCTTTACCGCCTCGGCCAGGCAGCCCCTAATAATAATAATAAGGTTCGCCTCTGTGTTGAGTGGTTTTAGCGCGATTAACTGCCGCACCCGGAGGCCCGGGTTCGAATCCAGGCTCTGCTACTAAATTTCAAAAGCGGTACAACGGATGGAACGGGATCCACACTCAACCTCTGGAGGTTAACTGAGTAGAGAGGGATTCAATTCTCACCTCAGCCTTCCCTTAAGTAGTTTTCCGTGGTTTCCCACTTCTCATCCAGGCAAATACCGGAATGTAACTAACTTAAGGCCACGGGCTCTTCCTTCCGTCTTCCTTGTCTATCCCTTCCAAACTTCCCATCCCTCCTACAAGGTCCCTGTTCAGCAAATCAGGTGATGACGCCTGGACGAGGTACCAATCCTCCTCCTCCATTCTATACCATGAACCAAAGTCTCCCGCTCCAGGACACTGCACTTGAGGCAGTAGAGGTGAGATCCTTCGCTGAGTCCGAAGGGAAACCCACCCTGGAGGGTAAACGGATTAATAATAATAATAATAATAATAATAATAATAATAATAATAATAATAATAATAATAATAATAATAATAATAATAATAATAATAATAATAATAATAATCAATTGGATACTCATTTTGAAAATATTTCATATTTTCAATTTTACCTTAATATTGCATATTTAGCGGAGCCTTCTCTAACTTCATATTCATGGTTACTATGAATTAATACAACCTAGGTATTACTTACATACGGTTCATATTAACGACTTTTTTTTGCAAGATGCTTTACGTCAACCCGACACAGGTCTTATGGTGACGATGGGACTGGAAAGGGCTAGGATTGTGAAGGAAGCGGCCGTGGCCTTAATTAAGGTACAGCCCCCAGCATTTGCCTGGTGTGAAAATGGGAAACCAGAGAAAACCATGTTCAGGGATGCCGACAGTGGGGTTCGAACCCACTATCTCCCGTACTGGGTACTGATCGCACTTAAGCGACTGTAGCTATCGAGCTCGGTAATGACAGGTATGGAACAGCACGTCATTGTATACTCAATGTATCATATCCAATTGAATCAGTCATTGTTAAAAGGGGATTTGCGTTACATATATCAAAGTAAAAGTATTTATGGATTCTTCATCTACTCGTGCATGAAAAGGCACATCTTTCTGTAGAAATACGTTGTAGGTGTATTATCTGTAGGAATATAAGTAGAGCTCCAGTATTTATCTAGAGATAATCTGGAGCTGAGTTATATTTATTTTGACTGTTTAGTGAATACAGAATGAAATAATGGTAATGTAAAAATCTGAACTCGTGTCCTCATCCTGAGGTGGTGTAGCACTTTTCAGGCACACCCCCAATGGAGATGAGCAGCATAAACCATTTTAACCACATGAAAACCCTCCTGCCGTTCTTAAATTCCTTGTAGTAACGAGAATCGAACCCGGACACAGGAGGATAGAAGCTGATAGCACTAACCGTTGCGCTACAGAGGTGGACCAAAATGGTCATCAAAGTACATAAAATAAAAATCAAATACATAGGCATTCGTAACACATAGAGAGAAGAATACTTTCTGCACGGAAATAATTTTACTGTTTCATTTTTACATTTACACTCTTTGAGGCACGGCCTATAAATATATCGGCTTCGATTTCGTCAGAATAACACAGTTACGTAAACGTACGATTGAAGACAACTGAAACATGGTATCAGAGCAAGGAATCCATAAAAATGTTTTAATGAACAGTTCTGATTAATACAAGTAAACGTAGACGTGATAATACTAAAATGATAATGCGAAACGATAACATTGTTACGATAGACAGCTGTATATTGCTTGAAGTCTCTGACGTTATTGTATACCGGATTGGTACTTGCTGCCATGAGTTAAATAGTTACGTAAAATCATTTATAAATAGAAATAGAAATATGTTTATTTAAAGTTAATTACAAGTAGGACCAGAGGTCCCTTTGTCTGTAACTAACTGGCACTTTAACTTAAATGTATCAACTAATATACACAATCTAATAAAAATAATACATAAAAAGCGTAAGATACATTTTCCTACTGAGGATATAAGTATAAGATTAAAAACTAAACATCTAAGACTTTCTAATAATACTTTTACCATTTCATAAACATAGACTACACTAACAAGGAAGAGAAGACATAAGAGAAACCTAAGAATTTTAATGCCGAGGATGAATTAAGAATAAAACTGAGCAACTAAAATATATCTTGGAGATTATGTTACTTCGTACTACTTAATTAATTTGGTGAACAATCACTTACATGGCTTGAAAGTGCAAAGGTAGTGGTGTTTAAGATATTTTTTCTGAGTTCCGACACTACTTCGCTGTATTTCATATATTATTTTTCTTTTTGTTATTTGCTTTACGTCGCACCGACACAGATAGGTCTTATGGCGACGATGGGGCAATGGGAAGGAGTGGGAAGGAAGCGGCCGTGGCCTCAATTAAAGTACAGCCCCAACATTTGCCTGGTGTGAAAATGGGAAACCACGGAAAACCATCTTCAGGGCTGTCGACAGTGGGGTTCGAACCCACGATCTCCCGAATACTGGATACTGGCCGCACTTACATATAGTTTAAAAACGTTGTATAATTGAGAGGCAGTCACAATGAAATACTTACTGCACTTTACCGTACGATGCTGTGGAACCTGGAAGGTGTTAGCTGTAAACCTATTGTCCCGATCATGCACTTGACTCATCTGAACAAAGGATTTAGTCAAATATGAGAGAGCATTAGATTTTAAAATTCTCAGGAAAAAACAAGCATCTGGAATGAAATGGCGTATGGCTTTTAGTGCCAGGAGTGTCCGAGGACATGTTCAACTCGCCAGGTGCAGGTCTTTTCATTTGACGCCCGTATGCGACCTGCGCGTCGTGATGAGGATGAAATGATGATGAAGACGACACATACACCCAGCCCCCGTGCCAGCGAAATTAACCAACGATGGTTAAAATTCCCGACCTTGCCAAGAATCGAACCCGGGACCCCTCTGACCAAAGGTCAGCATGATAACCATTTAGTCATGGAGCCGGACAACAAGCAGCTGAGTATGATCGTCTATCCCTGAGTTTCAACCACTCTGTGGCTTTGTAGTAAGATGTTACGCGACAGTATTTACGAATATTGAAGACGAATCGCACACAGGCATTCTGAATACGCTGGAGTTTGCTATTATTTTTCTCTAAGATATCGCTGTAAATTACAGCGGCGTAATCTAAAATAGGAAATACCATAGTTTGGATCAACATCTTTCGCACTGACAAAAGGAAGATACGGCAAGTTTCGTCGAAACTGATGCAATTTAGTACGTCTTCAAAATATGGTTCATTGTTAAAAAGTGATATGTCGTGCACATAACCTTTTCTAAGTCCGGTTCCATGGCTAAATGGTTATCGTGCTGTTCTTTGGTCACAGGGGTCCCGGGTTCGATTCCCTGCAGAGTTAGGAATTTTAACTAAAATTGGTTAGTTCCGATGTCAAAGGAGCTGGTTATATGTGTCGTCTTCATCATCATTTCATCCTTATCATTAAGCGCAGGTCATCTATGCGCGTCAAATGAAAATAGCTGCATCTGGCGAGCCGAACTAGTCCTCGAATTTTCCCGGCATTAAAGGCCATACGCCATATCATATCCCCTCATTCTAACACTGAACGACCGCTGTGCTGAGCGTCGCTGTTTTCCGTCGTTCACTGCAGCTAGCTGACTCAGCCCGCAGTTGCAGTTAAAGGATTTGTGACCGAGCTCGATAGCTACAGTCGCTTAAGTGCGGCCAGTATCCAGTATTCGGAAGACAGTAGGTTCGAACCCTACTGTCGGCATCCCTGCAAGTGGTTTTCCGTGGTTTCCCATTTTCACACCAGGCAAATGCTGGGGCTGTACCTTAATTAAGGCCACGGCCGCTCCCTTCCCACTCCTAGCCCTTTCCTGTCCCATCGTCGCCATAAGACCTATCTGTGTCGGTGCGACGTAAAGCAACTATCAAAGAAAAGGATTTGTGAATAATTTTTTTTTGCTAGGGGTTTTACGTCGCACCGACACAGATAGGTCTTATGGCGACAATGGGATAGGAAAGGCCTAGGAGTTGGAAGGAAGCGGCCGTCGCCTTAATTAAGGTACAGCCCCAGCATTTGCCTGGTGTGGAAATGGGAAACCTCGGGAAACCATCTTCAGGGCTGCCGATAGTGAGATTCGAACCTACTATCTCCCGGATACAAGCTCACAGCCGCGCGCCTCTACGCGCACGGCCAACTCGCCCGGTGTGTGAATGATTTAATGTAATATTCATTCAGTTTGGAAGGTAACAACAGTGCAGTTCCATCATCACCAACCCTGAAAGCTTACCCATATGGACGAGCTCCAACCAATGGAAGAAGGAATTGCGATGATTTAGCAACCTTTTCCTCTTAAGTTGTTGATTGCAATTTTTACTCAAAGTGGCAGCATTGAGCAAGATCATATACGGAGCAAGTCCAGGTACAACTGAAGGAACTCGTAAAGATCATCAGATGTTCGTGGAACATACTTCCCAATTTAGTGTTATTAATGTGAGAAAGAGGTATAGTAATAAGACTGGAAACCTAATTGAGAGATAAATTCCTTGCATTCGTTTGGGTTTTTCAGAATAAATCAATATTATTTGCGGTTATCAACCTTGACAGGCGTTCTGTTTCTTCATATTCATATAAACCAGTAATACTGGAAAAAGGCAAAGGTTTGTAAAAGTCATTGTTAAAAAGAGGTATGAGCTATTGTTTAAATGACAGCCGAACTGTTATATGGACATATATAATTTTGTTGAAATTACAAATATTTCCAATCATGTTTTCTTAACATTTTGAAATGGCTAAATCTTGAACATGAAGCGCTAAATAGAAGGGAATTGGTTTCTTGTGTGTATTGCAAAATAGTGGTTTTGTAACAAATCCCATTTAACAGCGACTGTTTCAATTCCATACGTTGTCTTCCTTTGAACTTACGATTCTTTCTGTAATTTTGAATACTATTACCTTATTTGATTATCACAATCTTAAAATTGTATACTGAGAAATCTTCTGACACTAAACCTTCTGTCATAAAGTTCCGCAGAGCTAAAATATGCACGTTCGAACGAACTGAGAGCAAACACATAATAGAGTCTATCCATTTCCGTCATCCGCTGAAGGGCTGCCTTATACGCTAGATATATGGAGATCCGTACCGTTCCGTAACATAGTTTGTATCCAATTGAATAGAGAGCGACCCAGTGCGGTACGGCCCGCGTACTTCTCCTGTTTCCGCCTGACATCACCCATCCCCCTCCCCATTCTTTCTCCACGACGCGACTACACAAGGAATGCCATGAATCAGGTCCACACGCCAATCGATCAAGTTCTTCACAATGACGGCACTTTACTGGAGCCAGATAACACTCCCACTCTACCATGATAACATATTTAACTGAAGAATTCCACTCCTCGCCCTGTCAACTACGCTTGTAGCAGAACGGTGTTTGTTGCACGCCGCTACATAACGTGGCTGCACCACACGCAATAGATATGAAGCACCTTCATTTCCATTTTGATGTGACAACATCTATGGAAACATACATTAGCCCTTTCAGACCGAGTACGCACAATTGTGCGGGTTCGTATTTTGTTTATCCCTGACCGTATTTGATGTTTTTTCGGCGCTAGACCGGACTGCAGTGATTGTGCGGGACACGTGGCGTCTATTTAAATTGTTTTTAGTATGCGCTTGACCGCCAGGGCGAAGGAAGAAGAGTTTAAAAAGCACAGTTGATCGGCGAGATGGCGAGAAGTAGTAGTGCCAAAAGTAAGTATTTATTTATTGCGTTTATATTAATCTAGAAGCTTTAATGAATACCGGAATATAATCAATGAAGTGCGTACATTGGATAGTGAACGTAAATTTTGAAGATACATCATCGTATGTGATACAACGAGGTTTTGAATTTTGATACGCACAATTGTGTGGGTCCTTTTCTTCGGATGTTAGTTTTTATTTTGTAAAATAAATTATCGATATGTGTATTGAGGAGCATTTTAGTCAGTTTTTGACATACAAACAAAAATTCACGCCTCCAGTTTTCTTTCAGGTCTGAAAGGGTTAGAACCTTAGCGTAAAATATCATGTAGGCTTATAGCGGTAGCTGTGGAACTAAAAGTACGATCTGAGTAGTTGTGTCTCGACTAATTTGAAATGTAGGACATAAAAGAAAATGTGGTGATACCGACTCCATGCGATTTTTGAGGAGACATTGTTTTGGATAATGATTTAACGTCACACGAATACAGAAGGGTTTTTGGCTACCCAAGGATGGGAAAGGGCTAGGATTAAGGAGGTAGCGTCCATTTCCTTAATCAAGGTACAGTCCAGACATTTGCCTGCTGTGAAAGTAGGAAAGCACAGAAAGTCATCTTCACAGCTGCCGACGGTGTGATTCGAACCCACCATCTCGTGAAGGAAGCTCACAGCAACACGACTTTAAGCATGCGGGCGTCTCACGTGGTTTCTAGGAGACAATCGAGTTGGTTACCTAATTTGTTACTTAAGAACCATTTACGAGGAGACAATCCACTTCGTTTCCAAATGCGTTAGTTCATTCCCAACCACTTTCGAGGTGAGGGTCTCCTTGATTTCCGAATCTGATAGTTGGTTCCCAACCATTTTCGAGGAAACACTCCACATGGTTTCCAAATCTGAGAGCTGGTTCCTAAACATTTCGGAGGAAATACTCCAGTTAATTTCCCAATCCGTTAGTTGGTTTCTAAACATTTCGGAGGAGACGCTCCAGTTGGTTTCCAAATCCGTTTGTTACTCCCTAAACATTTCGGAGGAGACACTCCAGGTGGTTTCCCAATCCGTTAGCTGGTTCCTAAATATTTCGGAGGAGACGGTCCAGTTAGTTCCCAACCATTTTCGAGGAGACACCCCAGTTGGATCACAACCATTTTAGAGGAGACATACCAATTGGCTCCCAACCATTTTCGAGGAGACCTCTCAGTTGGTTTCCAGATCCAATAGCTCGTTCCCAACAATTTTCGAAGAGAAATTCTAGTTGCTCTCCAGATCCTTTAGTTGGTTCCCGGTTATTTTGGGGGAGAAAACCGAGCGGGTTTCCTAATTCGTTAGTTCGTTCCCAACCAGTTTCGAGTAGACACTTTAGTGGGTTGACAAATCCATTATTTGGTTTTCAGTCATTCTCAAGGAGACATTCCAGTTAGTTTCCAAATTCGTTATTTGGTTTCCAGCCATTTTCGAGGAGACATTCCAGTTG
This sequence comes from Anabrus simplex, assembly GCF_040414725.1. Lineage (NCBI taxonomy): Eukaryota > Metazoa > Arthropoda > Insecta > Orthoptera > Tettigoniidae > Anabrus > Anabrus simplex. Next base: position 114,843,243 of record NC_090269.1, on the reverse strand, counting down.
GTTTCCAAATCCGTTTGTAGGTCCCCAACCATTTTGTAGTAGTAAATCTAGTTGCATCCCTAATTTTCGTACACCTACTCCAGTTGGTTTCCAGATCTGTTTATTGATTCCAGGCAATTTTCGATATTTTTTCTGTACGTCGCACTGACACAGATAGGTCTCATGGTGACGATGGGAGATGAAAGGCTGAGGAATGGGAGTGAAGCGGTCGTGGCCTTAATTAAGGTACAGCCCCAGCATCTGCCTGGTGTGGAAATGGGGAAAGCACGGAAAACAATCTTCAGGGATGCCGACAGTAGGGTTCGAATCCACTGTCTCCCGGATGCAAGCTCACAGCTGCGCGTACCTAACCGCATGGCCAAATCGCCCGGTGACCATTTTCGAGGAGACAATCGAGTTGGTTCTCAAATTTGTTAATGGGTTCCCAATCATATTCGAGGAAATAATCCAGTTGGTTTCCAGATCCGATAGTTGGTTCCCAACCAATTTTGAGGAGACAATCTTGTTGGTGCCCATATCTGTTAGTTGATTTCCGGCCAATTTCGAGGAGACAATCGAGTTAGTTACAAAATTTGTTAATTGGTTCCCAACCAATTTCGGACGCTCGAGTTGCTCCCGAATCTGTTACTTAATTCACAACCATTTTCGAGAATATAATCCAGTTGGCTCTCGAATTTATTAGTTGGTTCCCAACCATTTTGGAAAAAATACTTCACTTGGTTTCCAAGTTAGTGGTTGGTTCCCGACCATTTTCGAAGAGATAATCCAGTTGGTTCCCAAATATGCTAGTTGGTTTCAAACCAATTTCGGAGATACTTCAGTTGAATTCAAAATCTGTCAGTTGGTTTCTAATATGCTAGTTGGTATCCAACCAATTTCGGAGACACTTCAGTTGATTTCAAACTCTGTTAGTTGGTTTCTAAACATTTTCGAAGAGCTGCTCCTATTGGTTCCAAAACTGTTGAATGATCAAGACAGAATTGGCTGCCCAAGGCAATTACAGTTTCGAGAGTGCCAAATGTCAGCTGAGGCATTCGGGGTCAGTCTAAAGCCATATGTACTTCCATTCCGTTTAATTTCATGTGAATATTTCGAGATATTGTCATATGAATGTCCTTTCTATTCCCCTTTGAAACATTTCTAGAGTTTCATATTGCTCTGATGGTATCTCTATAAATAAGAGGAAACGGTGTAATAAACAAATGAAATACTTACAGACACGCAATCACTGCTTTGACGCCGCAAAACAATAGTGAACAATGGATGCAGAATATTATTAAATACGTCACACAGAATATTACGACATGTTTAAACTCCAATCAGACGCACTGTAAGGTCTGGTCAACGCTTATCACTGTGACAACCCGGCTCCATGGCTAAATGGTAAGCATACTGGCCTCTGGTCACATGGGCTCAGGTTCGATTCACTGCAGGGTCATGAATTTTAACCATATATGGTTAATTCAGTTGGAACGAAGAATGGGTGTATGTGTCGTCTTCATCATTTCATCCTCATCACGACGCGCAGGTTGCCTACGGGAGTCAGTTCTTAAGGCCTGCACCTTGGAAGCCAAACTTGTCCTCGGACACTCCCACCACTAAAAGCCATACTACATTTCACTTTACTGTGACAACACTGACAAATAAATAGAATTATCCTGTCCTAGTTATTCATAAAATCTCGTCTCGAGGGTTAATTTAAATACTGAGTCTTGAAGCCATCTGCGTGCGTTTAAATGTTGTCCGATTACATTATACTAGGGGACCCATGCCGAAATCTCGTATGTTCATAAAATATGTGGTGGAGCAGCCCTCTAGTAAAATATTGGTGAACTAACGAATACACAAATCAGTACAATTTTTGACAGTATTACTTACCACTTAATGTAATCTTTGATTTTTGTACATTTGTGGTATGCACTTGAACGGAACCAAATGCAAGTGCATTATTATACTAACGAATGTCCCGCATGCAATTTTTGGTTTTACTATCATTCCTTTCTTAACTGATAATTACAGCGTATTATAATGACATAAAACAGGCATCCCAGCAGCCAAAATATGAAATGGACAGCAAAGGCGCGTATATTCCTACATAAACAGTATTTGCACATCGTACACTTCGTACAATTTTTTAACTCCTTTTTAAAAAAATAATTTATCGATATTTGTGAAATAAGAGTGCCATTCGGCACTGCTAATGTCTATTCTCTTTCTTTTGAATGCTCATTTGTCACGATCGGTTACTTCTGAGCGCCGCAAAAGGGATCTATTCTACTGAAATAATATATACTAGGGGACCCGTGCGAGAAATTTCGCATGTTCATCTCATATGTGGTGGAGTAGACCCCTGGTGAACTTGTAGTGAACTAAGGAATACACAATTCAGTAAAATATTCGATAGTCTTACTTACCACTTAGCGTGATATCCACTTGAACGGAAGCAAATGCAAGTGCATTATTATACTGAAGAATGTTCCGGAAGTAATTTTTGCTTTCACTATCATTCTTTTCTTAACTGATAATTAAAACATATTGCAATGACATAAAACAGGCGTCCCAGTGGCGAAAGTGTGAAGTGGACAGCAATGATGGTGCGTATTTTCCTACAGCAACAATATTTGCAAATCGCACACTTCGTACATTTTTTAAGAAATTAATGATATTTATGAAATGAGAGCGAAATTCTTCACTGACAATGTCTATTCTCTTTCTTTTGAATGTTCATTTGTCACGATCGGTTACTTGTGAGAGCCACAAAATGGATCTATACTACTGAAATTCGTTAATATATTATATGATGATGAGAACAACTTGCAAAAGTGAAATTTTAATCTCTTCGATATTTACGTGCAACCGACCAGGAACTGTACTGGCTCAAATTGGGAAGTCCTCCTTCCAAGCAGTACAGTGTGTGACAATAAGGTACGGACTTTCAGGACACATTCCTCCCACGTACAAGAACAAAATATGTCATATGGACACGGGTCCGGAAACGCTTTTTTCCATGTTGAACTCATTTTCTACAACTCTAAGTAATACATTAATAATGGGAAACACACGGGAACAGAATCTGGCAGGAAACCACATGAAACTCTTTCTTGCATGAACATTTCCAAATTCCCTCAATTACCGTTGATACATGCATCAATCCATCGTCGCGTTAAATCCCGAAGGAGCTTATGTATCCCTGCAGGGGTAAACAAATAACCACGTAGCGAATAAATTTGATGTGGATCTGATATATCTCTAGAAGCACACACAAGATTTTCCGTGCTCTACAGTTCTTGCTGATTGCTTGTTGGGACCCTGCGTTCTCCCGGACAGGCTTACTGGACAGAACTACACAGACTTCAAGCGAACTACATTGCCTGATTACTTGGAAGGCCTACCACTAAGCATCCTGTAGACAGCTGTACACCACGTGTTATGGTGCTCCCGCACACTTCAGTCTTTTTCCACGCAGGCATCTTAATGCGCATGATTCCGGCTAGATAGGTAGAACTGGACCAGTTTATTGGCCACCGCGCTCCCTGACTTAATCCTCCTGAAACTTTAACTTTGGGGACACGTACAGTCTGCCGGGCTGAGTGTTTCAGACGGTTTAGGCGCTGGCCTTTTGACCCCAACTTGGCACGTTCGATACTGGCTCAGTCTAATGGTATTTGAACGATACCCCAGCTTCATGACGGCTGATTTACTGCCATGTAAAATAACTCCTGCTGGACTAAATTCAGGCACCCGGCTGCATTTCATGCATGATGGTGCTTCCGTACATTTCAGTCTTTGTTCCCGCAGGCATCTTAATGCGTATTATGCTGACTAGGCAGGTAGAAATGGATCAAATTCTTGGCCACCACGCTCCCCTGACTTAATCTTCCTGGAACATTACCTCTGGGGACACGTAAAGTCACCGACCTGAGTGGCTCAGGCTGATGAGGCGCTGGTCTTTTGACCCCAATTTGCCAGGTTCACTCCTGCCTCAGTCTGGTGGTATTTGAAAATGCTCAAATAAATTAGGTTCATGCCGGTAGATCTACTGTACAGGCACCTAAAAACTGATGGACTAAATTCTGGCACCTCGGCGTCTCTGAAAATCGAACCTTTTTTCCCTTTACGAATAATTAATTTTTGAAATTTTGCCATTGACTTTTGATACGCCCCGTATATAAAACACAAAATGTGTGCATTATTCGTTACACTTAATTGAAATTGTCAACACCGGCGATAATTGAATGAACTGAGAAGCCTTAGCGGTTTCCGGCAAGTGGCGCTTTGTACTGATGTCCGTCCTAAATAACTAAATTGGAGTTGAAGCTCTCACTGAAGTTTCAGTGGGTAGGTCAAGTTTCCAAGCTGCACAGCGGTTTGTATAACGCGGCAACACCTTGATATTCACAACGAGCAATTGTACTGGCTCAAATAGGGAAGTCCTCCTTCCAAGCAGTACAGTGTGTGACAATAAGGTACGGACAAACTTTCAGGACATACTCCTCCCACGTAGAAGAACAAACTATGTTATATAGACACGGGTCCGGAAACGATTTATTTCCATGTCGAACTGATTTTCTACTACTCTATATAGTACATTAATCATGGTAATCACACAGGAACAGAACTGGGAGCCAGAAAGTGGGAAAATAAAACAATACTAGAATAAAAAGAAACTGGTGAGTTATGTTACCTTATGTTATTAATAAGTTGATTTTTTCTAATTAGTACTTTCTTTCTTCCTTCCTTTCTTAATGTGTTTACCCTCCAGGGTTGGTTTTTTCCTCGGACTCATCCAGGGATCCCATGTCTCCCGCCTCAACGGCAGTGTCCTGGAGCGCGAGGCATTAGGTTGGGGGATACAACTGGGGAAAATGACAAGTAACTCTCCCAGGCGGCCTCACCTGCTATGCTGAACAGGGGACTTGCGGGGGAGATGGAAAGATTGGAATGGGGAAGGAAGCGGCCGTGGCCTAAAGTTATGTTCCATCCCGGCATTTGCCTGGAGGAGAAGTGCGAAACCACGGAAAATCACTTCCAGGATGGCCGAGGTGGGAATCGAGCCCACCTCAACTCAGATGACCTCCCGAGGCTGAGTGGACCCCGTTCCAGGCCTCGTACCACTTCTCAAATTGCGTGGCAGTGCCGGGAATCGAACACGGGCCTTCGGGGTGGCAGCTAATCACACTAACTACAGTAGTACTAAATAATATTAACTGTAATTTACTGGAAATTATTCCATTTTGTTTTAGATAAATTCAAAGAGAAATGTAAGGTTTTTCAATGTAATATTGTGCAATTTTTGTCTGTAGCTCTGTTGGTTAGTGTGGAAATTTTCTTCGCATAGGGTTGCCAACTACGTTCCAGGTTTATTTTTCAACCATTCCAGGGATTTTAATTATGAAATGAAGTCTCGAACGGGATTCATACGACTGAGGATATCATCACACTCTATAATTGCGTGAGGCCTCCGATGAGGTCTGGTACAGGTATTTCGAGTTGACACCGTATAGACGACCTGTGCGTTTGTAAGAATGAGGCCCTATTTAATTCTTAAGACGGCAAAAACACCTACCCCAGAGCAGTAGGAATCTAAGTAATACGTTTCATTATGGTCCGTGTTGACAACTGATCTCTTAAAAAGGGTAGAGGAGGGTCCACCTATTCAATACCATAAGCTTGTATATTGTCTTATAAACCTTGGACTAGTTTCGACCCCATATATATTGGGCCATGTTCAGGCACGCTACAATTTGAAGACAATAATAAATTAAACACTTTGGTATGCCACAATTTACAATCTTAATTTAAAACATTGATGAAGTCCGAACAACATATCCAGAAAAATGGCAAATCAAATCTGCTGTGGTTGATGCCGAACTATGTCGTCGCTCCTACAGCAGCCTAATGTTCCTGAGTTGATCTGGCAGTTGGCATCCCTACCTGTATAGACGAGCAACTTGGTTTATAATTTATGTTGTTCAATGTAATATGGGTAATAACTTTTGTGTAGCCTAAAGGGGAACAGCCGTAATATGAATACGTATTCCTTTCCGTCAGATATAGTGATATATTGTTTAATTTGGTTTGAAGCGAATATCTGAAAGTAAAATAATTTGAAGTAAATTATTGAGAAAAGAAGGGAAGCTAGAAGATCGAGATTAATACATATAGCGATATGAGACTCGCCCCTATGTTCTTCGTACGTTGCGTGCATCTGATACGGACACCAACACCAGATTGACTGTTGGGAGTGAGCAGGAGTATAGCTTATGATGCCAATTATAGCGTGGCTGAAGATGGCCCAATCTATGTGGGGTCGGAACTGGTCCCAGTTTTATAAGACAATATACAAGCTTATGGTATTAAATAGGTGGACCCTTCTCTACCTTTTGATAGGAATCAACTAATGAAATTTAAAATCCTTGGCCCAAACGGGAATCGAACCCGGGACCCCTCGAACCAAAGGCCAACATGATAAATATTTAGCCATGGAGCAGGTCGTTGTCCTCTTACAATGTGACACTCAAAAACGTGTACGTCATTTGTCTCGGTAGTATCTCTCTTGAGAGAAAAAGGCCGTTTAATACGCTGTTGTGCTACGGTTCTCTTGGTGATTGTCTTTATTTTGAGAACGTAAAATAGGAGATAGTTGAAGGCGGGTTTGATCCTCATAGCTCTTCCAACAGCTGTAATGATAGCCTAGGCTTCACTGAAGAGGCATACTAGGGAAATGAGGAGTGTGATAGTTTTCCGTTTCTTTCTCCATTGAGCCAAATTTGCTATTACATATCAGTCTGCCCTGAAATGCATGCACCAACCGACGCTATAAGCGATATTTTCACGCCATTCATAACAGGGACTGGCTGTATAAGGAGCGGTATTACTAGCATCGCTCAGACCTCGGTCACTTTCATGTTGTCAAAACCAAGGATGAGACTGAGACAGGTCAACGAAAGTAAAAAAATGTATTCTAGCCCATGCCAGAAGACATAGCGCACTGTAAACGATACATCTCACCAGAAAAGACTTGAAAGGACGAATATCATAAATTAATTTTCTTTTATATATTATAAATGACCGCCCGTGTTCACTTAGTCAGTGTTACTCACAATAATGAAGTAATTTTAACACTGGGAAAATTGGGAACTCAGCGGGGTGTAATATATAACTTACAAAGGACTGTAAGAAGGAAGTATTTCAAGTTGTGTATCAAGTTATTACTGAAAACAAACAAACACACACACATTTTGGTCCGATGACCGTAGATGTTATGCCCATTTAACAACAAGCAAGAAGCAAAATACACACACTGAACAAAAGAAGAATTTATGTACATACTTTTCAACTTACTAAATAAAGTCCTAACAGTGAGTCCTTTTCGCGGTTTCCTCAACATGTAAAACACTTAGAAGTAGACTGTACACCTTCCAATAAGTAACATCGTAGATATATTTTCATTAGAGGCGATTATACATTATATTGTTCATTTGTTTATTCTGTAATCCTGCATGCGTGAACAACATCTTGTCTACGTTAAGCAGTGTGCCTTATCTGCTTGCAAATCTCTTAGAATAAAATTATTGAAAAGAGACTCTAAGCATCGTTCTCTAGATTTGATTTATTTTACCTGGCAAATCAGAAAATACTTTGGTTGAAAGCGTCAGACATGCGAAATGTTTTTGTAATTTTCTGACATTACCTTGCATTCATTTTGTCAGACGATAAGGACTGTGCTTACAAATCCCCCTGTCTGCTTTCCCATGGAGCAAAATAAACCAAACATGCCGCTCAATAGCCTTTTAGTGCAACGCAACTTAGTGGAGCGATTTAACATAAATAACTGCCATTTTATTCCGATGTATGCTGAATTTTAAGATATTCATAGCCTTCTTAAATCACATTATGGACGAACTGTTCTCGAAACTCAATGCACATTCTGTTGAATTCTCAACTGCCGTTATATAAAACAGGTATCTGAATAGCCTGCTCTACGTTTAGCATTTCTATTCGCTAAATGGAGACAGAGAAAGACGTGGTTTATTTCCTTCGAAAATCTCTGTTATGGTTAGCTCGTAAATTTCACTGAAGTTGAGTTGTTAATGGAAATAAGTGACTATAATATTTTCTCTTCTAGGAAAAGATATTTCCTAACTGCAGTGAAAATAACTACAATACTTGTTTCAAGTTGATTGGAGATTATCCAGCGATCTGGAACAGTATAATATGGTATATGTGCATACTATTTGATAATGGTGCCAAGTAAAATTCACCTTTTCTTAATATTCTGTAATATGGAAGGTCAATGTTGAAACGTCTTCCAAACAATAAGTAACGTTTCAAAGAAATTTCATATTAATTTCATTCAGTGCAAAGTACTGTGATGCAATTGTCTACCGACGGACGAGATTCGTATTCTCACACACGAAACAGCAAACACGAAGCAGTTGATTAGCGGGACTGCATAATGTGACCTCCTTGATATGCGGCTGCTTAGCGGGATTGCATATCCCAACTTCCACGACTTGAATTATAAGTAATGTTTCTTGCAGAGATTGCATATATTCGCACTATCAATATAAATAGGGATGGATTACACTTTATTTTGTTTATAATCTAGTGTGCACAAGCCTATTTTAAATTATACAGACATTTTAAAAGAATGATTGTTTGTGCTCTCTAATTCTCTGCAAGCCTTTCTAGGGTACGTCCACACAAGTCCAGTTCATAGCATTTATAATTATGCTCATTGAATCATTAAATAAGTAGTTCTTCATTCCTTGAATGATAAAGTAAGATGATATGATCTTCGATAGCCTTTACTGAACTACTATTGTTGTATTATACTCCTGAAGTTTACTATGGGCTGAAGAATATATAGGTTCACTTTCTGTTTAATTAATGTAAATATAAACTACTAGCAGAAGTACCCGTTCTTCCTACGGGTTATCAGAAACTGGCTTTAGTTACTCATACTATCGGTGTGACTGACTTCATTAGATATTTATATCACTGGTGTATTTACTTAAGTACGTAGAACTTATTTGTCATGTTTGAAGTTATAGTGTAAGTATCTTATTCTTCTTTTCTTCATGGGCGCCACTAAACATTAGTTCGTAATTAATGTCGACCTCTAAGACCTTTTGCTACCATGTTCTTCCTTCATTCCCACCTAGATATACCTGCTCCTTTCACACAGCTGCAGGTTTAGTGTAAGTATACTTCCGCTAGATAGTACCACAAATATAAATATTATTGAATGTATTTGCTTAATTCGACATTTCGTAACTATCAGAAATGATCAAGGAAATACGCGATGCATAAAAACTACTATAATGATCGAGAATTATAATTCTCAGGGCTTGTCACTCATGTCGCACATCATATAATGAATCTGAGTATAAATGTTGAGAATTTTTTTCAAGTCATGTTGTTTTCTTGGTTAAAATGATCGTAAAAGTGGACCAAAATATCAGCACTAATAACATAAGTGATCCTACTACTCCATGATTTGATAGAAAATAGTCTAAATTACAGGTAACAGACTCCTCAAAATGCTGAAATCCAAGCCAGTACGTAAAAACGGAGGCCCGTCGGCAACCGCTGGTCTCTGTACTACGGAGATCTCCGGGGCTATTATTTTTATACTTCACTCCCTTTCTACCCCCACCCAAAGGAGTGCTACGAGTGTCTTACACAACAGTATATTTTTTCCAGATAGTAAGTCATATGTGTATCAATTTTGGTTGGCAGCTATGCCCAAACGTACATGCATAATCTAGCTGCTGTAGAATCCTGGAGCTGACGTTGCCATGGTTACGGCCGTTCGCTTCTTTATCCCATTCCTAGAGCAGGGGTAGTGTGGTTTCAACATCTCCATAACGGTTGGTTTTAGGGTCTTAAAACAATTTTTTTCGGACCCGTAGGGTTTACCGAGTTTTGTTCTTTGCGTTCAGGGGCTTAAAAAGAACGTTTTCTTGTCCTCGTACGACAAATTCGATTTCGCCTATATTAGCCTATTATTTTGATATTTTTATGTCTCCCCCTTTCGCCCCCCTCGAATTGTTTTGAAAATGAAATACAGCCCATGTTACTCACTGGCAATGAAGCTTTCTATAAGTGAAGTAATTTTTAAAATCGGTTCGGTAGTTTTTGAGTATATCCGTTACAAACAAATATACATTACAATATCAGTATAGAAGCATAGATTACATCCCTACACATACGGTTGCCGTGAGGAAGGACATCCAGCCGTAAAACAGGGTTAAATCCATATGTGCGACACAGTTCGCACCCGCAACCCCACAGGTGTGGATAAAGGGATAGAAGAAGAAGATAATCATTTTAAAAATTCACCCGCTTTCTTATTCTTTTCACCCCTTAAGTGGATTTTCCAAAAAATTGTATTCATTTTTAAAGGAGATTCCAAGTACCCATTTTAAAGTCTGTAACATCTTCATTTTTTGATATATATGTACGGTATCCTCGTATAAATAATTCAACTCCTTCCTTACTTCTTTTCACACCCCGCCCCTTAAGTAGATTTTCTGAAAATGAATATTTGTGTTCTTTTATTTTTAACGGGGATTCCAAATATCAATTTTCATGTCTGTAACATTAGGTTTTTGTGATTTATTGTAGATAATTTCGCTGCTGTAGAATCCTGGAGCTGACGTTGTCATAGTTACGGCAGTTCATTACTTTATCCGATTCCAAGAGCAGGGGTAGTTTGGTGCCAATATCTCCGTAACGGTTGGTTTTAGGGCCTTAAAACATGGTTTTCGGGCCCGTATGGCTTACTGAGTTCTGCTCTTTGCATCAAGAGGATTAAATTGAGCTTTATCTTGTCCTTATACGACAAATTCGATATTTTGCCTATATTAGCATATTATTTTTATATCTCCCCCCCGCGCTCCCCACCTCGAATTGTTTTGAAAATAAAATACATCCCATGTTACTCACTGGCAATGTAGCTTTCCATAGGTGAAGTAATTCTTTAGATCGGTTCAGTAGTTTTTGAGTCTATTCGTTACAAACAAACAAATTTTTACTCTTTATAATATTAGTATAGATATAAAAACCATGGTAAATAAGAAGTAATTTTTCAGCTATTATTTGTACCTGTATGATATAAGTATTAAAAGCAGTTGTCACACTTTTCGAACCATGTGTTTATTATTTTGAAATCTTAAGATTAAGAAGAACTGAGTACATTCATTATTATATACTTGTATGTATAATATGTCATTCTCATTTTTATGATGATTGGTGTTGTTTTTCGAGTCTTCAGACCATAGACTGGTTTGATGCCGCTCACCAAACCACCCTATCCTGTGCTAACCTTTTCATTTCTACGTAACTATTGCATCCTAAATCTGTTCTAATCTTCTTGTCATATTCATGCCTTGGCCTACCCTTACCGTTCTTACCGCCTACACTTCCTTCAAAAACCGACTGCACAAGTCCTGGGTGTCTTAAGATGTGTCCTATCATTCTGAGTCCGTAGTTGTCAAACATCATTCGTGACTTCAGAGCTTCTACTTTTCGATGGAATGTTACTACTTGGTAAAAGAAAGGTTGATTTCAATAGTGCATGTGATGTTATTATAGTATATATATTCTTTGGATTTTGTTAGGGTGATAATAATACTTGTTTTTAAAGGGCCTAACATCTAGGTCATCGGTCCCCATTTTGTTGTCCTTGGTGTGTTCGTAAACATTGCGATTGTTTGAATTTGTGTTGTGGTGTAACCATTAGTTTAATGATTTCTCTCTCTCTCTCTCTCCCTCTCTCTCTGTGTGTGTGTCTCTCTCTGTGGAAATACCTGGATTTAGTTGTAACCTTTCTGATAGGCGTATGAATTGGCATAAGAAAATGGAAAGCAATTTTCAAGGCACAACATACAAGCAAGGGAATATTATCAAGTGCCAAGTTCTTGAAAAGTTAGTGTTGCATGCTTGTTCTCAGAAAGTTGATTCTGTTCTGACTTCAGATACGCTCAGACTGAGAAACGCAGACAGTGCAATCAAGATTTTAGCCAGAAAAGCAAGACAAGTTGAAAGAAGTACCAAGAGAAGTCTGGAAGATGCCCATGGGGATGGCGAGGGAAGTGGAGATTATGCATCAGGTATGTTTTAACTTTGAGCTCAGATTTTCGTAAATTTAAAATGTTCATATTCAAGGAACATTTTTTCAGATTCTTCTTGTTCTTTATCTGTTTACCCTCCAGGGTCGGTTTGTCCCTCGGACCCAGCGAGGGATCCCACCTCTACCACCTCAAGGACAGTGTCCTGGAGTTTCAGTCTCTGGGTCGGGAATACAACTGGGAAGGATGACCAGTGCCTCGCCCAGGCGGCCTCACCATCTATACTGAACAGGGGCCTTGCAGTGGGATGGGATTTTGGAAGGGATATAACAAGGAAGAGGGAAGTAAGTGGCCGTGGTCTTAAGTAAGCTGCCATCCCGGCATTCGCCTGGAGAAGTGGGAAACCACTGAAAACCACTTCCAGGATGGCTGACTGGGAATCGAACACACCTCTACTCAGTTGACCTCCCGAGACTGAGTTGACCCCGTTCCGACCCTCGTACCACTTTTCAAATTTCGTGGCAGAACCGAGAATCAAACCCGGGCCTCCGCGGCTGGTAGCTAATCAAACTAACTACTACACCACAGAGGTGGACTTTTTCATATTCTACTGAATCTATTCTTCTGATCATGTTCATTACAGTACTCTCGATGTACAGAAACAGTTTTATTTCCAAATTACCGTAATGAGAGTTTTAGGGGGAAATATGTTCAAAAAAGTGTTTACAATCATACCCACAGAAAAAATAATATTTCAATCAGGGATACCACTCATAAGAAACATTGTTTCTGCACAGAAAACATATGTATTTGCATGCAATGTCAAAAGTTATATTTGTAGCCGCAGTGGTTTAGGCATAGTTTTACTTTGTGAAAATAGGCAATTCCATTTTTCCTTAATTCTTCTGGCTCAGAATCTGGGTATTTGTGTCAACTTCAGCACTAGAATTCATCTTAGGTACTACGCTATCCTCACGGACGCGAGGGTTACCTACAAAGCGATAGCTCGGAAGGCCTGAACAAGGTCTCTCCGTGGACAAAGAGCCATTAATGATTTCAAATTTTATCTAACATGTTACAGTGATTCAACATGCCATAGTGGATATCAGAATGCTTAGACTCTTGCAACTGTATCGGCCTAACTTGAGTTTTAGTGCTATACCGAAGCCCAACACATATTTAAATTGTTCGGTAAGTGAGGAATACAATACCTGTAACATTTCAATTAATTATTTTGAAGTCTGTCTCCCTGACGATTGTCTCATTTTAGAAACACAATAAACTTGCGTAAATTAGACCCAAGTACTGCCACAATTTTTCATAAAAACACGCTAGCCGTGTTTTATCCTTGATATTTAAACTTCAGGACACTTAGCGTTAGCTTCAGCTAACGTAATCGTTCGGAAAACAGTTTCAGTAGCGAGTTGAGACTGTGGGTAGCCATAAGACCCTGTTGACGTCTGCATTAGCATTCTGCTGGTACCCTCCATGAGCCGGCTGCACGCTGTTCCCAGATACGGCAACTAATTTGGCCGTGCGGTTGGTTAATATTCACACTAGGATCAGTTGTAAGCAACTCGCACTGCGGTCGCGACTACGCATCCCACGGCATCAGAACCAGCTCTAATAATCACTGGGACGTCTCTAACTCGTATGGTAGGTGAATACCTAACAACCTCTCATTATTCTCACTGCTACCAGCTCACCGGACTCTTTCCTCAGACACTTCATTTCAATGTAAATGTGGTCTAGTCCCCGTGTCCCCGTCGCTTCATTTCTTACCTTATCAACATCGATAGTCTACTATCAGATATTCAAATATAGATTCCCATAAACCTACTTGTTACAAATATTTTCCAGCTATATGGATGATTGTCCTGTGTCTTGGCCTTCAATCATGGGGTACGCAGGTTCGATCCCAGTTAGGATGTGGGATATTAATCGTAAAGAGTCAATTCCCTTGGGTTGAGGGAGAGATATTTGTGCTGGCCGCAGTTGGAGGGTCTGCTTTGAAAGGTATACGTCTGGCTATAATAACCAAATGGAATTATTATTATTATTATTATTATTATTATTATTATTATTATTATTATTATTATTATTATTATTATTATTATTATTATTATACATATATTATCATTATGGACCGTTATGTCTTTCAGGCTTCAGTCTGCAAGCGTCTGTGCATTTACTAAACGTCGCCAAATCCTCTATTTGCAACTAGCGCTGTGGCCTCTTCTAGTTCTATATCTTTTATCTCTAAATCGTTAGAAACTGAGTCTAACCATCGTCGTCTTGGTCTTCCTCTACTTCTCTTACCCTCCATAACAGAGTCCATTATTCTCCTAGGTAACCTATCCTCCTATATTCGCCTCATATGACCCCACCACCGAAGCCGGTTTATGCGTACAGCTTCATCCATCGAGTTCATTCCTAACTTAGCTTTTATCTCCTCATTCCCAGTACCCTCCTGCCATTCTTCTCACCTGTTTGTACCAGCAATCATTCTCGCTACTTTCATATTTGTTACTTCTAACTTATTATTATTATGTCCGGCTCCATGGCTAAATGGTTAGCGTGCTGGCCGTTAGTCACAGGGATCCCCGGTTCGAATCCCGGCACGGTCGGGAATTTTAACCATAACTGGTTAATTCCCCTGACACATGGATTGCGTAGGCCTATATGTGTTGTCTCCATCATAATTTCATCCTCATCATGACGCGCAGGTCGCCTACGGGTGTCAAATCGAAAGACCTGCACCTGGCCAGCCAAAATCCACGGACGAATCCCGGCACTAAAAGCCATACGCCATTTCATATTATTATTATTATTATTATTATTATTATTATTATTATTATTATTATTATTATTTCCGCCTGCATGGCTAAATCGTTAGCATACTGGCCTTTAGTCACAGGGATCCCCGGCTCGATTACTGGCACGGTCGAGAATTTTAACCTTAATTGGTTAATTCCCCTGCCTGCGTGATTAAATTCAATTATCAGATGAATTTGCTTTCTATTCTTCCCAGAATCCATTCATCCACTCGCTGTGTTTTTCTGTTCATACAGTGGTGGTTTTCATCTTAGGTTTTTCAGCAAAATAATGTTTGCTCACCATCGTTCTAAAGCTAGGCCTGTCCAATTTAATTCCACCTGTTATGTTGATTTCTTGAAGGTCCTTTTGAATTTCGATTATCCAATAATTATTCTTGACTTTTAGTGAGGAGGCATAACGAAATACCTTTTTAGTAAGACTTTCACTGTCTATTCTTTTAACATGGGCATAACAATATTATTATTATTATTATTATTATTAGTATTAGTATTTCTCTCTTCATGATCATAGTTTACGATCCAACATTTGAAAGGAGATATGAGTCAAATAAATATTTCTATAATGTTGTATTCCCTTTCCGCTGAAGATTTTTTTTTTTTTGCTGGGGGCTTTACGTCGCGCCGACACAGATAGGTCTTATGGCGACGATGGGATAGGAGAGGCCTAGGAGTTGGAAGGAAGTGGCCGTGGCCTTAATTAAGGTACAGCCCCAGCATTTGCCTGGTGTGAAAATGGGAAAACACGGAAAACCATTTTCAGGGCTGCCGAAAGTGGGATTCGAACCTACTATCTCCCGGATGCAAGCTCACAGCCGCGCGCCTCTACGCGCACGGCCAACTCGCCCGGTCCGCTGAAGATTGCCAGGGATATATCACTAGCGATCAATGTAAGAAAATGCAAATCATTCCAGATGGTCTGGACTACATACGAATGTTTTGAAATATATATGAAATGGTATCTTGAATTATCTCCAGCTTATACCAATCTGCATGTATACAATAAAATGATTGCTATTGAAATGAACTCATCCGCCGGATAGCTCACCGAAAATAATCAACATTCTGATTATAAACATTCTTTGAATTTCAATTAACATTTATTTTAATTTCTATTGTACTATCGTCTCCTTAGATTCATCAACAGGCTGAATCATCGCGTGTTCCCCGTAGAAGGGCAACGATACATGATAGATTAT
The DNA here is from genome assembly GCF_040414725.1 of Anabrus simplex. Classification (NCBI taxonomy): domain Eukaryota; kingdom Metazoa; phylum Arthropoda; class Insecta; order Orthoptera; family Tettigoniidae; genus Anabrus; species Anabrus simplex. Next base: position 114,827,133 of record NC_090269.1, on the reverse strand, counting down.
TTCACTCAGACCGGGCGAGTTGGTCGTGCTGTTAGGGACGCACGGCTGTGAGCTTGCATCCGGGAGATAGTGGGTTCGAATCCCACTCTCGGAAGCCCTGAAGGTGTTTCTCCGTGGTTTCCCATTTTCACACCAGGCAAATGCTGGGGCTGTACCTTAATTAAGGCTACGGCCACTTTCTTCCAACTCCTAGGCCTTTCCTATCCCATCGTCGCCATAAGACCTATCAGTGTCGGCGTGACGTAAAGGCACTAGCAAAAAACAAAATCTTTCACTCTAAAAGAATCTAATTAATTTTTAAGATATAATACAACTTTGGAGTTAAGAGAGATATTGGTGAGGAAAACTTCATAAAAATCTACTGAACTGATCCAAAACTGTGAGCTATTGAGGCCGATTTAACTTTCAGGAACTACAAACAAAAAGGCCTGAGATTGCGGTGTAAGTTGGAATATTATAAAACTTCTTAACATTCCCGCTCCCCATCCCTCGAAAGAACTTTTTCTTTTCTCTGCCATTTTTTCTCACACTTAACTAGAGTCGAAGATGTGATGTGTACCATATACGTGAATCTGGCCCATTTTTATGACGAGATGCCCTTCCTAACCGCAAAAGTAGTTAGCGTGACGTAAAACTAACATATTATTAGTGCTCTCTGTACTGATTGGTAGTGTGACGTCTTGTGTGCATATGAAGAGTTGTTCATAACAGAAACACAAATATCCAGTCCACCAGCAAGAGGTATGAGGTTAAAGTTCTCGTCCTGGTTGGGAATCGAATCGAAGAACCTCTCAAAAGAAGGCTTTTGTGCCCCTATGGAGCCAAGGATCTGGACCAATAAAATAACTGGGATTTGTTGCGAGCTATTAGTGCTTACCTTACGTTAAAAAAAAAAAATAATAATCTCCCCGTCGAATTGGTGCTCTTTTCTCCGTCTGCTGTTACGAACTGTCGGCTTCCCCGCTGCTTGTACTACTGCTGTCACTGCTCGCCTCTATGGCGCATCCACTCTGACGTCACACCTATAGTATGTTCTCGATATACCCCGCTGGCATATATATATGGCCTTGTGTCGTTTATTTGGCAGGTCAGTTGTGGTATAACCTTGTTGAAGACAGTGGGAGCTGGAACTCTCCACACGGCTGGTCCGTGTCCATTTTACTTGTAAACTTCGTGCTGGACTTCTGTCAAGGGTGAGCAGACACACTTTCTTTCTATCATTTAACGTGCCCTACCTTGCCATACTTGGGCTTCGCCGTAGTAACGAAAATTGAACTTTGGTCCCTTCAGGACACATCTGAGTATTCTAGCAGCGCAAATGTTCTGCCTTTTGGACATTTATATTCCTAAAATGTGGTGTAAAATGGTGTACTGGACAGCTGATCTACTATTCTAGTCCATAAACATTCCTGCTTTCTGAGATGAACTCTTGCATCGCGTCTGTTAGCGCTGGGGACTTGGCGGCTTGATCCTTATCCTATCCCATTCCTCCGTTTCTTATTTCCTTATTCTATCCTTTATCTTGTACCTATCTTTATTTCTTTTCTTACCCCATCTATCTGCTTAATTTGCGTAAAAATGGTGCTTGCTCAAAAGATGTGGTCTGCTAATTTAATTTGTATGTTCATTGGTTAGCTTCTATTTTATTATCACTTCTGCGCATGCGTGTGTGTTTTAATCCCTGCTGGGATCACTTGTTAGAATTCCTATTTATTTTTATTTTTAATCTACCAATAGGATCACTCCCTGAAATTCGAGATGGGTTTATTTCAATTCTGAATCTCTTGAATTGTTTGCCATGAGGTTGCATTACAATGTCTTATTGTAAACACTGTATCAATTTGTGAGCTCATCTTGCAGGTGTATCACACTACCAACTTTCTATTCTACTGGCACGAGCCTGAAACTTTATTGATGTACCTCCCTTCTAGCATATTGTGTAATATAATGCAAAGAAACTGATTTCTGAATTTATGGATCTCCCCCCCCCCATTCCCTTTCTTTTTCCCCTAATTGAAGTGTCGGAACATATGTCCAAAGATTGTAGTGATTGGTGCTTAGGGATTCGATTATGACGATGTAATTAAAATTTGTATCACCTACGTATCTTAAAATCAAACTTAACGCTTTTATTATGACATATGCTGGTTCATTCTATTTGTTCTGATGTAAAATATAATTTGTTACCCCTTTGAGATTGGTATAATATATATTGTTATTTTCAAACTTGTTTTCCAAAATTCTCTTCCTCGAGTTCCTTTCCCTTAATGCTTTTGTTTTCACTGGTACCTACCACGGCAATTCTCTTGGGTAGCGGCCCTTTAACTTATTTATGCACATGTATGGAGCTCTAAGCTGCACTGTTTACGGTAATGTTGACACAATGTATTGAACTGTTATATTCTCATGTTGCACGCTTCTCGGCACTCTGCGCGGTTGTGCACTGCCGTTTCTGAGTACTTTGATATTTTGTTATCTAGTGTCCCGATCAAGGGCACCCTTTTGAAAGCAAGTCTCAATTACTACGCTATTTCTAGCAAGTTGATAGTAAGCAAAGACGCTATCAAGTACAATGATCGTAACATATGGTAGCAGAGTTACCCTTTACTTTAGTCCTTTTCTTTGATTATTCTGTATATCATGGCTTGTTTTTCAGATAATTTCCCTTTAGGGGATGACCTTTCTCTACTGTCTTCACCAATTCCTCAAAATTTGTCACTCCCAAATCCTTCTGTTCCCAATTTAATTTCGTTTTCTTCTCCTTCCTCAGTCTCTCCGTCTTCTACTGATCATGCGCCTGATGTAACATCTGACGAGAGTAAACCACCTCCCTTCCGATACCCTATGGCCCCTCCCCCTCCTCCATACCCTCCCTCCCCTGTTCTTCCTACCACTTCGGTGGATAGTTCTCTCAATGTTCAGATTATTAAACAATCTTTACTTCAAGTCCCCCAGTTATCGGCAACAGATCCTCGTAGTCTTACAATTTGGTTATTTTCAGCCCGTAAATTTTTAAATATTAAAGTAGCTTCCTTTCCTCAACTGATTGGTCTTCTCTCCACGAAAACCACGGGTTTTTTCTCCACATTTTGGCTTGATAATATGTCCAACTTCTCTAACTGGTACGAATTGAGGCACGCTGTTCATAATTATTTTCTACCCCTGGAAGTACGTTATAAATTGAGTAATGAATTTATTAGACGACATCAGTTACCTAATGAACCTGCTCATGATTATCTTGACTCTATCATAACTTATACCGATGTTTTGAATATATCACATAATACCCAGGAATTAATTTCCATTATACAGTTTTACGCGGCTCCCTCATTTCGCATGCTATTTAACGTTTTAGCTCCTCCTGTTTCTCTTCTGCAACTTTATAATTTAGCCCATCAGCACACTATAAATTCTTTAGGAGATCGTTCGTTCTATTCATCTGTTCCTCCTCCGATTATTCCTTCTACTTCTTCATATTCTGCTTTACCCGCACCTTCCCTTCACGCTGTCCGCCCTCCTATCATTTGTTATCGGTGCAAACTGCCCGGCCACCTTGCGCGTCAGTGTACTACTCCATTTTCGGGAAACGCATTCCACCCGCGTCGCTAGGCAGTAGACGCTTTGATGGGGAAAATCTGCCTCCTGTATTAACGGCATCTTCCCAATCCACTTCTAATTCGGCTTCATTTTTACCTCCTACTTGTCATATCTTAGTTACTGCCAATAACTCTCCTTCTGTCGCCCTTCTCGATTCAGGTGCCGCTGTTTCTCTTATCAGCTATCAATTCTATAAATTGTTAACCGAACTAGATCCCCATTTACATTATCTTCCTACCTCTACACGTTGTCTTTCTGTCTCTAATCAGCCTTTGAATATTATTGGTACGGTTTCTTTGCATATTAAAATGCAGTATTTTTCCTGGCCGTTTACCTTCCTTATCGCTGAATCTTTATCTCTCCCTATCATTTTGGGGTATGACTTTTTTGCTTATACTGGTCTTCTTCTTGATTCCGCGCATTCTAAAGTTTCTTTTCCCTTTTCTGATAAATCTGTTCCCTTAATTCATACTCTCGACTACCCTTCTCGTTTCTATTCTCCCCTTCCTAGAATTAATTCTATTCATTCCGATCAAGTTCAAGCTTTGCTCACTGAATTTTCGGACGTCATCACCCCTAAGCTCGGTACTGTCAGGGATTTTTTTGCCCATATTGATCTTAATGATACCACCCCTGTTCGCTCCTCTCCATATTTCCTTAGTCCTCCTCGGATGAAGGTTTTAAATCAGCTAATACAAAAAATGTTGAATGATAGTACTATTATTCCATCATCTTCCGATTACGCCTCTCCCGCCTTTGTGGTTGATAAGCCTGATGGCTCCGCGAGATTTATTGTGGATTTTCGTAAGTTGAATGAGAAAATTGTTTATGATGCGTATCCTATGCCCAAATTAAACTCTGCATTTCAACATTTTTCCGGTTCAAAATTTTTTTCGATTTTCGATCTTAATTCGGCCTACAACCAGCTCCCGTTGGATGACATTAGCTCCCGGTATACGGCTTTTATTACCCCTAATGGCCTTTACCAATTTAAAAAAGTCCCTTTCGGTTTGAATTTAGGTTCCCAAATTATGCAACGCTTCGTCGACTCCCTATTCTCTGATATTAAGTACAAATATCTTTTCCCTTTTATTGGTGATATTTTGATTTTTTCTCCCGATTTTGAATCTCATCTGTCCCACGTTCGCGAAGTCCTTACACGTCTCCGCAACGTCGGCTTAACCGTAAATCCGTCTAAGGTTTTGATCGCTCAAACCTCTATTAAATTTCTGGGTCATATTTTAAGTTCTGATGGTATTGCTGTTGACCCTGAACGGGTTTCTGCTATTACTAGAATTCCGCCTCCCTCTAATTTAAATCATTTACGATCTTTTTTGGGAATGGTCGGTTTCTATGCCAAATACATTCCAAATTTTTCTGCTATTTCTGAACCTTGGAATGCTCTTAAACGTAAAGGTGTTAAATTCCTTTGGTCTTCTCAACAACAAATTGCCTTTGATCTTTTAAAAACTAAATTATCTCATGCACCTCTTCTCCAGATTCCTGATTTTAACGTCACCTTTGAATTGTCCACTGATGCTTCTGATATTGCTATAGGCGCCGTTCTCCAACAAACTATTAATGATTGCACACTCCCTATTGCATATTTTAGCCGTCTATTATCCCCTGCCGAACGTAAATATTCTACCTACGAAAAAGAGGCTCTTGCCCTCATCCTCTCTATTGAACACTTCGCTGATTATCTTGACCACCGCCCATTCATTGTTAGTACCGACAATCAGGCTCTTTCTTGGCTCCTCCATAATGCCCCGAAAATTGGTCGTACGGGTCGTTGGTTACTCCGCCTCTCACGATTCAAGTTCTCTCTTAAATTCGTCTCTGGATATAACAACTCCGTTGCCGATGCTTTATCTCGTTTATTTGAAGAACCTCATTTCCAACCCTCTGAGCTCGATTCACTTCCTGTTAATTCTGTTTTTTCTGTTTCCTCATTAACTAATTTTCCGCTTTCTTTTCAATCGTGTTTACAACATCAACAGCTTCATCCTTACTGCCAACAAATTTCTCGTGACCTGGTTTCCCCTAATTATTCTGGCCCGTTTCGTCATCAGCAGCAACTTCTCATTTTTAAGCCTACTCCCAAGGCCACTCCTCGCCTTGTTCTTCCTTCCAGTTTACGGTCCATGGTTTATCAATACTTTCATGACTCTCCTGTAGGGGGACATTTTGGGAGAGCTAAGACTTATGCACGCCTTGCCTCCCAATTCTATTGGCCCCAAATGCGCAAGGATATTTTTTCATGGGTGCGTTCTTGTGCCTCTTGTCAACGCCATAAGCCATTGAATCACCTTCCTTATGGCACCTTTGCCGCCTCTCCCGCTACCTACACCTGTGAGAAATATTATGTTGACATTGTCGGACCTATTGTCAAATCGTCTAAATCAAATTCTTATATTTTTACTTTATTAGATGGTTTCTCCAAATTTCTCATTGTTCGCCCTTTGCGAAATATTTCCTCTCAAATTGTTATAAATCTTTTGTCTAACCATATTTTTCCAATTACTGGCCTCCCTAAATTTCTTATTTCTGACAATGCATCCATTTTCACGTCGAAATTATTTTATAATTTTTGTTTTTCATTAGGTATCAAAAAAATCTGTACTTCTCCATATCATCCTCAAGCCAACACTGTTGAACGGTACCATAGGAATTTGAAAACCTTCCTATCCATTTTTCACTCCAATAATCAGAAGCTATGGGATACTGAACTTCCATCTTTTGTGCTTGCTTTAAATTCGACCATCAATTCCTCTACGGGTTTTTCCCCTGCTAAACTTTTTCTTGGCCGTGAATTGAACACCCCTTTGTCTCTTACGTGGGATTTGCCCTCCCTCTTGGACACCCCTCCTCATCGCCTCAGCCATTCCCAATTGCAAAAGGCATATGACAAGCTCCTTCAGGCGAGGGAAGTACATAGGAAAGCTTGTAGAACTCGGGTCTCTCAACCTAAATTTAAGATGTTTGACCAAGTTCTTCTGAAAAACCATCCTCTTAGTTCCGCTTCACAAAATGTTTCCGCTAAACTTTCCCCACGTTGGTTAGGCCCTTTTCGTATTCTTTCCTTTCCATCCCCTAATACTGCTCAGCTTCAATCTCTTCATACTCCCACGGACATTAAAAAAGCTCATTTTTCTATGTTAAAACCGTTCCATTCTTAAGGCCCCCAACCTCCCTTTTTTTTTTTCTCTTTCTAGGGTGGGAGTTGGGTAGCGATCGGGCCTGCTATACCTTTTTTTTTCTTGTTTCTTTGGTATCGTTTGCTGTCCAGTCCTCCTTTTTCTCCCTTTTTTTTCTGGTTTCTGCTCTCCCTCCCTCCAGCTCCCACTGTCTAATCTTTTCACGCCTGACCTCCTCTCATTATATTCGTTATCTGTGTTACCTTCTTTATATATATATATTTATTGATCAAGTTTGTTCTTTTATTGTAAACATTTTGATTGCAGACCACTTATCATTGTATTATTGTTATGATACGATCCGGATTTTCCTTTGTCCTCCTCCTTCCCCCCCCCCCCCCACTTGTTCCTCTTTTTCTTGTTTCTTCTTTCTTGTTACTCATTCTTTCGTTCTTTTTTTTTTCCCTTTGCTCCTGCATCCTGCCCGGCCCCGGAGATGCGCCACGTCTGGACTTCGTCGGATCTGCGTGTCTACGTTTCTTCTGCATTCTTCTGTTGCTGCTTTCGTCTGTTCATCATGGGATCCGCGCTGCATCTTCACCGTCCTCATCTGTGCTGGCTCCACCAACCATCGCTTGCTCGACGTGCTTCTTCATCGTTCATCGCACCAATCCTTCGGATTTTTCCCGTGTGGTGGGAGTATATGTTGCGAGCTATTAGTGCTTACCTTACGTTTAAAAAAAAATAATAATCTCCCCGTCGAATTGGTGCTCTTTTCTCCGTCTGCTGTTACGAACTGTCGGCTTCCCCGCTGCTTGTACTACTGCTGTCACTGCTCGCCTCTATGGCGCATCCACTCTGACGTCACACCTATAGTATGTTCTCGATATACCCCGCTGGCATATATATATGGCCTTGTGTCGTTTATTTGGCAGGTCAGTTGTGGTATAACCTTGTTGAAGACAGTGGGAGCTGGAACTCTCCACACGGCTGGTCCGTGTCCATTTTACTTGTAAACTTCGTGCTGGACTTCTGTCAAGGGTGAGCAGACACACTTTCTTTCTATCATTTAACGTGCCCTACCTTGCCATACTTGGGCTTCGCCGTAGTAACGAAAATTGAACTTTGGTCCCTTCAGGACACATCTGAGTATTCTAGCAGCGCAAATGTTCTGCCTTTTGGACATTTATATTCCTAAAATGTGGTGTAAAATGGTGTACTGGACAGCTGATCTACTATTCTAGTCCATAAACATTCCTGCTTTCTGAGATGAACTCTTGCATCGCGTCTGTTAGCGCTGGGGACTTGGCGGCTTGATCCTTATCCTATCCCATTCCTCCGTTTCTTATTTCCTTATTCTATCCTTTATCTTGTACCTATCTTTATTTCTTTTCTTACCCCATCTATCTGCTTAATTTGCGTAAAAATGGTGCTTGCTCAAAAGATGTGGTCTGCTAATTTAATTTGTATGTTCATTGGTTAGCTTCTATTTTATTATCACTTCTGCGCATGCGTGTGTGTTTTAATCCCTGCTGGGATCACTTGTTAGAATTCCTATTTATTTTTATTTTTAATCTACCAATAGGATCACTCCCTGAAATTCGAGATGGGTTTATTTCAATTCTGAATCTCTTGAATTGTTTGCCATGAGGTTGCATTACAATGTCTTATTGTAAACACTGTATCAATTTGTGAGCTCATCTTGCAGGTGTATCACACTACCAACTTTCTATTCTACTGGCACGAGCCTGAAACTTTATTGATGTACCTCCCTTCTAGCATATTGTGTAATATAATGCAAAGAAACTGATTTCTGAATTTATGGATCTCCCCCCCCCCCCCATTCCCTTTCTTTTTCCCCTAATTGAAGTGTCGGAACATATGTCCAAAGATTGTAGTGATTGGTGCTTAGGGATTCGATTATGACGATGTAATTAAAATTTGTATCACCTACGTATCTTAAAATCAAACTTAACGCTTTTATTATGACATATGCTGGTTCATTCTATTTGTTCTGATGTAAAATATAATTTGTTACCCCTTTGAGATTGGTATAATATATATTGTTATTTTCAAACTTGTTTTCCAAAATTCTCTTCCTCGAGTTCCTTTCCCTTAATGCTTTTGTTTTCACTGGTACCTACCACGGCAATTCTCTTGGGTAGCGGCCCTTTAACTTATTTATGCACATGTATGGAGCTCTAAGCTGCACTGTTTACGGTAATGTTGACACAATGTATTGAACTGTTATATTCTCATGTTGCACGCTTCTCGGCACTCTGCGCGGTTGTGCACTGCCGTTTCTGAGTACTTTGATATTTTGTTATCTAGTGTCCCGATCAAGGGCACCCTTTTGAAAGCAAGTCTCAATTACTACGCTATTTCTAGCAAGTTGATAGTAAGCAAAGACGCTATCAAGTACAAAGATCGTAACAGATTACAGAATATTATTAGGATGGTGATTTTGATATAAAGCCTTGGGAGGAGCAAGTTAGACTAGCTCCCGTATCGAGGGACGTCACCGTGTTAGGGCCCCACTCACTCGTCGCTGCAGCAGTCAGGAAAGAGCAGAGCGCCCAAGGTCACCCCATCTACCATCACTACTGTCGTCGCCCGTTTTGCCATTGCTAGCCTCCCTGACTTGGCGAGAAAAGACTAGAAGGTGAACTCTGAACTTTCTGATTCTAGAGGTCTCCAGGGGATTCCCCGTCGTGAAATATCTGGAAGCGGCCGGCCTCCCTATTTAAGGCAGGCCGGACGAGCTTCAGTGGTTCAGTCAGGGCTTAGTTCCCCTAGTGTTTGGAATGGTTCAGTTCTGTCAGTGTTTGCAGCTGTGGAGCATTCGATCAGTTAGTGTAATGTGAAGTCTGAGTGCTGTTAGTGCTATATGTGTAAATTGACGGCGAGTGCGGAAGAGTGCACCTGAGTGACGAGGGGCGAGGGTCCATTATCCCCCAAATATTCATATATTTCCATGAACACTTTTAAAATATATACGGTAACAAATAACAGCTTTATTGAATTTAAATAAGGAATGAGTATGGTCAAACATACATATATCTTCATAACGCACTCTTATGACTTTTCTACGTTCAGTGTGAAATCCTATGTGAATTAATTAAGCTCCGCTACAATCGTCTGTTTGTTACTGTCCCTGTGGCTTCTTTTAGTTTCACATCTCTTATCCTTAACTCGTTAAAAACTGAGTCTAATAACCACCTTGGTCTCAATCTACTTCTCGTACCCTCAATGCCCGTATTCATTACTCTCCTCCATTCGTCTCACATAAACCTTCCAGCGTAGCTCGTTTATAAGCAAGCTTCATTTATCGAGTTCATCACTAACTTAGCCTTTATCTCTTCATTCCAAGCACAGCCATGACATTGTCTGTACCAGCAATCATTCTCGCAACTTTCATGTCTGTGAATTCTAATGTATTAATAAGATACCCTGATTCCACCCACCTTTTAGTCCAGAACAGTTTTGTCCGGGAGCTGACGTCTTTCTTACAGAATGCAACTGATCGCAACTGTCAGCTCACGTGCACCAAATTATTTGAGCTTTTTTATTTCTTACTGCTGATTGCTGGTCCAGAAAACTGACTTAATATAGTTAAAAGTAGAATGGTTTAATAATTTTGTGCATGGCAATTAGGAATAAACGTAATGGTGATCTCAAAACGACTAACTCTCAAGGGGAACTGTTAACTAAAGAGATGAGGATAGCCAAGTGTACTAGAACGCTGTTAGTTGTGATGATGTTCATGATGCCAGCTGGGTTCACATTTTACTATCACCTAGGCAAAAAATACATTTTTGGTTATTGTTTGATTCCATTTTCATCCTTAGGTGAACTTTTCAAGGTTCACTAGAATTTTCTTCACATATTTACTTCGGAACGGTTCTTCGTCATGAGACTAACACTACAAGGACGGGAAGTATGGAAAAAGAAGAACAGACAAAAGAACTATGAAGTATTATTCCCCAACATGAAAATACATTGTTGTCAATAGAAATAACCTCTTATAATGTCAACAATTTATTACAAATTTGAGCTAGTAACTATATAGTTACTAGAAAAATATATAATATAATATATAATGTATATAGTAGAGTTAGTAATTATGGTAGTTAACCACAAGTAAGGTCTGTGTTGACGCTGTCAGTGTAGTGGTGTAGCTCTTTATTTAAGTATATGTAGACACATGTAGAACAAGGCACGAATATGACAAGGATATTAGAGTAGGTGCAGGATGGATTTACATAAAATGAAAATATTAGTACAGGATTTAAAAAACATGGACACTGCATCAACCAGACAATAAACTGACGACCCAGACAACAGAAACAACAAATAGTAAGACTAAGACTCCAACAAGCAACACAAATTATGGCAAATCTGAGGAAGAAGAATCAATCTCTCAAGGTGATCAGGATTAAGACGATGAACAGGAGCATGGCTAAAACTCTGACCAAGAGAATTTTGATCATTGTTGACGGTTGTATTGTTATAGAATGTGAGTAGTGAAACATACGCTATGCTAGTATGACATTGAAGCAAAGTGAAATAGTATCAAATCGATAACAACACAAAATTGTTACGTGAGACGTGATAACCGAATGACCACTAGCTCATGGTTTGAATTCCGGCCAATACATGAAGAACTTTTGAATGAAAAGACAAGTCCCTAATGTCCGTATTCCACGTCAAGAAACTAGAGATCTGCACAGCCTTTCCAATCCCATCGTCGCCATAAGACCTATCTGTATCGGTGCGACGTAAAGCCAATTGTTATAAAAAAGATAGTAGGTTTCCGCAAAAATTTAAAAAGCAGATTAAAATATCTGATTACTATCCGGGATAAGTGAATTATTCATATATAAACGAAGGATACCAGAATAATGTAAATAATGTCTTGTTAGTTCTGAAAAGCAAAACCTACTATGAGGGTCTTTAGAATGGTTCCTAATAGCCAAGGCCTTCTGCATCTTGTTTCAAAATAAATGTAGGTCATGCATTCACCCGAAAGTGGTAAATATATCATTTTGATTTAGAAAAGTGAATAGTAAAAATGTTGCTATGTTAGGTAGACATAAAACGCTCTCCGTGTTTGGTAAGCGTGCAGCCAGAGTAATGCAGAGAGGATATAAGGAGAGGCACGCTTTGCACACTCTGTATAGCGATATAACGAACCAGGAAGGGTTTCCCTTTCTCTTACGACGTAACGAGATGGCAACGCACACTAAGTCAGAGAAGGAGTGACGTGCGAGGCTCAACCTTCTTCTTTTTGCCAGAGAACAAGAGGCAAGCTAATAACTTGGCTGCTCCCAGCGGCGTACGGCCAGTAAGAAGGCTCAGCAGATTGCTGGCATTAAGGAGGCTACAACTTCCATTGACGCGCCCACAGGGAGCTTTGTCTCCCCCAACGAGCTGATGATACATCACATCTCATCGACAAACCGTTCGATATCAAAATGCCTCTACAATATATAACACAAAATTGAATTCATACTGTCAAGTACATCGTTCCATATTCAAAATACAGAGTGGTGTTATATCGTCGACGGAACCAGAGGCACCTTGGTGATGGACAGGGTGATTCAGGCGGTCGAAAGTTAGCCTTTGGAGCCCAAGTTGACGGGTTCCATCCCGGCTCAGTCCAATAATATTTGAAGGAGCACAAATACACTAGCCTCGCCTCGGTATACTTACCAGCACGAAAAATAACTCCTGTAGGAGAATATTTTGGTACCTTACAGTCTCTAAAAGTTGTAAAAGTAGTTATGATACCTAAGAATCATATTATTATTATTATTATTATTATTATTATTATTATTATTATTATTATTATTATTATTAATTTGACAGTTAGAAAGGGACAGATTCAGGTAATAATACTCATGATGATGATGATGATGATGATGATGATGCATGTTGTTTAAAGGGTCCTAACATCTATCCAGTCATCGGCCCCTAGGTGATATTAGTAACGCCATTCCTTGTAGATCCGTAGTTGTACAGCATTTCAGTGGGCTTGGCGAACACACATGCAATAGAACCCCTCTCACTTCTCTTGTAAGACTATGTAGTTAGAAAAGGATTGTCTGAAGTCAAATTAAGAAACATGAGATAGAAATATGAAGATGCGAGAGACACTGATATGATACGTGCTCTCTTTTCTCCTGTCTTTATTGTTTAATTCTTAAATGTACCTTGCAGAGTATCTGTTAGGTAGATTTAAAAGATGACTTGTACGTCTACAGAAAAAAAGTTATTGAATCGCTGTATGTTAACTATTTATGGAATGCACTCCATGGTTGGCTGCGCTGAGAATCAACAATAACTTTCTTTGATGAGTGGAAAGAGTAAGCGCCATTTTTCATCTACATTACAAAAATTTAATTTTTGAAGAAAATGAAATTGTATGTCTTACTGGAGTTGTACAAGAATATTTTTTCCTCAAATGAGCATTTTGCGCATATTGTACGAGGGCATTTCAGATGATGACATTGCAAGAGCTCTTCACCGCGTGAATTTGTGCAACCCTTCACACACGTGTAACATACTATAGTACGAACACGTTACATATTAATTTATAATTCGTATCCAGTATTCGGGAGATAGTAGGTTTGAACCCCACTGTCGGCAGCCTTGAAAATGGTTTTCCGTGATTTCCCCAATTTCACACCAGGCAAATGCTGGGGCTGTAACTTAATTAAGGCCACGGCCGCTTCCTTCCCACTCCTAGCCCTTTCCTGTTCCATCGTCGCCGTAAGACCTATCTGTGTCGGTGTGACGTAAAACAACTAGCAAAAAAAAAATATAATTCATTATAATCTCCGTAATTGTTCATGCGTTTCGACAGTATGTTTTATCAATATGGGCTGTACAGTATCAAGCAGATCAGAGAACGTAACCTTTACTTCAGGAAATGCGGTGAGATAGAAACATTTTCTTACGTCTTGCATCATGTAATTACAATGAATGTCTAAGAATTTGAGACGCCAGACAATCCTGTCGTGCATGGCTGACGATCACGTGTTTAGGTAAATTCTGCTATTGCCTTGCAGCGCTGAATCTTGTTCAAGCCAGCCACACCCTGCACCCTAGCCCTATCTGGCCTCCGTCAATATGCACTGTCAAGAACTGGAGCAAATCAGACAGGACGGCCCTAAAGTGCTCTCCTTAAATAGTTCCGTAGGGGAAAGTTCCAGACTAAATTAAAATACAAAGCGCCTAATAATAATAATTGTACCAGGGGTACACCTACCCCTGCTACTTAAACTGCTCACCTTCTCTATGGCCATGTATGTCAGTGAACATGAAGTTTTAAAAACTTTGAAAAAATTCTTCTTCGACGGTTAGATGGCTCTACCATCTATTTTACAGCTATATCTAGGGTCTAGACAAAAACTGTTTGCTACAGATAATTTCATATTTGGAGTTGGTAAACCTTTTATCTGAGGGTAATTTTTTAATTGTACCGAAGTTGTCAACACTTCACCTGGTTCTTCCTCTATTGTAATCAGCCTATCACATGCTTATAACTATGTTCTCTAGCTAATCAAACCCGAGGGTGTGTATGGATGTTTTGCCCATAAGCTCTTTGTATGTTAATTTAGTCTGGAACTTTCCTATACGGAACTATTCAAGCACAGCACTTTAGGGCCATCTCGTCTGAATTGCTCCAGTTCTTTGGAGTGCGACTTGACGGAAGCCAGATAGGGCTAGGCAGGTAGGGTACGGCCAGCTTGAAGAAAATCCAGCCCTGCAAAGTAATGGCAGCATTTACCTAAACATGTGATCGTGCCTGCAGGTAGTTCGAGGAGAAGGTATCAGAAGTTTTCTTAATTTCCAACATGTAATCTTTCTTTATGGGCTGAAATGTAGGACCTTCTGCGCAGTCTTCCATACGAAAAAGGTCCGAAACCTTTACGATGTAACCTAATTTCCTAAATATGTAACTTTCTGCCGGCTTATGTAAAAAATTAAATTTGTAACTGTAATTCGGGGGTAGAGAGTGATTTACCCTCTCGAGCTCCCCTTCATTTTAGTTCGAGGTGACTACGTTTTGGTAACTGAATTTCTTTTCTTCCGTAATGTTCAGATTTTTTCGTGTACGGGTCACCTCCATAGTTTGGGAATAGCCCCTGTTTCATCGGCCTAGTGCCTTTTAGGTTTTAAGAAGTTTCATGTAGGAGTGCAAATTCACGCCTCCATTCCTTTTTTATGTCGGGCCATTTACTTAACTTGTTCTTTTTCTGCTAAGGCCCAGTAGGTTGGGTACAAGATACCCCCGTTTCATTTTGTAAGTTGTGTCTTGAGGGCAATTCATTGTAAAGTCTGGTATGGACTTTAATAGGCTCGAAAAATTGAGAGCGGGTCAGCTCTTTTATGTATTGTAAACATGCCTCTGGGAGGCCTGATATTGTAATGAGGAGCAAGGGCTCCGCGTATTAGGGTATTTCTGCTCTTGCAACAAATTTGAGTTTTGAGCTACCACTCAAAATTGTAAAAATAAGGGCTTGTAGCCGAAATGTGTTAAAGATTTAAAATCTTGATTTTTTCTTTTCTGAATCCTGTTTTTAATTTGCTATGTAATTGTTATCTCACGAAGTGAGGATTTGTTAACTTGTTGCTGTTCAAAAAGTATAACCTTCCATTTCTGTTTAAATTCTTTCTTGACAAAGTAGTTAGACCCATTCGCCCCAGCACCTTCTTTCACCTCTGCTGATCCACCATCCCAGAACAATAAGAATAAGAATAAGAATAAGAATAAGAATAAGAATAAGAATAAGAATAAGAATAAGAATAAGAATAAGAATAAGAATAAGAATAAGAATAAGAATAAGAATAAGAATAAGAATAAGAATAAGAATAAGAATAAGAATAATTGTTACGGAGTTATCCGTGGAAGGCAGAGGTGAAAGAAGATGCGGGCTGGAATGGGTCTAAGTACAAAGCTGAGAGATGAATTAAAATTTCAATACAGGTTATATTTTCAGAACTTAACAATTTTCATATAGACTTTCAAAATTCAACAAGTAACAAATCAACAAGACAAAATCAGGTACAATTTATAAACCTGAGCATGAAAGCACAATTTTTAGGAGATCATTACAAGTTCTGGCTTCGAGCCTTAGTTACACAATCCTTGAGCTACTAGCCCAACATTACTAAGGTACACTCATTTATTCGAAGGGCAGAAAACCCCTTCATTCAAGGAGCACTTGCTCCTAACTTTTAACCTCAAGCCTCCCAGAGGCACTTTTCAAACACAAGAAAGAGCTGAGCCGCTCTCAATTTTTTAAGCCTATTAAAGGCAATACCAGACTATTACACAAATTGCCATCAAGACACCGCTTACATCAAATGAAACGGGGATATCTCGTACCCAACCTACTGAGCCTCAGTGGAAAAGAACAGATTAATTAAATGGTCCAAAATATTAAGGTGAATGGAGGCGTTGCTTGCACTCCTACATGAAGCCTTATAAACCTAAGGGGCACTAGGCCGATGATATAGGGGCTATTCCCAAACTAGGGAGGTGACTCGTATAAGAAAGTTTTAATACATTAAGAGTAGAAAATCGGTTATGAATCGTAGTCACCTCAACTCAAAATGAAGGGGAGCTCGAGAGGGTAAAGCACTCTCTATCTCCGATTTACAATTAAACAAATAAGAAATTTTTACATAAGCCGGCACTAAGTTACATTTTTAGAGAGGTAGATTACATTGAAAAGGTTTCGGACCTTTCCCGAGGGCTAAACTGCTGAGCTAGCAAGAAATAAAGATGTTAAAAGGCCATTACCTTTGTTGAAGAGCTGCTGCCCGAAGGAAGAGGCGCTACCCGGCCCCTGCTATTCTTCCATACACTAAGCTAGATGTTGTTGAAGTGGCCGAGAGCCAGGAAAATAAGCAGTTATTATACTCTATGGGAAGATTGGAGACCTTTCGTGAATGACTAAGACACACCCACATGCGTTTATTGGCTAACTAAAATTTACACATCAAAAATTGGGGAAGAAAGACACAATTGGCTGAAAATTAATGACTGAAATTATTGATTGGCTAACTTCAAAACTGGCGGAAATAAAAGATTTATATTGCCAACCCACAAATGAAAGAACGAAATTTAGTTATAGGAAAACTTATGAGTATAAAATATCTTCAAGAAAAGTTCCATCACTTCGCACCAGGGTGCATGATCATAGTTGTTGGTAGAGACATCTGTGAGGGAATGTCCACACTTCTTGATAATTAGTAAACAAAAACAATTCGAAATTAACACAGTGACATCTTCTGATAAACGGTTGAATTAATTCAGTTTTAAAGTTCAGAATTTCAGCTGTAGAGGAGTACTTTAAGGCGGAAAATTCAAATGTGCGGCGTATTGGTGTACTAACCGGTAAAATAATAATAATAATAATAATAATAATAATAATAATAATAATAATAATAGTAATAATAATAATAATAATAATAATAATAATAATAATAATAATAATAATAATAATAATAATAATGTGTATGTATGTTCAGTCATAAGCCCGAAGGATGGCTTGATCCTCAACAGCTCTAACGTCAGCAGTCAAAGATGGCCTAGGCAAGTGAAGTAGTTTCCCGTTGCTTTCCTCAGCAAGCCAGAAGTTACTACTATATATCAGTCTGCCAAGCCCACTGAAATGCATGTAACCATTGACCCTATGAGCAACATTTTCACACCAGTCATAGCAGGGACTGGCTGCATAAGGAATGGCATTACCTCAGTCACTTTCGTATTGTCAAAACCAAGGATAAGACAGAGACAGATCAATGAAAATAAGTGCACTGTAAACACTAGGTCCCACGAGAAAAGGCTAATAATAATAATAATAATAATAATAATAATAATAATAATAATAATAATAATAATAATAATAATAATAATAATAATAATAATATCGCCTCAGCTACCGTGCGAAACCATCTGGCTGCTTGCTTGTCAATTTCGACGTTCCGTTTCACTGTAGGCCTACTGGATTGCAAAGTAAACCGAATCTATCTTCCGCGTAGATAGCTGAGTTTTAATTAATTTTGACGTGTAAACACCAAGTGTGTCACCAGAGATTTTTACATGCCAACATCGTACGACATGAAGTGATTTTTCACCGCTCTTATATCCCTGCCGGATATGAACCCACTGTGTTGAGATCCGGAGGCCGACACATTACCCCTGTTCCACTGAGGGATCTAGTGGTTTAATGATGCCACAGAATCATATATACCAAAATGAAGGGCCGTTATTTCCACAAACACAGTTTTCGACATTTTTCATTTGGATTCTGCGTACGATCATGGAGACACTTTTTCTGAAGGTCAATGCCAGACAGATCCTTAAAAACAGGTTTTATTTTCTCTAGTACAGCATAAGGCAGGCTGTGGTGATGCCTCTGTTATACTCTATTAGTCTGTTAAACTTTGCAGCCTCCGTAGCTCACCTCTTTTCTCTGCTGTTCAAACACCGGTCACTGGATGTGTGATTTGTGCTGGACAAATGGGAGGCGGGACACGTTTTTCTCCGGGTACTACGGTTTTCCCTGTCATCTTTCATTCCAGCAACACTCTCCATTATCGTTTCATTTCATCTGCCAGTCTTTAATCATTGCCCCAGTGGAGTGCGACAGGCCTCGGCAGCCGGCAAAATATCTATCCTCGCCACAAGATGGGGGCTTCATTCAATCCATTCCTGAACCGGTCAATGACTGGAAAACAGGTTTTAGGTTTCATTTCACTCCGTTACACTTACATAGCTGTCTTGGCAGATATTTCACAAATACCCATCCAGTGGGAGCATGGAGCCTATCTTTCATTGGTTTATAATCCTCCACCTGCAAGTATTTTAAATTAATTTTGTTACTATTTTTTCTCTAATTAAATCCCCAATATATTACCTACAGCAGTTATGTTATTTCAACGTGTTCTCCGATTATATGAAATGCATAGGATTTTAACTTTCAGTATTCCTTTATAATGGTGTTGTGCATATGCTCAAATAATATAATTGCTTTGGTAAGATATTAGGGCTCATATTAGAGAAGAATGAATTACAAATATTTGCAGGAAGAGTATTAAAATAATTTATACACCACTGAATGGAGAAATGAACGGATATACAGAATTTAAAATTACTGAATATTGAATGTTTTATCAATTTTTCCGTTCCTTGTCCCATTCACATTAAAACCACCGACATGGGCGGGATTTTAAGCCGGGGACTCACTGCACTGACCATTCGGACATTAAGCCGGAGTGTATGATAATGGTCCGCCTCTGTGGTGTAGAGGTTAGTGTGATTAGCTGCCCCCCCCCGGAGGCCCGGGTTCGATTCCCGGCTCACACGAAATTTGAAACGTGGTACGAGGGCTAGAACGGATTCCACTCAGCCTCGGAAGGCCAACTGAGCAGAGGTGGGTTCGATTCCCACCTCAGTCACCCTAGAAGTTGTCTTCCGTGGTTTCCCACTTCTCCTCCAGGCAAATGCCCGGATGGTACTTAACTTAATGCCTTGGCCACTTCCTTCCTCTTCCTTGTCCATCCCTTCCAATCTTGCCATCCCCCACCAAGGCCCTTGTTCAGCATAGCAGGTGCGGCAGCCTGGGCGAGGTATTGGTCATTCTCCCCAGTTGTATCCCCCGACCCAATGTCTCACGCTCCAGGATACTGCCCTTGAGACGGTAGAGGTGGGATCCCTTGCTCAGTCTGAGGGAAAATCCAACAAATTTACTGTACATATTCTTTGAATTTGCTTCAGTATATCTTACTGTAAACGTGTATAGGCCTAAATACATTATTTAAGAGCAAGAGCTATCTCCAAAATCATGAAACATGAATACAGGTCATATAAAATAGAAATTCGCATTTAAAATACGAGTAGTAGAGAAAACACAGTGAGCTTTAATTCGAGGGGTAAGGCCTACGAATAACAATCACCACAGAAACAAGCAGTACTAATTACATCTCTCCAGATAGGGTTGGCTTCAGAAAGGGCATCCAGCCGTAAAAAGAAATCCAAATCAACATGTGTGATGCAGTTCTCACCCGCGACCTCACAAGTGTGAGAAAATGGAAGGAGATCAAAAATAAGAGAAAGCTCCATGCAAGCCTATTAGTATACTAAAGTCAGTCCACACCGTTCCTCCACTGACAGCTCCGAACATACCACGTAGTCCAGCAGCCCGTCTCTCTACTCCCAAGACTTTCGAGCCCAAAGTCTGCAATGTTTCACTGTTGCATTTGTAGGAAAACTAACTGGTTAGCGATGGATATATGCGGGATTTCTATGGCTCATAACACCAAAATAGATGCACTGTAAAAGCCTTCAGTCAAATAGGTAATATGGCAGTGCCATGTGTTATTCTAAGGGAAATACCCACTAAATGTAAAGATCGACTTACGAAGGATGTCCGAAGAGAAATTGTGATGTATGAATGCGGTACTAGGGAAATAGGTGGCTGGTCGCCGCAATGCGCTACATCAGCCTATCTCGGTGCATGTGATTACAGCAGTTATTGATTGCTGCCTCTCATCTAAGGTCTAATGAGACCGGAGTGACGTGGATTCTGAGTCAACAAGCTGGCGTGTGATTACTATATTGTAGGTGCAGATAAACAGTTGTGTCACTGACCAGTAAACATACTGCACTGACACTAATGTGATGAAGTCACGTGGCTGACAGCTACTTGTAACGCCATTAATAGCGAGCTCTTTTGTTGGAAATTCTTTGTCTGTGGCGTTAATTTCACACCTTCAGCAGCCTTCTTAAGCTTGGGTATAAGGCAGGTTTTAAAGTAGACCTAAAATCTTTAAGGGAAAAGTCTCGCCATCTGTCATCATTACACAAGTTGTACCGGACTTGCCAGGCCTGTACGTTTCAGTCAAGCACCCGATATTCATCTTTTAGGAATCACGAGCGGGTGATATGCAACGCGACTTTAACCTACACCAGTTGGATGATTCGCGGTTTACTCGACTCTTAACATCTTGCCTACGCCTTTCAGTGCGGTATATTAAATATGAAATGGAGTTGGAAAGATAAGCACTACCTCCCATCACAGCCACACCATAGCGAGTAAATACTTATTTCCGTAAACATGTCCAACTAACGTCCTAAGATGAATCTTTGGTCCGAGACGGGATGGGAATGGTTCCAGACACAAGAACTATAATTTGTTGAATCAAACCAATAAAACCTAAATACAAGGATAGACAGTACATGTAGTCCTCATGTCCGACCACATCCGGCCCAGAGCAGTACTGCTGGGAAGAGTTCACGCGGTAGTCTCAGAAAGCGATTGATTCGTGTCTGTAAAAATTCGTGACAAGCACGGAATAAAGTAAAATAATAAGAGGCATATTGTGAAATCGATGAATAAATTTCAGAGTAGTTGATCACCGGTTGAATGTAAAGTATTTAAATAATAGATTATCCGCTTTTCGTGTCATCAAACATGTATATCAAACATTTCACTTTCAATTAATAGAACAAGACAAGAAGCCTACTATGAGATCTCAAAATGTGGTCTTCCACAACACACAAAGTGCCATGGCTAGAGGTAAAAATATCATCAAACGACTTAAAAATTAACTACTGTAGTAGGCCACGACATATGAATGCTGCCAGGCATTATAAAAATTTACTACCGATCGAGTTGGCCGTGCGCTAAGGGACACGCAGCTGTGAGCCTGCAATCGGGAGATAGTTCGAAACTCACTGTCGGCCGCCCTGAAGACGGTTTAGCGTGGTTTCCCATTTTAACACGAGGCAAATGTGTACCTTAATTAAGGCCACAGTCGATCCTTTCTAACTCCTAACCCTATCCTATTTCATCGTCGTCGTAAGACCTATCTGTGTCGTGGCGAGGTAGAGCCCACTGTAAAAAACTGTCATAGCACCCTATCGCTATGAAATAATGCTCATTTTTCTTACCTATACCCCTATAATTTTATGTCTTAGGCGTTGAATTCTTCAAAACGTTTCTTTAGCTGTCATTTATAAGGTAACGGGAATCTAATGCCAAATTTGTCTCTTCCGCTTCATGGTTCCTGAGATATAGAGACGAGTAAGTGGAATTTTGTATTTATTTTCTTCAGATTCAAGGCCAGACGAATTGAAACAAACGTTTTTTCGACTCAAAACACATGTACAGTTCCGGAACAGTCCTTGAGCCGGTAAGCGTTACTGGAACATGAACGTTTTCTAGAAGCATGTGCTACAACAGAGTTCAGTACCTCATTGTTAAGAGGAAGAACCACTGTACCCGACGGACCTCGGTCTAACGTCATCGGATGTTACAGTAGAGTCAGAGTCTAGAGATACTAAAGTCGCTGTACCACGCGGTTAAAATTAGTGTAGTTCTGGACTCAGACGTGGTAACACCCCATGTGAGGTGCTCCTTGATTAGGCTCAGTGTTTTCCAGGTATGTAGTAGACAATTATGAAATATAGAATAGGTTTGAGAATTATGGAGCGAAAACTTTTGAAAAATTAAACATGTGATATATCTGCAATTTTATGTGTCTAGGAGAGTATACAAAACAGTGGAAGATGACTATGCAATCGACCGGAATGTAATAATGCTTTGAAAGTGTGATTTTTTACTGGTTATTACGGTAACGTGTAAATTAATGACAATTTCAATTATAACAGTTATTTGGTAACTGTGAACCCAGGAAACTACATTGTTTTTGCTAGGGGCTTTACGTCGCACCGACACAGATAGGTCTTATGGCGACGATGGGAGAGGAAAGGGCTAGGAGTTGGAAGGAAGCTGCCGTGGCCTTAATTAAGGTACAGCCCCAGCATTTGCCTGATGTGAAAATGGGAAACCACGAAACTACATATATTCTTTGGCAAAATATCATGAGATATGGAAGATATATTACTTTAAAATTAGTGAAATGCATTCGAGAGGATAGAGCATTTTTGTAAAATTTCAAGAAGTTCAAAATCGCCAATGCCGAGCGTCGGAAAGCTTATCGGGTTCGGCTGAGTGTCGTGAAGCAACCTCCACGCCACTGGAACACCAGCTGAGCAGTGGTGGAAAACTTGAAACTTGTGGGTGTGATGATGAAGTGAAGTTGTGCCTGTCGAAGCTCTCCCTACTCTGCGTAGTTAAAATATAGTTTTAACTTTAGTCGTAATACTAACACTGACCTATTTTTATATGTATATTACTTCTCATATTACCGACCCATTTTTACACGGAATTTGTCTTGAATGTGTTTAAATATGTTTAAGGATTAAGAAATAAATGCCAACAATAACATACGACACCCATACTGACTAGATACTTATTTTCGTTCGTCCATATCATGCGGTGCGTATTCTACGTGAAAACTTGGACCATGACC
Organism: Anabrus simplex; assembly: GCF_040414725.1. Classification (NCBI taxonomy): domain Eukaryota; kingdom Metazoa; phylum Arthropoda; class Insecta; order Orthoptera; family Tettigoniidae; genus Anabrus; species Anabrus simplex. The sequence continues at coordinate 114,804,007 of NC_090269.1, read as the reverse complement.
GCGATACAGCCGCATTAGAGCTTTGTTTTCAAACACTTATTAACCTAAATAACGTTAAAGCTTTTCAGTCTGTCGTAAAGGCTAACACATATAAAATCATAAAATATCTGTAAAAAATACACATAATTAAACAAAGTATGGCATAATTCCTTCTACAAGAACATGCTCAGATTCTATCAAATCACTTTAAATCATGCGCATATATGTACAATATTTTTTTAGGGAAAAATTACTGCTAATATTTGTTATTAATCCAACAGTATCCATGTAGAGGAAAATGAAGGGATAAAAGATGAAAATAAATAATTCCAAAACAAAAGTATTGGAGTGCAATCTAACGAAGTCAGGTGATGCAGGAAATATTATATTAGGAAATGAAGTCTTAAATGAAGTAGATGAATATTGATACCTGGATAGTAAAATAACTAACGATGGCAGAAGTAAGAAGGACATAAAATGCAGACCAGCACAAGCAAGAAAGACCTTTCTTAAGAAAATAAATTTGGTCTCTTTGAACATTGATATAAAACATAGAAATATGTTTTTGAAGACTTTCGTGTGGAGCGTGCGATTGTATGGAAGTGAAACATGGACAATAAATGACACGGAAAGAATAGAAGTTTTTGAAATGTGGTGTTACAGAAGAACGCTGAAGGTGAGATGGATAGACCGAAACACGAATGAAGAGATACTGAATCGAATTTTTGAGAGGAGATTGATTTAGCTGAATTTGGCAAGAAGAAGGTATACAGTTATACGACACAGCATAAGACACCCAGGACTTGTTCAGTTGGTTTTGAGGGAATTGTAGACGGTGGAGGATGCAGTATTTACGTAAAATTGAAAATGTTATCCCAGGATAGTGTGGCATTGAGTGCTGCATCAACCCAGTCAATGGACTGGTGACTCATAACAGGAAAATAAAACTTCCTTATTGGATAGTAATTACCAAATCAATTACCGTGTGTATTCAAGAAAATGGTATTCTCATTACTTAATTATGCTATAAATGGTGGAATGTAGTAAAACAGATTGGTTAATTTCAAGACCAGGGATATTTCTTTTGATTATAATGTAAAAACTAGCATGTGTCTTACTAAGTCTTTCAAATTTTTCTTTGAAAGTATGCAGTTGTTTCATAAATATATATTTCTCTATTTGCTTGAGAATATCCTTAAGAAAAAATGAATAATAGCCTAATATTAATAATAATAATAATAATAAAATTGGAGAGGAAGACCAGTACATCGCCCAGGCGGCCACACCTGCTATGCTGAACGAAGGCCTTGTGGATAGTGGGAGGATTGGAAGGGATAGACAATGAAAAGGGAAGGAAGCGGCCATGGCCTTAAGTTAGGTACCATTCCGGAATTTGCCTCAAGGAGAAGTGGAAACCACGGAAAACCATTTCGAGGATGGCTGAAGAGGGAATCAAACCTCATCTACTCAGTTGACCTCCCCAGGCTGTGTGGACCCCGTTCCAGCCCTCAAACCACCTTTCAAATTTCGTGGCAGAGCCTGGAATCGAACGCGGGCCTACGGTGGTGGCAGCTAATTACACTAACCACTACATCACTGAGGCGGAATAATAATAACAATAAACTGATATTATTTACGCTAGCTGTGTGGAAATTTGACGGTCAGTTTTACTCGATCATATGGCAGCGAAAACTCGATTTCTGTTGGGGTTTGAGGTTTGCTGATTTTTAATTGATTTCGTCGGGTAAACACAAAATGAGTTGCCAGAATCTTTTACATTCTGGCATCATAGTACATGGAGTGACAAAATGATTTTGTGTCGCCCTTCAAATAACCGACTAATTCCACTGGGTTTGAATGTGTGATCTTGAGCTCCGAAGAACAGCACTCTACCACTGATCCACAGAGGGATATAGATGAAAAACACCTCTTAATGGAGAAAAATTCCTAAGATTGTGATTACCAACACTTTATTGAGATTGGGACGAGGAAACATATGTTGTAAAATTCAAGGAAGTAACCTGTTTGAAGGTGAAGTCTTGTTATCCATAATATTTTTTTTTTTTTGTTATTTGCTTTACGTCGCACCGACACAGATAGGTCTTGTGGCGACGATGAGGCAGGAATGGGCTAGGAGTCGGAAGGAAGCGGCCGTGGCCTTAATTAAGGTACAGCCCCAGCATTTGCCTGGTGTGAAAATGGGAAACCACGGAACATAATAATATTATGGTATAGTTCCATGCTAGCTGCATTTCTTGACTTGCTGACGAAAAGTCAGTCTCAAGACCTTCCGTTCCACTAGGTTACAGCTTCACCGTTTCGGCTAGGCAGTTCTGTATAGCAGGAAAAAATAATCTCCTCTTATCAAATTTAATTATAAACTTTATGTGGTCGGGAATTTCATATTAATATTTCACGAGCCGAGAGTTCTGGTGCGATGTCAGCTCTCTTTTCCAGGATTAGAGGTGAGAATGAACAGTTCCCCTTTCATTTCACAGAAGAAACGGAGTAGTATGGCCGGCTTCTCTGTGTTACAAAGGAAACGTAATTTCAACTAATGCAAAATAATCACCCCAACCGTTTTTTCTAACAATATCCTGGCTTGGAACAAAGAAGGAATGCTCAAGACGTAATTAAAACTAATAACGGTACCCAGGTCCTAACATTTGTCCTTCGATTATCGAGGGATAAACAATAACATTTAATTGGTTTATCTATACAAATTTCCGGCCCCGTGGTGTGCGGGTAGCATGACTGGCTCTTGCCAGAAGGGTCCGGGTTCGATTTACAGCCAGTTCGCGTACATTTACCTGGATCTGTGGGCTGGTTCTACCAAGCAAGTAGCTGCGCCGTTTGGGTCATATAGCAGTCAGCTTGAATTCGGGAGAAAGTGGATTCGAATCCCACTATCGGCAGCCCTGAAGATGGTTTTCCGTCGTTTCCCATTTTCACAAAAATCAAATTCCTTCCTCCCCACCATCGCCATAGGATATATCTGTGTCGGTGCGACGAAAAGCAAATTGTAAAATCATAGCAAGTTTGGTTCGAGGTCCAATCAGCCTGCGTGATTACTTCTGAGGAACTATCTGACGGTGAGGCGGCGGCCCCTCTCTGGAAAATTAAGAGTAATGGCCGAGAGGGATCGTCGTGCCGACCACACGACACCTCGTAATCTACACGCCTTTGAGCTGAGCAGTGGTCGCTTGGTAGGCCAAGGGCCTTCAGAGCTGTTACACCACGGGGATTTTTTTTGCTAGTTGCTTTACGTCGCACCGACTCAGATAGGTCTTATGGCGACGATGGGACAGGGAAGGGTTAGGATTTGGAAGGAAGCGGCCGTGGTCTTAATTAGGGTACAGCCCCAGCATTTGCCTGGTGTGAAAATGGGAAACCACGGAAAACCATTTTCAGGGCTGCCGACAGTGGGGTTCTAACCTACTATCTCCCGAATACTGGATACTGGCCGCACTTAAGCGACTGCAGCTATCGAGCTCGGTAACCATGGGGATTTAGTTTGGTATCTATACAAATTAAATTATCATTTATCTATAGAGACAAAATTACAATTCCACTGTCCGCTGTGATAGATTCCCTAGGCATCACTTAAGAGGTGTTCAAGGGAAACGAGGAGCGAGGTATTTTCCCGTTGCTTTCTGATTTCCTCACAAGGCCAGAAATTTCTATTACATATGTGTCTGGCAAGCCCACACTCTAATACACGCACCAACCAACCCTATGGACAACATTTTCACACCATTCAGAGCAGGGAATGGCTGTATAAGGAATGGAATTACTAGCATAACTCATACCTAAGTCTCTCCATATTGTCAAAGCCGAGGACGGGGCTAAGACAGGTCAATGAAAGTTGCAAATTAACCGACTCTAGACCTTTCAGTGCTAAGATCCTTAGGTATACGTATTCTCCCTCTACTGTTTTTTTCCCAAGAAAATGGGATTATTGAAAAATAGCTTTACAAATAATTTAACTGACGTTTTATGATAATAATTAAGCATAAATTCACAATGGTGATAGTCTAAAAATGGATAATACTGAGGTATTGTTCAAAGTAAGGTAGAACACACAACCCTACATCTTACAGCTGCCACATACAACATTTCTTCAGCTTGCCACAAGCATTTTAAGTGCAATAAGCACACACATTTTCATTCGAATTCGTATCATGCCATTTCTGAAGTTTGTTATTCGTATACATTGTGTAAACCGTGAAGACCTTCTTGTAATATTAATTTGTAGCCTCCATAATAACTGGTACCATTGCAGAAGTTAACAAAGTAAGAAAGAAATATAATTTCGGAGAATTATCAGGTAATGTATTGTCTACAAAACTGCGTGAAGAGAAAGTGAGGTAATGGAATAAACGGACCAGCACCAGAATAATTACGAAAATTTATTTATTTATTTATTTAATTATTTATTTATTCATTCATTCATTCATTCTTCCTTTCTTAACCCGTTTACCCTCCACGGCTGGTTTTTCCCTCGGACTCAGCGAGGGATCCCAACTCTACTGCCTGAAGTGCTGTGTCCTAGAGTGCGAGACTTTGGGTTGGGAATACACTTGAGGAAGAGGACCAGTACCTCGCCCAGGCGGCCTCACCTGCTATTCCCAACAAGGATCTTGTGGGGGATATTAAGATGGGAAGGGATAGACTAGGAAGAGGAAAGGAAGCGGCCGTGGCCTTAAGTAAGGTATCATCCCGGCATTTGCCTGGAGGAGAAATGGGAAACCACGGGAAACCATTTCGAGGATGGCTAAGGTGGGAAACGATCCTCCCTCTACTCAGCTGACCTCCCGAAGCTGAGTGGACCCTGTTCCAGCCCTGGTACCATTTTTCTCATTCATTGGCAGAGCCGGGAATCGAAGCTGGGCCTCCTGGGGCAACAGTTAATCACATTAACCATTATACCACAGGGGCGGACAAGAAGTTTAATGGTTATAAATCGTGTGATCTGGAGGGCCAAGAAACAGGGCCTCCTCTTCCTATCCATTTCCCTGGCAGTTCCTCGTTCAGATGGTTACGAACGGGTAAAGTCGAATTTGACGGTGCTCCATCCTGTTGCACATTCTCCAGAAGCACTGTGAGTTTCTGACGCAGAAAGTGCAGGTAGCGTGGGCCCGTCCAATGGCCCTCAAAGAAATAAGGTCCAATCAGGCGATCCCCCAAGATTCCACACCACACATTTACACCTCACGTACGCGATGGGCCGCCTGTCGCGCCCAATGAGGATTGTCCGAATTCCAATAGTGCATGTTTTGGCGATTGAGGAAGCTCGATTCGTCCGAGAACAAGATATGCGATACGAATGCTACAACATTGTCCAGCCTGCCTAACAGCCGCCGACAGAACTACATTCGAGCTTCGAAATCCCACCCATGGAGCTCTTGGTGTAGCTCAAGTTGGTATTTGTGAAATTTTTCTTCGTGCAGTATTCGAATGAATGAATGAATGAATATTCTTCATTCTTTCTCCAGATCTACATAATATGTATATGATCCATTTATGTGGAGAAAAAATAACAAATCTTACCTAAACCAGCTCACAAAAGGAAAAGGAAAATACTGTCACCTGGTAAACAAACAGACACATGAACAAAAACAAATAATAATAATCATAAAAAATGGCAATAGGCAGAATAAACACGGCCGCCTGACCCGAGATCAACCCGTATTCATAGTCTGATGGCCGTGGCAAAAATGTAGTCTGGGAGAATAATAATCAGAAACTAAAACTATAACGCATTGCTGCATATAGATATTAAACAATAACATATTGCTATGTAGAGTGCAAACTAAACCCATAACACATTGCTGTGGAGTGTGTCTACACAATAACATATTGCTATGTAGGATGCAATATTGCAAGCAGACGGTGTCTGTTCTTTAAACACGCGGCATATCTCTTCCGGCCTGGTATGTTACTCAGCACAATCATTTCTGAGCACTGACCTTCCTGTAATTCTACTTACATTGCAAACCCAGCTATCTTGTTGCCTCCATTGCCGTGTCCTTGAGCACTCTTTCTCCTCCTGTTTCATTGTTACCTCCACTGCCGTGTCGCTGTGCACTTTTTCTCCTTACGTTTCGTTACTATTGTCCGTTCTTGAATTCCACTGCCTCGCTACACTTGTTTACTTTTATCCACACACAGTTCACCTCCTGCTAATTTAATACTTGTTCACTCTTATTTCATCTGCAAATAACACACATCCTCCACTATTCCCTTTAGCTTAAACAATTACTTGCTACTACTGCTTGTTTTTTTTTTTACTTCTTGTCATTACACCTACGTCCAGATTACTCGTCTTATCCCACATTTATTTCAGGCTCGAGCTCCTCCCTTTTGCCAAGCCACCTCGTGCTTCTGTCTTCTCCCTTTCACTCCGTTTATGTGCACTCGTCACGTCTTGTGGTTCCTCCCCCCCGTTCACTCCGTGTTTCTTCCTTTCGTCTCTGGCACCAAACTCCAACCTCATCTCCTCGATCCTCGTCTTGGTCTCCCTCCTCATCTCTTCACCGATAACCTGTAGGATCTTCTCTACCGTGATGTCTCCTTCTCGTTGCGAGCTCTTTTCTAATGGCCTATTTTCCTTGGTTTTTGCTTTGTTTCCATGCCCGTCTTCACCAACTATACTATCTGTAATTCGCATTTCTTCCACCCTCTTCCCCATTACCACTTCCTTCTCATTTTGCTCCATTTCACGTAATTTCGTTACTGTCCAATATTTGGTCCATTCACCATTGGTTACCACTAATAATTGACCGTTGATGTAGGCTCTTAACCCTTGCAATCGATCCCGGACCAAATTTCTTTTCAGGGTGTTTATATTCTTGATCCCATCTCTTCCCATCTCTCTTTACATCCGAATTTATGCTCCCTGTATATTATCCGCTCCTCTTATCACTATTTCCGCCATCAGGGTGGAAAACAACTTCATTTTTATCGGTCTGTTACCCCTTGCTTTACCTACCTTCCCAAATCGTCAATATCAGCTTCGCTAAAATTGATTTTCATCATTTTTTGGATGACTTCCATCACTTTGTATATAGTCAGCACTTTGTCCTCACCTTTTTCTTCCGGCACCCCATATATGAATAAACGCTTATTCCTCTGTTCTTGGTTACCATCTTCTACTGCTGACTTCAACTTTACCATCTCTTCCTCCATCTTCCTTATTTTCGTCTTGAGTGATGTAATTTCTCTCTCGTTAGTTTCCACTTTGGTCATTGTTTCCTCCGTTTTTCCCTGTATCCATCGCCTTATATTTTCAAGTTCTTTCACTTGTTCCTTCATCACATTTTTAATCTGTTCAAACGGGAAAACTTCTTCTACAACTTCTTTGACCACTTTTCTTATGACCTCCACGTCTTCCCAGTTCATATTGCCACTGTGAGTCGCACCGGGATTTGTTTCCACACCCCCTATAATTAACAGTACCATAATCACCGCTGCCACCTGTATTATCTCACCCATCATTCTCGTTTTTACTTTACCTCCTTCACTCCAAGCTGTTTCCATCCTCTGTCTTCCCTGCCATCTTCCAATAACCACCCGATGTTGGCCCACACCAATCATCTTCCTCTTCCCTCCCGTCTTTCTTCCCACTCGCCGCACGCACTGCGCTCCCGCTCTACCGCCACTGTCTGCTTCCGTCCGCTGCTTAGGTAAGACTGGTCGTGCAGTATTCGCTAGACGGACGTCTGACTGGTGTTCACCTGTTGTGCATTCGCCCTTGTACTGATGTGTGGATTATTACTAGCTGCCTTCAGAATGGCTTCTTTTGTTTCACCCAAGGTAACAAGCCTATAGAGGACAGGTGACTGGTTGGAAATCACGCCTCTTGTCCTTAGGCGCCTTTCAACACGGCGGAATGTCGTAGTAGCTGGGTGTAGCCTGTCAGTATACCGTATCTGGTACAGAAGTAGTGCCTCGCACGCGTTTTGTCTTGCTTTGCCATAAATGAGGACCATGACAACGTATTCCTAAGGGAAAACCTGCCGAATGACAGCAGAGATTACATTCAGGCCCTAGTCAGCGGAGTATGAGCAGGGAACAAGATGAATAACGGCATCGTTCTACTGCTTGAATGCGGCAAACATGCGCCTGTGTTTAAGCATTCAAACATAATAATAATAATAATAATAATAATAATAATAATAATAATAATAATAATAATAATAATAATAATAATACCCTGCTTGGCTGAACGGCTATAGTCTACCTGCTTGACCTTCACTAGCTCGTTAATTACGGTACCCCACTGGACACTGACCTTGTCCCAACCCTCTGTACAAACTCCGTACTTACAGTAACTTCCTTCTTAGTAATAACTAACAGCTGACTTTAACCTTTTCCTGTAAATAGTCAGAATAGGTCTAGAAGATGATTATGTAACATACCAACCTCTTTCAGAGACGAGAAGGGGCATCAAAGATTGCACGAGTAGATTGCAGGAGCATGCGGAAGGGAAAAGTACATTACAAATTTTTCATACTAATATTAGAAGCATAAGGAAAAATAAGAACATTTTAGACGTTGTTTTGAAAGCATATGATCATAGGTTTGATGTCGTAATTTTAACAGAAAGTTGGTCACTGAGTAATGTAAATATAAGTAACCATGCCTTGTGTAAATCTTATTACAATGAGGGTTCAGTTAACAAATGTGATGGTGTTGTATTAATGGTAAAAAATGGTTTGGAGCACGAAATGGAAATTATTGAGTACAATGACTTTACATTTCTCAGAGTAGTAATTAACTATGACAACAAGAAAGTAGCTATTACAGGAGTATATCGGTCACATGAATATCACAAACAGCGGTTTCTCAGTGCGTTAGATCATTATATCCAAGATAGATGCCATGTTGAAACCGAACTGATAATAGGGGACACAAATATAGACTTTTTAAATGAACACGACTGTGACGAATATCTCAACATGGTACAAGAAAGAAATTTTCAGTCCTTAATAAACAATCCTACTAGAGTATCTGGTACAAGTAAATCCTGTATTGATCATGCTTTGATTAAAAGTAGGTTGAGAAATGACGACATTCTGTCTATCATCTCTCAAAGTAAAATTTCAGATCATTATCCTATAGTAGTAAGTCTCAACATTCAAAATGCCTCGGTCCCTAGTAATATACCAAATTTTCGACGTAACTGTTATAAAATAGATCATTTTGAGCTTAAAAATCATTTAAGTAAAATAAATTGGGGAGACATCTTAAACAGCAGTGATTTAGATATCAAACTTGATAAATTCGTGAATACAATTAAAAGCTGCATGAGCCTGTCCACTGTTAAATTGAAATCAAAGGAAGTCAAAAGAACAGAATGGATTTCTTACGGTTTGGTAAAATCTATTCACACAAGAGACCGACTTTATCAACAATATTAAAAAAATAAGGATAACTTGGAAATTAAAGAACAGTACAGGAAATATAGGAACAAACTAAATGATCTAATTATGAAAACGAAAACTGAGTACTATAGGAATCTGATCAATCGCAATTCAAATAACCGGGGTAAGGTCTGGGGCATAGTCAATGAAATAACACAAAGGTCAGTTAGAAAAGAAGAGATCAAGGAAATCAGATATAAAGGTGAAATCTGGAAAGATGACATAAATATTTCTAATAAATTTAACAATTATTTCATTAACGAAACCACTGAGAAAGCAAAGCATCACAGACAGATTTCCGACTCCACATTAAATATCGCTCGCAACCCTCATACTTGCTTCCTTGCACCGGTAACAGAATACGATCTGAAGAGATGTTTGTGTGAAGTACATGAAAACAAAGCTGTAGGAATAGACAATATTTCGGCTCGGATTATTAAAGAAAATATAGAGTCATTAAAGGAACCGTTGCTGAATATTATCAATGATTCCTTCACCTTAGGTTACTTTCCAAAACAGCTTAAAACAACAATAGTAAAACCTCTTCACAAGTCTGGAAATATTTGTGACATTAGAAATTACAGACCCATTTCGATAACTACAACAATATCAAAAAATTTCGAGAAATGCTTAAAGAACAATATTTACCAATTTTTAGAAAAACACCAAATACTTTCGCCCAGACAGTTTGGATTCATTAAAACTCTCGGAACGACTGATGCTATATCCGCCTTAACAAAGAGAATATACGAAAATCTTAATCCTTCTCTGCTCTCCACAGGGATATTTCTCGACCTTGAAAAGGCATTCGATAGTGTGTCACACCGCTTGCTCCTCCAGAAATTGGAAAAATACGGCTTTAGGGGTAATGTGCTGGATTTACTTGACAGATCGAGTACAGTATGTCAAAATTAATCAACATCTAAGCACACCAATGAGGATAATAAAGGGTGTCCCACAAGGCACAGTATTAGGTCCTTTATTGTTTATTATATTTATTAATGATCTAGAGAAAACAATAGCAAATGCCAAACATACGCACGTCGTAACATATGCAGATGATACAGTCATTTATGTTGAGGGTGATAGCTGGAATCTCGTCAGACAGAGAGCAACTCGAGCACTGCTTAAAGTTAAAGCATGGTTAGATAATAATGAATTATTTCTAAACATTAAAAAGACAAAATTTATGAATTTTTCTGTAACAGATACACGAAACGATTTTAATGAATTAATTGTACACAACATCAACTGTAAATTTAAATGTAACTGCTACAAAATTTATAAAGTAAATAATGTTAAGTATTTGGGATTATTCATTGATTCGAATATGAAATGGAAAAGTCACATTACCGATTTAAGAAAGAAAATCAGAAGAACTGTTTATATATTTCATAATTTAAAATACATATCCAGTATAAAATTGTTAAGAGAGGTATATTACGCTTTAGTTCAGTCTATTCTTAGCTACGGAATTTTGGCATGGGGAGGAGCCTACAAAAATGTAATCAGTAAAATACAGGTTGTTCAAAACCTTATATTACGAATAATGTACCAGAAAGGAAGATTATACCCAAGTAGTCAATTATATGCTGAAGCAAATATATTTAATGTAAAACAGCTCTATGCCCTTGAAATATACAAATATATTAACAAAAACAAAAATATAATTGAGAACATTAAACATGAATATTCAACACGCAGTAAGATGAACCACCGTTGTATGTTATACAAACCCAAACTTAGCATAACAAAGCGCAATTTCTTGTACTTCATTCCAAAATTCTTTAATGTCCTTCCCGGTTCTTTACAAACTACTTTATTAGGTCAGAAAATGAGTCTGAAGTGTCTTAAATCCTTTGTCAGAGATAATAAAACTGTTGTGGAAGAAATTACTAAATGAGAATATCACGTCACCATATCCAATTTCTATTCAATGCTCCACCATGTGCTGTTGATCATATCCGTCATTCACTCATACCCATACTCGTATTTCAGGCATCATTTAAAATATATTTCTCACTATGTAATTAATATTCTAAATTACCACACACAAGGTTTCACCTTACGTGGTATTTTACTGATATCTACTCGACTCTGTTGAGGTTGGTGTGATTTTGTATAATAATAATAATAATAATAATAATAATAATAATAATAATAATAATAATAATAATAATAATAATAATAATAATAATTTATTTAATGTGTGCAAGAGATAGAAGTTCAATTTATTTTAAGTATTAATATGTTGATAATAATACTACTACTTCTGTAATATATGTGGTTTAGTTATAAGATTAATATTTCTCAAGTAATAATGTTATTAGAAGAGTTATGTATATATAAAACAGAGTCCTGTAAATATGTAAACGACATGATGAATGAATAAATACTACTACTACTACTACCATGTTAATTGTTTTACGTCCCACTAACTACTCTTTTACGGTTTTCGGAGACGCCGAGGTGCCGGAATTTAGTCCCGCAGGAGTTCTTTTACGTGCCAGTAAATCTACCGACACGAGGCTGTCGTATTTGAGCACCTTCAAATACCACCGGACTGAGCCAGGATCGAACCTGCCAAGTTGGGGTTAGAAGGCATTCAAACATCATACCGTTGCAAAAGAAATCAACGATCCAGGGTTCGAACCGGCGATGGCATATTCCGTCGATTGTTAGGCTAACGCCTAAACATGTCAACTACGCTACACTGCTGACAACATGGTGGTAGTACGACGAGACTAGGGTTCATACGCCATTTTTTCGTTTTTTAAGACATTAATTATTGCACTGCTACCTAGTTTTATGCATTGGTTCCCCTCTTCGTTATACCCAGTCACGAGGTACGATACATAAACATAGTTACACCGAGGTATAACTCTGTTAGATTTATTGAGAAAATATACACAGGAGTCTTAGCTAACAGACTAAGGGAGTGGGCTGTAAATAATGGTTTAATCTCCAAATATCAGGGATGATTCCGGAAGGGGAGGAAAACAATAGATAATATCATGATAGTAAATGAAATGAAATGGTGTATGGCTTTTAGTTCCGGGAGTGTCCGAGGACAAGTTCGGCTCCCCAGATACAGGTCTTTTTATTTGACTCCCGTAGGCGACCTGCGCGTCGTGATGAGGATGAAATGATGGTGAAGACAACACATGCACCCAAACCCCGTGCCAACGAAATTAACCAATTAAGGTTAAAATTTCTGACCCTGCCGGGAATCGAACCCGGAACCCCTGTGACCAAAGGCCAGCACGCTAACCATTTAGCCATGGAGCCGGACAACATGATAGTGAAATTGATAGTGGAGAAGTACGCGGTGCGGGGAAGAGGCAGCATACTTTTGGCAGTGGTCGATTTTGAGAAAGCGTTCGACAACGTGAGTAGAAGATCGTTAATAGAAAAATCAGGGAGGCTGGGAGTCTCTAGGAAAATGATAAGTGCGGTAGAGGCGCTGTATCAGAGAGTATATAGCAGCGACAAGCTAGAGGGCAATGTAATAAGCAAACCGATAGAAGGCAAGCTGGGTCTTAAACAAGGCTCCAAATTATCGCCTATATGATTTGTATTATTTATAAATGATATACTGGACGGGCACGGAGGGGCTAGCTGTGCTGTAACGGCGGTGAGCAATATAAAGATCCCAGGCCTGATATTCGTAGATGATATTTTGTTAATGACGCTGACTAAGGGTGGATTGCTGAAAAGTTTGGATAAACTAGCAGATTATGCGAATAAGTAGTCGCTGAAAATTAACTATAAAAAATCGAAGGTGATGATTATAAGTAAGAGGATGGGGGTAAAAAATGAAGGGAACGGTGGGTCCAGGGGCAAGAATAGAGGGAGTAGAGAGATTAAAATACCTATGAGTAATACTAAATAGAAGGGGAGAATGGGATGACCACATCAAGAGGTGAAAATTGAGGGAGATGGCAGCCTTCGCAGCAATAAAAATCCTAGTCGCCAAGCACCTGGAGAAAAGTTATAAAATACTGAGGCTCGTCCTAAAAACTCTGAACCTAAGAAGAGCCTTATATGGGGTTGAAGAATGGGGATAAGAAAAGAAATGGGTCATCCTGAACCAAATAATACATAAATTCAGTAAGGCGGTTATGAGATCACTACAATGTACAGCGAATGTGGAGGCATTAATCTTATTCGGGGAGTTTATCGAGTTAGACTGTATTAAAGGGGCATTAAATTATTGGTCTAGATTAATACGGGGTGGCGACGGTATCCTGTTGCAAAAAGTATATCGATACGAAGTGGAAGGGATGTATGATGAGGGTTGGCTAGCAAAAATTAAAAGTTATCTCGAGAATTTGGGTAAGGGATATACTTGGCGAGAGGGATAGAAGGGGAATAATAGTAGAATGCAGAGGGCCCTGACAATGAGAATTAAGGACTGAGAATTAAGGACACCCAGATGCAGAATTGTTTGGAAGAATGTAGAGAAAGGCCTTCGCTCAGCCTATTCTATAAGGTCTATCAGATCTCCAACTTTAGTATAAGATTCGGAGACGGAATATTAAAGGGTGAGATATAATGGTGGCTGATGGGATTGCATATAAATAAGGGATGGATCAGGAGAAAAGAGAGCTCGCAATGTATACTATGTGAATCTAAGTATGATGACCTACTACACGTTCTCTGTAATTGTATAGGGAGAGAGAAACTAAGGACTAAGTTTCTAAATGTGAAGCAGCAAAAAATGTGTAGGCAAAAAGATGAGCAAAAAATTACTGTGTTGATAGCGAAATGACAGCGGCCTGAATAAGTTCCTATGCGCAGCGAAGAAACAATGTCCAAGGGGAATGCGAGGTAGTATATTATGTAATAGCCGGGAATGTAAGAGCCAGCATATGTAAAGTAGGTCAGTAGGCTATTGGCACTCAGTACTTTAAATGTTATGGTAACGCTGGCGTGTAGTGGTAATTTTACCAGACATGCTGACAGGACAGGATGCAGAAGTAGGTTTACATGGTTGCTCCATCCTTCCTCTTTCACGATCCATTGTCTTAGCTTTACTCTATGATTTATACTGGTCTGTTAAGTAGCCTTAGCAGATTGCACAACATTCCCCAGTATCTGGTTTGCACCGACAAGTGAGCACGTGGGGTAGACGCGGTTTTCATTTGATTATAATCCCTAATAGTGCATATTTAGGCACGTGAGGAGCCTCACGCTGGCCGGTAATTCCTCCACTAGTTCAAAATCCATACTCTCCCGTAAAAAGCCTCACTTACCCTGGTAAGAATAGTTCATAGTTCTTTAGGGCTAAGAGGCTCTCCAGTAGTGAGTTGACCGTGTGCCATTCTGTTTACAATTCAACTTTAATTATTAATACCATTATGATTAATATTCAGTTCTTGCTTGGTTGTATAAATTTGAGCACTGTAATGGGCGAAGGCCTGTAAGTTCAAATAATAAAACTAATAATACTAATAATAATAATAAAAAATAGTTACATGGTCAAAGATCGTCGCTATATGAATACATGAATTCAAGGCATCACGTTTTGCGAGCGGACGATATAACCTGTCCAGAATCGTGTGCATAATGTGCTCACTGGGCATTAGTACCATATAGCACGCCTGCAGGTGAATAGCCACCTTATAAGCATGCTGCATGTCAGATGGGTTGCATAAAACTACATTGGAAGGGGTGGCTGATTCATACGGCTTAATGTCTGTGCTTTCAACGACAACAACCAAAATGGCTACACCGCGAAATAGGAGGTGCTTTGGCAGCGATGAAGTTGAACAGAGTTCATCATTGCTAGGAAACAAAGTACTAAAATAGGAAAAAAGTAAACTATCTCTTCTTTAGAACTTCCCTGATCGGTCGCTGCGCGTAATTTTATGGGCTTAGCAAAGTTAACGCTTCACGAAAACGTAGATTTACGGTTTTAGCATTGATTGGGCTAGAAGACAAAGGACATTGTGAACACTACGTCTTGCCAGCAAAGGCATGCAAAGTTGTAAGAGAAACTTACAAATGAAGAATGTTCTCCCAGTACTTATCATTTTTCTGGAACCTTGTGGGAAATATTTACTTTTGCACAATTTTTCATTACAGGAAAGATTCACAAACACACGCACGAGGTTTATTTTTCAGAAATAAATCTCTTCTATTTCTCATTCCAATGCCAGTCAGTGCCAAAAATCTCTGTTCGTGCAAGTACTGTTGTAATGCATGTGAGAACTTTTTTCTGGAGAGTTAATTTGTTTATTTTATATCCGCTATAGTTGGTGATCTGTAGGGAGTTTTGCCTAGGATGGGCTCAGTATACAGGGCGAAACAGTGTGCTGCAAACCAAAGACATTTGTGAACCTCTGCATTAGACACATCTCTGTTACAAATTTAGTGACTGATGTAAGAGTGTATATCCCACGATTCCCATGAGATCGATGTAAGACGCTGCCAAGATGTTTCACGCGCGGAATACTTGGAGATAATTGGGCTGTAGACATCTAATTATAACTACAAGCACATCATCGGATCTTGTGGTACGTGTACATCTATGGAAATTGTCGGTAATGTAGTTCTATGTCAAGGTAGCATAGTCTGAGGTAATCTGATTCAATGAACAAACCACTAGCCAAAGTTAGAACAAACCAACCCGACACGCGAGTACCCTACGTTGGTCTAGGCGGAGCTGAGCGCGGGTCCCTTGCAGTGGTGAGACATCTTAAGGAGGATAGCTTGATATAGTAGACCTTCACTTTAATGTCACATCTATACATCCAGGAAGGAGGTAAGTACAATAGAATAGGAAAAATCTTCCCTCACAATTACATAACTGGCGAGATATTATTTATTTATTTATTTATTTATTTATTTATTTATTTATTTATTTATTTATTTATTTATTTATTTATTTATTTATTTATTTATTTATTTATTTGGATACATATTGTTAGTTATAATTCCTCTAAAAACTAAAGATTTTCCAAAAGGACAGTGTAAATGTAAATTCAAGCCTTTTTCCATCCATTCATCCGGTTCAGAAGTGGAATGAATGAAGCCCGAATCTAGCAGCGAGGATAGGAATTTTGCCGGCTGCCAAAACCTGTCACACTCCTCTGGGTCGACGGTTAATGAATGACAGGCGAAATGAAATGATATTGGAGGGTATTGATGGAATGGAAGGTAAAAGGGGAAACCGGAGCACCCGGAGGGAAACCTGTCCCACATCCGCTTTGTCCAGCACAAATCTCAAATGGAATGACCAGGATTCACCACGGAACCCAGCGGTGAAAGGCCGACGTGCTGCGACCTGAGCCACGGCGGATTTTGCAAAAGGACAGTGTGTTTTAAAAATAATTACAATTATCATTTTAACGTATTTCCTAAGATATTATTACCGGACGAGTTGTCTGTGCGCTAGGGGCGCGCAGCTACGAGCTAGAATCCGGGAGATAGTAGGTTTGAACCTCACTGTCGGCAGTCCTGAAGATGGTTTCCTGTGTTTTCCCATTTTCACAGCAGGTAAATGCTGGGGCTGTACTTTAATTAAGGCCACGGCCACTTCCTTCTCACTCGCAGCCCTTTCCTCTCCTGTCGTGGCCATAAGACCTATCTGTGTCAGTGCGACGTAAAGCAAATTCAAAGAAAACGATATTACTGCCTCCCTGACAATCAAAGAAAAATTCTGTAATTTTTGTTTGTTATATACTAATGCCTGTCTATCTGTCAAAATGCATGTATATACGTATGGTGTTTCTTCAGTTAGAAGACTGGTTGGATGTGGGATACGCATATAGTTTTGGCACTATATTTGCGCCGGTGACCGATAAAGAACACTATTTTTTACATCGAAATAATTTCTAGACAAGAGTCTGATCTCGGTGTGACGTCATCGGATGATGTAATAGCATCGCTATGTTGAGGTACTAAAATAGTTCTACGGTGGGGATAACAATTATTGTTGTATAGCACGTAATGTGAGATGTCGTTTACTTTTTCTCAGTGAGTTCTAAAGTTGAACAACTTGTCAACCTTTGGAAAGAAAGGCTTGATACGTTCGGACTTCGGCTTAACCTAAGACTGCATACCTTGCATCCAGATAAATGGCACAACTCTGGCCGCGTGGCTCTTACGACTTCAGATACCTTGGTTCTCGCCTGTCAGAACACGCCAGGATGTTTGAGCTCGAATAAACGCTGCCTGATTTAAATGACGACAGGTTACAAGCGTCCTCTATGGCAGAAAGAAATCTCTGAAGCTAGTCAAAGATAGACCGCTCTCTATGGGGCGGAGTGTTAGTCTTCGACTACGCACGAGCGAATACTTCATACCATGGAAATGCTAAGATGTTACTGGGAGCCACGCGGCTTGATTATATGAGGAATGAAGCAATCCGCGGGCCTCTTTCATAATTGGACGGATACAGAACAAGATGCGATGGACAAGGCTTCGCTGGTATGGGCACGTAGCCAGACCTGACACAACACCTACCGCGCAGCAAGCTCTCTCACTTAACCCTGATGGACGGAGACAAAGAGGAAGAACAAGAAAACGCCCGATGGGCTGTGTACGCGAGGATGTGCGGTATGTGGATGTACGACTTGCTGATGAAGTGGAAGTCCCGATGTAGAATCATGGCGGACTCCGCTTCTTGACGGGATAAACGCCAAGGAAGAAGAAGAAAGGAGTTCTACAAGTATACGCTGAAGATAAATGAATCTGTAGACACTTAAGAAAACTGTAGCGCGATGAATTACGAAAAGACTCTTTCAAAAAACGTCACGACATGTTGAGAATAACTGGCTTCAAAATTGTCGGAAAGGAATTCGATGGGTTGGAGCAGCTTATAAGAATTCTGAAAGTTAAAAAAAATGCTGAGCGTCAAGGGGATTAACGGAAATGTCTCATCGTTAAGGTAGCTAAGCATCGTGAAATGAGTTTCGCGCTACTGGAGTTCCAGCTGAGCACATTTACTGCCACAGTGAGGTTAAAAGGTTTGTAACTCATGGAATTTGCCTTGATGTCCAAATGAATGTCAACAACACTGCAATATTTCAAACCAATACTGACCATACCTATCTCACGGTGTGCATATTGCATTACAACTAACAGCAGAAGTCTCGATGCAACCTGATTTTAATTGTTTTGCTACGTATTTCAAACACTTCTGCTTGGTTATTTTCTCGCTGTCACATTCTTCCCTCATTGTTTATTATCCTCCGCCTCTTACACTTTGAACCACCTTCTCATATAATCTTTCGCACCAAATCTCTTTTCAAATAAACCCCATCCTGTATTTCATTCATTATGCCCAGCTAGTAATACTGAACAAGAAGTGATTACTCATGCCGCATCAAACAGAGTATATGGCAGTAGCGCAGTCAAAACTCAAACTGCTCTGGAACTGTCTATTATTTTTCTCTTACACCACCTGTCAGTGAATAATAAACATTGTATTTTCAGATAGGTCTCTAGAACATCGTATTGTTATATCACCTGTTCATCCATTATTCAAATGAATTCAGAATAATTTGATAGAAATGAAGTCGAAATACTGAAGACTTGATTCAAAGGATTTAATGGATTATCGACCTGTTTTCTACTATTTCGAATGAGGGTGAATAATGTAAGAAAATGGATTGTGATCCAATGGCAGACAACCAGAATTTAGGATTATATGACCGTTGTCCTTAGATTGTTTGTGAAATGTCAGGAACAAAATAGGTTTTTTTTTTTTTTTTTTAAGGCAAGTTAAATCTTGAGAACTTCAACCAACTCTATTCTGGGCACATATCAGTTAATGACAACTTCTTTAAATATTTCGTTCTTATATACCGAAATGATGCTACGTTCCTCTCTTTGGGTAAATGGTCAGTGTATTGGTTTAGTGTAAGAGAAGGCCTAATGGCCTTAACTACGCCAATAAAGACATTTATCTATCTATCTATCTATCTATCTACTGTTCTACAGTACACTGACACTAGGATTCGATTCCTGATTGGGAACTTGACCAACACACAACTCTCTGCCATGGCGCAAGAGCGCCGAACGGCCATGACCTACTAAGCGACCACTGCTCATCTCGAAGACCTACAGATTACGAGGTGTCGTGTGGTCAGCACGACGCATCCTCTTCGCCGTTATTCTTGACTTCCTAGACCGGGGCCGCCATTTCACCGTCAGATAGCTCCTCATTGTAATCACATAGGCTGAGTGGACCTCGAACCAGCCCTCAGATGTAGGAAAAAATCCCTGACCTGGCCAGGATTCAAACCCGGGGCCTCTGGGTCAAAGCCAAGCACGCTACCCCTACACCGCGGGGCCGGCGATGTACATTCAGCACATTGCACTAATAACCACTACAGAAACACGCAATAGTGTGAACATCCCTCCACATAGAGTTGGTAACAGGAAGGGCATCAGTCGTAAAACTGGGTCAAATCCACATCAACTGCCAACGTCAGTAAATAGGCCAGGAAAAGAAGACACCGAAATAATACCCCACTATATTTAATACTCGAGGTACAGTGAACAAACACGACAACCGGAATGAAGCATGACATGTAAAATCAGCTACTGATACTACGTTACTACTACTACTACTACTACTACTACTACTACTATCAACCGGAATTTGACGCCGTTTAGGCTCGCTACTTGTCAATTTTGATGTTCTGGTTTTTCACTACCAGATGGCAGAGAAACCAGAACTCGATTGGGTGAACTATAGATGAGTTGTAATAAATTTTCTCAGCTGAACACCAAATGTACCGCCAGAGAAACACTATATTACATGTCAACATCGTACAATGTGCAGTGTTGAATGGACTCGTCCCGACACTTCAAAATCACACATCCTCTGCTATCTGGTAGTGAAAAACCACCGCTCACATGAAATCAGGAGACGCCTTACATTGGCATGCAATATGACGGTGAAGATGACCCAGATCTGGAAAGACAGAGCCATCACAACACTAAACTTAGTCTGGTAAATGCTTTGGATTCTTCTATGGACACATACGCAGCTGAAACCAACGGGTAAAAGTGATTATTACTATTATGAAGGGCCGGTGATCTGGATTTTGTACCCCATTTTATAACAAGCATCATCTCAGAAACGAAGACATTGTGAATTGGATCTACTGACTATTGGATTCATCATCAGTCGTTCTATATTTAGTCAGTGGATACATTTCGAAATTTTAATTATCGTTTCATTTCGTTGCATCTCGTTCCATTAGGAGCCAATGACCGAGCCTTTAGGCCCTTTTAAACAATCATCATCATAATCATCATCATCATCATCGTCATCGAAACCGACAGGAGGAGGATTGAAGCGATGGAAATATGAGTATACCGCCGAGTTCTAAGGGTATCCTGAACCGAGCACTAGAGGAACGCTTTTGTTCTGATCTTCAGCTCAAGATCATGACAGGCTGGTGAGGAAGGTTAGATTCTTTGACCACATATCAAGGAGGACTGGAGCCGTGGAAAAGCTGATCGTAAAGGTCAATGTTCACGGAAAAAGGACCCAAGGAAGAGCTCCAGCGAGGTGGATTGACCAGATGAAGGAGATGGTTGAGAGGTCGCGACAATAAGCGACGCGCTCATATGACATGCCACTACACCCTGCGAAGGGTACAAGAAGAGAGAGATAGATAATACTGTAGATAACTTCTCTGATTCATTCTTGACATTCTCCTTATTAGAAGGATCAGAACTCTTTCTCCTCCTACATCAATTAATATTGTCCTTGCTTGCTCTCAAGGCAACCATCGCTTAAGTTTTCGAAGTTATAACATTCCACATGACACGCTTCTATAGCTTGACACCAAAATAATTTTGAGATCCTCAATTACTGTTGCTACAAGTTAAAGTGGCGACCTAAATTTTGTCCTCGTAGTGATTCGAGAAGACAAGTTGAAGCACATCGATCACTTCCCTCTCAAGCTCACATATCAGCGCCCTACCTCTTGATTTATACGGAGATTACATTTAATGACCTCATCACTGAAGAGAAATGTTCGACATATTGCAGTATAACGCAAGGAATGTCCAGTATGTTGTAAAGCGAACAGAACTGAAATTATAAGTATGCTATGAACATCAAGATACCACAGTATAAGATGCTATATGATGACGGTAACACGTATCTAACTGTCTCGATACAGCATGTGTTCAATATACACGATCACGTCTCCATCAATCACAAGTGAGGTGCATTCAGGGCAGTCGATCAGGTGGCTCATTGCTTATCTGTTGTTTACCTAGCCTTTTCTTAAATATTTTCAAAGAATTTGGAAATTTATCGAACATCCCTTGTAAATTGTTCCAATTCCTAAATACTCTTCCTTTCCTATCAACGAATATTTACCCCCACTTCATCCTCATAAATTTCAACTTTATTACTAAGATCTTTCCTACTTTTAAAAAATACCACACAAACGTATTCGTTTGCTAATGTCATTCTATGGCATCTCTCATTTGACAGACTCGCAACATACCGCTTAGTCGAACAGCTTGTCTCCTTTCTTCCAAGTCTTCGCAGGTGGTAATGGTGGTGATAAATGTTTTAAGGAGACTTACATCCAGGCAAACATCCTCCATCAACACTAAGGAGAGGGAAAAATTGGAAAGGGTCCGGTACTTCAAAATGATGGGATCTGGTAAAGTAAGGAAAGGGCTGCGAAAGTGCCCGCAAAACTAATACCATCGGGGTCGGAAAAAAAAAAATTGACCAAGTGAGATCTGATAGGATAGATGGCACTGACAAGTAAGTAGAAGAAATGCCAGGACTCAGGTAAGGGCCCAGCGGTCGTCAACCAACTTTCCCAAATTAAGATCACCTGAGGTCCCAAGTAGTCGCCTCTTAGGACAGTCAGGGTATACCGTGGGAGTTATTATATCACCCCCACCCACAGGGGAACCAAATCCTCCCAGCCCAAGTTTGTAACGCTATTTTACCGGATGTCACCCAGAAAAAATCGAGCTCTTTTCTTTGGAATTGTGCCAGTTCACGAACCGAGTAATTCCAGTGAGGGTCCCATTGCGGTCTTAACAGATACTTACATGCCCTCTCCTTTACATCTTAATACAACTTCTAAATACCCTAAAAACATGCGAAAAGATGGGTATATACCCCACTTTGTCTTCTTGAATCCCGTCTATGTGGTTACCCCCAATGAAGCTTTTTCCTTATATTAACACCTAGATACTTACAGCGATCCCCATGCGGAACTTTCATCCCATCAACGCAGTAATTAAAATTTAGAGGACTTCTCCTAACTTTTCATAATACCATTGCCTGCTGTCCATTGTTCGGAACGTTTCTGCAGATTTGGCATACATATTGATGAACTAAGATTGCCGCAAGGAAACAAAAATGTAATTCCGGAACATTTCTATTTGGATCATCTGACTGTAATAATGTTTATTTCAGCCTATGAAGGTATCTAGGGGCGTGAGGTCTGAAGAGTAGACAAGGTACGGGGAGTTACACGACCTCTGAAGTATTGTTTCAGAAGAGCAAGTGATCTCCTGGCAGTGTTGGAGGGATGTATTCACGATTGCGTTTACTACGCTGGTTGGTAGTGCATTATATGTGACTGAAGACATGTGTATTTAGACAAACACAGATATTAAATCCCCGAGCCAGAAAAAAATGACCAGAAGCTGTTAAATTTTCCGCCTCGAACGGAATCAAACTCAGGGATCACCGTACCTAAGGTCATGACGTTGACCATGCAGTCACGCAGGCACATATACTTATTAATACATGGTGTCTTTAAGATATTGCTTAAAATTGTGTTTAGTTTCTCTAGAAACGGAAAAATGATGTCATGAATTATAATATTTCCTATTCGTAATCTACTGTATAATTATAATAACCACGGACACAATGCTCAAACGCAGGGCAGATTTCTACGGTCACCTACGATTGCTGGACGACTCTGACACGAAAAATCCATTCCTAACTATTTTGACCCTAAACCAAAACCAACTATTCCCAGGTACGTTAAATAGAGCCCTGCATTGTCGCGTTTCGCTTGAGCGTGAACAGGAGATCCGTTCGTTGTTTCTCTTCTTCTTATTCTTTTTTCATGGGGCCTCTAAATATTAGTTTCTAATTAGCGTCGACCTCTAAGATATTTCGCTACCATGTTCTTCCGTCATTCGCACCTAGATGCACCTGCTCCCTTCACAAAGCTGCAGGTTGTTCTTATTAGGTCTTCTTGGATTTTTTCTCTCTCTTTTCGCGGTAGTCCTAGAGTGGAAAGTCTGATTCTACCCAGCGCCTCATATTCTAAAAGTATGTGTTCAGCTGATCCCTCTGCTTCATTGAATTTCCTACATACGTTGTGTCTTATTACTCCAGTTCTACGTAGGTGTTTTTTCAGACGGCAGTGTCCTGTCAACAGTTCTTCTACCCATTTTATATTTTCTCAGCTGAGTTTCAACAGTTCCTTAGTATACTTCTTGTTTGGTCCTTTTATCAGTTCCTTTACAAGCATGCATTCTGAAGTACTTTTCCAGTTTTCCATTTGTTTATTTTGTACCCATTTTCCTATGTAGTATCGGACTTTTCCATAGGAAATAGCTCATACAGGTTCTGGGCCTACAAGATCTGTTTCTGTCCCTCACCTGGCCAGTTTATCTGCTTTATTTCCTTCTATACCTGCATGCCTTGGTACCCATATTATATTTGAGTGCTTCAGGAGAAGTGAGTGGCAATACCAGACAATTCTGGAGATTATCCGGACTGCCTCTAATGCCTTAATGGCCGCTTGGCTGTCCGTAAAAATGAAAATGTTCTTATTCCTATAGTTCATTTTCAGATTTTCTTCAAGACATGTTGTGATAGCTATAACTTCAGCTTGAAAGACTGTAGTGTGTTTGCCCAGGCTCATTTGGATTGATCTCTCAGGTCTTCCCCCGTTGATGCCTCATCCTGTGCCATCCCCAGTATTTGAGCCATCAGGCCACCGCACTATATCTTCAATTTAAGTATTCCATTTGAGTTCTTTGGTTAGTACACCGCTAGATGGAGTGAGTGATGCTCGCGACGAGCAAGCAACACTCGTAGTGATAGTTGCCTAGTGAACATGGAACGGGAAACTAAAGAGGTGGTGAAGTATAAACTTGTAAGTCACGGGTACAGTTTAAGAAAGCCAGTAGACTTCAAAAGTGATGTGTGAGAAAAGGTTTATATTGCAGTTAATCATGATGGTAATCAGATAGGTTATGTATCCTGTTAACAGTATTATTGTTGACATATAAGGCTACTACACCACATCTGAGGTCACACGTTATAGCAGGACCTCTCAAACGCCAAATATATCACGCGTGCAAACTGGGGCGCAGAGTTCCTGTGCACAGTGCATCGGTCTCACTCGGCTCGGATCGGACCAACGCTTCGTCTCTGGGCTACTCAGCTAAGCCCGGCTCAACTGGGCTCGGATTTGGAGCGCTACGGAGCAAGTGAGGAAGAGGGAGACCGGCGGAGTGAGCGAGACACGCGTGAGGAAAGAGAGAGACAGTGCTATTGCTCCAAACAGAGGAGTGGGGGATCTGCACTCTGGTCAATCAAGCGAAGTTGTCTTTTTCACCAAGCACAGCGCAATGCACTGGGGCATACACCCTGAGAGGTCCTGCGTTAGACAGACGTAAAATCAGTAACATACCCGTTATGATTACATGTCTATAAAGTACGCGTTCACAGAACACAGAAAACGTGCACGTCTCATTTACGTTCTTTCAGGAACTTGTCGGGTGATGGCTTTCGTGAGATGTCCAAAAGAACTAGGAAATACTGGCGCACAGTATGGAAGAGTAACTGGGGATAACATTCTATCCCCTTCTAAAACCATCTCGCAAAACATAACCAGAGTCCACTGAAAGAAGATCGAAGATGCTCATTAAGTTGATTCCAAATGGACAACGAAAAGCTTTGTCTTAGCGACATCCGTTTTCCCAGACAAGAGAAGAAACTAGAAAAAAAATCAGAGAAAAAAGTTAAAGACAAGCTCAACGAACTGGGAACAGAGTCTGAACTTACACGATATCTGTTTCACGTCCGATCGAGGATCAGATATATTGAAGGCCCATGAACCTTACCGTCAATACCCAAGTATCACACAGCACTGAAGCATGTTTTTTATGAACTTTACCTGGGATCGAACTAGGAAAATATCACATCACAATTAGTGCTACAAAAATTAGTCCGTTTAATGAAGAAAACTGGTTACGTTAATTATTTTGAAAGAACATTAAAACAAGAAATCGAAGCTAGATGGAACAGTCTGTTTACTATGTTGAATTCAGTTGCTGTGTAATACGATACAATTTATGAGCTACTTGAACACAAAGAGTGCTAGAAGGTTATGATAACGACCTGCTGGGACATCTCGTCAGCTTTCTGCAGCCCTTTAAAGAGGCGAATTACATTCTCTAAGTGGATACTTAGTCGACAATTCAGTTGGTACATCTGTGAGTTATAATAATTTCGTGAGGCTATTTCTAGCCGAGTGCAGCCTTTGAAGGCCCTTGGAGGGGTGGAAGCTAAAGGCTTCCACTGTTCGTAACGTCGGCACTTGATAGGTTTTAGTGGTTGGCTCTACGCCCGACCTGGTACTCATTTTTGGTGTAGGCTGAGTGAACCTCAGGGCCATGTGCACGTCCGGAAATGGAAAGCTCGTTTCTTAAATTTTACGACTTCCGGATGGGGATTAGAACATACGTCCTTCCGGGCGAAATATGCACGCCTTTACCGCCTCGGCCAGGCAGCCCCTCCCTCCGATGAGGGTGGGCGGCATCTGCCATGTGTAGGTAACTGCGTGTTATCGTGTTGGAGGTTAGTATTATGTGTGGTGTATGAGTTGCAGGGATGTTGGAGCAGCACAAACACCCAACCCCCCGGGCCATTGGAATTAACCAATGAAGGTTAAAATCCCCGACCCGTCCGGGAATCGAACCCGGGTCCCTCTGAAACGAAGGCCAGCACGCTGACCATTTAGCAACGAGTCGGACATCTGTGAGATAATAAACTTAAATATATCTGTAGACCAACGAATGAGGACGCTAAGGTACGTTTAAACTTTACTCGGCACTTATGAAAAATGATATAAAGTATATTTTTGTACTAGGATCAACATTTTTCTGCACAAGTCTTTATTACATTTTTTGCTATTTTCATAGAAGCTTCGGAAAATTAAATGGCGTGCACTCCACTATTTTCACGAGAAAATATCGTCTGAAGAAGTGCACAAAGTAGGTACTTTCCTGTACCTATCTTCTTGTAAACTAAAATTTCTACCCCAAGAAGAGAGAGAATATTTGTTCAGTGCCGTAAAGCATATGTGATCTAATATCACATGTTTGCTGTAGTTATTAGTTTCATCCGTCGTAATAACTCTCCAGTCACCAAGCAAACAATAAAATCATTATTATTTGCAGATTGGCAAGATACTGAAACTGATGCGGCAAAACACGAAGTTGACCTATAACTTTCAATCGACGATGACTTAAATCGACCTAAATCTGGAACAAAAACTGTACCCTCTACCTCAATCTTGCAAAAATATCACGAATTTTTTTCCAATACTGCATCTAGTGCAGCAAGTAAGATAATATTTAGTTCTGCTGGATATCTGTTGTCATATAGAAAAAGCTCTTTTGACTCACACAGAGTCAATGATATTTGTCTGATATAAAACAGCCGCGTGTAATTGATTTTGTTCGCAGCCGGAAAGAATATTTGGTTTTTATTTCATAGAAATACATCATTTAATGAGGGTTTGAAACACTGAGAAAATTCTATATTTACTTTTCTATTGAAATGTAAATGAATATAATATAACAATAGAATCCGTAACACAACGAATATAAATCATTGTTTTTCTGGCTCTCACTCCTTATTCCTACATTATTTCTCATTTCGAACCAAAGATAGAGTTTAATTCTGCATATACCGAGCGAGTGGCTTCGCGGTTTGGGTCACGTAGCATTCAGCTTGTATTCGTGAGTTCGAACCCCATTAACGGCAGCCCAGAAGGTGGTTTTCCGTGCTTTTCCATTTTCTTACTAGGTAAATGCTGGGGGCTGTATGTTAAATAAGATCACGGTCACTTCGCTCCCACTCCTATTCGTTTCCTATCCCACCGTCGCCATAAGGCGACATCATTCTACATTCTTGTAATTTTTTACCCCAAGCCCATAAAATGAATTTACGTTCGGTCTAGTGTACAAGAAGAAAGATACATATAATATATGCGTACAATTGAAAAGGCAAACAAAATATAAGAAATTGAATTAAATAAACAGAAGGAACTCAATTTACTATTTCATTTCGTTGTTCGGAGTTCTTATTCATATATGATTTTTTTTTTGCCAGAATGTATTATTAAAAAATAAAATTATATTTAATAATGTTTACAAGTTGAAAATGTTGTTGTTTGTCCAACACTTGTCCCGTTTCTCTACGGGGTTGGAAGTGAGGTGAGGTGAGGTGATGTGAGATGAATCTGTCGTGGCGGGTTTTTATGACCGGATGCCCTTCCTGACGTCAACCTCATCAGAGGAGTTAATGAGATTAAATTAATGACGTGATATATGATCCTAGGAAAGGAGAGGATGAAACTCGGTGCCGGCACGTACCCTACTCCTGTCGAATAGCACAAAGGGGTCTGTTCAAGGCTTAACGTCTCCATCCGACGGAAGAATCACCATCAACAGCGTCATGTGCCCTCACTCAATATGGGTACTGTGGAGAGGTCTGGAATTTAATCCAGGCTTCTGGTACGCAATCTAGTGATTAGAAATGCTATACCACCACCTCTCCTACCCTTCTGGCCAATATTCTGATTGTGAAAATTATATCGACGAACGAGACTTGAACTTCGGTGTCAGACAATTTAAACTGCAACGCCTAAACGATTATGGCTACCATACAGGCTGTTTACAAGTTCAGAACGACCTATTTAATTGTAATTGATTCAGTGTCTGTCGAAGATGGCACGAAGTACAAATTATAAGTAATGAAAATACAAATAAGGATAAACGTAAATATTATGGCATTATTTTATCGCTTTCTAATAAAAATCCAAATGATTGCCTGTTGTTTCTTACGATCTTCCTTCTCGCGAGCATAATTTGCTCGTCAACATAGTCCAGGGCCTCTCAAATGCCCAAAATGTCACGCGTGCAAACCGAGGCGCAGGGGTTCTGTGCACCGTGCATCGGCCCAACTCGGCTCGGTTTGAACCACTGTTTTGTCTCGGGAAGACTCGGTTAAGGCCGGCTCAACTCTGCTTGGATAGTGGAGCGCTGCTGAGCAGGTGAGGAAGGGGGAGACAGGCGAAGCGAGCGAGACAGACGTAGGGAAAGAGAGACACAGCGCTATTGCCTAAAATCCAGGAGTGGAGGTCTGCACTCTGCTTAACCTAGCGAAGTCTTATTTTGCACCACGCGCAATGCACCAGTGCATGCACCCTGAGAGGCCCTGACATAGTCTCAAGCGCTCTCCGCTCGGGGGAAACCGGCTCGAGTCTAGGACCTTCGAACGAATACGAGCGACTGAAAACCATACATTGAAGTGTTCTAACGTTAACATCAAGAAATACCTCGAACAAATGAACTTACGATCAGAAGACACGCACAAACGGGACCTTTTCAGAATTTTCCGAGATGAGAAATTGAAAACTTTTGCGAAGTGGTCGATTGAACTCCGTGATCGGCACAGCGATCTAATGAAAACCAACTGGATCAAAAGTAAAATGAATAAACGCCAGAATGTACAATAAAACATACCGTGGTTCCTAGTTGACCGACTAGTGAATAACAAAAATAATATGACATGGACTGTCGGATGTAAGCATTTTATTTTATGTCATGTAGTGCGTATAAATTCCGTCGTTGTGTCGTAGAATAGTCTAGCACGCTGATAACTAGAGTCCGGATTTTTATGCAGCAACAGGTTTTGATTGCAAATTAATTTGGTTAGTAGAAAGTGTCGGCCACCTGCTTTTCAGCAATGTAGCAAGAGTTACAAGAATTATAGGGGTCCTGATGATCCTTACCCTAATGTCTATG
The DNA here is from genome assembly GCF_040414725.1 of Anabrus simplex. Lineage (NCBI taxonomy): Eukaryota > Metazoa > Arthropoda > Insecta > Orthoptera > Tettigoniidae > Anabrus > Anabrus simplex. The sequence continues at coordinate 114,774,539 of NC_090269.1, read as the reverse complement.
CAATCCCCATACCATATTCGTTGTGAGGGTATACTATATTTGCTGCTCGCTTCAGTAAGTTTTTATGCTAACCTATTATTGCATACAAATCCGGGCGTTACTTATAACTGGGTAACCTATCACCACATTTTAAGTAATGTTTCTCTAAAAGACTCAACGTGTCATCTGGGATCATATACATGCCAATATCGCGCGACAAGGGAGTCAAACGGATTTATTTTTACGTTCCGATATCCGAGTATCTGCTCCCCTGTCTGGACGCCAGCTCTTAGGTTCATGACTCATTCACAGAGAGATATAATGATACATCGTGAATAAAAATATATTTCTAAAACACAATAAATCTGTCTCTTCATACTTTTTTAACGCATATACATTTTTCTGCTTAACAAATTAGCTATCAGCATCGAATAGCAAATAATGAAAAACTAAACCAAATCTAGCTCATTGAAATGTGGTTTATCGTGTTAACTCTCATCACAAGACACACTCAAATACCATGGCACTAGAAGCTCAGGTCTATCAAGTGACCGCAGACCTGCATATAACGTGGTGACGTGTGGTCCCTTGACGAAACCTCTCCGCCTTTATTAGCTCCCTAGACTGTAGCAGCTAACTCACCGTCAGCTAGCACCTCAATTATATTCACGTAGGCTGAATGAATTTCGAACATGACCTCACATGTAGGTAAAATTCCCCACCCTTTATCAAAGTCGACCCTAGGTCCTCCAGGTAAGAGGCAGGTAAGAGGGGCGGGCAGTAGAGCCAACTGCTTTAACTGCAGGACTAAAACGGTGTAGGAAGTATCCGAATAACTTCCACGGTAGTACATTTTGTATAGTGAAAATCCACAGCCTGTTTCCAGTCATCCGAACGGGTAAGGAATGGAATGAATGAAGCTCCATTCTAGCGGCGAGGATAGGAATTGTGCCGGCTGCGGAAGCCTGTCGCACTCCTCGGGTGGTGGTGGTGGTGGTGGTGGTGGTGGTGATTATTGTTTTAAGAGGAAGTACAACTACACTCCTCTGGGGCAATGATTAATGAATGACAGATGAAATGAAATGATATTGGTGAGTGTTGCTGGAATGAAATGTGACAGTGCAAAACCGGAGTACTCGGAGAAAATCCTGTCCCTCCTCCTCTTTCTCCAGCTCAAATCTCACATGGAATGACGAGGATTTGAACCACGGAACCCAACGGTGAGAGGTAGGCACGCTACCGCCTGAGCCAAAGATGATCATTTTGTATAGTAGTCCTTAAAATTAAGAGCGATAATTTATGAAAAATAAAATTTTCATTATTCTTTATCGCATTTACAATATTATACTCTATTTGTTTTATGTCACAAAAAAACAGTCAGGTCTTATGATAAACTAAGGATAATACAAGGAACGAAGTGATTGTGACCTTTAATAAGGTACATTTGCTTTCTGTGAAAATCGGAATCCACGAGAAACCATCTTAAGGGCTGTCGAAAATAGGGTTCGAACCCACGATATCCCAAATACAAACTCACAACTACTTGGCACAAACCGCGTAGTCAAGTTACTCGTTTTCAATATACTAGTTATTCACTCTAACGCTTCCATGTTAGCGACAGTTTCCCGATGAGATATACACAATCAAGATTTTTTAAATGTATAATACAATACAAATATCTCATTCCTGAATTGTTATTACGTTAAATGAATTGAATGGGACCAAATAATGAAAAGTATTTCATTCTTGTTGGTACCTATCGGTGAAAATCTGGCCGATTTTCTATTCACGTGAAGAGAAGTTATATCCTCCTTGAACGCACAGACACAATCGAGTATATGACTCCCTAGTCACATATGCGGTTCATGAAAATTGGGAACGCCTATCGATTAGGTCCTATATCCAATGAATGCTGGGGAATTATTGTTTGGTGCAAATGATTTTTCATGTTTTCATAATATGTGTGATATTGATTGCCTTTGAAAAATTGTGTTGGTTTAGTTGCTACTTGTTGTGTTTTGATATTTAATGTGAGTATAATTGGGATGGTTAAGCAACATGCTATGTTTGTAGTGCTGAATGTTTTCTATAATCGCCTTTCATTTCTACACCGTTACTTTCGCCGATGTGTTTGCGTAATGTAGTACTCCTTGCTTCTATGCAATCCGCTATGTACGTTATGTTATGCGGGTTGCTGTGGGTCCCTTCATGCCTTCAACGCAAATTAGAGCATGATAGCTAAAGCTCGAATTTTTATGCAGTAACAGGTTAGACTGCAAACTAATTTGGTTAGTAGGAAGTGTCGGCTACTCGCTCTTCCGTAATGTAGCAAGAGTAACATAAATTATAGGGGTTCTGATGGGCCGTACCCCTGAAGTTTATGCAACCCCCATAGCATAATCGTTGTGAAAGTAGACTATACTTGCTACTCGCTTCAGTAAGTTTGCATTCTAACCTATTTATGCATAAAAATCCGGGCTCTAACGATAGCTATATTGAATGCGCAGGTACAGACATCTAAATAATAAATTTTTCCAAGAATATTCTTTTCCTGGGAGTCAACCTGTATTAGATACGTACAAATCTCCACTGAATTACAGTTTGTAAACCGTTTCTAACATGAAACCTATAATTCAATTTTCTCATTTATCATTTCTGTCTTCCTGTAAACATTTCCGTCGTGCTGCTATCTGCAGGGCATGAACGTCATTAAAGTTCTGTCCGTTTCTTCTCGAGTAATGGAAACTGAGCCAGCGCAGAGAATTCTTTTGTTTCGCTCGCGAGCTAGACGGCACTGCACGCAATGGAGCCAGCCCGGTGTGCTGTTACTTTTGTATGGATCGGAGATGGCTGCACCTCAGTGCTCTTGTCTCTGTTCCACACAGCGAGAGGCAGCCAAAGCTACTGTAAGGATGGTTGATTCGTAAATTCCAAATATAGAGTAACATACTCATAGAGGAAAACAGGACAAACATGGGATGTCAGTACTGATGCGCAAGTTCGGTAAATGCCGTCTAAACAAAATTATTAAATTTCCCTTTGGGAAAATAAAATGATCATAAATATTTCTTTTAGAAAATACTGTGGACTTACCTGCTCCGCAGGTTTCCTTATAAATAGGTCAGAAAACTCGTCTTGATATGCCTGTCGCGGTGTCAGACCATATAGACTTGACGCGTTAATTATCATGGCCACCAGGCCTTGTGAATATTAACTTTCCATTTTTAAGAAACTGAGAATTTCTACTGCTACTACAGTAGATATGTTTAAATAAGTTGTTATACGGTAAATTATCAAAATTAATTTCCCAGTTTCGAGGCTAAATAAATAATTCAATACAATGAAATGAAGTTATGTTAACGTCGTGAATGGTAACAATTCAAGCAGCAGTGTTGTAAGGATGAATATATAGTTGTAGTGTCTTCTTAACCTCTCAATCCAATCTGTGTATGTTCTTCTTTTGCAATAATTTTTGGGCCTATTTTTATCTATTTTCTCTAACATGATGTAAGAATTGTACTGAATTTCTTTAAGAACATCTGTCAGTTGGAATATATTTGAATGTTGAGAGTAAAATTATCCATTGAATTTGCTGTGAAAAGTTTCACAGCTGTTAATGTACGTGTTGACGAACTTGATATCACTGCGTCCTTCTTGTGTTTCCCCCCTTCCACTCACATTCTACTTTGCTTACATTTTCCTTACACCGGCAAGTATCTGTACTATGTAATATAATGGAAACAATGCATTTTAGTGTTGTATTTCTATCTAAGAAACTGAGTCTGTTCCAGACTCTTACAAAAATATAGAGAAATAACACTACTAAAAAATAAAAAAATAAAGACCGAGCTTGATAGCTGCAGTCGCTTAAGTGCGGCCAGTATCCAGTATTCGGGAGATAGTGGGTTTGAGCCCCACTGTCGGCAGCCCTGAAAATGTTTTTCCATGGTTTTTCACTTTCACACCAGCCAAATGCTGGCTGTACCTTCATTAATGCCACGGCCGCTTCCTTCCCACTCCTAGCCCTTCCCTGTCGCAACGTCGCCATAAGACAAATCTGTGTCGGTGTGACGTAAAGCAACTTGCAAGAAAAAAGGGGAAAGAAAGAAATATGCTAACTGGATTAAACCCACTTATTTAATACAACCGAGCTTTCTGCCAAATTGGCCTTCATCAGGGTATGTGAAGGTCTGCCTCTGACAGTGAACAAAGAAATTATTCAAAGAACGTTGAAGTGACGACAATATTATTCACAGCCCCCCCCCCCTACCCGAAATAACTGGACCGTCGCGCTATGCTGTGGTGGTTAAGAGGGAAGTTACCGATTCACCGCCCTCTGTCGACAGTTTGTTGAGTGCGTCGCGCTGTGCCATGGTGGTGTTATGCATGTATTTCTGCAGTACAGGTATCCATGTATTTGATAACTTGAAGCCGTCTTCCCTGTTGTTGTTATTTGGGCGCAAATCTATCGCAATGGTTTCCCTTACAAGTCGAGCATAAAATTATTTTACAGACGCGATGACTTTTGTCTGGTGTCCGGCTCCATAGCTAAGTGGTTAGTGTGCTGGCCTTTGGTCACAGAGGGCCGGGTTCGATTCCCGGAATGGTCGGGAATGTTAAACATTATTGGTTAATTTCGCTGGCACGGGGGCTGGGTGTATTTGTCGTTTTCATTATCATTTCATCCTCATCATAACGCGCAGGTCGCCTACGGGTGTCAAATCAAGAGACCTGCACCTGGCGATCCTAACATGTCCTCGAACACTCCCGGCACCAAAATCCATACGCCATTTCATTTCATTTACCTTCGCCTGATCAAAGACTATTTCATGGCCTGTACTGTAGAAGTGTTCTGCTATGGCAGACTGCCTCATAGCATTTTCCGTGGAGGATGAAAGAGTGACATTGTTGACTGACCCGATGTGTTCTCCCACCGTCGTGCTAATAAGCGTTTTTTGTCATGCCAATATATGAGCAATCACAACCACATGGAACTTCATAGACGCCCGATGTTTCAAGGGGTAGTTTCTCTTTGACTGGTCGAAACAGGAATTTGAGCTTCCGGTCTACGTTGAAAAGAGAAATTATATTGTTTTGCATCTGTGAGGATGGGGTCCTATCTAAGATAAAATCTAATGCTGTAAACGTCACAAATTCCCAGTCCCCGAGCCATAAGAATTAACTAATGAAAACTAAAATCCTTGACCCTACCGGGAATCAAACTTGGGACCCTTAGAAAAAAGTCCAGCATGCCAACAATTTAACCATGGAGATTTAAGCCTACAGTGCATGATATTGCGTTTTCCATACATAATATTCTTCTTCTTGTAGTTCAGTAACACCTGAAAGATGGAAAAACTAACTATGGATATAATACCTTTAACACCTTAACTTCCAGAAATACTGCTACAATGGGTTAGATGCAATGATTTTCTCCATCTCTGTGCTATGTTATCTTTACCTGATGGACATGTGTCATGACGGCTGTATCATACATGCATGAGTAGCATTAAGATATAATTCTGGGTGATTCGCTGATGTTTGAATTTTAACAAAAATACCGCCCTGACCAAAATATATTTATCTTTAAACATAACTGTTTAAAAACGTTCAATTTATAATATTTGTTACTAATACGTTGTGAAATATGAATGTAGCGTTTTTTCTACATAATGTAGCTAAAGCATTTCTTTTTAGCAATGACCTGAAGAAATTCTTAATAGTGTTCTGTCTGATGATTATTTCATTAATGCTTAAGTCCAAATAATAATAATAGGCTAATAAATAAAAGAAAAATGGATATCTCATCCTCACTGGCTGAAGGAGGTGCACAAAGACATCCAGGAAAATAATGTGCGCATCCGGGAAATAGTAGGTTCGAATCCCACTATCGACAGCCCTGAAAATGGTTTTCCGTGGTTTCCCATTTTCACACCAGGCAAATGCTGGGGCTGTACCTTAATTAAGGCCACGGCCGCTTCCTTCCAATTCCTAGGCCTTTCCTATCATATCGTCGCCATAAGGCCTATCTGTGTCGGCGCGACGTAAAGACCCTAGCAAATAAAAAATCATGTGCGGCCAGAGGACATAATGAGAGGACCATATTTAGGAAGAAAGTTTTGGGGTTGAGGTATGATCCAGAGAAAGAACTTGCTAAAGCGCGAAACAAAGACTCAAAAGGACCGTGAGGTTACAAAACCTTTGGTTATAATGTAAACAAAAGGTGTAAGCCATTGAAAGAGAGGCAGGTAGATTGTGGGACCGAAGTCCAGAGGGTCTGTCTTACAGAGGAGCACCCGGCAAGAAATAGCCACACGAAATTATTATTATTATTATTATTATTATTATTATTATTATTATTATTATTATTATTATTATTAGGGACTGCCTGGCCGAGCTGGTAAAGGGGTGCTCGGGTTTCCCGGAAGGACGTGGGTTCGAATCCCCGTCAGGAAGTCATAAAATTTAAGAAACGAGATTTCCGCGAGGTGCACATAGCCCTGAGGTTCACTCAGCCTACACCAAAAATGAGTACCAGGTTAATTCCTGGGGGCAAAGGCGGCCGGGCATAGAGCTAATCACTCTACACCATCAAGTGCTGAGGTTACGGATAGTGGAAGCCTTGGCCTTCCACCCCTCCAAGGGCCTTCATGGCCTATACGGAAATTAACCAATGCTGGTTAAAATTCTCGACCCTGCAAGAAATCGAACTCGGGTCCCCTGTGACCAAAGGCCAGCATGCTAACCATTAAGCCGCGGAGCCGGACGTCGTGGAAAAAGGGTGTATTGATTTTAGTGGATACGAATCCTGCACCTTTTTGGAGTGCGAACACTTCACAAGTGCCTCATGCAAGATTTTCCCCACGCCCTCGTTAAAAATATTATTATTATTATTATTATTATTATTATTATTATTATTATTATTATTATTATTATTATTATTATTATTATTATTATTATTATTATTATTATTAAATGTGCTCACACAGAAATTATTATTATTATTATTATTATTATTATTATTATTATTATTATTATTAAATGTGCTCACACAGAAATTATACAAAGAAAACTGGAGTTCAACGCAATACTGCTGATGCCGTTAGGCGAAATGAACACTCTATGGACAGATGCATTAAACGCTCCAACGTAATTATAATAATGTTAAAGATAATAATAACAATGCAGAGAAAACAAAATAGTACAACAAAGGACAAGTAAAAAATGCAAGGCGTTATTCTTCTCTCACTCTCCCCTTGTTAAAAGAAATAAAAATGAAACAAGCGTAAAATTAGAATACTGAGAAAACAATGAGGTTCGGGAACAAAAGGACAAACAAGGAGAATAAAATGTCCTCATAAACATCAGACGTTAACTTACAATGCCGCTCCATGTACTGTACGTTGTACAGTAAGTGGAGGGGCGCATCAAGTACTGTATACCACGTGAGGAGGCTCCCTTACTTGAATGAAATAGAACTATTTGTGTAAGTGATAAGTAGAGTCAGAATTTTTACGCATTAATAGGTTAGAATGCAAACATAATGAAGCGAGCAGCAAGTATAGTCTACCTTCACAAGGAATACGCTATGGGGTTTGCATAAACATTAGGGGTACGACCCATCAGAACCACTATAATTTATGTTACTCTTGCTACATTTTGGAAGAGCGGGTGACCGACACCTCCTACTAACCAAATTAGTTTGCAATCTAACCTGTTACTGCATAAAAATCCGGACTTTAGTGATAAGTGATTTTACAAGAAACATCATGTTTGGCATTACTCCTTACCATGGTTGTGTTTTTTTCTTTCGTGTGGGTATTTGTAGCCGAGTGCAGCCCTTGAAAAGCAGACCCTCCGATGAGGGTGGGTGGCATCTGCCATGTGTAGAAAACTGGGTGTTATTTTGGTGGAGGATAGTGTTATGTGTGGTGTGTGAGTTGCAGGGATGTTGGGGACAGGACAAACTCCCAGCCCCCGAGCCATTGGAGTTAACCAATGAAGGTTATAATCCCCGACCCGGCCGGGAATCGAACCCGGGACCCCCTGAACCGAAGTTCAGTACGCTAACCATTCAGCCAACGAGTCGGACACTATGGCGGTGGTGATGGTGATTGTTTAAGGAGAAAGTACAACTGGGAAACCATACTCAATCATCATGAGTCGTATAACCCATTGCTGAGCGTCGTTATCTCCATTTGACTTCACACAATATTCTTGATTAAGCGGCGCTAACTTTGACCTTGTTCAGCTTCTCTTATAGCCTGCTGAAGAGTCAGACCGGAGGTACGCAGAACTTGATCAATCCACCTGCTCGATGTTCTTCCTCGTGGTCTTCTGCCGACAAATTTGCCTTCCATGATACACTTCACCAGATTTTCACTATCCCGTCTAACGATATGCCCGAAGACTTGGACGATTATCCTTACGACGCGAGAGGAGAGATCAAGAATAAAAGCCGCTTTCCAGGTCGTTAGTGACACACTACACATCCTGAACAGAGTCCAAAAGGAGCTACTACACCGTTATGAACTGTGCATCGAAATAAAATGGGGTATATTGAATATACACTGTAATAAAATCATTGGGTGCACTGGTTCCTTCGTTTAGTATTTTGTTACATTTACAATCTTGTGAGTGAGAGAATACACAATCGTGAGGCGACAGCGTTGCATCTTCGAGCATGTTAAAAAATAAAGAACGTTACTGAGGCCAACAGACGAGAGGAGAAATGATCGAGTGCATCGTCTGTCTTAATTACAGTGTGTCCTTGTAGAATGTGTGCAGTTACGTCTGTTTAATAAACGAACTGTGAATGTTGCTTGTAGGAGACAAGAAAAATTCTGAGCGAATCGAAAAAGGAAATTTGTGCACACGCGCGGAGCATTATCTCTGTCTCCGACATACATCCCACACCCCACTTCCCCTCCCTCCCCTTCTCTTCCCTGAAGCACGGCAGCGGGTTGCACTCTGGCATAGCAAACACGGTGACGAACGAGGAAACTTGTGCATACGCGCGGAGCATTACTCTGTCTCCATCATACACCCCACTTCCCCTCCCTCGCGCGCTCAGAAGTAAAAAGAGGAACCTCTTTTTCTCGAAAAGATAAATTTTATCCGATTACACCATCGTTCTTAACATAACACGAAGGGCATCCCTGAAATTTTTCTTTGTTCGTATAGTTCTGATAGAGGTAAAATGATTATGTGCACTTTGGGTACGAAACTCGGTTGGATTCCCGACTGTTCCATTATTAGCTGCCATAGAAAGCACAAATATTACCTGAAGGGTGTATTGGGGAACTGAACAGTCGGTTATTTTCCCGTTGCTTTCGTTACTGTGCCATATCATTTTTTTAAATCTGCTTTACGTCGCACCTACGATGGGATAGGAAAGGGACAGGAATTGTAAAGAAACGACACTGGCTTTAATTAAGTTACAGTCTCAGCTGTATAAATGGGAAAGCTCGGAAAACCATCTTCAGGGCCGCTGACATTGGGGTCCGAACCCACAATCTCCCGATTGGAAGCTAATAGCTACGTGAACCAAACCGTACAGTCATTTGCTCGGTCGGTTACATATCAGCCTGTCAAACCTTCTGAAATGCGTACACCAACCAACACTGTGAACAACACCTTCACACCATTTGAAGGATGGAATTACAAGAGTTATTACCCCTAGACTTCAGTTACATTCACATCGTCGATGCCCAGTATAAAACTGATTCGAACTAATGAAAGTAACGTACTTGATTTAGACCAGAGCACAAGAAAAAGGGCACTATCAATACTATATTTCACCAAAATTGCACGTTGGCTTATTATAATTATTATAATTAATTGCTGATTTAAGGGTCTGCCAAACATTGAGATCATTAGCCCCAACACTATATGCAATGATGTGACTTTAACGTTGTACTTCATTCCTTACCGTGCCCTTCAATACAAGTAAGACTTTATAGAGACGGCCAGCTCGTAACAAATGGCTCTTTGCGTTGTGCACAAGGATTAGGAAGAGTTATGGCCGACCACAATTCACACCACAACATTTTTAACGTCGCCAGTAAGTGAGAAATTTATTTCTGGCCACTCAATGTGTTCAAGCTGTTCTCTGTCGAAAGGGTGGTGAGGTGGAAGGAAACATGTTGTTTGTGGGAGGCGTAGAACATCTTAATCTATAGCTCCATGTAACCTACATAATAATAATAATAATAATAATAATAATAATAATAATAATAATAATAATAATAATAATAATAATAATAATAATAATAATAATAATATGTTAAATACAATGGTATGGGTCGTGAATCTGTAAATTACCAACAGGAAAAATACGCGGTCTAGCCGGAACTTCAGCAGGCCTTAAGTTACTTCTCCGTTGTTTCCCATTTTCTCTGCAGGAAGACGCCAACAACATTAAAAACGTATAAGTGCACATGAAATGTTAAACTGCTGGGAAAATATTTTTCTTTTTAATTATCTGGCACTTCTCCCACACTCTGTTGCGTCGCGGTTGCCAACTGTGTAAAATATGTGAGTTGACCCTGTTTTACGACTGGATGCCCTTCCTGACACCAGCACACTCACGTGTTTCCATGGTGATTGGTACCGTTGTGTACTGTGTTGAGTGTATTTGAAAAGGTGTGTATCAAGACACACACATACACACTCTCAATCCCCGAGCCCGAGGAATCAACCAGACACCTCTAAAATTAGCGGCCCGTCTGGGAATCAAACCCTGGATCCTGTGAACTGAAGGCCGTGGCTCTAACAATTCAATTACGCAGCTAGACTACCACCAGTAAAATAATAATAATAATAATAATAATAATAATAATAATAATAATAATAATAATAGTAATGTCCGCCTTGGTGGTGTAGTGGTTAGTATGATTAGCAGCCAACTCCGGAGGCCTGGGTTCGATTCCAGGCTCAGCCACGAAATTCGTAAATTGGTACGGAAGCTGGAACGGGGTCCACTCAGCCTCGGGAGGTCAGCTGAGTAGAGAAGGCTCCGATCCCCACCTCAGCCATCCTCGAAATAATTTTCCGTGGTTTCCCATTTCTTCTCCAAGAAAATGCCGAGAGGGTACCTTTCTTAGGCCACGGCCACTTCCTTCCCCGTCCTTTGCCCATCCCTTCCAATATTCCCATCTCCCATAGGGTCCCTATTCAGAATAGCTGTTGAGGCCGCCTGGGCGAGATATTGGTCCTCCTCCCCAGTTGTATCCCCCACCAAATGTTCCATGTTCTAGGACACTGCCCTTAATGTGGTAGAGGCATGATCCCTCGCTGAATCCGGGGAAAAAACCATCCCTGGAAAGTAAACCGATTAAATCAACTTAAATAATAATAATAATAATCATCATAATAATAGCAGTCTGACTGCAGTCCTTCTAAGATTGATCCTCCTTAGTTGTGTGAGGTACTGAGTGTTAGTGTGGTGGGTAAGTTGTAAAGCAGTGAGGGGCAGCTGCATGAATAATCTTCGGATACGTGACAACAATTCCGTGTACTTGGCTCAGGTAACCTTTTTGACAACCTGTGAGATTGTGGTTATTGTCAGTGTGTGTAATTTAAAGTCGATGGAAGAGAAAGCAAGAAAGTTTGTAATTCGACGTGACTGTTGATATCACAGTTACAGGGCCGCTACAGGAACTCCAGATTCACTTGAATCCCGAACCCCAGGTAGAGAGAGAGAGAGAGAGAGAGAGAGAGAGAGAGAGAGAGAGAGAGAGAGAGAGAGAGAGAGAAATATACTGAGAATCAAACCATAGCCACGGTAATGAAATACTAGTGACTATATCATTCGGCTATTAGATCCTTCGGAGAGGGAAGTGATCATGGCGAACCGGTTAGGTACTATCCCATCATTTATTGCGGAAGGTCACTCCTAGAATGGTTGAGAATGAGATTTAAATACTGTTTCCGTCTTCGTATTCTTCACAAGCCTGAGAACAGCCCATCCCAACCTTCATTCCGGGATATAAATCATCCAAGACAGAAGCGGAATTCAAACCTGTACCTGCCGGGCAGGGGGCTAATGGTGACCTATTATGGACGTAGATCCCTACGAGCCAGTGGAGAGAGAAGGAAGTTTCGTGGAGAGAACTTGAGCTAAGTACCTGTGGTAAGTTGGGAATGTAGACGGGAAGTTAATGTAGATAAAACTTAGTGGCTGTGTTCTTGTTCCACTGAACGCTGGAGTGAGTTAGTTAAGTACTACTTCGCGGTTTACCTATGGACCTGTTAACACTTCTACCTACAGTAATTATGGCAGCCACTAGTGAGGTCTACATGACCAAGGACTGTGACAAATATGAGACAAGGCATGATGTCCTCTTTGGACTTATTTTAGAATCTCCAATTTTTGTACTTACCTCGAGTATGTTGTCAGGTCTTGTCTGATGATGATCATGTTTATCGTAACTGTTGACTTCATGCCGTCTCTTAGACTTTCCTACGCTCAAGGTAAGCTTATAACGTAATTAATTACAAGGAAATGCACCAGCATTGTAAAATGTCCTGATGATATCAGAAGAGTATGGTAATTTTCCTTCTGCTAAAGTGTAAGCTATTATCAGGTTTATTCCCAATAATGTACAGACTATCCTTCCATCTTCACCTTCAAGTTCTTCTCTTCCCTTTTGGTCGTGCATCTTTTAATGTCACAATTCTTTACTCGTGCGTTCTGTTGATGTACTCATACAACTCTCTCCATCTAGAAACTACCCATTCAGCTTACTTTGACAGGATTTTCTAATGTTAACACTTCTTTCTCTGTATGGAAATGTATATTCTATGATTTTACTCAGGACCCTAATTTTCGAAATCTCCAGATGATGTTGGGTCTCTTATTTCTTTTCTTCTTTCTGTTCCGTGACCCAAAATAGGTAATATCGCTGCCTTATACCATCATACCTTCTTAATTCTTCAACAGATATTATTTTATTTGACCACACTAAGGAGTCGAGACATCCTGTTATTCTATTTACATTCATTACTTGCTTCTTGATTTCTTTTTCTGACATTCCTGAGCTGGTTATTGTCATTCCGGGTATTTGTTACATTGTCTGCTTATTCATCACTAGTTTACATCGTACGCGGTCGTTAGCTACTCGTATATTCATGTTTTTCATTTTCTGTGGGGAAGTATGCAAGTGCATATATATGCAGAATTAGTGAATTCGTTTAATAGTTGCTATAACTCATCTCTAATTTTAGCAGTTAATACTGCGTTTTATACAACTGCTTTACAAGTTTTTCGCTACAACATTGAACACTGGGGGACTTAAATGTTAAACGCGCCTTATTTCTTTGGGTGCAGGTATTGGAGAGGATTTGGTTCCATTCTTTCTATCCCCTGCTTCATCTTCTTGAAGTAAAGAGCATTATTATAATTTACATACCTATTAAAGATCATTCTGCCACAGTCTGGTATTCTCTGATGTCTGTACTAAAGAATATACCTCCTTATTTAAACAAACACAGAATATTCTTCCTTGTATGTCTATTGAGTGTAGAAGCGGAGAATTGTTGGGAGCACTATCTGGCTCTGAACTTGACGAAAGTCAGCTGACTAATGTATTCATTCGTATCAGTTACTCATCGTTCGCTGCTGCATTGAGCACCACAGTGTTGCGTGTTTTGTAGAGTTAAAACTGAAATCTGAAATGGTTAATTTAGATGAACAATGCGTTAATCAAATTCTGCATCAGTCTTAGTATATTCTTTAGTGAGATACAACAAATGATGCTTGAGTCAGTTGGTGAGAAATTTTTTGTTACAATTTGCTTCAGATTGTACCGACACAGATAGGGCTTATGGCGATAATGGGATAGGAAAGGGTTATGGGTGGGAGGGAAGCGGCCGTGGCCTTCATTAAATTGCAGCCTCAGCGTTTGCCTGTTGTAAACATGGGAAACCACGACAAAATAATTTCAGGGCTGCCAATAATGAGCAGTTTCAAGCTGTACATGGTGCTATAAGTGTATTAGTTGGTTTAAAAGTGGTCAGCAGTCGGATGATGGTGATGATGACCTTCGTTGATGACACACTTTAGAATCAACTGACGGTGTTCAAGCAAAGAATTTTAACAGAATTGATGATCATTTCTTTATACATTTGATTGTTTACTACATGGCATAAAAGTGGAAAATTTATATTAGTTTCTATCACAAAACCTTGACGGTAAAGCTGAGAATGTGTACTCTGGTAGTCAAGTTTGTTTCACAGAGCAAAAAGAAAATCGTGTTACAATCTGCTAAGAAATTTCGGATTGCACAGTTGTGCTTCATAATGGAGAGAAAATTCTCCTATATCTAGGAAGTTTTCATTCAAGGAGATATCAAACCCGAAATTTACAAACACGTACACACTTCCCTGGAAGTACTGCGATGCTCGGAATAAATATGGGGAAGATAGAAAGTCTTGAACTAGCGATTCCTTTCAACACAGTGATGTGTCTGCACGTTGTAGTCAGTTTGCAACTAATGCTCAGAGAGGAAGATTCCTCACCTTCCGCATTCCTCATCGTGCTCCAGCTGACGTTTTCTCACTTCCAAAGTTGTAATCTTCAACAAAGGGTTGAAGATTTGCAACAGTAAAGAATATGAGCAAAATTTCGCACACAGAGCTACGTGTGATACCTGAAACAGTATTTCAAGACTTCTTCCGAAGTGATACTCTACTGGGAACTAGCTCGAACCAAGATGAGACCATTCTAACTAAGGTTAAGGTAAGCCGAGGCTTTTAAAAAGGTTTGAAGAGACCAGAATATAAAATATTAAAAATATTTTTAAAATAATTTAAATAATAGTCAGGTCTCCAATATTGATGTAAGTGGTTTGTTTCCAATATGGCTTCTTCATACTGCGGGTACTACTACTACTACTACTACTACTACTACTACTACTACTACTACTAATAATAATAATAATAATAATAGGAAAGCAACAAAATATTTTAATCTGAAAGTGAAAATTCATAGTCTTATTCTTCCGCTTTTGCCCCACATCTGTGGAGCCTTGGGTGTAAACAGTGTCGCACAAGTCGATTTGGCCCTATTTTATGGCCGGATGCCCTTCCTGACGCCAAGACTAAGTGGAGGGAAGTAATCACTATTGCGTGTTTCTTTGGTGGTTGATAGTGTGACGTTTTGTATGAATATGCAGACGAGTGTCTTGGAACAACCATTAACACCCAATCCCCGAGCCAGAAGAATTAATGACAAGTGATTAAAATCCCCGATCGGCAGGGAATTTAAACCGCTGAACCGAACGACTCAACGCCGACCATTCAAGCAAGGAGTCTGATAAAGTGAAAATTCTTTGTATGTTCATATATAATACTAGCAAGATACCCGTGCTTCGCTACGGTATTATACTGAAATTTATAATTGAATGCTTATTGTTTTGGATATATAATCCGCCGAAATTCGAGATCTGACTCGTTTTCTCTTATTTTACGGCACGTTTCCTCCCATTTTTCAATCTTCCTTTCCAGCAATCGAGTTCGTACTTCCAGAGCTAGGCTCAGGTATTCCTCCCGGTTAGTTGGGTACGTAAATCTTTGCCATCATTTCCTATAATCATTTTTAATATGGATAAAATCCTTCAGGAGATCCGGCGTGGTGTTATATTGGGTGCCTTGGCGGCACTGAACCGGCGGCCGGACTGCATTCTTAGTCATTACCCGTCCAGTAGCCGTTTCCAGCACGGTCCGCACATTTGATGACGGTCCGGAACATTATTATTATTATTATTATTATTATTATTATTATTATGTTGCTGGAATGGCTGATGACAGGGAAAACCGGAGTATTCGGAGAAAAACCTGTCCCGCCTCCGTTTTGTCCAGCACGAATGTCACATGGAGTGACCGGGATTTGAACCACGGAACCCAGCTGGGAGAGGCCGGCGCGCTGCTGCCTGAGCAACAGAGGATCTTTATAAGTACATTAATAACAGTAAAATCAATTGGTCTCACCTCCTTCTACAGCCTACCGCCGTTAAGTTTATTTACCCCCCCCCCAAAAAAAATTAAAAGAAGGCTTGTTTCTATATGTTTAAGGGAGATTCCAAACACCAATGTTCACGTCTATTACCTTCAGATTTGAGATATATGTATCCCCATAAAAATAATTTACTTTCTTCACTTCATTTCACACTACTCCCCTCCCCACCCCCACCCCTCTAAGTGAATTTTCCCGCAAAAAATACTTGTTTCTTTAATAGTAAAGGATCTTCTAAATACCAATTATCACGACTCTAACTTCTTCAGTTTTTGATTTATGTGTCCTCATGAAAGGAATTCAACTCCTTTACACTCCCGCCCTCCAAGATGGTTTCCCCCCAAAACGCGTTTTTCTTTGTTTTTAAAGGAGATCCAAATACGAATTTTCACGTCTGTAACAACTTTAGTTTTTATTAGATGTATGTATTCTCATACAATTAAGTCAATTAATTTTTCAATTCTTTCACCCCCCCCCTAAACCCTTCATTGGATTTTCCGAGAATACGTGTTTCTTTACTTTTAAAGCAGATTGCAAATATCAAATTTCACGTCTGTAACATCTTCATTTTTGAGATATCAGTAGCCTAATTAAAATAATTCAACACCATTTTCAGTCACTTTAACCCCCCCTCCACCCAAGTGGTATTTCCGAAAACAAAAAATACACCTTTCTTTATGTTTAATAGAGATAAAAAATACCATTTTTCACTTCTGTAACATGTTAAGTTTTTTTAGATATACTGTAAAAATTCTCATTTTAAAATTTCACCCCTTTTGAGTTCCCCTTAAGTGGAGTTTCCAAAAACAAATCACCTCTGTTTCTTTACATTTACAGGAGATTCCAAACACCCACTTTTTACGTCTGTAACATTTTACGTTTCCAAGATTATCTGTAGATACAGTCTTTCAAAAAATTCACCCCAATTTGTCACTCCTGTTTAACCGCCATTAATTGGATTTTCCAAAAACTAAAAAACGCGTTTCTTTATTTTTAAAGGAGATCCCATATACAAATTTTCAGTTCTGTAAGATCCTTCGTTTCTGAGATATATGTATCCTCATTAAAGGCATTCAACCCATTTTTCACCCTTTTACACGACTCCTATTAGGATTTACAGGAAACAAAAAAATACGTGTTCCTTTATTTTTAGAGGAAATTCTAACTACCAATTTTTACATCTGTAAATTTTAAAGTTTTAAGTTGTAGACCACTCATTTTAAAAAATTCATCCCCCTTTTCACCCCCCATTATTTGGATTTTCAAAAAACGAAAAATACGTGTTTCTTTACTTTTAAAGTAGATCCAAAATACAAATGTTCAGGTCTGTAATATCTTCAGGTTCTGAAATATAAGTAGCCTCAATAAAGGCATTCAACCCATTATTCACCCTTTTCCACCCTTCCTATTGGGATTTTCCGAAAACAAAATAATATGTGTTTCTTTATTATTAAAGGAGATTCTAAATACCAATTTTTACATCTATAAACTTTAAAAGTTTTGAGATATAGATACACTCATTTTAAAAAATCACCCCCTTTTCACCCCCCCCCCCATTAATTGGATTTTCCACAAACAAAAAAATACGTGTTTCTTTATTTTTAAAGAAGATCCCAAACACCAATTTTCAGGTCTGCAATATCTTCAGGTTCTGAAATATAAGTACTGTAGACTCATGAAAGGCATTCGACCCATTTTTTAACCTTTTCCACCCTTCCTATTAGGATTTTCCGAAAACAAAATATACATGTTTCTTTATTTTTAAAGGAGTTACTAAATACCAATTTTCACATCTATAACCAATAAAAGTTTTGAGATATAGATACACTTATTTTAAAATATTACCCCCCTTTTCACCCCCTTAATTGGATTTTCCACAAACAAAAAAATTCGTGTTTCTTTATTTTTAAAGGAGATCCCAAACACCAATTTTGAGGTCTGTAATATCTTCAGTTTCTGAGATATAAGTAGCCTCATTAAAGGCATTCAACCCCTTTTTCACCCCTTTTCACTCCTCCTATTGCGATTTTCCGAAAACAAAAAATACATGTTTCTTTATTCTTAATGAAGATTCTAAATACCAATTTTTACATCTGCAAACTTTAAAAGTTTGGAGATATAGATTCACACATTTTAAAAATTCACCCCCTTTTCATCATCCCATTAATTGGATTTTCCAAAAAAAAAAAATACGTGTTTCTTTATTTTTAAAGGAGATCAAAAGTACCAATTTTCAGGTCTGTAATATCTTCAGTTTCTGAGATATAAGCACCGGTATCCTGATTAAAGGCATTCAACCCACTTTTCCCCATTTTCACCCTTTTTCACCCTTCCTATTGGGATTTTCTGAGAACAAAAAAATACGTGTTTTCTTATTTTTAAGGAAGATTCTAAATACCAATTTTTACATCTGTAAAATTTCAAATTTTTAAGCCCACGAAACCTATAGGTTATCGTTTTGGATATACTATACGACTGTGTTCTTATACTGAGCCCAAAATTGGAGCCCCCCCCAGCGTGCCCCCTTCAGGGAATTTTGAGAATTTCCGATTTTTCTAGGGATCCTGGGGTCATCAGTTTCCCTCGTACCAAGTTTCAAATTTCTGAGATTTCTGGAAGTGCCTCATTAATTCACGTCTTTTTTCATTTTTAAATATTTATATATACATCGCTCCAGCCCGACTTGCTTTTATATATATAGATAAGAGGCGCGGCTGAAAATGTAATTTCCTGGTACAGTAAAGAACGCACTAGTCACTTCCAGCCGGGAAGAACTCTCATTGTACACTCCACAAGAATGTTGTTATTGGGGCCGATCGAACCAGTCGTGTCAGTCAACAGAGGGTAGTTCTCAGCCTGATAGAAATGGAGCAAGCTGCTCTCACAGATCAAACACGCCACTAAATCACTACTTCTAGCTCGACTTTTCCAGTACATTTAATACCTGTTTATATGTGGAATATTGTTAACAATATTTTAAAATTACTTGAAGAATATTTATTTTACAACTTGCTTTACGTCGCACCGACACGGACAGGTCTTATGGCAACGATGGGATTAGAAGGACCTAGTAATGGGAAGGAATCGACCGTTGCCTTAATTAAGGTACAGCCCCCGCATTTACCTGGTGTGAAAATGTGAAACCACGGAAAACTATCTTGAGGGCTGCCGATAGTGGGCGTCGAACCCCCTATCTCCCATATGCAAGCTCACAGCTGCGCACCCCTAACCGCACGGCCAACTCGCCCAGACCCTTTGAAGAATGAAATGAGGAAATATTTTAAAAGTGTGTCTAATTAAAAATATTTTCTTGGAGAAAATTATAATATGCCGAGGATAAGAGTTATGGGGAGAAGGTGAACAAGGAAGGTTATTATGTAGGCGAAACTAATAAAATATCTACCAATTTCGATAGTTGCAGTCGCTTAAATGCGGCCAGTATCCAGTATTCGAGAGATAGTGGTTTCGAACTCAACTGTCGGCAGGCTTGACTATGGTTTACGTGGTTTCCATTTTCACACCAGCCAAATGCTGGGGCTGTGCCTTAGTTAAGGCGAAGGCCACTTCCTTCCCACTCCTAGCGCTTCCCTGTCCCATCGTCGCCATAAGACCTATCTCTGTTGGTGGGGTGTAAAGCACTTGGATAAGGGACTTGGCATTAGTTCTCCTGAAAGATTTATCCATAAAATATTGCAAGTGGCAACATTTTCAAATCGACTGATCGTTTCACAGGTGCTCCAGGATTGGCTAATAAAGTGCTCTGGCCATCGTAAAGTCCTTGCCGAGTACACAGTATCTCAGAGGACATCTATTACAACATCCCATAGCTGCGTGTGTCTCTAATGTTGACAGTCCAGGTAGATTCTGTTATTCACCCACACTGTGGGTAAGGTAATTGGGTTCGAGTCCCGTAGGAGATCACATTACCAAAGTGGTCTCCAACTCCAATTTTTAATTATTTTATCTATGTACCATTTTGTCTTATCACATCTACATTAACACAGAATCTTTATAAATAATAATATAATGAATAATTAACACTAATACGAAATTTTCTAATCCACAAGGCGTTTCAGAGTAAAACATTTAATAAAAATTGTGCCTGGTAATAGATATTCTCATCAATCATGCCCAATTATATCACGTTATCTCTTCCGACTTCTTAGCTGAATGGTCAACGTAGCAGACTTCGGTACACGTCTGATTAATTTCATTGTCCCGAGGACTGGATGTTTGAGTTCGCGTTAATTCACACATCACTTCATACACAGACAACACATCATAATAACAAACACTGCAGAGACAAGCAATAGTAAATACAGTACATCCCTCCACATACAGTTGTCACCGGGAAGGGCACTCGTCCATAAAATTGGGTCAAATTCACATGTAATACCGTGGCACGATAATAGGAAAAGGAAAGGATAATAAGAAGTATTCATTAAAATATACTTTACCATATATGATGTACGAACTTACTGGGCAAACTGTTTGTGTTAACACCTGGGACAGTAATTGATATGAAAACAAGCATTATTCTTCCCGCACGTCTTGCTGCATACTCCTTGGCCATTCTGTTCGCAGAACAGACCATAATTCCAGTGAATTGCTCGTGCAACGTCATAGAGATAATTTTTATTTCAGTGTTTGGAACTTCGAATGTTCGGCAGGTTATTTAAATGATTTGTGTGAGAATATTATTGCAATGTATGAGTATTAGAGAAGGGTGTGTGTTTGATTTTAATGTAGATGAGGGGAGTCGGAAACCAAGAAATTAGAAAAAAAATTACTTTTTCCAAATGTTGTCTCATTCAATTATTTGGACTCTACTGATTAAAATGATGTATAATTTATTTTAATACGACACATGGAAGCATTTTAAAGAAATATTTTAAAAATCAATACACAAGTGTCAAATTGGACAACTTAGATATGTTTCTTTTTGAAAATATAAATGTATGGAAGCCTTTAATCTAGAAGGCTGTGGTTTTCACTGTTCTATTCCTGAATGTTATGCGCAGAGGTTTCCGGCACTGTCATAACAAACATTTCAATAGTTTCAATTAAATGGAGTTGGAATTTAGGCACTGTTGAGGGTAAATGTGTGAGCGAACATTTTGTTTTACTTTGAAATCATATTCTGAAAAAATGACTTTCTTCACATGTTTGACCCATTATCTCAGAAACTACACTGGTTAGGTAGTTCATTCATTTCAGAGAGTCACCTTGTACCATGATACAGCTACTGAACCAGATAAAGGCACATCACGTATACAGTTCCTGATTTACATATATTTTAATGACATTTTTTATTAAAAATTCAGAACTTATTAAACAAATTCATTACTTTACAATCGTTTGCTCCAACCATTCCAGCCTGGTTCAGTACTTATAGAAAGGGTGCAAATATATGTACTAAACATATCAAAGCTCTAAACTTAATACATCCTGAGGTAACGGGGCATTTTTCTGTCAAATTAACATTATCAAGATAGGGTTTTCCGACTCCCCTTAAGCTCTCACCATGCTTCTAAGGAGATTTTAGCTGGCAATAACCGGTGCTGGTTTTCAACCCTGTGACGATTAATGAACAAGGACGTTTTTTCATCTCTGTAGCAAGGAAAAACTATTCATTTTTGAAGATACACAGGAAGCATTTTCCGAAAGTAGCGAGTTTGCACGCTATTACAAGTACCTGTTTGTCATTGTCACAGTGTTGTGAGATCTCGCGAAATTTCAGGAGATCACTCGATTTTTTTTTCACAACACACCAGAAAACCCGAAAAACAAAAATCTCATGAAATTTCTTCTCATCCAAATTTAAGGAAAATAAATAATTATGATTAATGGTATGTAACATATTTGTGCCTAAAAGCTCTTTCACCGGGCGAGTTGGCCGTGCGCGTAGAGGCGCGCGACTGTGAGCTTGCATCCGGGAGATAGTAGGTTCGAATCCCACTATCGGCAGCCCTGAAGGTGGTATTCCGTGGTTTCCCATTTTCACACCAGGCAAATGCTGGGGCTGTACCTTAATTAAGGCCACGGCCGCTTCCTTCCAACTCCTAGGCCTTTCCTATCCCATCGTCGCCATAAGACCTATCTGTGTCGGTGCGACGTAAAGCCCCTCGCAAAAAAAAAAAGCTCTTTCCTCGTCTCACTGCGTGACATCACTCGTTAGGTAATTCCCCTTACCCTCGAATTACGTAATCGCTCCCCTCTTATTGAACTCAAAACTCACGCTTGACTGCGTCATTCGAAGGGAAATCCCCGACCCGCATATGGATCTCTATCTTGCTACGACTTCAAAATTGGTAGACAATTTCTACGCCTGATGAATAACTACATCAACAGGAAGACTGGGTGGGAGAAGAAGAAGAAGAAGAACAGAGTAGTCAGTGTGTACGGGTGAGTAAAATTGTATATTTTTTTCATAACAACTTCACATGAATATTACATTCTTTAATTAACTTAAATTATAACATTTCATTGCCAAAGAGACTACCGAAATTTTTATTAAAACTCCCGACATTTTTACGTACAATCTACCTATAATTCTTTTGTAGATCTGGCAACACTGCGTTGTCACCACCTCAGGTAAGGTCATGTTCTTTCTATAGACGGCTGTATGATTTGTGAGTCTCAAGGTGAACAACAATGGATAGTCTCACTGCGAGGTTCCATAGAGGATTAAAAGGGAGAGATGTCCAGAAACCAGGAGTACTTCATGTCTGAATACGACCTGGCCCCATGCTAACGAATGGCTACAGAAAAGCATCATTCTCTAATGGTTCTAATAATAGGTAGCCATGATTCACTGAGGTTTTAACCTGTATCGCGGTTGAAATTATCTGGGTGTTTACGTCAGTGTTGCCAACTTAGCGGATTTTCCACTAAATTTGGCGGAATTAGAAGACTGTAAGCGGAGAAATATATCGTTTGGCGGACAGCGGAATTTTGGGCGGAATTCTAGATTTATTATAGCGGAATTTAGTGTTTGATCCATTTTATATATTTTTTAATATTGTAGTCCAGTCTGTCTCCGAGCTATTCCGTATTTCCTGTCAGGAGCTAGCAGTCACATGAGGAAAACATGTTATTTTGATCTGATGTTATGAGATCATGGTATCATAAATTTGTAATGCGTGCGGAATGGATACTTATCTCTTACTTGATGAATGACGACAGATAATGAAACTGTGAGAGAGTAGTATTTATATTTATGCTATGAAGGAAGACCGTTTTATGAAGTGGCCTGTTCTGTGTATGGCCCTTGAGGTAGGGGATTCCTAGTTTTCACCCGGTAGTAAAACGCCTACAAGTTTTAGCTCGCCGGCTCACAGGCAGGGGTTAATCTCAGTGAAACTCACAGATCAGGTGAGTGCAGATATTTACTCTTTTTATTATTATTATTATTATTATTATTATTATTATTATTATTATTATTATTATTATTATTGCTCATTTTTGTTGCTCATTATTTGAGATCGGATTTCTTGGCGGAATTTTAGCGGATTTTTAGTAGTATTTAGCGGATTTTGAAAATATAGGTTGGCAACACTAGTTTACGTATTTCAACCGCCTACCTGATAATTCTTGGGCGATATTGCTTTATACGAGCAAAAACATCCACTTCTTGGAACAAGACATCATGACCAGGTGTTATGGCATGATCAGCAACAGCTGATTTACCAGTTTGGTTGATTCTGATACACCTGGTATGTTCTTTGATGCGAGTACATACCGTTCTCGAAGTAAGGCCTGGGCACAAGTACAGGGACCTCTGTAGATACCAGGTTGTTGCAATTTAGGCAAACTACCCTTGGTTAGTCGCAGGAGTTGCCTAATCTTATTTGATGTTCCAAAAACAGTTCGTACATGGTACCTACGTAAGATTTTAGCAATACATTTTTGGGCTTATGCCGTGTAATTAATGAATGAATTAATTAATTAATTATAAACACACACTACGCGTTTCAAAAGGAACCTTGCCTTTCTTCATCAGGAGACAACAGAGAAATGAAACGACACAATAAAGGTTGCTAGGATAGTTACACGGGCCGTGAAAATCTAAATGTTAATATTAGTTGATTTGTGTTGATATTACGTCATCTTCAGTAGAGTTTACAGTCCGGCTCCATGGCTAAATGGATAGCGTGCTGGCCTTTGGTCCAGAGGGTGCCCGGTTCCATTCCCCGCCGGGTCGGGGATTTTAACCTTAATTGGTTAATTCCAATAGCCCGGGGCTGGGTGGGTGCGTGTGTGACGTATTCAGCATTAGAAATCATCCTAGGTAAGGCCTTCATTTTCACAGACATGCAGGTCGTCTACGAGAAAAAGACCCTCACCAGGCCTCTCCGGAGGCCATACGCCATTATATTATAGAGTAGAGTTTACACAAACAAAGCGATGTTCCTTTACAGAAAATATACGGTAGGTTATGTCGTTAACAGCCGGTCCCGTGGTGAAGGGTTACCGTGCCCCGGGTTCGATTCCTGGCCAGGATAGAGATTTTTACCTGCATCTGAGGGCTGGTTCGAGATTCAATCAGCCTATGTGATTAGAATTGAGGAGCTACCTAACGGTGAGATAGCGGCACTCGTCTAGAAAGCCAAGAATAACGGGCGAGAGCATTCGTCGTGCTGACCACACGACACCTGTAATCTGCAAGTCTTCGGACTGAGCAGCGGTCGCTTGGTAGGACAAAGCCCTTCAGGGCTGTAGTGCCATAGGGTTAGGTTAGGTTATGTCGTTAACACGACCGCTGGCTTTCTGCCGTGATAAAGTCAAACAACATTTAGCTTCACGAAAAGAACGTTTTCTTCTCTGTTGATCACGCCATTTGGACATCTCTTAGAGTCCGACTAACCCAAAACTTCTTAAAAATTTCCTTTTATGTCGGACGTATGCAAATTAGACTTATGGCGACGATGGGATAGGAAAGGGCTATGAGTGGGAAGGAAACAACCGTGGGCTTAAGATACAAAGTACAAAATGGGAAAACACGGAAAACCATCTTCACGGATACCGGAACCCACTATCTCCCGAATGCAATCTGACAGCTACGTGACCCAAACCGCGCAGCCACTTGCTCTGTTAGAGGTGAAATGTGTCCTCTCAAATTTTGAAGACATTGCCGCACGGAAATTATGGAATGGAAATGGCGTATGGATTTTTTTTTTTTTTTTTTTTTTGCTATTTGCTATTTGCTTTACGTCGCGCCGACACAGTTATGCCTTATGGCGACGATGGGATAAGAAAGGCCTAGGAATGGGAAGGAAGCGGCCGTAGCCTAAATTAAGGTACAGCCCCAGCATTTGCCTGGTGTGAAAATGGGAAACCACGGAAAACCATCTTCAGGGCTGCCGACAGTGGGGTTCGAACCCACTATCCCCGATTACTGGATACTGGCCGCACTTAAGCGACTGCAGCTATCGAGCTCGGTCGTATGGATTTTAGTGCCGGGAGTGTCCGAGGACCTGTTCGGCTCGCTAGATGCAGGTCTTTTGATCTGACTTCCGTAGGCGACCTGTGCGTCTTGATGAGGATGAAATGATGATGATTACGACACATAAACCCAGCCCCCGTGCCAGCGAAATTAACCAATGATGGTTAAAAATCCCGACCCTAGCGGGAATGGAACCCCTGTGACTAAAGGCCAGCACGCGAACTATTTAGCTATGGAGCCGGGTACGGCAATTATATTTCCCGAGTACAAACTTATGACTTAATGAACAGTACTATGCAACCAGTGCGATAAATATAGAGTAGCTAGATAAAAGAGTCCATCTCTAGACATGACAAAGTGCAACAACGTTTAAATATATAAACGATAACTCCTATGCCTCAATATTTTATACGTCCTGTCCAGAGAGAGTCAGTGAGGAAAAAATATATGGTTGAATGCATCTTTGCGTGACTAATTAAAAATATTTGCACGTAAATATTTTTACAAGTCCAGTGCTGTCATCCGACCAAATAACTGTCATATTCGTATTGCGCGGACGTTTTTCTATGAAGTACATTATTCCAGACCATTATTTGTATAACAGTATAAATATTCACGTTTACAATGCACTACTCCTATGAGGTTTAACTCTGAAGTGATTTGACGAGTCTTATTTTAACAAATTGCATTCGCTTTCCCTATCTGAAACATCAACAGGCAGTCTACGTAGATTGACGGTATTTATCCCAAATATAGGGTTTATTTTAGAATTTTCCCAAAATTTACCTCAGGGGACAGTCTCCCCGTAATTTAGGGTTAAGCACTCTTCCTCTTACAACAAAGCCTCGGGTTTGATTCGCGGCAAGATTAAGCATTTTTATCTGCATCTAAGCATTAGTTCGTGGTCCACTCAGTCTACGTAACAAAAATTGAGGAGCCCCAGCCTAGGAAGTCAAGAAATATGGCCGAGAAGATTAGTAACACTGACCACGTGTCACCTCGTAATCTGCAGATCTTCGAATTAAACAGCGGTCGCTTGGCCGGCCAATGGTCATCAGCACTGTATCAGCATGGGATTAGTTTTTATAGCCTGTTGCTCTTTCCTGATGGAAGCACTATCTTTGCATCTGTCTCTTGGCACAGATCAGAGCCAATTGTAGCTTCCAAAGAAGTCTCGATCTCATTTATGACTGTGACAGTTTGAAAGCTGCTAAGGTATGGGTGGTTCTGAGGAACGACTTGCGTATGAGGTGTCATTCATAGGGCTAGTCGTGAGGAAAGCAATGCCAAACTTCTTCACTATTCATCATGATTTGTACGCCTCATTATGGTATCGCCATCGCCTTTTGAGCTTGCTCTATAAACTTTTGTAATGCTATTTGAGGATCCATTCAGCCTCTAGGCTGAAGACACTGCACGGGAATGTTGGGATATTATATACGAGTAAAATTACGTGTCATGCATCGCTCCGCCATACAGTCAAATAAATGCACCTGCATGTATAAGGTGAGGAGTTTAAAAAGGAGTCTAGGATTATTGAAACATTATCCCTCTTCAAGGAAGAACATGAATATTTCATTAATAATTTTCAGGGAAAGAATAAACTATGGCTTATTCTACTAGTGAACTTTTTTTATTGGAAAGCTTTCGCACAATCCTATTGTAATTTCAGTCTTCTCGTGTGAAATTCTCAGAACTGCAGTCATACGATAATTCTCGAGGTTTATTCATTCATTAGGCTTACATAATGGACAGAAGAAGAAAATTGTCGGATTAGAAGGGACAGGAAAGAAGGGATGACACGAGGAGCCAGAATAAGAAATAAAAGGAAAGAGTTTGAGGGGAGGTGTGATAAGGATATATGAGAAGGAAGGGGATGGGAAACTAAGTATGGAAGAGAAGGAATGGTATAGCCAAGGAAAGAATAGGGTATGATGAAAAGAAGTGTGGAATAGTTTAGAGAAAATAGAGGACAAGACGAAGAAAAGAATTAAGCATAAGCAAAAAAGGACAAGGAAGTAGAGGAAGTGACGACAGGGAAAGAAATGGGAGTAGAAAGTACAATGAAGAAAGAGGAAAGAAAAGCAAAGAGATACGAAGAATGAAAAAGTTATCGAATTAAAGAGATTGGAAGAGAAATTTCGTAGAAGTTAACGGAAGCGTAAAGTTGAAGATTTATAGGAGGATAACGGAAATACAGAGGAAGGGCGAAGAAAAAATGCTAATAGGAAGTGAAGGACTGAAACAAAATGTAAGAGAACAGAAATTCAATTAGTGTACCAGAAGAGAGACGGAAAGTAGAGAGTTAGAACTGAAAGGATGAAAGAAAGTAAAGCGTAGAAACAACGGGAATGAGATGAAGAGGTTGATAAACGACAAATAAAGTAATTAGCATGCATGAAGGAATGTAGAAGGAAAGGGAACGACGTCTGGATGAAAGGGAGGAGAAAACGAAGACGAAAAAGTAGTAAAAGTTCAGATAAAGAAAATACAGGTAACAAATAGAACAGAGCATAAGTGAAGGACAGAGCAGATAAAAGGCGGATGAATGAAAGATAATACAAATAAAGAGAAGTAAGAGGAAGAAAAGAATAGAAAATGCGAGAGCGAGTAGCTGAGAAGAAATTGAAAGTCAGGCAAAGGATTGCAAAAGGCAAGGAAAGAGAAATGAAAAGTAAAGACATGAATATGTAGAGAAAAAGAACATTTCAGTAAACGAAGAGAGGAGGACGGAAACTGGGAGACACGAGAAATGAAAGAAAGTACGATTAGAGAGTAAATGAGAAGTGAAACAGCTGCGGTGATGAAAATGAGGAAGAAAGTAATAATTAAATAGAAAAGATAAATAACAAGAAGTAGAGATAGGGATAAAATGTTTTGAATTCCTCAGACGAGTCCGCTGAATATTGTTTTGCATGTTCCAGGTAAGGGAGATCGTTTCTTTTTAGTCCTACTCTCCACACCATACTCATTGAAGGACATACAATTGGCGCACAGAACTTGTTGCATAGTGACCACACACGCGCAAAGTAAATGATTTTGTTGACCAAACTCTCCAAGGCTTCCAGAATTATACATTAACGAGAACAGTATCTACAGTTCCTAATACGTCAGCAAACTTATTGTTGTTTCGAATCGTCGCATGGAGCAGAGAATCGTAGGGTTTGTTTCTGAATGGTGGGTGGGGGAGGGGTTGTATTTCAATGGTTTACCAGTAGATAGCCAGTTATAAGGTACAATCTATTTTATTAAAATAAGAGCGCATATCAAACAATATGATATAGAAGGGAATATGTCTGGCATGTATAAATCTATTCAATCATGTACCATAACGTATTAGGGACATTCAAGGTAAAAGAAGGAAGTCTTACGTGTTATAGGATGAGAATAATTTATTACTCCTGGAAGAGCATTAATCATTATTTGAGAGTCGTGAAAGGCATGTGCTTCGGGAAGAATGTTCGTCTAATCTTTTGTACATTATATCAATACGAAGTAATACTTCCTGTTCATATACATTTAAAGCATTCGGGAGATTATCAGTTCCAAACTCACCACCGGCAGACTTTAATTTGGTTTTCTACACTTTTGAATGTTCACATCAGGCTGATGCTAAGGTTGTATTTTCATTATAAGCTCACTGGTTACTTACTAGCCCTATTTAATAAAATCCCACCATCGTTGAAAATTTATCTGCGTTAGTGCAACCTTAAAGCACTAGCGGAATGAAACAATAATATTTTTTAAGGCTACGTTGTACAAAAACAATCCAGTTCATATGAAATTAATTCAAATATAAATATTTCATCAGAGGGAATCGTGTAGAAACTATATAAATCTGGAAGGGTTTATATCCTTTACGTCGCGCCGACACAGGTAGGTCTTATGGCGACGATGGGATAGGAAAGGGCTACGAATGGGAAGTAAGCAGCCGTGGCCTTAACATAAGGTACAACCCCATAATTTACATGGTGTGAAAATGGAAAACCACAGAAAACCATGTTCAGGGCTTCCCAATGCAAGCTCACAGCTGCGCTCCCCTAACCGCACCACCAACTCGCTTGACGAATGGAATTTAAATTACTTCATTATTCTTATTCATGGCCTCCGTGCTAAGTGAGACAGAGATGTTACTTGCATTCTTGGCCTCCTTTGTGTGCCAGAATTAACCTGGTACTTGCTTCTAGTTCAGACTGAGCGATCCGCAAAGCCATTTGCCGTGTTCAATAACTTCTCGACTTTCTGGACTGCGACTAGAAACCACCGCCTTCTGCGTGAATAGACCACATCGTAAGAATCTCAAATAGACAGATACCTAAGGATAACTAATATTCCCGAATATTTCGTTTGGATTGTACATTTCTCAAAAACGTAAAAGGTACCGGTAACTTAATTTGGACAATTATTTTCACACACAATATGTATTCATTACTTTATTTTATTTATTAAAATGGGTAGAAAATACATTTTAAAAATTCATAATAGCAGAAGAAGAAGTATAAGTAGAAGGGTGCATGTTTGCATTCCCTAAACTGTTTAGAAAATAAATTTTAAAAATCGATATGTTTTAGCATAATAGCAGGCTTAATATTCTGAGTCACGCCATGTATGGAAAGACATTAAGGAATGCAATCATGCACCCTTCTTCTTCTCCTTCTTCTTCTTCTTGTCATCATCATCACCATTATCTTCTTCTTCTTCCTCCTGCTTTTCCCGCATCTGTGGAGTCGCGGGTGCGATATAAGTCACACATGTGGATTTTGCCCTGTTTAAGACCGGATGCCCTTCCGGACGCCAAACCTATAGGGAGGGATCTAATCACTATTGCTTGTTTCTGTGATCGTTGGTAGTGTGGTGTGTTGTCTTATATGAAGAGGAAAGTGTTGTGACAAACACGCCTCAACACTGTCCATTCAGCCAAAAAGTCAGACCAAGCATGCACACTTACAATCTCATTGTAGTAGTTCTTCGGTAGGCTGATCCACTCCTGTATTTGTGAGATCGGGAGAGGGTGGGTTCGGAAGATAACGGGTTACAAATCATTTCAGTGTCCCGACGTTTCGCCGAAGACTGCATTCGGCCTTATCAGCGGTCCGGACTGACTTCGGTAGCAGCGAAGCTCACAGTGGAATGGAGTGGTGTTGCAATTCCACCTCAATGTGTAGTGCAGTCTACGGTGCGCTGCTCAGCTGTGCTGACTGAAGGAGTATAACAGATTAGCTGGCTGGGACAGGTAGACAGATCATCAGTCGCTGAACACTCGCTGCTAGCAGGCCATGACATACAGTACAGCAACACCAAAGTACTGTCCGCTACTGTATCTTATCACGCCGGGCTATAGAGGGAAGCCATTGAAATCCTGAAGCACACTAACATCTTTAACCGCAAGGAGAAATCTGAACGGATAAACAAAGCCTGGTTTCCAGTCCTGAAAGCATTAAATGCCCGTCACTGCCAAGCCAGATAGACGTACATCAGGCTCCTTAATGCTTCAATCATTGGCTGAAAAACAGCGAATCAGCCCCTCCAGTATGCTGGACCAATGGGTGAGAAGCGCACCGTAACCTGCACTATATAATAAGGTGGAATTGCAACACCACACACATCCTCAAAACCAATAATCCTTTTCTTCCCTGCCTCCTTCTTCCTCCAGTCTCTCACAACTCTGCCTAATCCCCTGGCCAGGGATAAGGCGACACCCTCTAGGTGGCCCACCCCACCCCTTCAGGTTGGGGAATGGAAACTTGCAAGCAACAACACAACCACTCCATTCCACTGTGAGTTTCGCTGCCACTGAAGTCAGTCGGAGCCCTTGATAATCCCGAACGCAGTCTTCGGTGAAACTGCAGGACCGTCACAAGCTCCTGTACCGCGGCCTACAAGCCCGGAAAATACTAAAATAATTTGTAACGCCAGCCGTGAATGCCGCAACTGCTACATAACGAGTTTCAACTCCACTGTCGGCAGGCCTGGAGACGGGAAATGGTACGGCTGTCCTCAATTAAGATGAAGGTCGTTTCCTTCCCATTCCTAGCCTTGTACGGTTCCATCAATGCCATTAGAGACTTCTCTATATCGGTGCGACATAAAAAGGTAAAGAATAATAAGAATTTTTACCTGCAATTTCTTTGCAGGTCTTCATGGTCGGTCCGGAGGTGAATTTGCTTTAACAAAATGTGAAGAACGAGTTCAATGTTGTGCTAACATACAGGCTCCTCTCGTTGATGGTTAAGTAATTAAGTGAGTGTCAGATGCTTCTTGTACGTACCCACCAACTCTGACATAACGTAATATTGTTCGCGGTGATTGTGGTTGTATGGAGAGGGAGTCCCCTCTGAGGTGTTTACTGCTGCTAACTCGTCCAACCCCTCGAGGTGATTGACAGGGTGATTATCAACTGTATGCTGCTTCATAGCCGCTGTAATAATGCTACAAGAAGCTCAGGAGTCTGTGAAACGATAAAATATTAGTTTTTAATGAACACAAATGAGCTGTAAATCTTGCTCTCCATATAAGACTCCTGAACAAACTTAGAAACAATAATTGAAGAATACTGTTTGATAGCAAGTTCCAGATAAGCCGTTTGGACATTGGGGTCCTATGTTACTGTGTGCGAGTTCAAATCCCACTGCAGTAGGTTGGCTTTCATATAAGGATGGACCTATGTCAGTTAATACAATGGTACATCATGTATTAATCCG
Organism: Anabrus simplex; assembly: GCF_040414725.1. Classification (NCBI taxonomy): domain Eukaryota; kingdom Metazoa; phylum Arthropoda; class Insecta; order Orthoptera; family Tettigoniidae; genus Anabrus; species Anabrus simplex. Next base: position 114,742,399 of record NC_090269.1, on the reverse strand, counting down.
TTTCAAGCAGTAATCAGAATCTTCGTCATTCATTAAGTCTCATAGGAGAAGGACCCCTTAAGCACATATTATTATTATTATTATTATTATTATTATTATTATTATTATTATTATTATTATTATTGTACCGGGCGGTACACCTCCACACCGTTTATTTAAAAGTTGCGCCAGGTAATACTCCTCTTCTGGAGGAAATCTGAACTTTATCTACGGTCTTAATTTTCAAATTTCTCAGAAGATGTCACTACCTGGAAAATTTTGAGTTTGTGAACTGTGTCATTTTCGATGTACTTTTGTTTTGCTTGTATTAAGAAGTGTGAACTTTCTCTTCTAGAGGACACTACTGAAGATCAACAATAGTGCAACCTAGTGCAGAGTCAAAGAACTATTTTGTTGGAGAAAATTTAATTTCAGGAGTTTGTTCTTTGTTAAATTTATTTCTATCATTGTTTAAGTTGGCAATATTTACCCCTTTCTTCCCCTTGCTTTGAATGTATCCAATCACGAATTTCTTCAATGAATTTCTGGCCAATCAGGGGTATCTTCCCCCACCTTGGATCTGTTGCGGGGTCCTACCCAATAAAATCTTTGTGGGAGGGTGTTTTCTTTCCCCTAACGCCTAGAATTCTCTGCGAGAGTATTTAAACTGCTGATTTTAGGGTCTCCGGGCCACTTCTGTTCCATCTTTCTGTGTATTAAGTACATAGCAGGAGGCGGGAAGCGCCTCTTTCCTCGGCAGCGTTCTACTACCAGGTAATGGCCTATTAATATCTTCTTTTCTTGCTAGGTCGGCAGTTTAACTCTCGCGGCGGGTTCGAAGCGTTTTCCATAATGTAACCTTTTCCTAAAATGTAACTACTCTTTTCTTCTATTCTCTTGTAAAGCTACATTATGGGATAGAGAGTGCTAACCCTCTCGAGTTCCCACTCACATCGTCTTGAGGTGAACTTATTTTTCTCAACCAATTCTCCCGTAATGTAATGTAAATTGCCATTAAGTCACCTCCGTAGTATGGGATTAGCCCTTGTAGTAACGGCCTAGTGCCAAGTAGGTCTTAAGCAAAGTGTATTAGGAGTGCAAGTTCGCCTCCTCTCAAGTTGTATTTTAGAGGTCATGTATTAATCTTTTCTCTCCTAATAGACCTCAGTAGGTTGGGTATTTTACCCCTGTGTATATGTCCTTTGAGGACAACTTGAAAGTTGAGTTTGGTGTGGCCTGGGAGAGGCTTAACTTTAAGAGCGAGTGGCTCTTTTCTAAAACTGAGAGTTGTATGCCTCGAGGAGGCTTTGCTGTGTAATTTGGAGCAAGGGCTCCAGGGTTTGATTGGGGTCTTCTGCCCCTTTTGTTGAAATTGGTATATCGTAAAGTTGAGCTAGTTGCTCAAGAATTGTTTTTTCAGGGCTCGAAGCCCAAATTCTTTAATCCCTGTAATTGTACATTTCAAGTTGTATTTCGGCTACTAAGTACCTGTTCTATTTGTTGTTACCTAATTTTGAAAAGAAAATATAACCTTGTTAAAATTTTAAATTTAATTTCTCTTTAGTAGCTTGAGACCTATTCACCACCCAGCACCTTCTTTCATGCTTAACTACCACAAAAACACGGTAACAAGTGGTAGCAGAGCGTGGTTGAATGGGTCTCAATTTAGCCCCTTTTGACGGCTAAACATTGCTTTAATTCGAACTCTAACAATTTTCTCAGTTGCTGGAATTTTTTGAGTTTTTCAAAATTGTTCGGTCATCATGCCCGGCCCTCGCGATGTTCTCCTCCTTAATTACTTGCGCAAGGAGGAGTTGATATATGAATTGACTATTAGAAATGTGCAATCTGGAGGCACGGTTGCAATAGACACTAACAAGCTTAGAGAGTCCCTTGATTTGCCCATTTCCGTCCCCAATTTGGGAGAGAAAGAAATTGACGACTCTCTTTCCACGATCACGGAGAATATTACTGGGCTAGCTTCTGTAGTTAGTTTTTTTGATGAAAATGATCCATCTCCTAATCAAATTAAGCGTGTGCAAGGCAGACTATATCACTTTTCAAATAGAGTTAATGATCTGTTGTCTCTAAAGGTGAATGACGTTCAGAGGAAGGAAGCTAATACGCTCCTTGAAACTATTTCTGAATTGTCTAGTAAAGTCACTCTATTGTTAACGGGGGAGGCTCCTCCCAAATCTGATCAACCCTCCATAGTGAATGCAGGCAGTGAGGAAGCGCCTCCCAAGGGAGAAGTTAATAGGATAACCGTTGCTGCTCAAACTATCTCTGCCCCATTGGACAACGAGTCTGAACGCCGTGCATCGTTGGGTAACATCCGTTCTGAATTAACTTCTTTGCCATTGAAACCTTTACCTACTATGTCACCCGGGTTTAGTAGCTTGCCTCATCCATTGGCAATGTTGCTAAGAGGTATCTCTAAGTTTTCTGTCAACACCACCAGTGAAGTAATTTCGTTTTTAAGATTTCTAGTGGAATTTCAGGATCACGCCCTTGTGTTTTCTCTTTCCCCTTGTCAGATTTTGCAAATTATCTATCCGTATGCTATTGGTGTTCTCTCAGATAAAATAGTAAGAGCCATTGCTGAACAGTCATCTATTGAAGATTTTCACGCACACTTGCTTGCAAATTTCATTCCTGCCCGCGCGAGGTCATCTCTGATTCAGAAATACTATTATCGAGTACAGAGGTTGGATGAAAACTTGGCTGATTTCATACAGGACATTAAGTTTTATACTAGGGTGTTTGCCCTTCATTTTCCTGAAGATCAGATTGTACAGGCTATTGTAGAGGGAATTTCACCTCCCTATAGGTCATATTTGTGTTTCGCGGCGTGCCCGCAAACTTTCTCTGAACTTGAAGCATTGGCCGTTTCAGCGGAAGGAGTTAGATACGCCGATTCTTTGCGTGTCGCGAAAGAACCCCCGCCTTCCTTTTGTAACACTCGGCCTCCACCTCGCCGACCAGTCAATCCCCGTAAATGTTATGCTTGCGGGTCGCCTGACCATCTGCGGAATAAGTGTCCTCTGATCAAGTCTAGTAGGGCAAATAATGGAGCTGGTTCATCACAAGGCTGTTTTAAATGTGGGGCCTTCTCACATATCGCTAAGAATTGTCCCAATTCGAATAGCACCCCCTCCTGCTCAACTTCTGGTGTAACTTCCAACAACAATCAAAAGTGACTAGTGGCTTCGGCTGAGTCAACTAATTCTGCTTCCCAAGGCTCAGCCCCTGGCAAAAAGGTCGAGAATTCAGGGAACGATAAGTCTTCGAATACATCTTTTGAATGCCCCAAAGAGTGTCTTAGGATTGCGGCGGATACCCCCGCACCTGTTCCTTTTCTTAAGATTGAGTTAAATAACGAGCCTATAACAGCTCTCTTAGATTCAGGCAGTGTTTGTTCCATTATTTCGGCTGTATGGTACTCGAAATTGAAATCTGTTTGTAAACTACCTGTCTATGACTCTCCTCGTATTCAATATGTTTCGGCTAATTCATCTCCATTAGAAATTCTAGGTTCCGTACTGGTCAAAATTCGTATTTTTAAATTTACCTGGAAAATTAAACTGTTTGTGGCTAAGCACTTGTCTTGCCCCATCATACTGGGAGCGGACTTTATTTCTCACACTGGTCTTGTGCTCGATCTCCAGTCTAGGTCGTGCACATTCAAATTTGCTTCTAGTTGTAAAATACCACTATTAAAGTGTAATTCTGTGTCATGTTCTTCTATTTCGCCTACCCAGGATGAGATGTTGTTAGACCTTAGACATCTACCTGAGGAGCAGGCTGATAGTATTCGCAAACTGTGTCAGTCGTTTCCCGAGGTGTTCTCTGATTCTCTTGGTGTTACTGACCTTATTGAATACAAAATTGAGGTTACGGATTCGATTCCTGTCCGTTTTCCACCGTATAGGCTATCTCCACCTAAAATGAAGGCTCTGAAAGAAATCATCGATCAGATGTTGAAGGATGGTATTATTAGGCCCTCTAAGTCGGCGTATTCATCGCCTATTTTTCTAGTCCCGAAACCCCAAGGAGGCTTCAGGCCTGTCATTGATTACAGGGCTCTCAATCGGAAGGTGGTGTTGCAATCTGTGCCCCTTCCCGACCTTCATTCTTGCTTTTCATGGTTTCGTAAGGCCAAGTTCTTCACTATCTTGGACTTGAATCAGGCCTATAATCAAATTCCCCTTGCCGAAGAGTCTAAACACCTTACAGCGTTTGCCACGGACTGGAATTTATATGAATACAACCGCGTGCCTTTCGGGCTCCCCACGGGAGCAGCTGTACTCACTAGGCTACTAGATAGGGTCTTCTCCGACATCAAATTTGAGTACTTATATCACTACTTGGATGATGTCGTCGTATTTTCAGAGACTTTTGAAGAGCATCTAGATCATCTGCGAGAAGTTCTCGATCGACTTCGTAAGGCGGGGTTAACTGTTAAGTTGTCCAAGGTTGCCTTCGCTAAGCCCTCTATGTCTTTCCTTGGGCATATTGTGTCACCTGATGGTGTAGCTGTCGATCATTCTAGAACTCAGGCCATCCGTGATTTTAAACCTCCCAAGGACATTAAAGGTATCGCCAGGTTCATTGGCATGGTGAATTTCTTCAGGAAGTTCATTCCTAATTTTGCTAATAGAGCGGCGCCCTTAAACCTTCTTCGTAGGAAAGGCATCAAATTCGAGTGGGGACCTTCTCAACAAGCCGCTTTTGAAGACCTTAAATTAGCTCTTTGTAATGCCCCTGTTCTTGCTATGCCTGATTTCTCGAAGAAATTCATCGTCCAAACCGACGCGTCGTCGTCAGCGGTAGCTGCAGTCCTTCTTCAAGAGACTGAACTAGGGAGGCGCCCCATCGCCTATGCATCTAGGACTTTGTCGGCTCAAGAAGCCAAGTATTCCATCTATGAGCTCGAAGGTTTGGCAGTTTTATTTGCCTTAGAAAAGTTCCGTCTCTATCTGGAACATGTCAAATTCGACCTGGAGACAGATAACCAAGCCTTAAGCTGGGTCTTAGGTAGGCCGCGTCGTACTGGTCGTATAGCCCGTTGGGCTATCCGTATTTCTGCCTTCCAATTCGATGTCAGGCATATCAGAGGTACTGAAAATGTGGTTGCTGATGGACTCAGCCGTATGTTTTCAAACGACGTTGAGAACCATGAACCGGTCGACCGTTCATCACCTCCCGAGTCCACACTAGTTGATGTTAGTGCCATTTTAACTGATGCCCCCATGCTCTTTAGGGATATCGAGAAATACCAACGTGAAGATCCGACGCTGGCTCCGATAATGGAAACCCTTTCTTCTGGGGAACATGCTGTCCCTTATGTTCTGAGGAATGGTGTTCTATGTTGCCCTTCGAGGCATGATAAGTTGATGAAAGTTGTTGTTCCAGCTGTTCTCGTGCCTATGATCTTCAAATACTATCATGAGACCCCATTGGGGGGGCATCTTGGAATCTTTAAAACCCGTGAAAAGATTCGTGAAAGGTTCATCTGGAAAGGTATGGACGGTGAAATTCGTGAACTTGTAAAAGCTTGTAAATCTTGTTTGATCAGTAAACCCACCATGTCCACTAAAGTAGGCCTTTTGTCTTCTCATCAAGCGTCGCGCCCCATGGAACGCCTGTATATTGATTATGTAGGACCCTTCCCCCAGTCGAAGGGAAATGCCAACAAATTTATCTTTGTATGCGTAGATGGTTTTACCAGATTTTCTTGGTTATTTCCGACTAAGCTGGCTACCGCTCAGTCCACCATTACTTGCCTAAATTCTATTTTCGCTTCTTTTGGTCCGTGCCAATACATTGTATCTGATAATGCTAAGGCTTTTACATCTAATTTATTTCGTAAATTCTGTTTTGACTTGTCCATCTCTCATGTAACTACTTCTGCTTATTACCCGCAACCATCTCTGGCTGAACGAGTTAACCGTAATCTCAGGTCCGCTCTCATTGCTTATCATCATGAAGACCCTTCCAGGTGGGACACGTCCCTGCATTGGTTAGCTTTTGCTTTGAATTCGGCGGTTCATGAATCTCACAAGTTTACTCCAGCTTCTTTGATGTTCAAGTTTGTTCCCAACTCGCCGCTCTCTAACCTCTGGTCTCTGAGTGACATTCTGCCCGAGACAATAGATCCGGACAACATTAAAGATCTTTGGAAGAAGGCTAAAGCTAATCTTAAAGTATCTCATGAAAAGGTTAGGGAAAGGTATGATCGTGGACGGAGACCCACCACCTTGAAGGTAGGTGACCAGGTTATGGTCAAAAATTTTGTTCCCGCGGGCAAGCTTGCCCCCAGATTTCATGGGCCTTGTATCATTCTCGATTTTCTTACGCCGGTTACCTTATTGCTAAGTAATCCAGCCACCGAGAGGATATTTAGGGTTCACCTGTCCCAGGTGAAACCGGTGTAATTTCTGTGTTAACTTGCTTCATATTATTTTGAAAGGATATGAAGGTTATATTTTTTTTTGAGTTTCACTTTTAAGGCATTCTGCCCCTTCTATAGGATTTTGTTTCTTATGTAAGCATGTTTGTGAAACCTGCCCCGACCCATTAAACTGCCATCCTGTCTTTGCCACGGCCATTACCACGCTCCCGTCTCCTGCTCCACTCTACACAGTGGCTTAATGAATACCATGAATATCTGCACGCCGCTGGCCCCTCACTCTCACTACAAGCCTGTACCCTCAAAGAAAATGATTGTCCAACACAATTCTGCCGCCTAGCTTTAATGTTTCAGCGCCCCCGCAGCCGCGCAGCGCCGTGCAGCGACTGGGGAGGGGGATGGGCCCCCTCCTCTCCAGCGAGGACGACATGTGCACGGCGAGCCGGAGCTCACCTCCCGGCCAAGGCTGATGTGCGGCGCACGACGTGCTACTGGCCCGCAGCCTGTATATGTTCACCGCGGGCGCGGCGTGCTTCTACACCTCTGCTCCCCTCATAGTGCGGGCGAGCGGTATCTCAGGGTACTTAAGGGGTCCGAGCGGCCTCCCTTGGACGCAAGCTGCAACGGCCGGTCTGGCCATCCTTCTTAATCTACATCAGCTATATGGACTGTCACCCTAAGCAATAACTACTCTTGGAAATTCAGCAGCAATATTTGGTGGACATTGCAAATTTTTCCTTCACCTTTAAGTATTAAAAGCTTATCTTCAGAAATTCAACTTCGATAAACATAAAAACCTTACGTTACCAACTGCAACAAAAATTTTGGAACTGAATTAAGAAATTTCTCAAAAACTTCTGCAAGTTATCTTAATATCAACATCAAAACTTGGAACTTATTTTCAAACAAACGTTTATGTTCTTCTGTGTTACCCCTTGGATGAACTTTTGGGGGGGGAGGTCTGTACCGGGCGGTACACCTCCACACCGTTTATTTAAAAGTTGCGCCAGGTAATACTCCTCTTCTGGAGGAAATCTGAACTTTATCTACGGTCTTAATTTTCAAATTTCTCAGAAGATGTCACTACCTGGAAAATTTTGAGTTTGTGAACTGTGTCATTTTCGATGTACTTTTGTTTTGCTTGTATTAAGAAGTGTGAACTTTCTCTTCTAGAGGACACTACTGAAGATCAACAATAGTGCAACCTAGTGCAGAGTCAAAGAACTATTTTGTTGGAGAAAATTTAATTTCAGGAGTTTGTTCTTTGTTAAATTTATTTCTATCATTGTTTAAGTTGGCAATATTTACCCCTTTCTTCCCCTTGCTTTGAATGTATCCAATCACGAATTTCTTCAATGAATTTCTGGCCAATCAGGGGTATCTTCCCCCACCTTGGATCTGTTGCGGGGTCCTACCCAATAAAATCTTTGTGGGAGGGTGTTTTCTTTCCCCTAACGCCTAGAATTCTCTGCGAGAGTATTTAAACTGCTGATTTTAGGGTCTCCGGGCCACTTCTGTTCCATCTTTCTGTGTATTAAGTACATAGCAGGAGGCGGGAAGCGCCTCTTTCCTCGGCAGCGTTCTACTACCAGGTAATGGCCTATTAATATCTTCTTTTCTTGCTAGGTCGGCAGTTTAACTCTCGCGGCGGGTTCGAAGCGTTTTCCATAATGTAACCTTTTCCTAAAATGTAACTACTCTTTTCTTCTATTCTCTTGTAAAGCTACATTATGGGATAGAGAGTGCTAACCCTCTCGAGTTCCCACTCACATCGTCTTGAGGTGAACTTATTTTTCTCAACCAATTCTCCCGTAATGTAATGTAAATTGCCATTAAGTCACCTCCGTAGTATGGGATTAGCCCTTGTAGTAACGGCCTAGTGCCAAGTAGGTCTTAAGCAAAGTGTATTAGGAGTGCAAGTTCGCCTCCTCTCAAGTTGTATTTTAGAGGTCATGTATTAATCTTTTCTCTCCTAATAGACCTCAGTAGGTTGGGTATTTTACCCCTGTGTATATGTCCTTTGAGGACAACTTGAAAGTTGAGTTTGGTGTGGCCTGGGAGAGGCTTAACTTTAAGAGCGAGTGGCTCTTTTCTAAAACTGAGAGTTGTATGCCTCGAGGAGGCTTTGCTGTGTAATTTGGAGCAAGGGCTCCAGGGTTTGATTGGGGTCTTCTGCCCCTTTTGTTGAAATTGGTATATCGTAAAGTTGAGCTAGTTGCTCAAGAATTGTTTTTTCAGGGCTCGAAGCCCAAATTCTTTAATCCCTGTAATTGTACATTTCAAGTTGTATTTCGGCTACTAAGTACCTGTTCTATTTGTTGTTACCTAATTTTGAAAAGAAAATATAACCTTGTTAAAATTTTAAATTTAATTTCTCTTTAGTAGCTTGAGACCTATTCACCACCCAGCACCTTCTTTCATGCTTAACTACCACAAAAACACGGTAACAATTATTATTATTATTATTATTATTATTATTATTATTATTATTATTATTATTATTATTATTATTATTCCTTCATGCCCAACTAAGGATTGCGATTAAACTTATTTAGCTGATGAAGTTGCTTTTTCCTTCTCCCAAAATCACTTCATCTTCTCGCTTTGGCTTTTCCTGCAATCTTCTGACCAGGTTTTCTTGGTAGAAGTGCTTGGATGGTGTGTAAAGCAAGGATTACCGACTATTTTTCTGAACTTAAATCTGTCCAATACAATGATGCCTATTTCCTGATAAACTTTTTCCAACTTCGAATAGCCAATTGTTTTTTACCTTCATTGCTAAGGCAAGGTTCAGAATTCATTGAGTCATTCTTCTTCTCATTATTATTTCAGTATTTCCAAACCTTGCCGGCCCCGTGGTGTAGGGGTAGCGTGCCTGCCTCTCGCCCGGAGGCCTCGGGTTCGATTCCAGGCCAGGTCAGGGATTTTTCTCTCGACCTGAGGGCTGGTTCCAGGTCCACTCAGCCTACGTGATTAGAATTGAGGATCTATCTGACGGTGAGATGGCGGCCCCAGTCTCGAAAGCCCAGAATAACGGCCGAGAGGATGCGTCGTGCTAACCATACGACCGCCCGTAACCTGCAGGCCTTCGGGCTGAGCAGCGGTCACTGGTCAGGCCAAGGCCCTTTCAAGGGCGTTAAGTGCCGTGGGGTTTCTTATGTCGAAAACTTGTGCCGCTTCTATGCGGGGTTGAGTACGAAGTGAGATATCTGCATGGTATAGACTGACTGATCTCCAATACCTTGTCGCGACGTGGAAGCGCTTCCAACATCCAATGAAGCTTATCCCCAAAATTATGACTCTCCTTCTTCGAGGCTCCGTCAAGATCCTGAGACACCACCTCTACAGGTCTGAAATCCCGCACTAATTATATTGTTTCTTAATGATTTATAGATTTCTTCAATTAACTAAACTGTATATATAATTTTATATGTTTTACCTTGTTTTCCCCTGTGAATAGTCTTTGCCTAAAGCAAACGAGCAGAATCTCGAATGTTTCAGTACCCAAAAAATTATTTGCGTAAGTGTTTAGTTTCTTATCCTTCAGCGGACTCTTCTTTCTTTCTTTTTCTTTCTGAATCCGATTACCCTCTAGGATTGGTTTTTCCCTCGGACTCATCGAGAGACCCCACCTCTACCACCTCAAGGGCAGTGTCCTGGAGCGTGAGACCTTGGGTCGGGGTTACAACTTGGGCGGAGGACCAGTACTTCCCCTGTTATCCTGAACAGGACTTGTAAGGGATGGGAAGATTGGAAGGGTTATGCAAGGAAGAGGGAAGGACATGACCGTGGCCTTAAGTTAAGTACCATCCCGGCACCATCCCAGCATTTACCTGGAGGAGAAGTGGGAAACTAGGGAAAACCACTTCGAGGATGGCTGAGGTGGGAATCGAACCCACCTCTACTCAGTTAACCTCCTGATGCTGAGTAGACCCTTGTCCAGCCCTCTTTTCAAATTTCGTGGCAAAGCCTGGAATCGAACCCAAGCCTCCGGGGGTGGCATCTAATCACGCTAACCTCTACACCACAGAGGTGGACCCTTCGACGGACTCAATCTGTTTACTGGTATGTGACTTACAGGCTCACACGGTAGAGCGCTGGGTTTCTGAAATGAAGTTGGTGGTTTATATCCCGCTCTAGTGTTACAATATTGGAAATTGCCCGAATACTCTATCCTGTCTCATATCGGTAGATTTACTTACACATAAACTATTTAAGGGGGCAAGATTTCGGCACTTCGGTGTCTCCAGAAAAGTAGTTCGTAGCACGTTAAATTATTATTATTATTATTATTATTATTATTATTATTATTATTATTATTATTATTATTATTATTATTATTTATGGCGAACAGATTAGATAAGATATAGAATGCAGTAAATACGTGGAAATGGAAGACTTAGCACAAGAATGGGAGATGCATCAAAAAATCTGTTGAGTGATGACTCAAACATTATTATTATTATTATTATTATTATTATTATTATTATTATTATTATTATTATTATTATTATTATTATTATTATTATTATTATTATTATTATTATTATCTTAGTTGCCATTGTACGATTTTTTCCAGTTTCATATACGGCTCATTTGGAGCTTAGAGGTTTAATACAGTGAAGTGTATTTCATTGATGTAAGGTACACGCTGATAAATGTGAGAAGTAAGGCGAGATGTAACAAAGGGATCCAGTTGTCGAATTTGGCAGCATAATCAATAGAAGTGTCAGCTCAGCTATAGCTGTTCGTCTCACACCTTGGAAGTCATTTATAATCACACACTCTCCAATCTGAGACGTGATATTCCATCTCGTTGTTCGTCAAGGTGAACAATACCGTGATAAAATGCGCTGGTGATGAGGACATTAAAGATGAGAGCCAGAAGGTTAGAGTTCGATTTAATGTCAATACAAGAATATTCTAAACGTGATACCAAAGGTAGAAAGTTTACTTGAAATTATTTCACCTGTAAGTCGTCTCCAGGAGTTCCAACCAACTATTACTATACATAAATATACAACAGAGTTGGCAGGTACCCGCGTGTTTGTTGATGAAACAGTTATATTTTCCTTGTAAATAAGTTATTTAAAAATCTAAGACATTATAAAAGGTGGTCGGAAACAAAGTGAACAGAATATAAGAGCGTTAGACCGTTCGTCGTACTGATAAGTAATTTGAACAAATTACGTCGATATGTCGCGCCCTTATTAGCTGCTGAAATTAGCCAATCAGATCGCTTCGCGGGCGAATTCTAATAGACTTGATGAGGCGGTGTTGCTAAATCTTTACGGGGCTTGGGCAGGCTTGAGAACCATGCCTAGAAAGAAGCATCAGTCCTTAATACACTCTGGGTTTCATCCAATACCACCGCAGCGTATTTGCTATGGGCCGAACCTATCGGTACGGAGGCCTTTGTTCAAGTTCCTCCCCTGGAGAAGTATATTTCTTCCAAGGGCGCTCTAAAATCACGACGCGAACTGATTGGCTATCTTCAGAAGCTGACAAAATCATTTTGTCATGTATTAACACACATCGTTTTTACATAAATTGCATGAATTACATTATTTTCTTTTTTATTCTATTGCTACTTTCAGTGCTTAAGATACCAGGTTAGTGGATGGTAAAAATAATACTAAAACATATAAAAGGCCTTATTATATTTAAAAGACAATCTACATTTTTCTGTATAGAACTTCAGGATAAACTACATAAAGTGTCCTTACATTTCAAGGTAAGATGTACGGAATGTTTGCCTTTCCAACTCTTAACCAACCGACGAACAGTTGACCATGGGAGAAGCACGGTTTCCGAAGAACAAATACTACAACTTTTGAGTGATTGCCCTTTGCCCTGTCGATTCACACAGGGAAACTCAAACGAAGGAGGAACCGAAGGGATGATTCGAAACCGAGGAGTAAATAATACTTCACTCGCCATAACGGTCGATTCGGTATTATTCGGTATTAGATTCTTGACTGAGAGTCGTGTTGCATTGCAGAGGGAAGGAGGATTCATATTCCACAATCCTCCGCTCCAAGATGTTCGAGGGTACTCCAGAAGACTCAATGTTGTTGAAACAGCTCTGCCTAGTAGCTGACAGCGTCACCTGTATTACATTTCGTGCCGATTGACTTGTAAATTTGTAGAACACCGGATAATTCTTGTAAAATTTGCATGCTGATGACGCTGACAGGTTCATTTCTTGAAGCAAAAATTGCTCTTTGACACAGCCTTGAGTGATCGGCGAAATGCTGTACCAACGTATGTTAAGTCCGGCTCCATTGGTAAATGGTTAGCGTACTGGCCTTCGGTTACAGGGGTCCCGAGTTCGATTCCCGACAGGGTGGGGAATTTTAACCATCATTGGTTAATTTCGCTAGCACTGGGGCTGGGTGTATGTGTCGTTGATCATCCTTTCATCCTCATCATGACGCGAAGATCGCCTACGGACGTCAAATCAAAAGACCTGCACCTGGTGAGCCGAACATGTCCTCGGACACTCCCGGCACTAAAAGCCATACGCCATTTCAATTTCAAAGTATGTTAAAAATTTCACATCTCTGCGTGCAATAGATTTTACTGGGCACCGCACACATGCACACAACAATTTCCGGATCTCACGGACGGCTTATGGCTCCTCGTGTTGGGGACCGAAAATGACTTCTTACGCCATGGCTCCTTGACTTGCATTACTAACTTATGGAGGCCTAGGGTGTCTAGCGACAGTGAATCTATACATTTTATCTTGGTGACAGCATGTTGAATTGTCATATCTTAACACCACTTTTCAGCCGGTTTTTCATTCGTAACTCACCAACGAATGCTGAAAAGAAAAATCAGACTTCGATGTGTATATGAACCCCCTTCAGTTCACCTCTCTGTGCCGCAACTTTCGCTGGACATCGCACACACGTACACACACAACCACTTTCTTGTATTATAGATAACAAATAGAATTCTTACTCGCCGTTGATACTGGCTCTTTAGCTGAATGCTCAGCGTGACGGCTTTCAGTTCAAAGGTCCCCGGGTTCGATTTCCAGCATTGTAGGAGACTATAATATTAAATGGTTAATTCCCTTGGCTTAAGGAATGGGTATTTGTGCTATATCCAACATTTATACAACTCACACACACCACACACAACTCTAAACTTTACCACAGAAACTCGCAGTTTTCTATGCTCAGCAGATGCCATCCACCATCATAGGAGGGTCTGCCCTACAAGGGCTGCAACAAGCTAGCATTACACCCGCAATATTTAAAGAAGCACTCTGACAGATTGGGCTGGAGGGAGGAGCATTGCACGTGTGAATGCACAGTGTGGCCTCATTCCTGCATTCCTTTCTTCCTCCCCTCGCTTTCGGCTCACATGTTCGTTCGTCCTGACCACTCAGAAGTAAAAGGTTTGGCAACTCCAAGCAACTCGATACGGCAAGCAGGCTTGTACCTAAGGCAACCGCATTGGGCACGCAGACGTTTCCATGGCAACCATACACCCTACTCCCTTCTTCCCATCCAGGTAGGCAGTAAACGGGCCTCACTCTAATACCTGTCAGAATGCATCTTTCGATATTAGGACTATAGTCACATGAAATTGTTACTGTACCGGGAGGTACACCTCAACGCCGCGCATTCAAAATGAGCGCCTTAAGAACTCCCCTATCGATCAAAAAGTGAAACTAATAATAATAATAATAATAATAATTTCGTGTTGCTATTTCTAGCCGAGTGCAGCCCTTGTAATGCAGACCCTCCGATGAGGGTGGGCGGCATCTGCCATGTTTAGGTAACTGCGTGTTATTGTGGAGGAGGATAGTGTTATGTATGGTGTGTGAGTTGCAGGGATGTTGGGGGCAGTACAAAAACCCAGTCCCCGGGCCATTGGAATTAACCAATGACGGTTAAAATCCCCGACCCGGCCGGGGATCGAACCCGGGACCCTCTAAACCGAAGGCCAGTACGCTCACCATTCAGCCAATGAGTCGGACAAAGTGAAACTAATAACACAACAAGTTGGAACTATAATCATAAGATGTCACAACTTAAATATTAAGTAATTCTTTTGTTGTGAAGTTTCCTAAACTGACTGAATTTCTCCTTGTTTTGTCTTGATATACATCAAGAAGATTGGACATTTTTCTACAGATGACACTACTAAAAATTATGACCATGCACTCAGGTGCAAAGTGAAAGAATTTATAATTTAAAGTAGTTCTCTGTTCTTTTATTTGTGGATTGTCAATACTTCCTTTCCGTTCCGCCAGTTTTGAATCGGACCAATCATAAATTTTGGTTATTAATTTACAACCAATCCCACATTTCTTGTTCACTTTGTGTTATCCAATAAAAATTAAGAGGCTGTGTCCTGATTACTCTTGAATGGTCTCGAACCTTCCTGAGGATCTATAAACTGCGGCTTTTCACGTTTCCTTGCCAAATGATCGTGGTCTTTCTAAGTGTGTGTGTTTAAGCAGGAGGCGGGCGGCCTCTTTCCTCGGCAGCAGAACGTCTATAAGGTAATGGCCACATAACTTCGTTCTTTCTTGCCACCTCCGCAAATTATTCCGAGGGGATGGTCCGAATCTTTACTATGTAACCTACTTTTCTAAAATGAAACTTTTCCTTTGGCTAACATCAAAATTTCATAAAATCTTTAATTGTAAAGAGTGAGTTACCCTCTCGAGCTCCCCTTCATCTTAGTTTGAGGTGTCTGCGATTTAGCAACCTTTTTTTCCTGTAATGTATTACCGTTATTTCCATGCGAGCCACCTCATGTAGCTTGGGATTAGCCCCTGTTTCATTGGCCTAGAGCCCTGTAGGTTTTTAATATTTCATTATCTGGAGTGAAGTGTGCGCCTACATTCCGTTTGTGTTCGGGCCATTCATTTAACCTGTTCTTTGTCGCAAAGGTCCTGTAGGCTGGGTGCTCGATACCCCTGTATAAAATTATTTTCTTTTGTTAGTGGTGCCTTGAGAGGCCAGAGAATGCAAGTTTTGATGTTGCCTTGAGTAGGCTGGTATAACCTGAGAGCCTGTAAGCTCTTTTCGTTTGTAACAGTAAAGTGTGCCTTTGCGAGGCGATATATATATATATGTTGTAATTTAGGGAGCAATTGCTCTTGAATTAGGGGATTTCTGCCCTTAACTAAACAATACCACTTCCATTTGTAAAATTGTATAAATAGGGGGTTTGAAGACCAGAACTTCTAAAAATCACTAATGTTGGACTTTCCTTGTCTTGTTTCAAGATTGCATTTATACCTGACACATTGTTTTGTTGAGTTGTTGTTTTTTGAAGAAATATAAACTTCCGTTCAAGTTTTAAATTAATTTTGATATTGTAGATAGACCCATTCACCCCGGCACCTTCTTTCATCTCTTTATGCTCCACGGGTAACCCCGTAACAGTTACTATGAGTGGTTTACCTAGCTGCACTTCCCTTCGATCAATAATCACCATCACCAACACTCTCTGAAAGAAGGAAGCAATCAAGATAGTAGTTTAACGTGACTTTTGATGTCGTGATTAGAGCCAAGATGTCTCCGACCTCACAGGCACATCAAACCCAAACCCCATGGCACAACAGTCCGCGAAGGGCGATGGCCTACCAAGCGACTGCTGCTCAGCCCGAAGGCCTGCAAATTGCGCGGTGTCGTGTGGTCAGCACGACGAATCTTCACGCCCGTTATTCTTGGTTTTCCGGACTGGATCTCACATGCAAGGGTGCAATATTTAAAGAGCATACATTTTACAGTGCAAAATATCATACAGTGTCCTCTTACCTGCATTTGAAACGTTGTAATTTTACACAAAACTTGAAAGACATGCATTTTTGACCAGGAATCGAACGTAGGAAATGAACGATCTCAACAAATCGTATTGCTTCATTCGTCTTATATTTTCACTTTCTTGAAATAGGTACGCAGCTGAGAAATTTGATTTCCCAAATATTCATCACATTTCATATGGCCCACACCTAAGGGAATATAAAATCAAAGGTTTTGATATGATTAGCTAAGGTCAATGTGATTTACCCAGGTTGATATCTAATCAAATTATTTGTTTACTTACTCTCTTCTACCTGTGTGCTCATACTGTATATATAAATGGTAAATAACTCTGTGCGCGGCTATTCCAAAATAAACGTCTCTCTTTAGACATGAAAGTTATTTCCAGTTTGGGACGGGAGCTCTGGCAAAAAATAGATGTGACGCTTTTAATATTACGCAAAAATTATGGTTAAAAAGGTCTTATACGAGAACGTTTGGTATATTATATTAAAGCACAAAGATGAGTGCAGAATATGTGACTGTTGTATCTGACGTAACCCACATGACGTATCACAAGATGGCCACCCACTTAAGGTGTGGTTCTGACGGTCAAAAGTATCTTACCGTGTGGTGTGTCCGACTCGTTGGCTGAATGGTCAGCGTACTGGCCTTCGGTTCAAAGGGCCCCGAGTTCGATTCCAGGCCGGGTCGGGGATTTTAACCTTCATTGGTTAATTCCAACGGCCTGGGGGATGGGTGTTTGTGCTGACCCCAACATCACTGCAACTCACACACCACACATAACACTATCCTCCACCACAATAACACGCAGTTACCTACACATGGCAGATGCCGCCCACCCTCATCGGAGGGTCTGACTTACAAGGGCTGCACCCGGCTAGAAATAGCCACATGAAATTAAAATTAACCGTGTGGTGTAACTTGGCCTTTAGTTGCCAATCACTGATGAGTGAGGAGTATAATTTCATTTTCTCAACGAGACCAATAAACACTTATTGCTCCCCTGAAGGGGGAGGCGGGTCTCCTAGACGATGACGCCGTTTCTCAGCCAGAAGATCTGTATCGAAGAAGGAGATGTGCGGGGAAAGTGACAGGGTTGAGGCCGTGGTCTATATAAGGAACTGTCCCGACATTCGCCTTAGTGCAGGAGAATCATTCACAGGACAGCCGACTGTGGAGACCAGCACCTCTCCGTGTCCCGAATACAGAGGCGTAGAGCCATAGCCACCCATCCTCTGCACGGTTGGCCGGTCGGAGTGCAGAACTGTCGGTCCACGAACCAGCCGTGGCCACTTGTGGACCGACATCCACTATGTATTCACTGACACCAATCAACAAACAGCAGAAAAATAACATATGACAGTAAGTTGCGAAAGTACTAAAGTGTTTCGTGATGGAAATGAATAATTTCGGAATATTTCACAAAAATATCTACATGTATGACTAATAAGCAGATAATAGACTTTACAAACGCATGCAGAAGGGAACTAGACTAAATAAGGGACATAGTGAGTCCGCCGTGCGGTAAGGAGCGCACACATAGTGAGTGCAGACCCAACTGTCGCCAGCCCTGAATGTGGTTTTCCATGGTTCCCCACTTTTACACCAGGCAAATCATGGGGCTGTCCCTCAATAAGGCCACGCTCGCTTCCTTCCCACTCCTAGCCCTTTCCTGTCCCATCGTCGTCATATGACCTATCATCTGTGTGGGTGTGACGGAAAGGCAACTGCAAATAAAATGGAAACTGAAAAAAGGATGGAATAAACTCAAAAGTTTACCTGCAGAACGAATAAGATGGCAACAGGAACATCGCAGACTAGAGCCATTAGTGCTTTCTTTCTGTAAAATTAACTCCAAGTAATTTTTAATTTTAAAACTGAAGTCAAACTTTCTAATAATAACAACTATGATATTTATTTTACGTCCCACTAACTACTTTTTCGGTTTTCGGAGACGCCGAGGTGCCGGAATTTCGTCCTTGCGAGTGTTCCTTTGCGTGTCAGTAGTCTAAATCTACAGACACGAGGCTGACATATTTGAGCACCTTCAAATACCATTGGACTGAGCCAGGATTGAACCTGCAATGTTGGGGTCAGAAGACCAGCGCCTCAACCATCTGAGCCACTCAGCCCGGCAAATCTGTTGACCACCAAATATATCATCTACAGCCTAATACACCCGTAAAACACATATTTGAAAATAAAGATAACGGTTGATCTGCACATAAGTTACAAATTAACAGGTTAAGTGCTGCAGTTGGAGATTAGTGGTCCTTGTGAATTGTTGCCTCCTACTAACGGGTTCAGTACTTATAATGGTTAAAATTTGTGTAAAGATAAACATTTAATAAAGCCAAAAAAACCAAACCCCACGGAGCAACAGCCGTTGAAGGGCCTTGGCCTAACAAGCGACCGCTGCTCAGCCCGAAGGCCTGAAAATTACGAGATGTCGTGTGGTCAGCACGACGGTACCTTTCGGCCGTTATTCGTGGCTTTCTAGACCGGGGCCGCTATCTCACCGTCAGATAGCTCCTCAATTATAATCAAGTAGGCTGAGTGGACCTCGAACAAGCCCTCAGACGCAGGTAAAAATCCCTAACACGGCCGGGAATGGAATCTGGGGCCTCCGGGTAAGAGGAAGGCACGCTACCCCTACACTGCAAGGCCGGCAAACATTTAATAATAATAATAATAATAATAATAATAATAATAATAATAATAATAATAATAATAATAATAATTTTTGTCCTGTTAACTACTTTTAGACCGAATGTGTGGCCGTGCGTTTTAAGTCGCGCAACTGTGAGTTTACATTCGGGAGGTAGTGGATTCGAACCCCACTGACGACAATCCTAAAGATTATTTTTAGTGCTTTCTCATTTTCACATCAGGCAAATGCTGGGGCTGTACCTCAATTAAGGCCACGGTTGCTTCCTTCCCACTCCTAGCCCTTTCCAAACCAATATTTCCAATAAGACTGATATGTGTCGGTGCGCCGTAAAGCAATTTGTAAAAATAAAAAATCTCTTACGTTTTTCGGATACGCTGCCCTGCCGAAATTTAGTCCAGAGGAATTCTTTTACATGCTAATATTTGACGTATTTGAGCACCTTCAAATGCTGTGCCGGAATCGAATCCGCTACGTTGCCCGTTGCTACTCAGCCCGGTTTATAGAAAGATTTCAACTTGTTCATTATTTCTAATTTAATGTGATGCAAATAACTCGAATAGCTCTGCACAGGATCACGTCTTCATTTTTCCTACAGAGAAGTGTATAACTTCCATTCGCTTGAAAGCCATAATTATCACAGTACAAAATGTGTGACAGCTTTCTCTCATCTGGATTTGAAACATTGCTAATCATGTGACAGGTGTTTACAGAATGTAGAGATGATTTGTTATTTATCTCTGAGGCCTGTGATATAATTAACCAAATTAGTAGGTAAACAACATAAACATTGTCACAATCAGTAATATTGTGTGAACTGTCTGCCCAACATGGTTTAATATTATCCACCTCTCACTAAAACCCTGGCGGATGCATAAAATGTCAGACAATCAGCCTCATATGACATGTATCAGAGGAGAAAGTGTTATATCACCAGTTCTGTTTCTCTAAACATTATTAACATGCTAACGCTCATCACCTAGGGTTCTCCTACAGTACTCTGAGATGGTTGGGAGCTTATTTACATGAACGTCAACAACGTGTCGTCAATCAAGGTACATTTCCTTCGTGTTAATATGTGAAAAGAGGGGTCCCGCAATGGTCAACCTTTGCTCCTTTGCTACTTTCTGTCTATATCAACGACCTAGCTAAATAGCTGACACATTGTAAACGTTACATCTACGCTGACGACGTACAATTGTACATCCATGCAAAACCAACAGGCGTTTCGACAGCAATCGAGCAAATTAACATGGATCTAGAGGCCATAAAAAAATGGTCTTCCCAGCATGGACTTATTTTGAACCCAAAAGAATCCCAAACCATAGTAATTGCCCACCCAATACGTATTTCCAGTAATTACTGCATGTCCATCAGTGACGTACGACTTCAAAATCAAGCTTTGCTCTTTTGCAAGCGTAAAAAATCTCGGACTAACCATTGACCAGCACCTCTCGTGGACGGATCAGACAATATCTGTGAGTAGACGAGTTTTTGGCATGTTGCACACATTAAACAACTTCAGATTTACTTTTCCGTTCAGATTAAAGAAGAAACTAGTTGGAACCCTCGTTCTTCCAATATTTGATTATTGTGGCGTGGTGTACGGAGACGCGGAAACCGAGATTCGCGATAAACTACAACGTGCACAGAATGCCTGTGTTAGATTTATATGTAATCTGAAATTTTCAGATAATGTTACCCAGTCTTACGTTGATCTCGGATGGCTACGTCTTAAAAACAGACGCAAGCTGCAAACCCTGACTTCTTTGCACCGAATCCTTACATTACAAACCCAAACTTATCTGTATGAACGATTTCATAGCCTTTCTGAACACCATGATAAAAACACCAGAGCGCTGAGCTCGACATTGCTCGCTATTCCCAAGCATGAATCCTCAACCTACAACAATTCCTTCACTGTTGTGGCCAGCCGTGAATGGAACTTCCTTCCGCAGGAGGTCAGAGGGATATCGAACCACGGAAGATTTAAAAGTAGGTGCTCAAAATATTTGTATGAAACGAGCTCGTTGTGCGATGGTCCTCTTCTTCGTTTTCTTCCTCTTCGCTTTCTTCTCCCCATGGTCCTTCTTCTTCTTAATATTATTATTATCATTATTTTTATTTTTTAATTCATGAATAGTGTAAGAGAGTACTCAGCTGTGGTTTCCTGCATAGTTTTCCTTACCCCAATCCCCATTTTGTTATGTTTTTCACCCACAGTAAACACACGAAACTGTAACATCCGTCAATGTGATATATTTATGGAATTGGATAAATTAATTGCAAATACTAGTAGGTTTATCTATATTATTATTATTATTATTATTATTATTATTATTATTATTATTATTATTATTATTAATATTATTATTGTAATTCTTCGTATGTTGTATGTTAATTTTTTCTTAGGAAGCAAAATGTTAATTTATATTGTGTATTATAGTAGATACTAGCAAATGTACCCGTGCTTCGCTACGGTATTCTACATTGTAGACGGATATCGAAGTAAATTGGTGTACATGAAGTGAATAAGACTTTTCACATTGCATGTCTCCTGACGTTATCCGAGAAACAGCATAGGGAGGTCCGCAAACGTTGTTTCCAATGTAAAGTGCGAGTTGCCGAGTTGTGATGATAGCGACAGGTCCACTTGTACGCCGCAATTCACTATGCGTAACGTCAGTCACATTTTGATGGGTAAATTTTTTAATAATCGGGGTAACCCTTGCAAGGGGCACCTATTCCTAATGATAAAGAGAATCAGCTAAAATAGTTTTGAAAAAATGTACGCTCCCTTGACGTCTGCTAGTCAAATCGAGAAGGGAATTATTCATTACAATGGCACATGGGCGTAGGACGAGTACCCCATTCCTACTGCCAGTTAAAATGGGGAGTGATGTTTACAACAGCAGACGCCCTCCAGTTGACAGTCACTATTGATTTGTAAAGTATTAATTACAATTTCAGACACAGCCCCTTCTAGATCGCTACAAATCGACCTCAGTGAATAAACGTAGATCGACATATGGAAGTGTATGCATGTTCACCTTCATTTACAGAATAACAGCTGCTAAATGGTTCATTCATATTGAAAAACGGATTGTATGATAAGACGACTCTGGTCTCATTTAGCGATCTAAATGGCTGGCCCTATAACATTTCCTGGTATCACATCTATTTAAAGGTAAGATTGTTGTATAAAGGTTGAATAGGGTGAAATTTCTTTAAGATTTTCACACAGTGAATTACTTTTCACATACTTATGCGACAGCTTCAAACATAGAATTTGGCTCACATATGGCTACTGGGTGGGCCAATATTCGTGTGGAATTTGATGATCCCATCTTTCCTATAATTGAATCAAACCATCAATTATACGTGTACAAAGTGGAAAAATTAGGTAAATCCAGATATACAGCCAAATTTAACATCCAAAAAGCTATAATTTTGCCAAATTTCAATTTTGTAACTCGTCTGGGAGATTGTGCCGCCATCTTCATATGGGGGAGGGGGTTAAAATTAGGATTTTCAGGTAACTTTTAAGCCCATGAAACATATAAGTTATCCTTCAGGATAAATATCACCGACTGTGTTCTTATGCAGATTTGAAACTCCCAGCATGTCCTCCTCAGAGAACTTTGTGAATTTTAGATTTTTCTAGGGATCCTGAAGTCATCAGCTTGTCTAGTTGCTTTACGTCGCGCCGACACAGATAGGTCTTATGGCGTTCAGCTTGTCTGGTACCAAGTTTTAAGTTTCAAAGATTCCTAGAATGGTCTCATTAATTCACGCCTATATTCATTTTTATGTCTTAATTTATATATTTTTATATCTCACTCTCCCTCCCCCACCCTAAAGGGGGCCAAACTTTGATTCTAAAAAAATCGGGAGTGTTAGTATTCATCTCAGCGACACCACTAACTATGGATTCGACAATATTTTCAATTATTTTTATGTCGCAATCCCCCCTCGTCCCCCACCACAAAGGGGGATGAACATGGACTTATAAAATATCCGGAGTCTCACTAATCATCACAGCGACCCCGACAAATCTGGATTCGACACTATTTTCGATTATATTTATGTATCACTCTCCCATCGCCCCCACCACGGAGGGGGCTGAACTCGGACTTTAAAAATTTCCGGAGTGTCGCTATTCGTCTCAGTGATCCCGAAAAGTATGGATTCGCAACTACTTTAGATGATTTTTATATCACAGCCCCTCGCCCCTCCCCCCACCCCTAAGGGTTACCGGGGGCCCCCCACGTGGTTTGCCTCCTGATACTAAAAATCCGGAGTGCCACTATTCATCTCAGCGACCCCGAAAAATATGTATTCCATACTATTTTCTATTATTTCTATATATCAATCTCCCATCGCCCCCCCACCACCAAGAAGGGGCTGAACTTGGACTTTAAAAAATTCCGGAGTGTCACTTTCCATCTCAGCGACCCCGAAAAGTATGGATTCGACAGTACTTCCGGTGATTTTGATATCTCAGCCCCCTCGCCCCCCGCCCCTAAGGGTTCCTGGGGTGTATTACCCCCACGTGCATTGTCTCCTGATACTAAAAATCTGTTGTGTCACTATTCATCTCAGTGACCCCAAAAACTATGGATTCCCACTATTCTCTATTATTTTATATATTACCCCCATCGCCCCCAACCCGAAGGGGGCTGAACATGGACATTAAAAAATTCCGGAGTGTCACTATTCATTTTAGCGAGCCCTAAAAGTATGGATTCGACACTACTTTCGATGATTTTAATATTTCACCCCTCCCCCCCCCGCTGCTAAGGGTTCCTGGGCCCTCGTACCCCAACGTGGTTTGTCTCCTGATATTAAAAATTCGGAGTGTACAATTCACCTCGGCGACTCCGAAAAGTATGTATTCGACACTATTATCTTTTTTATATATCAATCCCCCCTAGTCCCCACCCCAAAGGGGGCTGAACAGGGACTTTTAAAAAATCCGAAGTGTCACTATACATCTCAGCGACCCCGAAAAATATGCATTCGACATTTTCGTTAATTTGTATATCTGACCCCCTTGCCCCCCGCCCCTAAGGGTTCCTGTTCTGTCTTACCCCCACGTGGTTTTCCTTCTGATACTAAGAATCCGGAGTGAACAATTCACCTCGGCGACCCCAAAAACTATGTATTCGACACTATTTTCGATTATTTTTATATATCACTCTCCCATCGCCCCCCACCGCGAAGGGGACTGAACTTGGACTTTAAGAAATGCCGGAGTGTCACTATTCATCTCGGCGACCAATAAAAGTATGGATTCAACACTAGGCCTACTTTCGATGATTTTTATATCTCAGCCCCCTCTCCCCCCTCCTTCCCCTAAGGGTTCCTGGGGTGTATTACCCCCACGTTGTTTGTCTCCTGATACTACAAATCCGGAGTGTCACTATTCATCTCAACGACCCCGAAAACTATGGATTCGACTCTATTTTCTATTATTTTTATATATTACTCCCCCATCGACCCCCACCCCAAAGGGGGCTGAACTTGGACATTAAAACATTCCGGAGTATCACTATTCATTTCAGCGAGCCCGAAAAGTATAGATTCGGCACTACTTTCGATGATTTTAATATCTGACCCCCCTCGCCCCCCGCCCTTAAAGGTTCCTGGGCTGTCCTACCGCCACATGGTTTGTCTCCTGATACTAAAAATCCGAAGTGTACAATTCACCTAGGCGACCCCGAAAACTATGTATTCGACAGTATTTTCGTTTAATTGTATATATCACTCCTCTCTCGCCCCCACCCCAAGGGGAGCTGAACTTTTACTTTTTTTAAAATCGGGAGTGCCATTATTCATCCCAGCGACCCTGAAAACTGTGGATTCGGTATATTTTTCGGTTATTTTTATATATTGACCCCCCTGACCCCCCACCTCTAAGGGAGCTACAGATGGCTTACCCCCACAGTGCTCGTCTCCAGATAGTAATTCATAAGTGTACCAAGTTTGGTTGAAACAAACATTCATTTTTATATACAGTATATAGAAGATTTTTACGTACAGTAGGATAGCATAGTGCCATAGTAATTTGTTTCAGTCTCTTTTTTCATTTATTTAGTATTTTATATATTTTCTCATGTTATATATGTACGTATTTCACTGGTTAAGTGTAAGACAGGGACAAATGTCCCTAACTTTGGAGTTTAAAATAAACCATATCTAGTATCTTTATATCTATCTTCCGGGATCGGCTGATCCCCTCGGACTCCGTGGAAGTTCTCACCCCATAAAATAATGTCCCGCAGCACTTCTGGAACAACTCGGAGCGAGCATCACACGCTAGATGAACGGGACTTCTTTCAAGGATAAGATTTAAAACGTGACATTTAGCAAATGTCGCTGGATATATGAAATTAAATCAAAGTTTTATTCATTCGGCAGTAATATTAAGAAAGGAAGGCTAACGGTACATAATAATGGCGGCATTGATTAGCATCGTATGTCAGAATAATAATGATGTCTTCTGGAAGCTGTCGTATATACGGCTTTTCTTCTATGCTTGTTGCCTTTGGCATTATTCAAGGTTCTTAATCATTCAATGATTTTATAATGCATGTTCGTGCACCTAGCTGTTTGAAGATGGTGAAGGAGCTCTAGTGTGTTCCATGGTCATCTGATAAGTGATTCATTAGGAAGGCAATACCTCCTACAGTAATGAACAATAGAAAAGCAAAACCATGGTTTACAGATGCATGCTACAAAGCAAGAAAAACAGCTTTGTCAGCCCTGCATGCAGCAAAATTGCAGCGCACGAAAGAACGGCTGGAGTACTACGCTAATTTAAGAAGAGAATATAACAAGCCCGTCAGACGTTTTTGGGAAAGGAAGAAAAACGTTTAATTGAAGAGGCTACTCAGGACCCTTACAAAGCTTTGCGCCCTAAACAGCCAAAGTTTTCTCGTAATATACCAATGGATGTTTGGGAAGCGCACCTTCGTGCAATTCTTCAGGAGAGGGACACGCGGCCAATCAATTTTCATGTCGACCCAACAGTTATCCCGAATGACTCAGAGAGATTTACGCTTGAAGAAACAGAAGAAACTGTTAAAAGCCTAAAAAATGGTAAAGCATGTGGTCCAGATAACATTTATAATGAACAATTGAAAGGGATATTCCCAGTGTTGAAAGAATCGATTTGCCAGTTATTGAATGAATGTTTACAACAGGGTAGGATACCAGACAGCTGGGCTAAGTCCACAATACAAATGATGTACAAGGGCAAAAGCGATACAGCAGACCCCAATTCGTACAGAGGGATTGCTCTGGAATGCACACTCTTAAAGACACTGACTCGGCTAGTATGTAAGCGCCTCACAATATTAATAGACGACAAGCTCCCGGATTCCCAGTTTGGCTTCAGAAGAAGAAGATCAACCATTCAAGCAATCGATTGTCTACAACAGTATATTAATGAAGCTCTCGCAAATCAAAGGGAAAACTTCATGCAATCTTTATTGATTATTCTAAGGCTTTTGATACGATCAATAGAGTTATCGTATTAGAGAAGTTGCGTAAGATCATCGGGCCTAGTTGTTATCTACATCCAATCATTAAGAATCTCCTTACAGACAACTAGGTAGAGATTAGTGGTGGCATCACCAAGTCATATCCGATACTTCAAACCATCGGCGTCCATCAAGGCGACGCCCTAAGCCCATTGCTTTTCATTGCCGCCACAGCTGACATTGTACAAAGAGTAGATTCAGAAAATGTCAATATTCTCATGTATGCAGATGACATGGTTCTGACGTCAACTTCTCAGTTGGATTTGCAGACTTTTAATAAAGTTACGAAATGGGCAGAAGAGAACCAACTGAGGTTAAATGAAAATAAGACTCTCTCTCTGACCTTCAGAAAAGGAGTCAAACGGGGGATATTCTTAATCAATGACCAGCAACTAAAGTCAGTCACAAATTTTAAGTACCTAGGTGTCACTTTTCAAACACCGGGGAACGTGTTCTCTTTACATGTAAAAGACCGACTAAATGCTGCCATAAAATCCATTAACGACATCAGATCTTTGAGCCATCTCTCACTTTTATGTGCCATCGAGTTATATCATCTTAAGGTTAGTCCTGTAGCCACCTATGGATTAGAAAATATATGGATATATCTTGGAAAGAGGCAACTACATAGTATAGAGAAGGTGAAAGCATTCTATTTAAAGAAAGTACTTTGCCTGTCAAAGTACACTCCATCACGCCTCGTATACCAACTGTCGAGGGAATTATTCTTTGTGGAAGAGTTGCGTTTGAAACTGCTGCTCCCAGCCACCCCAGCGCATAAGGAACTCCTACAAGAGCTTCAACAAAAGAGAGACAGCATATGGTGGGACTTTTACCAATGTGATGCGATGATCAACCGCAACTGGACTCAGGGAGGCTATGAGTTGAGACACGTTGTGACCAGTGGCGGCTCGTGAAAAAATCGTCCTACGTGCTACAAAAAACAAGCTAAATACGCTGTTTTAAATCTGCATATTGCCATGATGAACAACGCATACTTCAAACTTGGTAATAATACTACTACTACTAATAATCATAATAGAAATAGTAATAATACTACTAATAATAATAATCATAATAGAAATAATAATAATAATAATAATAATAATAATAATAATAATAATAATAATAATAATAATAATAATAATAATAATAATAATAATAATAATAATAATAATAATAATACAACTTTTCTCTCAATTTATTACTCAGAACAAACAAAAACAACATTAATTTGGAAGCAGATGAATTCTTCGACAACTGTCTACGAGATAAATAATTCATTGAAGAAATATTGTTTTTACTAACCTAATGGCGCAACTTACATCAGTGCAAATAGAATCGTGGGAATATAGATCCCCACTAAGAACACTAATTTAATTTCACTTCATATACACTGCAGTGGATAAATAATTTGATAAATCTTCGTATAAACTTTAGCACTAACACAATGACAGGAAAAACACGCACCAGTAATATAACCGCGAGATTAAAAACTGCACAAAGCAACTGAAAGAGCTGCCAACTGATTCATTGAGACCTCCCCTATTAGGTTACCAGAGTAAATGTCCGGCTCCATGGCTAAATGGTTAGCGCGCTGGCCTTTTTGTTCACAGGGATCCCGGGTTCGATTCCCGGCAGGGTCTGGAATTTTAACCATCATTGGGTGTACGTGTTGTCGTCATCATCATTTCATCCTCATCACGACTCGCAGGTCGCCTACGGGTGTCAAATCAAAAGATCTTCATCTGGCGAGTCGAACATGTCCTCGGATACTTCCGGCACTAAAAGCCATACGCTATTTCATTTCACCAGAGTAAATTACATTGTAATGCGGGATAACATTTAGGGTCAGTCAAAGATTCTTTGACTCACCTACGAATTCCTTATTTTTGACACAAAAGGAAGATGGATATTTTAATAAGCATGTGTGAGATAGATTGCCTCCACTTACGCTTTACTTTCGAACCCAGACGATGCTACTCTCTAGTGGCAGATTCGCTTACCACGTTCAACATAAGCACGGCCGACTGGATCCCTCGCTGCGCTCCGGGTAGCAGGAGACATCGAGTAATTCTACCCCCTTGCGGGAGAGGAAGTAACTATAAACGGGATCAGTGAAAGTTGATCCCGGTTTACGGTATACTCCGCCGGCTACGGGGAGTGTTGCAAGCTTGGCTGCGCCTGCGTATTGCTTCCATCAGGCTACAGGCAAGGGTTCACTTCACATGAGCACGAGCCTTGTTCCCCGGGAGAACGGCGCTAGGTGTTCGACAGATCTCGTCCTGATTTTCACAAAACACAAATTCATATCGTACTCAAAACAACGAAAAGGCACCGGGATAATTGTACTGTACATAAATAATATTCCTTACAGTTCCAAGCTACGTGCTGGAGCCCGGTAGCACGTACTGACCGGCCGCCACTGGTTGTGACCAGACTCTCAGTCCATGGGTTTCACCAACGCCTGTGTATTAAAGCGAGTTTCCATGAGCTAAGTCCGGACTGCAGGTGCAAAAGATGCGGCGAACTTTGTGAACGCTATCACGTACTTAAGTGTAAACTGAGAATAGAATCCTTAACAAAATTCTGTACAGACGACTGCTTATAAGAATTTTGTCCATGCACATTTGTGCGCAATAAGTCATTTATTTATAAGTGATTCATTGGAAAAGAGTGACCCAGGCTAGGTGAAGGAGCATGTTTGAAAACATAACAATTCATCGTAACTACTTTTATTTTAAAAATAATAGCATCCTTGAAGTCACAATGTCGATCACTCTAATTATAAGTATATAAAACAGTGTAGTTCCATGTAAATAGCAAGCTCAGTACCGTTACTATACTACCAGATTGATTATAAGCCCCAAAGAAGCATTACTAAAAGGGAAAACATGTTTTTAATGCCAGAAAGGTATTTGAACTGAAGATCGCAATTGATTCACCCTATATTTCTTATAGATAGTCATCTTAAGTAGATGATATAGGCAATTGTTTTACAGAATGAGTCGTAACTGTTACACACTGGCTCTAGAGCTTCAAGCCGAATCGAGGGATTTTAATCTTAAAACGGTTAATTCCGTTGGCTCAGAGACTAGGTGTCTGCATTACAGAGACGAACCAGGCTAGCATGCTAGCCGCACAAAATTATTATTATTATTTTTAGTATTATTATTATTACTCATCGATACAGCCATTTGTGGGCCACGTTTACACAATCTACCTGTCCTTCTCTTTACACTCTCGCTAAAAATCCTTAACCCTCGGCTACTCACGCCGACTACAGGTGTAGGACAGTCACTTATTTCGTTGTAGTACAGAGTATGTTCGTTGCTAGGTATGTTGATAATCTCTATAGCCGCCTGTCAATGTTGCAATTAACTGGCGAGTGTTTCCGGCTTAACTAGGCGCAACATTGAGGCGCCAGACGGATTAGGAACTAGTCTGCGCCAGGCGGATTAGGAACTAGTCCGGGTTACAATAGTAGCCCGCGCGAACATTGCTGTTTCAGTGCTGGCAATGACCGGGCAAAGGAAAC
Organism: Anabrus simplex; assembly: GCF_040414725.1. NCBI lineage: Eukaryota > Metazoa > Arthropoda > Insecta > Orthoptera > Tettigoniidae > Anabrus > Anabrus simplex. The sequence continues at coordinate 114,712,461 of NC_090269.1, read as the reverse complement.
GTCGCTACTCAGGTGGCCAAGTAGATGACTTTCAAATCAGTCAATGGTTAGATGAAAGTAGTGATAGTATTGTTAGAGGTGATAGTGACGATAGTGGGCAGGCTACACTTACACACGAAGTAAACCATACTGAATCTGAAGAAAGTACAAGCAGTGAGTGTCAAGCGACAAATGACGATGCAGGTACCGGCAACAATAATTCCATATGGGTCACGGCCAAGGACAATTTCAAGTGTCTAAGGGATCATCCACGTTACAATGTGCGCACAAGAGCGTATACTTTCCTGGCCCTAAAGGAATTGCTCGTACTATGAAAACAGAACTTTAATGTTTAGAACTTTTTATAGATAGCAATATAGTACAAATGATAAACACAGCGACAACATTTATATAGGTGAATTAAGAGACACGTGTGAACGTGATCGCATTGCAAAATTTATCGATACTACAGAAATACGTGTTTTGGTAGAGTGTTAAAATTCCCTAAACTGCTCACAGGAACTCTAACAGAGATGTTTTTTAACATGATATTGTTTTTATTTATATACATGCAAATATGTTCTAATGTAGGTATTTAGGTATATATCTAAATCAATTTAAAAGCTATAATTCGTTTATTTCTGTATCGTGGAACCCCACTGTCGGCAGCTCTGAAAATGGTTTTCCGTGGTTTCCCATTTTTACACCAAGCAAATGCAGGGGCTGTACCTTAATTAAGGCCACGGCCGCTTCCTTCCCATTCCTAGCCCTTTCCTGTCCCATCGTCGCCATAAGACCTATCTGTGTCGGTGCGACGTAAAACAACTAGCAAAAAAATGTATCAATGGAAGATTTCCCTTAGTGTTGGATGCAATCAAATTTTTCTTCAAGGGTTTATACACTCTATAACAAAGAAAACGACGCACGGGGAAGGCGTTGTCCGATTGTAAGGAAATTACGTATGCAAAGACATTCGGGCCGAACATGCAAAGGATTAAAGTTTCGTGTCCAATGAATGTATAGCGGGAGCTCACGCGCATCCGAACTACGCATTCATCAGGTGTATATACGGCGCGATTCTGAAGCGTACGCTCAATGTACCCGTTGCGTTTGACTGCGCTATCTTAACGTCGGCTGTAAGAATGCCACGCCGAAGGATTCGTGCTCATTACGAGTAGATGTCAGAGTTTGGAAGAGGTCGTGCGATCGGATTGAAAGAAGCTGGTTGGTCGAATCGAGCTGTCGCTCCACATTTGGGTCGAAGTGATGCGGCGATCAGACGATGCTGGCAAGCGTGGGTCAGCAACGGCAGGAATCAGCGTTAGGACGGCAGTGGTCGACCGAGGGCCACAACAGCACGGGCAGACAGAGCGATTGTCAGAATAGCTGTCACAGCACCGGAGTCGTCGTTATCAACGATCCAGTGTGTGACCCGCACGCATGTTTCCGCCATGATCATCAACAGACACCTGAGCGACAGGAATTTGCGCTCGCGCCGCCCGTTACGCCACTTACCACTCACGCCTGTTCACCGTCAAGCCAGATTACAGTGGTGCCGCGCTCGAGCAACGTGGAACTGCGCTGACTGGGCACGTATAGTCTTTAGTGACGAGTCCTATTTCCAACGTTGCCCTGACGACAACCGCAGACGTGTTTGGAGACGTCCAGGCCAGTGTGGGGATCCTGCCTTAACTATCGCACGCCGCACAGCTCCACAACAGGGGGTGATGGTCTAGGGTACCATCTCCTTTGATAGCCGGACCCCTCTGGTAGTCATTCCTGGCACACTGACAGCACAGCGGTATGTTGATGACATTCTACGGCCGGTTGTGTTACCGTTCCTTCAGAGATATCCAGGCCTTACTTTCCAACGGGATAATGCCCGACCGCACACGGCACGTACTGCTATGAATTGTCTTCAAGCTTGCCCTATCCATCCTTGGCCAGCTCGGTCGCCGAATCTCTCTCCCATAGAGCACATTTGCGACGCTATGGGAAGGCGATTGCGAACATCCCGGAACATTTCGGTTCCACTGGGAGTGAGAATTTCTCCAAGCTATTTTAATTTGTGAACACGATAGATGTACCCAAACTGAGCGCAAGTATTATTATTATTATTATTATTATTATTATTATTATTATTATTATTATTATTATTATTATTATTATTATTATTATTATTATTTACTTCTTATTTATCATGACCATGTTAATTTTCTAATGGTTTTTATATATCCTTGAATTTTGATGTGAGTTTCAGTAAAATACAGGCTGTATCCGTGATCATGTTACAAACTTTCAGGGATGATGGAGGACGGCAAGTGGATGAATTTGAGATAAGGAACCATAGTCCGGAAATGTTCGAGTCAAAAGTTATTAATAATCTAAGTTGTTTAACGTCTGTCCATTCTTAGCAGCAGTGCACACAGTGGTACTCAGAGATGTATACTACCAACGTTCCTGGAATGCATCCCATTTGCCTTTCGTCCAACATGGTGGAGCCCCAACTCACTTTAGACTGAGGGTGCATGAACACTTGGATCAGACATTCCCTGCAAAGTGGATAGGAAGAGGAGGTCTTGTTTTGTGGCCCGCTCGTTCACCTGATCTCACTCCATTTGATTTCTTCTTGTGGGGCCATGAGACACCTGTCGAGACTGACGAGAATCTCTTGGTAAGAATTCTCGCTGCCTGCAACGCTGTTCAAATGACACCGGGGATATTCGAACGGGTACGACAAAACTTTGTGCGACGATGCCATGTATGCATTGACGCAGGGCGACACCATTTCGAACATTTGTTGTAAATGGAGCAGCTTGTGAAAATTGTGCAGGTAAACGGACTTAAATGAGTAGAATTTTGCTCAACTTTTGACTCTATCGTTTTCGGAATATGGTTCCTTACCTCACATTGATCCATTTCCGTCTTCTCTCATCCCTAAACGTTTGTAACATCATCAGTGCTTTTGTGATCACACAGTTATAATAATTTTGAATATTTTTCATATAATTTAGAAAAAATCTCGATCAGTGGTTTAGAACATGAATTTAACTGGACATAAAATACACGAGACACGCAGATTACCATTTGAATGAATCAATGTTGAAATCCTCAACCCGGCTGAGAATCGAGGCATTAACTTTCATTATATCTATCGATATGCCTCTTGGAACTTACACTTCGCAGCAGTCGCGGAGCTGTCCATCTCTTAAGTGATTTCCCATATAGTAGTCTTTACTGAATATTCTGTGACTTACTGTCTGACTGCTATCTCGCTTTGTTCGTCGTATGGGTGATGGGATAGAGCCAGGCAGTCTTGTAGAGCTGCTTGAACTCTCTCCATACACTCCAGTGGATGCAAGGAGGTCGTGGGGCTCGCTCCATAACACAAGCACAAAGATCGCCAAAGACTTATCTTACACAATATCTTTCGATGTGACTTTAAGAACTTCCATTTCCCAGTTTGAATGTGTGGGCAGTGTGGCTGATATCCATTCCACTGGGAAGATGACAATATATCTATTGAAGTGGATAGAGTTGAAAGGAAATGCAAGGTGATTCAAAGAAGATAGCTGCAATAATACAGTTCTCCGGGTTTTATTTTTCACAAGTAATTGTTAACGATCGTACATGACACAAGCCACATTCACGTCGTTTACCACGTGCGGTTCGACGTCAGTAGCGGGAAGGTAAACCAAAAGAAAGAAGCACCGAGCTCGATAGCTGCAGTCGCTTAAGTGCGGCCAGTATCCAGTATTCGGGATATAGTGGGTTCGAACCCCACTGTCGGCAGCCCTGAAGATGATCTTCCGTGGTTTCCCATTTTCACACCAGGAAATTGCTGGGGCTGTACCTTAAGGCCACGGCCGCTTCCTTCCCAGTCCCAGCCTTTTCCTGTCCCATCGTCGCCATAAGACCTCTCTGTGTCGGTGCGACGTAAAGCCAATAGCAAAAAAAAGGAAAGAAGCTGAAAATCTAAACATAGTTTACAGAGGAAAGCACAGTAAGAAAGTATGGAATAGAAAAAACTAAGTCTGCAGAGATATAGAAAGTACAGCAAAAGCGAATATAAGTAATGGGGAATGGATCGAGGATTCCAGACGGATATTAGATGGGGAGGATAATTGGAAACCCAACACAGAAAAGACTCTGATATCGAGATGAGTAGGAGATTTCAATTAGTGAAGTAAAATATTTAATAAAGAACGAGCAGAAACGTAAAGCTGGAGCAATTTCAGGTATTAATAATGAATTCTAGAAAGAAGTAAGTAAAAACAACTTTATCCTCGAAAGTATATTAAAAATATTTAATAAGATATTTAAAGCTCGATAGCACCAAAATAATGGCAGTGGGGACTTACTTGCCCTATATATTAGAAACGGGGTGAAAGATCAAATCCAGGTAACAACAAAGGGATAAAGTTACTAGATTCTCTAAGTAGAATTTATACAGGGATATTGGCAAAAAGACTAATGAATTGGGCAGAGGGGTGACTGTCGGGACTCCAGTCAGGATTTAGGAAGGGAGTGAGGACCAGTGACAACATAATGTTTGTTAAAACATTAATGGATAAATTCATGAAGAAGAAAAAGGGCAAATTGTACATCACGGCAATATATTTAAAGAAAGCTTTCGACTCGGTAGTAGACGGGCTGTCGTCTATACGTTGAGCTATCTCGGAATATCAAGGAAGATGATAACGACAATTGAAAATACGCATGAGAAATTTAAATGTTCTATCAATGTGAAAGATGGGGAAGTAGTGGGAGAGATTTTTCAAAACTGGGTCTTAAAAAAGGTTGCAAATTATCACCAATATTTTTTCTATTATTTATTAATGACATTTTCCATTCCGAAGGCTTAGAGAAAGGAGCATTTCCTTGTATCGAGAACCAAAATATTCCGGATCTTATCTTTGCAGACGATATCCTGCTTCTCACATTAACCATACAATAGCAACGTTACGCAACAACCACAAGAAGTAACCTTTTACGTTAGAAGTGAGATGATTCGAAATGAGTAATGTAAACTTATCACAAGGATTCGGAAGTTTACGGCCTAAAGACATACAAAATATGGAAGCAAATATAAGCTAAAAGCTAGCTAAATATGTCCGAGAAAAAACATGACTTGCAAGTAATAGAGTATTACAGTCAAACCTCAATATCTCGAAACTCCATTACCAGAATTTTCAGCATCTCGAAGTAACTTAAATTTCCCAGCCGCTTGTCCTATTCTTCACGTGTATTTATTTCTCTGTTACTCGAAATTCGGTTACACGAATTTCTCGATTTCTAGAAGCAAACATTTCCTCCCTTGAAGCAAAGAAATACTCTGTAACTAGATTTTGTGCAACATTAAGTGTGCAATACTTCATTTGAGATTTGTGAGGAACAGTTAACAAGTAAGGAAATGGTTACAGTGATGCTGAGAGCTAATTTAACTGGAAGCGAAGATCCAAAAATTCTGGTGATCGGAAAATCGGCCCATTTGCGAATCTTGGCTGCGTGGTATTGACGAGAACTTTCAACGTGAAGGGAGGAAAGGTTAACAGTAACAAACACAAGAGAATAACATATTTTTTCCAAGGGTGTTAACGGAGGTATGTTTCTTGTTCAACGACTGTATGTACTGTATCATGTCTTCTAAAACGTTATTATAATAAGTGTTATAATTAAAGCCCGTATTTTTATGCAGTAACAGGTAAGATTGCAAACTAATTTGGTTAGTAGAAAGTGTCGGCCACCCGCTCTATTATAATGTAGCAAGGGTAACATAAATTATAGGGGTTCTGATGGTCCATACCCCTAGTGTTTATGCAATCCACATAGCACAATCGTTGTGAAGGTAGACTATTTCTTGCTGCTCGCTTCAGTTACTTTGCATTCTAGCCTATTACTGCATGAAAGTCCGGACTCTATAAAAGCGAAGTCGTAAGAGAGAGGTTTTTCTAATATTTTTAAGTACTGTTAAAATAATGTATTCAGTACAAGCTCATAGATACATATAATTCAAATATGTGCTACACATGCTCAAAAACGGTATTTTCTACATCTCGAAATTTCCATAACTCGAAATAAAATTTAGTTGCTTGCTTGTTGTTTAAAGGGACCTAACATCGAAGGTCATCGGCCCTAAATGAAATTTAGCTCCCGAGGTTATACGAGATATCGAGGTTATATTGTACTAACATTAAATGTGTTTAATACAGCACACACATTTAAACATGTAAACTGATACAGCTACTACAGTACGTAAATTAAAACTTCATATATTCATTCAGTATCATAGCCCCGAAGCGTAGTTCTCATTCTGCGTTCCTAAAAAAATAACTAAAAGTGAAGTATTACCACACTTCTTGGTATCTGTCGGCGTACGTTCGTATAGAATCTCTTTCTAGAAATCACGTATTATAAACCTGCTACCTGTCTCTATCGGGAAAAGGAAGAAAAATTACTACAGTATTTTGAAATCCTGTGTTTGAAAATCGACGTAGATAGCATGCACCTTGTTAAAAACGACGCCTTAATTCGAACAAAAATTTTCAAATTATAATCAAATATGACCTTATGTCACTAAAATTAACAACATATCACTAAAGCAATAAAAATGGTGAAATATGCAGAGTTATGCAAATAAAATTAGTTTAAACGGAGTCAGTGACCCGTCATTCACAGTTATTTATCAGATTTCGGGTAAAACAAACTCAGGAATGAGATAGGATTGTTCACTACCATCCGAAACTTGCTTATCACATTAGAGGCTCTTGCGTACAATATTTTATTGTATATTATAGTGAATTTAATAATTTTAAATTAATTATAAATACTTTGGATTCGTCGTGACACAAATCGTCCATGCTTGATTTATAAAGTGATGTTTTCTTGTTTGTGTCTTGCAGTGAAAGATATGAAGTGTGTGATAAAGCATAAATGTAATGTTATTTAAAGCTGCGAACAGTCCGCTTAGCTACCAGAGTCGACAAAATGTTCCTCTGGTCCTGGATTAATGAAGGTAACATGAATTTCATTATATACGAGGACGAGTCAATAAGTATCTGCAATTAGTTTTTATAATTCATTAACAAAGAGTTCACACTTTTTATTGATATCATTTTAAACGTACTCACCCTGATTTTCAATGCACATGGTCCTCCGTTTCACAAGATTCTTGATACCCTCTGCAAGGAAATATTTTGGTTGCGCAGCAAGTCACCTGTTAATCGGAGCTGATTCGACGGCCCCTTAGAGCAGTCACTCGTCTGTTATTCAGGACCATATCTCGCACATGTTCATTATTGGCATCAGTTACGGCTGCATATGGACACCTGGATCTTTCCTCATCCTTCACGCTTGTGCGTCCCCTTCTGAACTGTTTCAATCCACTGGTAAATACTTCGCTGTGGAAAACGCAGTCCCCATATTGTGCTGAAAATCTTCTACGATTTTCCGCTCCTGACCACTAAAAAGTATTACGGAACGCTGTTCTTCCTTGGTGCAAACAGAGTGTGGCGCTCATCTTTTCGTCGCAACAGTGCAAGGTGTTCTGATAACGCTGAAACCTATCACAGACGTAGACAATGGTACCATCTAGCGGCTGGTGGGTAGACATCGCTATAGAGCAAATTTAAAAGCAATTAGAGAGCAAAATTGCTGATACGAATTGACTTGCCTACGTACTGTGATATTTACCACTTGGAAATGGATTTACCTACACATTAGTCAGTACTTTCATGGCGGCAGATTACTTGAGCTGGGAATGCAGAGACGCCGTTTTATAAACAGATGAGGAAGGAACCATGGTGCTGCAACCTGGCGGAGAAACAATTCAACTAGGTTTCTCTGACTATCTGTGTTTACATTACTGTGAAGTGGAGTTCAACCAATCAAGGACGATTTGCAGTAAAACTGTGTGGAAAATAATTAGAGTACTGTGAAGTGTCGTATCCGTACTCTTCTGAGTATGGGAAAGAGACAATTACATCATAAAATTAAGTAAACAATTTTAAAAAGTTAATTACTTACCAGGAGGTATTCAAATTACCGGGCGCGTTAGCCGTACGGTTAGGGCCAGGCAGCTGTTAGCTTGCTTCCGGGAGATAGTGTGTGGACTTCCATGGTTTCCCATTTTACACCAGGCAAATGTTAGGGCTGTACCTTAGTTAAGGCCCCTGCCGCTCCCTTCCGAGCTCTAAGCCTTTCCTAAACCATCGTCGCCATATGATCTATCTGTGTCGGTGCGACGTAAAGCACATGGTGAATAAACAGAGGTATTCAAACTGCTCGCCTTCACTCTCCATACTATTTTGGCACCTCGTTGGGAATTCATCACTCGTTGCAATTCACGTTGAGGGGTCCCGACAATTTCCTGACGAATATTATGTTTCAGTTCTTGTATGCTGAACGGGTTCATCTTGTACACGGAATGTTTTAATTTCCCCCAGAGATAATAATAATCGCAGGTGGGTAACTTTATTATATTGATTATGGATTGTTCTACGAATTGGAACATCTACATAACGGAATCTTTATTGAAGCGTGTTTGAACTTCCCGACCTGAGTTAACACTTATGAATCGTACACTAAAACACGCTGTTGCGTTTTTAAATTGCACTTACCTTTTATGCCCAGTTACAGAAGTAAGAATTAAGGAAAAAGTACTTGGGGATAGCATAAGATCAGTTAGCAGGGATGCGCGCGCACACAAAATAAAGGCTGTGTCAGGGAACACAACATGTGAAGTCATACCATGCATCACTGTGTAGAATGTAATGAATTCATGAAACAATCACAGCTCCAAACAATACTTACGCCAGGACAAGGAATATACACGAACAGACACTGTATGGACTGTACACCACCGAGGTCCAGGTAGCAGTAGCACATGCAGTTAAGGTTGCGAATACAGGTTGTTTGGAGGCAGGTTCAAATCCCAGGCTGTACTTTACAAGTTATGCCTATTACTATGAGTATGTTATGGATACATTCCAACTCATGTACAAGGAATGGGTTGCATTTTGCCTTGAATACATCCGTTTTTATCGGTTGTTACGTAATGCCCCATTTTCTGACATCGTGATTCATCCGAAAAGAGGATAATAAAACTTGTGCACTTTCAATTGACACAATGTTACCAGAGCGTCGAAATCAATTCATAGAGCTGTTGGTGTAACTAGGATGAAATCAGTCATCTTTATGTGATTACCGACTACCTGATGACGTTTCGGTTACAATATATATAATGCTTAATTCTGTCTGTCATTCACCGCAATATTGAGAAATCGAGAAAATTTCAACATCTTAAATTTGCACCACTTATAGACTTCTATGTCTTCGTTACGAGAAAAATACAATGAACCTCTCACAACCGCAAATTTGGTATATTAAAGAAAGGTTGGTTTCTGTCAGCAAAGTAACTTTCTCATCGCCATGACAGCGTAAGTACGCAGCTATATCCCTCAGCATGAGTTGGAACTACGTACATCCTGACTTACTGTATTTTTCCTTCATAATTGTACCATATATGGATTATAAGATTAATGCAATCTTGAGGATCACACTGTTTCGTGAAAAATCCTACCTTTTAGTAAAGTAAATAAATTATCCCAGTCGATAAGCTCGAGAGCAAAGGGTCTCTGTGTGGTCGTGGTTGCTAAGGCGATAAATGTATTATCTCACACAGTAGTTATCCCGTTCGTATCCCCTTTGTTGAAAATTTCTTTACCATCAGAATGTTAGCTGGAAAGATAGAGGAGGTGGTGGTATGCAATTTCTAATCACTAGATGGCGTGCCAAAAGCCTGGATTAAAATCAAAACCTGTACGCAATGCTCATAAGGAGTGAGGGCATATGATCGAATGGAGAGCAATATTAAATTTAAGGACTATCAGTGTTAGATTGGTTGCATATCTTCATCAATTAAAAGGGGATTGTGGACCACTCTTCATAAATGTGTACGATAAGGTTTTATTAGCACAAAGGAGGAAGTTGCTGGATTCCTCCTCAGAATCAATCATTTTGATATGCTGTAGACAGCCTTTGTAATAACAACAGTAAACAGTGATGGTCCGATATTTTCAGTTATCTTTCTAACAAGTTCCATTGCAATCAATGCGTTCGATACACCATGTTCTATTTAAAACTCTAGCAAATAATTACTATTTTAAGTAAATAAATATTATTTTACGGTGGAATAACTGTTACAGTTAAGTTTAAGATGTCTTAATTGGACATCCAATTGAAGTGAATTTCAATCGATCAGATCTAAAATAAACAGTTTCTTTATAGGTAGATTAGAATCCTTAACTCTATGTCCGGTGAACTATTCTCCCTGGAAGTAATCTGGTACTCATCCGTGGTAAAGGCTGGCTTGTCACTGTGCTTCTCCTGAGCTTGAAGTCTCCTTCTAGACTTTCTACCAGGAACCTGAAGTCACGTCCCAGGCATACCTATTAATGTCCCGACAAGGAACCCCTCGATAACACAAACCCCGCCATAGCACCTGCTTCATATAAATTGTATACAATACGCTGCGCTGCTTCTGCTGAACCCATCCCTTTTCATGGAAGAATAACTCTCCGAGGAAAGTTCTTCAGTATTCTGCACCAGCCATAAGTAATTACAACACAGACTCGTAGTGATTCCGAGCAAATCATTTTATTTTATTTCTCAACCAACCAGCGAAATTAAATAAATCAGTTCTTCGTTGACATTAGAACGTTATTTAATGTACCGTGTCTCACGAAAGTAAGACGTGCAGCCTGATTGGGCTGTTGCATGACGATAATCACCGCGCACCGACAAACACACCGGAAAGGGAAAATCGTAAGCAGGTGCAATATTTTGTGCTGAAAGACCTGATAACACTAGTTGAGAGACATTTTCAATTACTAAGAATACTACATAATTTCCCTAACGTTAACATGGATTAATACACGTGATAATCCGTAACTTATGTTAGCCCTTAAACGCACAATTTATTATTTCTTTTAAATATTATAGCCTTTCATTCCAAAAATAATGGATGTCCGCCTCTGTGGTGTAGTGGTTAGTGTGATTAGCTGCCACCCCCTGCGGCCCGGGTTCGATTCCCTGCTCTTTCAGTAAATTTGAATAGTGGTACGAGGGCTGGAATGGGGTCTACTCAGCTTCGGGTGGTCAACTGAGTAGAGGTGGATTCGATTCCCACTTCAACCATCCTCGAAGTGGTTTTTCGTGGTTTCCCCACTTCTCCAGGCAAATGCTGCGATGGTACGTAACTTAAGGCCAGGGCCACTTCCTTCCCTCTTCCTTGTCTATCCCTTCCAATCTTTCCATCTCCCTACAAGGCCCCTGTTCAGCATAGCAGATGAGGCCGCCTGGGCGAGGTACTTGCCCTCCTCCCCAGTTTCATGCCCCGACTCAAAGTCTCAAGCTCCACTACACTGTTCTTGAGGGGGTAGAGGTGGGATCCCTCGCTGAGTCCGAGGGAGAAACCAACACTCGAGGGTAAACAGCTTAAGAAAAAGAATATTAGATTGTTACCAGAAACATATTTAAAAAATTGTCAAAATTAATATATTTTTATTTATTTTGATCAGTCCAAATGTTAATAGATTTGAATGTTTTTTTACACATCGATATCTGCAAAGCTCTACGATTACTGTAGGTAATGCCACAGTAGTGCTAGTGGCTTTACGTCGCCATAAGACCTATCTGTGTCGGTGCGACGTAAAGCCGATAGCAAAAAAAAAATTAAGGTACAGCCTCAGCATTTTCCTGGTGTGAAAACGGGAAACAACGGAAACCCACCTTCAGGGCTTCTGACAGTGAGATTCGGACCCACTTACTCCTGGATGTAAGCTCACAGGCGCAATTCGATCTTAGAAATATCCTGGCTCACGAATTCTCAGATGTAAACAACACTTTATTTCGTTTTACTTTAACTGTTTGAAGTTTACACCACTCCAGCTGATTAGCAAGAAATGTCATGAAATAAAAGATTGTGCATATTTAAATACAGTAGCGACCACTAGCGAGTTCGTCTGCAAGGCAGAAGTAAATGGACACTTGGAAAATCAAAAATCAGATATAACAGAATAAGGATATTCTCCATTGCACATGTGCAATGCTGTGCTTGTAAGGGTTAGAAGACCTCTCACAGTGTAAATTTCCCCAATATTTTCACGTTATACTGTATACCATCCCATCCAGAATGGCCGTTACATTTTCTGGAATAGCCAACACAACGCACGCCGTAAGGGCGATGTTCAATGGAATGTTTTACTGTCGACCTGGTTCAACAAAACATCTGCAGAACTGTTCCGAATTTCAATGGATAAAGCCTGAATAGCCATGTTGATCGCCAACGTCTGAGGCGGACAGGCATGCTAAGAAGAAGAAGAGGGGCTAAACGTGATTACATTCGTTCTGTGATTCTTTCTTCAGTTTGCTTTACGTCGCACCGACACAGATGGATCGTATGGCGACGATGGGATAGGAAAGGGCTAGGAGTGGGAAGGAGGCGGACGTGGCCTTAAGGTGTTTGCCTGGTGTGAAAATGGGAAACCACGGAAAGCCATCTTCAGGGCTGCCGACAGTGACGTTCGAACCCACTATCTCCCGAATGCAAGCTCACAGCTGAGCGACCCTAACCACATGGTCACTTGCTCGGTCGTCCGGCTCAATGGCAAAATGATTAACGTGCCGACCTTTGGTCGCAGGGTTCCCCGGTTCGATTCCCCGCAGGGTCGGGAATTTTAACCATAATTGGTTAATTTCGCTGGCACGGGGGCTCATCCTCATCACGACGCGCAGGTCAATTCAAAAGACCTGCACCTGGCGAGCCGAACTTGACCTCGAACACTCCCGGCACTAAAAGCCATACGCCATTTCATTTTTTCACTTGCTCGGTCTTTTATGTTTTAATCAAGAACTTAAAAACATTAGCAAGTTACATTTTTCGAAGAAGATAACTAACATTAAAAATAGATTTATTACCGATTCATTTTCATATCATTTTGAGCAGAGCGTGACATTTTGTCAGAACTAATTTTGAGCGATAGGCTCAAGAAATTAGATATTATTACTGACATTACAGCAATGATACAAAAATATTGGATCTGGAGTGTATATATATCGAGTGACAAACAGGAAGTTGTTGTTGTTGTTGTTGTGTTGTTCATGTATGGGTCTTGAATTTTCTTCATAAATGGCTTAGTTTATTCATCGAGATTCTCTATTTGTGTGGTTTATGATCTAATGTAATGAATGGGGGATAGGATCGGGAAGGGTATCAAGTACCTCCCTACCGTTCACCCATGTTAAACCATAGAAATACATTTTAGATACCGGTAGGTTGTAATTTACAACTCTCTGTCATCGGTTGTCCTAATAGGACAGAGTGCAAGCCTACTTAGTCTCTTAACGAACCTACAATAATTCTATAGCCTCCACAGAGAAGACCTTTACTGGCTTGCAATTGGGTCAAGAATAAAGCTGCATTGTTGTGGTATAAAATGGGTCTGGAACACAGGGCGGGAAATGGCTCTGGTGCTTTAAAATATCGATAAATTTCTTGATTACACTATCGAAACGGCTACTTTATATTTAGTCGCTTGCGGAATTCGTCTCCGCAAAAAATGTACTCTCGAAATTAAGTTAAGTTCCCAGTGCTATCGAACTCTTGGGAAATGAATTAAAATTTGAATTTTAGTAAAAAAGTGAACAATAAAAAGGCAGCAAGAGAATATATTAAATTTATGTTAATTAATAATTAGTTAATTAACTGTCCGGGTTCGATTCCCGGTATTGCCAGAAATTTAAGAATGGCAGGATGGCTGGTAGGTGGTTGAAATGGTACATGCGGCTCACTCCCATTGGGGTTGTGCCTGAAAAGAGCTACACCACCTCGAAATTAGGACACGAGTTCACTTTGTCCGGCTCCATGGCGTGCTGGTCTTTGGTCCAGAGGCTCCCGGGTTCAATTCTAGGCCGTGTCTGTGATTTTAACCTTAATTGGTTAACTGCAAACGGCTCGGGGCCTACGTGTATGTGCCGTCTTCAGCATTAGAATTCATCATAGTTAGGCCCCATGCTCACAGACACGCAGGTCGCCTATAGGGCGTCAAGTCGAAAGACCTGCACCAGACCTCTTAGGAGGCCACACGTCATTAGATACAAAATTATTTATTTGGGTATGTGAGCTCTTGAACAACGATCCCCCTTGGAAAGTGCCCATTGAATGTGAGTTTGCGTTCAGCGGAAACAGAACTGAGTTGTGTGAATAAATTGTATTTGTAATGATTACTCATCCATGATAGATGTATTGCTTGGCACGGGTACTGATCCATAAAATTTGTCCCCGTCTCACTTCAATGGACAAATAGCGCAATACATAATAATACTAATCTCGCAGTATGCAAAGTACTTGGATGATTTTGCAATTACGAGGGCGAATCAAAAAGTAAGATACACTTCCAAGTTACGGCCATTCATGAAACCACCTGCACACAGGCAGCACGGCTAGGGTAACATACAACGGAAGTTCACTTTTCCACATAGTCCCCAAGAGACTGTAAACGTTCTCCGGAACGGTGAAAGAAGTTTTCAATTTCGGATGCGTAGAAATCACCTCAGCGCTATGTGACCACCTGGATACAGCTGCTTTCACCTCCTCATCGCTTCGGAATCGTCGTCCGCCGAGATACTTTTTAAGCTTACCGAACACATGATAATCGCATGACGCTAAGTCTGGGCTGTATGGAGGATGTTGTCATACATCCCACTTGAACCGCTGCAGCAGTTCGGACGGTTAGCGGACCGTCTAAGATGTTGCGTAAGCTGAAAAAGGATCTCGTATTTACATGATATGTTGCTCATCATCTTAATCTTTGAATCTGTAAAGATTATATTTAATTTAATAACAATTTAATGGGAACTATTGCTGGCCAGATGCGGTCCATTCAAGGCAGAACCTCCGACGAGGGTGGGTGCCATTTTTCTAGTATGGGAAACTGTATTAATGTAGTTCAGGATACTTGTGATGTGTGAGTAACAGGAATGTTAAGGGCAGTACAGAATCCCAGCCTCCGAGTCAAGAGAGTTAAAAATTTGAAATTAAAATCCTTAATTCGGGAATCGAACCAGGGTCCCGAAGACCGGTAATCAAAACGCTGAGCACTCAGTCTGGAGTCGTACAAAAATAAAGTACTTGATATGATCTCCTCACATTTGATTAGATTGTATCTGTCAGTATAAAATTAAGAGGTATTCCCTCGGAAAGGGAAAATAGTTATTCAGTGAAATATTATGGATGGTTGTTCACTCATTTGGTAGATCCATAGTGCTATGGAATAATAAGGAAAATACGCAAATTTCAGTGCAGGCAATATTAACAGCATGCTAACTTTACACTCTAGAAAACTAATTTTCACATATTATTTTACTGATGAAGACATGAAGCTTCGCATCAATGTTGCATGGACCAAATGGCGTTTACTGTCAGGCGTCTTATGTGACAAGCGGATTTCTATAAAACTCAAAGGCAAGATATACAAGACTGTTGTTAAACTTCTCCTCTCTTACAGCCCCGGGTGTTGGACAAGGCAAAATAAGCATGATTGGCAAATGCATGTAAGGGAAATGCGGATGTTGAGATGGTCAGTAGGTGTCACCCTCCTCGACCGAGTGCGCAATGAGCGTGTATGAGGATCATTTAATACGGCCCCTATCGGTGAGAAATTGGAGGGACGGCTGTTGCGCTAGTTTAAGATCATATCAGTCAAATGCTGCGGCCGTACCTTAATTATGGCTACGGTCACTTCCTCCTCACTCCTAGACCTTTCCTCTCCCATCGTCTCCATAAAACATATCAATGTCAGTGCGCCATAAAGCAAATTGTAAAAAAAACGGTTTTCGTAGTTGCCGGCGTGATTGAATTTAGTTCCGCAGGAGTTCTTTTACGTGCCAGTAAATCTACCGACACGAGGCTAACGTATTAGAGCACCTTCAACTACCACCGGACTAAGCCAGGATCGAACCGACCAATTTAGGGTCAGCAGGAAGCCAGCGCCGCAAAACGTCTGAGCCACTCAACCCGGCTCTTTGACAAGTTGTAGGCTGCTAAAATATTTAACTTTTACGCATACTGGTGGCGTTTATTACAAATAAAAAGAAAAAAAGCGACAGAATCATGAACACCTCCTCTGAATTTTCTTCCCCTGAACGTCCTAAAAACTTAGGATGTTCTTTCTTTTCTAAACCAGTCGGGAAGACAAACATACACTGACTGACAGAGCAAATGTAACACCAAGAAGGAGTGGTTAGAACTGTATGCCAATTACAGGGTAGACTGACGTCACTGAGGTATGCTCATGATGTGAAATGCGCCGCTGTGCTGCGCACGTAGCGAACGATAAATGGGACACGGCGTTGGCGAATGGCCCACTTCGTACCGTGATTTCTCAGCCGACAGTCATTGTAGAACGTGTTGTCGTGTGCCACAGGACACGTGTATAGCTAAGAATGCCAGGCCGCCGTCAACGGAGGCATTTCCAGCAGACAGACGACTTTACGAGGGGTATGGTGATCGGGCTGAGAAGGGCAGGTTGGTCGCTTCGTCAAATCGCAGCCGATACCCATAGGGATGTGTCCACGGTGCAGCGCCTGTGGCGAAGATGGTTGGCGCCGGGACATGTGGCACGTGCGAGGGGTCCAGGCGCAGCCCGAGTGACGTCAGCACGCGAGGATCGGCGCATCCGCCGCCAAGCGGTGGCAGCCCCGCACGCCACGTCAACCGCCGTCCTTCAGCATGTGCAAGACACCCTGGCTGTTCCAATATCGACCAGAACAATTTTCCGTCGATTGGTTGAAGGAGGCCTGCACTCGCGGCGTCCGCTCAGAAGACTACCATTGACTCCACAGCATAAACGTGCACGCCTGGCATGGTGCCGGGCTAGAGCGACTTGGATGAGGGAATGGCGGAACGTCGTGTTCTCCGATGAGTCACGCTTCTGTTCTGTCAGTGATAGTCACCGCAGACGAGTGTGGCGTCGGCGTGGAGAAGGGTCAAATCCGGCAGTAACTGTGGAGCGCCCTACCGCTAGACAACGCGGCATCATGGTTTGGGGCGCTATTGCGTATGATTCCACGTCACCTCTAGTGCGTATTCAACGCACGTTAAATGCCCACCGCTACGTGCAGCATGTGCTGCGGCCGGTGGCACTCCCGTACCTTCAAGGGCTGCCCAATGCTCTGTTTCAGCAGGATAATGCCTGCCCACACACTGCTCGCATCTCCCAACAGGCTCTACGAGGTGTACGGATGCTTCCGTGGCCAGTGTACTCTCCGGATCTCTCACCAATCGAACACGTGTGGGATCTCATTGGACGCCGTTTGCAAACTCTGCCCCAGCCTCGTACGGACGACCAACTGTGGCAAATGGTTGACAGAGGATGGAGAACCATCCCTCAGGACACCATCCGCACTCTTATTGACTCTGTACCTCGACGTGTTTCTGCGTGCATCGCCGCTCGCGGTGGACCTACATCCTACTGAGTCGATGCCGTGCGCATTGTGTAACCTGCATATCGGTTTGAAATAAACATCAATTATTCGTCCGTGCCGTCTCTGTTTTTTCCCCAACTTTCATCCCTTTCGAACCACTCCTTCTTGGTGTTGCATTTGCTCTGTCAGTCAGTGTATAATCCCTGTGCGAAGAACTGGTTATTACATTATTAAAATAAATGAATCATTTCACTGATAACAAAGTCAGTACTGTGTGTTAGATATCTTCGCTCTTCATGTCTGTCTCATCCTGGTGTAAGTTAATAATCCTGCATCTACAACTTTGCACTGACAAGGATTTCGATCAAACATGCAATTCAACATCAGAACGAGTAAGTTGGCCATTCCATCACCCATTTGCAACGACCTAATATCAAAAATAATAAAATACTTCATTGAGAAAGAGAAGCGACCTTGAGTTGGGATAAATCAGTATCTCAATGCTCGAACTGATTTGAAATCGGGAAACCGGTCGCTGGTATGACAGTAGAAAGGCAGTTGTCAGTTTTAATCGCTTTCACATTGACAAATGACAAAACTCATCACAAAGTAATTATGTACAAAGCCAGAGCAGTTTCTATTCGGAATCTGACGCATATATATTTAACAGATTCATTGATAAAATTGACATTTTAATATTGATGTCTATTGATCCAGTTTCTCCTCTCATGTATATGGCAGTCAGATTAGAGAGAAAAATCTTATCAGAATGTTCAAAGGTGCATCAATGAAGAGAATAATTAGTATGGAAAATTAAATTCTCTTCAAAAAAATACACTTCGGTATGTAGGCCTGGATCCACTATTGTCAAAATCAAGATTTGACGAACAGTGTGCCCATTTGACTGAGGTGGAGTGAAGGAGTGCTACAACGTGCTCTATTTCGGATGTTGTGAAATAAACAGCAGTCATTTTACTGCACCCGTTCCATAACAGGAGTGCATTTGTAAATATCCAAAGATGCAGAAAAGAAAATATAATAACTTATTCATTTAGACACGTGCAGACATTCCACTCTATAAAAGAGTTGTTTGCATGAAACTAATACTATGCGGCGAAATACGTGTGTAGAAGGCAGACGTATATTAGAAAACTTCTATGCATACCGTCTGCGAGCTTCGACTGCATTCCGCTCAGGTTTTCCATAGATTAAAATGATATCTGTGTATTCGTCGTTACTGATTTCACTAAAAATTGCCTGTATGTAAAAAGTAAATGTAGTGTTGCTGCATCATACACCAGCCTAATACTACGCGATCAAACGCGAGGTTTACTAATACAAGGAGTTGAATTAGACGGGTAGTGCTGAGGAACATGCTGCGAGCGGCCGTCCGGTCGTTCTCTCTTCATATTCTGACGTAACCTGCCTGCTGGCTATAGTGCCCCTGTGATAACCAGTTGATAGATAGCCCATTCATCATCACTGCATGCGGGATATTTATAAGTAGAAAAAATGGAGCTCACGAGCCGCATGGTATGTGCCTTTATATCCTAGCGGGTCGTATTTTATTTTTCGCTAGCGTTTTAATGTCATTCTACACATACAAGCTTTTCCAGGTTTTGGCTTTAACGAAGGTACGGCCCCTTCATTTTCCCGGTGTGAAAAGACGAAACCACGGAAAATAATCCTCAGAGCTACCGATGGTGGGCTTCGAACCCACCATCTCCTACGTTCAACGTTAGTGTTGATCTGCCAGAAAAACGTAGCCAGCTCAATCTGCATTTTCCGTTGATTACCGACCACCATGTACACAGGGTGACTCCAAATTTCCATCACACTTTTCTCTGCGGTGTAGAGAGAACTTAGTAAACTGAATTTAACAGCACATGAGAATCATCACACATACCAGATATTTTTTAATATTTGCAGATATAGTGTGGGAATCGGGGTTGGTGGTCACCAGATCGAACACGCCTTGCGGTGAGTGTGAAGCGGGATTTAAAAAGACTTGAATCGAGCTAGGTTTCCTTACAAAACTGAGGTGGTGCATTTCTAAACATGGATCTCTATTCAAAATTCAATCTACTAGATACTAAAAGTGTGTGATAGGAATTTGGAATCCCTTGGATAGGATAGAAGGATTCGTAACATGTAATAAGCGTTATGTCATTTGTGCTGCTGGTGGTGGTAATTATTGTTTTACGACGAAGTACACCTAGGCAACCATCCTCTGTATAACACTAGCCAGAGAGAAAAAATAGAAGGATCAGACACTTTGGAAAATTAAGTTATCGGCCAGAGAAAGAAAAGATCCACGACGGGTGTGAAAATGAAAGATTCCCTAGGCCTCTCAATCTAATACCGTCGGGGTCGGAAAAGAACAAGAGTTGACTAAAGGAGGTCGAACAGGATAGGTGAAAGTGAGGAGCCTGGCACATGTAAGTGGAAGCAATGTCAGGACTCAGGTAAGGGCCCCGTGGACGCTAACCCACGCTTCCAAGTTCAGATCCATGATGGGACACCGTTTCTTCGCCTCTTACGACAGACAGGGAATACCAAGGGTGTTATTCTACCGCCCCCATCCACAAAATGTCGTCATCTGGGCTAATATAAACAATGATGCCGATAGTGAAAGGGGGAGGGAATGATTTAAGATGTAATATAGTGCCCTCTCTTCAATCATATCATAGAATAATAAATAAATCTGACACTTCAAGAAATTACCATACCGGGAAAAGAATCGTGTGAAATGAGACAATCGGTAGGAAAATTTGATGTTGCCCAAGATGACCCTTCGTTCTCTTAGATGTATAGTTCTCCAAAAAATGAATGCGTGTTATTGAATGTTCTTCCCATTTAATGTTTTGCAGATTTGATTTTAATCATTATCAAATTATGTTTCTCCTCCCATGTAGATTCGAACTCTGTGGATACCGACAGTAAACATTATGTCCATAAGTTCAACACTGTTTCTCAGAAAAGCTTACCTGCGGAAGAACTTACAAAATACCATGTGCTCCTTCTTTTTTTAGTGACTGTACATCACGACTGTTTGAATAATGTCATTAGCTTTACGTCCTACTAACTACTTTTACGATTTTAGGAGACGCCGAGGTGCCAGAAGTCAGTCCCACAGGCGTTCTTTCACGTGCCAGTAAATCTACTGACACTAGGCTGACGTATTTGAGCACCTTCAAATACGACCGGACTGAGCCGAGATCGAACCTGCCAAGTTGGGATCTGAAGGCCAGAACCTCAACCGTTTGAGCCACTCAGCCTGGCACGAATGTTTCAATATTTAACACAGAAAGGTTTGAAATAATTTTCACAATGCTCCATTAATGAAGTGATACCCTTATCCAATTCAGGATGCCTCACTAATTCTTATTCTTCTATTTACACCGCTTTTCCAACTCTCTGGTGAAGATGATGATGATTGTTGTTAGTTGACTAACATTTAGGTCTTCGGCCCCTAATGGTACGAAATGATACGAAATGTCATGACAACTTAAAAGTTAAAAATCATCCACTGACCAGAATGAAAAAAAAACATGATAATAAAGAATGAATGGATGGGTATGAATTTCAAACAATCAGTTAATCCGACCGAATAACTATCATAAACAGTAGTATTACTTACCAATAGACTGCTTCTAAAGCACAATCCTGAATCGAGGATGCTTGTTGTCTAAAGGAGTCCTAAATCCAGGTCATCGGCCCCTCATAATGGTAGGATACTTATCGCTAGTATTATTCATTTATCGTATGGCATATACATATACAGAAACAAGAAAGCAAGTACATTATATTTTAATGTCCAAAGATATCCATTCTAAAGCATCTGTATTGACCTCTAGAAAATAAAACCAATCTCCAGGTTAGGCTCTTCTGCTACACTCCTTTACAATGTGTTCGATGGTTTGAAAAGGAGCACCACAGTCACACTCGGGGGATTGTATCTCTCCCCATTTATACAGGGACGCAGCACAGAAACCATGACCACATCGAATCCTGTTAAGGATGGTCCAAGTTCTTCTTGGGAGATCAGACCTCGAATTAGGTGGGAAGAAAGGCCAGAGATGTTCACCTTTTTTTTGAGATCCAGTCTTCCTTCCATTGGGCACAGGGGTTGAAGTTGTCTTCTGTGAGCTTCTGAGCGAACTTAATTGGCGGATGTCTAGATTTCAACCGGTTCCTCTGAAGGTCAGGAATATTGGGGTGGATGGGCAAGTCAGGGCTCTCATTTATCTCAACAGTGCTTGTGCTCTACGGAATGAGGAGGCATGATGTTGCTCAAGACAGGAAGCCAGTGGGTAGGAGTTGATCTTATTACACCTGAAATAATCATCATTTGTGTTGTTGAGTTGAGCGTCCACATGTTTCACATGGCAGCTGTTGATCCACACAGGAGCACAATATTCTGCCGCAGAGAAAACGAAACTAGGGGCATAACATCTCAAGGTAGTTGCAGAAGCATCCCAGGTGCTGTATTTACTAGTTGTTTCCTGAAGGAGAGTGTCCGATCTAATGTTATACCTAAGTACTTTGGGTAATTATTGTATCTGAGGACCTTGCCGTTAAAAGACTCTTGGAGAGTACAGTTTGCCATTTTGTTATTTAGATGAAAACAGGACACCTCAGTTTTGCTGGTATTTGTCATGTTGCGGTACTAATCAAAATTAGCGTATACTCGCGGTATTCCACACATTATGGTACTACTCACAGGTAATGTAATACAAACATGTAACGCTGACCTATGGTGTTCCTCAAATTGCGGCGCCATTTACAGGCAACGCAAACATATGATGTTCCCCACGTAGGTGTGCTAATCGCAGGGACTCGTACTATCTAGCGGTGTTCCTCACATAGTGGATACTAATCATAGGCAAGGCAGACCCATGGTGTCTCTCACCTATAGTGTCGCTTATATAGTGGCACTAATCACAGATACTGTAAAACTCACCCTGACGCACACTATCGCTACTAATCATAAACCTATTGTGTACCTGATATAGTGATGCTACGCCCAAGTAAACGCGACCCATGGTGTTCCCCGCGTTGTTGTACTAATTACAAGTAGTCTCATGTTTCAAATTCTATCATTGCTTGGTTGTCCCTTTTAGTCGCCTCTTACGACAGGCGGGGGATAGCGTGGGTGTATTCTTCGCCTGCGTCCCCAACCCACAGGGGGATGTATGTTTGGTCCTCGAGAGCTATTTTATTTCGCTCAAGTCCGCCGGTAAGCCGGTTAGGACCCCCCTAACCGCCACCTGGGACGCGGCACGTGGGAGTATCACCTCTCTCCCTGCTACGCCAGCGTAGTAGGTTCATGGACCTCCACTCTCTGGTGAGGTGTCGGTTGCGAACTGTATCTCGCATATGCACTTTGCCATGTTTGTTGGCCTGAAGCTCTTACTGACGCCAACCATATAAAGAGAGTTATATTCACTATCGCGTCTTGCTGCCGTAGTTGGTAGTGTGGTGTGTTGTGTAGCGATGTGTTGTGTTTATATGAAGGGGAGTGTATTGCGACAAACACTCATTTCAAGCCAGAGGAATCGACCTAGGATCCTCAGAATCGAAGCGTCGACGCTAATCAAACAGCCAAGGAGTCGAAATAATATGACTCATTGTATCACGGATACGAAGGTGTATTTGATATTGTAATTTGGAAGGAATTCTGAATATTAAATACCACTTATGTAAACTTGGATATAATTTATAATAATAATAATAATAATAATAATAATAATAATAATAATAATAATAATAATAATAATAATAATAACACCGTGCTCGATAGCTGCAGTCGCTTAAGTGCGGCCAGTATCCAGTATTCGGTAGACAGTGGGTTCGAACCCAACTGTCGGTAGCCCTGAAGATAGTTTTCCGTGGTTTCCCATTTTCACATCAAGCAAATGCTGGGGCTGTACCTTAATTAATGCCACAGACGCTTCCTTCCCACTCCTAACCTTTTCCTGTCCCATCGTCGCCATAAGACCTATCTATGTCGGTGCGACGTAAAGCAACTTGCAAATAATAATAATAATAATAATAATAATAATAATAATAATAATAATAATAATACCTGGCGAGTTAGCCGTTCGGTCAGGGGCGTTTGGCTGTGAACTTGCATCCGGGAGATAGTGGGTTCGAACCCCACTGCCGGTAGTCCTGAAGATGGTTTTCCGCGGTTTCCTATTTTCACACCAGGCAAATGCTTGGGCTGTACCTTAATTAAGGCCTCGGCCGCTTCCTTTCAACTCCTAGGCCTTTCCTATCCCATCGTCGCCCTACGACCTGTCTGTTTTGGTGCGACGTACAGCCACTAGCAATAATAATAATAATAATAATAATAATAATAATAATAATAATAATAATAATAATAATAATAATAATTTTATTAAAATAATTTAGAGCAATTAAAGATTATCGAAGAAAGAGAATTAAGGAATTAATTCGAGGTGAATTGTCAAGTCAAAGTAAAGTACATGAAGAATACACCTAATTGAATGGTTCACGTTCAATAAAGCATCAGGCATTGCTTTGTTTGTCACTTTAATTTATATTCACGATCTAGAGAGACGTATAACCTTGAAACTTGAAGAATCGATAAAATGAAAAACAACGAAGAAAATTTCCAACCACTTTTTTTACAGACTGGAGATATGTATGTATTAATCTGAGAGATGTGATCCCTATTCAAATTTTTCAACATTCTTCTATTTTCACCTCTTCTCGCTTGTCTTAAATGTATTAAATAAGACTCCCAGTAATTTGGGTAGGTTGGGACCAAACCTACATCAAATTATCTAAAACTCGGTCTGTACAGAAAGGGAGGAACAATTTCAAACATTCAAACAGTAGGCTAATGTGTGTACAAATTGCTCAAATCTTATAAGGTAAGTTGCCACTCTCCATCTGTTTGCTATTATATACCCAAATTAATCTACATAGATACTTTAAAGAACTTATGATAATCAAACACTTATTCCAAAACTTAAAAGCAGGAACAGATCGTCTTGCAAACGATCAGAATACGACTGTAATTCCCAGGTTCAGTCAAGACGAGTGGAAAGTGTTTCGAAGTAAGCTGCCCTTACTCATCTCCCTGACTCCAACTCATTATTGACAATAAAGGACAAATGAACAGTCAGCCCATTGTTGTGAGACTATGAACTGAATTCAAAGGACCACCTAAAATGGATTGCCCTTTTTTGGTGGCCGGTCACCTATTATTCTCGTCTTTCTCTTTGTGGCTCGTAATATTCGGAACATCGAATTATCGTGACTGGAACTATAGAAATTCTACTCTACACTGTATGTGGGACGGAATAAGTTTTCTGTTACTGTCGATTTGTCTGGCTGATGGAAACCGACATTTCTTTCATGCTTCTTGATACGACTTGTCTACTGGCAATTAATATTATTTAGAAACCGAACAGTTCAGCTACGTGGCTACGAATTGTATTCGGGAGATGGTGGGTTCGTACCCCACCGTTGGTATATTGTGGTTTGCTATTTTCGTACTAGGAATATGCCTTGGCTGAACTTGAATTAAGACCATGTGTGCTTCTTTCGTCATCATTGCACTTTTCCATCCCTGCGTCGTCGAACATCTTTGTGAGTTAATGGTTAATTGCTTTCAAATGACAGTTATTAGAGATTGCGCATCAGCACCCCCAGTTACGTTAAATGGTGATCTCACTGATCAATTTTCAAACAACGAGATATGTTCTTTCATATTCACAATGACAGTGAAACTTACTGAATGCCATTACGTGTACCATAGCGGACAAAGTTCTACCCACAAGTATAAAAGGAATAAATGAACTGACTTTTTAACGTCCCCATTCCAAGGATTAATGAGTTTCTGCTTGAAATAGCAAAAATAAATCACGCAATTCAGCTTCTAATTATAACTCCGAGCATTTCATAAATTGAACTTCCATTTTAACAAGATTTAATATTCTTTAATTGCGATTCATAAGTTAAGTCCTTCATAAAACTCTCGACATAAATACGCCTTCTGCTGATATGCCCGGTGACTTGTAAGTAAGCAATCCCCTTGTCTTTCCTTCATTCGTGACCAGCTCACACTATCCCTCTCCCTCCTAGATTCATAATAATCCTTGCATGAAAATAAATGATAAAATGTAAGTATTCTCCTGTTATCTCAAAGTTGACTGATGTAACCACCAGAAGACTACTGAACTGCATACAGGGTGTATGATTACGTTTTTGACACGTAATTTTTAAGGGAAATTCATTTTCTGTTTGTTCAAGATATTGTCCATCGGCTTCTACACATTTCGCCCATCTTTTACATAAGATATGAATACCATGCCAGAAACACTGCCTGTCTTTTGCGAAAAAACATTCGTCGAGCCATTTTTCAACTTTCTCGAAATTGCTGAAGTGCTTGTCTGCGAGCGCGTGCCCCCATTGATGCGAAGAGGTGATAGTCAGATGGCGCCAGGTCGGAAGCGTACAGCGGGGGTGGAAGGATGTCCCATCCAAGCGATATGAAGGTGTCTTTCACTGGTTTTCCTGTGTGAGACGACGCATTGTCGTGTAACAAAATCACTTTGCCATGTCTTCTGACCCGTTCCGCTCATCTTTCGATCATTGCGCGATTTAAATTAATCATTTGCTGGCGATAGCGTTGTGCATTAACTTTTTAGCCGGCAATTGCTTGTCTTCGCACTTCTGTGCTCTACCCAGAGCGAGCACTGTCTTTCACATTGAAATCACCACGTTTAAATAGTCGAAACAATGTCTCAGATGTTCTAATCAATGGAGCGTGTTCCCCACATGTTTCTACCAGCAAACGATAACTTTTTACAGCCTTTTATTTTTCATTAAATAAGACGAGCAATGCGTGCCGCAAATGTTCTTTTTCAGGCACAAACGATGACATAATCACTGAACGATACAATAATAATAATAATAATAATAATAATAATAATGTTATTTGTTTTACGTCACACTAACTACTTTTTAAGGTCTTCGGAGACGCCGAGGTGCCGGAATTTAGTCCCGCAGGAGTTCTTTTACGTGCCAGTAAATCTACCGACACGAGGCTGTCGTATTTGAGCACCTTCAAATACCACCGGACTGAGCCAGGATCGAACCTGCCAAGTTGGGGTTAGAAGGCCAGCGCCTTAACCGCCTGAGCCACTCAGCCCGGCTGAACGATACAACACAGACGGTAGTGTTTGGCGGACTCAACTTATGTGTGTGTTGGTAAGCTAATGTCAGACGAACAAACTGATGTATGTGTTAAAGTCATACACTGCGCACTGTTCGCTGGCACCATCTCTTAGTGAAACCGGGAAAGACTTATGCATACACCTGGTACAATAGTAATTTCTTCCTCCTCCTCTTCTTTGTAATAATAATAATAATAATAATAATAATAATAATAATAATAACAATGGATTTTGGACGTCCTATTAGTGTAAAAACTACTGTCGTACTTACGGGAGGGATGGATTGTTGTAACATAGGCCTCGAATGGATTAATAATGAGTCAATATATCCACTGGATCTCCTCTCTATGACTCTACGTCCTCTGGTATGGATTAGAGCAATTTTGTTACTTTCATTGACCTCTCTCAGTCTTATCCTTGGCTTTGACAATATGAAAGTGACTGAGGTATGAGCGATGCTAGTAATGCCATTCCTTATGCAGCCAGTCTCTACTATGAATGGTGTGAAAACGTTGCTCAAAGTGTCAATTGGTGCCCGAATTTCAGTGGGCTCGGCAGATTGATATTTAACAGCAACTTGTCGCTTAGTAAAGAAAGCAACGTGAAACTACCTCACTTCTCATTTCTCTAGTCCGCCTCCTAAGTGATACCTACGCCATTTATTACAGCTAATATTGGAACTGTTGAGGATAGAACTAACCTTAGGGTTGAGGACTCTTCGCACGTATACACTCCACTATTGTGTTTGGTGGCGTTCAATCCCCACCCACAGGGATTTAATCTCATAAATTAAACAAACGCCCGTGAATGCAAGACATTCAGCCTCTGAAATTTCCGATACTTGTTGAAGTTAACAGGTGTGTTGTGAGGACTTCTTATCCGCGGGCTGGTAGGCTAACCAGATGCTAAATCCAGCCCTCCAGTACGTGTTTCCGGGTGTTCTCTAGATTATCTGCAGCTTGGCGTGCATCATGTATGGTGAATAGCTATGAGGTAACCTGGAAGTGTCCCACAGAGCGCGTGGCCCGGTCTGCGAGCGTCCATCAGTCAGGGAGCTTAGTTATGTATGAGGCAGTACGACGGGAGCACGCGACACTCAGCCACCTTCACCCCATGAATACTGTAGAGGTCAGCACCTTGCTTCTTTTATCCCACCGATAACACTGACACGAATCCCGTTGTTGGATAGGTTACCTTTCCCCCGCTCACGAACATTCAGAAGGAGGATTCCACTACCTCAATTTTTCATTTGCCAAACAAGTCCATTTTGTGTAATAATGGGGTCTTGGATTTTAGGCGCTAAGAATATATATTTTATGTGCCTAAAATAGACTCTCAGAAGTGAAAAAATAGGTTCTAAAATAGATTTTAGGCAGCTTCAGTTTTACGTATTGTAAGACATTTATCAGTCACATACCATATATTTTTAAATTTGTTGTAACTACTTAGGGGGATCTTCCTTTCTTTCTTTCTTTCTTTCTTTCTTTCTTTCTTTCTTTCTTTCTTAATCTGTGTACCCTACAGGGTTGGGTTTTCCCTCAGGCTCAGTGAGGTATCCCACATCTACCGCGTCAAGGGCAGTGTCCTGGGGCCTGAGACATTGGGTCTGGGGATACAACTGGGGAGGAGGACCAGTGCCTCTCCCAGGCGGCCTCACCTGCTATGCTGAACAGGGGCCTTGGCGGGGGATGAGAAGACTGGGAGCGATAGACATGGAAGAGGGAAGGAAGGGTCCGTGGCTTTAAGTTAGGTACCGTTCCGGTATTTGTCTGGAAGAGAAGTGGGAAACCACGACAAACCACTTCGAGGATGGACGAGGAGGGAATCGAACGCCCCTCTACTGAGTGGACCTCCTGAGGTTGAGTGGAGCCCGTTCCAGCCCTCGTACCACTTTTCAAATTTCGTGGCAGAGCCGGGAATCGAACCCGAGCCTCTGGGGGGTGGCAACTAATCACAGTAACCACTACACCACAGAGGCGAATTTAGGGGGGAAATATGAAAAAATTTGACTCACCTCATTGCTACAAACGGAACATAATATAATTTTAGCATCCGATGTGAAGTGGGGAAACTCCTGTAACCCCTTAATTAAAGACAACATGGAAGCTGACACAGCAGGTCAGTGGACACTCGTGGCACTGACAGCGGGAGGTTCTTAAGGACTCCAGGGAGTGTGGTTTACAGTTTCCCGATTTTAAGATTTTGTAAACAGTATTTCAAGAATATACTGGTCAAGATACTGAAAACGAATCGGCAAATATTTCAGTTTATCGGAATAAAGTAAAAGCATTTTTAATTGATTTAGGTATAAAGAACAGAAATTATACGAATATAGGCAAATACAAATAGGTTTTAACGTCAATTTATACATTTTTACGCACTGTAGGACTACCGTTTTTAACACTATAAGTACACAAAACATGTAAATACTTCATTTTAAGTTATTTCTTAAGGAACATAATAGGGTTTTGCCTAAAATCCGAGGGCTAGTAATAATCATCCTATGAAAAGACAGCATTATGCTCCCATGAAGAATGAGTGTCCAAGCAGTTCTTCCTTGTGCAAATGAATAATTTATTTTACCAAGCGAGTTAGCCATGCGGTTAGAATCACGTAGGTATGAGGTTTCTTTCGTGGGATGGTGGGTTCGAATCCAACCACCGGGAGCCTAGATATTGTTTTCCTTTGTTTCCCATTTTGACACAACGCAAATTCTGGGGACGTACTGTACCTTAGTTAAGGGTATGGCGTCTACTTGCCAGTCCTAGCTCTCTCATCCTTCCGTTCACGAAAACCTTTCACGTGTTAGCGCAAAGTTAAACAACCAGCAACTTTTTTCAAATTTTTACATACGTACATTGGTATTTCTGTAAAATTCTGCACCTTATGGTCACATACAGTGCGTGTGCTGATTTAATAATAATAATAATAATAATAATAATAATAATAATAATAATAATAATAATAATAATAACTAAAGCAGTAACAGGATAGACTGCAAACTAATTTGGTTAGTAGGAAGTTTTGGCTACCCGCTCTTCCATAATGTAGCAAGAGTAACATAAATTATAGGGGTTCTGATGGGCCGTACCCCTCAAGTTTATGCAAACCTTATAGCATAATCGTTGTGAAGGTAGCCTATACTTGGTACTCGCTTCAGTAAGATTGCATTCTAACCTATTAATGCATAAAAATCCGGGCTCTAATAATAATAATAATAATAATGATAATAATAATAATAATAATAATAATAATAATAATAATAATAATAATAATAATAATAATAAGCCCGGATTTTTATGCAGTAACTAAACTAATTTGGTTAGTAGAAAGTGTCGGGCACCCGTTCTTCCATAATGTAGCAAGAGTAACATAGATTATAGGGGTTCTGATGGGCCGTACCCGTAATGTTTATGCAATCGTCATAGCACGATCGTTGTGAAGGTAGACTATACTTGCTGCTCGTTGCAGTAACTTTGCATTCTAACCTATTAATGCATGCAAGTCCGTACTCTTTAACTATAACCAGTTTCAATTGTATGTCCATCAGAAGCAGGATAAAACCATCATTCAGCTGAGGAAGCTGAGGGACGAATGGTGTTCATTCAGTCCTTGTGTGTTAGAAAAAAATACTAGCACGGCATGTACAAAAACAATCTGTTTGTTTACTTTCCTTGGACGACATGTTTGTAGCAGAGCTATACACTTCAAGTGTAGTTTCTATCTCTGTGCACATTTTGCGGAGATCTCTTCATGTATGGAACGTAAAGTAGTATGTACCAGCGGTATAAGAATTCAAATGCATATTCGTCGATTTTAACCTGCTCACATAGATGTGTACAACTCCTCGTTAAAGAGAAGCAGGTGCCACTATTTCAAGTACGTGCTCACATAGATGTGCACAACTCCTCGTTAAAGAGAAGCAGGTACCACTATTTCAAGTACGTGCTCACTTAGATGTGCACAACTCCTCGTTAAAGAGAAGCAGGTGCCACTATTTCAAGTACGTGCTCACATAGATGTGCACAACTCCTCGTTAAAAAGAAGCAGGTGCCACTATTTCAAGTACGTGCTCACTTAGATGTGCACAACTCCTCGTTAAAGAGAAGCAGGTGCCACTATTTCAAGTACGTGCTCACATAGATGTGCACAACTCCTCGTTAAAGAGAAGCAGGTGCCACTATTTCAAGTACGTGCTCACTTAGATGTGCACAACTCCTCGTTAAAGAGAAGCAGGTGCCACTATTTCAAGTACGTGCTCACTTAGATGTGCACAACTCCTCGTTAAAGAGAAGCAGGTGCCACTATTTCAAGTACGTGCTCACTTAGATGTGCACAACTCCTCGTTAAAGAGAAGCAGGTGCCACTATTTCAAGTACGTGCTCACATAGATGTGCACAACTCCTCGTTAAAGAGAAGCAGGTACCACTATTTCAAGTAGGTGCTCACTTAGATGTGCACAACTCCTCGTTAAAGAGAAGCAGGTACCACTATTTCAAGTATGTGCTCACATAGATGTGCACAACTCCTCGTTAAAGAGAAGCAGGTGCCACTATTTCAAGTACGTGCTCACATAGATGTGCACAACTCCTCGTTAAAGAGAAGCAGGTGCCACTATTTCAAGTACGTGCTCACATAGATGTGCACAACTCCTCGTTAAAGAGAAGCAGGTGCCACTATTTCAAGTACGTGCTCACATAGATGTGCACAACTCCTCGTTAAAGAGAAGCAGGTGCCACTATTTCAAGTACGTGCTCACATAGATGTGCCCAACTCCTCGTTAAAGAGAAGCAGGTGCCACTATTTCAAGTACGTGCTCACATAGATGTGCACAACTCCTCGTTAAAGAGAAGCAGGTGCCACTATTTCAAGTACGTGCTCACATAGATGTGCACAACTCCTCGTTAAAGAGAAGCAGGTGCCACTATTTCAAGTACGTGCTCACATAGATGTGCACAACTCCTCGTTAAAGAGAAGCAGGTACCACTATTTCAAGTATGTGCTGACATAGATGTGCACAACTCCTCGTTAAAGAGAAGCAGGTGCCACTATTTCAAGTACGTGCTCACATAGATGTGCACAACTCCTCGTTAAAGAGAAGCAGGTACCACTATTTCAAGTATGTGCTCACATAGATGTGCACAACTCCTCGTTAAAGAGAAGCAGGTGCCACTATTTCAAGTATGTGCTGACATAGATGTGCACAACTCCTCGTTAAAGAGAAGCAGGTGCCACTATTTCAAGTACGTGCTCACATAGATGTGCACAACTCCTCGTTAAAGAGAAGCAGGTGCCACTATTTCAAGTACGTGCTCACATAGATGTGCACAACTCCTCGTTAAAGAGAAGCAGGTGCCACTATTTCAAGTATGTGCTCACATAGATGTGCACAACTCCTCGTTAAAGAGAAGCAGGTGCCACTATTTCAAGTACGTGCTCACATAGATGTGCACAACTCCTCGTTAAAGAGAAGCAGGTACCACTATTTCAAGTATGTGCTGACATAGATGTGCACAACTCCTCGTTAAAGAGAAGCAGGTGCCACTATTTCAAGTACGTGCTCACATAGATGTGCACAACTCCTCGTTAAAGAGAAGCAGGTACCACTATTTCAAGTATGTGCTCACATAGATGTGCACAACTCCTCGTTAAAGAGAAGCAGGTGCCACTATTTCAAGTATGTGCTGACATAGATGTGCACAACTCCTCGTTAAAGAGAAGCAGGTGCCACTATTTCAAGTACGTGCTCACATAGATGTGCACAACTCCTCGTTAAAGAGAAGCAGGTGCCACTATTTCAAGTACGTGCTCACATAGATGTGCACAACTCCTCGTTAAAGAGAAGCAGGTGCCACTATTTCAAGTATGTGCTCACATAGATGTGCACAACTCCTCGTTAAAGAGAAGCAGGTGCCACTATTTCAAGTATGTGCTCACATAGATGTGCACAACTCCTCGTTAAAGAGAAGCAGCTGCCACTATTTCAAGTATGTATCAACGTAGTTCAGTGAGTCAATACATGATTTGACTTTCAGTTACTCGTTCTCCGCTTCCATCCTTATTGGTTTAATGGAGTCTTTCTGTCCCCTAACAGAGTATGCATTAAATAAATAATCCAGTTACAAGAATTAAATGATATTTTAGACACCGGACAACGTAAAAATAAATATATTTAGAACGTAACACACATTATATGGCAATCACTTCACAAATAATAATGTGTTTGTCAATAGGAACAACATCTTCCTCAAAAAGTCACTCTTCAACATCCTGTGTTGACAATTGTACTCAAGATGAATACAAAGAAACGAAACTCAAATTTAAAAGGTCAAAAGAATCGTCCAATTTATAGTTATTTGAAGGTATGCCGTTATTTCAGCAACAACAACAACAACCCTCAGGTTACACAGGATGTTGCAGAAACCTGCTAAACCCAAGCGAGCTGGCCATGCATGGTCGTGTAGCTCGGAGTTTGCATTCGGGAGATAGTGGGTTTGAACTCAACCCCTCTCGGCAGCCCTGAGGTCGTTTTCTGTGGTTTCCCATTTTCACACCAGGAAAATTCTTGGGCTGTACTTAATGTTAAGGCCATTGTCGCTTCCTTCCCATCCCTAGCCCTTCCTTGTCCATCGTCACCATAAGGCATGTCAGTGTCGGTGCGACGTAAGGAAAATTGTAAGAAGAAAAAAATCATCTCTATAGTAGCAAACATTCCAACATGTTCTTCAACAAATTTAAGTCGTTAATTGTAGCATAACCTGATGAGAAAATGGTTACCCTTCACAAACAATTAGAAGACTTTCAGGTAAACGGTGTGAGAGGAATCGGAATCTTAAAGTGTATTTTCTGATAAATCACGCTTGCATTTAGATTTACGTGATGGGTTTACTGGTCAGCAGTGTCATCATAATTATATTCGCACAAGTCATATCACGAAGACAAAATAGCCTACGGTGCTATTGGGAACGGCAACAAATCGCAAATGGTATGGATTCATGCCTCTTTTACAAATGTCAGAATTAATTAATTTATTTATTTATTTATTTATTTATTTATTTATTTATTTATTTATTTATTTATTTATTTATTTATTTATTTATTTATTTATTTATTTATTTATTTATTTATTTATTTATTTTAATGCCTTTTTTACAGTGGAAAAAATAGGGCTCGAGGCCCTCTCCTCCACTTAACCACATATTAATCAAAATCTTAAATAAAATACCGAGATACTTAAAATAGTTAAAACTACAAAAAATTATAGAATTGCGAATAAATTTAATAAATTACTAATTAAGTTAATACTAAAACTAACTAACATTATAAACTCTTAATAATGACTAATCCTCAGGCACGCACACATTCATACTCAACCATTCAGTCAGCTGTCCTCAGCAGGTAGTCTCGACAGGTGACCTTAAATCTTTGTAAATAGCTAGTTTCTCTGACATGAGCTGGCACGGAATTCCATAATCTGGCGCCGGTCACTACAAACGATCTATTAATTTTATTTGTGCGCACACTGGAATAGAAAGAGTGGATCTGGAACGTGTATTTAAGTTGTGAAATGATGATAAAAGGGTGAATTTAGAAGAAATCTACAGTGGCTAACTTTCAGCTAACACTCTAAACACCATTGTTAAAATGTGTAGCTGCCGACGTTTATTATGCTTCAGCCATGATAGAGCCTGATAATATGGGGTGATGTAAACATCGTACCCGATATTGTAAATAAATCGCAGGCAGGAATTAAGTGCTCGTTGAAGAAGTGTTTCTTCTCTCGTCTTATCAACTAGAACAACGTCACAATAATCAAGAATAGGGAGAACGAGTGTCGGTATTAGTTTTGCCTTTTGCTCAAATAGAAACGCATCCCTTTGCCGTTTAAGAGGGTGAAGCAATCCAAGAATCTTTTTACGGATGTACATGCTTCAACAGTAGATGTAACGTTTACCTGTTTGCCAGAAAATTGTGATGAACTTCCGGCACTGATTATTACTTCGAAGGGCTCACTGAAGCGCTATTGAATTCGATATCGAGATATTTATCGAGAATTACGGGTACATCATTCATTAATTCAATCCACCATATTATTAAAAACACTCGTTTAATATCAGATCAGTCTGGTACCTAATTAAACTGCTACGCCGTTCTTCAAGTATAATCCCAGACACCCAAACAAGAACGAATGCCACAGTGCAATTTGCTGGCCTGATGTTGTGGTGTCCAGATCCCTTCACGTCGTTACCACATACGTCTGAGAAAGTTAGGGCTCGCGAGGGTACATTTGGAATTTGTAAACTTGAAATTAAATTCTTCATGCTCTGCCGTCTCAGCGAAGACGCAGTCCTGCATTGAACACACAATTTACGAGGAGTGTCTTGAATACATCATACGATGCCAGTCTGGTAACTCAACGACCAGTCCTGAATTCGAATCTCTCCTTCTATTAAATAAAAGGACATAAAATACATATAGTGCTTATTGAATTGAGTTGCAAATATAAGGGGGAAGAATGTACTGGATGAAGTGCAGTACCTTTCATTGTGACAAATATCATTTCCTCCTCCCATCATTTACTGATTATATAAAATGCTATACTGATTATTACACCGCTTTTAATACATAATCTGGAAAATACTGAGGGTGCTTTCAATCAATGGCAACCAATCTTAACAACTTTTACGTGAAAAACCATACCTCTAACTGTGGTTATGTTCTATTTTGATGACCTCTAGGGAGAGCGATGTGGCTGTACACTAATTAAGGTCACGGCCACTTCTTTTCCAATCCTATTCCTTTCCGATTCTTGCGACGCCAAAAACATTTGATGTGTTGGGTGCGACGTTAAAACACTAACAAAGAAATCTAGTGCGGGCCATCACTCTCCATCCACTGCGACAGGGTGATACCAAGTACAGTGATGTCATCTGTTCTTCACAGGAATTTCCAGGTACCCACCCTAGTTCGTGGTATTCTGCTAATAATTTTCATTTAAATAATTAAAATATATTGGCTATGAATCAGTTGATTTGGCAGCGGTACCGCTTAAGAAATGTAATATACTTGTAGATTCCCATTTACCTATCAGTATTCTATAAATATGAATTGGTTGTCCGGCTCCATGGCTAAATGGTTAGCGTGCTGGCCTTTGGTTACAGGGGTTCCGGGTTCAATTCCCGGCAGGGAAGTGAATTTTAACCATCATTAGTTAATTTGTCTGGCACGGGGGCTGGGTTTATGTGTCATCTTCATCATCATTTCATCCTCATCATGACTCGCAGGTCGTCTACGGGCGTCAAATCAGAAGGCCTGCTCCTGTCCTCGGACACTCCCGGCACTAAAAGCCTTAGGAAGTAAGATGGAGAAGCTGTGGTGAGGTAGAAAGTGGAGACTACTGGTTGTTTTATTCAGGAAAGGAAACTGATGGCAGTAATGGCGTAGCAATTATGATAGGAAAATGGCTGAAGAACAAAGTATTAAAGGTGATAGATTGATGAAGATTAGGTTAAAGGGTGACGATAAGAATGTTTTCTAATACAAGAGTACATGCCAACAAGCCAACATAAGGATGAGGAAGTAGAAGAATACTATGGAAAGGTTGATGAACTAATGGTAAAGGAGAAGTGCCTGCATTATTGTAATTAGGGATTGTAATGCAGTGGTTGGTGAAGGAAGAAAAGAAGAAGTAGTTGGAAAATTCGGACTGGGCACAAGGAACAACAGGGGTGAAATGTTGGTTAATTCCTGCAAAAAAAACCTCACTTGTGATCGGGATACTTTGTTCGAACATCAGAAGAGACGGCGTTACACGTGGAGATCCAGGTTGAATGGTGAGAGGTATTAAATTGATTATATCATGATATAGAACAGGTTCATAAACAGTCTAAAGAATGCAAAAGCATACCCCGGAGCATATATAGATTCAGACCACAACTTGGTGGTGTGAGATTTACAAGTGCGGTTGAAAAAAGTGAGAAAGGGTAAACCAAGAGGATAATTTGACCTAAAAATTCTAAAGGAAAATGGTCAAGATAAGGAGCTGGAAGGCATATTGATGTCAAAATGGAATAGAGGTTCCAATGAAGAAAGTGCAAATGAGATATGGAAGAGGATGAGAGGAAACCTAACAGATTCTGCAGAAGAAGTAGTTGGGAAAAGTACTTCAGCAAAAACAAGGAAAGAATGGGTCACAAATATAATGCTGAGCAAGATGGAGGAAGGAAGGAAATGGAAGAATGTAGGATCTGAGGATGGGAAACGAATGTACAGAAAACTGAACAATGAATTAAGGAGAGAAAAAGATCAAGCAAGGAAAACATGGATGAAAGAGAGATGTAAGGATATAGAGAAACTAGAAAAGGAAGGGAAATGTGAAATGATGTATAAATTATCTTTAGAACTGATATTTGAAGGGAGGAAAAGCAGGACTAGTATGGAAATAGAAACAAATGATGGAACATTGGTGTATAAACCTGAGGAAGTAAGGGAAAGGTGGAAAGAGTATGTACAGTGTCTATACGAGTATGGTCAAAGAACAAATGATATAGAAATAGAAGAGACAAGAGTAATTGAAGATGAAAAATGATACAGCATTCTGGAAGGGGAGGTAGGAAAAGCTCTGAAAGAAATGAAGAATCGCAAAGCGAGCCTTGGAAATAAAGGAGTGAAAGAGCTAACATATCTCTGTAATAAGATATACGAAACTGGCGAATGGCCAGATGATTTTCTTTCAGTAGTAATCGTACCGATTGAAAATAAAAAGAATTCCAAGAAATGTGAAGATTTTAAAACCATCAGTCCGATCACACATGCATCCAAAGTATTACTGAGGGTACTGAACAGAAGACTTCATGGAAGGCTAGACAACTGTATCTCTGAGGAACAGTATGGGTTTATGAGAGGTAAAGGAACAAGGGATGTAATTGGACTATTAAGAACATTAGGTGAGAGATTCATTGAAAGAGGAAGATAAATATATGCTGTGTTCAATGACCTGGAAAAATATTTTGACAGAGTACAGTGGAAAAAGTTAATATACTGTACCGGAAACACCGCTACGACAGAAGTCCGAAGTATGTTTGTTGATCTTCGCGTGAGATGGAAGATAGGCAGCCCGCCGAACGCAGTGACGTACCCAGCGAGTGACGTGGCCGCCGTAAGCCAGCTATCCGCTACCATATGTGGTGATGATCCAGCTCGTACTCAAAAGTACATTTTTGAGCTAATTCATCGCTATTTTGACACTGCCAACTTGAAAGCCTTTACAATGGACATCATATCTTAAGATTTCAAGAAAATCCGCTGAGTATTATAGAAGTTATAAGGGTAGATAGTACCCGAGTTCTAGACACTTCCATGCGAACGTGTATAAAAGGAGGCTCACCCGACCTACGAATTCAGTGTCTGTCACTCCGCCGTCTCTGTGACACGGGTGACAAGAGAAGTGTTGTGCGTGTCGAACTTCAAGTCGACAGTCTGCGAAATCCAAGTTCGGTATTTTCTCTAAGTGTTGTATCAAGACTTTGTCATATTCTTGAAGTGCCTGAATGGGACTTTACTTTTGAGAGCATCGTATTGGAACTTTGTCATATTGCCACATTGGGACTTTGTTTTTTTCGTGTGTCGTGATTGGACTTTGATGTTTTCTTAAAGTGCCATATAAGAACTTTGTTTTTTTTTCCTGAAGCGTCTCATTGGAACTTAGTTATTTTTCGCCAAGTGTCGCGATAAGACTTTATTATTTTCTTAAGGTGACGTACTGGAACATTGTCATCGAAACTTTATTTTCTTCGAGTGTCGTGTTGGGACTTTAACATTTCGACACGTTGGAACTTTATTTTCATCGAGTGTCGTGTTGGGACTTTAACATTTCGGCACATTGGAACTTTTTTATTTCTTCACATTGGAACTTTGTTTTTTTTTTGAAGTGCCGCATAAGGACTTACTTTTTCGACGACGATTGAATTTCACGTGTGTTGTGTATCGCATTGAACTTACGTTTCGAACTTATTCGAACTTATATTTTTGAATCAATTTCTGGAACATTGAACTTAGGGGACATTCAACATTACGTTTAATTGTGAAATATGCAATGCTTTCCAAGTGCTGCACAGGGACTTATGTGTTGATTTTTAAAGACTGTGACAATTCAGAATACGCATATCGCATTTCCAGAAAGCCTAGAACTTTCCAGTATTTTGAGTGATCCATAATTTATGAAGTAAGACTTTTTCTTTCGAATATTATTTTCTTTAATGGCTATTCACTTCGCTTATTAATGCAACAGGACAGTTTCCGAGTGCTACTTATTCAGTTCATTGCCAATATGTTTTAAATCTTCAGAACTATGCATTTAGGACTGCAGTGACAGTAATCCTCTAGAACATTCTGACTTACAGTGGGCTTGCATTATGAACTTGCATTTCTACCAGTACTTGTTCTTCGAGTGATTATTCCAGAACGTTTGATTTAATATCTAGAATGCAGTAACCATAATTAAAGGGTCATATCTGTTCAGACAGTGCCCTGAATGTGTGGAGTGCCGTGCAGGAAATTCAGGTGTGAATTACGTCTCGAATCGAACCCCGGAACTTGTGCCAATCTTCGAGACATTCCAGAACGTCGGGACATTCCAGATCGTCGAGACTTCCAGAACGTCGAGACATTTCCAGAACCTCCAGACATTCCAGAACTCCTCATCCGAGCAGGTGTGGTCCCTGCCCAGTCGATGTCCAGCACCATCCCAGGACTTGGAGGTACCAACCAGCCACGACACTTCCACGTTGCTGTACGAAGGTGATATGAACTTGCTTTTGATGATCAATAAACTCAGTTTATCAAAATAATCTCTCAAATTGATGACTATACCTCTCTCTGTACCAGCTCCAATGATAAAGCCACTCCCTAGATTAAGAATCATGCTCGTTCATTTAATATCAAGCGCCTTAAAGATATGAACACATTTTTACGGGTACAATACATTCTAAGCAGGAACGGAGTCGACTGGAAGGAGAAGATGCTGATTAAGAATCTGTATGTACAGCAGAAGATAAGAGTTCAGATAGGGAATGAGATGACAAAGGAAACCACAATTGGAAGGGGAGTAAGACAAGGCTGTTTTATACCCCCCATACATTTTAACATGTATTTGGAAGAGATTATCCAGAAATGCATGACTGGAAAAAGAGGAGTGGAAGTTGGTGGTAGGAGAATAGAATGTATTAGATTTCATGAAGGCATGGTCCTACTGGCAGAGAGTGAACGAGCTATGACGACGATGCTAACAGATCTAAACGCTGTCTGTGAAGAATTTGGAATGAGAATTAATAAGGAAAAGACAAAATGTATGGTGATACGCACAAGAAAAGTGAAGACATCCATAAAGTTAGACCAGGAAATAATAGAACAGGTGAATGCCTTCAAATACTTGGAAAGTGTAATAATATAGGAAATGAGGTGCAGTCAAGAGGTGAAAACTCGTATTGCTATTGCGAAGGAAGCATTTAATAAGAAGAATAGACTTTTTTGTGCGGGCATGGATAGAGGAAGCGATTCGTGAAGTGCTTTGTATGGAGTGTGGCACTGTATGAAGCTGAGACATGGACATTGAGAAAGGAAGACGAAAGAAGACTGAAAGCATTTGAGATGTGGATTTGGAGGAGAATGGAAAGTATACATTGCATAGAAAAAGTAAAGAATGAAGAAGTCTTGAGAGGAGTTGCGGAAGAGAGAAATATATTAAAAGTAATCAAGCAGAGAAAGCACAATTGGACGGGTCATTGGATGAGGATAGATTGCTTGCTTATAGATGCTATAGAAGGAACGGTAAATGGAAAAGTACAAAGAGGATGGAGAATATATCAGATGCTGGACATTATCAGAATAGAATACAAGTATGATGAAACAGAGAGGGTGGTGGTAAGAGTCAGGATTGCGTAGAGAGCTGCCATGTGAGAACCTGCCATATGGAAGAACACTGACTCCATAAACTTTAGAAACTGTACTTAGACACTTTGGTCTATTAATCACAACATCTTTTAAACAGCTGGTGCTTTCAGACGAACTCTTCTCGAACATGCCCGACCGCTATGGAAACATTCTTATACACATAGACGAATTCTCTCTGTTCCAGGTTTCACTGTTTGAAAATACGGACCTCGCTTTACTAAGTTATTATTATTATTATTATTATTATTATTATTATTATTATTATTATTATTATTATTTCCAATGTGCCACTTGAGGACCACGATGCTGAACTTTTCTGTTCAGAGAGGGACTTGATGTCTGCCCAGTACCCGCGTATTCTCTGGCTATGTTTCTCCTTTCTTTCCTTTGTTCAGAGGGCGCCTGTCTTCTTACAAGGTGGTCTGTCCTGAAACCTCTTTTGATTGAATATTATTCTGAGAATTGCTCGGTTTCTCATATTGTATTCAGTTACTCACATTTCCTGTATGTCCTTCTTCACTTCTGTTAGTCATGGTGTACCTGTCTTAATGTTCTTCCAGTAATTCAGAAGCCGGTAAGTATTTCTACTCGGGTTGATTCTTGTGACATGTCTATATAATGTCAGACACTTCTTCTTGGCTACGTCTGTGGTTATTATCATTTCTTTTCTGACAGGTCTTTTAAAGCCCGGATTTTTGTGCAGTAACAGGCTAGATTGCAAACTAATTTGGTTAGTAGATAGTGTCAGCCACCCGCTCTTCCATAATGTAGCAAGAGTAACATAAATTGTAAGGGTTCTGTTGGGCCGAACCCCTAATGTTTATGCAATACCCATAGCATTATCGTTGTGAAGGTGGACTAAGCTTGCTGCTCGCTTCAGTAACTCTGCATTCTAACCTATTAATGCATGAAAGACAGGACTCTTTAACTATTCCCAAGGGACTGCTAATTTAAGGTTGTTATAGTCGCACAAGGCGGATTTTATACAGGTAAAAATGCCATATATCTAAGTTTTACGCTGGAAACTTAAGTTACACGGTTAATTAACTGAATCAAGTTAAAACTACAGAATCATAATATAATTAAGTTCTATATAATATATGATATAATAAGTGAGGAAGGAAGTAGCAACAATGATAATTGATCAATAATGTCACACACTGTCTTGGCTAATAAATGAGATGTTCTCTCTGCTGTTCCAAATTGTAGAAATCATTGAGGGTGATACAATCGATTCATTGGCGATGCTACCGTTTGTTTCCCAATTTTGTAATCTCCATATTATTTGAGACTTTTCTTCACTATTAAACACTTTCCCTCTCTTTTGCCACATCTTCGCAGTGATAATTGCCTTGGCTACTTAATAGAGAGACTGATATAAAATCTAAAATCTACTGAAAACAAGAGTTTGAAAATAAGCTTCACGCTGTTGTCAGCAATCCCCAAACATGAAACAAACAAACGTCAACATTGTACGTTATAGTCGATACATTTCTCCGAAAGTGTGATCAAAATACGACGTATTATACGATATGTCGTAATAAGCGATGTTGTACTAAGCGAGTTTTTAAATACAGTGTTTATATAGGATTTAGACAGCATCATTCTATTTCGCCGTTATATCTAATACGTCATTAAAATCGATGAGCAGTAAATGGTTTCATCTGTATAAGCATCTTTTCATCACAACGATCTTCAACGTACTCACAGCCCCTCACATAGTTGACATGGTGCTGGTTAAGATTTTTATGCGTCTTATTGATGTTAAGTTGATGTGAAATTACTTCCAAGGAGGTTTCAATGATGTATAATACTGTACATCCGTGGCTAGTGCATACAATACTGTTACGTGTGACGTTTTACATTTGGAGAATTTGCTCAACTCCTAATAATGTTACCTGCCTTAAGCGAAAATTGCCCAAGAGAGTTTCGGTTTACTCGTCTCCCATCTAGTAGGCCTACAGTAAAACGGAACGTCGAAATTGACGAGCATACAGCCAGATGGCGTCAAATTGAAATGTCTACACACGGTAGCTGAGGCCAAACGATTATTATTATTATTATTATTATTATTATTATTATTACCAAAAATTGTTTGCGAATTTTGCCTGCGTGAGTAATTTGAAACGGATATATGACCAACGGTCCGGCAAACTGGCTGATTAATGTCAATATCTGATACAGCCTTAGTAGGCGAGTCCCAATGATGGACTCTAGGTTCTTTTTAATTATATTAAAATGCTGAAGGAGTTAAAAATTAGCGTTTGGTTAAAAATTACCCCTAAATACTTATTTTTTCTCATCTACGTTTATGGTGGAAATTGTCCCGTAAACAGGTTCTATTTCGCCCTGATTGATTTTTCCTTTACTAATAGACATTCCACTAGCCCTCTTCGGTTAATTTTTCAATCCTACCTCACGGAGGCTATAAAGTCATCGCAACTAGAGTCTTGGCCGCATGAAGATTTTTCCCAATTAATACCAGAATGTCGATGAAGCAAGGAACAGTCAGAGGATCAGTGCTTTCGGATAGTTTAAAATCATACTCTTCTTCTTTGTTCTTTTCGTAGGGTTTATTTAAGATGCGATTTATGCTTAATTTAAAGATTAAAGGTCATGGAGGGTCCTCTAGCTTAACACCTCCATTGATTGTAATGAAGTCGGTCTGTGTACCAATAAAAAGAATCCGTGTGGTGTTGTTTGTCATGAGATCTATCAAGA
This sequence comes from Anabrus simplex, assembly GCF_040414725.1. Classification (NCBI taxonomy): domain Eukaryota; kingdom Metazoa; phylum Arthropoda; class Insecta; order Orthoptera; family Tettigoniidae; genus Anabrus; species Anabrus simplex. Next base: position 114,669,115 of record NC_090269.1, on the reverse strand, counting down.
GTCGATTACGGCAGGCTATCATTTTTAATAGTAGCTGCCAGGTGGTTCTGACCTGTACTGCCGAAATCCTTCCTAACGTTCCATGAATGTCAGATAAGCTGAGGGAGGTCTCCTTACAACCTGATCGCAGAATACCATCTACTGTGTTTAAAAACTTTCTAACGGTATGATAACTAAACCTCTTTGGGTAAATTTAAATTTATAATGCATCTAAAATCCAGTCCAGTGTTTTGCAAATGACTTGCCTTATTGTTAATCAGATGGTTATTGGTCTTCAACTGTTAAGACTGCTGGAATCAATGTTGGCTGCCCATATTTACTTCCTCTTATAACAGTAATCACCGCCATCACTTTCTTCATTTTTTCTTAGTGTCGAATCTTTTCATTTCTTCGTTCAGATTACTGCAGTGTTAATAGAGAAAGATTGCCCTGTTGTACTTCCTGTTCAAACAGTAATCGCCACATCTCATACCGAGACGCGTAGGTCACCCACGGGGTTCTAAATATAAAGACCTGCACCACGCGAGCCGATCACATCCTCTGGCACTCCCGGTACTAACCACCATGTGAAAAATAAGTGAGAAGTGTTATTACATTTCTTAAATCATCAAGTACATGGCCACTTTGTAACATTCTGCTTAAAATGAGAGGTCGAATTTTATGGGATTTTTCATAGCCTTAAAGACGAATTTAGCTTTTATCTTTAGCAATTTTATTTATAGACGGAACTATCTTGCTTGATATCATTTCAATTATTTCTAAGGAATCATGTGAATGTGATTCTTAAAATTCTACATGTGACATTACAGTGTAAGAAACATTACGAAAATGGTCTTCTACATCAGTTTTACAGATATTTAAAGTGACATTGTTGTTTGAAGAATTTATGCTGATTACTTTTCTGCATTGAAAAACGTAGGCAGAACTTTCCTGACCAGACATGGACTCTGATCATAACTTGTTTGTCATGAAATACCATCCGAAATTGTGGATATTGAAGAAGGGTAGGAATGAAAGTAGATGGGATCTAGACAGGTTAAAAGAAAAGTGTGTGAGGGATTGTTTCGAGGAAAATATTTCAAAAGGACTAAATTAAAAGGCGGAAGGAAACACAATAGAGGAAGAAAGGACAGTCATAAATAATGAGGTCAGTAGGACTGCTGAAGAAACGTTAGGAAGAAAGAAAAGATCATCTAAGAATCAATGGATAACTTAGGAGATACTAGATCTGATCGACGAATGACGAAAATAAAAGAATGCAAAAAATAAAGAGGGCGGAAAACAATACAGGCGATTAAAGAATCAAATAAAGGATACCTAAGAAAAAATGGCTGAAGGAGAAGTGCAAGGATGTTGAAGGTTTATGGTCCTTTAAAATACATGTAAATACATGAAAATCAAAGAAGCCTTTGGAGAGAGAAAAACTACGTGTATGAATATTAAGATCTCAGATGGCAAACCACTTCGAGGAAAGAAACTAGGCAGAACTCTGGCAATAACATATCCAACAGTTGTATCAAAGTAAATACGTAGATGATATGGTTCTGGAACGAGAAGAGGCTGTTGATGCTAATGAAATGGGAGACCAAATTTGAGGTAATAATTCGATAGAGGTTTGAGTGGCCTAAATAGGAGCAAGGCACCTGGAATTGATGGCATTCCCTCTGAATTACTGACTGTCTTAGGAGAAACCACCATATCTTTAATCCGTTCATTGTTTGAAGCTCTTTGTGGGTTACTGGAATGTTTGAACCTGTGGCTATTATTCCATAATTTTCTGCACCCTTGCATCGGTGTACTTAGAAGCTGGATTATTTGAACCTGGAAAGTAATCGATGCCATGTGATAGGAATTTTGAGTCAGCCAGTTAGTCAGTCAGTCAGTCAGTCAGTTACGGAATCACGTAAGAATGGCTTGGTGAATTTTCGTAAAACTTTGTCCTGACAGGGATGTATCACGACCCTCAACTGTTACATTGTCAGATTATAGGTTCCCTGACCTATTTAGATACGTTGTTGGATGAACCAACTACGTGTTATGAAAACAATCTTTTTCCCCATTAGTAATACTTCAATGTTGACAATGTACAGTATGTACAATGGTCAATAAATGACATGGCATATCCAGTTATGTCGAACTCTGGACGTCTATGCTCAAGCCTATCCTTTTCGTTCTAAGTCCTCAACTAAACTTATTATTCTTACTGAAATAGATAGTGTATCTTTCTGGCAGAGATTCGCAGACCAGAAACTACGACCGATAATCGCCAGGGAGCAAAGAATGAAGAGCCTTCCTCTGCTCCTTCTGTTGTGTGACTAACAGCACGGTCAACTCAATCGGTTATTTAAATTTAGTTAAGATAAAACACTATTACAAACACTACTACAGGTAGTCTGCCTGCCTCTTACACGCAGGCCCCGGGTTCGATTCCCGGCCAGGCCAAGGATTTTTACTTGGATCTGAGGGCTGGCTTGAAGTTCGCTCAGCCGACGTTGTTATAACTGAGGAGTCCTCTGACGGTGAGATAGCGGTTCCGGTCTAGAAAGCCAATAATAATGACGGAGAGGATTCGTCGTGCCGACCACACGACATCTCGTAATCTGCAGGATTTCGGGTTGAGCAGCGGTCGCTTCGTAGGTCAAGGCTCTTCGAGGCTGTTGCAACGTGGAGTTTGGTTTTGATTCAGTCTGCCTGTTCTATTTCTTGGTAGGTGCAAGCAATGGCGAGAAAAAGGTATAGCTTCCACCGAAAATATGGTCCTATTCGTAGCTGTAACTGCTGTGGTATGGTGAGTATTCAGCAATGACACTGCTCCCTATTAGTAACCTTTTACTGTTGGCTATGTGCAGTATGTACTATGACTAATAAGTATTCGCCAGACTAGCGCATCTGAGTGTTATGAAAGGTCCTACCCACAGGCAAGGCAAGTCGTACTATAGTAACACCTCCTGGATCGGTGACGATACCAATGGAAATTTACCTCACTTGTCATCCTGTCTTGTGCGCCTCTATCATCATCATCATCAGTAAAGCCCGGATTTTCTTGCCGTAACAGGTTAGATTGCAAACTAAATTTGGTTAATAGGAAGTGTCTGCTACCCGCTCTTCCATAATGTAGCAAGAGTAACATAAATTTCAGGAGTTCTGATGGGCCGTTCCCCTAATGTTTATGCAAACCCCATAGCATAATCGTTGCGAAGGTAGACTATACTTGCTGCTCGCTTCGGAAAGTTTGCATTCTAACCTATTAATGCATAAAAATCCGGGCTCTAATCATCTGTGTCTAGAGGCAATGCCTTGTCTATGAAACCAATCTTCTCTGTCCTCAACTCCTTGTTTCATTTCATAATAGAAACAATAATGAAGACTCATAGCCAAGTCTTGAAGGATTTTTTTCCTCGGTCGTAATTCTTCCCCGTGACTTTCCCTTCCTGCAGATTGATAAGAAATGTATTATTCCCTAAGATGTGGCCAGTGAATTTAACTCTTCCTCTCTGTATAGTTAGTATGAGTTCTCTCTTCCCTTGCATTTCTTGCAGAACCTTTTTTTCCTTTTTCTTGCTTTTCAATCCATTCAATCCGTAGCATTCATCTCCAGACCCACATATCAACGCTTCAAGTCGTTTTCAATTCTTTTTTCTGATTTTCCAAGATTCACAGCCATACAATAGCACACTACATACAGAATAAATCACAAATTTCCTCCTAATTACAAAATCTGAATTTGCACTGATTAAAATATTCCTCTTATTACTGAACGCCTGATTGGCAAGAGCTATTCGTCGTTTTATCTCTTTGTGCACCTGTTGTCATTGGTGATCTGTCTTCCTAAATAAGGGAAACTGGTGACTTGTTCCACTTTCTTGTCAATAAGCTTGATGATGGTGTGAATTCGTTCATGATGTTCACTCACAACTAATACCTTGGTCTTCTTGTCATTAATGCGTAAGCGTGAATCTGACAATGTTGATTACAATATATTAAGCACCTTGGAGAACTAACCGTTCGTTCGTTCGTTCGTTCGTTCGTTCGTTCGTTCGTTCGTTCGTTCGTTCGTTCGTTCGTTCGTTCGTTCGTTCGTTCGTTCGTTCGTTCGTTCGTTCGTTCGTTCGTTCGTTCGTTCGTTCGTTCGTTCGTTCGTTCGTTCGTTCGTTCGTTCGTTCGTTCAACCCTTGTCTCGTTTCACTACGGGGTCGGGTATAAAGTGAGATGAATCTGTCGAGGCGAGCTTTTATGACCGGTTGCTCTTCCTGACGTAAATTTCATTAGAGGAGTTAATGAGATGAAATGAATGATGTGATATATGAGAGTAGGAAGGAAGAGAGTGAAATCCGATGCCGGCACATAGCCTACTGCTGTTTAATAGCAACAAGGGGTCCGCTCAATGCTTATCGTCACCATCCGACGGACGAATCACCATTAACAGCGTCACATGCCCTCACTCCATATGAGCACTGCGGAGAGGTTTGGTATTTAAACCAGGCCTTTGGCACACAATCTAGTGATTAGAAATTGTATACCACCACTTCCCCTACCCTTCCGACCAACATTCTGATGGTGACAATGTTTTCGACCAACGGGACTGGAACCGGCTAACCACGATGTAAGACTGTTTAGCCTTCAACGCCTTAACGATCATGGCCACCAGGCGGCCTGATCCTGGATAACAACCTATAGCACAAAAATTGCTTTCGGGTGTTTTCCTACAACAGTATATATTTTGTGGTGATAACTGAGGATATAATCAGTCTCCAAGAGGAAGGCTTAGCAGATTTCCTTTACAATATAGTTGATTAGAATTAAACTTTGAAATGATCCCAAAAGAAAACACAAGATCCATTACTTCTCCTTCTCCCATAGGACGGAACAAGTTGCTACGTGGTTTGGGTCACGCAGCAGTCAGCTTGCATTCGAGAGATAACAGTTGGAACTCCACAGTCGGCAGCTCACTCCTAGTTCTTTCCTATCCCTTCTTCCATGATTGTATTTTGACTATGATTTGATTAATACATTAGCTACATCTAATTAGTAATAATTTGCCCGGATTTTATGCAGTAACAGGTTAGATTGCAGTAGAAAGTGTCGGCCACCCGCTCTTCCATAGTGTAACAAGGTTAACATAAAATATATGGTTTCTGATGGGCCGTTCCCGTAATGATTATGCAATCCCCTCAGCATAGTTGTTGTGAAGGTAGACTATACTTGCTGATCGCTTCAGTAAGTTTGCATTCTAAGCTATTAATGCATAAAAGTACGGACTCCACAGTGATAAAGAACGTTTATATTTTGAGTCTTCAGTTACCGGTTTCACATCAGCCAAGGTACTGTGTTAGAGTTACAGATGACTCATCCTGTGTGTATGTAGCAAGTCGAAGTTTGCCTGGCTCTCTTCTCTCTATCTTCAGACGGGGACGGAACAGTAATCCACAGGTGGTCTCAGACATTCCTCGCCAGTAGGGCGGAAAGTTTCCGTGGAGCTTTGCCAGATGAGTGGTCATTCTCCATTCTCTGTTATTCTCCTGTTGAAAGTATCCTTTACAAAATGTTACTGCTCATCGCATATCAGAAAGTAATGTATATGTGAGCATGTCATAGTTGAATGCACTCACAATTATCGACCACGTTAGTGTGGCAGAGCTGAAGAGTTTGGTGACCGGAAGTTAAAGTATCAGGGATCACAATGGCTGAGTATGAATTCTTACCTATAATTTACAACTATTCCTCAATAGTACTGGCCCACCTAATGTAAGAAATGAGAACTAATATTTACAGTAACAAACAAGATCACGCCACAGCAAAGCTTAAAATGTCTTTACAATATACTCGAATTTCATGAATACATTGCTATTATTAAGCCACCGTAGCTCAGATGGCAGCGCGCTGGCCTCTCATCGCTGGATATCGTGGTTCAAATCCCGGTCACTCCATGTGAGATTTGTGATGGACAAGGCGGAGGCGGGACAGGTTTTTCTCCGAGTACTCCGGTTTTCCCTGTCATCTTTCATTCCAGCAACACTCTCCATTAACATTTCATTTCATCTGTCAGCCATTTATCATTGCCCCAGAAGAATGCGACAAGCTTCGGCAGCCGGCGCATTTCCTAACCTCGCCGCTAGATGGGGTCTTCATTCATTCCATTCCTGACCAGGTCGAATGACTGGAAACAGGCTGTAGAATTTCATTATTATTATTATTATTATTATTATTATTATTATTATTATTATTATTATTATTATTATCTTCTTTAAATTATTTAAATTCACGGATGCTTCCATCGTCACATGTATGTGTACATAAACTCTGATGATTACTTACATATACGTAGACAATTTTAAATTTACATATTTGCACCCGAAACACTGTACTCTTAGAATAATAATAATAATAATAATAATAATAATAATAATAATAATAATAATAATAATAATAATAATAATAATAATAATAATAATAATAATAATAATAATATATTTATTCTTTACATATTAGAATAAGAAGACCCAGCCATTTCTACTCTCGCTCATACCCGTGTGTACACTCATTCGCAGCCACTCCCACACGCGCACGCATACACATTCGCCCACATTCAACTGTACTTGCACCCATCTTTCTTGTAATTCTAATTTATACAATTTATATACATCACATATGGGTTTCTATTTATATGTATACAGTACATATCACTATGCATACATATATGAAAATATGAACTACTAGTGGAATTACCCCTTCTTTGCGTTTTGTTAGCAGACTTTATCTTTCATATATAAGAAAGTTGAATGAATAATACTTCATTGGTTCTTAGGATTTTAAGAGTTTTCTTTTACTTAAAATTCTCCCTTGCTCACTGAGTAATTGGAACGCTAACAAGCAGCATACAAATTAACCTTTTAATGCACATCATTGCATATGTGCAAAGGAGAATTTACCTGCTTTACTATGTTACGAACTCGCTACGGATTACTGGAGTACTAAAAATAAACAATCTTTTACTTTATAATTTCCTTGCTAATCACCTGGAGTGAATTGTCAACTTTAAAAACTTAAGTTAAAACAAATAACATTCTGTTAAGTTCAGAGAATTAGTAAGCCAGAACATCTCTAAAATTGAAGTGTGACATTAGCTTCAGTTATCGTAAGTTACAGCTTTGCACATACGGTTCGTAAAACATTCAAAACTCCTAACATTTTAACTGATCCACACAAATACGAAAATATCTATTTTAACACATATTTTAAAAATATTTTTATGGTAATAACGTGTTACTTTTGGAATTGAAAACCTACATATTTAAAATAAATAGTACATTGCGCATTTTACGATTAAGTATCACAGCAGCCAGTGACACGTATCTCCGAAGGATTGCCTTCCTTTCATGTTCCACCCCCCTTATACTTACCCCATAGATGAGGTACTTTTCAAAAAAATTTCATGATAGTTACTTATGACCTAGGCTATTTTGTGGACCTGAGCGAATGGCGCATTAAGTCAGTCCTTGAGTTTCTCATATGTTCACAATGCACTATGTGTTTCTTTTAACTTTAATTATTGGTGATATCCATTGTCGGTTGAGTTTATTTAGATTATAGGATTTTCGAATTTTTTCTCAGGATAGGAATTTTATAATGTATAAATTAAGACAGATTGAGCAATAAACGCTATTCTAGAAACTAAGAAACTGAATAGTTGAAGGTAAATATTACTATTCTGAGAGAAAATATTGGTAATGAAGGAGTGAAAACCTTGAAATCTCTTCTTCTCAGAAGTAAAATTATTGACTTTACGTGTTATGCTTGTAAATCAACGAATTCCTTCTCGTAGTTTGGTGATTACTGAGATGTCGTGATGAGCGAGTGAGTGATACTTCTTGTTTACATACTTCGAAATTGTGAAATAATAATTAGTTCGTACACTATGGGCCCTTTTCGCAAAAGTCACTAGAATTCAAGTATAGCAATGTGTTTCTCATTATTCTTATTCCCCCTCTTACACTGTTACACGTGTGTATTTGACCATGTTTTACGGCAGGAATCCCTTCCAGACGCCACTACTATGATGAGCGATGTAAATATTATTAAGTGTTTCTGTGTGGTGTGTTGTATGTGTTTTATGTACCAGAAAAAACACAATCAATCCGTAAACCAGAAGAATTAACAATACGCGATTAAAAACCTTAGGCCTGTTCAGGAATCAAGCTCTAGGCATGTGCAAATGCATAGTTTTCGTGAGATGTTCTAAGAAAACAAGATGAGAGTGCGGATGTTGCTTACATTTTGAAGAGGAACTACCACGAGGGAACAATCCTCTATAGGAAGATGAGAGTCTACCCCATTAGTGCTTTAACATCCACGATATGGTTATAATGCAATATTTGTTTGTGCATTCATTCAGAATCAACATCTAATCACGTCCAAGCCCAACATAAAATGCAAGTCCTCAAAATTAATTAACGACGAGAATGATGAAACTGAAATGATGATGATCAGGAAGAGGAATAAGAAGAAATAATGCACAGAAAACATCTTTCTTCGATTCTTGGATTTTGAAGTATGCCAATTACTCCCAAACTCTTCCTGTTTTGTAAATTCTGGATGTAACGAAAGTCCACAAGAGGAAAATGATAACAAATTATTTAACCGTTAGGAAAGAAGCTGGAAAAGAAGGTATGATATAGCCCCGCCATTTTCTTAGTGGAAAAACAAGAAACCCTCAAAACCATCTTCAGGGCAACCGATTAAGAGGTTTCGACCCCACCTTCTCATTAAAGAAAGCTAATAGTCGCATGGCCCGAACGGTATAAGCAGCTGTATGCTGGCACAGCGTTAGCATTTCAAGCGGGAACTGACGGCAACATTAAGCTTCAATTAAGGTATTCCATCACACCGTGTGTGAGTGAGAAGTAACAGAGAGATCATCAGAGGAATCAGAGACGAATATGGTAGAAAAAAAATAAAAACTAATCCTAACCCTGAGCCAGTACACAGCATACAGCGAGCCACCTAGTAACGAAAGAGCGTACTGCTACAGCCCCAACGCTAAAGCTTTCTTAAATTCAAACCCTCACTTTGTAGAAGACTTACTCCTGAACACTCGAGATTTTCTCCTGAAGATGCTGAGCAAATTTCTCTGCGAAATGTACAGAGTTTCACCTCGTTTTCTTAACACATCATAAGCCCAAAAGCCTATATCATACCTATAAGGATGTTCGTGTTTAATTTCCAAAGTGAGTTACGTAAACGGATCGAGTACTGAATTACACTGTCATGAAAAATCCACAGCCTGTTTCCAGCCATTCGACCGGGTCAGGAATGGAAGGCGAGAATAGGAACTGTGCCGGCTGCCGAGGCCTGTCACACTCCTCTGGGGATGAAATGATATTGGAGAGTGTTGGCAGAATGGAAGATACGAGGGAAAACCAGGGTACCCGGGGGAAATTCGTTCCAGCCTCCGCGTTATCCAGCACAAATCTCACATGGGGTGACCAGGATTTGAACCGTGGAATCCAGCGGTGAGCGATTGGTGCGCTGCTGCCTGAGGCACGGAGGCTTGAAATACACCGTCATATTTTGTTTTATTTTTACCTAAAAGTAAATCTGCAAAAACAGTTTACTATTAGGGACACATACATTTCCAATCCATTCATTTTTTAACGCTCGATATTTTTAAAGAAAATACTCACCGTGCATGGGCTTCTTACCCTACGACTCATAATAATTATAGTACTTCCTCTCTACAAAATTGTCTTTAACACATGTGATCCTCCTATAAATCGGTTGTCAAGTATGCAGCCCGCATAACACGAAGTTGTGTATGCTGCCTGCAACACACCACTTTCCGTTAACAGACGTGAACCTCCTTTTAATTGGTCAGGTATGCAACCCGCATGACACAAACTTGGATAATTATGTAGCCTGCAACACATCGCGTACCGAATACAGTAATACACGACTTGATCTTTCTCAACCATTTAATGCAAATCTTAAAAAGCACAACGTCCTCCATTCTGTAAGTTAAATGTTACTTAATGTTGTAATATACAATATATATTTAACTCCATTTTACAATATCAATAAATGGTTTAGAATAGATAATGATAAATGTAAATATAGATGAAATGTGGACATCTGGATAAGCAAATAAAACTAATAAAAATTATCTCCAGTGTTGTGTATCTGTTGAGAAAACCATTTTTTTTTAAGTTTCAATTCTATACCTCTCTGAAATATTAGAATTTAAGAGGTCTAAAGATTCGCTACTTTAAAGAATAAGAAACAGGGAGTATAATTTCACAAAAATGGGTGTGAAATTCCCTTAGAATTTTAAGGTTAAAATAGAAGGCATACGTAACAAATTTGAATGGAAGGTTTTCTAACAATACGATCGTTAGCATAGGATACAGACACCTCAGTCTCTCGACTCTTTAAACACCGCCACTTTATTTAAGCTCGAGTTAATTATAGAGCAAGTAGAAGGATGTTAGTACACACACGTACCGCGAACGTGTCGACAAGAATAGACCGCCATAACTCAAGCTACTGTCACCAAGTTGTGTTACCTCGTTTGCTCCGTTAATATTAGCAGAAGAGGTGTTATGTAACCAGAAAATGTTACTGCCAAGTACCTGTAAGAAGTAGAGGCATGTAAGTTAACAGCAAGAGTTCACCTCGACTTCAACATTATTAGACCGCTTCTTTGCCTCGTGGTTAAAGTAACTGACTAACGAACAGTGATCTGGGGCTAAATCATTAACGCGTTATAAATTTTACTTCATATAAGAAACTTATGTTGAAGCTATGGTAAAACTGTATTCAAATCTTCTTTTCGTTCACACTTCCAATTGTGTAAAGACTGTTTGTGAACTGAGGTGTAAATACAGGCCTGAACTGTGTCAGAGGAAGCAACTTTCAGGTAACAGGGAATTAAATTACGGATTGTAGAGTGTTGTTAAAACAAAATCAGAGGGAGTATATTAAACGAATATTTATTATTTCATTTTTTTTTACAATTGGCTTTCCGTCGCACTGACACAGATAGGTCTTATGGCGACGATGGGATACGAAAGGGCTAGAAGTGTGAAGGAAGTGGTCGTGGCCTTAATTGAGATACAGCCCCTTCATATGCTTGGCGCGAAAATGGGAAACCACGGAAAACCATCTTCAGGGCTGCCGACAGTGGGGTTCGAAGCCACTATCTCTAGAATGCAAGTTCACAGCTGTGCGCCCTTAACCGCATGGCCACTTCACTCGGTAAAATAATATTCATTTGACATACGTATAGTAGAATAATATTAATACAATTTTTTTATGATAATGTAATTCTAGTTCCTTGGCTGAAAGGTCAACGTTGAGAACTCCGCTTCAGAGAGTGACGGGTTCGATTACAGGCCGAGTCGGGGATTTTAATCGCGTATGATTAATTATTCTGTATTGGGGACTAGGGGTTTGTGATTGTCTCAACACATTCCTCTTCATATTCATACAAAACGCTACACTACCATCCATCACTAGTGAATACATTTCTCCACACAGGTTTGGTGTCAGGAAGGCCATCCGGCCGTAAAACACAGCCAAGCATACATATGCGACATAGTTTTCACCCTAGGGAAAAGCGGTAGAAGGTGTAGAAGAAGAAACTTAATATAAACATCGTATATATTGCACCCATAAGCCGAATCTTTAAACGGTGCAATATATATGTAGGCCTATACAAAGGATATAGTTCAGTTTGGAAGAAATAACTTTTCAAATTTATGAATTGTTCAAGCTACCTTCGATAAGTATCTCATATAGGTCATATACGGATTTCGGAGCTTAGGTAAAATTCGATAATTCTGGCAGATAAATGAAGAGTAACAGGCAAATCCTTTAAGGTACTATTAACTGATTGCATCTTAAAAGCTTTATTTTAAGAACCTGATTTTCAAAAGATGCATAACCCGTCAAAGAAATTAAATCAATATATTTAATATAATATGTTGCTCTCTCCCAGTGGTTAAGATGAATAAAGGAATACATTTCTTAGATACTAGAGGAGAACTCTCAGATTCTTGACTAACAGACTTTCATAAAGAACTAGATGATCGAAGATAAAATTTGAAGCGTTGAAAAGAACCCCTTACCAGCATGAGATCTAGATATAGTTCATTACTGAATAGACGCAAGAAGCACCATTTGAATAGCTATATTGAATTAGATAACGCATCCTTATATAGGTACCCTTCCAAATGGATAACAGGCGTGAGAATGTACAGCTAAAGTTCTTACAGGTGCTCTAAACAGGAGCAGGTTTATTAGATGATTCAGAAATGGATTCTAAAATCCACGAGAATTTCTGCTTGATACTTTTATTAAGGTCACAGAGTGTTAACGTCCAGGAGAAAAAAATTGAATAACCACAATTTAGAAATTGGATGTAAATAGTTAACCGGCTTAATGGTAATGTTTCGTAATAATAGAAAAGAGATTTAAATAAGGAAAATCATGCAACAAAATAAAATTTTGGTTTGCAATAAATTTCAAATTGTGCAATCTAGATTTCGGAAGAGAGAAAGATGCAAGTGATAAATATCATTATTAGGGCCCGGATGTTTACGCAGTAATAGGTTAGAATGCAAACTTACTGAAGCGAGTAACAAATAGTCTACCTGCACGACGGTAATGTTGTGAGGATTGCGTAAACATTAGAGAGTTCTAATGGGCCGAACCCCATAATAATAATGCTATATGTAGGATGCTAATTAGTTTTATAATGTCACCTATTTAATACATTAATTTTAATTTTTTATGTGTTCCGAAACGAGAGGATGTGAGTATTCCTTTAGAGTAACGGCCACTTTATTCCCTATCCTATTGAGAACTAAACTTTACAGGTGTTACTAGCTACCTCTGTTGATCAGTTGCAGAGGTTGAGGTTCTCATCCAGTATCGTGGCGAAAGGAAATTCCATGCAGCTCGCCATATCGCCCAATGTCGGTGTGCAAACGATGTCTGCTGACACATTTGGTGTTCACCCAACATAATTCACTGAAACTCAGCCTTAGGTCACCCACTAGATATCCCTTTACTAAACAGTAAATGAAGCGCAGAAATTGAAACGCAGGCGGCCTAAATGTTGTCTAAACGATATGCCCGCACGTACTTCCTCAGGTCATGCAATTATTATTATTATTATTATTATTATTATTATTATTATTATTATTATTATTATTATTATTATTATTATTATTATTGTCCGCCTCTGTGGTGTAGTGGTTAGCATGATTACGTGACACCCATGGAAGCTCTGCCACAAAATTTGAATAATGGTAAGAGGGCTGAAACGCGGTTCACTCAGCCTCGGGAGGTCAAATGAGTAGAGGTGGGTTCGATTCCCACCTCAGCCATCCTCGAAGTGGATTTCTGTGGTTTCCAACTTCTCCTTCAGGAAAATGCCGGGTTGGTACCTAACTTAAGGCCACGGCCGCTTTCTTCCCTCTTCCTTACCTGCCACTTCCAACCACCCTTCGCTGAGACCGAAGGAGAAACCGATCCTGAGAGGTAAACGGATTAAGAAAGAAAGAAGCAATTATTATTATTATTATTATTATTATTATTATTATTATTATTATTATTATTATTATTATTATTATTATTATTATTATTATTATTATGTATTGCTTTTGTTAGCCTCGTGTAGGCTTTGTAAGGCAGATGAAAATACATATTGACTGAAATTATACATTCAGATAATTTTGCCATGAAAGGATTAATCTATGAGAAGCATTTACCATAGCAGGCGTAATCCTGTAGAATAACGCCATCCCCAAAGAATGTTAATGCTTTTCCAGATTATGGCTATGCAGGTCAGACCTAGCTTCATGGATTTCTAGTAAATTTCCTCAGAGGATTCTTAGTCCCCACACTGTGAACCGGAAAATGCATTAACTCATTTAAAACTCACGGGTGCAGGATCAATGCAACTATAAGCAGCCACGCAGACATTCGGCATCTTCCGTGTATCGAAACTACGTGTTACTGTAGTATAAGATTGTGTTGTGTGTGTGGAGGGAGATGCAGAGATGTTTAGGACATTAACGCATGAACTATCTAATGGAAGAAATTTCAACTTCAAGAAACAGATGCCCCTACTGGTGCATCACTATAGCAGTCTAGTATCCAAGGACATGAATACATGTTTGCTCTTCTAAGTTGGATCATGTAGCCCGTTTGCTTTGTTTATGTAGCTACTGCTAGTAAAGTCACCGACGATCATATTGCTCGTCTCCTAAAAACTGTTCTCAATCATGTCATCTCTTTCCTTTCCTTCTGGTATGTTCGGCACGATTCCTATTTAAGGACGTGGTTTTTGCTATGTCCTTGGACTTGTCTTCGGGTACTTTAACTTGTGTTCAGCATCTGCCAAGGTAGTTCCTCTGAAAGGGGAATTGATGAAGGTGGGGACAGCAAGGGAATGGTCTTACAAGTTAAGCAGAATACAAAATATGTGATTTACCTGTGTGTGTATTTAGGGAAGATCTCTACGACCCCTTTGGATGTAATTTTTCAGGTTAAGGTCTCTTTTAAATTTTGATGTAGAGTTTTGTTTGGAAATCTTTAACATCAATTTAGGGTTCCGATTTCCGTCTTTGGACTTCGAAGATTACCATGATGGGTCTTTGTGAAATATAAGGATGCACGAGTGATGTACCCTCGTTAAACTTCCTCCCAACTTAGAATTTGGTGACTAAGTTTTTCTGCAAAAGTTAAATGTAATTTATTCCATTCGACTTTAAACATTTTTCCTTAACTTAGTCACCGATTAGTGCGGATTATCTTCTGCTTCCTCGGGCCTTATGCCCAGTCAGGTACTGTTTCTGGAGTGTTGTCCTCTTACCTCCAATTATTTGGTTTTCGGCCTTTTGTTTTCTATAATTCATCCTTTATTGTTCCTTCTACTTCATTGTTTCAGCCGTGTACCATGGGCCTTCTGCTTCTGTTTACTGTGGGTCGTTAGATCCGATTTTTCCTGCGTATTTCCCTCTCTTGTAAATAACAAGTCTACTTGTAGTTTTAAGCATCAGGTGGTTTCCTTTCTAATTGTATTATAACACTTTAAACTTCTGCATAATTAGTTAAATGGACACCTGCTTGAGTGAACTGATTTGTGATGGTATTAGAAGATGCGGCTGCTTTGTTTTGTGGCACATCAATACTAAACTGTACAGGCCAGCCTAATCTTTACTATGTAACAACTTGTTAAAAGTCAGACTTTTCTGACTCTCCATTTAGAAAGTGCCTGAGCTTTTGTGCTTATACCCATGAGCTTGGTGCTCATTTATAATGAGGTACCCTGAGATTTTGTGATCTATATATGGAAATTCTCTCTAGTTTCAGAGCTTCTTTTGGGAAATTTGTATTCAGAGCTGCTGACCTCCTCTTTTGGTACTTGTTTGTGAAATTTACCAAATACTTGTGGTAAAAATTATTCTTGCCTTTTTCCGCTCAACTTCTATATAGTTTCTTATGCTGTTGTTGAGATATAACGGATTTAGTATGCTGAAGAGAAAGAAAATATAAATTTCACAAATTTTAATAGGTTTTCTTGGACCTTAAACATCGCTTGGTCCATCCATTCACCCCTCACGTGTCCTTCCCTCTGCGAACCACGGAAACACCGTTGTTATTATTATTAATATTATTATTTTAAGCATTTAAGTACACTCCTCCTCTCCTGTGATACCATGTTATTCCATACCTACTTTTGTAGTTTCAGAATTGATTTGAATCTCTGAAACAATCCTACAACTTGTTCCCATATTGAAACACCAGATAGTGTGATATCTTATTAGATGAGCAATATTGGGCATGTTAGTCAATTGGATGGTTGCTCTACGTGCAGCTAGTTAGAGGGGAATTGCAAAGGATCTGATCAAAACTACCGAAACTAGGCTCCTTGTCTTAGCAGGAGGCACTGACTAGGGTGCCAACGTCCATGTTTAGGTGCAGTACGAAATTTGCTTTGTTATAGTGAAACAACTGTAATTGGTAGAGATTAAGAGTTCAAATTACACTCATTAATGCATATACATGACACCCAACTTCTTGTGTGAAAGATCAGGACCGTGGCAGAGGAACCCGCGATCGATTTCTGGGTGGTCCCGTGATTTGCATTGCTTGTGGTTTATTTCCTCTTACTCAAAGACGTACAGACGTCTTCATGTCATGGCCGTGCAGTTCGGTTCGTGTAGCTGTGAGCTTGCATTCGGAAGATATTAGGTTTGAATCCCACCGTCGACAGTCCTGATGATATTTTCCCGTGGTTTCCCATTTTCACACCATAAATGTACCTAATTTATGCCACGGTCACTACCTTCCTTTCCTTCAGTCGCCGAATTCCTTTGATGTATTAGTGCAACATTAAACCACTAAAAAGGAATCCACACTACCTATTACCATAACAAACAATAGTGCATACCATTCGGCCGAAAGAACGGGCCAAGTTCCCAACTCCTAGAAATTGAGTTATTTCAAATAAAAAGAAGAATAAAATGAAGAAATACATACGCCTCGACACTGGTACGTGAAAACGTAATACATATTCAACGACTGATGATGGTGCTGGAGCGTAATTGCCTACAACGAATGTTTGGAAATAATTTCTAGATCGACAGATATTAGTGAGAGTTAGCTCGGATATTAGTTCGCTGGCCTTCTGAGCTCTGATTGGTGGATTCTATCACGGTTCTGTCCACTAGTATTTGAAGAAGCAAATATGCACACACACACACCCCGCCACTTGTGTTGGTAGATTTACTGCAACGTAAAAAAAACATGCTGCGTGACAAAATTCTAGTTCCTCGGTGTTTCAGGAAACCTTACAATAGTTAGCAGGACATGAAAACAATAATATTATTACACCCTTAATCGGAGAAGAATGAAAATCTAATATAAGGGAATTGAGTAAAGTGGAACCGGAACAAAAGCTTTATAATATTCCCCTTACATGAAACGCTGAGACGTTCAGAATCGCACAAGTGAAGAAGGTCGGCGGAGTTGATGTTTGAATTCTATGCAAGTAGAGAAATGGGCGTTACCCTGTCGTAAAGGGATGTCTGGGAATAGAAGGCTATGAGAGTGAAGTAAAAAAGACAAGAGACCAGTTCAAAGTGCTGAGTCAAAGGCTTAGCAAGTCCAAAGAAACTAACAGCGCCCTCTCTCATGCAAGAAAGAGATTTCTGTTAGGAATAACGAACGGATTCTAGGCTAACAGGCTTTCATAAAGAGGAACTAGGTGACTCGAGATGATACTTTGAAGCATGTATAACAACGTCGTACCAGAATGAGGTCAAATAGAAAAATTAAAGATATCCTTATCCTTTAGCATTGAATAATAATAATAATAATAATAATAATAATAATAATAATAATAATAATAATAATAATAATAATAATAATAATAATAGTAATAATAACAATAATAATAATAATAATAATAAAATACCTTATATTATATAGATATATGTAATTGATGAGAGAATGAAGGCTACTCAGTATAGTCTATAGAGCCAACTCACATTAGAAACAGATCAAACGAGGTTTTAAAAATTTCAATATCCCTGAAACACTTATACGCGACAGAAAGCTTTCCGAAAATTGATACAAGTAAAGCTACTAATCGAATTTAAGAGAGGATTAAGACGACAGATGACTCATTAGTTGAGGAAGTTGTGTAAGTCCTTCTTTCTTCTTAATTTTCGAGTAAACATCAGGTGTTCGTTCATTCTGTCGTCTGCAATAATGCTGTAAGCCAAATTTCGTCCCTCTTCTGCCAGATTTCATTATTTGTATTATGTGAAGCCATTTCTTTTCAATTTATACTGAGTTCATTTACAATAAAATTGTTTGATTCTTCATTGTGCTGAAACCAACTTTGAGTGAAAGAAAAAACATATGGTAACAGTATTATAATTGAAAAGGACAACTTAAAGATGAATAACGTTGGTGGTTCCCGTTAGATGAGGTATAACGACGCAGGAGGATAACAACTGTTTGGTGGCGAACCACACTCCATTTTTATCACCATTTATAACGTCTGGAGCGTGTGCATGTCCACTTATTGCCGTGGACGGCCACGTTAATAGCGTCTCCCCTAGTTTACTTTGAAGGAACGCATTCCATATCGAAATGCAGAAAACCTTTTTTGGCATTTCCAATCGCGTACCGAGTCTTCAGCGTAAACAGCACAAATCTTTCTCACAATTTGTTGAGTGTTTTTGCACTTGCAATAATGAAGATTATAAGGTGTCTGAAATGGTTACTTAAACTTTCCAAGTGTCTGGTTGGGACGAGCCGGGCTGAGTGACTCAGACAGCTGAGGCGTTGGCCTCCTGACTACAACTTGCCTGGTTTAATCCCGGCTCAGTCCGGTGGTATTTGAAGGTACTCAAATACGTTATCCTCGTGTCGGTAGATTTACTGGCACTTAAAAGAACTCCTGAGGGACAAACTCCCGGCACTTCGACGTCTCTGAAAACCGTTAAAGTAGTTAATGGGACATAAACTGATTAACATTATTATTATTATGGTGGGGACAGGTGCCCGTTCGCATCGCCATTTAGAACGCCTGGACGGTATGCATTACCTCGTAACGGTGTTACCGGTTTAACTCCTAGCCATTCCAGCGCAAGGACAGCTGTGCTACCGCTGATGCAGAGCTGAACATTCCTGCTGTACTGATTCAAATGCGAACCAACTTATGATCCTACCAAATAGTTCGCAGTTCGTGTCAAGCGAAATTAGCGTTAACCAAGGTCACCTTCCATAAAAAAATAAATTCCCTGGCGGGAGCAAAATTTTGTTCGTGTTCACCATGTGTTTGTTCTAGGCGATTTCGTATAACTGAGGCTTCAATGTTTCTTAATATTATTATTTTCAATTATATTTAGGTCGCACTGACACAGATAAGTCTCATGGTGACGATCGGATAGGAAAGGGATATAGTAGGAAGGAAGCGTCGGTAGCCTTCATTAAGGTCCAACTCCAGCATTTTCCTGGCATGAAAATGGGAAACTATGGAAAATCATCTTCAGGGCTGCCGGCAGTGAGGTTCGAACTGACTTTCTCCCAAATTCAAGCTGAAGCTATGTGACGCAAATCGTGAAATCACTCTGTTTTGGACTTCTTCTTCTTATTATTATTGTTATAATTATACGACACCGTTTTGCACCGTTCTATTGAGAGAGATTAAGCATTGCAAATAAATTGCTTTACTTACATAAATATGAATTGAATGGAAATGGAAGTTTTCTTTTTCATAATTCACTTTACGTCGCACCAACACAGATAGGTTTATGGCGACGAAGAATGAAGTTCCTTGTGGGCTGCAAGTCGGAGCTGAAAAAGTGATCACTTGAGTTGACAGCAACCCGCTGCACAGACGCGTGAATCAAGTCAACTAAACATCACATTAAGGAACGATAGGAGGAAAAGACGAACCATCTAACGCCAACCGCGGTTCAGTATATTTTGTGGTACCATCAGGTTAATACAAAGCCATCTTAAGGCTCCATCAGCTGCTCCTGTTGATGATGATGATGATGATGATTATTATTATTATTATTATTATTGTTGTTGTTGTTTATAGGGGCCTAACATATAGGTCATCAGCCCCTAATCGTACGAAATGAGACGAAATGTAAAGACAATTTAAAATTTTAAAATCATTCACTGTCCAGAATAAAAAAATGTGATAATGAAGAATGAGTGGATGGATATGAATTTAAAACAATCAGTGGATCCGACGCAGAGACTACCATAAACAATAGTATTACTGACCAAGGGACTGCTTCTCAAGCATAATCCTGAATCGACGATGCTTGTTGTCTAAACGGATCCAAAATCCGGGTCAACGGCCCCTGATAATGGTACTTATCGATAGTTAAGTAGAACCATGACATTAGTCATGTTGTGGTAGTAATAAAAAGTAGCGTAGACTCACGGTGTTCCACACATTATATCACTACTCACAAGTATTAGACGTTGCACAGGTAACGCAGACCTATGGTGTTTCTCACATAATGGCGCCTCTCATAGGCAACGCAAACCCGTGATTAGTAAACCTAGGTGATGAGGAAAACCACAGTATTCCCATAGTGTTCCTCACATAGTGGGTACTAATCACAGGCAACGCAGACCCACGGTGTCGTTGATATAGTGGAACAGTTAACAGGCGACGCCCAGACCCGTGGTATTTCTCACAATGGTACTAATCACGGGTACTGAAAAACCCATAATGATTCACCCTCTGTTGCTACTAATCACAAACCTATTGTGTACCTAACATAGTGGTACTACTCGCAAGTAAAGGCGACCCATTGTGTTCCCCGCGTGATGATACTAATCACAAGTAGTTTCATGGTTCTAATAAAATCATCCCTTGGACGTCCCTTTCAGTCACCTCTTACGACAGGCAGGGGATATTGTTGGTGTATTCTTCGTCTGTGTTCCCCACCCACAGGAGGTAGATGCTCGTGTCCGGCGTTTTATCCAAGTCATCTTGCAATATACTGTAAGGTGTTCCTCGACTTGTTCTTTTTCAGGGACATCCTAGTTGTTATTTCCATTTCATGAGATTGTATTTGTGCGTTTACACGTGTCAGGAGTATACCACTACACTGTACAAACAGTACTTATATTCTTTACATACACACAAGCGTCAAAATATTTAAAATCATTTCTCAAATTCTGTATAATTTTATTTTACAAATGATAATTGAGATTTACTGGATGTTTTTAGCCATTTCTTGATGCAGGTATTTATCCACTTATACAGTATATGTTACACACTAAAATTTGGTTGATGATATGTAATTTTTTTTTTTTGCTAGTGGCCTTACGTCGCACCGATACAGATAGGTCTTATGGGGACGATGGGATGGGAAAGGTCTAGGAGTGGAAAGGAAGCGGTCGTGGCCTTAATTAAGGTACAACCTCAGCATTTGCCTGGTGTGAAAATGGGAAACCACGCAAAACCAATTTCAGGGCTACCGAGAGTGGGATTCGCACCCACTATCTCCCGGATACAAGCTCACAGCCGCGCGCCTCTAACCGCACCGCCAACTCGCCCGTTAAATTATTATTTAGATATATGGAGAGTAATATTTTAATATACTGTAATCTTCAGCCTGTATATTCCTCACGTCAGAATGGATTCTGTCATATTGCTTTGAAAGCATTTACTAAATTTAAAAAAACTCTGTTATCCTTGTAGTTGAAATAATATTTTGTTATTTATAATACTATCTTTACTCCTTTATTGAACGTCTATTTTGGTTTAGACTGTTTTACCTCTCTTCAGTACTGCTTAAATATTCACAGTACAGAGACTCACTGGAGAAATAATCTGGGTGGGGGTTGGGGTGGGAAGCTAGTATAAGTGAAGAAATCATGCTATGGCATATTCATACACCACAGTCTGTTCGTCAAACCGGCATATTTCAGAATTTGGCATTCGCTCTGCTTTGTAGCGAAGAAGGAGATAAGCACATACAAACATGATAGTAGACGTCCTAGAGAAACTTTAGATCCTTGAATATGGGAAGTTTTGTTTTGTAATTTAGAAGTCACTGTTGAATGGAGTGGTGTGTCCTTAAACATGTACGAGTCAATATAATTGTATAAACTTCCGAATTTGATAATATATTCACCGCGCGAAACCAAATATTAGTTGTAGTATTTATATGTGCGACAACCTGTGCGTTCGGGTGTTTGTTGTTAATTTTGAAATAGGTCTTTCATTCTCCCCGTCTACCCGACGCTGTATAGAGACCTCCCTTATGATCCATGAGGATAGATATCAGTAGATGTCAGGCCAGGACAATATCTCCAGAGCCTCTCAATAGCAGCGGCATAGAAAATCATGTATTTAGTCGACTGAATGTTACCTGATGTTATCATGCAGGCATACAATCCCTGGTCATGGTGGTTCAGTTCATTGATGAACCCTCTAATTTTAACACTACTATGTCCAGTGTACTGAATAAAACCTTTATCTCGTAACTATTCAGTTATCTGGGTGCGAAGTTTAAATACGTTATTCACAATCTTCCAGAAGTAAAGTCTAGATAAATACACATGTATTAACTGGCCAAAGAAACTTTATGATCACTTCGTCTTGGGTTATAATCTTTCATAACAAAATGCTTCTTTTATTATTTAATATACGTTCGTTCAACGCGCAATTTGTCAATAATGCATGCAAAACTCGAAAGTCTGCTGTTTGAAAAGCTCCCAGCATGATTCTTTTTCATCCTTTCTTTCTTTATAACATTGAAGAGAAGGCCATTAATGAAATTCTTCAGATAAGCCTTATTAATTTCACCATATAAATATCTTAGCACATGCCAAACATGCATTGTCTCGATAAATTCCTGGGAGGTACGCAAATCATATTCTATTTCTTTTAGGCTCCTTCTAGTATCTGAATGTTACGTACCTTCTACATCATGTTTTACAGTATGTGTTATACAGGGTGGTAGGACTGTAGTGAGAAAAATGGCACAATAAGAAAAGCAAAGTCGCATTTGAAGACAAAGGTAAGATAGGTACGACCAACACATACTCAAATGTTGTCGGTAGGACAATAAAGCCAATATGATTGCCTATAAAGAAACATTTAAACAGAGGTCATGAGTTGTTAAGCTTTTCAAGCGTAAACACTTGTAAATGCTTATGTTCCATATGACTTAAACAAATGAGATATTCACGTGTGTGATTTAAATAATGTGACACATGCGGCGATAGGGAGTTTAGAGTTATTCGGTGATCACTCTATATGCAAGTGATGGGATTCATATATCGGAGAATTATTTCCTGCCTTAATCTTTAATATATTTTGGTATTACACATATATATTTATTGCGTTGGGAACGTGAGGAGTATTGTTAGGACAATTTACAGTGAATTTAAACCGTTCGAAAAGCATGTAAGCTCACCTTTCCATTGGTGGTAATAAAGCCCGGATTTTTATGCAGTAACAGGTTAGATTGCAAACTAATTTGGTTAGTAGAAAGTGTCCGGTACCCGCTCTTTCACAATGTAGCAAGGGTAATATAAATTATAGGGGTTCTGATGGGGCCGTACCTCTAATATTTATGCAATCCCCATAGCATTATCGTTGTGAAGGTAGACTATACTTGCTGCTCGCTTCAGTAACTTTGCATTCTAACCTATTAATGCATGAAAGTCAGGACTCTAGTGATGAATAGTTAAACTGCATGCATTAACTATCGAAGAAATCTTTATAATTTTGGTCGTTCTTGTGTTAGGGGAATTATAATTTACGAACACTGGTTGAGAATGAATATTCACCGAGAGAAGTAAATATGCTTTAAGAGATTGATATGCTGATTTCAGATCTGGTTTCACTTTTGTACTATAACGTATTTTCTATTTATTCGTAATTTCCGCTTTGTTTATTTTCGTGCGGATGACTACAAGACCTCCCTGCGCGGCGCTCGTAGCACTCGTATATCTTATCTTATCTTCTGTTGACGCACAACTTCCTGTCATAGATAAAGCTTATCTCGGTTTTTCATCCACATAGAATCAACTCTCTCACTCCCCGATTATATACTGAATGCAACACATTCGTCTTACTACTAACCGTCCGCACACGAGGCAACTTGAAAGCAATTCAGCAGCGATACGATAACCCCTCCCCGTTTTCCTAGGTAAAGGAGTGGGGAGCCAACACCGGAGCAATGCGAAAGCAATTCCCGAGCGATCTTCTCATCTGGTGCTATCCGAACAACCCGGGTGACCTGCAGAGAAGCGCGACCTGAGCAACTTGTTCTCATATCGCCTGTTGATATGAAGGCGTTTAATGGAATATTCGTGGATACTCTGGAATAACACCGTATTTTATGTAATTTCACTCTCAAGGAATGTTCCCGACAAGACGTGACATACAAAGCATGGCATTACAAGTCAGTTTGTCAGGTATGTAGTGGTAGTTTATTATAATCACATTATAGAAATAATGAAATGTAACAATATTACAAATGTTTTTGTTTGAGTCATCAGTCCATAGATTGGTTTGATGCAGCCCTCCATGCCACCCTTCACTGAGCTAACTTTTTCATTTCTACGTAACTAGTGCATCCTACATCTGCTCTAATCTGCTTGTTATATTCATACCTTGCTCTACCCCTACCATTCTTACCGCCTAAGCTTCCTTTAAACAAGGAAAAAGTCCTGGGTCCTATGATTCTGTCTCTTCTTCCCGTCAAATTTAGTCAAATCGATCTCCTATCACCAATTCGATTCAGTACCTCTTCATTCGTGATTCGATCTATCCATTTCACCTTCAGCATTCTTCTGTAACACCACATTTCGAAAACTTATATTCTCTTTCTTTATAAGCTAGTAATCGTCCTAAAATGCATATGACCTTAATCAAACCCATGAGCATCCACTGAAACCCAACACTTCACAGTGGGAAATATTGTAATTCATACAGGCGTAATCGAGAAACCTGTACATAATGTTGTTCACAGTTTTTCAAAATGTATTTATTTCTTGTAAATGTGCTTAGTTATCTTAGTTTTAAGAAACCTGTAAGAATGAAAATATTTTGAGGAAATAAAAATAACGCTTACGTTAATGTAATCAAAATTTTCTTCAACACTGATGCACTACCTCATGATAGTGTTTCAAGTACTAAATTATATGGCTCTTTTGACGTCCTATAAAGTGCAAGAAATTTGGCATCACTTGCTTGCAATTCTTTGGGTGGAACGAATAGCCTGCTTCTTCTTCTTCTTCTTCTTCTTCTTCTGCTTCTTCTTCTTCTTCTTCTTCTTCTTCTTCTTCTTCTTCTTCGAGATCTTGATTCACTCGACATGACGAAAATAAAAAGTACATTTGCCAGATATTCAAAATCCTTTTGAAAAATTACTACTACAGTATAGAGCAGGTAATCTATACTTGAAAGGTACGAATAGACCGTCTAAAATGTTGCCCCGTATGCGGATGCCCTGTTGATCAGAACACCGAAATCGCCGGTGTCGCCTGCATCATCTAGTAACTTTTATTGCTTTCCTGTTGCCTCGTGTGCGGACAGCCTTGGGTGAT
Source organism: Anabrus simplex (assembly GCF_040414725.1). Lineage (NCBI taxonomy): Eukaryota > Metazoa > Arthropoda > Insecta > Orthoptera > Tettigoniidae > Anabrus > Anabrus simplex. The sequence goes on along the minus strand of NC_090269.1, from coordinate 114,644,005 downwards.
ATTGTTATATTTTGTTGGGTTGTGTAATTTACTTCTAATTAATAAGGTGAGTGGCTCTGTATCTTATTATAGTCCATGTAGTTATTTCTTGTATGTCACGTGGAACTCGAGCATTTGCCTACAGATTCTGATCGAAGTATATACTTTGCTTTACGTCACACGACACATATGGGTCTTATGGCGACTGTGAAGGAGGAAAGGGCTCGAAGTGGGAAGGAAACGGTCGTGGCTTTATTTATTAAGGTACATTCCGTGCATTTGCCTGGTGTGAAAATGGGAAACCATGAAAAACCGTCTTCAGGGCTGCCGACAGTAGAGTTCGAACCCACTATCTCCCGAATGCAAGCTGGCAGCTACACGACCCGAACCACACAACCACTCACTCCGTAGTAATGTATCTGGATAAACTCCAGAAAAACACGTATCGATACTAATGCGGTTTATTCCATTGAAAATTAAATCAATTATCAAGCCACAAAAGTGTTTAAATAATCTCAACAACTTTTGCTACATATGCGGTTCCCTCACTCCGAAACGTCCAGCTCCATGGCTAAATGGTTAGCGTTCTGTCCTGTGGTCACAGGAATCCCGGGTTATATTCCCGGCAGGGTCTGGAATTTTAACCATAATTGGTTAATTTCGCTGGCACGGGGGCTGGGTGTATGTGTCGTCTTCATCATCATTTCATACTCATTACGACGCGCAGATCGCCTACGGGTGTCAAATCAAAAGACCTATATCTGGTGAGCCGAACTTGTCCTCGGACACTCCCGGCACTAAAAGCTATACGCCATTTCGATTCTACTCCAAAATCACAATGGCGTACAATCACTACACGGCTTCAGAAATTGTTCCAATTATACTTTGAAGACTCTCTTTGTGATCAGGGTAAAGGACGGGCACCAGATGCCGTATGTAAACTTTTTCAGATGGGTTTAGGGGACTGATTACAAAAGAAGGAAATATCAGTGCTATTTGCCATACCAGTGATATGGCAGGAACTGAAAAAAAAACACTAATAATTGTTACATTTTTGTGAATATATTCAGGGTTTCCCACCAAATAGGAAACGTTAAGTTTTATAACCAAGTGTGGAATATGCTGGGAGGCCTGTCTTGCATGACGACAGTTTACCAATTCCTAAACCTCCAGAAAATGGTATTAAAATTTTTCAGGAAATGGAATGTGGCTTAGGTATTGGTAGTGGAAATAGAGCGGTCTGACCCTGAGTACATTCCTGAGATGTCCAGTTCCGAACGACAGCGATTTACCCAACATGAATTGAAGGATCTCAGTAGAGAGCATTTACTCCCAAAGGATAAAGCAAAACTTCTATCTTCCAGCCTTAAGGAGAAAACGATGCCAACATCTGCAATTGCAGAAAACGAACGCAGCCTTTAGAACAACTATTTTCGTTAGGTGGTCCAGTGGTTTTCTGCAATAATGTGCTTGGTTTCTTTGAGGATCAAACACAACAGACAGTAAACTGTTTGTTGACTCTTCCCAATGAAGTTTGAAGGCCATTCTTCTGCATAATGACAATGTAAAGACTTCTGTACCCACTGTTCATTCTATTCATTTTAGGGGAAAGCATAAAAATATGGGCATATCACTGGAATCAATGAAATACTATCTCCAGCAGTAGCATTTCTGTGGATAACTGATCATTCTGTGGGAGGAAATGAGCTACATCTAAACTTTAATGACGAGCAAGAGGTTCAAGTTAATTGCCAGCAAGAATTTCAGAATTTAAGTTCGTTGTTTTTGATGATAACAAGCACATGGCTCATGTCACACCTATATAAATGGCTGATTCCTAGTAAAGTGGCCATCATGATGCCAGGAGCTATTTCCTTCTCACTGTACATTATTGCATCATTGTATTCCTCACAGGAGTCATAGCTTCCCTCCCCACTATTTGCCCCAAATGCAAGGTTCACAACTCTACAAAGTGACCGACAAATCCGAGAAAAATATCATCGCGCAATAATCTTCTCCACATCCACCAAAACGTTTCTAAAGAGAGTTTCCCACAAATACAGACTGATTGCCAAAAACACCAGTATATTCCGTACTAGGCACTTTTGCGTTCAGGTATTTTTCTGGAATAACGCTGATCTCGATTGTTTAGGTTTGAATAAATAAATAATAATAACTGCATGAGATTAACTAGTACATAGACCTTGACTTCAAACACTGAAAGATACATCCAAGGAAAAATATGCCAGAGGACTCGAATCCACCCGGAATAAACGCCACCAATATGGATTGCGTAGTATTTATTCTGTAGATCCTTCAAACTTGATTAAATGTTCTTATGCATATTGTTCAATGTAGTTTTGAAGTGGTAATGATGTTTGTTGTTCACATGAGCTTTTCACTGAGTTTGATCTGCACAAATTGTCATAACTTTATAATCCGCAAAACCAGCTTAGGCCAAATCCATCTAAGACACAAGTGGGCGTCATAGCTTTGACAAACAGAGAAGCCCGTACATGGCTAAAGATAGAGTGGCCAGAAGTTCAGCAAGAAAAATATGACCCTGCAAAATACACAGGAATGAAACTTGACTGATCTCTCCCATTGAAACAGCACTTCATGAAGTGCAAGTTGTGTTTCTTCCAGGAACAATCTTTTCCTATATTTAGTTTTATAACGGTGGGGGTAGTCAACCGTAAAATACGGTACCGCCTTTGTGCTATTGTACCACAGACTGTTTGGTACCCAGACATGTGGAATCTCTAATTGAATACTAGAGGTTGATAACAAGCTGTCTAAATCCTGCTCCAGTCAAATGGCCTTACCCTGTCGCAAAAGTTGCACCACTCTCTGTCCGACGATAAATATCAGCAAATAATGAGAGGATGAAAGTGGAACATTGAAACCACTCGCTGTATGGACATGAACAACCTATGTGGAGAGAAAAGTTCAGGAAGAGTTTCTTAAGAACATCAAGGGAACTTATATTACCAGCTGAAGAGACCAGGCTAGGACTGTGGGCTCCAAAATCCGCCTCTCCTCTGGTTGGAATGAAGAAGGTGAAAGTTCACGAACTGGCCGTGATGAGGGATTGTTGATATGCAAGGCTGATGTCAGGCGTCCAAGGAAAATTTGACACGATGGATCCAAATTAAAGACGATAACATTAAATGTGACTGGCGGACTGCCAAACTGTGCAGACTGTTCCCAACTTCACGCACGAAAGACGACGTGGTACTAGCCTCTGGGTTGATGTTCTAACAGACGGACAACTGTGTCTGTACTTATGTTTCTTATTTTAAGAATAACAGTGCGCTTTCACAAATATAAGTTCTCAATGTTTATATTACTGTAGCGAGTTCGCCATTTTGTACGACAAGGCCTACGGGGAGCCTGTCGCGAATGACGTCTTCTAGTAGCTCACGCCCTACTCGCTGAAGCTACAACCAATCATAGGCAAGCCTGAAGTCCAAGGCCAGCCACTTGGCCACTACTCTGTGACTTTCTTTTGGGCCATCTTAGTGGCACTAGAAACGAATACAAGGTGCAACCAGAGCTTTCGACTTGCCCAGAGATCCACGGACCTCTAGCCGAACTAGACCCACTGGTTCAGGTTGAGCTCAGTCAGTGAGCGATTACGAGTCAAGGAGTGCTACAGTCACGGGTTCAGTGGAGTGTACTTTTTTTACAATTTGCTCTACGTTACACCGACGCAGATAGTTCTTATGGAGACGATGGGATATGGAAGGTCTAAGAGTGGGAAGGAAGCGGCCGTGGCCTTAATTAAGGAACAGCCCCAGCATTTACCTGGTGTGGAAATGGGAAACCACGGAAAACCATCTTAAGGACTGTTGACAGTGGGATTCGGACTCTCTATCTCCCAGATGCAACCTCACAGCTGCACGCCCCTAACCGCACGGCCAACTCACCCGGTCAGCAGAGTGTAGTTGAGGACAGCGCTGTGAAGTGTCTGTACTGTTGTGTATACTGGATAAGCGTGATACAGCGTCGACGGAGTGCTGCATGTGGACTGACGGAACTGTGTACTACTACTACTACTACTACTACTACTACTAGAAATGTTTTCATTCCTCCCCTTATGAGGGAGGCGGGCCTCTTAGACGGTGATGCTGTCTCTCAGGCCGGGAGATTTGTTACGGTGGACGAGATGCTCGGGTTGGCGGCCGTGGCCTATACTAGGAACTGTCCCGGTATTCGCCTTAGTGCAGGAGAATGGAAAACCACGGAAAACTATTCTCAGGACAGCCGACGATTGGGGCCAGCCGTGAGGTTCAGCCCTGTCCCGTCTCCCGAATGAAGAGGCGTAGAGCCACGGTAGAGCCGTGGAGACCCTCCCTCGGCTCGGTTGGCCGGTCAGAGAGCAGAGCTGTTGGACCACGGATCAGCTGTGGTCACTTACTGACCGAAACCCATTCTGCATTTAGCGACTGAAATAGTGCAGCTGTGCAACGAAGGATAACAGAACGAGACTGCTGTAACTTATATGTGTGCGAATTCTCTACCATGTAGAGACTTGTGTGACTGTGCTGCGCGCTAAAATTTGGACTGTGCAGCTGCTAAGCTTTTCTGTGAATTTATTCCTGAACTGCCCCAGAGTCCGAGTGACAGTGTTATATGACTGTGCGTAGTGTAACGGTTTTATATCTTACGTGTCAGAGTGAAACACTGGTGTATCTCTAATGTAAGAAGAGAGAGAGAGAGAGAGAGAGAGAGCGCTCACTAGAGCTACTGTGTGACTGTGTAATTGTACAGCAATTAGTGATAATTACTCAATCTTAAAGTAGCGCTACCAGTCGTGTATTTATATACCCGCTACACATTGCAGCTTGAGTCGTGAACATACGCCCTGGGGACATTTTCACGGTATGTACAGATAGAAAACAGGTGCTCGACTGTACCGCCTTAAGGTGATTGGAGATCTACGGCGGAGAACGTCATGTTTTGTGTTTCCTCCGTGCATTTGGCAGACGCTAAATCGCGTGATATGGCGCAACACAGCCCAGAACTGTTGGCCTAGGGCAATCCATATGTACAGGCATGGAATATGTACAACCTACTATTTTTATGGATGTTGAAGAAATTCTGTCTGGCTCCACGGCTGAGTGAGTTGGTTTCGATCCTCGGGGCCCTGGATTCAATTTCTTGTCATATCGAGGGTTGCTTTTCTTGAAAGAGTTCTCTTGGTTTGGGGACTCGGAGTACGTACTGTCCCCAACATTCCTGGTATTCAAACACCTCACAAAAATACAGTTTGTCATACAGAGCACATGTTGTCGACCTTCATCGAAAGATCGTCTTTATAAGGAGAATTGGCCGGGCTGAGTGGCTCAGACGGTTAAGGCGCTGGCCTTCTAACCCCAACTTGGCAGGTTCGATCCTGGCTCAGTCCGGTGGTATTTGAAGGTGCTCAAATACGACAGCCCCGTGTCGGTAGATTTACTGGCACGTAAAAGAACTCCTGAGGGACTAAAATCCGGTACCTCGGCGTCTCCGAAGGCCTTAAATAGTAGTTAGTGGGACGTAAAGCAAATAACAGTATTATTATTATAATAAGGGGGATTAGGCTACCAACCTAAATAACTAACTAATTAACTAACTAACCCTATGGCATTGCAGCCCTGAAAGGCCTTGGCCTACCAAGGGGCCGCTGCTCAACAGATTACGAGGTCTCATGTGGTCAGCATGACGAATCCTCTAGGCCGTTATTGTTGGCTATCTAACCGTCAGATAGCTTCTCAATTATAATCACGTAGGCCGAGTGGACCTCGAACCAGCCCTGATATTCAGATAAAAATCCCTGACCTGGCCGGCAATCGAACCCGGGGCCTCCGGGTAAGAGACAGGCACGCTACCGCTGAACCACGGGGCCGGCTATTAGGCTAGCAATCGCCACTTAAAATTAATGACAAATTCTGTATTTCTATTCTTTCACGACATAGGTTTACATTAACCGTCGTTGGGCTTACGCACAGACAAGTAAAGGGACGTTTTTTACATTATGTGCAGAATTTTACAATTGAACTTGTTCTTGCCTGAATTGAGTATGTTCACGAACGACTACGCAGAGGTTATACAATAGGAAGGGACAGTATTTTCTCTATCACATTTTCATCTACCTAGCACCCTTTTTGTCTTGTTGTATCTATTATGTGTGTTCTTTTGGGAACCCCTTCCCGCCATATTCGTGTTTTTGTTCCACAAACAGCCATTAGGGAACACTCTGGGTCAGAAAAAGTAATGGCTATATAACAAGTTATCATTTGTTTGCTGGGCGGGGATTACCCGACTCACATTTGTCTTGCTGTATTACAGATGATATTTCATTCTTCCTCGGTCGTTTGGTGTAATCCATGTTGTTTCACGGCAATACCTGAGTCTGGCTTTACGTTACAAATGTGATTACTATCAGCTTATGCAAGCTCAAAATAGAACTGTTTTGTCTCATTGAATGAATGAAGTATTCTCGATGATGGTGAGGCATTAGTCAGCATTAGTGTAATATGGTACTGGGAAATAAGAAATTTGATTTAATCTTCAAATTTACGACGGTGTTTGAAAACATGAATAGTGAGAGGTGAAATTTCAAAGGAAAAATAGATAACAATGGTAACTATCTTAAAGAATGCATCTCTCACAATCGAGTGGGTTGGATATGTGGTATACACTCTGGTTGCCGTTTCACTGATAAAATATCGTTGATCCGTGATGAGTTGCTTGATTGGTAGACCACTGGTTTCCTGAACTCAAGTTGACGTGTTCGACCCTCAAGAACTTCGATGGTAATATTCGGCACCTCGTGGAGGGTAGAGTGGCCATAATGTAAAAATGCCCGTGTGGGACATAATTATGGGTGTTATCACCATCTATGAAAGTACAGCAGTTATAGGGACGTGAAAAATTATTAATGGAGGGTTTTATGACAGTGCGTATAAAGTTATTTTGGGGCACTGGCGGTGCTTCAATTGTTTATTCCTAAGCAGGTTTCGTTCAGGATTCTCATACCACATCTCTCGGTCTTACTTTATCCTCCTGTAACAGACGGAGTACTGGTATTTACGAAGTTCACAGTGCCTCCATTTTGTCTCATAAACCGATATACTGAGAAGAACCCTCATCCTCAACTTTCGACTTACTTCAAAATGAGTTTGATTCGTTTTATTTTTATCTATTGAAATAACTATCACCACTATGCCTCCCGTTAAAATAAGTGTCCATATCTCACGCTCAAAAGTGTGGAAATGATTTTTTATTGTTTGTCCTTCTGTGAAAATCCATGGTCTTCTCAACACTTTTCATATACAGTAACGATCCTCCTAGGTCCGTTTACATTCTCATCATATTAAGTGAACCTGACACATAGTCACTCTCATAATATACATCCAAAAGAAATATCCGTTTGAGTATTTCTGACGTCTCTTAGCTGTGAATGTTCATCAGGATTTCTTTAATTCATCTTTCCTATTCGTTTAATGTAGCACCAACACACACAATGTTTCAGACATCACAAGGATGAGAAAAAGCAAATATTGAGAAGGAATTGGCTGTTCAATAAATTAAGGTACAACCCTGGTTAGAAAATTGGTTGATCGGGAAAATTTATCTCCAGCATTAGCGATGGCGAGATTTAAATACACCACTTCCCGACTGCAAACTGATAACTACTCGACCAGAAGGTGGCTTGCTCAGTGTTCAGCATATCGTCGATGCGCCAGTGAGAAACGCTACATGAAATTATTTCTGCTTATATATTTGGCTGGTAAGGATCTGTCAGCGGTCCGCCTCTGTGGTGTAGTGGTTAGTGTGATTAGCTGCCATCCCCGGAGGCCCGGGTTTGATTCCCGGCTCTGCCACGAAATTTAAAAAGTGGTACGAAGTCTGGAACGGGGTCCACTCAGCCTCTGGAGGTCAACTGAGAAGAGGTGGGTTCGATTCCCACCTCAGCCATCCTCGAAGTGGTTTTCCGTGGTTTCCCACTTCCCCTCCAGGCAAATGCTGGGATGGTACCTAACTAAAGGCCACGGCCGCTTCCTTCCTTCTTCTTCCTTGTCTATCACTTCCAATCTTCCCATCCCCCCACAGCGCCCCTGTTCGGCATAGCAGGTGAGGCCACCTGGGCGAGTTACTGGTCATCCTCCCCAATTGTACCTCCGGCCCAAAGTCTGAATCTCGAGGACACTGCCCTTGAAGCGGTAGAGGTGGGATCCCTCGCTGAGTCCGAGGGAAAAGCCAACCCTGGAGGGTAAACAGATTAAGAATGAAAGAAAGAAAGAAAGAAAGAAAGGATCTGTCAGCTAAGTTTCAATATTGTGTGACGATGCTCAAGGAGTTCTTGTTCTGAGTACAGGTGTGTGCTGTGGGTCGGCATTTCTCCAATACATCAGTTTTTGCAGGCTCAAGGACTATATGCTAATGAAAATGTCTATTATACAGTAATTTATGTTCCTCTCTACTGGGCAACCTCTATCTAGGAGAAGTTGAATAGCGTTATGGTGTTAAAAATATGAAAGATAATATATCCTTTGAGCCTCGATATATTTACTACCTTCATTACAGTAAGGGACACAAAGCCCAAAATTTCTTGAGAAACAACATTGTAGATTTCAGTGAGATGATATTCCTGAGGAGGAAACAGTTTTAACAGGAATCAGTCGTGAAGTTATTGGGGAAAGGGAGGTGTTGTAGTTTGCGAACTTATCTAGGATGAACAATGAAATGAAACTAGAAATGATTACTATATTAGGATCAGGAGAAATTAAAGGAAAACATTTAAACATTAAAACTTTGTTTAACAAGGAAAATGTTATCCTTTCTCACTAACGTAGGCTCGTGAACAATCTTAGTAAATAAAAATGACTGACTTGGCGTGTCCGCCGCAGTATAGCGTCAATGGAATGTGGTAGAAGGGGAATCATATGCTGAAGCTGGAACCATATATCAAATATAAACATAATTAAATCAAGAGTATGATGAGATAAACTTCAAATCCAGGTTTGTTTCTAATCTTTTCAATGTAACAGTTTAAGTTATACTGCTACAGTGAATTTTACTCATCGGTACATGCCTACCTGCCGTTGACTCCCCACTCCTCGCGTCACGACGTAGCAACAAGCACGGCATCTCCTTATCTTTCTCCTTGCATGGCATGACATAGCAATTATCAAAGTAACCACGTATCTTAAGACAGGAGATTTAGGATATGTTCTGCTCCTACACCCACAAATGTTTTGCACCCAGGTTAAAAACTTGGATTCAGACCCATTAGATCGTCTACCAATTGAGACTATTTCTCTCCTGGTATGGTTCGCAGCTCGTGATACGGAGTTCTTCGAAATACCAGTTTGATGATGATGGTCATGATGATGATGATGCGTGATGTTTAAAGGTGCCTAACATCTAGGTAAATAAATGAAATGTCGTGTGGCCTCTGGAGAGGCCTAGTGCAGGTCTTTTGATTTTGCTCCAGGAGACGACCTGCGCGTCGTGAGGAGGATAAAATGATGATGACGACACATACACCCAGTCCCCGTGCCATGAAATAAACAAATTATAGTTAAAATTTCTAACCCTGCCGGGAATCGAACCCAGAATCACTGTGACCAAAGTCCAGCACGCTAACCATTCAGCCATGGAGCCAGACAACATCTAGGTCATCGGCCTCTAATGGTATCAGATGAAGTGAAATGTAATCTTCTTCCTTTTCTTCCTCTACCACATTTTTTCCAAACCAGTGGGGTCATAGGTGCGAACGATGTGGCACATGTGGATTTGGCTCTGTTTTACGGCCGGATGCCCTTTCTGACGCCAACCCTATATGGGGGGATGTAATCTCTATTGCGTGTTTCTGTGATGGTTGGTAGTGTAGTGTGTTGTCTAAATATGAAGAGGAAAGTGTTGGGACAAACACAAACACCCAGTCCCACGGCCAGAAGAATTAATCAGAGGCGATTAACATCCCCGAACCGGCCGGGAATCGAACCTGGGGCCCTCTGAACCGAAGCCCTCAACGCTGACCATTCAGCCAATGAGTCGGACATCAAGCGAAATATTACGATAATTAACATTTTAAAACGTATCCACTGAGAGGAATTTAAAAAAATGGTGATGAAAAATTAAAATTAAGCCTTATTTTCTTATAAAATTGATTCAAAACTGGATTAAAATAGAATAAGGCATTGCCTTGAAGTAAAAATATATATATTTCAAATTAAACGCTAAAAACATCATACTATACACAAAGACTATGTAAAACAGAGTCAAAAGAATAAAACGTAGTTAACAATAAATAATGCGAGAAATATGAGATTTACAATATCGTATGTTTGTCATTTATTTCTACCAGACGCCAGCACTGCAGGCTAAAGTGTGCGAAGCTCCATCACACACGTTCCCCAGCATCCCTTATCGAGTCTAGTTTATTCACACATACGTTTCATGTAGGGAGCAACAATAAGACAGAGCCAAACTTTCAGGACAAATTTTTCATACATGGAAGGAGAAATATGTCATGTGGGCATGGGTCGAAGAACGCTTTATTTCCATGTTAAAAAGCAATTTCTACAACTCTACTAGCTACATAGTACATTAACAATCGGAAACAAACAGGAACGGAATGTGCTCTTTCTTATATGAAATGTTCGAAAACCTTTTGTTTTGTAATCGGTGTTTCGGCTGTCAAACACATTCTTGTTCTTGCTACTTTCGACCAACGGTACAATCGCCATCACTAGAATTCTGAGTGAAAAAAGAAACAGGTAACGTTTGGGCGAAGATTTTGGCCAACCCTGAGGATGAAGAAGAAGTGACCAAGACAACGTCACATGTCTTCGTCTTCCAGGAGGTGTGGCTTGTGACGTTGCGCACTCCGAGGCCACTCCCAACCCCCTTTTTTTGTGAACTGATAAAGATGTTTATATGGTTACACATTCTGGCTATACTAGTTTCTCCTAATCAAGGAAAACACTTAATTAACTGTAATTTAATTACGATGAAGTGTGCACGATGTAATCCCACCCCGATATATGGCATTTAATTGTTTGATCAGCGCTGACAATAACGTCATAGCCACGGTTTTCCAAACGCCCTTGCGTCTCTGATAATCATAATTATTTAATGCCAGGTTATTTTTACTTTGGTTTATGAAGTTAAAAATTATTATCATTATTATTATTATTATTAGTAGTAGTAGTAGTATTTAACAGGCCTATAATGACGAAAATAAGGGTTATTCTTTCGTACAGTGGTTGAGCGCGATGCCATTTGATAATGAAGTCATAGTCGAAACCGCTAACATTTCAGCCAGACCTCGCACACAAGAATTACAAAGAAACTGGAGAATTTGACCCCTCAATGAGTTGATATACACATTGCGTCTGTTGCCTTGAAGGAGTCATGTGGTTCTTCCCTTAATTCCCCTCTCTCTTCATTGTCGAGCCAGTGGGATGTGTGGGCAGGTGGCGAAGCAAATACCTTCCCCTTCGCATGTGTTTCGTTCATGCTACATAACCTCGTACTTCCGTTTCGTCCACCCTCCCCTCACTCTTCAGGTGTGTGCATGTGTTAACGCGTCTGATGGATGTGATCAATGAGAGATAGTGTGTAAGCAGGTACTGGGTGGTTCTGAGGGCTTTTTTGCCCGAAAGGAATATTTCTGGCCATGCGATACTGAAGATTTCGAATGTACATTGTTTTATTGTGATATGGATGTTACCAGTTCCCACTCAAATACCGTAGTGTGCGGTCTCAGTAGTGCAGTTCATTCCTTCACTATGTATTCAACGGATGAGTATGTGAATTTACGGTGAATCAAGGGCGAACGCGAGCCGTCCCCGTGGTGTAAGAGTAGCGTGCTTGGTTCTTACTCTGAGGCCCTGGGTTCGACTTCTGGCTATGACAGGGATTTTCCCTGGATCTGAGGGCTGGTTAGAGGTCCACTCAGCCATCGTGATTGAAACTGAGGAGCTATTTGACGGTGAGATAGTGGCGCCGGTCTAGAAATCCAGGAATTAACGACCGAGAGGATCCGTCGTGCTGACCACACGACACCTCTTAATATGCAGGCCTTCGGCCAAGGTAGATCAAGGCCCTTCTGGGCTGTACTGTCATGGGGTTCGGTTCAATTGGGAACGCACTACAGACAACACATTTACCAAGAGAGATTTACACACAGATGTCAAACGGACACAGTTATTTTTAGTAATGTGGAACGCCATTTGTGTACTCTCCCGACTGCTCCCATTTAGAAAGGTACCTGTGACTTCAGGAGCTAGTACAGAGGCTGTGTTAAACCCTCTCACACCGGGCGTAGAGGCGCGCGGTTGTGAGTTTGCATCCGGGAGATAGTAGGTTTTAATTCCACTATCGGCAGCCCTGAAGATGGTTTTCCGTGGTTTCCCATTTTCACACAAGGTAAATGCTGGGGCTGTACCTTAATTAAGGCCACGGCCGCTTCCTTCCAACTCCTAGGCCTTTCCTATCCCATCGTCGCCATAAGACCTATCTCTGTCGGTGCGACGTAAAGCCCCTAGCAAAAAAAACTCTCACTGATAACTCGCACACGAGCACACGGGCAGTGGCATAACAGACTAAGATCAAGAAATCACCTGCTATACAATTTCTTACAACTTGCTTTTCGTCGCACCGACACAGGTAAGTCGTATGGTGACGATGGGATAGGAAAGGGCTAGGAGTGGTAAGGAAGCGGTCGTGGCTTTAATTAAGGTACAGCCCAGCATTTGACTAGTGTGGAAATGGGAAAAAACCTCGTCAGGGCTGCCGACAGTGGGCCTCGAACAGTCCATCTGCTATACGCATCTTGCACGACAGTCGCTTTCATCCCTATCACTTACATCTACACCAGGAGCTCCATGGAGCAGATTTCGGACTTCGGGTCAAATTTTGTGAGGCATGTGACAAATGACAAGGGGTGGGGGGAGGGAGGATTCGATTCAAAAATTGTTTTCGGAAGAATAACGGTTTAAAAATAATAACCCCATGGCCCCACAGCCCAGAAGGGCCTAGGCCTACCAAGCGACAGCTGCTCATTCCGAAAGCCTGCAGATTAGGAGGTGTCGTATGGACAACACGATGAATCCACTCGGCCGTTATTCTTGGCTTTCTAGACCGGGGACGCTATCTCACTGTCAGATAGCTCCTCAACTCTAATCTCGTAGGCTGAGCGGACCTCGAACCAGCCCTCAGATGCAGGTAAAAATCCCTAACCTGGCCGGGAATCGAACCCAGGGCCTCCGGGCCTACACCACGAGGCGAACGGTTTAACAATAATGGTGGCGTAATCGGAGTGTATTATCGGAGTGTTGACAATTTCCACTGGAAAAGAGAGGCAGCATTTCAGTTACTTTTGGTACTTTGGTACTTTTGTCCACCTTTCTTTTAGGGCCATTTTACAGGAGCCTGCTACCTACATGTTCTTCGCCTCAAGAGGATGAGCCTCTAGGATAGCGTGTCACACATGGTTTCACGATGGAGCTCCACCGCACAATTCAACAGTCATTCCCAATCACCTTAATGCTACACACCCCAACCGGTCAATGGCTAGAGAGAGGAGGGCCTGTCCCCTAGCACGCCATATCGCCAGATATAAACACTATTGGATGTATTTCTTTGGGGCCATTTAAAACAATTATTCTATGCACAACAGCCGGAAAAATCCTGAGAGCCTTCGGAACCTGATTACACAGGCTTACATTTTCATTACATCTAAAATGCACACATGTGGGCTGTTACACGAAGGAGTGGTGAGGAATAACATTGACAACTTAAGAGGTCTGTGAGGTAGCGGTTTCCGAGCCCCATGAGACATGTCTGGTCTTGACATCCCAGGGAGGGTGGTTGCAGTTCCTCACCAGGGAGATGTCGTGGCCAGATAGATTGAGGATAGAATTAGTATAGATTTAATGTAGTTAAGTAGTTACTTAGAGGGCGGTGCCCTAACATCTGGACTGGTCATTCGCTCATGTTGGAGACAGCTTAGTAGACTTAGTTAGATGTGGTGCCTTGCATGGTGTCTGGTATCCCGCCCGTGTGGGGGGCCTAGAAGTTAGTTGTAAGATTAGAGGGTTGTAGGGTTGGCCCTTACATGTGGACTGGCCATCCGCCCGTGTAAGGGGCCACTTAGTAATTTAATTGGTTTGTTTTTAGATATGTCTATAATTGTTCAGTTCCTTTGAGTTTAATGGTTCTTTGTTTTATGTAATGGCATTTGAACATGTATCCGGGCTAAATGCCTGTAAAGTTCAATAAATTACTTACACATCACATCTAAAATGCTCCAGCAAGTCAGAGTCTTAATTCAACGACGTAACCAAATGTGCCTTAATGAAGGAGTTCACCATTTCGAGCACATATTGAGTTAGCTAACTTGTGTTCGGGTACTACCAGTCTCTTCCATTCGCCATAAAGTTCCCATCATCACCTGATCATCAAAAGACCATTTTAGGGCCACATTAAACATCCAGTCGATGGAAACATTTATGTGAGACAATACGCCCGCGAAGTAAGGCTAAATAAGAAATGAAAAACGGCACCTCCAATGATTCGAACCAGTTCACATTTTATTCAGCGGCTCGTGAATTCACTGCAGGTTCCGACTGAGCTTACGCGGGATTACTCTTTATCCAGTACGCTTGGCGCAGACCTAAAGCGCTCTTCCACGTGTACAACGGTTTCATTCGTTGTTGCGAATGACTAATGAGTTCATTCAGGAGCGCCACAACTCCCAAATCCATGGCATAAGGTCGTGAGAGTTCTACGGAGTGTCCTCAAATACCATCCGTAGTATGTGCACACCGTCATGGCTCGATATTTGTAGGTTGCGTGTCTGCGATGTGTGGCTTAAAGGTACATTTTTTTTTACAAGCTGCTTTATGTCGCACCGACATAAATAGGTCTTACGGTGACGATGAGTCAGGAAAGGGCTAGGAGTGGGAAGGAAGCGGCCATGGCCTTAATTAAGGTACAGCCCCATATTTTGCATTGTGTGAAAATGGGAAACCACGGAAAAACCACCTTCAGGGCTGCCGACAGTGGGGTTCGAATATACTATATCCCGAATACTGGATATTGGCCGCACTTACGCGACTGCAACTATCGAGCTAGGTAAAGGTACATTTCATGGAACAGTGAAGAACATCCTTGCACATAAGTTTAGTCTAATCACAGGGGAAACAGTGCAGTAGCGTTTAAACACCATGTTATACAATGTTTAGACAGTCTAATAAAATGGACATGATTAATACTTGTGGCTGTGGAAAGTCATCAGTTTCTCAATATTTCCACTTGAAGTAAATTCCTGTTCAAGTTGTCCTGTTAGTAATATATTAGTTTGGCTGGAGGTAAGTCAGATCATTATCGTCTAGGAGTCAAGAGATTAAAGTTCAGGATCAATAAATTCATCCTTTCACCTGCAACTACACCAGGAGTTCCACGGAACACATTTCGGAGCTCGAGTCAACTTTTTTGGGTCAAGGGACAAATGATGGTTGTTTCATTTCGAAAATAGTTTTCGGAATAATCACGGTTTAACAATAATGGTACCATAAATCACCATAATATTCATTATTGGAGTGCTGAAAATCTCCACTGCATAAGCGAGGCAGCATTTTAGGTACGATGGGGAGTAAACGCACCCTTGACCAAGTTAGAAGTGATTTTGCTTGGTTGCCCCCCTCCCCCCACTTCAGTTCCGAGTGAATGGTACCACACAGATACGTCATGACTGCTTCCTTCCCTATCCCAGTCCATTTAACAGTGAATATGCACAGCAATAGAGACACCGCAGTCAGTTATTACTTACTCGTTACATTCTATATGCGTACGGAGCTGTGAGCAAGAACATTGACTACTTATCTCCGTACGCCATAAGAATGTCGGTCGGCAGCCAGTTAACCGAGAAAGTGAAGAGGGTTGCATATAGTTACGGCGTTATGCTGTAATGAACTGTTCTGTGAAAGAATCAAGCATCAAAGCGTCCATATAGTATCGTTTCACGGAATTCCATATTTTTCTTACAATATGCTTTACATCGCGCCAACACAGATAGGTCTTATGGCAAAGATGGGATAGGAAAGGGGTAGGAGTGGGAAGAATACGATCGTGGTGTGATAGAATCGTACCGGTAAATTCATATCTGCGCTCATATAGTTTGTTCAGTTATTAAGTTTCTATTCAATATGTTAACATGACTCTAAGAAAATACGTTGGTCACTGACTGGGCATGAATTTTCAATTTACTAAACTTTATTTGTTTATTCGTTCTGTGCTGTCGGGTACTAACATGCTTGTTGAAGATTCGAATTCATCCTTCAGTAACATTTTAAACGAAGCATTCCGGCCATGAATTTCTTAGATAGGAGGAAGCGAATACCCTACCAAACCTCACGTACCGGCCAACCCTGGACGTGCGGATCTTACTTCAAGTAAAGGTAGTATATGTACCATACGTGAGTTTCCGTGAGGACATAATACAGTCTCGTCTTTCAATATTACTGATGCAGTAATAATGTAGATATATCGAAGGTGGAATCCATCATCCCTCATTGTGAGTAACACTATTATGTTTGCTACCTACTGGTTTTAGGTCGCGCCCACTCATAGTGCGTAATGGTGACTTTGCAGTAGGAATGAACTATGACTGTCAAGGAAGCAACAGTGGCCGTAATCGAGTTTCACTGGTGTGAAAACAGGCCGCGGACAGTAGGATACTAACCCACCATCTCCCAAATGCAAGTTAAATACTACACATTCTGAATCCCGCTGCCATTACACTAAAATACGCTCCACTGTTGGTGAAAGCTTCCGAATTAAAGTCTTCGGCCATTACTTTTATTTATTTTATCCCTAACATTTTCCACTCCTTTCCCATCTCATATTTGATCGCGAGCAAATAGAATTATTAGGAAATCACAGTGGTCTTCTCAAATATTCTCTATCATGTAATTTCTACTTATAAATGTTATAACTTCTTTGGTGACATAAAATTAAAACGAAACTTTCGTACCTTGGATGAAGATCAATGTTTCATTTGGTTCCTCATTTGCTCCTTGGTAATGTGATGGTGTGCGAACTCTATTCTGATATGAAAGTCTACAACGGGATGGTCTCGCCTCGAAATATTCCTTAGGATATAAGTGGATTGAAAACGCATCCTTGACCATGCTAGAAGCGGTTTTACTTCGTTCCCCCATTTCAGTTCCGTGTGAATGGTGCCACACAGATACGTCATAACTGCTTTCTTCCCAATCCCAGTCCATTTAACAGTAGATGTGTACATCAATAGAGATACCGCAGTCAGTTATTACTTGGTTATCACATTCTATATGCGTACAGAGCTGTGTGCAATAACATTGACTAGTTATCTCCATACGCCATATAAGAATGTCGGTAGGCAGTCAGTTAACCGAGAAAGTAAAGAGGGTTCATATGGTTACGGCGTTATGCTGTAATGAGCTGTTCTGTGAAAGAAACAAACAGCAAAGCGTTCCATATAGTAGCATTTCACGAAACTCCTCCTATGCCTTTTTTTACAATGTGCTTTACGTTGCAGATAGATCATATGGCGAAGATGGGATAAGAAAGGGGTAGGAGTGCGTAGGAAACGGCCGTGGTGTGAAAATGGAATAACACGGAAGACCATATTCAGGGTTGCGAGCGGTGGGATTCTAAACCACTATCTCCCGAATGCAAGATCACAGCACCGGGACACTAACTGCACGACCAACTCGTTCGCTAGTCTTTCTATGAACGAAGGTTGAACATCGGATGACTACATAGATGTCAACCAAAAATAAAGTTACCAGCATACATACTACGAATTACTGAATTCAGGGATAGGAAATGATATAGAACGAAGTGAAGGATACGGTATTTAATTCATCTCGGAAACTGGTTCAATAAAGGATTATGGATAAGAGTCACGACATTTTGCATTCAAAGCCTTACTTTAGCCAACCATTATTATTTTTGCTGCTCAATAGTTTATATCACTATTACTTCCTTTTACATTCATTGGTGACTACAGAACATGCTCACACCAGGCATATGCTGTGGCTGTACTGTAATCAAGTCCACGTTCGCTTCCTTCCCAGTCCTAGCCCTTTCCAATCCGATCGTCGCCAAAACACCTATCTGTGGCGGTGCGACGTAAAACAAATTGTAAAAAAAAAAAAGGAAGTGGAAGGAACGCCTGATCGCTTTTTGAAAACAAGACCTCACCTAGGAATACTAAAAGTTTATCGTTGCACCGTCAAGTTCAAACTAAAGGAGATAAATGAATTTTTGGAAGTTCAACGACAGAAATTTGCGTGAAAGAAAATTTCCCTTGAAGGTTCAAAATTCAACTATTCAGCTTACCTGTCCTTCCGCATCCTCCGTATTCTCTACCTGCTTCCAAAAGTTAAAATGCTGCTCAAGGCGCTGTGTGCAAGAACATTGACTACTTATCTCCGTACGCCATAATAATGTCGGTCGGCAGCCAGTTAACCGAGAAAGTGAAGAGGGTTGCATATGGTTACGGCGTTATGCTGTAATGAACTGTTCTGTGAAAGAATCAAGCGACAAAGCGTCCATATAGTACCGTTTCACGGAATTCCATACATGCTTTTTTTCTTACAATTTGCTTTACATCGCGCCGACACGGATAGGTCTTATGGCGACGATGAGATAGGAAATGCTTACAACTGGACCATGGTTTCAATTAAGCTGCAGCCACATTATATCCTTGGTGTGAATATGGGAAACCATCGTTAAGGCTACCGGTAGTAGGTGGGGGTGCGGGGGGGCATGTTTGAACCAACTATCTCCCAAATGCAAGCTGAATGCTACGGGACCCATGCCGCGAAATCACTCGTTCGATGAGCAGGTTCTCGTGTGCTACTATTTTCATGTGTAAGTAACTACTACTTCTGCTCTAATATAATTGTCATATTCATACCTTGGTCTACCACTACCGTTCTTACACCTAAAATTTCCTCAAAACACAACTTTACAAGTCCATGGTTTCTTAAGGTTTGTCCTATCATTCTGTCTCTTCTTATCGTCTAATTTACCCAAATCGATCTCCTCTTACCAACTCAATTCAGTATCTCTTCATTTGTGATTCGATCTATCAATCTCACGTTCACCATTCTTCTGTAACAACACATTTCAGAAGCTTCTACTCACCTTCTTTCCCGGATTTTGAAATAGTTATCGTCCTTGTTTCAGTTCCATACAACTCCGCGCTCCACATGAAAGTCTTTAGAAATATATTTCTAATTCCTGTATGAATATTCGAAGTGAGTAAATTTATATTCTTAAAAACGGCCATCGTTGCTTCGTTGCTTGTGCTAGTCGCCATGAAAAACCATCTTCAGGGCTGCCTACAGTGGGGTTCGAACCCACTATATCCGGAAGAGGAGCTCCACAGCTTCATTATGCGACCGAAACGGCGTAGCTCAGTTGATCCTATTTAAATTTATATCTGGATATATTACCATCCTTGGAGGATATACATTCAGAGCCCTGCCTGTTTGTAACTTTGTTCTGGAAGTTACGGCTTCTTCATTTTTGATCAAAGTAAAGTTCTGTATTCCCTCTACTGAGGTAAAAGCTAGACCCTCCCGGAACTGATACCGAAGATTTGTAAATATATAAGAGTAATTGTTCTAGTTTCGACTCTTAGCCTCGTAGTAAAATGGGAGCGCTCTCTCCCCGGTTGTGAACTTACTAAGCTTCCCAGCTTTTAAATTTTTTATCTATTGTAAATTATCTGTCATTGTTGTTGTTGTTGTTTTCTGTTAATATTTACCTTCAGAAGAAAAGAAAAATATTTATTCACAAATAAACGTGTTAAAATTAAGTCTTTGGACCATGTTTTGTCCAGTCATTTACCGTTCACTTTTCTGTCCCTCTCTGAACCACAGAAATTCACGGAACAACAACGACAATAATAATCCACACCTTCCTCTTCATATTCAGACAACACATTGAACTGCCAACCACCACAGAAACACGCAATAGTAATTGCATCCCTCCATATAGGGTTGGTGTCAGAAAGGGCACCCGGCCGTAAACAAGGCCAAATCCACATGCGCGACACAATTCCCACCCGTGACCCCACAGATGTGAGAAAAGCTTATTATTATTATTATTATTATTATTATTATTATTATTATTATTATTATTATTATTATTATTATTATTATTATTATTATTATTATTATTATTTGCTTTTACAGTTTTTAGAGACGCGGAGGTAACGGAATTTCGTACCGTGGCAGTTCTTTTAATTGGTGATAAATTTACCGACACGACGTGATATATTTCACCACATTCAAATACCACCGGACTGTGTTCCGGGATAGAACCAGAAACCTTGAGCCCAGAAATTATGCGATTTACCGTCTACGATATTCATTCTGGCATGTAAAAACAAAAAAATCACGAAGTCCATGCGAGAGGCTGACAAATGTTCAGATATTTGAACTAAAATCAATTCTCATATTAATTAATCCTCTTTCGATTTATTTGGTTCACTTTCGGTTATTTAAAATCATTTCCCCTTCTGTTAATGTTTTAATCCTCGTGTCATTCCTTTAATTAATTCCTTTATTAATCCAGCTTGAGTAAGCCACAGGGACGTGTCGTGGGACGCATATTTCCCCTCAAGTAAACGGATATAAAAGCAGCTCAGTTCTCCATTCTTCGCGCCCTATAAATGATTAACTCCCTGCTATTAGGAGCGGCACACGTGCCAAGAGTAAAGCATTGATCTTTTACGAGGGAACGGATGGAATCCTATTTAAAATATTATTTCTTGAGCAGAGTAATTACACGAGTATCTTAAAGTGAAGTTGCCATTACCTCCATCAAATACAAATTAATGCCAGGCTCATTGACTACCAGAAATTAATGGTGAAATTGATAGCTATGCATGGATAAAACTTCAGAAAACGTCATTACTGAAATTACTCATTTCAGACCTGAAATTGCATATATAGTAAGTGTAAAAATTTGATAGTGTTCTCTACATTTTCTAGATAATTCACTTGACACACTGAAGTGTAATTTTGAAGATTATACCATTTTCATTAGACTAAATGAGGGTTTTCATAAAGACGGAAATAATACTCATACTATAATAATAATAATAATAATAATAATAATAATAATAATAATGTGTGGCCTCGGGAGAGGCCTGGTGAAGGTCTTCCGAGTTGACGCCGTATAACCGACGGCGTGTCTATGAAGATGGGGCCGTATCTAAGATGAATAATAATGTTGAAGACTGCACACACCCACACACACACACACAGACCCCGAGCGATTGGAATTAACCAATTAAGATTAAAATCCCCGATCCAGGTGGGAATTGAACCCGGGATCCTCTGAACCAAAGGCCAGCCATGGAGCCGGACATTCCAATTGTAAAGTTCGTATTTAGTGGTTATGGTGAATACGGCGTTATATCCGGGAAATGAGGAGAAAATAACGAAGTTATCGGACGCATACTACATCTCGGATTCTTTTCATAAGCAATGTAAGAGCTGCACAGGCTGTTATTGCATGTCATACAGTGTAACAAAAGTTGATATTAAAGACGCTTTTCGCACACAACAATATTTTTTTTTAAATTCTATTCATATACTATCGCTTCCTCCAATGAGCTACAGGCTTGTACCATTCACACCATCCAGTTACGATTTATGTAAATCCATGCCATTTTCGTAGTATAAAGCTCTCCGCTCCGTTCGAATCCCGGTTCAGTCAGAGTATCTTTCTGGAAGATCCAATGGACCGCTGTCAGCATCGTGCAGACAAGGCCTTGTGAGACTTCCAGTTCAGCATGGAATCCAAACCAAACGGACTTCATATTTAATTTCAAAAATACCTCGGGCACTGGGCGGGATTCAAACCACTCCCACCCCAGTGAGAAGCCAGTGAAATTGTCACTAGTCCTTCACGTGCAGACAACGAAAAGAACAGCAATTTCTCTCCTGCTACCACAGAAATAGTCTTTCGTACATTCTTCACTTCAGATCTGCGTGAATGTTACAGCCACTGTCTGTTTCGTTCTTATACAAACACTACAATCACACAAATTATCAAACAGAATCCAGACGCGTTAAATACACAGGGAAGTGCACCACTGTGGTCAAATCTCATTGAAATAAGTAACAACTATAACAAAATTCAACCTATTAAATGCTAAACGTATTCGTATATTTTTATATATGTAAACCAAAAAAATTGCACTATTTTTATCCAAATCCTGACAGGTTTGTAAACCTCACCAATCACGACAAATAAAGCGACCTCCAATTTTCTAGGGATCAAGAAAATATAAGTCATTTACTAATTTTAATGATCTCAAGTATATGACAAAATGTCAAAGTCTTCGTGCATAATATTTTAAATAATTAAAAGGAAATTCAGACACTGTACATCCTTGTCGAATCAATGCCTAAAAGTTACGAGTTCTTAAAAGATTTTCAAACTTTATTTTACAAATTTTACAAATTGAGATAAGAAGAATCACAGCTGGATTGCAAATGGAATATATACTTCCGTCCTAAAAAACAAAACTCTACATTCTTGTACCGATATACATCTTTATCTCTTACTGTCGCGTTTGGCGCTTTACTTCGTCTCACTTGAACCGGTTCAGTTACTAACCCAATTTTGAACTCCTAACACAGCGTCCATAGGGTAGAAACATATGATGACTTCCCTTCTACGATTCTGTCACGGATTGTCACACGGATTTTTTCATGTACCTTTATTATCTCTAAAGAATACTTTTCTTTAAATCTGAAATTGACACAGAAAGAGTTATGTATTGCCTAGAAAATTTCCTAACAAACACATAAATTACGTTAGCAAACAAATAAAACTATATCATTTCCTCCTCATTATAAAGGTTAAGGACTTAGTGAAGGTAATACTAGTTTTCTCGACTTGTACATGGCACTAAATTTACTCCAATAACTTTGAAAAACTACTTAAATTTCCCATATAATATAAGTGGATTATTGTTTGTTTTCTTCATTGTATAAATTTGAAAAAGTGTGATTTAGTTTCTACAGATACACTCGTCTAATTTTACGAAGTAATTACATACAACTTATGTCATATTAACTAACTTATACATTTTTAACCACGTTCTCAATCTATCTTTGAAATATTGGCCAGGAAAGTATAAATGCGTGTAGAAAGTGTTTTATAAAATTGTCTCCCTGACTGTACGCTGATGTTATAACTTGTTTCAGATAGCCACCATTAGCATCACCTACAGGAAGGACTCCGCTGTACCGTACCTTGGTCGGTCGATATGCACACAGTTTGGCCTACATCACATCACACGGGCACCGTCTAACACCAGCAGCAGAGGGAGAGAAAATCTACAGCGACTTACCTGCGTTGGAGGAGGAGAAGAAGAAGAAGAGGAAGATTGAGGAGGCTGTGGAGGTGTACCTCTCTCTTAGTTATAGTAAACCGTCCGACCCGAAACCCACTACCACTGTGCCTGCTTGCCTTGCCAAGCTGGCTCTACCGGCTCCAGCAATCGATGTGGGGTACAGCGCGCTCACTGAATGGTCTGCTGCTACCCCCTCCCCTGCACCGCCACGCGATTCGCTCGCCCGTGCGCCTGGCGGGGTTGGAGTACTACGTGAAACGGCTACCATAGTAACGGAGAGAGAGAGAGAGAGAGATGTGATAGACGGAGTGAAGAACAGAGCCACAGGCAAGCTGGACGCAAAAAAATGAAAAAAGAAAGGAATATAGCTAGGTGTTTCAATATTCCTTTCGAGGATTTTTTCGAAAATAAGAAAAAGGGGAACTATGACTTTCATTATAAATGGACCATAAAGCTACACAGTGGGATGGAGATATTTTTGGCTACTTTAATACGTATCATGAATTTACAGTAATTCAACATCAAGTGAAGACACATTAAAGTATTTCCTTGGAATAAATTAATTCATACAACAATCATGAAACGTATTTGAATATTGAAATTTCACGACCGCATTGTAATCGAAACCGACGTTCAACCTATTAGGTCGTGTTACGTACATTTAGTACGTGTTGAAGAGATGTTGAGTACAGAACAAAAATGGCCAACCGTACACCCGATTTTGCGTCGGTTTCGGGAGGTTTTGGTTTCGGATCCCAATGGTGTCCTGTTGGGCATTTTTGTTCTGTACTTAATATCTCTTCAACACGTACTAAATGTACGTAACACGACCTAATAAGTTGAACGTCGGTTTCGATGAAACATATTTGTTTTTCACTATCCTACTAGAGTCATTTTACATGTATTTATGTACGTTTTACAGGAACATACTTTAGTTATAAATTAGGTTTAAAATAAAGAGCAGAAAGTCACTTTTTGAAAAACTATTGGAACCTAACAGTGGAAATGAATGACAGGTTCAATGAAATTCTGAAAATACAGTTTAATCTAATAAACCAATTAGAACCAAACTGGGGATGTAGAGACAGTTTTCCTCTATGTCTGGGAAAATGGAAGATAACGAGGCAGTTGACAAGAGAAATCCAAAAATTCGTTTTCAATTGTCTCAGAAGTATACTAGGTACGTACTGGCAAGACATAGAGTCCAGTGAGGAGCTATGGGAATATTTACGTCAATTACCGATCGACCAGCCGATCAAGAGAAGGAAATGGGATTGGATTGCATCTATATTGTGGCAGCAAAACTAAACGAGTTGTAGAGTGGAATCCGCAAGGAGAGAGATGAAAAAGGAAACCAACTCGTCCGGTCCCAAGGAGTTTAAGGAAATAAACGGTTTTAGCCCGATCATTGGAATAGTTTGGATTTTTTATAACTGTTAAGATTCTTCAGTCTGCCGAAAGTAATTTTGAGTTAAATTTATAATCGTCCATCTCCATGGTGTAGTGGTTAGCGTGATTCGCTGCCTCCCCCGGAGGCCCAGGTTAACATGGATATCTTGAACTACTTGCCTGTCCCTTCCCACCTTCCCATCCCTCCACAAGGCCTCTGTTCAGCATAGCAGGTGAGGCCACCTCCCCAGTTTTATCCTCCGAAACAAATTCTTACGCTCCAGGACACTACCCACGAGGCGGTAGAGGTGGGATCCCTCGCTGAGTACGGGGGAAAACCGAACTCGGAATGTAAACAGATCAACAATAAGGTAAACGTAGCGTCACACCTTCTGAGATACACATCCTACTGTGGAACGAGACGAAGACTATTTCGTGGAACAAGTGTCCGAGTTGATGCTTCCGGTGTAAATTACATTGATAAGCAAAAATTTTGCCATAGGGAAACTGTCTATATTTTGCAGTTCCCTCCTATGGGTAGTTACAAATGCCTTATTAGTTTCGTTTCAATACGTCCAAGTTAATATTTTTTTAAATTCGTGAAAATGTCTAAATACTGAAATTAATATGTACTAGGGGACCCGTGTGAGAAATCCCGAATGATCATTAAGTTCGTGGAAGATTAGCCCCTGGCGAACTAAGGAGTACACAAATCAGTACAATATTAGTCTTACTTACCACTTAAAATCTTAGATTTTGTTAACATTTATGGTATCCAGATGAACGGGAGCAAATGCAAGGGCATTATTATACTGACGAATGTTCGGGAAGTAAATTTTGGTTTTACTATCATTCTTATGATGACACAAAACAGGCGTCCCAGTGGCCTAAATGTGAAGTGGACAGCTCTGATGGCGCGTATTTTCCTACAGCAACAGTATTTACAAATCGCACACTTCGTACAGATTTTTTAAAGTCATTTTTTAAAGAAATTGTCGATATTTATAAAATGAGAGTGCAATTTGTCACTGCGAATGTCTATTCTATTTCTTTTGAATGCTCATTTGTCACAATCGATTACTTGTGAGCGCCGCAAATGGGATTTATAGTTCTGAAATAATATGCATATATGATCTTTATACCAAATATACTATTATTATTGCATTAAATCTGGTAATTTGGACATAATTTAATCATTAATATCTTACGAAACAACTGAAATTAAAAATTATGAACAAAGTATCCTATAATTATATTTTTCTTGTTTAATATTGCAAGGACACTTGAAGAAACTCAATTCGTTTCTGGAAAGATTTAATTAATATATTGAAACGAGGGAAATAAGATACAAAGGCAAGTGTAATGAAGAAATATTTGCGGATTAGTGCTGGTGCTTAAAGAGGAATATATCTCAAAGTCACAGCAGGGCATCAAAACAGCGCAACATTTCGACCGAGATATTGAATTTTTGAATTGCTGTAAATACTTTTTATGAATATAATTCAGTGTTTCATAGATAATTTTATACACTCGAATTTCATATTTGGGTGTTAAAACACGTTTAAAAAATAATAATCCTGATTTGACGTTATTGAAATTCTTGCTTAAATGTTGAATTTTTCGTTCTTATTTCTAAAAATACATAAAAATGGGCACAATAGAGAAGATATGAATAGAGTCTTGGATTCTATATTCCTCAATACCTAAGCAGTCATTTCAGATATATTGTCTTATTCAATTATATGTATTTTTTTAAATGATGAACTCTGCCAATTTTGATCTTTTTAGATTTTATTTTCAAAATTACAACAAAAAAAATAACGTGATACAGAAACTCTGAACACAAATACGTTTTCAGTGCATTTTGATTAACAAAATTAGTAATATCTGCTAATTAAAATAGCACAGAGTTGTTAAAATTATTATACTAAAAACTAATGTTTCAATATTTCCATGTTCTTTTTTTTATTATCACTTGTCTGCCCATGAAAAACTTTTTGTTTTGCAGTGGAGCTATTTTACGTGTATTT
The DNA here is from genome assembly GCF_040414725.1 of Anabrus simplex. Lineage (NCBI taxonomy): Eukaryota > Metazoa > Arthropoda > Insecta > Orthoptera > Tettigoniidae > Anabrus > Anabrus simplex. Next base: position 114,617,176 of record NC_090269.1, on the reverse strand, counting down.
CTTGTCTGTGTAAAGTAAATTATAAAACACAAGTTACATTTTCTTTCAATTACTTTAGTGACGATATCACAGTAAATAAAATCCTCTATCAATATTAAATTCCTATGAAGAGAAGTTTTAATTTTTCTTTTGAGTGTAATTACATAAAATGGAATTACATAAAGTGGTTCTGTGATATTTTGCTTTACTTGAGCACTGTACTTTGTACTATTTACCATCCAAACTCTTGGAAGCTAATGTTTATTTATGTTTATTTTTTTATTCTCTATGTAATATTTAAAAAATACGAATAATACATTACTTCACGAAGTTTATTAAGGAGGATTAATATTTGACTGAAAGATAGGGAGTTCCATGGTACCAATTAGAAAGACAAGTGAGGGGAAGCAAACAAAAAAAACTAAGGCAGTTTAATTTGTATCATCTCCTTTGAGTCTAATAATTTTTACGCCTCTGTAAATATCTGCACTAACGGCTGGAACGACGGGACATCTCACCCTCGAAGAACCGACTGAGGAGATGGATTTTGTGAAGGGCAGTGGACTGGATAACGAAAGTCATGCAGTACAACTGAAGGTGTCAACGCTGATTATGTGGCCAATGTAGCAGCAATCTTTGCAAGACGAAGCCCGAAATTGTTTGGTTGTTTCACAGGTTAATTATGACATGAAATACACCTTGGTAACGGATAAATATGCCTTAAAACCTTTTTGTTTATTTAGTTCACTAGGAATTTTCAGCGGGCTCCAAGTGCAATGCATGATGTTCTTCATCACTATCTTCAAGGTATACTTGCAAAGTTTGGAAGTAATGAAGTAATTCACACGAACATTTAGTAATATGATGTTATATCCAAAAAATCTTGAAAATACATATCAAATATAAATTAAATTGAGTCATGGAAATAAAAAACCCACTAACTCCAGAAAACCAAATTTAGAGGAGGAATATCAAACTATTTTATGGCCATGTATCCCATAATGAAATAGATATTTTTCAAAATTTCAGGACTGTCTTTATATAAACAAACTATGAATATGAAAATAACGAAAGTTGGGTAGGATTTAAAAAAGTATTATACCAGGCGGCTCCGAGCGCCATAGTTTCACGTAAAAATGTCCCGCATGCACTAATGTTGAATGGGATGTCTACTAACTGATTTTCACAGCGGTACTACTACTAGCAGACAGGTTACGTCAGAATATGAAAAGATAACAACCGAACGGTCGCTCGCAGCATGTTCCTCAGCGCTACCCATCTAATGTAACCATTTGCATTAGTAAGCCTCGTTCTCGACCCCATAGTACTAGGCTAGTGTATGGTACAGCAGCACTACATTTGCTGTCTACATATCGACAATGGCTAGTGTGTTCAGCAACAACGAATACGCAGGCGGCATTTGAATCTTTGGAAAATCTTGATGATGCTTGATGATGCTTGTTGTTTTAACGGGCCTAACATCGAAGGTCATCGGCCCCTTTGGAAAATCAGATAGGACTGCAGCCGAAGCCCGCAGATGGTATACACGGGAGTTTCCAAACAGACGTCTGCCTTCTACACACGTATTTCGCCGAACAGTATTAGTTTTTGTTTCATGAAACAACTCTTTTATAGAGTGAAATATCTGCAAGTGTATAAATTAATGGTATTACATTTTCTTTTCTGCATCTTTGGCGTATTTACAATGCTCCATGATATAGAACGTGAGCAGTAAAATGACTGCTATTTGATTCACACATCCGAAATACAGCACTTTATAGCGCTCCTTCGAAAACAAGTTACCAGGCATCCCATGCATCAATAATGCATGCGGGACGTTTTGTAAGTAGGAAGTACGGTGCTAGCATGATGATAATGATGGTTGTCGTTTTAAGGGGCCTAACATCTAAGTCATCGGCACCTGATGGTACAACATTAAGTAACAAAACAACAGTTTTAAATCATCCACTAACCAAAAGAAAAAAATGATATGAAGAATGAGTGGATGGACATGAACCCAAAACAATCAGTGGATCCTACTCAAAAACTACCAGAAAGAAACAGCGTTACTGACCAAGGGACCACTTCTAAAGAACAACCCTGATGATGATGATGATGATGATGATGATGATGATGATGATGATGATGCTTGTTTTCTAAAGGGGTCCAAAATCCAGGTCAACGGCCCCTCATAATAGTACATGTCACTAGTAAAGTATAACCATGGCATTTGTCATGTTGGGGTACTAATCAAAGTAGCGAAGACTCACTCACGGTGTTCCACACATGATGGTCCTACTCACATGTATTGTACGTCGTACAGGTAACGCAGACCTATGGTGTTGCTCACACAATGACAAATTAATCCACGCTACTTTCAGCGAATATTCTTGAGGCTTGTTTACAGTAATCGTGAAAGCTTAATTACGCTAATGTAGTACAATCTCATAAACCAGCAACAGCAGATAGTTAAGATTTCCCCTAATTGAAGCTGACGTGAAAGATTTAGAGCACACATTCCAATGGCTTCATTCTACAATTAAAACGAAGTCTCTACAGGTTGGGACAAGCAGAGTCAAGGAAATGCTTAACAAAGGCATCGTTTCAGAATTAAGAAACGAAGAAAACTGTAAAACTATGGTACATATGACTGAAGCAAGTAATCCGCAGATGAAAGCAAGCATTCATAGAAATGATATTAATTTTCCAGAGAATGAGTTTCTAAATTGTATGATAAAGCAAAATCCAGATGTAAAATAAGCTATCACAGCAGGCTTCGAAGACTAAAAGTAGCGCTTTTTGTGGACGTCGAGAGTTGCTGAAGTTATCCCCGTCAATTTACGAGCACTGCCTGTTACAGAGCTAGGGGGAAAGTTGTGCGGAACATATTTAAACTGGAGTTACCATGGTTACAGCTGGCCATTCCTAGATTAGTTTCTAAGAGCGGTAAGTCCTTTGGAAATTTCTCTGAAAGGGTTCATTTTACGACCTTGAAATGTTTCGGGGATCCCGGAATTGACCGAGTAGTGTTTTTCGCTGTGAGGGGCGTAAAATGTGCTGTATCCGGTGCTTCTACGACAACTTTGATAGTAGGCCCATTTTATGGATTTTGACAAGACTGAGGTGTATAAATTGTTCTACTCAACACTAATTTTGGAATAATTCCATTGTCGCATTACTTATTACTTGCCTGTCCATGAAAATCTTTTTGTGCTGCAGTAAAGCTCGTTTACGTGTATTTGTTGTGTGTTCAAGGTAAATTATAGAACACAAGTTAGATTTTCTTTCAACTATATCAGTGACAATATTACAGTCAATAGACTCCTCTATGAATAATAAACTCCAATGTTGAGGATTTTAAATTTCTCTTTTCAGTGTAATAATATAAAACAGAATTACATGAAGTGGTTTTCTGATATTTTGCTTTACTTGAGCACTGGTATAAGTCCCTGTCCTTTGCACTATTTACTATCCAAACTCTTGGAAACTGACGTAGGATTAGCAACGGCCCGAACAGAAATAATTGGTCTCAACATGATATTTTAAGAAATACGAATAATACAGTATTTCACGAAGTTTAGTAAGTAGGATAATATTTGACTGAAAGACAGGGAGTTCCATGTAACAAATTGCAAAGGCAAGTGAGAGAAAATAACTAAGGCAATTTAATTTGTATCTTCCCTTTGTGTCTTTCCTTCTGTCATGATATTTATCATATAACTTAATTTTCCTTCTTGTTCTTTCCCGGTCTGCTCCTGTATTTACTGTAAATGTATTTTTCTTTGTTAATAACGTTGTTTATGTAAATATGTATTATAAATGATTGTACAGTTTTTATTGTGTATATTCGTGTCCTTTGTAAGTATTTATATATCTTTCATTTTAGATTCATATCTATTGTACATAGCTCAGATCGTTGTAATTCGACGTTATGCTGTTGCTGATCCTGAATAAATAAATAAATAAATAAATAAATAAATAAATAAATAAATAAATAAATAAATGTTCACACCTCTGTATAACTGCATCTAGGACCCGTCCGAGTGCTTTATGTACAATGGTATAAAGTTTGGTACTGATGACAGGACCCCATGTGGGTGGGGGCGGTAGAATGACACCCACGGTATCCCCTGCCTGTTGTAAGAGGCGACTAAAAGGGGCCCCATGGGCCCTGAACTTGGAGCGTGGGATGGTGACCACGGGGCCCTTAGCTGAGTCCTGGCATTGCTTCCACTTACTTGTGCCATGCTCCTCACTTTCATCTATCCTATCCGACCTCTCTTGGTCAACTCTTGTTCTTTTCTGACCCCGACGCTATTAGGTTTGCGAGGGCTAGGGAGTCTTTTATCTTCACGCCCTTCGTGGCCCTTGTCTTCCTTTGGTCGATAACTTCATTTTTCGAAGTGTCGGACCCCTTCCATACTTTCACTCTGATTAGTGTTATATAGAGGATGGTTGCCTAGTTGTACTTCCTCTTAAAACAATAATCACCACCACTGATGACAGGTAGCGTGTAGGTTTGTGTAACGAACAAAAAATTTGCTATTGATTTTATAGAAACATACTAGGTGTACCCCGTCTTGACAGGTTCATCGGAATGAGGGTACAGTTACATTATTACAAATATTCCGAAACAAATTGTAGTTGTGTATTGCCTACTCTAGAGGCTAAAGGCAATATGTACATCACTACTTATTCTTTGCGATTCACTGCACAATACAACGTAACATAAGAGACTGATACACACAAATGATAAGTAACTTCTTCATGGCATACATACTGAATTTTACGCTCTTAAATGTGAGGCCAATTCCGTATTTGACATTCCTGGAGGCGGTCATTATCTGATGTTACTTTGAAACCCACATTCGTCGTTCTGCTACCGTGACTACAAAAGTGCTACTAACACGGGAGCATGTGACGCTTATTTAGCCGCCTGAGAAGCAACTCGACCTGAGGTCAAGTCCTGCAACTTTCAGAGCCTGGTCGTGTGAATTGTTGATAGTGATCTTTAACCACTGACTGGCGGGGAACTGTAAACGGAAACTGGTAGGTAGCCTATGTTATTGTCGTATGTGTGGAATTGTCTACCGCTGTTATAGCTTCTGTGCAAGGATAGGTGCTTTGATACTCCAAATGGGGTACTCTCGACGCATGTCCATGGAATGTGGGAGGGGGACCACGTGGAATTAGCACACTGACAACGGCCGGTGTAGGCGTCGAGATTCGAAACCCCGACCTCCCAGTGGTACGATACTTAACCGAAGAAGTAAGAAAAATGATCCGAACACAGTGCCGTAAAGACATCAGTCCTTTAGTGCTACAGAACAAATTAGTAGTCGTCAAGCTCTCATAAAGGAATGCATCGCTTCCAAGAGATGCAGTGGCCGGTGAACGCTGCAGTCGTTGTAACTCTGTTCAAACGCTCAGTCCGCCGCCTCCCTTCACCCTCTATTAATATGTAGGCAGCACTACGCACACTCTCCGCTAGGACTAGGACTGTAAAATTATCCTGTTAACAATACGAGGGATGTAAACAAAGAAGTAGCAACGTAGTCCAGACCTACGCAGGAGATGGAGCACGCACAATTTGGATATGGGAGCGGTCAGGTGGAGCTGTTGTCGATGTGTGGTGTGAATTTAACGGGCATCCAGTTGGGAGTGGTGTTGTTTGCTATGAGGCGCTAAATTGAAGCTTGATAATTTCACCGATCTAGAACAGGTTTTCAAAAGGTGATCAGCGTTCGCGGATTCAAATCGAGGTTGCTAAAATGCATCGGAATGTTATCGAGGATTACGTGAAGCCTGTGGCTAGAATGCAATATCGTATAGGACGATTGCACGGTGGGTCAAGGTGTTGTGACGTACCCACTCGGCCCACAGATGTGTGACAAAATTATAACGTGGCGGGTCATTTTAATATTAATATAAATAAATGGTATCTCATTGTTTCTCCATAAACAATATCCCATGGGCGCCAGCCTTCAAGCTTATGGCTTGAAAACGAAAGTTGATATTTAATAATAATAATAATAATAATAATAATAATAATAATAATAATAATACGTAATGGGACTCAAAAACTCCCAGGGCTGGGGTGACGGAACACAAATCATTAAGTACACTAACTTGGAATTTAAGGATCATTAATAATAATTTCAGAAAATACAAATGAACACAGTTATTTATTAGGATGAAAAACATGACGTAATGGCGTATTAACGAAATCTGAACTTACGGAAGCAAAAGAAAAATTGAATGCAATTAACTCTAAGAAAATGAACTGTTGCGCGAAGACTTGCAGTAACTTATGACATTAGCTCACCATTTGTAGAGTCTGTTATCTTGAAGCTGATGATGGATGCATCTCTCGTACCGGCTGCGTCATCTGTTGTTGGATTCCAGTCCTACTTCTGCTTCGTGCATAATACACTAGCTGTGATATGCCTTTCCTGCCTTAACAATTCCTACAGTACTCCTTACATAAAGTCGTAATGAGTCCTAATTTTAAATGCAAAACCACCATGGGTCATGTTGACGGAGAGAATACACTTGTATTCTTCCGTATTACGGAACAGTAACGTAACTAAATTCATAATAAAAGCTCTCCTCCCCTATACCAGTCAAAACCGGTCTCCCGTTGACTACCTCTCGTCATTGGGATAACAGGCCCCAATGAGAGTAACTTTTGAGTAATATACTACTCAGATGCAAAGTGAACTAAGCTAAATTCTTCTCCGATGTGCAGACGTAGAATCGTTGTAAGAGTGTCTTCTAAGAGTACGAGTACCAGTGTGAATCTGAATACGAGTAAGAGTAAGAAAGTCCTCTCCAGCTCTTGTCTTCGAAGTATATAGGTTAAAAAGTCTCCCTCCATCAGCCATATCACATGGTCCAGTAAGATTCGAGGTCTCATCCCTTCTCCTATGCATTGCTGTGAATCCATCATCTTGCTTCATTACGTCCATTCATATAGGCTGAACTTTCCCGCGAAATCAAAGCGTCAGGTAGCGAACTTCGAAAATAAGGCGTTCTTAATGTTTCAACTGTCTCTTCAGAAGGTGGAGAGGGTAAGGTCTCTCGTAACCTTGATGACGTATTTTTCCTCGAAATGGGCTGAAATTAGCTTGCTGACTCTGGTCACCTCACAACGGCTATTGGAAAATTTACTGCAAGCTATTAATATGAATGATGTTGAAACACTTTTTCCAATATGTGGTTCGTTCAGAATACGTTATAGCCGCGGTACAAAGAAATGAAAAGATGTGAAATGGATGATTAAAATCCTATATATATATTAATTTAAAAATGACCTATCAGTGATTAAATATATACATATCAATTAATTATCTAGTTCAATAATTGAATACATGCAGTGATGTCTCAGACATCACAGTGTTTCGAGGGGATCGGAATGGGACTGCGGATTTGCATCGCATAGGTCGGCCGTCCATTCCTCAAGATCAGATTGAAATTGTGAATGATCTCGTTTCCGTAGATTATCGATGCACTATCCGGGAATTATCCGTATAGGTCGGTCTCAATCATCAACGGTGTGGCACATACTGAAAAAATGTCTTAAGATGAGGAAAATTACATCCCGTTGCGTTCCACATCAACTCACCGACGTACAACAATGGCACCTGTATGCACTGGCTGACATCCACCCAGACAGATACAGCAACAAAGCAGACGTATTTCTGCTTGTCGCCATTGATGATACATGTGCACGAGCCTACGAACCTCAATTAAAGCGTCAATCGAATGAATGGCGTCATCCAGCTTCGCCACGTCCGCAGACATTTCTACAGGAACCCAGTCGGGTGAAGTTTATGTTGACTGTGGCATACGACTACGAAGGTGTTATTCACACACACGCTGTTTGATTACTATTGCCGATTTCTGGACGACATCTACGTCCGGCTATGCGGCGCAAACGTCCATGTTTATTGCGAGACGATCCCTCTATCGGGTTTCATTACAATGTACGTTATCCGGTGGCAAACAACGTCAAGTGTCATTGGAAGGTCTTAGAACACCCTACGTACTCACCTGACATAACTCCTTGTAACTTCGACCTGTTTCCAAAGGTGGCTGTTTTATAGGAGAGTGAAATCATTGTCTCGGTCTTCCTATAAACACCAGATCATTCAGAGATATTGAAATGGCATGGACCCTAAAACCTACTTCTGGATAAGTGGATTCTAAATATGAAGCTTGGTTAAAATATGTCCTGCAGTTTTATATTTATATGAAATCGGTTCTACGCGCATCCGCATTTAGGCTATGTCCGCGCCACGATTTAGACTGAAAAAAATTGTTAACAATATCTACCTTAGTAACCTGAAAAGTGTACAAAAGAAAAAGGTTTGGAAATTATCTTCTATTAAGTTTGGATTAAAATTAATCATGGACATGTTGTGAGAGATTAAAATCACTGTTCCAGTATTCCTACTCATATAAACCTCCAGTCCATTCCAAACCCTGAAACTTACATTGGATAGGTGGATTCTAAATATGAAATTTGATATAAATATGTCCAATAGTTTCTCAGTTATAGGAAACTAAACAACGAGACAGTCGAACACCAAACCTAAATGACTAGTTGTTCATTATTACACCTGAAACAGATAACTGTAAGATTTTTTTGCTAGTTCTTTTACGTCACACCGACACAGATAGGTCTTATGGCGACGATGGAACAGGAAAGGGCTAGGAGTGGGAAGGAAGCGGCCGTGGCCTTAATTAAGGTACAGCCCCAGCATTTGCCTGGTGTGAAAATGGGAAACCATGGAAAACCATTTTCAAGGCTGCCGACAGTGGGGTTCGAACCTACTATCTACCGAATACTGGATACTGGCCGCACTTAAGCGACTGCAGCTATCGAGCTCGGTAAACTATAAGATAATGTCGCAAAAATAATCAATGTACAGACAAACAGTCGTCACGATATTATTTAGCCTTTATACAATATTACCGTACCTTCAATCTAGTTCCTTGGTTGAATAGTCGGAGTAGTGGCCTTCGGCTAAGAGCTCCGCCGGTTCGATTCCAAGCCGGGTCGGAGATTTTAATCTGAAGTGATTAATTGCCTTTATTCGGCTACGGGGCATTCCTTGGTGCCCTAACATTCCTACGACTCACATCGCACTCTTAAACATTCTCAACCAAAATAACACGCAGTTTCTCACATACGGCAGATGCCACCCACAATTATTATTATTATCACGGTAGCTTGCACAGTAGTTCACATGTTGAGAACGGATACAGATAGCAAGAACTAGAATTAAAAACATATTATGATCATAATGTTTTAACCGTAGTTAAATTTATAGCGACAACCTGAAAGTGTTAAAATGTAATGCTTCATTTTGGTTCATATTCAAAAACCCTACTGACCTCCAAACTGCATTTAACAATCTCAGAGCACGAGGAATTCACTCACAATTAACAAAAGTCATGAAATTCAGAGGGGGAGGAAAACTGGCAGAGAATGATGTATTCAGAAATGGACACGGTCCACTCGAGATTGGGACTTATTTCAAATGCCTAGGCATTACACTAGAGATGGCATCCGCAACATATAATCTGCACATGAAAGAAAAAGTGTTGGTAGCAAATAAAGCATTTTACGAGATTCCCAAAACACACAGCTTCTCAGTAGACACTGCCATGGCATTATTCAAGATTAAAATTGCTCCAGTTGCTACATAGGGTACACAGATAACATGGCACAAACTAAATGTGACAAATCTGAAAAGGCTTGTAAGTGTAAAGTCCAGATACCTAAATTGAATCCTTCAGCTCTCAAAATTTACAGGAAACATAGACTGGCATACATTTTAGCAAATTAATATTTCTTAGAAGAAGATATAAAACTCATTTTTATACTTCCTGACAATGCCGCTAGTTGCCCTGGAAGAAAGACGGCAGAAAGCCCAGCAGACACCTGAAGGTTTGTATGTAACGGAAATAATGAGAAGTTATGAGTGGAAAGGACCAGACTACAAGCTACGCCACGTCCTTACAAGATTTCGTGTCCAGGGCTGTGGCTGTGTGCGGCTGTGGGCTTGCATCCGGGAGATAGTAGGTTCGAATCCCACTATCGGCAGTCCTGAAAATGGTTTTCCGTGGTTTCCCATTTTCACACCAGGCAAATGCTGGGGCTGTACCTTAATTAAGGCCACGACCGATTCCTTCCAACTCCTAGGCCTTTCCTATCCCATCGTCGCCATAAGACCTGTCTGTGTCGGTGCGACGTAAAGCCTCTAGCAAAACAAAAACTGCAGATTCCATTTCCTGGACGAAAGGTGTATCAGCCACCTCTGTGGCATGAACTGCTTTAGGTGTCACCTAATGGACTGCAGAAAAGAATACAACCCACCAGTACATTTGATAAAATATAAATATGTAAAATTTAAGAAGTATCTACACAATGCGTTTAATAAACTTATTCTATATTTCGTTTAATTTTAAAGTCTGAGGCCACAGTTTCGCTTCCTTTTCTTAACGCATCGTAGAAGTAACCACTTGGACGTTTTGACGTACGCAGAGTAAAGAAGCAGATATTCACACGATACGTGCTTAGACCGCTAAGTAATACTCGTTCGAAGGGAGAAGAATGATCCAAGCGTTTACTATATCAACGCTGCGATAAAAACAAGGAGTAATTTATAATTCAACACACGAGCTACACTAGGAGATGCCAGATTAGACAAATTCGACCCATTTCATGGAACAAAAACCAGAGAGCAAACAATACGTGTTGTATTTACAAATGAAGTTCATACAAATCAGATCAAGATGACGAAATAGTGCTCTAAGGAAACGATTGAGATTTAGAATATTTTTCTTTGGTTAAGCACAATATAAGGATACTATACATGTAGTATAAAAATATCCTCCCTAATATTTAAGGGACGAACACATTACCAAATCTTTAGATTTAACAATAAAGTAGATAAAATAGTATTAGGAATGTTCCTTTCGACAGCGCAATATCTTTATACAATTAACTGGGGAATAAATATATCTAACTTTAGTAAGGACAAAGCCTAAATAAGAGTGTCAGAAGAAGGAGTTGACTCCAACATCAGTAAGGACTACAGCAGGGATGGCAAACCATGCCATCGGTAAAAATGAAATGTCGTATGGCTTTTAGTGCCGGGATATCCCAGAACGGGTTCGGCTCGCCAGTTGCAGGTCTTTCTATTTGACGCCAGTAGGCGACCTGCGCGTCGTGATGAGGATGAAATGATGATGAAGACAACACATACACCCAGCCCCCTGCCGTAGGAATTAAACCATTAAGGTTAAAATCCCCGACCCGGCAGGGAATCGAACAGGGGACCCTCTGAACAGAAGGCCAGTATGCTGACCATTCAGCCAACGAGTCGAGGAGCATGCCATCGGTTATTTTCCTTTAAAAACATAAAATCCCTCATTTGCCTTCAGTTAGGTATTAGACTGTATAACATATAAATCTTTTCAACTGAATATATCATTATTTTATTATGCAAAATCCAGAGAATATTACCTTTTAAAAACATTTAAGATGAAATTCTAAACAAATTTAATTACAGTAAGTCTGTTAAAAATATACATGGATTCAAACTTGGACGAATTAAGTTGTAACAGATTTCCGTTGTACTCGTTGAGTCCATTTTTAAAATTAAAGATATGTACATTTTAACATAAAGTCCCATTACATTTGTTGATTGTATTCTATCTCAGATTTTTTATGTATCACTGTTTTCGTTATATGTCTTTCTTCTTTATGTTATTTTTGCTGATGATGACCTCTAAGCTAGATCGAAACATGTCCTAAGTATTTTTTAAACAATTATGTAACTTCTTAAACAGATCATTTATCAAAAGGCAGAAGTGTATTGAATAGGTGGACTTAATATAATAACATTATTTTAGAATTTCACATTAGATATTTGAAGTCAATACGAAACCGGAATTAAGTTCATTACTTTTAGAAACCAGTAAATTTTAAGGAATGTATAGTTTTGCTTTAACCTAATAACATTTGTAAAAGTATGACTATAGAATTAATTGAAACATTCTTCCTTAATGAAGCGTAATTTTTTTCCTGTTTGTTTTACGTCATACCGACACAGATAGGTCTTACGGCGACGTTAGACAGCAAAGGCCTTGGAATGGGAAGGAAGCGGTCGTGGCCTTAATTAAGGTACAGCTCCAGCATTTGAAAATGGGAAACCACGGAAAACCATTTTCAGGGCTTCCGACAGTGGGGTTCAAACCCACTGTCTTCCGGATGCGAACTCACAGCTGCGCGCTAATTACCACACGGCCAACTTGACCGGCAAAGCGTAAAGTTAAAATAGGGTATGTTGCTAGATGTTCGACCTATTTATTACATGCTAAAAACATTAAAAATTGTGTGTATGTTGTCTGAAGGTCCACAGGAGTCGTGTCCGCGTGTCAGAGGTTCGCCATCCCTGGACTAGAACTAGGCAAAAGGAAGAAGTCGCCAGCCTGAGTGGCTCAGACGGTTTCCCAGCCCAACTTGGCAGGTTCGATCCAGGCTCAGTACGGTGGTATTTGAAGGTGCTCAAATACATCAGCCTCGTGTCGGTAGATTTACTGGCAAGTACAAGAACTCCTGCTGGACTAAATTCCGGCACCTCGGTGTCTCTGAAAACCGTATAAGTAGTTAGTGCGACTTAAAGCTTAAAATATTATTATTATTATTATTATTATTATTATTATTATTATTATTATTATTATTATTATTATTATTATTATTATTATTATTGTACTTTTACGGCCGCATTGGACCACTGTTGTCAATTTCTTTCCGGTCTTCTATGATGTTTTATGGTTTTTTCTTTCTGTCCTCTAAGTATTTCTTCATTCTATGTTACCTTCGTTTTCGTTCTTCTGAAAATACCCTTTTAGTTATTTCTCATTTGTTGGTAGGAATCTAATTTTCCTATTCTTTAATTTATTTACTTGGTTTGATTTATTCTTTAAATCCTCTACTGTTATGTCTAATTCTTTCAGGTCTTGTTTTATTTATTTTATCCAGACAGGTTGTTTTTTTTCAAAGCCCTTCCAAAATTCTGCATATTAACCTCTCATGAGGTGTTCTCAACAGATGACTAAAGAATGATTCCCTCTTCTTTCTTATGAAATCCGTCTGTACTGCTGCATTTGGGATGATGCGCCATTCTCCTTTTTACTATTCTTTCTATTTTTAGAATTTTGTCTATGTTATTCTTTTGCCTTAATTTAGATAACATTTCACCTCCATAAGTTATTTCATGTTGGACTACAGTCTTATAAGGCTCCAATTTTGTATTTATTGACAAACATTTCTTGTTGTACATTTTTCTGATTACTTTTTGGGCTCTGGATGATTTATTCGTTCACTCTGTCCAAGATTTATTTTTTCATTTACATTGTATGTTATACTTTCTCCAAGGTACTTAAATAGTTTTACAATTTCTATTTAATTCCCACATATCAGAACACTGCTTATTAAAAGGGGATCTATTGTTATTATTTTAGTTTCCTCAAATGAAAGTGTTAATCCTTTTTTCCAGCAATAGTTTGGAGACTTGTGATTTGATCCCGAGCTAGTAGTACCAGATCATATGCAAATCCTAAGCAATTTAGGCTAATTTCATCTTTAGTGTATCCAACTTTTATATTTTTGTTATTCTTTATACCATTCACTCATCAAGTATTCCAGAGTACAATTAAACAAAAGTGGTGATAATACAATACCTTGTCTTAGTCCTGTTATGATTGTGAATGCTTCGGATGATTCTCTTCTAAGCTTCACTTTTGATTAAGTATTTGTTCACGTTAAGCTTATCATTCGAACTAATTCAGAATGTAATCCAAAATTTCGTAATATTTTTAATACTGAAGGTCGGTGAATGCAATCATAAGCCTTCCGAAAGTCTACGAAAGTGACAATAATTTGCTTCAGTCGTCTTTTGTAGATGTCCATTAATCATTTTAGTGTTATGATTTGATCTGGACAACTACATCATAGTCGAGATCCTCCCTGGTACTCCCTTAATTCGTTCTCCAGTCGATATTTCCACCTATTGTAAATTATTCTCGAGAATATTTTATAAGTACAATCCAGGAGTGGTATTCGACTATAGTTATCAGAATTTGTTCTATCTGTTGTTTGTTTGTTTTTTTGCGTAAAGTATGGATCACTGCAGTTGTTCAATGGTCCGGTTATTTTTCATCATTCCAAATTATTATCAAGCTTTGGTGAAGTAATTGTCTAATTGATTCCAGTCCATTTTTCCATCTTTCCATTGTTTAACCTTTCAGTTCTTCAATGATTTGATTAACTTCATCAAAGCTGGGTGGATTGATATTTTGTGGTGGTTTTAATGGGCATGTCCGTGTATTATTATTATTATTATTATTATTATTATTATTATTATTATTATTATTATTATTATTATTATTATTATTATTACTATTATTATTATTATTATTATTATTATTATAAGTAAAAAGTCATACGCCATAATGACGGCACACACGTAAACACAAAGATAGGCTTGCAATATTGATTGAAACAGTTTGAAAAGTGAAAAAGAAAATTAATCTTGTTCATTATAGGTTACTACGCTAGATTCTACCCTAATGTAATCTTCCAATATCCACAGGTATCTCAGATGTGACACTTCCACGATCTGTGAAGTTATTTACATCTTCTTCTGGGTTGAACGATGTTGTTGTTTTCTGCACTTTCCGTGCAGTTTACGGAAGTATAGAATACATTTCAGTCAGGGGCGTAGCCAAGGGGGGATTACTGGGGGTTAGGAAACCACCAACCATGGTATTCTTACCCAAAAAATAAATAAACAGAAATTGAGAATGAACAAGTGAAATCGACGAAATTTGTTGGCTCTTTTTAACATTCACAGGGACATAATTCAAAAACAATAAATTTCTTGAATTTATTTTCTAATAAAAGTAAGAATTTATATCGTAATCTGAACATTTCGTTCGCTGTAAAACTGCTGACCTTGGTCGTATTGTTCTTGTGTGCATTTTAATGTAACATTTTATAGTGTACTGCAGTCTGAATATCAACATGTTTCACTTGTACCAGTGTCCTTATAATGACACTCACGCATGCGCGTACCACACCCCCCTCCTCCCTCGAATCTGTCGGTCCTGGCTACGCTACAGATTGCAGGATTATTTTTTCAAGGCGACTGTAGTAGTCCTACTCCATCCCCGGTAATCAGGCAGCTAACAATCTGTAAACAATCTGGGTGATACCAGATGTATGAGGACGAGCGTTATTCTGCTGGAAACACCCCCTTGAGCATCGCGAACCAATAGCAGCACAACGAGTTCGACGTACAAGTACGCTGTCAATGTTCTTGGGATGACAACGAGAGTGCTCTGCTGTCAAAGGAAATCGCACTGCAGATCATAACTGCTGGTGTAGGTCTAGTGTGTCGACTGCTTGGCTGACCTGGCGTCCTTCTTATCAACCTACGGCCATCACTGGCACCAAGACCTCTGAGGACACAACAGATCTCAACTCCGCCCTCCAATGAGATCAAGCTTGAGATCACTGAAGTCGCAGATGGCAGTGATTCGGAGTCAGTAGCAAAAACACTATAGGAAGTCTGGTTCGAGGCTTTATCTCAAGTAATCATTTTTTTAAAATTTCGTCATGTCACTCTGGTGCTAACTGAAGATCTAATGCCTGCTGCAGGTGCAGTATGATCCATCACAGCCATGTGGGCGAGTACGACGGTCTTCCCTGTTTGTAGTGGCCCGTGTACTGCCGGATCCCGGTCTTCTTGAGACAGTGTCTTCTCGTGACCGTTGTTGCCAACACCGATGCACTGTTTTACAAGTTTTCCTGCATTATTGCAAAAACAACATCCACCTTCTGGTACCTCTACTACACGGCCACGTTCAATCGCAGTAAGTTGCTCATACTGGTTTCTTCGTGTCCCTAAGGGCATGCTTGACTCACGCTTACCACACAACCTCAATACCGGACAATGACTAACGCTCACGAAGTGTACAGCGCGTGTTTAAAACAAACTTGTTTTTCAAGACCATAGTGGCACTGCCAGCGCCAATCTTCTTCGGGTTGCGCGTAAATTTGAATAGAGAGCATCTTTCAAATGTGCAAACACGTCTCTCGAATTCAGTTTACCTAGTACAACCGCTTTTTAGTGTTGGAATTTCATTTTTCCGTAATTGTATAATTCTAGATAAGATGCTCTTTGGTACCTATTACAGGTAACTACAAAATATTTTCAAGACTTGTCTGCAGTATTTATTTATCTAAGAGATTTCAATTAACAGTCTATTCAGTACATATAGGATGTATTAGAAATACTTCGACAAAGGTAAGGGTGGATTCCTCGTATGAGGGCTGTAGTGATAACGCAGTCAAGACACTGGCAGGAGTTCGGATGTGCGCAAATAGGTTATGGTAGCGGTCAGATGGCGCTGTTGTCGATATCTATCGTGCATTTGATGGGCATCCATTTGGGAGACTTATTGCTGTGTGGCGTTGAAGTGATGAGTATCGATTTCACCGCTCTAAAGCATGTTTTCAAAATCTGATCAGCGTTTATTGACGATTTCTACTGCGACATCCGCGTCCGGCTATGCGGTGCAAATGTCCACGTTCATTGCGAGACCATCGCCCTACCTTACTGTATGACAACGCACGTTGTCATGTCGCAAACAGTGTCACTCTCTGGCATTGGAGAGGTCTTGAAACACCCTTCCTATTCCTTGCGAATTCGACCTGTTTCCAAAGGTGAGGAACCTCTCCTAGGTCACCGACTTCCTGACGTGTCATCTGTATTCCGCATAGTAGGGCGCTCCGTCGCTGTCACCAGCAGGGAACACCTTGCCAACGGTCCACACTGGCTTCCCGACATTTGGCACTTTACGTGTGACACAGAAGGAATCTAATGCAATGTTGTACTTATTTTATAAAATATTGCGTTCTATCAATATTGCAATTAATTTATTTCCAACCCTCGTATCTAAACAAGGGAAAATGTCCTATGAACTCATGGTACACCGAGAAATGTTTTGTTTAGGATTTGTTGTTCAAATAACATTTGTCAATGGCACTTTACCTGTTTGACGTGAGCGCTCATAGGAAGTGTTCAACTCGTACCAATTCAAAGCAAATGTTAGAAATTTCCTCCTCGTGCATGTGTTTCCAGACGAAGCCTAATGTCGCCTCTCTGGCGACACCTGGAATTCGGAGCATTAGGGTGTGTTTTTGCATTGACGAATTAGAGTTTACCGCATGGGAACGGCCTACTGCCCTCTTATCATGCACTATACTGCAGGTTATGTTTGTGCCACCGCGAAAAAATCATTGAGCTCGGCTGGGATCAAACCCGTGATCTTGGCTCATGGGTCCAGGCACCCGTCACCGTCGGTTATCCCTGTCATAAGTTTATTACCCAACAAAATGAATTATTCTAATTGCGTTGTTGGAGTTTAATAATAATAATAATAATAATAATAATAATAATAATAATAATAATAATAATAATAATAATAATAATAATAATAATAATGCCTGCATGGTGTAGTGGTTAACGTGATTATCTGCTACCCCCGGAGGCCCGGGTTCGATTCCCGGCCCTGCCACGAAATTTAAAAAGTGTTACGAGGACTGGAACGGGGTCCACTCAGCTCCAGGAGTTCATCCGTTTAGAGGAGGGTTCCATTCCCACCTCAGTCTCCACTGAAGTGGTTTTCTCCTCCATACAAATGCTAGGATGGTCCCTAACCTAAGGTCATGGCTGCTTCCTTCCCTCTTTCTTGCTTATCCCTTCCAATCCTCCCATCTCCTCCACAAGGACCCTGTTTAGCATATAAGGTGAGGCCGCCTGGGCGAAGTACTGGTCATCCTCCCCAGATGTATCCCCCCCGACGCAAAATCTCACGCTCCAGGACACTGGACCTGAGGCGGTAGAGGTGGAATCTCTCGCCGAGTCAGAGGAAAAACCAACCCTCGAGAATAAACAGATTAAGAAAGAAAATAAGAAACAATAATAATCTCAAAAACGAAGCATTTCATGATTTATGTTCAGACGAAGTATTTTCCTTGTTTTGGTGTGAGAAACCCAACCGTGCCGTTCGAATAAGTATTTCTGATACACCCTGTCCATTGAGTCAGGAATTCTGTTTTCACCATTTAATAACACTTAATGAACTTTTCAGAGGATTTCACTACCATTAAGGATGTACTGTTATAATGTATACAACACATTTAATCTTCAAATAGAGCAATTCAGTACTTTATTCCACTACCTCTGGCTTTGATAAGGGTCTTAATACGAGGTGGCATATTTGTGATGCCCTTGACAGTCAGTCCCTTAATATCCTAATCCTAAAACCTTTATTATTCAGAATAAGACTCCACAGAACATATAAAACATCTCTTGTCAGTTGAAGTAAAAGAGTATTAGGAACTACTAGTGTGTTGTTAAAAATGCTAATTAAAACGAATGTTTGACTTCGTTTAAAGTCGAGTTTTGTTCACACAAGTCACGCCATACTGTTAATGAATTCTTATTGTGGAAAAGTTGCTCTACGAATTTTTTTAGGCAGTAAATGATGTAGCAAATTTAAAAAATGCGAAGTTACTTATTCACTCAAATTCACAACTGAAGAGATAGTGTCATTAATCCTCTTCTAGTGAGTACCAAAATAAACCTTCTGTAATGACATAGCGTCAGTCAGTCTTTGATGATATATCTTCGGAGTGTTATTGTCAAATGAATTGAATAAACCAAGTACGTACGGAAATAAACAAAAATGTATTTGGAAATTGTACGCTTGTAGCATGAAATTACCGTAGAACAACACAAATAGCCTATCAGTTTAAATCGATGGCCAAACCAGTTGGAGCTTGCATTAAAGCCAGTGGAAGCTCCATTAACCATGGAAAGAGCTGAAATAAAAGCACTGAAATTGTGGATAATGTTACAAAATCATAGCATCGTTAAACATCGCAAAATGTTTCCCGTTTTGTGAAAGTACATAAATGTTATCCTATCGCAGCATTCAATACATGGAGTGTGTGTAGGGTTGTGTTCCTTTCTATATTGGTATCCCTCAGACTGCAGCAGGTCTGTGTACAAATTGTGAGACTAAGAGAGTCGGGCGTGTCCTTTCTGAAATATAGTCCTTTTTACTCCCTTATTCGTTGAGTGCACGGTTTTAAATTCGGATATTATATTCTGATCCAAATGAAGATTTATATTCTTCTTCTTCTTAATACGTTTGCCTTCCAGGGTTGGTTTTTCCTTCGGACTAAGCGAGAGATCCCACCTCTACCTCCTCAAGGGCAGTGTCTTGGAGTTTCAGACTCTGGGTCAGGGGATACAACTGGGGAGGATGACCAGTACCTCGCCCAGGCGGCCTCACCTGCTATACTGCACAGAGGCCTTGTGGACGGACGGGAAGATGGGAAGGGGTAGACAATGAAGAGGGAAGGAAGCGGCAGTGGCCTTAAGTTAGGTACCATCCCGGCATTTGCCTGGAGTAGAAGTGGGAAATCACTGAAAAGCACTTCCAGGATGGCTGATGTGGGAATCGAACCCACCTCTACTCAGTTGATCTCCCGAGGCTGAGTGAACCCCTTTCCAGCTGTTGAGTTGTAACGTGCAAATAATAACTACGTCTTTCTTACAACACTTTATTTACTACTACTTACAAAACAAAAGGGAATCTACAAGCGTAAAACTCCACTTAGTTACAAGTCTGTCCGGTAGGTGTCGTTTGCTTGTACATTCAAACCTCAACATCCTCCCCACCCTGGTCGATTTCGAGAGGAATCACCAGTTGCACCGGTCGGCTGATTCTTGAACCATCTGGCAGACGCAGGATGGCTGTCCTCACTCGGCCGTCTCTTCCCTGAAGGACTTCGTCGACTCGGGCTCTTTTCCACATATGGCTAGGCAGGACGTCTTCTTGTAAGAGGGCAACATCTCCTACACGAAGTCTCGGATGTTTACCAGTTGGAGACCTGACCTCATGGTAGTTCCGCAGCTGAAGGAGGTATTCCTTTTTCCACCTTCGCCAAAAGTCTTCAACCATTTTCATCTTCGTGCGAAATTCCCTTGTAAGGTCTTTCTTATTTACTGGCTCAGGTCCAACTGGAATTGTTGTGAGTTTCTCGCCGTTGAGGAAATGTGAGGGTGTTAACACTTCAGAGTTACCTTCGTCTTGAACAATGGGACGTGAATTCAGGGTGGCTTCAATGCTGATCAGAACTGTGCGGAGACCCTCTTCATCGACCTGTGAACGACCTAGAACCTTTCTAAGGCAGCGCTTAGTGGAGCCAATCATTCTCTCCCACCATCCTCCCCACCAAGCCGCCCGTGGAGCTATAAACTTCCACGTCACATTGTGATGTGCCATATATTCATGAGTCTTCGGACTGTTGAGCACGTCTGAGAGTTGGAGTTCTCTGTTCGCTGCTTGGAATGTTTGGGCATTGTCGGTATATATAGTGTGTGGGACACCTCGTCGCCCTACGAAGCGTTGAAAGGCCATTAAGAATCTGTCGGTTGTTAAGTCCGTTGAGAGTTCCAGGTGTATAGCTCTCACAGTTGCACACGTGAACAGAACGATGTAAACCTTCTTGGTCGTGTTCTCTGACTTGACATAGAGTGGGCCTGCGAAGTCGATTCCGGTCACAGTAAATGGTCGACTAGGACGGACGCGATCTAAAGGCAATGGGGCTTCTACCTCCTCACACCTTTTCTTGTGGGATATTTTGCACGGCAGGCATCCATGCAACACCTTTTTGATGATTTGGCGGGCTCGTAGAATCCAAAATTCATTGCGAAGTTCAGTGAGTATTATGCGAACGCCCAAGTGATGAAGTCTGATATGGGTCTGCCGAATTAGCAGGTGCGTGAAAGTGTGCGATCCATTCAAAAGCACTGGGTGTTTCTCAGCATTTGTCAAGTCTGCAAATTGTAGGCGGCCACCAAGACGAATAATACCATATTGTAGGAAGGGATTGAATCGCAAAATCTTGGATGATTTTGGCAACTGATGGTTTTTCTTCAAGGCTGCCAGTTCAGCAGTGAAGCATTCCTCTTGAACCTGACGTATCCAATACACTCTGGCATTCTCGATATCTTCGGCAGTTAAATAATTTCCGCTGCCCTTTTGTTTCTTCTTCAAACACGTAACAAAACGTAGGACCCATGCGGTAACGTGTAATAACTTCCAGTACGAACTGAAACGTGACGCGAGGAGCAATGGTTCTGGAGCTGTGGCTACTAGGACTTGAGACGTCGTCTTTGCTTCTGGCAGAGTCATGTCCGGGACAGTGACGTCGCGGGGCCAGGAGTTTGGATGTTCGGCAAGCCAAGAAGGTCCTTGCCACCATGAATCCCTCGAAGCTAGATCTTGGGCTGTAATTCCTCTGGAGAGGCAATCCGCAGGATTGTCGATGCCGGGGCGGTGTCTCCACTGACTGGACACGGTATGCGTCTGAATCTCTGTCACACGGTTGCAGACAAAAGTCTTCCAGCGGTTTGGATTGTTGCGGATCCATCCTAATGTGACGGTTGAGTCACTCCATAAGGTGGCACAAGAGGACTCAACTCCAGTCTCTTGGCAAAAGTAGTGAAGAAGACGGGATCCAAGCAAGGCTGCAAGCAATTCCAGTCTGGGGAGTGTGGCTTTCTTCACGGGCGATAATCGGTTTTTACTGCAAACCAGCTTGACGGAAGAGGTGTTTTTGGAAGTCATCCGAACGTACAGCGCAGCACCATATGCCCTTTAGGAAGCATCACAAAACACGTGCACGGATAAATCGTCGTTAAATTTAGATATACCAATCCATCTTGGAATGCGGATGGAAGACAAATACGGCAGGTTAGATGTCCAAGCTTGCCACCTCTGGCTTAGGACAGTTGGGAGAATTTCATCCCATTGCAGTCCTTTGCACCAAGTGTCTTGGAAGAGGATCTTTCCGGTGATCAGGACGGGGGAAAACAGCCCTAGAGGGTCGTAAATTCTGGCAGTAACTTGCAGAAGGTGGCGTTTAGTTGCTGGCTGGTCAAGTAGTACGGCGGTCATATCGTCTGGAGTTGCGAAGAGGTAGTCAGATTCCGTATTCCAATTAACACCAAGGACTCGTGTTTCCAATTTCACCTCTCGACCTTCTGCTCTCCAGATGTCTTTCAGTGGCTCTGAATTTGTAAACCATTTTGACAACGGAAGTTTGATGTGTCGAAGTAGGCCTGTGAGTTCATAGTAGACGGCGGCGGCCAAGTTATCATTATCGACGCTCCCTGCGAAGTCGTCCATAAAGGTACAACCATCCAGGAGTGCTGCTGCAGTGGGATATTTCTCCTGATGCAGTGTAACCAGTTCTCGTAGAGTAGCGGACAGAAGGAATGGGCTGCAGGTAAGTCCAAACGGTAATCGAGTGAAGCGATACGTTATGACGTCTCTGGTGATCTGGTACATGCTATCAGTGGTGGTTTGGACTCGGTACCACAGAAATCTTGTGAGATCTCTGTCGTTTTCATCTAGGGACAGCTGTAGAAAGGCTTGACTTCCATCGCAGACAATGGCACTTGGACGCATTCGAAAACGGAGCAACGTCGCCAGAATTTCAGGCAGCAGATTTGGTCCCATCTCTAGGGCATCATTTAATGCTGGTTGGCCTCGTTCATGAGAAGAGGCATCGAACACGATCCTCCATTTTATGCCCTCTCTCTTTTGCTTCTTCACAGCGTGATGTGGTAGGTAGAAGACGTTTCCGGGAGTCTCATACGTCGGAGCTATTTCTACTTGTCCCTTCGCTATGTAGTCCAACATGTGCGTGTGGTACATAGTTTGGAAGTCCGCATCTTGATCCAATCGTTTCTCAAGGCTCTGAAATCTTTTCCCAGCTGTTGACCGGTTATCAGACAAGACGATGTCCTTTTTTCTTGGAAGTGATACAACTCATCTTCCGTCTAGGATCCGGTGTGTCTCATGAAATTTGTGAAGGATAGCGGCATCCGTATCGTTCAGTGTCCTGTCTTGTGTATCGCGAATCCCAATTGTTTCCAGATCCCAGAATCTTCGCATGGTTTCTGCAGATATCTCACTATTAGTGACTGAGACGTGGTGCGTCGTAACCTGATTTACTGAAGCTCCAGACCGGTTTCCCGTTAGTACCCAGCCGAAGACTGTAGGTAGCAGTACGAGGGAAGGCGCGATTGACATCGGTTGTTCCAGTTTTACAATTTTCCAATAATGGTCCGCGCCGATTAGTATTTCAATAGGTGGTTCCTCGTTGTCAACTTGCGGGTCTGCGAGTGTCAGGTTCCGGAAAACCTGAGGGACACTTGGGTGAGAGGAATAGGTATTCTGACTTTCGAAGGCCGTGAGTGTTACGGTTGTCTTCGTTGAAAATCCAATCATGTCAAACTGGATAAGTCGGCGTGGCTTGGTAATGCTGGATGTCGCTTCGAAGGCCATCACTGCAAGTTCTCGACTACCAGTCACGCGTAGTTGAAGAACATCCACCAAAGACTTGGCTATAAAGCTGGACTGGCTTCCGGCGTCTAACAGACATCTTGTTAGTTTAGATATTCCCGTCGGTCCTATGATCCAAACACGAGCAGTTTGAAGAAAGGAAAAATTTGATGTGGTAACTTCTATTTTACTGACAGACGTGGGTTGAGAGTTCGCGTTACAGATTGATACGTGATGAAGTTGCTTACATTTTGCGCATGAAACATTCCCTTTCTTGTAGCACTGGCGGACGCTGTGGCCCCTATTTAGGCAGAGAAAACATCTTTTGGAAAGTTTTAGCTTGTCTATTCTGTCCTGAAGGTCAGCTGTTTCTTTACATCCTTGCGCCCAGTGGCCTCTACTTTCACAAAAGGCACAAAAGGGGGTTATTTTCGTCTTTCTTTTCGTCTTAGATTTTTCTGCTCCCGTAGTAACTTGAAGAGTAGCCGCTGTTGGTGTGTAGGGTGATGGAGGTGGCGTGCTAAATTCTCCTCGTATCTTCTGAGATTGTAGTGCTGCTTCTGCCTCTTCATTTAGGAATTCCATTAATGTCATCAAATGACCTTCTGAGATATTTTCGCGTTTGGCGTGGATCAACCAACGTCTACAGATCTCAGCTGGAAATGCTCTTAGGATTTTTGGCGCCAGCACGCGACCATACAGGTTTACATCTTCCCCTAGGGCTTTGAGGGCTTGAATTCTTCGGTGGCATTCCACGTATGTCATATTTAGTTCTTCAGGGGTCTCCGAGAATGCGGGCTTTAAATTCTCCAGGAAGTCCAGGTGGGCCTGGATTATTCTGTTCTTGTCTCCGTAGCGTGCTACCAGTATTGTCTTCGTTTGTTCGTAGGTATCTGCGCGCACTGCAATGCCATCTACGAGTCGCTTTGGCTCCCCTTCGAGATACCCTCGCAGGAACACGTGCTTGTTTATGTCGGATATTGACGGGTTCTTGTCGACCGAGGACTGGAACTGCTCCCAGAACGTAGACCAAGTCTCTATGTCGCCGGAGAACGGTTCGAGCCTGATCGTTGGTAATTTTACTCCTTGAATATTCGTGGGATGAACGTCTGAACAGGGTGTAGAAGACACGCTAGTTTGTTCTTTCTTCTTTCCGAGAAGGCTATTTGCCTTCTGAATAGCGCGCTTTGAGGTATCTATATATTCTTCACAAGTGCATGCGTCTGCTTCATAATCTTCATCTTGTAACAGGTCATGTATAGAGTCATCTAAGGCTATTAACTGTTGCAATGTGTCTTGAAGACGATCATGGATGTGTTGAATCTCACTGAGGTCTGTAGAGTCATTACAGCCTTTTAAAAATGTGGAGAAGCGTGTAGCATTATGACGCTGAGTTGTTCTCTTCCGTTTAAACTTCTTAAGCTGCTGTTCGTTGTCAGTCATTGTGAATGGAAAGTGCCGTTGGGGTAGAGAGGAGGTAATTTATTGCTCTTCCAGGTAGGTATGCGACTGAGGGATGGGGTGGGTCAGTTCTGATGTGATGTAGTACGGCGAAGTCGTAAAGATAGCGCAGTATGCAGTGTTCTGATTCCAGTATGTGCTGACAGATGGCAGCACTAGTCACGTACTTAATCGTGGAAACACCTAGAAGGCGGCAGATGGCGTTCCTATAGCTATTCAAAATGGCTACTCGTGCACAATGAGAAAATCATGCGTGCATGCTCACAGTAATTTCGACTCAATCCATGCAGTAGTTGCGAATTCCTTGCTAGCATGCTCTGTTAAGCAAACGATTCTTGATATATTTCACAGAATGAATAAATACCGTATCGTACTCATCAAGTGTGTATCGGATATTACCGGCTGGCGTCTCGTGTTGTGAAGTCCCGTGTCTTATTTAATGTAATCTGCACTTCACTTCACTTTCCACTTCGTATCTTCGTCTAAGAACGTTCAAAGAACGTCGTCTCGTGATGCGGTGATACGTAATTTGAACCGTGAGCGAGTTTTCGGCACCAATATGTTGAGTTGTAACGTGCAAATAATAACTACGTCTTTCTTACAACACTTTATTTACTACTACTTACAAAACAAAAGGGAATCTACAAGCGTAAAACTCCACTTAGTTACAAGTCTGTCCGGTAGGTGTCGTTTGCTTGTACATTCAAACCTCAACACCAGCCCTCGTACCACTTTTCAAATTTCGTGGCAGAGCCTGGAATCGAACCCGGGCCTCCGTGGATGGGAGCTAATCACACTAACCACAACGCCACAGAAACGGTGAAGATTTATCAAAATAGAAAAAGTAGTTCAAGATATCCACGTTAACAGTTTAGCGTCTTTTTGACCTTAGTAGCTCACAAGGGGAGGTTGCCATGTGGTTTTATAGAAAAGAGTTAAAATGGTGAGGATTTGTACTTCATTTAAAATGTTTTAGCCCTGTTGGAGCGATTTTGTCAATAGGCCTTAATAGGTTCAAAGTTTGTCCGGCTACATGGCTAAATGGTTAGCGTGCTGACCTTTGGTCAGAAAGGTCCCTGGTTCGATTCTCGGGCATTTTAACCATCTTTGGTTAATTTCGCTGGCACGGGGGCTGGGTGTATGAGTCGTTTCCATCATCATTTCATCTTCATCACGACCCGCAGCTCGCCCTCGGAAGTCAAATCAAAAGACCTGCACCTGGCGAGCCGAACATGTCCTCGGAAACTCCCGGCACTAAAAGCCATACGCCATTTATCTCATGGGAGACATGAGAGAAGCCTCCCAGTAGAGTGTATATGCATGTGATATTGTTATACATCCGGGTGACTGCTGGGCAACGGACTAGGACTCTTCCTAGACGGCTGATTCTCTCACACCAGAAGTAACAGAGTTATTTAATATGAGATCCAACAAACGGTTCTTTTCAGAACCAACCTTAACAGTCATTTCTGTTAACACTGAAGGCATAACATCTTGTAAAGAACAACGTTTGTATGAACTTTGTCGCGACAAGCAGTGTGATGTTCTATGTTTTCAGGAAACACACAAGATTTGAAGCAGAAACGCCCATTTGTTCCTGGCACGAAACTGATTGCTGAAAGACCACACACTCTATATGGAATTGCCATTTTTGTGAAGCCGAATTTAGAAGTCAGAAGTGCTTGCCAGTCAGATGAAAACAATATTTAAATTATCATCGTTGAGCTAAGTAACTGTGTAATCACCTCAGTTTATAAACCACCTACAGCAGAATTTTCTTTCATTCCACCCCACAATTTTGATAAAAGTAAAGCCTCCATTGTTGTAGGTGATTTCAACAGTCACAGTCATGTATGGAATTACGCACATGAGGAGAAGAATGGTAAGACAGTTCTTTCGTGGGCTGAAAAAGTTCAACTCGCCCTCATCCATGATAGCAAACTCTCTCCTTCTTTTAACAGTGGAAGATTGGGACGAGGTTATAACCTAGACCTCCTTTTTGTTAGTGAAAGCATTATGTATACATGCACCAATGCAGTATGCCTACCAATTCCAATCACACAACATAGGCCCATCATGTGCCAAATTTTGCCACCAATACCTCAAGAAGTCCGTTTTCGGCGAAGATACAACTTTAAGAAGGCTGACTGGCCAAGATTTTGCAGCACACTGGATGAGAAGATTGTGAGCATCGCTCCTGTTCCTGAAGAGTACTACAAGTTTGTTGACATCGTCCAATTTTCTTCAAGGGCATCAATTCCAAGAGGTTGCAGAACCAATTTTATCGAAGGCATTAAACCTGAAACGGTCACTTTGCTAGAAGAATATTACAAGAAATATGAACTTGATCCTTTTAGCGAAGAAACATCAATCCTTGCACAAAGCGTTCTTTCCTCAGTATCAATGGCTAAAAGAGATGAGTGGATAAAATTAATGACAGATTGTGACATGAGCAAGAGCAGTAAGAAGGACTGTAGAGTATTACGTCGTCTCAATAATGACAATACCCAAGCCAGTACATATTCTAATATAAAGGCAGATCAAATTGCCCATTAGTTGCTAGTAAATGGAAAATCAACCCGATCTAGAAAGCTAGATAAGAAACCAATAACACGGCAACAAAACCAAGAGAGCAACATCCTATCTCCACCATTTACCGAAACTGAACTGGAATCAGCACTGGGGAAGTGCAAATTGGGAAAAACAGCTGGACTAGACGACATTCGAGTAGAGCAGATCAAGAATTTTGGTCCTGTCACGAGGCGATGGCTACTGGAATTAATGAATATCTGTGTCCAAGAATGCAAGATTCCCAAAATCTGGCGGAAGGCTAGAGCCATTGCTATCCCTAAACCTGGCAAAGGTCGGCTGGATCCCAAAAGCTATAGGCCTATTTCGTTGCTCTGTCACCTGTACAACGTACTTGAGAGGCTCATTCTTCAGAGACTGATAGGAGAGGTGGAGTCATCTCTTATACCACAGCAAGCTGGATTCCGAGAAGGAAAAAGTTGCGCATCACAGGTATCAAACTTGACACACCACATTGAGGATGGCTTCGATAATCGGATCATTACAGGCACTGTTTTCATTGATCCTTCTGCAGCTTATGACACAGTCAACCATCGGCTTTTTCTAACAAAATCGTATGACATCACCAAAGACTTCCATCTAATGTTCAACATTAAAAATATTCTCCAAAACCGAAGATCCTTTGTGGAATTTCAGGGAAAAAGAAGCAGATGGTGAACACAGAAGAATGGGTTACCGCAGGGCAGTGTGTTCGCCCCACTGTTATTCAACATCTGATCTAACGATCAGCCTCTACCTGAAGGTACCCATAGTTTTGTCTATGCTGATGATTGTGCAGTCATTGCTCAGGCCGACTGTTTTGAAAACGTAGAACAGACTTTATCCAAAGCTCTAGAAGAATTTGCCAACTACTACAGTGCAAATGACTTGAAGCCAAATCCTGCCAAAACTCAGAGCTGTGTATTTCATCTCAATAACAAAAAACAGCTAAAACCCTACAAATCACCTGGGAAGTCATCCCTCTTAAACACTGTTCCACTCCAAAATATCTGGTAGTGACTCTGGACCGTAAGCTTGCGTATAAGGAACATTGCCTAAACGTTAGGTAAAAATTGTCTGCCAGGAACAACATAGTGCGGAAACTTCGAGGCACCACCTGGGGAGCTCACACTTGCCTTGTGAGAACAAGCGCGCTAGCACTGTGCTACTCCACAGCTGAATATGCATGCTCTGTGTGGCACAAGTACAGCCATGCCAAAAACACAGATGTGGCACTAAATGACACCTGCCGTATTATCACAGGTTGTTAAAAACCTAATTCCATAGATAAACTCCACTGTCTCGCTGGTATAGCACCACCTGAAATCCGACGTGAGATTGCTGCTAGGTATGAGAAAAGCAAGGCTATGACTATGGAAGCCCACCCTTTTGAATGCGTGTCAACCAGCTCATCCTAGGATGAAACCAAGAAAGAGCTTCTTGACAACCACTGAAGCTCTTACAGGAACACCACAACAAGAAATAATCTCAATGTGGCGGGAAAAATGTCAACATCTGAGAGAATGGATGGTTCCAAAGGAAGAACTTCCTCCTGGACATTCTGAAAATTGGACAACATGGAAGGCTCTCAATCGATTACGCTCCAGTACCACAAGATGCAAGACCACCCTACAGAAATGGGGCCTTCCTGTGGAGACGGTTTACTGCTAGTGTGGTACTAAGGATACTAACGAGCATCTTATATTGTGTCCTCTTTCTCCAACCACTTGTACCATTAAAGACCTAAAGAGGGCAACTCCGTCGTGGCCAATTTTTGGTCAACCAATGTTTAAAATTTCCTCTGTTTAAATTTTGTCTCGTTTACTTTGTACTTCTGACACGATAAATAAATAAATAAATAAATAAATAAATAAATAAATAAATAAATAAATAAATAAATAAATAAATAAATAAATAAATAAATAAATAAATAAATAAATAAATAAATAAATAAATAAATAAATAAATAAATAAATAAATAAATTCTTCAAAATTTAAAGTTTAAAATCTATCCCCATACGTTTGTAGTCTTATTTCCGCGAGCATTTACGACTTGTCTCCGTTGCGTTGTCGGTAGTGAATTGATGTTGGGAAGTCAAGGTTTAGAGTTCGAGTCCGACTTGGTCAGCTCATTTTTTTCTTTTACTGATATGTCCCTTACTTCCTTTTATTTTTTCAATAATGTATTTGCTGTGCTCTCTTTTGTTTTAGAGCTATTTTCAGTTTTTCAAATCATTATTTGTCTTTATCGCTTGAATATGTCGTAAGTTTTATTCATTAGTGGCAGGGACGAACATGGATTTAAAATATTGCAAATAGGGTCCGCCTCTGTGGTATATTGGTTACTGTGATTAGCTGCTACCTCGGAAGGTCAACTGAGTAGAGGGGGTTCCATTCTCACATCAGCCACACTCGAAGTGGTTTTCCGTGGTTCCCACTTCACCACCAGGCAAACGCCGCGAAGGTGTCTAACTTAGGGCCACGGTCGCTTCCTTCCCTCTCCCTTGTCGACCCCTTCTGATTTTCCTATCCCTCCACAAGGCTCATGTTCAGCATAGCAGATGAGGCCACCTGGGCGAGGTGCTGGGCATCCTCCCCAGTTGTATCCCACAACCCAGAGTCTGAAGCTCTGGGATACTGCCCTGGAGGCGGTAGAGGTGGGATCTCTCGCTGAGTCCGACGGAAAAACAAACCCTGGTGTGTAAACGGATAACACGCTACACTACCAACCACCACAGAAACAGACAATAGTTGTTACATCCCTCCATATAGGGTCGGTGTCAGGAAGGGTATCCAGCTGTAAAACAGGGCTAAATCCATATGTGACAGGCATTTCGTACCCGCGACCCCACAGATGGGGGAAAAGCGCTTGAAAAAAGAAGAAGGAGATTAAATCCTTGATCCGGCCAGGAATAGAACTCGGGACACTCTGAACCGAAGAGCAGTACACTGAACATTCATCCATGGAGTCGGACAATTTGCTGTATATAACACCTTATGCAAAATGTACTGGAAAACCGCCTTCTTGACACCAAGAGCCAAAGAAAAATCGTATTTTCTATAACCGTAATTGCAAATTCCAATGGGACACATTAAGTAAAGCCGTTGATGTTTCTACGGGTGTTATGCTAATGATGATAGTAACGTCTTTCTATCACGCCATCGTTTGCCTCCGTAGCGTTAGCTGCCGTCCTTGGGGGCTCGGGTTAGATTCCTGCTACCGCCAGAGATTTAAGAAGGGAAGAAGGGCTGATATGTGGTTGAAATGGTACATGCAGCTCAACACCACTGGGGGTGTGGCCGAAAAGAGCTGCACCTCTTTGGGAATCAGTTAATCACCCTGTTAAGCATATCATCCAGGTGGCCAGATTCCCTATCGGTTGTTATCTATTCTTTTATTAAATGATTTCAAAGAAGTTGGACATGCACAGAACATCTCCCCTGGTAAATTATTCCTATCCTTGCTATAAAGGAATATTTTCCTGAATTTGTTCTCTTGGCTCTATCTATTTTCATATTATGATATTTTCTACTTGTAAAACTCCATTCAAGCTTATCCATCATTCTGCGTCTTCTCTCCTCTGACAGTTCGGAACTTACCACCTAGTCAAGCATCTCGTCCTCTTATTCTGAAGTCCTTCCATCCCCAAGTTTACAACACACACTACTCTTGTTTTAGAAATCATCCAGAATAAATCGTGAATTGCTATGATTTATGACATGAGATTGTAGTATTTTTTTTTTGGAAAGGTTCTCCTTTTCCGCGTCACACAGTCCATTGACACAGGTTACACTTGCGTGATTTCACGATGCACTACTGTGTGCGTTTTTCACGCAGATGGACGACAAGGTGCCTGGCCACACTTATGTGTTTGCACGGCGATATTTTGTGTTGTATATTGTGAGGTAGCAAAGAGCCTCCGTCGCTCAGGTGGCAGAGCGCCGTCCTCTCACCGTTGGGTTCCGTGGTTCAAATCCCGGTCACGCCATCTGAGATTTGTGCTGGACAAAGCGAAGGCGAGACAGGTTTTTCTCCGGATACTCCGGTTTTCCCTGTCATGTTTCATTCCAGGAACACTCTCCAATATCATTTAATTTCATCTGTCAGTTATTAATCATTGCCCCAGAAGAGTGCGACAGGCTTCGGCAGCCGGCACAATTCCTATCCTCGCCGCTAGATGACTGGAAACAGGCTGTGGATTTCCACATTGTGAAGTAGCGAAGCATCGCTATTTTTCTGCATATGGAAGAAATTCCATTGAATAATAACTCTGTTGTTGCGTTATGTTGTATGTTATCAAAGAAAATTTCGGATCCATCCTGTAATAAGTGACAGGTCATCAAGTGGACAATTCGTGCTCCTACACAACAAACTAAAACACGTCCAAGATTATTTGTTCCATTATTAAGCCTACAGAATATTCGTGAAGTTGTTTGAAATGCTTTTTGTGTTTTTCTTTCTCAAAAATGCTATCAGGGAAATGTCCGGTTCCATGGCTAAACGGTTAGCGTTCCGGCCTTTTGTTACAGGGTCCCTGGTTCGATTCCTGGCAGGGTAGAGAATTTTAACCATCAGTGGTTAATTCCGCAGGCACGGGGATGGGTGTATGTGTCATCTTCATCATCATTTCATCCTCATCACTACACGCAGATCACCTACGGGTGTCAAATCAAAAGACCTTCACCTGGCGCGCCGAAGTCCTCGGACACATCCCGGCACTAAAAGTCATACGCCATTTCATTTATCAGGAAATTAAACACAGCGTCTCCCCAATTACAGAGCCCGTTACTGATAATCAAGCCTCTCTCTTCATATCTCTGTGTTTGAACATTGGTTCTTTGTATCACAAAGGTACGGGTACTTTTGTGCCTCCAAAATGACTCATTTTTCATAGTGAAACTGCAAAACAAACGCAGCTGGACCACGCGCAATATTCAAACAAGAGCACAATACCGCAGCGTCGTTTTTCCGCAAGCGTGGCCAGGAACAGACTGGGAAAACACGCACACCAAATGGACCTCGGCCCATTCTCGAGCGGGTGACCTTGTTCAGTGTACCGCGGCGGGAAATCACGCTGTTTGGCCGGTCCCGTACAAATTGGGCTGCCTTCACACGTACCACTTTGCAACTGCAAAACTGTGGCTCTTGAGTGGTTCAACTGTGGTTACAACCGACCACTCTTAACCACAATGACGTGGTTCTTTGTGGTTATTTGAAGTTCATATGGACCACAATCCAACTACTCTACACCCGTATGTACACAGTACTGAAATGGATTTCGCAGACGAAGCATTGTTGTTGCGTTTGTTACGTCGACAAATACGGCGTCATTGAAATAGAGTTTATTGGATCCATCCAGTTATAGAAAACAGGAGCGAAAGTCAGTTCCATTTTCTATACCAGTAATAACAAATAATATTATTATTTTGCTTTTACGTTCCACTAACTACTTTTACGGTTTTTGGAGACCCGAGGTGCCGGAATTTAGTCCCGTAGGAGTTCTTTACGTTCAAGTGACAGGCTGACGTATTTGAGCCAAGTTATAATACGCCAAGTTGAGGTTAGAAGGTCAGCTCCTCAACCGCCTGAGCCACTCAGACCGGCTACTCTATCAGGCTTTGAGAATCTAAGATGACAAGTTTTTAATTAATTAATTATAATTAATTAATTAATAGAGCGGAAATACATATCACCGGCTGGAAACGAAGGAAATGACTGAAGAGTGGGTGTGAACGAGTTTGGCGTGTGGTTGCGAAGTGGTACATGTGAATTGCGTTCGACCACTGCCAGCGACGTTTTTGTTGGTGATATCGCCCACAGATTACGACAGTGGCTGAACTTGACTGCAGTGTGTGGTACGTGTGAAGGCAGCCTTAGTGTTGTGCACATTTGACACGATATTTCACGCGGTAACACACTGGAAATCACGCAAACTTAAATTCCAACCAACTGGGCTACGATTAGATCGTGCAACTTTGTGCACAGAAGGTGAGCGATCGGACAACAGGTATGACGAAAGTGGTTACGTTTTAACAATACAGGTGACCATAGGCAGTTGGCACTCAACAAGAACGGGAAGCATGTCCTCATTCTTCTCCTCCCTATCCCCTCACGATTGGCAGAGGATTATCGACAGTGAGAAGCTGCGAGCGCACGTCTCTACACTTTCAGACTGAGAGCCGTATGTACGCATGCGCAGGAGCACAAAGCGCGGGAACACAGCCCGGAGCACACAATATCGAACAAGTTGTCTCCATGCTCCTTTTTAAGATTAAAAAATCCGGATACAAAAGAATGTAAAGAACTTCACTCCAGATCGATACAGCAAAACAAATGGGTGAAGTGGAACCTTGCCTTCAATTACAAAACCCTCGCAGCGTTTGGCGGCCTGACATCGTACACCTCTTTATTACAACAGATCAATCCAGTGGAATCTTCCTTCTTAGGTGATATTAACGTGCATCAAAATAGTACGTCATATACTGTATGTGGGATAGGAGAAAATGTGAATGTTCAGCCTTGGTGATGACCCGGCCGTGACAGCAGAGAATGGTGAATATCGGAGAGGAAACTTAGCGTGGTGGCTATGGAATAACACCCATGGTATCCCCTGCCTGTCGTAAGGGGCCCCAGGGGCTTTGTACTTCCGAGCGTCGACCACGGGATCCTCAGTTGAGTCCTGGCATTGCTTCCACTTACTTGTGCCACGCTCCCCACTCTCATCCATTCTATCCGACCTTCCTTGGTCAACTCTTGTTCTTTTCCTACCCCGACGGTATTACAGCACTCCAGGCCTAGGGAGTATTTCATGTTCATGCCCTTCGTGGTCCTTGTCTTCCTTTGGCCGATACCTTCATTTCTCGAAGTGTCGGATCGCTTCCATTTTTTATCTCTGATTAGTGTTATATAGAGGTTGACTGTACTTCCTCTTAAAACAATAATCACCGCCACCACCTGAAAATAATGACAAAATATTAGCTACAGAGAAGCTGAAAATCAGCAAAAGAAGATTGGAAGTAACGATAAAGGATTGGTAGTCGAAAACTGAGAAAATGTATAACTGCTAGTTTCTTCATTCCATGGAAACTAAACTACCTTATGTACCCGTTCTTCGCACGGGAATTGGTACTGGAACACACGATATCTTCATGAATGTATGCGAAGTCACACACCTGTATTCAAAAGTTTATTACGGCATGCAAGACTGATATTTTTGTACGAAATCACTTGGTAGTAAGCTGAGGAACGATATAGTGGAGACATAGTGAGGACGATCACATAGTTTATTGAACGGTAAAGTTGCTGGACCGAAGTTGTGCGAAATTCTCCCTGTTTCTCAGTTACATATTGTTGTTCGCCTGAAACTGGAAGTTGCACCGTGGCAGAAGACTCATGACACCAATCATTGACGATAACCACTCTTATTATTAGGGCCCGGATGTTTATGCAGTAATAGGTTAGAATGCAAACTTCCTGAAGCGAGTAACAAGTGTAGTCTACCTTCACAACGACTATGCTACGGGGTTTGCAGAAAAAATAGGGGTACGGCCCATCAAAACCCCTATAGTTTATGTTACTCTTGCTACATTATGGAAGAGCGGGTGGCCGACACTTCCTACTAACCAAATTAGTTTGCAATCTAAGCGGTTACTGCATAAAAATCCGGGCCCTACTTATTATCTGTTCTATCGAGAAGAGTACAATGGCTATTTAGTTAATCCCGCTGACCATCACTTAGCAGGTAAAACCATCCGTGAATGATATCTCCCTTGTTTCATTCCGTATCGATATTGTAATCAAGATAACAATTAAGTAAAAGGTTCCACCTGATCGATACCTTTTTATTATTTAGCCTTCGGCTAAATTTATGTCATTCAAAACTTACAGAATATGTTTCGATTGCTTAGCAATCATCATCAGCTGTTTCGCTTAAAGTTTAGGTGAAAAAGCAAAAAACATTTCATAATTAAAATTACAATGTATTGGGGGGGTGTGTTTGTTAGTTAAGATTAAAATTATGCAAATTAAAAACTATTCTAAACTAAAAACATCTTTGATTTCATTCGTTGTCACTTGCACTGGTTCATTATTAAGTTCGACAGTTTTCCGTTAATGTTCTTGCGCACTTGTTTTGATGGTATAGTGTTCCTTCTTTTTCTAGACCTTTCTTACTGTCCGGTGGAGAAGATTATGTAGATTGTTGGTCGAATTATTTTTTATTTTATTTTTTAGTTTAGAATAGTTTTTGATTTGTATAATTTTAATCTTTACTAACAAACACAACCCCCCCACCATTAATTTTAATTATAATTATGAAATGTTTTATGCCTTTTCACCTAAGCTTTAATCGAAACAGCTGATGATGATTGCTAAGCAATCGAAACATGTTCTGTCAGTTTTTAATGACATAAATTTAGCCGAAGGCTAAATAATAAAAAAGTATCGATCAGGTGGAACCATTTACTTAATTGTTATCTTGATCTCCCTTGTTAATCAAAAGGTGATCATGAGAAAAATGTTTCAGAAATTGATTTCCGTTAAGGCTGGTAGATTTACATTAAGCTTTGTCATGTATATTTTGTGGGACGGTAAAATACCCTCCTAAGTATTCCAATATTCCTATAAACACCCAGTCCAATCAGGGATTTAGAAATAATATTGGCCCTAAAACCTACCCAACGGAAGGTGAATTCTACTATATATATGAAGTTTGGTAGAAATATATCCAGACAGACAAACAGACACAAAAGCTAAAAAGTGCAGATGGTCATTATTTTGCCAGAATATACAATGTATACACACACGCACGGTCATTACGATTTTATTTATTTCTGAAAAAACTTATTTTTAAAAATGGCATGTTTCGTTTCACACTCGAAAATTCAGAAATATTTAAATATTCATGTTTAAAGTCTGTATAAATTCTTAAGTGAGGCATTTTGTGTTAGAGGCAGAAAAGTGAGTACTGCATTAATAAATGCTCCGAATTGAAATTATTTAAGTATACAACATCGAGTACGGTAGAGATGGGTCCAACATTGCATTGAGTGGTCTCTTCAGAATTGGTACAAAGTTCGTTCCACCGATGAGTGTCGCATCTTACTGAAGATCGTCGGCAATGTGTTTGGAGGCAGTCTGGTCAGGCCCCTCATTTCACACACACTGGCAAGGTGGTTGCTCCCTTACGTGTTGGGTGAAAATTATTATTTTTACAATATGCTTTACATCGCACCGATACTAATAGGTCTTATAGTGACAATGACATAGGAAAGGGGAGGAAGCGAATGCTCCCACCTCCATCTCCGTTCAACAATGTAAGCCTTCGAGACCAGATGTAATGTGTAAAAGAACCATGTTAGTACAGGAAGGTCCGGAATGAAATTTTTGCTGCGACCAACACTCCCATTAACGATCGTGAGACGTGCCGCACTTTCGGTGGCGTAAATCTGTGTAGTTCTGCCGTTGTGTATGTAATTTGTACTCTTTAAGAATAGCAAAGGAAAATTAGTAATTTCAACTTGTCTCCAAATACACGTATCAAAAATTTACAATTCCAGCCCTTTAGGCAAGCAACGTAATGTTGTAAACATCCTAGGGATATGAGCTACGAATGTTTGGTAAATAAAATATAATAAAGTATGAAAATATATTCTTATTTATTCCTAAAAATTACAACCTTTTTATCATCGTTATCCGGTCGATTAGATTGTCAGTTTGCCTTTTTCTACCACTACGAGCGCCGATGTGAGTCAGTGCATTGTTTCACTTAAGCACCACTAAGAGCACTAATGTGAGTCAATGCAGCGTTTCACTTAAGCACCACTAAGAGCGCTAATGTGAGTCAATGCAGCGTTTCACTTAAGCACCACTAAGGGCGCTAATGTGAGCCAATGCAGCGTTTTACTTAAGCACCACGAAGAGCGCTCACGTGAGTCAATGCATTGTTTCACTTAAGCACCACTAAGAGCGCTGATGTGAGTCAGTGCATTGTTTCACTTAAGCACCACTAAGAGCGCTGATATGAGTCAGTGCATTGTTTCACTTAAGCACCACTAAGAGCGCTGATGTGAGTCAGTGCATTGTTTCACTTAAGCACCACTAAGAGCGCTGATGTGAGTCAGTGCATTGTTTCACTTAAGCACCACTAAGAGCGCTAATGTGAGTCAATGCAGCGTTTCACTTAAGCACCACTAGGAGCGCTGATGTGAGTCAGTGCATTGTTTCACTTAAGAACCACTAAGAGCGCTGATGTGAGTCAATGCATTGTTTCACTTAAGCACCACTAAGAGCGCTGATGTGAGTCAATGCATTGTTTCACTTAAGCACCACTAAGAGCGCTAATGTGAGTCAATGCATTGTTTCACTTAAGCACCACTAAGAGCGCTGATGGGAGTCAATGCATTGTCTCACTTAAGCACCACTAAGAGCGCTAATGTGAGTCAGTGCAGCGTTTCACTTAAGCACCACTAAGAGCGCTGATGTGAGTCAGTGCAGCGTTTCACTTAAGCACCACGAAGAGCGCTGATGTGAGTCAGTGCAGCGTTTCACTTAAAACCCTTATAACTACTTTCGGTGTGCATATTAAAAGAAAACACCTGAGGGCAGTGAACCAGGGAACAAATCACAGATATATTAATGTAAATAAGTTAATTTGATTAGGTTTTGAATCAAAAAGAAGTCGACTAACGAAACAAGAGATTTTAGGCTGTTTTTCCGGAACTGCTTCCAGGCCGGAAGTGATCATTTTAAGTTTGGTAGAGCTATGCAAGACTGACAGTTTGAAACATTTCCGGCACCTTCACTTTTCGGCACAGTTGAGGAAATTGCTTAATTTTACGTTTTTCTTTGCTAAAAGATATTTTCAAAATTGAAACGTTTTGCGTCATGATTGGACCGAAGAATTTTTTACTCTTTACGATGAAAATGGTAAGGTAACATTGTATTCTGCCCCAAGGCAGGTCCGAACCTTCACAGAGGTGTATCCCCCAACAACAGTGCACGGCAACCCATCCAAATCTTAACCACGCCCAATGTTGCTTAACTTTGGAGCTCCCACGGTACCCGGTGTTCCAACACGGTACGGCCGTTCACACAATCAAAACGAAATACAGTCATACAGAGCTACCATACCAGCGTTATTTATTGCTGAGCAAAACAACAAATGAAGAACCTCGACAATACAGCTTTGCATTCACACGTTGAGGTACTGAATACTGTACACACCAGTACCTTTAATATCGGATAACACGTCCTCGTACACCAATGCATTTCTGGATTCATTTTGGCATACTGTCCAGTAGTTCATCAAGGTAATGTTGGTCCAAAATGTCACACTCCTCAATTGTGATTAGGCGTAGGTCTCGCAGAGCGATTGGTGGGTCGTAACGTCCATAAACAGACTGTTCAAATTTATCCCAGGCGTTTTCAATACGGTTCATGTCCGGAAACACGGAGGCAACTCTAGTCGAGCACTACTGTGATCAAGAAAGAAGTCATTAACGAGAATCTCACTATGGGTCCACGCATTATTGTCCATTAAATCAAATTCTCCTCAAAAATGCGGGCGATACGGTGTCACTATAAGTTGCAGGTTGTCCTCCCTGTATCGTACAGCCGTGAAAATGCCCTGCATGACAAGTACTGGCGAACAGTAGCCCCCATAGTCCCACCCCACCGAGCGAATGGCTGCGCGATTTGGGTCACGTAGCTGTCAGATTGCATTCAGGGGGTAGCGGATTCGAACCCCACTCTCGGTAGCCCTGAAGATGAGTTTCCGTGGTTTCCATTTTCACACCAGGCAAATGCGATTCTTTCACGTGATGAACATTCAATATTACAGTTTTGTTCTTGGTCTCGCGTCGC
This sequence comes from Anabrus simplex, assembly GCF_040414725.1. Classification (NCBI taxonomy): domain Eukaryota; kingdom Metazoa; phylum Arthropoda; class Insecta; order Orthoptera; family Tettigoniidae; genus Anabrus; species Anabrus simplex. The sequence goes on along the minus strand of NC_090269.1, from coordinate 114,577,797 downwards.
ACCAACCCAGATAGACCTTCTAACGACGGTAGAATAGGGCGGGGTTAAGAATGAAAAAATATGGCCATAGCGTTAAGGTACAGCTTCATACTTAACTGGATGTGAAAATGGGAAACCTACGAGAAACATCTTCAGGGCTCCCAGAAGTTGGACTCGATCCCACTACCTACCGAATGCAAGCTAGCAAAATCACGGCCCGAACCACGGAGGCAGCTTTGTCGGTACATATTATATTATGTTGTACAAATTCACACATTCTTAAATGACACTTCAACTGGATGAAGATATAAGGATGTGATTGGGACAATGCAGCCAACTATGGAGGAAGGAATTACTTTGATTCACAATTCTTTCATGACCGAGCTCGATAGCTGCAGTCGCTTAAGTGCGGCCAGGATCCAGTATTCTGGAGATAGTGGGTTCGAATCCCACTGTCGGCAGCCCTGAAGATGGTTTCCCGTGGTTTCCCATTTTCACATCAGGCAAATGCTGGGGCTGTACCTTCATTAAGGCCACGGCCGCTTCCATTCCACTCCTAGCCCTTTCCTATCCCATCGTCGGCAGAAGACCTATCTGTGTCGGTGCGACGTAAAGCAAATAAGAAAAAAAAGTTATTTTATGAGGGGAGGCAAAACAGTCTATAATTTATATATATGTATGTATGTATGCATGTATGTACACTCATGTTCATAAAAATCAGAACACACCGGGCGAGTTGGACGTGCGGTTAGAAGCGCGCAGCTGTGAGTTAGCATCCGGGAGATAGTGGGTTCGAATCCCACTATCAGCAGCCCTGAAAATGGTTTTCCGTGGTTTCCCATTTTCACAACCGGCAAATGCTGGGGTTGTACTTTAATTAAGGCCACGGCTGCTTCCTTCCCATCGTCGCCATAAGACCTATCTGTGTCGCTGCGACGTAAAAGAATTTTAAAAATCCAAAACACCTTGAAAGACTAGAGATAGGAATTTCGTATTCACAGGACATGTGCACTTGTATGTGCTGAAGAAATGATTAGCATTTGAAACATGTCCACCCTCAGGTTCAAGATCCACATCGATATCTCGGCGCACCACCACCGACTGGTAAAATATGCCTGCAGCTCTCGTTGTCGCTATAAACCGAAGGTAAGGGATCAATGTGACTTGAGCAGACGTGCAGGATGCCTCGCTGATGTATGCAAGAAATGTACCTTCAAGTGAGTGAGTTTGATTATTGGAATGAAAAAACGTGATGCATCCATCCGGGAAATTGCTGCTCGTGTGGGACGAAGTGTGTCCGAAGTTCAACGGGTGTGTACGGAATGGAACACGATGACATGGGCCTGGTAGCATCACTCAGACCACCCCACGAGAAGACCGATACCTCAGCCGAATGACATTGCAGGATAGATCTGCGTCCTCTTCGGCTCTGGCGCAAGAGTGGAACAGTATAACACACCGTACATTACCAGGAGTGACAGTCCGTCGCCGTTTATTACGGTCTGGGTTACCGGCGTGCCATCCACGTCTCCGCCTACCTATGACTAATGTGCATAAATATGCTAGACTGCAATGGTGTATGGAACGACGTCACTGGGGATAGGAATGGCAGCAGATAGTGTTTTCGGACGAATCCAGGTTCATTTTGTTTGAAACTGATGACCGCATTTTGGTTCGCTGCAGAAAGGGGGGGGGGGGATGAGGCTCATAAGTGAGCAAAACAACTAAAGAAGATAATCTGATGGATGTACTAATATAGACTGTTATAAAAACTTCCCTATATCAGGGTTTCAAAAACGTCTTGTATCTAAGGCCCCTCAGCATATCGTATTCATGTTCGAAGGCCCCCTAATCACAGAACATAATTCAGAATTCAGTGAACAAACAACAGAATTTTGTAATATTATCATGCTTGATCGTATTCGTACAATTTAAGAATAATATTTACTCTCCTTTAACTTAATTTAATTCAAGATACTCTATACTTTCTTCCTCTTCTTCTTCTTACATGAAGATGCAGTCTCCCGAGAATCCGATGACCTGCTTGCCCCACTGTGATTTGTTACCATCTGGGGTGGCACTGATCGGTCCAATGACCCAGCTTCCCGCTGAGATTGGTTACCCAACATTTCACTAGGTTGCTCAGCTTAACAGGGGGAACCTCTTGATATGTACTGGAGTTGTAGTGAAAGAGGCTTGTTGGGTTCTCTTGCTGAACCCAATATATTATTAAATAATAATAATAAATAATCCAACGGGTCAACCATGGTACAATTACTTAGATAATAACATGTCATTATTAATTAAATATAATACAGTGAGCCCGTTTTGAGCATTTCCTGCCATTGGATTTTCATCGTGTTTTTCGGCCCTACACGATCTACTTTTGGCAACACCGCATTTCACTACCATTTGGCCAGTGTCACAAAGACTCTTCCCAGGTTGATTTATAGAAATTATAAAACAATGCGACACTTGGCTAATAACTACAACAGTCTGGACCTGAAAAGTTACTTGAGGAAATTAACTTGGTACGGTTGTCGGATCAATGGGAGGAGCGGTGCTTTTATTCGAAGATCAAGCGTAGTCACACGAACCGAAGATCGGCCTCTACATTAGTTCCGTTTCTGTACTTCGTTTTCTTTTGTGAGAGAGTAGAAAAGGTACTCTCACACAGGTATGTAGTCATGAAAGGCATTAAAGGGCAGTGTTTCTTTCTAGAAATTCCAGGGCATAGCGGATGTTGTGGACCAAAAAAGTCGACCAGAGACATGAAGGTATGACACAAGGTCTTCACAAAAAAGCTGCCAAGTTGTACCATTTTTCGAGCAATAATTCCATATACTGTGTTTACGTTTTACAACAGTGAAAATGCGTAGTTCATAAATTTAGATCTATGAATAATTGTGTGTGTACAATAAAATTTCGCTCTTCCAACTCACATTATTATTGCGGACCCCTTGGATTGACATCGCCCCCCCCCCCCCCCTCCCTGGTTTCGTGGACGACAGTTTGGAATAGCAGTCCTATAGCAATAAAGGCATACCATCTATTCCTCTTAACCATGATACTGACTGGAATAGAGTGGTTATTTAAATGCTCAGCAACAGTTTGTCGAAAGGAATTACCGTGGAACCTCGATACCTCGAATCACCTCTGGAGCTAAATTTTATTTCGAGTTATCGAAATGTGAGCATGTATAGCACAATATGTATCTACGGATTTGTACTGAATACTTTAAGTTTAAAAGTACTTAAAATGTACAAACAATCTCTATTTTACGACATAAATTTATTTACAGCGCTTATTATAGTAACTTTTTAGAAGACAATATACAGTAGCGAAACAAGTAACATACCTCCGTTAACATCTTTGGAAAAAAATCCGTTAGTCTCTTCTGTTTGTTACGGGTAAATTTTCCTCCCTTCACGTTGAAACATCTCGTTAATACCTCGCAGCCAAGATTCGTAAATGGAGCTGTGGGGATTGTTTTTGTACGTGACCGGTAATTAATTCACACCCGAGAAACAGCTAGGCTTCACCGATTTTCCGATCACTAGAAGTTTTAATTTTTCGGTTCCCGTCATAATAGCCCCAGCATCACTGTAACCGTTTCCTTGCTTGTTAACTGCTCCTCACAAACCACAAACGCTGTATAGCACAGTTAATGTTGCACGAAATTAGAGTTAGAAAGCACTTTTTGCTTCAAGGGAGGAAATTCGGGTAATAGTGAAGAAAACACACGTGAAGAATAGGACAAACGGCCGGGAAATTTAAGTTACTTCGAGATACTGAAAATTCGAGTAATGGAGGTTCGAGATATCGAGGTTTGACTGTAGTGCCATACGACTGCCTTTTGGTGGTGATAGTGATTTTTGTTGTAAGAGGAAGTATAACAAGCTCATCTTATAAATAAAGTTGTAGGGGGTCCGCTGTCTGTAATTCCTTTTGTTTTGCCAAATTTTCAAATATTTATCCGTTTTAGGTCAACTCAAGACCGAATCGGTGGTTTTTACTTTTCGTGTCTGTTTGTCTGTCTGTCTGTTTGTCTCTTTGTCTGTTCCACCATTACGTCGAAACAGCTGGATAGATCTCAACCAAACTTCATATTTAGAGTATTCTCATCCCGGGGAAGGTTTCGATATGCATATCATTTTAAAATATTTGAAAAGACGGGGGTTTATAGGAAAACCACAACGGTTTTCCTCCATTTTCTCTTATACTATTGATTTTCTGTAAACTCTGTGGACCGTATGTGAAAGGCCTCTTCATTATAAACAACTTTCGTTATGTTCATAATTTACCTTACTCTTCAAATGACGGAGAAATTTACTATTTTCTGCCGATACCATGCTCTGCATTGAGTGACCGACAACGAATATATGGGTTACCATGGCACACCGGCATAATTGATTGAGGAGCGTTTGATTTTCCAATACATTCACTTGGTATTTACAATTTGTCGTCACCCGGATGTCCTCAGTTTTAATCCATTTTCTATTAATTTCAACTTACTAAACTGTATTGTTTTCTTCCTTAATTACCTCGTATGTATGCGAGTGCTAATCCCGAATGCTGCACACTCTTTTCTTTGAGGAAATATTCTAAGCTATGCAAATGTGTAACTTTTGGCCCAGGAAAATTCCGAAATATGGATGCAATTTTAACGACGGTGTAGACCTTCGTTTCGGGGTAATTGGTGGCTAATCAGTAAGTCGTATCACAAGTCAGAAAGCAAATGGCGTTTCATTTTGGAGAGATCTACAACTTTTGTCCTATGACTTTTCGTCGTATTTCTATCCCTAATACGTTAAATACGGCTGTATTTCTCGATTTCAAGTTGATTTTGTACTTTTACACGTATATGTTATCATTTGGCACACTTACAGGAAAGATAGAATCATATCATTCGGCACGCACATTGACATGACCATTGGCCATGTTATAGCCGAATTTTATGATTCTAGCTGTCACATGAGTATCAAAAATATAAAGTAGTATGTGAAAACTGTACAAAATTTCACCCCATTCAATGACTCTAACTCAATCTAACCCATAAATATAGGAGATACGAGAAGATGTCATAGGACAAACCATGTAGAGCACTGAAAGGGGCGTCTGATGGTGAAGTCCGTTTGTAGATACGTCGTACAGATTCAAAGCAGTAACTACCGAAATAAAGGTCTGCACTTCTAGAGTGTGTCTATACATTGACAATTTTGGCGAAATTTCCGTACAGTTATCCGTTTCAGGTGTAATAATGACCATCTGCATATATTCAGTTTTGGTGTCTGTTTGTTTGTTTGTTTGTTTGTTTGTTTGTTTGTTTGTTTGTTTGTTTGTTTGTTTGTTTGTTTGTTTGTCTATAACTTGGAAACTACTAGATATATTTCCACCAAACATGATATTTAGAATCCACCTGTCCTTTGGTAGCTTTAAGGTAAATATTGTTTCTAAATCCCTGAATTGACTGGGGGATTATACGAAACCGAAACCGTGATTTTGCATTCCCACAAAATATACACAACCACACTTAATGTAAATTTACCTGCCTTAATGGAAATTAATTTCTAAGCCTTTTTCCTCATGTGCATCATTTCAATACGAGGATTAATATGGGAGATATCATTAACGGACCGTTTTCCGGTACAAGTCCCACCGGACTTAACTCAAGAGCGGGTGCGTGTAAAGCGTATTTTTTACAACTTGAAAACTACTGAAGATATTTGAGTCAAACTTTACATTAACATCCACCTGTCCAACGGTAGGTGTTAATCGTCAATAACATTTCATGTTCCCGGAATGGACTGGCGGTTTATAGGGAACCGAAATGGTGATTTTACTCTTACACAATATATACAGTACAAGACCAACCTGACTGGAAATCGACCAAACGCGATGGAATTCCATCTCAAAAACTTTTTTTCATGTGCATTTTTTCGGCAGAAGGATTAATAAGGGAGATATCATAACCGGTCCGTTTTTCAGGTTATGTCCAACGGATATAGCCCAAAAGGTGTTGTACGTGGAGCAGGTTCCTTATCTATCTATATAAATAAAATCGTAACGACTGTGTGCCTGTACATTGACTATTTTGGCGAAATTTTCGTACAGCTACACGTTGAAGGTGTAATAATGTCCATCTGCATATTTTTTGGTTTAGTTTCTTGAAAGTCCTAATTTTTACACTCCTCACCGAAAACCTAGATTGCGGCATAATCTGCCAGTCGAAGGAGGATATTGAAATTTGGCAAAATTAAAAGCTTTAGCCTGTAACGGACGGAAAACTTCCAAGATCTTTAATTTTTCCCTTTTTATCCCGAAGAATATCGAAATATGGAGGCAATTTTAATGATGGTGCAGACCTTCGGGAAGTATTATCACATAACGGATGGCACAATTCCCGTTTAATCTGGAGTGATCTACAACCTTGGTCTTACGACATTTTGTCGTATTTCTATCCCTTTTACGTTTTATTTTTCTCTATTTCTCGATGTTAAGTAAATTTTGACTTTTCACATATATAATTCATACTTTCCATCACTTATAGGAAAGATAGATAAATCACTCTACACGAAAATTGGTCCACCCAGTAGCCATATATGAGCCGAATGCTATGTATGTAGCTGTCACTTAATTATCCGAAAAGCTATGCAATGTGAGATAACATTACACAAATTTTACCCTATTCCACATTTCTAACTCAATCTGACCCATGAATAGATGAGATATCATAAGACCAGCAATTTAGGCCGCTAAATTCGGCGTCTTATGGTACAATCCTTTCTCGATATGATGTAGCGTTTAGCAGCAGTTAATCTGTAAATGAAGATCTGCAATATTGTAAACAAGCACTACTTTCGTATGTCGAACTATATATATTCACTGATGTCGATTTTGTAGCGATCGAGAAAGGGTGTGTCTGCTATTGTAATCAGTACTTCCCACACCGACTTTGACTGGCAGTAGGAATGGGGTCCTTCTCCAATTCCTGTGTAACTGGCATTAATAAGGCAGGCCTACCATTGTAATGAGTAATTCACTTCTCGATTTGACTTGCAGAAGGCAAGGGAGCATGCAGTTTTGTTCAAACCTCCCCTTACCCGATTGTGTTTGGCTGTAGGCAAGCGTTCCCGCAGTTATAAACAGATGTACCCATCTAAAATATGACTGGCATTAGGCATACTGGGCTGCTATTTTGATGGAAACTCACCAACTTTGTGTGACTGGCAGTAAGCTGGCTGGCAGTTCGAAAAGGGGCCTGTCATTAAATGATAACTGCACAACTCAATTTTGACTGGTTGTAGCGAAGTTTCCTGCCATTTTAATAAAAACTCCTCAATTTGTAATATGGCTGGAAGTAGGAAAGGGGGGCTACCATTGTAACGGAAACTCCCCAAATCGATTGTGACCGCGCAGTAGGCAATGGGGCCTGCAGTTATAAAGTAAACTTCCCAACTCAGTTGTGAATGGCAGTAGGCAAGTGAGCCTGTCGTTATCATCACAAATCCGTAACAAGCACTTTACATTGGAAACAACGTATGGGGACCTCTCCATGCTGTTTCTCGGATAACGCTAACAGACATGTTATTTTAAAACAATCTTATTTACTGCATGTACAGTATTTACTTCAATATTCGTATACAATGCAGAATACCGTAGCGAAGCACGGGTACATTTGGTAGTGCATGAATAAAACGATAGAAACCTCCTGAAACCAAAAGCACCCAAAACGAAAGTATAAGCCTTTGATCTGTGCAACTGGGAAGTTACCAGGAAACTAGACGTGCTATGGTGCAAGCAGAAGCTTCTGCACAGGTCAGTATCAGACTTCTTGGTGTCTCATAAGACCACACACAAGCCTTCAAAGGCCACTGTCGCAATGTAAAGCAGTAAGTGCAGTATGGGCTCGTAAAAACATAATTCGTAAGCTGACAGTTAGTAAATGGAGCGCACATCCATCTATGCTCAGGAAATCTGTTCTAGATCTTTGCTTTTCAGCGGAAGAATATGCATTGCTTGTCCAGAATACACCTCACAATGCCATGCAAGCATATACTGCCCTCATTGATGCAGTTAGAATAGTAACTGGATGTGAGTGTTAATTCCGATACAGAAATAATGAAACAGCTCGTCGACCTACGTCACGCATATTAGATAATTCGGTCGCGTAACAGCTTCCTCAGAAAACAGCGTCATTGTCTTGCTCTCCTGAAATGGCATTATTATATTAGTACTAAAACCACACCGCTTGAGGTGAAGGAAGAAATGCTGCCAGGAAAAACTTGCCGTATACCACCTGGATGTCTCTAAACCGTTTAAATGTCGATTTATCCGAATGTAAGCATAACTCAATAATGTGGGAATTCCTTCGCGCACAGGAAGACAACCTTTGTATGTGTAGAGCAACTCAGAATCAGTGATACCTGCTAGTATGTCCAAACACGAGTCAGTCATGCCCCCATGGCGCAACAACTCCGAAGGGCTATGGCCTACCAAGGGACCGCTGCTCAACCCGAAGGCCTGCAGATTATGAAGTGTCATGTAGTCAGCACGACTGATCCTCTCTGCTGTCTAGACGGGAGCCTGACCTCGCCTGTAATCGAACCCGCTACCCCTACACCGCTGGGCCGGCCATGATTATCTGCGGACTGCGAATACCAGACGTGTGCTCGATGCTGAGCTCTGGAAGAATTGTATTAGATCCTGGCACAGAAATCAATTAGTGAATCTAAGTAATTTAACTCAGCCCGAGGACTAAAGCGGGCCTAACTAAACCTTGTGAGTGCAATTCAAAAACAGAGGATCCGATGAACAGAACCAAGCAGTAAGGGTGAGAATAGATTCAGGTCGTCTGCTCGGGCAGCAGTCTTCCTGCAAGGACAAAGCATTATGGGCCATTTGCACCATGCTATTACGTAACTTATCATTATATAAGAAGTTTCATTATTAATGGTCCCTTATACATTATAATTCTAAGTTATTCATGTCTTACACAGACGTATAAATGTTGTGGTAGTCGGCCAGTAGCCAAGGCATTAGAAACAGCACTTTTGTAAAACGCATAGCATGTTCAAAGTATTAAACCGAAAGCCTCACAGGTAAGCTTAATTTACTAATTGCGTCCTTTTCGTACCTCGTTTCTCTTCATATTTTTAAAATCCACCTTCAAAGCATTCACGGTAATGGACCGACGAGTTACCATGATTTGATGCTCTCTATATGACTTTACCTGGTCCTTCTTGTCCATCAAGGGATTCTTTGATACCTTTTTAATATCAGAGCTATAAACTCTAATTACTTAAGTTCGTATGACCTCAAGTCTCTCTCTTTTTACGTTCTTCCCCTAACGAGCCGCACTCCTAATATTTATGTTCATAGGTAGATGGCTATATAGTTTCTCACGTGCTTCAAAATCTGCCCTAGACGCTTATGTGAAGAAAGCGCATACAGTGTGCTATAAACTCTCTACCCTACATTGTAAGGTGCTGAGTTTCTTGGGATAATCGAGCGTATTCTTTACTAGAAATGGATCGATATAATGAGTGAAGAAAATTATTCTGTAATGTTTCAGTGTATTTTCCCCGCAATCATCAGTACGCGATCTTGTACTAGTTTGTGAGCAAGTAGGTCCCAAGATCAATCTGTCCAAGACAAAGGTCACGCATAACCAGTGGGCAACTTCAGAAAATATAGTGATATAGGGAATAACTATTGAAAATGTTGGTGAATACATCTACCTTGGCCAATAAATCAACAATGACACAAATTTTCCAAAGAATCAAATTAGGATGGCAGACATTTGAACGATATTCAACGATATCCAACATGTCGGTAAACCTAAAGAACCAAGTTCATGACCAATGCATTCTCCCTGTCATGACCTACGCCTGTGAGACCTGGAGAATGAATGAGTTCACTAAACGGACACTAAGAATTGCCCAGAGAGGAATGGAGAGGTCTATGTTTGGGTTTACCAGAAGAGATGGAAAGAACGCCCATGACATAAGAGCAGTCACAAATGTTGTTGACATCATGACGAGAATTTCAACCTTGAAGTGGCAATGTGGCCCGAAGAAGGGATGACAGATAGACCAAGGTTGTTCTCGAATGGAGCCCAGTAGATAAATTTAAACCGCGACGAAGGCCGCCGGATCGCTGGAACAAAGACATCCGTAAAATCTCCGGAGTTAATTGGCAGAACATCACTCAAGATCGATGGAAGTGGAAACAACTTCTAAATACTTACCTAAGTTTCAGACTTCAAGAGGCCACATCAGTTATTGATAGAACTGGCTGATTGCGATTGTGAATAATTTTGTATGTCTGTTGCAGCCTGAGTGCTGCCCTTCTTAGGAACACCGTCCTTGGATGGTGAAAGGCGTGTACCATATGACAGCGTTGTCAAAAACAGCCACCAGTGTCTTCCTCTCTCGTTTCACCAGAAGCCTGTGCCTATAGCTCTCTGTGCCCTGCGCTGGAAGATCAGTCCTGTCGCCACGCCAGGTCTAAGACGGCAATGAATGAAGGCTGATATTGCGTGAGTGCTTCAGTTTCACTCACTAAACAGAATGTGATTCGATTCTTATTATTGTTATAATAATAACAAGAACCAGAACGAAATCATTGTTAGTCTTTTTTCCCAATTTATTAAGATCAGCAATTATTATTATTATTATTATTATTATTATTATTATTATTATTATTACTTAATCCGTTTACCAGCCAGGGTTGGATATTTCCCTCGGACTCTGTGAGGGATCCCACCTCTACCGCCTCAAGGGCAGTTTCCTGGAACGTGAGACTTTGGGTCGGGAGATACTACTGGGGAGGATGTCCGACTCGTTGGCTGAATGGTCAGCGTACTGGCCTTCGGTTCAGACGGTCTCGGGTTCGACTCCCGACCGAATCGGGGATTTTAACCTCCATTGGTTAATTCCAGTGGCTTGGAGGCTGGGTGTTTGTGCTGTCCCCAACAACCCTGCAACTCACACACTGCACATAACACTATCTTCCACCAGAATAACACGCAGTTACCTACACATAGCAGATGCCGCCCACCCTCATCGGAGGGTCTGCCTTATAAGGGCTGAATTCGGCTAGAAATAGCCACACGAAATTATTATTACTGGGGAGGATGACCAGTACCTCGCCTAGGCGGCCTCACTTGCTATGCTGAACAGGGGCCTTTTTGAGGGGATAGAAAAATTGAAAGGAATAGGCAAGGAAAAGGGGATGTAGTAGCCGTGGCCTTAAGTTAGGTACCATCACGGCTTTTGTTTGGAGGAGAAGTGAGAAACCACGGAAATCCACTTCGAGGATGGCTGAGGTGGGAATAGAACCCTTCTCTACACAGTTGACCTCCTGAGGCTGAGTGGACCCCGTTCCAGCCCCCATAAGGTAAGGTAAGGGTTATTTTGCCCGAAGGCAGGTCCGAACCTCCGCAGAGATGTTCCTGAGCCGGAGTTTACGTGCGGTAGGGTGGGCAGTTCCTTTCCGCTCCTCCATTCCCTTACCCCCTACCAACAGCGCGTGGCAACCCATCCAACTCCTGACCACGCCCAATGTTGCTTAACTTCGGAGATCTCAAGGGATCCGGTGTTTCAACACGGCTACGGCCGTTGGCACCAGCCCCCGTATCACTTTTAAAATTGCGTGGCAGACCCGGTAGCGTACAGTTCCTGGTCCGAGGTTGTGCGAAAGTCTCCATAGTTCTCAGGTTGCATGTTGTATCTCTGACCACAGGCCACCTGACGTTTATGCTATCTCCATTAATATCTCTCCTATCGAAAAGAGTAAAAAGGCTCTTTGGTTTTCCCCATTACGCACCTTGAAATGACATGCATGACATGTCCCACGGGACTTGGACTGAAATCCACTTTTTACGTAACCTTCACGTTTTTATCCGTCGTACAATAAATACGTTCATGGCATAAGGGAAAGGAAATAAAACATATTCTAAAATGTTTGTTGTATACAGTCTTTTGATAGACGTAATGTTAATGAATATATTTGAAAATAATCTTCCTATAAATGACATCTGCATTTGATTAGGCACCTGAAAACACAATCCTGAGTGAATAGCGTCCAAATACGTAGTTTGGTTGAAATATGTCTAGCAGTTATTCCCTTTTAGGAATATACAAAAAGATAGATAACGAGACAGAGAGACTTCAAAGGGAAAAGATGTACCTCATGTTACTTCGGTGTTCTGGTACATTAGGTAGGACTATTTTAAAGCTGAGAAAAGCATGAAGCATTCTCTACTTTTCTTCAGTGACGGATCCTTCAAATAAATTTACATCTGCGAGGGTATTCAACACTGGCTGCACAGTATGAATCCCGTAGAAAATAGTAATGATCACTGTCATTTGAAGATTAAGTATATCATGTACATAACAAAAAAATAAAATAAAGAGGCGTTTCACATATATTCTACGTATTTTACATATAATGGATAGTGTAAGAGAAAATTAAAAAACTATTCTGGTTTCCTTATACTCCCAGTCTATTCATTGAGTTTTAAATGATATGCATACTGAATGCCTTTGCTGGCAGGTCCTAGTGTTTACAGCGCACTATGTCTTCCGGTATGGGCTAGAGCAATTTTGTTACTTTCATTGATCTGTCTCTGTCTTATCCTCGACTTTGACAATGTGAAAGTGACTGAGGTATGAGCGATGCTAGTAATGCCATTCCTTATGCAGCCAGTCCCTGCAATGAATGGTGTGAAAATGTTGCTCTTAGGGTCGGTTGGTGCGTGCATTTCAGTGGGCTTGGCAGACTGATTGTAATAGCAACTTCTGGCTCGGTGAGGAAAGCAACGGAAAACTACCTCACTCCTCACTTCCCTAGTACGCCTCTTCAGTGATACCTAGGCCATCTATGACAGCTGATGGCAGAGCTGTTGAGGATCGAACCAGCCTTAGGGCTGAAGAATGAACACATGCATACTGAAACATGTGCTTCGATGAGTATTCTCTTTTCCTTTCTATTGGCTTTAACGTCGCACCGACACCGATAGGTCTTATGGTGACGATGGTGCAGGAAATGGCTAGGACTGGGAAGGAAGCGGCCGTGGCATTAATTAAGGTACAACCCCAGCATTTGCCTGGTGTGAAAATGGGAAACACCGAGCTCGATAGCTACAGTCGCTTAAGTGCGGCCAATATCCAGTATTCGGGAGATAGTAGATTCGAACCCCACTGTCGGCAGCCCTGAAAATGGTTTTCCGTGGTTTGCTATTTTCACACCAGGCAAATGCTGGGGCTGTACCTTAATTAAGGCCACGGCCGCTTCCTTTCCACTCCTAGCCCTTCCCTGTCCCATCGTCGCCATAAGACCTATCTGTGTCGGTGCGACGTAAAGCAACTAACAAAAAAATGGGAGACCACGGAAAACCATATTCAGGGCTGCCGACAGTGGTGTTCGAACGCAACATCTCCCGAATACTGGATACTGGCCGCACTTAAGCGACTGCAGCTATCGAGCTTGGTAGAGTATTCTCCAAATATGAAGTTTGGTCTAGATATAATAATCAGCGTAAAGGAACAATTGAAAAAAAAAATTTGGTCTTCCTATAAACCCCCAGTCTATTCAATGATTTTTAAATGATGTGCATATCTAGACCTGCTCTTGGTTGATTAGACTCAAAATATGAAGTTTGGTTGTGATATGTTTAATAGTGTAAGAGAAAATTTAAAAAAAAATCTCGTCTGGTCTTGTTTTGCTTGATTCAACGTCTACCACTGGTAATTTTATGAACTTATGTGTGTAGTATACCTTCAAAATAGTACTATATAGTAACCCTACTTTGTTGACAACACTTGGCTGCTCTAGAGAAGAAACAGACATATGAACACAAGTAACTGCTTATGTAACTGCAGTTGTACAAGCAATATTAGCCTGCTAAGAATTTGGATACGTTGTACGCACGAAAGATGATCATGACTCAAAAATCCTCCAGCGTCAGAAGGAGTACTTCGAAAACATGTGAGAGTGAATGGAATCTATACCCAATACCATCCATCCACCAATCGATGACTGGTTCTATACCACTAACGATAGCTGAGTTATGACAAATGAGGTAAAGTGGAAAGCAGCAGGGACAGATGATATACCTGCATTGTTTCCAGTGACATCATCGAAACACAAGCCAAGTTTTGGCTTTCAAGCGTCGCTGTTACACAGGCGAACTCCTTCGTCATTCTGGTTCTCACCGTCTCTCTGTTTGTAGGAGTTACAACCTCAAAAACCACTTTTTTTGATCCCCACACTAGAAAGATAAGTGAAAAACAGCCACTCAGCTGCTTCAAACTGTGGAACAACCAATGGCCGCAGTTTCACTGATGGTGATCAAAACACTTGAAGCCTGCCCTCAAACAAATTGGTATATCACATTTGGCAAGCTTACAGGAACGAATAAAAACCAGGTATTGCTTTACAGAATGGAGGTCTGGACTGAATCCATTCCGTAAATAAAACTTACACTTTCTTCTTCTTACTTAATATGCGTGCATCCAAATGATATCATAGAAGGATTGCAGTGAGTGCAGTGAGAAAGCTACTCACTCCCAGGAAGAAAGTTGTATATCACCAGATAGTTGTGGGTTTTTTTTTTTTGCTAGGGGCTTTACGTCGCACCGACACAGATAGGTCTTATGGCGACGATGGGATAGGAAAGGCCTAGGAGTTGGAAGGAAGCGGCCGTGGCCTTAATTAAGGTACAGCCCCAGCATTTGCCTGGTGTGAAAATGGGAAACCATGGAAAACCCTCTTCAGGGCTGCCGAACCCACTACCTCCCGGATGCAAGCTGACAGCCGCGTTCCCCTGACCGGACGGCCAACTCGCCTGGCGAAATATTGCTAAATTTGGGTTTGCATGACTTGGGAGTAAGGAGATTAGCTTCTCGAGTAAGTGGTATGTCAGTGGAGAGATGGTGTGGAATGACATTAGTTGACGACTAAACATAGCCGGAGCTTTCATGCGTAAAATATAATCTATGTATATAAAAAGGAAGTGTTTTTCTGTGTGTCTGTCCATCTGTGCGCGATGCCCGGAAAAATCTACAGCACGCAGAGATCTGAAATTTTGAACATAGGTAGATGGAAGGGGGGCCGAATGCACCTCGAAGCCAGAATTTCCATTTTCGCTTTCGTTGCTGAGTTATGAACGAAAAACCATCGGAAAACGTGTATTGGGATATGACAATCCAACGTGCTGTCACCAAGAAGATATGCATAGAGTCACTGTCGCTACGCAATGTGCATAAGGTAGGTAGAGAACACTGAAGGAGCCGCTTTACGTCCATGGCGTAGGAAGCCGTTTTTGGTCTTATATGGTGTGAGGGCATATTACGCTGTTGATGGTAATTCGTCCGTCGGATGGGGACGTAAAGTCGAGAGGAGTGGTCTATGTGCCGGCGACGGGTTTCATCCTCTTCATTCTTACTATCATATATCATATCATTCATTTCTTTCAACAAGCAACTTTTGCAAGAATTATCCGACGTTCCACACAGTTACAAGTCTATCGACTACACGGCAGAGCTTTTGAAAGACTTGGAGTCACCTGCAGTACCCTCGAATATCTTAAAGCGGACGGTTGTGGCACCGATTATCCTTCTTAAGAATAAGAATCCTGCCCTCTGCAACGAACACGACTCTGAAACTGGTGACTAATATTATTGAATCCATACTCATGATTGGGCATGCCGCGAGCGAAGTAATATTCATTCCTCGGATTTGAATAATTTCTACGGATATACAGTTTAAGTTTAGATGTCTGCAGTGTTCAAAATTAAATTTCTCTACGCAATAATAAAGCAAGCATAATATTCTTCTTCTTACTATATATAAAAATGGATGTATGTTTGAAGGTATGTGTGTGTAAATGACACATCTCCTCCTAAACCACTGGAGCAATTTCAACCAAACTTGGTACACTTATATGACTTACTATCTGGAGACGAGCACTGTGGGGGTGAGCTATCCGTAGGTCCCTTAGGGATGGGAAGTCAGGGGGGTGGGAATTACAAAAATAATCGAAAAATGTGTCGAATCCACAGTTTTCGGGGTCGCTGAGATGAACAGTGTCACTCCAGAAATTTTTAAAAGCCAAAGTTCAGCTCCCATTCGCGTTGGTGGTGGTGGGAGGCGAGGGGGAAGTGATATATAAAATTAAACGAAAATAGTGTCGAATACATAGTTTTCGGGGTCGCCGAGGTGAATTGTACACTCCGGAGACAAACTACGTGGGGATAAGATAGCACAGGAACCCTTAGGGGCGTGGGGCGAGGGGGTCAGATTTACAAATTAACGAAAATAGTATCGAATCCATACTTTTCGGGGTCGCTGAGATGAATAGTGACATTTCGGATTTGTTTAAAGTTCAAGTTCAGTCCCCTTTGGGGGTGGGGGGCGAGGCGGGAGTGATATATAGAAATAAACGAAAATAGTGTCGAATACATAGTTTTCGGGGTCGCGAAGGTGAATTGTACGCTTCGGATTTTTAGTATCAGGAGACGAACCACGTGGGGGTAGGGCACTCCAGGAACGCTTACGGGTGGGGAGGAGGAGCAAGGGGGTGAGATAAAAATATCATCGAAAATAGTGTCCAATCCATACTTTTCGGGCTCGCTGAAATGAATAGCAACACTCCGGAATTTTTTGAAGTCCATGTTCATCCCCCTTCGTGGTGGGTGCGATGGGAGAGTGATTTATAAAAATTATCGAATATGGTATCGAATCCATAGTTGTCGGGTTCGCTGAGATGAATAGTGAGACTCCGGATATTTTATAAGTACAAGTTCATCCCCCTTTGTGGGGGGAGCGAGGGGGGTTTGAGATGTAAAAGTAATCGAAAATAGTGTCGATTTCATAGTTCTCAGGGTCGCTGAGATGAATAGTAACACTCCCGATTTTCTAAAATTCAAAGTTTGGCCCCCTTTAGGGTGGGGGAGGGCGGACTGAGATATAATAATAATCGAATATACTGCCGAATCCATAAATTTCCGAGTCGCTGAGATGAATAGTAACATTCCGGATTTTTAAAGTCTAACTTCAGCCCCCTTTGGCACCGGGGGTGAGAATGGGTGAAAAAATAAATTGTCAGAAATGACCGTGATAATGGACATGTGCATGTTCCAGTATGACTTTCAAGTATGACTTACTACCTGGAAAACATACTGTGGGATGAAGACTCCCCTAGAACCAATAGGAAGTCAGTTTAGCGCGATCTCTATATACTGTACTATATATATAAAGTAAGGCATAAAATGAAAACAGACGTGAATTAATGAGACCATTCTAGGCATCTCAGAAATTTATAACTTAGTACCAGACAAGCTGATGACTTCAGGATCCCTAGAACTTCTAAAATTCTCAAAATTCTCTGAGGGAGACACGCTGGGAGTTTCAAATCTGCATAAGAACACAGTCGATGATATTTATCCAGAACGATAACCTATAGGTTTCATGGGCTTAAGAGTTTCCTGAAAGTCCTGATTTTTAACCCCCTCCCCCATATCAAGATGGCAGCACAATTTCCCAGACGAATTAGTAAATTGAAATTTGGCAAAACTATTGCTTTTAGCAAGTAACGTACGGAAAATTTACGAGATGTTTAAAAATGTTATTTTTTACCCCCGAAAAATATCGAAATATGGAGGCAATTTCAAAGACGCTACAGTCCTTCTTTTCGATGTATTTCGTGGCTAAACGGTAAGTCGTATCACAAAACCGATGGCACAATCTTCAATTTGGAGTGATCTACAACTTTGGTCCTATGACTTTTTTTCGTATCCATTAATTTTGGCTCTATTTAAGGATTTACCTAAATTTTGCACTTTGTACACGTATAATTGATGGTTGAATTCACTTATAGGAAAGGTGGGATCATCAAATTCTACACGATTATTGGTCCACCCAGTAGCCATATGTGAGCGAAATTCTGTATTTGAACCTGGCGCATAAGTATCTGAAAAGTGATTTACTGTGTGAAAACCTTACACAAATTTCACCCTATTCAACTTTTCTAATATAACCTTACCTTTAAATAGGTGAGACACGAGGAAATATCATAGGGCCAGCCATTTAGATCGCTAAATGAGGCCAGAGGCGTCTTTTCGTACAATCCTTTTTTCTATATGATGCACCGTTTAGCAGCAGTTATTCTGTAAATGAAGGTGAACATGCATATACTTCCGTATGTGGATCTACATTTATTCATTTAAATCGATTTGTAGCGATCTAGAAGGAGTGTGTCTGACATTTTATTTACAAATCAATAGTGACTGTCAGCAGGAGGGCGTCTGCTGTTGTAATCAGTACTCCCCACATCGACCTTAACAGGCAGTAGGAATGGGGTCCTCCCCCAACGCTTGTGTCTCATAGTAATGAATAATTCCCTTCTCGATTTGACTAGCAGAAGGCAAGGGATCCTGCATTTTTTAAACTCTTTTACCTGATTCTCTTTATCATTAGATATAGGTGCCCCCTTGCAAGGGTGCTCCCGATTATAAACAAATTTACCCATCAAAATGTGACTGACGTTACGCATAGTGAATTGCGGTAGACAAGTGGACCTGTCGTTATCATCACAACACCGCAACTCGCACTTTACATTGGAAACAACGTCTGCGGGCCTCCCTATGCTTTTCTCGGATAATGTCAAGAGACAAGCAATTTAAACATTATTATTCACTTCATGCACAGTAATTTACTTCGATATCCGTATACAATTTGGAATACCGTAGCGAAGCACGGGTACACTTGCTTGTATGAATATAACCTTAGAATTCAAGAGGAAAAATTGGCGAAAATGTCGATTTATAGACCGAGAAGTAAAGAATGGGAATACAGTAATTCACACATCCCAGGGAATACGAGGGGGTATACAAAAAAAACGGAATTATTTTTTAAAATCTGTATATTCGGAACATTTGTTGTAGTCATCTTTAGAAATGGCTGACAACTCCTTCCTCGTTTTCTTCTTAAATGTTGTAAATCGGTGTCCTTTCATGCCCATTTTCATTCGTGGAAATAAGAAAAAATCGCACAGAGTCAGGTCAGACATGGGACAGCGGAACCATGCTATTTTTAGCCAAAACTGCCCAATGGAGATGGCTGTGTGTGCTGCTGCGTTGTCGTGGTGGAAAAACCAGTCTCCCGTCTGCCACAAATCGGGCCTGTTTTGACGAACACTTTTGCGCAATCTTCTTAAAACTTCCAAATTTCACAGCTGCACGTTCTTCACTTAAACTCGCCATCATGAAAAAACGAAACAAGAACAAAACAGCGCTAGCAAAAATAATCACTTCAGATCATCAGGTCGAAAACACAGGTGGCACTGAACTGGCAATTAGTTGCGTTATACACACCTAGCGGCAGAAATGTGTACTACACAAGCTTCGGCCACGGCAGTGTTGTTGGGTTTTCAGCCCGAAGGCTGGTTGGATCCTCAACAGGTTCACCATTAGCTTTCATATATGGCCTAGGTGTCACTGAAGAGGCGAACTAGGGAAATGAGGAGTGAGGTAGTTTCCCGTTGCTTTCCTCACTGAGCCAGAAGTTGCACATCAGTCTGCCAAGCCCACTGGAATGCGTGCACCAACCGACCCTATGAGCGACATTTTTACACCTTTCATAGCAGGGACTGGCTGCGTAAGGAATGGCATTACGTCCTGCATAAGGAATGGCATTACTTGCATCGCTCATACCTCAGCTACTTTCATATTGTCAAAGCCAAGTACCTCGTATAAGACTGAGACAGGTCAACAGTGTTGCCAACTCAGCGGATTTTCAGCTAAATTTGGCGGATTTTTTAATGGAACAGCGGAAATATTTTGGATTTAGCGGACAGGGGATTTTTTGACGGATTTTCAAACTTCTATTAACCATTTTCAGCGGTAACTATATCACCTTTCATCACCAGTAGAAAAAATGATCTAGAACTTACTACGGTATCATATCTAGTTAATACCGTTGTATTGAAGTTATGCTGCATACTACCACTCGTTTTCTAGACAAGCTCTGGCCCACAGCCTCAGTCAGAATTTGTTACAATCGTTACTGTATTCTTGATGAGCCGGGTACTGTCGTGTTTGATATCGTGTTTCTTTTGACATTAGGCTCTTTTTGGTACGGTACTGCAATATGTCGAAAGAAAAGGTTGAAAAGTACCATCAGCTATTTCGCAAAGACTGGTTAAATAAATACGATTTAAAAGACTAGTTGGCTGAGCTTCCCAGTGAACACAACCACGGACGTTGCGTCTATTCGCAGTGCCATAAAAATGCAAAATTACTTGACATTATTTCTTTCCGCACTTGTCATAAACTTACCATAAACAATTAAAACAGTAATGAAAGTGAAAAGAACTTTCGAAATAGATTTGAAAATTTCCGTATGTGCTTTGCTACTGTGAACCGTCAGCATGTATTTTGAAAAGTAATAGTACCATGTGGCTTCATATGAAACCATAGGACCTCAACCCAACACGTCTGCTTCAGAGGATACAGTGCTGGGAGGAAAGGATGATGACCTCCTGTTCTGAAAATGGCGAATGTTGAGATAATCTCCTCTATTAAAACAGCTGGTTTATGCTATTTTGCTCCAGTTCGAAATTTAGCGGATTTTCATCTAAAATTTAGGGGAGAAAATATTTGTAGGTTGGCAACACTGCAGGTCAATGAAAGTAACAATGTTATTCTAGCCCATACCAGAAGACATAGTGCACTGTAAATACTACATCTTACTAGCAAAGGCCTTTCGTACAAGGTAAGTCAAAAATTAAAGTTCCTAGGGAAAGTATATATACAGTACTAACAACGTGAAATCTCCGATTAACCAAATGTTATCAAACCATTCTGCGTTATATGATACAGTTCTTTTAAATAATGGTTCTTGTATGATTTAGTTTCATGAAAAAATTTAATGAAGTATCTGCTTTGGATTGTGAATGAAACTGACTTACCTTATATTGACTAGGTATTATTTTGGTATGTGGACAAGTAATAACCAAAGCGTGTAGAGTGCCTTTATACCCCGGACTAACCTTCTATACTCCCGGCGCTTCATATTACACTACCTTCTGCTGCCCTGGTTTTTCACTTACTGACCGCCATCTTGAACAATCGTCTGACTCTCCTGCTCCCCTGACATCAACTCTATGACTCACAACGTCTAGAATGAATTCTAAAATCAAATAAATACTTATCACCAGGGCAGAGCTGGTTCTCTAGGTGAGACATAGAGATCACATTATGTAACATATCTTTTCATTTAATCTTTCTTCGGATGGTGAGGGAGTTGGGAGAGTCACCAAGTTAGAGCACTAAATCCCATTATGTGTCAATAGGCTACGCTAGGACATGCACGTGTCAATGCATTAAGGATGTTCCTACCTTTAAAGCGTAATTCAAATCTTCCTGTGTTTGCACTTATTCCTTGTGCATTTAATGAAAACATTTTTGAGTCGTGTCCCTCAGTTTGCCTCACCCCCTCCCCACCGTCTCTCACCCTACCCTATATCACGTTCAAATTTTGTATGATTTACTGCACATAGATTTAAGACACATTTGTGTACGAATTTAGCAACCTTTGTCTAACAATGTTGATGAAACTCATGGATGATCTTGTTGAATAGGGTTGTTCTGCTTACCTAAATTTACATATCATATATTATATTGTTCTATACAGTCTCCTGGGATATTACTCTTTGTAAACTCGATAGCTGCAGTCGCTTAAGTGCGGCCAGTATCCAGTATTCAGGAGATAGTAGGTTCGAACCCCACTGTCGGCAGCCCTGAAGATGGTTTTCCGTGGTTTCCCATTTTCACACCAGGCAAATGCTGGGGCTGTACCTTAATTAAGGCCACGGTCGCTTCCTTCCCACTCCCAGCCCTTCCCTGTCCCATCGTCGCCATAAGACCTATCTGTGTCGGTGCGATGTAAAGCAACTAGCAAAAAACAAAACTCTTTGTGAATAATTTTGGCACTAGTCCCTGTACATGTAGCGATCTAGATCAAGTGTTTAGATTATAAGTTGTTTTCATCGCCCTTTGTAATCTACTCACCAAATATCTTGCCTCAACATCAATTGTCAAATTTATCTCAAATTCCCATTCGAATTCATTTATGTGATTCCTTCTTGCACCCCGCTGGTCGGTAATGTACACACTACATATATTATTTCAAAGTAAAGGTTGTTGTTACTATTGAAACTATCTTTCCTTTAATTACACACATGGCTACCTATCTTTGCATCCCGGATTCCTGTGGGCTTGTTTCCCACTGCGTACCCCTGTTATAATTGGTGCTGCTTTATTATTATTATTATTATTATTATTATTATTATTATTAATCTCAAATCCCTTGTCTGTTATCGAACTCAAACTTCGCCCAAAACATTGTAACAGTAGATCATATTTGTGTATTGTTACCTAGTAAGATTTAATAGTTCTCTTTTTAACAAAAACAGTTGTGTAAATTCACTGTTAATTTCATGCACAAGATAACAATTTTCACGTCTACAATAACAACAGAAAATGTATTACACTTAATAAAAACTGACTTACGTGGTTGAAACCATTTTTATTATCAGTGTTCAAAAGCAAAGCAAAGTCACCTCCGTACAGGCCATGAAGGCCCATGGAGGAGTGGAAGGTAAAGGCTTCCACCAGTGTTAACCTCGGGTAGAGTAGTTAGCACTACGCCCGGCCGCCTTTGCCCCCAGGAATTAACCTGGTACTCATTTTTGGTGTAGGCCTCAGGGCCATATGCACCTCCGGAAGTGGAAATCTCGTTTCTTAAATCTTACGACTTCCCGACGGGGAATCGAACCCACGTCCTTCCGGGCTAACCGAGCACGCCTTTACCGCCTCGACCAGACAGCCCCTACTATCAATGTTCAGAATGTTAAAAACATAACTCAACTTACCTGGTTCCTTTCGGCGACTGTATTGTGCTCCCGAATAACGTGAAAGTAAAATTTGGCTATTTCTTCAGTGTTATAACGAACTGACTCATCTTGTCAGTGTCAAAGGATAGAGAACGCGACCCTAGCAGATTACTAAAAACATTAAGGGGAGCTATGAGTGAAATTTGAAGAATTTTGGCAAAAAATATCAATTTCTTTTTGCATAATAAAATAGCCCATTCCAAGCTGAACCAGAGAATAATATTTCTTTCTTGCTAGGGGCTTTACGTCACACCGACACAGATAGGTCTTATGGCGACGATGGGATAGGAAAGGCCAGGAGTTGGAAGGAAGTGGCCATGGCCTTAATTAAAGCACAGCCCCATGATTTGCCAGGTGCGAAAATGGGAAACCACGGAAAACCATCTTCAGGGCTGCCGACAGTGGGGTAAGAACCCACTATCTCCCGGATGCGAGCTCACAGCCTCGCGCCCCTACGCGCTCGGCCAACTCGCCCGGTATTAATAAATTAGTCATGACATCGACAATGTTAGTAACATCCAAAACAGGACAGTTCTGCAGTGAGGAGATGGTTGTCTCTTTTTAGGTGATGTTTTCTCAGTTTTACACTTTAGTAATTGTTGTTGTGTACAAAATACTCCTCGCGACAGAGTTTTCCTCATAACCTGTACAAAATTTATTTACAAGTTGTGTTTTATATAAGGATTAACATTTGCTATTGATTGTTTCTAACCAGAATGTATAACAGCCTATTTTTTTTACATTTAATTACAGCCATGCCGTTCAAAATGATAACATTCGAATCGTAAGAATTATAAAAATCTATTGACGCAATAATCTTTACAGAATTGTAAAATGTATGGCAAACTTTATTTTTACATCAATAAGCTACATATTTACTAAATTAGATTTAATTACTCAGAAAATTGTGTCACAAGGAGCGTTTTCTCGCGCGTCAAAAAATGTATAAAAAGAAAAATAACTTCTAAAATAAATTAACTGAATGAAATTTATCAGATAGCTTGGTAGTAAGGGTATGTGTATACAAATAAATTTCATTAAATTAGCTTGGAAACTACCAACTTTGAAATTTCAGTCATATCTCCCCCATAAAAAACCGAAAAATTGGACTTATTTGTTTCCTTCCCCGGTATGAGTTCATTTATCAAGGTAAATGTTCCATAAATTTCGAAGTTCTTTGGAAACACTCATGTAAATGCTCGTTAAACAATTGATAGAGGATCTGCTTTTCTTATTTTTTATTTTTTTGCTAGTAGCTTTTCGTCACACCGATACAGATAGATTTTATGGCGACCATAGGAGAGGAAAGGGGTAGGATTTGGAAGGAAGCGTCCGTGGACGTAATGAAGGTACAGCCTCAGCATTTGCCTGATATGAAAATGGGAAACAACCGAAAACCATCTTCAGAGATGCCGACGGTGGGATTCGAAACCACTATCTCCCGGATGCAAGCTCACAGCTGCGCGGCCCTAACCGCACGGCCAACTCGCCTCGTAGGGGGATCTGCTATCTGAGCGACAGCACTAAATGCGGATCATTGATGACCGATTGATTGAACTGAAATTTTGCTTTTCCATAGTTATAAATTACACTCACTAGGAAATAGGATTAGAGTAATTCTCAATAGAGGCTTATCTCTTACTATGAAGTATTATACTGAGAAGTAGTTTCCAGTCACTAGTTGGTGAAGTCAATAACGCGCAGAGGAGGGTATTAAAGACCTTTGACTATGGCACTTTTAACGTTAGTTCGAAAAAGTAGATCTACAGTGGTTTGATGAGAAGCAGTTTGATTACGGAACAGAAGCCACTATACTCATACGTCAAAGATTTCAACAACGGCCGCTTCCTTCCCGCTTCTAGCCCTTTCCTGTCCCATCGTCGCCATAAGACCTATCTGTGTCGGTGCGACGTAAAGCAACTAGCAAAAAAGAAAAGAAACATTTGTTAACATGCTGATGCACTTGTTTAAACATCACTTTCAAGTGAAGTTTTATTCATTCACATTCTTCTATTACGACAGTATTTACAAAAAAAAAGGTCTCATCCCCTCCTTCGCTTATATTCTTCTTGTATTTACTTTTCTTTGATGGTCACGAATATTTTACCTCGTTTGTGTTTTAGTTAAAATTCATTACAGCAGCCCTGAAGACAGTTTTTCGTATTTTCCCATTTTCACGCCAGACAAATGCTGGGTCTGCAGCTTAATTAAGGCCACGGCCGCTTCCTTCTCACTCCTAGGCCTTACCTATTCCACCGTCACCATAGGACATATCTGTGTCGGTGCGACGTAAAGCAAAATGTAGAATTCACTACAGCATATGATAGAACTTTGAAGAAGTGTTCATCATTTTGCCTTTTAAATTAGAGCACGTAGAAAGATTTTCATTCATAATTCGCAGACACTATTTTGAATTGTACATTGGCTGTAGTCCGCCTCTGTGGTGTAGTGGTTAGCGTGATTAGCTGCCACCCCCGGAGGTCCGGGTTCGATTCCCGGCTCTGCAACGAAATTTGAAAAGTGGTACGAGGGTTGGAACGGGGTCCACTCAGCCTCGGGAGGTCAACTGAGTAGAGGTGGGTTCGATTCCCACCTCAGCCATCCTCGAAGTGGTTTTCCGTGGTTTCCCACTTCACCTCCAAGCGAATGCCGGGATGGTACCTCACTTAAGGCCACGGCCGCTTCCTTCCCTCATCCTTGCCTATCCCTTCCAATCTTCCCATCCCCCTACAAGGCCCCTGTTCACCATAGCAGGTGAGGCCGCCTGGGCGAGGTACTGGTCATACTCCCCAATTGTATCCCCCGACCAAGAGTCTGAATCTCCAGGACACTGCCCTTGTGGCGGTAGAGGTGGGATCCCTCGCTGAGTCCGAGGGAAAAGCCGAACCTGGAGGGTAAACAGATGATGATGATGATGATGACATTGCCTGTAATATATTCAATGTGGGGAACGTGTGAGAGAAACTATAATTTGACCACATGACAAAGACATCTCCGTACAGGCCATGAAGGCCCTTGGAGGAGTGGAAGGTAAAGGCTTCCACCATTGTTAACGTGATGGGGTAGAGTGGTTAGCTCTACGCCCGGCCGCCGGCCGCCTTTGCCCCCAGGAATTAACCTGGCACTCCTGTTTGGTGTAGGCTGAGTGAACCTCAGGGCCATATGCACCTCCGGAAGTGGAAATCTCGTTTCTTAAATTTTACGACTTCCTAACGGGGATTCGAACCCACGTCCTTCCGCGCGAACCGAGCTCGCCTTTACCGCCTCGGCCAGACAGCCCCTTTGACCACATGAACCTCGCGAAAATAACGGGTAAACATCCACATGTAATTGAGAATTAAAATGTGTTTTAATTACAGTCTGATTGGATTACTTTGCCATAGAAGGAAATTATAAACGTAAAGTGGATCAGTGCGGATGTTAAAGGCTATGGAACTCTAGACGATATCCACGCAGACACATTTATTGTGGAAAAATGTCAATAAAAAGGAGAATTACGGGATCTAGTATTCTTGAGCCTGGAAATATCCCTTGACGCAGTGCCCTATGAACTGAGATGGGAAACCCGAAGAACCTACGGAGTGCGATAAATTGATATCCTCTGTACTCAGCTCCTTCACCGAAACGTTACCAATAGAGGAAGCTGCGCAACTTGTACTTCAACTCTTTTGAACAGCAAAGCTGGTGTTCACCAGCACTCGGCTTTGTCGCCACTTCCTATCAACTTGCATATTGACACAGCAATAGCTGATAACCACGTGCCACATTCCTGGGATCTGACGTAAGCCGATGACTTTTCTTTCCAACATGCCAAGGTCTAGAGCTGCAAACAAAAATCTCTTAGTGCATATGAAATTAAAAACGAATATTTCTGAAACAGGGTACCTTGACTGCTGTGAATTGCTATTGATGGATAACAACATTACAAGAACTCTATATTCAAGTCCCTGGGCTCAGAATAAACATTAAGTGGATACATGTAGTGAATGTGAACTAATAAAGCGTGGCCAAAATGACCCGATCTCTGATGGGATGCCTTCATTACTAGAGCCCGGATTTTTATGCATTAATAGGTTAGAATGTTAACGTACTGAAGCGAGTAGCAAGTATAGTCTACCTTCACAACGACTATGCTATGGGGTTTGCATAAACTTGAGGGGTACGGCCCATCAGAACCCCTATAATTTATGTTACTCTTGCCACATTATGGAAGAGCGGGTAGCCGACACTTCCTACTTACCAAATTAGTTTGCAGTCTAACCTGTTACTGCATAAAAATCCGGGCTTTAAGCATTACTCTGTCCTTCATGTCCGATCGGTGATCTGATTCCTTCATTAACCTGTCCTTCATGGCTGAACACTCAGAGGACCCCTTCACTATTTCGTCCTTCAATGGCTAATTTATGATTGGTTTATTTTTTGTTCCTTTCTCCAAAACCGATCTCTGAAGGGTTTTCACTATTTCGTTCTTCATGTGTGATTCATATTTGGTTTCCTTCCCCTGATATTAGTTACGAACGTATGAGCACGTTCTGTCGCTCCAAGGAAGAACAATTGAAACTACGACAATAATTTGAATCGTTGAAAAAGTAAAGAGGAAACTTATATGTGTATTTGTTAACAGGAAGTGTCAATTTTAATCATCTAATCTAAACAGCGAACGGGCATTTTTAACATTTCTAAGGACACATAAATAATATTCCCTTTAAATGTGTGTACGTGTCCAAGCCCTGTCCCCTTTTTCTACAGGATCGGGTATGAAATGAGATTGATTATCATAGCAAGTATTTTAGACCGGATGCCTTTACTGACGTCAAACTCATCAGAGGAGTTAATGAGATGAAATTAATGATGTGATATAGGGCCTACGACAGTAGGAAGGGAGAGGTTAAAACCCGGTACCAGTAGAAGTTCTCAAGTCCTTAATAATTCCTAAAAAAATTTCCTTCATATCATGTTATCGTCTTTAATAGCACAGTGACGTTTGGTGAAACAATCTCATTAAGACTTGTGGTCTCCAGGCTGACGATATGTACACCATACATCAAGTGTCCTGTCCTAAAGGAGATCTTCATGCAACAGCTCAGCGTGCAGTTCTGCCTTCTGCCATCCCCTTCATTTTGTGGTAACTTCCTGCTAATCTGATGCTGTCCACTGCGTTCTCCGTCCTCTTTCTGTTATTCTATTTCCTGGTCCTTGCAGTGTGTCCACCAACAAACAATTTCTTCGGAGAAAAGGCTCGTGCTTGTTCCTCTTCCTCATTCTGAGGACATTTGACAGTTTTCTCTGTTCTCCAACTCTCTAACACCATTAATTATTCTTTTTACCCATACTAGCTAACCATTCTCCTCCACAACCACATCTCAAACACCTACAGTCTCTTTTCTTTCTCAGACTTCAGCGTACATGTCTTGGCTCCACATAGCGCTATACTCCAAACTATACATTTCACCAGTGTCTTCCTCAGGCTAATGTCCATGCATTCATAGAAAAGTATTTTCTTTCTTTCTTTTTAAGGCCTTCTAATAATAAGTAATATTATTTATTTTATGTCCTATTAACTACTTCTACAGTTCTCGGAGACGCCGAGGTGTCGGAATTTAGTCCCACAGGAGTCTCTTTACGTGCCAGTAAATCTACCGACACGAGGCTGACGTATTTGAGCACCATCAAATACCATCGAACTGAGGCAGGATCTAACCTGTCAAGTTGGAGTCAGAAGGCCAGCGCCTCAACCATCTGAGCCACTCAGCCCGGCGAAGGCCTTCTTGGTCATGGTGATACTTGTTTTGATCTCCATGCTGCATCTCATACATTCCGTAATCAGTCGCCATTGACCTGCATGTAGGGCTATCGCCCAGATTACAGATTGCCCATCAGTTGTTTTCCTACTCTGATCTTAAATGACCGGGCGAGTTGGCCGTGCGGTTAGGGACGCGCAGCTGTGAGCTTGCATCCGGGAGATAGTGGGTTCGAACCCCACTGTTGGCAGCCCTGAAAATGGTTTTCCGTGGTTTCCCATTTTCACACCAGTCAAATGCTGGAGCTGTACCTTAATTAAGACCTATCTGTGTCGGTGCAACGCAAAGTAACTAGCAAAAAAAAGATGTTAAATGATTTCAAAGAAGTTGGAAATTTATCAAATTTTGCATTTTTCATTTTCCTATAAAATAATATTTGCCCCCATTTTTCCTCTTAAATTCTAACATTACCTTCATTTCAAGTTTCGTACTTTCAAAAACTCCACTCAAGATTATTTGTCTACTAAAGTAATTTCAGACTCTCTCCACTGTCAGCTCGAAACATTCCGCATAGTCTAGATGTTCGTCTCCTTACATTCGAGTCTTCCCAGCCAAAAATTTGGACATTTTTGTAATTACTTCTTTGTCGGAAATTACCCAGAAAAAACCGTGCTTCTTTCCTCTGTATCTCTCCCAGTTCTTGTATCGAATATTCCTAGTGAGGATTCCTTACTCCAACACCTAAATACCCTCATAACAATACGAAGAGATGTGTAACCGTTATTTAACGTCCCGTATATGTGATTACCGCAATGGAGATCGTTCCCCCTATTTTAACACCTAGGTACTTACAGTGATACCCATGCATTAATGTCATCCTACCGACACAGTAATTTAAAAGACGTCTCCTGTTTGTCAAACTTTCAGCCTGTTTTATCCCTTTAACCGTCTGCTGTCTTTCTCACGAACTTGTCGAGGATTCTTTGCAGGTACTCACAATCCTATAACTTATATATCATCCACCTCGAAAATGTTTGAATGAGTATATGTATCCCTATCTTGATATTTTCCCTATTTTACACCGACCACTATACTCTTCGTCTGACTCCTATTAACGCTTAAATCTGAGATCGATAGCTGTAGTCGCTTAAGTGCGGCCGGTGTCCAGTAATCAGGCGATAGTGGGTTCGAGCCCCACTGTCGGCAGCCCTGTTTTCCGTGGTTTCCCCATTTTCACACCAGGCAAATGCCGGGACTGTACCTTAATTAAGACCACGGCCGCTTCCTTCCACTTCCTAGGCCTTTCCTGCCCCATAGTCGTCATAAGACATATCTGTGTCGGTGCGACGTAAAGCAAATAACAAAAAAAAAAGAATAACGCTTAAAGTCAAGCTTGTGAGGTAGGTACTTATAAAAAATCACATCCAAGGTGATTGATTAAGTAATAGGAACTCACCTATGTCTCTTGTGCTTGTATGAGGAATACTTAACCACAGCACCAGACACCTTTTACCGTCCAAAGAATTGCTCTGAGCGCCAGTTTGCACATAAGATTTAATGTACTGTTCATACTGATTGCCACAACTCATCTCTTATCGAACAGTCCGGCTCCATGGCTAATTGGTTAGCGTGCTGCCCTTTGATCACAGGGGTCCCGGGTTCTATTCCCGAAGGGTCGGGAATTTTAACCAACATTGGTTAATTTCGCTCAAACGGGGGCTGGGTGTATGTGTTGTCTTCATCATCATTTCATACTCATCACGACGCGCAGGTCGCCTACGAGAGTCAAAGTGAAAGATCTGCATCTGGTGAGCCGAACATGTCCTCGGACACTCCAGGCACTAAAAGCCATACGCTATTTCATTTCATTTCTTATCAAACATATGTATTTTATGACTTACTTTCCGTGATTTTCTTTTTATACGCCAGTTGCTTTAAATGGCGTCAGTTTAAGACTAGAGTTATTTCTCTTGTACATATTAATTCAGTATTTAATGTTTCTATATTTCTGCTCTTATTTTATTAATTTTTATATATTAAGTCTTTCAGGTCATAAGTCCACTTTGAACTTGAAAAAGAAGTATTAATGGGCTCTAAATTACGATTGCTGCTCAACTTCCTGATGAAAAACCTACAACCTGTGTTCCAGTCATTGACCGGGTCAGGGAATAAATGAATCATATATAGGGTATTAGTACGATGGGGTCGCTACTCCCGAAGTGATTTATTAATAACTGATAAATGCTATGAAAAGAGAATGGATCGTGTCGCTGGAATGAAAGATGGCAGGGAAAACCGGAGTACCCCGAGAAAAACCTGTCCCGTCTCCGCTTTGTCCAGCAAAAATCTCACATGGATTGACTGGGATTTGAACCACGGTATCCAGCGGTGAGAGGCCGACGCGCTGACAGCAGAGGCACGGAAGCTCTTAACTTCTTAATAATGTTTTTTTTAGATATTAAGTTCTTCCCGACATCTGTTATTTTTAATAATTAACTAGCGAATGTATCCGTGCTTCGCTACGGTATTCTACATTGTATTCGAATATCGAAGTAAATAGTGTGCATGCAGTAAATAAGATTGTTTTAAAATTGCATGTCTCTTAGCGTTATCCGAGAAAGAGCATGGGGAGGTCCCCGTACGTTGTTTCCAATGTAAAGTGTTTGTTATGGATTTGTGATATAACGGCAGGCTCACTTGCCTACTGACATTCACAACCGAGTTGGGAAGTTTACATTATAATTGCAGGCCCCATTGCCTACTATGCGGACATAATCGATTTGGGGAGTTTTCGTTTTCCAGACAGATTACAGTTTTTATTATAATGGCAGGCAATTACCCTACTATCACTCGAAATTGAGTTGTGCAGTTATCATTATAATGCCAGGCCCATTTTTCTACTTCCAGCCAGCTTACTGCCAGTCACACCAAATTGGTGAGTTTCCATCAAAATAGCAGGCCACTATGCCTAATGCCAGTCACATTTTAGATGAGGACATTTCTTTATAATGGCGGGCACCCTTGCCTACTGCCAAACACAATCGGGTAGGGGAGTTTTAAACAAAACTGCATGCTCACTTGCCTTCTGCAAGTCAAATCGAGAAGTGAACTATTCATTACAATTGTAGACCTTCCTTACTAATGGCAGTTACACAGGAGTTGGAGAAGGAACCCTTTCATACTGCCAGTCAAAGTCGGTGTGGGGAGTACTGATTACAATAGCAGACCCACCCTTTCTCGATCGCTACAAATCGACATCAGTGAATATATATAGATCGACATACGAAAGTATATGCGTGTTTACAATATTGAAGACCTTCATTTACAGATTAACTGCTACTAAACGTACGTCATATCGACAAAGGATTATACCATAAGACACGCCGTATTTAGTGGCCTAAATGGCTGGTCCTATGATATGTCATCTATTCTTGGGTCAGATTGAGTTAGCAACGTGGAACAGGGTAACGTTCTTGTAAGATAATCTCACATTACATTACTTTTCGGATAATTATGTGACAGCTACATACATAGCATTTGGCTCATATATGGCTACTGGGTGGGCCAATTTTCGTGAAGAGTTTGATGATTCTGTATTTCATATAAGTAATCGAAGGTATGAATTATGCATGTGAAAATTCCAAATTGACTTAACATCCATTAATAGAGAAAAATCAGACGTAAAAGGGATACAGATACGGCAAAAAGTTATAAGACCAAGGTTGTAGATCATTCCAAATTGAACGGAGATTGTGCAATCCGTTATGTGATAGGAATTTCCGAAGGTCTGCACCATCATTAAAATTGCCTGCATATTTCGATATTCTTCGGGGATAAAAAGTGAAAAATTTAAAGATCTTGGATGTTTTCCGTTCGTTACAGGCTAAAACGTATAATTTTGTCAAATTTCAATTATCTTCTTTTTCTTCTGGCAGATTATGCCGCAATCTGGATTTCGGGCGAGGCGGGTAAAAATTAGGACTTTTAGGAAACTAAACCAAAAATTATGCAGATGGTCATTATTACCCCTTAAACGGAAAGCTGTACGAAAATTTCGCCAAAATAGTCAGTGTAGAGGCACACAGTCGTTACGATTTGATTTATATAGATAAGGAATCTGCTCCATGTAAAACACCTTTTTGGCTATGTCCGCTGGACTTAACCTGCAAAACTGACCATTTATGATATCTCCCTTATTAATCCTCCTGACGACAAAATGCACATGAAAAAAAGGTTTAGAAGTGGAATTCCATCAAGTTTGGTCTATTTCCAGTCAGGTTGGTCTTCTTCTGTATATATTGTAGAAGAATAAAATCACCATTTCGGTTCCCTATAAACCGCCAATCCATTCCGGAACATGAAATGTTATTTACGTTTAAAACCTACCTTTGGACAGGTGGATGCTAAATATGAATTTTGGTTCGAATGTCTTCAGTAGTTTTCAAGTTGTAAGGAATACGCTTTACACCCACCCGCTCGTGAGTTAAGTCCGATGGGACTTGTACAAAAAAACGGTCCGTTAATGATATCTCCCTTATTAATCCTCGTATCGAAATGATGCACATGAAAAAAAAGGTTTAGAAATTAATTTCTACCAAGGCAGGTAGATTTAAATTAACGTTGGTTGTGTATATTTTGTGGAAGTGCAAAATCACTGTTTCGGTTTCGTATAAACCCCCAGTCAGTTCAGGGATTTAGAAACAATATTTGCCCTAAAACCTATCAAGGACAGGTGTATTCTAAATATGAGTCTTGGTGGAAATACATCCAGTAGTTTGTAGCACTCGCGTACATACGGCGTAATTAAGGAAGAAAATAATACAGTTAAGAAAGTTGAAAGTAATAGAAAATGGATTATAACTGAGGACAGCCGGATAACGACAAATATGTAAATGCCAAGTTAATGTATTGGAAAATCAAATGCCCGTCAATAAATTATGCCAGTGTGAGTTATGGATATAATAAAGCGGTAACAGAGGAGAAATTTTGGTCCATTGATTCCTAGGTAAACAAATAATAAGAAAATGACTAATGGTGTTATTACTTAATTTATTCGAAGGCGGTTATAACATCCAACGATATTCCGCCAATATCCCGCAGATAGGCCCATTGACGCCTCTCTTGCCTTCTACCCAAGGAACAACCACGAATTTAAAAGCATGATGAGGAAAATGGCAATACGTTACTTCTCTGCTGGCATGCAGTCAGAGACGTTGCCATGGTAACCTGTAGGTTCGTTGTCGGTCACTCAGGTGGTGGTGGTGGTGATTATTGTTTTAAGAGGAAGTACAACTAGGCAACCATCCTCTATATGACACTAATCAGAGGGAAAATATGGAAGGGGTCCGACACTTCGAAAAATGAAGATGTCGGCGAAAGAAAGACAAGGGCCACGAAGCCCTCGCAAACCTAATAGCATCGGGGTCCGAAAAGAACAAGAGTTGACCAAGAGAGGTCCGATGGGATAGATGACAGTGAGGAGCCTGGCACAAGTAAGTGGAAGCAATGCCAGGACTCAGCTGAGGGCCCCGTGTTCGCCAACCCACGCTCCAAAATTTAGAGCCCCTGGGGCCCCTTTTAGTCCCCTCTTACGACAGGCAGGGGATACCGTGGGTGTTATTCTACCGCCCCCACCCACAGGGGGATGTCGGTCACTCAATGCAGAGCATGGTACCAGCAGAAAATTGTAAATTTCTCCGTCATGTAAAGAGTAAGGTAAATTATGAACATAACGAAAGTTGTTTATAATGAAGAGACGTTTCACGTACGGTAAACGAAATTTACAGAAAATCAATAGTATAAGAGAAAATGGAGGAAAACCATTCTGGTTTTCCTATAAACCCCCCGTCTATTCAAAGATTTTAAAATGATATGCATATTGAAACCTTCCCCGGGATGAGTATACTCTAAATATGAA
The DNA here is from genome assembly GCF_040414725.1 of Anabrus simplex. Classification (NCBI taxonomy): domain Eukaryota; kingdom Metazoa; phylum Arthropoda; class Insecta; order Orthoptera; family Tettigoniidae; genus Anabrus; species Anabrus simplex. The sequence goes on along the minus strand of NC_090269.1, from coordinate 114,543,200 downwards.
GTTTAGTTGAGATCTATCCAGCCGTTTCGACGTGATGGTGGAAGAACCATTCTGGTTTTCCTATAAACCCCCGTGTATTCAAAGATTTTAAAATGATATGCATATCGAAACCTTTCCCGGGAGGAGTATACTCTAAATATGAAGTTTGGCTGAGAGCTATCCAGCCGTTTCGACGTGATGCTGGAAAAACCATTCTGGTTTTCCTATAAACCCCCGTGTATTCAAAGATTTTAATATGATATGCATATCGAAACCTTCCCCGGGGGGAGTATACTCCAAACATGAAGTTTAGTTGAGATATATCGAGCCGTTTCGACGTGATGGTGGAAAAACCATTCTGGTATTCCTATAAACCCCCGTCTATTCAAAGATTTTAAAATGATATGCATATCGAAACCTTCCCCGGGATGAGTATACTCTAAATATGAAATTTGGTTGAGATATATCCAGCCGTTTCGACGTGATGGTGGAAAAACCATTCTGGTTTTCCTATAAACCCCCGTGTATTCAAAGATTTTAAAATGATATGCATATCGAAACCTTCCCCGGGAGGAGTATACTCTAAATATGAAGTTTGGTTGAGATCTATCCAGCCGTTTCGACGTGATGGTGGAAAAACCATTCTAGTTTTCCTATAAACCCCCCGTGTATTCAAAGATTTTAAAATGATATGCATATCGAAACCTTCCCCGGGATGAGTATACTCTAAATATGAAGTTTGGTTGAGATCTATCCAGCCGTTTCGACGTGATGGTGGAACAAACAGACAGACAAACAAACAGACACGAACAATTTTATTTATATAGATGTATAGTAAATAAGCCACCTGTAATTGGAGAAACATCTCTGTTGCTGGTATGAAATAAATAAATTATTGAGCTACCGCGGTGCGCTCTCTTGGCTATGGTATGTACTATGAAGCTAAAGCTAAAATCATAGAGTTATGACTGACCCTCAGCAGACTCAGTCCAATAATCCCGACTGAGATGGTGTACATGACGGAAAGAATTGTAAAGTCCATCTGGCCACGCGCAATCTAGCCGGTGTTCTTTACTGCAACATCATATAGACTGTTGGCCAGAGCCATTAAACGGCGAAGCATTGAGAGTCGTTCCTTTTCCAGACTTTAAAAAGACTTTAGAGTAAAAGTCATTTCTACAACTGATCATGCACGACATTTGCAGTAAAAAAGCGCCGTATGTAATAAACTGCCACATGTAACGGTAATGAGTGGTAACTAGGCACGATACGCCCTCTCCAGTCCTACCTCGCAGTAATGGTCCACACTAGGTTTTATATTTTCCCTTACAGCTCTGCAAACACGGCATCCGCTCTTGTCATGTTCTCTCCTTCTCTTCCTCTTCCTCGTCTCCCGATTTCAGTCATTCAGCCCGGCTGACTCTTTATCTTAGATGTCCCGTCATATTCCTTCCTCGACTTTTATTCCCCTTTCCCCAGCGGCCTTCCTCGCTCCTCCTCTAAATGCTCTGTTGAATTCCTCCTTTCATTCAGCGTTGGTCCCTGGACGAACAGCGCACAGCAGAGTCCTTATCTGCTGCCCCTGCATTACGTCTTCCCGCCAAACATATTGTGTTGCTCTCTCCAAGATTTGAATAAAAAGGGAATCTATATGAAAATAACCAACATCTAGCAACACCAACCTCATTTTAGAACAAAATTAAAGCCAGTTTATTTGAAATTTAATTTCCTCCTTCAATAATGATGCTAATGTGTATATCGTGAAGTGCTGTGTTCTCGGATTTCGTAAAATTAGATATTTCATAATTATGTAATTAGCAAGTAGCAATTCTATGAACAAAAATATTAATGTTTTATACTGTCTGGATGAATAATCTCAAGGTAACTATATTAAACTAGTCAAACTGATTTATGATATAAGAAAGAAGGTTGGACGGGAAGAATGAAAGAATGCAATATAATGAGAGGAAGGTGGAGAAATGACCTCGTAGGATGATTATGGACCTTTGGATGGGTGATTATAGATTAACTAGAAGAATCGTTCAGCTATACGTAGATGCTAAGAGAAACAAAAGTGCACCATTGAGATGAAGCACGATCATTTGAATTATTATAACGTAATATTCGATAAAATAGGAGAAAACACTACACTAATAACTAGAGCCCGGATTTTTATGCATTCATAGGCTAGAATGCAAACTTTCTGAAGTGAGTAGCAAGTATAGTCTACTTTCACAACGACTGTGTTACGGGTTTGCATAAACATAGGGGTAAGGCCCATCGGAACCCCTATAATTTATGTTACTCTTGCTACATTATGGAAGAGAGGGTGGCCGACACTTCCTACTAACCAAATTAGTTTGCAGTCTAACCTGTTACTGCATAAAAATCCGGGCTTTGCTAATAACGTATTGTTTTATATTACTATTCTCAGTGAGAATAGATGTTGATATCCTCATGTTAATTTAATTGTTCATTTCAAACGCATAAGAATACATCCAGTCAGTGAACATATTATTTCCCATACCTCACTGGCACTGCATTGTTTTAAAATTAGCTTTATTGCAGCCAACTGGTCATGTTAAAGGCTTCAGTGTGCAATGAGTTATTATGAATGCTTAAAGGGAAATGAAATGAAATGAAATGGCGTATGGCTTTTAATGGTGGGAGTGTCCGAGGACAGGTACGGCTCGCTAGGTGCAGATCTTTTGATTTGACGCCCGTAGACAACATTCGCGTCATGATGAGGATGAAATGGTGATGAAGACGACACATACACCCTGTCCCTGTGCCAGCGAAATTAACCAACGACGGTTGAAATTCCCGGTCCTGCCGGGAATCGAACCCGGGTCCCCTTTTGCCAAAGGGAAGCACACTAACCATTTAGCCACTGGGCCGAACTTCATACAGGAATATATATTAAGTTATTTCAGTGTTCGGGTAGATCATACTTTGGTCAATTAAGCTGTTTTCTCCGTTGTTGCAGAATGTGATCTGTTGTGTGCCACATTGTTTGTCGCAAAGTGTACATACTTAGTCCTTGTCAGGATCATGGAATTTGACATTTCTTGTTTTATTATTGAAGCTGTGAACGTCAAGTCTTAGCTCCAGGTTCTCTTTTGTCCATCTGCAACCTCAATCTATCAGTCGCTACTGATCTGCATTTAGGACAGTCGCCCCAGATAGCAGATATATGTTGTTTTCCTAGCTTTTTCTTAAATCACTGCAAAGAAATTGGAAATTTATTGAACATCTCCTTTGGTAATTTATTCCAATCCCTAACTCCCCTTCCTATCAACGAATATTTTCCCCAGTTTGTCCTCTTGAATTCCAGCTTTATCTTCCTATTGTGAACTTTCCTACTTTTCAAGACACCACTCGAACGTATTCGTCTACTAATGTCATTCCACGCCATCTCTTCACTGACAGCTAGGAACATATCACTTGGTCGAGCTGCTCTTCTCCTTTCTCCGAAGTCTTCCCAGCTCAAACTTTGCAACATTTTTGTAACGCTACTCTTTTGTCGGAAATCACCCAGAACTAATCGAGCTGCATTTATTTGGATTTTTTCCAGTTCTTGAATCAAGTATTCCTAATGAGGGTCCCATACGCTTGAACCATACTCTAGTTGGGGTCTTATCAGAGACTTATATGCCCTCTCCTCTACGTCCTTACTACAACTCCTAAATACCCTTTATTTACAATCATATTTATGTGATTATCCCAATGAAGATCTTTCCTTATACATTAACCCCTAGGCACTTACAATGATCCCCAAAAGGAACTTTCACCCCATCAACGCAGTAATTAAAACTGAGAGGACTTTTCCTATTTGTGAAACTCACAACCTGACTTTTAACCCCGTTTATGATCATGCCATTGCCTACTGTACATCTCACAACATTATCGAGGTAATTTTGCAGTTGCTCACAGTCTTGTAACTTATTTATTACTCTGTACAGAATAACATCATACGCAAATAGCCTTATCTCTGATTCCAATTCTTTGTACATATCATTCATATGTATAAGAAAACATTAAGGTGCAATAATACTGCCTTGAGGAATTCACCTCCTAGTTATTACAGGGGCAGATAAAGCTTCGCCTACTCTAATTCTCTGAGTTCTATTTTCTAGAAATATTGCTTCTCATTCAGTCACTCTTTTTTCTAGTCCAGTTGCACTCATTTTCGCCAGTAGCCACTTGCACCCTTCTGTTGATCTCCATATCCAAACTAACACGTTCAGGGATATTGAAAAAATTCACTTACACTTGGAAAATTGTTAGAAATAGAAACTCCTTACTTCTGTTTCCTCCAATATGCCACCTCTGCATTAAAGAAGTACATTCGTTTTAATTATGGCGTAGTTTTAAAATACACACATTTACTGAGCTCACGAAATGAGCTCTACTTTTACTACAAGTACCCACACATTTTAATATTTGCCTTCATTTTTGCTGCGAGAACGGCGTAAGACTTTTTATAACGGCTGAATAAAAAGTTTTATTAAAACAAGTAGAGGTAGCGGTTAATAGAAATTGAAATGAGAAGCTTGGTACTGAAACGAGGGCCCATGTCTTATTGCGCTGGACTCAGTTAGATCCAATCTTACCCAGCTTTGAATACCCGTTACTCTTTTCATATAAACATCAAAGGGAGAGTCTGAGCTAATATTACTTATGTACGTCTATCAATAGAATTCCTAAGATGATGCAAGTAGTTCAAAGATGTATCCTGCATCTTTGAGGGTTATCAGTATTAGATTTATAGTTTTATAGAATTCTTAAGCCATTTCGGCATGTAATTTTGTTGAACCTTCAATTGTTATTCTACTTCTTGCGCTTCTTCATGTTTCCATAGAGTACTTGAATGCCCAGTGTTCTACTTTAAGGACAGTATCCTAACCCCATTCTTCCAAAAAAGTCAAGATTAATTTCAATGGATTTATTATAAAATGAGACGTCTTCGTGCTACATGTGGGTATTCCGTGCTTAATACTTTAAAACACTTAATTTCCTTTCGTTTGAACTTAGCGCTGAAACGATAAAGTTTAGGTATGCCTAAGCAGAGTTGTGTTTTAAAAAAGCCATCAAATGGTTCTCTTATTTTATTTCATTTTGAGATACTCTGCGTCGCACCGACACAGATAGGTTTATGGCGACGATGGGATAGGAAAGGACTAGGAGTGTAAAGGAAGTGGCCATGGTCTTAATTGAGGTACAGCCCCAGCATTTGCCTGGTGTGAAAATGGGGAAGCACGGAAAACCATCTTCGGGGCTGCCGACAGTAGGGCTCGAACCCATTATCTCTCGGATTCAAGCTCATATCTGCGCGGGCCTAACCGCACAGCAAACTCGCCCGGTGTTTTATGTATTAATAACTAGCAAATGTACCCCCGCTTTGCTACGTTTATCTACATTGTATACGGATATCGAAGTAAATTACTGTACACTCAGTGAATAAGGCTTTTTTATTACACGTCTCTTAGCGTTATCCAAGAAACAGTATGGGGAAGTCACCATACGTTGTTTCCAATGTAAAGTGCGAGTTGCAGTGTTGTGATGATAACGACAGGCTAACTTCCCTATTGCAATTCACAATCGAGTTGGGAAGTTTTCATTATCACAGAAGGCCCCCTTGTATTCTGTGAGGTCATAATCGGTTTGGGGAGTTTTCGTTAGAATGGTAGGCCCCCATTCCTACATCCAGAAACAATCAGGTAGGTTTTTTTTTAGAAAATTGCATGCTCCCTTGCCTTCTGCCAGTAAAATCGAGACGGGAATTATTCAATACATTGGTAGGCCCTCCGTACTAATGCTAGTTACACAGGAATTGCAGAAGGACACCATTCCTAGTGCCAGTCAAAGTCGATGTGGGGAGTATTGATTAAAAATTGTAGCGATATAATTATTGGGACTATGTGGAATTACCACTACACCCGAAATTCAGTTCATGTGGAATTTAAAAAAAAAAGGAAGTAAGTAGTTGGCGCCAGGTAAGGCAACACAGCGATAACTAATTGTTGTGCAATTAAAGTCCTATTGGAGCAAATTGTAAAATGACGCTGGGCTGTTTCCTCACCATTGGGTATTCGGTGGAACTTTGTTGTTATAAACTTGGTATTGGTTGGTTCGCCAGCTGACTGTCAACTGTTTATCGCGGCGCGCCCTGGTGTAAGCCGCTGCATCCGTGGCTGTTGTGCTCCAGCTTCGCTACAGACAAGATGTCTTGGCTGTGGCCTCCTGTTACAACGGCCAGCAAGCGATCCATGTGCATCTTCAAACCACCCTAATGTGTGATTTCGGTCAAGAATTTAATTCTGTTTAGCAGTGGGTGGTTAAAGTTTTGACTGTGTGTGTGTGTATTTTGCCTTAAAAGTTAAGTTTAAGGTGACGGTTCTCTTCGCCATTGGAGCATGCCGGATTAAATAGAAATAACGCCACCACAGTTGTAACTAGTGAAGTATTATTAAATAGCCTCAGAACCTTGGTAAGTGCAACTTTATATGTTATACAAAATATCTTGACCAGATTGTACTGCATCACTTTTTTCAAGTTGCTGCTACACGCATCCAAAATGTCGGCTCGGCATGAAATATTAATTATGTTTTTTTGGACTGAAGGTACCATTCGCCTTCCGACCATGTTAAGGCATATGAACTGAATTTTTTTGAGGTTGAAATTATTTAATTCCGCAAGATTTAACCATGCCCAACCAATTATGTTACATTTGGGCGAGTGAATAATTTCAACTGAACGAACATACTTTTACGTCGCGAGAGCCGTGTGGTTTCAAACGATCTGCTCTTAACTGAAGCTGTGATAAATTTACTTGCTGTATTTGGGGGACCAGTGTTGCTCACGTCCGTAGGTTTAACCCAAAGATACGCTACACGTGTCCCCTGGGTGGTGCTAAGCGAGCAACAGCCTTCTGGCTGCCAAATAATCTTAGTGATCTCCTGGCCAATTTACATATCAATATCATGAGGAAGTCTAACACAAATAGTCCTTTTAAGAACTCACACTTCAGAAGAATTGGAGCCGGTATCCACATAAGCAGATCGAAGGGGTAATACTCATCTAAAATTGCTCTAGAAAACAACATTAACGTAATTGCCATTCAGGAAACGTATACAGAAGATATAGGCCAAGTAAACTCACGAGGAAAATTTCCAGGATGTGATCTCATAGGGGTAACATATCGTAAAGTGTATGGTATAGCTACATATGTTCACAGTACTATAGAGAATGCCTATCTGATTTCTGCTAACACCAACTACGACATCCACACCGTTGTCATAGATGTAAGTGGGACAAAAGTCATAAATGTTTACAAACCACCTGCGGATCAGTGGCCTCCTTCTGTAGTCCCAATTTACTCACATCCGTCTGTTTATCTTGGTGATTTCAATAGCCAACATACTGAATGGAAATATAGTGTTAATGACGACAATGGCGAGGCTCTGGTCACCTAGACCGATGCACATCACATGCACGTTATTTTTTATGTGAAAGACTTGTCTATTATTAGATCAGCTTTATGGAAACGTGACTACAACCCTGATTTTTGCTTTGTATCAACGGATGATAATTGTCTGCCCCTACCAACATCACGCAAAGTCCTAGGTGCCTTTCCTCAACGTCAACGCAGACCACTCATTATTGAAACAAGTGTGAAAATGCCCTTCATCACTTCTACTCCACGACCGCGGTGGAATTTCCGAAAGGCAAATTGGCCTGAAGTTTCTGAGAATCTCTGGGTTGGATTCCACCTTTTAGTGAAAATTATGAGCGATTTGTGGGTGCAGTGACCAGTATAGCAAAGAAGTTTATTCCTAGAGGTTTTAGGAAGGAATATATTCCTGGATGGAATCTAGCCAGCGAAAAATTATACGAAGCGTTCCTCATAACTGGTGACCATGAAATATCAAATGAACTACAGCACAGCCTTGACGTCTCAAAAAGACAGAAATGGATTGAAACTGTCGAGAATATCGACTTCAAACACTTAAGCAGGAAAGCATGGTCCCTTCTTCGAATACTGGGAGGTGGAAACAAAATATTACGTGATAACACCATCAGTCCAGATACTATAGCCTCACACACGGTGTCAACATCAAAAACACCGAAACAAAGAGATCACACCATCAAGATTAAACAAGAGCTTAAAGTCTTAAAAGCAAAGTGTCAGGTGGATAATGAAGTATCTTTCCCATTCACATCAGAGGACATTTCAAAGGCACTAAAAATATTAAACAATTTAAAGCTCCAGGCATTCATGGTACCCACCCAGAATTCCTGCTCCATTGTGGAAAATATGAAAAAATATGGCTTGCACGCTTATTCTCTGATATCCTGCAAAAAGAGAACATACCTCCTGCACTTAAAAGAACAAAGATTATCGCCATATTGAAACCAGGCAAACCAAACGACTTACCTAAAAACTACAGACCTATTGCACTACTCAGCACAGTGTATAAGCTACTGGAAATACTTCCGTACAATAGGATAAGAACTATAATTCTTGAACAAGTGCCTATGAAACAAGCTGGATTTCGACCAAATCGCAGTTGTGTTGATCAAGTGCTATCACTGACCACCCACACTGAAGCCGGATTCCAGAAAGGCCTTAAGTCATCACTTGCATTCATTCACCTGACATCTGCTTACGACACTGTCTGGAGGCATGGCATGATCTATAAATTCCTACGCAAAATACCTTGTAGAAGAAAAGCCAGACTTGTGGATAACATGCTAACGAATCACAGATTCCAAGTAATTTTGGGGAACACCATGAGTAATAAGAAGAAACTTGACAATGGGCTGCCTCAAGGCTCTGTCTTGGCCCCACTTCCCTTCAGCCTCTATATCTCTGACATGCCTGCAACAATTTCAAGAATGCTTGGCTATGCAGATGACTGGGCAATTGCTATTCAGGACATACATATATAAAATACAGAACACACCCTAACTATTGATTTATGCATTCTTGAAGAATACTTCCGAAAATGGAGGCTGAAGCCGAACCCAAATAAAACTACAGTGACATGTTTCCAATTATGCAATAAGCTAGCTAATCCTGAACTAGAATTGTACTTGGGTAAAAATAGCTTGACCCTCACCAATGAAGCAAACTATCTGGGGAAGTCTAGAAACAACATACTTCAGAAACTGTGTGGCACTATATGGGTTTCGTCAGCCGACACTTAACGCACCACCACCCTCAGTTTGGTCTACTCAACAGCTGAGTACTGTTCTCCAGTGTGGCTCAATAGCAACTATACCAAGCTTGTCGATGCCCAATTGAATCAGGCAATGAGAATTGTATCTGGCACAGTAAAATTAACATCTACATTGCGGTTACCAGCACTGAGTCACATTCCACCAGCGGAAATCAAAGGCAAACACGACTTACTCAGGGAGTATAAGAAGATAAATGAAACGACCAGCTACCAATATACCAGGACATCATTGCTGCTGAAGCCAGACGTTTACGTTCGTGGAAAGCCTCCATGCGGACAGCGAGACACCTAGTGACCAATAATTTCAACCTCTTACAAACCTGGTAGGAAGAATTGGTAAGAAACATTCCATGTCAGCTGCAAGACAGCATCACCAAGTGGCTTTCACCTACCCCAGAAAACGTGGTCAACGCTGAACAGGATAAGAACAAACCATGGCAGATTTCCAGATCTTCTCTAAAAGTGGGTACATATACCTTCGCCAGAATGCAATTGTGGTGCTCCCAGAGAGACCAAACGGCACATAGTGAATGACTGCCCGACATATTCCTAAAGTGGCAACTTCAGTGACTTTGTGGAAGCAGGTCAGCTGTAATAGACTTTGTTAACAACTTGAAAGTCAAACTGTAAATAATGTAAATACGTACTTTATTTTTGACTAATATTGATATGTACAGCCAAACGCTAAATATTAATAATAATAATAATAATAATAATAATAATAATAATAATAATAATAATAATAATAATAATTTAAAATTTCTCTCGGTGGAATGTAAAGAAACAAGGTAACGGTTTTAAAACGTGTTTAGTCTGTGTGTATAATTATCCTCATAAATGCCACTGAATATTTAAACTTATGTAACGTTTGTTAATTTTAAACCCGAGTGAACACTGAAGGTGCGTTGGGCTGAATTTTATTCCAATTTCTTTTATTAATTCAATTTCTTCTTTTGGAGTTTTTATTATTATTATAAATTTTCCTTCATTTAAATTTCGATTGATGGCTACTGTTTATGAAACTGCTCTCCATTTAATTGCATTGCTGCGGTATGCTTCCGTCCTTTGTTTACTTGATAACGGTTTGATTAGCGCGCATTGTTGCGGCGTAGGTCAGTGTTGTAAGAAGACTTGAGATGTTCTGACGCTCCTTATTGTGTGGTTGGCCGTTGGTGTGATGAACTGGGTCACGGGATAAGTGTTTATTTCTTTTATATTTTTGTGTTTCCTTATGACTGTTTTCTTTTAAATTTTAATTTTTTCGACGTGGGCTCATTTTTTATTCAAATTTTAGCCTACATTATGTTACTTCACGACATTATCGTTCTGTTTGTGAATGCGGATAGATGGTTTCAATTAAAACGTTTCCGTGTTCACTGAGGTATCTCAAACCATGCAATTATTAATAATGGTTGGCTTTTAATTGTTTTATAACAAACTGATAAATTGTAAATGGTCAAATTGAAGGGACGCGCATACCCAGTAAAGTGAACCTATGAATTAAAAATTACAAGAGTACTCATTAAATCCTCTAAAACAAAACAAAGGTTCCGAGCTCGAACGGTATTTGTCATGGGTTCAAATTTAAATGTCAACTCAAGTTAATTACTTTTAAAATATCGTATTGTACCTTATTAATGGGTTGAGGTTGTAGACATTCTAACTTTGGTGACCACGCTTGGTGTGGTAGTTCTCTTGAAAATGAGCTTTGTCATTAATTTCTTTTTAAAATTTAGTTGATTTCAATTTGATTTATACATTTGTATTGGACCACACACCCTTCTTGTTGAATTTCTTAAATAGTATTAAAATATGGTCCTTAAGTGTGACGGTGAGTGTTATTGTAGTGGGCTGCTCTATCCTTTAACTCCTTCCTCCCTCTGTTATGGTCATTGACCGATTGATTTTGCCCAGGTTCCATCACTTCCCCACCCTGTGTTTGTGTTTTTATCGAGGCCCTTAACTCAGTAGTAGGCGTGATTTCGCACTGGGAGACGCCTCTTATCTCTTTGGTGGTTGTGCTAACAATTGAAGGCCTGGGTTGCGGTGTTGGGCCGCCTGTCGTTTGATTGCCCCTTCTTCTATTGTTGGTATGCCACAAAAAGCAGACGCCCTTCTAATTACTGTCAATATCGATATGTAATGTATTAATTATAATGACAGGCACAGCCCCTCTAGATCGCGACATATCAACTTCAATGAATATAATATAGATCGACGTACGAATGTATATGCATGTTTACAATATTGCAGATATACATTTTTAGAATAACTGCTGCTAAACGATACTTTATATGGATAAATGGATTGCACCATAAGACGTCACTTTTAGCTGTCTAAATGGTTGATTCTATGGCATTTCCTCGTGTCTTTCCTATTTATGGGTTAGAATGAGTCCGAAACTTGGAACAGGGAGAAATTTGGGTAAGGTTTTCACTCACTGCATTACTTTTCGGATACTTATGTAACAGATAGACACAAAATTTGGCTGACATATATCTACTGGGAGGACCAATGTTGCCGAATTTTCGGACTCTGACTTTCCTATGTGTGTGTGTCAAACTATGAATTATAAGTGTAAAAACTGCAAAATTTACGTACAATCGAGAAACAGTCAGATCTAACCCACACGGGACAGAAATACGACAAAAAGTCATAGGACCAAAGTTGCAGATCACAACATATTGAACCGAGATTGTGACATCCGTTTTCCGATACGACTTACCATTTAGCCACTAAATACCTCGAAATAAAGGTCTGTACCGTCATTAAAGTTGCCTCCATATTTCGATATTTTCCAGGTGTAAAAAGTGAAAAAAGTTAACATCTTCGAATTTTTCTGTCCGTGAAAGGCTAAAACATACACATTTGCCACATTTTAATTTTCTACCTCGTCGGGTAGATTGTGTTGCTATCTTGATTTTTCGGACAGGAGTAAAAATGTGGACCTTCAGGAAACGAAAGCTAAAATATATGCAGATGGTTATTATTAAACCTGAAATGGATTACTGTACGAAAACATCGCCAAAATAGTCAATGTACAGACACACGGTCGTTGCGATTTTATTTATATAGATAAGTATCGTAATAAACATTCTTCAACCCTTACTTAGCTTCTTTTTAGGCCCCCACCCCTTCAGTGTATTTTCCTGAAACAAAAGATACGTGTCCCTGTATTTCAAAATAACAGTGTTCATGTCTGTAATATCTTCAGTTTATGAGATATATGTATCCTTATAAGAGGTATTCAACCCGTGTTTTGGTACTTTCCACAGCCCCATCCCACTTCTCTTATATGAAGATTTTGTGAAAAAAATACATGTTTCTCTATTTTCAATGGATTTTACAAATAAGAATTTTTAAGTCTGTAACATCTTCAGTTTTTTTGTATATATGCATATATAACTATTCTCATATAAACGAGTCCAACCACTTTTCACTTCTCTTCACACCCCCCTCCCTTAAGAGGATTTTCCGAAAACGAAATAATAATGGTTTCTTTATTTTAAAAGTTGATCCGAAATACCAAATTTTACGTCTGTAAAGTGTTAAGTTTATGAGACACAGATGTACTCATTTAAACAGTTCACCCCTTCTTCACCCCCTCTTAGCTACGAAATATCCAAAAATCCTCCCTTATTGACCACTTGTACTGTAATATAAAATATGTATCTCCAAAATTGTATTTCTTTATGTCGCGTAGCTTTGGGTCGGCGATGATTACAGCCAGTCGGAGTTAGCCTTTTATACATGGTGACCTTCAATAAAACCGACAAACTGCAGGGTCTGATTGCTGACTAGAAATGGAGGAAAAAATGTCCTACGAACATGTGTCCTGAAATGAACGGTGTGCGTGCAACGACAACAAATAGTCCCTGAACACGGTACCTAGCTGAATCGCATCCACGTCACAGCAGATGTTCAAAGTGGCCTCCACGGGCTGTAATGCGCGCGTTCAGACGTCGTATCATGGATTGCCTCACTCTTTCGCACGTTCCAGCCTCTCGCCGAATAGCGTCACAGACGTCGTGAACACGCAATTGAAGGGTCTGCATGTCAGGAACTGGTTCAGCATACGCAACGCTTTTCAGATGTCCCCAGAGGTAAAAATACAGGGGGTTCTGTGATCTAGGAGTCCATGCCAGAAGGCCTCCTCGTCCTATCCAGTACCTGGGGAAGATGTTATTGAGGTGTTGGCGAACTGTAATGCGGAAGTGGGGTGGTGTTCCATCGTGCAGGAAACACATAACCTGTCTTATTGCCAAAGGCACATTGTCAAGCAATCCAGACAGAGTATTCTGCAAGAAGAAGTCCAGGTAAGTTGCTCCGTTGAGGCGTTGTGGAATAATAACTGGTCCAGGTATGTGGTCCCCAAGAATCCCTGCCCAAACATTGATGCTGAACCGATGCTGGTGAGACGCTTCAACCATTCCCCGGGGATTTTCTGTAGCCCACAGATGACGATTATGCAGACTGACGATGCCATTTCTGGTAAAGGTTTCTTCATCGGTAAAGAGAACTGACTACAGAAATCCCGTAACTGTGATGACCTGGTGCAAAAAGCATCGACAAAATCCTTCGCGTAGAGGGAATTCCGCTGCTGATAATCCTTGCACTCGTTGCAAGTTATAGGGATAATAGCGGTTGTCATGCAAGATACATATAATCGTAGTCTGGCTTACACCATGTTGGCGGACCACTTGTCTGGAGCTTGTACTAGGGTTCGTCTCAATGTCCTGTAGAGCCTATTCTTCCAGTTCTGGTGTACGCTCAATCCGCCGCCTCCCTACACGTTCGGCTGTCTGAAAGGACCCAGGATCACACAAACGCCCAAAAATAGCTTTGAACGTTGTGTGACGTGGTTGGTGTCTGTGAGGGTACTTGCTTTGGTGTAGCCTCTCGACCGTTTCCATTCGCCTGGCCGTACTCAAACACCATCTCGGCTTGTTTCCGACACGAATACCGGACCATTCTCCATCCGACAGTACGCTGCTTCAATCACATTATCGGCAACAGAAGAAACACACTGCAAGTACTCAGAGAAAATTTCATTCGTCAGTGCCATCTACCGCCGCAACGATGCATTTCCGGACACGTGTTCATAGGACATTTTTGCCTCCAGGAATAAGTTTGTCGGTTTTATTAAAATTCACCCTGTATAGAGAGATAATGTTTGTCCACCCATTGTCCCATTTCCTTCGGAGTCGGGTTTTATGACCGGATGACCATGTCACGTCGACTTCATCAGAGGAGTTAATTAGATGAAATGAATCACGTGATATATGATAGTAGGATGGAAGAGGGCGAAACCCGATGCTGGCACACAGCCTACTCCTGACGAATAGCACCAAGTGGCCTGATCAAGGCTTAAGATCGCCATCCGACGGACAAATCACCTTCAACAGCGTCATATGCCCTCACCCCATATGATCACTGGGAGATGTTTGCAATTTAATGCAGTATTTTGGCACACGATCTAATGATTAGAAATTGTATACCACCACCAGCTCTCCTACTTTGCCGGCCAACATTCTGATGGTGAACATTTTATCGACCAACTTAACTCGAGCCGGCTAACCTCGGTGTCAGACCGTTTAGATTTCAACGCCACCGGGCACGCTTATTGAATAATAATAATAATAATAATAATAATAATAATAATAATAATAATAATAATAATAAATCGCATCCGGGAGATAGTAGGTTCGAATCCCACTATCGGCAGCCCTGAAGATGGTTTTCCGTGGTTTCCTATTTTCACACCAGGCAAATGCTGGGGCTGTACCTTAATTAAGGCCACGGCCGCTTCCTTCCAACTCCTAGGCCTTTCCTATCCCATCGTCGCCATAAGACCTATCTGTGTCGGTGCGACGTAAAGCCCCTAGCAAAAAAAAAATTAATAATAATAATCGTATAACCTCAGCTACCGTGTATAGACATTTTAATTTGATGTAATCCGACTGTCTACGCGTCAATTTCGATGTTACGTTGTACTCTAGGCCTACTAGATAGCAAAGTAAACCGAACCTGTCTTGGGCGTCAATGGATGAGTTTTTAATGATTTTCATATAGATAATACAGGTGTGTTTATGGTTACGTGACCCATGATACAGTTAACATTTTCCATTAGATAACAATAGCTCGTAATTTGTCTCTAGGGATACAGGTTTACTAGTACGTTCCGAGGAACCTAGTGGTAAGTACATAATCCCTACTCTTAAGTGCCTTTTATATTCAAATTTGTGAGCATGCTGTCAAATATTTGAACGTATTATAATAACGTAATACATCAAAAAGAAATGCTGTATATTCGTTAGCAACAACCCCGACAAAGTAAAGTTATGACAAGTTGTAATGAAAGAAAACATTCATTCTCAATGTCAGTCAGTAACACAAAGGAACAGCGCACTAAGTCAATTGAGCGTGTTTTTCTACCATTCACAATATTCTTCTTGTTCTTATTCGTTCACATTTTCTCTGGAACGTGCCTTTTTATTTCCAAGGGAGCTCTTGAACGTGACTGCAGTGGAGAAAGGAGCGTCATTATTTTCCGAGAGCAGAACGAGGAAACCGACTTAAGCTACCTCCAGCCCATAATCTCCGGGAATGAGTGCTTCTCATTAATTGTCCGTGACACCTTGGGTGATCAAATCTACTTCAGGGGGACTTGACCATGGACTAACGACGTGTAGATGCACTAGTGAGAGAAAAATTCCCGTATCAACGACGTTAAATCGAATTAACTGTGGGGAAGACATTTCTATTAAGTAAATTGGATAATTCAGTTTTATAGGTAGACTTACAATACCGTTTATTGTTGCATTTAGACGCCCTAGACTACCACTGATCTTTGCTCTTATCTAGTATCTCCGTAACTGAAAGATAGCAGCAAAATGATCATGTAATTATTATTATTATTATTATTATTATTATTATTATTATTATTATTATTATTATTATTATTATTATTATTACAACTGTGTCTTTTTTTTCTACTTGCTTTACATCGCACCGACACAGGTAGGTTTTATGGCGACGATGGAAAAGGAAAGAGCTAGGAGTGGGAAGGAAGCGGTCGTAGTCTTAATTATATACAGCCCAGCATTTGCCTGGTGCGAACATGGGAAACCACGGAAAACCATTTTCAGGGCTGCCAACAGTGTAGTTCGAGCCCTCTATCTCCCGGATGTAACCTCACAGCTGCGCGCGCCTAATCGCAAGATCAACTCGCCCGGTGGATTATTGTTATTATTATTATTATTATTATTATTATTATTATTATTATTATTATTATTATTATTATTATTATTATTATTATTATTATCAGTCCGCCTGGTGGCCATGATCGTTAAGGCGTTGAACTCAAAACTGTCTGACGCCGCGGTTAGCCTGTTGGAGTCCCGTGGGTCAAAAACATTTTATCATCAGAATGTTGGAAGGAAGTGTAGGGGAGGTGGTGGTCAATCACTAGATTGCGTCCCAATAGCCTGGATTAAACTCCAAATATCTCCGCATTGCTCATATGGAGTGAGCGCATATGACGCTCTCGATGCTGATTCGTCGGTCGAATGGGGACGTTAAGCCTTCAGTAGACCCCTTTGTGCTATTCGACAGGAGTAGGCTACGTGCCAGAATCGGATTTCACCTTTAGCCTTCCTACTATTATATTTCACGTTATTCATTTCGTCTCATTAACTCCTGGGATGAGGTTGATGTCCAGAAGGGCATCCGATCGTAAAAACCCACCACGACAAATTCATCTCGCTTCATTCCCGATCACGTACATAAACTGGACAAGGGTTGGACAAACAAACATTATTATTATTATTATTATTATTATTATTATTATTATTATTATTATTATTATTATTATTATTATTATTATTATTACAACTATAGAGCCGCGAGAAATGACCGACTCATTGGTTGAATGGTCAGCGTTGAGGCCTTCGGTTCAGAGGGACCCGGGTTTGATTCCCAGCCGAGTCGGGGATTTTAATCGCCTTTGGTTCATTCTTCTGGCCCGAGGACTGGGTGTTTTTGTTTGTTCCAACACTTTCCTCTTCATATTCAGACAACACAGTACGCTACCAACCACCACAGAAATACGCAGTAGTGATTACATCCCTCCATACAGGGTTGGCATTAGGACCCCGCAGGTGTGGGAAAAGAGGTAGAAAAATAAGAAGAGAGTCACAGAAATCTTGGTGGACAATCCTTGTTGGTTTAACTTACTGTATTAGTAACGTCCCTTTATAAATTTCCAAATAGCAGAAATATGTCACAAATAATTTTGAAGAGTGTGAATCGACCTAGCGGTGAGTTTGGATTCGGTTTTCAATGGGTTTGAATCCCACTGCCGATAGCCCTTAAGAAGGTTTCCACGGTTTCTCAGATTCACACATGCTAGGACTCTAACTTAATTAAGGCCACTGTTGCTTCCCAGTCCTAGCCGTATCTTAACCCAACATCCCCACAGGATGTATATGTGTTGGTGCGATGTAAAGAAATATCGATAACAATAGTTATGTATACAGGGTGATTCACGCAGGTTGTTTATATTAAATATAGTTAGGTAGATAGCCCCGATCATTGGGATGACAATAGCACTTTGGTTTGTGAAGAAAACTCTTAACTTAAATTCCAGCCGAGTCGTACTTACGTTTGTTAGGAAATTATTTTCCGGCGCCCAGAATCAATCATTCAATCAAGTAATACTGATCTGCATTTAGGACAGTCGCCCAGGTGGCAGAATCCCTACAGTGATAAAGTCAATCGTTGTTTTTCTGTGCCTATGAAAATGGTTTCAATCCATGGTGAAATCAATGTATTTAATGGTATTCATATACAACATCTCCGGATAGATTAATAGAGTTAAGCTGACATTTGATCTTTTCAGAACGCTCCAACGGAATTCCTCCAACATTGGTAGTAATAATAATAATAATAATAATAATAATAATAATAATAATAATAATAATAATATCTAAATATATTTGATTTCAGAGTCAATGATATGTTTTCTTGTCAAACCGAAGTGACAAGGTCCGTCACGAATTGTCGTGAACGGGCGTTCGCAACGCGCCTTTCGCGTATAACAGAGTGAGCGAACGAACTCGAACGAGATTCGAATCCGTGACCTCTAGGGTATATAGCCCGTGATATGAAAAGTAGCAGGTATATGAACACATGTAGATATGAAGGGAAATTACAGGAGAGCCTCTATAATTTTGTGTAATTAATAATTCATAATAATAATAATAAGAAGGAAAAGAAGAATGATAGAATATTCCAAATAAAAGAACATTCTATGCTGCGAAGAAACGTGTAAGCAGGAGTTGTGACTCAATGTTATGAAACACTGTGCAAGCTAAATACGCATTTTTTCAGGAAATGTACGATGTCACGTGTAAGGGACATACGGACAGCTTCCAAGCTCTTCGAGAAAGTCATGTGTAATTTCAACGTGACAGGGAGGTTCCATGTTAAGGAACCAATCAAAGAGCAGTGATGCTGTGACGTGTGCAAGTGCCTAGTGGTGGTGATGTGTTGCTCAAGTGGAGAGTTCCCGAAGGAATACAAGGAACTATATAAACTCGCAACTCGTAAACAACAAGGCTTTTGACTTTCGGCCTTTTTGACGATTGGATTTTGAGGGTAGCTTTTTGAGTGTGCCGGCCGAAGGCCCTGTCGCTCAGCGGACTGATAGACAGTCAGGGAAAACTGTTAATGGAGCTGGTAGACTTTGAGTGGAGCCGCAAGTACGTAATTAAAATATTAGCAAGTTAGAGGGACAATAGGCTCTTGAACCGAGTTAACGATCACAGGGGATTTCCACACCAGTAGTCAATTAGGTGTTGGAATAATAATAATAATAATAATAATAATAATAATAATAATAATAATAATAATAATAATAATATTAAAGCAGCAATCATTGTTAATTGGGAAAGTTTCGCACCGCCGTCGAAGTAACGGGTTCCAGAGACCTCAGCGCAGAAGAAAGAAGAAAAGAAGAGAGAAGACTTCAGCTGGACGGAAATCGGCTTCACCCCGTAGTTAAGTATTTAACCAGTGAACATGTATATTATTATGTGAAACATAGACTCAAAGACTCATAGAAAGATCTAAAGAGATCCTAAGGTTAAATAGTGTCAGAGTATATGGTGTCACAAATGTATATGCAATTTTTATAAATGTGTATATATTCAAGGGTTTTAGAATATAAGTGATATTCATCCTTTGCCAATCTGACAATACGCTCCCGAGTCCCTAGCATGCCGAATCCTTAGGATCACGACAGAGTATTACCATGCAATAATGCTACTGACGACAAGGTTCGTCACGAGTGCTACAATGTGGCAATGCTATTCATGAAACAGTTCAGTGCTACGCGCACACCTTTTTAATTCAATATTCCAGCTCTTTTAGACGGTGTTACATGAAGTTGTACTTACTTGCTATCTTGTGATAGACAATAGAACCTGTATGATCAATCTGTATGATGAGAGTACACGTGTACATGTATAAAATAGAATATGTTAAACATACTTAGGGCTTTGATGTAGAATGAGACTACGTTAAATGAAAATAACTCAGCACAGAGGTTTACGAATAAAACTCCATCTGTTTCATTATCTAATTTATTTTTAGGATGATCCAATAAATACAAATACACACACACAATTCTAATCAGCTAAGAATGGCCACACCTACTAATTACCGTCTATTTACAAAACCCTCTCCTTTATGGCACAGCAGGCTGTCCAGCCCCTAGCTATACCTGCGAAAGGTTAATCCTTACTTTCACAAGTCCAATCACCTCATACAGCAGCTGTGTGTAGACCACTGGATCTGAACACAAGGGTACAGACCACTTGACACACGATGACGTTTCGTTGGTTCGACTCCACAGACAATACAGTAATTCACACGGCCACGTACAGTGAACATCTAAAGAGCTCAATAGTATTCAACACCAGGCCGATACTCACAACAGCGAAAATTAACACAGGCCCATTTGTCCTCACACCCGCAACAGCGGTTCCCCTCGCTGACTCACGCAGAGATACTCGAACACACAGTATAGTCTCCCGTTCCGTCGTCTCCAGCCCACCCACTCACTGGGCTCTCCGACAACACAATAACGGCTCCTGTTTCAGACCTCGGTTGGACACTAGCGACAGCCAAAACCTCTGTCTCTCTCAGCTCAGCGACAGAACCCTAACATACTGAGTCTCACACTGACTCTACCTCGGAGTCAAACACTGACTCTATCTCCGCCACGGAGCCCAACTATTACTGTAGATCCACCACGGAGCCCAACTAGAAATGTAGCTCCAATACAGAGCCCAACTCAGACTCCGAGTCCAGCACCAACACCGACTCTCCACGGAGACCAACAATAAGACTGACTGTCCGCGGCTAGTCTCACTTTGCATAGCTCGGGTGATTTGAGCCAAAATTTTCGTGAGGTGGCTAGAGACAGAACATTCCCGTTGAATCTCCATGAAACTCACAGGTAAGCCAGCCGTCGAGAAACATACTCGGAACGGCCACCCCCACCCCACAAGCAATCTGGGAGATACCAGGTCTTCTGACTCACTTGCCCCTTCCTGGAAATACCGAAATGGGCTACCACGGGGCTGGCGCGTAGCAATAACAATTGACGGCTTCAATAAATATTTACCCCAAAATAATTGCTAACGGTGTTTCATTCGCCATATTTGACCTAAAACGGATTCTTAAGTTTACTCTGCATGTTTATCAGTTACAAGAACAGATAGGCATTTTAGAAGATATCTTCAGCTTAGTTATGCCATAATAATAATAATTGTTCTCTTTCGTTTCGGCCGTCTATGTACCACGTTTTTTAATCTTTGCCGTATTTTTAGCCTTCTCTGCCTTCACTCTCTCCCAGTATCTTGTCATCCTTTCTCCCACTTCCTTCTTTTGTTATTATGATCAGGATCTCCCTTATTTTCTTTCTCAAGCGATACTTAATGGTTAATTATTTAAAATCCTACCCCTGTGATGTAAGTATAAGTCTTTATGCTAGTAAATATAAATTTTGTTTAAAACTGTAACGCTGGCGCCCAAACATTACATAGAGAAATGGGAAACCATGGAATGATAATTAATTCTATTCGCGTGGCAATTTGCGGGCAAGCCGCATATAGTTATATTGATATTAATGTGTCCCCAAATACTAACTTTCGTCTCCCCAAGTGTTAAGCTGAGGAGAGCAAACAGTTACAAGATGAATGGAAAAGATTTAAGGAAGCACCGGTTGGATGTGCAGAAAACGTATGTGGTAGAACATCAAGAAATGTGAAAGATAAAGAGACACATTGGTAGAATGATAGGGTAAAGATTAAAATGAAGGAAAAAATGGCATGGAAATCATGGAAAACATCTAAGACTGAAGAAAGTAGAAGAAAATATGTGGAGGCAAAGAATTTGGCCAAGAAAGTAGTGGAGGAAGAAAAGAGGAAAACCTGGGCCTTATTCACACAGAAATTGAGAGATGATATGCAGGGCAGCAAGAAATTACTGTATGGTATCTTAGGAAACAAAAAGAGACATCAAGTAAACACCAGATTTGTGAAGGAAGAAGGTGGCATAATATTAACAAAGCCAGAAAAAATAAGAAATAGATGAAGAGAGTATTTTCAGAAGCTGCTGAACATAAGAACGGATGACATTCAATGGATGACCAGGAAAGGCAATTAGTTTATGAAGAAATGGATAAAGAAATTACAATGAATGAAATTGAAATGGCAGTAAAAAAGGTGAAGAATGGAAAAACTGCTGGAATAGATGAAATTTCAGTGGAGATGATAAAGGCAGCTGGACCTGCAGGCTTGCAGTGGACATGTCGGGTTCGCAGGAATGTCTCGGAGAATAAGGAGGTCCCTGGGGATTGGCAAAAAGGAATAATCATCCCAATTTTCAAGAAAGGCGATAAGAAAATTTTTAAGAACTACAGGGGAATTACACTAGTATCCCATATTGTTAAGATAATGGTAAGGATACTGCAAAGTAGAATAAGGTTGAGGGTTTAGAATTAGATACAGGAAAATCAGTTTGGTTTCAGAAGTGGAAGGTCAACAATAGAGCTCATTTTCATTATGAGATAACTAATGGAAAAGCAATGGGAGTATGGTAATGATATGGTGATGACATTCATTGACTTTGAAAAGGCATATGACAGTGTCCCCAGGACTAAAGTTTGGGACAGTCTGGTGAAAAAAGGAATTGGATAGGGATTAATTAAAATGATCATGGCATTGTACAAGGAATATTGTGTTGCGTGCAAGAACAAGTTGGTTCAAAATAACTAGTGGGCTGAGACAGGGAAGTGTTCTATCACCAATCCTGTTTACAATAGCAAAAGCAGCATATGGAGGAATAGAAATGAAGATAATGTTATTTGCCGATGATATTGTGATTTGGGGAGAAGACGACAGGAAGGTTCAAGAACAGTTAAATGTGGTGATTGGGAAGATCGAAGAATGTGGATTGAAAATCAGTGTAGAAAAGAGTAAAACTCTTGTTATGACTAGAGGGGAAAAAGAAGGAAATGGTCAGATTAGTCTTGCAGACAAGCCCCTCGAAGTATTGGAAACGTTCAAATACCTGGGGAGTGAATTAATGGGGAATACTCGACTGGATGCTGAGATTAATAAGAGGATTCAAGCTGGAAGTTGTTTCTATCATAGTGTAAGAAACATGTTATGGGACAAATATGTGCCAATGGAAGCAAAGGATACTATGTACAAGATGTATTACGTACCCATAACAACTTACGGAGCAGAAACTTGGACAATGACAAAGAAGGATGAGAGTCGAATACAGGCAGCCGAAATGAAGTTCTTGAGGAATATGATACAGAAGAGTAGAAGAGACAAAATATGGAATGAGAAAATCCGGGAAGAAATTGGAGTCGAAAAAATGAATGATAGAATTGAGAAAAGCCGACTAGGATGGTTTGGGCACATAAAGCGAATGAGTGATGAAAGAATGCCAAAAAAGGTGATGGAAATGCAAATCCAAGGAAGGAGAGGCCGTGGACGACCACGATTTAGATGGAAGGATACAATCCAACGCACTGTTATACAAAGAAACCTGGACTGAGACACAGTGTTGGAGGAGGAGTGCTGGAAAGACCAAAGAAAGTGGAGAGGAACCATATTTGCCCCTACCCGGCTACAGCTGGATAAAGGGAAATGATGATGATGATGATGATGATGATGATAATGATTATGCACGTATTTCAACAATATGCGTGTATTCCGCATATATGCATTTATTTTCACTATAAAAACGGTATGAATCGCCTTTACTTCTTACGGGCATATTATACCTTGAAACAAACAGAAGCATACAATTTGCCAAATCGGCCCTCTGATTAAAACTGATCAATACGCTGTGTACTAATACATCTCATGTACGGAGCACCTTTGTCTTATTTGTTTATATCATAAACTAGTTTATATACCCGTGCTTCGCTACACAATTCTACATTGTATGCAGAATTTTGGGTTAAGAAATGTACACGTTGTGTGTAATATTATATTAAATTGCACAGCTTTTAACGTTACCCCAGAAACGCGACGGAAAGTTTTTTTTGTTGTTATTTGCTTTACGTCGCACCGACACAGATAGGTCTTATGGCGACGATGGGACAGGGAAGGGCTAGGAGTGGGAAGGAAGCGGCCGTGGCCTTAATTAAGGTACAGCCCCAGCATTTGCCTGGTGTGAAAATGGGAAACCACGGAAAACCATCTTCAGGGCTGCCGACAGTGGGGTTCGAACCCACGATCTCCCGAATACTGGATACTGGCCGCGACGGAAAGTCACCATACGTCTTTTCTCATGTGAAGATTGGGTTAGGGAATTTTCAGTGTAATGGCAGGCCCTCTAGCCTACTATCAATCACAATGAAGTTGGAAAGTTTTCGTTCTGATGGTAGGCCTGCCTGCGTACTGCCAGTCAGAATCGAGTTGGGTATTTTTCTTTATAATGGCAGACGCTCATTCTCCAGCTGTCTTTTTAAATCCTCAGAAAGACTCTCTTTGTGGGTTTCCCAACTAAAGTTAACATAGGTCATCAGAATGAGCTCGGTAGTATTTACTTGTAACCAATAATCAACACCACCACCAATATTATCGTAGTCGGCGTGGTAAACCTGAATAAGACATAAATTATCGGAAATTGTATTCTCTATGGCTTATGTTAGTACTTTTCGACAGGACCAACAACATAGGAATTAATAATTAAATAATAGGCACCTTCCTCAAAACTACCATTTCAACCAGGTAGGATAAAATTATTTATGCCGTACACTGTAGTTGCTTAATCCTCGACTTTACATCCCGATTTTTATTAAAATATTTTTTACCCATTTTTCGTGGCTCGGCGTTGATATGGACTTAGCAACAAAAAAACCAAATTCATGAATATCTGTTATCATGACCGGTACGGTAAAAATGTATAAGACATGAATGATCAGAAATTGTAATACTGTATAACTTATGTAGTATTTATCGCTAAGACCACTAATAACATAAATATTTGAAAATTAAAATTTAGGCCTTCCCCTAAACTACCATTTCACTCAGCGTGAATGAAATTATTTATGGCCTAGACTGTAACGACTTATTCCCCGACTTTATATACCGATTTTTATTAAATTGTCTTGAGCCGTTTTCTCGTAATGCACGTACATACATACATACTGTACCGTGTTTGCTGGGTAAATAAGTAAATAAATGCGTAAAGAACCCGGTAGCAACCTATTTCTAAGTTTTATTAACTTAGCACTACAATTACAGATTTACACACACACACAGCTGATAGCCGAGATTACAACTTACACAAGTACACTCACAGGGTTCGCGGTCTCTCTCTCTTAGTTTCTCATGTTCCATCTACAATGACATACATACACACAGAGTCATCGATTATGTACACTACACTCACTCAGCCACTCAGTCACACTCGCTAGCGCTGTCACGGTCCACAGCCTACACGTCAGTCTCGCAGGTCGGGATAGTATCCGCTGTTCACTCAATCCGTCGAACCCCGTTCGCAGTCTACACACGTCGTCACCCAGTGTATCCTTCTTCGCCGCTCCAGAACACCCAAGGTTTTTCTCTAGCAGCCGGCCACAAGGAACTCACACACACGCCACGATAGGGGAACAGGAACGAGTCCTCGGCCCCAACAGGCTGCACTCTCCTAGGCCATCACTGACTGCGCTCCAGCGAACTCAATCTCGCTCTCACTCACTCTTACTCACTAACTCCGTCAACTCTCACTGCCTCCTGGCAGCTCGTTCCTCTCTTATTACCTGCTCTGGGCCTTCCAGAACAGTCCGGATGCAAGATGTATCCAGGAACCCCGCGAGATGGAACACTCCAGATTAATAGTCGAGTGATTTCCTTCGTCCCATGCGGCGCGACTACGGATAGAAGAGAGAAGGGCCGTTCCAGCACTTAAATGTTGCTCGCGATTGGCGCGGTCGAGCGTAAGTGGGGTGGGGCGATGGGTGACGAGCTCGGCCCACTGCCAGTTAGCATGGCGAACGCTATAACCATTACATTGCCCCCTCCTGAAGGCTGCTCGTCCCGAGCTGCTCCACGATACGCTGCAATACGGTTTGTTCGGTTGGCCACCACCTTCCCATGGGGGATCCGCTGGGTCCGGTCGACAGTGTCCTCGTCCCTGTTGATAACGATCAGCAAGTCCTCGCGTGGCAGCTGGAACTTCGGTGGTTTTTCTTTCCTCCACACCCGCGTCCACTTTCAGGGCTTGAGCGCCTTCGTAGTCCTCTGGTGTGATGCCCGGGACTGGTTTGCTCGTCCAAGATATATCTCTGCTGAATTTTCTTTTCTTCCGGGGTGCGGGATGTGATGTTCGTACCGCCACGCAGCTTCGTGCCGGAATAAGTGACCAGGTCAGGTGGCATCTTCGCTCGTTGGTCATCGGTTTGTCTTCCATTGCTGCTCCGTCCTCTAGTCGGGGTCCCTCCAGCCGTGCCGTTGCAATCACTGCCTCTGTCTCATGGGTCATCGTCAGAGCCTCTTCGTAGTTGTGTTTCTTGTCGATCGTCCTCCCTAGACGGATCCCAGCGCCACCTGGTTAATCACAGGCGTCAGCCACCTCGAGCTTGGGGTCACCTCGCGGTAACTCTTCGACAATCACGTCGCCTAGTCGTTCGATCTCGGCGTCGATTATCCGCGGCGTTATATCTGTGTGCTGAGTCTTCTCCCGCAGCTGGGCTCGGCAGGTGGCTCTCGGTTGGTGGACACCGCAGCGTACGTCGAGCACTCCCACAACCTCCTCGTAGGTCGAACTTGGCTGGGGGCTGCGTTGTACTGTCATCTTCTGTACACGTAGTCCGGCGATCGGATAATCGGCATTCTTTGACGTCGATCCGTTCTCGAACTGGGTCCAGCATGTTCTCTTGGAAGTAATCCCGTCGTCCCGTAGTGTTTCCAACTTCATGATGGTGGGGCCGTCGTCGCTGCTAGCAGGATTCATTCGCGTCTCCACAGCCATCGTTTCCGCACGCAGGGCACTCACTTCCACGTCTGGACCTCGAACTCCGGACTCCACAACCGCGAGCATCTCTTCGGATCCCTTCTCGTCCAGTTCGTTGCCATCCCACACATCGTCATCGTCGACCTCGGTTTCGAGAGAGCGCACTTCGTCTCTTGACTTTAACTGCTCACTGTTCCGTTCACTTCAATCTGTTTTCAGCTGGTCCGGGTTTGACCTCCGCTCAGATCTCAGTTCACTAATGAGTTCGCCATAGAAAGATAAAATTTTGTTTTCAAGCTCACTAAACTTGCTTAGAAAAATCTGAAGCTGTTCGGAATTCATTTCGCTAGTAGATATTTCTGTCGACTACAAAATTTGCTACCAGGTACTCGATCCTGACACCAGTTTTTACGTAAGAGTTTATCCACTAGTTTATCACACTTGTCCATCCCAATTCTGACAACAGTTGTACCGTGTTGGCGGGGTAAGTAAGTAAATAAATGCGTACAGAACCTGGTAGCAACATATTTCTAAGATTTATTAACTTAGCACTACAATTACAGATTTACACACACACAGATGATAGCCGAGATTACAACTTACGCAAGTACACTCACACGGTTTGCGGTCTCTCTCTCTTAGTTTATCATGTTCCATCTACAACGACACACACACACACACACACACACACACACAGAGTCATCGATTATGTACACTACACTCACTCAACCACTCAGTCACACTCGCTAGCGCTGTCACGGTCCACAGCCTACATGTCAGTCTCGCAGGTCGGGATAGTATCCGCTGTTCACTCAATCCGTCGAACCCCGTTCGCAGTCTAGACACGTCGTCACCCAGTGTATCCTTCTTCGCCGCTCCAGAACACCCAAGGTTTTTCTCTAGCAGCCGGCTACAAGGGACTCACACACACGCAACGACAGGGGAACAGGAATGAGTCCTTGGCCCCAACAGGCAGATAATCCATCAGGCTGCACTCTCCCAGGCCATCACTGACTGCGCTCCAGCGAACTCAATCTCGCTCTCACTCACTCTTACTCACTAACTCTGTCTCTCACTGCCTCCTGGAAGCTCGTTCCTCTCTTATTACCTGCTCTGGGCCTTCCAGAACAGTCCGGATGAAAGATATATCCAGGAACCCCGCGAGATGGAACACTCCAGATTAATAGTCGAGTAATTTCCGTCGTCCCATGCGGCGCGACCACGGATAGAAGAGGGCCGTTCCAGCACTTAAATGTTGCTCGCGATTGGCGCGGTCGAGCGTAAGTGGGGTGGGGCGATGGGTGACGAGCTCGGCCTACTGCCAGTTAGCATGGCGAACGCTATAACCATTACAATACATACATACATTCATACATACATACAGGGTGGCGCACGAAATGTCATACACGGGAAGTTGTTTATATAAAATGTAATATACAACATATTGAATACAAAATGGCGTTATAACATTCACTGACATGTGCAAGGTTAGTACGTGTGCGGGACTTGTTCAATATGTCCATCTTCTCGGTGTATAACAGCTTCAAGACGAACCCGCATGTTCGTGATCACTCTACGACACAAGTCCTCATTCAACCCTCGGAAGAAAGTCACAATGGCCGTTTGCAATTGCTGTACATTTTCTGGTTTATTGCGGTAGATTGCCTCCTTCAAATATACCCACAGGAAGAAGTCGCAGGGATTGAGATCGGGGCTATGCAGTGGCTAGATTGAGCCGCTCTGAAAACGCTCGGGATATCGATGGGACATCACACGGGGCCCTAAATGTTCATTCAGGAAGTCCAGAACAACATTTTCTGTTTGCGGACGAGCTCCATCTTGCATGGACCATTGTGTCTCTATTGGTAGTCGTGATGCAAAGAGTTCTGGAGGGAAACAGTTTGTCAACACGTCCAAGTAACGCGCACTATTGACAGTGTCATTGAAAAAGATTGGCCCAATAATTCCATGACTGGAAATTGCAGCCCTCACACACACACACTTTCACACCATGACTTTCAACCTCGTGCACAATAGCAGACCGTTCTTTCGCCCAAAACCGGACATTCTGTTTGTTCACTTCACCATTGAGATAGACGTGTGCCTCATCACTGAACCATATGTTGTGCAATACGGGATCACCTTCTGCAATAGCCCACGCAGCAAACTGTACTCGCCGTTGCTTGTCAAGCGCCGTTAATTGCTGTCATTTTGTATGGATACACGTCAAGGTCAGACTGCAGTATTCTCTGAATTGACCGACGAGAGATGCCCAGCTGAACACTGCAGTTCTGGTGGATTTGGAGGGGCTCCGAGCCACAGCCGCTCTCACAGCAGCAACATTCTCCAGCTTGAAGCGGGGCCGTTTTCTCTCCAGTATGTTGCCTTCTGTTTCAAATTGCCTGGCCAGTCTGTATACCGTCTGCCGGAAAGGAGCCCACCGAGTACGGAAATGAACACGAAACCTTTCCTGCGTCCGGGCTACGCTCTTTGTTTCCGCATAAAACAACACTATCTTCACATTCTGCTCACACGCCAATCTCCCTTTGTCCTCCATGATGTATAACTGGCAGCCGGTACGCATGCTCGAGATGTGGTGCTGCCTGACGGATCACGCATGAAATAAGGTTTCTGTTCACGAAAGGACATGGTTGTGAGCCCAGGTTTACACATTTTATGAAACATTTCTGATGTATGGCATTTCATGCGCCACATACAGACAGACAGACAGACAGACAGACAGACAGACAGACAGACAGACAGACAGACAGACAGACAGACAGACAGAAATTACGTAAAATTAAAAAGTGCATTTCCTTGTTACTGTGTATACAACCGATATAGAAATGCCAACATTTCTGAATTCTGAGCAATGTACAGATAAAACTCTTACTTCTTGTTTCTCTCACGAATACCTAGGGATTGTTGCATTACATTTTTCTACACTTCTCCGTTGTCACGACTCAGAAAGTATCTGATGTAACTTCACACAAGTTTCATGACATATTTGACCCAGTCTTCCTGTGTGGGAAGAAAGATACTGTTACTTGAACTTCCTGTCTCTCGTGAAGTGAATGCATTAATGGAATGGAAAATTCGAACGTGAGCCCATTTCACACGTGTCTATTAATACATGCGGACGACACTGCTTCCGAGGTGGTCCTAGGGGAACTGTAAGAGGGTTATAAGGGAAGCCTTGGTAGTAGAACAGTAAGGAAAAATGCTAATGGAAACCAAGTGATCCACATTTGGAGTAGACGGAAAGAATTCAATATAACATGCCACGCACAGGAACAGAATTCTGTCAGGGGGAAATTACATTCATCTTCCTGTATTGCGTGAGAGGCAATAAAAAAAATTAAAAGGATTAATACCATTAAAATTAGCACGATTGTACTAGCAGTACTTCGCAAATATAGTCGAGGAAGGAAATATTATTATGAAGTCATTTTCCTTTCATTTCTTCTTGATCATAAACTAATTTTTATCTTACCCCATAACGCAGCGACGGCGTTACTTGATTTATTGTCATTTATACATTTTAGCATGAACCTGATTATTTATTTATTTATTTATTTATTTATTTATTTATTTATTTATTTATTTATTTATTTATTTATTTATTTATTTATTTATTTATTTATTTATTTATTTATTTATTTATTTATTTATTTATTTATTTATTTATTTATTTGCTGCATAGTCAACTCACTTGGAAATTTCACCTTTGGTTTCACTGGTAGTCTGGTTGTGGAATTATCACGCTAAACCTTGCCTGTCAAGACGACTGATGCACAGCCAGATGGCCTGCAGATACTGGAGTGTCCCGCCGTCACTGTGATTTAATTCTCTTCAGTATTACTCGGCCACCTTGCCTGGGTCCACTCTCTCTCGTACCAAACAGATCCTCAGTTGGTTTCTCGATTAATATGCGTGCCAAATTTTGTTGAAATCAGTCCTGTGTTTTAGGAGGAGATGAGTAACAAACCCATATACGTACGTACATTACACATATACGGGTAATTCTAAAATATTTTTTACATACTTTGGGGATGGGTTCCTTACACCAAAACAAGAAAAAGTTCATATAATCATATGTACTCAAATCATTCGTTTTCGCGTCATTAATTTTATTAATGAACATTATCACGTTCAAAAACCATCCAGGTCAACCAAACAACTGGATTTATCTATGCACTCATTCATAGACGGCTTTGACTCATTATATCCTACGTAGATGGCGATGTGTTGGGATGGAGACTTGTTTACTTTTTCATTATTTGTCATTTGTCGAGTCCGAACTTTCAAGTATTAATAGGTTAGAATGCAAAATGGGCAGAAGACCTTCGATGTTAAGACCTTTTAAACAAGAAGCATCATCATCATCACAAGCAAGAAGGCAAAGTTACTGAAGCGAGCAGCAAGTATAGTCTACCTTCACAACGATTATGCTATGGGGAATGCATAAACATTAGGTGTACGGCCCATCAGAACTCCTACAATTTATGTTACCCTTGCTACATTATGAAAGAGCGGGTGGCCCATACTTTCCACTAAACAAGTTAGTTTGCAATCTAACCTGTTCCTGTACAAAAGCCCGGGCTTTAGTCACTTATGTACAGGTAGTGTGTTACTGAAAGTGTAACTATTAGTTTGTCGTAAAGTTTCAATTGTGTAGATGGTACAGTGAACGTGTTTCTTTCAACCATGGCAGGGTATTCATTTCGTCAGCAGACAGACATGATTTTTAAGTAAGGCCGCGCGAATGGTAATTGACGCGAGGTTGAAAGGCTGTATCAGGCGTCGTTTCCAGACCGAAGACAGCTGATTCATCCAACCTTTACTGCTGTTCATTGTCGCGTTGCTAAGACAGGATCCGTATCACCACAGACAGTTGGTCGAGAAAGACCAAGAGTTGCTCGTACACCTGACCAGGAAGAACACATTCTCCAGTCTGTCGAATAAAATTGTCACAGATGTTTTCCATTTATTTTTAAAATTTAGTAACAAGAAACTTCGAATCATTCTCTTAAACTCAAAAGACGCTTACAGACACTCGAAGTGCGCCTGCGCTATGATTTGGGTGTATCTTATTGATGTGTCATTTTCTGTTTCAACATTGGTTGTTCCCTCTCCTGCTCCTTCCCCTTCCCTTATCATGCGTAGACTTGGTGGATAGTTGTGTCCAGCGGATGAGGATCATTATTATTTGTCGCTCGATATGAGCATCTATTTTGGGGTTCCTTTCGAAACCAAAGCTGCTGAACTGCGAGCATCGGAGTGTACATTGTGTTAAAGGTGGCAGCGAATGGGCGTGCAATCGGGTAAGAGTTGTGCTTCTGTGCGTGCTGTACTGTGTGCATGTCCTAGGCTCGTAGGCCAGCTGAAGGCCGTTCCTTTTTCGTAATTTATATGACTATTATATACCTTTTAGTAATAGACTTTCTGCTCTCTTGTAATGAATGAACGAGACCAATAGAGGTTTATTTGTTTATTGTTTTAAGGTACTTCAGTTATGGTTTTGTAAATATTTTGCTGCCTTAGAATAAATGACAGATGAATTTACGGATGAAAAACTCCCTAACCTCGGTTCACCTCGCTTCCCCTCTGGGTGTGTTCCTTTTTCTTCCCTAATGCGAGTACTTTCTCAAGATCCAGGTATTAGCACAAGGCAACTGGCCATTGCATGTGGTATATCTCAAAGTACAGCATGGGGGATACTTCACTAGCAGCTTCGGTTTCCGCATCATTTTTAATGTGTGCACTGCCTTTCGCCTGCCGATCACCCACCATGGGAAAACATTAATTTGCCCATGGTTTCTTGCACAAACTGCCAATCCATTGTTTGTCTCTTCAGTTTTTGTTTACAGATGAGGGAACATTTGGAATAGATGGAATAAAAAACTTCCACAACCAACACACATAGGCAGTTCTTAACCCTCGTGCTACAGTTCAGGTAGACAGCAGTATCAGTTTAGGATTAATATGTGGGCTGGAATTGTAGGTGACTGTCTGGTAGGTCCATACATTCTTCCAGCACGCCTTACAGGTGCTGTCTACAGGGAATTTATTCAGATCACTCTCCCAAACTTGCTAGAAGATGTGCCTCTGCAAATAAGAAGAAACTTGTGGTTTATGCATGATGGGGCTCCAGCACATTTTAGTCCCATTGTTCTAGTTTCACTGCCTGGTATCTACCATGACAGATGGATAGGTGGAGAGAACCCGTTCCATGCCCTGCACGCTCCCCCGATCTCACTCTTTAGATTTTTATCTCTGGGGGCACCTTAAACAATTGGTTTATGCAGCAGACAATCCGGATGAAGAAACTCTTTTTTCGACGCGCCATGGAAGGTTGCGAAACCATTCGACACCCTCAGGGAGTATTTGAAAGGGTGCGATAGTCCACGATTCGAAGAGTGCATACGTGTTTAGACTCAAGAGGAGGACAATTCGAGTATTTGATATGAGTTTATGTGTTACACACTTCCTAACTGGCTGACAATGTCAATGTCAAAAACAGACTAATGTGTCACTTTAAAATGTTCTTTCAGTAATAATATTTTGAACTTTAATCAATTTTGGGACATGTTTATATGAACTTTATTTTTGGTGTACGGAACCCATCCCCAAAATTTTGTAACAATATTTTTGAATCACCATGTATACATATATGCATACATACATACATACAATTACTCATTTACATTAAGATATGTACAAAGATAAAAATCCGAACGATTTCAGTAAAATCATCAATATGGATAAAGTTACGGCTGAAGGGCCTCCTTGGAGGCAGTTGACGTTACTCTCCCTGAATATGTTTTGTAACTATTAATAGTAAATTATTTTCACAAAGAATGTTGCACCGTAAATCACAACAACCGAATACCTTATTATAGGCGTCTATTTAGAACAGGCGTTGCACTCAAAAATATTCAATGCTGTATATTAGTTGCCTGATTTGGTGCGATAAAGTCATTTCGTATATCACATTGCGGAATGCCACTGTTTCCACGTAGAAGTTGTAAGGTTACCGCAGAATACTGTATGCTATCAAATGAAAGCGTAGACTACGGCATTTCTGCTAGTATATTATTTGTCGAGAGAGACGCAACATTACTTACCGGTAAGATCAGCTCGTTGCCTGCATATCAGGCGATCTCAAATATTGGGTGCATTGTAGACGTTTCAAATCGATCTATAACTCGATTTTTATAGAAACTGGAAACGTGTTGACTTCTTTTTTGCAAGTTACTTTACGTTGCACCGACACAGATTGGCCTTACACCGACGATGGACAGGGAAGGCCTGGGAGTGGGCAGGAAGCGGCCGTGGCCTTAATTAAGGTACTGCCTGGTGTGAAAATGGGAAACTACGAAAAACCATCTTCAGGGCTGCCGACAGTGGGGCTCGAACCACTGTCTCCTGAATACTGGATACTGGCAGCAGTTAAGCGGCTGCAGCTATCGCACTCAATTGTTAACTTGTAGAAGCTGAATGAACGTATATGAGGTTCCAGAACATTTGTGTTCAAGTACAGTTCTTCAGTATGCTTACTGTACAATTTTTTTTCAAATCGATTAAAATTCTCTCCCCGGTCGGGAATCAAACATGCGGGCCTACAAACCGCAGGCCACAATGCAGACCATACAGCCGGACGAGCATTAATAATTGCTGTGTATGCGGGCCAAATGAACTAAAATCACATCCAATTAGTTTGACCAAAAGTCCAATTGAAAATATTTTGTTATATACCAAACTTTAAACTATTAGCATACCTACTGTTAAAATACGGTACCAAACAAGGACTGCTGCTGAACCAAAGCGCAGATGTATTATGAAAAATATCACTTCCAACTTCCTATCCTCTACATCCACTTGAGTTTCTTATCCTACCAATTCTACCAAGTTTTGCAGCAATTATAGAATAAAATAGAACACTCCCATCTCCTTATTCTAGATCGCCTGAAACTAGAGAAAGAACATTCGTTTATTGCAATTCCTTAAATTTGATATATGCACTATATTCTCCTCTTACAATTATTTATCTATTACTACACTAAATATTATTTATGTTGTCCCAGACGTTGATAGTGCTTTATTGTCTACGATAAAATGTATCTTACCCTTTCTTAGCTTATTCAGTGTTTATTTTTGTGTCACAAGTCTTACAGAGTTGTCCTAAAATAACATACATTATTACTGGATTGAATGACTGCATGAATTGGTGAATGGTTAGTTACATGGGTGAATTCTTGTCATACATAAATGAATGAATGAATGAATGAATGAATGAATGAATGAATGAATGAACGAATGAATGAATGGTATTCAAGAACAGAATAAACAGTAACGAAGGAAAAATGTTAGAGTGCTTTCGACCTGTGCAGTTTATTATTAATAAAAAAAATTGTGAATTGTGAGTAAATTAAGGCTATCCCCTGGTCAATGGAGGTTGGACAGCCGAAGTAGAGGACTGCTACAGTAGCTATAGAGGCCCCTCAGGAACTCTGAAACGCGGCGGCAAAAGGTGCTATGGTTAGGACGCAGCAGGTCGTAATGCTTGCTGAGTACCAAAATGATAAAAAATGCAACACATATTAATCTTATAGCAGTTGTATAGTATTATTTGAAATAATTCCATATACTGTATATGAATTGACTATGTTTATAACTACAGAAGATATTATGAGTAGAATTGTGTAAATTTTATAATACTGTATTTTAGGAAAATGTCTTATTTGTTAATTTAAAATTTAGTGCTTGATAACAATGTATTTTTGTGTAGCATTTGCAAATAAAGCGATTTTTATTTTGATTTGATGTGGTTTGAACGAATAATATTCTTCTCACCTTTTTACAAATAGCTTCTAACTGGAGAGAGAGCAGTCATTGATAAATGAGTTACGGATTTAATGAATGATCTGATAGACTGAATTGAACATCTATATATATATAAAATATGAGGTTTCTATGTACATTGCTCAGAATTTAAAAAGAATGGTATTTCTGTATTGGTCAGGTCCACAGTAACAAGGAAAAGCACTTTATAATTTTCCATCATTGTCCGTCCGTCCGTCCGTCCGTCCGTCCGTCCGTCTGTCCGTCTGTCCGTCCGTCTGTCTGTCTGTACGCGCATCACGAGAAAATGACTGAAGAGAATTTAATGAAAATCGATGTGGAAAGTCGGGGAATGAGACACTACACCTAAGCTATAAATAATTGTACTCACGCTGACTGAAATGGTAGTTTCGGAGAAAGAATAAAATGTAATTCTCAAATAGCTATCTAATTACTGGCCCTGTCGACAAATGCTACATAAGTACAGTAATATATAATTACATGTTTATCGTACCGGTTATGTTAACACAAAAATAAATTAATTTCGATTTTTGTTGATACGTCCATATCAATGCAGACCCACGAGAAAATAGTAGAGCAAAATTCAATTAAAATCTGTATGTAAAGCCAGCGAATAATTCCCTACAGCCCAGGCTATAAATGATTGTATTTATGCTTGACGAAATGGTAGTTTATGGAAAGGCGGGTATTTTTTAATTTTTAAATACATAGGTTATTGGTCCAGTCGGAACATACTACATAATAAAGGTTATAGAGAATAGTTTTTCCGATCATTTATGTTTTACAGTGTTAATGTAGCGGCTATGATAGTAGATTTGATGAATTTAGAATTTAGTTGCTTGGTCCATATCAACACCGACCAATGCTGACATGTTCCATCGTGTTTACTGGCGATGGTTTTTGTCACAATTGTCTTAAGGTGTAAAACCGCGTTGTCATTGGTCCTTATCAACAAGGAAAATTGTGAAGATGGAATGATCGCTTAAAGAATAGATAAGTGGCAGTCATGAAAGGAGAAAGCTCTCTCTTTACATTAGATGTCCTAATATCCCAGAGTTGGAAGAAAATTAATTGTGAATGCCTACAATATTAAAAGCTCATAAAAAATAACATTAAATTTACCATTGTTGTGATGTGATTTGTCTCATCTGCTTCCACACATCTCCGATAGATGGGATTGGTGCTGTGTCCCGAAAATTGGCGGAAAGTAGCTGGGGTATTAGATAACTTTACACATGCTATATTATTGTCCCCCCAACGAGGGTATTACAGCTAGTTCCATTATGAAGAAATGAAATACTGACTACTTAAATGAAGGAGAGAATGGATGAGTGACTGAGTGCGTATACGAATGAATGAACTGTATTCCAACTCCTCTCTTCCAGTCACGGATAGCCACCAACTTCTAAGAGAGTTTCATGAATTATGAATTGTTGAATGGATGGTTCCATGATTGTATTGTGTTCATGCCAGAGTGAATGAATAAACACTCACCTCTTCCAGTCACGGATAGCCACCAAGTGGGGAGAGAGCATTCACTCATGAATGAATTGCTAGCACCAATCGTACCACTTAATAAAACATTCCTGCATTTTACAAAAACTACCGAACTCTATTTAGGGCCTAAATGGTACCTCTATATTCTTGGTAAATAGTATTTAACCCCACAGAGGTGGCCCTTGCTTAGTCTGCTCAAGGATGCGAGATCAATTCATGGCACGTCGGTAAACTTTTTAACACGTTCCCTGCGGCAGTGAATTTTGATGATTTAGTATTTCGTCGTATCGGCCCTCTGGTGACCTGTGTTAATTATTTTCGTATTACGCTTAGTAACAAAACAATATCACGAAAGACGAGGCTGTACTCAGGGTCATCATCAGATATTGAAGAAAAAATCACCGTCACTGTCAGCACTTTGTTCTAAATAATGATCAATTCCTCTAGAATCAAGTGCTGTGACAGAGTGTGAAGGCTGCATGCCTAAAGAAAATGGACGTGAACTTGATTGCAAATATCTACGGAAGATAATAAATAGAGCCCGGATTTTTAGGTGCTGATAGGTTAGACTGCAAATATATTTAAGCCAATAAGAAGTGTACCCTACCGTGTACAACAGTTATGCTATGAGGTTTGCATAGACAGTAGGAGTACGGCCTATAGAACTCCGAGAATTTATGTTACTCTTGGTACAGTATGGAAGAGCGGGTTGTGCGACACTTCTTATTAACCAAATCCGTTTGAAATCTAACCTATTACCACCTAAAAATCCGAAGTCTAATAATAAACATACCAATAACTGCTACAATAAATAGATAACTGGAAACATGTTCTCTTACGTAAGAGCGATGTAGAAAGGAACAGGTTACAGGAGACGTCAGACGTGTTAAACAACAATCTGCCATCTGAAGGCAGCAATACTGTAGGCTTCGTTCACCGTAAGCACAAAAAGAATACCCGCGTAAAAATATAGGTTAGAGAACAATCCGAACACAGGGTGGCCCGAAGCGACATGAATGGAAGACGCAAAACAATTCCTTAGGGTCACCGGTGGGCCGATAGAAACTAGCAGTATGCCTCGATCCTTTACTTCAATAGGAACACTGTGTTGCCATTAGTTATCGGAAATTTGTAACTAGGACGTAGTTACTTACTCCGAATTTCGGAAATTTTGCACCGACGAATAAGAGTAACATGCTTCGAGACACATGTTGACCCGAACCGCGAGGAACGTGTTAAGTACTGTAGGCCTACTTAAATGTGAGAGAAGAGTCAAAGAAAATTCACTGGAAAATCTAAGGAAGAATTTTATATGTTGATGAATCGTCAGACCATCAGGCAAAAGATGACGTGGAATGTTTTATTATTATTATTATTATTATTATTATTATTATTATTATTATTATTATTATTATTATTATTATTATTATTATTATTGTTACGGAGTATCCCGTGGTAGTTAGAGGTGAAAGAAGGTGCGGGTGT
Organism: Anabrus simplex; assembly: GCF_040414725.1. Taxonomy (NCBI): domain Eukaryota; kingdom Metazoa; phylum Arthropoda; class Insecta; order Orthoptera; family Tettigoniidae; genus Anabrus; species Anabrus simplex. The sequence goes on along the minus strand of NC_090269.1, from coordinate 114,504,585 downwards.
GAACGGGTCTCAAGCTACGAAATTAGAGTTCATGTAAAATTTAACAAGGTTATATTTTCTTTATAAAATCAAAAAAATAACAAGCATGGCAGGTACAGAGTAGCATGGCCACTATTCGAGAACATACAATTACAGAGTTACCGGATGGGCTCCGAGAGCCAAACCCACAATACTTGAACAAGTAGCCCAGTTTTACAATATACAGGAATCCAACAAAGGGGCAGAAGACCCCAATCATGCCCAGGAGCACTTGCTCCAAAATTACACAGTAAAGCCTGCTCGAGGCACACAGAAATCAAATTTCAAAAGAGCAATACGCTCTCAATGTTCTGGCCTATAAAAGACCACACCAAAATTGACTTTCAAGCTGTCCTCTAAGGACATAAACACAGGGGTAAGATACCCAACCTACTGAGGCCTATTAAATGCGAAAAGATTAATTACATGGCCTCTAAAATACCAATTTGAGAGGAGGCGAACTGCACTCCTAATGCATTTGTTTAAAAACCTAATTTGGCTCTAAGCCACTAATGCAAGGGCTAATCCCATACTACAGAGGTGACTTTAGAAAAGAACAATTTACATTACATTAAGGAAGAATCGGTTGTGAGAAATAAGTTCACCTCAACACAATATGAGTGGGAGCTCGAGAGGGTTAAGCACTCTCTATCCCAATATGTAGCTTAAAGGATAGAATAAATACAAGGTATCTTTACATTTTAGGGAAAGTTACATGGTGGAAACGCTTCGGACCCGCCCCGAGAGCTAAACTGCTGAGCTAGCAAGAAAAGAAGTTATTATACGGCCATTACCTTATTGGTGAACTGCTGCCCGAAGAAAGAGGCGCTTCCCGCCCCCTGCTAAGTACTTTACACACTGAAAGATGGAACAGAAGTGGCCCAGAGACCCCAAAATCAGCAGTTTATATACTCTCGCGGAAAGTTCGAGGCGTTTCAGGGAAGAAAACACCCGCCCACCATCACTTTATTGGCTAGGGTACAGCAACATATCCCCTTTGGAGAAGATACACCTGATTGGTTAGAAATTAATTTTAAAAATTCGGGATTGGCTAAATACAAAACAAGGGGAAAGCAAGGGGTATACAGCCAACTTAAACAATAACAGAAAGAAATTTAACAAGAAACAAACTTTTGAAATAAAAATTTCTTCAAAAACAGTTCTTTCACTTCGCACTAGTGTGCACTATTGTTTATCTTCAGTAGTGTCCTCTAGAAGAGAAAGTTCACACTTCTTACAACAGGGAAACAAAAATGCGTCGAAAACGACCCAGTTCAGAAACTACAACATTTCCCAGTAGTGACATCTTCTGAGAAACTTGAAAATTAATACCGTAGATAAAGTTCAGACTTGCTCCAGCCCGAGGAGTTTCAATTGGCGCAAATTTTAAATAAGCGGCGTGGAGGTGTACCGCCCGGTACAATTATTATTATTAGCATAGTAAGTGAGATTGAATCAAGATGTCGTAAAGCTAATGCAGTGAGCTCGCAGTTGCGGTCAACAGTATTCTGTAAGAAGGAAGTCAGCTCCCAGACGAAAGTGTATCTTTACATCGGTCTGTTTTCAGACCAACTTTGCTTTACGGGAGCGAAAGCTGGGTGGACTCAGGATATCTTATTCGTAAGTTAGAAGTAACAGACATGAAAGTAGTAAGAATGATGGCTGGTACAAACAGCTGGGAACAATGGCAGGATGGTACTCGGAATGAGGAGATAAAGGCTAATTTAGGAATGAACTCGATGGATGAAGCTGTACGCATAAACCGGCTTCGGTGGTGGGGCCATGTGAGGCGAATGGAGTAGGATAGGTTACCTAGGACAATAATGGACTCTGGTATGGAGGGTAAGAGAAGTAGAGGTAGACCAAGACGACGATGGTTAGACTCGGTTTCTAACGATTTGAAGATAAGAGTTATAGAACTAAATGTGGCCACAACACTAGTTACAAATCGAGGATTGTGGCGACGTTTAGTAAATTAACAGAGGCTTGCAGACTGAACGCTGAAAGGCATAACAATCTATAATGACAATATATGTATGTTATTATTATTATTATTTCATTCCAAACGCCAACGGCCGTAGCCGTGTTGAATCACCGGATCCAGTGAGATCTCGGAAGTTAAGTAACATTGGGCGTGGTCAAGGTTTGGATGGGTTGCCACGCGCTGTTGGTGGGGGGTAAGGGAATGGAGGAGCGGAAAGGAACTGGCCACACTACCGTTCATAAATTCCGGCTCAGGCGCAGGTTCCGACGTGCCTTCGGGCAGAATACACCCTTACCTTACCTTACTTACCAAAGGGAATAAAATCCATGAGTTTTAAATGAGGAGCAGGGGAAGCATTTAACAGCGATATCCAGAATATTCCTTAAATACCACTTTTGCTCAAATTCAAACTATGTGGTTTGTCTTTATTGGCTAGAATGTACTTTTGTATGCGCAGCGGTATATAGCCCACTGTTGAACATTTTCCGTTCTGGTCCTACGTCATTAATGAAAAAAACATGTATGCCACAGTGTACAGCCATGTTCACCTCGACATTCTGTGCGTCGATACAAACAAGAACGGGTGTCCCAATAACTCAATTCCAAACCGACAGTGGGGTATATTTGAGGCGTAGACTGAGCATTCCATCGATACTCCCGCGAAGCTGTTCGATGAGGATTGACGATGGGACCTTCTAGCTCGGAGATTAAGATTTATCGCTGGACACGACACGGCCGCAAGAAAAATGGAGCTGCCTTGAAATATTTCATGATGCACACTGAGCTTTAAGGGTGAAACGTCACGGATGGAAGATTATGTGGCTCACTTGTCGTAAGATGGAACTTAACGTCATGTGACATTGATGAAGATGGTGATCTTAGATGATGATGCCAAATTACATGTGATTACGTGGAATATAGTTTATGTTTGATGATGAAGATTTTTTTTAAAGAGGCCTAACATCCAGGTCAGCGACCCCTGCAATATAATAGACTCCATAAACTAGCCCTAAATGAAAGAATGAACGCGTGAGTGACCGAGTGCGCGCATGAATTAATGGACTGTGTTCCAAGTCCTCTCCCCGCGTTGCGGATAGCCACCAACTGGAGAGAGAGTTTCATGAATAATGAATTGATGAATGAATGATTCAATGATTGCGAGTTTGAATGAATGAATAAACATTCACCTCTCCCAGTCACGGACAGCCACCATCTCTGGAGAGTGCATTCGCTAATGAATGAATTAGTTGTTAGCACCAATTATACCACTTATTAAGGTAGGTGTGGTACTTGTCCAAGAAACACGTCTAGAACATCACAAGGTGCAAACTTGGACGGATAGACTGGCTGAGGATGGACTGCGCCTCAACATCCAGAAAAATGAATACCCAGAATGTGGCTCCCAAACCATCCGCAACATCAAAATTAAAGATCACAATCTACAGAAGACCATGCTTTTTAAATACCAAAGGGCGATTGTTACCTAAACGTGCAATGCCACTTCTGATACTCGGGTGAGTGTAAACTCAGTTTAGCTCAAATAGAACCAAGTTGCCGGAGTTTTCTGCGGTAAAAGGATAACTAAAAGTCAAAAAAAAATATAGCACCGCGGTTTGCCCAGCCGTCGTTTATGGGTCAGAATGTCGCACAATGTCTAAGAAAAAAAAGAGCAGGCTCTTCATACTGTGGAGATGAAAACGCTTCGATGGACTCTTGGACTGATTCGTTGCGACCAAGAGAGAAATACAAACGTTCGACAAATAAATTTCGTTACTCCAATTGCGGAAGAAATAATGGAAGCTCGTCACGTAATGAGAAGGAAGAACTACTAAGTTGTGAAAACAGCTCTCCAATTTGACCTCGGTGGAATACGACCAGGTTAAAACGGTGGACAGATAATATCCAGGCCGACATGCTTGACGTTGGTTTAAAACCTGAAATTGTCAGCAACGTACCGAAATGGAGAGGAGAGAGCAAAACAGAGGGACTCACAGGTCGGGATAAATGCTAGGGGAGAGATATATTTTTCATTTTATAACTTCGTTCCTTTGCGAATTTCAGTTACATTTCACATCAAATGAAAACGAGGAACAAATTATTATGAAACTTTTGAAAAAGCACACATGGTAGCAGAGAATTTAATAATCCTGGTATTATCAATGTTATGTTTGAGAAGATACTTGCGAATACAATACTTTATCCGTAACTCACGACAACAGCAATACTAACTGATTTATTGTTTGTAACGCCTCGAAAAACGAAATTCAATATAATCTGATGGAAACAGTTACAGACAATTTAGTAAAAGTGTTAGTTGAATTTACGAGAATATGATGTATGCTGCATGTCTGAATCGTTGGCTGAACGGTCAAAGTTTTCGCCTTGGGTCCAAAAGGACGTGAGTTAATTCCTCCGACCCTGGAAGTGGGTGTTTTTGTTTATCCTAATACCCGCATCTTCATATACACACAGCACACCACACTAAGAACTCCGACAAAACCACGCAGTAGTGAACACATCCCTCCAAAATAGGATTCGCGTCAGGAAGGGCGACCCGCCCTAAAACATGGTCAATTCCTGACTCAGTTCACAAATATGACCCCGCGAGGGTGTCGTAGAAGAGGTGTAATAATAATAATAATAATAATAATAATAATAATAATAATAATAATAATAATAATAATAATAATAATAATAATAATCCTTGTATCGGGGGTACACCTTCTCCGTCCTGTTAAACTGCGCTACTTCTGTAAGGCCGTCTATGTAATCAAACTTGAACTAATGTAATACAAGGTACTTGGAGTTGAAACTGTTAGATGTCTCCACCATCTGCCTAAGTGCCCCCTCTGGCGGGATTAAGAACAATTAACTCTTAAGGAAATTTCAATTTTCAATGTTGGTTAACCTTAGGTTTTGATGATTGTCTTGTTCATGAATCAATGTCGTCAACATTCATACTCCTTCCTTATTCCTTAGTTACCAACCAATCACAAATTTTGTGAATATTTTTCTCCAGCCAGTTAGAATTAACGGTGGGTACAGGTATCCGGACTATCTGTAAAGAGTTCTGGAAACTTCCCCTCGAAATGCTATGAAAACTGGGCACTTTAAGGTCGTATTGTCATCTTCATCTCTCCGGTTTAGTGAGTGCGGCGTGTTATTTGGAGTCAGGGCCGCAGGTCTGGGTTTGAAGGGCCGAACTACACTAGTTAATGGGAGAAATTCATAATATATGATGGCTGCAGGCAGATAGCTTGAGGGGAAGGTTTCGAAACCTCTTTTATTTTATGTAAAATTCTAATTGCTTGGTTTAAATTCAGATTTTTAGCAAGTCTGAAGACACTGTTCAAATCTCTGCTGGGAAACATGTAAACTAAGAGAACAAAGAATGATCACCCTCAGTTGATTTCCATTCATCTTGGTGTGGGGTGACCGAAACTTTCTAAACCACTAAATTCTTAACACACTTTTGGCATTTAATATTTCTCGTTTAGTCACCCTTTTGTAACGAATGTCCCATCCAAGCGTTTTCAAGGTGCTTTTCATTGGTTTTCCTGTGTGAGAAGGCGCATTGTCGTGTATAAACATCACTTTGTCGTGTCTTCTGGCCCATTACGGTCGCATTTCGATCAATGCGTGATTTAAACGAACCTTTTGTTGACGATAGTGTTGTGCATTAACGGTTTCAGCGGGCTTCAAGAGTTCATAATACGCAATACTTCTCTGGTCCCACCAGACACAAAGCATTGGCTTCTTACCGAAGCGATTTGGTCTTGTTGTTGAAGGATCGGCTTCGTCAGATGACTGCCACAATTTTCTCCGCTTCAGGTTTTCAAAATAAATCTATTTTTCGTCACCCGTCACAATTCGGTATGGGAATGATTTTCTTCGCGCTGAAGCAGTATTTCATACGTGACCTTGCGATTTTCCATTTGCCGTTCATTCAAATCGTGTGGAACCCATTTACGGATTTTATTGTTCGTAAGCGTCTGATGATTGTTTCTTGTGACACATTGAATTCTTGTGCCAATTTCTGTTTAGTGTGAGTCCAGAGAGAGCACTTTCACATTGAAATCACCACTTTTAAATTGTCTCACTTGTTCTAATCGATAGAGCGAGTTCACCATATGTTTCTTCCATCAAACGATGACTAGCTTCTGTGTTGTATCGTTCAGCGATCATGTCGAAGTTTGTGTCAGAAAAAGAACATTTGCGGCACGCATTTCTTTCCTTATTTAACCAAAATAAAAAGGGTGTAGAAAGAAGTAAGTGTTTGGCGGTCTCAAATTGTGTGTGCTGGTAGGTTAATGTCAGACGAACACACTGACGTTCGTGTCGTGGCGCCATCTCTTAGTGAAACCGGAAAAGACTTGTACATATCGTGCCGTCACTTGTTACAGTCCGTACCGAATGACATTTTCCTCTGATTGAAATGTCATTCAACTGGAAAAGGTTAATATTCTGAAGTAGACCTCAAACAGCCGTAGATCACTCCCCACTCCAAACAGCTTCATCGTGAATACTTGCTCTGCTGTTGTTCATCTAGACCTGCTCCTTATCAGTTGTACACTTCATAGTAATATCTACCACTTCCAAGACATGTCCTTAACGAGCAATAATTTGTCAAAGTTATCGTACCCAATGTCTTACCTGAATGTTATTAATTACTTTTAATAGATGACCTTTATTTTAATGAACTTTGCTTTGTTTATTTGGCTAATATTGAGGAGGTACAGCTCGAAGGGGTAAGTGGAAATTAGAAAATGTTATATCCAAGTTTTAATTCAATACCGTCTTTCACAAAGGCAAACGTATCACAAACCCCACATCAAAGAATGGAAGCGGATCCTTATTAAAATTACGGGAATTCATGCTTCAAATGATATTAAAACCCAGTTTTATTACAGCGGTTGACTTTGGATTTGTAACACATAGCTCTCTTTGTAGTGACGTTCTTATTATAGATGTCTAATAAATCAAGACTGTGCTTTAAAAGTTATTAATCATTCTTCTTGGTTTTATTCTTATTCCTATCAACACAGAAGTTGTACCATTGCCTTCATTACAACAGGTGTCCATTGCACTCAATCCTTCGATGCTGTCCCCCATCAATTCACTTCTATCCTTCTCATGTATCATTTGATAAGCCATACTTCTGCGTTCATCAAGTCTATCATGAAATATTCTTTCGTAATTTTCTCCTTTGGTATTCTTATTAAATGCCGATCTCATTTCACTTGATATTTATACGGTAACATGTTCAGATCTTGATCTTTCTTACTCTGACTTAGCACCCGGTGTTAGTTATGTTAATTTACAGAGCGAGTTGGCTAAGCGGTTTGCGTTACGTAGCTGTGAACTTACATGGGCGAGATAGTGGGTTCGAGCCCCACCGTCAGCAAATGTGCGGGTTATTTTCCGTTGTTCCAACATTTGAATACCAATAAAACGCAGAATTTGTACCTTAATTAATGCTACCACCCTCTTAACATTCTAATTCTTCCACCGCCAAAAATCTCCTATTTATTAAGGTGCCTTCAACCACTAGCGAAAAGAAAATAGCGATTATGATTAATGTTTAAAGGAGAAAACAACGAGATTATAAGCCCCGAAGTACCCTTGGTGTAAGGGAAGTGTCTGTCTCTTACACAGGGGCCTTGGGTTTGATTTTCGGTTCGTCTGAACCTTGCAATCCCAGACTGAATATTGGAATGGAGTTAATCGTGAGTTCAAATGAGGAGTGTAATACGACCGAAAATGAATCTGGTCAAGAAAGCCAAAATACGGCTGAGGAAGTCGTGACAGTGATCTGGTGCTTGAAAATCCATCTCGCCGGGTAGCAGTCATCTTGGTTAGGCGCTTAGGCCACGCTGCGTTACTGCAAGTGTTTCACATAGCTGGATGACCTGCAAGGTGGGTGGCGACACTTCAGTTTTGTCACGTTGGATTTCAGCGTGTTTATCACGCAACTGGATAAGAGGGCACTTGACCATATTTGCGTGTTTGTACGGCGTGATTTGATTAGTGTGTCGTATATTCCGAGGTGGCAAAGTATCGTCATTGCTTTGCATATGGAAGGAATTCCTTTAAATAATAAACCCGTTGCTGCGTTGGTTGTTTGTCGTCGTCGTTGCCGTCACCGTCGTCAAAGTAAATATTGAATCCATCCTTAACAAGTGACAGATCATCAAATGGAGAAGAGAATTACAGAACGTCCTTGACCTTATTTGAAATGTCTCTATCTCCTTCTTCTTCCTCCACTTTTCCCACATCTGCGGGGTCGAGCGTGCGAACTGTGTCGCACATGTGAATTTGGCCATGCTTTATGGCCGGATGCCCTTCTTGACGCCAACTCTGTATAGAGGGATATAATTACTATTGCGTGTTTCTGTGGTGGTTGTTGGAGTAGTGTGTTGTCTGAATATGGAGAGGAAAGTGTTGGTACAACAAAAACACCCAGTCCTCGGGCCAGAAGAATTAATCAGACACGATTAAGATCCCCGATCCGGCCAGGAATTGAACTGGGGACACTCTGTACCCAAGCTTTCAACGCTGACCATTCAGCCAATGTGTAGGACATTTGAAATGTATTTTTTTAACCCTGGAGAGGGCGCGTAAAATTAACCCCGTGAGGAGGCGCGCGCGGTGTTTTAGACCTGGTCAGGAAAAATACCGTAGCAAAAATTAAGCAGAAATTATTTTTAATATTACACAACTAGTAAAAAATGTTGAACCGACTTGTAAGTCATGTTCAAAGGTGTTTTATCAACACAAAAATTGGATCTTAAACAACTGACGTCCATTCAGCGTCATCTCTTGATTCTTGGATTCCCGTACCGCACCGAACACATGCCACTAGCGAGTGTACTTTGCAGACATGTCGCTGGCATACACGGCATCTACACTTAGTTTTTCTGGGTTATTTTTGTTTTTCAGTTGCAGTAGGTGCATTTTCCAGGTCCTTTTAGTTCTTGTGGAGCTGCAGAGAGCTGCTCTTCTTCAGACAATGCTAGCATTTGGTGAATGTTCCTTTCCTGAAATTCTTTCGATTTCTCTTTCCCTTTTTCTATCCACGGTGTGTTGGTCTTCACTATATACGAAGGCACTATTTTACACGAAATTAAAACAAAACCGACACATTCTTACTACATTAACTGAAAAAGTAAAGTAAAACGTACCTCATAAACACGCATACTTCATGAGGCGCGCCAGGAGTTTTAGACCGGGTCCGTCAAACATTGCACTCAGAATGAAACTGAGGAGCGTGAGCTATGAATTGTTTACGCACATTACTAGTGGAAGAGTCAAATGTAAGGTACTGGGAGAATGGAAGTTGGCGGCCCGCTACTTTACGAACTATCAACATTTATCTCTGAACCCGGTCGGAAAGACCGTGACGCGCCCTCTCGATGGTTAAAAAAGTGCCATCAGCGAAAGAAACTCAGCGTCTCTCCCAACACAGCTCCCGTTACTGATAATCACGCATCTCCCTTCATGTCTCTGTTTTTGAACTGTTGTTCCTTTGTATGGTAAAGGCAAGGGTACTTTTATACCTCCAATTCACTGTCTAATTCCATTCTGCAAAGTGAAAGTACATACAAACCGAACGCAGATGGACCATGCGCAGTATTTAAACAAAAGCACAATGCCACAGCGTTTTCTTCCCGCACTCAACGGGAACATATGTAAACAAAATGGACCTCGGCCCATTTTAAGCGGACCACCATGAAGACGCGCCTTGTTTCATGTCCCGCGGCGGGATATCACGCTGTGTGTGGTCGGTCCCATCCAAATTAGTGCTGCACAAATGCAGCGTGAAATCTCACAAGTGTGGCCATACCCTTAGGCGTTTCGCTTAATGTCATATTTTAAAATCACTTTTATTTAATAAAAGTATCCTCATACAAATAATTCAACTAATTTTTCAATTCTCTCAGTCCCACTTAAGAGGAATTTCTGAAAACAAAAAATACGTACGTTTTCGTAGGATATTCCAAATACCAGTTTTCACGTCTTGAGAATTAGGCCCATTGTAGTAGATATTCTCATTTTAAAAATTCAGCTCCTTTTTAGTTTCCCTTACGTGCATTTTCCGAAAGCAAATTATCTATGTTTGTTTACTTTTACAGGAGATTCCAAATACCAACTTTCATATCTCTAACGTGTTACATTTCTGAGATTTACTGTACATACAGTTTTCCTAAATTTCGCCCTCATTTGTCACTCCTGCTCACCCCCATTAATTGGATTTTCCAAAAAAAAATCGTGTTTCTTTTTAAAGGAGATTCCAAATACCAATTTTTACGCCTGTAAACTTTTCAGTTTTTGAGATATATACTCATTTTAAAATTCACCCTCGTTTTCACCCCCTTAGCGATAGACAATATAAAAATATCCCTGAAGTGAGCAACCTAAATTCTATTACAAATGTATCCACAAAATGTCATTTCTTTATGTCCAGTAGTTTTGGCTCGGCGATGATGAACCAGCCAGTCAGTCAGTCAGTACATATTATTTTATATATAGGCCTATAGATCAGTAAAAGGTACTTTGCTGATAAAATTCGCAGCTAAAAATATTTTGATTCACGATCGTTTCAGGACGTAATATACACATTATCAACTAACTATTCGTTTATTAGTTGTACTTCAAAGGGCCATTTTAATTAATACTTTTGAAATCGCCTATACATCTTAGATTTTTAATGCAAGACTATCCTGTATAAGATGAGAAACTGAGCGAGTAGCTGCGCCGTTTGGATCACGTAGCTATCAGCTTGGGTGGGTGGGTTCGAACCGCACTGTCGGCAGACTTGAAGATGGTTTTCTGTGGTTTCCAATTTTCACACCATACGATACGGTCATGCTTCGAAGTGTCGTAACTCGTCCATTTACCTCCTAGCGGGGCTGTACATTACTGAAGACCAGGGTTGCTTCCTTCCCTATCCTAGCCCTTTCCAATCCCATCGTCACCATAAGACATGTCTTCTAGGTCAGTGCAACGTAAAGAAAACAGTAATAAACTGCAATAAAAATATAAACATTGAATGACTGATTAGTTGAGGCGATCAAGTTTACCGCTCAGTTTAGCCTGAAACCCTCTGTGGATAGCGGGTGGTACAAAGCACCGACGAAATCCCATGTTTGTCCTAAGAGGTCCAAGATTTTCAAAGCTTAGGAGCATGGATTCTCGATCGCGGGAGACTGCCTGAAAATTGCTTCTTATGCTCTGGGATTTGTGTCCTTCTTCAAAATTGAAATAAACAATGAACCTGACACTGGCCTCTCAGATTTCGTGTAAATTTCCTGAATATGTTACTTCCCGTGTAAAATATATTTCGGCCCACTCTTCCCCTTTAGAGAAATTTAGGATTCATCCATGAAAAAATCGTATTTCTAAGTTTACCTGAAAATGTTAGTTATCTGTTGCAAAAAATTGTCATGACCTGTGACATTAGGGGCAGATTTTATGTCTCATTCAGGTCTTGTGCTTGATCTTCAAAGGAAATCATGCACTTTCAACTTTGATATTATGCCCATTTTGACGAGCAATTCTGTATCATGTTCGCTTATATCGCCTCCTCAGAGTCAGATGACATTAGAACTTAGGCATCTACCTGAGGATCAGGCTACTTGCGTTCGTTAATTATATCAGTCATTTTACTATGTAATTTCGGAAAATCTAGGTGTAACTGACTTAACTGAATATAAGATTGTTGTTACGGATTCGATCCCCGTAGGATTTCCGCCTCGTAGGTTGTCGCCGTTTAAGATGAAGAACCTCAAGGAAATTATCGATACGATGTTGAGCGATGTTATCATTCGCCACACTACTTCGGCATATTCATCATCTATTTTTCTTGTACCAAACACACAAGGTGGCTTCAAGGCCCGTAGTTGATTACAGGGCGTTGAACAGTAAGATTTCCCCCAGTCAGTACCTCTTCCCTACCTGCAACCATGCTTCTCTTGGTTTCATAAGGCTCATTTTTTCACCATCTTAGATCTCAATCAAGCCTGTAGTCAGATAACTCTTGCGGAAGAATCGAAACATCTGACTGCTTTCGCTACCGACGGGAATATGTAGGAATACAACCGCGTGCCCGTCCAGCTCTCCATGGGAGTGGTGGTTCTTACTAGATTGTTAGAAACGGTCTTCCCCGATATTTAATTTTAATACCTTCAATATTATTTAGATGATGTTATTTTACCGGAGACTTTTGTAGAACATATAGAGGAAGCACTCAAACACCTTCGTAAAGCAGTTTTGACGGTTAAATTGGCAAAAGTATCCTTGCTAAACCATCAATGTCCCTTTCGACGTATATAGTATCCAACGATGGAGTTTCGGTAGACCAATCGAGAACTCAGTCTATTAGTAATTTCAAGCCTCCAAAACATGTTAAACATGATGATAGATTCATCGGTATGGTAAACTTCTTCTGAAAATATATCCCCAACTTCGTTAACCGGGCGGCACCCTTGAATCTTCTTCGCGGGAAAGGTGTCAAATTCGAAAGGAGACTTCCCCAAAAGCCGCTTTCGAGGATCCCAAGTTAGCCCTATGCAATATCCCTGTCTTAGCTATACCAGATTATTCCAGTAAGTTCATAGCACAGACCGACGCGTTTTCATGTGCTGTCAATGCGGTTCTTGTATAGGAATCTGAACTTGGAAGGCGGCCCATCGCCTATGCATAACGTACCTTGTCACCTCAAGAGGAAAAATACTCCATATCTGGAATAGTGAGACTCGCTGTACTCTTTGACTTTGAAAAATTCCATTTCTATCTAGAGCATGTCAATTTTGAACTAGAGACCGATATTCAAGCTCTAATTTGGGTGCTTGCTAAGCCCCGTGGTACCGGGCGAATCGCTCACTGGACAATCATAATTTTGGCATTCCAGTTTGACGTGCAGCACATTCTGGGATCGGAGAATGTGGTCGCAGATATGTTTGATCCTATAAGTTCTTCTGATTCTGAGGAAGGCCCTCCGCCTTCTTTCCTCGTAATCAAAAGGGAACGGTAATAAATTCATTCTTGTGTGTGTGGATGGTTTTACTCGATTTTCACGACTGTTTCCTACTAGACTAGACAAACTACTATTTCTTCTCTTAGTTCTACATTTGCATCATTTGGACCATGTCAGTATATTGTTTTCGATGCCACTAATGCTTTCACTTCCAATTCATTTCGTAAATTCTGTTTCGATCTCTCTATTTCCCACGTCACTACTTCGGACTACTACCCCCAGTCATCTCTTGCTGAGTGGGTTATACGAAACATTCGATCATCTCTTATTGCCTTCCACCACGAATATCATCCCCTTTGGGATATATCATGTATTGGTTATCTTAACTTATTATAGGAAGTCAAGACTTATGCTCCTACTGTTTATCTGAACTTATGTACGAAAACTCGTATGATTAAGTTGTATCCTAAGTTTTAACTTAAGTTTTGTTGTAAAAATGTATTTGTAAACACCTTCCTTTCTCTAACTTACACGTATTCTGTCATAAGCCACCCCTGCCTCTAAACCTGAATCACGATCTCTGTGTGCTCCTCCTAGAAAGTCACCAACCTTTATCCACACTATATATAGTACCTTTGTACGACAGTCACTTTCGTCACTAAATTTGCATGTTAGAGTGTCCAATATTACATCTGAGGCCCTGTTATAACAGCCCGGTAGAGATGCCGGCGCGGGGTATAGGACCGCCTCGTTCCGATTAAGACTCCAGAAAACTATCTCCTTTGGGCCTGTCATCGTGAGGAGATGTTGGGAGGCAGGACTCCACCTCCCACTCTATCTTTAGGGGGCCGATGACCTCGATGTTAGGCCCCTTAAAACAACAAGCATCATCATCATCATCTATCTTTAGGCGGGACCTTACTATTTGGTCTTGGACCCTCATCACCTCGGCTTAAGCCGCCCACAATGTATTGGGAGGATGGTATCTCAGAGTACCCAAGGGGTCCGAGCGTCCCATCCAGACGTCAGCAGCGGCGGCCGCTCATGCCGTCAACCGTGGACACTACAGCCCGGACTTGGACTACCTCGGTGCTGTTATCAGAACAATTCTACTTCAAGATCGGAAACTAACCAACAAGAACGGACTCTCAAACAAGATATACTCCAGCTTACCAATATATTTCTCAAACTCAAAGTGCGATGTACTTCAAAATTTCAAAACTACCCACGCCGCTGCAAAACCTTACGGTGTGGATCACAACTTATCCAGCTATTTAAACTGCGCGCCTTCTCTGGGGCCATCTTTTGCCAACTGACTTGAACTTATAAACTCTCAAGAAACTTCATCTTCTAATGTTAGATGGCTCTACCGTCGATTTATTAATGCAATCTCATGGCCTGGAAACTAACCTAGAGCTTAGGTAATTTCATTTCTATTATTGGTAAACCTTTTGGTAAATCCGGTACATTTCTTTATGGAGAATACAAGTATAGCCAGGTTTTCCTCTTTCATCCAGACCTGTGCTTGTACAGAACAGGTTGGGTCGGTGTTGACCTGCACAGTGGATTTTTCAAAACTTCACTCCCTTTCCGGAAACATGACAAATAGGACAACATCTAACAATCTTCAGAATTTTCAAGTATTTCCACCAGCCAACCTATAGTTGTATTAAATACGGTTGGACATACACTTACAACTATATTCGTCAAAGTTTTGAAACTATGTACATTTTAAACATAGATTTCCATTGCATTTGTTGATTGTATTATATCTCCAGTTTTGTATGTATCACTATTTTTTGTATATGTCTTTCTTCTTTACGTTATTCTAGCTGATTACGACCTCTAGTCTAGGCTGAAACATGTTCTACGTAGCTTTTAGACCGACCATTTATCATATGACAAACGAGCATTGAACAGGTGGACTGTATACAATTACATTCTTTTAGAATTTCATCTTAGATATTTAAAGTCAATACGGAATCGGAATGAAGTTCATTACTTGTAACAACTTTCATAAGGTGAAAATAACACCTTTCGAACAGACACCCCTCAATTCTTATTACATGACTTTAGGATAACCTTTAATCTTTTCGGTGTGTCAATATTTGTTTACCTAATCTTTTCATAAAGAATTTCAAAGTAGTCAGATATTATTCGAATATTTAATACTTATTCATATTAACGAATATTTGACATAGTTTGTTTTCTAGAATCCCAACTTTATCCTTATTTTAAGACTTTTCCTACTTTTAAAACTTCACTGAAATTGATTGCTCTACTAATGTCATTCCAAGCGATCTCTCCACGGACAGCTTGAAAGATTCCCCTCAGTCGAGCTGTTCGTCTCCTTGTTTCCAAGCTTTCCTAGCCAGAAGTTTGCAACATTTTCGCAGCACTAATCTTTCTATATACATTGTAACACTTACAGTATGACACTAGAACATATCTATGTAAAATACACTTATTTTACAGGTATCTTCTACTGTTCTGTGTGTGTTGTGTTGTTTGTATCGACAGACTGTAACATTTAAAATTCGACACAGAAAAATAATGGCTTCCATCTTAAAAAGTTAGCTTTAGGAATTGTATATTATAACCTTCCAATGTATGTCAGGATGAAGTTGGTAAATGCATTGGAAGTTTATGATGAAATTAACGTCAATGAAATCATATGTCCGATTATCATACGTCCAGGAGTGTCTGAACTCAGGTGAGCCGTCTAATTATGTGAACGACAGGCGGCGGATTGAAGGTGTCGGCGGAATGATGATAAGCTCTAAACCCCGTGCTGCCTCGCAAAATTTCGGTAAATAATAAGACGTCGTGGTACATAATGTATAATTAAATGAATATTCCACGTTCCTCAAGTAAAGTTTGCTAAAATGCGTATAAATGGCGGAAAACATCAATGGTAGGAAGATACCGAAGGCCATGGAATGTGTTGAATTAATCGGAATAAGCTGAGTTTATATCTGATGGCCATACCTTGCTCATCTAGTCTGGTACGATTCGGTGATCGAGACTGATGATGAAATTATCGATTAATAACCTAAAACACGATGCAGTAAATTGTTAAATGAGTTCCTTTGCCGACACAAATAATTCGTACGGGATCACTACGCATTATGTGTCATGTGTTTTAATTGTCAAGAACATATGGGAGCCGAAAGTATGGAAAAATCCTAAAAAGGAAAACCGTATGTAATTATTAGAATGGCAATGTGGAATTTGTTTCCTGATGAGGGTGAATCTCAATCTTGTTATGTCTTGGAAGGATTAGAGCTATTATATGCGCAGAGAAAGATTATATAAAGCTAAACATAACGCGATATTGGCATATCGTAGAGAAATAACCTATTGTAAAACAAACTATATATTTGGTTCTGTCAGAACGTTAAGGCAAGTGTGGTGCTCGAACTTTGTAATTATACTAATGCATGTAACCCTATTCTAATAGGTATTTTAAGTTTCAGGTGACATGGAACCAATGAATATTGGATGTAATTATGAAATGACAGCAAATTCCAACATGAGCAGTTAAGCAATAGAGGGACCTCAAAGGATCTGATGAGAAATATGATGGATTCCAATGGCTAAAGTTAAGAACTGGAAGACGAGAGGTGTCATCATCATGGGACTCGACCAAGGATGTGTACTTAAATATTGTCTCTCTATTCCGCAATGTAGTTGCTTTCTTTTAAATGTAGAGTAGCATATTACTTTATGTCGATTTATGACATGTAATTTTACAACAAAAGAGGCGACCGTTTTCTTTCATTAATCATTGCTTTGCGTCGAACAAGATCGTTGTGTCTGGTGTGGTAGTTCAGTCTACGTCGTGATATAATGTACGATAGGTCGTGTGAATTCTTAACGATCTCTGGCAACGTTACACGGGATGATTTAGGCATCGATGGTGCTTGTGTCGTAATAGTATCATTGTGAAGGTTGTTAATTTAATTTGTGGCTCGAATACTTCGGAAAAACTTAATAATCGTGATGTGCGCAATTTTTGAAGTCATCAGAGATCATGTACTTGTACAAGATACCGTGTTCGGGAATGCAATTGCGATGTTATCGCGGTAATATGGTGCTAATACAGCGATAAGATTAGTAGTCTTCAACGTGAAATGCCTGAATAGATTGTTTAAAAGTAATGTGAATTCGCTGTGCATGACGTTTGAGTGATGTGATGAAGTGTTCAATATAATAGGGTCTTTGAAATATGTAAATGGTTAATGTAATGTGAATTGTTAGAGATGTGTCATTGAGATTGCGTATTCTTAGGATGATGCGATACGAAGATGCTGATGAAAGTTATTATGATAAGAATTGAGTCGGTCATGTGTGTGAATTTTAATATTGTCATGATGAATGATATTTGTTTGGGCATGAAGCCGTGTTTGGAATGATATTCTTAGGATTTCGTTTCGAGAACACTGATAGCATGGTCGTCAAATTTTGTTTCAATTAAATACAAGGTAGACAAGAGCGCACAGTATTTATGGAAACATTTAGGATCTTCACGAAGTAAATAATGTTGTATGATATCGGATCACGTTAAAAGAATATGATCTTCGACGGTGAGTAAGTCAATTCTTTCTGCTAGTCGTATATTTCTGTAGATCATTTGAATTGGTGCCTAGAGCTGAAGTAGTTTTTCAGGCTGAACTTCGCAGAGGACTCCAGGGAGGCAGAATCAACGTAGTTAGAAAAAAGTAATTGTAGATGTTGCAATATTTCTTTGGTGTCCATTATCTAGGTGCAGATGTTGGTGAATGTCCAGGAGGGATCGAGCTTACTTCTTACTTGTACCATGTTGATGAATGATGTATTATGGTGTAATCGATATCATTCGAACATTTTCTTACATGTGCGATGATTATGAACATAACTTACCGGTGTTTTCAAGTTGTCAAGTAGATTTTTCTCAACAGTCAATGCAATAATTTGAATAAGGAATAACGGAATGTTGAGACATATTTGAGTAGGGATAGTTCTGCGATACGGATGATTTAGCAATTCCCAGTCACCTGTTTTAGGATGTGTGATGGACGATAAAAATTTTATCCACTTTAAGCCTTCAGCACTGAGACACTTGTCTCTTTTATTTTCGATCTTAATTGATGATATTACCAATGTACGTTAACAAGAGTGGAAAGTTGGGTATTTTATTTTCCCTAATTAACGTAATGTTCAATTTTTCCTATGTCCGTTTGTGTTGCTTTCAATTTATTTACTATGTAACTGTCATTTAAAGTTTATTTTCTTAGTCATTAAACGGAAAACCTTCCATAAAATAAATATTTTCAGCGTTCTCATTTGTTGTAGTATAAGGAATGCTAGGATAATTACCTAATTTAGGATAGTAAGCGATAGTCATTTCTTCACGTTAACTGTGCCAATATCAGTCCACCGTAAAACCTGAGACCCAACTCGTCGAACTTGCACGTCCCTAGAGTGGAGACTCATGGATCACCGCGTGATTCCTGCCGAGGCGTAACCCAACATTAAGAACCCTGAATTGAGATGTACGTGAAAGGTCACAATATATTTCCTCTTTTTATTCGGGATTATAAATCAGTTATTACATTGAATTGCGTCCAAAATAATAATAATAATAATAATAATAATAATAATAATAATAATAATAATAATAATAATAATAATAATAATAATAATAATATATTAATATATTAATATTAATATTAATATTATTAATAATAATATATTAATATATTATTATTATTATTATTATCGTCTGGCCTCAGCTACCGTTCTGAAGATATTTCAATTTGACGCCATCTGGCTCTCTGCTCGTCAATTTCGGCGTTCCGTTTTACTCTAGGTCCGCTAGATGGCAGACAGAGTAAACCGGATCTCTCTTGTGCGTCTATGGCTGAGATTTAATTAATTTTGTCGGGTAAATACCAAATGTATCACCAGAGATCTTTTACATGCCGACATCGTACGACATGGAGTGTCGAATGGACCCTTTTTTCGCCCTTCAAAAATCCGACTACCTGTGCCGGGTTTGAACCCTCTATCTTGGGATCCGGAGGCCGACACTCTATCACGCATCCACTGAATCATTCTTACAGGGCACTTAATTTTTCTTGACAACTGGATTTGTAATTTTCCTTTAAAATGTGCATTTTAATAAGAATAATGATATAAGCTTCCATAGTTGTGAGTAGAACTGAATGAAATATCGCTAAAATTCTCCGAGTGCACAAATGTTGTATTCCCATACACTGCTTTGCTATCTTAATTACAGTAATCATTAATCAGCACAGTAATACCATCGCCTTAATACTAAACAACGGTAATTCGCACTCAATCCATTAAGCTCTCATGACAACTCTATTACTGAATTTTGCGGGGTTCTAATCTTGCACCCTCTGTCTTCTGAATGATAGATTACATACTGCCTTTCACACGGGACTATAAACGTGCTCTGTATGGGTACATGTTGAACGATATAGACGCATGGAATAATTGACAGCTGAAACTAGAAAACTATTATGAACATAGGTCATCCGAGTTAATTTCCGATCTTCTCCTCCCTGACCCTATTCTAATTACCTTGGCTCAGTTATTTGTATGAATTTAGCCTAGTTATACGTCCGGATACCCCTCCTGACACAAACGCTGTGTGGAAGAATGCATTCACTATTTTGTGTGTTTTTCTGTTGTAGTATGATGTGCTCTAGCTGAAGATGTGTACTAAAACGAATACGAAAACCTAGAGTAATGTAGTTACAATATGAACCTCTGAACCTAGGATCAGCATGGTGACCATTCTGCCAAGGAACCTGACTACTCAGTAGCTGATTATTATTATTATTATTATTATTATTATTATTATTATTATTATTATTATTATTATTATTATTACTATTATTATTATTACTCAATGTCCGAGGTTTGTCTGAATTGGCAACGTACAGGCCTTCAGTTCAGAGGGTTCCGGGTTCGATTCCCGGCCGCGTCGGGGATTTTAATCACTTCTGTTTAATACTCCTGGCTCGGGGACTGGGTGTGTGTGTCCGACAAAACACTCTCCTCATCATATTCAGACAACACACTACAGTAGCAACCACCACAGAAACACGCAATAGTGATTACATCCCTCCATATAGGGTATGCGTCAGGAAAGGGCATCCTGCCGTAAAACAGGGCCAAATCCATATGTGCGACGCAGTTCGCATGCGTGACCCCCCAGGTGTGGGGAAAAAGCGGTAGCAAAAGAAAGAAGATTCAAGATCCGAGGTGTAGAGGTAGAGAGCCTGCGCCTTAGTTCGAGGCCTATGGTTCGATTTCCGGCCAGCTCACGGATTATAAGCCACGTGAGTTGACTTTTTCTTTGCTAGTGGCTTTACGTCGCACGACACAGATAGGTCTTATGGAGACGATGGGACAGGAAAGGCCTAGGAGTTGGAAGGAAGCGGCTATGACCTTAATGAAGGTACAGCCCCAGCATTTTCCTAGTGTGAAAATGGGAAACCACGGAAAACCAACTTCAGGGCTGCTGACTGTGGGATTCGAACCCACTATCTCCCGGATGCAAGCTCACAGATGCGCCCTCCTAACCGAGCGGTCAACTCGCCCGGTTTTCCAACTGTAAAGATAATATAGATTAGAAAGGATGATCGGATACAACGTGAGCCGGGTATATGAGGGTTGGATGGTTGGTCATACTGCTAAATAATTTGAAAGTAATAATTCGATATTTCGCTGCTTTGTCATTTTATCAGCCGCTGAAATTAGCCAATCAGATCGCTTCGCGTGCGTATTCAAATAGACTTTGCGAGGCGGTATTGCTCAATCTGCACGTGGCTTAAATTCGAGTTGAGAACGCCAAAAAAAAAATATGCTCAAAGAGCCTTCCTGTAACTGAAAGAAAGCGAATTACTTATTCAGTTTTCAAAGCTTGCACCGTAACTTGCGAAAGCTTACATGAACTGCAGCACTCTGCGGACTTTTGTTTAGCACGTGCTGTATGGCTGCCCAGTTGTTGAGAAAACACAGTCAATTGCTGCGTTCTATGATGTGCTACAAAAGTCGTAGCACATCTCGCGGGGAGAGAGTGGCACTCTACTTGCTTGCCTCCGCATGAATACGTGCTTTTCGGAAGAGGGTGTGTGCGAGTGTCGTCAGACGTACGATGAGTTGTTTGTGAAAACTCATTCTATAAAACTACCTGGGTAATAATACACTGTCACCATAGCATTCGGAGTGCCCCATTCATTTACCTTTCCACACGGCCAAACATTCCAGCATCTAACATTGCCTGCTTGCTGTGGGTGTTCAACATTACCATATAATCACTGTAATATAACATAAAACTTGTCATGACCATCAAATCTACAGCTTCCACAATTTCTCTCAATCACAATTGTTTATTCATTTTCCACGTACATTAAAGGCCCTTTCAATAAATTTAATAGTGCAGATTCATTCAACGGTTGAAACTAAAGCATTGATGTATTTAGATAACTTTTCCATTTTGGAATAAAAATAAAATTTACATTTTAATGATTATATCAATGATATTGTGAGCAGAGCATGTGATTCGCGGATCACTAAAATGACAATATTTATTTATTTATTTATTTATTTATTTATTTATTTATTTATTTATTTATTTATTTCCTTCACAATCTGTTTAATAATAATAATTAATGCTATTTGCTTTACGTCCCACTACCTACTCTTTTACGGTTTTCGGAGACGCCGAGGTGCCGGAATTTAGTCCCGCAGGAGTTCTTTTACGTGGCAGTAAATCTACTGACACGAGGCTGACATATTTGAGCACCTTCAAATACCACCGGACTGACCCAGGATCGAACCTGCCACGTTGGGGTCAGAAGGCCAGCGCCTCAACCGTCTGAGCCACTCAGCCCGGTATAATAATAATCTGTTTACCCTCCAGGGTTGGCTTCACCCTCGGACTCAGCAAGGGATACCACCTCTATCGCCTCAAGGGTAGTGTCCTGGAGCGTGAGACTTTGGGTCGGGGATGGAGGAGATACAGGCAGCCTCACCCGCTATGCTGAACAGGGGCCTTGTGGGGGGATGGGAAGATCCGAAGGGTTAGGCAAGGAAGAGAAAGGAAGCGCCCGTGGCCTTAAGTTAGGTACCATCCCGGCATTTGCCTGGAGGAGAAGTGCGAAACCACAGCAAACCACTTCGAGGATGGCTGAGGTGCGAATCGAAACCCTCTACTCAGTTGACCTCCCGAGGCTGAATGGACCTCGTTCCAGCCCTCGTACCACTTTTCAAATTTCTTGGCAGATCCTGGAATCGAACCAGGGCCTCCGGGGATGGCAGCTAACCACACTAAAAATGCCAGTATTGTGTGTTGAAATGTATAGGGTTAAATGCAATATGTATCTCAGAACTTACGCAAAAATAATATTGTAGGTCTATGATAATTTTAATTACTTCTGTTGAACTATAACAATTAGGAAAACCATTCTTTACATTATGTTCATTTTGTCGCGATCTTACACTGTGCGAGTCTTCTGTGCCATTCATGTAGTTTTAGGCTGCAGGTTGCACACACGTATCGAGCAATGCCGGTGTACACATACTACAGATGTTATTGTGAAGACTCCGTAGAGTTCATGGGGGCATTGTGCCATGGATTTTGGGTGTAGTAGCGCTCCATAATGAACCCATTAGCCATTCACGAATGAAACCTTTATACACGTGGAAGTGTGCGTTAGCATACTGGATAAAATGCAACCTTCCAGTGAGCAACTAGGTCCCTCCTTGACCAAAATATGGCTTCCGATTGAGATAGCTAAAATTAAAATTCAGGACACTCAATCGTTAAAAATTGCCAGTGTTTCGCCCAGAGTGCGGCATGGGCTCATCAGTTGGAAACCGCACCTTTCCCAAGACACTGGCCGGCTAGCACGCCGGTAGCCATACATGTGATAAGCACAATGCAGTGCCGACGTACTTGCAGTGGTGTCGCTACCGGCCAGTGTCTTGGAAAAGGTGCGGTATCCAACTGATGAGCCCATGCCGCACTCTGGGCGAAACACTGGTAATTTTTGACGACTGAGTTTCCTGAATTTTAATTTTAGGTCCCTCCTTAGCTTAGTTGGAAGCGGCAGTAAATCGTGAACGGCTGGATAAAGTGCGAGCTGGTTCGAATCCCCGGACGTGCTATTAAAATAAGAATGATTTCGCCTTACTTCGTGGGCATTATGTCTCAAATAACTGTTTTAATTCTTCTTTCCAAAGGAGTCAAATATCTAGATCATCGACAACAATGTTTTCAGCGACTTGATGTTTGTGTGGTCCTGGAAAGGGTAAGTGTGTGAGTGGTTTGTGTCACGTAGCTATCCGCTTCTATTCTGGAGATAGTGGGTTCGAACACAACTGTCGCAGCATTAAAGATTATTTCCCATTGATTTACATTTTCAAACCAAGCAAATGCTTAATTAAGGCCAAGATTGCTTCCTTGCAATTCCTAGCCCTTTCTTTGTCCCACTGTTGCCATAAGACCTATCGGTGTCAACACAACGTAAAGCAAAACAAGTAGAAGGTAAAGTTCGCTAAGGCAGTGGGTGCTCGAAATGGTGACCTCCTTGATTAATGCATATTTTAGTACGCCTTTGAACTAAAAATGACTTGTTGGATCATGTTATGTATAGCAGATCTGCAGGCTTCCTTAATTAGATTTCGAGGGCTTTCAAGATCTTCTGAATGTTGTGCGCAGACTACTCTTTTTAAATGATTCTACAGAAATAAATGTTAAATCTGGTGATCTTGTGGGCTACGCGAGAGGTCCTCCACTACGTATCAATTGACCAGGGTGTGTAGCATTTAGGTGGTTCAGAATGACTGCTGAATTGTGGGGTGGACCTTCGAATAACTCGCTCTCCTAGAGGCACATCCCCTAAAAACAGCGGTAATTGATGGCGGAGAAAATGTAGGTAGAGGGCACCTGTCAAATGGCCCTCAAATTAGGTGGTTACCAAAAGTACCACACCAAACATCTACTCCCGATCGTACCTGAAATGCTGCCTCTCTTATCCAGCGGGGACTTTCCATGCTCCAATAATGCATGTTGTGGCGATTCACGGTGCCACTATTGTGAAAGCGTGACCCACCCCAGAACAAGATTTTGGAAACTAACGCCCCATATTAGCCACATGCATCAATATCAATTCTCAAATGTTGACCCTAGTCCCGATATCTGCCCGTTGGACTGCCTGGTGTAGTTATAGTTGATAGGGATGAAAACGACTATAATAAAAGGTGAGTACAACAGACGACCGACTCCTGTGCAGGTTTTCAGTAAAATAGCGCATGGCTTTTAGTGCCAGGAGTTTCCGAGGACATGTTCGGTCTTTTGACTTGACTCCCGTAGGCGACCTGCACATCTTGATGAGCATGAAATGATGAAGAAGACGACACAAACACCCCCGTGTCAGCGAAATTAACCAATGATGGTTAAAATTCCCAACCCTACCGGGAATCGAACGTAGGACCCCTGTGACCAAAGGCCAGCACGCTAACCCTTCAGCCATGGAGCCGGACGGGTTTCCAGTGATAGCTTTAAACATAGCCTCTACACTAGCTCCAGAATTCGCAGGTGTTTCCCTAGTTGGATGCCGTCGTGAGACCTGTCCTGTTGTACGTAAACGCCGCTCCAGATTACCGGAAGTAACTTCGACCAGTTGACGTTTGTGTGCAAATATCTCTTGGTAAATGTGTTGTGTCTGTAGTGCGTTCGCTCTGTATTCACTATAAATTAGGAGCATATCAACGTACTCATCCGTTGTATACATAGCGGAGGAAGGAACAGAGTTTCTGAGGCCGCACACTACCATACTTGATTGGGAACTTCAACAAAAATATATCCCAATACAATAATACTATATTGGTCGAATGTGGAACGAACAGATAGCCCAAGCTCCGATTGCAAAACAAGAAACGAACAAAGAATATGTCTAGGGGAGATTAGAACCATCAGCGAACGGTACGAGGGACAGTACCTATGCTGCTCAGCAAAGTGAACTACGCCGACAATATCAATCGTATTTGCCCTCAAATCGTATTTAATGTCTGTTCATTTCCGTTCCACCAAGTCGAACACTTTTTAATACCCCTGTATCGTTGTTTCCGGCATTTCACTCACATTTTACAATGTTGGTTCATTTGCCACGATCGCAAAATGAAATGGCGTACGGCTTTTAGTACCGGGAGTGTCCGAGGACAAGTTCGGCTCGGCCGATGCAGATCTTTCGATTAGTCTCCCGTGGGCGACCTGGTCATCGTGATGCTGATGAAATGATGATGAACACGACACATACACCCAGCCCCCGTGCCAGCGAATTTAACAAATTAAAAATTCCCGACTCTGCCGGGAATCGAACCCGGGACCCCCGTGACCAAAGGCTAGCACGCTAACCATTTAGCCATGGAGCTGGACGTTAAAGAGATGTTAAGACGTAACACGACCTAACAGGTTGAAAGTCGATTTCGATTACAATGCGGTCATGAAAATTCAATATCCATTTACTTTTAGCATTTTTAATACCTGTTTGAAGTTATTTTTTTAGATTTCTTTATTGTGGCGTTCATTGATTACTTACGAACTCTTTTGTAGATTCGTAAATATTGTTATATGTATAATTTTAAGTCCGCCGCTGTGGAGTAGTGGTTAGTGTGATTAGCTGCCATCCTCGGAGGCCCAGATTCGATTCCCGGCCCTGCCACGAAATTTGAAAAGTCGTACGAGGGCTGGAAGGGGGTCCAATCAGCCTCGCGAAGTCAACTGAGTAGAGGTGAGTTCCATTCCCACCTCAGCCATCCTGGTAATGGTTTTCCGTGGTTTCCCACTTCTCCTCCAGCCAAATGCCGGGATGGTACTTAACTTATGGCCACGGCCGCTTCCTTCCCTCTTCTTTGTCTATCCCTTCCAATTTTCCCATCCCCCCGCAAGGCCCCTGTTCAGCATAGCAGGTGAGGCCGCCTGGGCGATGTACTGGTCATCCTCCCCAGTTGTATCCCAACCCAGAATCTGAAGCTACAGGACACTGCCCTTCATGCAGTAGAGGTGAGATTCCTCGCTGAGTCCGAGGGATAAACCAACCCTGGAGGGTAAACAGATAAAGAAGAAGAAGTATAATTTTAAGTTTTAATTTGAGATTATTTAGCTTCACGTTAAACCGCTTCGTTGTAGCACTCCAGTCCTTCCATGCTGAACTTGGACTTAAACGGCATGCAGGGAGCTACAGTTCATCTCAGCGACCCCGTTAACTACGGATTCAGCACTAATATCGGTCGTTTTCGATTTTTTCGCCATCATCTCCTCCCATAGGATCGCTAGGGATGTCCTACCTCACAGTATGTTTCTCCAGACAGTAAGTCACATGTGTACCAAGTTCTCTTGAGAACTATGCTGGAACAAACATCCACAATCCCGATTATTTTGGACATTTTCCTTTTCACCCCTTCCCATCCTCAGATGGTTTTCGGGCCGGTAGAAACGTACCGAGTTTTGTTCTTCACGTCGTGAGGTATAAGATGTGCTTTGTCTCATCCTAATACGATAATTTCCATATCTCACTTAAATGTGCGAAAATGCCTACATCTCTGGAATGGAGAGGGATGTTAAAATTTATTGTAGATGGGGTTACCCACAGGGTCCTAAAAGTTAAGTATACAAAGTCTGGTTCAGATTGGTGGAACGGTATATGGATTTGTATAAGCAACAGACGGACGGACAGGCAGGCAGGCAGGCAGATATGCTGCTGTAATATCATCATCATCATCATCATCATCATCATCATCATCATCATCTGTTTACCCTCCAGTTTCGGTTTTTCCCTCGGACTCAGCGAGGGATCCCACCTCTACCGCCTCAAGGGCAGTGTCCTGGAGCTTCAGACTCTTGGTCGGGGGATACAACTGGGGAGTATGACCAGTACCTCGCCCAGGCGGCCTCACCTGCTATGCTGAACAGGGGCCTTGTGGAGGGATGGGAAGATTGGAAGGGATAGACAAGGAAGAGGGAAGGAAGCGGTCGTGGCCTTAAGTTAGGTACCATCCCGGCATTCGCCTGGAGGAGAAGTGGGAAACCACGGAAAACCACTTCCAGGATGGCTGAGGTGGGAATCGAACCCACCTCTACTCAGTTGACCTCCCGAGGCTGAGTGGACCCCGTTCCAGCCCTCGTACCACTTTTCAAATTTCGTGGCAGAGCCGGGAATCGAACCCGGACCTCCGGGGGTGGCAGCTAATCACGCTAACCACTACACCACAGAGGCGGCTGGCAGGCAGATATGCTGCTGTAATATCATCATCATCATCATCATCATCATCTGTTTACCCTCCAGGTTCGGTTTTTCCCTCGGACACAGCGACGGATCCCACCTCTACCGCCTCAAGGGCAGTGTCCTAGAGCTTCAGACTCTTGGTCGGGGGATACAACTGGGGAGTATGACCAGTACCTCGCCCAGGCGGCCTCACCTGCTATGCTGAACAGGGGCCTTGTGGAGGAATGGGAAGATTGCAAGGGATAGACAAGGAAGAGGGAAGGAAGCGGCCGCGGCCTTAAGTTAGGTACCATCCCGGCATTCGCCTGGAGGAGAAGTGGGAAACCACGGAAAACCACTTCGAGGATGGCTGAGGTGGGAATCGAACCCACCTCTACTCAGTTGACCTCCCGAGGCTGAGTGGACCCCGTTCCAGCCCTCGTACCACTTTTGAAATTTTCGGACCTCCGGGGGTGGCAGCTAATCACGCTAACCATTACACCACAGAGGCGGACTGCTGTAATATACGAGTACAATAATATAATACAGATTACAAAATACTGTAATTCAGTTCATTATTTTTCATCACGATCAATAACTATCATTTACTGTACTCCCTAATATATATATTTTTTTTTTGCGTCGCACCGACACAGACAAGTCTTATGGCGACGACGGGATAGGAACGACCTAGGAATTGGAAGGAAGCGGCCGTGGCCTTAATTAAGGTACAGCCCCGGCATTTGCCTGGTGTGAAAATGGGAAACCACGGAAAACCATCTTCAGGGCTGGCGACAGTGGGGCTCGAACCCACTATCTCCCGATTACTGGATACTGGCCGCACTTAAGCGACTGCAGCTATCGAGCTCGGTCCCTAATAAATAATAATAATAATAATAATAATAATAAACTACAATGGTGGTAATTACAACAATGAAACTAGAAATACACTAACGCGAATGGCGTTGACGACAGCAAAAAGTGACGTAACCGAAAGTTATCGGTAAACTAGCCAGTCCATTAAATGCTCGTTAAACAACAGCTCTATAAATTCCAAAACAACTAAAATACGATAATTACGAACAATAATAGAAAAATAATACTATTAATAATAAAACTATAAGTGCAATTCAAAGTAGCCGTTAACATCACCGGAGTATGACGAAACGGAAAGTTATGGACGAAATAGCCAGTTGGCCTCGCGCCAATGATAGGGCATTATACCATCCCGCACTCTTCGTTGGACTAGCAAGGACTGGTACACTTCATTAACAGAAGGTCTAACTTTCAAGTATTAAATGGTATAAACAGATTTTAAACATATATATTTCTACGTTTCTAAACAATTTCCATCATTAAAAAAAGTGTTATTTTATAGAATCTGATGACGTACCTTCAAGATTAAAACATGTCATTCTTTGTTTAATAGTGTCTTTTACTGGCATGTTGTAGTGTTGTAATGGGTCGAACCCCTAATGTTTATGCTAACCTCATAGCAATACTGTCATGCAGATAGACTCTACTTGTTACTTGCTTCAATAAGTTTGCATTCTAACCTATTACTGCATAAACATCCGGGCCCTAGAATAACTATCCCACCTCATTTTACTTAGAATGTAAGGAATAAAACGCCCGCTGCCATATATTTACGGCATGCACGGTATACAAGTTTTCTGTCATTAGAGCTACATGGCCATGTACTTGTGGAAGTGCATGGCAGTAGAAGCTGAGAGTGGCTTTGTTAATAAATGAACACAAGAGCGCAGTGCCTATCTCTTGTGCTGGCATTTACTGTAGTACATTGTAATTTGGAGAGAGGCGCGTATGTCGTTTTAGCGGTACGGGGATGGCAAGGTTTGTCAAACCTTTGTGCTCACAAGGGGGTGAGGCGTTGTGTCGGAGATATCCAGTCTTCTTTTGTTATTGAAACAGCGCGAGAAGCTTTTATTAAGTAAGATATGTATAAATTTAGAATTTTAAAGTAAATTTCCCTATAGAGAGATGAATTATTTCGCGTCTTAAAACGAATGGACTGCATACAAAATACCATTAAATGTTGAAAGAATTGTGTTAACTACATCCTGTATAGTTTCACTTCACATGCTTACATTGTCTTGTAGATCTCGAGAGAATGTTAACATTTAACATTAACCATTAATATTGTTACACTCAGCGATGTTTGTCCAACCCTTGTCCCGTTTCCCTACGGGGTCGGGTATGAGGTGAGATGAATTTGTCGTGGCGGTTTTTTATGACCGGATGCCCTTCCTGACGTCAACCTCATCAGAGGAGTTAATGAGATGAAATGAATGACGTGATATATGATAGTAGGGAGAGGGTGAAACCCGGTGCCGGCACATAGCCTACTCCTGTCGAATAGCACCAAGGGGTCTGCTCAAGGCTTAACGTCCCCATCCGACGGACGAATCACCATCAACAGCGTCATATGCCCTCACTCCATATGAGCACTGCGGAGAGGTTTGGAATTTAATCCAGGCTTTTGGCACGCAATCTAGTGATTATAAATTGTATACCACCACCTCCCCTACCCTGCCGGCCAACATTCTGATGGTGAAAATTTTTTCGACCAACGGGACTCGAACCGGCTAACCTCGGTGTTAGACCGTTTTTAGACTTCAGCGCCTTAACGATCATGGCCACCAGGCGGGCTTACACTCAGCGATGTATTGCCACAAATCCAGCAACCATCAATTACTCCTAGGTATATAGACTAACTGAATTATCATCATTACCAAATTTTCACAGAAATATTAATGACGTTGATAACTCAGACATCCTTCAACGAATCCAGTCATCACGGTTTCGATTCCTTGCTCTACCATGGAGAATTCCTACTACCTTATCGGGGCGTAAACGATATGAAATCTCTCTCAGCGAGCAAGTATCTCTGCGGTTCGGATCACGTAGCTATCAGCTTGCATTCGGGAGGTAGTGAGTTCGAACCCCACTGTCGGCAGCCTGAAGATGGTTTTCCGTGGTTTCCCACTTCACACCAGGCAAATAATGCGTCTCTACTTTAAGGCCACGGTCGCTTCCTTTCCACTCCTGGCTCTTTACTATCCCATCGTCGTCCTGAGACCTATCTGTGCCGATGCGACGTATAGCAGATTGTAAAAATGTAAAAAAAAAATATTTCTCATGTGGGCAATTGTGGACAAAAGTTAATTTTAATACCAAATACAACGATCTTGGGATAAATTTCCACATTTCCAATATTTTCCCATAGTCTTCCACACACACATATAATTGGAAGAAGTAATATGGACATAAAAGATTACCGTAATAAAAAATGCATTGGTATAATAAACGCAATCGTACCTTCACTGCTGACAAGGCTTTGCTCATCTATTCCCTCTGTTATTAGACTCGATAGTAGCCCGGATTTCAGTTCCACGCCAAGGGGTAAATAAGTTGTTTTGCTTGTATATTTATTCCGACTACTTCCAGTGCCTACTGTCAGCTAACATTTTGGGTGTGGACTTAGATAAGTGAATACAAGTCAAACACATTGCATAGGAAATGATATCATACGTTTAACCATTTTCATATTAGATGTATCCTACATTCGGTTCCAATTTCCAATCATAGTAATTTCACATGATAAGAGAGGAATGTAACTACTCCTTCCATACCAATCCTAGCTTCATTTAATTGCAAATTAACTCGTTAGTGTAGATTATACCCTGCACGATACTGCAATTAACCAATAAGAAGAAGAATTTCGTGTTTCTGCTAGCTTGTATTTGACAGCCTGGGGGATCCAACCATACGGTCGGTAGCTATGAAGATAGTCTGCCATGATTTCACTTTCTCTTTCCGACAGATTCTGCGTCTGTACCTTAATTAAAGTAATATCTCCTAGCTTCGGAGTTCTAACCATTTCCTTTCCTAGATTCGCGGTTGACAACTTGTCTGAATTATTGCGAAGTCAACCAAAGAGAATTAAGAACGAGATCTTTTTTTTTCTAGGGGCTTTACGACTCACCGACACAGATAGGTCTTATGGCGACGATGGGATAGGAAAGGCTTAGGAGTTGGAAGGAAGCGGCCGTGGCCTTAATTAAGGTACAGCCCCAGCATTTGCCTGGTGTGAAAATGGGAAACCACGGAAAACCATTTTCAGGGCTGCCGATAGTGGGATTCGAACCTACTATCTCCCGGATGCAAGCTCACAGCCGCGCGCCTCTACGCGCACGGCCAACTCACCCGGTAAGAACGAGATCAACAACAGCAGACGAGTAAGTGTGTTTGTGCAAAACATCATAAATTTCAGAATTAAACCATTTTTTTCTTCTTTGTTCTTCCCTAACTTAACAAGCACAATTTTCTGAATGGAAGTGTGATACTCAATCAGAGAAAACTAATAAAGGAATGATAAACGCTATAATTTCATTTCCTATGTCAGTATTTCCTATGTCAGTATATATATAAAGTAACAGTTTTGTCTGTACATTGCTCAGAATGTAAAAAGAATGATATTCTTGTATCGGTCGTGTCCACAGTAACAAGGAAATTGCGCGTCCCAAGTAGAATAGCGTACCTGAATACTGGAGGGAAGTATCTGGGGAGTTAGATAACTTTCCTCGTTTTAACATGTCATTCCTTTGGTTCATAAGATTTCTGATAACTATTGGTACACGTACTGGTTCATCATCGTTTTCCTGCTATTCGATCCCTACTCTGAGGCGCTGATTGTGCAAACTGAACAGAATACGGTAGAGGAGTATTCATGGCTGTTTGCGGCCTGGTCATTCCGTAGAGAAGCCCGGGCACATCAGCTAGTAGCCGAATGAAAGTAAAATTCACAGCATTTTATCTGCTTGAAGTGGAAACAAACTGTGGATTGTTTCCAAGTTCCTTTACGTCACATTGAATCAGATAGGTCTTATGGCGACGATGGGATAGGAAAGGGATAGGAGTGGTAAGGAATCCGGCTCTGCCGCCGCATTCACCTGGTGTGAAAATTGGAAACCATGAAAAACTATCTTCAGGGTTGCCGACAGTGGGATTCAGCCCACTACCTCCCGAATGCAAGCTCATAGCTGCGCACCCCTAATCACACGGCCACTCGCTTGGTCCAAACTGTGGACTAACATCGAGCCCAGCAATGGAGGCGATGAAAGAACTGGAGGTAGATTACCCTTATACTAGAGATGGATTTCGTATTATGGTTATCTTCTTTTCTTTTCATCCGTGTTACTTGTCTCAGTTATATGTGTGGAAGGACATAGGAACACGGACTTCATTTAGCGACTAAATTCGAAATATGCATTTCCAGCCTCTTTATTGGTGCACGTGGCACTATTTCAAAGTCATCTGAGAAGTTTCATTACGACTATGAGCCTCACATATGACATCGTCAATATTGTCCTTAAGAGGTGATGTCTGATTTTGTTTCACCAACTGAGTATTCACTCACAATTTATATGTTAGTGATATTTAGATACTACACATCATTATTGTTCAAAGATGACAAAGATGTTGATTCCCATAGGGAATCTGAAATATTTGCTCCGAATGAGTAAATTTATAATACCAATATAAATGGTCCATTATTGGACATTATAAATTTTCCAGCTAACTCATTCCTGGTTGCCAGCGTTTCGCCCACGTGTGCTAGGCTGGGCTCATTCGGAACAAATATTTCAGATTCCCTATGGGAATCAACATCTTCGTCATCTGATGGACAAGCAGGCATCAATTTTTGATAGTGGGACAAAGTCTATCATAGTGCATTGTCACTGCCGGTGGCTACAATTAGCCTACGCAGTGGCCTCCACGGTATGCACTAGCCAGCGTCTTGGTAGGTGTGCTAGGTACCAACTGATGAGCCCAGCCTAGCACACGTGAGCGAAACGCTGGCAACCAGGAATGAGTTAGCTGCAAAATTTATAATGTCCAATAATGGACCATTTACATTGGTATCATTATTGTTCTTCCTAACGTTTTTCCATTTGCCCTGGGTCGAAACTTTCATTGGATTTAGCCTACTTTTATGGCTGGATGCCCTTCCTAAAAACAAACACCATGTTGTTCTCAAGTTGCTCTACGTCCCTCCGACACAGATAGGTCTTATAGCGACGATGGGATAGAAAGTGCTAGGATTGGGACGTAATAGGCCATGACCTTAATTAAGGTACCCAATCCCATGTCCAGGGATATATTTCTGTGGTGGTTTGTCGAGTGATATATTGTATGTATTTAAAGATACGTATTGAGACAAACACAAACGGGCCAATGATCTAGATGTTAGACTCCTTTAAACAACAAGCATCATCAAAAAGCACAAACGCAAATACACACAACCCGACCAAGGGGAATTAACCAGGCGTGATTATCATGCCCATCCCGGCCCAGAATCGAACCTGGGGCCTTTCAAACCGAAAGTCTAAGGTCAGTATGTACCGATTACTTAAGACTACCTCCATTGGGAGGAAATAAATTCATACATTTAAAAAAAGTATAAGGGTGCTTTGAAGTTTTCCCTCGTTCCAAATCCGTCGTTCATTCTAACGTTGCCGTATCGTTAACGATAAATAATGCAGCACAGCTCTTATTGAAGCAACTCAGTAAGATGCACAATATGCACAAAATGCACAATTTAACACCAAAAGGTAATCTGTTTCTCCATAGCAAGTAAAAAATATGGCATTTCTTACCATGACGTCGGTGGAAATGTATGAAACTTGAATAAATATTTTTCAAAAGGTAGTACGGTATAAACTAAATTCCTGTATACCAAGCGCGATATCTGCAGTCTCTTAAGTGCGGCCAGTATTCAGTATTCGGGAGATGGCGGGTTCTAGCCTCACTGCCGGCAGCCCTGAAGATGGTTTTCCGTGGTTTCCCATTTCCACACCGAGCAAATGCTGGGGCTGTACCTTTTTAAGTCCACGGATGCTTCCTTCCCACTCCTAGCCCTTTCCTGTTCCATCGTCGCCATAAAAACCTATCTGTGTCGGTGCGACGTAAAACCAATTGTAAAAAAGTATCCTGTATATTCAGGTTATGATGTTCTATTAATTAGTTTCCAACGGGTCAAGCAGTCATAATGTCAGCTTCACACAGTTCACAGCGCTACTTGCAGTATTGCATGTATGTGTCCACTACTCACTAGAAAGCGAAGATGTGTTACTTTCCACTACTTCTTAAACAACTTCTAATGAGTATTGGCAGCTGAAATTCTCTATGTGCGCTTCCAGTTGGGAATATCGCAAAGGAAGAAAATAGGGTAGAGTTCTGAAATGACAAGGCTCACTTTTTTGTCAGTACTTACGCATGAACATGTAATCGTTCGTTCGTTCGTAATCTGTTTACCCTCCAGGGTCGGTTTTTCCCTCGGACTCAGCGAGGGATCCCACCTCTACCGCCTCAAGGGCAGTGTCCTGGAGATTCAGACATTGGGTCGGGGATACAACTGGGGAGAATGACCAGTACCTCGCCCAGGCGGCCTCACCTGCTATGCTGAACAGGGGCCTTGTGGAGGGATGGGAAGGTTGGAAGGGATAGACAAGGAAGAGGGAAGGAAGCGGCCGTGGCCTTAAGTTAGGTACCATCCCGGCATTTGCCTGGAGGAGAAGTGGGAAACCACGGAAAACCACTTCCAGGATGGCTGAAGTGGGAATCGAACCCACCTCTACTCAGTTGACCTCCCGAGGCTGAGTGGACCCCGTTCCAGCCCTCGTACCACTTTTCAAATTTCGTGGCAGAGCCGGGAATCGAACTCGGACCTCCGGGGGTGGCAGCTAATCACGTTAACCACTACACCACAGAGGCGGACGAACATGTAATCAATATAGAATATTTTCTTAATTCATTGGTATGGGGTAAGCTTAACGTAATGACCGGAACCAGGTTCGAGGAGGTGTACAGAAAGTATTCTTAATCACGGGGTTTAGTTATTAGGAAAACTGATACAACACTTACCTGCAATGAAGATGACGAGTTCCTGAAACAAAGAAATAATACTGAGGTCATTAATCAGAAGACAACAATCGAAGGTAAGGAAGATCATGAGAAAATACAAATCAATATATCAATGTGTTTCCCATCGCTTGCAAATTTTGCAACATTCAAACAAATGAAGGATTGTGCTAATGTCTGTTGGATGCAGTATATCTGCAGTTCTCCTTTAGCACAGCCCACAACAAAAGTAGCTTCCACTGAGGTTTCAGTTTCACTTGCAGCAGTGAGAGTATTAAAACTGCTGAGGCATCAGTGGTGTTGAGATTTATAGAACGGATAGTGCGTTTGAATGCTATGAACAGATGGGTCAGTCGTGCTGCAATAGCCTTTTAGGCTAACAAGGAGGCATTCCCTACTCGTCACCACCGATTTCGCTCAAATTTATAGAACATGCAGGGCTTGGATAGAAATGAAAGTACGTGAAGTGGGAACTCCAGATGGCCAAGCGTAGAGAAAATAAAAATAAAAATGTTGAGTCAGCTCTCGCACCGTATAAGCCACATACGTTAGCCCTCACGGCGAGCAGTTGTTGGCGTAGCGGTAAGAGCTTTGACTAGTAATTCGCTGGTCGTGTGTTCGGCTCCCCGTGTCGAGAATACTTTTCTCAATTTTTATATTACTCATTTATTTTAATTTATTGTACTTATTTATTTATATGCAAACGGCATATAGGTCGTCATTTTTTTTGTGCGCACAATTGTAGAAAATTTGGAGTTGCAAACTTTCCCGACGCGTTCAAACAGAAATTCTTCCTTTTTCTCCTTTACTGGCTATCTTTGCTCGTTGGGGACTGTGCCATAAACGTGAATAGTCGTTTCGCGGTAAGATTCGTTTTCACCTGACAAGTGAAGGTTGCTCATGGCGACTGTACACAAACAATAGTTTCTTGGCACAGGTAGAAGTCTGACAATGAAATCCCAATTGTTTACCTTTTCTATGCCTTTTCCGTATAAATGAATAAATAAAATGAATTATTCACCTCCTTGCGTAACTGGAAAATGAATAATATAAAAGTTGACAGAAGAAAACAGTCTCCACACGGGGAGTCGAACCCACGACCACCGAATTACCAGTCCGAGCTATTACTGCTACGCCAACTAGTGCTCGGCGTGCGCACTCACGTAATTGGCTTATACGGTGCGAGAGCCGCGTCAACATTTTTATTTTTATTTTTATTATTTTTTTTATTTTTTTTTTATTTTTATTTTTATTTTTATTTTTATTTTTATTTTTATTTTTATTTTCTATACGCTTGGCCATCTGGAGTTCCCACTTCGGGTACTTTCATTTCTAGCCAAGCCCTGCAGGTTCTATAAATTTGAGCGAAATAGGTGGTGACGAGTAGGGAATGCCCGCTTGTAAGTAAGAAAAACAGTCTCAAACTATTTAACTTCTGATCTCGCTTAGTGCTTCTCATAGTGTTAACTTCAGTTTCAATGGTTTGTTTATAAGCACACAATCTTCGGTGTTATTTGACGATTCAACTAGTCATAAAACTGATGACTTAACAGACAGACACGCAGACATTCTTTTTTGCTAGTAGCTTTACGTCGCACTGACACGGATATGTCTTATGGCGACGATGCGATAGGAAAGGGCTAGGAGTTGGAAGGAAGCGCCGTGGTCTTAATTAAGGTACAGCCCCAGAATTTGCCTGGTGTGAACACGGGAAGCCATGGAAAACCATCCTCAGGGCTGACGACAATGGGATTCGAACCCACTATCTCCCGGATGCTAGCTCAGAGCCGCGCGCCCTTAACCGCACGGCCAACTCGCCCAGTGACAGACATTTTTTAACGTCCCTTCAGTTATGATAAACGTTAAGGGACTACAGGTTTCTGGAACTTTTTTCCCGTAGAAGTTCCTTAACTGAACTCAGTCACACAGAATTGACACATCCAACGCTCTTAAATAGCACTGAGATCAGCTGGAATGGGAACCACTATGTCAGTGTCAGTGGTACCACTGACAGACTGTGTCATTGACGTAGTAAGCAAGAATGATCAAGTTCTACACTGAACTAATATCACAATTCTTCTTCTTGATCGCAGGTGTGTTTTGAGTCGCACTTGTCAATTTGACCTTGTCTTACGGCCGGATGCCCTTTCTGATGCAAACCCTATGTGGAGGGATTTATTCAGTATTATACGATGGTGCGTTGTGTGTGTATGAAGACGAGAGTGTTCAGACAGACACAAAAACCCAGTCCCCAAATCCGAAGAATTAACCAGACGCGATTAAAATCTCCAACCTTGCCATGAATCGAGACCGTGAACGTTTGAACTGAAAGGCGGTACGCTGACCATTCAATCGAGGAGACGGATAAAACCAACACCACTATTCTTTATCATTTTTAATAATCGCACATTCTGATATTTTCTGCACATGAGAATATCTTTGTGATGCATGTTAAAGTCAACCCAGGAGAAGTAGACGTAACGTCTCTTCATCTCACGTGATGGACCAAGATTCGATTCTCAGCTCGTCCAATAAATTCAATTCTGGTGTGAAGGTACGAAGGGAATTTATTAGCCTCGTGAGGTCAGCTGAGGAGAGACTCCCCGAGACCAATCGATAAAGCCATGCAAAAAGGATGTCATCACGCCAACAGGTGACAATTCAAAATCCGCAGGAGTTCCGTCTGTGCAACCAGAGATATCGTGTCCTATATAAATCATGGATATACTTTAGTTAAATTTAGTTTAGACTAGTTTTAGACTACACAACAATACATTCACCATAAATTTCGTCACCCAGGCTGATTAATGCATGAAACAACCCCTGCCTCCCTAATTCTATAAATCAGTACCCTTAAAAACGTATTCCTTAGAATGCTTTTTTAATTTTCCTTGGCGAACTCACTGAATCTAAAGAGATTCACTGTTTATCACCTAGAGCTTACAAATAAACTGTATACTTATCTTTAATTTAAACAAGATAAATTCGATAACGCTTGAATGAATATCCTCGATATCCTTAATAAAATATTAGCATAACACTGGAATATTTGCATATAATCCACAACATGGGCTACTATATTATTTAAAAGATATGTTCTTCCATTGCTTTCATAGTACAGTTATTGATGTTGTTGCTTGAGACATCTAAGTCAACAGTGTAGTAATATGCGTATATCTGATAACCGTATATCCATGCCACCTTCAATAGTGTGTGCGTTATTAATTAAC
Source organism: Anabrus simplex (assembly GCF_040414725.1). Classification (NCBI taxonomy): domain Eukaryota; kingdom Metazoa; phylum Arthropoda; class Insecta; order Orthoptera; family Tettigoniidae; genus Anabrus; species Anabrus simplex. The sequence goes on along the minus strand of NC_090269.1, from coordinate 114,466,149 downwards.
ACAAGCTTGGTTGAGAAAGCCAGCGCACATAAATATAAATTAGTAACTATTGTAGTATACTCCCGAGCTAAAGTCGGGAAACCATGGACGAATATAACCAGGACTACCACGAGTACGATTATAGCGCAGATCGATCGATTACAATGTGGTCGTGAAAATTCAATATTCATTGACTTGGACCTCAACGGGCAACTTAAAAAACGCATTCTACAGTGTGATGGTAGTAGTACCAGACCTGTAGCTTAGATCCTTTCCAACAGAACAAAGATGGCCTAGGCCACCATAGCTCAATTGGTAGAGCAACCGACGCGAAATCGGGAGGTTGTGGGTGTCTGGTTGGCCATTTTTGTTCTGTACTTAACATCTCTTCAACATCTACTAAATGCAGGTAACACGACCTAATAGGTTGAAAGTCGCTTTCGATTACAATGTGGTCGTGAAAATTCAATATTAATTCGTTTTATGACTTAATAATTCCAAATAACCGTTCTTTTTCCGTGCATGTTTGCATGTTTTGGTCCTTTTAGGAGAAAATTCATGCATAATGCATATTTGGAAGATTTTGGATTTAATAGCGAATACTTGGACGTTTAATATTGCATAATATGACTCTTCTTCTGACTTTGGCGCATACATATTGTTAACTTACATGATAGTGCATTTTGTGAATGTTAGTTTGCAGAATTTGGGACAATGTTTCCTCGTTACAGTATGTCTATTACTGAGAGACGGAGAAATGCATTCCTGGCATTATATGTGATGGTAGCCTACATACGGTAGAGGTCCTATAAACCAATTAACCAAACACTTTCTTGTTTGTTGCTTGAGTAAACAATGACGTAAGTTGGAAGGCCCCACGTCGATCTCTAACTCTTAGGAATAAGGTGTCCCAGTTTTACAGTTGTACATTGCTATACATTGAATCGTAAATTGTGCTTTACTCATTGACGGCTCATTTTTTCGTCTATGTTAGACGAACAAAACAAAACTTGTATCACACTTCTGTGACGCCGCGTTACTGAGATAGCAGCTTACAAACTCTGGTTTTGCATTGAATCCTCTTTCGTTGTTATCCTGGAATTTCCTACACGGAACTCTCACTCGTCACACGTCTTTGTTATTGCAGCAGGCAATCGTTACCAGTTATTGAGGACATTCAAAAGTGTCTCCAATCATCGCATGGAGAAGTAGCTGCGGCAGCTAGAGATAGGTTGAAAAAATTAATTCGTTGAAATCCTGATTTTCAATTCGCCAAGCTTATAAAATACGTATTGTGGTGAAAATGCAAAAGACGAACAATTTGACCTCACTTTGTTCTAAATGTCTTCATTTAAGTAAGCATCTGTCACTTCTTGTGATGTTGAAAGATCATTTTCTTTGTTGAAAAATGTGCTGACAGATAAACGGAAGAGCTTAGATCAAGACAATTTGGAGAAATTGCGGTAATTTTTGTACAATGTTTTGATAGTGCATATTTTTCACTTTATTGTGCATGTTTTGCTATATGATAGTGCATGAATGCATGCATATTTTGAGATTTGATAGTGCATGGAAATCCGGGCTCTGATCATTACTATGTCGTATTTATAGTCCAAAGATTGCATACCTAGTTCTAGATTTAGATTGAATGAGTCCCTCCAACAAAGTTGTAAGCAACTATTTTCTAAAGTACACTGTTTTGACGAAAAACATAGTGCATGACTTATTCAGTCGTGGGAATATTTTGTTATGCGGAAGTTTCAGGTTGTTCCTCGTATAACTGAAGTGAGCGTCAGTATTTGCCTCCATTTTTAAGCGACAACGTTCTAATCATCTTAAACGAATAATACACGCGTGAGTATATTTTCATCGAGGGACTAAAAGTTCATAAATAAGGGGGTGGTAGAAGGCTAATCATAGTTTCCAATCTGAAACATAAGAGGAAAGTCCTATGAAATACAGAGAAGCCCTGAAAATCTTCAATAAACGTTATAAAACCAGAGAAACTCAGGCCGAGCACGGTAAATACAGGAACGTTGTAAGTTCTACCTTGCCTGTCTTTACTGCTGAAGTACTACCATGGCACAGGGAGTTACAACTTCTATTATAAAATTGTTTCCTTCACCATTCCATAGTTATATACTTTCATTGGCAATGTAGTACGTAGCCTTCTTAATGTATATACTAAAAATGAATTGAAATGCGCTATTCAAATTATATCTGGGGCTATCTGGCCGAGGCAGTGAATCCTGATCGGCCCACCCGGAAATACGTGGGTTTTATTCCCCATCAGTAAGTCGAAAAGCTTAGATCGTAGGTTTCCTGAGGTTCACACATCATGCACTAAAACCGAGTACCAAGTTCATTCCTGGGGGTTAAAGTGACTGGGAGCAGAACTAACCACTCTACCCCAAGGAGTGTTGAGATTACCCTTACCTTGCCCCCCTGTACGGAGATTATTTTGCCTGATTTGTTTTTTATTTTTATTTTACTCAAATTGCATTGGAATCATTTTATTTGATGTTTTTCAACTGTTCATAGATTTAAAAAAGAAATTTATCTACACAAATGAATAAAAGATCTTTGATGCCATTACTACAGTAAACACACTGTGGGGGCGCCCATAACCCTCTCATCCTATCATAATCTCTGCAATCGCACCAAACGAAATTAGCTTCAGAGTTCGGGTGAGAGTTCAAGCTTCAACAATAGTAGGATATTTTCCTTATTTCCTGTGGGTTTCTTGTGAGTTTGGGTCACGTTCGACCCCCCAGTGTAGTTTGGGTAACAATATTTTCAATGTTAAATGTTCTACACCCATCACATAAACGTCATATTTAATTGAATAACTATTTGAGGTAGAACGATGCATTATTTCAACATAGCTTGAGACAATGAACTGTAGAAATGGACTAATTTTTCAGAAGAAAAAATCGAAAAAAAAGAAAGGTTAGATTGGGACATAAAATAATGTGTACAATGGATCGAGCGATTTTGATTAAAACTTATTTGCTACAGTTTCGACGTCCCGCTAGCATATCTAATGTTTTCGGCGACAGAAGGATTGGGATGTTAGCTTCTGTGGCTTTAATCAAGATATTACCTGGTGTGAGCAAGTGATCCGGAAGCGAGGGAAATCAGAAAGGAATGCAGAAATGTGGCCACAACGAGCAATGGCAAGTGCAATGCAGCATGATACAGACATGGACAAAAGTATTCATACCCCTACCCATCCAATACAAAATGCTTTATTGCTGAACCAATACGGAGTACAGGTCAAAATTACAAATCCAAAAGTATACCTTGTACAGCAGTGATCATTACAAAGCACAAAATGTACTGGAAGTAAATAACAGTACATAACAAAGCAACAAATGCGTACTCCATGACACTATTTGTCTGGACATAAGTATTCATACCTTACCCGTAACAATGGGGTTTGAACGAGTAAACAGAAACCTGTGTTGTTCCGTGGTATTAGTTGTGTAGTAGATCCAGACAGAGACGGACTGATCAGCTGGTCAGAGACGGCACTACTCCAATGGCGAGGAAAACTAGGGAAACTTCTGTTGAAGAGAGACGGCTTATTCTACGCCTTCTCCACCAAGGAAAATCGTGTTCCGAGGTCGGAAACATCATTGAAAGAAGTAAACCAACTGTGCAAAGTATCGTTCAAAGGTTAAAAGGACAGTATGTTCTTATAAGCAAGAAAAGAAGTGGACGTCCGAAGAAACTGACCGCACGAGAAGAAAGGTTCGCAGTAACCACAATTAAAAAAATAACCACACACTACATCTTCGGCAATAGCATCGCAGCTGGCAGAATATTTCCATCATGCAGTTTCACACAAAACAGTAAGGAGGGTCCTTCATCTTGCTGAGTATCGATCTAGGGCCCCAAGAAAGAAACCGCACATAACGAAAATGAATAGACGGAAGAGACTAGAATTTGCAAAATAATATGTGGCGAAAGATAATGCATCTTAGTTGACAGTGATGTTTACAGATGAGAGTAAATTTAATATATACCGAAGTGATGGAGGCATTTCAGTGTGGAGACGCCCCAACACAGAGCTCGATGAGCAGAACCTCGTTACCACTGTGAAGCACGGCGGGGGTGGGGTTATGGTGTGGGGCTCAATGGCCGCTTCAGGTGTTGGGGAGTTGTCATTTATCGAGGGGACTATGGACAGATTTCATTATTTGAACATCCTGAAAGAAAACGCTCACAAAAGCGCCGAAAAGCTTGAGATTGCTAATGTGTTTTACTTCCAAGACGATAATGATCCCAAACATACGGCGGAAATTGTTCGTTTGTGGGTACTCTGCAACACGCCGCACATATTAAAAACACCTCCCCAATCGCCGGATACCAACCCCATCGAACATCTATGGAGTGAATCGGAGTTCAGACTAAGAGAACACCACATAACAAGTAAAGCACACTTGAAACAGTTACTACAACAAGAATGGGGGACATTTCATCTGAACTGACACATAAACTGGTGTTCTCAATGCCCAGCAGGTTAAATGAAATATTGTACAGGAAAGGCAAACAAACGCGCCACTGATCGAGTTGGTAATATCTCTTTCTTCATTGAGTTGTGAACTCTTCTGTGATACGGTATGAATACTTATGTCCAGACAAGAAGTGTCAGAGAGTACGAATTTGTCATTTTGTTATGTACTGTTATTTACTTCCAGTTTATTTTGTGCTTTTCAATGTACATTGCTGTACAAGGTATACGTTTGGGTTTGCAATTTATACCTGTACTCCCTATTGGTCCAGCAATAAAGCATTTTGTATTGGATGGGTAGGGGTATGAATACTTGTGTCCATGTCTGTATGTTAATTGAGGAAATACTTCGCTCTATAGTTGGTTCGGTATGATTTATCTATACAATACAGACGCTTGCTACAGTATAATGTCATTCCAATACGTACCCTCCCAAGACGTAACCGGGACGAAACCCAATACAGACACTACAGCGAGACCGAAACATTTTCACACATTCCCGGTTCTTGTCCAAGAGGGGAGATCCTTAGAAACACCAAGCATCACAGAATCCGAACAAAGATCTCAACTGCCCTTTCCCAGCAAGGCCTGGAAGTTTATGGTGAAGTTCCATGTATTGCCGCTGCAGGGAGCAACAGACGGATCGACAAAATCGCCATCGACCGAAGAAAGGACAGTGCTGTGATCTTGGATCCAACTATTATATTTGAAGTGATCGCAAGCCATCCTATGGAGATAGACCAGGAAAAGACAGCCATTTACGAGTCAACAATAGAATATTTCAAATACTCCTATAAAATTTCTAGCGTTAAATTTGCTGGTCTGTTAATCAGCACCAGAGGAACAAGCCTAAATTTTGTGTGAAACATCTGCGAAATTTAGGGGTTCTCAATAGCATCTTCCTAGATGTATCAATATTAGCGATCAAGGAATCACTTCAAATTATTCGTAATCCCCTTTACAACTCATTTAAACAACCATTGTTCATTATGATCTTCAGCATTATCGATATGGTGTATTTTGTCATGTTCGGCAATCCATAAACTGGGAAGTAATAAACTAAACAGAATTCAATATAGATATTTTTAGCTGTCAAACCGTACCCTGAACGGCTACGACGGGTTTCGTAGAGACTGAAGGCCTCTCTCAGGACAGCTGATTTGTAGCGGTGTTTTGAGGTGAGCTGAAGATGAGAGGGGAACGGCCATGACCTATTAAAATAACTTCCCGGCATTTGTTTTAATGACGAGAATGGGAAACCACGGCAAAAACATTCTCAAGACAGTCGATGGTGGGCGCCTCCCGAGTGCAGAGCTTTTTCAAACTGTAAATGTTTGGTGTACAGTAATATATTTCAGAATAGTATCTTATTAAAACAATGGGAGCCTCCGTGGCTCAGCTGGCAGCGCGCCGGCCTCTCACCACTGGGTTCCGTGGTTCAAATCTCGGTCACTCCATATGAGATAAAGCGGAGGAGGTGGGACAGATTTTTCTCCGGGTACTCCGGTTTTCCCTGTCATAATTCATTCCAGCAACACTCTCCAGTATCATTTCATTTCATCTGCCAGTCATTAATCATTGCCCCAGAGGAGTGCGACAGGCTTCGTCAGCCGGCACAATTCCTATCCTCGCCGCTAGAATGGGGCTTCATTCATTCCATTTCTGACCCGGTCGAATGACTGGAAACAGGCTGCGGATTTTCATCTTATTATAAAAATATCACAGGAGACCTTCATCCCGGCAGAGAGAGAAAATATCCAACAGAAATCGTTCAATTTACCATTAAAGGAATGCTATCACTCTTCTGAAACGATATTTTGAATTTCAAGGTACACCAAAGAGCAGTTATATCTTTTTTTCAGTGACCGGGCGAGTTGGCCGTGCGCGTAGAGGCGCGCGGCTGTGAGCTTGCATCCGGGAGATAGTAGGTTCGAATCCCACTATCGGCAGCCCTGAAAATGGTTTTCCGTGGTTTCCCATTTTCACACCAGGCAAATGCTGGGGCTGTACCTTAATTAAGGCCACGGCCGCTTCCTTCCAACTCCTAGGCCTTTCCTATCCCATCGTCGCCATAAGACCTATCAGTGTCGGTGCGACGTAAAGCAAATAGCAAAAAAAAATATTTTTTAGTGGTTTTATATGGTGTCGAAACAAGAATTCTCAAGTGCGATATCATTAATGGACCTCAAACGTTTGAAAAATGAATCCCTACTAAGAGCTGGCACAAATTAAGGACGTCTAAGGACTGTGAAATGCCGCAAGGTAGCCGTTATTTTGTTTACGTTCTGAAAGCACTGCAGTTTGTCTTTCAAAGTCCGGAAGCTGCTCATCGTGGTCCTGATAGAAGAAGCAGATAGTGGCCGTGAAACACAGAGAATGGATGGAAGTTCAAACAGCTTATCAAGAAAGTGGCTGCGTGGTTTGCGTAAGATAGTGGGAGATAGTGGATTCGAATCGCGCTATCGTCCGACATAGAGATGGTTTTCCGTGGTTTCCGCATTTTCACACCGGTAAAAGTTTCGGGGTTGTACCTTAATTAGGGCCATTCTCGCTTCCTTCAAACTTCTAACATTTCCCTGTCCCATTGTCGTTATAAAACCTATCAGTGTCGGTGCGACGTACAGCAATTAAATAAAAAGTTTTATAGTGTACGTAGTGTGGATGAGAGAAATTAGTATTCAACATCAGGCAGACCTGATATGTTACAATAAGCGGAAGAAAAATAATTACAATACGATTTCGGTATCCAACATTTTGCAACATGCCAGATGCATGCATAAGTTTTTGCCAGTTTTGCGGTAAAGAAAACACGGAATTTTCAAGGGAATTTCATTCTTTGTTCATTTAAAATATTGGACATCGGCTTCTACACACTTCGACTACTTTTCAGGTAAGTTATGAATACCATGCCACAAAAACTGCTTGCCATTTGCGGCAAAACATTCATCGAACCATTTTCCAACTTCCTCGACATTGATCTAACTGCTCTGCGAGCGCGTGTCCCATTGATGCGAAGAGATGATAGTCAGATGGCGCCAGGTTGGGGTAGTACGGCGTGTGCTGAAGGATGCCCCATCCAAGCGATTTCAAGGTGTCTTTCACTGGTTTTGTTGTGTGGGAAGGCGCATTGTCATGTAACAAAATCACTTTGCCATGTCTTCCCTACCATTCTGGCCGTCTTTCGATCAGTCCGCGATTTAAATTATTCATGTACCAATTGCTGTTGAGTTAAGGTTGGGTCACCATCCAGTAACGCCTGAAATTGCTCGTCTTCATCTTTTTTGGTCTACCAGAGCGAGCACTGTCTTTCACATTGAGATGACCATGTTTAAATTGTTGAAACCATGTCTCACCTGTTCTAATCAATGGAGCGTGTACACCATACGTTTCTACCAGCAAACGATGACTTTCCACCGCCTTTTTTTTTTATTAAATAAGAAAAGCAATGCGTGCCGCAAATGTTCTTTCTCAGGCACAAACTTCGCCATGATCACTGAACGATACAACACAGACGCTAGTGTTTGGCGGACTCAACTTATGTGTGTTGGTAGGTTAATGTCAGAAGAACAAGCTGAAGTATGTGTCAAATTCATACTTTGCGTACTGTTCGCTGGCGCCATCTCTTAGTGAAAGCGGAAGTCAAATTCATACTTTGCGTACTGTTCGCTGGCGCCATCTCTTAGTGAAAGCGGAAAAGACTTATGCATACACCTGGTATTTCCAAAATCATGCCCGTAATAAATTAGAAGAACTGTAGACTGCAATGTCCGATTGCAGTGAATTGGGTGCAGCTAATGATTAAGTTATGTTTACAAACGGTTCCCTTTGTATCCAACACTGGATGTATGGTAAACTGCCTGCTGTTTCTCCCTGTGTTTGCTTTCGCTATATTCAGAAGCTTTCAGCCGGGAGAGAGAAGCCTCATCAAAGTTACCGCCATGCGGGGAGACTCATTTATTATCCACCAGACAAAGAGTACGTATATCAAAGAAATGTGCCACCAGTTTCCTAATTTATATATCTAGACAAATAAACACAACTACAGGAGGGATAATTCTCCTAACGCGTCGATGGTTCCTGGCCAAAGCGTTTAATAATAATAATAATAATAGTAATAATAATAATAATAAAAGTAATATTTGCTACGGGATTATCCGCGGAGCAGAAAGAGATGAAAGGAGGTGCTGGGTGGAATGGGTCTAACTACGATATCAAAAATGAATTTAAAACTTCAACATAAGTTTCTTTTTTGAAAAGAAATATAACCTAACAACCTTTCACTTAATGAAATAACAATGACAAATTTGGATAGTAAAGTAGAGAAATCCAGAAAAGGGAATTTAACCATTTTGGGCTTCAAGCCCCTAGTTTAAAAATCCTGAGATACCGAATCCAGTTTATAAAATTTGCAAAATCTCAATGTTTAGACCAGAACAGGACCATCCCAATTTAAGAGCACTATACTCCAACAACTTTACAGCCTTCCAGAGGTGCACCTCAGTATTACAGTTTAATTTAGAAACACATAAAAGAGCTTACATGCTCTCCAACTAATTTCTTAAAGCTCGCTTAAGGCAACATTACACAAAACTTTACGATCTCTGGCCTTTCTAGGCTCAAATTTACTATTAAAATTGTTCACAGGGGTATCACCCAACCTACTGGGCCTTCGTGGAAAGAAGAACAGGTTAAATTACTGGCCCGAACACAAAATGACTGGAGGCGTACACTTGCACTCCTGGAAACTTTAATATAAAACCTAATTGGGCTCTCGGCCCCATAATAGAGAGGCTAATCCCAAGCTACTGAGGTGACTAAAATGAAGGTTAATTTTAACACTTTACCAAAAGAGGAAAAGTTACAAAATCATAGTCACCTCAAATTAAATCGAAGAGTAACTCAAGAGGGTAACGCACTCTCTATCCCCAGTTTACAATTTTAAGGATTTATGAAATTTTACATTAGCTGAAAGAAGGTTTACATTTTAGAGAACAGGAGGTTATATAATTAGGAATTTGAACCTTCCCCTCGTGTAAGTCTGCGGAGGTAGCTAGAGAAAAATAAGCCTGGTGGACATTACCTTGGCTACTGGTTTGCCTAGCGAAGAATGAGGCGCTCCACCTCCTATCTTAAAACACACACACTCGGAAATACGGTGATCACAAGACAAGGTAGCCAGAAAAGCCGCAGCTTATATACACGAGGGATGTTTCTAGACGGTTCTGGACTAATCCGGATACACCCTCGCCATTTTATTGGCAGAATCAAAAGTTACACCCAAAAACCAACAACAAGAAGCCTGTGATAGGCTGAAAAATAATTACAGAAAATTCTTATTGGCCAGATTCAAAACTGGCGGAATGAGAAAGAAGTGTTGCAAACTTTGAAATATATACAAAAAAATGAAAGTTAATTTACTTGAGAAAACCCATAAACCTCTGCCTGCTCGATCTGCATCCGATGGCTGCTTATACTGCCTGCTCATTACAACATTTTAACATGGCACTGCCGGAATGGAATAGATGGAAATAGGGTAGTACTGTATTTGTTTACAGTGAAAATGGTGTACTGCTGCGTGCCTTTCTGCAAATCAAAGAAAGGGAAACCAGAATGCCGAGGTATTTCATTCCATGACACGGGCTTTTTTAGGAGATCCAGTTGAAGCCATCTTTAGTTCTGTAAGAATGGGCGGAGGGTGCAATGACATGACTGACTCCCGGGCTACTCAGAATTCTATAAAGAGAATTCTGAAATCCGGTATTTTAATGTCCACCGATGGTGCTAACGTTATCCATAAGCAAAATTCAAAATTTTCTGCCTCAGTATCCTCACCCGGACTTGACGAAATAGAACCAGTGTTGCTCCCTGAGTATGTACTTGATTTACTGGAAGATGTTCGTGAGCCCCCTAAGTCAGTATGTGTCACTTTGGAAACTGCTTCCCATGCATTAGTGTGTGTAATCGAAAAAAAAAATAATGCAGCACATGCTTGAGTAACGTTTCCACCTCAGTTAATGCATCCCCGTTGATGAACTTAATCAGGCAGTCGGATAGAGGAGGCCTGCGCTATCCCCAGCAACGATTTATTGGCCTAGTTATGGGGTTACAGAAATTTGTTGAAGCGGCTCTACCGTACTGCAAGAAATCTGCAAGTCTGCTCCAGACTATGTTCTACCCTCTTTGTGCCAGTGTAACATTTTAAAGTGTTTTAGTAACGGTAAGCACCAGGAACTTGTGTCAGAAACTGTGGTGGCCAAATTCGTGAAACCTCTACCTAGTAATGTAGGGAAGTACCATACAGACAAAGTTTCCAGGTTTTCTTATTCGTCGAAATCTCTTTCTCGAAAAGTCCTGCAGCTATCACTCCCTAGAGCACCACTTTATGCGTACAATTCTTTAATTTTTCTGGTACTTTCAGATTTTAAATTTTGCTTGTATGCTTATCCAGCTGTATTCACGCGATAACTAGGTACGTCTGGTGCTGCGATCTAGCGGCTGGTTGTTTGTAAGTCGTGTTACAGGTTTGAATATGGAATGAGCAGGCATTATAAGCAGCCATCGGATGCAGTGCCATAAACACAAAATTTCTTTCAATAACAACTTCCTTTACGTTGCACTAGAGTGCATGACCTCAGTTTTTGTAATGACATCTGTGGAGAAATGTCCAAACTTCTTGAAGTACACCAAAACGAAACAAAGTAAATCCAATCAGCTTAGGAAACTTAGAAATGACAAACTTCTCAATTATACATCTACTGATTAATGACCCAAATTCATGCAGTAGCAGTTTCACGTTCGTTGGATAGATAGAGTTCATTAAGACGCTTCTTTTGAATAAGCGGAGTTGAGGTGTACCTCCCAGTACAATAATAATAAGAATAATAATATATAATGATAATAATTCAAAAATCCCAAGTACAGTATACTGACTACTCGTATTTATGGTGTACTGGTGTACTTATGCTACGCCTCATGGACGTGAAGAAAAACATTCTGTACATGGATGGAATCTGCATCAGTCTTTCACTGAAGATTCGTTTATCTGGATATTTCCCACAATCCGCCCAGTGTTGTCATTCTAATGTACATCTTATGAAGACGTGTGTAAACATTGCGTCAAAAATTATTACATCAATGTTCTAAAACATTCTTATAACCTATCACTATTATGCTAGGGGCATTACGTCTTACGTCGCACCGACACAGATAGGTCTTATGGCGACGATTGGATAGGAAAGGCCTAGGAGTTGGAAGGAAGCGGCCGTGGCCTTAATTAAGGTACAGCCCCAGCATTTGCCTGGTGTGAAAATGGGAAACCACGGAAAACCATCTTCAGGGCTGCCGATAGTGGGATTCGAACCTACTATCTCCCGGATGCAAGCTCACAGCCGCACGCCTCTACGCGCACGGCCAACTCGCCCGGTCCACTATTATGCTTTGCAGGAGTGATTAATGCCGTACTTGCAAAGACAACAAGCATATTTTTTATTTTTTATTTATATTAGAAGAGAATTTTTAGGGAAGACTTAAATTAATATGGGAAACTTCCTTCAGGAAGAACTTGAATAGTACTAGTGTTGATGGAAATAGAGCACATATATATAAAACTGGATGTTGGTATGTTTGAAGCTAATGGACTCAAAAACAACTGTACCGATTTCGCTGAAATTTTCACAGTTTGTTCTTATTACAAATGAGAGGGATTATGAACGAAATCTGATTGGTCGTTTGGCACTGAAAATGAAAATGAAAAATAAAATAGTGGAAGATAAGCAAACCGCAAGACAAGTCCGATTAGCGGGTTCCCTACCCAACAGTATGTGAGGATTATGATGCATTCCTTAAAACTTATTTCTGCTTTTATCAAATAGTGTGGGGACAGAACACCCCTCCCAACCCAAGGGGAGTGGATGAAATGTAAAAGCAATCGAAAACGACCGATATTAGTGTCGTATCCATAGTTTTCGGGATCACTGAGATGAACTATGACACTCAAAATGCTGTTTAAGTCAAGTTCATCCCAAATAGCACCCCTAGGGGTGGGTTTGAAAGGGGGTGAAATATTAATGTAGAATCCATAGTTTTCAGGGCGCGAGGTAAATAAACGTACACAGGCAGGACAACGTCTGTCGGGTTTTGCTAGTAGAGTACAAGATCGAAGTTACTGGAGGATAGTTACCAGAAAAATCCGATCCCACCTGAGTGGAATAGGACAAGGAAGAAGACGAATAATAATAATGATTAGAAGAGAATTTAAAAGGTGCGCGAAGCTACTACCACAGGGAAATCAACTACTGTATCTACAACGAGAGGAAATTCTGAAACTGAACCGCAAAACATACAAGCATGTGACAAAGCTAGATGTTGTCCCTAGTGTTGTTTAATATTTACAGGGGGAAATTTTTTCAGAGATGACTTATCGGACCTGAACATTGACATCAGGATCAATCGGAATTACTTGAACTGCATTCAACATGCTGATGCTTTCCTCGAATCTTGCGGATCTGCAGTTGTTAGACAGACTGTGGGCTTCAAGTGAAAAATTATTATTTGCGTCTTAACATGAAGGAAACTCATTTACTGCCATTAGTCCTATAAAATTCAGTATGTGTAATCGATAGGAATAGAGGAGACCGAAAGTATTAACGAAATTATATACTTGAGAATTAATCTAAATGAACTTTAGTACCAAAAGACGGAAGTAAGCGTGAGAATAGGACGGGCAAGATCCTTCTTTCCCGAAAAGGGGCATTCATTCTGTTGGAGAGACCTAGCTTCATACGAAAAAACAGAGTAATTAAGTACGGCTTGTTCCCTGTGTTATTAACCAAGTTTGAGGTACTGAAGAGCACCCAAACAGAAGATGCCAAAGTCTATTGAAATGCGAATTTATCTACGACTGCTTGGATTTACATGTGACTAAAAGTTAAACACAACTAAACCCCATGCCGCAAAATCCTCGAAGGGTGTTGGCCTACCAAGCGACCGCTGCTCAGCCCGAAGGCCTGCAGATTACAAGGTGTCGTGTGGTGAGTATGACAAATCATCTCGATCGTTGTTCTTGGCTCTTTATATCGGGGCCGCTATCTCACCGTCAAATAGCTCCTCAAATGTAATCGCGTAGGCTGAGTGGACCTCGAACCAGCCCTCAGATCCAGGTAAAAATCCTTGACGTGGCCGGAAATCGCACACGGGACTGTGGTATCAGCGATACTAGTATTACTATTCCTTATGCAGCCAGTCCCTGTTATGAATAGCGTAAAACTATCGCTCATAGGGTCGGCTGAAGCATGCATTTCAGTGGGCTTAATAGAGCGATATGTAATAGCAACTTTTGGCTCGGTGAGGAAAGCAACAGAAAACTATCTCACTAAGAGGCAGGCACTCTTCTCACGCACAGCGGGGCCAGCAATCATGTGACTAACCAGAATTATTCAGCTCAAGGAATAAAGAGAGCTAATTAATATGTGGAATACTTAGGGAAAGTCATGAACATTGAACAATTGCATCGAATACTTGAGCTCTGTATCCAGCGGAAGATCTTCGGGAAGTGATGTTGTCGACTCCAACGAGTCTCGTGTTTGAGGATCCTGAGAGACTATTACTAAATATCTGCATTATCACTGTTCCTGTCAACTGTTCCTGAAAACACAGTGATGATAGCCAACATCCATAACGAATATGGCACTGTTACGTAAACGTCATTACCAAGTATGAAATCACAATGATGATAGCCTATATCCGGTGCTAGAAGAAGAATGAATGAATGTTTACAGCTCGCTCGATTTCTCCCTCCATTCATCATCGTAGAACCGTCCAATAACGTATTGTATATCAAGCGTCATACAGTTATTCTCTGACGCGAGGGAGATGGATATTATTTCGGTTGGAATACTTGGCTCTCTAGATCGAGGCCGGTATCTCACCGTCAGATAGCTCCTCAAATGTAATCGCATAGGCTGAGTGGACCTCGAATCAGCCCTCAGATCCAGATAAAAATCCTTGACATGGCCGGGAATCGAACCAGGAATGTAGTGTGAGTGATACTAGTACTACCATTCCTTATGCAGCCAGTCCCTGTTATGAATAGCTACGAGAGTTACGATTTTGATTCAGGTATCGTACAAAGACACCCAAGTAAAGAAGCCTTCCTAGCCAGCATCTTACTTCAGTTATGGGTAAAGTCCGGACTTTCATGCTTTAATAGGTTAGAATGCAAAGTTACTGAAGCGAGCAGCAAGTATAGTCTACCTTCACAACAACAATGCTATGGGGATTGCATATATATATATTAGGAGTTCGCCCCATCAGAACCCCTATAATTTATGTTACCTTTGCTACATTATGAAAGAGCGGGTGGTCGACATTATCTACTAACCAACGTAGTTTGCAATGTAACCTATTACTGAAAAAAAAAAAAAAAAACGGGATTTACTTATGGGATACCAAAGGTGAATTCCATCGAAAACCCCCAAGTGTGATATACAACTATTATACAGAATTCCAAAATTCACCTGTAGTTGAAAACCCAGAAAATCATTCCAAAGGGGATTGAGAGTAGGCTTTTTAATTCCTTTGTCTTCTCAGTTTTGTTACTTGAGTCCGAGGGCAATTATTCCATCCTTCAAACAAGGCAACATCGAACCCAAGACAACCAAACGGGGGTCTGAAACACTCCGTTATATCTTAACGAATTCAGTGGAAGAGAGAAGAGACACTTGCCACTTCATAAGTGAGTGAGTGTTCTGCTCACGCATTCCTCTTCTCCATTACATGTCACGATCGTAGCAAACCTCGCTTAGCACGTGTAACACAAAGAGAGAAGTAGGTGTCCGGGTACAAGACATTTGCTTTTTGTCGCGGTGTCGCTCGCAATTGTTCCCGTGTTGATTTATGTCGCTGCCGCTTCTCTCCACGTGGCAGCACGCTCGCTAGCGACCTGTAGAACTAATCCTCCTCTTGATCGCGCCGGCTTGTTAACCAAGATAAATGACTTCGAGGGCTCTTAATATTGCCGCACAGGTATTACACGGCGCTCCTCTTGCCGCTGCAGGTCACTGTGACAAACGTCGCCAGCAATTCTTAAAATTTTCATTGTGGAGAGAAAGAAGAAATATAAGGTTTCTTTGCCAAGACGCCAACTGGGAAA
Organism: Anabrus simplex; assembly: GCF_040414725.1. NCBI lineage: Eukaryota > Metazoa > Arthropoda > Insecta > Orthoptera > Tettigoniidae > Anabrus > Anabrus simplex. Next base: position 114,450,505 of record NC_090269.1, on the reverse strand, counting down.
AGACGTCACGTGAGCTTCTTCGCAGTTCCACCGAGACCCCATATTTTAGTCACGCTTAAGGGGAGTAGGCTTAGAAGTACCTTTTGGGTGACAACGCATCATGTGATCGTAAATGATATGAGACAAGTTGCTAAACCAACCAGACGCGTCTTATACAGAATCCCCCTTATTCGGATAGTTAGCTTTGTGTCGTGTTTAAATGGTATGTGTAATGGTTTAAATCTCACAGTGTATGTTTTAATTTGCTATTTATTTTATCCATCAATTGATGAAGCAAGTCTTCTGGAAGTCCGCTGTTCGATCTCCAGCTCTACTACAAGGAAATGGTCCGGCTCTATGGCTAAATGGTTAGCGTTCTGGCCTATGGTCACAGGGGTCCTTGGTTCGATTCCTGGCAGGGTCTGGAATTTTAACCATAACACAACCCAGCATTTTGAAAGTTTTTTTTTTGCGGCAAGAGGTGTGATAGGTGATCTTAACTAATTTTGGGTCGCTGAATACGAATCCGTTGTCCGTTTCTACGTATCACGTCACGTTTTCTCGCAACAGGTTTATTAAAATAAGAGATGACCTGAATATTGCATATAAAAAGTACTGTAAAATGTTGAAAATTTTGGAAATATTTATAATTTTTTGTATTATATATATTTTGAAATAGTTGAATATTGTCTTGATTTATAATATACAATGAATAATTACTGAGTATAAAATTACAATGAAATATTTAGCATTTATTGTAATATAATACTGATTTGTACAGAAACACATAAACAAACAATTCTGAGGCAATGAAAGCAATTTAGGTTGACAATTAAACGTGATTTACAAGCAAACAATGTAACTTTTATTCAGTATCTTAACAGTCCTAGATATCCCCTTGGAATGAACGCTTGGCTGCGCAGCGTCTGACTGTATCAAGTTTTTCTTCTCTTTTCAAACACCAACAGTAGTCGGCCATCATTGGTTCATCCCAACTTCCATGGTATCTTCTTTCTGCCTCTTTGATGTCCTGGTGGAAACTCTCTCCCATCTCTTCACTAACACCCCCAAGATTTTCCTGAAAGTGATCGAGATGAGAATGATGGAAGTGCAGTTTCAGACTCATTCTACACGCCAAATCTTTCATATCATCCAACATCGTTTTCACTATTGTTTTGTATTGTGTATTCTTTAAATTTCCTAGGAACTTCGTTATGACGTCTCTTATTGAATTCCAAGCAGCAAGTACCACGGCATTCATCGTCTGTTCAAAGTTTCTGTCTTTCAGAAGCTTTCTAATTTGTGGTTCATTAAAAATGCCTTCGTTGAATTTTGTATCCGATAAATGTGCAAATTTGCTTGCAATGAACTTGAAACAGGGGCTACTTTTGTACAAGGCCTTAACGAACTGCTTCATGACTCCCAGCTTGATGTGTAGTGGTGGCAAAATAATTTTTGTGGGTCAACTAAGGCAGCATTTGTAACATTTTTCACATCAGGTGTCATAACTTGATTCTTGGGCAAGGAAGGTGAGGACCAGTGTTTGTCCCTAGCTCTGCTGTCCCATTCACATAAATAACAAGGGAATTTGGTGTAGCCTGCTTGTAATAGAATACCACACACCTTCAAGTCACTACACACATCCCACCGGTGCTCATGATATCTTAAACAGTTTGCATTGCGATATAATTTTCTTTTAGTAAACGGAATGTGCCACAGAAATTGAAGCTAGAATGTTTCCGTTATGAAGTAGTACAGCCTTTAAGCTCCTCTTAGGGGAATCCACAAACAATCTCCATTCTTCAGGATTGTAATCCCTCCCAAGCTGTTCTGTCAATCCTGGAATGTCATAGCATTAGGTCAGATCATCTTCCTTCTTTAAACACTTCCTGTACTCCTTATCTCTATATCTATACCAAGAAAAAGTAGTTCCAGGCGCAAGAAGGTTTTCTTTCCTTTCAATCGTGACCCTAGCAATACACTTTTTTCCTTCCTGAGACCAAGGTCTCATATCAGATCCCTCAACTCCGACTGTTTAAACAATTGTGGATCTACTGCATCTGCGGCAAGTAAAAAATCCGTATCAACTTGCTTGTTATCATAATTTGAGGAACCGTCAGTGTCAGGTAAACAGGTAGGAGGAACAGGTCTCATCGCAGACTTTAAATTCGGGTACACAATACTGTCCTTGTGTCTCTTATTGAATCCTGCCACTTTACACAGGCAAAAGTAACAGTCCCTGGTATGGTCCTGGGGCTCGCGCCAAACCATTCCTATCCAAAATCGAAGGGCCTTACGTTTCCCAATGCTCCACTGTCGTAGGTTTCCTAGACACGTTTTACAAATTACGTGCGGAGCCGACGACTTGTCCAAGTCTCCTGATTTTACCTTAAAATATGCATAATACAAACGTCTCACTGATGCAGTTATTGGTTTACTCTGTCCCTTCATAATATAACACCCACACACGTAACAGAATGAGTCTGGCTTATTCACACATCTTCTAATTCCTGACATACTTGCCATTTTCGCAATGCAAGACAGTATAAAAAGGTCAGACTTCCGCCACACTCCCAACGAAACTGACTGGCTTCACCGCATTGTCGCTACCACAAGCTAAAATCTCTTACCTGACTAATTCAATGGAGGGGACATAGACGGTGGAAGAGGTTTGGATTGACAAACGTACGCAACATTAACAAAGCAAACCACGGCCACTCATCAGCCGATTTGCTGTTATCACAAAGCAGCACTGTGCCGCAATGACACATTTTCAGACAGTAAATGGCAAATAACACGAAAACTGAATGTGATACAATAGAACCAATGATATTTTTGAAGTCAGGAACCTTATTTAGTTAAAATCGCTTATCAGATGCTTTGCCGCAAAAATCATGCTGGGTAGTGTAATTGGTTAATTTCGCTGGCGCGGGGGCTGGGTTTGTGTGTCGTCTTCATCGTCATTTCATCCTCATCACGACGCGCAGGTCGCCTACGGGAGTCAAATCAAAAGACCTGTACTTGGCGAGTCGAACATGTCCTCGGACTCTCCCGGCACTACAAGCCATATGCCATTTCATTTTTACAAGTACCTGTAAATGACTGGTTTGAAAGTTTCTAGCGGAATACGCAGATTCGTTCCAATTAGTTAATCATATAGACACTGGACCACGGCCTTGTAAAGTGATATGAAGTCATATGACTCCAAGCCTGCCTCATGCAAAGTTACAAAACATGAAGCGTACAGCTCAGTGAGTTCAAGTTTTGTTATGTGCAATGGTTGACAGAAAAGGGAATTACCACCCTCTGGTCAAATAAGTCATATATTTAAACACTTCTCAATCTATATAAATAAAATCGTAACGACCGTTTGTCTGTACATTGACTATTTTGGCGAAATTTACGTACGGTTATCCATTTCAAGTGTAATAATGACATCTGCATATTTTTAGATTTAGTTTTCTGAAAGTCCTTATATCCCCCCTAGCGCAAGATTGAGGCACAATCTGCCAGACGAGCAAGAAAATTTACATTTGGAAAAATTATATGTCTTAGCCTGTAATCAACGAAGAGCTTCCAAGACCTTTCAATGTTTCATTTTTTACCCCCGAAAAATATAGGAATATTGAGGCAATTTTAATGTCAATGCAAACCTCCGTTTCGAGGTATGTCGCGGCTAAACGGTAAGTCGTATCACAAAGCGGATGGCACAATCTCAGTTCAATTTGGAGTGATCCACAACTTTGGTCCCATGACGTTTCGTCGTATCTCCCACCCTTATATGTGAGATTTGTCTGTTTCTCAATTATACCTACATTTTTCTCTTTGTACACATATAAATCGTAGTTCGAATCACTTATACGAAAGGTAGAATCATCTAATTCTACACGAACATTGGCCCACCCAGAACCCATACGTGAGCCAAATTCTATGTTAGTAGCTATTATATTAGTATCCAAAAGTAACGCACAGTGAGGAAACCTTCTCCAAATATCACCCCATTGAACGTTTCTAACTCAATTTCACACATAAATAGATGAGACAGGAGAAAATATCTTAGGACCAGCCATTTAGACCACTACATTAAGCGTCTTATGGTGCAATCCGTTTGTCGATATGATGTACTGTTTAGCAGCAGTTAATCTGTAAACGAAAGGATTAAAATATTGTAAACATGCATATACTTCGTATGTCGACCTATATATCGTAGTTGCCGGGAAAAAACCTCCTATGTGAAATATTTTATCTTATAACATTGGCCGGTAAGGTTCTGTCATCTAAGGTGCAATATTGTGTGCATATTGTCAAGGCATTCTCGTTCTTCATAATGTATGTGCTGTGGGTCAGTATATCTCCAAAAATATTATCACATAGGAGGTTTTGTCCCGACAACGACGATATATTCATTGAAGTTGATTTGTAGCGATGTAGAAAGGATGTGTTTGCCATTATAATTAATATTTGCCATCGATAGTGACTCTTAGCAGGAGGACGTCTGCTAATGTAATAATTACTCTCCACATCGAATTTGACTGACAGTAGGAATGGGATCCTTCTCCAACTCCTTTGTAACTAGTATTAGTAAGGAGGAACTACCATTGTAATTAATAATTCCCTTCTCGATTTGACAGGAAGAAGTCAAGGGAGCAAGCAATTTTGTTCAAAACTCCCCTAACCGATTGTGTTCGGGAGTAGGCAAGTGTGCCCGTCATTATAAACAAATTTACCCATCTAAAATGTGACTAGCATTAGGCATAGTGGCCTTGCTATTATAATGGAAACTCACCAACTCGGTGTGACTGTCATTAAGAAAAGGGGCCTGTCATTATAATGATAACAGCAAACTCAATTATGACTTGTATTAGGAAAGGTGCCTGCTATTATAATAAAAACTCCTCAACTGTATTCTGTCTGGAGGTAGAAAAGGGCGCCTGTCATTGTAACGAAAACTCCTCAAATCGATTGTGACCGCGCAGTAGGTAATGGGGCCTCCCATTATAATGACAACTTACCTACTCGATTGTGAATAACAATAGGCAAGTGAGCCTGCCGTTATCATCACAACTCTGCAACTCACATTTTATGTTGGAAACAACGCGTGGGGAATCTCCCTCTGCTGTGTCTGGATAACGCTAAGGGACATGCAATTTAAAATATCTTATTCACTGCATGTACAGTAATTTGCTTCGATATCCGTAGCGAAGCACGGGTATATTTGCTAGTAGAGAATATAAAATATTCATTCAAGGCAGTGAAGTATGTACATACATAGGCATATACGCAAGCGACAACTTAAAAAGAAATTACGACAGTAATGCCCACAAAATTTCATAAAGTATTGAAAAGCTATAGCATAATTATACCTTTCCTTCAGTGGGGTGAATGTTCTCTGTGAACTTATGAACTCTGCGCAACATAATCTAAAACAGGTTATCGACTTAAAACTGTGGATGTTTGCCCCATTCGCGTTTAGGAGATGCTATCTGGTCTCTCGTAGCCTCTGTTGAACGCCAAAGTTTATTAATGGCTCTATTCAGAATGGACCAAACTTGTTGCACTTAATTCGTATCAGGAGAAAGTCAATGTTCAAGAATATCTCTACAGACAATTTACCTTTTCATAAGTTTAACATAGTCGAACGACGTTTTACCTACTTCTACAAAACAGTTTCCCTTCACCTTATTCCTGTTGAATCACTATTCGTCAAATATTGTGCCCTGTAGTCCACGAAGCGCTCTGTGTAATATTAAACAACTATCGAGCATCTATATTTTCGTTAACCTGTCTTTCATATACAACTTACGATGAACCATTCATAAAGTTTTGGATGTCCTTCTGTACGTTACTTTCAAAATAATACCGACCTATTCGTTTCCTTTATTAGAGAGCTCAGCTGATAACTGAAACGCAAGTTAATATTTGGAAGTCATCAGTACGAAAGTTTTATCAATTTTCATTAATTTTTCACCATTGAATTCTGGTTAAGGTAATTAAAGTCAACTCTAGAAAATAGAAGGTATTTGTAATATTGATGGAATAGTTTAATTATTCGTATTGTTGTTGCTATAGCTCCAATCGTACCTGTTAAAGGCCAAGGGCTTAGGTTAACTAAGTGGTACGGTTGATTTGAATGTGTTACTGTTGTATGTCCGGCGCTCCCTTCTCGCTCCGCCAGCCAGCTGCACGCGCGCCTGTGTATCATTCTGCTAGCTTCGACGCGCAGCCCTCAGTGCGCGTGCCTGACCATCGAGTGTACTATAAATAGGAGCTCCCTGCCTGCTCACTGCCCACTTGCCCCGGTGTCCAGCTCCAGAATACACCCTACGTCGAGCACGGAGGCTACTCCTCTTGAAAATGTGCTTCGACCAGGTGGACTGAATTTCTGGCAGTACGAGGTTTCACCTCTGGTCACCGCTCCCTTACCTGTTTCCTCTGCCTATGTTCCGTAATTCTTTTACAAGCCATTGTCATTCCCTAATCTACGCAAGCTCCCTTAGTTTCGCTAGGTGGAATTTCTTCAATCAATTGAACTTGCTTTTTAGGAATTCAAGCACTTCAACAAACAAGGACTCTCAAAGACATTTATGTTAGTGTGCCAGATAGTTTTCGACTATCAACGTGTCAATTCACAAAGACTATCTTTTCAAGATAGAGGTGTATATAAAGACTGTAAACCTGTACATATTGTATAAAGACAGACTTTTCTCAAGATTCAATATTCCTTTTTGCTTCAAAATAAATTTCAGTTATTTGTGTAAATATCATAAAGTGAAGCAATAAAAGTTGTGTTTTGTAAATTTCAACCTTGGTTACAACACAACTCTATGGCGACGAGGTAAAAAACGCAACCACCTACAATTCTTCGACACCAGTTGCCAACTCTATGGCGACGAGGTAAAAAGAACCAACCTACAATTCTTCGACCCCAGTTGCCAACTCTATAGTGACGAGGTAAAAAAGCAACAAACTACACGTCATCAGCCCCAATCGCCAACTCTATAGCAACGAGGTAAACACGACACTACAATTCAACAGGCCCAGTTGTCAACTCTACGGCGACGTGCTCAACAACACCGACACTCCAACCAGTTCTGACACACAGCTTACCTTACTCTTTCTTGCACGCATCTCGCAATGGCTACTGCGGAACAACTCGCTACGGTCTTCCAAGCCTTACAGCAGCAACAACAACAGTTTATGCAACAACAACAGGCAGCATTACTTCAGGCTATTCAAGCTATTTCTGTTTCTACACAGCCATCAGTTATTCCTCCGTTCTCTGCTTTTGACCCGGCTAAGGAAGAATGGTCAGTTTATTTAGCCCGTTTACAACAGCATTTCATCTGCCATTCTGTCACAGATGATCAACGCCGCCGCGCACTATTTCTTAGTTCGGTTGGCAATGCTACGTGTGAATTACTACGTAAATTAAGTCCGGAAGAACACTTATCTGGGGTACCCTTCACGCAGCTTTTGGCCCGTCTCACGGAACACTATGCCAAAGCTCCTCACATAGTGGCTGCTCGCTATAAATTTTTTCAGAGCAGAAAGCAACCCCATCAGACACATACTGAATGGATAACTGAATTGCGTGGTCTAGCTAAACCCTGCCAGTTCATCTGCCCCAAGGACGGTTGTGGTTCATCCTACACTGATTCTCTCATTCGGGACATGCTAATTTTACATACTCCTGAAGACAAAATACGTTTTGACGCTGTCAAGCAGAGTAACCCTTCTTTAGAAGACGTCCAGCGTATTGCTACGGTTTATGAGCTCACTACCAAGACTGCCGCAGCCATAGCTTCTCCACACGAAGTTGCACAAGTCTCGCCTCAGGCCTGCAAGTCCTCTGCTACAGTGAACCGTAAGGATAAGGCGCTTTCCACTAAGCATTCTCGCCAGGTTCCCTCTCGTAATGCTACACGGAAGCCCCATTCTAAAAGCACCTCGAAACTCCTGCCTTCCTGCCGAGGTTGTTTCAAGCATCATGAACGTCGTGACTGTCGTTTTTTCAAAGCTACTTGTGAACGATGTAATAAACTTGGACACATTAAGACTGTCTGTCAAAGTTCGCTCCGCCCTGCTAAGACTACTGCAGCACGCCGGAAGCATGTACAGCCCCGCCAAGACATGGAAGTTGATCAGATCAATCTTATTCTTCCCACAAAGGATTCTCACAAAATCATCATTCCTCTCTCATTCTCTGATCGATCTGTCGATTTTCAATTAGATACTGGATCACCTGTCTCTATTATTAACCTGACTACCTACCACGACTTAGGTTCACCTTCATGCTCTCCAGCTGACATCCAGCTCGTGACATTTAACAAGAAGAAAATTGACATCAAAGGTCAAATCAAGCTTCAGGCTAGTTATAAAGGAATTCAGAAGGCCATTCCTCTTCTCGTAGTTAACAACTACACTGCATCAAACATTATGGGCATGGATCTATTTAACTTATTTGGTTTCCAGATACATGACAACATTAACGTCGTATCTACATTGCATCCTACTTCTGACGTTACCGCTCTCCTAGCGCAGTTTCCTGAAGTCTTCGACTCTCAGCTCGGAACAGCAAAAGACTATACAGCTCACATACAGCTGAAATCCGGAGCTAAGCCTCGCTTCCTCAAAGCTCGTCCAGTACCCCTAGCACTTCAAGACCAGGTCACGAAAGAATTAGAAAGATGGATACAAACTGGAATTGTTGTACCAGTTACTTCTAGTCAATGGGCTACTCCACTCGTGGTAATCAAGAAACCTGATGGTAATGTTCGACTTTGTGGTGATTTTCGATCTACAGTCAACGCACAACTCGACACAGATATCTTTCCTATTCCACGTCCAGAAGACTTATTCCGTCGTCTCTCTGGTGGACAATTCTTCTCTCGAGTTGATCTTAAAGAAGCATATCTCCAGCTACTTTTAGACGAAGAATCTAAGAAATTTCTCACACTCAACACTCCTCTTGGACTGCTCCAGCTCCAGCGGCTCCCATTCGGTGTTTCATCCTCAGCGGCTATTTTTCAGCGCTATTTGGCTCAACTCACCGCCTCCATTCCCGGTTGTGCTAACTACCTGGATGATATTATTGTTACTGGAAAAGATCATCAGGAACATCTCACCAATCTACGCCTCCTTCTCCAGAAATTGAAAGACAATGGCCTACGAGCGAATCTCGCTAAATGTACCTTCTTTCAGCCTCAAGTTCACTACCTAGGACATATACTTGATAAGAATGGAATTCGTCCTAGTACACAGAATGTCTCAGCGATAGTAAACATGCCAGCACCTCAGAATCTCAAGCAGCTTCAGTCCTTCATAGGCAAAGCGAACTATTATAATAAGTTCATTCCACGCTTCGCTACAGTGGCAGCTCCATTAAACGCTCTACGTAAAAAAGGTGTTAAGTTTCAGTGGACTCCGCAATGCCAACAGGCATGGAAAACAATCAACAACGCCTTAATTCAAGCTATACAACTCACTCATTTTCAGCCCGACAAGATCATCACGCTAGCTACTGACGCTTCAGACTACGGTGTCGGTGCCGTTCTCTCCCAGAAGGATCGTCATGGACAAGAACGCCCCATCGCCTTCGCTTCGAAAACACTTAATGACCATCAACGTCGATACTCACAGATAGAGAAAGAAGCTTTAGCCATCATCTTTGGTATTCGCCGTTTCAATGAATATCTCTATGGCAACCATTTCCTGATCATTACCGATCATAAGCCTCTCGTACACTTATTCCATCCTGGTAATAAGATCCCCGAGAATTCCCTCAGAAAGCTTCAAAGATGGTCCATGTTCCTTTCTGATTATTCCTATCAGATTGTATATCGAGCCACATCCCAGCATTGTAATGCTGATGCCCTCTCCCGCTTACCCGTTGGTCCTGATACTGCCTTCGATTCTCAAGAATCTGAATGTCTTCAGTTGGACATAGAACTTGAAGATACTGTATCCAGTTTTCCTATTGATGCTACCTGCATAGCTAAAGCTACGGATAAGGACAGTACACTTGCTACTGTACGTACTTACATCCGCAACGGTTGGCCTCTTCAGAGCACACTTCCTGCCCACCTGGCACCTTATCATCGTATGCAGCATCGTCTCACGACTCGTGCCGGAGTTGTATTACTAGAAGCAGGCAATATCTTCCGAGTGGTTATCCCACTTAGCCTACAGAAACAAGTTCTCGAATTATTACACCAAAGCCATTGGGGTATCTCCAGAACAAAGCAACTCGCCCGTCAACACTGCTACTGGCCCGGTATTGATGCCGCCATCGAAAAGCTAATACGTCATTGTGAGCAATGTCAAACGAATCAGAACGCCCCGTCTTCTGATCTTGCTTCATGGCCTCCTGCTACTACTCCATGGGAACGAGTTCACATCGATTTCGCAGGTCCTTTCCTCAATTCCATGTGGTTAATAGTCATCGATTCACTGTCAAACTTTCCATATGTCGTGGATATGCATTCGACTACTACAACCGAAGCTACCATTCGTGCTCTCCAGAAAATCTTTACTACAGAAGGTTTACCGCAAGTACTCATTTCAGACAACGGACCTCAATTTACAGCTACTGCTTTTCAGAACTTTTGTACACATAATGGCATTCGTCATATCCTAGCACCACCTTTTCACCCTCAATCTAATGGTGAAGCTGAACGCTTCGTACAAACATTTAAAAGAAGTATGAAGAAAGCTGTCTCTTCAGGCTTAACTAAAGACCAAGCCTTGCTCCAACTCTTAAACAACTACAGAACTCTACCAGGCGCTGATAATATTACTCCTGCACAGAAGCTCCATGGACGACCTCACAGAACTTTACTTTCTCTGTTACAGCCTCTTCCGGCCCAGCATAAGACATCACCAACGAAGTTCTCCCTCAACGACAAGGTCTACACCAGGACATTCAAATCCAACCCACTCTGGATACCTGGAGTCATCTGCAGATCTTTGGGTCATCGTCTATACGAGATACAGACTACGGAGAAACGTATCTGCCGCCATCAAGATCAGATACGTCTGCGCTACCGCCCCTGTCCAGCTATTGATGCTATTGCTAAACCAGATAAATCTATTGCTGAACGAGCTTTAGATCATTTAATAACAATGGGTTCCTTTCAGGACGAGACAGCGCCACTCCGCCCAGTTCCAGCTCCGGACACTACAACAGAGACACCAGCAGCTCCGCCCCAGCATCGCAGTCGCCGCCAGCGCCGCCGCCGTTTCACGCCGTACCGGCGTATTTAGGAGGGGAGGGTGTTGTATGTCCGGCGCTCCCTTCTCGCTCCGCCAGCCAGCTGCACGCGCGCCTGTGTATCATTCTGCTAGCTTCGACGCGCAGCCCTCAGTGCGCGTGCCTGACCATCGAGTGTACTATAAATAGGAGCTCCCTGCCTGCTCACTGCCCACTTGCCCCGGTGTCCAGCTCCAGAATACACCCTACGTCGAGCACGGAGGCTACTCCTCTTGAAAATGTGCTTCGACCAGGTGGACTGAATTTCTGGCAGTACGAGGTTTCACCTCTGGTCACCGCTCCCTTACCTGTTTCCTCTGCCTATGTTCCGTAATTCTTTTACAAGCCATTGTCATTCCCTAATCTACGCAAGCTCCCTTAGTTTCGCTAGGTGGAATTTCTTCAATCAATTGAACTTGCTTTTTAGGAATTCAAGCACTTCAACAAACAAGGACTCTCAAAGACATTTATGTTAGTGTGCCAGATAGTTTTCGACTATCAACGTGTCAATTCACAAAGACTATCTTTTCAAGATAGAGGTGTATATAAAGACTGTAAACCTGTACATATTGTATAAAGACAGACTTTTCTCAAGATTCAATATTCCTTTTTGCTTCAAAATAAATTTCAGTTATTTGTGTAAATATCATAAAGTGAAGCAATAAAAGTTGTGTTTTGTAAATTTCAACCTTGGTTACAACAGTTACCATAATTTAGTTCTCTAGAGTAAAGAGTGGATAAAATAGCAAAGACATATGATTGGATAATTGTTACTGCTGATTCTAATATTTTTAAAAGTACTTGGGCAATAAGTAGAATAGAAAGTGTTGAGAGGACCAAAGAAGGACCAGTGTTTCCTTGTTTCCTAACTGAGTTAAAAGGAGTACTGGGTGAATATGGTAGGTAAATATATCTTCTAAACAAATTATAATTAACTTTGTGAAGAGCATTGTAAATCTTTTATATGATTTTGAGGGATGCCACATTCTTCCACAAGATGATTTGAAGGAGAAATTATTTGTGCGTTCTTCTTAATATGATTTACTTTTTGTATTAAATATAGTGGCGTGCGATGAACACATTGATTACCCCAGCTGAAAAAATGTATTTTAAATATAAGCAATCGTAGCCCCCACTACACTCTCTAAAGTCAACATAAAGCTGCATTTTTTGTAGAAATGTCTACCTGGGAAAGGCCTCTCAATTATATTTTCAACCACACACTTTCACATATTTCCAAATTGATATTCATGGCAGTGACGACACCATTATAACTTAATCTATAGCAATGTACCTACAGTTTGACCCGGTGACGCTTCGTGATAGTACAGTCATGGTTTACACAAAAATACGCTGAGAATATTTGTTTCAACTTAAAAATCCTAACCTAAACTGAATAAGCAAAATTTAACTGGTATTTTACCGTTTTACGTTTCACTCGCTTGCTGAGTGTAGGTGCATCAACGACAAAGGAGGGAAAATATTCGTCACGACGTATAACACACGTTATATTCAGGAAGAATGGCACAGAACTCACGAAAACTTCACCTATAATCCAAGAGGAACACCACAAAAATTCACTATATACCACCATCACAGAAAATCAAATACAAAATTACTTTACTTCGCGCTTAGCTCTATGTTCATGCTGGGCAACCTAAATATTTTTCTGCGGCTATCGGAAAACATACTCTACACGAGCCATCAACGAATTGCTCGGAAAACTTAATACGTGCCGAAATCCAAAAATAAAATAAATTCTTCTATATTACAAGTTCTTTCATAAACTGGCTCTATTTTTATTAGCAAAGCGATGTGCAAGTTACTAGACTGTTAACATGTTTGTCTTCCTCTTGTAGTCTCTAGTATGCGGCGCTGAATACTTCGAGTGTCAAGTATTAAAACTAACATTCCTTACCTAAGCTAGCTGGCCGGTCGCCATAAATTGCTGTCGTGGGGAGGGCCCACAGCCCCGCCCCGCTCCCTGTCAAGGAAGCTTCAAGTACATGTGTCAACCAAGTAACATAAATTTCGCTGGGGTAGCTCACTGTCGCGCCGGCAAGGAAACCCAGCTCACTGGAGAAGTTGAACTGCGGTAGTGCGAGCGGATTATCGAGACATCTGTACTTGGCTTGGATGTTCGCAGCTTTTAAAACTTTATAAAAAGTATTCTAAGGAATAATAAGAAAATGTAAATACAAACTTTTTACCCCAAGAGCGTTGGCGTAGTTGGGGCTCAGTGCACGCCACTGATTAAACCTATCGATCTATTGGGAAGACTGTGGGAAATACGTACAATAATTGAGTTATTTAAAAAATATCTATATATAACGTATATAAAATAAAAGTGTTTTTTCAGTACATAGCTTAGAATTATAAAAATAATGGAATTTTTGTCTTGGTCGTGTCCACAGTACCAAGAAAATGCACGTTTGAGTCGTCCGTCCATCCGTCTTTCTGCCTATCTCTCTGTCTGTTCGTCTGTCTGTCTATCCATCTGTCCGTCTGTACGTACATCACGAGAGAATGGCGGAAGAGAATTTAATGAAAATCGGCATGTAAATTCGGGGGATAAGGCACTACAGGCCTAGCCTATGTTTGTTTTGCCTGACTCTACCTACACGTTACAAAACTAAATTGGAAATATCTTCCGAAACAACGGAGAAAAGGCACCTGAAGACTAGTTGAGATATCCAATATACCAGGCGGCTCGTGAGCGCCGTTCTTTCTACTTATAAATGTCCCGCATGCACAGCTGATGAATGGGATGCCTACCAACTGATTTTCACAGGGGCACTAATGCCAGCAGACAGGTTACGTCAGAATACGAAGAGATAACAACCGGACGGTCGCTCGCAGCATGTTACACAGCGCTAACCGTCCTTGCAACCCCTTGCATCAGTAAACCTCGTTTTCGACCACATAATACCGGGCTGGTGTATGGTACAGCAGCACGACATTTGCTGTCAGCATACCGGCAATGGCTAGTGTGGTCAGGAACAACGAATACACAGACATCACTTTAATCTGGAGAAGGTGGTCGGAATGCAGCCGAAGCTCCAAACAGACGTTTGTTTCACACAAACAACTCTTTTATAGAGTGGAATGTCTACGCATGTATAAATTAATAAGTTATTAAATTTTCTTTTCTGCATCTTTCGCGTATTTACAAAGGCGCCCTGTTGTGGAACGTGTGCAGTAAAATGACTGCCATTTGTTTCACAATAACCAAAATAGAACACGTTGAGGCGCTCCTCTGAAAACAAGTGATTAGGCATCCCATGCATCACTACTGCATGAAGGACAATTGTAAGCAGAAAGCACGGTGCTCGTGAGCTGCCGGGTATAGTGTAAGTTTCTAAACACCAATGTACGTATAATTTGAACGAACTTTTATTTCCCGTCAGTCAGAGCCGGTAACCTCTACTTCCACTAGGATTTTAGACTACACCTTGTGTTAGCAGGGATCAGTTGTCTATCCCAGCGGCGCAGTCGGTTAGACGTCCTCCTTCTTCATCCAAGATAGCTGGCTCAGTTTACGTCGATGCCATTTGCAGATATTTAAATGTGACCATTACTAGTCGTTGGCTTCCATCTCATTAAAAAGGCACATTATTATTACTATTATTCAAGATGTGTTAGGAAGAAACAACGGGGAAATTTTCGCCTGGAATAATTATGAACATGTATAGGTGGAAACCTCTATAAAGAACCGGAGAAACAAGGAAATGCCATTTGATCTTTTTCTCAATGACGGTGAAATCCTGACATTCACCTCCCCGTGGTAGAGAAGAAGCAACGACTGCATATAAAAATAATATTTTATTTGCAGGCAGCTAACGAATGAAGGGACCGATTTTCTCCCGGTATAAGGAGATCCCCTATACCAAGTGCCAACAGCCTCCTTGAGAGTGGATGAGCGGGTATGGGTAAGGGCACTCTATTGTCCTGGGACAAGAAATTTTTCACAAAGGCGGGGGAACCAGTTTGGTCAACGGCATTATGATGCAGAAGGCAACGGGTAACCACTACATTAACCCTCTCATGCATGATGTCCTCATATGAGGACATCCGAATTTTTAGGCGTTATTTATTCTCTAGAGTTTCTAAAGACGGAGTTTAAGTTATTAAAAGTTTATTTTAGGTTGATAAGAGTGGAAAACATCAGTTTTTAAGAGAACCAGCAGGTGGAAGCATTTAATTGGCATTATTGAAAACATGATATTCATCGTTCGCCAAGTTGTGAGAAGTCATCATAGTTTCCAATTGTTTTGAGCTGTTTCTATCTTGAAAATGCCAGAGGTAAGTGTGTGGTTCTTCATTTTGTACATTCTACTATCATTACCACTATAATTCAGCTTATTCTGGTTTGTAGTCCTAGCACAATATTGGTATAATACAGGCGTCCACATATGAGGACATCATGCATCAAACTACCATGTGTTATTTTTGAGGTTAGCTTGTATTCTCAACTGCTTCATCCAATATTTATTTTCCAGGATTCTCCAAGTGGTGTATAATGTTATCAGATGAGCGAGTGATGTTTGTAGGACAAGAATATAGTAGTTTACAACAATTCCACCAGATATCAGTATTCAACTTACCCCTTGGGCTGAAACTGATATCTGGTTTTTAGGGACCTGCAGAGAAAATAGGCTGAAGGATGCTACTAAAAAATTGAAAGATGTCAAGGACCTAAAGAAAGAGGGTCGAGGAAGCTCATCAGTTACAACATCAACAGATGGCATCACAGTAATCCGGTGGGTTGATAATTCGGCAGTTCATATCATTTCTTCCTATGCAGGCTTAGAACCAGTTGGTAAGGCCAGAAGATGATGTAGAAAAGAGAAGAAATTCATTGAAATTGACAGACCGAAGGGTATAGAAATACATAACGGCCATATGTGTGGTGTTGATCTCAGGAATTCCTTGGTGGCTCTTTACAGGAATGATATATGGAACTGCAGATGGTGCATGAGGATTTTTTTACCATATGCTAAATGCCACAGTTGTAAATGCTAGGTTACTATGGAAAATGGACTGTAAGACCCCTATGGACCTGCTCGAGTTCAGGAGTCGAGTGGTGACAGGACTCATCTTCAGTGGTAAGGCAGAAGTAGCACCACGGAAGAATGGCAAGAATGGCCCATCACCACCACTCAAGAAACAGGCTACACATACTGTGCCTGCTGAAAAGAGGATGGATGGAGCAGAATAGGTCACTATCCGCAGAAAACACAGGCTGGAAATGCTAACAGATGCCGTGACAAAAACTGCGCAAGTAAAACCCGGTATATTTGTGGAAAATGTAATGTACCACTATGTCCAGAGTGTTTTCAGAGTTTTCATACCTTTGCCTGAAATATGAACATGTGAAGTACATCAGTTACATATAAATGCTCCCGTAGGACCAGTGTGATTTTGCTGTACTCATACAATTGCCTCAGATGTAAAGAGTTCTTGTAAATACTAGTATAATAAACCAAAGTAGTAAATGTATCACGTGTTGACATTATTCCACTAAATGCATGATGTCCTCATATGAGGACATCAAATTCCCGCCAAGTATGGTAACTTCATTTTGTGTTTTAAGTTTGTATCATCTGATAGGGTCATTTTAACCAGGAAAATCACATTAAAATATTTTTAATTTATTTATTTTTAAATTCATGCATGAGAGGGTTAAAGATCCTGAGAGATATTCCAATAAATTCACATGGCATTGCTGCAACGTCAAGATCAGAGCTGACCGTGTGGATCGTTTGCCTCCGTTTGGAAACGACGTCTCAAGAAGAAGAAGAAGAAGAAGAAGAAGAAGAAGAAGTAGGTGGAAAGAAGTTACAATGCATCGGTTTTGCTTATGACGTGATGTTCAAGCGAACTACTAATCGAATGCTGAAATACGTGAACTATATGGGGAATAAGGAATAAGAATTAAGAAGAAAAAGAAACACATATACGGTGATAGCAAAGGAGGGAAAGGAGCTAACATCACGATAGACCAAGTAAAATTCAGTATGTGGAAGTTTTCAAGTATCTTGGCAGCGTAAAAACTGAAGATTAAAGATGCTATCAAGGGGTGAAAACTCTTATCACTATCTCTAAAACGAAGGCTCATATGTGGACAGGTGCGTTGACTGGAAAGTGACGTTGTGTGGATCAGAGAGCTGGGCATTGAGGAAAGTAGATGAAAGTGTACTGGGATAAAATTGCGATAGGAATATGAAAGAAGATTAAAAACGTGAGTAATGACGAGGTGATGAGAAGAAAAGGAGAGAACTCCTGAAAGCCAAAGGAAGGGGGAAGTAAGACTGAGCACTGGTTGAGACGAGAATCCTTGTTGGAGGATGCTCTTCACGTGAGTATATGGCCGAGCTGAGTGGCTCAGGCGGTTGAGGCGCTTGCTTTCTGACCCCAAATTGGCAGGTTCGATCCGGTGGTGGTGGTGGTGGTGATTATTGTTTTAAGAGGAAGTACAACTAGGCAAACATCCTCTATGGAGGTTCGATCCTGACTCAGTCCGGTGGCATTTGAAGGTGCTCAAATAAGACAGCCACGTATCGGTAGATTTATTGACACGTAAAAGAACTCCTGCGGGACTAAATTATGGCACCTGGGCATCTCCAAAAACCATTAAAAAGTTTTTAGTGGTACTTAAAGCCCATAACATCATTATTATTACTTTTATATATGGGAGGAAGAGAAGAGGAAAAGGTTCTATGATCTTTGACAACATCAAGATAGGCAATAGCTACATGCAAATTACGAAGGTAGCAGGAGACAGGAGAGCATGACGGAACACCATGTGGAAACATGCCTCAGAGCAGTACACGATATTATGAAAATCTGCTTTAAAATGCCAGGGTTACATGGTCAAGCATTGAGACACCTCCACTCAAACGCCTAATATGCACTCCAGTACCCAAGACGAGCATAGAAAATGACCTCATTTCCCGTGAGTAAGCATCCTAAAGCAAAATGGTAAGACGGAGCTTCCACTCAGAGAAACTGCAACATCACGCCATGATCGGACAATAACCATTCAATCACCAACCAGCTTCTAAGGCGAAGACAATTAGTAGCCGGTTGTGCAGTTCAACAAGACATGACT
The DNA here is from genome assembly GCF_040414725.1 of Anabrus simplex. Taxonomy (NCBI): domain Eukaryota; kingdom Metazoa; phylum Arthropoda; class Insecta; order Orthoptera; family Tettigoniidae; genus Anabrus; species Anabrus simplex. Next base: position 114,432,167 of record NC_090269.1, on the reverse strand, counting down.
TCTCTACTTCGATATGCCATGAAGACTAAGGCCTAGGTAAGTACGGTAACTATGATTAAATATAGCATACACCAAGTATTATTTTACGATTATTTCAGGACATCTTGTTAATGTATTCATTGAATCTTCCCCGTTAAAATTATGTACAAACATTTTCTGCTCATTCGTAGTAAAGGGAATGAGGATAACATAAAAGAGAATAGGAGCCACATTCAAACTCGTAATTTTCATCTAGAGTACACTGGGGGAGAATACCGTAATGTAAATCAATATTTATTTTTCACCCGCATTTTACTCGAAAGAAACCTTTTTTTTTTTGCTAGGGGCTTTACGTCGCACCGACACAGATAGGTCTTATGGCGACGATGGGATAGGAAAGGACAAGGAGTTGGAAGGAAGCGGCCGTGGCCTTAATTAAGGTACAGCCCCAGCATTTGCCTAGTGTGAAAATGGGAAACCACGGAAAACCATTTTCAGGGCTGTCGATAGTGGGATTCGAACCTACTATCTCCCGGATGCAAGCTCACAGCCGCGCGCCTCTACGCGCACGGCCAACTCACCCGCTGAAAATGAAACCTTCAACGTGTTCAATACATATATGTACAAGATAAGCTTTCCTTAAGGATATCCCCTATTTTATTTTATTTTATTTTATTTTATTTTATTTTATTTTCATTTCATTTCATTTTATTTTCTTTTATTTCAACAGCTTCTTTAAGTTAAAGCTTTCCTGACAGACAAAGAAAACAGTTCGAATTTTCTAAAATTTCACCATGATTTCGAATCTAAAATTTCAAGAAAGTAATACAACGTTTCGTTTTCAGGTTTTCGCCTCAACACCACTGTTCGTTACCACGGGCAGCCGCAGGAAAACAGGAACCATACATTTCCTTCCTCTGGGAACTGAAAATAGAATTCCTTCAACATTCCTTCACTCTGTAAAAGAAAAATCTTCCAAATCATTACACAATGGGCAAAGTGCATTCAAAGAATTGAGGAATAAATAAATGGCAGAAGTATAGTTACAAAGGCACCAGATCAAGCGCTGATTGGCTGTTGCCTGAAAAGAGTGGGAAATTTGAAAAGTACAGAACAAATATGGCTGACAGTACACCAGCGGGGTTCGAACCTATATCTTCCTGATTTCGCGTCGGTTGCTGTATCCAATTGTGCTATGGTGGCATAGGTCATTATTATTCTGTTGGTAAGGATCTAAGCGACAAGTCTGGCACTATTGTCATCAAACCATACAGGCCTAATAAGTTGAACGTTTATTTCGACTATCGTAGCGAAATTATTCAACCATAATTTATTAGCAGGGAGTTTCTGAGTCTTTCTACTTTGTCTCAGTTCTATCATTTACTTACTAAGAACCACAGGAGTGAAGATAACATGGTTTTTCCTTTTTTGCTGCTCCATTTACTGCAATGCGGGATCGAGCTTCCTTTTTACGCATTTCTCCACTATGTTTTGTGCAGTGTCATGCCAGATGTTAGATTGATTTTACCTCGTTTCCGATCGTAGTACACCACATAGTTTGAGGGTATCGACGTGTCCTCATAATTTGTTGTATGGAACATGTCTTGAGGGTCCATTCCTGTAACGTGTCACTACCATTGCAGGTGGGATTTTTTTAAGGTTTTCATACACTGGACAAGTTTAAAAACTCCCCCCGAGTTAATGCGGTCTTTCGTAGTGATACTGCCAGTCCAGCGTAGATGTAGTTTTCGTGCTTGTTTCTCCTTTAGTGGCCAGGATCCCGAACCTATGTCATTGCGTGTCAAACTGCAATCCTGGATATTCTTCATGTAATACTGACGGGTACTGAAGGAAATATTGTATTCGTGAAAACATTCAACCTCAAATTTTTGACGAATATTAATATTTAATGACCCTTAGACACCGCCAATGTGGATTTCACAATATAACTGTGGCCTAAGACTTCGTGAAGATACTAAAAGGCCAACCGTTGAGCCACAGACGTTATCTAAAACAGCCTTACTTTACCAGACACGGTGGTTGTGGTGGTGGTGGCGGCGGCGGCGGTTATTATTTTAAGGGGAAGTACAACTAGGCAACCATTCTCTATTTAAAACTAACCAGAGATAAAAAATAGAAAGAATCCGACACTTCAAAAAATGGAGCTATCAGCCAAAGGAAGACCAGGGCCACGAAGGGCGTGAAAATGAAAGACTCCCTAATACTGTCGGGATCGGAAAAGATCAAGAGTTGACCAAGGGAGGTCGGATAGGATAGATGAAATTGAGGAGCCTAACACAAGTAAGTGGAAGCAATGTCAGAACTCAGGACCCGGTTGACTCTGGACGACGTACCAAGATCGAGAGCTGCAGTCGCTTAAGTGCGGCCAGTATCCAGTATTCGGGAGATAGTAGGTTCGAACTCCACTGTCGGCAGCCCTGAAAATGGTTTTCCGTGGTTTCCCACTTTCACACCAGGCCACGGCCGCTTCCTTCCCACTCCCAGCCCTTCCCTGTCCCATCGTCGCCATAAGACCTATCTGTGTCGGTGCGACGTAAAGCAACTAGCAGAAAAAAAAACTCTGGACGAGACTTGAGAGTTATAATGTTGATTACCACTCTCACTTGAAATGTCCGATGCCCTTTTTCACAGATTTTCAATTATTGGACGACATTTTCCCTACACCCTTCATCATTGCAGACTTCCAGAAGAATAGATTGAAATTCCATGCATCCGTCAGTCAATCATGTGCGTAGTAGAGGATCGTTTTCGCACAAGGAAGTGGGTCCCCAAGTTCAGCCCTCAACATTGGTCGTTCCTAGAACAAATCGTTTCCTTGGTCTGATGTCCGAAAGAGAATATGGACTACTCTTAGTAGGATCTACTTCAGTCAGGCAATCTGTGCTGTATCTCTTTCCAAGTTTTCGAGTGGGGGTAAGATTCCATCCCCCAGTGTAGCTGTGGTGTTCTTTCCCAATCTACCCTGGCATCGCGTTTCAGCATAAAATTCGAGAAACTTTCGATTTTCACGTAACAACCCCGCCAGCCGTTCAATGCATAGAGTAACTGGATCTAATAAGCTAGACCTGGGATTTTAAGACAAATGCCTATTTTGTTCCTTACGAAATAACATGATTTTTAAAAATATGTTGATGTTTCATGATAAATACTTCACATTAATAGAGTTTTATAGTGCCCAAAAATGCCTATTTGGACCTTTAGAGCCTATTTGACTATTTTAGTGCCTAACATGCCTATTTTCTACATTTAAAACAAAATTCAACTATAAATTTTACAGTCACATAATGGACATCCCTGGAACGAGCAGAAGAGCATAGGGTGGGTTTTACACAGAAATGTGCTCTTCCCAGACAACTGTCACCAAAGGAATGCTGAGTGAAGGGTGGAGGTGGAGGATTAGCTCAGAAGAACAACGAGCAGGTAGTAAAGGACGTACTGTGTCGAGTGACGGGGAGGACTATCTAGGAAGAACAAGGAGCAGGTAGTAAGAAGGGACATACTGTGTCAAGTCGCCAGTGAAAGAACATCTGTTTAAGTGAATATATAGTTCATCATGCCTAAAACGAAATCATTTAAGAGTGCGCATATACAAGAATGGCTTGTACAATTTCCAGGGATGACTTTTGATGGCAAGATTATTTTCTGCCAGTACTGCAATAAACAGGTATGTGCATATATCTTAAGTTTCATATTAATCTAAAACTAAGGTTTTGATATTGGCTCCTCTAATTAATTGTAGAGACATTGTCAAGGCGACCTGGTTTCGATTTCTAGTACCGGCAGTAATTTAGAAATCCATGAGGTCTGGAACGGTGATGACCCAGCATCATGAGGAAAATTGAGGAGCTACAGTGGGCAGGGGTCACGGAGGCAAGGCAATACGGCTGAGGGATGTATCGTGCTGACCACACGCCACCCAATATCTGCAGACCACGAGCTGGGCAGCAACCCTTATTGAAAGCCGAGGCCCTTCCGGGACTGTAGTGTTCTTGTTCTTAATTAAAATTACAAATTCAAAATTACAAATTTTAGTCAATAGCTCACCTTTTCTATTACTCATCTTAGTCTGTAATCGACATTACTTTATTGTGTTTTAGATTTCACATGAGAAAAAATGCCACCTTCAGCAGCATGTAGATACTGCCAGTCACAAAGCGAAAGCAGCCATGAAAAGTAACATTAGACAGACTCTGCTCACACAAACTATATCTCCTACAACCCATAATTGTTTCTATGCTGATATATTTAGAGCCCAAGTTGCAGCAAATATCCACTGGAATGCTGTGCATAATCCGGTTTTCAGAGATTTTTTACAGAAATACACCAAGCAGCACGTCCCATCAGCATCTACTTAGATATTTGTTACAATGAGGTCATTTTGTCAATCAGGGAGGATATTGGGGAGTCTTGCATATGGTTGTATGTGGAAGAAACCACCGACTCTGTGGGCAGGTACATTGCTAACCTTATAGTAGGAAAACTGGAACCCAATCAGGCATCTACCGCTCACCTTCTTTTCTCTAAACAGCTTGAGAAAGTCAATAGTCAAAGCATTGCATACTTCATAAACAAGGGGTTGCAATTGTTGTATCCTGGGAGTGTTGATGATTCTAAAGTCATTCTCCTTGTCTCCGATGCTGCTTCCTACATGATTGCCACTGCACCTCTCCTCAAAACTTTCTATTCTTCTTTAATTCATGTTACTTACATGGCCCATGCCTTCCATAGAATCGCAGAAACAGTTAGGGCCGAGTTTCCTGCAGTAAATAATCTCATTTCAACAATGAAGAAAGTGTTCTGAAAGGCTCCATCAAGAATAGCCATCTTTCGAGAGAAACTCCCCTCTATTCCTCTTCCACCACAAGCAGTCATCACCCGTTGGGGTTCCTGGATGGAAGCTGCCCTGTATTATGCAGAACATCTTGAGGAAATCATGACTGTGATAGACAATTTGCCTTTAACGGACAACTCTGCATATGTGTCGTCTATCAGAGACTTGTTAAATGATTGTTCCAGAGTTCAGAGAGACATTGCATATATTCAGGCAAATTTGTCATTTCTTCCAGTCACCATTACAAAAATGGAGGGAAAAGGAAACAGTCTCGAACAGCAATTTTCTGTAATTGAGGAAGCTGAGAATAGCATACAAAGTGCTAGGGGCAAGGTATGGGATAAAATAAGAGACAAGTGGTCTAGTGTACTGCAGAAGAACCCAGGTTATTCGGTGCTGAAAAGGGTACATCAGGTAATGGATGCGGAAAAGGTAGACTTACCAAGTGAAATTGAATTTTAAAATGTAGGTAAATTTTCCTATGCCCCTCTAACATCTGTGAGTGTGGAGCGTTCTTTTCCTGCTTTCAAAATGATTTTAACAGACAAAAGACACAGCCTGACTGGAAAATTTGGAGAAGATTATTGTTATGTACTGTAAAGCATACTACGAATGAAAGTACTGTAAGAATGTTCCTCACAAATAATAAACACATACTCCATTCGCGTTTACACCGTTATTGGATGCCTACAGTGCTGTAATTGTGTACAGTGATTTTAGTATTAAGGTTTTAGATCAGTACTGATAATAATATATCATATAATGCATAACTTTTTTTTTACACATGACTTTTTAATATTGTTTTTGATAAATGTCTTTTTTTATTCTGTCTTAATTTTGCAGTTATTTCGATTAAGAATAGGGATACCACGTTTGTTAAAGTAAAAAAGTATCACGTTACAGTTTAAGTGTATATTGTAATATTTTTAAGTCTATATCCTGCCTATCCACACATTCTTAAAACATATTTTAAGTGCCTAAAAAGCATATTTACTTGTTTTAAAAGCCTATTTTAGGCCCCTGAAACTATTGTTTTAGAGCCTAAAATCCCACGTCTACTAATAACATAAGAATTTTAATGTTAATTTGCCATGTGTATCTCTATACGTCCGCCTCTGTGGTGTAGTGGTTAGTGTGATTAGCTGCTACCCCCGGAGGCCCAGGTTCGATTTCAGGCTCTGCCACAAAATTTGAAAAGTGGTACCAGGGCTGGAACGGGATACACTCAGCCTCGGGAGGTCAACTGAGCAGAGGGGAGTTCGATTCCCACCTCAGCCATCCTGGAAGTGGTTTTCAGGGGTTTCCCAATTCTCCTCCAGGCAAATGCCGGGATGGTACCAAACTTAAGGCCCCGGCCGCTTCCTTCCCTCTTCCTTGTCTATCCCGTCAAATCTTCCCATCCCCCAGCAATGCCCCTGTTCAGCTTAGCACGTGAGGCCGGCTGGTCGAGGTACTGGTCATCCTCCTCAGTTGTATCCCCCGATCAAATGCCTCACGCTCCAGGACACTGCCCTTGAGGTGGTAGAGATGGGATCCCTCGCTGAGTCCGAGGAAAAAACCAACCCTGGAGGGTAAACAGATTAAGAAAGGAAGAAGAGTACCTGTATACATTGTAATTATTTTTCAACATTTTATTATTTACGTTGTTTCTGAACAAAATAGCATACGATAAACAAATAGAGTTGATAATTCTACGATCTGTAAAATTTCTTTAATTCACCTGCTGCGGAGACTGATCACCCTGGATTAATTACGGGTCTATCGGTCGTCTTAATAAATAATACGACAAATTCATGGTTACGGGTGAGACAAACTGAAAGGTGAAATTTGTGATAATTATTGTTATTAAATTGTACCATTTAATTTTCGCTACACTGAAAACAATACAATTACACTTGTTCAATAACTTAAATGATCAAATTGTCTCCTACCGCTGATTTTATAAGAGTAAAAAATTAATTTGGTCCGCCTCTGTGGTGTAGTGGTTAGTGTGATTAGCTGCCACCCCCAGAGGCCCAGCTTCGATTCCCGGCCCTGCCAAGAAATTTGAAAAGTGGTAGGAGGGCTGGAACGGGGTCCACTCAGCCTCGTGAGGTCAACTGAATAGGGGATGGTTCGATTCCCACCTCAGTTATCCTCGAAGTAGTTTTCCGTGGTTTCCCACTACCCCTTCAGGCAAATGCCAGGATGGCCACGCCCGCTACCTTCCCCGTTCCTTGCCAATCCCTTCCAATCTTTCCATCCCCCACAAGGATCCTCTTCAGCGTAACAGGTGAGGCCACCTGGGCGAGGTACTGGTCCTCCTCCCCATATTTATCCCCCGACCAAATGTCTCACGCTCCAGGACACTGCCCTTGAGCTGGTAGAGGTGTGATCCCTCGCCGAGCCCGAGGGGAAAAACCAACCATGGAGGGTAAACAGATTTAGAAACAAAGAAAAATGAATTTACACATTATTACGAGTGTGACAGCTAGAGCACATCACTTTTGTATCTCTCGAGTTCAGTGACTGATTTCTGTGAATATTTCCACCTGAAAGAAGTTTTAATTTTAATACATGTATCCAAAGTATTGCCAGATTTTACATCAATAGCAGTTAGTCAATATTGAGTAAACCATCTGATATAGCCGGTATTCATTTTGTATTCAATTATAATAATAATAATAATAATAATAATAATAATAATAATAATAATAATAATAATAATAATAATAATAATAATAATAATAATGTTATTGGATTTACGTCCAACTAAATACTTTTACGGTTTTTTGAGACAGAATTTTGTCCCGTAGGAGTTCTTTCATGTGGCAGTAAATCTAACATGATGCTGTCGTATTTGAACACCTTCATATACCACCGGACTGCGCCATGATCGAACCTGCCAGGTTGGGGTCAGAAGTCCAACGCCTCAGCCGTCTGAGCCACTCAGCCTGGCTGTAATCAATGAGTACCGGTGTCACTTACACCTCAAAATACTGGTTTTCTAGGCAATGTAAATTTATTTGCAATATATTATCAAAATCAATGTTAGAAATGTTACTTTCATTACATTTTCTCTCAGTGTCATGTGTTGCATGCCGTTCAGAACTCTTCGTTGACTCCCAATATATTCATTGCAGTATATCAATACTTGGCAGTTTCTCTTCAGGTATTTTAAATGCAATGAATAATTTTCGTCCGCCTCTGTGGTGTAGTGGTTAGTGTGATTAGCTGCCACCGCCGGAGGTCCGGGTTCGATTCCCGGCTCTGCCACGAAATTTGAAAAGTGGTACGAGGGCTGGAACGGAGTCCACTCAGCCTCGGTAGGTCAACTGAGTAGAGGTGGGTTCGAATCTCACCTGTGTCATCCTGGAAGTAGTTTTCCGTGGTTTCCCACTTCTCCTCCAGGCAAATGCCGGGATGGTACCTAACTTAAGGCCACGGCCGCTTCCTTCCCACTTCCTTGTCTATCCCTTCCAATCTTCCCATTCCCCCACAAGGCCCCTGTTCAGCATAGCAGGTGAGGCCGCCTGGGCAAGGTACTGGTCATCCTCCCCAGTTGTATCCCCCGACCCAGAGTCTGAAGCTCCAGTACAGTGCCCTTGAGGCGGTAGAGGTGGGATCCCTAGCTGAGTCCGAGAGAAGAACCGACCCTAGAGGGCAAACAGATTACGATACAATCATCATCATCATCATCATCTGTTTACCCTCCAGGTTCGGCTTTTCCCTCGGACTCAGCGAGGGATCCCACCTCTACCGCCACAAGGGCAGTGTCCTGGAGCTTCAGACTCTTGGTCGGGGGATACATCTGGGGAGTATGACCAGTACCTCGCCCAGGCGGCCTCACCTGCTATGGTGAACAGGGGCCTTGTAGGGGGATGGGAAGTTTGGAAGGGATAGGTAAGGATGAGGGAAGGAAGCGGCCGTGGCCTTAAGTTAGGTACCATCCCGGCATTCGCCTGGAGGTGAAGTGGGAAACCACGGAAAACCACTTCGAGGATGGCTGAGGTGGGAATCGAACCCACATCTACTCAGTTGACCTCCCGAGGCTGAGTGGACCCCGTTCCAGCCCTCATACCACTTTTCAAATTTCGTGGCAGAGCCGGGAATCGAACCCGGACCTCCGGAGGTGGCAGCTAATCACGCTAACCACTACACCACAGAGGCGGACTTACGATACAATACGGAGAATAATTTTTCCCTGTCCATAACAAGCCTAACAACCTGTTAAGGTTTCCTAGAAATACTTTTAGGAACAACATATTTTTTCAGTAGGATATCACTAATTCATTGGAAAATTAATCTTTTCGATTGAAAGAATATTGAATTAGACACATTCATCTACAAAATGAGGTATAGCAGACTGCTCCAATCCAATAGTTCATTTCAATACCAAAAGTTTTACATTCAATGGATTTTTCCAATATTGAGATGTAACAAATATAACAGGAACTAGTACATAATGTGCATAGAACAACGACAGAGTCTAACCAGGACGAATAACGCAACAGTAAATAACTACATAAATAAATATCCTACTTTATTACTATTTGAAACAGATAAGTCTTACGGTGACAATGGGATAGGAAAGGTCTAGGAAGGAAAAGAAACGACCATAGCCTTAATTATGGTACAGCCCTAGCAGTTGCCTGGTGTGAAAATGGGAAACCACGGAAAACCTTATTCAGGTCTGCCGATAGTGGGGTTCGAACACACTATCTCCCGGATGCAAGCACACAGCTGCGCGCCCCCAAACTGCATGACCAACTCGCCGGGTGATATAAATGTCTGGACAACACATTATCAGAATGTTTCACTCACATTAAGTGCACGGGATTGTAAATCAACATGTCCCAAAGCTCTTGCATCACGTGTTATCATGCCTAGAGTTGTTATTCTTCTTGGTGCTGTTTTACTTCAATTCGCCATAAATGCTGATCTGTACAATACAAAAATTATTAATTTGCACACGAGTGTTCGCCCAATTTTCTACGACTAATTCTATTTTAATAACTTAGGCGATAGGTTGTGCTCAAAGATAAAACTTTGTACGTGATAAAGTAGTGACTGTATTACAATCATTGATTAGTCAGGCGACCACCACGTCAATACAAATGTTTGATGCTGGTGTGTATTCACGTATAATATATAGCGAGACTGTACGAAACCATTCATTTTGAAATGGTTCTGCCCAATGGCTGGAAAAATAATTATGTATTCTTCCAAACCGTTAACTGAATGTGCGTCAGTATTCACCCTGTCTGATTGTTTCTTTTTATTAGGGGATCTGGATACCTTGATCAACAACTCCTTATACTTAGCATGTACTATGTCTGGTAACAATCAACGTGCGTGCAAGTACTATACTTGTGCTTGTATTTATAATCAATTGCGCGACACGCGGTTGTGACCTGTAATTTAGACAGCATTTCCTCATTCTTTTGGAGTTGGATTGAGAAACTGCAATACCACACAGTGAGATTTCTACTCTCCCATCTCAAGTACGTGTTTATGCGCACTTTTTTCCCTGTCACAGTGAGATTTATAAAAAAAAAATCCTTCCCAATTAAGTCATCATATCCCCCGATTCCCTAAAACTAGGCGAAAAGTTACTATATATGTCTAAATTAGGGCCAGTGATTGTGCATATATTTTAGACTAGAGGGGTTCAGGTATATCCGCGTTATAAGCCCTTTTTTGCCCGTTGTAATTCATAAATCCATGCACTCAGTGTTTTGTGTATGCGCTTTCACAAACACAAAACTACGTTTATACGACTCTTATTTTCGTCTGTATAAGACTAGTGAAGCTAAGTGAGTAATGGATGTTCACATGCGTCTGATAGAGTGATGCCTGGCCGAGGCGGTAAAGGCGGAAGGACGCGGGTTCGATTCGCCGTCAGGAGGTCGTAAAATGAAACGAGATTTCCAATTTCGGCCCTGAGGTTCACTTAGCCTACACCAAAAATGAGTACCAGGTTAATTCCTTGGGCCAAAGGCGGCCGGGCGTAGAGCTAACCACTCTACACTATCAAGTGCCGAGGTTACAGTTAGTGGAAGCCTTTACCATCCACCCCTCCAAGGGCCTTCATGGCCTGTACGGAGATGGCTTTGCTTTGTTTTTTTTAATGCATCTCTCTACCGGGGGAGTTGGCCGTGCGGTTAGGGGCGCGCAGCTGGGAGCTTGAATCCGGGAGAGAGTGAGTTCGAACCCCACTGTCGGCAGCCCTGAAGACGGTTTTCCGTGGTTTTCCATTTTCACACCAGGCAAATGCTGGGCTGTACCTTAATTAAGGCCTCGGCCGCTTCCATCCCATTCCTAGGCCTTTCCTATCCTATCGTCGCCATAAGACCTATCTGTGTCGGTGCGAAGTCAAGCAAATAGCAAAAAAATTAAAAAATGCATCTGATAAACGGGAAGGACTGCTGACTGTATTACGAACAACGTTATAATAATCTTATAAATTCGATTATATTCATTGCATGCCATAAATAGCGCTGAGACTCAATTACGTCTTGTATAGAAAAAAGGGTTTATGATGGGGAGCTTTCCGCGTTAACATTTTACTGTCCGTGTGATGACAGTTTAAGCGCGTATTACTGTATGACAATGGCGCGAGCAAAACCTGCATAAACCTGCACATGTCATTTGACCAACAGAACTAGCAATTTCAACACAGGGAAAAGTACGAGTTGGGTTCGACAATACGCTGCGCGCAAGGCTTACAATCAGAATTGTGATGTTGGGGTAGAAAATGAAATTTTATGCCGAGGAGGCACAAAAGGATCTTTGTGAATATACCTCAGAACTGTACCTGGTATCGATGTGCGTAGTGGGATTGAACCTACAGCGCGGAAAAGAAAGTGAGTATGCACAGTTATTTCATTGCTGTGAGTTTTCTCGTAGTTTATGATTATACGATGATGATGCTTGTTATTTAAAGGGGCCTAACATCTAGGTCATCGGCCCCTAATGGTACGAAATGTAATGACAAATTATAAGTCCAAAATCATCCACTGACCAGAATTCAAAACGTGAGGACGAAGAATGAATGGATGAATATGAATTTAAAACAATTAGTGGATCCCACCCGCAGTGCCTCACAATCACAGAAACTGACGTAAAACAATAGAATTACTGACCAAGGACTGATTCTATAGCATAATACTAAATCGATTATGCTTGTAGTCTAAACGAGTCTAAAATCCAAGTCATCGGCCCCTCATAATGGTACTTATCGCTAGGAAAGTAGAAGCATATTATTCATCATCTTGTGGTAGGCCCTACTAATCAAAAGTAGCGTAGACTCGCGGTATTCCACACATTATGGTACTACTCACAGGTAATGTAATGCGCACATGTAACTCAGACCGATGGTGTTTCTCACATTGCGGCGCCATTTATAGGCAACGCAATCTATGGTGTTCATCACATACGTGTACTAACCACAGGGACTCGCAATATCCCCTGGTGTTACTCATATAGTGGGTACTGATCATAGGCAAGCCTCTTACGCCAGGCAGGGGATACCGTGGGTGTATTCTTCGTCTGCGTCCCTCACCCACAGGGAGTTATGATTATACGGAACATAGCAGTAAGGACGCATTTTGTAACGCGAAAGTGTACGAGTTCGATATTGCAAGCATGTACCCGCAGCTTCACCCGCGTTTTTTTTAAATCTACCGTTAGATGTTTCTAAACCATGTATTTAAAAGTAAAAGACACATTGGGCCTATACACATGATTATTCAAAAGAAGGATCAAATTTCAAACATGTATTTCTTCCAAACTACAAAAGGGAGAACGACAATTCCAACATTCCTGGACAGACAAAGGTTTAAAATTTGAACAATCCATTTTGAAGCACCGCTGCTGCAAGTTCGAATCTCGGCCGCATTGGTGCTGGTGCTTGCCGTGCCCGGCCGCATTGCGCGCGGCGCGCTGGTGCTTGGCAGCTGGAGTGTAAGCAAATGGCGACAAAACAGGAAAATGCATTTTGTGTGCTGCAATTAGCAAAACTAGAGACTATTATTGGAGTTCAACGTGTCTTTCGCCGTCAGTTTAATAAACAACCGCCTTGGTATAAGCAGATTTACCAGTGGCATCAAACGTTCGTTGAAGATGGTTGCATCTGCAAAGGGAAAAGTACAGGACGTCCACGCACACCGAATGAAAATATCGAGCGTATTTGTGCAGTTTAAGGAAGGAGCTCTAAGAAATCCAAAACACGAGGAAGCAAGGAAGTTAACATTCCTCAACCAACGGTATGGCGAGTTCTGAAACACCGTCTGCACCTGAAGGCGTACAAACTGCAGTTATTGGAGAAATTGCATCCAGACGACTACAACAAAAAGTACGACTTTTGCATTAGCATGCTAGACAATATGGAAGAAGACAAATTTTCTGAACGATTTTTTTTTTTCAGATGAATGCACTTTTCATTTTTCCGGCAAAGTTAATCGGCATAACTTTAGAATTTGGGCAGTTAATGAACATGAAAGAGAGTCACCGAAGGTGAACATCTTATGTGCCATATCTGTAAAGAAAATTTATGGACCTTTCTTCTTCATGGAGAAAACTGTGACAGGACCAACCTGTCTACACATCCTTCAAAACTGGTTATTTTCTCCAAAGGAAGATTATTCCGATGAGTTCATCTTCATACAACATGGTGCCCCGCCTCATTTCCCTTAGCACGTTCGACGTTACCTGAACGACACCATTCTAGGACGTTGGATTGGAAGAGGAGGAGCAGAAGGTAACCTTCACCGCCTGTGGCCTCGCACGTCTCCAGACCTCACTCCCTGTGTTTTTCATCTGTGGGGTTACGTAAAAGACTGTGTGTTAATCCCCCTTATGCCTGACTCTCTTGAAAGTTTGTGACGTCGAATTGCTGAAACTGTGAATTCGATAACTAGAGACTACCTGATTCGTGTGTGGCAAGAAATGAGTCATCGTTTTGATATTTGTCGTACAATACATGGTGCTCATATTGAAACCTTACAAAAGTGAAAATTGAACTCTTTCTCTTTCCAGGAACGTTGGGATCGTGTTTCTATATTTTATGAAGAAATAAATGTTCAAAATCTGTTCCTTCTTTTTTAATAACCCTGTATATGTTAAACACAGATCGCTTTTACATAAACTACATGAATTATATTGGTACTTTCAATGCTTAATATGCCGTGTTGGTGGATGGTACAATTAATATTAAAACAATATAAAAGACCATATTGTATAAAAACAAGTCCGCCTCTGGTTAGTATGATCAGCTGCCACCCCCGGAGTCCCGGGTTCGATTCCTGGCTCTGCCATGAAATTTGAAAAGTGGTACGAGGGCTGTAACGGGGTCCACTGTGCCTCGTGAGGTCATCTGAGTAGAGGTGGGTTCGATTCCCACATCAGCCATCTTGGAAGTGTTTTTGCGTGGTTTCCCACTTCTCCTCCAGGCAAATTCCCGGATGGTCCCTAACTTAAGGCCACGGCTGCCCCCCTTCCTTTTATATCCCTTCCAATCTTGCCATCCCTCCGCAAGGCCCCTGTTCAGCATAGAAGGTGAGGGCGCCTGGATGAGGTACTGGTCATCCTCTCCGTTGTATCCCCCCGACCCAGAGTCAGAAGTTCCAGGACACTACCCTTGAGGCAGTAGAGGTGGGATCCCTCGCTGAGTCCGAGGGAAAAACCGACCCTGGAGAGTAAACAGATAAAGAAGAAGACCAAGTATAAAAACAAACTTTTTTTTTATAGAGCTTCCTTACAAACTATATTAAGTATCCTTCTATTTGCAGCTAAGATGTATAGTGTGTTTGGCTTTCCAACCTTTGAAGAAGCCACGAACAGTTGACGATGGGAGAAGCACCGTTTCCGAAGATGGAGTCCTAAAACTTTATGTGATTTTCCTTGCGCCTAGTTGATGCAAGAAACGGGCAACTGCAGGCTTCTAAATTGAAACGATATATCCGAAGTGATTATTTAAATGCCAGGTATGAATGCTACATCTCCGTGGCATGTCTAATCATGATGGTGGCTTGAAAAATATTCGACTTCAGTTTCTTGAGAGAGAGTCGTGTTCCGTTGCAAAGGGAAGGCGAATAATATTCCTGAGAAGGATAAATGATGCTACAATATTTAGCTCCAAGATGTTCGAGGGTACTCCAGGTGACTCCAAGTTGTTCAAAAGCTTTGTCGTGTAGAACACCAAGTAATTCTCGTAAAAGTTTTTGTTGATGACGTTTTACCCATAAAATACTTCACTGAAACGATAAAAAGTAAATATGAAGGCATATCTTGACCTATAAAAAAGATTCGTCTAAGAATACGTCTCTGTTAACAATTTCAAATCTCCGCTTGCCATATATCTGGCAGGGCATTGTACACGTATACACAAACATTTCCAGGTATTACCTACTGAGTATGGCTCCTCGTGCCGGGGACCGAGAATGATTTCCTGCACCATGGACTTAAAACAGCTCCTTGACATGTATTGCCTATCTTATGTACGTTGCCTGGGGACAGTGAATCTATGCATTTAGTCCTGGTGACTCCAGGATGGATTACTTTTCAAAAATGCAAGTTTTTTCCTGTCCTACTGAGACTATTTGCATGATGTTGGTACAAACCGCACCTTGCTAACTCCCTCTGGTTTAAGAGTTTGAGTTTTGTTAAAGATACACCTTAGAGTGTTATATATAGAGATTAGGGCCTACCTGTGCCGGTACGATGTAAAAAAAATTGAAAAAAACAACCGAATGACTGAGCGTGCAAACAGACAAAAACGCAACCGAGATCTCTGTATATTTTGGTTATCTCCATGAGAAATCAAAAACGAAGTTGGAATCTATATAAATCTATATAAATAAAATCGTAACGGCCTTGTGTCTATGCATTGAATATTTTGGCAAAATATTCGTTCGGTTATCCGCTTCAGGTGTAATAATGACCATCTGCATATTTTTAGCTTTGTTGTCTGTTTGTTTGTTTGTTTGTCTCAGTTCTTATAACTTGAAAACTACTGGATATACTTCTAACAAACTTCATATTTTGAATACAACTGTCATTGGGCAGGTTTTAGGGCCAATATTGTTTCTAAATCCCTGAAATTACTGGGGGTTTATACGGAACCGAAACAGTGATTTTGCACTCCCACAAAATATATACAACCAAACTTAATGGAAATCTAAAACTTTTCCTCATGTTCATCATTTCGATACGAGAATTAATAAGGGAGGTAAGGGATGTATCATTTTTTATTTTTTATTTTCTTGCTATTTGCTTTACGTCGCACCGACACCGATAGGTCTTATGGTGACGATGGGGCAGGGAAGGCCTAGGAGTGGGAAGGAAACGACCGTGGCCTTAATTAAGGTACATCCCCTCATTTGCATGGTGTGAAAAAGGAAGACCACGAAAAACTATCTTCAGGGCTGACGACAGTGGGGTTCGAACCCACTATCTTCCGGATGCAAGCTCACAGCTGCGCGCCCCTAACCGCACGGCCCACTCGCCCGGTAGGATGTATCATTAATGGGCAGTTAACAGCTGTCGTGCCACTTCTAGGTGGATTAAAGGGTTTAACTATAAAGACATTTTACTCTTTTGGATAGACCAGATATTAGGAGAGATTATGTTCAGCGATTGGCTACGTGACTCTTCAGCCAGAGGGCCACTGCCGGTTTCAGATGAACAACAATATGTAACCGATAAATAGGGAGAATTACGTACAACTTTGAACCAGGAACTATACAGTTCAGTAAACTCTGTGATCGTCGTCAATCCGTCTCCACTTTCTTCAAACTTTATCGTACTTCACGTTCCTGACACGTGCTTTCGTAGAAGAATATCAGTTTAACATGTACATACAGACTTCGCATTAATTCATGAAGGAATCATGAATCGATTACCGCATCCCATGCGAAGGACAGATACTTATATTAGTTACAAATATATTTCGGTCTCGCAATGGTCCTTGTATCAAATACGGTTTCAGGTCAATACCACCCTCCTCCAACTAAACCCCATTATTTCAATTAAACTTGCCGAAACGCTCCCTTTGTGGTATCAGTGTTCATGTGGAGGTAATAACATGCACGATGAACCCGAGAGAGAATTTCCATTTGGAGATTTGCACGTCCGTTATTCTGAACTAACACTGATCATGTTAACTGAAAGGCCACAGGACACATGAGCAAATTAACTTTTCAAACAGCAATCTAAATTGTCATATTTGTAATTAAGGAGCTGAATTTCACATTATGTACGAAATGAGCATTTATGTAAAGGTAGGAGTTCCTGACTCGTAGCCTGTATGCAGGTTGATAGAAGTGGTGACCGGAAAAAAAGGGTGCTTGATGTACGGGTATCTAATGATGAATCGTAATATTATTGGTTTTACGTCACTCTAGTTAATTTTATTGACTTCGGAGACACCAAATGCCGGAATTCTGTCCCACAGAGTTATCTCATATGCCAATAAATCTATAGATAAGAGGCTGGCGTATTGGATCACCTTTAAATACCAGCGGACTGAGCGAGTATCAAACCTACTGTAAATATTACTTACGGACGTTGATTGTAGGGCCCTGACTACATATGACTTCAACATTTATTTATTTATTTATTTATTTATTTATTTATTTATTTATTAGGGGCTGCCTGGCCGAGGTGGTAAAGGTGTGCTCGGTTCGCCCGGAAGGACGTGGTTCGAATCCCCGTCAGAAAATCGTAAAATTTAAGAAACGAGATTTCCACTTCCGGAGGTGCATATGGCCCTGAGATTCACTCAGCCTACGCCAAAAATGAGTACCAGGTTAATTTCTGGGGGCAAAGGCAGCCGTGCGTAGAGCTAACCACTCTACCCCATCACGTGCCGAGGTTAACAATTGTGGAAGCCTTTACCTTCCACTCCTCCAAGGGTCTTCATGACCTGTACGGAAATGACTTTGCTTTGCTATTTATTTTTTATATTTTTTATTTAGCATATGGATCTACAGGTACAATACATACATACTGTACATTATTTTGGAAAGCAAACTATATCTTTAGGTCCAGATTGTTTATGTAACTAACTGTCTCTGCAAATGCATGGGGAAAATCACTGATGTCGTCACTGTACTTTCTCTTCTTGGACACTCTGTGATAATATGTTGGATGGTCTCCCTAGAGGCACTACAATCCAAGTTAGGTTTAAGAATTATTTTCCATTTGTAGTGGAATTTTGCGTAGTTAAGATATCCCGATCGTATCCTGTTAAGAGTAGACCAGGTTTTACGAGTAATCTCAAATCCAGGTGACAACGACGAACCACTTTGCGACAGAGTTGACGCAAGTCTAGTATATTGTCTTCACTACCATTCATTAGTTATACTGAATTTGGAATTCCTCAATTCTATTGCAGTTCTTATTGGTGGATTTCAAGACCTTAGGCGATTCAGAAGGACATCAGTGGTATCGCCATCTATTGGTAACTGGGGATTACTCATTATTTTCTTTAACTCGCTGAGAAGAGCGGTTGTACGTGGATATGACTGAAAATAGGTAGACAATAAGTGGGTTTAGACCTTATTGTGCCGATGATCGGACACATCGTGATGTTGACTCGCGTATCTACGAGTTTGGAGCAAAATGAATTTGAAAACTGTATATTTGTGGGTCATCTAAACTAAACCCCATGGTGCCACTGAAGGGCCATGGCCTACAAACTCACCGCTGTTCAGCCAGAAGGTCTGTAGATTACGAGGTGGCATGTGGTCAGCAAGACGAATCCTCTCGGCCGTTATTCTTGGCTTTCTAGACAGGAGCCATTATCTCACCATTGGCTGAGTGGATCTCGAACCAGCTGCCACGCCCAAGTAAAATACCCCGTATTATAGCAGATGTTTTCTTTATGTGCCACATGTTTAGATAAAAAATTGTATCAAATTATCACGTACGCTATATTTGTCATCTTAGACCTCACCTTTCATGTAAGGCAGGCGCCATACTTCCTAGGATGAATTTATAGATGTTGAGTCCTAAGGCCGAAGGGTGGTTTGGACATTAACAGCTCTACCATCAGCCGTCATAGGTGGTCCTGGCGCCACTGAAAAGGCGTACTAGGGAAATGAGGAGTGAGGTAGTTCCCGTTGCTTTTCTCACTGAGCCAGAAGCTGCTATTACATCTCAATCTGCCAAGCTCACTGAAATGTCCTCACCAACCGACGCTTCTGATAGGCTGTACCCTAATATTTATGCAAATCGTATATCATAGCAGTTGTGCAGGATAAAGTATACTTGTTGTTCGGTTTAGTAAGTGCGCATTCTAACCTACATTGCCTAAATATCCGCGATGTAGTTATTAACAATAACAATAACTGACTGACCAATGTAGAAAATTCAGACGTCGTCTGTTACTGCTAGATTGTATTACTGATGCAATTACAACAACCTAAATCGTCAGATCAAACTAAAAAGCAGTTTATCATTAAGTGTCCATTCATCCCGATTATTGGAAAATATCCCGATTCAGGTTTTTATAAATGCTTTGTTATCCCGAAATGTTTTTGGGGAGCGCTTAAATATCCTGCTTTTTCAATACTTATTTTCTATTGTACTTTAGGTTTGTGATATTTCTTTTTAGTTTACTGTGAAACTAGCCATTTCCCACGGGCTCCACTTGCAATGCATCATGTTGTTCATTACTATCCCCACGGATGTATTAAAAAACCAAACTCCATGGCACTACAGCCCTTGAAGAGCTTGGCCTACCAAGCGACCGCTGCTCAGCCCGAAGGTCTTCAGATTAAGAGGTGTCGTGTGGTCAGCACGACGAATCCTCCCGGCTGTTATTCTTGGCTTTCTAGACCACGGTCAGATAGCTCCTCAAATCTAATGACGTAGTCCGAGTGGACCTCGAACCAGACCTCAGGTCCAGGTAAAAATCCAACCCGCGGCCTCCGGGTAAGAGGCAGGCACGCTACCCCTACACCACGGGGCCGGCATACGGATGTATCAGGCGTGATCAAAAAAGTTTCCGTTTGAGGGAGTTACAGCAGCGGACATGCATCGTAACGCGACTCCGATGCGGGTATATAAGCACGGACATGTAGGCAAAGGGATTAGTGTGGCAGTCGTGTCGTGCGTGCGTTAAATGTGACCACGTGTACTATGGCGGCGTTATTACCAAATACGTCCAAACAGGACCAACGTGCTGTTATTCCGTTCTTGGCTGCCGAATGACGAACACCGGTGGACATACATTGGAGAATCATGACTGTGTATGGGACAGCGTGTCTGTCGAAAACCACCGGTGTGGAATGGTGCGCCAAGTTCCGTGCGGGTCGTGTTTGGACACAAGATGTGGGTCGATCGAGAGGGCCAACGTCATCCATTATGGACAACAACAAGCGGGCGGTGAATGAGGGATGGGGCTCTATAGTCCTGATGTCTTCCCAAGCAATTATCATGCTTTGAAGGACGAGGATGTGCAGCAGGACGCGGTGTTTTACCACACAGGGAAGTACAGCGTTCGATTCTACTTATGTAGTGTTCTGAACACACCAAACAATGTTTTAATCACATGTTGAAGTTAACGACATCGAGTACAGTGTTCGATTCACGTCTTGTTATGTTTCAATCTGATCTTCTTAGAACAAGGGTATCCCCTGATATGTTGTATCGAGTACAGCGTTTGATTCTACTCTTCTTATGTTTCGCAAGTCTAAACATGTACAATAATGTTATCGCTGCACACGCTTGCCTTCGCGATGCAGGTTTAAACTTTTTCGATATAAAGCTATGCCTTGACATAAGAGGCGGAGGAGGAGGAGGAGGAGGAGGAGGAGGAGGAGGAGGTAGAGAAGGAGGAGGAGGAGAATGATAAGGTCTTAACAGCCTATGTATAGTCGTCATTGTTTAAAGATGACACCTGTCAAAAGAACTTTTCAAATTATCCACCACCACATTTCAGCTAAAGAGGGCAGCAGGGTGCTCTGTTGATTAAGCACATAGAATTTCAATTTGCTCTCCACCGCATGCATAACAGCAACCGTTATCTTGCGCAGTAGCCTCTAAGCTAGCTTTCTTCATAAGAGTAGCAGCCATCTTGTGCGAGCACCCCTAGGCTGTCCCATAAGGAGCTATGTATAGCCGCCATCTTGCGTCCGCAATCTTGCGCAAGCATCCTTAGGGGGCGTCTCTAGCCATCTTGTGCAAGGATCCTTAAGCCGCCTCATAAGTGCAACCACCATCTTGCGCAAGAATTCCTAGGGTGTCTCATCAGGAGCCTTGTATAACCGCCATATTGCGCAAGCATCCCAAGGGCGTCTCATAAGAACCTATGTATAGCGATCATCTTGCATAAGCACCTTTAAGGAGTCATGTATAGCCACCATCTTGTGCAATTAGCGTCGAGAGATGGCTGCTGTAGAATTTTTCTTTTTAAATTATCCGCCACCATTTTTCAAATAAAGAGTGTAGCACTGAGGTTTGCGATGTAAGATGGCGGATGACAGCTGACAAAAAGCGCGTGAGTTTGTTTACTAATTAAGAGCACGTGGAATTTTTCAATTTGCTGCCACCACATTTCAAAGGTATCTAGCTAAAGATGGCAGCACGGTGCTCTCTTGATTAAAGATGGCGGATGACAGCTAACTAAACTTTTCAAATTGCCCGCCACTACAGAGAGCAGCACGGTGCTCTGTGGATTAAAGATGGCGGATGACAGCTGACGAAATTACCCGCATGATAGCAGCACAGTGCTCTATTGATTAAAGACGGCGGATGACAGCTGTCAAAAAAGCACGTGGCTTTGTTTCCAAACAAGAGCACGTGGAATTTGCCGCCACCACATTTCAAAGGTATCTAGCTAAAGAGTACAGCACTGAGGTTCTGAGGTTTGTGATGCAAGATGGCGGATGACAGCTGTCAAAAAGCACGTGAGTTTGTAAAGCACGTGGAATTTGCCACCGGCACAAAGAGGGCAGCACGGTGCTCTCTGGCGGTTGACAGCTGTCAGAAAAGCACATGGGTTTGTTTCCAAACAAGAGCGCGTAGAATTTACCACCACCACATTTCAAAGGTAAGTAGCTAAAGAGGGCAGCACGGTGCTCTGTTGATTAAAGATGGCGGATGACAGCTGTCAAAAAAGCATGTTGATTTGTTTCCAAACAAGAGCACGTGGAATTTGCCGCCACCACAGTTCAACTAAAGATTGCAGCACTGTTCTCTCTGGATTAAAGATGGCGGATGACAGCTGTCAGAAAAGCATATAGGTTCGTAAAGCACGTGGAATTTACCGCTACCACATTTCAAAGGTAAGTAGCTAAAGAGGGCAGCACGGTGCTTAAAGATGGCTGCTGTCAAAAAAGCATTTTTCAAATTATCCGCCACCACATTTCAAAGGTAAGTAGCTAAAGAGGGCAGCACTGCGCTCTATAGATTAAAGATGGCTGGTGACAGCTGTCAAAAAATTCACGTCGCTTTGTTTATCTCACGCTAATGAGGTTAAGTTGGTAGCACTAATGTTTAGGCCCGCCAAGATGGCAGCACTGCCGATGACAGGTGACGAATTTGCGGCTACTGCGATAAAGAGGGCAGCATGGTGCTCTATAGTTTAAAGATGGCGGATGACAGCTCTCAAAAAAGCACGTGGCTGTCAAAAAGCACGTGGCTTTGTTTACGTCGCGCTAGTTAAGTTGGTACCACTGAGGTTTAGGCCCATCAAGATGGCAGCAGTGAGGTTAGCGATGCGTTGTTGTCTGTCAAAAAGCACGTGGCTGTCAAAAAACACGTGGATTTTTTTACCTCGCGCCAGTTAGGTTAAGTTGGTACTACTGAGGTTTAGGCCCGTCAAGATGGCAGCAGTGAGGTTAGCGATGCGTTGTTGTCGATGACAGCTGTCAAAAAGCACGTGGCTTTGTTTACAAATTCAAATCTCCCGCCAAAATTCAAATTTCCCGCCAAAATTCAAATTTCCATTGGGAGGAGGAGGAGGCCGCAGAATCCGCCTATTATACTACTGTTTTCCATTCTCCTGCATTTGTTTCGCTATTTGGTTTACGTCGCACCGTCACAGAGAGGTCTAATGGCGACGATGGGGTAGGAGAGGCCTAGGAGTGGGAAGGAAGCGGCCATAGCCTTCATTAAGGTACAGCCCCATCACTTGCCTGGTGTGAAAATGGGAAACCACGGAAAACCATCTTCGGGGTTGCCGACAGTGTGGTTCGAACCCACTATCGCACGGATGGAAGCTCACAGCCGCGCTCCCCTAACCCCACAACTAACTCGCCCGGTCTCCCGCACTAAGGCAAATGCCAGGACTGTTCTACTATAGGCCACGGCGACCAACCCTCTCACCTTCCCTTTCACCGCAACAAATCTTCTGGACTGAGAGCGGCGTCACCGTCTAAAAGGCCCGCCTCCCCTTTCAGGGGAGGAATGGAAACATTTTAGTAGTGGGAGGTTCTTGAAAAATACCCTCTTTCTCTAATGTCTGACCTTGTGACTCGTTAACAACCGCGAAAAATGCGAGTTTAAATTCAGAATTGTCGTCTTGTTAGAATAAAGGATAGGTCAATGCCGTTAAGTGCAAAGGTCAGTTGTCGGAATGGATACGATATTGCCGGATTATGAAACCTGTCAGTACTTCTGCAGTTATAACATTTGGTTTGAAGTGTTTTATCATAAGGCTTGTTCCATTACACAACTCTCTTTCAGTATTCAGGTTTCTGAAGAGCATGGCAATTGTTTCTACTTTCAATCGCAGATTATGAAGTAGTATTTCAGATGGGGATTGACATTGAGGAACTTAATTGGATAGTACAGTTCTGCAGTATCTCCACTGTAAGCACAAGTGGAATCAGAGCTTAAATATATTTTGTTCGCACCGTTCACTGAACGATATTATGGATATTACTAAGTACATCAACATCATTATTGACATAAATACGTCTTGATGGCTGACGAATCACCTGGAAAATGAATGTATAAGTTCAATGTTATGTAAAAATTTCATGCGTTTTAATACGAGGCCGAATCATAAAGTAAGCTACACTAGCTCGCCAGGAGAGCATGCTGTGTGTTGTGACCGTGGCCAATGCGGAACAAGCTACAGGAACTGCAGACACGCCCGATAGGAAGGATGATGTGGTATCACGTGATGTGAGTGCAGAGCGGGCTTGGCTCAATGGCGCGTCAACTGGATGTTAACTCCAAATTGGAGGTGCGTGCAACAATAAGATATCTATGGGCTAAACGGCTCAGCAGCACGGACTTTCATCGTGAAATCGCTGCTGTATGTGGCGAGCGTGCGCAGTTTCTCGTCCAGGTATTGTAAAGTGGTATATAAGCAATTTGACGCCGGACGAACGGATTTTACATATGAATATCGCAAAGGCAGGCCCGCAACGTCCAGTACCGTTGCATATGTTGACCGTATGGATGGGATCATTAGGGAGAATCGGCGCATAACACTGCACGAAATTTCCAACGTGCAGAACATTTCGTATGGCAGTGTGTTCTCCATTGTTCACCAGCACCTTAGTTTTCGTAAACTGTGTCAAAGATTGGTACCACGATTGCTCACCGATGTTCAAAATGGATAATGTTTCCATTCGTCGCTGGCATTTTTGCAACGGTATTCTGTTTAATGCAACGAGTTTCTGCAGCGAATCATCATACGGGATGAAACATGGGTCCATTTCATGCCCGAAACAAAGAGAACATTGATGGAATGGGTGCACACCACATCACCACCACGAAAGAAGGCCAAAGTCCAACCTTCAGCAGAAAAGGTAATGGCGACAGTGTTCTTTGACATAGAAGATGTGGTGCACGTGGAATTTATGGCGAAAGGCACGGCAATCAACTCGTTTTCGTATTGTCAAACGTTGAAACGGTTGTGTAAGGCAAGTAAAGAAAACCGGTGGGGAAAACTGAGCGCCGGTGTAATTTTTTTGCACGATAACGCAACACCTCATACGGCCCGTCAAACTTCCGAACTGCTGCAGCAATTCAAGTGAGAGGTAAGGCAACATCCTCCATATAGTCCACACCTAGCGTTCGGTAAGCTTAAAATGGATCACGGTGGACGACGATTCCGAAACGATTAGAAGGTGGAAGCAGCTGTCTCCAGGTGGTTACATAGAGCTGGAGATGATTTCCACGCATCCAGAATCGAAAAGTTGTTTGACCGTTCCGAGAAATGTTTAGAGTCTCTCGGGGACTATGTGGAAAAGTGAACTTACATTGTTTGATGTCACAGCCGTATTTGCTATGTATAGGTTGTTTCATAAATGGCCATAACTAGGTTGTGCAACTTACCTTTTGAGTCACCCTCGTATATAAATGTTAGAAATTAAGAATGTGTTTGCAATGTATAAGATTAGATATTACGCAAATATGTATCTCTTATGGCCATTTGACTGCAATAAATTCTTATTAAAATGTGTAAGGTAGTGTAACCTAGCAACCGTGCAGGCCGTGACGTAAAGTATGGCAATGTTACCTAGCAACCATGGAGGCTATGTCTTATAGATGAATGTCATCTGAAATTAGTGATATAAATTGTGTGGTTTCCTTGATAAATCTCGGAAAACGGTTGATTCTAGTCCCTTAGAATATGGTGTATGGAGTATTGCTTATCGCATCTAAGGGCGTAAATTGAGCTTTGTCCGGTCCTTCTGTGACATGTTCGATATTTTGCTTACATTATCCTATGTCCGATCGCCGAAGGGCTGATTTCATCTCCATAATAATAAAACGTATTGAAACAAATTTACTTTCCCTGTTAGCGGATAAAGAATACCTTTGCCACATTTTAGCTCTCTAGCTTCGTGGGAATTATTTTTTTCTTTTTTTCTTTTTTTGCTATTTGCTTTACGTTGCACCGACACAGATATGTCTTATGGCGATGACGGGATAGGAAAGGCCTAGGAAGTGAAAGGAAGCGGCCGTGGCCTTAATTAAGGTACAGCCCCGGCATTTGCCTGGTGTGAAAATGGGAAACCACGGAAAACCATCTTCAGGGCTGCCGACAGTGGGGCTCGAACCCACTATCTCCCGATTACTGAATACTGGCCGCACTTAAGCGACTGCAGCTATCGAGCTCGGTCGTGGGAATTATTGTCTGTATGAGTGATTTGAGGAATAAAAAGTGAGTCGTCGAGGCCTACGTTAGCGTGTCGTATATAAGGATAAATAAAATGTCCATGTCTGTAACCTAGCCAGTTTCCATTCGTTATATTCTTATATTCTTTATTTTGCAATACTGACCACACGTCAAGTACAGTATTCGTTATAGGATATTAGTACACATATGAACCATCACACTTTAGGGACAGAAAGTCAAGTTGCATTTCAAAGAATATATTTTAATGATAACTTATAGCATACGGAGTACCAAATGAAAAACTTATGCTTATGAACTCTTTACTTCTCGCCCTATAAAGAGATAATGTTGCATAACACTGGAACAATTTTATAGTTACACATGTCTTAGTATAATGATGAAAGAAGAAGCCACATATTCCAAGGCTGTGAGATGTACCAATCTCCGATAGTTGTGGGTTCGTTTTGGAATTGCATGTGCATAAGGATAAACTATTAATCAGAACAATAAAATTCTGGATCTTCATGAAGAAACTCAGTCGAACAATAGTTACAAGTACTTATTTTGTCCCATACAAACTTCTTACATATACATGATAGATATATATTTTTGCTTTTCATATTGTTAGCAATTTACCACAATTTTTGTACAAAACTTTGGATCTCCAGTGGATATTACTCTGGATATAAACACACAGTACCGGACGAGTTGGCCATGCGGTTAGGAGTGCGCATGTGTGAGCTTGCACCCGAGAGATAGTGGGTCAAACCCTACTCTCGGCAGCCCTGAAGATGGTTTTCCGTGGTTTACCATTTTTACACCAGGCAAATGCCGGGGCTGCACCTTAATTAAGGCCACGGCCGCTACCTTCCCACTCCTAGCCCTTTCCTATCCCATCGTCGCCATAAAATCTAACTGTCGGTGCGACGTAAAGCAACTAGCAAAGAAATGCACATAGTAGAGTGCTAATATTTATCTTTTCATTTTACATGTCAGTTTTTAAACTGAAATATCATGTACCAGCAGCTCGGATTGCACGTAAAGAGAAGGTGCGTGGCTAGGATCACGGTTTCAGCAATTGCGTAACATCGACAGTTTGATTGGTTTGAATCTCTTCTTTTCGAAGCGTGATACTTGAACTCATCGATGGACGATACTACACAGAGTGTATCCGATATGATGTTGCAAGGTTTCATGGATGCTGAAGGACGGCAAATGGATCAATTTCAGATAAGAAACCGTAGAACGGAAACGTTGTGCAGTTAAACGGACTTAAATGAGTAGAATTTTACTTAACTTCTGACTCGATCGTTTCCGGAATATGGTTCCTTATTCCAAGTTGATCCACTTGCCGACCTCCATCATTCCTGAAAATGAAATGGCGTATGGCTTTTGGTGCCTGGAGTGTCCGAGGACATGTTCGGCTCGTAGGTGACCTGTGTACCGTGATGAGGATGAAATGATGATGAAGACGGCCCATACACCCAGGCCCGGGCCAGCGAAATTAACCAATTGTGGTTAAAATTCCCGACCCTGCCGGGAATCGAACCCAGGCCGCCTTTAACCAAAGACCAGCACGCTAACCATTTAGTCATGGAGCCGGACTCTATCATCCCTGAAATTTTGTAACATCATGACGGACACACCTGTATTCTGCATGTCTGATATAACTGGTGTGGCAGGTCGTTTGTAGGAAATGGTGAATATTCCAGTAGCGAAGTGATGTGCAAACAGATGTTTACTGGACCATGACTATTCGAAAAAGCATGACGAATTTTTCAATTAGTTAATTAACGTTGTAAATTAATTATAAATAATACAGAATTGTATCCGTGATCCTTATCAAAATGGTACCACAGTAAGCTCTTATTAAATTAAATAAACCTTTTATTTGGAAAACATTTTAATTGGAGATGAAACTTCACTTATAAATGCATTTCGTTTAATTGGCTCGGCCCAAGGAGGGGATTCAAATAAAGATGAAAAGAAAAACACATTACAGAATTAGACAACATGTTCTGAGATCGTACAAAATGGTATTGAAGGGGTGTCATGTGGAAAGGGGGAACATTACAATCATGTTTGATAAAGGGAGTGCTGTATATGACAATCTTCATTAAGACTCCGAAAACAAAGGATTTCCGAATGAAAGGTCGCTCATTTGAGGAAAATAGGACGAGGGTGCAGAAAGAGAGAATAAGAAAGGGTGACAGAGAGGAGAAAGGAAAGGCGGGAGACGGACGAGAAGAAGGATTTCAGCATTTCTACTAATTTCATGGAAGACCTTCCATGAATTATTATTCGTCCGCAGGCTTACATGGTAGCTAGAATACATTATCTCAGGATTTGTTTCATCTTTGAGTGTAATATTAAAGGAACCAAGTACGAGAAAGGAGCAGAATACATCATGGTAGATGTATTTGCGTTCTGACTCCGGTAAGGAAAATGACGCCGAGCTCGGTACTAGTAAACTGCAGTTAAACTGGTTAAATCTATTGATATGAAACTGTACAAACCCAATCATAACTACAGTTGTTATTGCACAGTGTACCCTAATTATTCCTTATTTATTTATTTATTTACATTTTTATTTATTTATTTATTTATTTATTTATTTATTTATTTATTTATTTATTTATTTATTTATTTATTTATTTATTTATTTATTTATTTATTTATTTATGTACTCATTAGCTGAATGGTCAGCGTCGAGGCCTTCGCTTCAGAGGATCCGGGGTTCGATTCTCGGCCGGATAGAGGATTTTAATCGCGTCTGATTAATTCCTCTGGCTCGGGGACTGGGTATTTGTGTTCTTTCCAACACTTTCCTCTTCATATTCAGACAACACACTACACTGCACAAACATGGAATAGTGATTATAGCCCTCCATGGAGGGTTGGCGTCAGGAAGAGCATCCGGCCGTAAACAGGGTTAAATCCATATGTGCTATACAGTTTGCGTCCGCGATCCTCATATGTGGGAAATGGGGTAGAAGAAGTGGAATATTTATTTATTTATTTATTTATTTATTTATTTATTTATTTATTTATTTATTTATTTATTTATTTATTTATTTATTTATTTATTTATTTATTTATTTATTTACACTTCATTTAAAATTTCTTTCGACTACTGAGCACCGCAGTTAACTCTTGTCAGTCTTTTTGATTTCTAGTGATCCTCCACCTTGGTAGATAATGCAGTTCTTCGCTCTTTCGACCACCTTGATCGAAATATCCCTCTCACTCTTTCATGCCGTGTACCCAGTCCTGAAGTTACTTCTTTCTTGAACCATTGCATCCAGTACCTCAGACGGTTGAGGCCATGGCGTTCTGATTCCAACCTGGCAGGTTCGATTCCTGGCTCAGTCCGATGGTATTTGAAAGTGCTCAAATACGTCAGCTTCGTGTCGGTAGATTTACTGACATGTAAAAGAACACCTGTGGGACAAACTTCTGACACCTCGGAGTCTCCGTAAAAATTTAGTTAGTGAGAAGTAAAACAAATAACATTATTACGTTTGAAATAATAATTCGAATGTGATACAAGAGCAATAAAGCAAAGTGAAATTGAGGGGGGAATATACAATATGTTGAGTATTCAGCCCGAAATCTGGTTTCATTCTCTATAGCTCCACCATTAGTTTTCATAGATGTCTTAGGAGGTGTTCCTCATTATGTCATTTCTTATTACATTTTGTTATGAAATACTTTGTTGCTAGGCAACTTTTGCAATCATGTACTACTAGTTAAATGTAATTCCGTGGTACCATATAGTAAGATCTGTAATCATGTAACATTTCGTCATTATTACTTTTTGTGTTAAAACCGGACGAGTTGGCTGTGCGGTTAGGGGCGTGCAGCTTTGAGATTCCATCCTGGAGATAGCGATCTCGAACCCCACTGTCGACAGCTGTGAAGATGGTTTTCCTTGGTTTCCCATTTTAACACTTTAATTAAGGCCACGATTCAAAGAACCTAAAGAGCTTAGATGTTTTTAGAACAATTCTATTTTCTCCTGATATAGTTCGTGCTAAGTAATCTTCTGACACGGGCTAGTGCAAGTTTATTACTTTCACTGCCTTACTTGGCCGGCTCCTTGACTGATCGTCAGCGGTTCAAAGGGCTACGGGTTCGATTCTTCAATCAATCAATCAATCACTACTGATCTGCATTTAGGGCAGTCGCCCAGGTGGCAGATTCCCTATCTATTGTTTTCCTAGCCCTTGCTTAAATGATTGCAAAGAAATTGGAAATTTATTGAACATCTCTCTTAGTAAGTTATTCCAATCCCTAACTCCCCTTCCTATAAACGAATATTTGCCCCAATTTGTCCTCTTGAATTCCAACTTTATCTTCATATTGTGATATTTCCTACTTTTAAAGACACCACCCAAACTTATTCGTCTACTGATGTCCTCCCAAGCCATCTCTCCACTGACAGCTCAGAACATACCACTTAGTCGAGCAGCTCCTCTCCTTTCTACCAAGTCTTCCCATCCCAAACTTTGCAACATTTTTGTAACGCTACTCTTTTGTCGGAAATCGCCCAGAACAAATCGAGCTGCTTATCTTTGGATTTTTTCCAGTTCTTGAGTCAAGTAATCCTGGTGATGGTCCCATAGACTGGAACCATACTTTAGTTGGGGTCTCACCAGAGACAAATATGCTCTCTCCTTTACATCTTTACTACAACCCTTAAATACCCTCATAACGAACCATTCCGGCTGGATGTTCTTCCTGACACATATATCAGTAGGGATGTATTCATTAATGTGTGTATCGATGGTAGTTGTTACTAAGGAGTTCACTTTGTAAATGAAGAGGTATGTATTGAGAGAAGCACAACCGTTCAGTCCCCGAGCCTGAGGAATTGACCATCCGTGGTTAAAATTCACGACCCGGCAGCGAATAGAACCAAGGGTCTTCTGAACTCTTTTTTAAAAATTTCGTGTGGCTATTTCTAGCCGAGTGCAGCCCTTGTAAGGCAGACCCTCCGATGAAGATGGGTGGCATCTTCCATGTGTAGGTAACTGCGTGCTATTTGTGGTGTATGAGTTGCAGGGATATTGGGAACATCACGAATACCCATCCCCCGGACCACCGGGATTAACCAACGAAGGTTAAAATCCCCGACCCGGTTATCTGCTGAAATGAAGTCTGCTAAACCATTCAGCCAAGGAACCGTAGTAGACACATAGTCGGTGCTACGTTATTTAACTCATCGTTAATGAACAGCAGTAGAAACTCGACGAAACACCTAAAGCGTGAGCCGAATCTAATAACAACGTTGCAATAACGCTACTGTTCAACGTGTAAGAATAATATTCTGCTTTACTTCTTCGGACGCGCCCTTCCAGTACATTTGGTCTAACAAATCGCCATTTAAGCACCTCATTTCCAAGGGACTGGGAGGATATATGATCTCCTAACCTCAAACATAATATTACTATCAAGTGAGTTATAATTTACTTTATTATCATTATTGCTTACGTATCAATGGGCTAATATCCGGCTCCATGGCTAAATGGTTAACGTGCTGGCCTTTGGCCACAGGAGTCTCGGGTTCGATTCCCGGCGGGGTCGGGAATTTTAACTATAATTGGTTCATTTCGCTGACACGGGGACTGGGTGTATGTGTCGTCTTCATCATCATTGCATCCTCATCACGACGCGCAGGTCGCCTACGGGAGTCAAATCTAAAGACCTGCATCTGGCGAGCCGAACTTGTCCTCGGACACTCCCGGCACTAAAAGCCATTTAAAATTTGTAACAGATTTGTTTTCGTATTCGGCACTGCACAATAACGTAAGACATTGCAGTTTTAGCAATCTATACCTCTATCAAAATTCTAGTACTTGCCTGTTTTAACCATGCACCGAAGTACTCAACAATGGCATGGCAATGCAATATGTAGAAACATCAATTAATTGTACTTAACAACAAGAGCAATGGCATCCGTTATCGATAGAGGCTTGAGGGCACATGGGGGATAACATTCGGGATATAAAAGCATGAAAACTTAAAGCGCTGACCCATAACCAAGCAAAGTACTATCAATCGATTAGTGGTAGAAATACGAAGACTGATCAATAAAGGCTGAAACCGATTTTTCCTCGTGTGTTTATTACTCCATTTAAATGTTTAGATGATATTTTTCAAAGTAGTCCCTTCCTACTTCAATGCACTTTTCTATAGCGTCTCTGCCAGTCCTTGAACACATCCATTCTTTGTCAGGTCTTTGAGAACAGCCCCACTTTTCTTGAACACTGCTTCAGAGTTCTCAAATCGAATGCTTCTAAGCTTTGCGCTTAGTGATGGGAATAAAACTAATCACAGGGTGCAAGATCAGGGCTATAAGGTGGATGCGGTGCACAGGTAATGTTGAATCGAGCCAGAAACTGCATGACTTGATTTGCGACGTGAGGCCGTTATGATGAAGTCGCCACCCAGTCCGAGAAAGCTCTGGGCGTTTATTTGCAATGTATGTACTTCCTCAGTGCAGTCAATACTGACGTGCAGTAACAGTATTGTGAAGAGGAACTGCATGCTGGTAAATCATTTCATTACAGTCAAAAAATATGATCACCATCACTTTCCTGCAGATGGAACAACTTTTGCCTCTTTTGGCGATTTCCACACTGTGCTGGCTTGTTTTCTTTCAGGATCATGATGCTTCAGATTTTCGTAAGCTTCAGTGGCTGTATCGTTTAAACGAAAAGAGAATTTGATTGCTCTGTACTGCTCCTCTCGCGCCGCCTCCATTGTCTGGTATGCGAAATGCACGTAGCGTCTACAAAATAGAGCATTACTACCAACCTGCCGATAGGAGATTGCTGCCGCCTACGGAAATTATACATACATAAAAACCCGCTATTTTCAAATATCTTTGTTACATGTAGGAAACTATCATGGAAAGTACGGGACAAAAATCAGTCTTTGTTTATCAGCCCTCGTATGCAAGATGCATTAAAAAGGCGTTCGTTAATAATGTTCTCCTCTGGATGAATCATCAGCAGAAAAGCATCTCCAGTTAACACGTTTTACTCATCACCTTAACCAGGCAAGCGAATCTTTTATCCATGATAGGACTGCACCAGTTGGAGACCTGAGTTGGGAACATCTACCTTTACACTGATTTTTCTTCGTACTACTAAATCGATGGAATTATACTTGATTACATTCTTGGAACCCCTCTGACATACAGGTCCCGTATTATTACAGTGGCGTGTGAAGGAAGTTAAAATAAACTGCAGGGGAAGAGAAAATTTCAGGAATCTGTAAATGAATCGTAGCAATGATAAGTATTGGGGGATGTGGAGCACAATAGATTCGAAGTCCATGCATTGAACTGTAAAATTTAGCAATCCGGAGAAGTATATCTATAAGGGGCAGTGAAATGGAAGCGGGTTACCTGCCTAGAAGTATAGTAGAACATTTCATACTTCGAAATTAATAATCGGAACTACATATTAAGACATTTATTCCTCTGGGGTACAGACGTTCAATTCCATCATTGAAAATGCTAGCGGGCGGTCTACGGAACCACGTCTGTAACCAGTCACAAACGCCGCCGTCCGATGCAAACCAATGCCCACGAATGTCATTTTTCATCTCGAGTATGAGGCCACAATCAATACACAGTGTTACGAAGACACATTGCAGAGACTGAGGAGTGCCTTATAGTCAAAGTTCCCGGACATGCCAGCGAACGGCATTATAATTCTTCATGACAATGCCCGCCCCCAATCTGCCAAGTAATAATAATAATAATAATAATAATAATAATAATAATAATAATAATAATAATTTTACGTCCCACTAACTACTTTTACGGTTTTCGGAGACGCCGAGGTGCCGAAAGTTTATCTCGCAGAAGGACTTTTACGTGACAGTAAATCTATCGACACGAGGCTGACGTGTTTGAGCATCTTCAAATACCACCGCACTGAGCCAGCCAACCTGCCTCAGTCGCCTGAGCCAATCATCCCGGATCTCTGTCAACTCTGTGAGGAAACTCTTCAGCAACCTCCCTAGAGCCCAGATCTCCCCACATCTATGCGGCGCTGAAGATATATATCAAAAGTCTGAAGGTGAATGACATTTGAGGAAAAATGCAGAGCTGAGCTGTAAATTTGACAAGATTTTATTTATGAGGAAGCGCCGTCTCATTTAATAATGGTCATCTCTCTGAATGTATTACAGGAAAATATCAGGCAAGATTCTTGCTCTTCTCATAACTTTCAAGTTAACCAGTCCATGGCCAACTGGAGTAGAAGAGGATGATGAATGTTATTTCTTCCACGTCCCAATAACTTCTATTGTCCCGAAGGAGTTCTTTAACGTGCCAGTAAATCTACAGAAACAAGGCTGACGTATTTGAGCATTTAAAAGACCACCGGACTGAACCGGAATCGAACTTCCCAACTTGAGCTCAGAAGGCCAGCCCTCTACAGCCTGAGCTACACAGTCCGCCGTGAAGAATCCTCTCGGCCGTTATTCTCGGGTTTCTATACCAGGACCGCTTTATCTCACTGTAATCGCACAGGCTGAGTGGATCTCGAACCAGCCCTCATATCTAGGTAGAAATACCTGTCCGGGCCGTGATTCGAACCTAGGGCCTCCGGGCGTAAGGCAGGCATGGTACCCCCATACCACAGGGCTAGTTTAATTCTTATTTCACTGCAATATAAAATCCACCGTGCAGGTCATCCGGTAAACATACACATCACACATCATCATAATCATCATCAGCCAATTCTATCATTACATGATGTGGCCTCAGGTAAGTCTTTAGCAGAACTCTCCAGGTGGAGCAGTCTTGAGCAGTTCTCTGCCACGTAGCACCAGCTATTCTCTTGATGTCATTGTCCCATCTGTCTGGCAGTCTTCGTCTAGGCCTCCGATGATCTCTTGGACTCCATTCTTACACTAGCTTCGTCCATCTGCCATCTTCCCCTTAAGCAATATGTCAAGCCCATTGCCATTTTAAGGTGGCTATTCTCTCAAGAATGTTATTAACATTAGTGACTAATCTGATGCCATCTGCTCTCTTCTTATCTTTCCTTGTAAAACGCAGCATTGATCTTACCATTCCTCTCTGCACTGTCCCAAGTTTACATTTCGTAAATTCGTTCACACATATTACTGATCAAATGGACAGGGAGATTTTAGAATTATTGATAAAGATATTCCTGAGAAACAACTTCAAGTGTCTTTCGCTTCTCTAGAATCCTACGTTCCTTCCTCAGGTTTTGCAGAAACCCTACCGGAGTGCAGAGATAGGGTGTCTGTATCCATGTTCGTTGTAGTGGATATGTTCAGCTGCCAGCCACAACATTACATTTCTTTTCTCGCACTGCACATCGCGAAGTTCTGAAGATAGAATCCCCATTTTCTTGAAACGAGTTGTTTCTCATCCGCTTACGCATGTAATGGCATTCAAAACGTATCTCCATAAGATGTGTGTGTTGCCGCATGCAGTGATGCGGTGGATGAGAGTAACACGCACTTCTAGCAGTGCACAATATGTTTGTTATTGCCCTCCTTTTCCAAAGACAGCAGATGCTATCCCTCTTGAGGTCGGTATCATTTGAGGTAGTCTCAATATGACAACTCCGCGCCAGTGGCTTTGTCGCGTTAAACAATCCTGTGTGTAAAATTCATGTTATCCTGTCCTCACTTAAGGAATAATAATGCAAGGATGTTAAGGAAAATTATTATTACTGGTTGATACCCGGCGTGAGCTGCTACGCCTCAATAACTTAAAGAAGTTTTTTTATGTAATTCTACTTTATGTAATTCTTATTAACATTTTCTTAATTTTTGGATTGTTATATTATTTATATTTTTTTACTACATTTACTTACAATGTCACTTACAATTACTGTAAATATGTTCTATTTTTTAGATTCCTGTGTCTATTCATTTCATCAAACTATGTGTACATAAATGGTGATTTATTTGCACGATCTATGACGTTCATTGCAACGCGAGTGTATACATGATATTCATTGTTTTTTTCCAGCTGGTGTGAAAATGAACAGATTCCTCGGCAATGAGTTGCCTAGGTACATGAACCTCCTAGCAAGAAAGGTACTTCATAAAACATGGCGGCGTGTTCCCATCCTTCTATATACAGCCTTTCTTACCGGACCTTCATGATACGGAGTAAGCCGTTGTCGCCTGACGACAGTCTATCCATAAAGGTCGTTCCAAATCTTGGTGCGGATTTGTGATTAAATAAATTACACAAAATTAAGTCCGCCTCTGTGGTGTAGTGGTTAGTGTGACTAGCTTCCCCCCCCCCACCAGGCCCGGATTCGATTCCCCGCTCTGCCACGAAATTTGAAAAGTGGTACGAGGGCTGGAACGGGGGTACACTCAGCCTTGCTAGGTCAACTGAGTAGAGGTGGGTTCGATTCCCAACTCAGCCATCCTGGAAGTGGTTTCCTGTGGTTTCCAACTTCTCCTCCAGGTAAATGCCGGGATGGTACCTAACTACAGTCCACGGCCTTTTCCTTCCCTCTTTCTTGTCTATCCATTCCAATCTTCCCATCCCCCCCGCAATTCCCCTCTTCAGCACAGCAGCTGAGGCCACCTGGTCGAGGTACTGGTCATCCTCCCCACTTGTATCCCGACGCAGAATCTGAAGCTCCAGGACACTGCCCTTGAGGCGGTAGAGGTGGGATCCCTCGCTGAGTCCGAGGGAAAAACCGACCCTGGAGGGTAAACAGATAAAGAAGCAGAAGAAGAAGAAGACATAAAATTAATATATTCCGGTTGAATTTTCAAGAAATGCAAGATTTTCATATACTATTGAGACGATTTGGAAGATTTTGGTAAAACTACACCTTTTAACTTGGGAGCTTGAGTTTTGTAAAACATACACCTACACGTTGGCGTTGTATTGAAACGGTAACGCCCTACGAGCATTCACGTTTCATTCTTTTATTAAGTGGAGCTCGCTAATACCCGACCGTAAGCTTGCGCCGAGCGCACAGGCATAGTGGAAACTGCGAGCAAGTTCGCGACGTTCCAGAACACCGGCCAAGGACAAGCGACGTCACGCAGAAGGTTCCTTCGTGTTCCATTGCTGCATGAACGAAATATAAGCGAGTCGCCAGCCTGGGGTAAGGGAGAATGTAAGCAGAGAGAGTGTGCGGTATGCGACGGCAGTGTGCTGAAGGCAGAGAGTGGAGTGAGTCGGCAGTAAGCCGTGAATCAGCGAGTGTGTGCAAGTAAGCACGTCGCGACATAATTCGTCTCTCGGTCCGGCTGTATATTTGAATTTGTTTAAAGACTGTGTTCTTGCATTAATTATGTCAGCTTTGAATTCGTTTAAAGACTGTGTTCTCACATAAACTGTGCCAGCTTTGAATTCGTTTAAAGACTGTGTTCTTGCATTAATTGTGTCAGCTTTGAATTCGTTTAAAGACTGTGTTCTCGCCAGCTTGAATTCATTTAAAGACTGTGTTCTCACATAAACTGTGCCAGCTTTGAATTCGTTTAAAGACTGTGTTCTTGCATTAATTGTGTCAGCTTTGAATTCGTTTAAAGACTGTGTTCTCGCCAGCTTGAATTCATTTAAAGACTGTGTTCTCACATAAACTGTGCCAGCTTTGAATTCGTTTAAAGACTGTGTTCTTGCATTAACTGTGCCAGCTTTGAATTCGTTTAAAGACTGTGTTCTTGCATTAATTGTGTCAGCTTTGAATTCGTTTAAAGACTGTGTTCTCGCCAGCTTGAATTCATTTAAAGACTGTGTTCTCACATAAACTGTGCCAGCTTTGGATTCGTTTAAAGACTGTGTTCTTGCATTAATTGTGTCAGCTTTATTTCATTTAAAGACTGTGTTCTTGCATTAACTGTGCCAGCATTAATTTCGTTCAAAGACTGTGTGAAAGCAGCGGTAGTATTTCTAGCCAGCCCCAATTTCATTTAAAGACTATGTCTATCCGTTGAACTGTGTTGCATTATGATCTTAAGTGCCAGTGTTAATCTGAAAATCACGACGTACGGGAATTTGGACTATCATTTATTTCAACAAATGTATTATGCTGGTGGAGTACAGTGCAGAGACTGTACTCGATAAATTTAATTTTCTTTATGAAGTGCTTGATCACCGCACCTCGGAAGGTTCTAGATTGTTTCATTTGCGTATTATTCCCAATACGAACTGTGACTCTAACTTTATCCTTGCTACTGTGGGAACTATTTCGGCGTGCTTCGCCATAGGGAAGTGTCACACCAGTACCCCATGACGTCAAATGTGGAAGCTCCACATTTCCCCGTTCCTGCCTCCGGTTCGAGTCATCAACACTAATACAAACACCAACGACGGAAGACAACGCCGACGCCGACCGCAAGACGACGCAGCCGCCGCGGGACAACGTCCTCTTTACGCCCTCAGGGACAAATCTACAATTCAGCTATAAAAGGTGACATAATTATTTGCCTATTTATTGAATAAACTGAAGGATCCACTTAATCATGAATTTTTCTTTCACTACCCTTCTCTCTTACTCTCTTAGCATGGGCCGTACACGCCTTGTCGTTCCTCATGCTCTCCGATAAACTGAAGTACGGGCGTTCCTGTTACAGAGAGAAGGTAGTGAATAGTGGCACCCATGACGTTGGGGCCCGATTAAAGAGAGTAAAGTGATAAAAATTAACTTTGAAATCAGTGATATCTTAACTTACCAATTCAAATAAAAGTGCATAGTACGTACGTTAATTCCAGTTCAGTGAATGTGTTAAAATTTTACGAAGTTCAATTCAATGACTTTGACGAATTTTTAAACTTTTGGCACAGAACTCTGATTAAGTTTATGGCACAAGTGATTATTTTTTTTCTCTTGTTATGTAAAACATTTCAGGCGTAATATTTATGCACAGTCTCATATAAATTTTTGATATTTATGTCAGTGAAACATTGAACTTTACCATTGGACAATAATGGTGATATTTAATTTTATGCACAAGTGTTTGATATTTTGTGTTGGTGAGATTTTGAACTTTACCATTGGACAATAATGGTGATATTTAATTTTATGCACAAGTGTTTGATATTTTGTGTTGGTGAGATTTTGAACTTTACCATTGGACAATAATGGTGATATTTAATTTTATGCACAAGTGTTTGATATTTTGTGTTGGTGAATTTTGAACTTTACCATTGGACAATAATGGTGATTTTACGTATGAAGTGAATGATTGTATTTTCTGCATTTTGTGAAAATAACTACATTAATATGGAAAACATACTAGCTGCCATTGAGGCTTTAAAAATCAGTCTAAATGACAGGATTACGGAAAGTAACACTAATCTCGGGCGTAGGATTGCTGAATCTAATAATACTTTAGGAGCTCAACTTAAAGAATCTAACGCGGCCTTGGAAAGTCGTATGGAAGCCACTAAGGCTAGTATAGGTCAACTTAGGGAGGCTAATGAAGTAACTAATCGTAGTATCACTCAACTAAGGGAGGCTAATGATGCCAACATTGTAAAATTGACAGAATCTGTTGATCAAAAATTTGCAGAAGTTAATAATAATTTGGAACGTAGGCTCAATAGTGCAGGTGCCGAAATTGAAAAAAGATTTAAAGAGTCTAACGAAAGGATGGATTCTAAGTTTACGGAAATAAATGAAAGATTAACACGTGACTTAGAAACCATTAAGCAAGATATAAAATCACAAGTGGCGGAGGACTTAAAACTTGCTTTCCCGTCTTCTTCTCAGGAAGTCCTTAAAGAAGTAGAAAGCTTAAAGGAAGAATTTCAAGAATCCCATGCTCAATTATCTCTTGCGCAAACTAAAATCGCGTCTATTCAAGACAAACTTCATGAATCTGTTAAAAATAATTTCGTGAAGTTGGGAAACGAAATTACTCTTCTGAAAAGTCAGCAAGAGGAGGCCGACAAACGTGTCAAGGCTCAGTTAGATAATGCTCACACGCAGATTACTCGTATCTGTCGCGATGTAGCAGAAGTCAAGACCGACATAGAGAAGGAGGTCAAGGAAATTGAGAATTCCGTACAGGGGAAAATTAAAACCCTAAAACTTGAACTCCAAGGGGGTATAGAAGCTCTCAACAGCAAAGTATCGCAAATCGAACAGGATGTTTCATCATCTAGCCTTCACAACACTAGTGGAGAATCCATGAATGTTTCCACAATTTTTAAAATAACTGAGGAAAAACCAGCCAAATTTTCGGGGAAAGAGGAGTATACTGCTAAGGAGTTTCTCCTCAACCTCGAAGAGTTCTTTCAAGAAAATCACGTTAAGACCGACCGTCGTTTACGAATAGCGTCTCGATTGTTAGAAGGCAAGGCGTTAATGTGGTTTACCGCTTTTAAATTCAGCATTAACACTTACGAAGAGTTTAAGGAAGCCTTACTTAGACGATTTTGGAGTGCTGAGGCTCAGCACCTGATAAAACTTCAATTATACTCTAGAAAGTATAACACGTCCGTTAATTCCTCGCGATATTCGGATTATCTTATATCTCAGCTTAAAAAGATGCAGTTTTTCGATCCTCCTTTACCGGAGCAAGAACTTATTCAGGTCATAACGCTGCAATTTCCACCAAATGTTCAGGAAATATTGGTGGCAGCAAACGTCCAGGACTTGGAGCAGCTCGATGATGTCCTGAGGAAACTCGATACTGCGCACACTCAGAGCGCAGCAAAAGCAGGTCGAACCAAAGAAACTACAACCAACTTTACGGAAATGAAGACTCCGGTTCAAGTAAATCTAGAACCGCGAGAAGAAAGAGAAACTCGCCGAGATATTCCGTTTCGGTATAGAAGATCTAGGAATCGCCCCTACGAAGGGAGGGCTAAGTTTCAACCTGGACCTTCATGGAGGCAGGCAGCTAATCAACCCAATGATAATAGGAACTCCCAGCGGGAAGAATTAGAGAAACGTTGGAGAGAGACTACGGAATATGTAAGGAATAAGAACAGGGAAGAGGGCTTACCTGGAGCAGCTTCTTTGGAATACCAGGCGGAGATACAGAGAAGAAATGAGAGAACGGAAATGGATCCAAGAGCTACGGGTACAAAAAAAAAACTTTGTCGAAGCAATAAAGAGACTGCCTGAAAACCCGGAGGGAGGAGAAGTAGTATGTAGCGCACTCATTAACCATTGGTATTTAGAGGATGCAGATTTACTATATGAGGATTCAACACCACGACAGCCTCAGATACAACGCGGCTTACCGATCATTATCATTAAGTTAGGCAATATGATTGTCCACTCTCTAGTAGACTCGGGATCGCAAGCCTCACTAATTTCGCAGAAATTAATAGATGTGGCGCAGGAAACGACCTACATCTCCATCTTGCCGGTTGCTCAAGTTAAGGTTAAAGGCATAGTTCCTGACAAAGCTATTAAATGCAAATTCCAGGCGTTTCTTGAGTTAGAACTTGGTGGTGTTAAGTTCCAACATCTATTTTTGATTTTGACGCAAATGAAATTTGACTTAATTCTTGGATCAGACTTTCTCATTCAACATGGGGGAATCATTGATTATCCCGCTAATGTGATTAAATTTTTCCACGTCGAATCTGTAGGGCTACAGTTGGTTACTTATAATGACGTGAAGAATCCGGAATGTGAGACCCCGGTGGGCATAGTAGAAGGCAAGATGAGCGAGGCTCCGCCTGTCGAAGAAAGCGTCCACGAAGAGGGGCGATCCGAGGAAGTGGGACCCGTAGAGGACCAGATGGCGTCCATTATCGATGATGAGTTTAACGAGGACCACTACAACTTCACGCTTTTCGCCAATGTAGCTGAAAGCCCAGATTACGATGATGATAAAGTAATAAAGGCAATCCAAGAGCTTTTTAAGAAGTTTCCAGATGTATTTTCTGAGAAACCTGGAGTCATTAAGGGTTTCAAGCACCACTTAGATGT
The DNA here is from genome assembly GCF_040414725.1 of Anabrus simplex. Taxonomy (NCBI): domain Eukaryota; kingdom Metazoa; phylum Arthropoda; class Insecta; order Orthoptera; family Tettigoniidae; genus Anabrus; species Anabrus simplex. Next base: position 114,390,352 of record NC_090269.1, on the reverse strand, counting down.
TACTGACACATCACCTTATAAGAAACGGCCTTATCCGATACCCATGAAGTACTTGGAAGAAGCACGGGTCATTATTAAACAGATGGAGAATGATGGAATCATTTCAAAATGCGTTACACTTTACATTAATCCTCTGGCTATAGTGAGAAGACTGTTGGAGTTTTTGAAATACTTTACTAGGAGATGAGCGAAAAAAGAAAATCGCCCAGCAATTTTCTTTTTCCCGAGCAGGGGGGGAGATGAAACGGTAACGCCCTACGAGCATTCACGTTTCATTCTTTTATTAAGTGGAGCTCGCTAATACCCGACCGTAAGCTTGCGCCGAGCGCACAGGCATAGTGGAAACTGCGAGCAAGTTCGCGACGTTCCAGAACACCGGCCAAGGACAAGCGACGTCACGCAGAAGGTTCCTTCGTGTTCCATTGCTGCATGAACGAAATATAAGCGAGTCGCCAGCCTGGGGTAAGGGAGAATGTAAGCAGAGAGAGTGTGCGGTATGCGACGGCAGTGTGCTGAAGGCAGAGAGTGGAGTGAGTCGGCAGTAAGCCGTGAATCAGCGAGTGTGTGCAAGTAAGCACGTCGCGACATAATTCGTCTCTCGGTCCGGCTGTATATTTGAATTTGTTTAAAGACTGTGTTCTTGCATTAATTATGTCAGCTTTGAATTCGTTTAAAGACTGTGTTCTCACATAAACTGTGCCAGCTTTGAATTCGTTTAAAGACTGTGTTCTTGCATTAATTGTGTCGGCTTTGAATTCGTTTAAAGACTGTGTTCTCGCCAGCTTGAATTCATTTAAAGACTGTGTTCTCACATAAACTGTGCCAGCTTTGAATTCGTTTAAAGACTGTGTTCTTGCATTAATTGTGTCAGCTTTGAATTCGTTTAAAGACTGTGTTCTCGCCAGCTTGAATTCATTTAAAGACTGTGTTCTCACATAAACTGTGCCAGCTTTGGATTCGTTTAAAGACTGTGTTCTTGCATTAATTGTGTCAGCTTTATTTCATTTAAAGACTGTGTTCTTGCATTAACTGTGCCAGCATTAATTTCGTTCAAAGACTGTGTGAAAGCAGCGGTAGTATTTCTAGCCAGCCCCAATTTCATTTAAAGACTATGTCTATCCGTTGAACTGTGTTGCATTATGATCTTAAGTGCCAGTGTTAATCTGAAAATCACGACGTACGGGAATTTGGACTATCATTTATTTCAACAAATGTATTATGCTGGTGGAGTACAGTGCAGAGACTGTACTCGATAAATTTAATTTTCTTTATGAAGTGCTTGATCACCGCACCTCGGAAGGTTCTAGATTGTTTCATTTGCGTATTATTCCCAATACGAACTGTGACTCTAACTTTATCCTTGCTACTGTGGGAACTATTTCGGCGTGCTTCGCCATAGGGAAGTGTCACACCAGTACCCCATGACGTCAAATGTGGAAGCTCCACATTTCCCCGTTCCTGCCTCCGGTTCGAGTCATCAACACTAATACAAACACCAACGACGGAAGACAACGCCGACGCCGACCGCAAGACGACGCAGCCGCCGCGGGACAACGTCCTCTTTACGCCCTCAGGGACAAATCTACAATTCAGCTATAAAAGGTGACATAATTATTTGCCTATTTATTGAATAAACTGAAGGATCCACTTAATCATGAATTTTTCTTTCACTACCCTTCTCTCTTACTCTCTTAGCATGGGCCGTACACGCCTTGTCGTTCCTCATGCTCTCCGATAAACTGAAGTACGGGCGTTCCTGTTACAGAGAGAAGGTAGTGAATAGTGGCACCCATGACGTTGGGGCCCGATTAAAGAGAGTAAAGTGATAAAAATTAACTTTGAAATCAGTGATATCTTAACTTACCAATTCAAATAAAAGTGCATAGTACGTACGTTAATTCCAGTTCAGTGAATGTGTTAAAATTTTACGAAGTTCAATTCAATGACTTTGACGAATTTTTAAACTTTTGGCACAGAACTCTGATTAAGTTTATGGCACAAGTGATTATTTTTTTTCTCTTGTTATGTAAAACATTTCAGGCGTAATATTTATGCACAGTCTCATATAAATTTTTGATATTTATGTCAGTGAAACATTGAACTTTACCATTGGACAATAATGGTGATATTTAATTTTATGCACAAGTGTTTGATATTTTGTGTTGGTGAGATTTTGAACTTTACCATTGGACAATAATGGTGATATTTAATTTTATGCACAAGTGTTTGATATTTTGTGTTGGTGAGATTTTGAACTTTACCATTGGACAATAATGGTGATATTTAATTTTATGCACAAGTGTTTGATATTTTGTGTTGGTGAAATTTTGAACTTTACCATTGGACAATAATGGTGATTTTACGTATGAAGTGAATGATTGTATTTTCTGCATTTTGTGAAAATAACTACATTAATATGGAAAACATACTAGCTGCCATTGAGGCTTTAAAAATCAGTCTAAATGACAGGATTACGGAAAGTAACACTAATCTCGGGCGTAGGATTGCTGAATCTAATAATACTTTAGGAGCTCAACTTAAAGAATCTAACGCGGCCTTGGAAAGTCGTATGGAAGCCACTAAGGCTAGTATAGGTCAACTTAGGGAGGCTAATGAAGTAACTAATCGTAGTATCACTCAACTAAGGGAGGCTAATGATGCCAACATTGTAAAATTGACAGAATCTGTTGATCAAAAATTTGCAGAAGTTAATAATAATTTGGAACGTAGGCTCAATAGTGCAGGTGCCGAAATTGAAAAAAGATTTAAAGAGTCTAACGAAAGGATGGATTCTAAGTTTACGGAAATAAATGAAAGATTAACACGTGACTTAGAAACCATTAAGCAAGATATAAAATCACAAGTGGCGGAGGACTTAAAACTTGCTTTCCCGTCTTCTTCTCAGGAAGTCCTTAAAGAAGTAGAAAGCTTAAAGGAAGAATTTCAAGAATCCCATGCTCAATTATCTCTTGCGCAAACTAAAATCGCGTCTATTCAAGACAAACTTCATGAATCTGTTAAAAATAATTTCGTGAAGTTGGGAAACGAAATTACTCTTCTGAAAAGTCAGCAAGAGGAGGCCGATAAACGTGTCAAGGCTCAGTTAGATAATGCTCACACGCAGATTACTCGTATCTGTCGCGATGTAGCAGAAGTCAAGACCGACATAGAGAAGGAGGTCAAGGAAATTGAGAATTCCGTACAGGGGAAAATTAAAACCCTAAAACTTGAACTCCAAGGGGGTATAGAAGCTCTCAACAGCAAAGTATCGCAAATCGAACAGGATGTTTCATCATCTAGCCTTCACAACACTAGTGGAGAATCCATGAATGTTTCCACAATTTTTAAAATAACTGAGGAAAAACCAGCCAAATTTTCGGGGAAAGAGGAGTATACTGCTAAGGAGTTTCTCCTCAACCTCGAAGAGTTCTTTCAAGAAAATCACGTTAAGACCGACCGTCGTTTACGAATAGCGTCTCGATTGTTAGAAGGCAAGGCGTTAATGTGGTTTACCGCTTTTAAATTCAGCATTAACACTTACGAAGAGTTTAAGGAAGCCTTACTTAGACGATTTTGGAGTGCTGAGGCTCAGCACCTGATAAAACTTCAATTATACTCTAGAAAGTATAACACGTCCGTTAATTCCTCGCGATATTCGGATTATCTTATATCTCAGCTTAAAAAGATGCAGTTTTTCGATCCTCCTTTACCGGAGCAAGAACTTATTCAGGTCATAACGCTGCAATTTCCACCAAATGTTCAGGAAATATTGGTGGCAGCAAACGTCCAGGACTTGGAGCAGCTCGATGATGTCCTGAGGAAACTCGATACTGCGCACACTCAGAGCGCAGCAAAAGCAGGTCGAACCAAAGAAACTACAACCAACTTTACGGAAATGAAGACTCCGGTTCAAGTAAATCTAGAACCGCGAGAAGAAAGAGAAACTCGCCGAGATATTCCGTTTCGGTATAGAAGATCTAGGAATCGCCCCTACGAAGGGAGGGCTAAGTTTCAACCTGGACCTTCATGGAGGCAGGCAGCTAATCAACCCAATGATAATAGGAACTCCCAGCGGGAAGAATTAGAGAAACGTTGGAGAGAGACTACGGAATATGTAAGGAATAAGAACAGGGAAGAGGGCTTACCTGGAGCAGCTTCTTTGGAATACCAGGCGGAGATACAGAGAAGAAATGAGAGAACGGAAATGGATCCAAGAGCTACGGGTACAAAAAAAAAACTTTGTCGAAGCAATAAAGAGACTGCCTGAAAACCCGGAGGGAGGAGAAGTAGTATGTAGCGCACTCATTAACCATTGGTATTTAGAGGATGCAGATTTACTATATGAGGATTCAACACCACGACAGCCTCAGATACAACGCGGCTTACCGATCATTATCATTAAGTTAGGCAATATGATTGTCCACTCTCTAGTAGACTCGGGATCGCAAGCCTCACTAATTTCGCAGAAATTAATAGATGTGGCGCAGGAAACGACCTACATCTCCATCTTGCCGGTTGCTCAAGTTAAGGTTAAAGGCATAGTTCCTGACAAAGCTATTAAATGCAAATTCCAGGCGTTTCTTGAGTTAGAACTTGGTGGTGTTAAGTTCCAACATCTATTTTTGATTTTGACGCAAATGAAATTTGACTTAATTCTTGGATCAGACTTTCTCATTCAACATGGGGGAATCATTGATTATCCCGCTAATGTGATTAAATTTTTCCACGTCGAATCTGTAGGGCTACAGTTGGTTACTTATAATGACGTGAAGAATCCGGAATGTGAGACCCCGGTGGGCATAGTAGAAGGCAAGATGAGCGAGGCTCCGCCTGTCGAAGAAAGCGTCCACGAAGAGGGGCGATCCGAGGAAGTGGGACCCGTAGAGGACCAGATGGCGTCCATTATCGATGATGAGTTTAACGAGGACCACTACAACTTCACGCTTTTCGCCAATGTAGCTGAAAGCCCAGATTACGATGATGATAAAGTAATAAAGGCAATCCAAGAGCTTTTTAAGAAGTTTCCAGATGTATTTTCTGAGAAACCTGGAGTCATTAAGGGTTTCAAGCACCACTTAGATGTTACTGACACATCACCTTATAAGAAACGGCCTTATCCGATACCCATGAAGTACTTGGAAGAAGCACGGGTCATTATTAAACAGATGGAGAATGATGGAATCATTTCAAAATGCGTCACACTTTACATTAATCCTCTGGCTATAGTGAGAAGACTGTTGGAGTTTTTGAAATACTTTACTAGGAGATGAGCGAAAAAAGAAAATCGCCCAGCAATTTTCTTTTTCCCGAGCAGGGGGGGAGATGAAACGGTAACGCCCTACGAGCATTCACGTTTCATTCTTTTATTAAGTGGAGCTCGCTAATACCCGACCGTAAGCTTGCGCCGAGCGCACAGGCATAGTGGAAACTGCGAGCAAGTTCGCGACGTTCCAGAACACCGGCCAAGGACAAGCGACGTCACGCAGAAGGTTCCTTCGTGTTCCATTGCTGCATGAACGAAATATAAGCGAGTCGCCAGCCTGGGGTAAGGGAGAATGTAAGCAGAGAGAGTGTGCGGTATGCGACGGCAGTGTGCTGAAGGCAGAGAGTGGAGTGAGTCGGCAGTAAGCCGTGAATCAGCGAGTGTGTGCAAGTAAGCACGTCGCGACATAATTCGTCTCTCGGTCCGGCTGTATATTTGAATTTGTTTAAAGACTGTGTTCTTGCATTAATTATGTCAGCTTTGAATTCGTTTAAAGACTGTGTTCTCACATAAACTGTGCCAGCTTTGAATTCGTTTAAAGACTGTGTTCTTGCATTAATTGTGTCGGCTTTGAATTCGTTTAAAGACTGTGTTCTCGCCAGCTTGAATTCATTTAAAGACTGTGTTCTCACATAAACTGTGCCAGCTTTGAATTCGTTTAAAGACTGTGTTCTTGCATTAATTGTGTCAGCTTTGAATTCGTTTAAAGACTGTGTTCTCGCCAGCTTGAATTCATTTAAAGACTGTGTTCTCACATAAACTGTGCCAGCTTTGGATTCGTTTAAAGACTGTGTTCTTGCATTAATTGTGTCAGCTTTATTTCATTTAAAGACTGTGTTCTTGCATTAACTGTGCCAGCATTAATTTCGTTCAAAGACTGTGTGAAAGCAGCGGTAGTATTTCTAGCCAGCCCCAATTTCATTTAAAGACTATGTCTATCCGTTGAACTGTGTTGCATTATGATCTTAAGTGCCAGTGTTAATCTGAAAATCACGACGTACGGGAATTTGGACTATCATTTATTTCAACAAATGTATTATGCTGGTGGAGTACAGTGCAGAGACTGTACTCGATAAATTTAATTTTCTTTATGAAGTGCTTGATCACCGCACCTCGGAAGGTTCTAGATTGTTTCATTTGCGTATTATTCCCAATACGAACTGTGACTCTAACTTTATCCTTGCTACTGTGGGAACTATTTCGGCGTGCTTCGCCATAGGGAAGTGTCACACCAGTACCCCATGACGTCAAATGTGGAAGCTCCACATTTCCCCGTTCCTGCCTCCGGTTCGAGTCATCAACACTAATACAAACACCAACGACGGAAGACAACGCCGACGCCGACCGCAAGACGACGCAGCCGCCGCGGGACAACGTCCTCTTTACGCCCTCAGGGACAAATCTACAATTCAGCTATAAAAGGTGACATAATTATTTGCCTATTTATTGAATAAACTGAAGGATCCACTTAATCATGAATTTTTCTTTCACTACCCTTCTCTCTTACTCTCTTAGCATGGGCCGTACACGCCTTGTCGTTCCTCATGCTCTCCGATAAACTGAAGTACGGGCGTTCCTGTTACAGTATATACCCTAGTATAGATTATGATTATGATTATTATTTCCCTAGAAAACATCATGGTCGGAATTCGTCTTTTCTTCGTCCCATTTCTGAGATATTTTTAAAATCAAATGAATGTATTCTTGCTTGTTAACCCGGAAGTCCTTTTTTTCTGTACTATGGGTGTAGACCTACTATATGCTTTGCGCCAATTCCGATTTTGTGTATTGTTAAATTTAATACTGGTTTGGAACACTTACAAACGATTAATTATTTTCTTCCCCTCCTACCTCTCATTTCTGTCGCTCTAATTACACCATCATGAGTTCCCTCCACTATTGTATAGCCTTGTTTTGCCATGTCTGTAGATTCTCTGAGGCAGAATGTGACCTTTGCTTCTTGCACGAGTTCAAAGAGGATCTTTATAAGCTGCTTTCCTGCGGTATGCTACACATAAAACTGGTTAATTGTCTCGCTTAAGTAACTTACAAGATTACTTAATTACTTTCTGTAAATTACTCCATTTATATGGAGGAAGCTAATTAGCCGCATTTTATAGCATGATTACCCCATAGCAACAACTATTTCAGAGCTCTGTGATGAACTACCTTCCTGATGCTTTATGAATGGAGATTGGGAGTACGACGTTATGGGAAACAACTTTCCAACTCATTGAGTCCATCGCCCATCGCTATAATTTTATACGCTAAGGTAAACGGGTCGAAATCCTGGGAGAGTTCTCCAACTCAGCATCAATATGTTAAATGACAGAAAGACAAGCTTGTCCTCTGGTAAAGGACATATCTTAAAGCGGCAAAAGTCAGAGGGAATACATCAACTATGAAAAGGAGAATTTGAATTCAATTTGAATTATTTATTCCTTGTCAGCTCAAAACGCCAACGGCCGTAGCCGTGTTGAAACACCGGATCCCGTGAGATCTCCGAAGTAAAGCAACATTGGGCGTGGTCAAGATTTGGATGGGTTGCCACGCGCTGTTGGTGGTGAGCAAGGGAATGGAGGAGCGGAAAGGAACTGGCCACCCTACCGTACGTAAACTCCGGCTCAGGCACATCTCTGCGAAGGTTTGGACCTGCCTTGGGGCAGAATACACCCTTACCTTAGCTAAAAATATTTCACTGTGGCCCACAATATCTCTTAAATAAAGTTTTCATTCAATTCAATGCGAAATAATCGTCATAAAATTGAAACAGGAGTTTCACTTTAAGGTTAGCAGAAACTGCTGCATATTACCAGGATATGCAAAAAACAAAAACAAAAAACAAGCCTTTTTATTGTGTCTCCATGGGAAGTACATGTTGTAATTTGGAGACGGAGAATTAATTTCTCCTTTAGCAGGTTAGCAACCTCTACCTGCTAACAAGGCGGGACCACACAGTTGGTCTGCCTCATCTCCTCATTCATTCATACTTAGGCACAGGCACAATTCCCCTCCCATCTCCTATATATTCACGTCCTTTAACCACCTCCTTCTTCCGTCACATCTCCCCAACCCGCCCGCATCTCTTGGCCAGAGAGAGGGCGTTACCCTCTAGGTTGCCCGCTCCACCCCTTCAGGGTGGGAAATGAAAGCATTGTTAGTTAATTGGTCTGGATCAGTGGATGCAGAGTGGTTCTCGGCCCACAAGTGGTCCCTGGTGCAACAGCTCTGCACTCCGTCCGACCAACCGAACAGAGAAGGGATGGCCATGGCTCTACTATTGCTCTACGCCTCTGCATTTGGGAGACGGAACAGGGCTGAACCTCGCGGCTGGCCGCAACCCTTGGCTGTCCTGAAAATTGTCTTTCATTCTCCTGCACTAAGGCGAATGCCGGGGCAGTTCCTAGTACAGGCCACGGCGGCCAACCCCCTCACCTTCTCCGAGCATCTCCTTCACCGTAACAAATCTCCCGGCCTGAGATACAGCGTTACCGTCTAAGAGGCCCGCCTCCTCGCTTCAGGGGAGGAATGAAAACATGTTAGTAGTAATAGCAGCTGGTCTGCCACTGCTAAGCACTGTTGGATCGTCTGAGAGAAACTCTGCAAACGCGCACGGCCTAACCACCCAAAATTTGGGTTCCTGTGACTGTTATATCAGAAGATGGCCATCATGATTGATAGGATAGCCGATTTTGCAGGGTTACTTATAAGTGCTGAGATGATGTAGATAATGTGGAAACATTATGCATTGTTATTTTGAGTAACGGAAACACAGACGTCGATATCATTAGAAGAATTGGAAAAGCCACCGCAGTCTCCCTTTAAATGGTATATGGCTTGTCAAGTTTAATATCCACAACCGTATCGTTATATGCCCATCATTGTGAGATTGCTCTGTATGCCTGTCAAAGTGGGAAGATGTCCACAAAGTCAGCTCACAAGCTCGAAGTCTTTCACCAACGGTCCAGCCACGTCACATACATTACGGGACTTGATTGTGACGAATAACCCTGACAGGATACTGACCCACGGCAGATGTCTGCTTGCGGACTATCGAATCATGACTTAGTTTATTTAGCTTATTCACTTAAATGCCCCAAGTACAGACCTAAATTAATTACATTCCGAGACCTAAAAAATATAAATGACAAAGCCCTATTAGAAGACGCTACCAGGATACCTTGGCATAATGTCCATATTTGAGATAATGTAGATGATAAAGTGGAATTCCTAAATAAACAACTGCTAGCTCTTCTCAATAAACACGCGCCAAAACGTACTGCCCGCGTAACACGACCTGCGGCTCCATGGATGATTCGGGAAATACGAGACTTAATGACAGAGAGAGACAAACCTTTCATGAAATCTATAACTAGTCAAGTACCAAACAATGTTGATCTGTACAAGACCCTTCATAATAGGACCGCACAGGTATAAACAATGCTAAAATAAGACACAGAACATTTTGCTAACCCAGAATACAACAATCTGGAAAACCGTTAACAAATGGGCATAGGTGGAAAAAATATACATACTCCTGACATTAAACTACCACTTGTTAAACCAATACTTTACTACAATAACAGTTAAAAATGACGAGACAACAAAAGAACAGACAATTAACAAATTTCTACACAATGGCAATACTAACAATGGTGGAGACCAGTTATATTTTTCACTCGTACCTCCCGCAGAAGTGAGACTAATTGCACGATCAATAAAGACAACTGCGACTGCATGTGACGAGATTGTTCCACAGTTACTGTTAAAAACTCTATACGTAATCCTACCAACTCTAACCCACATCATTAATACCTCACTGATAAATGGCATATTCCCTTCCCTTTGGAAATGTGCAGTTGTTCGTCCACTGCCAGAGACCAACAATCCCGTGGACCCAAAGAGTTTCGATCCATTTGCATTTTACAATTTCTGTCCAAAATGTTTGAGAAAATAGTTCACAGACAAATAACCGCATATTTAAATAACAATATACATCTTGACACATACCAGTCTGGTTTTGAAGAAATCATAGCACAACTACTGCACTACTTAAAGTTACAAACGACATAGGAGTAGCTATGGATAAGGGAGAAGTTACTGTTTTAACTCTTCCAGACCTTAGCACGGCCTTCGACTGCGTTGACATGGACATACTAATGGCAAAATTACGTATTCTTAATTTCTCACAAATCACAATATACGGAATGTATTCCTATCTCTCTGATCGCCGGTAGTGTGAATCAACAGGTGAAAATTTATCTTCACGGCAATCTGCAGAGACTGGAATACAACAGGGGTCAGTGCTAGCGCCACTCCTATTTTCGATCTTCATTTCAGGACTAACACAAGTAATTAAACATTGTCAATATCATGTGTACGCAGACGACTTACAAATATATACATATGCACATCCTCGTGACTTACCGACTGCAATAATTAGTATGAACGACGATCTAGAACGAATATGTAAGTGGACCGACGACCATGCACTAACAATCAATGCCCAAAAATCGCAGTGTATTCTTTTAGCTACCGAAAAAATCCACGCACGCCTCACAGACGTGCATACCCAATCAGTAACATTAAGAGGTACTCAATTTCAATTCAAAAACACAGTTAAAAACTTAGGGATGATAATGGATAAAAACCTTAGTTGGAACGATCATGTAATAGGTATATGTCGGAGAGTGTTTTATTTCTTACATTCCTGTAAGAAACTCAGAGATTTACTCCCTCAAAACGTAAGAAAACTGCTTATCCAAAGTATGGTAACGCCAATATTCGACTACTGTGGCGTAGTATACAGTACCCTGAACGCCTCACTTTCCATCTAGCTCCAAAAAGCACATAACGCATGTGTTCGATTTATTTCAGGTATACCAAAGTTTAACCATATATCTCCCGCATTTGATAGACTTTCATGGCTTCGCTTACGAGATCGACGTAATTTATACACTGTTTCTCTGTTACATCGTATACTGAACCTCAACACTCCTGAATACCTTGCCACACAATTCCATTACCTAGCATCATATTCTAGTATTCCTACCAGATCATCACCCACCTCAGTACTAAGCATTCCCATTCACCGTTCAACTGGTTACAGTAGATCATTTGTATTCGCCGCAGCCGAATTTGGAATTCCCTACCTGCTGAAATTAGGAGCGTGTCAAACCACCTCCGGTTTAAGAAACTCTGTCAATCCTGGTTAATAAATAATAATTATTCATAACATACGTAGGATTAGATCATAGCCAAGTTATTAGGTTAATTAAAACATTTAAGTGATACCTTAAGATATTAAATTGTACATAATTTTTTATGTATATTTAACTCTTCATGTAGGTGTATGTATGGTCGAACAGAATAGCAGGCTTCATAGCCTGAGTCCTGCCATATAGAATAAGACAATAAATAATAATGGAATGAAGAACGGGTTAAAGATAGGTTGCGGAAAAGAAGCTTGATGTTGGACTGCCTTGCCTTCGCAGACGACGTCGTTTTTATTACAGACAACCGTCAAACAGTCAAGAAACAAGTTGAAGAACTACAAAATGTTGCAATCAAAACAGGGTTAAGAATCTCTTTCGAAACAACAGCATTCATGGATTCTATAAAAGAAGTCGACACGGACAGACTTGTTACACTGTATGGGGATATTCATCGTGTGCAAAAATTTAAATACCTGGGAGAAATACTCACCCCCAGTGGAGATGAAAAGGAGGGATTAAAGGAGAGAGTGAGAAGGATGGAGTTGTCATTCAGACTATGCCATGACACCTGTAAGTCCAAGCCCCTCTCAATTCAAGCCAAGTTAAAACATTACTGCACAGTGGTTAGAACAGAGTGCCTTTATGGAGCAGCAACCTTACCGAGGATGGCTGACACAGTTCTTGAAAAAAGAGAAGGAAGATTCTTACGAAAAATCTTAGGCCCAAGAAAGTCGACGAGTGACCCAAACACATCCCGGTTAAGATCGAATTTGGAGCTCTACAAGACAGTAGAAAGAATCACGACTGTGATTAGGAAAAGGAGACTGACATTTTATGGACATATCAAAAGAATGAACCCTGAGAGATTGGCGAACAGGATATTTTTTGTGCAGGAAAAGTGGAAAAAGCCACCGGGATGGCTTACACAGGTGCACAATGACTTGGCAGAATTAGGTAGCAAGGAGGAGGATATAAAAGAAAGGACATCATTTAGGAAGAAGGTTGCGGGAATGAGGGATGCGTCTGAAGAGCAATATGCGAAGCCACGGAACATCTCAGTGGAAGAACGAGCAAGAAGAAGTCAAAGACTCAAGAATCCTTGGCGAGAGTGTAAAGAGAATGGTATCAGTCTGCGTGATAGAAGGAAGATTGTGTAAACGTGGCCCATAGGTGGCCGTATCGATAAATAATAATAATAATAATAATAATATTAATAATAGTAATAATAATAATAATAATAATAATAATAATAATAATAATAATAATAATAATAATAATAATAATGAGGTTTCAAAATAAGGTATTGGGGTCACATTCCGAATGAAGAAGTCCTGCGGAGAACTTACCTGATTATCTTGCACAAAATCGTTGACGAAAGAAGGCCATGATTGGCGAATGAGTAATGCCAAGCTTCGAAAATCTCCACCGATTTGTGTTTTTTCTGGTGGATAGAGATGAATGTCTCCTGTTTATTTGTAAGCGATATTTTAAGAGCGCAATATATAAAGCCACTTGATAAAATTGTTATGAAAGGAATGAAAGTGGGATACTCTCTCAGCCTCACAAAATAAGCCACGGCTGGAAAACAATAAAAGTTGACAAAGTGAAGTCGGACGGATAGACGAAAGCGAGGAGCCTGGCTCAGTGCAGACGAAACACTGTCAGACTTAGCTAGCGATTTATGCTCCTATGGAGGGACAGTATAAATCAAGAGACCCAGTGATATACACGACTTCATTATAAGTATCCCAATTATATTCTGTACAACCGCTCTGGAATGGAAAAATTTCTCACAGCGCGAACATATGCTTGCGTATTTATAATGTTTTGGTTAGGAACCCTGCCCCCACCAGCTCGCAATCCTCAGGAGTTGCAGGATTTTTTGATTTTTCTAGTGGGGTATCGTGCTCTGTGGTAACAAATTTTAATTTTATAGGGTTCCTGGAACTGCCTTAACAATTCATGTGTACCTACATTTTCAGATCGGTGCACTTCGACTGCATTTCCTAATACAGATGTTATTTATATAGTTATTAATTTATGTATTTATTAACTGCTGTACATCCCTCGTTAACGGGTTCGTTTTCGCAACACAGCGGAGATAAGTGGCAGCAGATGGGAGAGAGCAAAACTCAACTAAGGAAACAACAATAGCCAGGCAGTACATTGTTAATGTTGGCAAATTTCCTCTTCTTCCTCCATGAATGTATGCGAGGTTACATGGTTCCATTGACTGCTTTAATACGACATAATAAAATGATATTTTCTTTACTCCATAAGCGTGTGGCAGTAAAGTGAGGTAGGATAGAACTGATTTTTATTCAAAATACAAAATTAGCGACAATACTTTATGCAAAATTGTACTAAATGTCTGTGAATTCTCGGTGAAAGGAATGTATTTTTTTTTCATAACTAATTAAATCTCCGGCAAGGAAATTATATATTATATGAATTAGTGATGAAAAATGATTATTAATTTACATGGTAAGACCGGGACATATGAGGACAATTTCTCAATGTGTAGTACGGTAAAGTTCCTTGTCCAAATTTGTGCAAAATTGTCCCCGCTTCTTTGTTACATACTGTAGTTTCTTTGACCGCTGGCGTAGCTCTGCAGCTAATGTTTATGTACGATAATACATAGTTCAATCTTTCCAGATATGTAAATCATCAAAACGTGCGATTCAGCAGTACTGAGAACCTGTATCTTGTACGGGAAGAGCTACTGCATTCCAGATAGGTGTACGGTATGCGGTAAGGGCACGGCATGTAATTTGGCCTAATATTTATCGATGAAGAAGCCTCCGTGGCTCAGACGGCAGCGCGTCGGCCTCTCACCACTGTATACCGTGGTTCAAATCCCCGTCGTTCCATGTGAGATTTGTGCTGGACAAAGCGGAGGCGGGATAGGTTTTTCTCCGGGTACTCCGGTTTTCCTTGTCACCTTTCATTCCAGCAACACTCTCCATTCTCATTTCATAGCATCTATCAGTCATTAATAAAATCACTTTGGGAGTGGCGACCCCATCGTACTAATAGCCTATATCTGCTTCATTCATTACATCCCTGACTCAGTCAATGACTGGAAAACAGGTTGTAGGTTTTCATTTTCGTTTATCGATGAACGCGTAAATTGAAATGTGTATGCGAGAACAATTTTGGGTCCATATTTTATGAACTGACACAGGAATAAAAGGATTACGATTATTACGAATATTACGTTCATGTTCCTTAATACGGGTACCAATGGACCCGTATACGAAATTCCCTGTACTTGCGGTAAGGTATACATTGGTCAAACATGCCGGTCCATTGGTACCCGTAATATTCGTCTCAAGCTGTGGAAATACGTAGAAATGCTAACAATTTCAACAGGGACACTGGCTATCAATTAAGTAATACCTGGCTGCCAGCCATTAAGGATTTACGTGGGTAGTTCCCTTCCCTGTCCTTTCACTATTGTTATTTCGTTTCGGTTTTTTCCAAATTCGTGCGTTCCTCATCGCCAGATGTTTCATTCCGGACTTGTGTCAATGTCATATGTTGCGTACACATGTAATGTGGCCCTCTCATTCTGATGGTTCCGTCAGCTTCCGCTTCGAACTCTAGCGCTGTACCACGTCCGGGGAGCCATCTGGTGACGAATGAACGTACCATTTCCATTTCTGTTATACCGTCTAAATTCAAAGTACATTGCTTGAGAAGACTTTCTCGAAGAAATTCGAGATTTTTTCTTGTGATGACGCAGAGAAAAGTTCTCTGCGAAACGTAAAGAATTTCACCTTATTTTCTTGACACGGCATAAGGTCAAAAGCCTACATCATATCTGTAAGTTCCGACCGTGAAAGCATCAATGGCAAAATTATGAAGTTATAAAAGAGCATAATAGTTAATGCCCTGAGGAGGAAAACAAAACTTCATGGCCACTTGTTCAAAAATTACAACTTTATAACCAACATGTTTGAAGGAGAAATACTTCGTAAGACAGGAAAATGGAGACAACGTATAAGGACAATTAAAGATGTGCTGGAGGTCACCAGATGTCAAAATTATCAAGATATGAGGAAAACAGCAGACAAAAGGGGCAAGAATGTTTTCAGCGGCAAGGCTCTCCTCTTGAAGGAGACAACACACTGTTTTCAAATGAAGTTTGTACCAACCTACGTTCTAGCTGCGGTATCCTTTCTGTTAAAGTCACATAATGTGAGATATATTTAATTAAATGTGTGCGTGCGAGAGAACTCCGAGCACGTTAATATGTGGAGCACCAACGCTATCTTCATTCGCTGCTAGGTTACAGCCAGCAGATTACCACGTGGCCACGTTATTGTTTGCTATTCACAATCACAGTAATCAGAAAATAATATCCTCGGAGGGAAACACATGCTGGAAACGAGAGTTGTAGGATGCGTACTGTGCTCTGAAAACGAACAGAAGTTATGTTCTCTACCCTCTAAACTTTACTTGTTATCTTCATAATTTAACTTTCCGTTCATATGAATTCATTTCACAGAGAGATATTTCTTCTCA
Source organism: Anabrus simplex (assembly GCF_040414725.1). NCBI lineage: Eukaryota > Metazoa > Arthropoda > Insecta > Orthoptera > Tettigoniidae > Anabrus > Anabrus simplex. The sequence continues at coordinate 114,374,344 of NC_090269.1, read as the reverse complement.
TTCTTTCGTTTAGCTCATCTATGTGCCACGCTTGAGAGCCTTTACTTTATGTTCCGCCATCCCTTCCTTCATTTTATGCTAGTATCATTTCATTCTCTCTCCTACCTCTGTCTTCTACTCTTTTTCATGTGGTATATTATCTTTTTTCCCTGGTTCCTCCCTCGTGTCCTCGAAACTGAACTGCTTGATTTGTTGTGTAAGTGATAAGCATTCTTTTCTCACCTAAATCCTGGTCAAGTAAATTCTCATTTCCCGAAACCAACTTCACTCTCTTTTCTGTCGTCTGAAGAACTCCTCGTGTTTCGTCAGGAAGGTCTCCGTCTATCTTACTAAGTGTCCATAGAACTTTACTCCTCTCTTTGCCATCACTTCAAACAGTCCTATCTTATGGCAAAATTTTGTTTTATATATGAGTCTGCTGACGCCATTTTTCATCTTTGGGCCCAAAGTTTCCAGAGCATCTTCCTTGCTCCCTTTCTAGTATTTTCCAGCCTCTCTATCTAAATCATAACCTAAGTTTCCGCTGCGTTCAAGCATTTTAGAACAGGTAACTTAATTTAGCCCTTCTTACTGCACGTCTCTTTTCTCAATTGAAAGTCAAGTTCCATTCTTCTCACCCATTCTTGAACTGCACCTCTCTTTCCAACCTGAGAGAAATGCGTTGTTTCGACCGTTGGCTTTAAGAGGTGTTCCTTACCGTATATTTAAATTACTGATGTATATATTTGGTATTTAGTTTTCCTAAAAGTAAACAGTGTACTGGAAATTAAGTAGCAACGTTGTTCACAAAAGACGAGTGTCTAACCAACTTAACTTCTCAGCCGCTTTATTTATTTATTTATTTATTTATTTATTTATTTATATATTTATTTTCATACCGGTCAATTCCTAAATATTTTGTGAGAAACCGTGCTCCATAATTTTCTTCCGAAATCCGGAAGCAAACGACATGGGTTTGTTTCATTTAAACTCTCAAATATCACCAACCAAGTATCGTCCGGCTCCATGGCTAAATGGCTAGCGTGCTGGCCTTTATTCACAGGGGTCCCGGGTTTGATTCCTGGCAGGGCCTGGAATTTTAACCATAATTGGTTAATTTCATTGGCACGGGGGCTAGGTCTTTGTGTCGTCTTCATCATCATCTCATCCTCATCAATACGCGCAGGTCGCCTACGGGAGTCAAATCAAAATACCTGCATCTGACGAGCCAAACTTATCCTCGGACACTCCAGGTACTAAAAGCCATACACCATTTCCATTTCAACCAAGTATCAGGATTAAATTTAATATCTAAGGATTACAAATACCATGAACCAGCTACAACACCGAAACCAGAATTTGTATTGCTATTTTATTGTTATTGTGACTGATATAACAATTGTTGTTCTTGCAATAAGTAGTGTACAAGATCACAAATACAGTATGTTTACAGTAATAACATTGTTTGTTTTAACGTACCTTCAACTATATCAGTTTTAGACGATAGAGTGTCGAGATTTTACCTTGGAAGTGGAGCCTCTGTGATATGCAAGAAAATTTACCAACATGGTTCCCTGAAAACAAATTGTAAAATCACTTCCTTTCGGAAACGATATTTTTCCACGTTATCCAGGGATCAGTGGAGCATAAAATTTAGAATTAACCAGGATTTTGAAATCAGATGCACTTCATTGCACCGTGGGCTGGCCGAGAGATTCAAGGTCGCAGGGATTCGAACGTGGGACACTCAGGGTAGTAATCAAGTGGCGAGATCACTTCACGGGTGCAATTTTCAAAAATTAAATTATGCAAACACAGCTTCTCAAAAATTAATCCGTAAGGAATCGTCGTGCTGACCACACGACAGCTCATAATCTCTAGGCATTCGGGCTGAGCAGCGGTCGCTTGGTAGGCCCTGACCCTTCGGGGCTGTTGTGCCATGGAGTTTGCTTTGGTTTTCCTCTAAAGTTAAGCTACTACTAATTCTTTAGTCGAACATCTTGGTTCCTTATGTGGTCCATTTTACTCCCAGAGGCCAGAGAAGAATCCTCATTTCAATGGAAATATTGTTCACGTCTTTTTGTGAATGAGCAACATTTCGTTGAGTATAATGCTACAGGACGAACGACACTTCTATAAATCTTTGATTTTAAATACAATGGGACTCCCGTAACTTGACGCCACTTAATCTAAGCTGCATTTACTATATTGCTTGTACCTTAATCTGAAACAATGCCTGATCCCAAATAGTTGAACCGATTTGTTTTAGGATCATCAACACTGTCGATGTTGTAGACCCATTTGTTGTTTTCCTCACTCCAAGTATTCCATTTTCGTGACGTTAAGTCGCAGTCCGTATTCATCCAAGCGACTTTCCCAGTGTTGGACTAGCTGTCATAGTTCTTGGCGAGATTCTCACGAGACCACGATATCATCGGCATAAACCAGAGTCCAAGCATGTGCTGCCTGCATCTCTGCAGTAATAGTGTTCAAACATAGGATGAATAAAAGCTGAGATTAATGCGATCCCTGGTGCACGCCGACACGGATATTAAAGGGTGCAGATATGTCTGCAGCACATCGTACGTAGCAAATGACGTTCTCTTACAGGAGCTGGATCCATCGAACATAAACGTCTGGTGCATTCTGCAGTCTGAGTGCGTACCAAATAAGATCATGTGGCATTTTATCAAATGCCTTTTGAAGATTGGCGTTCCATTAGGAGGTGTGCAGCATATATGGCGTCGACCGTCGTCTACCTTTCACAAAACTACGTTGTTTCGGAGTTACATCAACAACATCGCGGAGACGCGCGTACGAGAGACTTCGAAAATCTTCATGGTGTGGCAAAGCAGACGGATTGGTTTATAACTGGAGCAGTCACTGACATCACCTTTACCTTTCCACATTGGAACTGTAATTCAGGTAATCCAGATGGGAGGGGCTTCATCTTCATCAATGATTTTATTGAACAGATCTGACAGAAACTCAGCTGATTCAGGCTCCAGCAACTTCCATACTTCAGCTGGAAGGTAATCTGGTCCGGTCGCCTTTCCATTTTTCATTTTGGTTGATGACTGTGGAAACTTCTTCCAGCAGTAATGACTGGAGCTGAACCAAGCACATGTTCCACCGTTAGTACTAGCTGATGCGGAAATTCTTCGTTACAGATAGTTAAAAATGTCTGTTCCAACGTCTAAGGATCTTTGCTGAGCTTTATTCTTTATGGTCATGACGCGCCCGATATCTAGATAGATCTTCATTAGCACCCTCCGGTGAGTCCAGCTGATCGTAGTCAACCTTGTAGTGGTTCTCGTTTGCCTTTTCCAGTTCTGTCTCTATCATCGAGTTCAACTGTGGATAGTTCTTACGATCCTCGTCCAGTCCACCTCTAAGCCTGGTCCTTTAGACTAACGCCTTTGCCTTAATAGTATCTTGCACATGTTCATTCCACCACCAAACTTCCTTGTGGATGAAACAACGGTAAGGTTTCATTGTGCTCACATTGATTGTTGCACATGTTTATAAATTCTTGGTGGCTGTTGCCAAAACTTCGGCAGCATTTTGACCATGTTTTGTATCATCTCAATCACCAGTGGAGGTTTTCATCTGCGAGCGGTTGTTGTTGGATTTCCATCATTCAGCTTTTTCTTCTGTAATCTCGAGAGTTTTTTCGCGAATATTCAGATTAATCCTGAAGCTAGGGAGCAGTAGATGATGTTGAAACGTAATGATGTCTGACGCGATACAATTTGTATCAATGACTGACTTCAGATTACTTCATAAGACCATCGCTGCTGTAGGTGGTTAGATGCGACGGACTCTTCTTTAAAAAGATGTTGGTCAGAGCTAAATCATATGCTTTGACACACTCCAAGATTACTATGTATTCTGTCATAACCGCCTCGACTTTGTGGGACGTGTTCAATTAAGATCGCAACTAACGAATAAGAGCTCGTTCTCATCAAGGGAATGCAGATAATTTTCAAGGTTAACCCAGAACTCCTCCTTTTCATTATCAACACTTTCATTTTGTGGAACGTAAGGAGTCAACACGCAGAACATTTTTTCACTATCGATCTTACTAGACATAATTGGATGACTTCAGTGACGCTATCTGTCTCTCTACTCGGAATTTACAACAATGGCTACCCCATTCCGGTTGAGTGTCTTTCCATGATAGAACAAATTACTGTACATCGGCGATACATGTCCTGGAAACTTTGAAGAAGGCTTCCTTTGGGATGGTGTTCAAAAGCCTCGTCACGTTTCGTTAGATGTCAGGAATATCGTCAAAACTCTCTCCCTTCAAAGCGAGTTTGAGTCGTGGGAATAGGAAGAAGTCTGGAGGATTGCGATCTAGCGAGTATGGGGGATGTTCAAGTTGCACCACCCCTCTTTCTGCCATGAACTGCTTGACGATATTGGCTGTGTGTGGGCATGCTTTGTCATGGACAACAAACCATGAACCTTGTTGTTCGTACTGGGGTAGTACACTGCGTAGACGTTTCACGAAACGGGTCAAAATTTCAATGTACCGTGCGGCATTGAACGTCGGTCCCTGAGGTAGAAATTCCTTTTGGATAATGCCTTGACTATCGAAAAAGGTGATGAGCATCGTTTTGATGCGTGACTTCTCGGCTCTGACCTTTCTCCGACGAGGGGATCCGGGAGAACACCGTTCTATGCCTTGTCTTTTCATTTCAAGGCCGTACCTGAGACACCAGGTTTCATCCTCAGTGACGATACAGTGCAAGAAATTTGGTGTCGCACCCGCCGTTTCGACAAAATCCGGTGAAGCCTTTAAACGTGCCTGCTTCTTATGGTCAGTCAAGTGATGTGGCACAAGACGATAACACTTTTACCTCTTCCCTAACTTCTGGGTAACGATTTGTCGCACGTATTCACGGTTAATCTGCATTTCATCCGCTATCATGCGCACAGTTAATTGCCTATCGTTCGTGATTAATGTCCTCACCTTCTCAATGTTTTCGTCACTGACGGCGGTCGCAGGCCTCCCGCTAGGGGGTTTGTCAGAAACGCTTTCCCGTCCTCCTCTAAAAACGGGCGAATCACTCGTACACGCACTTTAAGGACAGTACTTGATCTTCATAAACACGTACCAGAATCGCATGTGTTTCATTCGATGTCTTGCCAAGCTTGGTCGTTCATGTTCATGTTCGCATTTCAAAACCAACGCACTGCATCAAACAGGTCTTACACAGTACACACACGATGCTCAACTGAACGACGTTGGGAGCAGGTGGTCAAAACCTGCTGCTATGCGGGTGCAGCGTTGCGTGTCGCCAGTGTTTCCGGATCGACCGATCTGACTTCATTCACCGAACTTTATTGTCACAGGTTGTAATAATAAGAAGACATACCCGTTAAAATCTTTATTATCTTCCTATCAGTTTAACGTACCATTAACACGAATGGAATTTCCGCGGCACAAGGATAGGAAGGGGCTAGAAATGGAAGATTCCGTTCCAGCCATGGATTTTAATTAAGGTAGAATCGTAGCACTTGTTTCGTCTGGAAATTATTTACGGAGAAACATATTCTAGGCTGTTTGAGTACATAATCTCCCTAAAGCAAGCCTATAGGCATACGACCCGTAACGCATATTAGACTCAATCGGTAAGGTTCATTTTCTATATATTTCTCTTTTATATCCATCGAACCGAAGGTTCTAAATTTATATTTAAAAGTCTGAAATATCTACATACTAAGGTAGATCAAATATAAAAGGGAATTAGAATGTACCACCGCTGTTAGTAATAATTCTGAGGCGAGGCTTTGCCAGGATGTTGGTGTGGGTGTCTGAAGAAGTGGTTCGCGCACGCGAACGACGGTCGAGAACTGGGCTGCTTCAGTATGCCATGAGTGAGCAAGAGTTGCACACGTCTGTTGCGCAACACATCATTATCAGATTAGGTCACCAAACCTTCCGAAATTTTGTGACGGCTCCGTGCATAGTTTGGGAAAGAAACACTTTCGCATACTCGAGTGTATGAGTGGGCTAAAAGTTTGTGGCAATAAAGTTGTGGAAAATGAGCCCCATGAAAAGAAACCGCGGACAAGCATCACTGCAGTCAGCATTGTTGCCATTCATAACATTATTGCTAAAAATGAAATGGCGTATGGCTTTTAATGCCGGGAGTGTCCGAAAACATGTTCGACTCGTCAGGTGCAGGTCTTTTGATCTGACGTCCGTAGGCGACCTGCGTGTCGTGATGAGGATGAAATGACGATGAAGACGACACATACACCCAGCCCCCGTACCAGGAAAATCAATGATGGTTAAAATTCCCGACCCTGCCGGGAATCGAACCCGCGACCCCTATGACCAAAGGCCAGCACGCTAGCCATGAAGCCGTACTCATTATTGGTGAAGATCGGCGAATAAAAATTTCGCAAATAAGTTACGGAGGTGTTCAAACCATCATCTAAGACGCACTCCATTTCAGAAAATTGTTTGCCAGTTGGGTTCCTCGTCTCCTCAACCAGGATGTTTGTCGGAGACTCCTGCATCGCTACGAAAAGGAAGAAGATAATTTGTTGCATCGTATTGTGACTTGTGATGAAATTTGGGTGCATCATTACACTCCAGAGTTAAAACAAGCAAGCATGGAGTGACGGCGAAGAGAAAAAGCAGATCCGGTCGAGTCAAAAACACACCCATCTGCTGGGAAGGTGTTTGCAATAGTTTTCTTGGACTCTGCGGGCATTTTGCTGGTGGATTTTCTTCACGAACAAAGTACAATTAATGTATCCTATTACCGCCGCCTTTTGGATGAAGCTAAAGCTGCGTATCACAACAAGCGACGCCAGTATCCGATCTGAAACGGCATTCTTCTCCATGAAAACGCAAGACCGCATCCTGCCGCTTTAACGCGGGAAAGACTGGAGGAAGTTCACTGAACACCTCTGGAACACCCTACGAACAGTTCAGATCTATCGCTCTGCGACTACCATTTCCTTGGACCACTCAAACAAGTCATAAGAGGACAGCAGTTCGATGATGATGCAAGCGTAGAAGAGTTCGTGCACAACTGGCTCCGCATACGACCCTCTTCTTTCTGTAAGGACGGCATCAAAAACTTACCAGTTCGATGGAGATAATGTGTATCGAAGACAGGAAGGTATATAGAAAAGTGATATCTATAAGTGTACTTTTTTCGTTGATGCAATAAATTATAAAAAATAATCCCCTTTATTTTTTATCCGCCCTCGTATTTACAACACTACGATGAGTTTTGTTACCGCGAATCTGAGAGGACGGCTGACATCGTAAAGCATTCAGACGAAAGCTCTTGACCTGTAGACTTTTGGTGTGTCTTTACAGGCATAAACATTATTTTCGTATAGTTTTAATGTTTAAAGAAACATGTAGCTATTTGATTGGTCAAAGCACTCGCGAGTATTTCAAGGCCACCTGGACTGTGGAAGCGCTGAGCCATACGAGAGTGGAGGTGGAAGGGAGCAAGCACACTTGATCAGTCAGACGTCAGCTGTTCCAGTCTGTATTATGTTGCAGAGAGTCGCTTAGTCGAGAAGAAGCTATTCACTGCAATGTTACTGTTACTTGTAACTCTCCCTATGTATTCAAGTTCGAATTGATGTCGGAGAAATCTCCGACTCCATGGCTAAATGGTTAGCGTACTGGACTTTGGTCACAGGGGTCCCTGATTCGATTACCAACAGGGTCAGGAATTTTAACCATAATCAGTTAATTTCGCTAGCACGAGGGCTTCATCATTTCATCCTCATCATGACGCGCAGATCGCCTACGGGAAACAAATCAAAAAAGACTTACATCTGATGAGCCGAACTTGTCCTCGGACACTCCCAGCACTAAAAGCCATACGCCATTTCATTTCATGTCGGAGAAAGATAAACGTTATTTTCTACATGCCGCAATTTTAACAGTAAGGCTATGAACTTCTTCCACTCCGGTAGTTAGGACAGTGAGTCGATTTTCCATGTCATTATTTACTGTAATGGGAACCCGGAGTCTACGGGCAAACTGCTAGTGTGCTAATTTTCAGTTCTGATTTGGCTGACATTGTGGTCATAGCAAACCAGGAGCCCAGGGCACTGCAGATTCAAAATAGGCAGAGAGCTATTAATCCCTCTAGATGATTAACTCCATCAGATAAAATACTTTAATTTTCTTTTAAGTGACACTAATTTCCAATTCGCTTATCATTTTCTTTTAAATGACACTAATTTCCTATTCGCTTGCCATTTTGTGTCACGATCAATAAAGCTTAAGGGGAAACACTGGAACGTGCAGGTTTCATTTTTCCTCAGTTATTTTTAACAATGGCATGTGTTGCAATGTCAAGTGCGCGAACTTGCAACACTGCCAAAATATAATTGTATAAAGAATGTATTATATATGTAAGTCCTTCACTAAATATTTTTCTTAATGACCTTCAAGTTTTGACGGGTTTCGGCTAGTATGAAATGATTGAACGTACCTTACATACTACTATGAATAAAAATAAAATTTGTACTCTTTTCTGTGATAAGTTTAGCGTTAAGAAATAGACCATCTACTGTGTGGAAGGCAATAAGATCTTTTAAATTCCCACTCCTAGTAAATATACATAAAGTAAATATACATTGTATATATATCACACTACTTAAAGAAGGAAATTCATATTTATATTCCATAGCAGCGTGTCAACCGGCAAAGGGATGACAAATCACAGCGCAGCTGTCACTCTGAACACTTCCTTTTGTTGCATAAACAGCCGAGGATATCCTGCCAATTGATATTCCGAGCGCAGAAGAATACAATTGTAGACTTAGAATCTCTTCAATTATTTATACCAGGGATTTCAGACACAGCATGCGCGTATTGGAGAGTTGAGAAGATATAAGTGACTGCTAAGTGTGACGGGTGGAAATTGTAACGCGCTTTACTTTTGGTCAAGGTCACTAGAACTATGGTTCATTTGAAAAGAATTCTACCAACATGCATCCTAATCAATGTATCACAATATCTTTTAAGATGTAGGTTCATAACAATGTTAACAGAAGACTTGAGTTAGTTCTAATTTTCTCTCACATACTGTATACATATAGTTGATACATTAAAAATGCCATCGATGATTAGTTTGTAATTAATTAGAATGTTCTTCCTAGAACAAACAGTCAACCTAATGAGTGGAAATGTGCTGAAATCCTCAAAAGAAAAGGCGAGTTATTAACTCTTAGAATACTAAATTCTATTCGGTATAATAATGAATACATTTAAGTTCTATCTAACTGGATCGTTATATTCTGAACGCAGCTCGTATGTTACAGGTCAGATAATTTTCTAACAATGTCATGACTAACTAGGAGGTTTAGGCTACCTTTTCTTTACAGTATAGGTTGCTATAGAGAGCAAATTAATATTTTTGACCGAGGCTAGTAGTTCATATGGTAGAGCGCTGGTCTTCTCAGCTTAATTTAATGTCCTGTCGCTGTTGCTAATCTGGTGCGGCCCCTGAAAAGCAGACTATCCGATGTACGTTTGTGGAGTCAGTAGTGTATCGGAAACTCCTTGTCAAGAGTTGTGGAGCATAGTGTCGGCATGGTATATATAAGCGGCGACAGCACAAACACCCAGTTCCCGAGCAAGGGGAGTAAGCGTTCAAAATCCTCGACGCCAATAACTGACTAGCGTCTTTTTCAAAACTCGATAAATGCAAAAATTCGAAATTGATTTATGCAAGCCAGTGTTATCAGTTTGACCTTGATCACCATCCTGCACAATCATATTTTGCATCAGTCGATATTTGCCGTGTATGTAAGTGGTTGAAATCACTAGGATTTTGCGAAAGTCAATATATCCTCTCGGAAAGTTAAAACAAAACTCGAGAAATGCAGTTAACTATTAATCACTTGGCATCTCCATGGATAATCGGAGGTGTTACTCAGTGGTATAATAGAACGACGGACTCCTTATTAAAAGAATGTGTTCTTGGAACTAAAATCCTGTGCTTTACCAGAGAAAAATATGGTGACAAAGAAAATAAGGATTTTCAAGCTCTGCTATAAAATTGTTGAAATACCGGATTATGCTGTGGCCTTCTACAGCGTCGTGTTAGAAGACAAGTAACAGCCTTCTCATGGCTATGTGTTTTGATGAGATCCTAAATATTAATTGACTGCACTTTATTTTGTAAAACGTAATTTTAATTTAACCGGTATGATATTATTGTGTTCATTCATTACAATAGGATTGATAATATAGATTAATACCTTATTTTGTTTTATGTTACATTGCTTGATGCTAAGCATATTAGAATATAATAATATTATGTAATCTTACAATACCAAGTAGCCTATATTATAAAATATATGATAATGGAGCTCAAAAATCAATAAATGTTCAAAAAATATTTCACAAAATAACAAAAATAAAAATAAGCAAATAATTCCATGAACAAAAGCATATCATTCAATTAGAGTACTAATGTGAAGTTCCATTTTATCAGAATATTCGCATATGACTTTAAAAAATATTGAGATAATTATATTCTAAACTTATCTCATCCATATTCAGTTTTAACAAGTTCTATTCAAGTACCGCACTTGTCTCTAATTGTAACTAATATCGACGAAAATTTGAAACGTTTCATACATATGCTAAGTGAAAATAAACAAATACATTTCCTTAAAAAATGATGTTTACTGCAAATGCTCAGTTTTGAAAAAACGCTTCTCAATTGTTCATCGTTTGACCAAGTCCTTATTATTACATGATTGAGCAAGGAATCTGATAAGCCGAGCGAGTTGACCTTGCAGTAAGGGTCGCGCTCCTGTGAGCTTGCATTCGGGAAATAGTGGGTTCGAATCCCACTGTCGGCAGACCTGAAGATGAGCCGTGGCTGGGGCTATACGTTAATTAAAGCCATGGCCACTCCCTTCTCACTCCTAGCCATTTCCTATCTCATTGTCGCCATAAGACCTGTGCGATGTAATGCAAATTGAAAAAAAGAAAAGAATCTCACAACTACTCCATCAGTAGGAAAGCCCCAACTCGACAATAACCAAAACTCCAGTCCCTTGGGTTTGAATGTAATGGGACCTGTAATGAAGGAACATCCAGTTTTGTAAGACGTTTCGAGTGGTGAGAATATTCGATTCCTTGCACTCCTATGCTGGCAAAGTAGATGTGTTAACTATTGTGAAACAATGTTCGCCGTGGGCAGAACTAAGTTATACAATTTCCCCTAACTCGAAAAGCAAGCACGGCATTGATAACTTGCCAAGTACATTTCTATGGATTATCAAGGTTGAAAATGTACGCACTGTTATTCAAATGAGGAAAAATGGAAGTATACACTCTCAAAAAGGTCTATAAGTGCGGCCAGTATCCAGTATTCGGGATATAGTAGGTTCGAGCCCCACTGTCGGCAGCCCTGAAGATGGTTCTCCGTGGTTTCCCATTTTCACACCAGGCAAATGCTGGGGCTGTACCTTAATTAAGGCCACGGCCGCTTCCTTCCCACTCCTAGCCCTTTCCTGTCCCATCGTCGCCATAAGACCTATCTGTGTCGGTGCGACGTAAAGCAAATAGCAAAAAGGTCTAATAATATTACTGATTCTGGCTATATTGTTTTTCTAGCGGCTTGACATCGCACCGACACAGATAGGTCTCACGAAAACTGGCTACAAATGTGTAGACCTGTGCAATTTTCGTTTTTCCTTTTGCGCAGATGTAAAATGTTCTTATCTAAGATTGTAAAATACAAGAGGAAAATACTCAGGTACGTCTGTTCATTCATAAAATACATCCATACTTGCTTTTGAAATTAATATTACATTTCACTGCACTGAGCCACTGAAGAATCTTTCCTAAACATAATGTATATTTATTTCCTGGCTCACTTTAGTGAAATAAAATACATTAAACAATTTAAAAGCGTACTCTACCAGTCTTGTTCTCATCACTATCCCCAAAGCATACCTTATTCTGCTGAATAGACTAGAGAACAAGTAAAGTTTAATAACCTCTGGAGACACTAAATGAAACAGTATATTAGTTCATTAATTTTATGTTAATTAAAATTGGATCCTTAAAAATTCAGGTTCATATATCTGCGGAGCTCATGACTTTAGAAGACAATTTAATTGAAGACATAAATTAAGAATTCCACAATGGGGTGAGCGGATAATTTAACTGGAAAAGGTGGACTCTCGTCCACGAGCGCCCCCTTCTTTCTCCTCGTCTAGCGTTTTTCTACTGTAATATTGACTCACCGTTAAAACCTGTACCCATTAGACGATAAGAATGGTAGGTCAGAGGTACGTCGTGACTTAGTGTCCCACAACTCCCGTAATAAAGAGTGTCGCCCTTCTCCAGTACTGCACGCACAATATTGCAGACATAAAATACGAGCCCCCTGCAAGGTAAGTTGCCCGCAACACGTACAGTGGGAGGATAGGACATGCAGCATGGACTTTCCGATTTCCGTTCTATTTCTTTGTCCCTTCGCATTGGCAGTACATGGCTTGTCAGGTCTCTCAGTCTGGGACGTAATATTTTAATCCAGTGGCCACGTTAATCGTAATGTCGTAATGTTATGCACTATATTTTGCCCGGCGACTGTGTTAAAGTTTTCTGAAGAACTTCTAAACGTTCAGGCCTTGTCAGCCAAGCCATTATCCATGCGTGCTAAATCGTGAGTTCTACCACTCGCCTTTCGTGTCAATAATCCGAGTCTCGGAAGGGTAAAATATTTGTGTTCATTCACTGACTTACATGGTGTGTCACGTAACTTCTCTTTGTTGTATTATGCCATTATTGACAATGATTAGCTGCCACTCACCGCCGGAAGTCCGAGTTCGATTCCCGGTTCTGCCACGAAATTTGAAAAGTGGTACGAGGGCTAGAACTGGCTCCACTCAGCCTTGGGATGTCAACTGAGTTGAGGTGGTTTCCATTCCCAGTTCAGCCGTCCTCAAAAATGGTTTTCCATGGTTTGCCATTTCTCTTCCCGTCAAATACCGGGATGGTACCCAACTTAATGACACGGCCGCTTTCTTCCATCTTGTTTGTTTATCCCCTCCGATCTTCTCATCCCCCAACAAGGCCTTGTTCAGCATAGCAGCTGAATCTGCCTGGGCTAAGTACTGGTCCTCCTTCCCAGTTATATCCCCAATCCAATGACTCACGCTCCAGGACACTGCCCTTGAGATGGTTGAGGTGGGACACCTCGCTGAGTTCGGGGGAGAAACCAACCCTGTAACTTAAATGTATAACGAAATAATTTTGATTTTTGTAAAAAACGTCTAACATTATTGTTAAAATTTTACAGACGTTTTTGTCGGGCCTTTTTCACAATTTTAATATTCATAAGAGTAAGGTATATTATCTCAAAGTGGTATCAACCAGTTTCGAATAATTATATTAAGTTTATAGCGCGTTGTTCTTCAGAAAAGTAATGTCTTCAATATTCCTAGAACATGAGAAAAATTAATAAAGAATATTTATCGGTTACATCGTTTGAAGATAAATTAAAGGAAACTTGAAACGCTAGACCATAGGTTTTTCGTTGGGCTTTAATGTGTTCATTCCTCTCTGCATGTACCGAAGTTGAAATCTCCTGCCTTAGTAGTTAGCTCATAAATGGACATTTTTTGAAAGTTTAATGCTTAGGAATTCGTAAATGTATTATATTGGTACGGTGAAATATATTTTTCTTCAAGATTTTAGCTACTGTATATTGTAAAGTGAGCCCAGTTATCTACGTGTATACATTCTCATTGGAGTTGAATCGGTATTTCTGATGATTGGAACATAATATTAGAACTTGAACAATCTGCTATACACTGTAGGTCAACTAGTGCTAACTACAATAGCCCTGCTGGTTGCAAATCCTCGTAGTACGAGTAGATTCTCAACCACATCATGAGTTTAATAATTCAGACAACATACTTCCTTACTTCAGGAGATTCTACTGCTAAATAACTTATGTAGACTCACAAAACGGTTCTGCATTCTACCCCTAACAGCAGTCAGGACCAGTGAAGAACCATTGCATAAAAATGAAATTTTCTCATGTGGATCTCCACGGTTATTACAGTATTTCTTCATAATATTGAACCGGGCTCTGTGGCTCAGACGGTTGAGGCGCTGCCTTCTGAACCCAACATGGCAGGTTCGATCCTGGCTCAATCCCGTGGTATTTGAAGGTGCTCAAATACGTCAGCATCGTGTCGGTAAATGTACTGGCACGTAAAAGAATTCCTGGTGGACTAAATTCCGGCACCTTGGCATCTCCGGGAATCGTAAAAGTAGTTAGTGGGACGTAAAACTAATAACATTATTACATAATATTTCTGACATGCAGATATCCATAATGGAGACAATTTGGCCACGATAACTGTCTGGCAGACTAGAGGTAGAGTATCATGATCCCAAAATCGCGGTTTTAATTCCGGTTCGAAATACAGTGGTCACTTTTTGAAGAATGGGCAAAAATACTGGCGTTCAGTGTTGTCACTGTTGATACATTCTTGGTCTCTGGTGGCGCACTCTGCGGCCATGTTTAAAACTTAGCTGACCGGGCGAGTTGGCCGTGCGCGTAGAGGCGCGCGGCTGTGAGCTTGCATCCGGGAGATAGTAGGTTCGAATCCCACTATCGGCAGCCCTGAAGATGGTTTTCCGTGGTTTCCCATTTTCACACCAGGCAAATGCTGGGGCTGTACCTTAATTAAGGCCACGGCCGCTTCCTTCCAACTCCTAGGCCTTTCCCATCCCATCGTCGCCATAAGACCTATCTGTGTCGGTGCGACGTAAGGACCCTAGCAAAAAAAAATTAGCTGGACCCCAGAAACCATCCAGCAGATTCGTCTTTTGCTGCGTTTACGTCGCACTGACTCAGATAGTTCTTACGACGATGGGATAGCACAGGTCCATTTCTGGCAAGGAAACAACTTTGGCTCTAATTAAGTTATAGCACCAACATTTTGCCTGGTGTGAAATTTGAAAACCACGCAAAACCATCTTCGGTAGATTCGAATTCAACATGTCTCAAATGACAGCTGGTGTTTTGTGACCCGAGCGTTAAGGAACACAAAATTCTGGTACAACACACGATGTCGGTAAATGACATTCTTTTATTATAATTTCAGAACCTCAGTAAAATATAATCATTCCCCTAAATATCCTGTTTCATTAAATAAAAAATAATACATCGTTCGATTACCAGTGGACGGATTTCCACAGCTGATGACTTAAATGAAAACCATGAATTTTCATAAAAATCCACATTGATTGCACGACTCGGTCACTGTATTGTGTACACTGAGTTGAAGCTTCCTCCACTTGTCAGTACAACGGCTGGGAGGATGCCTTGAGACACTCGAGAAAGAGACGGACAAATACGTGATCGCCTGATGGTTGACAATTTGAATCAGCTTGGCTGTTGGTCATTCAGCTCCCTTTCGAGTTTCCAGCGTATTGAAACTGTATTGGGTAGCACCTACAGTGCATAACAGTCTTGCTTGTACACCAAACTATTGCAAAGAAATAATGATTAAATTTTTGTATATAATTAATGTGTTGTATTTTATTGCCCATATCGTAATATATACACTAATATACAATGTAAATAATGAAAAACAAATCTGTGAACGTACAATTTAACACAAATACAAGCAGTGTACCAAAACTGGACGTTTTATCGTGCAACAATCTTGTTTGTACACTTACAGAAGAAAATAAAAAGTGCACTCAAAAACACTTGTTACCTTGGATTTAATACCCCGATGAGCATTCTCTGGCCTTGAAAACTGCCTTGCGCCTTGGCTGCATGGACTGAACCAGTTTCTCACTTCTTTTAGGGTCGGTTTTACCCCCTTCTTCGTTGACTATACTTCTTAACTACTCAAGTGATTGCGGTTTCCTTGCATGAACCCTTCTTTTTAGATCGACCCACAAATGTCCTGTGTGGTTCAAATCAGGGCATTGGGCAGGAGTTCGCAGTTGCGTCGGTACGTTCCATATCATCCACTGCTTGCAAATATCAGCTGTGTGCTTAGGGTCATCATCTTGCTGAAATATGTTGCGAGACCTCAGCCCCATTTTTACTGCACTCTGTTTGACATTGTTCTTTAAAATCTTTAAATAACCCCATCCGTCACAGGTGCCATTCATGATTTGGATATTTTCCACTCCACAAGAAGATATGCACCCGCAAATCATATTTCATCCACTTCGATGATTTAGGCTGGGTACTTATTTGTAGGTTTATGGCTGTATTTACTTTTTTCCATACATGACTGCCTACATCCGAATCGTATAGAGATACTTTGGTGTCTTCTGACCAAATAACTTTGTTCCGGTACGTACAATCCTTGTTTTTAAACTCTCCTCAAAATTGAATTTCGGCTCGTCGATTTTTCTTAGTAACAAACAGCTTTTTCCGTGGTCGTCCACCGTGATAATCATATTTCCACAATATCCTACAAATTGTCCGATTTGATATTTTCTGCTCTGTACTTCCTTCCAGGATTGCGCGGATCTTTGGCGCACTTAATTGTGGATTCGTTTCACTCGCTTCACAATATAACTTTCATCCCGCCTATTCAGTATATTTTCTTTTGCTTTTCTTGGCAAATTCTTTGTGGCTCCTCTGAATTTGTTCAACACGTAGTACCTTGTGGTACGCGGTTTATTTACTTTCCATCCAATTTCACGCAGAGAATACTGTTGCAATCCGAGAGATATACTTACACTTTTTAGTTCGTCACTTAACTCTGTTCCTTTATCCATTACTTCACACACGGCCTGGTGCACTAACTGAGAAACTATATACAACAGCACAGCACAGATACACACCAGCTAACTATGAGTGTTTCCGAGCAAATACCAGGTAGTGAACACGTACAAACGAGACTGTTATGCGCTGTATATTACCTGCGATGAGTGACGTTGTGCGAGAAAGTCCAGAAAAACGTGACCGTGTTTTCGTGCCCACCTGTTGAAAGCTATCGCAGGACAAGTGCACGTACGCCGATCCTTCCTTCAGAAATCCTTTACTGCAAGAATATACCATACCCGAGCACTGTTTGGATAGTGTGCATATTCATTGTGTCCACTGACATGCCTTGGATTTCACTAACGAGGCAACTAATGGTCACTTAAATATCTGTTTTCATGACAGCCTAATTTCCCTTCCAAAACTAGGCTTCTTTGTTGGCAGTATTGAAGAGAAAATCGAAATAAATTGATTTTTCACTTCTTTGAAATATATATAAAATTCCTGAATAAATTTCAACGAAAGCCTTTACAACATTTGGAGCTAAAGCTCCAACATTATTATAATAATATACAGGCGGTCTCAGAACTACAGATAAAAAATGAAGGATGCTCTTCGTGTTATGTTAAGAGAGATGGTGCGATCGGATTGGTAGAGAAAATTTTTCCTTTATAGAAAATGTGGTTGCCTACTTTATTACTTCCGGGCACGTTTTTGCTGTGCCAGTGCATAATCTGCTGCCGTGCGCCAGTGAAAAGGGGAGAGACGGGAAGAGAGGTGTATGTTGGAGACAGAGATAATGCTCTGTGGAGGATTAACGATGCCTTTATTTTCTCTGTGTGTGAATTATTTGTATCTTCTTTGACGTCACTATGTTTTTCTCTTGGTACGAAGTCAAGTGCAATAAAGGAAACTTGTTTACATATGCGACATAATTTGGTGCCGAAACCCGCCCCTGGAAGTTCAGGGAAATACGGAATTAATTACGAAGGTATACGAATACGAGACGACAAGTTTGAATACTTCCAGTAGTTGATTTCAGAATTTGCGAAGAAAGTGAATGAAATTGTCTACATTTTATTAAACGATTTTCATATCACGATCACATGGTACTCCGCCACGACACATCGAGAACGCTGATAAGTATCCAAGTTATCTACTTGAATTACTTTGAGGTATTATACGGGAGTTATTCATTGAACTTGTGCCAGTTAAGTGTTGATTTGAGATTGTATAGCTAAATGCTAGATTCCTTTATTTAGGAGAGAGTGGCCAGTGATATTGAAGGGAAAGAGCAGCCATCTTGTTTTCTTAAATACAATGAGTGCTAAAGGAATCTAAGAACGTATATGTGACTGGTGCTGCTATCTATCGGATACTTATAGCAACATAACCAACAAGAACTTCCCTTGCAGTCTGTCTAAGGGGAGTTTGAAAGGCAAAAATGTGAATTTTTTGACATATTCCAAAATAACTCCTACAATATTATTTAGTGTTTCATGAATAATATGGTATATAATTTATCTCTCTGTGACTGCTAGAAGTATTTTATTTTTTATTTTATAACACTGCTTGCATATCCATCAGGCTGGTTGATTTCGGACATGCATCTCTTTATTTACGAATATCTCTGAAACTACTGCACATAGATGGTTGTGGTTTTCGCCTATCGATAGAGAATACTAGGCGCTCAATTTTCGTTACACTTCTATTTCAAATATGTCTGCCACTATGCTTGTTCTTGTGTAAAGAATGTTGAATTTCGTGTGAATCAGTGTCTCTGGAAGTGCTTCCGTGTAGTTTGATTGCACTTATTTTGGTAAACAAAGTATAAATATGCCTAGAAGTTTTGGGAAACGTAAGTTTTGTGGCAACCAGCATACTGAAAACACAAGACCATGTGAACCACATGAGGTAGAATCCTCCAACAGTGCAGAAACAGATTGTCAAAATGTGACACCAAAGAACAAGACAGTGAAAGTGAACCTAAATTAGGTAATCATTTTGAAGAACTGGGATCCGGAAGGCTGAAGTTTCAGAAGAGTATTTTGAGCACAATAATTCTATACCTGAAGTATTTATGGAAGCTATCAAGCCAATCTACAGAGACCTAGCTCATCAGGGCCTTCCCAGAAAGTGTCTACATGGGCGCACTCAGAATCCCAATGAGTCTTTCAACAATATTATCTGGACTCAAGAGCCAAAAATGTATTAATTTGTGAGGTCAAGAACTTTGAAATGGGGAGTCAGTGATGCTGTATTAACATTTAATGATGGTAACATGGGAAGAGTAAGAGTGTTATTGCATCTCACCATCAACCCTGGCCGTCATACTGTGAAGGGAGTGCAACATTTAGACAAATTAAGAATTGCCAAGGCACAGCATGCAGCAGAGTTCAACAGCAAAGTAGCAAGGCCATCGCGAAGGAAAAGGTTTTTAGAGGAAGGGTACCAAGAAGAGGATACCGACTATGCTGCAGGGTGATTTTGAGCCTTAATTTAAAAATCTGAGTGAGTTCTGATAATTTCAAGTTTTAAACCTGATTTTCTCAAAATGACGTCTTTTACAATTAATGTTCCTGTATCTGAAAAACTACTTGTGATACATACATGGAATTTTGTGAGATACTTTATTATATCTTACTGTCCTTACTGAAGCAGAACCATAGCACAGACTTCCATAGACATGAAGTAAGGGATGTCCATCTTCAAATATTATGTGTAAAAAAATGGCACTTTAAAAAATAATATATCTCGTTCTTTTGGTTTCTATATTTTAATTCTGCTTCAGTCAACATAAATAATATAGAAATGTCAGCTGTAAAAAATTCAGAGTCGTACCTTCATTGGTTCCAAAAATATAGGAACATAATCTTTGCATATTTAACATTGGCAGGATAGGCCTTTCAAACTCCCCTTAAAGTAATATTTCAAGAGTATGGCAGACGAGAGCGCAGATAAGGCGTTAATGTTGATGAAGAGAAAACGAAAGACAGTGCGAGCAAACATAAACAAATTCAGTAATGAGATTACAAAGGCGGGGTCAGATGCAGAAATAGATCACGAATATAAACGGTCGAGATTGCAAGAGACCTTATATCAACTCATTTCCCTGGATAATGGCGTTCACGACCTTCTGTCAGACGCTGAATATGACGCAGACGTCATAGAGTGTGAGAAGTACATCGCGGTCGTGAAGCGCGCAATATTTAATTCGACACGCGTCATTCGTGACAAATTATTTGAGTCGTTTGGAAACATGAATCTTGACACTTCCAGAACTTTATCCGCAGTACCAGAGCCATCACATTTATCCATCACGCACTCCGTAAAACTACCCACTATCAAACTAGAACCATTCGCAGGAGATGTAGAAAAATGGTCCCGGTTTTGGGAGCAATTCCAGTCAGCGGTAGACAACAACCCGACCATCAACACTATCGACAAACACGTCTTCCTTCGTAGATACCTGGAGGGAGAACCTAAGGAGCTAATCGATGGCATAGCGGCGACTGCAGACGCATACGGGGAAATAAAGAGGATTCTTATTGGAAGATATGGCATAGGAACCGCATCATCCAGACGCATCTGGATTACCTGGAGACCATGAGACCAGTTCGCGATGCTACGCCCGGCACCCTCAATCGTACATATATAGAATGTAATAGACGTATTCAGTTTTTAAGGGCATTAGGGGAAAACGTCGACCACTACGGGAGAATGCTAGCCCCCAAACTGTTACGTGCATTTCCGGATGATATCTGTAGAAGGTGGATCACCTACGCGAAGAGAGAGATTTCCGAATCGCACATAACAAGGCTTATGGAATTCCTCAATGAAGGAGTGGAGGGCGCAATGACGGCGCAGGAAATCAAAGGAGACAGCGCCATCTCAAACTCATATTAACCAACTGCTGCTGCCTTGCAAGTCACTACTAGGACGGGTGAGACATACAAGAATACGTCACCTTCTTGCGGTTTTTGCGAAGGGAAAGACCATTGGGCTCAAAACTGTACCAAGAGACAGATGTCAAGCAACACATAGACTAGCTGAAGTCTACTCAACGATGCTTTTTATGCCTAAACAGAAGTCACACCTTGAGAAACTGCAGCAAGAAGAACAAAGTATCCTGCACTTAATGTAAGAGACCACATCACATCTCCATCTGTGAAGGACAAGTGGGAGTAAGTGTAGGAAAAGTAGATGTTAGCATGCCGAACTTGACATACCTGAAAACAGCTCGAATTTGGGTAATCGGACCAACCGGTCTTCGGAAAAGAACACGTTGCATTCTGGACGCCGGAAGTCAGTCAAGCTTCATCAGCTCGGAACTGGTAGACGATTTGAAGCTGAAAGTCATTGACAGGAGAGATATGTCAGTCACAGCATTTGAAGCACCATTAATTACATCGGTGACTCGCAGATTGGCCAACTTCAGCATAAGTGGAATGTGGACGAAAGATTCCATGCGAATCTCGGCATTCGAGAGCAGGAACACGTACTCACCACACCCAACTGTCCCACGTGACAGCCAGAGTCTATCACGCCTTCACATATTGCAACTAGCAGATCCTCAAGATGATGCAGACGATCTGACGATTGAGGTCCTGATAGGAGGAGACCAGTACTGGCAGGTGATGAAGGACGAACAGCCAATACGCATCTCGAGTTCCATGGTACTTCCTCCCTCTAGGTTTGGTTGGATTCGTAGTGGGAATAAGTCTGGTACTACAGTGAATCACGTGTCCGTAAACCACGTCAGTATCAATGCAGAATTACTATCTTCCGAGGACAATCTACGCAAGTTTTGGGATCTAGAGACACTAGGGATAAAGGAAGATCAGCAACGAGCACTCACTGCGAGAGAGTCTGCAATCTTGGAAGGCTTTTATGAGTCATTCAAAATTGAAGACGGGAGGTGGGTTGTCTCCCTACCAAGGAAGGAACGAAGGAGTAATACTGCACTCGAATCTCAAGAACCCTGAGAGACGTTTTGATTCCCTGAAGAAAAAACTTAATGGAAACAAACATTTCCGAGAGGTATACCACGCTTTAATGACAGACTACCTTGCGAAGGGACATATAGAGATGGCCCCCGAGGCTGAATCGGTTACCGACACCTTCTATTTGCCTCGCCATGCTATAAAGAAGCAAAGAGAGGGCACGACGAAGTGGAGAATAGTTTTTGATGCTTCATCTCATGAAAGGGGTTCCCTGTCGCTCAATGATGCCTTGGAGGCAGGGCCTAATCTCCTACCAGAAATTCTGGCAACACTACTCCGCTTCCGACCCTACCGACTAGCTTTAATTGGGAACGGAACCCAAGCCTTTCTGCAGTTGTGTCTGGATAAAAATGACAGAGACTTAACGAGATTTCTATGGTTTGAAATGGAGAGAGGGGAAAACGGAGATTGGAAGATAACTGACAACACTACAGTATACAGATTCGCACGCTTGCCGTTTGGACTTAAATGCAGCCCATTCCTTTTATCAGCTACATTACGTGATATGGCTTCAAGATTTTGTGACAAGTATCCCTTGGCTACAAAACTGCTAGAGCAAGGGACCTTCATGGTTGATTTCACAGCCAGTATAGAAAGACGACAACGAAATCATTGCTGTGTACTACGAGATAACAGGGCTTCTCCGTGAGATACAAATGCCGATGTCAAAGTGGGCGACCAATTCAGCACAGTTAAAGGATATATGGAGAGCCGAAGGGCGCGAGGAGAAGAGGGAGGGGAGACACGAGTTTTGGATGTTAACTGAAACATGTACACGGACTGTCTTCTTTTCGAACCTAAAGACATCATTGGAACGCTACCAGAAGAGCCGGCAACGAAGAGACAGGTACTACAAGCTACAGCAAGATTTTATGATCCGCTTGGTTTCCTGTCCTCAATATCGATTACAGGAAAAATCCTGTTCTAGGATACTTGGTGTAGAGGGATAGCATGGGACGATCTCCTACCCATAGACCTAGCAAGAAGGTGGCAAATCTGGATTTCCAGCCTCATTCACTTGTCAGCCATTCAAATTCCTCGATGCATAGGATCTTCTACAACGCCAGAGAACTATCAAGTGCATGTATTCTGTGACGCTTCGGAGAGGGCTTATGGTGCCGTACTTTATCTCAGAGTAGTGGAGAGTGATACAGTCTCGGTACACTTGGTTTGTAGCAAGAACAGACTGCCACCTATCAAGCGAGTGACCCTCCCTAGACTTGAACTCCTTTCAGCTCTAGTGGGTATACGTCTTCAAGTATTTATGTCAATCTACAGGATATGATATCACGAGGGCAACACTATGGAGTGATTCCATGGTGACACTAAGCTGGATTCACAACGATCCAAATAGTTGGAACCCATTCGTCTCTAATCGTGTCACTGAAATCCAGCAGAGCTCCAATCCTGCACAATGGCGACATTGTCCAGGTGAAGACAATCCGGCAGATATACTATCACGGGGATGTTAGCGAAAGAGTTGCAGAGCTCACGATGGCGGCACTCATCACAATGGCTCTTGGCCTCAACACTCGGTGTCAGACACCACCCCACTCCCAGAGGCACGAAAGAACGGCCAAGTATTAACAATTATCACATGGGAAAGTCCCATAAATGCCAGTCGATTCAGCTCTTATGGGAAGATGATTCGGGTCACGGGTTGGATTCTACGGTTTATGAAGAATGTTCGAAGCACGGAGAAACACGACGGTGAATTAACTGCCACGGAGCTGGAGACTGCGAAACAGCATTGGATTTACATTGTACAACTGGGAATCTTTGGTGCAGAACACGCATGTCTACGACATAAAAGGAATCTCCCATCTAAGTCCAAAATTGCACGCTACAATCCCTTCCTGGAGGGAGATCTCATCAGACTGGGGGAACGCCTGGATCATGCAGACCTGACATCTCAAGAGAATCATCCACTCCTCCTCGACGGATCCCATCAATTCACAAAGCTGTTGATCAAGCAGACGCATATTCATCTACAGCATCTGGGAGTAAGAATTGTGCTGTGCGAAGTACGCTTGCAGTACTGGATCTTAAAGGCACGCCAGTCCATTAAGAAAGTCATTCACGCTTGCCTCCCTTGAAAAATCGCCAACAACCACCATGGAGACGAAATTGAAGCGCCCCTACCTGTAGATCGCATACAAGCCACTAAACCTTTCACGGTCACAGGAGTGGACTTTGTCGGTCCACTGTATGTCAGGGTGGGGAGCATGTTACAGAAATCGTATATTGTACTGTTCACTTGCGCCACTACAAGGGCTTTGCACCTGGAATTAACATCAGACATGAGTACTGAAAAATTCATCATGTCGTTCAGACGCTTCTCCAGCAGACACGGATTACCTCACACCATCTACTCGGGCAATGCGAAGACCTTTCAAGCGGCGAGCAGAGAGCTGGCGGAACTTTCTCGTATCTTCACGGACCCACGTACGAGCCAGCATTTCGCCCACAGCGGTGTATCCTGGAAGTTTATTGTTCCACGGGAGGCTTGGTGGGGAGGCTGGTGGGAACGAATGGTGGGAACAACAAAACGATGCTTGAGAAAAGTGTTGGGCACGTCTCAAGTGGACGAGGAAACTCTGATAACAATACTGGCAGAAATAGAAGCCGCCATCAACAGCAGACCAATTACACAAGACGGTCCCAACGTACTGACACCAAACCACTTCATGAATGGGGGACTTAACATTACCCAACGGTCCAGAACCTAGCGTCTACACAGATCTGAGAAAAGAAGCAAGACTAAAGGCAAAGATGCAAGACGACTTCTGGAAGAGGTGGAAGAAGGAGTACCTTCTCGCCCTAAGAAGTTTCCACGAGGTGCGGCAACCAGACAGAAGATCGACGAAGTGCCGGAAGGGGGATGTCGTCCTGCTTCAAGACGATCTGCGTCCACGTACCATTGGAGATCGACCAGGGTGGGGAGGTTGTGGAGGATTAACGATGCCTTTATTTTCTCTGTGTGTGAATTCTTTGTATCTTCTTTGACGTCACTAGGTGTTTCTCTTGGTACGAAGTGAAGTGCAATAAAGAAAACTTGTTTACATATACGACATGCTCTACTCGTATGTACGAGTTTCCTCGTTCGACCAGCCAGGGACTGACCTTATCTCTTACAGGCAATATCCACAGCTCGTTTACTAGGCAGCCGTAATTGCACACACAGTAGAAGAACACTCAGTAATTAAGACACACTTGTCAGTCTAGAATGCACCAGATCGTTTCTCCTCTCATCTGTTGGTTGCAGTAACGCTTTTTTATTATGTAACTTGCTCCAAGATGCAATGCCGCCGCCCCACGATTGTGTGATCCTTCATTCACATTGTAAATGGAATGAAGTACTGAAAAAAGGAAAGAATACGCCCAATGGTTTGATTACAGTAGATGATCAATATACTCTCCTCCTACAGTTCACAACGGTGTAGTAGTGACCTTTGGACTCTGCTCGGCATGTGTAGTGTGTAGCGAACGACCTAGAAAGCTGCCTGTGTTCTTGGTGCAAGTTCATCTTCTCTTTCTATGGGGTTCGCGTAGTAATCAATTTGTGCAGAACAAACTGTACATTGCTTACTAGGGCTGGGAAGCGGGTATGAGAAACGAATGAGAACTGGGTTCGAAACCCAATATCATCCGGGAGATAGTAGGTTCGAATCCCACTATCGGCAGCCCTGAAAATGGTTTTCCGTGGTTTCCCATTTTCACACCAGGCAAATGCTGGGGCTGTACCTTAATTAAGGCCACGGCCGCTTCCTTCCAACTCCTAGGCCTTTCCTATCCCATCGTCGCCATAAGACCTATCTGTGTCGGTGCGACGTAAAGCCCCTAGCAAAAAAAAGAAAAAAAAACCAATATCGACAGCCCTGAATATGATTTACCGTGGTTTCCCATTTTCCTTCCAGCCAAATAATGGGGTTGTACCTTAATTAAGGCCACGGCCGTTTACTTCCCACTCTTAGGCCTTTTTTATCCTATCGTCACCATAAGACGTATCTGTGTCGGTGCAACGTAAAGCAAACAAATAATAATAATAATAATAATAATAATAATGCCGCCTCTGTGGTGTAGTGGTTAGCGTGATTAGCTGCCACCCCCGGAGGTCCGGGTTCGATTCCCGGCTCTGCCACGAAATTTGAAAAGTGGTACGAGGGCTGGAACGGGGTCCACTCAGCCTCGGGAGGTCAACTGAGTAGAGGCGGGTTCGATTCCCACCTCAGCCATTCTCGAAGTGGTTTTCCGTGGTTTCCCACTTCAACTCCAGGCAAATGCCGGGATGGTACCTATCTTAAGGCCACGGCCGCTTCCTTCCCTCATCCTTGCCTATCCCTTCCAATCTTCCCATCCCCCTACTAGGCCCCTGTTCACTATAGCAGGTGAGGCCGCCTGGGCGAGGTACTGGTCATACTCCCCAGTTGTATCCCCCGACCAAGAGTCTGAAGCTCCAGGACACTGCCCTTGCTGCGGTAGAGGTGGGATCCCTCGCTCAGTCCGAGGGAAAAGCCGAACCTGGAGGGTAAACAGATGATGAATAATAATAATAATAATAATAATAATAATAATAATAATAATAATAATAATAATAATAATAATAGACCATAGAAAACCGATCTCAGTACCCACAGGCCATCCTACAGGGAGGTTTCCCACTGTCCCTCACAAGCAAAACGAATACAGGGACCACAAGACCTATGTGGACGGATGGAAGGAAGCAGGCAGACAGCCAGAAAATGAAAGCATACTGGGCCAAGAAAAATAAGAAGACCATAGCGAAGAATTAAGACGATCCCCGTAGTCCCTAGTACGCCAAAACGACCCCCACCCAATAATAATAATAGTAATAATAATGAAAATGAAAACCTACAACCTTTTTTCCAGTCATTGACCGTGTCAGGGATGGAATGAATGAAGCAGATATAGGCCATTAGTACGATGGGGTCGCCACTCCCAAAGTAATTTATTAATGACTGATAGATGCTATGAAATGAGAATGGAGAGTGTTGCTGGATGAAAGATGACAGGGAAAACCGGAGTACCCGGAGAAAAACCTGTCCCGCCTCCGCTTTGTCCAGCACAAATCTCGCATGGAGTGACCGGAATTTGAACCAAGGTATCCAGCGGTGAGAGGCCGACGTGATACCGTCTGAGCCACGGAGGCTAGTAATAATATCAATCCATATTCTAATTAACACTCTAATCCCGTTCCTTCATGTTCTATTTATAACAGATTTACAGCCCTATCTCGAGTATCTGGCCTTAGTCTTGCCTGCATGTATTTCATGATCTTGCAATTTTGTGTGAACATATTCCTAATTACAAACAATGACTTACTACGATTACTAGGCTTATATCATTCTTTGTTTATCATTCTGAAGTTTCTATAACCTTTCTCATCCTGAATTAATACATGTTTATTCCTATTCATAGATGTCCTTCTAGGCGCGAAGGTTTCTTTACATCTCAGCAAGTGAAATTCTTCCCCGTTCCTCCACAGAGAAGGCAACTTAACGAATCCTCTTTCCTGATCCGTCCCTTATTCTTTATAAATTCCCATCATCCAACAAATTATACTGCTTGTTCCTCTTCTTTTTACAATGGTTATGTTCATACCCTGACTTACTCTATTGAATTCTGACACGGACACTGCTCCTACATTCGGACACCAACCATTGTCTTTTTATATCCCTTTTACTCGTATAATGATTTGCTTATTCAGTGATACCTCGGCTATCTCGAGGTCTTTCTGCCAATAATTTCCGAATACCAACCTCTCTAATATACTTTTCTCTTTGCTGTACTGGCAAGGCAGTGTGTGTGATCCGTGACTTGTCATGAAATAAGAACAAAGGTACCGTTTTTGGAACTCACGAATACTAATCAGAGCTAGTTCCACTTATCGATCTCTTAAAACTGAATAAGGTGACAGAAGTTTCTCTGAGACAAAGACTCAATTCAGGAACATAAACACAAGGTGTAAAATAAAAGTGTCCGAAAATGGTTAAACTAGTTATTTTTCAAGTCTTATAAAACTTAACTCTAATCGAGCTTCTTTCAGAAAATTACATTTTAAAAGTGATGAGAAGCGTTCTCACTTTTATGAGTTTTGCTCTGAATAGAGGGAGTGATTTCTGGAAGTGGAAGTTGTGCTCTTATTAGAATTCCAACCAGCATAGTTCTATAATTGAATGTACTAACCGTGCCGCCATCAAAGAGTTCAAGTTAACCACTGTGTGGCAAATGGGTAATGTTCCTCAGTATTACAACTTCTTGCTTCAAGTTACTAGAACTCGGATTATATCTCTCAATGTTTTGGAACAAGTACTTAAACTCAAGACGGCAACGAAGCAACACGTTACGTTCAACGAATTAATTCAGATATATTCATAAAAGGAACCATATTTTAAGATAAAATCTGAGGCAGCAGAAGAAAGAGCTATCGTTATATTAGAAATCTCATTCGCAAGAATGATCGCACCGAGCTCGATAGCTGCAGTCGCTTAAGTGCGGCCAGTATCCAGTAATCGGGAGATAGTGGGTTCGAACCCCACTATCGGCAGACCTGAAGATGGTTTTCCGTGGTTTCCCATTTTCACACCAGGCAAATGTTGGGACTGTACCTTAATTAAGGCCACGGCCGCTTACTTCCCATTCCTAGGCCTTTTCTCTCTCATCGTCACCTTAAGACATATCTGTGTCGGTGCGACGTAAAGCCACTAGCAAAAAGAATTATCGCCAGTTTTATATATACAGGGTGAAGCGTAATTCGCGCACTCGGGCGTCGCAGCGCGACTCCTCACATGCCAGCAATAAAAAAATGTCTCTTACAAAATTTCGTCTTGCGAGTATATCCGGTAGAAAGCAGACGTTGAAGAGTAGCGATCTGGCAACACTGTAACCATATGTACGGTAACTACCACTGTCAGCACATTCACGTCGTGCTGTACAGTTGGTGCAGTGGGTAGAGTTTTTGGTTGACATCCAGGAGGTCGATGGTTCGATCCTGGGTTGAGGCGCATTTTTTATTTGCTAATTTCCATCTGACATTACCTACTGTAATACAGTAACACACCGTTTCTGAGGTCACATGTATCCTACATTTACAACATTTTGTAACGCTGAAACAACAAATACCTGGTTTGAATAATAAGAAATAGACAGCTGAAACAAACACGTTTCACATCTAGTAGATGAAGTGGTGCGAATAAATTCACGCTCATGACGTGGAAAGGGCGCCTTTCAAAGCTTACCAATGAAAACGATTGTTCGTCCATTTCTAGGATCGTAATATGTAAGTGCAAATGGTTTCTAGAGGACCCACTGCAATCGCTGTTGACAATTAAGATGCCAGATACCATACCACCTGGACTACATTTACGAAAGAAAAAACATACACCTCAACCCAGGATCGACCACACGACCTCCTGCATGGTAACCCTAAACTCTATCCACTGCACCAACTGTACAGTACGACTAACTTCTGCTGACAGAGGTAGTTACAATACATGTTGTTACAGTGTTACCATATTGCTACTCTTCAACGTCGTTTTTCGGCCGGATATACTCGCAAGGCCGCCTCCGTGGTGTAGTGGTTAGCGTGATTAGCTGCCACCCCCGGAGGCCCGGGTTCGATTCCCGGCTCTGCCACGAAATTTGAAAAGTGGTACGGGGGCTGGAACTGGGTCCACTTAGCCTCGGGAGGTGAACTGAGTAGAGGTGGGTTCGATTCCCACCTCAGCCATCCTCGAAGTGGTTTTCCGTGGTTTCCCACTTCTCCTCCAGGCGAATGCCGGGATGGTACCTAACATAAGGCCACGGCCGCTTCCTTCCCTCTTCCTTGCCTATCCCTTCCAATCTTCCCATCCCTCCACAAGGCCCCTGTTCAGCATAGCAGGTGAGGCCGCCTGGGCGAGGTACTGGTCATACTCCCCAGTTGTATCCCCCGACCAAGAGTCTGAAGCTCCGGGACACTGCCCTTGAGGCGGTAGAGGTGGGATCCCTCGCTAAGTCCGAGGGAAAAACCGAACCTGGAGGGTAAACAGATGATGATGATGATGATGATGATGATATACTCGCAAGACGAAATTTTGTAAGAGACATTTTTTTATTGCTGGCATGTGAGGAGTCGCGCTGCGACGCCCGAGTGCGCGAATTACGCTTCACTCTGTATATATATAATATTTTTTTATTATTCAAAGCTGATTACTTGATACTTTTTCGAGACCTCGATGCCAAATTCTACATTGCATCGTGTATAATGTTCAACATAATGAGAATTTCACTATTCTCTGGACTAAAACCCGAATCCCCTTCTTTATCCAGAAATATAAAAGAGCGTTTATGCGTAAGTTATTTTCATTAACTCTTACTTCAACAACGAACACTCAGAAAAGCAGGAAGCATCCAGCTCTTCTTTCATTTTACAGTTTATTCATACATTCCAGGCCACATAATTGTCTTCTTGATGCAATTCTTATCAACATTTATAGAGTCTAGTGAGTATTTTCTTAAAAACTAGAATTTTAATATGCATTCAAATGTTAGTGTGAAGAATTGGAACAACACTTCAATTACTAGGAGTCTGTTTCTAGAGGTGTATTGTGTCTACCATTTATCCAAATGCCCTAGGTTTGGTCCCCTGCTCGTGCAAGATTTTAGAGCTAAACTGATTTGGAACAGGGTTCAAATAAGGAACCGTATGTATGAGAGGCAGTGGACAGAGTCCGAAAACACAAACCATACGGCTGAGTAAATCACCACTCTGATACTGTAACACTCCCCCATCTGTTGGTCGTATTTCTGGGCAGCAGTCACCCTGGTATGTCACCGGTCGCATGTTTAACGGACCGGTCGCATGTTTGACGGAACTAAAAGCTTCGTGTGGGGAAGTATACTACAGTACAATACCTAGCAAGATATATTTCCGCATGCAAGAACTAAACACTTAATTTCATCATCATCATCATCATCTGTTTACCCTCCAGGTTCGGTTTTTCCCTCGGACACAGCGAGGGATCCCACCTCTACCGCCTCAAGGGCAGTGTCCTGGAGCGTCAGACTCTTGGTCGGGGGATACAACTGGGGAGTATGACCAGTACCTCGCCCAGGCGGCCTCACCTGCTATGCTGAACAGGGGCCTTGTGGAGGGATGGGAAGATTGGAAGGGATAGGCAAGGAAGAGGGAAGGAAGCGGCCGTGGCCTTCAGTTAGGTACCATCCCGGCATTCGCCTGGAGGAGAAGTGGGAAACCACGGAAAACCACTTCCAGGATGGCTGAGGTGGGAATCGAACCCACCTCTACTCAGGTGACCTCCCGAGGCTGAGTGGACCCCGTTCCAGACCTCGTACCACTTTTCAAATTTCGTGGCAGAGCCGGGAATCGAACCCGGGCCTCCGGGGGTGGCAGCTAATCACGCTAACCACTACACCACAGAGGCGGACAACACTTAATTTAAGTATCAAAATAATCAAATGAACAAAGCAACGATCTTCTAAAACAACTGCTAAATAAAATATATCATCGTGTCGCATCAAAATACCGTTATGTGACAATGTTGAGGGGAAAAATACTAACACATGTAACACTTAGAACAGGTCCTCTCAGAGTGCATGCGCCGGTGCATTGCGCGGTGCAAGATGCATAAGACGACTTTGCTAGATTGACCAGCGTGCAGACCCCTCACTCCTCGAGTTTAAGCAATAGCGCTGTCTCTCTCTTTCCCTACGCCTCTCTTGCTCGCTCCGCCTGTTTCCCCCTTCCACACTCGTTCTACATGGCTCATCATCCGAGCCGAGTTGAGCCGAGCTTAGCTGAGTCGCCCTACGACAGAACGCTGGTCCGAACCTAGCCGAGTAGGACCGATGCACGGTGCACAGAACCTCTACGCCTCGTTTCTCACGCGGGAGTTTTTGGACGTTTGAGAAGCCCTGACTTAGAACGAAAGTTCGTTGATGTAGTTCATACAATACTGAACCTTAGGTGACAGAATCTTTATGGTCAGAGTTCTGAGCTGAAATATTATTACATAGCGGCTTTTTTAGTTTTCTAGATTGTTCAAAAACTATACCTATGTGTATATTCTCATTTACACTCCGGCTGGATGCGAAGTTTGTTGATTGTCGCTAAAGTGCGTGAGGTCTAAAATTACAAAATAAAGGGTGGGAGTATATACACGCTCATACAAGTCTCGTAGTATTGATGCCAAGTGTAATGGACCAGACTAGCATAACGTGTAAACAATTTACTAAACCCATGGGTAAATTGTGAAAATATCGAGCTTGGTTAGTAGGTATTATTATTATTATTATTATTATTATTAGGCTATTATTATTATTATTATTATTATTATTATTATTATTATTATTATTATTATTATTATTAGGCTATTATTATTATTATTATTATTATTATTATTATTATTATTATTATTATTATTATTATTATTATTATTATTATTATTTGTGAGGTGTGGCTATGAAGTTTTTAAGTCTATTAGTATTATTAATATTATTATTTACGAACGGACTTTATTTCGTATAAATCGTGGTCGTATTATTTGTGTATTGTATTTGGGGGCTGTCACACAGGAACGATCGTCAGCGATCAACTACAAACGTGTCCGTTTTTCAGTCGCAGTCGTTCGAAAATGGCGGACGTAACACAGTAGTATTTTGATGAAATCGAAACATTAATTTGCCTAGTGTATGAAAACAAAGTGGTGTATAATCCTAGACTTCCTGGATATAGTAATAGGGAGACCGTGAAATTTGTATGGCATTCTAGAGCGTCGAGAATCGGGACGAAAACTGGTAGGCCTAAGTAATTATTAGTTTTATCTTGGATTAATTATTGATAAAATATATTATACGGAATAGATTGGTAAAGAAAGTTACACTAAGAGAAGTAGTAATTATCATTCTTGTAACTTAATTGAAGAAATGTTTGGAAAACATAAACAGTGCTTTCCTAACCTCCATCTCGTACCTAATGAAATTAATACCATTGTCCGCTTTAATGACAAATAAGTGTAGGCCTGTGCAATGAGTAGGCCTACTACATGTATATTTTCTTTGTCACAATATTCTAATTCATTATTTCAGGAAATGTTATGCCAAAATATGGCAAATTCTGAGGGCTAGGTATCGAATTTGGAGAGATAACATCCTCCCTCTCCTCCCAGGTTCTGCTATACAGGAAACAAAGAATGGGTCTACTTCAATGCCCTCAACTTTCTGGAACCCTTCATTGCTGGAAAAAGGTACAATTCTGTAATATTTACTTTTAAAATTAGACCTACACTACAGACCAGTGTTCTAGTTGGGAAAGAGTGAGGGGAAGATTCAGTTTTCTGGCCATAATTTCTACCCATCTGTTCATTAATGTATCAGATATAACTGAAAGTAATATAATATGATCTAACCTAACAATATCTTACTAAAATAATTATTGAAACCAACAATTTCTTAAACAGAAGGCTTGTGTGCAGACTAAAATATACCTCCAATTTAGAAGAACTGCATTAATATGTTGTTCTTTTCTTTTTTTCAGTTCTATATCAAACACATCTGTGCAAGTGGCACTTGGTGTATGAGAGCCTTTTCACCAAGCTGAAATAGAGGATGAGGAGGCAGAAATAATTTGTGTTGGAGGGGTCTAACTCCTGCAGTTCAGAAATTATTGAAGGGACTTCAACTTCCAGTCCAGTGACTTCTGCTTCTACAAACATCTCTTCCAGCAGTTAAAAATAAAAGAAACAGAAATGTGAAAGTGACAGTGATGTGTTAAGTAAATATTTAGAAATGATGCTGAAAAGTTAAAAGAAAACATAATCAATGTTATTTTTAGTGTCTTCATGATGACGTGGAAAGAGTGAGTGAACTATGTCGAAGGATTTTCAGAGTTAAAATTCAGGAACTGTTGTATACAAGATAGAATCTAATAAAATTTATGCCCTTGAGAAATGTTCTACTTTTCAAATTAAATCAGTTTTCCTTGGTAGGCCTACTTATCTATCAATATTTATTGGAATCTTCAGTGAGTGATGTGCATTAGCACCTGATGGGAAAGTAACCTTAACTCCAATTTTCATTAATTATTAGCATTTTACAACATCTTAATTTTTATATTTTTTGAAGTAAAACATGTATGGTTTACAAAAAAGGACTATTTTGAAATACAGGTAGTATAGGTTGTACAACACAGGTGGTCTGAAACCAGACCAGCATATTGATAGCTCTGTCCAAGAGCTGACTTCCTTCTTACGGTATTTTGTTGATCGCAACTGCAAACTCACTGTACTAGGTTTGTATAGCACAAGTGGTCTGAAACCAGATCAGTGTAAAGACATGAGTAGTTTTGTCCAGGAGTTGACTGCCTTCTTACAGAATGCTGTTGATCGCAACTGCAAGCTCATTGCATTAGGTTTACTGCATCTATATTCAATGTTGCTTACCATACTGCCATCCTGGAAGAATACACATCTTGAATACCTATTTGAAATTATCTACCTGTTCCAGTTTTGTATTCCCAACCTGACGTACAGTTCTCTTTTAGGTGTCTTCCCTACTGCCATCACTTTAGTCTTGAAACGACTAATTTTCATGTCATATTCACTGCATCCTTTTTGAAGTTGCAAGATATTAGATTGCACAGTTTCAGTAGACCAAGTCGTTTGCATAGGACAAACTTCTTACTACAGTTATACCTGACAGAATCCCTCCCTGCCACCTTATACCTTTGTAACTTAGGTAGCCTTTACCTCCTCATTCCAAGTACTCTCCTGCCATTGATACCTGTTTGCACCAGCAATCACTAGTTTCATGTCTGTTATTTATAATTTATTTATAACATATAGACCTACTGAGGGCATCAAGGTAGACCCATTATTTTATTTCTTGTGCTGTAGATCCATATAAACAATGAAAAACAAAGGTGAAAAATTCATTTGTAACTATTTTGATAGGTGTTTCTACCAAAGTTTTGTAGATTTTAATCTACAAAATAAAAAACTTCATTTTGTGTGATGTGATGTTAAGTGGATATGATGGCAGAAAATATACATATTTATAAAACATATATTCATATGATAGTTATATGCTTGTAATAAAAGATTGAGTAGATGAATTATCCTGTAAGTTAATCCAAGTTCTTACAAGAGCCAGGATTTTTTGCATAAAAGACAGTACAGAAATTCAGCAACATGCTTATCATGAAAGCAATATGCTACTATTCTGAACATGGCACAATAACAAAGAAAAGGAGAGGCAACAAGAGATTTGCAGAGGATCATGAGGTAGAGAAACAGTGTAAGAAACTGCATTGCTTTTCTTATTTTCACAATATTCAGGACATATATGCATTTTTCTTTCTTTCAAAATTATTTACAGGATTGTAATGAAACTTGACATACTATTTATACATTAGGTAATGTAAATTTTGACTGAAAGCATTTCTTGATATGTCTATTATTTTGGTAGGTGGGGTCTCACCAAGTGGCATGAAAAAAAAAGCTGTTAACCTCCATTTAATAAACACCTCAATTTATCATTTGAAAAGACAGTAATTATGTCCCAAGAACCAATATCATTAAAACAAATAAGCATAAATGGTATCAGTCTTATATTTTAAGTACAATGAGCTACTGTTGTGAGGCTTTTGTTGGAATTTTCACCCTGTCAAGAATTCTGGCTGTAGTGCTCTATGAATGGCATCACATATAATAGGAACAAATCCACTCTTGTATTCCGAGCAATCCTAAATCTGCAAGATGCAGACATGTAT
The DNA here is from genome assembly GCF_040414725.1 of Anabrus simplex. Taxonomy (NCBI): domain Eukaryota; kingdom Metazoa; phylum Arthropoda; class Insecta; order Orthoptera; family Tettigoniidae; genus Anabrus; species Anabrus simplex. Next base: position 114,338,804 of record NC_090269.1, on the reverse strand, counting down.
GAGTCACCAATGTCAAGAAACCTATAGGCCTAAATAAATATATTTCCACTGTTATGTAATACCTTCAAATTATGAATTCAAATCGATGTACATAAATGCATCCATTGTTTTCAGTCCTTTTTTATCAATATTGTATTAGAATCCTGTAGAATGCAAAGAAATTTACCTGCCACTAATCTTTTATTTAATATATTTTGACACTGACTTTATTGTTTCGGAGGTGAATATCGCTTCTGACTTTAAAACTTAAAATATCGTTGTGAATATTGAATTTAACGATAGTGTCACCCTTTCCTCAGCACTTATACTTTACCTGCAATTTGTTTGCCTGATGTCCATTAGTGACTTCATATTTTCCTCTAATTCCCTATACCGTAACTATTGATGGGCATTCGGGTTCTAGTTCCTGAATTTTTCTTTGTCATTCCACAACGAAGGCACACGTTGGTGAAATTCTCCATGGCTCCTTACCTTGTCCACTGCGATCGTCTGGTTCTTTCCTTTCTCCTAATATATTCATACGTTAGAATCATATCTTCACCCGAATTATCGCTTTCACAACACATTCTTTTCCGCTCGTGAATATGAATACGTCTGTAGCCTGTACGGTACTGGGCGGGAGTATCAGCTGTTTCCGTGCAGTCGATCCCTCTCGATCAATGACCAGTGTGACAAGGTAAATGAATTTAGTCGTTAGTACTCGATGCCAGTTGGTTGCTCTTGATCGTTCGATGCTTTGTGTGACAGCGGGCTATGACCTGTATTGTGTAACAAAACATGTGAGGTTATGTCACGATACATCTACTGTATGTATATTAATAAGAGTTTATTTACTGTAAGAACACGTAATTAATAGTATATAATTTATTATTACCAGTAAATGTGATGTAAAAATCCAGTGTAATCTTGTGCAGCACAGGGTAATAGTCCAGAACAACTCGTCTTTGTCACTAGAGCTTTATAGAATGTTCCATTTATTTCTACATAGGTTACTGGAGACTCGAGAAAATACGAGAAAACATGTGTCATTTTTTTTCTCAAGAAGCCTGGCCAGGCAAGGTATATAAAAGAGTCTTGGGAGTTGAGTTGTTAGCGAGACTTGTTAGTGAAAGTCGTTAGTCAAGTGTGTGAACTCATATTGTGATTTTGTTGTGTTGGTAACTGGTTGACATGTTAATGTGGCATTATTATTATTATTATTATTATTATTATTATTATTATTATTATTATTATTATTGTTATTATTCGAGTCAGTTCAAAATGGCAGTTTATTAGTGTGTGCGTATAATTTGTAAATAAAAGAGTGTTCGCAATTGACGGCATCTCCTGTGTACGTCTTCGTAGTTACGACAGTATGTGGGTAGCAGGCTCGCCTTTTACTTGGAGACGAGTTCAATACCCGACGTGTTCAGGGATTGTCGGTATAGAATAGGTTTCGATCAGCCTTGTGAGACTAACTTATGAACTATCTCTTAAGAGACACAGAGGACTCAGACAGCACCATTCAGAATGTCGTCACACTGCCCATGTGGCACTCCAGTATATGCAGGCTAACTGGCTGGACAACAGTCGCCTTGAAAATTAGGGTTGTAATATGCCAATGAAGGTATTCGAACTCAGCATTTTCTGAATGTAACCTTACAATTATACAGTCCGTACTGCGAAGCCAACTCGTTGTATTGTCTGGTGGAGTGGTTATGGTGCACGAGAGTGAGTGAGTAAAACTGGGTGTGGGTGGCCCACACGTCCCGCTGACCGCTTACAGTACTGCTCCAGCAGAGCATGGGCATGTTTGTGCGTCACATGGCTGTCTCATGTTATCTTAAGCCTGAGTAGTCACAGAGCCAATTTCTATCGAAGGACACATCGATTGTAATATTGTACTTTATAAAGATAGAGTAAGTGGAACAAAATAACGGCCCGGATTTCAAGAGATACCTAAGCGTGTGCTGCCGGCCCCGCAGTGTAAGGGTAGCGTGCCTGCATCTTACCCGCAGGCCCCGCGTTCGTTTTAAGGCCAGCTCAGGGATTTTTCCCTGCATCTGAGGGTTGGTTCGAGGTCCACTCAGCCTACGTGATTACAATTGAGGAGCTATCTGACGGTGAGATAGCGGCCCCGATCTATAAAACCAAGAATAACGGCCGAGAGGATCCGTTCGTGCTGACCACACGACACCTCGTAATCTGCAGGCCTTCGGGCTGGGCAGCGGTCGCTTGGTAGGCCATGCCCTTCGGGGCTGTTGCACCATGGGGATTTGCTAACCGTGTGCTAAAGTAAATTAATCACTCAGTGTACAGTTCTCGTATTTATATCTTGAACTTGATCAGTTTATTGCAGCTAGGAGGTCCTGGAGCCTTTAATGTATATGATGTCAGAAAACGTACTTTATAAGTTAACATCATGCCATTAGACCTGTACAGTAATTGACAGAAAGGAAATAAACTTGATTTATATGAATCACCGGCTCTAGCCCACTTTTTACTTCTAACATGCAACGAAAACTCCACTTCTGTCCTTACGCGCCGCAGTATATCATCAAGTGCGGCTATGGCTTCGGTTATTCTGGCGTTCAAATCAACAAGATTAGCAACAGGTATTTTGAACGTACTGCGCCGATTGCAGAAACGATGACTAGTTTTACGCCATAGGCAACGTCTACGTAAACAACATCTAAATTGAGCACAATCTTCCTTCTCATAAACATTGTTCAGCCGATGTTTAACAAGACATCGCTTCAAGTTTCAATATTGGTTTGAAAATGGAGATAGAAGTATCTTTCATGCAACTCTTTGCCTGTCGCAACCAATGAAATTCGTCGGTGCGCGCGCCGAACGGCAGTCAGTTGTTTGTCTTCCTACACATTACTCAAATATGGCTAAGCATGAGCATGACTTGCCCACATTTAAGAGTATCGCTTTTGGTAGAAATTAAATCTCATAACATTATCGACACTAAAGCGACACGCCACCGTACGAGGAAGTGTAGCTTTGATTATAACGTTGTTACAGTGAGTGTAATCTACTCACAAATTGGTAGCTTCGACGAAGGGAAGATGAGGCAATAGTGATGTGTAACCGAGTGTGTTTTACGGGCCATATAGATTTAGCTTGCATTCTGGAGATCGTAGGTTCGAAGCGCATCATCGGCAGCCCTGAAGACTACTTTCCGTAGTTTCCCTATTTTTACACCAGGCAAATACTAGGGCTGTTATGGCCACGGCTCTTTTTCCCCAGTCCTCCTCTTTAAACAATAATCACCACCATTACCACCACATGCCTCTTCCTATCTGATAGTTGCCGAAAAATACGATTTTATATATATTTATATATTTATACAAACCACACACAACCTACTTTTTAGTTTTCACTATTATGTGGGTTTAATTGGCAGTAAATACAAGTTAATCCCTCCCGGTTGATGTATGTGACAGCCTTCTGACGACTGGGACAAGGTATTCTGAGAGTGGAAGTGACCTACAATTCCATGGAAATTACCCCCTGTGTATAAAAAGTATATCGGTCTCCAAGAATTGTATTCAAGTTGACAGTTACCGGACTGTCCCTTTGTCAGTTTCAAGAAAAAAGTCTCTTGAAAAGCGAAACCTTATTTTAAGGTCTATCTCCCCGTACATGTCAAATAAATTGCTGCGATTCAGCAGCGGGTGACCCATAGAGAGGCCGTCGGACTAACCTTTCTTCGAGAAATCGTCTCTACATGATAATAAAAATTACATGTTTCATGGTACATAACCTCTGATGATGATTCACTCCCCTCATTTGAGGTTAAACATTTAAGGCATTGTTTAACCGTAGACGTCGTCTAAACACAGTTTCTGCAATCGGCCCACTGTCCTTGGCATAAACATGAACCATACCACACACCGGGTCTCTTCCACAGCTATTTTGTTCACATTATGGTCCTGTCACCAGAAATAGAGAAATCAGTTATTCAATACCTGATTTCTTTTTAATTTGGACAAAATCTTTTGGAATTGGTGATTTGTTATCATCATATGCCTAACCGCAAGTCAAGACACCAGTGCTATCTACATCTCCTCCTGTCCTTAGGCTTGATGTTTGGCGCCGAGCTGAATAACTCGGATGGTAGCATGCTGGGCTTTTGTGCCCAACTTGGCAAGTTCAATACTGGCTCAGTCCGGTGGTATTTGAAGGTGCTCAAATACGACAGCCTCATGTCGGTAGACTTACTGGCACGTAAAGGAACCCCATCGAGATAAAATTCCAGCACTCCAGAGTCTCTGAAAACAGTAACAGTAGATAGTGGTACATAACATTATTATTATTATTATTATTATTATTATTATTATTATTATTATTATTATTATTATTATTATTATTATTATACCGGGGGTATACCTTCTCCGGCCAGTTAAACTGCGCGCCTTCTAAAATAAGGCCATCTATATAATTTATCTTGAACTGGTGTACTACAAGATACTTTGGTCTTCAACTCTTACATGACTATCATCGGTTTAAGTGCCTCCTCTGGCGGGATGAACTATAATTAATTCTTAAATGAATGTTTATTTTTGCAGTTGGCAAACCTTAGGTTTTGAAGATTGTTTTGTTCATGTATCAAAGTTGTCAACAGTTCTGCTGGTTCCATCTTCAATAGCAATCAACCCTAGCCAATTAAAAATTGGGGGTGTGTACAGGAATCCAGCCTATCAGTAGCGAGTTCTGGAAGCTTCCCCTAAGAAATACTATAAAATTTGGGCGCTGTAGGGCCGTATTGTCTGAATTGCTCCAGTGTGAGGAGGGTGAATTGACCTGAACCAGGAGGCAGGGGCGCGGTTGGCCTTAGGAAGGCCCAGCAACTGAAGGTAATAGCAGAATTTTCATAGCTATGTGATAGTTCCTGAGCATAGCTTGAGGAAAAGATTTCAACCTCTTTTATTCATGTATATTTCTAAATGTGATGGTTTAAATGTAGAATTCTCTGCAAGACTGAGGACTCTATCCTATTCCCTACTGGGAAATATGTAATGTAAGGGAACATAGTGTGATTACCCTCTGTCGGCTCCCATTCAACTTGGCATAGGGTGACCACAATTTTCAATACTTTTAAATTTCTCTAATTAAAATAAATGGCGTGTGGCCTCCAAAGAGGCCTGGTGCAGGTCTTTGAAGCTGACGCCGTATAGGCGACCTGCGCGTCTATGAGAATGAGGCCCTACATATGATGAATTCTAATGCTGAAGACGACACACACACCCAGCCCCCGAACCATCGGAATTAACCAACGAAGGTTAAAATCCCCGACCCGACCGGGAATCGAACCCGGGACCCGCTGGACCAAAGGCCAGCATGCTAACCATATAGCCATGGAGCCGGACATTTCTCTAATTATATATGGCTTTAATATTACTTACTTAGTCACCCCGGTGTAGAATAGGTTTAGCCTCTGTATAATTGGACCATAAGCCCACTTACGGTTTTAGTTATTTCGATAAGGAGGACAAGAGTTTCGCCTCCTAAATTGTTGCTTATGGCCAGCCATGTTTAACCTTTTCTTTTTACATTAAGGCCATCTAGTACGGGCAATCAGGCCCCTGTTTATTCAGTAATTAGTTCTGGTGTTAGTTCCCTTGAGGGACAGTGAGTATAAACTGTTGAACAATAGATAAGTCCACATCTGGGCTACTTGGTGTAAATACTTTGAGGGCAACCGATAGGTTGTCAGGTGCAATTTAAGTGCGCCATAAGAAATTGATGACTTTGTGAGACTGGACTATGGTGCCTTTTGGAGCTCAGACTCCTATGCTGTATGAATGGTCGGAGCAAAACATGCTCTTTGTAACATATTGTTCCTGTCCAGAGCAACAACGCTATCTTCTATGTAAATCAACCAAACTGTTAACAATTGTAAATTTTGTACCTGATTTTCGGACTTTTCATTCCTTGTTATTGCTAACGCTGACGAACCCATTAATATTGTTATTCATTCAGATTTTCTATTTGTAAATTTTTAAATTTTAAAAAGGAAAGGAATAAAATTTCAAAATTTGTTGTGTTAAGTTCTCCTCTGTCCGCCTCTGTGGTGTAGTGGTTAGCGTGATTAGCTGCCACCCCCGGAGGTACGGGTTCGATTCCCGGCTCTGCCACGAAATTTGAAAAGTGGTACGAAGGCTGGAACGGGGTCCACTCAGCCTCGGGAGATCAACTGAGTAGAGGTGGGTTCGATTCCCACCTCAGCCATCCTGGAAGTGGTTTTCCGTGGTTTCCCACTTCTCCTCCAGGCAAATGCCGGGATGGTACCTAACTTAAGGCCACGGCCGCTTCCTTCCCTCTTCCTTGTCTATCCCTTCCAATCTTCCCCATCCCCCGCAAGGCCCCTGTTCAGCATAGCAGGTGAGGCCGCCTGGGCGAGGTACTGGTCATTCTCCCCAGTTGTATCCCCCGACCATGAGTCTGAAGCTCCAGGACACTGCCCTTGAGGCGGTAGAGGTGGGATCCCTCGCTGAGTCCGAGGGAAAAACCGAACCTGGAGGGTAAACAGATGATGATGATGATGATGAAGTTATCCTCTACTTAATTCTTTGTTCACCCATTCATCCCAGGCTCTTCTTATTCCTCTGCAATCCATGAAAACCCCGGAACATTTTTTTTTTTGCTATTGGCTTTACGTCGCACTGACACAGATAGGTCTTATGGTGACGGTGGGACAGAAAAGGGCTAGGACTGGGAAGGAAGCGGCCGTGGCCTTAATTAAGGTACAGCTCCAGCATTTGCCTGGTGTGAAAATGCGAAACCATGGAAAACCATCTTCAGGGCTGCCGACAGTGGGGTTCGAACCCACTATCTCCCGAACACTGGATACTGGCCGCACTTAAGCGACTGCATCTATCGAGCCCTATACGACTCCTCTGTCATACTTTCAAGATCTTTGAACGTGTACTTGACAGCAGACTCAGATGTATTGTCTCTGTAACACCAAACCAGTGTGGATTTGTTAAGGGATGCAGTACCATCGATGCTATCCATGCCACACGCCTCTTGATGGAAAAGCACAGAGAGAGACAGAAGAGTGTACACATGGCATTTCTAGACCTAGAAAAGGCTTTTGACCGTATCCCACACGAACTTATTTCGCGAGCTCTTCGCTGTCATGGCGTCCCTGAAGAGTATGTAAGCTGGGTGCAACTTCTGTATCCCAATTCCACTAGTGTCGTCCGGAGTCCTGCTGGAATCTCTCCGCCTTTCGATATCACTGTGGGTGTTCATCAAGGTTCTGCCCTTTCACCATTGCTATTCATCCTCTGCATGGATACGGCAACAGCTGACATACAGACTTCACATCCCTGGACCCTTCTTTATGCCGATGATGTGGTACTTGCTCAAGAAACCCGTCCTGAACTCCAGCATCAGGTTCAAACGTGGAAGGACAGACTGGCTGAAAATGGACTGCACCTCAATATCCAGAAGACAGAATACCTGGAATGTGGCCCCCAAACCAGAGGTGCCATAAGTATCAGTGAAGAAGACCTGCAGAAGACCATGCAATTTAAGTACTTGGGATCCGTCGTCACCTCAAACTGTGACACCACTCCTGATACTCGGATGAGGGTAAATGCAGCTTGGCTCAAGTGGAGACAGGTCACTGGAGTCCTCGGTGATAAAAATATGCCTCAATATCTAAAGGCAAAAGTTTATAAGAGTGTGGTACGGCCAGCAGCGATCTATGGGACTGAATGTCGCCCCATGACGAAACAACAGGAGCAAATGTTGACAAGCATGGAGATGAAGATGCTTCGATGGTCCATGGGGCTGACCCGATGTGACCACATAAGAAACACGGACGTCCGGCAAAGGTTTGGTGTCGCGCCCATCATAGACAAAGTGAGGGAAGCCCGTCTCCTCTGGTACGGCCACGTCATGAGAAAACAGGACGACTCAGTTGCCAAAACAGCGCTCCACATCAACCCAGAGGGAACAAGACCACGAGGAAGACCGGCAAAGAGATGGACTGACAACATCAGGGCAGACATGCACAGTGTTGGCTTAACACCAGAAGATGTCAACGACAGACAGAAATGGAGGAGATGTAGCAAAGCAGCAGACCCTGCAAGCCGGGATTAATGCTAAGAAAGAGAGAGATTATTATTATTATTATTATTATTATTATTATTATTATTATTATTATTATTATTATTATTATTATTATTATTATTATTTGGTCGTCGAATATGTTCCATTCTTCCCTTCGTTCACCACTGTTATTTTTCTCCACCTACCGTATCTTCGAGAGCTGTTGATAGATGCCCTTTCCCCTCTCATAACATGGACCTATCTACTGTAACTGTCTTTCCTCTTTAAAACGGTATTCACGAGAGTTCGGCATTATTTGACTCTTCTTCTATGCTTAGTTTTATTACTCAGTTCACACACTGTGTTCTTTCCATTCTGCGCCAAACCCGCATTTCAAAAGCTTATATTCTAACCTTATATTCGTTCTTCAGATTCCATGTTTCACCACCGTACAAAAGAACATTCCATATGAATCATATCGTTACTCTTCCTCTTACGATTAGTTTTTGCTAATTTCACTCCATAACAAGTGCATATTTTGTTAAATGCCACGGCTATTATTGTTCTAATCACTTTCTCACTTGTCCAGTTTTCGTTTAGCATACTAGCCAAATATCGATACTGCTTAACTTTTTCAATATTTCCTTCCGATATCAAGTAATCTTTTTTCCTCCAAGTGAACTACAAGTAGAGTTGCATGATCTTAAAGTCGTGAAGTTTCTTTAGGAACATTCTATGCATCATAACCTAAATTTCTTTTTCGAACAACTTCTTAAGACCTAAAGATGGCTTAGTTTACTAATTAGAATTATGATAAGAATGTTTTTTTCCTTTCTTTGTATCGACCCTTGGCTGATGGTCAGTGTCGAGATGTACAGTTCAGAAGGGTCCCGGGTCGAGGATTTTAACAGCGATCGATTGATTTCTCTGAATCTAGGACTGATGTTTGTGTTTGTCTCAACAGAGTTCAACTCATGTTCACAGAGCACATTAATGTACTAACAACCTAAAAACAGGCAATCGGGAATACATCCCTCCGCATAGGTTTGGTGTCAGGAAGTACATACGGCCATAAAACTAGGACAAATCCATACCAGTTGCCGACTATAATAAAATGGTGAAAATATTAGAAAGTAGAAGAGGATTTTAGCTGGCAAAACCCGTCTCAGATGTTCATACCCGAAACGGGCAAAATGACAACCCGATAGTCACATCCTATTCTTGCCAGACCCAATACATAGAGAAGTTATCAGAAAATACATTCAGGCTGTAATAATAATAATAATAAAGTCCGCCTATGTGGTGTAGTGGTTAGCGTGATTAGCTGCCAACACCCTGAAGCCCAGGTTCAATTCCTAGCTCTGCCACAAAATTTGAAAAGTGGTACGAGGGCTGGAACGGGATCCACTCAGCCTCGTGAGGTCAAATGAGTATAGTTGGGTTCTATTTCCACCTCAGCCATCATCGAAGTGGTTTTCCGTGGTTTCCCCATTTCTCCTCCAGGCAAATACCGGGATGGTACCTAACTCAAGGCCACGGCCGCTTCCTTCCCTCTTCCTTGTCTATCCCTTCCAATCTTACCATTCCACCACAAGGCCCCTGTTCAGCATAGCAGGTGAGGCCACCTTAGTGAGGTACTGGTCCTCCTCCCCAGTTGTATCCCCCGACCCAATCTCTCACGCTCCAGGACACTGCCCTTGAGGTGGTAGAGGTGGGATCACTCACTCAGTCCGAGGAAAAACCCTCCCTGGAGGGTAAACAGATTAATAATAATAATAATAATAATAAATGGCGTGTGGACTGCGCAGAGGTCCGGAGCAGGTGTTTCTAGCAGACACCCTACAGGCGACGTGCATGCCTGTGAGAATGGGGCCCTACCTAAGATGAATTCTAACGTCGTATAAAACACAGACACTCACTCCTCGAGCCAAAAGAATTAACCAAGGAAAGTTAAAATCTCAGCCCTACCATGAATCGAACCCAGTACCCCTGGATCTAAGGCTAGCATGCTAACAATTTAGCTATGGGGACGGACATTCCGGCCGTAAACTTCTATCATTATTACTATTATATTGGAGTAGAATGTTTAACGGAAGTAGAATCACGTGCTGCCACAAAGGGTATTTTACCTCAATCATCCGGGTTATCCCTTAAAGCGCAATTTGTTGTATTTTAAATATGATGGGCTATTTCCAAAATTAATACATTATCAGGAAAAATTTAAAAATATATTTGTCATTTTTTTATTTGGATCAGTCAAAATGTTAAAAAATTCGAATTTTTCATGTACAGGTGTATGCAGAGCTGTACGATTGCTGCTGCTACTGCCACACATCAATCTTAGGGATGGTGGTTTTCCATTCCCCTGCACTAAAGCGAATGCCGAGAAGTTACTAGTAAAGGCCACGGCCGCCAACCCCCCTCACCTTCACCGAGCATCTCCTTCACCGTAAGAAATCTTCCGGCCTGAGAGACGGCATGACCGTTTAAGAGTCCCACCTCCCCTTCAGGGGATGAATGAAACCATTTTAGAGAACGAGAAAATCTTAGGGACGTCCCTGCTCACGAATTCTCCGAGGTAAACAATATTTTATTTGTTTTACCTTAACTTCAGATGATTAGCAAGAAACATCATAAAATAAATAATGTACATGTTTTGATACACTAGCGACCCCTAGCATGTTCGTCTGCAAAGCATAGTACATACACACTTGTAAAATCAAAGCAGGTATAACAAGCAGGTAAATTCCCCTTTGCACATATGCAATGCTCTGTATTTAAGGGTTATATCCATAAGTTGCCAAAGTGATTCAGCTTGCCGCAAAATTAATAGCCTACCTTTGAATGTATTAGTGTGCCCATTGCATTTTCGGACTACTACAAAATGGCGTCCAGAAAAGGTATAAACTACACAGGCCCAGATTGTATACAAGAGAATCTTGAGATATGAATACACTAGGAGGCCAAGACTAACTTGGGTCGTCTACTTTTAAAAGGCGGTGGAGAACAGAGCAATGTCAGGTGAATTGTTTCAAAAAACAAGGAATTTTTTTTTACTATTAACATAGACACTTGAAAAAATTGAACTCGAGGCGATAGGGAGCAACTCGCTATTACTGCGTTGGAAGAGAGGAATAATCACGACTACAGCGGAATTTCTGAAGAATTACTGCTCCAAAATAAGAAAAGACGGCGATATACTTGCTGTAACACAGTAAAAAATATAAGGACGGCAAAATATAGGAATATTTATTTAAATACGTTTTCCGATAGAGCGGATACGCAAGATTACCAATTCATCGGAACTCATTGCCTAGAAATGATGAAGAAAGTAAAAAATACGAATCATTCCTTAAGAACAAGAATTAAGGAACAAATTGAATTTTCAGAAGATAAATAATTTGAAATAATAGATTCCTACATGACAAGACCGAAGATTCTATACAAATATAGATAATTGATTGGCTATAGCGCGAAGAAAAGCAAATAGAATATTTAAAAAGGGAGAATATTATTCTAACAAATTATAAAAATGAACGCTTACTTGTCGAACTTGTTTAATAATATTGACAGCTGTACCATGAAGAATATGTCTTGCTAAACTCGAGATGGACCAACCTGGAGGGAGACATGGTCCAGCCCGCTGACCATACCTAATGTGAAAGGAGGACTCCAACCGAACCTCAGACCGTGGCCAATTGGACCAGCCATGTGGCGCAGAAAGAGAGTTGCTGACGGCTTACCTGACGAATGACGAGCTAAGTTTTTATTATAAATATTTTAATTCTTAATTTAGCTAGGCATATGCATATAGTATGAAGTATTATAAGTTTGAAATACAGTACTTAGAAGTGCAAGTGATACAGTGAAGTGACGTGTGTTACGTATAATTTGTTGATACTATATTAAGTTAGTATATAATGAGATCGATATCTCGTGGGAATTGGCTATGCTTAAAATAAGTGGATTATCATAGTAATTAAGATTACGGGAATGAAGGTAAAGTATCAAACAGGTGAATATAAAGATTTGCGAATGTTAAATATCAGATGCGGATCTCGTGAAACCATTCAGGCAAGGATTACGTCACGAGTGGATCATATGTGAAGAAGTGCGATATATATACGAGTTATTCCTTGTTAAATAATGTTACTAGATGCATGATAGAAATATTTAAGGTTAAGCATCGTAATATGAGAAGAGAACTGATCCATTTAAGGAAGTATTTATGTAAAGAAGAATAGTACGTCTTAGTAATCGCATTTATGTTGGAAGAGGTAATGAATAATGAAATATGGTATTGATAATCATGATATGGAATTGTTTGAAGGTTTAACAGTTGAGAAAGAAGTTATATGAAGTAATTTGAGATTTGTAATGTGAATTTTGTGTGATTATAAGACGTAAATATGGTCGATAAAAGTTTAGATATTCAAGTTTGTATCAAATAAGCAATGCAAGCACAAGGAAGGAAATACGCCGTGGGAATAACACAAATTAAGGTATGAATGGTGGATTTATATGTATAGTTGAGAATAGAGAGTTATCGTAATGTCAAATACAGCTGTTGATATTGAAATATTCGTGTCTTACGACATATTCTCGTAACGTGTCAAGTGAGAGATACATTAACTCGGTAAAGCCATAATATACAACGTAGTTACATAGTTTCGAGATATCATAAAGTAAATATTTGCGGAATTACTTGCACAAGCATGCTATGTTGAATATGAGTCTAGTGTGTGAGTGTATGCATATTGATCCTTATAGTAGCAAATTAAGAATTATTTAGTTAGAAGTGTTTTAGATTAATTTATATTTTGAGTTATGATTAATAATTTATCTGGTATTTCAAATGGTGGGCTAGGATGTTAGGAGCCTAGATTTTGGTAGGCAATAGGGATAGTAAGTTTAGCTCGTCAATCGTCGGAAAATATTTCTACGCCAGAGAACAACTTTAATAACGAATTCAGATTGCATAAACAGGAAAGTTATCAGTTGTAAGGAAATATTTCATTTTAAACTTCAATGTGATTATGTTATTGTGATTGATTTGAATCATGAACTTTCTTGCAAGCTAATTATTTACACGCTAAGTGAATGACCGATTTAAATCTCAGACATAATAATATGTTAAGAAACACAAGTTCATTTCAGAACCAATGGATTCAGTTTATTATTATTTTTATTAAGCCAGCGCTGACTTAGATGTAAAATATTGTGAATTATGACTAATTTTATTCATCTATGATGGAATTTCATGACTATTCGAGTTCTCAATTCTTTTACTTGTGCTTAATTTAATAAATGTCTTCTGTTAATTTGTTATTTATCAAGTGAGTGATGATTTGTAGAGGTTGAAAGTAGATAGACTTAGTTGTTAAGATGTTTATCATATAACTTACGTCGAAGTTATGTGGTGAATGGTTGACTTATTCAAGATTGCGATAGGATGGAGACGTTCATCGTTTATTGTCGCGTGCGTTCCCTGCCTTTTCTTAGAATTCACGTTAATCTAAACCTCAGAAGAAAAATTAGACATTTTTCTCGTAAGAAGAAATACCCTGAGATTACATCTGGCTGTCGGGAAATTTTTACTGTGTCGTACTTGGACGCGAGAAGGGCGCATTATTATTATTTAGAAAATAACTCGGCGAGATTGGCGTGAGCTTCCATTTGGGAGATAGTGGGTTCGAACCCTGCTGTCGGCAGTCCTGAAGATGATTTTCCGTGGTTTCCCATTTTCACACCAGGCAAATGCTGGGATTGTACCTTAATTAAGGCTACGGCCGCTTCCTTCACATTTCCAGGCCTTTTCTATCGCATCGTCACCATAAAACCTATCTGTGTCGGTGCGACGTAAAACTAATAGCAAAAAATATTTTAAAAAGAATATATCACATTAGAAACACATGCTTGTTAGCAATTTATATATTTTTTTATTGTAAACGCTATTATTTCTTTGTCCAAATTCTAAAATTAACACAGAGAGATCTCCAATTATTTGATTTGAAGGAGAACTGTGTGTAGGGCCTAGTCTATCAGTTTGGTAACGTTTTACTGCACCGTAGTGTGAGATACCTTTTCGTTGAACAAAGTTAACAAGCGAGCCAATCTCGAGCCACCAATGTCTCCTAGTTTCTCATTATGAGCGTAGTCGCTAGTACAGCGATAACACCGGTATTCCCCAGCGTTGAAACCCTCCGCATAGTGAGAGTGTTTTATAAGTTTACTTGCTTCTTATATATTAAAGCTGGCCATCCGCTTTAAGGATGATATGTTGACACGTTCCACCTCATGTTTACCCAGAGCTATCGACCGCGTGCCTTGGGGAACCACAGCCGCTAGTTTGAGGGACGTCCACATCTAATGGAACGCGTACATCACTAGGCTAAGCTCACAGCAAAGCAGCCACCAGATTTTTCACGGCCATCTGCGAGTCTCGCTCCTGTCGATATACGCTACGCTACGCATCAGCTCCACTCCATCCCTCCATTGAATATTCTGTAATATCCGCTTTCTACGCACGATTTACCTGAAACAAAGCGAAATTTAAGAGTCTGTTTCTGTATTTTAGCATTGGTAGGGAAATTGAATGCCGAGCTCGTAGGAAGTTATCTGAATAGAGACGAGGATGGATAAAAATATTGGTGTACTTTCGTGGTATTCTGCCTAAAAATTTAAACTTGTTTCATGTCTTCGTTGATTTATGCACGGGTGGATCGGATGGATGTCTGTCACAGCAAAGCGTGCTGAGTCCGCTTGAGTTGAGCAGATACATCTAGGCCACGGCTGTTGTTTATCGTTGTAAATGGAACTTTATGTTCATGCCTTTGTCACTGACTGCATCTAAGGAATACGACAAGCAATACGGGTGGGTGTGCGAAATGGAATGTGTACGTAAACTCAGAATTTCAGAAGAACTTCTGGAACTTGTACTATGTCACAATAATTCTAGAATAGTTATGGGTAGAGGCATGATATTTTTCGCATTAATTTATGTTCGATTTCGCGAAAAGCAAACTTTTCTCGCATTATTTCGCTTTAATCCAATCCTAAAGTTATTCATAGAAGGTTTAATTCTTGAGATTATTTAATTACCTATATGTCCGACTCGTTGGCTGAATGGTCAGCGTACTGGCCTTCGGTTCAGAGGGTCCCGGGTTCGATTCCCGGCCGGGTCGGGGATTTTAACCTTAATTGGTTAATTCCAATGGCCCGGGGGCTGGGTGTTTGTGCTGTCCCCAACATTCCTGCAACTCACACACCACACATAACACTATCCTCCACCACAATAACACGCAGTTACCTACACATGGCAGATGCCGCCCACCCTCGTCGGAGGGTCTGCCTTACAAGGGCTGCACTCGGCTAGTAATAGCCACACGAAATTAATTATTATTACCTATATTAAAGATAGATAGAAAAAGAGAAGCAATATTGATAATCATTCGTTATCCCTTATGTAATCTTGATTAGAACTATAATATAGCCCTAATCAAAACTTAAAAAATATCCTTTCACACTGCATGGCCTTAGCTTTCTCCATATATGGCCATACCATTGAGGGATTTTATAGAATATAAATACGAACAGACAGTAGAGACTCCGTGGCTCAGACGGCAGCGCGTCGGCCTCTCACCGCTGGATACCGTGGTTCAAATCCCGGTCACTCCATGTGAGATTTGTGCTGGAAAAAGCGGAGGCGGGACAGGTTTTTCTCCGGGTAATCCAGTTTTTCCTGTCATTCTTCATAGCAGCAACACTCTCCATTCTCATTTCATAGCATCTATCAGTCATTACTGAATCACTTTGGGAGTGGCAACCCAATTGTACTAATAGCCTATATATGATTCGTTTATTACATCCCTGACGCTGTCAATGACTGGAAAACAGGTAGTAGGTTTTCAATACGAAGAGATACTTCTGTCTAAATGACAAATCCCTATTCTGTCTTCTGTTTCGCTTCACACGCGTAATATCGGAATGCAATTTAAAGATCGTTATTGTTCATAAATTTTGCTACATTTTCGCACTTGTTACAAAATAACTAAATGTCGCTTAAAAATGGCCCTGACGCTTTAATTCGCTGTAATTCGAGAAAACAAAATCACTTTCTTAACCAGAATCATATGATTCGTTAAGATATTTCAAAAATGCTTCAACATATTTTGTTCCGTTTATCATTAATGCTAAAACAGAAAATTGTAAAACGTAATAATAATAATAATAATAATAATAATAATAATAATAATAATTGTTACCGAGTTTTTGTGGTAGTTAAGCATGAAAGAAGGTGCTGGGTGGTGAATAGGTCTCAAGCTACTAAAGAGAAATTAAATTTTAAAATTTAACAAGGTTATATTTTCTTTTCAAAATTAGGTAACAACAAATAGAACAGGTACTTAGTAGCCGAAATACAACTTGAAATGTACAATTACAGGGATTAAAGAATTTGGGCTTCGAGCCCTGAAAACACAATTCTTGAGCAACTAGCTCAACTTTACGATATACCAATTTCAACAAAAGGGGCAGAAGACCCCAATCAAACCCTGGAGCCCTTGCTCCAAATTACACAGCAAAGCCTGCTCGAGGCATACAACTCTCAGTTTTAGAAAAGAGCCACTCGCTCTTAAAGTTAAGCCTCTCCCAGGCCACACCAAACTCAACTTTCAAGTTGTCCTCAAAGGACATATACACAGGGGTAAAATACCCAACCTACTGAGGTCTATTAGGAGAGAAAAGATTAATACATGACCTCTAAAATACAACTTGAGAGGAGGCGAACTTGCACTCCTAATACACTTTGTTTTTAAAACCTATTCTGGCTCTGGGCCACTAACGCAGGGGCTAATCCCATACTACAGAGGTGACTTAGAGAAGAACACTTTACATTACATAAACGAAGAATAGTTTGAGAAAATAAGTTCACCTCAAAACAAATGTGAGTGGGAGCTCGAGAGGGTTAGCACTCTCTATCCCAATATGTAGCTTTACAAAAAAAGATGAAAAGAGTAATTACATTTTAGGAAAAGGTTACATGATGGAAATGCTTCGAACCCGCCGCGAGTGTTAAACTGCCGACCTAGCAAGAAAAGAAGTAATTAATAGGCCATTACCTGGTGTTGAACGGCTGAAGAAGAAAGAGGCACTTCCCGCCTCCTGCTATGTACTTAATACACTGAAAGATGGAACAGAAGTGGCCCGGAGACCCCAAAATCAGCAGTTTATAACCTCTCGCGGAAGATTATAGGCGTTAGGGGAAATAAAACACCCTCCCTCAAAGTTTTTATTGGTTCGGGAAAAGAAACCCCTACATAGAGGAAAAGAAACACATTATTGGTGGAAAATTAATTAAAGAAATTCGGGATTGGCTAGATCCAAAATAAGGGGAAAAAGAGGGGTATACAGCCAACTTAAACCATGACAGAAAGAAATTTAACAAAGAACAAACTCTTGAAATAAAAATTTCTCCAACAAAATAGTTCTTTGATTTCGCACTA
Organism: Anabrus simplex; assembly: GCF_040414725.1. Taxonomy (NCBI): domain Eukaryota; kingdom Metazoa; phylum Arthropoda; class Insecta; order Orthoptera; family Tettigoniidae; genus Anabrus; species Anabrus simplex. The sequence continues at coordinate 114,321,252 of NC_090269.1, read as the reverse complement.
GGTCGCACTATTGTTGATCTTCAGTAGTGTCCTCTAGAAGAGAAAGTTCACACTTCTTACTTCAAGCGAAACAAAAACACATCAAAAGTGACACAGTTCAAAAACTCAAAATTTTCCATGTGGTGACATCTTCTGAGAAAGTAGAGAATTAATAGAATAGATAAACCTTCCTCCAGAAGAGGAGTTTCAACTGGCGCAACTTTTAAATAAACGGTGTGGAGGTGTACCGCCCGGTACAGACCTCCCCCCCCAAAAGTTCCTCCAGGGGTGACACATGAAATCAGTTTGAAACAAAGTCCAAGAAATGATGTTGATACGAAGGTAGATAGCAGAAGCATTTACAAGATTTCTTAATTCAGTTTCAAAATGTTGTTGTTGCAGGTGAATGAAAGTCTTTATGTTTGTAGAATTTGAATTTGTGAAGATAAACTTTTAATACTTAAAGGTGAAGAAAAATTTGGCAATGTCCACCAAATATTGTAGTTGAATTCCCAAGTATAGTTATTGCTTATGGTGACTGTCCATATAGCTGATGTAGATTAAGAAGGATGGCCAGACCGGCCGTTGCAGCTTGCGTCCAAGGGAGGCCGCTCGGACCCCTTAAGTACCCTGAGATACCGCTCGCCCGCACTATGAGGGGAGCAGAGGTGTTGAAGTACGCCGCGCCCGCGGTGAACAGATACAGGCTGCGGGCATGTAGCAGGTCGTGCGCCGCACATCAGCCTTGGCCGGGAGGTGAGCTCCGGCTCGCCGTGCACATGTCGTCCTCGCTGGAGAGGAGGGGGCCCATCCCCCTCCCCAGTCGCTGCACGGCGCTGCGCGGCTGCGGGGGCGCTGAAACATTAAAGCTAGGCGGCAGAATTGTGTTGGACTATCATCTTCTTTGAGGGTACAGGCTTGTGGAGAGGTTGAGGGGCCAGCGGCGTGTAGATATCCATGGCATTTACTATTATGAAGCCACAGTGTAAGGTGAAGCAGGAGACGGGAGCGTGGTAATGGCCGTGGCAAGAACAGGATGGCAGTTTAACGGGTCGGGGCAGGTTTTACACAAGGCTTACATCTAAAACCAAAATATTACAGAAGGGGCAGAATGCCTTAAAGTGAAACTCAAAAAAAAAAAAAAATATATAACCTTCATATCCTTTCAAAATAATATGAAGCAAGTTAACACAGAAATTACACCGGTTTCACCTGGGACAGGTGAACTCTAAATATCCTCTCGGTGGCTGGATTACTTAGCAATAAGGTAACCGGCGTAAGAAAATCGAGAATGATACAAGGCCCATGAAATCTGGGGGCAAGCTTGCCCGCGGGAACAAAATTTTTGACCATAACCTGGTCACCTACCTTCAAAGTGGTGGGTCTCCGTCCACGATCATACCTTTCCCTAACCTTTTCATGAGACACTTTAAGATTGGCTTTAGCCTTCTTCCAAAGGTCTTTAATGTTATCCGGATCTATTGTCTCGGGTAGAATGTCATTCAAAGACCAGAGGTTAGAGATCGGCGAGTTGGGAACAAACTTGAACATCAAGGAAGCTGGAGTAAACTTGTGAGATTCATGAACCGCCGAATTCAAAGCAAAAGCTATCCAATGCAGGGACGTGTCCCACCTGGAAGGATCTTCATGATGATAAGCAATGAGAGCGGACCTGAGATTACGGTTAACTCGTTCAGCCAGAGATGGTTGCGGGTAATAAGCAGAAGTAGTTACATGAGATATTGATAAGTCAAAACAGAATTTACGAAATAAATTAGATGTAAAAGCCTTAGCATTATCAGATACAATATATTGACACGGACCAAAAGAAGCAAAAATAGAATTTAAGCAGGTAATGGTGGACTGAGCGGTAGCCAGCTTAGTCGGAAATAACCAGGAAAATCTTGTAAAACCATCTACACACACAAAGATGAACTTGTTGGCATTACCCTTTGACTGGGGGAAGGGTCCCACATAATCGATATACAGGCGTTCCATGGGGCGCGACGCTTGATGAGAAGACAAAAGGCCTACTTTAGTAGACATGGTGGGTTTACTGATCAAACAAGATTTACAAGCTTTTACAAGTTCCCGAATTTCACCGTCCATACCTTTCCATATGAACATTTCACGAATCTTTTCACGAGTTTTAAAGATTCCCAGATGCCCCCCCAATGGGGTCTCATGATAGTATTTGAAGATCATAGGTACAAGAACCGCTGGAACAACAACTTTCATCAACTTATCATGCCTCGAAGGGCAACATAGAACACCATTCCTTAGAACATAACGGACAGCATGTTCCCCAGAAGAAAGGGTTTCCATTATCGGAGCCAGCGTCGGATCTTCACGTTGGTATTTCTCAATGTCCCTAAAAAGCATGGGAGCATCTGTTAAGATGGCATTAGCACCAGATAGTATGGACTCGGAAGGTGATGAACTGTCGACCGGTTCGTGGGTCTCTACGTCGTTATGAAACATACGGCTGAGTCCATCGGCAACAACATTTTCAGTACCTCTGATATGCCGTACATCGAATTGGAAGGCAGAAATACGGATAGCCCAACGGGCTATACGACCAGTACGACGCGGCCCACCTAAGACCCAGCTTAAGGCTTGGTTATCTGTCTCCAGGTCGAATTTGACATGTTCCAGATAGAGACGGAACTTTTCTAAGGCAAATAAAACTGCCAAACCTTCGAGCTCATAGATGGAATACTTGGCTTCTTGAGCCGACAAAGTCCTAGATGCATAGGCGATGGGGCGCCTCCCTAGTTCAGTCTCTTGAAGAAGGACTGCAGCTACCGCTGACGACGACGCGTCCGTTTGGACGATGAATTTCTTCGAGAAATCAGGCATAGCAAGTACAGGGGCATTACAGAGAGCTAATTTCAGATCTTCAAAAGCGGCTTGTTGAGAAGGTCCCCACTCGAATTTGATGCCTTTCCTACGAAGAAGGTTTAAGGGCGCCGCTCTATTAGCAAAATTAGGAATGAACTTCCTGAAGAAATTCACCATGCCAATGAACCTGGCGATACCTTTAATGTCCTTGGGAGGTTTAAAATCACGGATGGCCTGTGTTCTAGAATGATCGACTGCTACACCATCAGGTGACACAATATGCCCTAGGAATGACATAGAGGGCTTAGCAAAGGCAACCTTGGACAACTTAACAGTTAACCCAGCCTTACGAAGGCGATTGAGAACTTCTCGCAAATGATCTAGATGTTCTTCAAAGGTTTCGGAAAATACGACGACATCATCCAAGTAGTGATATAAGTACTCAAATTTGATGTCGGAGAAGACCCTATCTAGTAGCCTAGTGAGCACAGCTGCCCCCGTGGGGAGCCCGAAAGGCACGCGGTTGTATTCGTATAAGTTCCAGTCCGTGGCAAACGCTGTAAGATGTTTAGACTCCTCGGCAAGGGGAATTTGATTATAGGCCTGATTCAAGTCCAAGATGGTGAAGAACTTGGCCTTACGAAACCATGAAAAGCAAGAATGAAGGTCGGGAAGGGGCACAGATTGCAACACCACCTTCCGATTGAGAGCCCTGTAATCAATGACAGGCCTGAAGCCTCCTTGAGGTTTCGGTACTAGAAAAATAGGCGAAGAATACGCTGACTTAGAGGGCCTAATAATACCATCCTTCAACATCTGATCGATGATTTCTTTCAGAGCCTTCATTTTAGGTGGAGATAGCCTATACGGTGGAAAACGGACAGGAATCGAGTCCGTGACCTCAATTTTATATTCAATAAGGTCAGTAACACCAAGAGTATCAGAGAACACCTCGGGAAACGACTGACACAGTTTGCGAATACTATCAGCCTGCTCCTCAGGTAGATGTCTAAGGTCTAACAACATCTCATCCTGGGTAGGCGAGATAGATGAACATGATACAGAATTACACTTTAACAAGGGAATTCTACAATTGGACGCAAATTTGAATGTGCACGACCTACTCTGGAGATCGAGCACAAGACCAGTGTGAGAAATAAAGTCCGCTCCCAATATAATGGGGCAAGACAATTGCTTGGCCACAAACAATTTAACTTTCCATGTAAACTTAAAAATACGAATTTTGACCAGTAAGGAACCTAGAATTTCTAATGGAGATGAATTAGCCGAAACGTATTGAACAGGAGAAGAGACATAGTCAGGGAGTTTACAAACAGATTTCAATTTAGAATACCAATCAGCCGAAATAATGGAACAAACACTGCCTGAATCTAAGAGAGCTGTTATAGGCTCGTTATTTAACTCAATCTTAAGAAAAGGAACAGGTGCGGGGGTATCCGCCGCAATCCTAAGACACTCTTTAGGGCATTCAAAAGATGAATTTGAAGGCTGGTCGTTCTCTGCATTTACAACCTGTTTACTAGGGGCTGAGTCTCGGGAATATGGATTAGTCGGCTCAGCCGACGCCACTAGTCACTTTTTATTATTGGCATAGCTGGAATTTGCACCAGAGCAGGAGGGGGTGCTATTTGAGTTTGGGCAATTCTTGGCGATATGTGAGAAAGCCCCACATTTAAAGCAGCCTTGTGATGACCCTGCTCCATTCCTTGTCCCACTTGACTTGATCAGAGGACACTTATTCCGCAGATGGTCAGGCGACCCGCAAGCATAACATTTACGGGGATTGACTGGTCGGCGAGGTGGAGGCCGAGTGTTACTAAAGGAAGGCGGGGGTTCTTTCGCGACACGCAAAGAATCGGCGTATCTAACTCCTTCCGCTGAGACTGCCAATGCTTCAAGTTCCGAGAACGTTTGCGGGCACGCCGCGAAACACAAATATGACCTATAGGATGGTGAAATACCTTCCACAATAGCTTGTACAATTTGATCCTCAGGGAAGTGAAGAGCAAACACCCTAGTATAAAACTTAATATCTTGGATGAAGTCAGCCAAGTTTTCATCCAAGCGCTGTACACGGTAATAGTACTTCTGAATCAGGGAGGACCTGGCCCTAGCCGGGATGAAGTTAGCTAGCAAATGGGCATGGAAATCCTCAATAGATGATTGCTCGGCAATGGCTCTTACGATTTTATCAGAGAGAATACCAATAGCATACGGATAGATAATTTGCAAAATTTGACATGGCGAAAGAGAAAAAACAAGAGCATGATCCTGAAATTCCACTAGAAATCTTAAAAATGAAATTACGTCACTGGTGGTATTAACGGAAAACTTGGATATACCTCTGAGCAACATTGCCAATGGATGAGGCAAGCTGCTAAACCCGGGCGACATAGTAGGTAAAGGTTTCAATGGCAAGGAAGTTAATTCAGCACGTACATTGTTCAACGATGTGCGGCGTTCAGACTCGTTGTCCAATGGGGCAGAGATAGTTTGAGCAGCAACGGTTATCCTATTGCCTTCTCCCTTAGCAGGTTCTTCCTCACTACTTACATTCACAACGGTGGGCTGATCAGATTTGGGAGGAACTTCCCCAGTTAACAATTGAGTGACTTTACTAGACAATTCAGAGATAGTTTCAAGGAGCGTATTAGCTTGCTTCCTCTGAACGTCATTCACCTTCAGAGACAACAGATCATTAACTCTATTTGAAAAGTGATATAGCCTGCCTTGCACACGCTTAATTTGATTAGGAGACGGATCGTTTTCATCAAAAAAGCTGACTACAGATGCTAGCCCAGTAATATTCTCGACGATCGTGGAAAGAGACTCATCAATTTCTTTCTCTCCCAAATTGGGGATGGAAATGGGCAAATCAAGGGACTCTCTAAGCTTGTTGGTGTCGATTGCAACCGTGCCTCCAGATTGCACATTTCTGATAGTTAACTCGTATATCAACTCCTCTTTGCGCAAGTAGTTAAGGAGGAGAACATCGCGAGGGCCGGGCATGATGACAGAACAATTTTGAAAAACTCAAAAAATTCCAGCAACTGAGAAAATTGTTAGAGTTCGAATCAAAGCAATGTTTAGCCGTCAAAAGGGGCTAAATTGAGACCCATTCAACCACGCTCTGCTACCACTTGTTACCGAGTTTTTGTGGTAGTTAAGCATGAAAGAAGGTGCTGGGTGGTGAATAGGTCTCAAGCTACTAAAGAGAAATTAAATTTTAAAATTTAACAAGGTTATATTTTCTTTTCAAAATTAGGTAACAACAAATAGAACAGGTACTTAGTAGCCGAAATACAACTTGAAATGTACAATTACAGGGATTAAAGAATTTGGGCTTCGAGCCCTGAAAACACAATTCTTGAGCAACTAGCTCAACTTTACGATATACCAATTTCAACAAAAGGGGCAGAAGACCCCAATCAAACCCTGGAGCCCTTGCTCCAAATTACACAGCAAAGCCTGCTCGAGGCATACAACTCTCAGTTTTAGAAAAGAGCCACTCGCTCTTAAAGTTAAGCCTCTCCCAGGCCACACCAAACTCAACTTTCAAGTTGTCCTCAAAGGACATATACACAGGGGTAAAATACCCAACCTACTGAGGTCTATTAGGAGAGAAAAGATTAATACATGACCTCTAAAATACAACTTGAGAGGAGGCGAACTTGCACTCCTAATACACTTTGTTTTTAAAACCTATTCTGGCTCTGGGCCACTAACGCAGGGGCTAATCCCATACTACAGAGGTGACTTAGAGAAGAACACTTTACATTACATAAACGAAGAATAGTTTGAGAAAATAAGTTCACCTCAAAACAAATGTGAGTGGGAGCTCGAGAGGGTTAGCACTCTCTATCCCAATATGTAGCTTTACAAAAAAAGATGAAAAGAGTAATTACATTTTAGGAAAAGGTTACATGATGGAAATGCTTCGAACCCGCCGCGAGTGTTAAACTGCCGACCTAGCAAGAAAAGAAGTAATTAATAGGCCATTACCTGGTGTTGAACGGCTGAAGAAGAAAGAGGCACTTCCCGCCTCCTGCTATGTACTTAATACACTGAAAGATGGAACAGAAGTGGCCCGGAGACCCCAAAATCAGCAGTTTATAACCTCTCGCGGAAGATTATAGGCGTTAGGGGAAATAAAACACCCTCCCTCAAAGTTTTTATTGGTTCGGGAAAAGAAACCCCTACATAGAGGAAAAGAAACACATTATTGGTGGAAAATTAATTAAAGAAATTCGGGATTGGCTAGATCCAAAATAAGGGGAAAAAGAGGGGTATACAGCCAACTTAAACCATGACAGAAAGAAATTTAACAAAGAACAAACTCTTGAAATAAAAATTTCTCCAACAAAATAGTTCTTTGATTTCGCACTAGGTCGCACTATTGTTGATCTTCAGTAGTGTCCTCTAGAAGAGAAAGTTCACACTTCTTACTTCAAGCGAAACAAAAACACATCAAAAGTGACACAGTTCAAAAACTCAAAATTTTCCATGTGGTGACATCTTCTGAGAAAGTAGAGAATTAATAGAATAGATAAAGTTCAACCTTCCTCCAGAAGAGGAGTTTCAACTGGCGCAACTTTTAAATAAACGGTGTGGAGGTGTACCGCCCGGTACAATAATAATAATAATAATAATCGTATGGCCTCAGCTACCGTGTGCAGACATTTCAATTTGACGCCATCTGGCTGTCTGCTCGTCAATTTCGAAGTTCCGTTTTACTCTAGGCCCCCACTAGATGGCAGACCGAGTAAACCGAAACTCTCATGGGCGTCTATGGCTGAGATTTAATGAATTTTGTCGGGTAAACACCAAATGTGTCACCAGAGATCTTTTACATGCCGACATCGTACGACATGGAGTGTCGAATGGACTTTTTCCCGCCCTTCAAAAATCCGACTGCCTCTGCCGGGTTTGAACCCGCTATCTTGGAATTCAACCAATCAGTTATTTCTGTAATTAATTTTCTACCAATCACAGTCTTCTTCATCGATTTTGAGTGTAACTTTGAAAGTACCCAATAAACATGAGAGGGTGTGGCTAGTTTAATCTTGAATGGCCTCGAACTTTCCCCGAGGGTTTATAAACTGCGGATTTTCACGTCTCTTGGCCAACTGATCGTCATCTGACCTAATGTGTGTGTCAAGCAGGAGGCGGGAGACGCCTCTTTCATCAGGCAGCAGTACACCGACAAGGTAATGGCCACCTAACATCCTTATTTCTTGCTTGCTCCGCAGTTTAACCCGAGGGAAAGGTCAGAATCATTAACTATGTAACCTAGTTTTCGTAAAAATGTAACTTTCAGCCGGCTTAGGTAAAAACTTAATTAAAACTTTAATTGTAAATCGGGGATAGAGAATGATTGACCCTCTCGAGCTCCCCTTCATCTTGGTTTGAGGTGACACGTTTTTGTTTCTGCAATGTGCTAAAGTTATTTCTATGCGTGCAACATCAGGAGTTTGGGAACAGCCCCTGTTTCATCGGCCTAGTGCTCTTTAGGTTTTAAGAGTTCATATCTAGGAGTGCAAGTACACGCCTCCATTCAATTTGTGTTTCGGGCCATTTACTTCACCTGTTCTTTTCCGCAAAGGCCCTGTAGGTTGGGTACTAGATACCTCTGTGTAATTGATTTCTATTTGTAAATAGTGCCTTGTAAGGCCAGAGATGACTGGAATTTCAGGCTATGTTGCCTTGAGTAGGCTTGGAAAGCTGAGAGCACGTTAGCTCTTTTTTATGTGTTGTAAAAGTGCCTCTGGGAGGCTTAATATTGCAATTTTGGGAGCAAGTGCTCCAGGTATTAGGGGATTTCTGCCCTTTTGTAAAATTGTGCTCTGTTGTAAATTTGAGCTAGGAGCTCGATAATTGTAAAACTAGGGTCTTGTAGCGCAAGAGTGTTAAAGTTCTGAAATCTTGGATTTTTCTAAGTCTTGTTTCTAATTGCCATTTCGGACCTGAAATGTAATTGTTAACTCACTAAGTGAAAAGTTGTTAAGTTTGTTATTTTTCAAAAATATAACCTTCAGTTTAAGTTTTAAATTATTTTCCTGACCTTGTAGTTAGACCCATTCATCCCGGCACCTTCTTTCACCTCTTCTGCTCCACGGGTAACTCCGTAACAATATTATTATTATTATTATTATTATTATTATTATTATTATTAATAATAATAATCTGTTTGCGTTCGAATAAGTACACTTTTTATTTCCGGAATGTTGTCCCACAGGAGTTCTTTTGTGTTCTAGTAAATCTACCGACAGAAGGCTGACGTATCTGAGCAACTTCAAATACCACCGGACTAAGCCAGGATTGAACCTGCCAAGTTGGGGTCAGAAGACCAGTGCTCTACCATCTGAGCTACTAAGCTCGGAAAACTGTAGATCGTAGCACGACATATCTCATAAAGAATAAATCAAGAATCCTATAAGAACCCTGACTGATGACTATGGACTCATTTCTTCAGGAGTGATTTAGCTGCTTGTCGGAAATGTCATGTTCGAATGCGACTACAGTGGTCAAATCAGTGATTCGAATATTTATTTATTTATTTATTTATTTATTTATTTATTTATTTAATTTACAATTCGCTTTACGACGCACTGACACAGAGAAGTTTTTGGCGATGATGGGATAGGAAAGGGCTTGGAGTTGGAGGGAAGCGACCGTGGATTTAATTAAGGTACAGTGCCAACATTCACCTGGTGTGAAAACGGTAAACCACCGAAAACTATATTCGGGGCTGCCGACAGTGGAGTTGGAACTCGCATATCCCGAATGTAAACTGATATGATTCCAACAGACCTGATATCATGAGGACAGATATGTTATCATATCTGAAATATCGAGAGGAGTAACATATCAAGCACTTTTGGAATATACTCGGAAGTTATATGCATATGTATGGGTGTTTTATGCAACGTGCTCGAATATTAGAACGATTACTTCCGTATTTAACAGGAATATGATGGAACTGCATACTAGTATCTGTATAACCAAAGAAATATAAATAAATAAAGCAGAGAATTGTCTACAAGGTACAGTGGTGAGAGCTCCCGATTTTCCTTTTATCAACGAAATTTTCACTATTTGAAGTGACTCAACAAAGAATGAGGCACGTCTGCATGTTAGAGCGTCTGGGAGAAACACTGTGTGGGTCGAAGAAAATATACACTTAGGAAAGGTAACTGCCGAATTTGGTTTCCCACTTCTCCTCCAAGCAACTGCCGGGATGGTACCTAACTTAAGGCCACGGCCGCTTCCTTCCCTCTTCCTTGTCAATCCCTTCCAATCTTCCCATCCCCCCACAACACCCCTGTTCAGCGTAGCAGATGAGGCCACCTGGCCGATGCACTGGTCCTCCTCCCCAGTTGTATCACCGGACTAGAGTCTAATGCTCCAGGACACTGCTCTTGAGGCGGTAGAGGTGGGATCCCTCGCCGAGTCCGGGGGAAAAACCAACCCTAGAGGGTAAACAGATACGTTTGTATATAATAGAAGAGGAATCCTGTACATTCACTTGGAACATAAATGATAGCAAATAATATTAGCGTAATAATAAAAACAACAACATTAACAATAAAAATATAACGAAAATATTTCAAAATACAGATATGATTTCGTCTATGGCCTTTATTTAAATGATGTGTTACACCTGGTGACGAACTAACACAAGCACTGTCCATCTTCTTGACTGGTATTCCAATCAATCAGTTGTAAAGAACCACACCCCTGAGAAACATGTCCCTGGGGGATGTTGGGGCACCCCTGGGGAGGTTGCGCCAGAAGTAACTGATACCGGTGTGCTGTAAGTGCTCCTCTGCCAGTAATGTTAACGGTTTTGAAATGTGTTATAGTATTAATTGATTGTGTGTGAGAAGTGAAGTGGTTAAGGTAGTACTTGAGATAGGTTATCGTATTAGTGATGATGATGATAATAAGTGCAGAATGTGAGAGTGATAATTGTGATTGCGATTTTGATGGTAGGTGATTGATTAAGAACTTTCCCTGTTGCATGGCTGACGTATTTACAGTTTTCAATTTTTCCAAGGTACGATAACTTTCCTGTAATAAGCGGTTAGAACTTATTGGTCACCCATCCAGGTATCCACCACGCCCAATGTTGCTTAACTAGGCAACTGGGCTACTTATGACCGATAATATGATTAAGCGAGTGCGGGATGTTTTTAGCACCGAAAGTTAATTTGGAAATAAGCATCTAGTTGCAACTTAGAATGCACCACCTCGGTGATCCCTGCTTCATGATTTATGAGAAGTGCGTTTTAGCTTGAGAAGGCGACTTTTAGCATACGAGACTTGGTTGGAGGTAAATTTAGGAACTGTCGCTTGGTAGGATTGTTCCAGGGTCTCGGCTACTCGATCCACCGAAGTGGCCCTGGATGTTAGGCTTCTGGACGCTGATAGGTTCAGGAGCAGTGTAAAGGCGGGATTCCACTGAGGCAACATTTGGGCGACATGGAGCATGCGGCTTGTTGTCAGTCGGGCACAAAAGATGTGGTATGCTACATGTGTTGTCGGGTGTAGCATGCGTCACTTGTGGAGACTTGTCGCCAGCTACAAACGTTATTCCATAAAGGCAACCAAGACAACAGTTCCTCACTCGACTTTGTCCGGCTGGTGACAGCTATACTTCCTTGTTTCGAATTTCTCAACCTATCATCTCACGAATCATCCCGGAAATGTGCATGGCGCGGAGTGATCCAAGCTGATAAGGCATGGAGCCCTTGGCAAACAAACCACGTCGGAATTTTCAAGAGGCGAAAGCCATTAGTAATGATTTTATGGAGTACTTTGTCAGATGAAGGTCGTGTACCATGACAGAATCTGTATGCCTAGAGGTACGGGAAGATTTAGAAACTTCTTGTTCACTGGAATTTAATGACATTTTAAAAATTAAAATGTATTAGTTTTAAGCAGAATATCCTAACCCTATTCTGATTATTTTATCCCCTTATAGTTCACATTTCTAATACAGTTATACTAGGAGAATGAGATAACTCGTGGCAACTATGACAATAAGTAGACAAAAATACTATGGCACTTGAAGGGCGCTGCTCAGCCCGAAGGCCTGCAGATTACGACGTGTCGTGTGGTTAGCACGACGAATCCTCTCGGTCGTTATTCTTGGATTTCTAGACCGGGGCCGCTATATCACCGTCAGATAGCTCCTCAATTCTAATCACGTAGGCTGAGTGGACCTCGAATCAGCCCTCAGGCCCAAGTAAAAATCCCTGACCTGGCCGGGAATCGAGCCCGGGGCCTCCGGGTAAGAGGCAGCACGCTACCACTACACCACGGGGCCGGCAATAAGTAGACATACTGAGGAAGAAAAAGACTATGATGAAACAGTCTTGGCAGACTCCGTAATCAGAGTAGCGGCGAAGGATATCCGAATAAAAAGTAGATTAATTGTTGTATGTTAACAGTGTAGAAAAGAGAACCATTTGTTGTTATGCTATTAATCGACGTAATAGGCATGGAAATGCCATAATATACTGATATGTAGAATTTATTATAACTATTATTATTATTATACAATAATGTTATTGGCTTGAGGACAAAGTTCTACTGGCTGTAAACCAGCTTGAAGTTCAAATGTAAGACATAAGATGACACTGAAATCTCACTTGTCAAAAATTTGTTACTTACCGTACATCGTTTTTGTGGCAAGGTCTTCAGTCATCATCAAGCCACATCCAGACGCGAAGGTTGACCATAGGCCTGCACCAGCCGATCCGAACATATCCTCGGAAACCCCCTGCTCTGCCCACTCCAGATCTCTGTCTATTCAGGGACTTCCAATTCAGCCATTACTCGTCAATCCAAGAAGGCAAAGTTTGCGAAATTCTTCTCCAACCAGTGGAAAGATAGGTGGTAGCCTTCCAAAGATGTAGCCTAGGTTTTCCGGCGGTGGTTGTAAGTTCCTTTGACATTCTAAGGAAGCTCTTCCTTTATTTCTGTCACTGCGGATGTGGTTTGTACCCATGCAAAAGATGGGATCTTTCTTTCCTTATTAGCAGATATTTCTCTTCGAACAGGAGATGGTAATAAAACATCCACATTTTATAAATTATCTTACAATCAACTAGGGAAACACTTTCCCCTGCTTCAACGCCAACACCCGCTTTCCCCGCCTGGGCTTCGAAGTAGTGGTCGCGATTCCACTGTACAGTTCATGTATGAACTTTACAATGTGTACAGTGTGAGCGGCCCTGCTCAAAGCGCTCCTCCTATAATATAATACGTTTCCATAAAGAAAGTGAAATAAAATACTGTCTCCTTTCTACCTGGTGTGATATACCAGCTGTGGCTTTTATTTGTGACGTGGTGGGACTATTACAATAGTTATTCCTCGAATACGAAAGTTATTGAAAGAATCATTGAAAGCGTGTCATACATGTTGCCGTGAGTAGCTATACAAGAACATTTTTTAAAACACATGAAAAACTGTCTCCATATTGTACGCACTATGTCCGACCGATGATGATGATGGTGATGATTGCTGCTTAAAGGGGCCTAATGTCTAGGTCATCGGCCCCTAATGGTACGAAATGAGACAAAATGTAATGACAATTTAAAAGTCAGAAATGCATCCTCTAACCAGAATTCAAAGCATGATGACGTAGAATGAATGGATGGATAGGGCCTATGTATTTAAAACAATCAGTAGGTCCGACCCGCAATTCCCCATATTCCCAAAAACTAGCGTTAAACTATAGTATTACTGGGGGTCCAAACTTCAGGTCATTGGCTCCCCATAATGGTACTTACTGCTAGGAAAATAGAACCATGGTATTTGTCATGTCGCGATACTAATCAAAAGTAACGTAGACTCGCGATATTCCATACATTATGGTACGACTCACAAGTAATGTAATGCGCACGTGTAACACACACCCATGGTGTTTCTCACATTGCGGCACCATTTAGAGGCAACGCAAACCTATGGCGTTCCTCATATAGGTGCACTAATCACAGGGACACGTACTATCCTGTGGTATTCCTCATATAGTGTGTACTAATCATACGCAAGGAAGACCCATGGTGTCGCTTATTTAGTGGTATTAATCACAGGTACAGTAAAACCCAGCCGGAAGCACGCACTGTCGCTATTAATCAAAAACATATTGTGTACCTAACATAGTGGTACTACGCACAATTAAAGGGACCCGTGGTACTCCCCGCGAGGTGGTACTAATTACAAGTAGTCTTATGGTTCTAATTCGATCATCCCTTGGTCGCCCCTTTTAATCGCCTCTTACAACACCCATGGGATACCGATCTCTTAGTAGAGTTCCGAACCATACATTCGGCCGGCAGAGAGGGACGGACTGCGACCGCGGAGAGGACGTCAGTGACGTACACGCAGAGGCAAACGTGCCGCTAAATGAAAATTGCGTTCGGCAGCGTGAGGTCCGCGTTCATCGGAATCAATCCATTGCGCAGGCTTGCGATATACACACGTAACATAATGAACAAACCCAAGAGAAACTAATGACGTACTTTGTCCTTGTATGAGAAATAACGAGGTTTGTTTTTGCTGCTCACGAGAGAAGGCAAACACCAGAGTAATATAGCAGTTTGTTTGATTTTTTCGTGGTGGTTTTTTTCAACTTATCAGTTCTATCACTCTTTGATGTAATGAGCTTTTACAGATTGCAGTTATTGCACAAAAACTATTCCTGGTTGTTTGTGGAACACTGAGGTTTGTATTAATGTAATCTCGTAATAGGATATACGTCACGGGGGTTTAGAACAAGGATCTGAACTGGAAATCCTCCGTACTCACCGTAATTTCACGTAACAATTAATTTAAATGGTAACTAAAAAATAATCCTTTAATTTATTAACTTTAATTCCGAATACTAACAAAGAAAAAATACGAGCGAGTGACTGTGCGGTTTGGTTCACGTAGCTGTAAGCTTGCATTCGGGATATAGTGGGTTCGAACCTCACTTTTGGAAGACCTAAAGATGGGGTTTCACATTTTCACATGAGACAAATGTTAGGGCTCTACCTTAATTAATGTCGCGCTCGTTTACTTCCCAATCCTAGTCTTTCCTTAACCCATCGTCGCCATAAGACATATCTATATCAGAGCAACGTAAAGCAAATTGTGAAGAAAAAAAATCCATGCCGGGAATTCACGTAAGTATAGTACATTCAGACTTCATTGCTTGAAATTGATTTTTAACATAAAGATTTTTTCCTTTCTTTTTGCTAGTTGCTTTAAGTCGCATCGACACAGATAGGTCTTATGGCGACGATGGGACAGGAAAGGGCTAGAAGTGGGAAGGAAGCGGCCGTGGCCTTAAGGTACATCCCTAGCATTTGCCTGGTGTGAAAATGGGAAACCACAGAAAACCATCTTCAGGGCTGCCGACAGTGGGGTTCGAACCCACTATCTCCCGAATACTGGATACTGGCCGCACTTAAGCGACTGCAGCTATCGAGCTCGGTATATAAAGTTTTCATATTAAGAGAGAACTGTATGAATCGCTATACAGAAACTAAATATGTAGAACTCATACCAACAATGAAACTTATTTTAACTAACAAGGGGGCATTCCCTATTCGTCACCACCGATTTCGCTCAAATTTATAGAACATGCAGGACTTGGCTAGAAATGAAAGTACCTAAAGTGGGAACTCCAGATGGCCGAGCGTATAGAAAATTAAAATTTTTTAAAAAATGTTGACGCGGCTCTCACACCGTACAAGCCAATTACGTTAGTGCGCACGTCGAGCAGTTGTTGGCGTAGCGGTAAGAGCTCGGACTGGTAATTCGATGGTCGTGGGTTCGACTCCACGTGTGGCGACTGTTTCTTTGGTCACATTTTATATTATTCATTTTCCAATTACGCAAAGAGGTGAATAATTCATTTTATTTATTTATTTATTTATTTATTTATTTATTTATTTATTTATTTATTTATTTATTTAATTATTTATACGCGAAAGGCATAGAAAAGATTTTTAAAATTGGTATTTCATTGTCAGACTTTCTTCTACCTGTGCCAAGAATCTATTGTTTGTGTACAGCCACCAGGAGCAACCTTCACTTGTCAGGTGAAAACGAATCTTGTAGCGAAACGACTATTCACGTTTATGGCACATTCCCCAAGGAGCGGGGATAGCCAGTAAAGGAGAAAGAAGAATTTCTGTTTGAACACGCCGGGAAAGTTCGCAACTCCAAATTTTCTACAATTGTGCGCTCATTAATAAGATGACGTCTTATATGTCTTTTGCACATAAATAAATAAAATAAAATAAATGAATAATATACAAATTGAGAAAAATATCCTCCACACGGGGAGTCGAACCCACGACCATCTAATTACTAGTCCAAGCTCTTGCCGCTAAACCAGCAACTGATCGGGGTGCGCACTAACGTAAGTGGCTTATACGGCGCGAGATCCGCGTCAACATTTTTAATTTTATTTTTATTTTCCATACGCTTGGCCATCTGGAGTTCCCACTTCGGGTAATTTCATTTCTAGCCAAGCCCTGCATATTCTGTAAATTTGAGCGACATCGGTGGTGACGAATAGGGAATGCCCCCTTGTAAGATATACTTGTCCTCAGAATTAGAAATCGAATCCTTGCAATGATAACATTTTCATTAACAAAGCAAGCCTATATTGTCCACGAGTTTGTTTATCACATGTTATGAAATTCATACACCATCCCATTAGAATTCATGCATAAATCAAATTGCAAATAAATCAACAATGATGTTAAAAACATTTAAGTTCTTTAGACTTTATCTATCGTGAAATTACCAGCGTTTCGCCCCAGTGCAGCAGTGGGCTCATCAGTTGAATTTTTCAGACACCACTGCAAGCCTCTTGTGTAGGACAAAGCACTAGGGGAACCATATGCCTCCACTTGTATAAATGCCTGCCTTTGGCCTTTATATCAAAAAGTTAAGGTTCTTAGAAGGAAACCAACAATGATGTTGTTTGTGACATCAATCTATAGCCTGATTTTATGGGCCAATCCATGCCAACCAATTCTAACCTTTTCATACTTACGTAAGTCATACGTACTAGGCCAACATCAATTCTAGTCTATTTCTCATACTCATGTCCTGGTCTAACCCTACCATTTTCACTCCAAACACTTCCCACACAAAGTAACTGAACAAGTCCTGCATGTCTTAGGACATGTTAGGCCTCAGGGGCTCTGAACTTTGGAGCGTGTATTGGCGACCACGGGGCTCTCAGATGAGTCCTGGCATTGCTTCCACTTACTTGTGCCAGGCTCCTCACTTTCATCTATTCTATGTGACCTCTCTGGTCAACACTTGTTCTTTTCCGACCCCGACGGTATTACGTATGGAGGCCTAGGGAGTATTTAATTTTCACGCCCTTCGTGGCCCTTGTCTTCCTTTGGCCGATACCTTCTCCCCCTGTGGGTGGGGGCGGCAGAATAACACCCACGGTATACCCTGCCTGTCGTAGGAGGCGACTAAAAGGGGCCTCAGTGGCTCTGAACTTTGGAGCGTGGGTTGGCGACCACGGGGCCCTCAGCCGAGTCCTGGCATTGCTTCCACTTACTTGTGCCAGACTCCTCACTTTCATCTATCCTATCCGACCTCTCTTGATCAACTCCTGCTCTTTTCCGACCCCGACTCTAGGTTTACGAGGACTAGGGAGTCTTTCATTTTCACGCCTTTCGTGGCCCTTGTCTTCCTTTGGCCGATATCTTCATTTTTCGAAGTGTCGGACCCCTTCCATTTTTCGCTCTGATTAGTGTCATATACAGTAGATGATGGTTGCCTAGATGTACTTCCTCTTAAAACAATAATCACCACCACCACCACCTGGCCGATACCTTCAGTTTTCGAAATGTCGGACCCCTTCCATTTTTTCCCTCTAATCAGTGTTATATAGAGGATGATTGCCTAGTTGTACTTCCTCTTAAAAGAATAATCACCACCACCACCACTCTTAGGACTTGTTATATCATTCCAGCTCTTCTTCTGGTCGAATTTCACCAAATCATTTTCCCTTCACCCACTCGATTCGGTATCTCTTAATTTGTGATTCAGTTCACTCATCTCATCTTCAGTATTCTTCCATAACACCACATTTCCAATGTCTTTCTTTCTGCGCCAGTTATTGTCCTAATTTCACAACGCCATGCTCCACAATAACCTCCGAAAGTATATTATTAATATGGGTAGATCGTGCCGAACTGATTGGCTCAGAGGGTTGAGGTGCTGGCCTTCTGAACCCAACTTGGCAGGTTTGATCCTGGCTTAGTCCGGCGGTATTTGAAGGTGCTCAAATACGACAGCCTTGTGTCTGTAGACTTACTGGCATGTAAAGGAACTCCTAAGGGCTAAATTCCGGTACCTTGTAGTTTCCGAAAACCGTAAAGAAGTAGTTAGTGGAGCTAAAGCATATAATATTATTAGCATCTGCGTTTGAACTGAGCAAATACATTTTAATAAGAAAATCTTCCTCGCTTCTTTTAGCCTGAATTTTAGGACATCCCCACTTCTATTATAGTTAATCATTCCGCCACCCAAGTAACAATATGCATCTTCACACCTTAGGATTTCATTTTCTGATAAAATACTTCCTTTGATTACGTTCTTTTTCCATTGTTTTGGATTTATTTATTTTGTTTGCCATATCCAAGAGTGTGTCCGTATTATTCAATACTTTTCCAAGTCGTTTTCAGACTCATATAAAATAACAGTATAATCAGCACATGTCAGACTGTATATTTTCTCTAACTGTGATTCCTTTTCGAACTTTTCTTTGATTTTTTCTTTACCGTTAGTTATATCCGAAACATTGTTTTAAAATTGGAACAATCTGCAGCCCCGTCGCATTCCTTCATGGTTACGTGTTTTGTTTTCATAGTTCTCCATTCCATGACATCAAAATCATGATTAGTTTAAATCCTTTAGATTGGTTGACAGCAATCCCCTCCCTTACTTCTCTATTCTGATATTTCCAGGTAGGTGTTGCATTCGACATCGTAGATAATCTGAAGAATATTTTTCGTGACCTTCCTCTGCTGTCCCTTCACAATTCCTTCCACGATATTCTTGAGTTGCCCATCATGCCTTAATACAATGACGCGCCAAAAGTCATGGGATAGGGGTCTAGTATCGCGGCACCTCGTCGTCACATTGGTTCAACAAGTCGAAGAGTGGAGAGTTTCTGACCAACTCCGTTTGGATAGCTACCCAAGGGAGCATCCTTGCCTGACACCTTTCTTGATGTTGACTTTCCGTGACCTCTGCGTACGATCACTACTATTTCATTCTCAGATAATTTCCCGATTGCTCTTCTGTGTTTATACTTCATTCCTCTTTTCTTCAGCGCTTAGAAATGGTCACTCCGTTTATTCTGAATATGAAATTCTAGGTCACAGTTCAGGAAGTATACTGATAATTTGGATTTGCCCAATATAATACTCATTCGATATAGGCTATGTTATAAAAGTGCATTAAACAAAATAGATACTCAGCCTCTCATCCATCGATTCAAAGTCTTTTGATGTATACGATTTAAAGTTTGAAGTATAGTTTTCAAATTGGGCACTATTATTATTCGTGTCAGAAGAACTTACAATGATAGGAGTTAATATGGTAATAATGCATAATACGAGGTGTGTTCAAAAAAAGACCGAACTTTGTAAATTGCGCGCAAACCGCAACATTGAGCGAGTTGTGACTGTGGCGAGTTTGTACCCCGAGGCCAGATAGTGAACAAAAAACTGTACCAGAATGTTTTAACGCATTTGAGAGATTCTGTGCGCAGGAAGAGGCCTGAACTGTGGGAAAACAAATCCTGGATGTTGCACCATGGCAATGCGCCAGCACATGCCTCTCTCTCGGTCCGCAGTTATCTGGCAAAACACCAAATTCCTGTTGTGCCCCATCCGCCCTATTCTCCCGACTTAGCTCCAGCAGACTTTTTCTTATTCCCCAAATTGAAAACCACCTTGAAAGGACATCGTTTCCAAGACATTGAAAAGATCAAGGAGAATGCGACGAGGCAACTTGGCGCCATCAAAGAAAGTGCATTCCAGGAAGCATTCCAAAAGTGGAAGAAACGTTGGCAACACGCTGTTGATAGTGCAGGGGACTATTTTGAATGGGACAGTCTGTGAAATGATGTAAGCTACATAATAAAGTTTTTCTAGCCACAGTTCGGTCTTTTTTGAACACACCTCGTATGTACTTGATACATGAACAATATAACATTGAATTGACAGTTCGTTTACACTTTTGCCGCTCAGAAGTTAGCTACATCGATTGCATTTGGTGTAGCACAAATCAGGTCTTCCAGAGTACGTGATGTTGGACACTGACTACACAGAAGTACGTGGGAGGACGTCTACACTTCGCCACATTCACATAGCGGCGACTCCGTACGGAAACTCCATTTTGCGAAGTTATTCTTGCATTTAGTAACACCTGACCGTCATCTATTGAGTGATCTCCATGTGGTCCATTTCTCTGTGTATCCAGCGAGAAGTTTTTCACAGGGTGTGACCCATCCCTCACGGATCAGTTGAAGAATGCTGGGGTGTCCCGATAAGAGCATCTGTTCTTCTGAGGAAACTGTTCCTTGATTTTAGTCGTGGGGTTTTTTGTTGTTATCCATGTAAAGCGTGTGCTTGAGAAGTTTGCACCTTGTATATCTCAAGTTTTGCCGCTACCTCTCTATGGATATCAGGAAGTGCAATACCAGCAATATTATAACCAGCAATCCTATATTATTGTAGCTGACAACCATGTTTCAATCTACTACTGTGTGTTCTACATGAAACTAAATGTATAACTCACACTTTATTACAGAGATAATCCAATTTTATATCAGTATGAAGAACATTTAGAGTAATGTATGTATCCATGGTCATCTTGCAGAAATAGGTAGTAGAGTCAATAATTTCGTGGCCTTGGCACATGGTGTCGTTGTGGTGCACTACAGTGGACAGGTTGTGCTACAGGATGGCGCATTGTGAATCGATTAGAACAGAATACTACCATCCCCTAGTTCCGGATCGCATGGAACTAGAAAGAGAGTTATCATTTATTTAAATTCATATTATTCTGATACATGAATGTTTTTCTTATTAAATTAAAATGTATCTACTAGGAAAAGTTTTTAGACCTTCATTAGTTCAAAAACACACCCGTACAATAATCTGCAAAAACTTGGCAAGACCTGTACTTTGCTGTGGAAGTGAAGCGTGGACCCTGAGGAAACGCGATGAAAGAAGAATAGCTATAGCTGAAATTAAATACATGCGACGAAAAGCAGGAGTCACTGAGTGGGAACACAATAGAAATACAGATGTGCTGAATGATATTAAAAGCAGACCTATATTGGAATACATCTATGTATATCAGGGAAAATGGTTAGAACACTTAAACGGGATGGACAGAAGCAGGATCCCTAAAGCAGTCAGAAGCAGGATCCCTAAAGCAGTCAGAAGCAGGATCCCTAAAGCGGTCAGAAGCAGGATCCCCAAAGCAGTCAGAGACTACTGTCCCGGTGGGAAGAAATCTCTGGGACGCCCCAGGAAGAGATGGCGTGAAAACGCAAATCTTTTGTATAAACCGTAACAGTTTTGCTATAGGACTAATACATGAAAGTATGATGATGATGATGTAAATTTGTTATTCTATACAACTATCCATGATGTATTCACGACAGCTTACCTCCAATTGAGCGCCCGAATCAACACAGCGCCATCTCATAATAGAGTATGCGTGCGATGTGACATATTTAGCAAACATTTTGCCTTACTTTGAAACGCTATTTCATAAAAAAATACGTTTGAATTTTTTTTTGCAAAAGGTAGCCTCCTCTTATCTGTCAGCTGAGATATTAAACATAATGGTAATTTAAATACTCTCGCAGAGATACGTGTCTAACCCAAATACTAAAAGCGTCTTAACATTTTTCTTTCCATGTACCCATTGTCGAGGATCGTAGGTCTACGTTAAAACCGGTTAGTCTAATAGATTTTTAAATTTTGTCCGGTTACATGGCTAAATGGTTAGTGTGCTGGTCAAAGGGCTCCCGCGTTCGATTCCCGGCAGGGTCGGGAATTTTAACCATCAATGGTTAATTTCGCTCGCACGGAGGTTGGGTGTGTGTGTCGTCTTCATCATAATTTCATCCTCATTATGGCGCGCAGGTCTCCTACGGGAGTCAAAACAAAATACCTGCACCTGACTTGCCGAACATGTTCTCGGACACTCCCGGCACTAAAAGCCATACACCATTTCATTTTTCTTTAAAATATAATGGTTGAGAAGTCTGAAGATGATGTTTCGAAATGTGTAGTAGTCATCATCCTTGCTTATTTAGCTTGTGTTAGAAAAACGTTTCTTAATTCCTGGAATATATATCCTTCTGAACGTACGTCGTTTTTTCAAGCAACTGATTCATTTATTTAGTCACTTATGTACTTATTTATTTATTATGTTATATCTCATGGAGCCTTGGTACTCTTGACCGGTCGAGCTGGCCATGTGTATAGAGGCGCGCAGCTATGAGCTTGCATCCGCGAGATAGTCGGTTCGAACTCCTCTGTCGGCAGCCCTGAAGATGGTTTTCCGTTGTTTCCCATTTTCACATTATGTAAATGTTGGAGCTGTACCTTAATTAAAGCCACGGTCGGTTAGTTCCCACTCCAGCTGTTTCCCATCCCATCGTCACCATAAGACCGATCTGTGTCGGCGTGACGTAAAACAAAACAAAATACTCTTCAACCAATGAACTTTTACCATAAAACATGTGTATGTCTTCTGAGAAAAATGTGACATTGGGCTATTTAAATTACATCCCGTGAATTCCTCTGGTTTCATTTATTTCCCCTAGTGCGTTTTCACATGACGCCTGGAATATTTTGAGATAGTATCGTACTTCGTGAGCCGAATCAGCGACTAAGAAGCAAATAGAAGTAGAATTACATTCATTTCCTTGTGTGTTTCTAACTTACAGAACGCACATGTCGTATGTAAAGTAGGGCGTACAGTTCAGTAGAGGGTTACTTTTTATGCAGCACGGGACGTTAAAGGGTCAAATTTAAATGGGATGATGTAGTTCACCTTTCGTACCTACAATGCATATCCAACTGTCCGCTCCCGCACAGCTAACCGAGTATTTAGAATTTCAAAGCAGACAGATCGAAGTCCACCATTAAATTGTCCAAATGTCACTTGAGCATGAAATAGCGACTAGAACTGCAATCTGTGTTGTTCTTCATCCTTTTCAACACAACTGCACGCCGATAGATATATAGATGGATAGATGGAAATATGTGGGAAATATACTAAATAAAATAAGGAACTGACTGATAGTTCAATACGAATTCTGCTATCCGAAGGATAAGTATACGTTTTACCGATTTAAATATAATGGTTCTCTATTCCACGTGTGAAATGTGTTCAACATCCGCATGGAGTACAGTGCAGTTAATCAGTACGAGGATACAGTACATTAAGGCAGAAAGTAAGCTTCCATAATTATTTTAGTGTGCGGCTGTTAGTGCCAGGAGCGTCCAAGGACAATATTTGACTAGCCTGATTAAAGTCTTTCTATTTGATGCCCATGGGAGGCCTGCTCTTCTGAGTGTGAGTTGATGATAATGAAGACCAAGCAGGAAGAGGATGAAACCCGATGTCGGCGCATAGCCTACTCCAGTCTAATAACACCAAGAGGTCCGCTTAGGCTAACGCCTCCATCCTACAAACTAATCGCCATCAACAGCGTTATATGCTCTCACTTCATATCTATACGGAGAAGATATTTCGGAAATGAATCGAAACTTTTGGCACAACAACTACATCTTCTACCCCGCCAGCCAACATCCTGATGGTGATAATTTTTTCTTCAAGGAGACTCGAACCGGCTACCCACGCCTTAACGATCATGGCCAAGAGATGGTATAGTTTTAAAGCAAATAAAGCTTGTAGTCACGTAAGAGACTGTTCATATCGTAATGACATTCATAGAAGCACCATTTTTACGTGGAACCTAAACCACAAGGACGTGATATTTCATTTCACAAAATCTTGGCCGAGATTGGAACTGCGGCGCTTTGTAGAGAATCTAGTCCTCATTCCTCAAGACTCTCATGCTTTTCTTTCCTAAATCCCTGTAAGCCAATAGGTAAAGAGAGGTCAAAAATAAAAACACCCTTCTTTATATCGATGCAGTATTCAGAGTTATTCAAGTTGTCATTGTACTGTAATAAGGATGTCTCCTTTCCTTAAAGACAGAAAATGGTGCCTAGTTAGTTGAAGTCCTCTGACTCGTCTGTTATTCCGCACCATCCCATCAATGGCTTAACGTATGAGTCTGATGATGGATGGCCACCCCACTCTTCCTCTTTCACAGTTGTTCGGGGTTTTGCAAATTCACGCCAACACTTGTGCATTTGTTAGGCAGACATTACTTTCCCTTCTGTAAAACACAATCCTCCTGTGAATGTTGACAAACTCTGTGATTTTCTCCATTGAAAAGAGATCGATATACGGATATCCTCCCGTAACCACTCATTCAGTAACTTTGCCATTTTAAAACTATAACTCTGCCAAGATTCTGGTTTACCGATTTGTGCACTTGTGCGCAATCTATCGGTGTGATTACAAACTATTTCGAGCGAACTCCGTTGCTTTACTTCTGAGCAATGAAATAGGTGATCATATTTTTTTACTTACCCTCATAGAAAAATACATGTTAGGAAGACATTGCTAAAATGTTATATTTGAAAATAATCTGCTTGATGATGATGCTTGTTGTTTTAAGGGGCCTAACATCGAAGGTCATCGGCCCCTAATGGAACGTAATGGACGACATGATACATGATATTTAAAATGTTTAAAATGTATCTACTGACAAAAGTAAAAAAAAATATGGTGATGAAAAAATGAGTATGAGATTAAAACAGCAGTGGATCTAATTCGCAATGCCTTATTTTCTAATAAAATAAGAGAAAATGCAGGGAGAAAAGGAATAAGGCATTTATATATATATACTTCATTTACATTAGACGTTAAAATAACACATTAAAATACGCAACACAAACTAAAAAGAAGTCAATGGGATAAAAGCGCAATTGAAACAAATACACGAGGACAAAGGACATCACTTAGACACGATAAAACAGACCACTATCCCTCATAAAGCGGATGACGAGGTCTGCTGACTGCTCGTCATCTCGCAAGATAAGGGAGATGGTACCCGGAAGGTTAAGACTACGGCGAAGATCGACCAGGTCCATACACTCCGTAAGGATGTGCACCACAGTGTGATGGTCGCCGCAGGTACACACCGGAGGGGGTTCTCCTTTCAAAAGATGAGAGTGAGTTACGATACCGTGGCCGATCCGAAGACGACATAATACCACGGCTTCCCTCCGCGAAGCCCGAAGGGAAGTCCTCCATACCTTCGTTGTTCCTTTTATCGCTCTCAGCTTATTGGGAAGAGGAATGGCCTGCCACTCCATTTCCCAATGAGACATGACCAGATGTCTCAGCTGAGTGCGAATATCACTTGCTGGAACCTTGAAAGGCAACGGGGGCAGTGTAACTGCCTCCTTGGCAGCCTGATCTGCTAACT
This sequence comes from Anabrus simplex, assembly GCF_040414725.1. Lineage (NCBI taxonomy): Eukaryota > Metazoa > Arthropoda > Insecta > Orthoptera > Tettigoniidae > Anabrus > Anabrus simplex. The sequence continues at coordinate 114,295,780 of NC_090269.1, read as the reverse complement.
CGTTTCCCTCGATGCCCATGTGGCTTGGGAGCCATGAAAATAATCTAGTTCTGACTCTAACATCATGGTGAACTGCCGATGTACTGAGTGTGTGCGTGAAGACTATGAACTAGTGAGTGACTGTGGTGTTTGCCCTGCTGTTCTAAATGTTATTAATTCTGGCTGGGTTAGAGAAAGAAACGCCCTGGCCTGCATGTTAAAATATTCCGGCAACAAGAAGAAAAGCACAGAAAATCACTTCTAGGGTGGCGCAAAATGTAATATGAGCCATTTATCTTTCCGGGTGAGGACCAGACGCTGAAGGCAGTCTCTTATAGATTCTCAAATCAATCCTAAACTAGTGGCAAAGCAGGAACCTAAATCAAGTAATGAACTATTGTACCGACCTGTAGACCAAGGCATTGCCATTTCAATAACTTATGCTGCATGCTACAGCGTACCTGATAAACCTTGCATACAAGAGATATCAGGTTCGAAACCCTAGTGTCGGCAGCCGTGAGGATGGTTTTCCATTATTTCAAATTTTCATGCAAGGCAAATTCTGGGGCTGTACCCTAATCAAGGCCATGGACGCTTCCTTCCCACTCCTAGAACTTTTGTATCCCATCGTCGCCATAAGACCTTTCTGCATCGGTGCGACGTAAGGCAAATTGAAAAAACTATAATAAACATCTCATAGTTTTCTACCAATTCTTCATTTCCTTATCTTCTCAACACATCGAACACCTTCCTGCTAGCAAATCAATGACGCTCTATCGAACTTAATTGTTAGGGGTGTGATTTTTCAAAGAATTTCCAACATGTGGCAGGAAAATGTGACACTCTCAACCGCTAAAAAAATTGTTAATGGGCTTTGGTGAGTGTCCGCAAAGTTAGCAGAGAACGCCATGACCTTCTAACTGTTCTAACGGATAACGAACAACCAGTTAATTAACATAGTGTAGCTGTGTTAGCACAGGGATTCCACGACCCAGATCGAGATTCCCACTATTTAAAGTAAGTGGCCAACCAATTTAGAAATAGTTTGAGAACAATAGGTCAGATAGCTTTGTAATCTGTGTGGAATTAAATAATTTCAGAAACAGGAAGAAACTGGATACGCATAGAGCCTTGAACTTATTCAAGTGAGCTCATTGTGAATTGAAGGAAACGTGCTAGACAGATGAACTGACTAATAGAAGGAACCTGAAAAGAAGACATCATAGAATCACTCGGAACTTCGATATCAGAACAGTAAATGAGTGGGGATTCTGATGAATGAGGCAAAGCACGACCATGACATATTTCAGCTATACACTTCCTAATAATTTAATTCCTTCAAGAATATGTACTTTTTGTGGTAGGAGGTTTCTTTCAGGGATATAAATATCTGCATAAATTACTACAGCTACATACTTCCTAATTAGACAAAAAGTTGTTAACGCACCATCTACCGAAAATCGAACAACAGGTCTACAGATTGCCGTAATAACAGGTTTACCTTTTTAGAATATAATTTGCTTTGCGTCGCACCGGCACAGATAGGTCTCATGGGGACGATGGGATAGGAAATGCCTAGAAGGGGGAAGGCTTTAATTAAAGGTACAGCCTCAGCATTGTCTTAGCGTAAAAATGAGAAAACACGGAATACCATGTTCAGAACTGCCGACAGTCGGGTTCTAACCCACTATCTCCCGTATGCAACCTCCCAGTTGCGCACCCCTCACCGCACAGGCAACTCGCCCGGTAACAACTGGGGTGTTTAATCAATAATTCCCTTTCATATTTTTCATTATATCCATCGTCATTGTGTGATCCTGTGTCAAGCATATTGGGCAGAAAATATTTAATAGAGGGGTCGGTCATCCGTAACCATTTCAGCGCCATCTCGGGAAATCTCAATCGTCCTGAGATCTTCTTTAAGTGTTTGACGCCAAATTGTTGGAGGTCGGCCTTTTTTTCTTTTCACTCAGGAGTTATAGATCATAATGCAATCTGTTACACGTAGGATGTGGCCAGAAAGTTGCATCTAAGTTGCAAGTTGCTAGGAAAGTAGAACCATGGTATTTGTCATGTTGCGGTACTAATCAAAAGTAGCGTAGACTCGTGGTATTCCACACATTATGGTACTACTCACAGGTAATGTAATGCGCATTTGTAACACAGATCTATGGTGTTTCTCACATTGCGGCGCCATTTACAGCCAAGGCAAACCTATGGTGTTCCTCACCTAGGTGTACTAATCACAGGGACTCGTACTATCCCGTGGTGTTCCTCACATAGGCAAGGCAGACCCATGATGTCGCTCATATAGTGGTACTAATCACGGGTACCATAAAAACCACCCTGATTCATACACTGTGGCTAGTAATCACAAACCTATTGTGTACCTAACATAGTGGTACTATGCGCAAGTAAAAGAGACCCATGGTGTTCCCTCATGGTGGTACTACAATGACTTAGCAAATGTCATGGGATAGTCACCTAATAGCGTGTGGGGCCTCCTCTGACCCTGCGAACTGCAGTGAGACGCCGTGGAAGTGAGTCGACAAGTCCCTGGTAGTCCTCTGGACGCAGCTGACACCAAATCGTTTGCAGAGCGGCCGCCAATGCTGGTTTGTTCGCGGGTGCAGGATCCATGGCACGGAGCCTGCGTTCCAGGACATCCCAGATATGCTCGATAGGGTTCATATCGCGGCTCCTGGTTGGCCATGGCAGTCGTTGGACCTCCGCTGCATGTTCCTGGAACCATTCCCGGCCGACATGGGAGCGATGTGGCGGCGCGTTATCTTGAAACACCGCAGAACCGTCTGGGCGCTGGAAGGCCAAAAATGGGTGGAGATGGTCTCCGAGCAGCTCAACATACCGCGTACCATTCAAGGTCTCTTCCAGAACAACTAGGGGGTCAATTCCATACCAGGAAAATGCACCCCAGACCATAACAGACACACCAGCGCCCTGAACCACACCTTCGAGGCAGGCGGGATACATCGCTTCATGTGGTCTGCGCCATACACGGTGCCTCCCATCGGCATGGTGCAGTTGAAATCGTGATTCGTCCGACCATATCACGTTACGCCATTGCTCCAGTGTCCGTCCCTGGTGACTGGCGACAAATGCGCGTCGTTGTGCCCGATGACGTTGGGTTAACAGTGGCACCCGTGTGCGGCGCCGGCTCCCATACCCCATAGAACCCATGTTCCTACGGATTGTCCACTGGGAGACGTGTCTAGCACGGCCTATGTTGGATTGAGCCGTGATTTGTTGCACGGTTGCCCGTCTGTCACTATTGACAATCCGTCTCAAATGTCGCCGGTCACGCTCATCGAGGGTGCCTGGACGGCCGGTCGTTCGTCTGTTGTGGACGGTGACACCCGCATTTAACCATTCACGATACACCCTGGACACGGTTGATCATGTGAAGCCGAATTCCCGCACCACATCCGAAATCGCACTTCCCATCCGTCGGGCACCGACCACCATACCCCGTTTGAAGAGTGTCATCTCACGACGACGTTCCATGTTACACCTGTCACATGCACAGCCACTGTTCACAAGGTCCCCTATCCAACTGCCGCTAGCATAGGGGCGTGTGGTGCGCAGACAACACACCTGCGCATCAGTGCTCCTCTATCCCATGACATTTGCTCAGTCAGTGTAATTACAAGTAATTTTATGGTTCTAATTCGATCATCCCTTGGTCGCCGCTTTTACGACACTCATGGGATACAATGGGTGTATTCTTCACCTGAATCCCCCACCTATAATATAATGTGTGTTTAGTCCGCGAGAGCTATTTTACTTCGCTCAAGTCCGCGTCAAGCCGGTTAGGACCCTCCTCTCCGCCTGCTACGCCAGCGTAGTAGATTCGTCATCGGAACATCGAAACGAGTAACGTAAAGTTATCACTTCAGCTACCGTTGTGTACAATATGCAATGGTGAATTTACTTACTTTAAGTTAATATGTAATTATGAATAATTCTGATACATCGCCATGCAAATCAATTATGTTTGACTCAAATAGCGACTTTTTTATTTTGTAATGTATATGTTTGTGGTAATAAATCATTAAAATCAATGTTATTTGAAACAGTGAGCAGTCCACTAAGGTACCAGAATCGTAAACATGGCCATCCAGTCCTGGATTAATGAAGGTAATACTAACTATATGATATACTGTGATATATGCGATATTTTTCTGCCGGAAATGGATTAACCTAAACATTGGTGATGGCGGCCGATTACTTGAGCTGGGAATGCAGATATGTCATTTTCTGTGCAGCTGGATATGGTTAAGTTTGGTGTTCCTTGATTTACGATCTCTCTAACTGTCCGTGATTACGTTACTATGAAGTGAAGTTCAACCAGTCAGTTGTTTTTGTTGTTTTTATTGTTTTCATTCCCCACCCTGCAGGGGTGGGGCGGGCCACCTAAAGGGTAACGTCCTCTCTCTGGCTAGGAGATTAGACGGGGTTGGGAAGAACTGAGAGATGAGGGAGATGGGTAAAAGGCGGTATGAATAAGTTAAGGAGATGAGGTTAAAGATGTGTAGGTTATCTAGTGCTTTATGAACAGATTTACAAATACATGTATAGTAGAGGTGCAAAGAAAGGAAGGTTTAACCAAGGTTGCAAGGGATAAGGTGAAGTGCAAGGATGTGATAGAAGGAGAAGAAGTTAACAAGAAAAATGAGTAGGAGGCTGAGGAGGTGAGAGGTTGGCGATGGTGGCGAAAAGTAACGGGGTGGGTGTGGATAAGGTCGGATATGTGGACTAGGTGGCTGAGGAGGAGGGGAAGGTCAGGACGGCGGCGAGGTGTGGCAGGACGGATTAAAGGCTGACGAGAAGAACGAGACTGTTCAATCCAGTGGTGGCGGCCGTAGAGCTGTATACCATGGTTGATAAGTCGCTGAGCGTCGTCGAGTGTAGGAAGGTGGAGTCTCATTAAATACGTGAGTCCATCTGCGTTGAAGATCGGGAACGCTCAGCGCACTGGTAATCTTGCTTTGCGGAGTTCATGGACGATGTCTTCAGATGATATGCTAGGGTCCACACCGCGAATGACGCAGCTGTTGGTGGTAGGGCGGTCGGACGGCGGCGGTGATGATGATGGACGTGCCGTATCTGCAGGCGTGTCGGTGGCAGTTCCCTCGGCAGGTGGCTGAAGTAAGGTGCACTCGGGACGAAGTTGGTCAGGGGAGATGGGGAGTGTTGACGTCATAAGGGAGAAAGGATGGGACATAACTGAAGTGGTTATAGGAATGTTGGGGGAGGTGTGAGCAAAAGTGGTGGTAGTAGTAGTGGTGGTAGTGCAGCTAGATGACGAAGGATGGAATGGTGTGGTAGATGGAGGCGGCGTGGTTGCTGTAGACGAATCAACTGTGACAGGCGTATCGGGTGCGTCAAGGAGTAGTTGAGCTATGATGTTCGGAGGAGTGGCTTCGACTCGATGTAGGCGGCGGTGAATCTAGAAGATTGAAGTAGTCGTCTGAAGAACGAAGATACAGGAGTGCACCAGGCGATGGCTCGGGTCCGGCGTAGAGCCTGGAGGCGGAATGGATTCCTGTCGAGCGGAGTTCCGTGTAGATGTCATCGTAAATAGCAGGAATAACATCACGGACGTGTACATGCTGGGGAGGCGGACTTCCAACTTGGTGCCAGCCTATATGCTTGATTACGGTCGGCGGGGTGCGTAGCTGAATCGTGGCGTTACCCGACGGAAAAAAAATAAGAGACGTCGCTGTGGAGGAGAATTCAGTCCACTTGAAGAGATTCCAACCAGTCAGAGACGAATTTTAATGAAACAGCATGGAAAAAATTACAGTACAGTAAAGTACAATTTTCCGTGCTCTTTTGAGTGCGGGGAAGGGGAATTAGGCCTACGCCGTAATACAGAATAACATTAAGCTATAAATGGCAATTAAATTAAATATTTAAATAGTCGTAGTAATGCATTTGCTACTTAAATATTATGACATGTACAAGAGGCCTCCACTAGAGCTAGACAACACTTTTAAAGTTTTGCCTCAGTGACATCTAGCGATGAACCGCTGAACTCGTAAACTGTTAGGTTCTTACAATATAATGTAACCTGTAAAAATCTGTTGGTAGACAGACATATTTCTAGCAAACCTATCATGTAAAGTCCACACTTGATTTCTTTTATTTAATCATGTAGCCTTCTTCTCCAGTTATTTTCCCCAAAACAAATGTAAATGCCAAATAATGGCTATAGGCTTCTTAAGGAAGGACGAGTGTGAACCCTCATTTCCCTTTATCAAATTTTCTTCGCCGTGACTAGTAGTTTTCTGGTATTATTCTATTCTAAATTTCTCCCCTCCCTCCTTTTTCTGCTATTTCATTTACATCGCGCCGACATAGATAGGTCTTATGGCTACGATGGGAGAGGAAAGGTCTAGCAATAGGAAGGAAGCGGTCGTGGCCTTAATTAAGGTACAGCCCCAGCATTTCCTGGTGTGAAAATGGGAAACCACGGTAAACTATCTTCAGGGCTGCCGAATGTGGGGTTCGAACCCACTATCTCCCGAATACTAGATACTGGCCGCACTTAAGCGACTGCAGCTATCGAGCTCGATCCTCCCTCCCTCCCTCCCTCCTAGTCGCAGTTTAGCATGGGCTTATTCTGCACGTCACCGGGCATTTGTGTCCCATTAAATTTTGTGAACATGCAATTTTTCAGGGATCGTGAGTCATGTATCCGATATCCGTATTATCTACGTGTTACTGACTTTTTACAAATTTAAATGTCTACTTCGTTCGTGGATTAAATTTATTATGGCTTGTCGTAGTATGAGCTCTTCCCCTATTTTCATTTCGGGAATCTCACCCACTTTGCAATGTGGAGTTTTGTTAACCTTTCTTATCTTATAGAGCACAGTGTTAAATAATAATACTACACAATGTATAGGAAATGAAACACCATTAAACTACTATTCTCACACCAGGAAAATGCTGGGGCTGTACTTTACTTAAGGCTAAGGACGCTACCTTCCCAGTCCTAGCCCTTTCCCATCCTTGCGGCACCGGAAACCTTCGATGAGATAATGTGATGTTAAACAACTAGAAGAAAAAACTACTATTCGGAATAAATACCACTTAATGAACACGTGCTACGATGTCTTACTTCTCAAAATAAGAGAGCAAACGTATGTTAATTGTTCAAGCCAAGAATATTGAAGTTATGACACTTTAAATATTTCGAGAAATTTGTCAGTGTCATTCACATCTTATTATCTATGTAGTCAATCAATCAATCACCACTAAACTGCATTTAGGGCAGTCAGCCAGGTGGCAGCTTTTTACCTAGTCGTTTCTTAAATAATTCCAAAGAATTTGGAATTTTGTCGAACAAGTCCCTGGGTAAATTATTCCAATTTCTAACTCCTCTTGCTATAAACGAATATTTACCCCAATGTGTCCTCTTGAATTCCAACATTTATCTTCCGCTGAAACTTATTCGTCTACTAATACTGACAGCTGGGATCATACCCTTTAATCGACTTGTCCTCATTCTCCTAAGTCGCCGTAGTCCAAAGTTCACAACAGTTTTGTAACGCTCTTCTTTTTTTTTTTTTTTCGGAAATCACCCCAAAAATAGATTGCTGCTTTTCTCTGGATATTTTTTCCAGTTCTGGAATCAAGTAATCCTTGTGAGGGTTCCATACACTGGAACCATACTTTATTTGTGGTCGTACCAGATATACGGTGTGATAAACTCTGTTATATCGATAGTCTATTCAATTATACAATAATTAAATCGTATATAGAAAGATAGCAAAACATAGCGACAGTTCATCATCAGAAGAGTAGGAAAGGAAATAAGGACAGAAACATAAAACACAAAAGGACAAGAACGATCTTCACATCTTCATACACTGTCTTCCTCAAACTGATAGGCTCTCTCCTGACCAATCCCAATCTTTCTCTTCCGATATTACGAGTCAGTGCGTTCCTGTCCTTTCTGTACATGGCTTAATATGACACTTCGTTGCTCCCTTGTTTTACCTGTATAATTATTAAGTTGAGGTATAGATGCACAGGGACTTGGAATAAGGTATCACTCTAAAATGTATGCGATATTTTCCTTCATACTTTATTGTTTAACTTACAACATAATCAACAAAGACATTCAAAAGAACAGAATTTGCTCAACAAAATTCTTAGCAGAAAGTACTGGTAGCAATCAAGGTCCATAAATTCTCCCAATGGGAAGGAATTTGTAATGACTTTTAATAAACCCATCCCCATGGCGCAACAGCCTCCGAAGGGCATTGGCCTACAAAGAGACCGATGCAAAACCTGCAGATTACGAGATGTCATGTGGTCAGCACGACGAATCCTCACGGCCGTTATTCTTCGCTCTCTAGTCTGGGGCCGTCATCTCACCTCGACCAGCCCTCAAATCCAGGTAAAAATCCCTCACCTGGCCGGAAATCGAACCCGGGACGTTATACATTACAATATCGTTTGTACTACTAGTTGAGAGAAAAACGTTTTTCATAATATGTTTTAAAATGTATTCTGCCCTGTGCCTAGACTGTTTCATTGACCTGGAATATCTCACACTCGTATTGACATTTAGCTACTATCTCTAACTTATTTCGTGGTGACATTTATTGTTAAGAATGACACGCCTTACGGTTGTACTTTAAAAAAAAGGTGACTGGATGGAGATCAAGTGACGGTATTGTACGATAATTGACGCCAGCATGTCATTAACGTGACCAGAAGTTATCGTGGCACTTGATTGGGTAGTTCTCCTTATTTTCCCGAACTTGACCACTCCAATTTTCACCTCATTATCGAAATATATGGAAGGACCTTTTCATTATTAAAGTTATCTCCAAACCAGTATATTACTTCAGGGGTGGAATCGAAAAATTACCCCGGTGTTGGCGGAACCTCATTGACAATGCACCGACATTATATTACTAATGATGATGGTTATTACTGACTCTGGTGTGTAGTTCCAGAGTCGCTATTGTATCCCATGATCATAATTGTGCAACAAATAGTTATTTATTTAGATGGTCATGTGACTGCCAGCCGTCTGAAAGCCCCCTCTCGTATTTCCTGAAAGGAATGTGTGAGTCAATCTGAGGAACCCCTGGGCATCCTGAGGGCATATGGTTGCTTGTGATGTGCCTTTCGTCCGATGTGTCCGTATATTTCCTGGAAGGCAAAGCTAGAATGTTGCTATTCTGCCCATATCCCGTAGATGCTAGAACTGCATCATCAGGTATATAAAAGCAGGCTCGCCGAGAACAGGTGGTCGCACCTTAGTTGTTGCATTGTGTTGCTGTTGCAGGTAAGGGGGGGGGCGTAATAAGCGCAGTTGCTTTGCTGCTGGCTTCCCAGCCGCAAGGCTGAGGTTTGAATTCCTGTCGTTCCTAGGTCGAGATTTTCATCTAGAGAATATCGTGGCATCAGGAACGGCATAAGAGGTTTGTTTTTGTTCCAGGTAGATACTGCCAGCCGAAGACCCACTATGAGGGCAAGGGACTTTTGTAAATAGCTAGTAATTAGTGAAGTGTGGTTATTCATTGTCGATTATAATCGTGTGTGTGTTAACTGGATCGTACTTTATTTAAAATTAGTACAATAAACTGGTCACAGATCAAATTCTACGGATTTACGCATCAAAAACTCAATCGAGTGCTGTGAATTTCACGACCTCTGAGCAGCTGCCAATTTCGGCGCTGATTAAACAGCGCAGATGGAGCCGCCACGTCTTAACAAAACCTTTACCTGTACCTAGTCCACCTACGTATCCTAATGGTTAGTGCTATTAGTTTCCGTCCTCGAGGGTCTTGCCAGAAAATTGAGAATGGCGGGAAGGATGGTATGTTGTTAAAATGGTACGTGCAGCTCCCATAGGAATGAGAATACGATTTTACTTACCTATAACTTAACTCACTATGATGGTAAGTTGCAGGTAGAACGACTTTTGACAGTAAAGTGACCTACAAAGCCTCAATTCTGTTAGAATTTCAAGCTTAGCTCTGAGATTTTAAATCTAATTAAAAACAACATCTATAAGAATGGAGGGTATAAAAAGGAAGAAGGCTAAATCACAAGAAACTTAGCAATGTAATATTAACCTTACGCATGATTACTTCATTGGTATGTCATTCTTCAAAATATTTTCCAACATACTGACGAAATCTTCCGTAGTTATCAAGTCCTATCTTTCACAACAGTGGTACTTCTGAATGTAGCAACATCCTTTGTAGTAACAGATACTACAACTACCTCTCTGACACTTTTCTAATATAGACACAACCTTCTGTTGCCGCACGCATCCAATGTCTCCTCACTGCCTGCTTCCTGTCCTCTCAAGAACTGAGTAAATTGTTTCTAGCGACCATATACATTTAATGAAAAGCTACATAGAAAGTTTGAGGATTGTAATAAGCCCGCCAGTCAAACTTTCAAGTCTCCAAACCAAGTGAAGGACACATGGTGGTCTTATATGAGAACTCCATGTGTTTCAATACACTTCTTTCCCCATAGACTGCCATTTTTGCTGTATCACTCCAACAAGATGCTACGGGCAGTAATCGTCAAGTGTGTACATCACCGAGTGAGTTAGCTGTATTTTGTGGCGTTGTGGATTCGAACCTCAACGTCATCATCCCATTAGTTTCTCGTTTTTATACCGAGAAAATGCCTGGACTTTTCCTTAATTACGGTAAGAAATGCCCAGCTAAGGGCGAAAAAATTCAAAATTAAGATTTTTGGCGTATTTAGATATTTGCACCGTAGAGAACACAATTACTCTACGTTCAAAATGTTCATTATGAAAAATAAGTACACTCATGTTCTTGAAAAGCAGAACACCTTGAAAAACTAGACATAGGAAGTTCATATTCACAGGACATGTTCGTTAGAATGTTCTGCATAAACGATTACATTTGTCACCTAGGTTCAGCATGTGTCCTGTTGCCTAGTAGGCACTGGGTCCTCCATGGGCACTGATAACTGGTTCCATGCGTGATGGTATCCACGCGGAAAAGGCACGAATGGCGTCCCGGGGTATAGCCATCCATACTGCAATCACCAGACTCCACAGTTCATCTTTGGTGGTTGGCACTGGGTCACAGCACCGCAACCGTCGTTTCAACAAATCCCAAACATTATCGATTGGCGACAAGTCCGGTGATCGGGCGGGCCAGGGCAGCAGTCTGACATGTGACAACAAGAAGGCACGCGTTCGTACAGCAATGTGTGGTCGCGCATTGTCCTGCTGAAATATGGCGTCAGGGGTGTCTTACAGAAAGGGTGTGGCTACGGATCGCAGGATGTCATTCACGTAGGTCAAACTGGTCACAGAGCCCTGGACACGCACCAGCTATGATTTGTGGTTGTACCCAATAGCACCCCATAATATAAGGCCTTGACTTGGCACTGTATGTCTTGTGCGAACGCAGTCAATGTGATGCCTCTTCCCCTGTGTGCGGCGAACCGGTATGCGGCCATCATTTTCAAACAAACGGAAACAGGATTCGTCCGAACACATTATCTGCTGTCATTCCTATCCCCAGTGACGTCGTTCCATGCACCATTGCAGTCTAGCATATTTATGCACATTAGTCAAATGTATGCGGAGAAGTGAACCACGCGCCAGTAACCCAGACCGTAATAAACGGCGACGGACTGTCACTCCTGATAGTGTACGATGTGTTACACTGTTCGACTGTTGCACCAGAGCCAAGGAGGACGCAGGTCTGTCCTGCAATGCCATTCGGATGAGGTGTCGATCTTCTCCAGGGGTGGTCTGGGTAGTACGACCATACCCATATCGTCGTGTTCTACGGCCTTCTCTGAACCATTCTGTACACGCCCGTCGTACTGCCGACCCAATTCGCCCCACACGAGCGGCAATTTTCCTGATGGATGCATCACATTCTCTCATGACAATAATGCGGCCCCTTTCAAACACACTCATTTGACAGTAAGGTTGTCCCATGCGTCTGCGAGGTATCCTACACGTCTGCTCATGTCACACTGATCCATTACCTTCGGTTTATAGTGACAACGAGAGCAGCAGGCATATTTAACCACCCAGTAGTGATGCGCCGATATATCGATGTCGATCTTGAACCTGAGAGCTGACATGGTTGAAATGCTAATCATTTCTTCAGAACATATTAATGCATATGTCCTGTGAACATGAACTTCCTATCTCTAGTCTTTCAAGGTGTTCCTTTTTATGAACATGCGTATACTTTGTTTATTTTAGTTGCTTTACGTCGCACCGACAGAGATACATCTTATGGCGGCGATGGGACAGGAAATGGGTAGAACTGGGCGGTGGCCTTAATTAAGCTGAAAATGGGAAACCACGGAAAATCATCTTTGGGGTTTTAAAGTGGGGTTATAACCCACTACCTCCCAATTGCAAGCAATACGTATTTAAAGAGACTTTAGGCACGATTGTGCACTTTGGAAGGAGCCGCCGACTTTTACATACTTTTGCACTAGAACCCGTAATTTATGATCTATTGGAGGTAACCCTCTGAACTCACTTCAGTTTTACTCAGTTAAGCTCTGTCTTTATATTGGCAATTGTGGAAGGTCCTGATAATGTATTTGTATTTACAAAAACCTTATTGTATGCCATGGTGTTGTGTAATTGTGTTTTCCTGCAATAGAATGACTCGATCGAAAACTTTCTGTAAGAGAAAATATGAGGGAAATATTTATACATGAAATGTTCGCCGCGTGGATGGTGTAAATGGGGTTAGTTTAGGTGAAAATGCCAATGATTCAAATGTAGTAGAGGTAAAACACCAGCATGTGCTCACCACATTTTGAACTTGAACTTGACGGAAGTATTACACCTCCATCAAATTCTTCAAAAGGAAATGTTTAATTCTTTTTTTTTTCACAAGTTGTTTTACGTCCCACCGACACAAATAGATTTTATGGCGACGCTAGGCCAGGAAAGGATTAGGAGTGGGAAGGAATCGGCCGCGGCCTTAATAAGGTACAGCCCCCGCATTTGCCTGGTGTGAAAATGGGAAACCACGGAAAATCATCTTCAGGGCTGCCGACGGTGGGGTTCGAACCCGCTACCCCCCGAATACTGGATACTGGCCGCACTTAGGCGACTGCAGCTATCGAGCTCGGTGTGTCTAATTCATAGCAACTTTTAGAATGCATGTGGAAACATGAGAAATCAAAAATATGTGTAACTCTAAGCCAGGGCCTCTCAGGGTGCATGCACCTGGTGCTTGCACTGTGCACGGTGCAAAAGAAGACTTCGCTTGGTTGACCACAGTGCAGCCCCCCACTCCTGGATTTGGAACAAAGGCGCTGTCTCTCTCTTTCCCCCCACACCTGTCTCGCTCGCTCTGCCTGTCTCCCTCTTCCTCACTTGCTCCACAGCGCACCAAATTCGAGCCGAGTAGAGCCGATCTGAGCCGAGATTAGCCGCGTAGCCCAGAGACAAAGCGTTGATCCGAGCCGAGCCAAGTGGGGCCTATGCACTGTGCACAGGAGCTCTGCACCTCAGATTGCACGCGTGAGATTTTGGGCGTTTGAAAGGCCCTGTTCTAAGCTGTAGTGTGATAGCTGACATTGAATTTTAGCTCACCTACATCGTTAAAACAAATGTGGGTACATGGAAAGTCTCTCACAATGTTAACGGAACATTCAATAACGGTCTGTATTCAAGAATTCCAATAACGATGTTTGTTGGTTCTAATACACTCAAGCTAGGGCTGTATGATGCTGTGCGACCATTTAATGATTGAAATTTTGCCGGGTACCGAGTGCTGCACAAGTTCAACATTCAGCCCGGATACAACACAGTGAACAGTTTGAAAAAATTGGATGGAATTTGCTGAAATAAAACAGATTTGGTGATGGAACAGATGACAAATAGAGCCAGAAGAAAGAAGAGAACTTAAAATAACCAACCAGGAGAAACTAATCAAGATTACGGGGTAGGAATATTCTAAGAATTGCCTGAAGTGAAAAATTGTGTACTAAAACTTCAGCTTCGTTGTTCTCATTTATATACTTTTCGTACTTTGGTATCATTTCGGAGAAAACTTCTGATGTTAGGTCCCTGAATTTTTTTACACTTCAATATTACCCTAATTAAAAAGTATTAAGGATGGTTTATTATGTAATTATTCAAACATATTAGAAATATTGTTGATATATTTTAGATCAAAAAATTGCACGTCTTAAAACACATACTAAAAAGACATCTGGTTTCAGCAAATAAGAAGTGTTGTTATAGATGAAAGTGCAAATAATATCTTTAAAATTTCAACTGGCTAAGCCAAATAGATTTCGATAAAAGTGTGCCGGAATTTTCAACGATTAGCATGGGCGATACAGGTACCTTAAGGCAACAACTCTTTCCTTCGCAATCCTTGATTCTGAAGGTATCAATATAGCGTAACTCCCTCAGTCTTGAGAAAAATAATACCATATCCTTTGGAAGTAAATCTTCCATTTAAACGGGACCTCCTCTATTCAGGATGATGTAAGTAAGTGAAACTTCTTCCCAGCCCTTTCCCAAATTACTTATGGTTGGCATTGGATGTGGATTAAGCCCATCGTCGGATGTCCTTCCTGATGTCTATCCTAAATTGAGGGATGCATTGGGAATTGTGTGTCTCTGTGATGGTTGGGAGTGTAATGTGCCGTATACAAACACAAACATCTAGCCCTAAGCTAAAGTAATTAGACGCGTTTAAAATGAAGTACTCAGCCTGGAATCGAACCCGCGAGCTTACCCTGACTATTGTTTTATATCCATGTCTATCCACATATTTGCATCAAATATCTTCACACTGCAAATCCCCGATTTATTCGACGTATGTAAATTGTAACTTTACCTCGTAAAAATATATTGAGACACGTATTTTAATCCTACTGCCACAGATATAATCTCACCTGGAATTCGAACTATGATACTGCAATATTCGGTTTAGGAAGTAACGTATCCATTGACCGAGAGTCAAAGTGCTATTCACTTAGGTGAGAAGCTACCACTACAACACCTTCCTTCATTGGTACTGCGTGGCAATAACCAAGTACGTAATAACAGTACCAAAGAACGCACTTATCATACTTAAGTCTAAAGAAAAGAAACCAAAAGCCGAAAAGTGAATCGTATTGTGTAATAATTGTAGAGAAAATGAAATAAAATCTTCCGTATTATAGTTTTTCAAACTTTGGTACAAAATTAGATTTGAAAGAATGGTTGCAGTTCTTTTAGTTTCCTTGCCCGTTTTGTAACAAACTGCTGATGTTGATATTACTTGAAATATATGAAGAGCATCCCAAATGCATGTTGTTATAATCACTAGTAGGTTGTCCATAAAATTCCCGTTTCCTATAGAAAACGTTATTTTCCGCACATCAGAAATGATGCAGATAAGCTGATAGATTGTACGAAGAAATATAGCAAGTCCGTAAATTGAATTCGTTAGTGAAACCATTTCACAGAGATAACTATAAATTACCCTGAGTGTTATAAGTGGCATCATACTATCATCTATTTCTCTCTGAGCGTTTATCTTTGAAGGCATTCTGAAGTGAAACCTGTGGGGCCCTTTGGGAATGGATGGCTCACCATGCGGTTGGTACTTTGGTGCCTTTTCGAAACACTCCTCAAGGTCACTAAAATGAGCCTTGAGGTACTCATTGAGTGTTACAAACCGAGATTTTATACATAAAACAACGTTCACAAACTGTAAATGAATAATACTAATAACAAAGTTTGAAATATAGTGTATAAAATAATAGTACTGATGAGAACTTACATGACCATTAACGAAAGAACATACACTCAGTGACAAGAGAACACAGAAGAGTATAACTATCTGTATAATGATACATTTTTTGAATTTACGGTAACGTTTATCATCATTGTAGTCATACAGTATTTTATCTACTTTGAGAAATAGCTGGAGAAGTTTTTCAAAATTATTAATATGAAGTAATCCGGAAGTTACGATACATATGAGAGTTATTACGGGTAGTTCAATTTGATGTATAGCCACGATCAACCTTGCTAACAAACCACTCTTATTGCCATCAGCATGGTCAAGATGCCATTTTATATCATAAAAAAGCTCGAACGATATGACCAGGAATATTGTTATAGAGTATATGGAACTAAGTGGTGTCCTACTTAAGATTCTCTCTTTCGTAAGAATTGTGTTCTGGTTACACTCGAATGGTGCTAGCCCAAATATTTTCGATGTGTAATACAAAGGAGACACAGCACGAAAGAAATCAGTTTTTTGAATCTTTGAACAGTTCACCATATTGTCTGCCCCTTTAAACGCCGTATTCTTGTATTTCCTTTCACTCATATTTAAGATAAAATTATGTTTCTTTTAATATATTTCTACAATACAGACTCACAATTTACAATCATATCGTTAGAACTTCAGGTATGTACAGTGTGGAATTTCTATTAAATTAATGAAGAAATGACGTGCACGTATTTATATACAAACTCTCAACTTTGATTTAGAAGCATGAGTGGAACAATTTACTGGGCGATAGTTCAGTTCAGTTTTTCGTTCATAGCTGCAAATACAGTTCCTGAACTCTTGTGGTTAATAACCATTATCGTACAAAGCAGTCCTAAGCGTGGCTTCTCTTGTTACATAAGATCATTAACTGTATTTTGAAGACTTATTATCTTTATGTACATAGGCATGTTTGCATATTAATATTTTGAAAATATTACCGCTATCAGGATTATTAGTGCCATAATAGTTGGATATGACGCTAAATCGAATTACACTTTTTAAGCACAAAATTGACTTCAGCAAGGTCGTACACTACTTGATCAGCAATTATATTCGAAATAGCTTCACTAGACACTGAATGTGGCTCGGAATGTAAATGGAACTTGAAACAAGTACTGGTATTCACATTCCACAAACCACTTCCGACCATGCTCTTGAGAATTGTGGCATAAATGATTATATTAATCCTTTTTAAGAGTATAGAGTATCAAATATGTGAAAATAACTGAAAATATTGCCAGCATATTTATTTAAATAATTCCTGGGGAAGTCGTTTGGTGAGAGTCTGTTGTCGGAAATGGATTCTGTTTAAATTCTAAATTCCCTTCCATCAATCTTACTGGTAATTCTCCTTTGCTGTCTCTCTCTTTCAATTGTTTATCCTTAGTCTTCTTATTTTTACTTGTTCTAATATATAATGCTATGTACGTATATGGATTTCTTATTTGTAAGTGTTTAACTCTTAAAAAAAACGCCTTATTTGGAATGTCTAAGCACAAAGGTTTATTTAATTTACATTCCTTTGTAAGGATACTGACGCGATAAAAATTCCTTGTTCAAATTACCTTTCCATAGCCAATAATGTTATAATTCCAGTTTGTAGGTATCGTGCAAAAATAAAATATTCAAATTATTAAAAGAAGATGTAAAGGGGCAGAAACATTCAACCTTCAGGCGATATATTAATAGGATAGACATTGAAAATAAAGCGTACTGAGTAGATTAACGTACTTGATGGGGAGACAATTTTAAAGATCGAGTCAATTTAGGGATAGTTCAGAAGTAATTCATTCTAACCGGAAACACAGACTATACGAACGTACAGTACGACTTGTACACTGTCAAATGAACCATTCTATCATCCATTCACTGCTTGCTGTCTAAATATAGACCATAACTAATCACGGTGGAAACAAAGCACTAGAAGGGAGAGAGATGTGTGATCTGGGATTAGTAAATATTTGCCTTCCTCGGAGCTGCCTTACTATAGAGAAAGGTATCAGTACCTTTATAACGCTGGATCATTGTGTTTGAGGGAGCCACAAAATGGCAGATCTCGCTTCATTTCGATGGAAATACAGAAATGCTATCCATATTTCGTTGTGGCTAGCATTCACAAGTTCTAATTCAACTATATCACTTACCTAAATGGCATTCCTTAGGTTAATTAACTTATTTGTCATCCAAAGTTTCAAGTATGACCACTATATTTCATAGCTCAATTAATCATTAATGTGTTTCCCTAAATATTTTAGCCCTAACAATTTTTCCGAAGTCCAAAATCAAATATTAATGATCCACACAGATGCTCGCATACAGAATTATATCCAATTACTTCTTTAACAAAAATTATGTACACCTCTTGTACACTTCGTGTGGATGTAGGAAAAGTTTCTTCCTTGCGAATAAATCCACAATAACGTACTCTGCACACAATTTCCCAAGACACAATGTTTTGTTAACAAAAGTAAGATTGGACGTTTACTCAGCTGTCGATATTATGATCATAGCCACGTATGGGATCCGAGCGTGAGGGATGTGACTTCTATTTTCAAAAATCTCACATGAATTGACCGGCATTTGATGAAATCCCAGTGGAAACGCCTCAAAGTTATCAAGTCCCGTTTCATTAACAATTATGTGGTGTTAAGTACGGACGTAGTGACGGCCGTACACCACGTGATACTATGCCTAATTTTCGCTTGCTGCAGAATCTGCAATAATAACCTTTGGTTAGAGAAGAACTCTTAATGAATCGTCACGGGTGTCCTGTTATGGTAGTTAACTACTTAAAATTGTTTAGCTTCTCAGTCGAAAGTAGTTGTGTTCTTTCACTGCAGTAGAAGAGCAAACACATTCCCCGAGAGTTTCTGAAGCAAGTCAGACTCACCGGGAACGTGAGCGAAAACTAAGACCCACCAGAAACACTGGAATTATCCACGTATTAGAGCTTTACCACGTTTATCGCTTCACATAATAATTCACTCAAGCTAGAACCGTAGACATACATTGTCACTCACTATTTCACATAGATACACACTAATTTTTCAACGTTCCAGAAAAATTAATCATCAGTAACTATCACTCAATATTTGGTGGTGCATCCTTGACTTGCACTACACAATTTTATAAAACTTATCACCAAGACGTTGCTGTACACCTTCTACACCGACGAAAGTGCTTCGCTATATGATGTTATTCCAAAATCGGCGTATAATCTTCCTTAAATCCAATTTTGTCTACTGTTTTCTTCACTGGAATTAATCGAAGTCATTCAGACAGCGAAGTCACTAAGCAAACTTTAAGAAAGCAATGGCTTCTGAATAATTCAGAAGGGCTAAAATTAAATCCTGGACACCATCTTTCAATGAGTTAAGTGTGAACCTGTTGACAGAGAAACTGTAGTAGCTAAATACAAGCGCCTACGCTGCAAACACGACACTGAAATGTCAGCGATAATGAAGCCTGGAATGTGCTGAAGTACAAGGGAGACAATTCATTTAGATATATCATCTAAGATGGAACTGACGATAACCTTGCTGTAGTCAATGACAACTTCTAATCTATCTACAACAGTGACTGATTGTTATTTCAATTATTCTAAGTCATTATTACATCTGAGCCTCAAGCACTTCAGTATTTGTTCTGTAGAATGTCACCAGCTTAAAAAAATTCAAACAGTGTCAGAGTGAAGTACGGCAGTGTATTGACCTAATCCTGTAATGGCCTTTCCGATATCGTAATGTTATTACCAATACATGGGCCAGAATAACAAGGTTGTTTACCATAGCTATGATAAATTCCCAAAGTGGTAAACAGCAACGTCAAAGTTAATAAGCACACCTGACAAAATATTAGTCACCTTAGTGTGCACGCACAGATGGATCGTTAAGCCTGTACAGATGGAGTACCGAACGAGTCGCGTGCTCAACCGCACGCGCACTGCTACTACATGAGCATAAAGCAGTAGCGATCAGAGAATCATTGATGTTTCAAGCGGACATTGTACGTCAACAAGGATGTGACAGGGTGGCAAAAAGGGGTAATAATGTTCGGCCGTGCCTATGGCCGTACGGTGCATGAAGTTGGTGTTTCACAGCGGACTGTCTACAAGCAGTGGTGTACTACACGTGGCCACGAAACACAACGTCAGCATTGTGGTCGGAAGAAAAGAAAGAAATGGCGTATGGCTTTTAGTGCATGGAGTGTCCGAGGACAAGTTCGGCTCACCAGATGCAGGTCTTTTGGATTTGACTTCCCGTAGGTGACCTGCGCGTCGTGATGAGGAGACAACACATACACCCAGGCTCCGTACCAGCGAAATTAACCAATTAAGGTTAAAATTCCTGACCCTGTCGGGAATCCAACCCGGGAAGCCTGTGACCAAAGTCCAGCGCGCTAACCATTTAGCCATGGAGCCGGACATTGTGGTCGGAAAAAGATCCTGACAGAGAGGAACCGGAGACGTGTTTCACGGCTTGTGAATCAAAATCGCTTCAAACCCGACAGGAATTGCTGCAGTCAGTGAATGAAGGTCCATCCCAACCTGTTAGTGAGAGAACATTGCGACGGGAACTGCACACAATGCACATTTGGAGTCGTTCACCTCGCAAGAGGCCATTGCTCACACAGACACATAAAGTGACACGTCTTCAATGGGCTAGAGATCATCGAACGTGGACAGTGGCTGACTGGCGGAACGTAATGTGGTCTGACGAATCATGTTTTTGCCATCTTGGATGTGTGCAATGTCAAATTCAAGCCGGAGGTGATTCTGTGATGTTCTGGGGGTGTTTTTTGTATCATGGGTTGGGCCCATTCACTCAGAGACCGCCGGGCTGAGTGGCTCAGACGATCGAGGTGCTGGCCTTCTGACCCCAACTTGGCAGGTTCGATCCTGGCTCAGTCCGGTGGTATTTGAAGATGCTCAAATACGTCAGCCTCGTGTCGGTAGATTTACTCGCACGTAAAAGAACTCCTGCTGGACTAAATTCCGGCACCGCGGCGTCTCCGAAAACCGTAAAAGTTGTTAGTGGGACGTAAAGCAAATAACATTTTTAAAAATTATTACTCAGGTGACCACTAACATGAACTAACATGAACAGGGAAACGGCAAAAACCAACGGCAGAGCATAAATGAGGCGAACTATGCAAGATGAGGAGTGAGGTAGTTTGCCATTGCTTTCCTCACTGGGCCAGAGTGTGCCACTGCAGCACGACTGACCCTATGAGCAACACCTTTCATAACACTCAGACACTATTTGTGCTCTGAATATCATTCAGCACCACCCATACCCCAGCAACTTCCATATTGTCACAGCCATGGATGAGACTGGGACTTCAGTCGAAGCTACACTTTGCTCTGGCCTGTGCCAAGAGACGGATACAAAAATACTATATCCATCAAGAAATGGCAACAGGCGGGTATGAACCAGTATGTTTATTTAAACATTCTGGATGATCACGTGCTGTCTTTCAGTCAACATCTGCACTATGAGTATGCTATTGATATTTCAAGATGAAAAGTTCATTAGGCTGGGCTCATATGTCACTGGTTTTATGAACACTCCCTCCCCTATTACATCCCGATTGGCCTGCAGAATCACCTGACTTGAACCCCATTGAAAATCTGTGGGACATGTCGGAACAGTGGGTAAAACGCCGACAAGAGCACCCCCGCACTTTGGCGGAATTGCACTATCATATCCTCGGCGAGTGACTTAACCTGGATGTGACGTACCTGCACGACCTTGTGGACTCGTTTCCTAACCGAACCCAGGCAGTTATCAAATCCAGAGCGGAGTTACACTGTATTAAATGATGCTTGTAATGGTTTCTCCATGGGTGACTAAGATTTGTCCGGTGAGCTTATTCAGAGGACATTCTCAGTATCAATATTTTGAGAAATAGAATGCTTATTAGTAGAGTCATAACGTGATAAATGGTGATGGACACCACCTACATGAAGATCTGACAGAAGGCCTTAGTAAGTGACGGGAAGTTCTGAGTAATCAATAGCATGTAAGTCCATTTTTAGGACAAAAGTGCAAGATTAAGAAGTGTTTCCGACTGTTATTGTTGTTGTTACACCTTATAAGAAAGTTTGGAATATTATGATCATCACCCCAGTGTTCTCATTGCTGATTCTAATTCAGACTGAAGAAAGGGTTGAAGTAAAATGTTACATTCTTTGTCACATTGTCGTTCTGTTGGCCTCTTCGCAGTCCTCATGGTGTAGGTTGGCTTACCATTTACAGACAGCAGAGATGTAATTTGGACTGCTTTTTTTTTTTCTTCCTAGAGTCTTTACGTCGCACCGACACAGATAGGTATTTTGGCGACGATGGGGTAGGAAACGCATGGGAGCGGGAAGGAAGTGGCCGTGGCCTTAATTAAGATATAGACCTAGCATTTTCCTGGTATGAAAATGGGAAATCACGGAAAAACATCTTCAGGGCTGCCGACAGTGGGATTCGAACCTACTACCTCCCGGATGCAAGCTCACAGCCGCGCACCCCTAACTGCACGGCCTACTCGCCCGGTGATTTGCCTTTACATTTGCATGTATGTTGACATGGTAAGGCCCAATGTTCTGTCGTCGTTATAGTCCTCAAGCCTTCTGATTGCTCCTGCCCATGTCGCATTCTGTAATCAGCTTCATGCGTTGCTCCTTGTTTCGTTGATCGATAAGACTGAACGTACTGCCTGAGTAGTTTCCATGCTGAAAGGATTTTCCTCCTAGAGCCGGTAATACTCTTCTAGTAAGATTTATACCTGGGATATAATTCGTTCTGCAACTGTTGCCCGTGAGAAAAATGTAAGCATATCAATAAAGCGATTACCGAGCTCGATAGCTGCAGTCGCTTAATTGCGGCCAGTATCCAGTATTCGGGAGATAATGGGTTCGAACCCCACTGTCGGCAGCCCTGAAGATGGTTTTCCTTGGTTTCCCATTTTCACACCAGGCAAATGTTGGGGCTGTACCTTAATTAAGGCTACGGCCGCTTCCTTCCCACTCCCAGCCCTTTCCTCTCCCATCGTCACCATAAGACCTGTCTGTGTCGGTGCAACGTAAAGCAACTTGTTAGAAATAAAGCGATCGTACTCTTCGGGGATCGGAGCAACTGTGTACATTTTAGAGCATTTCAAAGAATTTTAACCAGTTGGCTTTCTTAATATTGTACCTACATTGTGCTTCTTGAGGTCT
Source organism: Anabrus simplex (assembly GCF_040414725.1). Classification (NCBI taxonomy): domain Eukaryota; kingdom Metazoa; phylum Arthropoda; class Insecta; order Orthoptera; family Tettigoniidae; genus Anabrus; species Anabrus simplex. Next base: position 114,272,788 of record NC_090269.1, on the reverse strand, counting down.
AATAACTGGAAGCATTTACACATTTATCGGTCTATGTTGTGTGTGTGGGATAGGTTCTCGTACGGATTTGGAGCATCTCTGATCTATACTTTAATTCACAAACAAGTCTAGATCATACTCTAGTTACCATTTTCTGCTATTGAAAGAATAAGGATGCTTGCTGGACGAGCTGGTTGGATTCGCCGGATGGAAGTACTACATCTCCGATACCATCCATCTGTAAGTAACCCTAACATCACTGCGGCTATCCAAAAGATGGAATAAATGAGAAACTTTTTGTGTTAAATTAATGTATGCATGTACAGAGGAGATCATGCAATTACTAAGCTTCAAGGATATAATAGCAATATTATTTTTAGCTGTACTTTGAGCATTAATGGCTTGAATTCTGGTTTCACAAATACGGCACTTCTATACTGTGAATGTGGCCTTTCCGCAACTAATTTCACGCCAGGAATATTTGGCCACGTCTGCTGTCCATTCCTAGGCGTTTCCTGAACACATAAAACATCATAATTCTTTTCACGACATAGCTTACTTAGTAACTGTTGTCTGGAAGCTGATATGCCTTCAATATTTATTGAAATGACTGTTAAGGCTGACTCTGAAAAGAGCCATTGGTTGAACTGCGTAGTGGGTCCTTCTGGTGTGAGAGAATCAGCTGCCTGGGAAGAATCCTAGTCCATTGCCCAGGCTTTCCTCGATTATTACTTTATTAGTATTATTAATGTTATTTGTTTTGCGTCCCAGGAACTACCTTAACGGTTTTCGGAGACGTCAAGATGCCAGAATTTTGCCCTCAGGAGTTCTTTTACATGCCCAGAAATCTATCGACACCAGGGCGGTGTATTTGAGCACTTTCAGATACTACGAGACTGGGCCAGGATCGAACCTTCCACCTTAAAATCAAAAGGCCAGCGCTCTACGGTCTGAGCTATTCGGCCCAGCTATTATTATTATTATTATTATTATTATTATTATTATTATTATTATTATTATTGTACCGGGCGGTACACCTCCACGCCGCTAATTCAAACATTGCGCCAGTTGAAACTCCTCTACTGGAGGAAGCCTGAACTTTAATAACCATGTTAATTCTAAAGTTTCTCAGAAGATGTCGCTATTGTAAATTTTGAAAAGTTCTGAACTGTGTCTTTTTCGATTTATATTTGTTTGCTCTGTAGTAAGAAGTGTGAACATTCTCTTCTAGATGGCACTACTTAAGAACTACAATTGTGCACCCTAGTGCGAAGTGAAGGAACCTTTTTTGAAGAAATTTTGTAGTCATAAGTTTGTTCTTTGTTAAATTTCTTTCAGTTATTTTTTGGGTTGGCAGTATAACCCTTCTCTTTCCGCTTGTTTTGAATTTAGCCAATCCCGAATTTCTCTAATTAATTTTTGACCAATAACGTATGTCTTCTCCGATATGGAGATGTTGCTTTATACTACCCAATAAAATTGAGGGGGGTGTGGGGTCTCATTCTTGAAAGGTCTCGAATGTTCCACGAGGGTATATAAACTGCTGATTTTTAGGTCTCGGGGCCACGTCAGTAACATCTATCCTAGTGTGATTATATAGCAGGGGGCGGGAAGCGCCTCTTTCTTCGGGCAGCAGTTCATCCATCAGGTAATGGCCTTTTAATAACTTCTTTGCTCGCTAGCTCAGCAGTTTAACCCTCGGGGCAGGTTCGAAACTTTTATCATGTAACTTTCCTTTAAAATGTAAAAGACACTTGATATAAATTCTGTCTCTAACTACAAATTGGGATAGAGAGTGCCTAACCCTCTCGAGCTCCCATTCATTTTGTTTTGAGGTGACTATGTTTTCATAACAGTTTCCCTTCTCCTCGGAATGTAATAAAGTTTTCCTATCGTGTCACCTCCGTAGTATGGGATTAGCCCTTGCATAAGCGGCCTAGTGCCAAATAGGTTTTAAAAAGGTGTATTAGGAGTGCAAGTTACGCCTCCACTCAAGTTGGTATTTTGGGGCCACGTAATTGTCCTGTTTCTTTACTGGATAGGCCTCAGTAGGTTGGGTATTTTTACCCCTGTTCTTGTGTGCCTGGAGGGCAGCTTGAAGGTTGAGTTTGGTGTGGCCTTTGAATAGGCTTGAACTTTGTGAGCAGGTTGCTCTTTCTTAAATTTGGTTTCTGTGTGCCTCGAGCAGGCTTAACTGGGTAATTGGGAGCTAGTGCTCCTTGGCATGATTGGAGTTTTCTGCCCCTTTGTTGAACTTTGTTCATATGTAAAGTTGGGCTCATTGCTCAAGGATTGCGTCTCTGGGGGCTCGAAGCCCAAATCCATTAACAAATTGCAAGTGTACATTCTTAATTTGTTGATATGCTACTGAGTACCTGTCATACTTGTTATTTTTTGATCTTGAAAAGAGAATATAACCTTTGTTAAATTTTATATTAACTTTAATTTCGTAAGTTGAGACCTATTCATCCCAGCACCTTCTTTCACCTCTGCTGTTCCACAGATACCTCGGAACAATTATTATTATTATCAGTATTATTATTATTATTATTAAAGGTTCTTATGTACAATTAATTCGAGCATACAAACAAACCCGCGACCCATATAACCCCTGTCGTGATTGTTGCCCACCCAGACGGCCTGCAGATATTGCAGTGCATATCCTCAGCCGTGTTGAGAGAGTTTCTCTGCCTCTTGTATCATAAAGCGCCTAGCTGAAATAACGAGACTGACTGAATCCCGCTCGAGCCCTTAGTTAAGGATATAAATCCTTGGATTGGGTCTCCGGCCAAGTAGTAGACACGCCACCCGTACTCCACGGGGCTGACTATTAATTCGAAGGTATTGTGATTTTTTCATGCCTTGATACTTTAATAGCTTCTGAATGACACTAAAATGGTGGACGTTCGATTTCTAATAACAGGAAAGTTGCTTATTGTTTTCCTATGTTCCTGGAGCCATCTTGGAGACAAGGATAGATGCCGAGATGATTGACGGTGGAATTGTATTTCTTTCTTTCTGTCCTTCTTTCTTTCGTAATTTGTTTACGCTCCAGAGTTGGATTTTCCCCCGGACTCAGCGAGTGATACCACCTCCACCACCTCAAAGGCAGTGTCCTGCAGCATGAGATTTTGGGTCGGGGGGATTTAACTGGGAAGGAAGATCAGTACCTCGCCCAGGCGGCCTCAACTGCTATGCTGAGCAGGGGCTTTGTGAGGGGGGGATGGAAATGTTGTCAGGGATAGCCAAGGAAGAGGGAAGGAAGCGGCCCAGTTGTGTCCCCCGACCCAAAGTGTCACGCTCCAGGACACTGCCCTGGAGGCAGCAGAGATGGGATCCCTCGCTGAGTCCGAGGGAAAACCAACCCTGGAGTGTAAACTGATTAAGAAAAATATTTTTACTTATTTATTATTATTGAAAGTGCTAGATTTTAAAAGTATATTTTCAATATAATGTTAATTTAAACAGTGGCAAGATTTTGAAGATTTAAAAAATGTTACCAAACATTTTTGAGATAATATTTATTGCCATATTTTCATACCTTTTTGCGTCATAAATGCTTACAAATTTCAAGCATCTTTAGGTCGTAAACATCCGAGCCCTATCAATCACTACTCTATATTCATTTTTTACTGCACAATATTTGAAATTGAAATGCAGTTAAATAAACAGGGTCTTGTGCGTTGTTTCAATTTCAAGGGAGAAGAATTACAGTTCCAGGTGTCTATTGTCTCAGGAATGGTTGTTGTTAATTAGCGGCCGAAACAAACAGTCAGACCAGTCAGGTCAAGGTTATTTAGCGAGTGAAAACAAACCACAATAAATTGTGACCCGACAACACTTCCACACTACAGTTATACGGACAACGATTTAGTGTTAGTTTGATATCTTATCGCGTCACACTAACTGTGCAACTTGCCTGTAATCGAAGACACTACACAAGTGACGTAACTATCAGTGGTTAGTATACAATAGGAAGGCATCCCCTTCTATAGACATTAACAAAAATTACGTAAATTAATTTATAGAGGAATGGAAACAAATATTTAACTGGATGAAAAATATAGTGGAAAAATTTAATTTATAACCGCTGCGGTCCACGGGTAGAGTGCATACCTCTTATGCAGAGGCACCGGATTCTATTCCTGGTCAGGTCAGGATCTGAGGACTGGTTTGAGGTCCACTCAGCCTACGTGAAGGAACTAGAGAAGACGGTGAGATAGCAGCTTCGGTCTAGAAAGCTAAGAAGAACGGTGACAGGATTTGCCACGCTAACAACGCGTCACCTCTTACTCTTCATGCCCTTGCGTTGAGAAGCAGTCGCCTGGTAGGCCAAGGCCTACCAGAGCTGTAGCGCTATGCTGGTAGGGACGGGGTTAACGTCGCACCGACACAGATAGGTCTTATGGCGACGAAGGGAGGGGAAAGGCCTAGGAATGGGAAGGAAGCTGCCATGGCCTTAATTAAGGTACACCCCCAGCATTTGCCTGGGGTGAAAATGGGAAACCACGGAAAAGCATCTTCAGGGCTGTCGACAGTGGGGTCCCGAACACTGGATACTGGCCGCACTTAAGCGATTGCAGCTATCGAGCAGGGAACTCGCTCTTCTTCTTCCTGGTATTGTTTCCAACTTCAGGCACGGTTTTATGGCTGGAGGGAATGCACTCACTATTACGTGCTTTGTAGTGTAATGTATTTACGCAAATGTCCGGCTCCATGGCTAAGTGGTTAGCGTGCTGGCCTTTGGTCACAAGGGTCCCGGGTTCGATTCCCGGCAGGGTCAGGAATTTTAACCTTAATCGGTTAATTTTGCTGGCACGGGGGCTGGGTGTATGTGTCGTCTTCATCATCATTTCATCTTCATCCCGACGCGCGAGTCACCTACGGGTGTCAAATCAAAAGTCCTGCACTTGGCGAGCCGAACTTGTCCTCGGACACTCCCGGCACTAAACGACATACGCCATTTCATTTTTTACGCAAATGAATATGTTAATTAAGGCAAACGCGAAGACCCAGCCCCGACCCGGAAGAATTAACTAAACACGGATGAAATCCGTGGAACGGCCGGGATCGAACCCGGGACCCTCCGAGGCGAAGGCCAGTATGTTGACCGTTCAGCCAAGGAGCCGGATATGCAAACAACTCGCTCGGTTCATTATTTCCCTTACTCGTCTCATCATCACCGGTGAATCTGTCCATGGATAGGTTTCAACTGAACTCTTACCTCCAGTGTTTCCGGTCCTGGGCAAGTATTTTAAGCTATTCTTACTATTTTTTCCTTTTCCAGATCAGTCAATATATCAAATTTTCTTCTTCCTCTTCGTCTAAGGGAAACAATTGTCCCATATTTTATATTCGACTACAGTACCACATTTGGAACCACACTACAGTACTTGATACTGGAATTTTATTTTATTTTTATGTTTACATTTTGTTTACTTCGCAACGCCACAGGTAGGTCTTACGGCGACGATGGAATATGACAGCTCTAGAAGTGGGAAGGAAGCGGCCGTGGCCTTAATTAAGATACAGCGCCAGCATTTGCCTGGTGTGTAAATGGGAAACCATGCAAACCCATTTTCAAGGCTGCCGACAGTGGAGTGCGAACCCACTATCTCCCGGATGCAAGCTCACACCTGCGCACCCCTAACTGCATGGCCAACTCGCCCGTTATATTGTAATTTTAAAACTGGAAAGTGACTGCAGCTATTTACAGAAAAAAGTCGCCTCCACCGAACTTTACATTCTACGTCATATTTGAATGTTGAAATACATAGACAATTTCAGGGAAATATGTACTTTGCCGATTTTAGTCGGATATCTGAAGCACAAATATGATCTAATACCACATGGGAATCATTATGGGCAGTAACGAGCAAACCTCTTACAGCACCAGAAGATTCTGGTAACACATTTCCTAACCATACTACACCAAATCTAAGCTGAAAAGATTTATGAATGTGAGCAACTCTTTCGTTTTGAAGGAATTGAAACTGAGGTCTCTACTCATAATTTCAGGCATATTGGAGTCGAATCCGATCTCGTAATCGGTCAAACTGACTGCTCATGGCAGAAACATCCCGACATTCCGGAATGAAGCAGCCGATACTAACACGGCTTTAAAGTGCGAAGGAAGAGTGACTTCAACCATGTTTGTTATGTCACCGATGAGCAAATCTATGCTACTAAAGCGATCGTCATCGAAGACCAGTGCAATTTGCGAAGTTGCTCTGTTTTACACCTGAAATTGTGCTCGAACTACAAGCGATCGCACCCCAAACACGCGTAGTGAAATTTATTTCCCAGGAACATCACTGATGATGATGATGATGATGCTTGTTGTTTTAAGGGGCCTAACATCGAAGGTCATCGGCCCGGGAACATCTCAGCTGAACGTGAGTTTGCTAGATACCCATATCTCAGACTATGGTCGATCTTACCGCTGTCGTTTCGTAACAATAGTCTCCCTGGAAGTTCCATATTAGCTCTCTGATCATTAGAGCCCAGATTGTTATGCATTAATAGGTTAGAATGCAAATTTACTGAAGCAAGTAGCAAGTATAGTCTACCTTCACAACGACTATGCTATGGGGCTTGCATAAGCATTAGGGGTATGGTCCATCAGAACCACTATGATTTATGTTACTCTTGCTACATTATCGAAGAGCGGGTGGCGGATACTCCCTGCTAACCAAATTAGTTTGCAATCTAACCTGTTACTGCATAAAAATCCGGGCTCTACTGATCATTGTCTTCCATATTTATTAGTGTCGTAGACATAGAAGCGTTCTCGTTGACTTCGCGCGTAGTACAACGCTCTCTCCGATGCTTAGACCGGCTCCATGGCTAAATGGTTAGCGTGATGGCCTTTGGCCACAGGGGCTCCGGGTTCGATTCCTGGCAGGGTCGGGAATTTGAACCATAATTGATTAATTTCGCTGGCACGGGGGCTGGATGTACGTGTCGTCTTCATCATAATTTCATCCTCATCCCGACGCGCAGGTCGCCTACGGGTATCAAATCAAAGGACCTACACTTGGCGAGGCGAACATGTCCTCGGACGCTCCCGGCACTGAAAGCCATACGCCATTACATTTCCTTTTTTGACGCTAAAACTTTGAACGTGTCGTTTACTCTCTACAACGTGTTATATTGCTTTTACGCATGTGAATCCTACCACCAGGTTGCTTTGTACTTTACGACACTTTTCAACGTCGATATCGGGCACAACACACGCGGAAACAACGCACACGCTCACATCGTACGCGTCTTGTCCGTTCTGGCATTCGACTTCAAGACGTGCCTTAAAATCTCTACAACGTTGATCAATATTTCCAAGCTTACCAGTAGACTCGTCTCAATATTTTCTCTCATCTTGATTCCCACTCGTCAGTTTTGTCTGTTTTTGGTCGCTTGCTTCAAATTCCACTATACATCATTTCTGTTACATCTTAAAAAAATCCTCCTTTTTCAAATCCCACTTATATCGTCTAAATATGTCTATTCAGTCCGAAGTTGCAGCAAATGCTAAAACAAAACGCCGCTGTAATAGGCGCCATTTTCTTTCTTCGCTGCGCTGTGATGACGTCATCGGTGGATGTGGTGATGTTATAACGTGCATAATTATTTCCTCCGTACGCCTGTGTATGCTACTTAACACTAGATTGTATACTTCAGGAGATATAAGCGTTGACCTCGGCGTGTAGCGTGTCTTTTTCATAGTGCCGCCTGTAAAATGAAAATGAAATGGCGTATGGCTTTTAGTGCCGGGAGTGTCTGAGAACAAGTTCAGCTCGCCAGATGCAGGTCATTTTAATTGACGTCCGTACGCGACCTCCGTGTCGTGATGAGGATGAAATTATGATGAATACGACACATACACCCAGCCCGCGTGCCAGCGGAATTAACCTATTATGGACATGATGTAGGCTTTTGGGCTTATGTCGTGTCTAGAAAATAAGGTGAAATTCTTTACGTTTCGCAGATATCTGTGCTCTGCATCATCAGAAGAAAATCTCGACTGCCCAGAAGAAAGGCTTCTTAAACAATGAGCTTTTGAATTTAGACGATATAATAGCAGTGGAAATGTTACATTCATTCGTCACCAGACGGCTCCCCGCACGCGGTACAGCGCTAGCGTTCGAAGCGGAAACTGATGGAACCATCAGAATCAGTCTAACAGGGCCACAAAACATGTGTACATAACATGCGAGATTGACAGGTATATAACATTGACGCAAGCCTGGAATGAAACATCTGGCGAAGAGGAACGTACGAATTTGGAAAACACCGAGGCGATGACGCGAAACGTAAAGAATTCCACCTTACTTTCTTGACACGGCATAATCCCGAAAGCTTACATAATGTCTATAAGCACGGGCCGTGAAAGCATCAATGCTAACTAATTATGTGACCAAAGACCAGCACGATAACCATTTAGCCATGAAGCCGGACAGTGCCGCCTCCAATACCCTACACCAAAATATAGATGTCTTCACGCCAAGGACTAACTGGTCTCGAGAATCGACATGTATGATTCTAGCTACCGTATCTCATTTGATCATTTTCAGTACAGCACACTTGATGGCCATGATCGTGGAGTTGTCAATTCTACTTGGTTCGAATCTCGTTGGTGGGAAAATTTCACCGTCACAATGTTGGTCGGCAGGGTAAGAGAAATGGTGGTGTAGAATTACTAATCAAAAGCCTGGCTTCAATTCCGAACCTCTCAGCAGTGTTATATGGAGCCATTGCTATCGTGGTGCAGCCCTCGTAAGGCAGACTCTCCGACAAGGGTGGGCGGCATCAACCATGTATAGGAAACTACGTGCTTTTGTAGTGGAGAACAGTGTTCTGTGTGATTTTTTGCAAGGATGAGTAGGGCATTTCACACTCCTAGCCCCCGAGCCAGGGATATTAACCATTTAAGGTTAAAATCTCCGACCTAGCCAAGAATTGAGCCCGGCACCCTTTGAACCGAAGGCAATTACGCTGGTCATCCAGCCAAGGAATACGACTCTGTAGATGGTGAGTGGCTGTCGAATGAAGACGTCAGACTAATGAAACAAACACACGATGAGATGCATGACAGTAATTTGCAGATATATCCCTAATTACATTATAACTACGAATACAGCGGCCGTAAAAGTACGAGGAGAATGCCTCATACATTTATTTGTAGAGCCCTTGCTGGCGAAATATAGTGTTTAGAGTGCGCTACGTCTTCTGGTATGGGCTAGAGCAATTTGTTACTTTCACTGACCTGTCTCAGTCTCATCCTTGGCTTTGACAATATGAAAGTGACCGAGGTATGAGCGATGCTAGTAATACCATTCCTTATGCAGCCAGTCCCTGTTATGATTGGTGTGAATATATCGCCCATAGGGTCGGTTGGTGCATGCATTTCAGTGGGCTTGGCAGACTGATATGCAATAGCAACTTCTGGCTCGGTGAGGAAAGCAACGGGAAACTACCTCACTCCTCATTTCCCTAGTATGCCTCTTCAGTGACGCCTAGGCTGTCTGTGATAGCCTTTGGTGGAACTGTGGAGGATCAGACCAGTCTTCGGGCTGAATACGCAACATTTAAAAAAATATATTTGTAAACCTCAGTTAATTTTCCCTAACAAATCATATTTCATGTACACATTGATAAAGAATACTGCACGTACTTAATCAAGCGAAAGAAGTAAACCTGTGGCACAGCAACCCATTAGAGCCTTGGCCTGCCGAGTAGATACTAGAGTGTGACGTAGTCAGCATAGCGGCATACTCAGCCAAATGTCTTGGCTTTCCTGACCAGGTCGGTTGCCTCTAATAGCAGACAAGTACTCAGTTGGGCTCACAAGGGAGAGTGAATTCAGATCCAGAGCTCAGTCCAGAATTAAATTACCTGGTCAGAATCGAAATCAAATCCAGGACTGGGGTAAATAAGCAGGCAAGCTATCTCTGCAGCATGGAGCTGACACGGCACGTAACTCTTTACTTGCTTAATAAGTAGTGTTACGTTTAACGATCGTTCATCTTTCTATCTTTCTTTCTTTCTTTCTTTCTTTCTTTCTTTCTTTCTTTCTTTCTTTATCTGTTTACCCTCCAGGGTCGATTTTCCCCTCGGACTCGGCGAGGGATCCCAGCTCTACCGCCTCAAGGGCAGTGTCTAGGACCGAGAAACTATGGGTCGGGGATAATATTGGAGAGGAGGACCAGTACCTTGCCCAGGTGGCCTCACCTGCTATGCTGTATAGGGGCCTTATAGGGGGATAGGAAGGTCGGAAGGGATAGACAAGGAAGAGGGGAGGAATTCTCTCGGCTCTGGCCTTAAGTTAGGTACCATCGTGGTATTAGCCTGTAGGAGAAGTGAGAAACCACGGAAAAACCCTTCGAGGATGGCTGAGGTGGGAATCGAGCCCACCTGTAATCAGTTGACCTCCCGAGGCTGAGTGGACCCCGTTCGAACCCGGGCAGCTAATCACGTTAACCACTACACCATACAGGCGAACAAAAGATCGTTCAACTGCTATAAATATACTGAGACGCCGGTATGTTGGAATTTTGTCCTGCAGGAGTTTCCTAACGTGCGGGAAGCAGTTACTCGAAGAAAACCCCCATGGCTCAACAGTTCCGAAGGGCCATACCCTATCAAGTGACTGCTGGTCAGTCCGAAGAGCTGCAGATTATGAGGTCTCGTGTGGTTGGCACGACCGATCCTTTCGGCCGTTATTCTTAGCTTTCTGCACCGGGGTCATCTCGCCATCAGATGGCTCCTAAATTGTAAACGCGTAGGCTGAATGGATGTCGAACCAGTCCTTGAATACAGGTAAAAATCCCACAACTGGCCGGGAATCGAACCCCGGGCCTCCAGGTAACGGGCAAGCACGCTATCTCTACACCGTGGGGCGGCGGAGGAGTTACACGGAGCTTTAAACATGCCAATGACCTCAGTCGAGCTCCTTGTGAACGATAGAACAACAAGTAATTTATTCTTCAGCTGAGGTCTACTCTTATTTCTCTTTTCAAATTGGCACCGTAATTCACAAAAGGTTAATGGGATATTCTGTATCTTCATGCACAGTGGTGTGTTCATTCAGTTATCTGGTAAGGAACAAGAATACTATTTTTTTCATGTGTGACATTATTCGACATATCTGTCACAGTCTCGATCTGTTCTATAGACCTCTGCACGAAATATCAAGAATTTTTTCGACCGTTTGTTTTCATTTATGCAGCATAGGACCTCATTTTTACTATATTCACTATCTCTAGTCGTGATATACTTAATTAGAAAACATGTAGGGTGATGAAAATCCACACCGACAACGCTTGGTATGTTGTATGCGACGGCAAAGCGGCCATATTTCAAGGGGTATCCATGTCCAGGAATATATGGCTTACGCGCTCTGGGACGTAACACTTTCACAACGCTCTGGGTAGAGTGACAGACTTGCTCTCCACACTTTGTGGACAAAACAAGATCATCATATTGTGTATTAACTTGCAAAATGGATCCGTATTGTCGACCTCAACTTGATTAAAGAGGATCCATCGACTATATGGAGATCGGCGCAAATGGTCAAAGACGTGTGGTTATGTGTTCAGTATTTCAGTCGTTGGGTGATTTCATGCGATAAGGTCCACCTCCTGAAGATACAGGAGACACCGTACCCTCAATAGTACACCAAAAGGGAAAGTTTTCTTTACAATTTGTTTTGTGTCACAAAGACACAGATAGGTATTGTGGCAACAATGGGATAGGAAAGTGCTAGGTGTGGGTGGCAACAATGGGATAGGAAAGTGCTAGGAGTGGGAAGGAAACGACCGTGGCCTTAAGGTACATTTTCCAGATGTGAAAATGGTTAACACGGCAAACAATTTTCAGAGTTGCTGACAGTGAGGTTCGAACCCACTTTCTCCCGAATACAAGCTCACATCTGCGCAACCGTAACAGCACGGCGAACTCACTCGTAAGAAAGAAATTCAATAGGTGTAAAATCTGGTGATCTTGGAGGCACAGATCAGCCACCCATCCCGCACACTCCCCTCTATCAGTCCCTCAACTTGGGCATGTTTCATGAAGGTGGTTCCGCACAATTCCACCAAAGTGCAGTGGAACTCCGCATGTTGCAGCCACATCACAAACTTTGACACCTCGCAGTACTCAAACCATCCAGACTTGTCCCGCACTACACACTAAGCGTTGTCGGTGTTATTTTGAATCACAATGAATATAATTCTACAACCGAAATTTCAAAAATGATTGCGTGTTGAATTATGGAGTACAAATGTTACTAATTCTGTGTTTCAGGAGGGATAATTTAACACGTGAGCTGAGCAGTCTGAAGTTTGAACAATCGAACACATGATTTATTATAACGTAATAACTATGAAGTGGAGAGTGTTTGAAATACTAATGTACTGTAAGCAATAACATATGTACCAGCTGTGTTGAAGTGGTGGGAACACAGTGTTAGTCCCAGGAAACATTCAGGACTCAGTCGGTTAAGTTCAGAATCTTAGAAGTGATGTGCTATGAAATGCCAGGATTAAATTATTGATATTGTATTAAAAAAAGAAGTCCATTAAGCAACCCAACTGACGAAGTATACTCATACAAACCCTGAGAACTATGTGATTAAGTTCTTTAATATCATAGTTGTAATATACAGTAGAATATAAAACATCAAACAGTAGAGTCTGTAATATTGATCAAGATCTGCTTCAACGTTTTTACAAGAATGGTGTAAATGAGTTTTATATCAACAGTGATACTGAGAATATCAAGGAACTGAAGAGCAACGTGTGATTTTCATAGCACTTCATCCAGCGAGGTTGTTGGCCTGTTGAGTGTCTACAGTAAAGCCGAAGGGTCGTTGATCAGACATTCTACGTCGTATTTTAACTGTGATAAGTATTCCTTCCTCCAGCAAGCAGTACAACTGTTGGTTAACTTCGGAGATCTCACAGAATCCAGTATTCCCAGAATCACTGCACCGTTAGTTGGTTTGTAATAGCTGTACGATAAAACTCGTGAAGTAATTTTAGTGTAAGTCAAATTTGTTTTTGTTGAAATTGCATAAGATAATGAAGCCTCATTTAGGTATCAGAAAAGATATATTTTATGCCATTATGCCTTTATATTATATGTCTAAGGTTTTTGGATTAGCTCCCTTCACTTGTACCGATACTAGAATTAATTCAAGGGATAAAAGACTTCGGATTACAGTTTTAGGTTCCATATACTCTATCACATTATTTTTAACAATTTTAATCGAGTTCGTTTACAACACTTACTGGATTGCAGACTATGGTCGCACCAGTAAAACTGGTCTCGTACGAAAGGTCATTAGAGGCTTGCTGGAGGTACAAGTACCTCTTTTAGCTCTGGTGTCAATTGTAACACTTGGACTACTTCATGTCAAGAAGTACGAAAAACTGATGGACTCATTTATAAAAATCGACAATGTTCTTTACGGTAACGATAATAGACATTACATAAAGTTCAAAAGAAATGTCATCGCGCAAATTATTGTACTGCTTTCTATTTTCCTTCCCCTGTGTTTACTTAGTTATGTTTCAATGCACGTTGACAAGAAACAGTACCATTTCATCCTGCACTTTATTTCAAATTTTGTGATCTCTCTCGTTCATATACAGTTTGTAAATATGGTACTGTTCTTGCGAAATCGCTTTGTAACAATAAACGACCATCTGAAAGCTCATGTCCATAACTTAGAGAGAAGCCTATCAACCAGTGTGGATATCCAAAACTGGGTGATTTCATTCAAGACAGGTTCGAAAAGACATCCAGACATAATTTCCAAAACAAAGCTACAAAATAAAGTGAAGAATAAGCTACCTCTTGTAACACTGAGAATAATTTACGATTACCTCTGTGAAATGATAGTAGTCGTGAACGCGCTGTATGGTGTAAGTGTACTTCTAAGGACTATTTACAATTTCACTTCCCTCGTTGCTGACGTACGTGTTCTAGTAGGTCTAATAAGTCAAGATGATATCTTGGATCACAAGATGTTGATCGCAGTAATATGCATTTGGGATATTATTCATATATTTCAAGTAGTGTCCACATCAGCTGTTTGTAACTATACACACTCCCAAGCGAGACAAACGAAGTTAATTGTAACTCAAATGAATTTGAATCAAGATTCCAACAAGTACGACATTGAAGGATTAAACTCATTTTTAATACAGTTACTACACAATAAGGTTCGTTTCACTGCTGCTGGATTTTTTCAAATAGATATGAGTATGGTATGTGAATTTTTCGGCACTGCGTTTACGTATTTGATAATTGTCACACAGTACAAATGAAATAGTGGTTATGAACCCTAAACGGTGTTTCAGTAGACATTTTGGCTGAACGGTTAGCGTACTGGCCTTCGGTTCAGAGGGTCCCGGGTTCGATTCCCGGCCGGGTCGGGGATTTTAACCTTAATTGGTTAATTCCAATGGCACGGGGGCTGGGTGTATGTGTTGTCTTCACCATCATTTCATCCTCATCACGACGCGCAGGTCACCTACGGGTGTCAAATAGAAAAACCTGCACCTGGCGAGCCGAACCCGTCCTGGGATATCCCGGCACTAAAAGCCATACGACATTTCATTTCAGTAGACATTTGATCCTAGAAGTGCATACAGTCCGCATAGAAGACTGCGTGATATTACGTCAAGAGTGATCGTCTCTCAGAAAGACTGTGCTTAAATTCAAAAGTAATTTATTATACTAGCAAATGTACCCGTGCTTCGCTACGGTATTCTGCATTGTATACGAATATTGAAGTAAATACTGTACATGCAGTAAATAAGATTGTTTTAAAATAGCATGTCTCTTAGCGTTATCCGAGAAACAATATGCAGAGGTCCCCATACGTTGTTTCCAGTGTAAAGTGCTTGTTACGGATTTGTGATGATAACGACAGGCTCACTTCCCTACTGCGATTCACAATCGAGTTGGGAAGTTTAGATTATAATTGCAGGCCCCATTGCCTACTGCGCGGTCACAATCTATTTGGGGAGTTTCCGTTACAATTGCAGGCCCCCTTTCCTACCTCCAGACATATTACAAATTGAAGAGTTTTTATTATAATGGCAGGAAACTTCCCTACAACCAGTCAAAATTGAGTTGTGCAGTTATCATTATAATGATAGGCCCCTTTTCCAACTGCCAGCCAGCTTCCTGCCAGTCACACCAAGTTGATGAGTTTCCATCAAAATAGCAGGCCAGTATGCATAATGCCAGTCACATTTTAGATGGGTACATCTGTTTATAACTGCGGGAACGCTTGCCTACAGCCAAAGACTGTATGCTGCATGCTCCCTTGCCTTCTGAAAGTCAAATCGAGAAGTGAATTATTCATTACAATGGTAGGCCTGCCTCATTAATGCCAGTTACACAGGAATTGGAGAAGGACTCCATTCCTACTGCCAGTCATAGTCGGTGTGCGGAGTACTGATTACAATAGCAGACACACCCTTTCTCGATCGCTACAAAATCGACATCAGTGAATATATATAGTTCGACATACGAAAGTATGTGCTTGTTTACAATATTGCAGACCTTCATTTACAGATTAACTGCTTCTAAACGGTACATCATATCGAGAAAAGATTGTACCATAAGACGCCGGATTTAGCGGCCTAAATTGCTGGTCATATGATATCTCATCTATTCATGGGTCAGATTGAGTTAGAAACTTGGGTAAAATTTGTGTAAGATTATCTCACATTGCATTGCTTTTCGGATAATTAAGTGACAGCTACATACATAGCATTTGGCTCACATATGGCTACTGGGTGGACCAATTTTCGTGTAGAGTATGACGATTCTATCTTTCCTCTAAGTGATGGAAGGTATGAATTATGTATGTGAAAAGTACTACTTTACTTAAGATCGAGAAATAGAGAAAAGTCAAACGTAAAATGGATATAAATACGACAAAAAGTCGTACGACCAAGGTTGTAGATCACTCCAAATTGAACGGGGATTGTGCCATCCGTTATGTGATGATACTTCCCGAAGGTCTGCACCATCATTAAAATTGCCTCCATATTTCGATATTCTTCGGGATAGAAAGGGAAAAATTTAAAGCTCTTGGAAGTTTTCCGCCCGTTACAGGCTAAGTCGTAAAATTTTGCCAAATTTCAGTTTTCTTTCTCGACTGGCAGATTATGCCGCAATCTGAGTTTTCAGTGAGAAGTGTAAAAAGTAGAACTTACAAGATACTAAACCAAAAAATATGCAGATGATCATTATTACCCCTTAAGCGTGTAGCTGTACGAAAATTTCGACAAAATAGTCTATGTACAGGCACACAGTAGTTACGATTTTATTTACATAGATAAATAAGGAACCTGCTCCACGTACAACACCTTTTGGGCTATATCCGCTGGACTTAACCGGAAAAACGGACCGTTTATGATATCTCCCTTATTAATCCTCCTGTCGAAAAAATGCACATGAAAAAAAGTTTTAGAGATGGAATTCCATCATGTTTGGTCGATTTCCAGTCAGGTTGGTCTTGTACTGTATATATTCTGGAAGAGTAAAATCACCATTTCGGTTCCCTATAAACCGCCAGTCCATTCCGGGAACATGAAATGTTATTGACGATTAACACCTACCGTTGGACAGGTGGATGTTAATATAAAGTTTGACTCAAATATCTTCAGTAGTTTTCAAGTTGTAAAACATACGCTTTACACGCACCCGCTCTTGAGTTAAGTCCGGTGGGACTTGTACCGGAAAACGGTCCGTTAATGATATCTCCCTTATTAATCCTCGTATTGAAATGATGCACATGAGGAAAAAGGCCTAGAAATGAATTTCCATTACGGCAGCTAAATTTACATTAAGTTTGGTTGCAAAATGACGGTTTCGGTTTCGTATAATCCCCCAGTCAATTCAGGGATTCAGAAACAATACTTGCCCTAAAACCTACCAAAGGACAGATGGATTCTAAATATCAAGTTTGGTGGAAATATATCCAGTAGTTTCCAAGTTTTAGACAAACAGACAAACAAACAAACAGACAGACACCAAAACAGAATATATGCAGATGGTCATTATTACACCTGAAACGGATAACTGTACGGAAATTTCGCCAAAATTGTCAATGTACAGACATACTCTAGAAGTGTAGACCTTTATTTCGATAGTTACTGCTTTGCAACTGTACGACGTATCTACAAACGGACTTCACCATCAGACGCCCCTTTCAGTGCTCTACATGGTTGGTCCTATGACATCTTCTCGTATCTCCTTTATTTATGGGTTAGATTGAGTTAGAGTCATTGAATGGGGTGAAATCTTGTACAGTTTTTGAATGCTACTTTATATTTTTGATTCTCATGTGACAGCTAGAATCATAAAATTTGGCTATAACATTGCCAATGGTCATGTCAATGTGCGTGCCGAATGTCATGATTCTACCTTTCCTATAAGTGTGCCAAATGATAACATATACGTGTAAAAGTACAAAATCAACTTGTGTTTAATGTATTAGGGATAGAAATACGACGAAAAGTCACAGGACAAAAGTTGTAGATCTCTCCAAAATGAAACGCAATTTGCTTTGTGACTTTTGATACGACTTACTGATTAGCCACCAATTACCCCGAAACGAAGGTCTGCACCGCCGTTAAAATTGCATCCATATTTCGGAATTTTCCTGGGCCAGAAGTTATACATTTGCATAGCTTAGAATATTTCCTCAAAGGAAAGAGTGTACAGCATTCGGGATTAGCACTCGCATACATACGTGGTAATTAAGGAAGAAAGTAATACAGTTTAGTAAGTTGAAATTAATAGAAAATAGATTATAACAGAGGACATCCGGATGACGACAAATATATAAATACCAAGTGAATGTATTGGAAAATCAAATGCTCCTCAATAAATTATGCCGGAGTGAGTTATGGATATAAGAAAGCGGTAATCGGAGAGAAATTTAGGCGCAGGGATTCTTAGGTAATCAGATAAGAAGATGAATATTTGTGTTATTACTTATGCTATTCGAGGACGGTTATAACCTCCAATGATATTCCGCCAATATCCCGCAGAATGGCCGATTGACGACTCTCTTGCTTTCTACCCAAGGAACAACCACGAATTTAAAGGAATGATGAGGAAAATGACAATACGTTACTTCCCTGCTGGCAAGCAGTCAGAGACGTTGCCATGGTAACCCATATATTCGTTATCGCTCTGTCGGTCCCTCAATGCCGAGCATGGTATCGGCAGAAAATAGTAAATTTCTCCGTCATTTGAAGAGTAAGGTAAATTATGAACACAACGAAAGTTGTTTGTGATGAAGAGACCTTTCACATACGGTCCACAGAGTTTGCAGAAAATCAATAGTATAAGAGAAAATGGAGGAAGACCGTTGTGGTTTTCCTATAGACCCCCGTCTTTTCAAAGATTTTAAAATGATATGCATATCGAAACCTTCCCCGGGGTGAGTATACTCTAAATATGAAGTTTGGTTGAGATCTATCCAGCCCTTTCGACGTGATGGTGGAACAAACAAACATTTTTATTCTTTTTATTTTGCTAGTTGCTTTACGTCGCACCGACACAGATAGGTCTTATGGCGACGATGGGACAGGGAAGGGATAGGAGTTGGAAGGAATCGGCCGTGGCCTTAATTAAGGTACAGCCCCAGCATTTGCCTGGTGTGAAAATGGGAAACCACGGAAAACCATTTTCAGAGCTGCCGACAGTGGGGTTCGAACCTACTATCTCCCGAATACTGGATATTGGCCGCACTTAAGCCAAACAAACAAACAAACAAACAAACAAACAATCAAACAAACAAACAAACAAACAAACAAACAGAAACGAACAACTTTATTTATAAGATTATTTTTATACCACTCCCCTCGCCCCCTGCCAAAAGGGTGCTAGGGGTGTCTTACCCTCACGCGGTTTGTCTCCTGATACTAATTGATAAGTGTACCACGTTTGGTGAAATTGCTCCAGTGGTTTAGGAGGAGATGTGTCATATACACACCCACACCCACACACCCACGCACACACATACATCAATTTTTATATATAGTAAGAAGAAGAAGATAATATTTTTATATGTAGTTTTTCGATTAATTTTATATCTCACCCCCTTCGCTCCCCACTTGGATTTACAAAAAATCCGGAGTAATACTATTCATCTCAGAGACCCTGAAATCTATGGATTCGAAACTGTTTTTAATTATTTCTATATCTCACCCCACCCCCCCACCCTTTGCTCCCAACCTAAAAGGGGGCTGGATTTTAAAAAAATTCTAGAGTATCACTTTTCAACTCAGCGACCCCGAAAACTATGAATTCGACACTATTCTCGATTATTATTGTAACTACCACCCCCCTGACCCTCTCCCTTAAGGGCGCTAGGGATGGCTTACCCCCCACAGTGATCGTCTCCCGATAGTAAGTGATTCGTGTACCAAGTTTGGTTGAAATTGCTCCAGTGGTTTAGTTGGAGATGTGTCATTTACACACACACTTCCATTTCTATATATAGTAAGATTTTTACACTCGTTCTTCACCCCCTTTCCATCCCCGCCCAAAGGAGTCCTATGAGTGCCTTACACAACAGTATATTTTTTTCCCAGATATTAAGTCTTATTTGTACCTATTTTGGTTGACAGCTATGCCCAAACGTACATGCATAATCTCACTGCTCTAGAATCCTGGAGCTGACGTTGCCATGGTTACGGCAGTTCATTTCTTTATCCGATTCCTAGAGCAGGGGTAGTGTGGTGCCAATATCTCCGTAACGGTTGGTTTTAGGGCCTTAAAACATGGTTTTCGGGCCCGTAGGGCTTACCGAGTTTTGTTCTTTGCGTCAAGAGGATTAAATTGAGCTTTGTCTCGTCCTTATACGACAAATTCGATATTTTGCCTATAATAGTATAAGAGAAAATGGAGGAAAACCGTTTTTCCTATAAAACCCCCGTCTTTTCAAAGATTTTAAAATGATATGCATATCGAAACCTTCCCCGGGGTCAGTATACTCTAAATATGAAGTTTGGTTGAGATCTATCCAGCCGTTTCGACGTGATGGTGGAACAGACAAACAGACAGACAAACAGACAAACAGAAACAATTTTATTTATATAGATACCAGCAAATGTACCCGTGCTTCGCTACGGTATTCTACTTTGTATACGGAGTTCTACGTAAGTCACTTGCACAAGCAATGAGTAAGATTAAATTAAACTGCATGTCTCTTAGCGCTATTCGAGAAACAAAACGGCGAGGAGCCCATACATTTTTCCCGATGTAAGGTGCACGTTCGTGAAATTTAAATGATAATGGCAGGCAACATTTCCTACTGCCATTCACACTCTAGTTCGAAAGGCTCACTTGCTAACTTCCATTCGCAATAGGGATGGATATTTTTAATTATAATGACATGTCCCTCTCCTAATGCCAGTAAAAATAGAGTTGGAGAGGTTTGATTATAATCGAGAAATGTTGTGCTCTCTAAAGTACAAAAAATCGAGATACGGCAATAAGGCAAAGAACTAAAGTTTAAAATCTCTCAAAATTGAGCAGCGATTGTGTCATCTGCTTTGTGAAATGACTTAATATTTATAAATCAGTTATCACGAAAAGAAGGTCTGCACCGTCATTCAAATTGCCTCCATATTTCAATTTTTTGCGGGGTCTAAAAGTAGTACATTTGAACAGCCTGGAATTTTCCCTCAAAGTACAGAGCGTCCAGTGACCAACCGAACAAGAGATGTTTAAAAAAAAAAAGGACATTTCACATTTATTCCAAGGAATTACAGAAAATAAATAGTATAAGAGGAAATGGAAGGAAATGTTGTGGTTTTCCTATAAACCCCATTCTATTCAGTGATTTTTAAATGATATGCATATCTAAACCTTCCCCTAGTTGAGTATACTCTATCTATATATATATAAAATTGGATGTTGGTATATTTTACGTAATAGATTCAAAAACTACTGGACCGATTTCGCTGAAATTTTCACAATTTGTTCTTATTTCATCTGAAAGGGATTATGAAGTGGTTTGAACGAAATCGGTAAGGTAGTTTTATTATTATGAGTAATTTTATGTAATTTTATTAAATTGCAAAGCCGCACCAAGATTGGATCGACTTGATGGACAGATTGTCGCTAGGCGACAGCAGCTTACGTTATACCATGATAGTCCGCTAAATGAAATGGCGTTTGGTTTTTAGTGCCGGGAGTGCCCGAGGACATGTTCGGTTCGCCACGTGCAGGTCTTGTGATTTGACTCCCGTAGGTGACCTGCACGTCGTGATGAGGATAATATTTGCTGTATATAGGAGGATGAAAACACGCCGCATTGACTTACAAAGTACCTTTCTTATGCCTATTATTTTGAAATAGCAATCCAACATGCCGTGATCGAGATGTACTTTCATGTCATAGTACCAGCATTGATAGGTCTGCCCATTTTGAAGAATGTAGCTTTGTATTAGACGTGTACAATATTTAAGAAACTTTTAAAAATATAGAATATCAACAATGGAATGACAAGAGTTTTCACCCCCCTCCTAACGAAGAACAACTGGGGGTTCCCAACGAGCAAAGGCGAGTCTATGTAATCTATAGATCTTTAGGTGGGTATATAGGTATGTATGTATGTATGTATTGCATATCCTCCTATACCACTTGAGCGATTTCAACCAAACTTGGTACACTTATGACTTAGTATCAGGAAAAAACTCGTGGGTGAAAGACACCACAAGCACCCGTAAAGGGGGGGCCTTGGGGGACGAGTTAAAAAAATAATCGAAAATAGTGTTGAAATCATAGTTTTCGGGGTCGCTGAGATAAATAGTGACACTCCGGATTTTAAAGTCCAATTTCAGTCCCCTTCGGGGCGGGAGCGAGGGGGAGGGAGAAATAATTTTCATGTTTGTAGGTTACTGTAGCCTCGTCCTAGTTCGTGAACCATGGGCAACGGCTGAGTGGCCTAGTAAGTGGTCCTGAGAGTCAGGATACCAGTTGCTATTGAATGGGAGTGGGCATCTCTGACATATTCTGAGTCGTGGCCCTACTTGTGCTCAGGCGGCTAGGACTATACAATTCACCGGTGGTCCATAACCCGCTAGAGGAGAGATCCTCACTTGGACTATGTGCAAGTAGGGCAGCATCCTGCTTCATGAATTTACCGAGCTCAGAACACTTTAAGCAAGCCTCGGACCTATGGGAGTAATGGAGTCCCACTCCCATTTGACAGGCGAGGGACTCCTTGGAAACAACTTGGCGAACGAAATGGAATTCGATGGGGAGCTATCAATATTAATGGGGCTTATGGAAGAAAGAAGGTAGAACTGGCTGAGGCAGCAAAGAGGATGCATCTGGATGTGCTAGGAGTAAGTGATATTCGGGTAAGGGGAGATAATGAGGAAGAGATAGGAGATTATAAAGTGTACTTGACGGGTGTTAGAAAGGGAAGGGCAGAGTCTGGGGTAGGGCTCTTTATCAGGAATACCATTGCACGCAGTATAGTTTCTGTTAGGCACGTAAATGAGCGAATGATGTGGGCAGATTTGTCAGTGGGAGGAATTAGGACAAGAATTGTGTCCGTGTATTCAGCATGTGAGGGTGCAGATGAGGATGAAGTTGACAAGTTTTATGAAGCATTGAGTGACATCGTGGTCAGGGTCAACAGCAAGGATAGAATAGTGCTAATGGGCGATTTCAATGCGAGAGTTGGGAATAGAACTGAAGGATACGAAAGGGTGATTGGTAAATTTGGGGAAGATATGGAAGCTAATGGTAATGGGAAGCGTTTGGTGGAGTTCTGTGCTAGTATGGGTTTAGCTGTTACGAATACATTCTTCAAGCATAAGGCTTTCACCGCTTCACGTGGGAGGCTAGGGGTACCAGATCCATAATAGACTATATCTTAACAGACTTTGAATTCAGGAAATCTGTTAGGAATGTACGAGTTTTTCGCGGATTTTTCGATGATACAGACCACTATGTGATCTAGTGAACTAAGTATCTCTAGACCTAGGGTAGAGAAAGTGAAATCTGTCTACAAACGAATAAGGGTAGAAAATCTCCAGGACGAGGAAATTAGACAGAAGTACATCGATATGATCAGTGAGAAGTTTCGAACAGTAAACAGTAAGCAGGATCAGGATATAGAAAGTGAATGGGTGGCATACAGGGATGCTGTAGTAGAAACAGCAAGGGAATGCCTAGGAACAACCGTGTGTAAAGATGGGAAAAGGCGAACATCTTGGTGGAATGATGAAGTGAGAGCAGCCTGTAAACGTAAAAAGAAGGCTTAGAAATGGCTCCAAACAAGGGCCGAGGCAGAAAGGGATTTGTACGTAGATGAAAGAAACTGAACGAAAAAATAGTTGTTGAATCCAAAAAGAAGTCATGGGAAGATTTTGGTAATAACCTGGAAAGGCTAGGTCAAGCAGCAGGGAAACCTTTCTGGACAGTAATAAAGAATCTTAGGAAGGGAGGGAAAAAGGAAATGAACAGTGTTTTGAGTAATTCAGGTGAACTCATAAT
This sequence comes from Anabrus simplex, assembly GCF_040414725.1. Classification (NCBI taxonomy): domain Eukaryota; kingdom Metazoa; phylum Arthropoda; class Insecta; order Orthoptera; family Tettigoniidae; genus Anabrus; species Anabrus simplex. Next base: position 114,249,262 of record NC_090269.1, on the reverse strand, counting down.
AGATCCCAGGGAATCACTGGAGAGGTGGAGGGAATATTTTGAACATCTTCTCAATGTAAAAGGAAATCATCATGGTGGTGTTGCAAACAGCCAAGCTCATGGGGAGGAGGAAAATGATGTTGGTGAAATTATGCTTGAGGAAGTGGAAAGGATGGTAAATAAACTCCATTGTCATAAGGCAGCAGGAATAGATGAAATTAGACCTGAAATGGTGAAGTATAGTGGGAAGGCAGGGATGAAATGGCTTCATAGAGTAGTAAAATTAGCGTGGGGTGTTGGTAAGGTACCTTCAGATTGGACAAAAGCAGTAATTGCACCTGTCTATAAGCAAGGGAACAGGAAGGATTGCAACAACTATCGAGGTATCTCATTGATTAGTATACCAGGCAAAGTATTCACTGGCATCTTGGAAGGGAGGGTGCGATCAGTCGTTGAGAGGAAGTTGGATGAAAACCAGTGTGGTTTCAGACCACAGAGAGGCTGTCAGGATCAGATTTTCAGTATGCGCCAGGTAATTGAAAAATGCTACGAGAGGAATAGGCAGTTGTGTTTATGTTTCGTAGATCTAGAGAAAGCATATGACAGGGTACCGAGGGAAAAGATGTTCGCCATACTGGGGGACTATGGAATTAAAGGTAGATTATTAAAATCAATCAAAGGCATTTATGTTGACAATTGGGCTTCAGTGAGAATTGATGGTAGAATGAGTTCTTGGTTCAGGGTACTTACAGGAGTTAGACAAGGCTGTAATCTTTCACCTTCGCTGTTCGTAGTTTACATGGATCATCTGCTGAAAGGTATAAAATGGCAGAGAGGAATTCAGTTATGTGGAAATGTAGTGAGCAGCTTGGCCTATGCTGACGACTTGGTCTTAATGGCAGACAGTGCCGAAAGCCTGCAGTCTAATATCTTGGAACTTGAAAATAGGTGCAATGAGTATGGTATGAAAATTAGCCTCTCGAAGACTAAATTGATGTCAGTAGGTAAGAAATTCAACAGAATTGAATGTCAGATTGGTGATACAAAACTAGAACAGGTCGATAATTTCAAGTATTTAGGTTGTGTATTCTCCCAGGATGGTAATATAGTAAGTGAGATTGAATCAAGGTGTAGTAAAGCTAATGCAGTGAGCTCGCAGTTGCGATCAGCAGTTTTCTGTAAGAAGGAAGTCAGCTCCCAGACGAAACTATCTTTACATCGGTCTGTTTTCATATCAACTTTGCTTTACGGGAGCGAAAGCTGGGTGGACTCAGGATATCTTATTCATGAGTTAGAAGTAACAGACATGAAAGTAGCGAGAATGATTGCTGGTAAAACATGTTGGAAGAATGGCAGGATGGTAATCGGAATGAGGAGATAAAGGCTAATTTAGGAATGAACTCGATGGTTGAAGCTGTACGCATAAACCGGCTTCGGTGGTGGGGTCATGTGAGGCGAATGGAGAAGGATAGGTTATCTAGGATAATAATGGACTCTGTTGTGGAGGGTAAGAGAAGTAGAGGTAGACCAAGACGACGATGGTTAGACTCGGTTTCTAACGATTTAAAGATAAGAGGTATAGAACTAAATGAGGCCACAACACTAGTTGCAAATCGAGGATTGTGGCGACGTTTAGTAAATTCTCAGAGGCTTCCAGACTGAACGCTGAAAGGCATAACAGTCTATAATGATATTGTATGTATGTATGTAATAAAATTAAGAAGAAGAAGAAGAATAGAAAATCGAGCCGAATTCATCATTTTCAGGGTGGCTGAGATGAATAGTTATACTCCGGAATTTGTTGAAGTCCAAGTTCATCACCCTTTGGAGTGGTAGGGACGAGGGGTGAATGATATATAAAAATAATCGGAAATAGTGTCGAATCCAGAGTTTAAGGGGTCGCTGAGATGAATAGTGACACTCGGGATTTTTAAGTCCATATTCAGCACCCTTAGCGGGGGGCGAGGGGGAGGGAGATATAAACATATTAATAATAGAAAATACAAGTCGAATCCATAGTTTCGGGGTCACTGAGATGAATAGTGACACTCCGGATTTTTAAAAGTTCATATTCGGCACCCTAAGTGGGGGGGGGGGGACGAGGCGGGAGTGAGATATAATAATTATAGTAATAGAAAATATAAGTCTAATTATAAGTTTTCGGGGTCGCTGAGATGAATAGTGCCACTCCGGAATTTTTTTAAATTCAAATTTTATCACCCTTTGGGATGGGAGGCGACGGGTAATGAGATATAAAATTAATCGGAAATAGTTACGAATCTATAGTGTTCGGCGTCGCTGAGATGTATAGTGACACTCCGGATTTTTTTTAAACTCCATGTTCAGCATTAAGAGATAAGAATTTCGTAGTGTTCCCTATTGAAGTGAGTTCAGCGACCTTGGCGGGGGGGGGGGGGGGTGAGTGAGACATAAAATTAATCGAAAATAGTGTCGAATCCACACTTTTCGGGATGGCTGAAATGAATAGTGACAATCCGGATGTCGTTTAAGTCCGAGTTGAGCCCCAGTAAGCAGGGTTGTGAGAAGGGGTGAAGAAAAGAAAATGTGCAAATGACCGAGATTTTGAGTGTTTGTATGCATGTTCCAGCATAGGTGTCAACTAAACTTGGTACAATACTAAATTTATTTAACAAATCACACTATCTGTAAAAATACTACAGGGGCAAGACACCCCTAGAAGCCCTAGGAATGGGGGCGAAATATAATTATAACTAAAAAAAGACCGACATTAGTGTTGAATCCATAGTTTTCTGGACTACGGGACAGATTTCAGCCAAACTTGGTACATTTATGACGTACTATCATGAGACAAACTGCGAGGACGTATGGTAGACCTAGCACACTAGGGGTGGGGTGGGAAGGGCTGAGATGTAAAAATAATCGAAAATAGTGTGGAGTAGTGAGACAAATATTGATACTCCGGGTGTCGTTCTGTGTATGTTTCTTCCAACATAGCCCTCATACAAAATTGGTACACATATGATCTACTATCTGAAACAAAATACTATTGGGTAAAACACCAGTAGCACTCCTGGTGGAGGTGGAAAAATATAAAGTTAAACGAAAATGTTTACGAGTTCATTGAGGTGAACTGTGACACTCTGGATGGATAAGTCATACTTCGCCGCAATTGGTATGGAGGTTATGAAGGGGTGAAAATGAATGTAAAAATAACCGTCAAAAATTTAAAAAATAATAGAAAATAACCTATATTAATGTCGAATTCATTGTTGTGACTCCCTGAATATCGTTTAAGTCGACGTTCAGCCTCCATTGGGACGGTGCACTGAAAGGAGTTTTGTAGTGTATAGTATAAAATGACCGAGAATTAGTGGTGAATCCACTGCGTTTGGGGTCTCAAGGCTGATTGGTGAGAGTCTCAATGACAGTTGAAATAGTGAAGACCATATCTATACCGTGACTGATAAACACACGAAGTTATCACCTATTATCTTTTTGAAAGGATCAAATACTTCCCAATCAATTCGAGCTTCCACGAGGAAAAAAAAATTATCCAAAAATGAAATCATTCAAAACTTGAAATCAAACACATCTAAATAACTCTAAAACTATGTAATAGATGGTAAAAATCCATATCCCAGAAAGGAATTCTATAAAAATTCACTTTAACTTAACTAACTGGTGATACTAATCTTAAAAGTAAACGTTCTAAACCAACCGGGCTACGCCGGGTAGTCAGCTAGTATAGTATACAGTTCAATTCGGCAAATATACTTTTCGAGAGGAGAGGTGAAAAGAAAAGATAGGATAAGGAGGAGGATTAGTAGATAAGAGAAGATTAACAGAACTGGACGTTAAAAGAAAATGGGAAAGGATAGGATAGGGAAATAAACGAGGGGTAGTTTAGAGTGGGTTAGGAGGACGGATTACTGGAGGTAGAAAACGTGGGTAGGAACTGTGTAAGGCTTGGGAAATTGAATTCGTGTTTATAAATTTAGCATTTTTGAGAAGAAGGATTAGGAAGTCGAAAAGAATATTGGGTTTTCCAGATATGTCGTTTAAATTGAAATTAGGGTTGAAGTATTAATCAAGGTGAATAAAACGAGGGGGCGTTTGTTAATGATTTTAAGTATTTTTATGTCTTTTTCAATATTGGTGAAATTATGTTTGGAGTCTCGTATGTGTTGTCCTATAACAGAGAATATGTTGTATTTAATGGCGTTGATATGTTCGGAGTATCTGATATTAAAGTTGCGTCCACTTTGACTGATGTACGAGGAGCTGCAGTTGTTACATTTGAATCTGTATACTCCAGATTTATATTTATTTTGTGATTTAGAGTTGTGTAATATATCAAAAGGCCCCCTGGTCGCCAACCCACGCCATGTTAAGAGACCTGGGGCTTTCATGTTCTTGTATAAGCTTCATAGAAATTGTGAAAGTATGTGATGGAGAGTTAAAAAAGGTTAACTGTTATATTAATGTGAGATGTAGCTCGTGGGGGAAAATTGTATATAGCAATGTAAGGTAGTATTTAGAATGTATGGGACATGCATGTGGACTCTCGGGAGGATGAAAGCCTCGATATGGACTGTATATCACGAAGAAAGTTCTCTGAATAACTGGAAATGATATTACGGTTCAGTTTTTGGAAGCTTGACATGTTGGATTTGTTTCTAAGGAAACGTATAATCTCATTATTGTCACAAAAACGTATTAATATATAGGAAAGTGGCAGCTTCTCATACATGCGACACATAGTAATCACTGATCATTGAGCGTGATGCACCATCTCCAGGACTGAGGTCGAAACATTACTGCAGTATTTGAATATCCTTAAAGGAAAAAGTGTCCAGAACAGAATGCGAGGGCAGAAGTTTCACAGCCCAATTCAACAATCCTCCGGAAGGAAACAATATAATATACGAGAGGAACTGAGTTCTATTTTCTTACGACCCTCTTCCTTAGTGTAATATACCTATAATTTTAAGTTCTGGTAGGAAATAATGGAATTGGGAGAAGCCTTCATTCTGCTCCATAATCGCAACACATTCGGTGCACAGTCAACAATAAGACACAACAAAAACGTACTATTGTTGAACAGGTCACTTACTGTGCAGTCCGCATTCAGTTCATATAAGAAGGATAAGAAAAGTTGTCGCTATTCCCCGTTCACCCAGCACGCGTCCGTAAGGATTCCGGGGGCGATCAAGCGTGCTGACTCTCTGGATGGTTGCCACGGGTGATGGCGGGGAGGGGCCATCACTACGGGGAAGCCTGCTGCGATCGCAGTTGGTACTACCCCACTGTACTTGTTAATATCGTCGGGGTGACAGTCGAACTCGACACGAGGTACTGCTCCTCAGAACAGGGGTTTTCTCTGTTTGGGGATTCAGTCCCGAGTGTCGGAAACGACTGAAACTTCGCAGATATTAACAAATACGCGGGATGAGGTGCGCGTCCGAAAGGATTCCGGGGGCGACAAAGCGCATCGACTTACTGGATGGTCGCCACGGGTGATGGCGGGGAGGAGCCATCACCTCTGCGAAAGCTTCCTGCGTTAGGTCAAGGAGGCATGGTGGAGAAGTTCTACCCACTATCTTACAAGAAAGAAGAAACGTGCGGTGAGTCGACAAAATGACGCATGATCAGTTGATGTGAAGAGTTTCAATTGTAAAATGTTGGTATCAATGGATGGTAATAAAATCTATGTATGGATAATTTTGTATATCCCTATGATATTCGCTAAATAAAATTCATGATCACTGTTCTTAACTGCAGTATTTTTTTATATTCAATCAAATAAAGAAGGTTAAATATATTTACACTGATGAATTATTGAAAAGCTCACAACCATAGTGTTAACGGGAGATTTAAGATAAGATAATACACACCTCCCATAATTTCGGAAATCATAGAACCGGGAGATGGTATTGACTTTTAATCTTAATTTTCGATACATGCAGTTTACAGAAATGATTATAGTATAATTGAAAAACGTGCACTGAAAGCACAAACAAAGAATAACCTGTCCGGAAATATGAATAAAAATGTAATATAAGTATTTGTGAGTAATTAAGAAGTTGAACAGAAAAAAGAATGGCCTGAAAAGTGTGTTATAAATATTATTGTAAGAAATGGAACTTCTCTGACATGCTATCGAGGAAACATAGCACCCGCCCCAAAGAGGTCAGCACAGTAGTTATCCTCAGTCCCTCCATATGTCCGACTCATGAAATGAATATTAATATTGACTCTCGAAAGAAAATCAAAAAACGTGCAGACTAATAGAACTATTACGATAAAATTATTATATGCTATATCTATAATCTACGTACCTAACTGCCCTAATCTTCAACGGAGTTATATTTTCTAGTATATACATATAAATGAATGTTTTTTTGTATGTCACAAATAGACTCAAAACCTACTAGACCGAAATGTCACAATATTTTCTTATTACTCTTGGGAGAGTTCAGGAATTCATTTGAACGAAATCCGATGGGCAGTATTTTTGTAATGAGTAATTTTATGTAATTAATTTAATTGCAAACCCGCACCAAGATCGGATCGACTTGATCGACAGACTGTCGCTGGCGACAGCAGTTTACGCTAAATGAAATGAAATGGCGTATGGCTTTTAGTGCCGGGAGTGTCCGAAGACACATATGGTTCGCCAGGTGCAGGTCTTATGATTTGGCTCCCGTAGGCGACCAGCGCGTCGTGATAAGGATGCAATGATGATGACGATAACACATACACCCAGCCAGTGCCAGCGAAATTAACCAATGATGGTTAAAATTCCCGACCGTGCCGGGTATCGAACCCGGGAACCCTGTGATCAAATGGCTAATCATTTAAGTCATGGAGCCGGACAGTTTACGCTATAACATAATAGTCCAGTGAGAAATGCTGTACATAGGAGGATGGGAACACGCCACCAAGCTTTATAAAGTACATTTCTTGCTAGGAGGATCATAACCGTGCCTGTTATTTGGAAATAGCAACCCAATATTCGGCGATGGAGATGTACTGTACTTTCATGTCATAAGACCAACTTTGATAGGTCTGCTCAGTTTGAAGAATATAGCTGCGTATTAGATGTGAAAAAGTGAGAGTAATTGTAGCCTATCTCAAAACTAAAGGTCACAGGCGTGAAAATCGGTGCTTGGAATCTCCGTTAAAAAACGAAAAATGTATTCTTTTGTTTTAGAAAAATCCACTTAAGGGGGTGCGTGAAAAGAACTGACAAAGAAGTTGAATTCTTTTTATGAGGATACGTATATCTCAAAAAATGAAGATGTTATAGACGTGAAAATTGGTACTGGAATATCCTTTGAAAATAAAAACACACGCATATTCTTTTTTTTCGGAAGATCCACTTAAGGAATGGGAGGAGGGGTTTGAAGAAAATGAAGACTGGGTTGAATTATTTTTATGGGGAAACTTATCAAACTGATGTTACAGACATGGAAATTGTTATTTGGAATTTCCTAAAAGAATGTACACTGACTGACAGAGCAAATGCAACACCAAGAAGGAGTGGTTCGAAAGGGATGAAAGTTGGGGAAAAAACAGAGACGAAACGGACGAATAATTGATGTTTATTTCAAACCGATATGCAGGTTACACAATGCGCACGGCATCGACTCAGTAGGATGTAGGACCACCGCGAGCGGCGATGCACGCAGAAACACGTCGAGGTACAGAGTCAATAAGAATGCGGATGGTGTGCTGAGGGATGGTTCTCCATTCTCTGTCAACCATTTGCCACAGTTGGTCGTCCGTACGAGGCTGGGGCAGAGTTTGCAAACGGCGTCCAATGAGATCCCACACGTGTTCGATTGGTGAGAGATCCGGAGAGTACGCTGGCCACGGAAGCATCTGTACACCTCGTAGAGCCTGTTGGGGGATGCGAGCAGTGTGTGGGCGGGCATTATCCTGCTTAAACAGAGCATTGGGCAGCCCCTGAAGGTACGGGAGTGCCACCGGCCGCAGCACATGCTGCACGTAGCGGTGGGCATTTAACGTGCCTTGAATACGCACTAGAGGTGACGTGGAATCATACGCAATAGCGCCCCAAACCATGATGCCGCGTTGTCTAGCGGTAGGGCGCTCCACAGTTACTGCTGGATTTGACCTTTCTCCACGCCGACGCCACACTCGTCTGCGGTGACTATCACTGACAGAACAGAAGCGTGACTCATCGGAGAACACGACGTTCCGCCATTTCCTCATCCAAGTCGCTCTAGCCCGGCACCATGTCAGGCGTGCACGTCTATGCTGTGGAGTCAATGGTAGTCTTCTGAGCGGACGCCGGGAGTGCAGGCCTCCTTCAACCAATCGACGGGAAATTGTTCTGGTCGATATTGGAACAGCCAGGGTGTCTTGTACATGCTGAAGAATGGCGGTTGACGTGGCGTGCGGGGCTGCCACCGCTTGGCGGCGGATGCGCCGATCCTCGCGTGCTGACGTCACTCGGGCTGCGCCTGGACCCCTCGCACGTGCCACATGTCCTTGCGCCAACCATCTTCGCCACAGGCGCTGCACCGTGACACATCCCTATGGGTATCGGCTGCGATTTGACGAAGCGACCAACCTGCCCTTCTCAGCCCGATCACCATACCCCTCGTAAAGTCGTCTGTCTGCTGGAAATGCCTCCGTTGACGGCGGCCTGGCATTCTTAGCTATACACGTGCCCTGTGGCACACGACAACACGTTCTACAATGACTGTCGGCTGAGAAATCACAGTACGAAGTGGGCCATTCGCCAACGCCGTGTCCCATTTATCGTTCGCTACGTGCGTAGCACAGCGGCGCATTTCACATCATGAGCATATCTCAGTGACGTCAGTCTACCCTGCAATTGGCATAAAGTTCTGACGACTCCTTCTTGGTGTTGCATTTGCTCTGTCAGTCAGTGTATTATTTTTCGACTTGAGAGTGGGCTGTTTCTCACATGGACAGTTCCATGTCACAAGATCCAATGCCACACGCGGTTTTCAAAAAGTTACTGGGGTAAATAAACCTCACTTTTCCGGTAAGTTTTTGTGCCTTAGGAAGTTTCAGAAAATCTCTTAGTGCAGTAGCGAGGAATGATTACTTTTATCGAAGTACGAAATCCACGCGAGCAAAGCCGCGGGTAACAGCTAGTATATTATATGAAGTATGGTCCAGATCTGAAGCCGGCCCCGTGGTGTAGGGGTAGCGTGCTTGCCTCTTACCCGGAGGCCCCGGGTTCGATTTCCGGCCAGGTCAGGGTTTTTTACCTGGACCTGAGGACTGGTTCGAGGTCCACTCAGCCTACGTGATTAGAATTGAGGAGCTATCTGACGGTGAGATAGCGGCCCCGGTCTAAAAAGCCAAGAATAACGGCCGAGAGGATTCGTCGTGCTGACCACACGACACCTCGTAATCTGCAGGTCTTCGGGCTTAAGCAGCGGTCGCTTGGTAGGCTAACGCCCTTCAAGGGCTGTAGTGCCCTGGGGTTAGGTTAGGTTTAGGTTATGGTCCAGAACTATCCAGCCATTTTGCCGTGTTGCTGGAACAGACGGACAAACAGACACGAGTGCTCAAATCCACTGATACGGTCTTGAGTTGTCCTAAATCGGATAAATATCTGAAAAATTGACAAAACAAACGAAATTACAGACAGCGGACCATCTACGACTTTATTTATATAGATTCAGTCAACAAATGGAACTGGTGTCAAATTCTGCGCTTTCGTTTTTTAATTACTTGATAAACAAATGACAACATTCAAGCGGTTGTATGCCTGGAGAATTGGAAGTACTCCAGTGGCTCATGAGGGCAAAAAAGCAAAATGTCTGTTAAGGACTCTGAAATAGAATGCTTGATTTTCGAATATCTGTATGACAGAATCGACAGTGACACTGTGAAAACAGATGAACTGGCAACTTGTGCTGATTGTTGTAAAGATCTTAATGTAAGCAGATTATATTCAAAAAATAAGTTATGTCTTGAAAATTAAAATTGGACTAATGGAGTAATATTTCCTTCACATCCTTCAATACAAATAATTGATGATATCAAAATTGCTAATGAATAATTGTCATTATCATACAGATGATAAAATTGAATTCTCCTCAGCGTATTCCTGTTATATATGGGCTCGCTGGAGCCACCGAGGCTCATTTTAGTTTTTGTCAAAGGTTGATGGCCGGATGCCTTTCCTGTCACCACGTGATTATTTAGATAAAAATCTCAACACAGTACCGACAGGGGTTCGAACCTGGGCCGGAAGCCAGGAGCTGCGCCACTGAGCTAATCACGCCCAGGAATTACATAGTTGATACTTTCAGCATGTTATTGGCACATACAATACATACAATGCTTCTGTTATCCAGCATCTCGGGGAAGAAACTACATCACTTGACAGTTAAACATGCGGCTGTTGTAGGTTTATTACATTTAGAGTTCACTATTAAAGGAATTGGAAGAGTAAAATAAAGTACCGCCTCTGCGGTGTAGTGGTTCGTGTGATTAGCTGCCACCCCCGGAGGCCCGGGCTCGATTCCCGGCTCTGCCATGAAATTCGAAATGTGGTACGAGATCTAGAACGAGGTCCACTCAGCATCGGGAGGTCAACTGAGTAGACGGGGATTCGATTCCCACCTCAGCCATTCTCGAAGGGGTTTTCTGTGGTTTCCCACTTCTCCTCCAGGCAAATGCCGGGATGGTACCTAACTTAAGGCCACGGCCGCTTCCTTCCCTCTTCCTTGCCCATCCCTTCCAATCTTCTCCAACCCCCCCCCCTCCCTTGAGGCCCCTGTTCAGCATACCAGGCCACCAGGGCGAAGTATTGGTCCTTCTTCCCAAATGTATCCTTTTATCTTTCTTAATCTGTTTACCTTCCAGGGTTGGATTATCCCTCGGACTCAGTGAGGGACCCCACATCTACCGCCTCAAGGGCAAGGTCCTGGACCGTGAGACATCGGGTCGGGGGATACAACTGGAGAGGATGACCAGTACCTCGCCCAAGCGGCCTCACCTCCTATACTGAACAGGGACCTTGGTGGGGATGGGAAGATTGGAAGGGATAGACAAGGAACAGAGAAGGAAGCGGCCGTAGCCTTAAGTCAGGTCCCATGTCGGCATTTGCCTGGAGAAGTGGGAAACCACTGAAAACCACTTCCAAGATGGCTGAGGTGTCAATCGATCCCACCTCTACTCAGTTGACCTCCCGAGGCTGAATGGACCCAGTTCCAGCCCTCGTACCACTTTTCAAATTTTGTGGCAGAGCCAGGATTCGAACCGGGGTCTCCGGGGGTGCCAGCTAATCACATTAACCACTACAGCACAGAGGCGGATCCCAATTGTATCCCCCGATCCAAAGTCTCACGGCCCAGGAAACAACCCTTGAGGAGGTACAAAACAGTAATCGGAATATAGTCCCAAGAATATTCGCCACTTAACCCATTGTACAGGTACAACATAAGCCTGAAAATGATGTCGCGTAGTGTACCACTGAAAATCCTTTGATGAAGTTAATTTCAGGAAGTATTGTCTCGGTTCAAAGAGTAAAACTACTATAAATTTTACGTGCATTAATTGTTCTACCTCTGTGTTTCCCAAACTGAGGGTGGGGGCGTGAAAGATTTGAAAATGCTGAACTGGAGTTGGTTCTCAACCATTTTCGAGGAGAAACTCACGTTGGTTTCCAAACCACTAAAGGGTCAGTACAGGAGTTGGTTCTCTAGTAAACACATCGTACCCTGATTATGAGTTACCGACACTTCCATATGCAACTTTGAGGATTCTATGTTCCAGTAAAACTTTTGTAACTCTTACTTAATTATGATCCACATTTTAATAAAAAAAATCAATTTGAAAGTTCTGTCGAACTTGTATACCACCCGTGTATGATTACGCCAATTTTCTTTCATTAAAAAAATGTATTTGTTAGATTTAAGCTGACGATAGTGAAATAATTCTTGAATCCCGAATCCTACGCGTGTATTTCTTAGCAAGGATGGAAATATAAAAGATTGATTTCTGAAGAAAAACAGATTTTGAGTTACTACACTTTTGTATTCAGGAAGCGACAATTTTCTCCCCATTTTCTAACAGATAGAGAAGTGTCTACTTCAGTAGGTACTATGGAAAATGTTACTGAATTTTAATGTCGTAGTATTTTATGTCGCATTGCCTAAACTTCAAAATATACCGGATATTAATTAGAGAACTGTTTACGAATAATTTATTGAATTTGCACATAACTATTGAAACTGTCAATTAGAGCAAATTTTCAGATGCTTATTGACTTGCCCTCGTAACTCCCATCTCTATTCTTATCCATATCCTTAATACTTCTCAGTGCCGATGGAACAAAGTATAAAAGAAACTGAATGAAAGAAGAGTTATATGAATACAGGTACAGAGGTCTGAATTCATGAGGAAAGGCAGTTTTGCTAGAGTGCCTGGAACGATACGTAAGACTGAGATTCCGAAATAATCGGTCTGAATATAGGTGAGCTTCCATTCGGGATATTGCAATTTTGAATCCCACCGTCGGCAGCTTTGAATTCTTTTTTCCGTGGTTTCCTATTTTCACATCAGGCTAATTCTGGGGGCTTTATCTCAATTAAGGCCATATACGCTTCGTTCCCATCCTTACGTCACCGAAAACCGGCAATGTGTTAGTGAGACGTTAAAATATTAGCAAGAAAAAAAATTACACATCGCTCATTATATAGTTTATAAGGAGCCTTGATCTCTCAAGACGAACTTTCCTCGGTTACTGTAGTTAGGCTTCAGATTTTGGACTGCCGTGTGATCAGTTTAACAACTTCCTCAGTCGTATTGCTTGATTTTGTTGACCGAATCCCCTACCTCTCGTATTAGACAGTTCTTCTGATGTTCAATAAATTTCCAATTTCTTTGCAATCATTTAAGAAAATGCTAGGAAAACAACAGATAGTGAATCTGCCACCTGGGCGACTGCCCAAAATGCAGACCATTAGTGATTGATACATTTACTACTTTTTTTTCTGGGGGCTTTACGTCTCACCGACACAGATAGGTCTTATGGCGACGATGAGATAGGAAAGGCCTAGGAGTTGGAAGGAAGCGGCCGTGGCCTTAATTAAGGTACAGCCCCAGCATTTGCCTGGTGTGAAAATGGGTAACCACGGAAAACCATCTTCAGGGCTGCCGATAGTGGGATTCGAACCTACTATCTCCCGGATGCAAGCTCACAGCCGCGCGCCTCTACGCGCACGGCCAACTCGCCCGGTACATTTCTTACTAAGGCGGCCGCTACCTACTGTCATACCACTGGCGTGCAACTTGCAGAATACAGACCTGCGGCCTGCATAAGAAGTATAACCTCCAGGCCAGCAAGGCTTTCTTGCGATGGTATCAACAGTGCTGAATGGGTCGCTATACTTCTAGAAAATAGATCTCAGAGAATTAGGGTAGGCGAAGCTTTATATGACCCTGTAATAATTAAGAGGGGGGATTCCTCAAGGCAGTATTATTGGATCTTTGTTTTCTGATATATCTAATTGTTTTGTTTTCTCATAAGACCGAGTTCCATTATTTAAATAGTTGGGCGAGTTGAGAATCGAAGCAGAGGTCTCCGATGGAGAGACAAATGTGGTGCCCAAAGCCATGGGAACTATACCTGTAATGAATTTTATTTATTACTTTCATGGCAATAATAGTACTTCCCATAAAACACAGCTGCAATAATTCTATTTCTTTCATTCATTCATCGTTTAAGTTTTATTTTAAACAAGCCTCGTTAAATATCATGACAGATATTGTGATAATTACTGATTATAAATTAAATCGTGAATAATGCAAAGAAAAATTTCGAGCTATCATTACCATAAATGTATAGGATTCGTAACAGCATTAATTAAAATGATTGTCTAGTACGATATTCACGTTTATTCCTATATTTTAAGGGAATATTAATGGTGTGTCCTTTTTTCTGATATAGGTACCTACCAGACAAACAATCAAACTGTAAAGAAGAAAGAAGAAATATTCTAAGTCCGTCAAAAAACATACCTACTGGTGCAGATACTCCGGGTTATCATGTACATCTGGAATTTCATGGAGCATTAGCCCCGTAAACAAGGATTTACTCACACCGTCTCACTTATAATATACATTAAAAGACGCAAGGGATGTAAGACATGTAATTAATAATGATAAGCCTGTCAAGGTAAGCTTATGAAAATCATTACTCTCAGAACATTTACATGAACTTTTGAAGTTTGGTGACGTAAAGAATCGAAATATATAACATAAAAACATAAGTAATATCGATAGATGTTCATCTTCAGAGTGTAAATCGCAAGTTTTAAGAGATGAAGACGTATTAGAGGATATTTCGATATCAGAGTGAGTCTGCTGATAAACTAACATATTTGTATTTCTTCAAGACATTAAAAAATAAACTAGGAAAGCCTACCAATATCGTGAGATGAATTATACGTTTAGATGCACTTAGTAGGTATGTTTCAATAAACATCCCTCTTTATAAAAGGAAAATAACGTAATTACTTGATTCTAACTGCACTCAATAAGAGTTGACGTTAAATAAGACCCTGATTAAGGCACAGTGACATTCTCAAATAATACAGTATGGAACACCCACATTCAATCGTACCGGAATGAGGGGCTTGGACAACAGAGCGCTGGCTTTCTGAGTTCAGGGTAGTGGGTTCGATTCTGACTCAATCCGGCGGTAGTTCAGCGTGCTCAAATACACAGTTTTTGTGTCGCTAGATTTTTGGTACGTAAATTAATTACAACGGAGCAATATTTCTGGCACGTTGATATCGCCAACAATCGTAAAGGTAGTTAGCGGGGAATTGAGCCAATAACATTATTACGCTGAATCATTAAAACGAAAATATTTTTCTACAATTAGTCCATGCATACATAATACAGTACCGGTAGAATTTCTAGAAATTAAGAAATGCGAACACATGTTAGAAGGAAACAGTGTTTTTGACTGCCTAGTGTTTCAACAAACAAAATATTTACAGTGAAAAATAGATGACAAAATGAGCAGCTCACCAGAACGCAAGAAGGATATAATCTATGCAGTCACGCCACTTTATAACGCTTCAAAAATCTTTGGCTTAGCCCCATTTCAGTGCGATAAGAACGGAGAATTTGTGGAAGAAAAGCGCGTACATTTTTCTTCCGCTTGGTTTGTATATACTATCGTAATATACGTCATGATTTCATGTGAGCTGATTTTGAATGTCGTATGGCAAGCGAAAAATGGTTATAATCACATCAATGGTTTCCTAGCAAGGCTTATAAGAGTTCTTCTCGAGATCCAGATACCAGTAATTGCTCTCGTATCTATTATAACACACAGTTTAGTTCATAAAGACAATTTCAGTAAGGTTTTGGGTAATTTTGAGAAATTAGACAAAACACTGTACAGTGTAAGTGATGATCAACATCGAAGGACAAGAAGGAGTATTACCATTCAACTGATCACATTTATTTCCGTATTCTTCCCACTGTGCGTGTGTACTTTCATAGAGGTGCAGGTTAATATGGGACAGTATTATTTCTTTACTCACTACCTTGCAAATCATTTGATAAGTATTACTTACCTACAATTTGTCAACATAGTGAATATTTTAAAAAATCGTCTCGTAACGATGAATGAACACCTAGCATGTCATGTTTCTGGTTTTGAAGAATGCTTCAAGTCTGAAGAAAAGTATCAACAACAAGAAAAACTATTTACTACCTACGAACTACTCTTCAAGCGTCGTTCAAACTTCGTCACAAAAATCTACCCTCGACAGGGAAAAGGCGTCAACTTGATTTCAATAAGAACGATAAGAATAGTTTACAATCTGCTCTGTGAAACAGCGTTGGTTATAAATTCTATTTATGGATTGGATATTCTTCTGCGCCTGATTTGTCACTTTACATCACTCATATCCGATATGCGGACTTTGATTTCGTTTCTGGGACATGATGACATAATGGAGCACTTGTTAAAAATCATAATGATATTTATTTGGGACAGCATTCACATATTCCAAATAATATCGACTTCAGCCGTGTGTTACAGTGTAATTTCGGAAACAAATAGAACAGCGTCCATTGTTACGAAACTCATCTTACACCAATCATTGAAAAATGATGACATGCTGGAATTAACTTCCTTTTCCTTACAATTATTACATAACAAAATACATTTTACTGCTTTTGGTTTATTTCGCTTGGAATTGAATATGCTCTGTGCATTCTTTGGCACAGCCATTACGTATCTGGTCATTGTTACGCAGTATCAGTAAACTGAAAAAGCAATGTTAGAGTCATGGAATTCATGGAACTCGAAATATATCCATATGTCTATGTTAAGAGTAGACATAATAAAAATATCGAGCTCAAGCGATTCAGCGCCTAATTCTCATTCTGAAGGATTTGCGTTCGTGAACATTCCAAATGAAAGACGGAAATGGTGTGCCTTTGTCATCCCTCATAGTACTATAGATTGTAAGCGAAGCCAGAGTACCGGAATTTTGCCCTCCAAACAGAATTTTAAACGTGTCAGAAGAATCTACTGACACAGGTCTTTCAGTATATAAAAGGCTAAACCTGCACATATTAATGCTTAATTCTAGACTCCTGCCTGATCGATATTAATATTTTTTGTGTTATTCCAAATATCTGGCTGAGTTTATCAAAGGAAAACTATTAAAGTGTCGAGTATTTTGGAAAAAAAATGCCGAAATGGAGGAGAAACTAACTGCCGAAGGGTTAAAATAAAGTTGAGGCCTAATCCAGAACATTAGCGATGTTTCGTATGAAGACGTGAATTCCGTAAGTTTTACTGCGACAGGGCTGAATGGCTCAGACGGTTAAGGCACTGGCCTTCTGACCCCAACATGGCAGGTTCGATGCCGGGTCAGTCCGGTGGTATTTGAAGGTGCTCAAATACGTCAGCCTCGTGTCGGTAGACTTACTGGCACGCAAAATAACTCCTGCGGGACTAAATTCCGGAACATCTGCGTCTCCGAAAACTGTAAAAGTAGCTAGTGGGACGTAAAGCCAATATCATCATCATCATCATCAAATAAATACAAAATAGTTTTCTAACATGTACTGTAGTATCTGGAGCATTATTCAGTCAGTGTGGTTTGAGCTATGCTTAGAGCAGGATACGATTTTCTTACGTTTCAGTTTAAGGAGCTAAGATCAACAAAATAGTCATAAGAATCATGTAAATTACTTTTAAATTGAAAAATCGGAATGTAAAGAAGCTCGAAACGGGATTGGCTAATTCCGTTTTAGGAAATCCTACAGCCACTTGCGCAATTTCTGTTTTGGTTTAAGAAATTGACAAGAATATATATCCTGAGGGCCCGTTGAATTTTTCCACGTAGTGATTTTTTTCACTGTCTTCGTCTTCTTCATGGAATTGTTCCCAATTTTTTGGTAAGGCAAGGGTGTATTCTGTCCGAAGGCAAGTCCGAACCTCCGCAGGGGTGTGCATGAGCCGGGGTTTTACGTACGGTAGGGTGGCCAGTTCCTTCCCGCTCCTCCATTCCCTTACCCCCAACCAACAGCGCGTAGCAACCCATCCAAATCTTGTCCACGCCCAATGTTGCTTTACTTCGGAGATCTCACGGGATCCGGTGTTTCAACACGGCTACGGCCGTTGGCAATTTATTGGTGTCGGCAATTAATATGGATTTGCCCCAATTTTACGGCCGGATGTCCTTCCTGATGCCAAACCTATGTGCAGGGATGTATTCACTAGTACGTTTTCTGGGGTGGTTGGTGATGGAGATGCGTTGTATGTAGTTGAAGATGTGTGTATTGAGACGAATATGAATTCCCAGTCCCCGAACCAGAGGAATTAACTATACGCAGTTAAAATCCCTGGACCGGCCTGGATTCGAACCATGGGCCTTCTGAACCTAAGGCCAGTACGTTTACCATACAGTCAAGAAACAAAACCTTTATTGCGTGTATAATGATAAATGTAACTCTACCACACCGACATTCGATCCAGCAATCTTGAGAAGAGAAGACGAGCACCAGGCTACACAGCCAGACTTTCTTATCCCCACCCGGAAAATACTTCCTCTCAGTGTTCTATTTAGATTTAACAAAACTGACAGTTGTGGCGCTATCGTAGTACGTCAACAATGAAGCAATAGAGGGAAAAAGGCTTTACGATAAACTTTACTGAACGTACTTGTTGATCCCTCAAATTGGTACATCAAAATTATATATTTCCGGGAACATTTCTTATGAAACTGCATTATCATTCAAGGGAATCTGTTTCATGGTGACTTCCGAACTAATAATTGATCTACTTTACCGATCGATATTATCAAAATTAGCTTTTTCCACCACAGTTGCAGCAGTATGGAAAGGTTTGTACAATGTTACATTGTGTCATGCGAATAAGTGCCAGAACATCTATAACTACACAGTCCAAAATAATTAGTGGAGCAGGTTTTATAACGTATGTCTCACTGCATAGAACAATAATTGACAACTAGCAATGCTGTATTATTTACAGATAAAGCGCACAACAGAAGATCATTAGATTCTACAATCATGTATCAGAGCTTCTTTTTTATTTAATCAGTTTACCCTGCAGGGATGATATTTCCCCAAGACTCGGCAAGGGATCCCACCTCTACCACCTCAAGGGCAGTGTCGAGGAGCGTGAGACATTTGGCCTGGTATGAACTGGGATGGAGGACCAGTACCTCTCCCAGGCGACCTCACCTTCTATACGGAGCAGAGGTCTTGTGGGGAATGGGGAACTTGGAAGGGATAGGCAGGGAAGAGGGAACGAAGCGACCGTGTTCTCAAGTTAGGTTCTATCCCAGTATTTGCCTGGAGAAGAAGTGGGGAAACCACGGAAAACCACTTTGAGGATGGTTGAAATGGGAATCGAACCCCCTCTACTATTATTTTATTATTATTATTTATCGTATAGCAAGTATGCATAAGAAAAAGAAAATTTACACTATATACAAGGACAAGGATGTTAGTAGCGTTCACATTTACAAATCAATGTCCAGCTGCTGTAGCCATTCTAAGAAGGGGGTGAAGCACTGATGGCATCTTGGGCTGATCCACCATACTTTCTCAGAGGGCACTCCTCAATAATATGCTGCACTGACTGGAAAGGGGCTCCGCAATCACAAGCAGGGGATTCTCGAAGTCCCCACTTATGAAGCATGGCATTATATCTAGCGTGGCCTGTTCTTAAACAGTTGAGTTTAGACCATTGGTGTCTCTTCAGGTGAAATCCTGGGAGTCTGGTTGTGGGATGTTGGATGCCTTGGTGTTTCACACTTGCAGAGTCCCTCTACTCATAGGGCAGTACAATAAGCCTCAAGGCCGCAGTACATCCAGAGCTTAGCTGACGGGCCCTTTGGAGAGAAAAAAAAAACTCTACTCAGTTGACCTACCGAGGCTGAGTGAACCCCATTCCAGTCCTCGTACCACTTTTTCAAATTTCGTAGCAGAGCCGTGAATCGAACCTGGGCCACCGGAGCTGTTACCTAATCAAACCACTACACCACAGAGATGGACTTCAGTATTGTACTACAATATAATAGGCCTAAATTATATTCAGCTAAATTTGAATGTTTAAAGCCCACTATATAAATGATGGTGATTTTTAGATTTCGGTACCAAGTTCCGCTGATTCCTATCCAGTAAAGCCTAAATGGAGAACAAGAACAGAAGATAACTGGCAAAGATAACATCATTTTCCTGAATATGGCCACTCGTTCATTCCTTGCAGTCGTGCCTTCGCAGACTCTGAGAAGCTGAAGCGCAAGAAGTAGTGTGTTTTCGTCTCTTGGAATGGAGTGATTTAGTTACCACCAGCTTACAAAAAATTTACAAGGCCTAAGGCAAAATTACACCAGGATATGGTATTTGAGTTTTAGCATCACTTGACATCACATTTTTTAAGGAAATAATAAGGAATAGAACTGAAATATTAAGAATACTTTAGGTAGGTAACATAAATCTATTTCTGAACGGATATATTTTGCCTGTTTCTTTTGGTCAAGAAACTTTCGTGGAGAAAAAATTCTTTCTGCTTAAGACGAAGCATACTCGCATATCAAATGCATCCACATTATACCAAGCTTTCTCTCACCTTCGATGGTAAGAAATCAACTTGGCATACAAGTACATTTCTCCTGTAGGTACATATGAAATGGTATTCGAATCTCAGAAATAAAAGCGAGGATAGCAGTTCTAGTTCCGAAAGTGAGGCATGATACCACGAGTTCTAAGGACTGCTTTTATGAATAATATTGCTTGATATTTTTATATATCTCACAAAAAGGTTCTTTATAAGGTTTTTTTAAATAATTGATAGAATTACTAAATTCATAAACATTGAGTTTCTTATTCGAAATCCTTTGCTACCTTCTTTAACCTACCTGAGTGCAAGAAGTGGATAATTCCATCGTACATTCCCCCACTTTTTCCTTATTTATGGATGAAGTAGCAGTTGAAATATTGAAGTAGTAGTGCACATTCAATTATACTATCACACCAAATTAAAACACTCAATGGCGCGCGATGCATGTAGTGTTAAAAGATTTTTTAGTTTTTCTAAGAACTTAACTTTTGGTTATTACCTAGTTCTTGTACTCAGCCCTGTCTTCAATTTATAATTTCTGCGTTGCGCACCAAAAACCTGGGTTAAATTCCAAACCCTTCTACATTGTTTATATTGAGAGCGGGCATATGACACTGTTGATAGTGATTCCTCTGTCGGATGGTGACGTTAAGCTCTAAGCGGACCTCTTAAGTGTTATTTGACTGGAGTAACCTATTTGGTAACACCAGGTTTTACCCACTCCCTACATCTTCATCATTTCACCACACACCCAGATGCTCAAGTCACCCAGAAAAACCTGCATCAGACCTCTCCGGACAACGTGTGAGAGGTTAACAAAGATGGCCAAATCAACATAGCTTATTTCTTTCAATGCGGTTGAAACTTAACAGACAATAGAGCAATGAAGTGAGAACGTAGTGCATCATAACAATCGGTGCAAATGAGAATACAAACCACAAATTCACATACACCTATCAGCCAGAACATTATGACCACCTGCCTAATATCGATATAAACCCATCCAGGCGATAGCAGCGTCACCTGACGAGGAAAGGCTGCTAGGCTGCTAGGCTGCTAGTGCATAGTGCATGTAGTATCAGTGGGCAAGCTGTCCGTTTGTAGAATGGGGAAGGCGTGCGATCTATCTGAGTTTGACCGAGGGCAGATGGTAATGTCCCGGAGGCTCGGCACGAGTATTTCGGAAACTGCATGACTTGTCGGGTGTTCGAGGAGTGCTGTGGTGAGTGTCTTCAATAAGTGGCCAAACAAGGTCAAACCACGTCCAAACGTCGAGGGCTTGGGCGGCCACCACTCATCACAGATGTCGGACGTCGTAGGCTGGGCAGACAGGTAAAACAGGACAGGCAGCGAACTGTGGCGGAACTACTGTAACATCAGACTTTAATGCTGGGCACAGTACAAGTGTGTCTGAACACACAGTGCACCGAACACTCTTAAGGTTGAATCTCCGCAGCTGATGAACCATGCACGTGCCAATGTTAAGGGGAGTACGTACCTCAATTTTTGCAAAAACTTACGAATTTAATTTTAATGTATTTTAGTATTCTTTGGTATGCGTACAATAGAGCACCGTTTTTTATTTCAGTGAAATCGCGTTACAAGTGCCCATAATTTGGATATTCCAATGGCCCCTCCCATTTACAAATGCCACGCCCTCTTCTGACTGTAGGCTGGGTTTTACTTTTTGATAACTTTCTAGTTCTAGGAAATAAAAGTCCATTAGTGAACCGCATAGACTATGTTGGAGCTTCTCATCAGTCGAAATCGTATGAAGAAAAGTTGCCCACAGCAACAAATATCCAAAATAGCACAAACGGCATCAGTACCGAAACTTGCCCAAGATTAGACAGAAAAAGAGAACAAACTAACATGTTTTCCAAGACATAATTATACCGTATGATGTACAGATAATATCTAGGATCTGAATACGTTTAATCCACCTTCACAATGTTTTATAGGTAATCTCTTTAATCCAGCTTCAAGTTATAGCAATATTAGGCTAGATTTTTCTTCAAGGTTTTTATGTTAGCTTATTATTTCGGGTTACTGAGTTACTTGTCGTCGTTCTTGGTGCACGTATAATAAAGACAAGGAAACCTACAAACTCCATGGACTTCCAGGAGGAGTGATGCTTCTGATTAAGCCCATTTATAAAAATCTTGCCCATCCCGATTTATTGAAGAAATGTTTGCATGGGAAAACCCAAAATGTAAACGAGTCTTTTAACAGTGTTATTTGGAGCCGTGTACCGGTACCTAAAAATACTTTTGTTGGATATAAAACCTTAAAATTAGGAGTACATGATGCTGTTTTATCATTTAATATGGGAAATTCAGGCAGAATTAAAGTTCCAACCAGGGTGGAATTCGCTCAGTGCGTTTCAAGCTTTTGATGCTCGTCGGAAAAAAATGGAGGATGAAAAGCTGTTTATAGTGGAAACCAAGATAAGTAAGTCAATGAGAGCAATGAAACGGAGTCTGGAGGACAAGTAGAATGAGGAATATGTAGCAGGGGGTTTCTACACTACACCTCAACTAAGATTTATATAAGCTGAACTTTAAAGTTAATTTTCTCTGCTTTTGTTTTTTTCCTTATATAGGTACGCTCAGTCAAAAAACTATAAAAGGTAGAAATCTGAAATAATTATCAGTGATACTTCCACACCTTCTCTCTGTAAAGCTATCAGGTTGTTTTGGATATGTTAATATATGAGACAAGAAAAAAGTATTTTTACTCAAATTTTTCATGAATTTTTTAAATTTGGAAAAAATCCCAAAAATAGCCATGCATCTAATTCTAAAACTAAAGACGGCAGTGTAAATAACAAAGTTCATACAATAATACTATAAAGTTTCAAATCTGTAGGACAAAGGACCTTTTACCTGAGCGTACCTAAAAATGGAGAAATTACCATTGTCAGCATAGGCAGTACGTACTCCCCTTAACACCACGACATCGGCAACTACGACTGAAATGGGCACGTGATCATCGTCACTGGGCTTGAGCACAGTGGTAGAACGTTGCATGGTCTGATGAACCACGATACCTTCTTCATGCGGATGGGAGGGTGCGAATCCGCCGTCTTCCAGGAGAACAGCTCCTCGACACATGTATGGCGGGACGGAGACAAGCTGGCGGTGGCTCAATTATGCTCTGCGGAATATTCACGTGGGCAGCCATGGGTCCTGTGGAACTCGTCAAAAGGCACCATGACGGCCGAGAAGTATCGTACACTGATTGCAGACCACACAATTTGCTTTATGTCGCACCGACACAGACCGGTCTAGGAAGCCAAGATAACGGCCGAGAGGATTCGTCGTGCTGACCACACGGCACCTCGTTATCTGCAGGCCTTCGGGCTGAACAGCGGTCGCTTGGTAGGCCAAGGCCCTTCAGGGTTGTAGTGTCATGCGGTTAGTTTTTTAGCACCGACACAGATAGGTCTTATGGCGACGATGTCACAGGAACGGCTTAGGAGTGGCCTTTATTAACCCTTTCGCACTCAGCGCGCCGACCTATCGGCGCGAGAGGTTATGGCGAAAACGCTCACGGCGCCGATACATCGGCTCTGTCTTATTTACGGATTTTGGTCATTTGCGTAGGTGTTAAATCGTAACAGTTGATCGTGACGGTACCTTAAAGCGTTGAATTTGCGTTTAACTCAACAGATATATCCACCAGCCCTACAAAATATTTTTATTTTCGACAAATGAAATCTGTTGACCGTGAATGTTTATGTTGTGGTTATTTGAAGTTGTTATTGCGTGGATCTGTTTTGAATGGCTTATGAATACAACAAGTTGATCTTGCTATGAGTTTTGTTTATAGTTTATTTCGTTTCTTTGGTATATATTGTGTTCGATGCACTTCGTAAACTACAATTTTACTCCTTTTCATAACTCCGTTGTTGCACGTGCTTGCGTCATCTTTTTATAGTAATGGCTAGGCTATATTCAAGGCCGAATGAGGCCGATATCCATGAATTTTCAGATGATTTAGACAGTAATAATGACTTTCTTTTGCCGAAAGTGATTCCCGTTATGTGGGAAGTGACACGGTCGTAACTGCTCACCGTGCATCGGACCGCGAGGCCCTGACATCGATGACCGTTACATGTACACTGAATAACTTTGTGCAATGCTTCATGAGTGAATTGCAGCACACACATCATATTGATATCAAATTATTCAGAATTAAATGTTCTTTCATCCACGTCTAAGAGTGAAGAAGGAAGACGCAACAATGTCTAATTTTTCTGTCATTGAAAACAATAATTTATTTTTAAAAATTTATTTTCGAAATTTAATAATTTTTTTGGGCTTAACCAATAACAATACGTCCAAGGTATATTAATTTCTGAAATGCTCATAATTTCCTGTATAAGTGTGATAAATTTTATTTTAATGTGTGTTAAACTCTTTACGTGTTGAATTTTTGTAATTTGCTTTGGAAATTCAAAAAAAATGGTCTGAGTGTCTTCGAGCAAACACCTGCATATAGACTGAGTGCCAAAGGGTTAAGGAACAGCCCCAGCATTTGTCTGGTGTGAAAATAGGAAACCAAGGACAACCATCTTCATGGCTGCCGACAGTGGGGTTCGAACCCCCTTTCTCCCGGGTGCAAACTCACAGCTGCGCGACCCTAAATGCTCGGCCAACTCGACCGATGGTTGCAAACTTCGTACACCCCTTCATGACGATCATGTTTCCCAACGGCTGTGGCATTTTTCAAAAAGATAATGCGCCATGTCACAAGGTCAGGAGTGTGATGCAGTTGTTCGAGGAACACAGTGGCGAGTTGCAATATTTGTGCTGGCCCCCCAACTCGCCAGATTTTAACCCGATCGAACACATAATATGATTGTACGTGGCGTCAGAGCTCATCGCCCCCTCCCCGGAATTTACTGGAATTAGGTGACATGTGTGTGCAGATGTGGTGCCAACTCCCTACAGCGACCTACCAAGGCCTCATTGCCTCCATGCCAAGACGCGTCGCCGCTGTTATCCGTGCCAAAGGTGAACATACCGGCCATTAGGTAGGTGGTCATAATGTTCCGGCTGATCAGTGTATATCTACATAAGAAAAAGATTTAGTAAAACAGTTTTGTTCAGTCCATCAGTCCATGGACTGTTAAGGACTGTTAGGTCGCTGTAGGGAGTTGGCACCACATCTGCACCACATCTGCACACACATGTCACCTAATTCCAGTAAATTCCGGGGAGGGGGCGATGAGCTCTGACGCCACGTACAATCATATTATGTGTTCGATCGGGTTAAAATCTGGCGAGTTGGGGGGCCAGCACAAATATTGCAACTCGCCACCGTGTTCCTCGAACAACTGCATCACACTCCTGACCTTGTGACATGGCGCATTATCTTTTTGAAAAATGCCACAGCCGTTGGGAAACATGATCGTCATGAAGGGGTGTACGAAGTTTGCAACCATCGGTCGAGTTGGCCGAGCATTTAGGGTCGCGCAGCTGTGAGTTTGCACCCGGGAGATAGAGGGTTCGAACCCCACTGTCGGCAGCCATGAAGATGGTTGTCCTTGGTTTCCTATTTTCACACCAGACAAATGCTGGGGCTGTTCCTTAACTTTTATTTTCTCCGGAATTGCCTGCCGGTGAATCTTCAGGTATAGATAGAATTCTAAGTTCAGTCAAATTTGAGTACAGTAACCCTAAAATCAATACATTGTTGTACATAATGGGTTGCACACAGCTAAGGAGCAATAACTTTCAGTAGATATATCGGCGAAACTAAACGATTTTTCCATGGTATCCCTTTTTCACACCCGGCAAATGCTGGGGCTGTACCTTAATTAAGACCACGGCCGTATCCTTCCAACTCCTAGCCCTTTCCTATCCCATAGTCACCATAATATCTATCTGTGTCGGTGCGACGTAAAGCCACTGGCAAAAAGCTAAACAATTCAAAATGAGGGGCGTCCATAGGCAAACCTCCAATTTCAACCAAATTTCGTACACATACGACTTATTACTATCTGGAGAGCCTGTGGGGGTAGGACCCACCTAGAACTCCTAGAGGTGGAGTGGGGTAGGAGTGACTTGAAAAATATAATCCAGAACGACCAATATTACTGTAACGCCGAATCCACACTTTCTGGGGTAGCTGTGATGAATTGTGACGCTCTGGAGGCCGTTTAAGTCCATCGGCATGGGAGTCAGAAGAGTTGAAAGAGAAAATGTCCAAAATGATCGAGATTAGCATTGAATCCACAGTTCTCAGAATCGCTGGACTAATTGGGTGACAGTTCCAATGAGAGATGGAATCGTGCACATCGTATCTATGACTCGACGCTTAAATACATACAATTATTATTTATCTGTAAGGATAATTTACTTCCCAGAAAATAACCGCTGAAACAAGGACAAACTTTCACATGAAACAAAATAAAATTAAACCTAAAATTTTAAAATTAACACACGACAATAGCTGTAATTTAAAACATAGTTCGCAAAATATCAATCAACGTCATAATAAAGAAACCTACACAAATTCTTCTCACACATAATTAACAGGTAATGTAAATCATAAAAGTAAATATTTAAAAAGGAACCCGGACAACAATTTGATATCAAAACGCCTTATTTGACCTATTTATAACGAATGCTACGGAAGAACACGGATCCTCTAGTAAGATACTTAAATCCTTCTCAGAACAACCATGCCGTGTGTTCCTACGTCATTGCAGGAGAGGAAAGGAATTTGCGGATATATCAATACCGAGCATACGAAGGGAAGTGTATAACACGGAGCAAGTCATATGTCATAATAATGTCGTTAAGACAGGCATGTGGTGGCATGGCGTAGCGTGGTAGTCGTTTTAAGACTTGAGGTTCTCTTTCCAGTCAGCACGGTTAAAATAGCCGGGATGAGTAGATCAGATGGTAGAGCGTCGGCGTTTTGAGCGCAAGATGGTAGGTTCGATCTCAGATCAGTCCGGGAGTATTTCAAAGTTCACTTATACGCCAGCCTTGTGCCGGTGGCACATGAAGGAAATCGTATGGCAAGAAAAGTACTACTTCTCTTTCTAGGCCATAAAAATGTTTTTAGTGGAACGAAAATCTAATAATACTTATTATGTTGCTTTATACAGGGTGAAGCGTAATTCGCGCACTCGGGCGTCGCAGCGCGACTCCTCACATGCCAGCAATAAAAAAATGTCACTTACAAAATTTCGTCTTGCGAGTATATCCGGTAGAAAACGGACGTTGAAGAGTAGCAATCCGGCAACACTGTAACCATATGTAGGGTAACTACCGCTGTCAGCACGTTCTCGTCGTGCCATACACTTGGTGCAGTGGGTAGAGGTTTTGGTTGGCATGCAGGAGATCGATGGTTCGATCCTGGGTTGAGGAGCATTTTTTATTTGCTAATTTCCATCTGACATTACCTACTGTAATACAGTAAGACACCGTTTCTGAGGTCACATGTATCCTACATTTACAACATTTTGTAACGCTGAAACAACAAATACCTGGTTAGACTAATAAGAAATAGACAGCTGAAACAAACAGGTTACACATCTAGTAGATGAAGTGGTGCGAATAAATTCACGTCCACGACGTGGAAAGGGCGCCTTTCAAAGCTGACCAATGAAAACGAATGTTCGTGCATTTCTAGGATCGTAGTATGTAAGTGCAAATGGTTTCTAGAGGACCCACTGCAATCACTGTTGACGATTAAGATGCCAGATACCATACAACCTGAACTACATTTACGAAATAAAAAACATACGCCTCAACCCAGGATCGACCACTCGACCTCCTGCATGCTAACCCAAAACTCTATCCACTGCACCAACTGTACAGTACGACTAACTTTTGCTGACAGAGGTAGTTACCCTACATATGGTTACAGTGTTGCCAGACTGCTACTCTTCAGCGACGTTTTTCTGCCGGATATACTCGCAAGACGAAATTTTGTAAGAGACATTTTTTTATTGCTGGCATGTGAGGAGTCGCGCTGCGACGCCCGAGTGCGCGAATTACGCTTCACCCTGTATATGATATATATGCTCTTTATTATTGCCAGAATAATCCATTGTTCTTTTCTACTCGCTCTGGTATGATATAGTCTCGCTCCACATGATAACTATTTCTAAAGAGCAGCTTACATATAATTTAGATATTAATTTAATTATTGATGTAAATTGACATGTATTCTTATGTCTCTACTACTTACAGTGTTATTTTTCTTTTCATTGTGTGAATCAGTATTTTATAAACCTAAATGTTGTTTTCTGTTGTTAATTAGATGTTAGTATTTGAAAATGTTAAAATATCAATAAACTAAGTTGAAAATGTACTAACGTAGACATTCGCTCGAATAGATGTTGTAGATACTGAGTTCGCCAGTCTGCACTGAACATTAGAACTAGCATTACCACACTTTCAATTCTGTATACTTCGGTTTTATGATAGATATATAAATAAATAAATATATATATATATATATATAAGCTTACAGATATATGTCAGATACTAACATTGAACTAATGTTTTGTGACACTACGCTTGTAGATTCACAATTAAGTATTTATTTATTTTTCCACCTAGTCGATACAATGATTGCTTAAGGCAATTTTTAATGGTCAAAAGTGGTACATGTTTCGTATATTATCAACATCTTCAGCCACATAACACTGTTTAGATGAAAAATATATAAAATTGACAAAGTAATGCTTTAGAGGAAGTGACCTTAAAATTAACATAATTATATATAATTATATATATAATATATAAAGCAGCATAATAAGTATTACTAGATTTTCGTTCCACTAAATACTTTTTTTATGGCCTAGAAAGAGAAGTAGTACTTTTCTTGCCGTACGATTTCCTTCATGTGCCACCGGCACAAGGCTGGCCTATAAGTGAACTTATTATGTTAATTTAAAGGTCACTTCCTCTAAAGCATTACTTTGTCAATTTTATATATTTTTCATCTAAACAGTGTTATGTGGCTGAAGATGTTGATAATATACGAAACATGTACCACTTTTGACCATTAAAAATTGCCTTAAGCAATCATTGTATCGACTAGGTGGAAAATAAATAAATACTTAATTGTGAATCTATTGAAGTACGATACGGACCATGAAGCTGATTTTATGTAATAACTACGCTTGTATTCACGCATTGTGGCTAACTTTTTGTTTAACAAATGTACCATGGATCAAAATTAATAATGTTTATATTTCATACCGTCTTCGTGTACTGCATATTATTAGTAATAAATATCATGTGTGAAAATAGTTTATTTAATTTGCTTTATCCCTATAGTTCAAATGTTTTCTTTCAATAAATGTGCCATATTACTATTCTTGTTATATCATCGTTCATGCGTTTAAACATGATTGATGTCCAAAATATCACCTAATAATAACAACGAGTGTACCAATGTACCAAGGAACTTCAACCGGAATCTAAGTACAAAATCGTTCAGATATCTCTTAGTAGAAACATGTATTTCTTCAAAAGAAGAGTTATGGATAGAAATCAGAAACATCAAATTAAATAGGAAAGAAGTATGTTTCATTTGTACTTCCCAAGAAAATCCACGTTATGTATTAATAATGAAGTATTGTAACCACTCCGAGTTGTTGGTTCACGGACACTTAACTATTTTAATTAGTCTCTCAAATTACACCTTTCATATTTCATCTTTAGCTCGTAGAATTAATTGAGCACATGCTCAGATGGGAGAAAATAAAAATCGCTTCTTAAACATGAATTGCTTTGAACAAAGAACTAAAATTCTTATTTATCTAGAATATGAAATATCATAATTATCAAAATTAATGTAATGATATAAATAGGAATTAATGCAAGTCAGTTACAAATAATCGTCCCCCATAAGTCAACTCCTCTTCCGCCTCGTGGGGGATGGGCAACGGTATGAAGTAGGGCATAGCCTGCAAGGGCGAAGTAAAATGAGGACCTTGTATACCCCAGAACCGCTATGGTAGCTGTGCAGGCCTTTCAGGAACCCTGAAAAGTAACGGCTAACGAGCCTCTGGTGAAGTCCTTATCGGAAACTGAGGCGGAAAAGGAGAGCTTTGGTATGGCAAATTTTGGCGGAGGAGGCAACATTCCCTCGTGGGGTTAAATGAAGAGGGCAACCACTGCTTTGTGGTGAAGAAGGATCTTTAAAGGAACAGGGAGACAACCCGAACAGAAAACAGCATGAATAGAGGTTCCAGGTGCCAGCCCCACCACCAGGCTCGGGTGTTGTGGGCCAATAACTCGCACAACCTTAAATTAATATATATTAAATATATAAATTATATATATTATATATATATAAATATATTGGATAGGAAGAACATTGGGTCATACGTGGTTTATAAAGGAAGCCATCGAAATGTTATAATACAATTCTATCAACACACTGTACTTTCAGAATGTTATCTATTTCTACCCCCCCCCCCCCCCGAAAAAATAACATCTGAAAGACGTAACAGACCATCAATTAATTCTTAGTTTGAACCAATTAAGTCGTTTTGTTCATTGGTTTAAGTTACATTATCATTTCTGCATTACAGCCTTCTAACCATATATTTTCTGTTCTTCCTCGACATCTTCTGCCTTCAACTTTGCCTTGCAAAAGGGTCTTTTCCAAATTATATACTCCCCTTATGAAAACATGATCAAGGAGCAGCAGATTATACTCATTTACACGGGAAGATATGTGATTTTTGACGCTTAATTCGTCTGTAATGAAAGCATTTGTTCTTCTTTCCGTCCAGGGTATAAGTATCATTCTCCGCCAAAACAACATCTCAAAGGCAACGATCTAATTTCTGTCATTAGCTTTCAAGGTCCATATCTCACACCGTTACGAAAATACGGAGAACACTACTGATTCAACCAAGCGCATCTTCGTAGATTTTAATATTGACCGGTTCTGCCTAATCATAGTGAGATTAACCTTTACAGCTCGTCCTAGAACAATGCGCCTCTTTATCCTTTTTTCACAGTTTCCCGTGTACCGTGTCACTAATAACTGACGCCAGGTATACGAATTCCCTTACTACCCGCAGGTCCTTCAGTCATCCGGTAGGTTGAATTTGACTGTTGTTAGTTTGGTATTTTTCCTGTTTATCTCCAAACCATAATAAGTACTAACCTTCTTCACTCTTGTAATCAGATTAGTAAGTTACTATTTACTTCCAGCTATGAGGGAAGTGTCATCTCCAAAGCACAGGTTGCTAATTTTTCTCCCGCCAATCGAGATTTCACCAGCACAGACATCCAGAGCTCATTTGATAATATATTCTGCATAGATGTCGTTGAATTGCGGTCATAATACACAACCTTGCCTTACTCCACTTGACACATTGAAATGCGTCTCAGAATTCACCATCCACCTTTATGGTTGCAGCATGGTTGTTACAGAGACCTTTCAATAACAATATCAAATGCAATGGAACCCTAATATCCTTCAGCATCGGCCACAACTTGCCCACATAACACTCTCAGGCCATTTTAATTAATATAAAAAATAAAGTCAGACACACAAAACAATTCTCAATTATCTCCGTCATGTTCAGGAATGACTCCCTTGTTCCTTCACCTGCAACAAAACTTTCTTGTTCCGCGGATATCTGAGGTGCAGGATAGGTTTTAAGCGTTGATTTATTATGTAGAACAGGACTTTGCTACATAAATGAAGATAAAAATCAGATAATAACCATTATAACACGGAATACTACTTTCTGCCATCTTCAGTGACAAAATTAGTAACTCGAGCACACAAATATTAGCAACATAGGATGTGTGTCGATGAGTGCGAGAGATCGCACTGTACATTAAATGCACTCAGATAAACAGGCTTGAAAAGGTATTTTGAGCATGTTTGGTCATGAACAAACTTGTATTTGTGTGCATACCGAAATGTAAATACTGAGCTTTTGATTCTGATCAACAAGGATATGAAATTAACGATATATTGATGTAGAATCGAACAGAAAAGTAATATAGAACACGGATCTACAAAAGAAAGTTGTATATTACACTTCACAGTTACTCGTTCAGTTTTCAGTGTGTAACTATCATGATGAGAGTGACTATCATAGAGGTTTGTTATTTTCAAAGATCACACTTCAGCGCTTAAATACATACATACATACATATATACATACATACATACATACATACATACATATATGCATACATGCATAAATAAATAAATAAATAAATAAATAAATAAATAAATAAATAAATAAATAAATAAATAAATAAATAAATAAATAAGTAAATAAGTAAATAAATAAATAAGGACCTGGGGAAAGGAAATTAAATATATAACCCTTGGCAGACTACTTAAAGACAGAATTCACTTGCACTGTCTGGCCTTTGCGGATGACATAGCAAACCTTTCCAATATTAGGCAAGAAGCGATTCATTCCATTGAAAAATGACATTAAATTGCCATCAAAATGGGACTTCAAATCTTGTATCAGAAAACTCAGTACATGGAAGGAGCTTTACGATATTTAGATGGACAACCTATGTTAACTAAATTCGGCAAAATCTTTCAGGTGAACCAATTCAGTTATTTGGGATAAATTATTCAGCCCTCTGGTTTAAACCGCGAAGCAAATAAAGAAAGAACGTCGAAGTTACAGAAAGCTTACAGGATCGCTTGGAACAGGTACAATAAAAAATCAATATCTCGGAAAGAAAAACTTAGACACTATAATACAGTAATCAAACCTGAAGCGTTATATGCTTCAGAAACCGTAATCATTGGTGGCTGGTCTCTAACCAAAGACATAGGGAAACAGGAAAGTAACATTTTTAAGAACAATTTTTGGCCCAGTTTGTATAGAGGGAATATATTTTCATTCTGAAAAAGTATCTCACACCTTTCGGATAAAACGACTGAAATATGATGGACACATTATCAGAATGAACAATAACAGACTAAAAGAATTCTCAAACCCTGGCCCTTTCATCTAAAACCAAGAACAGCTGGCTTCGTGAAATTGGAACATTCTCCACGAAATCAGCATCTCAGAAGACAGATGTAAATTCAGAACCAAAATCAACAATCACCAGTTCGAAGACAAAGTCAACACCAGAGCCACTATTACTTGGACAGAATAACGAAGGAAGAAGCTCAGCGAGAGGATGAAGACATTTTGGAAAGAAAAGAAGGCCAACACATCAGCTAAGCAAGTTCAATCGAGCTCCTAAAATAAATAAATAAATAAATAAATAAATAAATAAATAAATAAATAAATAAATATAAAATAAGTAGGCCCAGGAGCAAAGGCCTATTAAGACAATGGCTTGCTAAATCGCCTGCTGCCTAACTAAATGGCCTACAGATAATGGAATGCCACATCAGTACATATACATGCAATACTTTCGAAACCTTTCCTTGGTAGAAGCATTTTGAGTGCGTGGAACCTTGAAGACATAAGTAGAGAACTTTATTTTATTTTTATAATTTGCTTTACGTCGCATCGACACAGATAGGTCTTATGACGACGATGTGATAGGAAAGGTCTACGAGCACGAAGGAAGCGCCTATGGACTTAATTAAGCTACATCCCCAGTATTTGCATGGTGCGAAAACGGTACGCCACGGAAAACATTCTTCAGAGCTGCCGACAGTGTGTTCGAACCCACTGTCTCCCATATGCAAGCATACATTTACGTGACCAACTCGCTCAGTAGTAACGGAATAAACGAATGTTTTATGGATGAAGATGTAGCCTTCGTGGCTCAGGCGGCAGCGCGTCGCCCTCCCACCGCTGGGTTCCGTGGTTCAAATCCCGGTCACTATGTGTGAGATTTGTGCTGGACAAAGCGGAGGCGGGACAGGTTTTTCTCCCGGTACTCCGGTTCTCCCTGTCATATTTCATTCCAGCAACACTCTCCAATATCATTTCATTTCATCTATCATTCATTAATCATTGCCCCAGAGGAGTGCAACAGGCCTCGGCAGCCGGCACCATTCCCATCATCGCCGCTAGATGGAGGCTTCATTCATTCCATTACTGACCCGGTAGAACGACTGTAAACAGGCTCTGAATTGTCATTTTCATTATGGATGAAGATGGCCATCACTCAATATAGAGAGATATTTAGATGTCACTTGCAAGGACTAATGACATATCAGAAAAAAAAGTGTGTAGGCAAAATTTATCAAAATTCAGCAGAAAGAGAGGAATGAAATGTTTCCACAAGAAATTGTACCCCTAAGGAACTATTTAGGGCCATCTTCTCTGAATTGCTCCAGTTCTTGGGAGTGCGACTTGACGGAGGTCAGAGAGGGCTAGGAGGCAGGGCGCTGGCTTGAAGAAGAGCCAGCGCTACAAGGTAATGGCAGAATTCAACCAAACACGTGATCGTGCCTGCAGGTATTTCGAGGAGAAGGTTTCAGTAGTTTTATTAATATCGAACCTATATATTTTTTCTTTTTCGGGATGAAATGTAGGACCTTCTGCGCAGTCTTCGGACTCTATTCCCTACTAGGAAAATATTTCATGTAAGAGAGCACGAGTGGTGACCCTCAGATTTCTCCCTTTCAGCATCTGAGCTGAGTAACTCAAGTTTTCGAACTCTAAATTTTGTAAATATTGTGCCTCCCACTTTAATCACTCCTTTTAGTATGGAATTAGCTAGAGTAAAACGGAACGTCGAAATTGACGAGCAGACAGCCAGATGGCGTCAAATCGAAATGTCTGCACACGGTAGCTGAGGCCATACGATCATTATTTTTTTTATTGGATATTAAGCCCACTTAGGTTCTTGTCTCCTCCAGAATGTTCTTTAAGGAGTGGTAGTGTATCGCCTCCTTGCCTTTCGTTAATGTGTGTAACATTTTATTTTTATTCTTAAGGCCTTGTAGTATTGGTAATATGGCCCTGTGTATTCTATATTATTCTTAGGGCGACCGTGTCTACATTTTGATTCTCTTTGGAAACAGTACTTAAATTAATAGCGGAACTTAGTAGTAGAGCAACCATGGAGCAACCAGCTTATAAACGCTATGAAGTGGGATCACTCTAGGGGTTGCCAAGTGTAACTAAGAATGTGAAAAGTAACTGATTACCCGATTAAGGCTAGCCTCTTGTATCCTGGAGCTGAGACTCCTATAAATTGTACCTGTTCGAAGCAATAATGCGCTTTTGTATGTAAGTTAATGAATGGAAGTCTCTCCCAATTTACTTGTACCTGGTTTAGGATTTCTAACTCCAAAGCATTATTGGAGCTGACGAGCTCGTTGTTAATAATTCATCTGTTCCTTGTTATATCGTTGAATTACTCTTTCAATTTTTTTTAAAGGAAAAGAATAAAACTTTCCGAATTTATTATACTAAAAGTTGTTCTAAGTAATCCTATGTCCAGCCATTCAACCCAGGCGCTTCCTATTCCTCTGTGAGCCATGGATTAGTCTTAATAATAATAATAATAATAATAATAATAATAATAATAATAATAATAATAATAATAATACAAGTGAAATTCATGGGGGAGATCTTTGAACCATTCCCGATTAAAACTGGCGTCCGACAAGGCGACGGCCTATCTCCGCTTCTTTTCAACCTCTTCCTAGACAAAACATCCCCGATTGGGAGAAGGCATCGAAAGACATGGGATACTGGCGCCCCATACGGCTACGATGACCCATAGGCGGTATTGAGATATCCTGCCTCGCTTTTGCAGATGACCTGGCCATACTGACAGATGATGTAGTCACAGCTGTTAAACAATTTCAAACCCTTAGAGAATGTGCTGGAAAGTTTGGCCTACAAAGTTCCTTTGTAAAGACCAAGTTCTTCTGCTCAAAACTTGAGATTAAAAATTTGAACATGACATATAGGCAAATGAACCGAGTACAACTTGGGAGAAATACTTGAACCTACGGGAGGCGAGAAGGCTGCCCAGAAAATTTCCCTACAAAAATTTCGGAAAGCCTATGGTAGGGTTCACAACATATACAATAAAAAGTTATTGTCCCGCCATGCAAAGATCAGATACTATAATACAGTAATCAAGCCCGAAGTCTTATATGCCAATGAGACCCTTACACAAAACGGGAAAGGTGACCTACAAAACATTTTAAAAGAAGAAAGAAGAATTCTGAGGAAAATTCTCGGTCCCCGAAAAACAGAAGATGGTTATAGACTGAGGTCACGCAAAGTGACAGAAGAGCTTTCCAACATTGCAACAGACATGCGCAAAGGACGTCTGGAATTTTATGAGCACGTCCACAGACTGCCGGCAAGTAGACTGACCCACAAGATTCTAACCTACATAGAACATCTAAAAAATAAGCCATGTGTACTGGAAGTGAAGAAGGATCTGAAAAAACCCAGATGAACTCAACTGACACCGCGGACGGAAACCTCTATAGGAAAACAAAAATAATGGATGGAAAGTGTAACCAGAGAACGAAGTGAAAAAGAAGACTAGAGCATAGTGGACAGAAGAACGAAAAAGGATCCACGGAGAAAGGATGAGATCTGTTTGGCAACTCAGAAAACAGAATCGTTAGTGCTTTGCGTGATCCATCGGGTCCATATGCACATAATAATAATAAGAAGAAGAAGAAGAAGAAGAAGAAGAATCCATTTTGATTATATATGTGAAATATCATTAATCGAAATACGTTTAATAAATGTTCATTTATATTTAATTAAAACCTGTTTACCCTTTTGAAAAATCACCAACCTAGTCATAAATTACCTAAGTGCTAAAACTGCTCTCAGAACAAATTTTGGAACTGTTCAGAATTTATTTCGTTACTCCTAAACTTTTCTAAGTAAATGCATGTACTACTGTATTTTAAAAGTTTTATCTTAATGAACTAGGACCAACATTAGTTACCCCCATGACTAGGGATTCATACGCTGACGAATGTTCAGGCCACCACATCATTTGTTTAGCATCTCACGTACGCATTGTTTTTACACAACTTATTTACCGAAGAATGGGAAGGCAAGGTGATGCTTAATTTTGAGAGAATACGTTTGTTTTCTGAAGAAAGGTAACGTACATACACATGAAACAATACTGCATTCATGTCTGACGGAGGAAGATCAAATGAATCAGATCGAATACGCGTACAGGACATTTGTAGATCTAGAGAAGAGCACTGGATAACGTTATTGGACTGAGCTCTTTGAGATTCTGAAGGCGACTGGAATCAAGCAGTGGGAAAGAAGGAATACATATACTATCTATCGTAAATGGAATCAAACATCTATGACAAGAGACGAGGGATATGGAAAGGAAGCTACAAACCAAAGTTTGTGGGAAATAAGTTAAATTCCATATATCTGAGACGATATCGTGATGACATATCTCTTAAGGGTGATCAACTAGTACCTATCTCGCTAATGTTAACTTGTGGTAACGACTGGCACGATCAGCGTCTAAACACCGTGAACAAAGCATATGAAT
This sequence comes from Anabrus simplex, assembly GCF_040414725.1. NCBI lineage: Eukaryota > Metazoa > Arthropoda > Insecta > Orthoptera > Tettigoniidae > Anabrus > Anabrus simplex. Next base: position 114,211,714 of record NC_090269.1, on the reverse strand, counting down.
TATTTACCGATGTTAACACTATTTTGCTAATTCTTAAATATAAATTGAAAATTATGCCGATGTAACCCTTTTGAAGTACAAATACTTCCTAATGTCAAAATCATATACAAGCGAGTGGGCCGTGCGGTTAGGGTCGCGCAGCTGTGAGCTTACCTTCGGGAGGTAATAGGTTCGAACCGCACTGTCGGCAGCCGTGGAGATGGTTTTCCGTGGTTTCGCATTTTCACATAAATGTTGAGGCTGTACCTTATTTAAAGCCGTTGTCGCTTCTTTCACACTCCTGGCCCTTTCCTATCCCATCGTCGCCATAAGACATATGTATGTCGGTGCGGTGTAAAGCAATTTGTCAACATCATATGACATTTTAAGAGGTATCTCCATGGCTCAGGCGGCAGTGCGCCTGACTCTCACCGCTGGCTGCGAGTGTTTTGAATGTATGTTGAATGAATGCTTTGGTGCTTGTGGCAATGATTGGGCGTGTAAATGGGGTAACAGCTTACGTGATTTCTGTATATGCTGCGTGTGTGGGACTCGTATGCTCTTTCGCTCTATTAATTGCCAGTATGGTTTAACATAAGTGGGTTCGACATAGCATTAACTTTGTATTCGGCTGGGGCTGAATTTCTTTTACTAGCTGTTTGTGTCGGTTGCCAGTACAGGCTAAAACGTATAATTTTGGCAAATTTCAGTTTTCTTTTTCGTCTGGCGGATTATGCCGCAATCTGGTTTTGGGCGAGGAGGGTATAAATTAGGACTTTCAGGAAACTATACCAAAAATATGCAGATGGTCATTATTACCCCTTAAACGGGTAGCTGTACGAAAATTTCGCAAAAATAGTCAGTGTACAGACATACAGTCGTTACGATTTTATTTATATGGATAGATAAGGAATCTGCTCCACGTACAACACATTTTGGGCTTTCTCCGCTGCATTTAACCTGCAAAACCGACCATTCATGATATCTCTCTTATTATTGCTCCTGTCGAAAAAATGCACATGAAAATAAAAAGTTTTAGAAATGGATTTCCATCAAGTTGGTTCGATATCCAATCAGCTTGGTCTTGCACTGTATGTATTGTGGAAGAGTAAAATCACCATTTTGGTTCCCTATAAGCCGTCAGTCCATTCCGGAAACATGAAATGTTATTGACATTTAAAACCTATATTTGGAGAGGTGGCTGCTAAATATAAAGTTTGATTCAAATATCTTCATTGGTTTTGAAGTTGTAAAAAATATGCTCAACACACACCCGCTCTTGAGTCAAGTTCAGTGGAACTTCTAGCGAAAAACGGTCCGTTAATGATATCTCCCTTATTAATCCTCGCATGAAAATGATGAAAATGAGAAAAAAGGTTTAGAAATTAATCTCTATTAAAACAGATTTCCATTAAGTTTGGTAGTGTATATTTTGTGGGAGTGCAAAATCACGGTTCCGTTTCATATAAACCCCCAGTCAGTTCAGGGATTTAGAAACAACATTTGCCCTGAAATGAAATGAAATGACTGATGGCTGTTAGTGCCGGGAGTGTCCGAGGACATGTTCGGCTCGCCAGGTGCAGGTCTTTCGATTTGACCCCCTTAGGCGACCTGCGCATCATGATGAGGATGAAATGATGATAAAGATGGCACATACACCCAGCCCCCGTGCCAGAGAAATTAACCAATGATGGTTAAAATTTCCGACCCTGCCGGGAATCGAACCCGGGACCGCTGCGACCAAAAGCCAGCATGCTGACCATTCAGCCATAGAGCCGGACAATATTTTACCTAAAACCTACCCAAGGACAGGTGTATTCTAAATATGGACTATGGTGGACAGACAAACAAAGAAACAAACAGACAAACAGATAGACACACAGACACCAAAGCTAAAAAATATGGAGATGGTCATTATTATACCTGAAACGGATGACTGTACGGAAATATCGCAAAAGTAGTCAATGTACAGACACACTGTAGAAGTGCTTTGAAACTGTACGACATACCTACAAACGGACTTCACCATCAGACGCCACTTTCAGTGTTCTACATAGCTGGTCCCATGACACCTTCTCGTATCTCTAGGTGGATCAAAAGGTTAGTTGCACTAACGCGCCGCAGCAGCGCGCTCTGTGTCGCAAACGTGGGCACAGCGGAGAAGGGGACAGACACTGCCCGCACGTCTGTTAGACATGTCGCTGTGGTGTCTCGTCTAGTAATGTGTGAATAGCGGCCAAATGCAATGGCGCGTCAAATGGACGTTCACTCCAAATATGAGGTGCGTGCGACAATCCGATTCTTATGGGTCAAAAGGAAAAATTGCACGGACATTAATCGTGAAATTAGTGCTGTGTATGGGGAGCGGGCCATTTCCCGGCAAGGTATCGTAAAGTGGTGTCAGCAATTCGAAGCCGGACGCACGGATATCATGGACAACCATCGCGAAGGCAGGCCCGCAACGTCCAGGACCCGTTCAAAAGTCAACAGTGTGAATGCGATAATTAGACAGAACCGGCGCATTAAACTGAGAGAAATCGCGATGCAGCTGAACATGTTGTATGGCAGTGTGTTCGCCATTGTTCACAAGGACATTGGATATCGTAAGCTGCGTCAAAGATGGGTCCCACGTCTTCTCACCGATGAGCACAAGGGACAACGTTTCCAATCCTCCCTGGCATTTTTGCAACGCTATGCCGCGGCGAATCGTCACAGGCGACGAAACGTGCGCCCACCACTTCAGCCCGAAACGAAGCGAACATCAATGGAATGGATGCACCCCTCATCACCACAACGAAAGAAGGCCAAGGTTCAACCTTCAACCGGTAAGGTTATGGCGACAGTGTTCTTTGACATGGAGGGTTTGCTGCACGTGGAATTCATGCCGAAAGAAACGACGATCAACGCGGCGTCGTATTGTCAAACGTTGCACCGGTTGCGTAAAGCGATTAAAGACAAGCGCCGGGGAAAATTGAGCGCCGATGTGATTTTGTTGCACGATAACGCAACAACCCACAAGGCCCGCCAAACGAGAGAACTGCTGCAGCGTTTCAAGTGGGAGGTCTGGCAACATCCACCCTACAGTCCCGAGCTAGCGCCATGTGACTTTCATCTGTTCGGTAAACTCAAACCGGAGCTCGGTGGTCGACGTTTACAAACCGATGAGAAGGTGAAGGCCGTTGTCTCCGAGTGGTTGCAGAACGCTGAAGGAAATTTCTATGCATCCGGCATCGACAAGTTGGTTGTGCGTTCGCAGAAATCTATGGAGTCTCTTGGAAAGTATGTGGAAAAGTGTCGTTACAGTGTATGTCGTTATAGTCGTGTTGCTGTTGTATAGGTGGTGTAATAAATGGCCATAACTGGGAAGTGCAACTTATTTTCTGATCTGCCCTCGTATTTATGGGTTAGATTGAGTTAGAGTCATTGAATGGGGTGAAATTTTGTACAATTTTCACATACTACTTTTATTTTTGATACTCATGTGGCAGCTAGAATCATAAAATTTGTCTATCACATGGCCACTGGTCATGTCAATGTGCGTGCCAAATGTCATGATTCTATCATTCCAGTAAGTGTACCAAATGATAACATATACGTGTAAAAGTACAAAATTAACTTGAAGTCGAGAAATACAACTCTATTTAACGTATAAGGGATAGAAATACGACAAAAAGTCATAAGACCAAAGTTGTATATCTCTCCAAAATGAAAGGCGGTTGTGCTTTCTGATTTGTGATACGACTTACCAATTAGCCACCAATTATCCCGAAAGGAATGTTTGCACCGTCCTTAAAATTGCATCCATATTTCGATATTTTCCGGTACCAAAAGTTATACATTTACATAGCTTAGAATATTACCTCAAAGAAAAGAGTGTCCAGCATTCTGGATTGACACTCGCATACATACGGAGTAATTAAGGAATAAAATAATACAGTTAAGAAAGCTGACATTAATAGAAAATGCATTGTAACTGAGGATAGCCGGATGACGACAAATATGTAAATACCAAGTGAATGTATTGGAAAATCAAATGCCCCTCAATAAATGATGCTGGTGTGAGTTATGGATATAAGAAAGCGGTAACAGGAGAAATTTAGGCGCAGGGATTCTTAGGCAAACAGATAAGAAGATGACTAATGGTGTTCTTACTTCAGCTATTCGAGGACGGTTATAACCTCCAACTATATTCCGCCAATATCCCGCAGAATGGCCTATTGACGCCTCTCTTGCCGTCTACCCCAGGAACAACCACGAATTTAAAGGCATGATGAGGAAAATGGCAATACATTACTTCCCTGCTGGCATTCAGTCAGAGACGTTGTCATAGTAACCTGTAGGTTCGTTGTCGGTCTGTCGGTCACTCAATGCAGAGCATGATAACCGCAGAAAATAGTAAATTTGTCCGTCATTTAAAGAGTAAGGTAAATTATGAACATAACGAAAGTTGTTTATAATGAAGATGCGTTTCACATACGATCCACGGAGTTTACAGAAAATCAATAGTATAAGAGAAAACGGAGGAAAACCATAACGGTTTTCCTATAAACCACCCGTGTAGTCAAAGATTTTAAAATGATACGCATATCGAAACCTTCCTCCGGGTGAGTACTAAATGTGAAGTTTGGTTGAGAGCTATCCAGCCGTTTCGCCGTGATGTTGGAACAAACAGACACGAAAAATAAAAATCACCGATTCGGTCTTGAGTTGACCTAAAACGGATAAATATCAGAAAAATTGGCAAAACAAACGAAATTACAGACAGCGGACCCCCTAAAACTTTTTTATATAGATACAGTATGCGCTACAAAACTATGTGCATGCATTTAATAGTAAATTAAAAACTAGGATCCAAGCTGACAGATACCGTACTGCAGCGTAATAAAACTAAGCCATTGGTTATGGAAACCGGCCCCGTGGTGTAGCAGTAGCGTACCTGCCTCTTACCCTGAGGCCCGGTATCGATTTCTGGCCAGATCACGTATTTTTACCTGGATCTGAGGGCTGGTTCGAGGTCCACTTAACCTACGTGATTACAACTGAGGAGCTATCTGACTGTGAGATAGCAGCCCTGATCTAGAAAGCCAAGAATAACGGCCGAGAGGATTCGTCGTGCTGGTCACACGACAGGCCTTCGGGCTGAGCAGCGGTTAGTTGGTAGGCCAAGGCCCTCCAGTGTTGTAGTACCATGGTGGTGGGGGGTTATTGGTTATGAAGCTGTTCATATTCCACGGAAATGTTCTCTGAAAATATATGATTTTGTAATTTGCACAGCACCCAAGGGGGAACAAAGTATCCAAACACCAAACGAGTTGTGACCACAAAAAATAAGCAGCTGATCCAACCCTGTAGTGCAAGGAACACGTGTGGTGTACCGTGAAGTATTAATTGGCAATATATGCTTACTTTGGAACAGCAGCATGGGACACAAAGTGAAGGAAACGACCGCAATGGAAAGAAGCATTGTTGTCTCCCAATATCTTCAACACAAATCATATTCTGAAATTGTACGTATAATTGGAAGAAGTCGAGTGGCTGTGTAATCCATCATTAAGTGATATCAGGACAGAAAGACAGTAATCAACGGTGAAAGGAGAGGTCATTCACAGAAGCATACGACAAGCAAGACTCGAATTATGCTAAAAATGATCAAGAAATTTCCTAACTTGGCTGTGTCTGCACTATCTACGTATATGTGCATGACCAGATTGGAAAGGATATCACTCCAGGGGCAATCCATAAGATTCACAACCTTCGGGCTACAGAACCAGGGTAACTAGACAAAACCCTAGATTAGTAAAGAGAACAAGAGATGGAGATTGAGATTCGTGAAAAAAATCTGTATTGATGACAACAGATTTCCGGGATACGGTATTATTTACGCATGAAAGTAAATTTAATATACAACCTGTGACGATAAAGTTCGGTGAACGAAGTCAGAACGGTCCATCCGGCAACATTGGCAACACACAACGCTGCACCAGCGTAGCAGCATGTTTTGACCACCTGCTTCCAACGTTGTTGAGTTGAGCATCGTGTGAGTGCCGTGTAAGACCTGTTTGACACAGTGCGGGTTTGGTGCGTTGGTTCTGAACTGCTAACAGGAACAGGAACGACCAAAAGATCAATGTACACTTTTGTTTTAAGCTTGGCAAGACACCGAAAGAAACGCATGCGATTCTGGTACGTGTTTATGAAGATCAAGCACTGTCATTTATGTGTGTGTACGAGTGGTTCGCCCGTTGTCAACGAGGCCGGGAAAGTGTTTCTGACAACCCCAGTAGCGGAAGACCGGCGACCTCCGTCAGTGACGAAATCATTGAGAAGGTGAGGACATTAATCACGAACGATCGACGATTAACTGTGCGCATGATAGCGGATGAACTGCAGATTAACCGTGGATCCGTGCGACAAATCGTTACACAGAAGTTAGGGAAGAGGAAAACGTGTTCGCATCTTGTGCCACATCACTTGACTATCAGAAGCAGGCACGTTTAGAGGCTTCACAGGATTTTGTCGAAACGGCAGATGCGACACCAAATTCTTTGAACTGTATTGTCACTGAGGATGAAACCTGGTGTCTCAGGTACGATCCTAAGACGAAACGGCAAAGCATGGAATGGCGTTCTCCGGGATTACCTCGTCGGAAAATGGTCAGAGCCGAAAAGTCACGCATCAAACTTGCTTTGAAAGGATAGAGATTTGACGATAGTCCTGAAATCCACGAAACGTGACAAGGCTTTTGAACACCATCCCAAAGGATGCCTTCTTGCAAAGTTTTCAGGACATATATCGCCGATCTCAGCAGTGCATAGTTATCATCTATGTTGATAGTACAGGACTATTCACCGAACTTTGTCATTGGCTGTATTTCATATCTATGGCAGGATATGGGTCTGGAGGAGAATAAATACAGAACTAGACCCTCAAAATCGTCAAGCTACAATGCATGGAAGTTGGTAGTCTCAGGTGTTGGGAAAGTTGTGTTTACTGAAGGTAATATGAACAGATTTGCGTATTTGAATATTCTCAAAGAGAACTTAGAACAGAGAAACGATTATCCAAAACTACATCACTCACTGTACGTCTATCGTTGATATAGCATACTCCACACACTCTCAGAACGCCAGCTCAGAGTTCGGACCTAAATTCAATCGAGCACCTGTGAAGAGAACTTTATATACAAGTTGCTTTACGTCGCACCGACACAGATAGGTCTTATGGCGACGATAGCTCAGGAAAGGGCTAGGAGTGGGATGGAAGCAGCCGAGACCTTAATTGAGGTACATCCCCAGCATTTGCCTGGTGTTAAAATGGGAAACCACGGAAAAACATATTCAGAGCTGCCGACAGTAGGGTTTGAACCCACTGTCTCCTGAATACTGGCCTCACTTAAGTGACTGCAGCTATTGAGCTCGGTGTGAAGAGAACTTGAAGCAAGTGTGAGAAAACACGAAATTCTTAGCAAGACAACTTTGGAAGAATGTCTGTTACGGGAATTATAAGTTTTACGTCAGGCACTACAAGAAAATTGGTCCATTCTATGCCAAAGAGGTTTAGAGAGGTGATGCATAGGGAGGATATGCATACTAAGTATTAAACCAGTTGTGGCTTTGTTAAAAGTTATGTTTTCAGTCGGTGTATGAATAATTATTTCACAGTGGAAAAGAGCACTTGACAGTATGTTTCTGTATTATGTTTTGTACAGGCTTGTTTTTATACCTGTTTAACTCAACTTGCGAATTAACAATACATATTTTACAAATCCAATGAGTATTTTTGTTTTCATAGTGACAAAAATAAAGTTTACTTTTCTACACTGCGGTGTATGATTACTTATTTCCATGACTGTATGTGTAGTTTTCTGAACTCAATGGAGTTACATTTTGTGGTTCAGTAGCTTAATTTATGTTTTTTTTAACAACATTTCGTCGTTGCCGGGACAAAAACCCCTATGTGAAATATTTTAGCTTAGAACTTTGGTCGGTAAGGTTCTGTCATCTAAGGTGCAATATTGTGTGACAATTGTCAAGGCATTTTCGCTCTTCATAATGTATGTGCTGCGGGTCAGTATATCTCCAAAAATATTATCACATAGGAGGTTTCGTCCCGGCAACGACGATTTGCTCTTTGTAAGGTTTTGTAGCTGAGTTATTGTAATTATGCATCTTGAATAACAGATAATAAACCTCCTTGTACTATACTTTCGATCTTAAGTGCGGCCAGTATCCAGTAATCGGGAGATAGTGGGTTCGAGCCCCACTGTCGGCAGCCCTGAATATGGCTTTCCGTGGTTTCCCATTTTCACACCAGGCAAATGCCAGGGCTGTATCTTAATTAAGGCCACGGCCTCTTCCTTCCAATTCCTAGGACTTTCCTATCCCATCGTCGCCATAAGACATACCTGTGTTGGTGCGACGTAAAGCAAATGGCAAATATAAGTACTTTCGATCCGCCTCTGTTTCTCCAACTGGTCATTTCCTTCCTGTGGACCTTATGCTAGCACCTTCTCAACAACGAGGCGGTGCACACTTCAAACACTTACATTGCGTATAGCGTTTATATTGCTTTCTTTCAGAAGAAATAAACTAGAAAATGACAACAAAGTAATATGTTCGCCATTACATTTCAGTGCTGTATATTTTGGTGCTTACTTTATTATCTTAAGTAATCGCACCAAACTTCTGAAAACATGAAACGAAGATAAAGAGAGGTCAAGTTAGATTATTCATGGACCGGCTTCTTGACTGCGTCGTGGCCTTCACTTTAAAAGATCTTAGGTTCAAATCCCGACCGGGACACTGATTTAACCTTAATTCCTTGTTCGTATTTGTCTCAAGACACACTTCTTCATATACAAACAACACACCACATTAAAATTACTACAGAAACACTCCACAGTGTATATATTCCTCCACATAGGGGTGGCGTCAGGAAGGGTATCCGGCCATAAATCAGGTTCAAGATCAAATGTGTGACACAGTTTGCACCCATATTCACACTAGACTGTAGCAAAAAATTGATGATGATGATGATGATGATGATGATAGAGATCTCTATTTTCGTAAACTCTTTCTTTTTGATGATTTAAAACCTGTCAGCCGTTTAGTTAAGATCATTACACCAGATTTCATCTCACTAGTTCCTGAAGGATTTAAAACTACTTGTACATAAATCTTTACCCTGGAACAGAAATAATCTTCCTTCTTGAGGAAATAAGAGTGCCTAGCACAAGGATTTTCAAATAAGGTAAACTCCATTTACATCAACAACGATTGCACAAACACAGTTTACATTAATATTAATTACGTTAATTGTTCAGTTTATGTTATTGACACAGTTTCTACTCCTATTTGTATAATGATTTTCCATAGTGCTCGCTTGTTGAACGCTTTTACTTGAGCCATTATTATTCACAACAAGTAAACAGATTAGAACAAATGAGGTCAGCGCGAACATAAAACAGTGTCGGATAGCGAATTACTATGCAGTACAGCCAAATAAATCGGAAACTTTATTTTGTAGAGAATGTGCGTTCATAAACTCTGAAATTAGATCTTCCAGAGTTATTCTTTGCAGAGAAAAAATTAAATTTGTGTAACCTTGTTCAGGTCTTCACACCAGGAATCAACTCATATTAATGTATTTCTTATTAATTGTAAGAGACAATATTTTCTGGATCAGATTTGTAACATAGTAAGATACTATAAACATCAAATTCAACATTAGGTTTGGTCCACTTAATTACATGTTCCTTAAGGAAGCATTGGATTTGAATTAGAGAAGTTCCCCAATAAGCAGATATCAGAGGATGTCTCAAGCAGTTCAGTACTTAGTGATAACGACTTCCAGCGGTGATGGGAGGATTAATTTAATGGATTCTCTTTCCTGTGGCACTTTTTCTTTAGTACAGTTGGTACCTTCATTGAACACTAACGGGAAATGAGAGGATGCGTGATTATTGCACCGTCAGAGTCGCCAGATCGTGGGACAAACATTCGATACTAGAAATGTGATGATGCGATAACTTAAATATAAAGAAAGGATTGTGTGGTGTATGTGGTAGCCCTGCAGTATAGGGGTAGCGTGCCTGCCTGGAGGCCTCAGTTTCGATTCCTAGCCAGATCAGAGATTTTACCTCGATCTGAAGGCTGGTTCGAGGTGCACTCAGCCTACGTGAACAGTTAAGGAGCTATCTGACAGTGAGATAGCGGCTCCGGTCTAGACAGCCAACGATAACGGCCGAGGGGCTTAGTCATGTTAACCACACGTCAGACCTTCCGACTGAGCAGCATATTCTTGGGAGGCCAAGATCCGTCAGGGCTGTAGCGTCATGCGGTTTGTTTGTTTGTTTGTTTGTTTGTTTGTTTGTTTGTTTGTGTTTGTGTTCGTTTTTCCGTGAAGAATAAGCATAATAAAGTAAAACATTTACGAAGACATTTAGAAATGGAAAGCACTCTTAAATTATGGAATCGAACTCACGAAAGAACTGAATGAGATAAAATCAAATACATTCTTCAGTCATAAAAATATTTTATAATACATTTTTTGACTTAAAACGGTCGTAAGCTTTCTTAAGGTGAATACGTCGTGTAATGCGAGAGAATTCAAATAAAAATAGTGGTTTCAAACCTCACTCTCGGTAGCCCTGAATATGGTTTTCCGTGGTTTCCCATTTTCACACCAAGCAAATGCTCCAGCTGTAACTTAATTAAGGCCTCAGCCGCTTCCTTCCCGCTCCTAGTCCTTTCCAATCCCATCGTCGCTATAAGACCTATCTGTGTCGGTGTGACGTAAAGCAGCTTGTGAAAAGAAATGATATCATGAATTCTTCACCTCATATCCCATTTATTCTCTGGGGCTCACTGATTCGAGCTTTTCGATCTGGTCTCGTGGTGTGGGCTATGCATTGTCATGAAATATCTTTATGTAGTACTCCCGTCATACTTGGCCTATAACCTTCGCGATCCATGATGTTTTTCTGACTGAATGGCTACTTGCCGAATGTCAAATAAATGTTAAACAAAAAGAAACTTCGTGTCCGTGATGACATTGCATTGTTCAGTGCAGTGCCACACTTTTTACTAAATTACAATATTATACGACCTGTCATCCAGGCCTGTTTTCAGTTCGTTGTATATTCAAGGATCAAATCTGGTAGGGAGCCTACTCATGATGGAGGTTTCCGGTGTTAAATATTTTACAATCACACAAGAATTAGGACAACGCAGATAGAAAATATCTACACTTTCCATATATAGTTCGTCCAAATCACAAAAACTTCAATATAGGAAGTCATCACCGGAGTGTAAGCCCAGGCTCATTATCACCAACTAAAGTACATGTCATTCGTGTGTTCTAAATGAAAACTGTGCCGTCAGTTACGTTCATATACATGTCGTACTCTTTTACTAATTAGCTGGGAAACAGAACTCAACACGTGTGTGACATTTTCCTTTTTTGTTACTGCTCGTCATCATTTGACCTTTTATTTAAAATCAAGTTATGATTTGTACCAGTATGTAATCTTGTTACTCTATGCTTGGAATAGTTAATGACAAGTGAAGTTATTAATTTGCTACAAGGAAAAAACGGATCTTCATGTGGAAGATACAGTTTTGCCGCTAGATGATTATAAGCTTGTTAGTCTTTATTGAACAGTTCATGATTCGGTGATGTGAGCTTTGTGTGCAGAGAAATAGACGTGTTTTTGAAACTCTTCTGTAAAGTGCACTGAAGTATGTAACTTTGAGAGCAGGGGAAATTTAAATGTATGGTATGTATTATAGTAAAGTTGTTACCCTTGTCTTCACTAAGCAAGTCTCCCAGCGCAAAATGATATTTAAAATTCCTTGTTTTTGATTCCTATACAGCCTCTGTAAGTTTATCAGTCTATTATGTATATCTTCCCCCAGGAAACTACATACCGACTACCTGGGGAGAGTAATTATCTACCGAGCTCGATATCTGCAGTTGCTTAAGTGCAACCAGTATCCAGTATTCGAGAGACAGTAGGTTCGAACCCCACTGTCGGTAGCTCTGAAGATTGTATTCCGTGCTTTCCCACTTTCACGCCAGGTCAATGCTGGGGCTGTACCTTAATTAAGGCCACGGTCACTTCCTTCCGACTTCTAGCCCATTCCTGTCCCATCGTCGCCTATAGACCTATCTGTGTCGATGCGACATAAAGCAACTTGCAAGGAAAGAAAAGCGATTATCTTGTGTCTAGTATTTTAACGTCATGTCTATGAACATGGTAATGTATTTGAACCGTTGGAAACCCGTACATTATGAACTATAACACAGTATAACCTCAATAAATAGTGTATATTCAATAAAATAACTCTCCTACGCTTTTACTACTTAGCTCGTAAACTTGGATAAAAGAAGTTGGTGACTTTTTCTGTTACTGCTCGTCATCATTTGACCTTTTATTTAAGTCATGATTTATACACATATCCATCTCACCGAGAGCAATGATGTTGCTACCGGAGAAACAATCACATAACGCCTTTTTCGGATGCACAATATTAGTTGTTAATTGAAAATCTTGTCCATAAAAGAAAACTGGAAAATTTACTTTTCGGGGGTTTCAAATGCCTCTGCCACTGATAATAAAGTTACTGACTTTCTGTCCCACTAAATACTTCTACGGTTTTGGAGACAGACTTCTGTCGCTCAGGGGTTCTTTTACATGCCAGTAAATCTACAGACACGAGACTGATGTTTTTGAGAACTTTCAAATGGCAACAGACTGAGCCGGGATCGAAACCGCCACATTGGACTCAGAAGTCCAGCGTTCTTACCGTCGGAGCTTGGCCATGTTTCTGTCCAGGAAGATGATGTATAGGAGAAAAGAGATCTGTACAGCGTGATGATTCAATAGGGGCCTTTCGAAGGCGTTTAATAACCCTATCACCGAGTTCGATAGCTGCAGTCGCTTAAGTACGGCCAGTCTCCAAAATTGGGGAGAAAGTGGGTTCGAACCCCACTGTTGGTAGCCATGAAGATGGTTTTCCGCGGTTTTCCATTTTCGCACTACTCAAAGGATGGGACTGTACTTAATTAAGGCCACGGCCACTTCCTTCCCACTCCTAGCCCTTTCCTGTCCCATCGTCGCCATAAGACGATCGGTGTAACGTAAAGCGACTTGTAAAAAAAAATCCTATCATTTTGGTTTATCACACCGGAAGAGTACGCTTTAACTTAGATGAGGTGAACTATTGTGATCAGTGCAGTGACTTCACTGGTTTCTCATGGTAAAAGTTAAGAGTATGCTTTGATCATTTTGTGAACTCTCACGATGGCAATTAAGGGTCCATCTCCGTGAGTAATTGGTTAATATGCTGCCCTTTGCCAAAGGATAGCAGGATCGATTTCCGGCCAGGTCGGGAATTTTATACTTGATTGGGGACTGGGGGTGTGTGCCCTACCTGCTACCCTTAAATAACACTAATTTCCCAAAATAATAACCAAGTTCAAACTAAACCTAGAGACATTATACATGCATTATTTACAACAGCTTAAGTAAATAAATAAATAAATAAATAAGTAAAAAATAAATAAATAAATAAATAAATAAATAAATAAATAAAATGAAATGAAATGAAAATAAACCTCCTTAAATAATTGACATGTTTAAACTACATCTAGAAACATTCACGAACACATATTTACATATTTTACATTCATGAGGTATTTAGGGTTCGTCTGATTTTAGACAGGATTGACTGAAAAAGGTCCACTGATTCACCCCCTCATTCAGTGACGTTAGTGCCCTTAGTAGCCATGAGTTTACCCGAGCCACAGTTCTCACTTTAGGCAGATTAAAAAATATACCATTGCCTAGTATTACGACGTGGAACAGGTAATGGAATAAACTCCAATAATGTTAAGCAATCCACTCTGTTCATGAGACATTTATGAAGAAAGTTGGCATTGGCACATCACAAAATATCACTAGAGAAGCGTAAGTAAAGAAAGGAGGATAAATTCGCATTCCTTGTGGAGAAATGGTCCCGGTCTAGAAAGCCAACAATAACGGCCGAGAGGATTCGTCGTGCTGACCACACTACACCTCATAATCTGCAGGCCTTCGGGCTGAGCAGCGGTCCCTTGATAGGCCACAGCCTTCCGGGGCTGTTGCGCCATGGGGTTTGGTTTTGGTTTTTGTGGAGAACTGGTACACGGCGAAATTAAATTCCATCAATGTTTTCACATGTCTCATTATAAATTTTTGTGTATTTTGGGATACACTGAAGAAGATATTAAGTCGCAAAATTCGGCGCTCTCCCAAACGCACTTAACTGTTTGCCTTCCATGAATACAGTCTACAGTCGAGCCTGTTGATACCTGCACATTAGGTGTTCCCACTAGCCGATCTTTCCAAATTCCTGTCGATCCTATATCTCACTGAAAGGGATGAGACGGCCAGAAACCTTGACTTGTATAACACATAAAGTTAGGTATGTACGAGGGAGATTCCCTCTCATTGTCTAAGGATTCCTGCAGCTCATTCAGTGACGTAGAAGTTACATTCTTTTATCCGCTCCACATCTTCGCAGGTCACTTCAGACTTGTTGGCTCCCATGAGACCTACCTGTGCCAGTGCGACGTAACGCAACTGGCAACAAAAAACATACATACATACATACATACATACATACATACATACATACATAATCATTATAGACTGTTATGCCTTTCAGCGTTCAGTCTGCAAGCCTCTGAGAATTTACTAAACGTCGCCACAATCCTCGATTTGCAACTAGTGTTGTGGCCTCATTTAGTTCTATACCTCTTATCTTTAAATCGTTAGAAACAGAGTCTAACCATCGTCGTCTTGGTCTCCCTCTACTTCTCTTACCCTCCATAACAGAGTCCATTATTCTCCTAGGTAACCTATCCTCCTCCATTCGCCTCACATGACCCCACCACCGAAGCCGGTTTATGCGTACAGCTTCATCCATCGAGTTCATTCCTAAATTAGCCTTTATCTCCTCATTCCGAGTTCTCTCCTGCCATTGTTCCCACCTGTTTGTACCAGCAATCATTCTTGCTACTTTCATGTCTGTTACTTCTAACTTATGAATAAGATATCCTGAGTCCACCCAGCTTTCGCTCCCATAAAGCAAAGTTGGTCTGAAAACAGACCGATGTAAAGATAGTTTCGTCTGGGAGCTGACTTCCTTCTTACAGAATACTGCTGATCGCAACTGCGAGCTCACTGCATTAGCTTTACTACACCTTGATTCAATCTCACTTACTATATTACCATCCTGGGAAAACACACAACCTAAATACTTGAAATTATCGACCTGTTCTAGCTTTGTATCACCAATCTGACATTCAATTCTGTTGGATTTCTTACCTACTAACATCAATTTAGTCTTCGAGAGGCTAATTTTCATACCATACTCATTGCACCTATTTTCAAGTTCCAAGATGTTAGACTGCAGGCTTTCGGCACAGTCTGCCACTAAGACCAAGTCGTCAGCATAGGCCAAACTGCTTACTACATTTCCACCTAACTGAATCCCTCCCTGCCATTTTATACCTTTCAGCAGATGATCCATGTAAACTACAAACAGCAAAGGTGAAAGATTACAGCCTTGTCTAACTCCTGTAAGTACCCTGAACCAAGAACTCATTCTACCATCAATTCTCACTGAAGCCCAATTGTCAACATAAATGCCTTTGATTGATTTTAATAATCTACCTTTAATTCCATAGTCCCCCAGTATAGCGAACATCTTTTCCCTCGGTACCCTGTCATATGCTTTCTCTAGATCTACGAAACATAAACACAACTTCCTATTCCTCTCGTAGCATTTTTCAATTACCTGGCGCATACTGAAAATCTGATCCTGACAGCCTCTCTGTGGTCTGAAACCACACTGGTTTTCATCCAACTTCCTCTCAACGACTGATCGCACCCTCCCTTCCAAGATGCCTGTGAATACTTTGCCTGGAATACTAATCAATGAGATACCTCGATAGTTGTTGCAATCCTTCCTGTTCCCTTGCTTATAGATAGGTGCAATTACTGCTTTTGTCCAATCTGAAGGTACCTTACCAACACCCCACGCTAATTTTACTACTCTATGAGGCCATTTCATCCCTGCCTTCCCACTATACTTCACCATTTCAGGTCTAATTTCATCTATTCCTGCTGCCTTATGACAATGGAGTTTATTTACCATCCTTTCCACTTCCTCAAGCATAATTTCACCAACATCATTTTCCTCCTCCCCATGAGCTTGACTGTTTGCAACACCACCATGATGATTTCCTTTTTCATTGAGAAGATGTTCAAAATATTCCCTCCACCTCTCCAGTGATTCCCTGGGATCTGTTATGAGTTCACCTGAATTACTCAAGACACTGTTCATTTCCTTTTCCCCTCCCTTCCTAACATTCTTTATTACTGTCCAGAAAGGTTCCCCTGCTGCTTGACCTAGCCTTTCCAGGTTATTACCAAAATCTTCCCATGACTTCTTTTTGGATTGAACAACTATTTGTTTCGCTCTGTTTCTTTCATCTACGTACAAATCCCTTTCTGCCTCGGCCCTTGTTTGGAGCCATTTCTGATAAGCCTTCTTTTTACGTTTACAGGCTGCTCTCACTTCATCATTCCACCAAGATGTTCGCCTTTTCCCATCTTTACACACAGTTGTTCCTAGGCATTCCCTTGCTGTTTCTACTACAGCATCCCTGTATGCCACCCATTCACTTTCTATATCCTGAACCTGCTTACTGTCTACTGTTCGAAACTTCTCACTAATCATATCCATGTACTTCTGTCTAATTTCCTCGTCCTGGAGATTTTCTACCCTTATTCGTTTGCAGACAGATTTCACTTTCTCTACCCTAGGCCTAGAGATACTTAGTTCACTACAGATCAGATAATGGTCTCTATCATCGAAAAATCCCCGAAAAACTCGTACATTCCTAAAAGATTTCCTGAATTCAAAGTCTGTGAAGATATAGTCTATTATGGATCTGGTACCCCTAGCCTCCCATGTGTAGCGGTGAATAGCCTTATGCTTGAAGAATTTATTCGTAACAGCTAAACCCATACTAGCACAGAAGTCCACCAAACGCTTCCCATTCCCATTAGCTTCCATATCTTCCCCACATTTACCAATCACCCTTTCGTATCCTTCAGTTGTATTCCCAACTCTCGCATTGAAATCGCCCATTAGCACTATTCTATCCTTGCTGTTGACCCTGACCACGATGTCACTCAATGCTTCATAAAACTTGTCAACTTCATCCTCATCTGCACCCTCACATGGTGAATACACGGACACAATTCTTGTCCTAATTCCTCCCACTGACAAATCTACCCACATCATTCGCTCACTTACGTGCCTAACAGAAACTATGTTGCGTGCAATGGTATTCCTGATAAAGAGCCCTACCCCAGACTCTGCCCTTCCCTTTCTAACACCCGTCAAGTACACTTTATAATCTCCTATATCTTCCTCCTTTTCTCCCCTTACCCGAATATCATTTACTCCTAGCACATCCAGATGCATCCTCTTTGCTGACTCAGCAAGTTCTACCTTCTTTCTTCCATAAGGCTCATTAATATTGATAGCTCCCCATCGAATTCCATTTCGTTCGCCAAGTTGTTTCCAAGGAGTCCCTCGCCTGTCAAATGGGAGTGGGACTCCATTACTCCCATAGGTCCGAGGCTTGCTTAAAGTGTTCTGAGCTCGGTAAATTCATGAAGCAGGATGCTGCCCTACTTGCACATAGTCCAAGTGAGGATCTCTCCTCTAACGGGTTATGGACCACCGGTGAATTGTGTAGTCCTAGCCGCCTGAGCACAAGGAGGGCCACGACTCAGAATATGTCCGAGATGCCCACTCCCATTCCATAGCAACTGGTATCCCGACTCTCAGGACCACTTACTAGGCCACTCAGCCGTTGCCCATGGTTCACGAACTAGGACGTGACTACAGTAACCCACAAACATGAAACAAAAAAAAAAGGTTGGCTCCTTCAGAAGCATGGGAAAACTAGGATAGGTTAGCTCATGGCGTTGCAGTGCGGCTAAGTATAGTTGCTACCTCTGAACTTGGAAGAATCCCTCGTTGGCCATTGTCAAAATTGGTTTCCCATTTTCAACTCCAGGTGAATACAGTAAAGACACGTTTCTCAAGGCCACAGCCAGTTTCTTTCCATTCCTAGTCTGTAAAATTATACCAACAAGCATAGAAAACACCCTCAGACAGAGGTACATGGAGCTCACCCCAATGGGGTGTATCAGGTAAAGAAGATACAGAACTTGTAAGCCGAATATGTCCTTGGACACTGCAGGTACTAGAAGGCATATGCTAAATGTAATGATGTTAATAGTAAATTTTTGATGTATCAGTATGGTCAATATCACCGCGTCAAGTTTCTACTGATATTTATATGTTGGACTGCGACTAGGATAAGACTGGAAATAGTCGTGGTCATAAGACATGTAGGAATCACATTCACCAGTCTCTTGAATCCAATGAATAGCTGCCACGCTACCGTCAATCAATGCAGTGAGTCGCTCTATCTTTGGATCCACCTATTGGTCCTTGCATTCACTACCCACAATTTATACAGTAGGAATGTAAATTGTCCGCTTCTGTGGTGTAGTGATTAATGTGATTAGCTGCCACCCCCGGAGGCCCGGTTTCGATTCCCGGCTCTGCCACGAAATTTGAAAAGTGGTACGAGGGCTGGAACGAGGTCCGCTCAGCCTCGGAAGGTTCGATTCCCACCTCAGTCATCCTGGAAGTGGTATTCCATGGTTACCCACTTTTCCTCCAAACAAATGCCGGGATGGTACCTAACTTAAGGCCACGGCCGATTCCTTCCCTCTTCCTCGTCTATCCCTTCCAATCTTCCCATCGCCACCAAGGCCCCTGTTCAGCATAGCAGGCGAGGCGGCCTGGGCGAGGTACTGCTCATCCTCCTCAGTTGAACCTCCCGAGCCAGAGTCTGAAGCTCCAGGACACTGCCCTTGAGGCGGTAGAGGTGGGATCCCTCACTGATTCCGAAGGAAAAACCAACGCTGGAGAGTAAGCAGATAAAGAAGAATGTAAACTGCTTTTCTGTGTCATTTATTAATGTTTCCTTTAATAATCTGAGTGATAATATTATATTTACATAAAATTATCGAATTGTTTAGATTTAAATCCATTTAAAGTGGTACGTGTATGATATTTTGTATCAAAACTAGCCATCTCCAAATATAAAAATGTAATAGTGTTACAAATCCTTAACGACATCTTACGTCACTGAGGGTCGGTATTATAATGAGGGTTTAAACTGAAGATTGAGTTAAATTGTAAGTTGAGTTTAAACCGATGTTGTGTCTTATAATGGCCGGCCTAAGTTAAACTGAGGTGAAGAAGGAAATATACGATCTTGGTAGCAGTGACTTGCAAGAAAAGATGACTATCGATAAAGATTTGTTTACTTCTTGCAGGTTAAATGGCGGATAAAAGCGATAAGCGTTGTCGTAATTTTACTTGTAAGGAAATAGAATAGCTTGTGCAATCAGTACAGAAATATTTATATAATTCGTAAAACAGTCGCCCTATGAATTCCTCTAAAATCTCCCATTTTAATAAACATACTACGGGGGGCATAAAACAGCAATAATATCAGTAGCTGACTTGAGGGGTTCTACAGCATGATTTCTGAAATAGAAGTAAGTTATTTTATTTCTAAAATTTATATTTTGAGACATTCAAACAGTTCAAAAAGTCATTTTTACATTCTTACCTTTTCGTTGCATGTTTTATTCTAGCACCAATTTGCTGAAATAGGGTTATGACAGTCTGTTTTGTAAGCCTAAAACTATTTAAAAACTATTTTAATTCCATATATGAAAGTGGCATACCCTTGCTCGGAAAACTCAGTGTCCGTGGCCGTTCAATAATTTGAACCACTTCTTCGTCATCGCTTAGTATTTCTTCAAACACCTCAAAAATATCTTCGAGATCCATTCGTTCTGCCATGTTTTAAGGTTATGTATTCTTACACTTCAGTTTAAACGGTAGATGAGTGGCAGTAAAATTAATCTCTAATTAAACTTAAGATTAAGTTTAGTAATACACGACTAACAGATGAACCGAAGTTTAAACTGAACCAGCAGTTTAAACCTCTATTATAATACCGGCCGTAAACCTACTTGAAATTCTAAGAAAATAATAACTTCTGTGTGTCTGTTGTACATTTAAAATGTTCTTTTTATCTCTCCATTAATATTAATTTTGATGGAGATGGCTGAATTTTTAATGCTAAAAATATTTCTTGGCAGTCAAAGTAGGGGTCCCCAAACTACGAAAATTGTACAATTAAGCAATTTTTTCCGAAAGTTGAATTGCTAAATGGCTCGGAAAGTTTTCAAATTGTGAGTCTTGCGTGGCTCTATCAAACTAAAAAAAAAATCGAAAATCCCGGTAAAACGTCCTAAAATCGCTTGGTTCTTTACTCGTCTTCATTTTCATTCAAATCCTAGCCAAATTAAATTCTTTCAGTAATATGTTCCTTGATTCAATACCCTCAGGCATGTATTGAGTTTTGAAAAATATCCACGCCGAATATACTGTAGATATATGGGCTCACTTTAGCGCTCGTAGTGGTGCTCAAGTGAAACAATGCATTTACTCCACGGCCGACTTGATGCGTCGCTCTAGCTAGCTCCAGCGCAGCGAGGGATCCAGTCGGCCGTGTTTACTCACATTAGTTCCCCCTGTGGGTGGGGGCGGTAGAATAACACCCACGGTATCCCCTGCCTGTCGTAAGAGGCGACTAAAAGGGGCCTCGGGGCTCTAAACTTTGGAGCGTGGGTTGGCAACCACGGGGCCCTCAGTTGGGTCCTGGCATTGCTTCCACTTACTTGTGCCAGGCTCCTCACTTTCATCTATCCTATCAGACCTCCCTTGGTCAACTCTTGTTCTTTTCAGACCCCGATGGTATTACGTATGGAGGCCTATGGAGTTTTTCATTTTCACTCCCTTCGCTCCCCTTGTCTTCCTTTGGCCGATATCTTCATTTTTCGAAGTGTCAGAACCCTTCCATTTTTAATTAGTGTTATATAGAGGATGGTTGCCCAGTTGTACTTCCTCTTAAAACAATAATCACCGCCACCACCACCACCACCACCACTCACATTAGCGCTCACAGTGGTGCTTAAGTGAAACATTACATTTACTCACATTAGCGCTCGTAGTGGTGCTTAAGTGAAACATTACATTTACTCACATTAGCGCTCGTAGTGGTGCTTAAGTGTAACAATATATTTACTCACATTAGCGCTCGTAGTGGTAGAAAAATGCAAACTGATAATCTAACACACCGCTCCTAGCGGAGGTTTGTGATACTGAGAGCTCACGCTAAGTTGCATGTTAACCGCATAGCATACAGCAGGCAGTATTTATAGAGATTGAGACGGCAGTGATCTAACCACAAAGGAGCTAGCTAGAGCGACGCATCAAGTCGGCCATGATCTAACTGACCGGATAACGATCATTAAGAAAAGGATTGTAATTTTAGGAATATATTCTAATACTTTATTATATTTCATTCCCCTAAAATTCGTATCTCATATCCCTAGGATATTTTCAACACTGAGTTGCTTACCTGAAGGACTAGAGCAGTGAATGTTTGAACTCATCGATTTAATTCTAACAAACAGTAATTGAATAACTGGACTTACGGGACCTGAAAATTTAAAGTAAGACAATTATTGGATAATAATAATAATAATAATAATAATAATAATAATAATAATCATAATAATAATAATAATTGCTTTACGTCCCAGTAACTACTTTTACGGTTTTCTGAAACGCCGAGGTGCCAGAATTAAGTCTCGCAGGATTTCTTTTACGTACCAGTAAATATACGAGGCTGACGTATTTAAGCACCTTCAAATACCACCAGGATCTAATCTTCCAAGCTGAGGTCAGAAGGCCAGCGCCCCAAGCGTCTGAGCCACTCATCCCGGCCATTAGTGGATATATCAGCCAATAAATTAATATATTTATTATAAATGCGCATAAATTCGTCCTTTGTAATTAGGACATTCATCAGGTTACGTATGTATAATTATTTGAGTCTAAATATTTCGAAGGACTTGAAATACCCCACAATTCTACCATTTGCCTGAGATAATTCTTCAGAATGCCTTCGCTGGCGTGACGTAGTGTTCACAGTTCACTATGTCTCCTGATATGTTACTTTCATTGACTTTTCTCAGTCTCTCCTTGACTTTGGCAAAATGAACGATTCTAACAATGCCATTCCTTAAGCAGCCAGTCCCTGTTATGAACGGTGTCGGGTAGTGTGCGCATTTCAGCGGAATTGGCAGACGAATATGTAATAGCAACTCTGGCCCGGTGAGGAAATTAACGGGAAACCAACCCATTATTCATTTTCCAAGTAGAACCCTTCAGTAATGTCTAGGCCATCTATGATAGCTGATGGTTGAGCTGTTTATGGTCCAGGCTAACTACCCAACAAACAAACAAACAAACAAAACAAAACAAGCAAGCATATATAATTTTTCAAAAACATAAGAAGAAATACACACTTAAGACACTTGGTTCAGAATTACACCAGTAGCCTTCGTCTGATAGACCAGTCATTTCACCCATTAAACGTTTCGAACGGCTTCTTTATAAGTCGTAGGAAAAATCCGTGGTAATGCATTGCCGAGTGCATTGAAGATGACTGGAGTGGCATCATTGTTTATAGCTTCAGTTGAGTTATTAGCTGCGGTTTACTGCACGAGATGGACTCCAGTATCGTTCCTTTATTTTTCGATTTGGGAGAATCAAGGATTGATGCGGTGTGTTCGAACTCTCAACCACCTGAAGAATAGGAACAACCATAAAATATAGGTTTTTCCCAGTGAAAATGTACTATCCCAAAAATGATGTTAAAGAGATATATTAGGTTTATCATACAACGCACAAACCAGGAGTTGAAATTGAAGGAGTCCAATTGTGCCAACCATACTACTAATTCGCTCCAAAATATTGGAGCTAGTATTTGAATGTTTCTCCAGTTACAGGTGGCTTAGTTACTATGCATTAATTATTAAAATAAGAAAGTCAGGAAGAACGTAATATCTAAAAAAACAATATACAACAATATTAAGAACTAAAGCAGCAATCGGAATTTACAGCACATTAATACTTTTTCAAGTTCGCTTGATGATGCTTGTTGTTTTAAGGGGCTTAACATCGAAGGCCCTTTTCAAGTTCGAAGTGTACTTATGATCTAAAATAATATCCAAAAAATGAATAAAATAAAAGTAGAAATAAAAGTAGTAATTAATAATTAGTATCTACAAAAGAAATAACTGTACCCTTAAACTGACACCAGTTAAAGCAACTGACATATCAAAAGAAAATCATGGAAAGTAAGGCATGAAATACATACGTTTAATAAGAGATGAGTTGTGGCAACAGCACATAAATTTTAAGTAAAAACAGACGCTAGTAATGACAATTAGTTTGAAGTTTCCCCTACATTTTGTTTATCTATATAAATAAAATGATAAAATGAAACACGATAGAAATTTTAACCCTTTTCTTGGAAACATATAGAGTAGAATAACGTTCCTTATCACAATGAGACGACATAATCTAATAGTCTGGAAAGTCACAGGTAGACATAAAAGGCAAACGTACTCTCTCTCTGGTTCGGAGCCTTATTCTTGCGTCTTTCTATGGGCTTCTGCCAGTACTGCAAGCCCTGAGTACTCAAGAAGTGGAGATTTCTGGAAGGACATTGTACACAATTAGCCATGTGAATTTAGCAGGGGTGCAAGCAGGGTGAACTGTTCAAATTGACTTGGTCATTTCAAACCAACGAAGGCCCTTTGCACACAAGTTGTCTTGTTTCCTGCATTTCAAGTAGGGCCAGCCTTCCACACATGTCGCTCACGTAATGCTTACTGTACCGGAAAGGGGAGTGGAAACCTTATGCATTGTTATAGGCTCTGCATAATTAGTACAGTTAAATTTCAATATTTTAGTAAACTAATATTTGCACATTTAAATAATTTTACAAGCTAATCTTCAAGAGGGGGCAATTTTCACACCAGGTGAATGCCGGGGCTGACCCATAATTAAGGCCACGGCCGCTTCCTTTCCACTCCTAGCCCTTTCCTATCCTATCGTCGCCATAAGAGCTATCTTTGTCGGTGCGACGTTAAGCATTTTTTTAAGTGTAGAGTGTAGTATATATTTTTCCATTTGTTAAAGAAACCAACATCCTGTAATTATAGGCTGCCATTTTAACAAGATAATACACATAAAACAATTTAAGAGAATACTAGGTAAACAACTAATATGGAATATGGCACCTGGATCAATGGTAAGATTGATTGTATCCATTATGTTCTACTGAGTAAACCTCTATAAGACTACAATGCAAAGACTGAACATGAAAAGATGAGCATGCTCTTTGGTGCTTCAATAGTTCCTGTCTCCAAGCTGAGCATGTTCGCCAGTGAGGATGAGTGCTGGCTGGATTGGTAAAAAGAAGAGGAATCTTCCACAACACTACTAATTATTGTTTAAAAGATTCGAAAGGACAATAAATGTTGCAATTTATAATATTAATTGCGTAAATATTTCATTATGCTGCGCGAAAAATCATTCAACATTTTTATCCACAGTCAAGTCATAGACTACAGTGATGCTGTTATTTTAAATAGTAGTAATGAAATATGTCCGCCTCTGTGGTGTAGTGGTAAGTATGATTAGCTGCCATTCCCGGAGGCCCGGGTTCGATTCCCGGCTTTGCCACGAAATTTGAAAAGTGGTACGACAGCTGGAACGGGGTCCTCTCAGCCTCTAGAGGTCAACTGAGAAGAGGAGGTTTCGATTTCTCGATTCCCTCCTCAGATATCCTCGAAGTGGTTTTCCGTAGATTCCTACTTCTTCTCCAGGCAAATTCCGGGATGGTACCAAACTTAAGGCCATGGCCTTGACGCTATTCTTTGTCTATCCCTTCCGATCTTCCCATCCCCTAGCAAGGCCCCTACTCAGCAGGTGAGGCCGCCTGGACGAGGTACTGGTCCTCCTACCCAATTGTATCCCCCTCTCCAGGACAGAGGTGGGATCCCTCGCTGAGCCCGAGGTAAAAACCAACCCTGGAGAGTAAACGGACGAAGAAAAAAAAGTAAGGTAATGAGTTACTGCTACGGACACACCACAAAATATATTTTTGTTAATTGACTTCCTTCCCTTCCCTTCCCTTCCCTTCCCTTCCCTTCCCTTCCCTTCCCTTCCACCCTCATATCCTTAACTAAATAACGCCAAGCACTCCAGTAAGAACGATGACAAACATAGTGATAATGCCCACAATGTAAATTATGTCAGAGGTTACAGTCACAAATGATAAATGCTATAATGTGGGTACACTGTTTCGTTATATTCAAGTTGTAATCTGACACTTGAAATGATATATTACTACGGTATTAAAAGCATGGTTTTAATCTATTAACAAATTAACACACGTAATTTATTACAAAACCGTATCGTTTACTGTACTGTACCCATTGTTGGAAGAGCCAGTTTCAGTGTCATAATTATTATTGAACAGATACTCTCGCCTGCTGATCTTCACTACATTTAATTAAATGTGACAAAATTCGGAGCGAATCAAAGAGTTGGGATAATTATTTCCTGCATCAGGTAAATTCGTTCCATGAACTAACTAGGCAATAAACATGGATTAACCTATACTAACTTTATCGTAGATATAACCTCCGTTATCGACTTTATGGCACAACAAACTCTCACCAGATTGGTCTACATTCTATTCCTGGCAATGTCGTGAATTTAAGACTGGTTTGAAAAACAGGAACGAGACACAGAATACTCAACACGAAATAAGGAAAATGGGAAGGGAAATGGAAGAACTTCCCACTCTGGGGCATCTACTGTAGACGTGAATATCCGTTCTTCCCCACTGAAACTCCAAGCGTAGTCTGGGATCGTACTGACAATCTTAGTTCTGGGTTATCAATCCAACCAAAAATACACACCACCTTGACGCTAGTCATCCACTCGAAAACATTTCCTTCTTGTAGTGGTTTCAATAGAAATAGTTTTATTCCGTTCACTGATTAAAAATATAATAATATTAAGAAGAAGAAGACTTGATACTAGTTAAAGGCATTTTTTCCTTTTCTAATAATTTAACTTCTAAATAAGTTTCAGGGGATGATAGGATAGGAAAGTTCAAGGAATGGCTAGCAAATGGCAATTGCCTTGGCTAGAGTGAAGTCCGAATACCATGGAATAGCATATTCAGGGCTGCTCATCGTGTAGATCAAACCCAACATCTCCCAAATGCACGATGCAGCTGACTCGCTTAATAAAAGGCGCATTATTATTGATACCTAGTATTTCCGCGGAGCAAAGAGGGTAACGAGGCGTGAGGGACTCTCTTGAATTTAAGTATTGTTAACAAAATCACATTTGAAAGTTTATTTATTTTCTTGCAATTATACAGATACCTTCGCCGGCCCCGTGGTGTAGGGGCCTCTCACCCAGAGGCCCCGGGTTCGATTCCCGGTCAGGTCAGGGATTTTTACCTGGACCTGAGGGCTGGTTCGAGGTCCACTCAGCCTACGTGATTAGAATTGAGGAGCTATCTGACGGTGAAATAGCGGCCCCGGTCTAGAAAGCCAAGAATAACGGCCGAGAGGATTCGTCGTGCTGACCACACGACACCTCGTAATCTGCAGGCCTTCGGGCTGAGCAGCGGTCGCTTGGTAGGCCAGGGCCCTTCATGGGCTGTAGTGCCATGGGGTTTGGTTTGGTTTTTATACAGATACCTTCAAATGCCACTTGAAGCAGTAGATACACAGCTGTACGATTTCCCTTAAATATCTAATTACCTATGCTAGCCTTGAGAAGAATATACACTTTCAGAGGCATGAGGCCCACACTACTCGGCCATAGAAAGAGAGAGAAGGTTACATTTACATGGCCTAAAAGTAAACTATGAAATGGAGGCGGAAACACAAGCACTCCGAATTAATTTTTAAATAGGAGACCTACGTGGGCCAACGCCCGGTGACACAGAGACTAAACCAATGCTATTGGGTGATTAAGTAAGAAAGATGCTTACTCCTAAAATATTTTCATTCCTCCTCTGAAGGAGGAGGTTGGCCTCTTAGACGGTGACGCCGTCTCTCAGGCCAGGAGATGTGCGGTAAAGGTGAGGGAGTTGGCGGCCGTAGTCTATACTAGGAACTGTCCAGGCATTCGCCTTAGTGCAGGAGAATGGAAAACCACGCAAAACCATTCTCAGGACAGCCGACGGTGGGTACCAGCCTCTCTCCGTCTCCCGAATGCAGAGGCGTAGAGCCATGGCAGAGCCGCACCCACCCCTCCTCTGCTCGGTTGGTCGGCGGGAGTGCAGAACTGTTGGACCAGCCGAAGCCCACTCTGCAACCACCCAGGATGTTTTAAATAAGCACCCTTTTGATTGGATTAAAGGGTTTTAATATCAACGTTTATGATAGCTTGATCAATGCCCCTAGATGGGCATCTTCGGAGAGTTAAAATAAACAATAGAAAGTGCAGAGTATGTTCAACATCCAGATACAAACATTTTCCAATGACTAGTAATGGGATCTGAACCCCAGATTGCGCTAAAACATATAAGAGATATCTAGTTCTCAAAGGGAAAACTCTAATGATTTCACGTTCTCAGTTTTTACTAGGCTTGGATGCACAGTCGGAGAAGACACGACGAGGGGCCTTACTCTTGGTACAATTATTATTATTATTATTATTATTATTATTATTATTATTATTATTATTATTATTATTATTATTATTATTATTATAGATGAAATTGCTCTGGTATTGTCTAAAGGTTCCACTCCGGGAACTGAGTATCCTCAGTATAGATATTCAAGAGGATGTTCAAGATTTATTTCAAAAATATACATGTCAATAGTGGGTAATAATACTATAACACAGATTCTGAGACTTAACATGACCCATTTACGAAAACAAAGGATCACAGTACAGCCGAACTTGTATAGCAGAGGATATTTACAGTTGACGGGCTTGGTTTTTGTATCTTATCTCTCTTGCCATGGAACACAGATACACAATTCGCTAATCCACAGTACATCAATCATTGCAAGTGTTGCCATGCATAGACGTGCCGAACAGATGAATAACAGAGATCTATAGAATCCATATAGTACATTACTTTCGCCAGGTCATACTCAGCGAGATGATGCCAGATAGATACATGTCAGTCAATGCTGTGTGTTTTAGGAGTAGAAGAAGTAATGGGAGGCGAAGGATGTGAATGGCAGGATATATCTCTATTTCTGCTTGCAGGAAATCGACACTTCCATCACAACTCTTACAACTAGTTCCTTCCGAGTTGCAGAAGTGTTCATTTCTCAAATTAAACTGAATGCCGAGGATCGCATACGTTTGGCCTCCACCCCAGATGGCCTATTAGAGGCTTCGCATCATTCTAGAATAAAGAAATGTAATGTTGGGTGATGAGACTAGAACCTGACACCAGACGTACGAGCATGAAAGACCTCCGAACTAAATCAACAATTCGGCTATATTCACGACATACATCCATATGCTGGCGAAACTATAATATTCTGAAGTCAAATAAATTTGAGATGACGGATCCCTCTCATTTCTATCCGTGGCATTCTGAGCCCTTGATACGTTCTAGATTCTAGACGCCGTCGTCGAGCCCTACTGTGCCATTTCCTGTCCTTTGTTCTAACTAGACCCAGGGTTCGATAAAGCGGTGGTCCTGTTCGTTAAATGCGGGCGAATCGTAAGCTAATCTAGACTTATAGTGGTAAGTATATTGACAGGAAGAATGGACATATACCTTGAAGTGAGAAACAAATTGTGGGGTAAAATAGATTTATTAATATAAAAATGTAAACATAGACAATACCGAGATCAAGGCCCAGGAACTAGACGAGGAGGTTGGTGATATCTCTAAATTGCGGGAAATGCTTTATATTTTATGTAAGCTGTACTGAACAAAAACTATGTACGTTGTTCAAACGATCAGACATTTTGTTTCTCTCCAACAAGACCGGTACCTTTCTCTCTTTCCAGTAATTGCAAAGATGGATATGGAACATTTCGAACAGAAAGCCTTAGCCACATCTACCCTGAAACCGAAATGCTTCCTCCGTTACGTAGATGAAACATTCGTCATCTGGCCTCAGGAGCGCAATAATATGCAGTCATTTCTCGACCATCTCAACTCAATTCATGTGAATATTTGGTTTACCACGGAAGTCGAGGTAGACGGCCAATTACCGTTCCTGGATGCCATAGTGAAACGGAACACCAATGGAAGTCTGAGTCACTGTATACAGGAATCCGACACACACAGACAGGTACTTGCAATCCTCTTCTCACCACTACCTATCACACAATCAGGCTCTTCTAAAATCACTGATTAAGAGGGCCTTAGCGATATCGGACGCAGAGCACCTTGAAGAAGAGAAAGAACACCTTATGGGAACCCTCATGAGAAATGGCTACTCGCCCAGTAACATCGGACAACCGCCCAAAAACAGTGATACTTCCTTACATTAAAAACACTACAGACAGGATCGGCAAGATACTAGACAAATATAACTTGAATACCATCTACAAACCATCTACGTAATGGAGAAAGCATTTTGGTTTTATGGTAGATGTTACCAACCCTGATCTCCTCATCCATGAAGACGATAACGTCATATTCAGCCGCTTCAAATCAAGACCTCCTTTTATTCAAACAGCACAGAAACTTGTTTGGAGGGATTTCAACCCAAAAGATGATTGGCAACAAGAGTGGAAAAGCGTAGCCCGTACTCAGTGACATGCATTGTTAAATTATAAGAATTATAAGAATCTTCCAGATGGCTTTTATTAGCTCCGCAAGACACGGGTAGCCCTCAACAGAGTCCGTATTAACCATGAGAGTTGCGGATCAATGACATTTAAGTGGGTACAATTAAGCAGCTATCGACCATAATGTCATCGAATGCGTTGGAAGGGCATTCGTTGGATCCATCCAGGACTTTGTGGTGGCTTCTACTAAGGCCATACGGTGGATAGAGAATTTAGATCTAACTCTTTTAACCCTTTTGCTTGCATGATTGTTTTCGCTGTTTGTAAGTATGTATATAACATTTATTGTGCTTAATGTTCAAGTACATTGTTTTGTGAACGTTACCATGCGCTAATAATAATAATAATAATAATAATAATAATAATAACCGGAATTTAACCCGTCATCTACCACCAGTAAAAGACATAATCGAATTACAGGCTCCTGGAGTCTACCACACTGAATGTAGCTGCGGAACGTGTTATGTTTGTAAAACGAAACGTCTGACCTCTACCCGACTCGAAGAACATATCCGACACATGAAGAACGAGGACAAAGGTATTTCAGCTGTAGCTAAGCGTTCCTACGAAACAAGACACAAAATATAATTTCACAGGACCAAGATTTTAGCAGCTATTCCTTGGAATCTCGAAAGGAAAATCCGTGACGCTATCGAAATTAAAGAACACCCGAACAATATGAATTTAGAAGAAGGATATAAAATCAGCAGTTCTTGGATGCCTATCATACATAGATTAAGAGATGCAGTTCACAACATAAACACGCAGGACGAACCTCAAGTTACGTAACAGCACTGGCATTTCCGACCACCTAGCTGCGATACATAAAGTTCCAGAATTATCACGAGACCACCAGGGGGCTTACATCAGCCAGAGGGAGTAGGATATATAAGTCCAAGGTCAGTAACTACTTTCATTGTTTGATTGCTGTCTGGGAGACTGATTACCTCGGATCGAGTAGGGGTATTTCAGTCGCCTTGACAAAGCATACTGCAAAGTATTCGAAACGTCCGTAAACTGTACGGAATGGACAGAAAACAACAACACGGATTAACCCAGAAGAAGAACTCAATAACCGTGGAAGCTTCAATTCTAAGATAATAATGTAAGGGGACCTGAGGTAAAGTTTTAGCGGCCTTCTTCGTTTTCTTTTAGATAACGTTCCAACATCTACTGTAGAGGAGCTCGGGCACATCGGTAAAAATGTACAAGTTACTCCTCAAGGATTATTATATAATACACCGGTTTCAGTGCTGCTATTCTTACCTAGAAATAATTCTGGAGAAGAGATGTGTTCATTACGCCTGGCAGAGTACAACCCACCCGCTCCGATAACCATCTGCTAACATTGTTTCTTAAAGTGATACACAAGCGGATATATATAGTATTTGTGAAGAATCACTTCGGGTTTCTAAAGGCAGTTTACACTAGAGAAGCAATATTTAGTGTACAGGTACTGTTCCAAAGATGTAGGGATATCAACTGTAATGTATGTACATGCCTCATTGATTATCAAAAGCCGGGCTGAGTGGCTCAGACGGTTAAGGCACTGGCCTTCTAACCCCAACTTGGCAGGTTCGATTCTGGCTCAGTCCGGTGGTATTTGAAGGTGCTCAAATACGACAGCCTCGTGTCGGTAGATTTACTGGCACGAAAAAGAACTCCTGCGGGACTAAATTCCGGCACCTCGGCGTCTCCGAAGACCGTAAAAGGAGTTAGTGGGACGTAAAACAAATAACATTATTATCATTATTAGATTATCAAAAGGCGTTTGATCGTGTGAATCAGGAACACAAGATAGACGTACTCAAGAAAACAGGAATTGATGGGAAAGATCTAACAATAAGAATAATAGCAAATTTATACTGGACCCAATCTGCAGTCATGAAAATAGATCAAGACCAATCTGAGCAAGTGAGAATACGCCGATGGGTCAGGCAAGGATGTATAATATCACAGATACCCTTCAACCTTTATTCTGAGCACGTATTCAAAGAAGCCCTACAGTATTTGATGTGGAAGAAGGAATTTCAGTGAAATGGTGTCAAAGTCAACAATTTCCGCTACACAAATGACACAATTGTCTTTGCAGATGCGATGGAAAGACTACAGAAGTTGATGAACAAAATTTCTGAAATAAGCAAGAACTATGGTACGGACATCAACACTTATAAAACAAAATTTATGAGCATCAGTAAGAACATCCGAGGCGTGAATCTATTTCTCAATGGATCAAGTATGAGAGAGTTTCACAGTATCCGTACCTGGGTACAATCATTAACTAAGCTTGGGACAATTCGCGAGAGATAAAGTGTCGCATTGGAAAAGCGAGAAGTGTTTTCAACTCACCGAGCTCAATCTTCAAGAATCATGACCTTACCATGGATACCAAAATGCGGTTCATTAGGTTCTATGTGTTTTCAGTTTTCTTTCATGTTGTGGAAACATGGACCCTTACAAAAGCCACCACTGCTACACTGGAAGCATTTGAAATCTGACTATACAGAAGAATTTCGAGAATATCATGGACTCAGAAAGTTACAAACGTGGAGGTCCTACGCCGAGCTAACTAGAGACCAGAGCTGATCAACACCATCAATTGTCGTAAACTACAATATTTTGGACACATCATGAGGAATTGGAAAATATATGAACTGATTCAACTTATCCTGCAATGAAAAATAGAAGGAGAAAGATCTCCTGGGCGAAGAAGAATTTCATGACTTGACAACCTTAAAACCTGGTTCAACAAAACATCTGCAGAACTGTTCCGAATTGCAATAGATAAAGCCAGAATATCCATGTTGATCGCCAACGTCCGAGGCGGACAGGCACGCTAACAAGAAGAACCTAAAGTAGTGGTCCAGGCGCCATTATCCATTGCTTCTGCCAAGGATCACGGGCGTTGGCCGACATTACCAACCACTGCAAAAGAAGAAAGACTAAAGAGGCCCGCGAAGTTTGAAGGTGGCATGGCGTCGGACGGTAACCTTACACTTTCTCAATTCATCCTGTAACCTAGGGGCTTGCGGCAGGAAATAAAGGTCATGTATTAGCTTTAACGTATTTTTACACATCCAGGCCAATCTCTGTCATGGGAACAGTGGCCCCTTCTGGGTCATACTCCCATCGAGACGCTCTTTTATATCACCGCGGCGCATACTGTCCGTACGGCAAAGAAAATAATATAGCCATATAAAACCAACAACCAACAGTTGGCAGCATTGCTATTCTACTCACCTCTACTTGCCTCAGCGCTACTAGTGCAAACCTAAGTATTGAACAAAGAACAGTCACTTCGCGTGCGCCACATACTGTTGCTTCGTGTTACCAACATTGCGGTGCAGACTCTACAGCTTTGCCGGCACATCACCCGGATTGACACCTTTAAGTTTTTATCAGAAACATTTGTTCTTAGCCGAGGGCTCGTGAGTTTCATTAAGAAAAGCACGCTTTAACTGCTACAAACAAGCAGGAGAGGAATTGTAATTATTATGATAATCATAACTGTTGTAACTTGTTCTACTACCGTCGATTAACTTTTCTCGGGTTCGGGAGTAAAGAAGTGGACAGCTACAAGCGAGGTGAGTAATGAGGACGTGAACTGGGAGGAACAGGCATGAACTTGATCAGTGCTCGTGCACACAAAGCCGCGGTTTGTGCATCTCTGTTCTAGAGTAGTCACTCATTTCACAGTGACACACTCCTCTTGAAAAATAATTTCCGAATAGTCTTCAAAATGTATTCGCTGGAAACCCCAGAGGCTTCCCATATAAAATTACTAGCATGTGCCCGCGGCTTTGCCCGCGTTTATTAATTGAACCGTTAGATGTTTCTAAACTATTTATTTAAAAGCAAATTAAAACATATTTATTAACTCACATCGTTTTGACGTAAATTGCATGAAATACATTATTTTATTTTTATTATATTGTTACTTTCAATGCTTAATATACCGGGTTGATGGATTGTACAAATAATATTAAAACCATGTAAAAGACCATGTTACATAATACAAAATATATTTTTTTCCTTATAGAGCTTCGGAATAAACTATATTAATGTCCTTCCATTTGGAGGTAAGATGTATACTGTATTGTGTTTGCCTTTCGAACTCTTGAACAATCCACGTAGAGTTGACAATGGCAAAAGTACCGTTTTCGAAGATGGAGTCCTACAACTTTAAGCGATTGTCCTATGTCAAAATTTCAGATCTCAGTGTGCAGTAGATTAGACTGGGCTTCGCACACATACACCCAAACACTTCCGAATATTACGGGCTGAGGGCTCCTCGTGTCGCGGACCGAAAATGGCTTCCTACTCAATGGACTTACAGTCCGAGGAATACTACTTCGCCCGCAGCATGCTCAGTAATGATGGGGGCTTCAATCCTATTCGTTATCAGTTTCAGAGCCGTGTTCATTGCAGAGCATTAACAGCGTCATATGCCCTCACACCATATAAGACCAAAAATGGTTTCCTACGCCCTGGACGTAAAATGGCCCCTTGAATACTGTGTTCTCTACCTATCTTATGTACGTTGCATAGCGACAGCGTCTCGATGCTTTTAATCTTGGTGACAGCACGTTGGATTGTCATATCCCAATGCACTTTTCCGATGGTTTTTCGTTCATAACTCACCAACGAAAGAGAAAATGAAAATTCCGGCTTCTAGGTGCATTCGGACCCCTTTCTGTCTACCTATGTTCAAAATTTCAGATATTTGAGTGTTGAAGATTTTTCTGGGCATCACGCACAGACACACAGACAGACATACAAGCAGACAGACAAACACTTCCTTTTATAATTATAGATACTCGTTTCACGTAAAAATAGATTAAATAAATCAGCAACGAATACACTTACTACAAGTATTATTGTAGAAATGGTTCCAAGTCCCTTTCATAATTGAATTATACGCTAAATACATAAAGCAGGCGCTGTCCTCCCTTCAGTGTGGTAGTCGGTGTATCAGCTTTAACTCCGGCTAGTACTCCAGAGCAAGCATCACGTATTCCCCACACGCCAGCTATACACTAGTGCGTGTGTATGTTCTCTACGGTTCTCTCATTCCATTATACCGTGGCGCTTTAATTCCGCTAAGCTCGCCATTACTCCACTATAGGCCTCCGCAATCGTCTGGGAATTCTCTAAAAACACGAGTGCTACAATATGTCGATATTTTGCTAGGGAATCCTACTTATACATTATACGACTTCGTCTCGGTAACATTCAGTACCTAAACAGAGGCCACATATCTCTACATGTTAGTTAGAACATAGATAAATTCCACGCACAGTAAAGTTGCGTAACCCTACTACGCGTCGAAAATATAATGTAGAGTTCATTCAGAAAAATATTAATTGCATCTCTTTCATGGTAGAAAAATTATCAACATTCAACTATTTAGAAAAAAATACGTCTTTCTTCAGTGTCACCTCAGTTCTTATGCAGCAGGCGAAGTCCTCAGTCGCAGTTAGGGACTTCGATAGGGATTTACGGCCAGATACACTTCCGACTGCAACACGCTAGGCTTGTAGAAATCCCACCTTAAATTGATGGGAGTCTAACGCATGATACTGGGGCAGGGAATCAAGTGATTAATTTGCAGAATATAAGGAGAAGAATTCAATGAACTTCCACTCTACCCAACACAACAAAGTATGTCTATATACGTAAGTTGGTTAGCTCGAATCAAGTCGGTGCACAAAGTACAACATGCCCCCTTCGATATTTTCAAATTTTAATAAATAATAGATAACCACATACATATATATCTTCATTATAGAATGGTATGCTTTTAGGGCGTGATAATAGAGTAGTTTTGTCAGTGGCTTTTCACCAGTTTGGTCGTAGTTCGAATGTCGACCAGTACACGCGGACAATTTTAAAATGCAATTCACTCCCCTTTGGTTTGAATTCTACGGGAAATCGAATGTCACGTAACATTGATTATGATAACTGTACCGGAGGTACACCAACTGCGTACACTTGAAACGAGCGCCTTTTAGAAGACCATCTCTAATCCGAACTGTGAAACGTTTAGTGGGAGAAATTTAAATGTTTATCGTCAGATGTCTCTACTGTCAACATGTGTTTTCAAGAGAAATGTTGTAGTCATTAGTTAGTAAAACTGAAATGTTTGTAGATTGCTTTTGGTGTTCTAAGGTTATCAGCACTTCCATCTCTACCCGCCGGCTTTAAAAATTAACCAATAAGGAATTTTTGAAATTGTGGGTGTTTCCAGGGATTCAGCGAAGAGAATTCTGGAAACTTCCTCTCCGCTATAAAAGCTGGGACCTTTTGAGCCATGTTGTCTTTTGATCGCTCCAGTCCAGCAGTAGAGTGTGTTCGTAGAGGAGGCAGGGGAGGGCTTGCCTCGTTCATCTCCGGAAGGTCCACCTGCTCAAGGTAATGGCAGACATCTTGTAATCATGCAATAGTCTCAGAGAGCTAAATTAAGGAGGTTTCAAAACCCCATTTTAATGCAATCTTTATATGAAACTTTTCAAACCGGGCGAGTTGGCCGTGCGCGTAGAGGCGCGCGGCTGTGAGCTTGCATCCGGGAGATCGTGGGTTCGAGCCCCACTGTCGGCAGCCCTGAAGATGGTTTTCCGTGGTTTCCCATTTTCACACCAGGCAAATGCTGGGGCTGTACCTTAAGGCCACGGCCGATTCCTTCCAATTCCTAAGCCTTTCCCATCCCATCGTCGCCATAAGACCTATCTGTGTCGGTGCGACGTAAAGCAACTAGCAAAAAAAAAACTTTTCAAAAAGTCTAAAGACCTTAGTCTAACTTAGGGAATAAGAGTGGGAACCCTCATTTATTCCCCCCTTCAACTTGGTTTTGAGGCGACTATGATTTCGTAAACCTGAAAATTTATCTCTTCCTTTTGGTAATTTAAATGTTATCTCTATCTAGTCAC
Organism: Anabrus simplex; assembly: GCF_040414725.1. NCBI lineage: Eukaryota > Metazoa > Arthropoda > Insecta > Orthoptera > Tettigoniidae > Anabrus > Anabrus simplex. The sequence goes on along the minus strand of NC_090269.1, from coordinate 114,174,876 downwards.
CACCGTAGTATAGGCTTAGCCTCAGTAACGTCGGACCATAAGCCCACATAGGGTTCTAATGATGTTCATGGGAATTTCAGAGGAGTGCAAGTGGCCGCCTGCTAACACATTTATTTACGACCGAAAACTTCAACCTCTTTTTTTCAATAAGGCCAGGTAGAATGGGTAATTATTGCCTCTGTTAAAGTTAACTTCTCTTATTTAATTTCTGATTTAAATGTAACTCAGACTGTTAAGCGGAGAAGGTAGATTATGCCTTTATGAGGCCTGCATCGTTTAGATTTTGGAGCACAGTCTCCTGACTTGTAATTGATTGGAACAGTAGTGTTCTTGGTAACTGTAACTTTTGAGCTACCTTACTCATCTCTTAAACGTCAAATAGCAATTGTTTCTAGAGCTGAAGAGCTCCCCTTATGTATATCAAATTATTATTTGTTAGAATTTGCTGGCAGGACATAGTGTTTACAGTGCACTTTGTCTTGTGGGATAGGCTAGAGCAATTTTGTTACTTTCATTGATCTGTCTCTGTCTTATCCTTGGCTTTGACAGTATGAAAGTGACTTGAGGTATGAGCGATGCCGGTAATGCCATTCCTTATGCAGCCAGTCCCTGCTATGAATGGTGTGAAAATGTTGCTCACAGGGTCAGTTGGTGCATGCATTTCAGTGGGCTTGGCGGACTGATATGTAATCGCAACTCCTGGTTCGGTTAGGAAAGCAACGGGAAACCACCACACTCCTGATTTCCCTTAGTACGTCTCTTCGGTGATGCATAGGCCATCTGTGACAGCTGATGGCGGAGCTGTTGTGGATCCAACCAGCCTTCGGGCTGAGGACTGATCATACATACACTGTCTAACAAGTTTCAAAATCTGAAAAGAAAAAAGCGAAAGAAGAAGTAACATTTCGAATCTCAAAGTTTTAAATTAAAATTTGATCTTTTCTCTATCCACCCATTCATTCCCGCACCTTCTTGCACCTCTGCGTTCCACAGAATCTCCGGAACAATAAAACACACGGTACATGTAAAATAAGCCTATTTGTTCCCTTGCTTGCTTCGCTTTTTCATCCCTTACAAAGTACAGTCGACGAACATCCGAATGAATTAGGTGCTGCAGCTAGTTCCGTAGCCTCGTTTGGTTCAAATTATAATGCGTTATAAATATTTGCACCTTGTCAGGAAAGCCAAGTAATATGACTGAGGATCCTGTCGCGCTGACTACTCATCACTCCAACGTCTGAAGGCCATCTAGTTAGGCAGCAATCGTTCTGGGAGTGCAAGGTTGTTAATGAGCAGTCAGTGGCATAGGATTGGTTTGTGCCGCACATATTGCGGAATGTTGATATTACCTCATGAGAGATTTCAGTTGAATAGTTTGTAAAACGATATATCTACAGTAAAGAAGCTGGTGTGTCTGAGTACCTGCAAACACGATCCGATGAGGCGGGTTCGAACCTATCAAGTGGGCTAAGAAAGTCAGCGCTCTACCGTCAGGTGTTATATAGGATGGTGGGAAAACAACGTGAACCGGACATATGAGCGTTAGATTGTTGCTGAAAAACTGATAGGTAAAGTCCTCTCAGTTTTAATTACTGCGTTGACGGGGTGAAAGTTCCTTTTGGGGATCATTGTAAGTACCTAGGTGTTAATAAGGAAAGATCTTCATTGAGGTAATCACATAAATGGGATTCTAAATAAAGGGTGCAGATCTCTGCACATCGTTATGAGGGTATTTAGGGGTTGCAGTAAGGATGTAAAGGAGAGGGCATATAAGTCTAGAGTATGGTTCCAGTGTATGGGACCATCACCAGGATTACTTGATTCAAGAACTGGAAAAAATCCACAGAAAAGCAGCTCGATTTGTTCTGGTGATTTCCGACAAAAGAGTAGCGTTACAAAAATGTTGCAAAGTTTGGGCTGGGAACACTTGCGAGAAAGGGGACGAGCTGCTCGACTATGTGGTACGTTCCGAGCTATCAGTGGAGAGATGGCGTGGGAGGACATCAGTAGGCAAATAAGTGTGAGTGGTGTCTTTAAAAGTAGGAATGATCACAATATGAAGATAAAGCTGTAATTCAAGGGGTCAAATTGGGGCAAATATTCGTTTATAGGAAGGGGAGTTAGGGATTGGAATAACCAAGGGAGATGTTCAATAAATTTCCAATTTCTTTGCAATCATTGAAGAAAAGACTAGGAAAACAACAGATAGGGAATCTGCCACCTGAGCGACCACCCTAAATGCAGATCAGGATTGATTGATTGATTGATTGATTGATTGATTGATTGATTGATTGATTGATTGATTGATTGATTGATTGATTGATTGATTGATTGATTGATCGATTGATCGATCGATTGATTGATTGATCGATCGATTGATATTCGTTATCTCGCTCCATTGCCATTTTATCAGCTGCTGAAGTTAGCCATTCAGACCGCTTCGCGGGTGAATGAAAATGGGCTTTGCGAGGCGCTGTTGCCAAATCTGAAGACCGGTTTGATAGCACCAATCAAAGAAAAGAACTTCGCCATGGGAGGGAAACACGGATCTCCGAGCAAAGAGGTTTGTGCCATAGCAAGAACGTTGTTTATGTGTTTGACAATGAAATGAAATGGCGTATGGGTTTTAGTGTCGGGAGTGTCCGAGGACAAGTTTGCGTCGATTTGACTCCCGTAGGCGACCTGCGCGTCGTGATGATGAAGACGACACAGACACCCAGCTCCCGTGCCAGTGAAACTAATCAATTAAGTTTAAAATTCCCGACCCTGTCGGGAATCGAACCTGGGACCCCTGTGACCAAAGGCCAGCAAGCTAACCATTCAGCCATGGAGCCGGAGTGTTTGACACCGATTCCTGGGCATGGCTCTAAAGCCGGTCTTACGCCACGTCCAGATTTAGCAACACCACATCGAAAAGCCCATTTAAATTTGCCCGCGAAGCATGCCATTAGTTAACTTCAGCAGCTGATAGAGCGACAACGGCGCGAGATATCCTGTTTTTTACAAATTTACTATTTAAAAAAGGCAATTTGTACATGCTATGTTGTGTTGTGTGATCAGCTAATTCCTCCCTTTATTTTATTTAATCTTCTTTCCTTTCTTTCTTAATCTGTTTACAATCCAGGGTTAGTTTTCCCTCGGATTCAGCGAGGGATCCCACCTCTACCGCCTCAAGGGCAATGTCCTGGAGCGTGGGACACTGGGTCTGGGGTACAACTGGGTAGGAGGACCAGTACATCGCCCAGGTGTCCTCACCTGCTATGCTGAACAGGGGCCTTGTGGAAGGATGGGAAGATTGGAATTGATAGACAAGGAAGACGGAAGGAAGCGCCCGTGGCCTTAAGTTAGGTACCATGCCGGTATTCGCCTGGAAAAGAAGTGAGAAACCATGAAGAATCACTTCGAGGATGACTGAGGAGGGAATCGAAACCCCCTTTACTCAGTATATCTCCAAAAATATTACCACATAGGAGGTTTTGTCCCGGCAACGACGATATTTAGGAGATATCAGCCTTAATGTCCCAACACCAGTACAAAGTTGGAGAAACTATCGGAGAAAGGCAAACATAGAGGTGCAAGGTATGGTGTGGTTTCTGTGTCTAAAGGGTACAGTTATCTCCCCACACCATCTTTCTCAGAACAAGCCACACACGTGAGTTCTTTAGGAAAGTGTTGCCAAAAACATCTCTGGTTGTTTTCGGTCTCATTTTCCCACCAGACTGTGTCCGTAGTTCTTCGTGCCCAATGTTCAAAGGTCAGCCATCCCCCCTCGCCAGGCGGACACTCTGTTGCGGTATGAGTTATGAATTACTTTTTATTATTGTCCTATCAATATAAAATGATCGTCTTTCCGCCTGTACTTTTTTCATATTAACCTTATATTAACCAAATATCACCGGTCAAGACAAATAATAGTTTTATCTTCTTATTCTTATCCTTCTACCGCTTTCCCCACACCTTGTGGTGTCGCGGGTGCGAACTGTGTCGCACATGTGGATTTGGACCCCCTGACACCAACCCTACATGGAAGGATGAAATCACTGTTGCGTTTTCCTGTGGTGGTTGGGGGAATGTGGTGTGTTTTATGAATTTGAAGAGGAAAGTGTTGGGATAAACACAAACAACAAGTCTCTGAGCCAGAAGAATTAATCACACGCGATTAAAATCCCCAACCCTACCGGGAATCTAACCCGAAACCCTCTGAACCGAGGGTCTCAACGCTGACCATTCAGCCAAGGTGTCGGACAAATGATAGATGTATGGTTCAGTTTAATTTGTGTTTGTGCCGTGCTGAGTAGCTCAGACGGTACAGCCCAGATTAGCAGGTTCGATCCTGGCTCCATCCGGTGGTATTTAAAGGTGCTCAAATACGCCGGCCTCATGTCGGTAGATTTACTGGCTCGTAAAATAACCCCTGCGGGACAAAATTCCGGTACCTCGGCTTCTCGCAAAAACATAAAATAGTCAGTGGCACGTAAAGCATTATTATTATTATTATTATTATTATTATTATTATTATTATTTATTTATTTATTTATTTATTTATTTATTTATTTATTTATTTATTTATTTATTTATTTATTTATTTATTCGCTGGAGCCATCGAGGATCACGTTAAGTCTTGTATTTGGCAGTGAACTTTTGAGCCCAGAATTCCCTCATTCTTTCTGAGTGGGTCTCCTTACGTTCCTCTGTCCAAGGGACACAGTACCTTCTTTTCGGTCGTTCGTCTCGGTTTAGCCCGTTCGTCAAGTGGGTAGCAACGTAGCCCGTGTTAAACTAAAGTGTACATATTAAAAAAAGTCTAGGGTGGCGTAAAATCAGGCGCGAGTTTCGAAACGTGAGCATTCAAATACACTGCCATACCATTGCAAGAAGACCCTAAAGCTTTGTGAACGCAGTCCGTCTCTTGCTTTCAATAAATAAACCGTAGTGACTTTCAAACTATTTCCTTCATATAGATAACTCGGTCACATTTAATAAATATATTTTCAGATCACGTTAATAAATAACTAAATTCCTGGCAGCCATTATTGTATTCTCTGTAGTATTATCTTTAAAAGTCCGAAGAAATTATGTTCCTAACTTTAATGCTTTGTTCATAATATTTCTGTAAAAGAGCTGAGTATCGAAAAAGTACTATATTCAACATCAATATAATGACAAGTGTTTAACAGGGAAAGCTGATATTATGCAGACATAAATATCTCCAACCACTTTATTTTTCTAAGGCATTACTTCAAAATTAGAAATGACTCATTCCTTCCTGTTCGATTTCAAATGTAATGGTTCTTACCTGAAATGTTCCTAACTTGGTAACTTCGTGTGAAATTTTCGGGACATTTCGGAGCTTGTACATTTTTTTAAATTTATTATATTTTGTTTTAAGTCTACTTTACGTCGCACCGAACAGATAGGTCTTATGGCGACGAGGGATAGGAAAGGGTTGGGGGTGGGTAGGAAGCAACCGTAATTTTAATTAAGGTATAATGGGATTCGAGCCCACTACCCCCCGAATGCAAGCTTATAGCTACGTGAACCAAACCGAACAGCCCCTTGCACGGTCAAATGTTTTAAAGCAAATAACTATCGATAACTTCCAGAAACGTGATCAGTAAGAAACAAGTATGAGGAAATTCAAATAGGCTAGCCTCCCTGAATAATCCTGTATAAATGAATAAGTAATCTAGTGCGTCCAGATATGAAGCGTTTGTTAAAGAAATCTTGTAACAAGGGGATTTCAAATGTATTGTGAAATAACTTATGGCTGTGTGAACAGTGTATACCATGGTAAATGAATGTGTTCCCTTGAGTATGAACGTATGCTTGAATTACATTTAATTCGAATTTAACTAGTTAATATAATAAAACTGCTATTGAGAAGCAGGGAAGGGAGCACTGACTAGCCGAAGAGGTAAACATATGATAGCTGGCAGGACGTGGGTACAATTCCCCGTCAGGTAGAAAATTTAGAAATGATACTTTCACCTGTGGGGGATAAATAGCCCTGGAATACACTAAGCTAATTTCTGATTCTTGGGCGTTTAATGAAGCAAAGAGGCAACCCTTCAACTCCGTTTAGGGCCAACCTTACGGACAGAGAAAACATTACTCTCCACTGTTCCAAGGGCCTTTACGTCCAGTGCGGAACAACCTATGTATAAGTAGAAAATACGCAATAAAGTTCTCGTTTAAAAATATATAGCTGGTGATATTAGAGAGCGAGTGAATGTTTCCTGCCAACATTATTAGTATAATTACTATTGATCCAGGCGAAAACTGAATATGTCCAACGGATATGAAGATGAACAATAACTCTATAGAACTGTTCAGCCCGTTTCATGAATCAGGTTCTGCTACAGCACTTGGTCTCCGCGTGTACTTGAGCGTTCTTTCCCAAATTCACACCTTTGTTGTGTACCTCGAATACAATATCTCGTAATACAGAACATTAAAGCTCGGTGGGGGTGGGTACTCACCATTATTTCCACTTTAGGCTTCCCGGCCTACCACCACGTCTTACCACTTCCACTTTCCATTCATTTAGCGGTTCTACTCCCTCCACCGCTTTTCATCCCACCTCTCTCCTGGTCCCTGCAGACTTTCTAATTAGCTTTCTGTGCACTCATTTGAGGTCCTAAAAGGATTTGGTTAGTAGCTGGAATTCTTTAACAAAATACCAATACCGCTTTGAATCAGTGTGATTTCATAAAGACACTTTCACTTTTTTTCTGTATTTAATTAAATTTCCAGCAAGTTCACTTTTAAATTTTGAAGGGTGCACAAAATCATCTACACAATTTCCATTAATACACTGCTTTTGTCAAAGAAAAATCAATCACCGGGTGGAATCATCACAGGAAGTCATCAATTAATGAATGCCAAATTCATATCAAATCTATATCTTAAACTAGCATATGTACCCGTGCTTCGCTACGGTATTCCGCACTGTATACTGATTTCTCCGTGAATTACTAGAAAGCCAGTGAGTAAGATTATATCTAATTGCATGTTTCTTAGCGCTATCCAAGAAACAAAACATGGAGGACACCATACGTTTTTTCCGATGTAGGGTAGGCATTGGGGAAGTTTTGTAGGTAATGGCAGGCCACATTTTCTACTGCCAATCACAATCGAGTTCGGGAGTTTCTACTATAACGGCAGGCTTACTTGGCAAATGCCATTCATAGCAGAGATGGGGAGTTTTCATTATAAAGACAGATCCCTTTTCCTATGCCAGTCACAATCGAGTCGGAAATATTTGATTATAATCGAGAAATGCAGTGCTATCTAACGTATCAACAATTCAAACACGGCAGTGTCATAGGACCAAAGTTGTAGATCTGTCCATATTGAATGGCGATTGTGCTATCTGTTCTGTAATACGACTTACCGTTTAGCCACCAATTATCCAGAAATAGAGGTCTGTACCGTCATTAAGAATTCATCCATACTTCGATATTTTCTGGGGCCAAAAGTTATACATTTGAACAGCTTGGAATTTTTCCTCAATGAAAAGAGTGTCCGGGTTCCGGTATTAGCACTCGCATATATACGGAGTAATTAAAGAAGAAAGTAATAGAGTTAAGAAAGTTGAAATTAATAGAAATTAGGATTAAACTGAGGACAACCGTATAGGATAAACATATAAATACCAAGTGGACGTATTAGAAAATAAAATGTCCCTCAATAAATTGTGATGGTGTGAGTTACGGATATAAGAAGGCGGTAACAGAGGAGAAATTTAGGTGCAGGGATACTTAGGTAATCAGATAAGAAGATGACTTAAGGTGTTATTACTGAAGCTTAAAGAGGCAAGGCAGAGGCAAGAAATTAAAACGTAAAACAAAAGTAGAACAGAAATGCAGCAAAAATTACAATAAATGGCAGACAACACCTTACGGTGAGAAATAGTGGGCTACACTCTGCGGTACTGTTCAAATACTGACAACGCCGCTAAGTGCTACTCGAGGACTAATGTAGCCTCCGACGTTATTCCGCCAATATCGCGCAGAATGGCCGATTTACGTCTCCCTTGTTTTCTACGCTAGGAACAAACACGAGTTTACAGGAATTGTGACGAAAATGGCAATACGTTATATTTCTGCTGGCAAGCGGTCAGAGACGTTGCCATGGTAACCTGTAGGTTCGTTGTCGGTCTGTATTTCACTCAATTCAGAGCATGAGACCCGCAGAAAATAGTAATTTTTTTCCATCATTTGAAGAGTAAGTGAAATTATGTACATAACAAAAGTTGTTTATAATGAAGGGGCGTTTCACATATAGTCTACAGATTTTACAGAAAATCAGTAGTATAAGAGATAATGGAGGAGAACTGTTCTGGTTTCCTATAAACAACCCGTCTATTCAGAGATTATTAAATCGCATGTACATCAGAACCTTCCCAGGGATGAGTAAAATATAAATATGAAGCTTGGTTGAGATCTATTCAGCCGTTTCGCCGTGATGACGGATCAAACAGACAAGATAAATAGAAACCACTGATACGGTCTTGAGTTGATCTAAAACGGATAAATATCTGAAAAATTGGCAAAACAAACGAAATTACAGACAGCGGACCTGCTACAACCTTATTCATATAGATGTGATATTTATGTGTTCTTTACTATTGAATTCTTTGTATTCTGTTTCTTTCTATGTAGCATGTGCAAACGTTGGTAATAAATGGTATAAGAATGACATATTAAAACTTAACATTTATCAGCGACCTCTAATCCGAAATATATTTACATTCATGGCCTGACTCAAACCATTCTGAAACGAAACTCTTGCATATTAGGCCAAGTGTTCTTCACCGCATGAGAATAAAATAATTTCCAAACGAAATAATCCAAGAGGCATGTCTCCCATACACATGTTTCGTTTCATACAGCAGGGGTATCTAGCTTTGACTACTGAGGTGACGGTAGGCTGCCTTTTCTTCCCCTTACAAAATGATCACCACCATCACCCTATTCTGATCGCTGAACCAGAGGCTTCGTGTGATTGTGAAACGTAGTAGTCGGATTTTTGAATTTTCAAAAAAGTATATCCGGCACTCCATGGCATATGACGACGGCACATCATTGGCGACACGTTTGCTGTTTAGCCGACAAAATTAAATGAAACTTAGCCACATCGCCCAGCAGAGATCCGTAAGACGAAACGTCCAAATTGATACACGGGCATTCTAAATAGCTTAAAATCAAAATGCGTGCACTGAGTTGCTGAGGCCATACATTTTCGGTTTTTTGTATCGATTTCAGCCTATGTGTACTGCGTGATAACAACCGGTTTCACTTCAATATCTGGATTATTATTATTATTATTATTATTATTATTATTATTATTATTATTATTAATAATAATAATAATAATAATGGACCCGTACTGTTCCGAAGCATTCGTTATAAATAAGTCAGATAACTCGTCCTGATATGCCTGTCCTAGTCATAGTTTGCCTTCCCTTTTCAATAGTTTTATGAACATTTATCACCGGTACATAATAATTCATTTATTCGTTATGTACAATATTCACTGTGCTTCAACCATTTGGCACCACAATTCTCATTGGTCACAGGGACCGATGAGGAGTTATAGCCCGTCGACCTATTAGGCCTTGAGTGCTATTTCATAAACTATTATTCTGAGACTGCATTGGTGTGGAAGTGTGTGGATTGTGTGGTAGGGGATCGGATTGGCCAGAGTGTGGCCTGGACCCGTTACGGGTGAAGGGTCAGATTACATGGGTGTATGGAGGACATCCTTGGGTCTGCGGTAGCGCAGGCCCTCGGTGTCGTAGTTTCCTAAATTGGAGATGAGGGGGTTGGGGTTAGTATGAAGCTTACTGTAGAATTTGATGGCCGCTCGTTCGGATCTATAATGAAGAGTGGGGAGTTGGTATGTATCGTGGAGGTCGACGTTCCTTTCGTACCATAGTGCGCCTGCCAGAGAGCGCAGCGCGCGGTTCTGTACGCGCTGCACCGCTGACAGGTGGGACTTAGCTGCTATGCCCCACACGGGACTGGCATATTCCAAGATGGGTCTAACCATCGTCTTGTATAGCAGGAGCCGGTTTTCTATGTTGAGCCCATTATCGGCATTTATCAGAGGTAAAATTTGGAAAAGGCGCGTTTTGGCTTGCGCAACAATAGTTTTAATATGGTCAGCAAAAGTGAGCCCTCTGTCTAGGGTGACACCTAGGTATTTAGTTTTATTAGTCCACCTGATGACGTCGCCAAAAAACAACAGGGGAGGGGGGGGGGGTATCAGGACGGCATTTAGTGAAGAGTGTAGCACTGCTTTTGTCTACATTAATTTTTATTCTCCACTGCTCAAACCAAGGTTCGAGGGTGGAGAGGGAGTCTTGGAGGTAGTATTTAGCTTTAGGTGCCTGCCACGAGACAGAGGAGATTGCAGTGTCGTCTGCATATAAATACAATTTCCCATGCGTGGGTTTTGGCATGTCAGTCATGTATAGGTTGAAAATAACTGGTGAGATGACGCTGCCCTGGGGTACCCCAGCCTCGATGGGACGGGGGTCCGACAGGACAGCGCCGACCTGGACCTGAAATTTTCTGTCAGCTAGGTAGCTCGTCAGTAAGCGTAGAACGTAGGGGGGGAATCCTAATGTCCTAAGTTTGTAGATAAGTCCATCATGCCAAACCTTGTCGAACGCACGGGAAATGTCGAGAAAACAGACTCCGGTGTGTCGACGATGGTTGAAGTTCTTAGTTATCTCTTCAGTTAAGCGAGTTAATTGGTGGACAGTGGAATGGCCTCGCCGGAATCCGAACTGTTCCTCGCACATAAGGTGTTTGTCGTCAATGGTGGAGTTTAGTCTGCTTAAGAACAAGATTTCAAATAATTTGGAAATAATGCTAAGTAGAGAGATAGGTCGGTAATTTTGAGGGAAAGTTTTGTCCTTGTTTGGTTTGGGTATCATAATAACTTTCGCGATCTTCCAGCAGGCTGGGAAGTGACCGAACCGGAAGATCGCATTGAAGAGCTTGGTAATGCAAGTCAGCGCCTTCCTAGGGAGGTTTTTAAGGAAGGACGCAGAGACGTTGTCGAGGCCGGGAGATTTCCTGTTCTTAAGCTGTTTTATGGCGGCGAACAGTTCAGTAAGCGTGATGAATTTGAAGTCAGGAGGGAGATGGGTCTCGTCAGTGGCGTGAAGTTCGTTTTCGGATTCTACGTGATCAATGAAATTGTCATCGCAAGGCTCGACGTTGGGCGTGCACGCGCTCTCAAAAGTGTCCGCCAGAGCATCGGCCTTGTCCTTGTCAGAGTAGGCCATTCCATTTCTACCATGGAGGGTGGGTATGCCAGTCCCGGTACGGGTAAATTTGCGTGCCAACCTGTGGAGGGAGTTGTCAGCAGCGCTCAGACCCGCCAGTCTGGACCGCCACGCTGATGTCCTGTGGTTTAAGATCATGACCTGGAGGTTCCTTTTGGCCCGGTTCCATCTGCTTTTGAGATATGGATCCCTGGTCAAATGCCATAACTTACGGATGCGGTTTTTAATTTTTATTTGCGCCAGGATCGCCGAGGGGAGCATGTCTTTCCTGCGTTGTACGACGCTGGGTCCCTCTGCGGCGGCCTGGGCAGCGCTGATAATGGAGGAAGAAATTTGGAGGGCCAAATTGTCAATGTCAGCCGGGCCTTTCACACTGGGATTGCCATTAATTTTATCAGATAGCTCGGTGCGGTAAGTGTTCCAATTAATTTTACGGTTATAGATAGGGATGAAAATGGGTGTATAGTTGGGGGATGAATCTAGAGTCATGAGGACGGGTTTATGGTCGGAATCGAAAAGGTCTAGCGTAGTGAGCTGAATAAATTGGTGAAGTCTATGAGAAATGGCAATATCCAGGCTGTCAGGCCGGTGATTGGGGTTGTGGGGGAAGTGAGTGGGGCGATCAGGGCCGTGGGTCGCAAGATGGTTCCGGTCACAGTACTGGGCGAGTTGTTTGCCCCTGGTGGTAGTAATCCGGCTGTTCCAGCGGGGTTTCTTGGCATTAAAATCCCCCGCCAGGACAGTGGGAACCCCTATGTCTATAATACGGTCCAGGTCTAGCGGGTCGAACGCTGCATCTGGAGAGATATAACACGCCGTAAGGTTGAGGGGTCCTCGGTGGGTGAGAACCTGGATTGTCGTAGCTTCCAGACCAGTAAGGTTGTTGGGGGTGGGAATACGATGGTGAGTGAGGTTATGCCTCACGTAAATACAAGTGCCTCCACGAATGCGGTTGGGCCTATCATCTCTATAGCAGATAAAGTTGCTAATACGAGCCGACAATCCAGGTTTCAGCCAGGTCTCGCAGACAAGGACAATATCGATACTCTCTTCTCCGAGGTATTCTGAGAGTTCGAGGGTGTCCCTCTGGATGCCTTCGGCATTCCAGACGAGGACCCTCAACTGTTTAGGGCGCGTTTGTCTGCTGGTAGGGGCCATTAATCGCAGAAAGATAATATGGCGGACATAATTATTTCCAATTTATCTGCAGGGGAGGAGGCTTGTTTTAGCTTCTGGAGGGCGGATTTGATGAGAGAAATAATGTCACGGAACGCGGGGTCCTTGAAGAGCTTAAGGATTTCCATGACGTCAGAAACTTGTGCAGTGGGGTTGGGGGGGAGGCTCGCTGAGGAGGGGGGGGGGCAGTTGAAGTGGGAAGGTCGGGAAAGTTGTCTCTCGTAAGAGCTGGCGGGGCGGGGCTGGAGGGAACAGTAGGTTGGTGAACCACTGGCCCTGAGGGGTTGGTAGCATTAGCGAATGAGATGTTAGGTCGAAGTTTGGCAGGCCTGGTAATGGGGGTGGGTCCGGAGGCACCTTTCTTAGCTGAGGGTAGGCGGTTCTGTTCCTGTGACAGGATACGCAGGTAAACAGGACAGCCTCGGTAGCTAGCGGTGTGCTGCTCCTTGCAGTTAGCACAACGTGGTTTTTGAGAAGGGTCTCCTTTGCGGGGACAATCCTAGGAGCTGTGGGCCTCGCCGCACATGACGCATTTAGATATGCAGCAGCATCCTCCGGAGGTGTGACCAAAACGCTGGCACCGGAAGCACTGAACAGGTCCTTCCGGGCTGTTGTAACGTTCTATCTTGACGGCAGTGTCAAGCAGGGATTTAATATCAAATATGTTTAGATCCTCGGAGGTGCTGCCACAGTAGGTGACAAGAAATAGAGGCATCTTCCTGCGGGTGCGGGGGGAGGTGAGCTGGGACACCGAGACAACATCAAAGCCTAAAGTAGAAAGGGCATCTAGTATGGACTGGGTGTCCTCATTAATGTGAAGGCCGCGTACCACAACTTTACGGTAGCGACGTTCAAGAATTGGGCGAGTATGGTACTGCCCCTTAAAGGCGACAATCAGACTCTTCAGGGTTTCATAGTCCTAGGGTGTTACCGTTTGAATACGGAGACCATCAAAGAATACTTTCATTTTGTAAGATATCTGATTTTCACGTAGTAATTCTCTGAATTTGGAGATATTCATTTCAGTGTCTTTCTCCACTCTGATGTAAATTGGGGGAATCCTAGTTCTGGGTGCCCTAGTGGTAGCATCTTGACTGTTAGCCAGGTTAGCCTGGTTGTTGGAGGCCTTTGAGGAGCTTGAGGCGGCACCAGTTGCGGCAATGCTGGGATGGGCAGCATATGCCGGGGCTGGGCCGGGTTGGGTAGGGGCTGCAGCGGCAGTGCTGGTGTGGGCAGCTTCTGCCGGGGCAGGGACAGTCCTAGCAGTGCGTGGCGCGGCGGTGCCGTTGCGGGCGGCGTCCGACGGGCCTTTGCGAGACGCGACGGTGCTGCGGCGGGCAGCGTCCGTCGGGTCATTGCTGTCAATAGGTATGATATTAAAGATCTCGTAGGAGTTCTTTAGTTTCAAAGGCCTGGGCTTGGCGAATACATAGGGGTTGAATTTCTTTTTTTGCTGTCTACCACTAGGGGATTGGTAACCATCTTCATCGGTGTCCGAGGAGTCTGAGCCCGAAGAGCCTGGGCTGTCTGAATGAACAGAGTTGGAGCGGGGAGAGCCCTGGTGGTCAGCTGGGATAACAATAGTGTCCTGGTGGTTAGCTGGAATGACAGAAGTGTCGTGGTTATTATCAGAAGGTGGGGAGTCCACAGAATCAGAAGGGGGCGAGAGTGGAGTTGCCGGTGTCACAGCCACTGGGGGTGGGGGGGTGGGTGACTGGTCAGCGAGCCTGCAGGTCCTCCCTCCAGGGTTGGCACTGCGGGACCTCCTCTGGAACTCATTAGCGCGACCTCTCGTCATCATCCTCAAGGGGGAGTAATGGTCTGGTGTAGGCTGCTCACGAGCAGGAGTCTGGATCGGGCGGCGTACTGGGGGGGATCTCGAACCCAGGAAAACCATGGGTGGAGATAATTAATGGCCAGAAGCGAATAGGGTGGGGGTAGCCACCTGCCGAGGCAGGGGGCCGGGTCTGAAATTTAGAAGAGCGCAGCCAGTGGTGGGTAGACTAACCACAGAAATGCAGTCCTAAAAGGGGGGAATTGGTGAGCAAAGTGGGGGGGAAATCAAACGCCCGAGGGCGGATTTAGGGTTGTGTACTTGTTGACACTGTCGTGTCAGGGCGAGTTTTTAACGTGGTTGGGGCCACAGACAAGACACGAGCAGCGGTGCACCAAGTTCACAAATAGCAGTTTACGATGGCCGCAGAAGCGACTAAAAGGGGGGGCCTACGTCTAGGCCTAGCGGCCCGAACCGAGACGCTAACTTGCTCCCCTAAACTACCAGAGCAGCACGCCGGAGAAGTCTTGGGTGGCCAGGAGGGACAAGCCAAGGCCGCACTAGATAGACAGGCCACAAGGCTCGGACCGTGACGTCACGCTAGTGGCTGGCGTTCAGCATGGCAGTGTAGGGCCCGCTCTCACTATCACCATGATATTGTTCATTTATTCAACCTTAACGATAAAATTGAACACTCCTTCAATTGTGGCTTTACTTAGGCTTGTATACTACACGAGTTTTATGCGGGGAGAAAACTGGAAGGGCAGTACATGTACATTTCTTTACGTAAAATTATGATGACATCTGTCACTTGTAACTCAACACGGTATCTTTAAAAGATTAGAACGCATAATACGTATACAAAAAGTTTTAATGTTACTAGGAAAATGCATGATGGCAATTCACAACAAAAGTCTGAAACCTTTCTTAGAAATTAAGCTGCAACTTAAAACTTACCTAAGAATTCCTAAGGTTTCAGTTTGTACATTTTTATTTTCCTGAGGATTTCTTCTTCTCAGCGATGAGTTTATCTACGGTAACTTTTCTATTGTTATTCAATAATATATTACAAAAGATGTATATACATCTGTCAACGAAATGTTTAAAACTATTTATTTAATCACAGCATGTTTAAACATTTTCGTTTTCCAGAACATTGTTGACAAGCGAAGTTAGAATTTTTCTCTGAGAATCCTCATGTAAAAACATTAGTATACAGGTTTACATTTTGTAGCTCTAAAAGAGTCTGGTACAACACCTTTCGGTACAGGGCAGGAGCAAGCCAAGGCCTCACTAGATAGACTCAGACATTTTTTTGTCTGACTCAGAGTTGTCAAAGTCAGGATAAGTTGTCAGCTTGATTAAGCCAGTTATTTATTAAGATTTTAAATAAATGACCAGTATCAAACATTTTTTTGTGTGTGTGTGTTTCGTCAAATGGATTTTAAAAAGTGGTTTGTAAATTGCTTTTGCACAGCTTTTCAAACATTTTCCTGTTATTATTAGAAATTATGCATGCTACCTTATAAGCTATAGGACTATCTGTTAATACTTTAAAGACTTGCAAAGTTAGTTCTTCTAAGAAATGTCATATTAGGTTCTTACATGGAAACAAATCAACAACGTCTTTATTTTTTTAAAGACTGGATGACAACATAAAAGTTTGTGCAGTTGTAGCTAATGTAGTGTTATTTTCTCCGCTTTTACTACTAAAAGCAACTCCCTCTACCTTTCCTCCTAGCGGGCGATCTGGCCGTGCGGTTAGGGGCGTGCGGCTGTGAACGTGCATCGGGAGATAGTGGGTTCGAATCCCACTGTCGGCAGCCCTGAAGAAGGTTTTCCGTAGTTTCCCCATTTTCACACCAGGCAAATGCTGGGGCTGTACCTTAATTAAGGCCACGGCCGCTTCCCTCCAGCTGTTATGACTCTCCTATCCCATCGTCGCCATAAGACCTATCTGTGTCGGTGCGACGTAAAGCCACTGGCAAAAACAAAAATAAAGCCTTTCCTCCTTTATAGTTCAGCTCACGTTTTATGTAGACTCCATTCAACAAGTTACAAAATATTTCATGCTCCTTTAACAATTTTAGTTTCTTTTTTCAAGTAATTCCAATGTGAATCATCAATACCCGAATTTCCCGTGCCTAGTTTTGCAGTAAAAGACTGTGAATAACCAAGTGGGACATTGTAAGAAACGTTGACTGTCTTATCTTCTTTTACGCCCCAGGAAATGCGAAAAATATTGAAGTGAACCATGTTATTAGAATACAGGTGTAAGATACTTTCTTTGCAAAGGCAATATTTAACTGTTCTTTAAAAAAATATAATTTATCAGTAATGATTCACTCATTAACTTCACTTTCAATTTCATCGATTATTTTGTGTACAGATTCTATTTTGCCGTGGACAGTCACTTTTGAGTTACGAGCAGGTCTAAACAGGAAGTTATAAATACTTTTCTAATTTGACCATTTTAATATCTTGCCCCCATCACCTAATGCACGTATATCAGGGTTATAACTCATGAAAATATCATGTTTAATGGATTTAAAATCAAGAGCCTCGTTTAATGTTAAGGAAGTACCAATTTTCGGAATATTTTCCTCAGTCACATACATTTTGAAAATACAGACTTTGGCTGTTAAAGTTGACGGAAACTTTGTCCAAATCTAATTTGCGTTTAATACTGAAATTACCCTGAACGTCGTCGAAGTCCTTGATCCTGTCATATTCTTCCTCAGCTTTCTTTCTTTCCTTCCTCTTCCCGTTTTTCAATTTCTTCTTGTCTTTGAATAGGATTTTTGCTCGTTGTTGGAAGATTTTTTATACAGATAAGCAGGCACATTTTAAAACTTAGGAATAGCATCGTTTGAGAGTTTTAAATGGTTAGGTTTTACAATTAAGAGAGACTCATCAGGTCTTTTAACGGAATCGTCCCTAATTACGAAACTTCGTCGAAGTGTTTTATGCACACAACTGAGCTTGCTGAAGGGATGAATTCGGTTCGATGGATAGCTATGATCCACTTTTGTTTCCGAAACACGCCAGTAGGAAATTTAAACACTGAAATATTAGGCTGTTTTGAACTGTAGTTTATTCTACAACCAGGTATACAACACGACGTGGCCATAATTCACAATGTTCACACACGTTTAAATCATTCAACACCATCGATAGCCTCACTGCTGCGAAGTTCAGATCAGCTTATAAGTCATTGGCGAGAAGTGAAGCGGCTGGCGACTAGTGTGACGTAGCGCCCGAAGTGGAGGGGGAGCCTTATGGCCTGTATATCTAGTTGGCCTTGGACAAGCCCAGCCTCTTGATACGCAGAAGTCACAGGCAAGCCCGTGACGTACGAAGGGTTGGGTCCCCCGTCACTGCAGTGGCGGTCGCGGGCACGTGGCACAGTGTTACACACAGACAAATGTGCTCACGGTTGGGTCCGTATTACAGGTAAATGTAAAAACGGCCCCGGACAAGGCGTATCTGGACCTTAATATTTTCAAAGGATCTTCCCGAAATAGTGCAACAAACAATTGACCGTGACTGAATACTGGTTCGGGGAAGTTGACACCCACTTTTTCAGGAGGTTATCCCTGCGCTTTATTACTGGTCGTACAGAAGGCTAATCGAACTGTCACCTTCCCGTGCGTGCTTCCATCGACTGTTTTCCCTTGGCAGCATTTAACTTATTAGGAACGTTCTGCCATCTCTTGATTAAATTTAGAAGCTTGACAAGGTCAGAGAATCAGAGTACCTAGCAGAGAATAGTATTCTTCCATGATCAGAGGAAGTGAATACTCTCTGGCTTGAGAGGTGGTAATCAAGCAGGGCTGCAGGCAGTGACATTACTACGGATGAAAGTCACATATTATCAGAACGGTAGTGGTGGTGATTATTGTTTTAAGAGGAAGTACAACTGGGCAACCATCCTCTATATAACACTAATCAGAGAGAAAAATGGAAGGGGTCCGACACTTCGAAAAATGGAGGTATCGGCCAAAGAAAGACAAGGGCCACGAAGGGCGTGAAAATGAAAGACTCCCTAGGCCCCCACACGTAATAACGCCGGGGTCGAAAAAGAACAAAAGTTGACCAGGAGAGGTCGGATAAGATAGGTGAAAGTGAGGAGCCTGGCACAGGTAAATGGAAGTAATGCCAGGACTCAGCTAAGGGCCGCGTGGTCGCCAACCCACGCTTCAAAGTTCAGAGCCCCTGGGGCCCCTTTTAGTCGCCTCTTACGACAGGCATGGAATACCGTGGGTGTTATTCTACCGCCCCCAGCCACTGGGGGAATATATCAGAACATTAATGAAAAGTGTTGGTCACTTAGCAACCACTATGTACAGAATGTATTGCGGGCTGGGGTTGGCCTTCGCCTGCTATTATTGGAATGGACATTTAGTAATTTGATTTTATTTTATATTGAAAATAAATATATTTCCTTTGTCTTATCAAGAAATGCAAGATTTTACCTGCACTATTGAAGCGATTTGGAAGATTTTGGTACAAACCGCACCTTTTAACTCCCTCTGGTTTAAGAGTTTAAGTTAGTGTTTTATATATGTAGATTATTATTATTAGTAGTAGTAGTAGTATTGTTTCGTTTCGTCAATTAAGGACCACATCATTTCAACTGTTTCCTTTGAGCTTTAATGTTGATCCAGTATTCTTTCATTCGTAGACGGTGTTGCTCCTTTCGCTCTTTCGTCCATTCCTTTCCAGTTTTCAGCTTCGGCTTTGGTTGGAAACTCTGATATTCTTGGAGTTTTTTCTTAAGTGGGTCACGCTCCTGGATATCATCTAATGAGATATCAGTCTCCTTCAGATCCTCCTGTACCTCACTGAACCATGCCCCTTTGCCTTTTTCTCTTGGAGGAAAATGAAAATGCGGTTCGTTAAACGTGCTGACTTTATTCGGGCCATGTGACCATAAAAAGTAATCCTACTGTCCGCATCACGTCGGTGTGTTATGCTGCGGAGTCTTTGCCACCATGATACTTGCCCGTGTTGTTCGTCTCCTTCGTTTCCGGTAATTGATACATTTGCCAGCAAATTGGGCCGTAGAATGGACTTACTCATCGCCATGTGATCTGAACCGTTACATGGGGAGTGTCAACGCTGATGAAAGAGTAAGTCTGCTATTCTGTTTATGTACGTGTTTGTGTATGTGAAAGAGAGAATATTATACACCTATTTGAATAGACTACAAGCCGCCATTGAAAGGAAATACAAATGCATGTAACGAAACGATATGAAATTTCACGCAATATTCAGAGTGAATAAATAAAGATCCACTTCAAATATCTCCGGATCTATTTAAGACACCGATATTCTGGATTAAATTTTCAAACGATATTGAGGGGCTCGTAAAACAATATTGCTACTTTCCAGCCCCGTACTTCCATGGAAGGGCCTATTGACTTACACGGCCTGGGATCTCCCAGCCAGCTTGTAGGATGGGGCCGGCCTTTCCGTGTATTGTTCTCGTCAGCCGGCTTACCTGTGAGTTTCTTGGAGACTCAACGGGAATGTTCTGGCTCTAGTGATCTCGCGAAAATTCTGGATGAAATCATCCGAGCTATAAAATGTGAGGCTAGCCGCGGACAGTCAGTCAGTGTTGGGCTCCGTAGTGGTGGTGCCAGAGTTAGTGCTGGACTCTGAGTGACAGTTGGGCTGCGGTGTCAGACTCTGTGTGTTGGGATTCGGTGGCTGGGCTGAGGGTGACAGAGGTGTTGGCTGTCGCTAGTGTTCCACCGAGGTCTGAAGCTGTTATGGTGTCGGAGAGACCAGTGAGTGAGCGAGACGAAAGAACGGAAGACTGTACTGTGTGTTCGTATATTTCTGTGAACTGAGGCTAAGCGAGGGAAGCCGCTATCGCGAGTGGGAAGGTTAACGTGCCTGTCTTAACGTTCGTTGTTGTGAGTATCGTCCTGTTGGTGAGTACTGTCGAACTGTTTTGTTGTGCATTGCATGTGACTGAATTACTGGACTATCTGTGGAGTCGAACCAACGAAAAGTCATCGTGTGTTGTGTAACCCGTAGCACTGTGTCTACACACAGCTGCTGTATGAGTTGACTGGACTCGGGGAAGTGAAAGTAAGGATTAGTCGTCCCCATGTAACAACGGGCCGGACCTCGTACTGTACCCTAAGGTAGAGAGACTTGTGAATAGACTTGTAATTAGTAAGTGTGTCCATTCGTAATTGGTTAGAATTGTATGTATTCAAATACGAAGTATGTGTGCCTTTATTAGGTCATACTAAAATA
This sequence comes from Anabrus simplex, assembly GCF_040414725.1. Classification (NCBI taxonomy): domain Eukaryota; kingdom Metazoa; phylum Arthropoda; class Insecta; order Orthoptera; family Tettigoniidae; genus Anabrus; species Anabrus simplex. Next base: position 114,154,357 of record NC_090269.1, on the reverse strand, counting down.
AATTAGAGATGAAACAGATTGAATTTTATTCGTAACAATATGTTCTCCTTTTCGATGAGGTTGTTAATAATGGAAATAACGATACAAACTTCCTTTCCAAAATAAAATTGTTGAAGTTTCATACGCCAGACCTCAGAGTTAAGTAAGGCAAATTCAGAGGTGTACTTATTGATGTACAACATCGTTTGCACCCCTCCACCCTCCCCCCAAAAAAGCACAGTCTGTAATATTAAGCAAAGCAAAGTCATCTCCATACAGGCCATATAGGCCATTAAAGTGATGGAAGGCACAGGTTCCACAATCCATAACCTCGGCACTTGTTGGTGTAGAGTGGTTACCTCCCTTCGTCCCCAGAAATTAACGTGGTACTCATTTTTGGTGCAGGCTGAATGAACCTCAAGTTCATCTGCACCGTCGGAAGTGGAAATCTCGTTTCTTGAAATTTTCGACTTACTGGCACGAAATCGAACCCGTGTCTTTTCGGGTGAACCGTACACGCCTTACCGCCTAGGCGAGACAGCCCCTTCAATAACATGAAACTATCCGCAAAAAATACAACAAATTACTTGGAAATAGGAAGGGCAAAGGTGTGTTAGAATTGTATGTATTCAAATACATCTTGTTTGTTTGTTTTTGTTTTGTTTTTTTGCTGCTTGTTAAACGTCGCGACGGAAGGATGAGATATTACCGTACATTATGAACACATTGAAGTGGGAAGGTAGCAGCCGTGGCCTTAATTAAGGAACAGCCCCAGCATTTGCATGCTGTGAGAATGGGAAACCACGAAAAACTATCTTCAGGGCTGCAGACGGTGAGATTCGAACCCACTATCTCCAGAACGTAAGTTCACAGCTACGCCACCCTAACCTCGCGGACAACTCGCTCGGTGACAAAGAGTCTAAATCGAAGCTCAAAGCATGCGATAATGCAAGTATCTATGCATCGGAACCGCGACATGATAGCATGTACAGCTAGGCGTGGTTCGTTTTTCTAACGGGACGTCTATCTACATAACTGTGTAAAGATTTCGGCTATAATATTAGAATGCAAGGGCATATTTATGTAGAAAGACTTCAGCTGACAAAAGCATTCTTGTGTTATTTTAAATATGGTGAAAACTGATTTCGGGGATTATTGCAAAGCTGCAGATATCTTTGTGAACACTGGGAAATTATATATTTCTCAAACTTTCTGGATAAAAATCGTGAACGAAAATCGTTGAGTTGCTTATGAAGAAGTCATTTGATATTTCTACCTGGGTCACCTGCAACGTAGAAAAAATAGGAGACTACGCCGATATCTACCAACTACGGAGAAAAAGAAACTTGAGTGAATAGACCGCATCTCAAGTGACAATAAAGAGACTTCAGAAAAACAATCCCCTGATTGCCAGAACAACTCAAACAATGTAATTTTACAATATCACGGAGTAGTTTTGCAGATTTATGTATACCGGTACTAAAATTGTGGATGTATCAAAATTATAAATGTTTAAGATTTGACAACGAAACTTGAGACATTCAGGTGTTTTGTAATGAAGTGTTTGCTATTTGCGAATGTACTTGATTAATATATTTCTATGTATTTACTTTTCTGTAGAACTTTTGTGCTAATAAATTTGTAAACGTTACCATATAAAAAACTTTCTTTTCTCTGATTTTACAGTTTGGCTCTTAAACCATTTTAAAATTATAGTATTCAATTACCGTCCATTATGAACACATTGAAGTTACCTAACGACTGAAAAGAATAGAACGTTACTTAATTATGAGCTGTATACAGGTGAAAAACTTCAAGTAGTAACGAAATTATGTGCATGCATTTTGGACTTCCTCTAACAAGTGGCCAAAGCTAAAAGTGACATTTCATTGCATCAATCATCGCACTTCGGGCCTTCATTGTGACGCATTTACTAATGTTGCAATTACTTGGGATGTGGGTACAAAGTGTGTGTGTGTGTGTTTTTTTCATTCATCAGACAGCAGATAGACGTCTTATTCATTACTTGCATTTAATAATGATACTTCGATTAGACATCGAAACTTAACTCTTCGTTCTCGGAATAGAATACGACGCGACCTCTCTTGTTCCATATCTTATCCCTTTCAGACCGTGTACGCACAATTGTGCGGGTTCGTATTTTATTTATCTCTGAGCTTATTTGATGTTTTCTTGGCGCTAGACCGGACTGCAGTGCTTGTGCGGGATACGTAGCATGTACTTCAGTTGTTTTTATTTAGCGCTTAACCACCAGGGGGCAGGAAGAAGAGCTTAAAAATACAGTTCATCGGCAAGATGGTGGGAAGCAGTAATGCTTAAAATTAAGTATTTATTTATTGCATTCATATTAATCTAGAAGCTCTACCGAATATCAGAATATAATCAATGAAGTGTGTAAATTGTTTAGCGAACGTAAATTGTGAACTTACAACATCGTACGTGATACCATGAGGTTTTGAATGTTGATACGCACAAGTGTGCGGGCTAGGTTTCCCTGCAGGCAATGCATGCAAGAGTGCTGGGTGCTGCCACCAAAAGACTGTGAAGGCAGAACTCTTACTCTATGTGAGAAATGTAATGTATAAGATTTTAATTGTTTAAAATACATTGTTCCACACTGTAAAATAGAACATTTGATCATGTACATGTGTATATTCACATGTACTGAGCTGAATTTTCATATTTTTTGTAAGTAGTGAAATAATTCCTGTCACGCACAATTGTGTGGGTTCTGTTTTCTAGCTGAAAGTTCTCATTTTGTAAAATAAACTAAAAATATATGTATTTAAGAGCATTTTAGTCAGTTTTTGACTACAAACAAAAATTCACACCGCCAGTTTTCATTCAGTCTGAAAGGGTTAGCACGCACGGCTATGGCGTTAAGTTCACCATGATTTTTTGCAGATGCTAATTAATTAATTAATTAACAAGATATGCGTATATTTATCAATAATGATAGTAATGTTTCTTACTTTCGGTAAGATTAAAGGCATTGAACTTGCACGCTATCAGGAGGAATGTTGACTTAATATGTGGTTAGTAGTTACATTTGAGTTATGAGAGATCCGAACAGAAATCCCGTGGTGTATTACCCAAGTTACCAAAGTTGGGTAAGCTATATTAAGGAAGGTATACAAAGGATTACACTTGGTAATTAGAAGCTCCCGAGCCGCAAGGGAATTAGAGTGCGTCATTTGTCATACATTATGACAAGGTTATGATCCTTGGTTACACACTTGGCGGTGTTCCAGTGCAACTCGAAGACAACGAACACTGAAGACACCAAATAACCAATAAAACTACGTGCTTGCGTAACCAAATGCATCTAATCAGTCAAGCAGTGATGTTTTCTCACTATTTTATGGATGAATATTACAAGGGTGTACAGGATGTTATTTATTAAGTGAAAAGTAATGCAATAATTGGTAAAAGCATAGTCTGATAACGCAGGCATAGAAGAGGTAAAACCATCTCATTCCTGTTTCAGGCTGAATGAAGCTCAAGACCATGTGCATGTTCAAAAATGTAAATCACGTTTCGAAATCATACGGCTCCCTAACGAAAAACTGAATCGAAGATCTCTCATGGCACATTGGTGTTTACCCGATGAAATTAATTATAAATCCAACAGAGTTCCGATTTCTCTTTCATCTGATACCAGACTTAAATGGAACGTCAAAACTGACACCCCTTCCGGGTAAAACGAACACACCTTTGCCCCTTCGGATAGGCAACCCCTAGTCTAGCGATGACTTCACCAATATCCAAGGTTTAACTAAGATTATCTATCTGGTAGCCTATAAACCAGGGTCAGCCAACTGGCTGGCGTGTGGTAGGAGGGCCCGTGTGACGTCGGAGAGCACATGTGACGTATGAGCACAGAGGGTGGGGAGACGCTGTCGTAGAGTAAGACGAAGAGACAGCCTCGCTTTGTAGTAAACACGTGCAGTGCTATACGTAGTAGTGGTGGTAGTGGTACAGTACGTATGGATGAACCGGGCACATCACGGTACGACAAGCTACCTAGCCCTCCGATCTTTTTATCTTTATGGGAATATCTATATTTATTTGTTGAAAAGATAGGAATGATACAGCTAAATGTTTAGTTTGTATATGTAGAAATAAATTTGCTTTATAACTCTTATTTTACTTCATAACAAAGTTATGTTACAATAAAATATGTAGAGAGAAATATGTACTACACATGCCGCATTGTACCTGCAGCTCTTGGGCCTCCCCCTACGAATGACGTTGTATTTCCTCTCGCCCCTCTAGCCTGCACTTCTCAGTTACAGTACTAAGTACTTCGTTTCGCTGCCCGAGCAGAGTGTATGACGTGTTACCTGACATCACACGTACACGCAGTTGGCTGACCCTGCTATAAACCGCCTGAGGTGTCGAGGTTGGCTCACTTAAAAAAGAATACCGGTAACACTAATCATCAGAATGACTGAAAATAGAATGAAGAATGGGGTAAAGATAGGTTGTGGAAAATGTACGATGATCTTGGACTGCCTTGCCTTCCCTGACGACGTCGTTCTTATTACAACCAGGAAACAGCCAAGAAACAAGTTGAAGAACTACAAAATGTTGCAGTCAAAACAGGGTTAAGAAAATCCTTCGAAAAACCAGCAGTCATGAATTCTATAAAAAAGGCGTCATGGACAGACTTCTTACACTGTATGGGGATATTCAGCGTGTGCAAATATTTAAATACCTGGGAGAAATACTCATCCCCAATGGCGATGGAAAGGAGGTATTAAAAGAGAGGGTGAAAAAGATGGAGCTCGCATTCAGACTATGTATGTGCCTTAATGGAGCAGAAACCTTGACGAGGATGACTGACCTAGTACTTGAAAAAAGAGAAAGACTAGTCTTACGAAAAATCTTAGGCCCAAGAAAGTCGACGAGCGACCCAAACACATTCCGGTTAAGATCAAATTTGGAGCTCTACAAGACAGTAGAAAGAATCACGACTGTGATGAGGAAAAGGAGACTGACGTTTTATGGGCATATCAAAAGAATGAACCCTGAGAGATCGGCCAAGAGGATACTTCTTCTGCAGGAAAAGTGGAAAAAACAACCGGGATGGCTTACACAGGTGTACAATGACTTGGCGGAAATTGGTATCAAGGAGGAGGATATAAAAGAAAGGGCATCATTTAGGAAGAAGTTTGCAGGATTGAGGGATGCGTCTGAAGAGCAACATGCGAAGCCACGGAACATCTCGGTGGAAGACCGAGCAAGAACAAGTCAAAGACTCAAGAATCTTTGGCGAAAGTGTAAAGAGAAGGGTATCAGTCTGCGTGATAGAAGGAAGATTGAGTAAACGTGGCCCACAGGTGGCCGTATCGATAAATAATAAATAATAATGAATCATCAGAAACACAAATATACTACGTCTCTTTTCAGATATACTTACCTTATTTCCAGTGGGATAACCGTCAGTTTCTAATATTAAGTTTGTTATTTTTTAAATTCAATCTTAATTCTCTTCAATACTTTAAAAGAACATATGTACCCGTTCCTCGCACGGGAATTAGTAATGGATTCTTTCATGAATTTATTCGAAGTCACACGTCCGTATTCAAGCGGCAATACGGCATGTTAAACTGATACTTTTTTTACCAAAGCATGTGGCAGTAACGTGAAGTACTATAAAGCAGGACAAAGTCGAGACAGAGTGAGGACGATCGCCGAGTTTATTGAACGGTACAGATCCTGGTCTGAAGTTGTGCAAAATTCTCTCTACTTCTCGGTTACATATTGTTGTTTGTCTGAAACCTGGAGTAGCGCTGTGGCTGAAGACCCATGATACCAATCGTTGATGATATCCTCCTTTGTTATAAGCTTTTCTATCGAGAAAAGTAAACTGGCTCTTTATTTAAATAATCACGTTAATCCTCCTTTAAGTGATATGACGTAGCCTGTAAAACCACCGTTCATGATATATCTTATCAAAAAGTTGCACATAAAAACAAAAATTCGAAATTGATTTATATTAAGATTTCCATTAAAGCCCGTCATGTATATTTTGTGACAGGGTAAAATCATTGTTTCTATTTCATATAAACCCCCAGTTCAATCAGGGATTTAGAATAATATTGTCCCTAAAACGTACCCAAGGACAGATGGATTCTAAATATAATGTTTACCGGGCGAGTTGGCCGTGCGCGTGGAGGCGTGCGGCTGTGAGCTTGCATCCGGGAGATAGTAGGTTCGAATCCCACTATCGGCAGCCCTGAAGATGGTTTTCCGTGGTTTCCCATTTTCACACCAGGCAAATGCTGGGGCTGTACCTTAATTAAGGCCACGGCCGATTCCTTCCAACTCCTAGGCCTTTCCTATCCCATCGTCGCCATAAGACCTATCTGTGTCGGTGCGACGTAAAGCCCCTAGCAAAGAAAAAATATAATGTTTGGTAGAAATATATCCAGTAGTTTTCCAGTTATAAGAAATCAACAAACAGAAAGCATACAAATCGACAAACAAACACCAAAGCTTGAAAATATGCAAATGGTCATTATTACAGCTGAAACGGATAATTGTACGAACATATAATTAAAACATTCATTGTACAGATACACGGTCATAACGATTTTATTTACGAAGGTAGATGTGATATATGTAGGTAGATATGAAATCTGCTCCACGTACACCACAGTTTTGGAGATATATCCGCTGGACGTAGCATGTAAAACTGTCCGTTAATGATGTATTTCCATTCAGGTTGGTCTTATATATTGTACGGGAGCGTAAAATCACGGTTTCGGTTCCCTATACACCCCCAGTCAATTCCGGAGATTTGGAATGCTATGGAACTTAAATCTTCCTTTGGATGGGTGGATGCTAAATATGAAGTTTGGTTAAAATATTTCCACTACTTTTGCAGTTACAAGAAATACTTTTCACACGCACTCGCTCTTAGGCTAAGTATGCTGGGACAACACAGAAAAGCGGTCCGTTAATGATACCTCCCTTATCAATCCTCCTATCGAAAGGATACACGTGAGAAAAAAGTTTTAGGTATCGATTTCCATGTAGGTTGGTGATGTTTGGGGGAAGAGTAAAATCACTGTTTCAATCTTCCTATAAACCCCCAGTCTATTCAGGGATTTAGAAATAATATTGACCCTAAGACCTCAACAATGACAGGTGGATTCTATATATGAAGTTTGGTAGACATATATCCATTCATTTTCCTGGTGTAAAAATCCAATAAACAGGCAAACAGAAATCGACAGACACCCAAGCTAAGAAATATGCAGCTGGTCATTATTATATCTGAAACGGAAAACTGTACGAAAATTTCGTAAAAGTATTTAATGTACAGACACACGGTCGTTACGATGTTATTTATATAGACTAGCATTTCTACCCGTTCTTCGCACGGGAACTTGCAATGGATTACATATTCTCGTCATGAATTTATGCCAAGTTATATGCCTCTATTCACACATTCAATGCGCATGTTAGACTGAACGTTTCTTCGAAAGCACGTGGCGGTAACGTGAAGTACGACAAAGCTGAACAAAGTCGAGACTGAATGAGGGCAATTTCAGTATTTATTTTACGACGGGCATCGTCAATACAGAGCGAAATGCCTTCGGAGGCAGTTTGCTCCCCACTCTCGAGGAACGAGAGCAGCTTAGCGGGCAAATAGGGGAAGTGCATGACGTAGTACGTACTGAAGGCCAGTGGCGGTAAGGTATAGCACTTCTATCTGGACAGGTTAGATTGCGACAAGATACGCGTGAACTCGTGTGAAAAGAGAGTAGTCCGTTTCCGCCTTTATCCTCACACCACACGGTGTTCAAATCTAGTCTGCAGATGTTGCATTTACAATGGAATAGACTTCATCACAGCGTAGGCCATCGACGCCAACAAGTTTCAAACCTTCCTGGGGAGAAGTGTACTTAACAGTTGAAGAAAATAACCCAGAAAAATGTTTAATATGTGATAAAATATTGAATCACATTAATAAAAATTAGAAGAAGATAAAGAGGTTTTAATGTCACTACTTGGCGATTTTGAGAGTAGGTTTCACGACATTCAGGCATTAGAAAAGGATCTGCAGGTGTTCGCTACGACCTTCTCAGTAGATGAGCAAATTGTTAGACCGGAACTTCACCTAGAACTGATTGACTTAAGTGCGATACTCAAATGAAAGATAGGTGACCACACACAAACAGTTTGACTGAAATTTATGTTCGTTTTCCATGGGAGAGATTTCGTAGATTGTATGCATTTAATGCTCATATTGTAAGTATAATCGGATCAACTTATTGATGTGAACAGATATTTTCATTAATGAAGTTTTGTAAATCTAGGCTCAGAAGTAGACTTGCCGAAGAAAACTTGAAATGTGTTTTGCGACTTGCCAATACGCAAACGATAGTATAATATATATAGACTACTATCTAAACGAGCCCAAAAGTCCCGCGAAGGAACAGTATAGCAGTGATATGTTTCAGTTCACGTGTTTAACTTGTTGTCATAGTCGTAAATGCCATACAAATATTGAAATGTATGTTAATGAGAGTGCAAAGAACGTGTATAAATCACATAAATTGTATTTTCTTTGGGTAAATGTATATGTTCCAAAGCTTCACTTAATGCTCCAAATTATTATTATTATTATTATTATTATTATTATTATTATTATTATTATAATTATTATTATTATATCTGTTGTTTTATGGTAACATTTTGAGCGGCAAGTACAGTACGACCATGGTATGCAACCCGCATGTCCGCTGCTCTCTTGTCACGTGACAAACAGCCGTCCCAAGCGGAGCAAGTCACACCGGCTCCCTAGAGCAAATGAAAACTTCGTCACCTTGCCGGTACTGCTGCATACTTCATGAGCTTACACGATTCCTTAGATCTCCCTCTAACCTTCGAATTACATTAATGGTAGTTTCCAATCCGTTTATACCGAAGATACTTGGATATTTTGCAAATTTAGCACAATTTTTTTTATTTTCAGCTGACCTGGTCGCCAAGTTATGATGATCAGTGACAGCTTGTATGATAGCGCTCTACGAAACAAATGTAATGAGACCACTTGCAACACTATATTACCAAGGGGGCGCGAGCTGTACGTTTTCTCCTGCGTCGTGACAATCTTCATATCAACAAAAAATTGCGAACGCCCCCACCACTTACCATGACGTCATCGATAATGGAAACTAATGTCAAAGAATATTTTTATCCTTCTCCTTTAAAACTCTAGGGGCTGCCTGGCCGAGATGGTAAAGGCGTGCTCGGTTCGCCCGGAAGGACGTGGGTTCGAATCCCCGTCAGGAAGTCGTAAAATTTAAGAAACGACATTTCCACTTCCGGAGGTGCATATGGCCCTGAGGTTCACTCGGCCTACACCAAAAATGAATACCAGGTTAATTCCTGGGGGCAAAGGAGGCTGAGCGTAGAGCTAACCACTCTATCCCATCACTTGCCGCGGTTAACAATGGTGGAAGCCTTTACCTTCCAATCCTCCAAGGGCCTCCATGGCCTGTTTATAACTCTATATTAACAATTTAGATATCATTCAAAGTTGTAAGGTTATAAAGCCGAAGTTACTATTCATTCCCATGTGACGCTCGAAATTCTATGGAGGGAATATTATTTTGAGTAAAAAAAATCCCGCTTATCCAAATGTCTATTTACCATTAGGAACATACTCATCTTGTTACGAAATTCCCAGTATTTATCCATCCAGGGACCTCACTAGTGTCAGTTTGCTAGCCACAGGATGAGGTAGCCTCAAGCTGTTGACAGTTCACTGCTCCCTCACTCTCTAGAATCGACGCAGCGTATCATTCGCTACATGGCCCAAGGGGACTCACTAGCCATGAGCAAAACCTGCACTAACATACATTATAATGTCTCATAGACCAGTAAGAAAATTCAAGTCTACATCAGACTCCCCATCACTTTAAATACATTCTTCACATCTCTATTTATATTGTCAAAAATCATCCTCTAAATGCAATTCCATACATTAGTACTTACCCTCTCGATGAATGTTATTCAAAGAGCAAAGATATCAAAGTCAAAGATACCCGTCTCCCTTAATCTCGAAAATCATAGATCAGGGAGAGGGTATTATTTATCATAATCGTTTCATAATTTGTGATACATGCATTATACAACATTAGAAGGAGTAACTTAAGATAACTATCGTGAATTGTATTAATAATTGGTACATACGATGAATATACATATCAAGCAGATGATTAGAGATTTAATGGAGAAAGAATAGTGTAACCTGAATGTTGGCGTTACGTTAATATATGGCATTTTGGAAGAAAGACCGAAACATCTATGCATAGTGATATCTTTTCAGATATAAACAAGACCTCAAAAAATCTAAATATTGCCTCTGCAGGCTATTAAGAAAAGGGATAAAGCGAAAATTATTATCCGGCAATACAGCAAACTAATAGAACGACTGCAACAAGGTAGTTCCATACTATACCCTAAGCCTATGTACCTAATGGTTCTAGACTTTAACGGAGTTATATTGTCTATGTTACCTTACGTACAATTCGATTTCTGGCTGACATGTATCACATCCTTTCCTTCCCTTAGTTTCCTGCTCCATATTCCCCTATTAATGTTAAATAATTTTGCTATTCTACCCGGAAGCATGAGCAAAGATATGAAAGCTGTGACCGTTCTCGGGACTCTAAACTGAATGCCCGCTCTACAGACGAGTACGTTAATCGATTGTGCCTTCTGAGTCCTTGTTGGCAGGTTCGAATCCTGCTCAGTCCGGCGGTTTTTGAAACTGCGCAAATCAGCCAGCATCGCCTCGATAGATTTATCAGCACCTAAAAGAACTCCTGTAGGACAAAATTCTTTAAAATAAGTGTCTCCAAATGCCATTAAATTAGTTAATGAGACGTGAAACCAGATTATTATTATTATTATTATTATTATTATTATTATTATTATTATTATTATTATTATTATTATTATTATTATTATTATTATTGTACCGGGCGGTACACCTCTACGCGACGCAAGTTCAAATCTTGCACCAATTGAAACTCCTCTACTGGAGAAACCCGGAACTTTAACCACCGAACTAACTCTACTAGTTATCAGAAGATGTCACTGAGTGTTTTTATTTGCTTTTGTTTTTCATTGATCAAGAAGTGTGGACATTCTCTAACAGAGGTCTCTACCAAAAACTATGGTAATACACTCTGGCGCAATGGAATGAACTCCCTTGAAGAAATTTTGTATTCATAAGTTTTGTCTTTACTAAATTTTGTTCTGTGGTTTGTGGGTTGGTAATATTAACTCTTTCTTTCCGCCTGTTTTGAATTTAACCAATTGGTAATTTCTGTAATTAATTTACCAGCAATCATAGCTTTCTTCTTCAAATTTCCATGCGTAATTCATAGTCTTCCAATAAAAATTGAGGGGGTGTGTCTACTCATTCTTGAAAGGTCTCGAATTTTTCACGAGGGTATAAAAACTGCTGATTTTCTTGTCTCGGGGTCACTAGTATAACATCTAACTCAGTGTGTGAATATGTAGCAGGGGACGGAAAGCGCCTCGTTCTTCAGACAGCAGTACTTCTATAAGGTAATGGCCTCTTAACATCTTTATTTCTTGCTAGCTCAGCAGTCTAACTCTCGGGGAGGGTTCGAAACCTTTAATATGTAACATATTAAACATGTAAACCCTCTTCCTGGTAAACTTCACTTTTCTTGAACTTTAATGCGGGGATAGAGAGTGCTTCACCCTCTCGAGCTCCCCTTCATTTTGAAATTGAAGTGACTACGTTTTCATAACCGTTTCTTCTCTTCCTTAATGTATTAAAGTTTTTTTCATACGAGTCACCTCCCTAGCTTGGGATTAGCCCCTGTGTATCAGCCTAGAGCCACTTAGGTTTTAAAATGTAGATTTAGGAGTGCAAATTCACGCCTCCATCCTTTTGTTTTGGGCCATTTAAATTAACCTGTTTTTTTCACACTAAGGCCCAGTAGATTAAGTACGAAATACCCCTGTTTATTCATAAGTATGCCTTAAGGGCAGTCAAGTGTAAAGTTTGATTTTGGCCTTCTGATAGGCTTGAACTATCGAGAGCGGGTCAGCTCTTTATGGTGTTGTGATAAAAGTGCCTTAGAGAGGCTTGAAATGTAAGGTTGGGAGCTAATGCTCCATGTATTAAGGGTTTTCTGCCCTTTGGTGTTTTGTGATTGTGAGCTGAGAGCTCAAGGATTGATGAATTTGGGCCCGTAGCCCAGAATTTGTAAAGACCACTTAACAGGTGCTTTCTTGTAAAGCGGCATTGTACCTGATTTTCCTTGTTATTTCCCCCTAGTGGAAACTGTTTAAATTTTTCTCTTGGTTGTGTAACTGATTTACCTTCGTGTAATTTGTTGTACGCTCAAAATTCTATGTCACCATTGTTAAGTTTTGAAAATATAACCTTGTTGAAATTTTAATTCATCTTTCGAACTTGTAGTTAGACCCATTTCAGCCCGCACCTTCTTTCACCTCTGACTTTCACGGATAACTCCGTAACAAGTGGTAGCAGAGCGTGGTTGAATGGGTCTCTATTTAGCCCATTTTGACGGCTAAACATTGTTTTTGATTCGAACTCTAACAATTTTCTCAGTCGCTGGACTTTTTTGATTTTCTAAATCTTTCTGTCATCATGCCCGGCCCTCGCGATGTCCTCCATCACCGGCTATTTGCGCAAGGAGGAATTGATCTATGAATTAACAATTAGAAATGTTCAATCTGGAGGCACGGTTGCGGCCGACATCACTAAGCTTAAAGATTCCCATGAATTGCCTATTACCATCCCAACTTTGGGAGAGAAAGGTATTTACGATGCTCTCTCCACGATCACTGATAATGCTTCTGAGCTAGCATCTGTGGTTAGTTTTTTAAAGGGGGTGATCCATCACCTAATCGGCTCAAACGTGTACAAGCTAGATTATACCATTTTTCCAGTAGAGTTAGTGATCTATTGTCTCTTAAGTTGAGTGACATTCAAGGGAAGGAGGCTAGTGCTCTTCTCGAAAACCTTGCTAAACTGTCCAGTAAGGTTACCCTATTGTTAACTGGGGCAGTCCCTCCCAAAACCGACCAACCCGCTACGGTAAACGTAGTTAGCGAGGAAGAGTCTTCTAAAGGAGAAGAAAATAGGAAATCTGTAGGAGCTCAACAAACCTCTGCCCCATTAGGCAACGAATCTGAACGTAGTAACTCGTTGAATAATGCACCTTCTGAATCAGCTTCTCCGCCACTTAGGCCTCTACCTACTATGTCACCTGGCTTCAGCAGTTTGCCCCATCCTTTAGCGATGTTGCTCAGAGGTATTTCGAAGTTCTCCGTCAATTCCACCAGTGATGTTATTGCCTTTCTAAGATTTTTTGTTGAGTTTCAGGATCACGCTCTTGTTTTTTGTCTTTCTCCGTGTCAAATTTTGCAGATCATTTATTCCTATTCAATTGGTGTTCAATCAGACAAAATAATAAGAGCGATTGCTGAACAATCATCTATCGAAGACTTCCACGCCCATTTGTTAGCTAACTTTATTCCGGCGAGGACAAGGTCATCTCTAATACAGAAGTACTATTATAGAGTACAGCGGTCGGATGAAAACTTGGCAGACTTCATCCAAGATATTAAGTTCTATACTAGGGTGTTTGCTCTTCATTTTCCTGAAGACCAGATTGTACAGGCTATCGTGGAAGGAATCTCACCATCTTACAGGTCATACTTGTGTTTTGCGTCGCGTCCGCAAACTTTTGCCGAGTTGGAAGCTATGGCTGTCTCAGCCGAAGGGGTTAGATATGCCGACACACTACGTGTGGCGAGGGAACACCCTCCATCCTCTAGTTATTCTCGGTCTCCACCTCGCCGACCCGTCACACCCCGTAAATGTTACATTTGCGGGTCGCCTGACCATCTTCGAAACAAGTGTCCATTAACTAAATCTAGCAGGACAAGGAATGGAGCAGGGTCATCCCAAGGCTGTTTTAAATGCGGCGCTTTCTCCCATATTGCCAAAAATTGCCCGAATTCAAATAGCACTCCCCCCTGCTCAACTTCGAGTGCAAATTCCACCAACAATCATAAGTGACTAGTGGCTTCGGCTGAGTCGACTAACTCTCCTTTGGGAGGCCCAGTCCCAAGTAAACCTGCCGAAAGCTCAGGGAAATACCGTTTCTCAAATTCATCTTTTGAAGGTCCCAAGGAATGTCGTAGGATTGCGGCGGATACTCCCGCACCGGTTCCATTTCTCAAAATTGAATTAAATTATGAGCCCGTAACTGCTCTTTTAGACTCAGGCAGTGTTTGTTCCATTATTTCGGCTGAATGGTATTCCGAATTTAAATCTGTTTGTAAACTTCTGGATTATTGTTCGTCTTCGATTCAATATGTTTCGGCTAATTCATCTCCTTTAGAAATTTTAGGTTTTCTAAATGCTAAAATTCGTATTTCTAAATTTACTTGGAAAGTAAAACTGTTTGTGGCTAAGCACTTGTCTTGTCCCATTATATTGGGAGCCGATTTCATGTCTCACACCGGTCTAGTGCTCGACATTCAGAGCAAGTCGTGCCCTTTCAAGTTTGACAGTAATTTCAAAATCCCTTTGTTAACATGTAGTTCTGTATCATGTTCTTCTGTTTCGCCTACCCAGGATGAAATGTTGTTAGACCTTACACACCTACCTGAGGAGCAGGCTGATAGTATTCGCAAGTTGTGTCAGTCGTTTTCAGAGGTTTTCTCTGATACTCTCGGTGTTACTGACCTTATACAATATAAGATTGAGGTTACGGATTCAATCCCTGTTCGGTTTCCTCCTTATAGATTATCTCCCCCTAAAATGAAGGCTTTGAAGGAAATCACAGATCAGATGTTGAAGGATGGTATAATTCGGCCCTCTAAGTCGGCGTATTCATCGCCTATTCTCCTTGTTCCGAAACGCCAAGGTGGCTTCAGGCCTGTGATTGATTACAGGGCTCTCAATCGGAAGGTGGTGTTACAATCTGTGCCCCTTCCAGACCTTCACTCTTGTTTTTCATGGTTTCGAAAGGCTAAATTCTTCACCATCTTAGACCTCAATCAGGCTTATAACCAGATACCTGTAGCGGAAGAATCTAAACATCTTACAGCGTTTGCCACTGATTGGAACCTGTACGAATACAAGCGCGTGCCTTTCGGGCTCCCCACGGGAGCAGCCGTGCTCACGAGACTGCTAGACAGGGTCTTCTCCGACATCAAATATGAGTATCTATACCATTATCTTGATGATGTCGTATTATCTGAGACCTTTGAAGAACATCTAGATCATCTGAAAAAGGTCCTGAGTCGCCTTCGTAAGGCAGGGTTAACGGTGAAGTTGTCCAAGGTTGCCTTCGCTAAGCCTTCCATGTCATTTCTATGGCATATTGTGTCGCCCGATGGTGTCGCTGTAGATTATTCTAGAACACAGGCCATCCGTGATTTCAAACCTCCCAAGGACATTAAAGGTTTTGCCCGATTCATCGGGATGGTGAATTTCTTCAGGAAATTTATTCCTAACTTCGCTCATAGAGCGGCGCCCTTGAACCTTCTTCGTAGGAAAGGCATCAAAATTGAGTGGTGGCCTTCTCAACAAGCCGCTTTTGAAGACCTGAAATTAGCTCTTTGTAATGCCCCTGTTCTTGCTATGCCGGATTTCTCGAAGAAATTCATCGTCCAAACCGACGCGTCGTCGTCGGCAGTGGCTGCTGTCCTTCAAGAGACCGAAACTAGGGAGGCGACCCATCGCCTATGCTTCTAGGACTCTTTCGGCTCAAGAAGCCAAGTATTCCATCTATGAACTTGAGGGTTTGGTTGTCTTGTTTGCGTTAGAAATGTTCCGCCTCTATCTGGAACACGTTAAGTTCGACTTGGAAACGGATAACCAAGCCTTAAGCTGGGTCTTAGCTAGCCCACGCCGCACTGGTCGCATAGCCCGCTGGGCCATCAGAATTTCTGCCTTCCAATTTGATGTTAGGCATATAATAGGAACTGGAAACGTGGTTGCTGACGGACTAAGCCGTATGTTTGCTAATGATGAACAGGTTGATAGTTCTTCACCTCCCGAGTCCATACTACCTGAGGTTAATTCCATACTAACGGAGGCTCCCATGTTGTTTAGGGATCTTGTAAAATATCAACGTGAAGATCCGACGCTGACCCCTATCATGGAAACCCTTTCTTCTGGGGAACATGTCACCCCTTATGTATTGAGAAATGGTGTTTTGTGTTGCCCGTCGGGCATGATCAAAAGATGAAAGTTGTGGTTCCAGCTGTTCTTCTACCTATGATCTTCAAGTACTACCATGAGACCCCAATAGAGGGGCATCTAGGTATCTTCAAAACTAGAGAAAAGATCCGAGAAATGTTTATTTGGAAAGTATGGACGGCGAAATTCGTGAATTAGTAAAAGCTTGTAAATCTTGTTGGCTTAGTAAACCCACCATGTCCACTAAGCTAGGCCTATTGTCTTCTCACCAAGCGTTGCGCCCCATGGAACGTCTTTACATCGACTACGTAGGACCCTTCCCCCAGTCAAAGGGAAATGCCAACAAGTTCATCCTTGTGTGTGTAGATGGCTTCACTAGATTCTCATGGTTATTTCCGACTAAGCTGGGTACCGCTGAGTCCACCAATTCTTGTTTAAATTCCATCTTCGCTTCTTTTGGTCCGTGTCAATATATTGTTTCTGACAATGCTAAATCCTTCATCTCCAATCTCTTCCGTAAATTCTGTTTTGATCTGTCCATCTCTCATGTGACTACTTCTGCTTACTATCCTCAACCATCTCTGGCTGAACGGGCCAATCGTAATCTGATGTCGGCTCTGATTGCCTATCATCACGACGATCACTCCAGGTGGGATACGTCCCTGCATTGGTTAGCTTTCGCTTTGAATTCGGCGGTTCATGAATTCCATAGGTTTACTCCAGCTTCTTTGATGTTTAAATTTGTTCCCAACACGCCGCTCTCTAACCTTTGGTCTCTTAGTGATATTCTGCCTGAGACAATAGATCCCGATAATATTAGAGGTCTTTGGAAGAAGGCTAAGGCCAATCTTAAAATTTCTCATGAAAAGGTTAGGGAAAGATATGATCGTGGACGGAGGCCCACCAATTTAAAAGTAGGAGACCAAGTTATGGTCAAAAAAATTTTCCCCGCGGGCAAGCTTGCCCCCAGATTTCATGGGCCGTGCACCGTCTTGGATTTTCTTACACCGGTCACATTGTTAGTGAGCAATCCAGCCACCGAGAGAATCATTAGGGTTCACCTCTCTCAGGTGAAACCTGTATAAATTACTTGCTCATTGGATCTTTAACATCTTGTAAGAACCCCAAAGGTTATATTTTTCTCTAAATCATAAGCCTTCTGCCCCTTATAGTTTTACATTTGGTTTTTTATCTGCCTTGTACAAATATTGTGAAACCTTCTCCGAGGGTACACTGCTGTCCTCTCCGTAGGGCTATTACCAAGCTCCCGTCTCCTGCTAAAACCACACCAGTGGCAATAAAAATAAAAATAAAATAAAAGTTTCCACACCGCTGGCCCCTCAGCCTCTCCCCCAAGACAGTACCCTAAAACATTAAGGTCCAACACAAATTCTGCAGACGAGATCTTACTGTTTCAGTGCCCCCGCAGCCGTCAGGCGCCGTACCGCTACTGAGGTGGGGTACGGGGCCACTGTACTCCAGTGAGGTCAACAAGTGTACGGCGAGCCGGAGCCTTCCTTCCGGCCAAGGCTGATGTGCGGCGCACCACCCGAAAGCTACTCGAGGACTGTAAACAAACTTCGCATCTGCGGCGTGCTTCACCACGACTACCCCTCTCATAGTAGCGGGAGAAAGGTATCTCAGGGTACTTGAGGGGTCCGGGCTACCTCGACTGAACTTTGGCAGCGGCGACAGTTCTTGCCGTCAAAATTAATCGACAGCTCATGTACTTCTTCAGCTGCATGGACCCTTTTATTCTGCAATTAATAATTGCTTCAAATCAACCTTGGGTGGACTTAGACAAATTTTACCTCCATGAATTAATGATTTGTTTCGCAATTCTACAACAACAAAGAAATTCTAAAACTGGATTTAAACTAGTCCCACCCATCAATATCAAACAAATTAAGAGACCTCCGACTACTGAAAAATTGTATTTTCACCACTAAATTCTTCTTCAACCAATCAGCAACAAACTTGGACTTTGTTTTGGAAAAAAAATTATCTTCTGCGTCACCCCTTGGAAGGAATTTTTTTTGGGGGGGAGGACTGTACCGGGCGGTACACCTCTACGCGACGCAAGTTCAAATCGTGCGCCAATTGAAATTCCTCTACTGGAGAAACCCGGAACTTTAACCACCGAACTAACTCTACTAGTTATCAGAAGATGTCACTGAATGTTTTTATTTGCTTTTGTTTTTCATTGATCAAGAAGTGTGGACATTCTCTAACAGAGGTCTCTACCAAAAGCTATGGTAATACACTCTGGCGCTATGGAATGAACTCTCTTGAAGAAATTTTGTATTCATAAGTTTTGTCTTTACTAAATTTTGTTCTGTGGTTTGTGGTTTGGTAATATTAACTCTTTCTTTCCGCCTGTTTTGAATTTAGCCAATCGGTAATTTCTGTAATTAATTTACAACCAATCATAGCTTTCTTCTTCAAATTTCCATGTGTAATTCATAGTCTTCCAATAAAAATTGAGGGGGTGTGTCTACTCATTCTTGAAAGGTCTCGAATTTTTCACGAGGGTATAAAAACTGCTGGTTTTCTTGTCTTGGGGCCACTAGTATAACATCTAACTCAGTGTGTGAATATGTAGCAGGGGGCGAAAAGCGCCTCGTTCTTCAGACAGCAGTACTTCTATAAGGTAATGGCCTCTTAACATCTTTATTTCTTGCTAGCTCAGCAGTCTAACTCTCGGGGAGGGTTCGAAACCTTTAATATGTAACCTATTAAACATGTAAACCCTCTTCCTGGTAAACTTCACTTTTCTTGAACTTTAATGCGGGGATAGAAAGTGCTTCACCTTCTCGAGCTCCCCTTCATTTTGAAATTGAGGTGACTACGTTTTCATAACCGTTTCTTCTTTTCCTTAATGTATTAAAGTTTTTTCATACAAGTCACCTCCCTAGCTTGGGATTAGCCCCTGTGTATCAGCCTAGAGCCACTTAGGTTTTAAAATGTAGATTTAGGAGTGCAAATTCACGCCTCCATCCTTTTCTTTTGGGCCATTTAAATTAACTTGGTTTTTTCACACTAAGGCCCAGTAGATTGGGTACGAGATACCCCTGTTTATTTATAAGCATGCCTTAACGGCAGTCAAGTGTAAAGTTTGTTTATGGCCTTCTGATAGGCTTGAACTATCGAGAGCGGGTCAGCTCTTTATGGTGTTGTGATAAAAGTGCCTTAGAGAGGCTTGAAATGTAAGGTTGGGAGCTAATGCTCCATGTATTAAGGGTTTTCTGCCCTTTGGTGTTTTGTGATTGTGATGTGAGAGCTCAAGGATTAATGAATTTGGGCCCGTAGCCCAGAATTTATAAAGACCACTTAACAGGTGCTTTCTTGTAAAGCGGCATTGTACCTGATTTTCCTTGTTATTTCCGCCTAGTGGAAACTGCTTAAATTTTTATCTTGGTTGTGTACCTGATTGAACTTCTTGTAATTTGTTGTACGCTCAAAATTCTATGTCACCATTGTTAAGTTTTGAAAATATAACCTTGTTGAAATTTTAATTTATCTTTCGAACTTGTAGTTAGACCCATTCCAGCCCGCACCTTCTTTCACCTCTGACTTCCACGGATAACTCCGTAACAATTATTATTATTATTATTATTATTATTATTGTTGTTGTTGTTGTTACGGACTTTCCGTGGTTCACAGAGGAATAAGAAGCACCTGAGTTGAATGGCAGGACAAGGGATTTCTTAGAGCAAGTTTTAGCATAACAGATTTGGAAAATTTCTTTTTTTTCTTATTCTTCTTTACCTTCTTCTCTTTCTCCCTCGAACTCGGTGAGGGATCCCACCTATACTACCGCAAGGGCAGTGTCCTGGAGGTTTAGACTCTGGGTCCGGGGATACATCTGGGGAGGATGAGCAGTACCTCGCCCAGGCGGCCTCACCTGCTATGCTGAACAGGAGCCTTGTGGGGGATGGGAAGATTGGAAGGTATAGACAAGGAAGAAGGAAGGAAGCGGCCGTAGCCTTAAGTTAGGTACTATCCCGGCATTTTCATGGGGGAGAAGTGGGAAACAACAACTTCTAGGACGGCTGAGGTGGAAATCGAACCAACCTATACTCAGTTGACCTCCCGAGGCTGAGTGGACCCCGTTCCCGCCCTCGTAACACTTTTCAAATTTCGTGGCAGAGCCGGGAATCGAATCCGGGCCTCTGGGGATGGCAGCTAGTCACACTAACAACTACACCACAGAGACGGACTTCATTTCTTTCCTTTCTTAAGATTGAGAGATAAAAAATATGATAGAACAACAAAACCATTGAACAGGTTAATAATGAGCTCGTCTGCTCTAACAATACCTTGGACTTAGAAGTCCTGAAGTCAGGTACAAAACTTGAGATAATTACCTAGTCGTTAAATTACATAGAGAATATTCCTCCTGACAGGTACAATATTTTGAAGGAACAGGATTTTCTCCGAGCAGGTACACTTCACAGGAGTTTGAGCTCCAAAATACAAGAGTCTAGCCCCTAAGAGGCGATCAGTTTCTTATGCCACACTTAAAATTACACTAGGCAACCCATCGGGTTACGACCACTTCAAAAATAGCATACACGGTTGCCCGATGTTGGGCTTATCCCTTGCTCAGCAATAATAGTAGTCACTGTTCCCGAAGGGAACGAAAACGGACAAACAGTTACCCTACGAATAGTACAGAATAAACAGGGGCATAACTACCCATACTACATGGCCTGAAAAGTAAGAAAGGAAACGTTGCACAAAACTGCCATCAACACAAGACAAGGAGGCGAGACACCAGCACTCCTCATAGAAATTTTTAGAAACCTAAGTGGGCTTAAGACCCAGGTCTTACAGAGGCTAATTCCATACTAAGAAGGGTGACTAAAGGGGAACATTTGAAACCGAAACAAGGTTTCAAAAATTTAAAGGTTGAAAACCTTAGTCACCGAATTGAAAGGTGAATGGGAGATGGCAGAGGTTCACCACTCCCGTTCCCTTACATTACACATTTCCCAGTAGGAAACAGAACTAGAGTCCTCAGACTTCGCCGAAAATACTACATTTAATCCACAAAATTTCATAATTACATTAACAGAAAACGGCTTAAACCTTCCCCTCAATTACCGGCACCCGCATGTGCTATCACATGTTTTTAAGTCCTGCCATTACCTTCTATCGCTGGATCGTCTTCAAGCAGGCCGCGCCCCTGCCTCCCTAGGCCTCCGTCAAGTCGCACTACCAAGCACTGGAGCAATTCAAACAAGACGGCCTTTATGTGCCCAGTTTTTATAGTTCCGGTAGTGATAGCTTCCAGATTAAATTGAACTACCCTTTGCTGATAGGCTGAATTCCCATACACACCCCCGGAATTGATTGGCTAGAGAACATATTTACACGTATCTAATAGGAAAAATATAATAGAGGAGGAACCAGCAGAAGTGTTGTCAACTTCGGTACATTAAAAAAAAATCCCCCACCACATAGCCTAGAATTCCAGCTCACAATCAGGTAATTTCTTGACAGTTGTGAATTTATTTTCACATTTAAAACAGAAGGATATAATTGAAAGAAGTCTTCATACGCTGAAATTAAACGAATATCTGTATTGTTCATTCGCAATGCCGCATATCGTCTAGATGAGAGGTTCTGTAGCTACTATGTGATTGTACCCCTCACTCATGGCTAAAAGTTCAATGTACCCCCACAAAAAATCCCTAAATGATAGGTTTAAGAATATGAATTCCTAGCTAAATATTGAGGCATTTTAAATTGGTTATAAACCATCATTTTAAATACATATCGTAAATAAATGCCTTTGCTGGCAGGACGTAGTTTTTACAGTGTACTATGTCTTCTGGTATGGGCTAGAGCAATATTGTTACTTTCATTGATCTGTCTCAGCTTTATCCTTGGCTTTGACAAGATGAAAGTGACTGAGGTATAAGTGATGCTAATAATGCCATTCCTTATGCAGCCAGTCCCTATTATGAATAGTGTCAAAATGTTGCTCATAGGGTCAGTTGGTGCATGCATTTCAGTGTGGGCGTGGCAGACTGATATGTAATAGCAACGTCTGGCTCGGTGAGGAAAGCAACGGGAAACTACCTCACTCCTCATTTCCCTAGTACACCTCTTCAGTGATGCCTAGGTCATTTATGACAGCTGATGGCGGAGCTGTTGAGGACCAACCAGCCTTCGGGCTGAGGACTAAACATACATACACATCGTAAATAAAACGAGACTGAAATTAAATATTTTTATAACACATTACAAGAATTTTAGGAATTTGTGTCGGTAACAAGTATAATATAATGATACTGAAGTAACACAGGATACATTGTCTGAATGAAAGTTTTACAGAACGCTAAATTTTAGCCTCAGTATCAAATTAATAAAGATAAAAATATTCGATCTTAATTTTGGAATTCAGACATTGCGACCATCAAAATTGTCAATGGGATGGATGTACCTGCATGGCGTGACAGAGTTTTCTGATGTGTCTTAGTCCACATTAAACTTTTAAGGGAAACGTGGCTCCATAGACATACCGTGTGATTCAGTCGCCCCTCCCAATGTAGTTTTGTGCAACCCGCAAGATTAATTCCGTTCTGAAAACATCTGCCCTGCCGGTATGCTGAGACAACACAACCAGATATTTACCGCCTCACCATGAGAGGACGCCGTAATATTATACCCGTACTAAACGCTGGAAGGCATGCGTGTGCCTTCTACATCATATGAATTTGACACCCAGGCGCGGCAGAGAGAGCTTTCGTGTGAGGTGGGAGGTTTGAGCCCGGACCGAAGATTCCATACTTTTGAAATATTTGTTTAATACGTACCGCACGTAATGCAAGTTCAATACCCGCTTTCATGCAAATTGTGCACGAATTAATGTTTTTGTGGTCCTCAGAAGGGCCGATTAGTTAGCAGGCCGGACAAATACGGGCCGGAAATAATAGTAACACAACTGCCCTGAAAATGTTTTATCGCATCAAATGCTCGATGTGATGACCGTTTTGATTTTATATGCATATTCCAGCCCGGTGTCCAAGAGATCGTCTTGCGCGCTGAAGCATTCCAGGTGTAATTGCTCGGCAGGCGTCCGTGACGGGTTGTTGGAGCCGGTCTGGACGGCCCCGGGTTCGATTCCCGGCCGAGTCGAGTGGGACAGATGCACTGTGCACAGAACCTGTGCGCCTCGGTTTGCACGTGTGAGATTTTGGGCACTAGAGAGGCCATGATGTACATGTATTTATTGTGACGTTGTTTGACATTTTACGAACTACTCGTATTTTGTAGTATTAGAGTTATTGCTATGTGTTTAAGTTTTAGATTACTTTTTCCTTGTGGAAACCCACATTGTCTGAGAAGTTGCTCCGGAGAGGACTAGTGCGGATCTTTTTCTCGTAGACGGCCTATTAGGTGACCTGCACGTCTGAAGATTAGGCCCTACCTAGGATGACTTTTAATGCTGAATAGGCCACACACACCCAGCCTCCGACCCATTAGAATTAATCAGTTAAGGTTAAAATCCCCGGCACGGCCGGGAATCGAACCCGGGACCCTCTGAACCGAAGGCCAGTACGTTGACCATTCAGCCAACGAGTCAGCAAAACAGATTCTAAAATAACATTTAAAATAATGGGATGAGTGGAATAAAACTGAAAATTGAAGTCCGAATGGAAAGACTCACAGCATTACGTTTTATGGAAGGTACAGTTCAATAATTCATCCCATATTTTAGTCGGGAAGCGTAAGGAAGGAGATACAGAAGTCACCAGCACATAATTATGAGAGTATATTAAACTCTGAAAGAAAATGTTTACGCAGTTTGGGGTTTTTTTTTTTTTTTTTTTTTTTTTTTTTTTTTTTTTTTTTTTTTTTGCGTCTCGTTGACACAGATAGGTCTTATGGCGACGATGGGACAGGTAAGGTCTGGAAGTGTGAAGGAAGCGGCCGTGGCCTTATTTAAGGTACAGCTCCAGCATTTGCCTGGTGTGAAAATGGGAAACCACGGATAACAATCTTCAGGGCTGCCGACAGTGGGGCAACCCACTATCTCCCGAATACTGGCAAGCACAATTTTACCATCTGGTAATCAGTTCGGAAACACTTTTGCAAGCATGACTGTAATCGAACCACGATAGTTGGTTCCTTGAGGTTACGTGGATTTACACTCGATCGATTCTCTCAGTGGAGAGATGTTACTGTCAAAGCAACAGGTTCCAATCAATTGATAATACCTTTGGAACGGAGGATTCGGAAACCCGAACATCGAATGCTCATAAAGTATAGTATGTGACGCCTACGAAGCCGCAATTATATACCATAAAGAAAAATACGTAGCATCTATAGAAGTAATGGGCCTTTCAAGAACATCCAGATTTCAACAATTTCTAAGCTTTCAGACTGGATGACAAATTTATGAACATGGTGGCCTTTGAGGCTGTAAAGTGTTCATCTGCACTTCTGAGGATTAATTTGTATAACAGTTAGGATGATGACACACGGAGCGGTTTTTGCCGACTGTGACAAAACACACGAGCGAATCCGACGTTAGATGAGGCAAGACAAAGTACAATTTTCAGACCACAATACAGAAAAAAAACATGGCTGCCGTACCGCGCTACAACTGACATAGCGAAAATTAACCTAATAATTTCGTAACGGTTCAAATCCCGTTACAAGATGATATCTGTATTTTTATTATTTTATTATTTTATCTGTGTTATTATTATTATTACTATTATTATTTTATCTATGAGATTACTATTATTATCTAGGTCATCGGCCCCTAATGGTACGAAATGAGACAAAATGTAATGAAAAAATTAAAAGTCCAAAATCCTCCATTGACCAGAATTCAAAACGTGAGGACGAAGAATGAATGGACGGATATTAATTTAAAACAATCAGTGAATCCGGCCCGCAATGTCTCGCATTCGCAGAAACTGACGTGAAACAATAGTATTACTGATCAAGGGACTGAATCGATGATGCTTTTAGTCGACAAGGGTCCAAAATTCAAGTCATCGAGCCCTCATAATGGTACTTATCGCTAGGAAAGTAGTACCATGGTATTTGTCATATTGCGGTACTAATCAAACGTAGCGTAGACTCGTGGTATTCCAAACAGTATGGTACGATTCACAGGTATTGAAATTCGCACATGGAATACAGACCTATGGTGTTTCGCACATAGCGGCGCCATTTACAGGCAGCGCAAACCTATGGTGTTCATCACATACGTGTACTAACCACAGGGACCCGCACTATCCCTTGGCGTTCCTCCTATGTATGTTGGTGGGTATTCAGCCCGAAGGCTGGTTTGATCCTCTAAAGCTCCACCAACAGCTATCATAGATAGCCTAGGTGTCACTGAAGAGGTATACTAGGGAAGTGAGGAGTGCTTTCCTCACTGAGCCAGAAGTTGCTATTGCATATCAGTCTGCCAAACCCACTGAAAGTTCCTCATATAGTGGGTACTAATCATAGGCAAGCCAGAACCATGGTGTCGCTCCTAAAGTGGTACTAATCACACGTGTTGTAGAAGCCGGCAACGCACTCTGTTGCTACTAATCACAAACCTATTTGGAACCTAACAGTGGTACTACGCGCAAGTAAAAGCGACCCATGGTGTTCCCCACGTGGTGGTACTAACAAGCATTTCATGGTTCTAATACAATCATCCCTTGGTCGCCCCTTTTAGTCACCTCTTGCGACAGACAGGAGATACCGTGGGTGTATTTTTCGTCTGCGTCCCCTACCCACAGGGGGTTGTGTGTCTGGTCCGCGAGACCTATTTTATTTCGCTCAAGTCCGCCGGCAAGCCGGTTAGGACCCCCGTATCTGCCACCTGGGACGCGCCACGTGGGAGTATCACCTCTCCCCTTGCTACGCCAGCGTAGTAAGTTCGTGGATCTGCAGTATTGGAGGTGCGCGCATAGTTCTTGACTTTGCAAGCAGCGTGCATGTGTTTGTCCTCGCCAGCATCAGTCGCCAGTCTTAATCTCAGCTGTTAACACGGTGAAACAGTTATCATCGCAACACCGTATTTTCGAATGTAAAGGTTATTTTAAGATTTAGTTGGCACGACGGGTACGCGATGCATTTGTTCAGCAATTTCTTGGTGAAGTGCCACCTTCATGAGCACAGATTCACGTAATCTATATAAATAAAGTTGTAGGGGGTCCACTGTCTGTAACTTCGTTTGTTTAGCCTTTTTTTTCGGATATTTATCCGTTTGAGGCCAACTCAAGACCGAATCGGTGGTTTTTAATTTTCATGTCTGTTTGTCTGTTTTTCTGTTTGTTCCACCATCACGGCGAAACGGCTGGATAGATCTCAATTAAACTTCATATTTAGATTATACTCATCCCGAGGAAGGTTTCGATATGCATATCGTATTAAAATCTTTGAATAGACGAGGGGTTTATAGGAAAACCAGAACGGTTTTCCTCCATTTTCTTTTTTACTATTGATTTTCTCTAAACACCGTGGACCGTATGTGAAACGCATATTCATTGTAAACAACTTTCGTTATGTTCATAATTTACCGTACTCTTCAAATGACGGAGAAATTTACTATTTTCTACGGGTATCATGCTCTGCGTTGAGTGACCGACAGACTGACAACGAACCTACAGGTTACCATGGCAACGTCTCTGACTGCATGCCAGCAAGGAAGTAACGTATTGCAATTTTCCTCATCATGCCTTTAAATTCGTGGTTGTTCCTTGGGTAGAAGGCAAGAGAGGCGTCAATCGGGCATTCTGCGGGATATTGGTGGAATATCGTTGGCGGTTATAACCGTCCTCGAATAGCTCAAGTAATAACAATATTACTCATCTTATCTGTTTACCTAAGAATCCCTGCGCCTATTCTCCTCTGTTACCGCTCTCTGATATCCATAACTCATACCAGCATAATTTATTGAGGGGCATTTGATTTTCCAATTCATTCACTTGGTATTTACATATTTGTCGTCATCCGGCTATCCTCAGTTGTAAACCATTTTCTATTAATGTCAGCTTTCTTAGATTATATTATTTTGCTCGCTTAATTACTCCGTATGTATGCGAGTGCTAATCGCGAAAGCTGAACACTCTTTTCTTTGAGGAAATATTCTAAGCTATGCAAACGTATAACTTTTTCCCCTGAAAATATCGAAATATAGATGCAATTTCAACGACGGTGTAGACCTTAATTTCGGGATAATTGGTGGCTAATCGGTAAGTCATATCACAAATCAGAAACCACAGTCGCCTTTCATTTTCGAAAGATCTACAACTTTGGTCCTATGACTTTTGTCGTATTTCTATCCCTTATACGTTAAACAGAGCTGTATTTCTCGACTTCAAGGTAATTTTGTACTTATACACGTATATCTTAACATTTGGCACACTTATAGGAAAGATAGACATTCGGCTCACACATTAACATGACCCCATGCGATAGCCAAATTTTATGATTCTACCTGTCACATCGGTATCAAAAATATTAAGTAGTATGTGAGAACTGTACAAAATTTCACACCGTTCAATGACTAACTCAATCAAACTATAAATGTAGGAGATACGAGAATACGTCATGGGACCAGCCATGTAAAACACTGAACGAGGCGTCTGATGGTGAAGTCTGTTTGTAGATATGTCGTACAGTTTCAAAGCAGTAACTGTCGAAATAAAGGTCTGCACTACTAGACGTGTCCATGCTTATCTATATGAATAAAGTTGTAGGGGAACCGCTGTCTGTAATTTCATTTATTCTGCCAATTTTTCAGATATTTATCAGTTTTAGGTCAACTCAATACCGAATCGGTGGTTTTCAATTTTCGTGTCTGTTTGTCCGTTTGTTTCACCATCACAGCAAAACGGCTGGATAGATTTCAACCAAACGTCATATTTAGTGTATACTTATCCCGGCGACGGTTTTGATATGCATATCCTATCAAAATCTTTGAATAGACGGGGGTTTATAGGAAAACGAGAACGGTTTTCCTCCATTTTCTCTTATACTATTGATTTTCTCTAAACTCCGTGAACTGTATGTGAAACGCCCCTTCATTATAAACAACGTTTGTCATGTTCAACATTTACCGTACTCTTCAAATGACGGAGAAATTTACTATTTTCTGCCGATACCATGCTCTGCATTGAGTGACCGACAGACCGAAAACGAACCTACAGGTTACCATGGCAACGTCTCTGACTGCATGCCAGCAGGGAAGTAACGTATTGCCATTTTCCTCATCATGCCTTTAAATCCGTGGTTGTTCCTTGAGTAGGAAGCAAGAGAGGGGTCAATCGGACATTCTGCGGGATATTGGCGGAATATCGTTGGAGGATATAACCGTCCTCGAATAGCTTAAGTAATAACACCATTAGTCATCTTATCTTTATACCTGCGCCTAAATTTCTCCTCTCTTACATCTTTTCTTTTATCCATAACTCATACCAGCATAATTTATTGAGGGGCATTTGATTTTCCAATACATTCACTCAGAATTTACATATTTGTACTCATCCCGCTGTCCTCAGTTATAATCCATTTTCTGTTAATTTCAACTTTCTCAACTGTATTACTTTCTTCCTTAATTACTCCGTATGTATGCGAGTGTTAATCCCGAAACCTGGATAGTCTTTTCTTGTAGGAAATACATCTTCCAGGCCATGCAAATGTATAACTTTTGGCCCCGGAAAATATCGAAATATGGATGCAATTTTAACGACGGTGCAGACCTTCCTTTCGGAATAATTGGTGGCTAAACCGTAAGTCGTATCACAAAAGATCGCGTTTCAATTTGGAGGGATCTACAACTTTGGGTCTGCGACATTTTGTCGTATCTCTATCCCTTATTCGTTAAATAGTACTGCATTTCTTGAGTTCAAGTTAATGTTGTACTTGTTACACGTGTTTATTAATGTTTGGCACACTTATAGGAAAGATGCAATCATGACATTGGGCAGGCACATTCACATGACCAGTGGCCATATGTTCGCAAAATGTTATGATTCCAGGGTCACATGAGTATCAAAAAAATTAAGTAGTATGTGAAAACTGTACCAAATTTCACCCCATTCAATGAATAACTGAATTTAACCCATAAATATAGGAGATACGGGAAAATGTCACAGGACCAACCATGTAGAACACCGATCGAGTCGTCTGATGGTGACGTCCGTTTGTAGGTGCAATTTAATATAGTCTTACTCACTGCATTTACAGTAATTTACGGAGAAATCCGTATACAATGTATACGGGTACATTTGCTGGTTGTTAATATATTTGAAACTACTGGCTCAGTACTCAATAAAAAACATGCGCGCACACGAACAGTTTTAACAGAGGAAGAGCTAGATGACATTGGTGCGAAACTTGAACCGTCACCAAATAAATCACTCATGCAATAAGCACATGTAGAGGTTTCGGTTTCTTCTTCGCACAAAGCTACAAAGCTGTTACACACCAAACCGTACAGGTGTGCACGGGCCCACTGTTTGAAACCTGCGGATGCAGCCACAAGAGTGAGATATTGTGAGTGGTATATTGCACCATTGAATGGTGGTATATTCGACCCACCAGCTTGTGTTCTTTTCGGATGAGACCTGGTTTCATCTTAATGGTCGTGTGAACAGTCATAACTCTCACTATTGGTGTGCAGAAAATCCTAATGGTGTTTATGAAGTATCTCGTTACGATAGGAAGATTGGTGTTTGGTGTGCTGTTACTGCAAGACGAATAACTGGGCCTATTTTTTCGAGGCAACAGTAAACGCAGAGAGGTACCAGAATGGCATTTAACGTCGTTCTTCCACCAGTTAACGGAATAAGAAATATCGCGTGGGTGGTTTCAACAGGATTCAGCCCCTGCTCATACAGCAGAAAATTCCATTCTTACAACCTCGTAAGTATTTGCAGACAGAGTGATCAGTGATTGTCTATTTCCCCCTCGTTCTCCAGATCTAACAGTGTGTTATTTTTTCTTGTTTGGTAAACTGAAAGAAAAATTGTATCGGACAAATCCTTACACATTGGAGGAACTGAAAAACAAATATTACGAATGAAATCAGAAACATTACAGTGGCAGAACTCACTAGCATCAGCCAGAATGTGCTCACCAGGTTCAATGCCTGTATAACCCAGGACGGAAGACACTTCCAGCATACTTTATAAGGTTTTGATTTCATAAAAATTGTTACCGTGTTTTGGTGGTAGGTAGAGGTGTAAGAAGGTGCGGGCGTGAATGGGTTTCAAACTACGGAATCAAAGTTAATGTAAAATTTAACGAGGTTATATTTTCTTTTCAATATTCAGTAATAACAAAGAACAGGTACTTAGTAGCCGAAACACAATTTGAAATGTACAATTACAGGGGTAACAGAGTTTGGGCTTCGAGCCCTGAGTTCACACTTCTTGAGCAACTAGCCCAACTTTCCGATATACAAATTTTAACAGAGGGGCAGAAGACCCCAATCAAACCCTGGAGCACTTGCTCCACATTACATAGTAAAGCCTCCTCGAGGCATACAACACTCCGTTTCCAAAAGAGCCACACGCTCTTTAATTTAAGCCTCTCCCAGGCCACACCAAACTCCACCTTCAAGTTGTCCTCAACGGACATAAACACAGGGGTAAAATACCCATTCTACTGAGGTCTATTAAATGAAAAGCAGGTTAATTAAATGACCTCTAAAACAATTTGAGAGGAGGCGAACTTGCACTCCTAATACACTTTGATTAAGACCTACTTGGCACTAGGCCGTTAATACAAGGGCTAATCCCATGCTAAAGAGGTGACTTAAGAAAAGAACAATTTGTTTTACATTAACGAAGAATAGGGTGAGAAAATAAGTTCACCTCAAGACAATGTGAGTGGGAGCTCGAGAGGGTTAGCACTCTCTATCCCAATATGTCGTGTTACAAGAGAAAAGATGAAAAGAGAAGTTACATTTTAGGAAAAGGTTACATGGTTGAACGCTTAGAACCCGCCCCGAAAGTTAAACTGCTGAGCTAGCAAAGAAATAAGTTATTAATCGGCCATTACCTTGTGTTGAACGGCTGGAGAAGAAAGAGGCGCTTCCCGCCCCCTGCTATGTACTTAACACACTGAAAGATGGAACAGAAGTGGCCGAGAGACCCAAAAATCAGCAGTTTAAATACTCTCGCGGAAGTTTCTAGGCGTTAGGGGAAAGAAAACACCCTCCCACAAACTCTTTATTGGATAGGACCCCGCAACAGATTCAAGTTGGGGGAAGATACATCTGATTGGATAGAAATTAATTGAAGAAATTCGGGATTGGATACATTCATAACAAGGGGAAGAAAGGGGTAAATA
Source organism: Anabrus simplex (assembly GCF_040414725.1). Lineage (NCBI taxonomy): Eukaryota > Metazoa > Arthropoda > Insecta > Orthoptera > Tettigoniidae > Anabrus > Anabrus simplex. The sequence goes on along the minus strand of NC_090269.1, from coordinate 114,122,790 downwards.
TTGCCAACTTAAACAATGACAGAAGGAAATTTAACAAAGAACAAACTCTTGAAATTAAATTTTCTCCAAAAAAAATAGTTCTTTGACTCCGCACTAGGTTGCACTATTGTAGATCTTCAGTAGTGTCCTCTAGAAGAGAAAGTTCACACTTCTTACTTCAAGCGAAACAAAAACACATCAAAAATGACACAGTTCAAAAACTCAAAATTTTCCACGTGGTGACATCTTTTGAGAAAGTAGAGAATTAATAGAGTAGATAAAGTTCAACCTTCCTCCAGAAGAGGAGTTTCAATTGGCGCAACTTTTAAATAAACGGTGTAGAGGTGTACCGCCCGGTACAAAAATAAAAAATTATATGTGGTTAAGTGTAACAGAGGGCCAAGAGCCCTAACTTCGCCACTTAATAAAGACACAAATAAATAAAGCAGGCCGGCCGCACGCGACGTAAGTTCGGCTGAGGCAGCTGCCATAGCGCAGAGTACACACACCGTGCATTCGGTCTTAGTTTATATGGGAGACTCTGTAATTTTACTCCTGCCTAAGGCTTGGTGAACATCGTGGGAGTTGGTTCCAGCATACCAACAATGGAACAGAACTAATATGCCTGCATGGTCATCTGATTGATTAAAGAGAGAATACACGAAAGGTTTCATTCATACTGTGAAGTTCCGAATATATTTACCACGTGAAAATGATATAAAGTGTGAGCTAAGCGGGAAAAGTTCTGAAATTAGTTAGTGCAAGGAATAATGGAAGTGTGATGACGTTGTGAACATCTTTAATATCAGGGATTTTGTAATCCGCAAATATTTCATTTAGAAGTGATCACACAACAGCTATTACTAAGGTTTGCTAGTAAATTGAGCGTAATAGAGCGCTAACCCCATCTACTAGAGTTTGAGGTAACTACGTTAGTGAAAACTGGAAGTGAATGTTAAAATGGGAAGGAAAAATAGTAGGCATGTTGCTGTGTTAAATCCGATGTCGATAGCTGCAATCGCTTAAGTGCGTCCAGTATCCAGTATTCGGGAGATAGTGGGTTCGAACCCCACTGTCGGCAGCCCTGAAGATGGTTTTCCGTGGTTTCCCATTTTTACACCGGGCAAATGCTGGGACTGTACCTTAATTAAGGCCACGGCCGCTTCCTTCCCACTCCTAGCCCTTTCCTGTCCCATCGTCGCCATAAGACCTATCTGTGTCGGTGCGACGTAAAGCAACTTGCGAAAAAAAATCCAATGTCAAAGCAAAGGGTACTGAGTTGGCGGAAACATCGTGACTGATCCACATTTATATCGGGACGCAGTGGTTGTATCTGCAAAAGATAGAGAGATTTTACCTTCCTTCTTCTATTGTACTCAGTACAAATTATTGCTCCTCGATTGATTTCACATCTTTATCTTGTGGCTATTCATTATAGTTTGCCATGGACTTTTATTCTAGGATTAAAGAGTTAGGATGTGAATGCGATGCCTAATACGAAGTAGCTTGAACTGATCAGAAGGGTCATCCAATTACACGCACAGTAAGCGCAACTTTTAGTGATACCTGGGCTCCGTAGTGTTGAATCGGTAAACCTCGGTTATTTTCAACATTCGTATTGGCAACCTTTGAATCACAAACTATGAACGAGTATGCATCGCCGTGAGACATCTGGTGTACACTTTACGTACTGGTACTGTTCCTGTTTACACAGCAAAGCTAAAATATAGGTTAGGATTGAACATGAGTGAGGAAAACAGGCCTCTTAATAAAATTTATGCTGTTGACGTCATGGCTGGTGAAACAGGTCACGTCGTCCTTCGTCTTCCCCCATACAAGTGTGATCTGAACGCCATTGAATTGGCATGGGAAAAAAATAAACACGAATTCAAACGACGCAATATTACGGGAGACATGCCAGCAGTTGACTTACGACGACCGACCATCGGGGCATTTCATTTTTAGTATCTGCCGAAAATTGGGAGGGGTATTGCAGAAAGGTGAAAGAACTGGAGGCACGACGGTGTCATAGAAATAGCCATGGACGAGACTGTAATTAATTGTACTGCAGATAGCAGTGATTGTGAAAGTGATTGTGGAAGTGATATTTCAGAGAATTCATGTTAAGATAATAAAGGATTAGAAACTTAATATCGATCGATCATACTATCGATTCAATTCGGATTTCCTTTCCATTCAGTTGGCAGTAGTACCGGAACCGGGAGAGCTCCCCCCTTACTCCTCACCCCCGTAAAACCACGTATCACTAAAAAGTTACGCGTACTGTAGCTTTTACATACTTATCATGTGTTCAATTGAGATTTTTTCGTGGGCTGGTTATGCATGTTTAAGATAGCTATGATATATAGATATCTGTAAAGTCGTAAATAATTCATAGGGAGTATTGAACCATAAGTAGGTTACAAATCTCACATTGGTGAAGAACTAAGGGGCATTCATCCTCATTTCCAACATAAATATTTCGTGTATGTTACAGTAATGACCTTAACTGCATATGACAGCCTGGAATTATCCAGAATTTTATGAAATCACAGTAGAAGTTAGGGTCTTCACGAGAATATCGTCCAGTAGGGATACGAAGAGTTATTAATCGGAGTATTTATGTATTTTATTGTAATTTGGGACACAATCTTTTTAATTAAACTCAACTGTGATGAGATTATATGAGGTCACTGCGAATAATGAAGAAAAGAGATAAGTTGCGACAGAAATAAATATCGTCGAAGAGAAGTCATAGTGAAAGTATTATGCCACTGTCTCCGAAAAATATGGCAAGGTAATAAAGATCGATTTGAAATATGAGTGTCATAACGACTATGGGAATTTTATTACATATGACTAATGCACGGATCTTCGATAATGATGATGATGGTGATGTTGTTGTTTGTTTAAAGGGGCTTAACAGCTAGGTCATCGGCCCCTAACGATACGAAGTACATCGAAATTAAACGGTATTTAGAACTTAAGGTTGTATCCACTGACTAAAATTTAAAAAGAATGATGAAAAATGACCATGAATCCGAAACAATCAGTGGATTTGATTCACAATGCCTTATTTTCTGGGACGATGCTTGCTGTCCAAAGGGGTCCAAAATCCAGGTCACCGGCCTCTCATAATAGTATTAATCTCTGGTAAAGCAGAACAATGATGTTTCTCTTATAGTAGTATTAATCACTGTTGTACTAATCCACATAAGGCTACTACTCACAAGCAACGCAGACCCATGGTGTCCCTCACAGAGGTACTAATCACGGATGCCGGCTAGATCCGTGGTGTTCCTCATATAGTGTACTCATCACAGGCGTGTCACACATTATGGCCCCACCCAGGTAACACAGACCCACGGTGTTCTTCATATAATGGTACTAATCCCATGGTAATCCCCCCCCCCCCCGATGATACTCTTCGCAGACCCAGTTGGAAGCAGGAGCGGCACGAGTTCCTCAGGTAGTAGTGATTATTGTTCTTAGAGGGAGCACAACCAGGCACATGTAGTAGTTTCTGGAAGTAAAGGCGATCGATGGAGTTCATCACAGATTGTGTCACGGTTCTAAATGTATCTTCCCTTGGTTGCTCCTTTTATTCGCATCGTACCACAAGCAGAGGATACTGTGGGTGTATTCTGCGTTCCCCACCCACAGGGGCTAAAAAAGAAGGATCTGATACTTCGAAGAATGAACTACCAAAGAAAGACAAAAGCCACGAAGGCCGTGAAAATTAAGGACCCCCTAGGCCCCGAATGTGAATCGGGGTCGGAAGAAACAAGAGTTGACCAAGGGAGGTCGGACAGGACAGATTAGTGGGACAAGTAAGTGGAAGCAATGCCAGGGCTTAACTAAGGTTTCCGTGGTCGCCAACCCACGCTCCTAAGTTGGGAGCCCCTGGGGCCCCATTTAGTCGCCTCTTACGACAGGCAGAGGATACCGTGGGTGTATTCTTCGTCTGCGTCCTCCACGTACACGAGGTACAGATCTTCGATAGTTACCACCAGCGAGTCTAGGTCAGTCATGAGGTGGAGATTCAGCATAGATATTAGTGGGTCCACACCACGGACGACGCAGGTGCAATCGGGTGGTGGTGGCGACGATGGTAGACGTGCCACATCTGCAGGAGGAGAAGTGGCGGTGGGTGTCATCGGCGGGTAACTGGATAGTTGTATGCGAAGAACTAGCTTGATCAGGGGTGGGACGGATGGGGAGAGAAGACGTCAGAAGGGAGGAAGGATGGCACATAACGATCGTGGCTATAGGTACATTGGAGGAGGTGTAAACAGAGGTAACTGTGGTGGTGGTGGTGGTAGTGGTTGTGGTGGTAGTAGTAGTAGTAGTAGTAGTAGTAGTAGTAGTAGTAGTAGTAGTAGTAGTAGTAGTAGTAGTGGTGGTGGTATAGGATGGGGATGAAGTCTGTAGAGTTGGTATCCATAGAGATGGCAATGTTGTAGCAGGCGTCTCAAAAGCATCGGCGAAGTACGGCGGACAAGGTTCCACTCGATTCCCTGATTGGTGGTGGTGATTATTGTTTTAAGAGGAAGTACAACTAGGCAACCATCCTGAGGGGGAGATGTACACACCGTCCTGGATCAATTGCTGTGCGGCGTCTTCTGTGGGTAGTTTTACCAGGACCCGACTTGTTGGTACAAAGTTCTCCTGGATCCGAGATACGTTTGTAACTGGGATGCAGTTAATGCGGAAGAAGTGGAGCAGATCATCTTCAAAATAGTCGAGTTCAACATCGTGGATAAGGCAGTTTGGCATGATGGGAAGGCCGACTTCCAACTTGGTGTCAGGCCGTTTTGCGTTATTGAGGTCGGCTGGGTGCAATAGTAAAGTTGTAGAGGCCCCCGGCCGAGCAAAAGGAGGCGTTGCGTAGAATTGGTGATTAATCCACTTCAAAGGTAATGCCGTGTGGATCTTGGCTAGAGAAGCGATGTCCCTCGAACAAGCTTTCTTAGCGCGAATGTAATAAATGACATGGTGTATTTACACCATGGGTAATTACAGGCTTATCAGTTGTGCGGTTAAATAATTTTCAAAACTGTATTTGAACAGTTTTTGATTTGATTTTCTTCATATAATTTTCTGGGTTGTAATCGAATAAATTATTGTAACTGTGACTTCAGTATCGATCACAGTGTATACTGTAGTTCTGTAGTTAGTGAAAAAGGAAACCAATTTTAAGTACGAATATCTAAGCGGTGAATGGTTGCGTTCGCAGTTCAGCATCTTAGCCGTTAAACCATGGAGACAGTCAAATACAACTTATTAAAACATTGTTTTTAATAATCTTACAATAATGAATAATCTCTTTGTTCGTATCTGATCTATTAGCAGAGGTGCCTCTAACTGTGCGACAAAACATGTATGTAATGCACGATTCAGCACTTCCTTATTTTAGTGTAAAATTCCGTCGGCTTCTAAATAACAGATTTGGTGACAGAGGGATAGGTAAAGGCGGACCAATTGCCTGGCCTCCACGCTCTCCGGAACTAAATCCACTGGACTTTTATTTGTGGAGACATTTGAAAGCTCTTGTGTATCGATCCCCAGTACAAGATGTTCAGAGTCTCCATGCCCGTATTATGAAAGGCTGCAAAACCATACGCAGTACTCCAGGGATACATCAGCGCATCCGAGATTCACTACGACGGCGGGTTGAAGCATGTGTCAATGCTCACGGAGGGCATATTGAATATCTCCTGCGGTGGTATGCTGCTACGATCATTCTGTTCTTGTGTGTTCCCCATGATTAATGTGGTGGGGACAATGAGGTGTAACATGGAAACAAAGCGTTTTCGGACCCATGTTCATATAATTTCTTCGTTTATGTGTAAGGAATGTGCCCTAAGATTTTTGACGTACATTTTTGTTACACCCTGTATATTGCGTTAGATCTCCTTGCTGTAATTACGCTTATATCAGTTTTCGGTTTTACGTGTCATTTGAGAGGGTCCGAATTGTTATTTTGGCAGGCAGGTCTGTATCACATTTGGGACGCCCCGGCATCAAGGTCATTGCTATCAGAACTAATCTTAAACAAGTAGAAGGGAACGCTACTTTATAGATCACATTGCAACCTACGTGTACCTTGCTGCTTGTGTCGTGAAGCCCGTCTAACATCGCCTGCGTGGAGATGTTTTGTTAATTCCCACCCAGGAGAGATCTACAGCAATCTTTGTTTTGACGTGCTTGTGAACACTGTAATCTTAGTATGCATGCAATATCTCGTGCTGATCAATACGACCATCTTCACTTTCATTCAAACTTTCTCCAACTCAGTTACATCAAATGTAATGAAAGAAAAAACTTGGTCGCGCTACACTAAATCTCATCACATCCCTCCTCGCGCATATTACAACCGTTGTCACCACATATCAAAGTTCCAAAAGTTACGCGAGGGTGTAGTCAGCACTTATACTACGCTCGCAACTTAGAGAATTTATACAGTGAGGGATGAAATACACATCTCTCGATGTATAAATTGCATGTTTTACCGCTGACTTGCAAAACGCGTGTTTTACCGATTCGCTGTCCAAGGATTTGATTTCTCTAAGTTCCATAACACTTCGGTTATTGAAAGTAACACACAAACCACTGGTAGTAAAGTGACATATGATTTATTTATTTATTTATTTATTTATTTATTTAACTTTGTGGAGTTAAATGAACAAACCCTGCATTAAATTATGATCATGAATGGCATAAAACTAATTATTCGGCAATAAGGAAGTATGGTAGCCCCAGTGATATCTCACTTTGGAGACAGCGATTTAAATTTCGGCCATTCAAGAATGATGATGATGATGATGATGATGATGATATATGCTTTGCGACCTAACTACTTCTGTACGGTTTTCTCAGATACCGTGATCCAGAAAGTTAGTCCTTCACGAGTTCTCCTATGTGCCACCAAATCTACCGACACGAGGCTGACGTATTTGAGCACCTTCAAATACCACCGGACTGAGCCGGGATCGAACCTGCCAAGTGGGGATCGGAAGGCTAGCGCCTCAACCGTCTGTGTCACTCAGTCCGGTATCACGAATCACGTCCACGTATTTGCGATCCCATGAAACACGGAAGGTACCGTGACTATGATCACGATATTAACAGCCAGGTAAAACTGCACACTTCCAGGTAAAACTACACACTTTCATGCTTGCTTGCTTGCTTGCTTCCTTTCCAGACATTAAGAAAGTACAGATCCAGTACCAGGCAATTCATTCAATACTGGGGAAAATTAAATACTTGCCATACAATATGAATATGAAACGTAAATGGGATGGTTCTGTATTTCATGACTCATAGTCGACGTTCATCTTGACAGGCCCACAGATAAGCCTACGGTACGGAACTTGAGGTGATGACTTCTGTAGATTGAAAATGTTTTAAGAAGAAGAAGAAGAAGAACATCCGGGCTGAGTGGTTCAGACGGTTGAGGCGCTGGCCTTCTGACCCCAACTTGGCAGGTTCGATCCTGGCTCAGTCCGGTGGTATATGAAGGTGCTCAAATACGTCAGCCTCTTATCGGTAGATTTACTGGCACGTTAAAGAACTCGTGTGGGACTAAATTCCGGCACCTCGGCATCTCCGAAAACCGTAAAAGTAGTTAGTGGGACGTAAAGCAAATAACTTTAAGAAAACTACTGTAATAGAGCCTCCGTGGCTCAGACGGCAGCGCGTCGGCCTTTCACCGCTGGATACCGCGGTTCAAATCCCAGTCACTCCATGTGAGATTTGTGCTGGACAAAGCGGAGGCGGGACAGGTTTTTCTCCGGGTATTGCGGTTTCTCCAGTCTTCTTTCATTCCAGCAACACTCTCCATTATTATTTCATAGCATTTATCACTCATTCATAAATCACTTTGGGAGTGGCGACCCCATCGTACTAATAGCCTATATATGCTTCATTCATTACATCCCTGACCCGGTCAAAGACTGGAAAACAGGTTGGAGGTTTTCAAACTGTAATAATAATAATAATAATAATAATAATAATAATAATAATACGTCCCACTAACTACTTTATGGTGTTTGGAGACGCAGAGGTGCCAGAATTTTATCCCGCAGGAGTTGTTTTACATGCCATTCAATCTACAGACACGAGCCTGACGTATCTGAGCACTTTGAAATACCATAGGATTGCCCGGCGGAGAATGTTTTAATATGACAATAATAATCACACTACACATGCAAGGTTAAAATGGGATCACATGAAAAATATAACTTATACGACCGACTGAGGAGCAATTATTTAGAAGAACTAATGCTGTTGCAGGTCACAAAAAATCATCCTGCCACTAAAATGGGCTCCAATTATTGACCACAGCCTGGAGCTCAGGTGTGTTTGAAGTTTAAGGACAGGTTTCTGAGCCTAATTTGTACTAACTGCAGCAACATTACGCTTTTCGTTGCATTGCGGTTTTTATTTTCTCCTTCGTCCTTCGGCCTCAGCGTTAGAAAAACATGAAAGTTTTTCAATTAAAATGATCTCTTGGTAACACTTTCGACCACATTGTTCAAATCTCACTAGGAGAGGAAACTCCATTGTATGAAATGAGGGTTCTCAAATTTGAAAATTCCGTGTTCTACAACAATTGAAGGAAAGTTAGATGTAATATGATTATTAATATTAACCTACTGACATACGATTAATTTGTTCATAAAATCACCGTTGAATGCGAATATTTCTTTACATTGCAGGTAATGCATGTTAAAACCAAATGTACCTCTATCTGTTCGTGAGACTACAGGAAATTAATTCGTGTTCGAATCCCAATAGCAGCCGTGTTTCCTTCCCCCTTTGTCTTATAAAGAGAATGGTTACGATTTCAAAATATATTATTCTGAGCCGCTTTTACAGTTTCAAGGAGAAAATGAAAAACTCCCTCACATTCCTCGCGATGACAACACATTTCGCTTACTAGCATCTAGCGGTAGTGGTACCAAGTGAAATGGCTACGGGTTTGAGTTACATAGCTGTGAGTTTATATTCGGAAGATGGCGAGTTCGAACCTCACTATCGGCAGCTGAAGATAGTTTTCCGTGGTTTTTCCATTTTCACACCGGGAAATTGTTGGGGCTATAGCTTACTTAAGGCCATGGTCACTTTCTTCCCAGTTCTAGATATGTCCTACCCCATCGTCAACATAAGACAATGGAGCTGGTGTGATGTAAAACAAACAGCAAGAATATAAAAACGTCTCATGGATTGATAACATAATCGTCATGAGTTTAGGCATACAAGAAGAGGAATAGGAAATAAATATTTAAGAAAAGCAAAGAACTTGAGTTGTTCATTTGATTACCAAAATGTAGTGAACACTAAACGAATAAATTTCTACTATATTATATACGTACGTCGGCATTTTCAATCGTGAAATACCAGCGTTTCGCCCCAGTGTGACACTGAGCTCATGCGTTGAATTGTCGCAATTCTCCAAGAGGCTGGTGACAGTTGGGCCGATAATTTGATTTTTTAAAACTATAAATAGGCTAATGGTAATTCTAAATTCCCATGGAGGGAATTAGATATTTTTCCACCAATAGAGCATATCAAAAATCAGATTTAAAAAAATAGATGTATGGCTTTTCAGGCGTCTGCTCTATTAACCAGCATTTCGTCTTAGGTCTGACACTAGACTCGTCAGAGTGGGATGTGTCAGACCCTACCCACTTATGCTGGGGTGTATGCAGGTGAACTTATCAGAAGCCTCTTATGTGGCACAGTCTGATAACTGCATACGGGAGATAAAATTCCCGGCCTGAAAAGCCATACATCTAATTTTTTTAAAATCTGATTTTTGATATGCTCTATTGGTGGAAAAATATCTCATTCCCTCCATGGGAATTTAGAATTACCATTTGGAATTGCTAGGCGGGCATTAATTCCATTGTGGAGTTTTATCTCCCGTATGCAGTTATCAGACTGTGCCACATAAGAGGCTTCTGATAAGTTCACCTGCATACACCCCAGCATAAGTGGGTAGGGTCTGACACATCCCACTCTGACGAGTCTAGTGTCAGACCTAAGACGAAATGCTGGTTAATAGAGCAAACGCCTGAAAAGCCATACATCTAATTTTTAAAAATCTGATTTTTGTTATGTTCTATTGGTGGAAAAATATCTAATTCCCTCCATGGGAATTTAGAATTACCATTTGGAATTGCTAGGCGGGCATTAATTCAATTGTGGAGTTTTATCTCCCGTATGCAGTTATCAGACTGTGCCACATAAGAGGCTTCTGATAATTTCACCTGCATACACCCCGGCATAAGTGGGTAGGGTCTGACACATCCCACTCTGACGAGTCTAGTGTCAGACCTAAGACGAAATGCTGGTTAATAGAGCAAACGCCTGAAAAGCCATACATCTATTTTTTTTAAATCTGATTTATAAATAGGCTATGTCATATGGTTGAGAATAATCTGAAAATTTCCGTCACGTATTGTAATTAGCGATGTAATATGCTACGCGATGTTACCTAGCAACTGTAAAAGCTGTAATCTGAAGTAATGATAGATGGCTATGACTGAGAGACATATAAAAGACTATTATATCAAAGAAATCATCTCATAATCCATAATTTATTTATTTACTTATACTTTACATGCACACATCTCCTTCGATTTATACTTTATCTTGACTTTTTATATTGATTCTGTTTTATAAATTATTTGCTGTTTTTCATAATGTTACTTAACTTGTACCATAAGCTAAATAAATAAATAAGGTAAGGTAAGGGTGTATTCTGCCCGAAGACAGGTCCGAACCTCGGCAGAGGTGTGCCTGAGCCGGAATTTACGTACGGTAGGGTGGCCAGTTCCTTTCCGCTCCTCCATTCCCTTACCCCCAACAACAGCGCGTGACAACCCATCCAAATCTTGGCCACGCCCAATGTTGCTTGACTTTGGAGATCTCTCGGGATCCGATGTTTCAACACGGCTACGGCCGCTTGAAAATAAATAAATAAATAAATAAATAAATAAATAAATAAATAAATAAATAAATAAATAAATAAATAAATAAATAAATAAATAAATAAATAAAAATAATAAATAAATAAATAAGTAACACTACAGCGAGAATCAAATTCGGAGGGCAACTGCCCAGGGCTTTGAGATCAGAACAGGCGTTAGACAAGGGGGATGGCCTATCTCCAATCCTCTCTAACTGCCTACTCGAAAAAGTCATACGTGAGTAGACGAAAATGCTAAAGGATGACTTTGGATCGAGAATAGGCTACAAGAAAGACAAGTTAACAGCCAACAGTTCAGCCTTCGCAGACGACTTTACACTCCTGGCATCCAGTGTGGGAGAAGCTATCCATCAACTATCCTCTCTGGACAACATAGCAGCTAAAGTGGTGTTGAAGATCTCCATCAACAAAAACACACTTTATCACCAATATCAGACTACCTCCTTCAAATACCTAGGAGAATGGATAAACCTAAACATAAATGAAAATCAGGCCATGAACCGCAGATGCATCAAATTGGAAAGCGCCTAGCACCTATGTAAGAGTATGTACAAACCCAAATCTCTCTCCCTTAACCTCAAAATCAGATATTACAGTACTCTAGTGAGACCGCCAGTACTATACGCCTCAGAATGCCTAAACATGGTAAGAAAAGGTAAACTCAGGAAACTGGAGGAACTATTAAAGAAGAAGGCAAGTACAGGATCAGGCACAACAATGAACTGTACGAACGATTAGACAGCATTACAACATCTATGAGAAAGAGGAGATTGTACTTCTATGGTCATGTCATGAGAATGGACAACCAGAGACTCACCTCCAGGATCATCCACATCATCACTAGCGAGAAAGCGACTAATGCCAAGTGGGCAAGACTTGTCAGAACAGATCTTGAACAATTGGACATTGCTTCAAGTGAAATCTATGACGGGAATAGGTACAGAACGTTGATCAGAACATCAAACTCTCTTCAGTCACTAACAGAAAAAAAAACAGTGCGTCCGGGAGGTGGGGTGAAATAGACTCAGGAGCGGAATGACGTTCATAATACAAGAATGAAGGAACGAACACTGGTCTGAAAAGAAAGCCGCTAGAGATAAGAACCACGTGGTCCATAGCACGCCAAAGGGAAATAAATAAATAAATAAAATGTGATAATACTGTAGATATCTGGTTATTTCATTCGTGGAAGTATCAGCCAACGGCCGTGGCCATGTTGAAACAACGGATCCCGTGAGCTCCGAAGTTAAGCAACATTCGGCGTGGTCAAGATTTGGATGGGTTGCCACGCGCTGTTTGCGGGGGGGGGGGGGGAAAGAATAGAGGAGTGGAAAGGAACCGGCCACCCTACCGTACGTAACCTCTGGTTCAGGCACACCTCTGCGGAGGTTCGGATCTGCCTTCGGGCTGAATACACCCTTTTGATAGTATTACACGCCCTGACTCAGTTTTTCCTTTTAATACAATGGATCCTACACTTGCCTGCTCCGAATTCCGTATAGATGTCTCTCGAAACTATTCCTTATAAAAAATAAATTAATATCAACGTGAGTTTCATTTAATGAACGACATATTTATGACATTTGATTTTCCCAAAGGAAAATTTGATATTTGGTCCGCCTCTGTGGTGTAGTGGTTAGCGTGATTAGCTGCCAACCCCGGAGTCCCGGGTTCGATTCCCGACTCAGCCACGAAATTAGAAAAGTGGTACGAGGGCTGGAACGGGGTCCACTCAGCCTCCGAGGTCAACTGAGTAGAGGTGGGTTCGATTCCCACCTCAGCCATCCTGGATGTGGTTTTCAGTGGTTTCCCACTTCTCCTCCAGGCAAATGCCGGGATGGTACCTAACTTAAGGCCACGGCCGTTTCCTTCCCTCTTCCTTGCCTGTCCCATCAAATCTTTCCATCCCTCCACAAGACCCCTGTTCAGCATAGCAGGTGAGGCCGCCTGAGCGAGGTACTGGTCATTCTCCCCAGTTGTATCCCCCGACTCAAAGTCTGAAGCTCCAGGACACTGCCCTTGAGGTGGTAGAGGTTGAATCCCTCGCTGAGTCTGAGGGAAAAACTGACCGTGGAGGGTAAACATATTAAGAAGAGAAGAAGAAGAAGAAGAAAATTTGAATTTTTTTAAAGTTTTATCCCGTATCCTGAAGGGGTAAAGCGGGCCACTTAGAGGGTGGAAAAAACACACACATTCTCTCTCTCTCTCTCTCTCTCTCTCTCTCTCTCTCTCTCTCTCTCTCTCTCTCTCTCTCTCTCTCCAGGAAATGTGGTGATTTGAGGTGCAATGATGGGTGGAAAGGAATCGGCTGTGGCCTACAAAAGGAAAGTTCGCGGTATTTGCCTGAAGAAAGTTCTCCCTGTGGGTGGGGGCGGTAGAATAACACCCACGGTATCCCCTGCCTGTCGCAAGAGGCGACAAAAAAGGAGCCCTAGGGGCTTTGAACTTTGGAGCGTGGGTTGGTGACCACGGGGTCCTCAGCTGAGTCCTGGCATTGCTTCCACTTACTCATGCCAGACTCCTCACTTTAATCTACCTTTCCCGACCTCTCTTGGTCAACTCTTGTTCTTTTCCTATTCCGACGGTGTTAGAGCAGTCGAGGTCTAGGGAGTCTTTCATTTTCACGCCCTCCGTGGCCCTTGTCTTTCTTTGGCTGATACCTTCATTTTTCGGAGTGTCGGATCTCTTACATTTTCCCTATGATTAGTGTTATATAGAGGATGGTTGCTTAGTTGTACGTCCTCATAAAACGATAATCACCACCACCGCCTGAAAAGAGTGGGAAACCACAAAAAATAATTCTCAGGACAGCCGACGGAGGGGTAAGTCCGCTCGCATCCCGATCGCAGAGCGTGGCTCTCTCTCTCTCTCTCTCTCTCTCTCTCTCAAACCGCACTGGTTGGTGACTGCAAATTGGGAACACATACAGCGACAGTGCACTAGGTGAGATATTTACCTCCACCTGGGATAAATGCCTGCCTTTCTCTTTTATACCAAAGATAAAGCTCCCAGAAGGGAAACACAATTAAATTCCACCGTTTACAAATAGTATAATATTTATAATATTCGCAATCGGTGGAGTTTAATTATTTTTCCCCTTCTGGGAGCATTGTTTTAGGAATTCATTTCTAGTTTAGCTACAAAATTAGTCAAGATGTTTCCAAGCAATTTAAAGGACATTAGAAGAGAAAGAGGCGAGCAGTCGTAAAAAGGCACTGTTACACTCCTTTCTTCCTCTGCCATATAAAAGTGCGAGAAAATTTACGTCCAGTAATCCATCTCTTTAATACACATGCCAGGAGATAACCAGCGTTCTTCATGTGCGTCATTTACTCGCTCATCACATGAAATTGCCACCTAAAATTGAGAGAAAAGAGTCAGATTATTAATAGTAGGCTTGAATCAACTTTTGTGATAAAATGAAAAAAGTGTCACTCTTCTTATCATTTGTCTCTCCCATCTTAGCGCCATAATGTTCATTATATCTCCCTTAATTCAGAGAACAAATTGAAAGAGATCCCCACTTGGCTGAGCTGAGCTCCTGTATTTATGAAGCACTGAGTTTCTTTTCGTTGTGAGCGCGCTGCAGTGAGATGATAAATTACTCTGAGGGGAGGACAACACACATCCAGGACTAAAGTTTGAGTCGCGCGCTGGAGAACTGTTTTACAGAACTTGTGAGTCAAATATACAGAAACATTTACCACAGTCAAGGATGTGAAAAACTACAAGCAAACAAATTAATTAATTAATTAATTAATTAATTAATTCATTCATTCATTCATTCATTCATTCATTCATTCATTCATTCATAGACTCCGGACTTTCAAGCATTAATAGGTTAGAATGCAAAGTTACTGAAGCGAGCAGCAAGTATAGTCTACCTTCACAACGATTATGCTTTGGGGATTGCATAAAGATTAGGCGTACGGACCATCGGAATCCCTATATAAAATTTATGGTACTCTTGCTACATTATGGAAGAGCGGGTGGCCGACACTTTCTACCATCTAACCTGTTACAGCATAAAAATCAGGGCTTTATTCATAAACCATAAGAGGCCGACGTTTTGAACAAATGGACAGGGTACTGGCCTTCGGTCGGATCGAGTATTTTAACTGCGGGAATAGAACCCGGAGCCCTCAGTACCGAAGAATAAAGGTACAAGTTAGAGGTGGGAAGATGAAAGGCAGCCTAGTTTTCACAAAAACAAACACCGTCGCAGTCGTAAAATATCGAGAGCCACCAAGTGAAGTTTTTCCTTACAATGTTGTTTTACATCGCACCGACACAGATAGGTGTTACGGCGACGATGGGATAAGAAAGGGCTCGGAGTGGAAGGAAGCGACCGTGACATTAATTAAGGTACAGCCCCAGCATTTGCCTGGTGAAAATAGAAAACCAACAAGTGAAGTCATACAGGAAACATTTATGAGAGGAGCCAATTACAAGGAGGAGGAAATGAATATGAAATTTATCTTGCGTCTCGTAGTCAACGCGAGTTTCTCTCTACTTCTCTCAGAGGCTATTTCTTGGCTCTCAGATTACGTATAATATACTATGGATGATGGTCTGGTCCACTGAAAAATGCCCACCTTTTGTGTATCACCGTGGGTGTACACCAGGGCTCAGCTCTATCACCATTATTATTCATCCTCTGCTTGGATACAGCAACGGCTGACATATAGATATCGCATCCCTGGACCTTTCTTTATGCGGATGATGTGGTACTTGCCAAACAAACACGCCTTGGACTCCAAGGCCAGACACAAACTTGAAGCGACAAACTAGCTGAGAATAGTGTACGCCTGAACACCCAGAAAACTGAATACCTAGAATATGGCCGCCAAACTTGTGGGACCATAAGGATCAACAATCAAGACTTGCAGAAAACCATGCATTTTAAATACCTAGGGTCAGATGCCACTTCGAACTGATATCACTGTTGATACCCGAGCGCGGATAAATGCAGCTTGGCTCAGGTGGAGACAAGTCACCGGAGTCCTCTACGATAAAAAGGCAAAAATTTACAAGACCGTGGTACGCCCAGCAGCTATTTACGGGGCTAAATATCGTCCAATGACAAAAAGCATGAGTAGACTCTTCATACAATGGAAATGAAGATGCTTCGATGGACTGTTGGACAGACTCGATTTGACCACTTAAGAAATTCATATGTTCGACAAAGGCTTGGCGTCGCTCCAATTGTGGGGAAAGTGAGGGAAGCACGTCTCCGCTGGTACGGTCACGTTATGAGAAGAAAGCTCAGTTCCTAAAACAGCTCTCCAAGTTTTTCCGGGAGGAATACGACTACGTGGAAGGCCTTTAAAGCGGTAGACAGACAATATCATGACCGACATGCACGACATTGGTTTAAAACCTGAAGGTGTCAGCAATAGGACAAAATGGAGGAGATGAAGCAAAACAGCGGACCCCATACTTTGGGATAAACGCTAAGACAGAGAGAAGGTTTGGTCCGCCCTTAATAACATATTAAGAGGGCGGGCCTAACCATCACCCGTAGTACTGTATATTATATGAACCTAGTCATTAAGGACAGAAATTGGTCAAATTCGTCGAGTCTCAGGTTACGTAGATTCTGGACCATGATGCTATGCCTGAACTACCATGCCCTAACGGTTTTACACTTTGCGAAGAGATACGAAGGGATTTTTATGATGAAGTAGGAAAGGGGAAAGCACCAATGATACTACTTAAATGCTGAACTGTCGAGAAATTATCGAGCGCTCTCCACAGGTGTATAAGCGTTCAAGATGTGGTTTTACTGTTTGAAAATGCACGCAATGTTGAAAAGACTTGCAAAATTCCATTCGAGATAGTATCTTAAGAGCATTTTACGTCATGCAGTTTCAAATTTTGAACGAACAGAAGTTTTCTTTAAACGCCTTGTACTTGCGTCGAAATATTTTTTGAAATATATGAATAAGGTGTTGTAGATGAATCGACGCTTCAATAGTTGGTTTTCAAAATTCAAAGCCGAAAATACCATGTGGATAGTCCAAGCGTGAAGGACGACTACAAAATGATGCACATTGAGATTAACCCATAACACCCTAGAGGTTAGTAAAGGCTGTGAACATTCGGGGAAGTGAATTTAGTAAAGTATGAGATCACCTTAGATTACGGTGTTCGAGTTTCAAAATTCCCGAGAATCATGCAAAAATAGCTGAAAGTTCATTTTTCAAAAACAACAAAATTTATTCCTCCTAAAGCAACCCTCACAACATTCTGGAGAGCCTCTAAGTGAATATTTCTCAAAACACTCCTTCTGTACTAGGCTACAGTAACGTGTTATCGTTACGCTTGCAGTCAGATAAACTGTATTTGGTGTAGTGTTATAATATAATAGTAAAGAATCTGAAATATCATCTCGCGTTTTACTGTTATCTCCTTCGATATTCCGTTCCTGCCTAGAGGCACACATTGGTTATTATTACGAAACAAGTTTTATCTAGTCTGTGCTTCCGGCTTTATAATATTAAACACGCTTCGGAACTGAAAAAATCCGTAAAATATAGGCCTTCGGGTATGAAATTATATTTATCGAAGGCAATATTGCCTGGTAGTAGAGCTTCATAAATCCTCGCCCCCATCGCTATTCTACGGGGTAGAGTAGACAACAGCATGCATAAATAAGTTGCACATTTCATCGTTTGATGTGGCACAAGCCCTTTATCTTCACGGCCCTTGAATATACGTATAGTGTAAACAAGCTTCCGTACCTGCCATTTGATATGACGATCATCAACTGGTTCAACAGAAGGTTATCACAGCTATTTTCTCTCAGGAAAATTAATCCTTTACCTCTCAAACTATTTTCGGTTATTTCCTCCTACTCGTATATTTTTAGCTCACTCCAGGGTTGAACACTATTAAAATCTCAATCGTGTGAATATAGCAATCATGTTATATATACAGTACATACATACAGAGGAAATGAGTATACACTTAAGAAAATGGAAATTGCAACACCATGAATCCATTGGCCGTTTGTGTTGATTTTCAAAATATGGAACGATGCCATGTAGGTATGTAAACGATCAACGTTTCAGACCCATTTGATTGTTGCTACAGGTCTCCCCCACGTGATTGGTCACGGAGGAATCAACTCCAGTATACGGACTCTGGTGTAGCGTAGTTGACTTGTAGTCTGTGCAGTGAAGTGTTCCCCGTCAAACATGCCTCGACGACAGAGAAGAGCACGCTATCAACAACTGTCGCCGTTTGAGAGGGCTCGGATAATTGGGCTGTGTGAGGCTGGTTTATCGCTAAGGACTGTCGCTGCACGTGTTGGCCGACAGGCATCTACGGTACAACGTGTATGGCAGCAGTGGTCAAATGAAGGTACCCACACTCGTAGACCTGGCACAGGCCCAGCGCGACAGACAACTGTGAGAGAGGATCGCCGCACCTTTCGGATGGCCCGGATGGAACCCCATGCAATAGCAGCGCAAATTCGAGCAGCTGTGGCACCCCACGTTACACAACAAACAGTTGGTAATCGCCTGCGTGCAGCTGGCTTACGAGCCCGTGTTCTTGCAGAAGGTCTTCCATTGACCCCACAACAGCGACGTGTAAGGCTGGCCTGGTGTCGAGAAAGATCGACGTGGGTCGACGAATGGCATAGGGTCTTCTTTAGTGAGGAATCGAGGTTCTGTCTTGCCCGCAGTGATCGCCGGAATCGTGTGCGCCGACGTACCGGGGAGAGGGGCCACCCAGATCTTATTGTCGAGAGGCACACAGGGCCAACACCAAACATTATGGTCTGGGGAGCTATAGGCTTTAATTTGAAATCACAATTAGTGTTTGTTGAGGGCACTATGACTGCTCGAGAGTACGTTGATAGGGTACTCAATCCAGTGGTTGTCCCTATGATGGCGAACATTGCTAATGGGTGCTTCAGCAGGGCAATGCCCGGGTTCACACTGCATGCATCTCCAGAGAAGTTCTCAACGACATCACAACCTTAGAATGGCCTGCCAGATCCCCGGACCTCAGTCCTATTGAGTATGTGTGGGACATGATGGATCGACAACTGACCAACCGTCCTCGGCCACCCACAACTCTGGAATAACTGACCCGTGCAGTGCAGCGATCATGGGCCACTATTCCTCAGGAAGCGATCCAGGGCCTTACTGACTCCATGCCTCGACGAATTCATCAATGTATTGCAGCTCGTGGTGAGCACATCCTGTATTGATTGTTGTCCAAACTTGCAGTCAGAGGGACCTTAAAGTGTAATCATCGAAGCACAACCGAACATTCGTCCTGCATGTTCAATTGCAGCAATGTAGCACCACTCCTTCTGGGTGTTGCCATTTCCATTTTCTTCAGTGTATTATGTAATACAAGGTTGAAAGTACCTCTACCATCAGAACGAAATCTCTAATAGATATATAGTGTGTTTTGTGTCACTTGCGCTTTTATCCCATTGACTTCATTTTAGTTTATGTTGCGTATTTTAATGCGTTATTTTAACGTCTCACGTACATTATGTACTACCAGGCAATGCCTTATTCCTTAGTTTTCCTGTATATTCTCTTATTTTAGTATAAAATAAGGCATTGCGTATTAGATCCACTGATTGTTTTAATCTCACCCTCATTTTTCTCCATCACCATTTTTTTTGAACTCTAGTCAGTGGATATGTTTTTTTTTTTAATTTTAACTTCATCTCTCATGTCGTTTATCTCGTTCCATTAGGGGCCGATGACCTTCGATGTTAGGCCCCTTTAAACAACAAGCATCATCATCATCATCATCATCATCTAATAGATATTGCAATGAACAATGCCAAGTTCCGTATCTGTAGCATTACTACAGCAATTTTCAAGAAAACGATGCTTGCCCTGCTTTGAAAATTGCAACGTCGTTGTTACTGGTACAAGCCCGCACACAAGCTAGCCAGCTGTGGTGTGTCCACCTGGCTTGTAGCCAAGCGCTTGCGTCACATGTAAAACACTTCTCGACCTATCCACCGGCCGTCCAAACGGTGTCCGGACTTTTGGGGTCACGGACACTTGCAGTCACCATAAAATCACGGATTTATGGTATATACTTGTGGTTACTCACAGAAATTCCCCAGTAGTCACAGGAGATTTGCGGTAAATGCAGCAGCTGGTGGGCCTCATTAGCTTAATCTCGCGTATCGCCACTAACCTGCCCGGGCTCCTGCTCGCTCGTTTAGAAAACATTTTTCTCTCTAACACATTATTTAGAGACTAATACTTTCAGCCATCACTGATCGCACGGCAATGGTTATATGTAGAGAAAGTGTAGAGAAAGTCAACACAGAATCGTTACCTGGGTGTGTCTGAAGGAGAAAAACAAGTCGTGTCATGTTATTGGAAACATACAATTCTGCAATTTATAAAAAAAACTATAAAACATCCCAATGTACAGTATATTGTGTCGAGGATTATATCAGATGGGTTTTTGAATAATAACGTCTTGAAGTTGACGAATAGTTGAAACACATTTAAAACCGGTTACTTTCTTACGTTTCACATGTGATAGAAAATATTAACCTCATTACAAATTCAAAATCTAACGTAAAATGAAACTTAAAATCAAGCGGGGAAAATGATGACGTCAGTGGATTTTCTGTATGCCTATTGGTTATATAATGAATAACCTCCAAACACGAGTACATATAACAATTTGATCGACGGTAAATTATATGTTTTAAAATGGTGATTCCCATCGCACATTATTCAGAATTTTAATCAAGAACGAGCGAGCAGGAGCTCAGGCAGGTTAGCGGGGATACCCTGAGATAAAGCTACTGAGACCCAGCCCCTGCTGCAGAGACCGCAAATCTCCTGTGACTGCTGGGGAATTTCTGTGTGGGGGGCACAAGTTTATCTCAGTGACCGCAAATGTCCGGTGACCGCAAATGCCCATGACCGCAAATATCCGGCAACCGTCCAAGAAGTCTACCCTTCCAATGGCTGCCTAAGCTCTTGCGAGCTACATGACACTATTCACAACGTTGCAAGATGCAATTAGATGGTTTAGGCAGTATATCAGGCTTTATTTCCAGCAAAACACTTGCATTTACGACCAGTAGACCGACATGCCGTTGTTAAGGTAAATTTTACCCTGCTCTTTGTATAGTAATTTGCCTCCGGTTCGAGTCACAAGTGCGGGAGATCACCGTAAACATTTGACAATAATTATTTCTTTCCGGCTTAATGGAGCTTTACCTAAAAAAAATATGATCCACATTTTGGTACATGTACGGTGAGAAATAATCTCACGGAGTGTAGTGGTGCTGTTACCTATAACTCTGTATAAATATGATAAATATGAATACCAGTAGATCAGTAGATCCAAAAAGGATCAAACTTTAGCTGTCTCCACCTTGCTATGTAGGCGACTTATCTGGCTTGCCTGCTTTGAGTATAGCCCATGGTCCCAGGTGTGAAATGATATGCTAGGAGTGTTCGATTCCAGATTGATAAATTTCGAATTCATTGTTGAAAGTCGAACTTTTACTAGGGAGACGTATGTTGCAATTTTTCGACGACTTTGTGATGCAGTGCAACAAAAAGGCCTCATTCGTGGTGAAGAACATATTGAGTTCTTTATCACGAAAACGCTCCAGAACACCATTCACTCCATGACATATCTGCCATTCACCATCCTCCACATTCTCCAGATCTTGCTCTAGTGGAAGACTACTATCTGTTTCTGAAAGTCAAAACCCTTCTGAAGGAGAGGAGGTCAACTTCGATCAAAGAGGTGAAGAAATGCGATGCACACTGTGCGGGAAGTGACCAAAGATGGATTGCAGGACTGATGGTGAAAAGTTTTCCTAGCAAGGGACTCGACGCGGTGTCAGGTCATATAAAGACTTTATACCATAATCATGACCACTAGGCAGGCTTTAAATGTGATTATTATGACTCATTTAAATCAATAGCCTACACTTGCATTTCTTCAGTAGGATATATATCCGGCTTCTTGGCTAAATAGTCAGTATAGTCGCCTTAGGCTAAGAGTGCCTCGGGTTCAATTTCCGTCCGGGTCGTGGATTTTAACAGCATATCGTTAATTCACACGGCTCGGGGACTGTGTATTTGTGTTCGCCTCAATACACATCTTCATCTACACACAACACATCACACTACAAAGAACCACAGACTCTTGCAGCCCATACGTGAAATTATATAGCTTGGAATGACATTTGTAGACGAATAATTTTGAGTGCTATTTTTAAAAGTAGGAAAAATCACAATATGAAGATAAAGTTGGAATTCAAGATAACAAACTGGGGAAAATATTCGTTTATAGGAAGAGCAGTTAAGGATTGGAATCATATACCAAGGGAGATATTCGATAAATTTCTAAATTAATTCAAATTGTTTAAGGAAATACTAAGTTAACAACAGATAGGAAATCTGTCATCTGGGCGATTGCCCTAATTGCAGATCAGTGGTGATTGATTGATTAATTAACTAATTGATTAATTGATTGATTTGTACTGAAATTCCATTAATATGAACAAGCTCGTTGAATAGGAAGACCATGTTATTTGAATGAATATTTTACTTATATTTTCGACGGTCAATTTAAATAACACCATGGGAATAAATGTTGGAATCCCAGTGAGGCAGTTGTTGCACGTTGGATCTATTGTTTACTCATTATTAACCTTCTAAACGCCTAAGACAGGTATAGTTTATTCAGGCGTACAGTAAAATAGAACATCGAAATTGGTGTGCAGGCAGCATAAATGGCACCAACTTGAAATGTTATAACAAAGTAGTTGAGGTCATATTATTATTATTATTATTATTATTATTATTATTATTATTATTATTATTATTATTATTATTATTATTACGAGGTTACCCGTGGAACGCAGAGGTGAAAGAAGGTGCCGGGGTGAATGGGTCTAGCTACAATGTCACGAATTGGTTTAAAACTTTAACAGAGGTTATATTTCTTTAGAATTTCAAAAATCAACAAATAACAATGTAACAGGTACAAGTACCAATGCATAAACAAGTCTAGGAAAGACAAGATTGGTGGTATAAACAGATCTTGGGCTTCAAGCCCTCTGGGCTCCTAGCTCAAATTTACAAAAGGCACAAATTTACACAAGGGCAGAAATCCCTCAATACATGCAGCGCTTGCTCCCAACACACAATATCAAGCCTCCCAGAGGCACTTTTACAATAATAGAAAAGAGCTGACGTGCTGTCAGTTTTCCAAGCCTATTTTAGGCGATATCAGAAAATTACAATCACTCGCCATCAAGGCACAACTTACAAATTCGAAACAGAGGTATCTAGTACACAACCTATTGGAACGTTGCAGAAAAGAACAGGTTAAGTAAATGGGCCGAAACACAAATTGAATGGAGGCGAGTACTTGCACTTCTAAATATGCATTCTTAAAACCTAAGGGGCACTAGGCCGATGAAACAGGTGCTATTCCCAAACTATGGAGGTGACTCGTATAAGAAGGTAATTTACCACACTACAGAATGAAAAACAGCAATAAACGTAGTCACCTCAAACCAAAATGAAGGGGAGCTCGAGAGGGTACATCACTCTCTATCCCCGATTTACAGTTAAGGATTTATGAAATTTTTACATGAGCCGAAAGGAGATTTACATTTCAGAGAAGTTGGTTACATAGTTAAAGTTTCGAACCTTTCCCTCGGGTTAAACTGCGGAGCTAGCAAAAAAGTAAGTTGTTAGATGGCCATTGCCTTGCTGAAGAACTGCTGCCTGATGAAAGAGGCGCCTCCCGCCTCCTGCTTGACACACACAGTTATATGACGATCAAATGGCCAGCAGACGTGAAAATACGCAGTATATAAACCCTCGGGCAACGTTCGAGACCTTTCACGAATAAACCAGCCACCCTCTCTCACGTTATTGGTTAAATTCAAAAGTAACGCTCAGAATCGAGGAAGAAGCCTGTGATAGGCGGAAAATTAATTACAGAAATTAGGGATTGGCTAGATTCAAAACTAGCGGAAAGAAAAGATAAATATTGCCAACCTAAAAATAAAGGAACATCAATTAGTTAAAATAACATTATGAATACAAAACTTCTTCAAATCAAAAGTTCTTTCACTTCGCACCAGGGTGCATGATCATAGTTTTTTGTAGTGACATCTGTTGAAGAAAGTCCAAACTTATTGATGAATGGCAAACAAAGCAAGTAAAAATTCACACAGTGCATGAAACTTCACAATAACAAAACCTCATCAGATTTCTGTAGTGACATCTTCTGAGTAAAGGTTTAAGTAGGTCTAATTTCAAGTTCACGGTTCCTCCAGTAGAGGAGTTCTTTTAGGCGCAAACATTTAAATGTGCTGCGTATAGGTGTACCTCCCAGTATTATTATTATTATTATTATTATTATTATTATTATTATTATTATTATTATTATTATTATTATTATTATTATTATTATTGCTATGGAGTTATCCGTGGAAGGCAGAGGTGAAAGAAGGTGCGGGCTGGAATGGGTCTAACTACAAGTCTTAAAGATGAAATTAAAATTTAAATAAAGGTTCTATTTTCAACAGATAACAACATTTAACAATTTTCACTAGGTGAAATAACAAAGGAAAATCAGGTACAATGCAACTTTACAAACGAAAGCACAAGTTAAGAGGATATTACAAATTCTGGGCTACGAGCCCCAAAGTCTGAGCTCTCAGCTCACAACCACAAATTACCAAAGGGAAGAAAACCCCTCATTACATGGAGCACTTGCTCCCAACTTCGCATCTCAAGCCTCTCTAAGGCACTTTTACCACAACACCATAAGGAGCTGACCCGATCTCGATCTTTCGAGCCTATAAAGGCAATAACAGACTATTACACTAAACTGCCATCAAGGCATAACTTATAAAGAAACAGGGGTATCTCGTACCCGATCTACTGGGCCTTAGTGGGCAAATACAAGGTTAATTTTAAACGACCCAAAACGCAAAAGGGATGGAGGCGTGAATTAGCACTCCTAAAAACACATATTTAAAACCTAAGTGGCCCTAGGCCGATTACACAGGGGCTAATCCCAAGCTAGGGAGGTGACTCGTATGAGAAAACTTTAATGCATTAAGGAAGAGAAGACGCGGTTATGAGTCACCTCAACTTCAAAATGAAGGGGAGCTCGAGAGGGTAAGTCACACTCTATCCCCGCTTTACAGTAGAAGAAATTTGTAGTTTTTATATAGTGTGAAAATGGATTTACAATTTAAAGAGATAGGTTACATATTAAAGGTTTCGAACCTTCCTCGCGAGTTAAACTGCTGAGCTAGCAAAGACAAAAGAAATATGTTAATCGGCCATTACATTGTTGAAGAGCTGCTGCCCGAAGAAAGAGGCGCTACCCGCCTCCTGCTATGCTTCTATACACTTAGCAAGATGTTGTTGAAGTGGCGCGGAGACAAGAAAATTAGCAGTTTTTATACACTCGCGGAAAATTCTAGACCTTTCATGAATGATTAAGACCCGCCCACAAACGTTTATTGGTTAACAGCGAAGGATACACGCAAATCGATGAAGAAACACCTAATTGGTGGGATTGGTTAAACTCAAAACAGGTGGAAAGGAAGCTTAATATTGCCAACCCTCAAATGAAAGAACAAAATTTTGTAAAGACAAAACTTATGAATACAAAATTTCTCCAAGAAAGTTCATTCCTTCGCACCAGAGTGCATAATCATAGTTTTTAGTAGAGACATCTGTTAGAGAATGTCCGCACTTCTTGATCAACAAAAGCAAATCAAAAACACCCAGAGTTATCTTCTGATAAACAGTTGAGTTGATTCCGTTGTTACAGTTCAGGGTTTCTCCTGTAGAGGAGTTTCAATTGGCGCAAGATTTGAACTTGCGTCGTAGAGGTGTACCGCCCGGTACAATTTTTATTATTATTGTACCTGGTGGTACACCTCAACGTCCCTAATTCAAACTTTGCGCCAGTTGAAACTCCCCTACTGGAGGAAGCCTGAACTTTATCTACTGTGTTAATTTTCAAGTTTCTCAGAAAATGTCACTACTTGGAAATTTTGAAGTTTCTGAACTGGGTCGTTTTCGATGTATTTTTGTTTTGCCTGTAGTAAGAAGTGTGGACATTCTCTTCCAGATGGCACTACTGAAAAACTACAATTGTGCACCCTAGCGCGAAGTGAAAGAACTATGTTTTTGGAGAAATTTTGAATTCATAAGTTTGTTCTTTGTTAAATTTCTTTCAGTCATTGTTTAAATTGGCAATATTAACCCTTTCTTTCCCCTTGTTTTGAATTTACCAATCCCGAATTCTCGAATTTATTTTCCACCAATAATGTGTTTCTTCTTCATCTTGTGTAGGGGTTTTCTTGGTTAGCCAATAAAATTCTTGTGGGAGGGTGTTCTCATTCTTAAAACGCCTCGAACTTTCCGCGAGACTATATAAACTGCTGATTTTCGGGTCTCCGGGCCACTTCAGTAACAGCTATCAGTGTGTAAAGTACGTAGCAGGGGGCGGGAAGCGCCTCTTTCTTCGGGCAGCAGTTCAACCACAAGGTAATGGCCTTTTAATAACTTCTTTTCTTGCTAGCTCAGCAGTTTAACTCTCGGGGCAGGTCCGAAACCTTTTCCATGTAACTTTCCTTTAAAATGTAAAGACACTCGGTATCAATTCTTTCTGTTTAAACTACAAATTGGGATAGAGAGTGCTTAACCCTCTCGAGCTCCCACTCATATTGCTTCTAGGTGAACTTATTTTCTCAACCGTTTCTTCTAGCGTAATGTAAATTGTCTTCTCATATAAGTCACCTCTTTAGTATGGGATTAGCCCTTGCATTAACGGCCTAGTGCCAAGTAGGTTTTAAACAAAATGTATTAGGAGTGCAGCTTCGCCTCCTCTCAAATTGGTGTTGTCGAGGCCATGTAATATTTCTGTTTCTTCACTTAATAGGCCTCAGTAGGTTGGGTATCTTTTTACCCCTGTGTCTGTGTCCTTGGAGGACAACTTTAAAGTCGAGTTTGGTGTGGCCTTTGATAGGCTTAAAGTTGAGAGCGGATTGCGCTTTTGAAATTGATTTGGGGTGCCTCGAGGAGGCTTTATTTTGTAATTGGGAGCAAGTGCTCCTGAACATAATTGGGGTCTTCTGCCCCTTTGTCGAATCTTGTTTTTGGGTAAAGTTGGACTAATTGCTCAAGAATTGTGAGTCCGGGGCTCGAAGCCCAAATCCTGTGAATACTGTAATTGTACATTTGTTGCCTTGCTACTGTGTACCTGCCATTCTTGTTATTTCTTGATTTTGCTAAGAAAATATAACCTTGTTAAATTTTATCTTAACTTTAATTTCGTATTCTTTTCACCCCCGCACCTTCTTTCACCTCTGCTGTTCCACAGATACCTCGGAACAAGTGGTATCAGAGCGTGGTTGAATGGGTCTCAATTTAGTCCCTTTTGACGGCTAAACATTGCTTTGATTAGAACTCTAACTATTTTCTCAGTTGCTGGAATTTTTGATTTTCCCTTTTTCAAAATTGTTCTGTCACCATGTCCGGCCCTCGCGAGGTTCTTCATCCTTTCTATTTGCGTAAAGAGGAATTAATTTACGAACTATCTCTCAGAAATGTTCAATCTGGAGGCACGGTTGCAGTCGACTCCAACAAACTAAAAGATTCCCTTGATTTGCCTATTACCATCCCGACTTTGGGAGAGAAAGAGATTGACGATGCTCTCTCCACGATCAATAACAATACTACTGAGCTAGCATCTGTAGTTAGTTTTTTGAAGTAAGTGATCCATCTCCTAATCAACTCAAAAGAGTACAGGCTAGGTTGTACCACTTTTATAATAGGGTATGTGATCTATTGTCCCTGAAGTTAAATGACGTTCAGGGTAAGGAAGCTAGCGTCCTTGCCGAAAACTTGTCCCAAATGTCTAGTAAGGTTAGTCAGTTGTTATCTGGATCTGCCATCCCTAAGGTAGACCAACCTATGGTAGTAAATACTGTTAGTGGGGAGGACTCCTCGAAAGAGGAAGGAAGTAGTACTGAGGCGACTACCACGTACATCTGCCCCATTACAAACTATGTCAGATCGTCGCAAGTCCATTCCTCCCTTTGTGTTATATAATGCTCCTTCCGAATCTGTTTCTCCGCCACTTAGGCCCCTTCCTACTACGTCTCCGGGTTTCAGCAGTTTACCCCATCCATTAGCAATGTTGCTCAGAGGTATTTCTAAGTTTTCTGTTAACACTACCAGTGAAGTTATTTCCTTCTTAAGGTTTTTAGTTGAATTTCAGGATCATGCCCTTGTTTTTTCTCTTTCTCCATGTCAGATTTTGCAAATCATCTATCCCTATGCAATTGGTATTCTCTCAGACAAAATAGTAAGTGCCATTGCTGAGCAATCACCTACTGAAGACTTCCACGCCCACTTGCTAGCTAACTTCATTCCGGCTAGGGCAAGGTCCTCACTTATTCAGAAGTACTATTATCGTGTACAGCGGTTGGATGAAAAACATGGCAGATTTCATCCAAGATATTAAGTTCTATACTAGGGTGTTTGCTCTTCACTTGCCTGAAGATCAGATTGTTCTGGCTATTGTAGAAGGTATTTCACCACCTTACAGATCATACTTGTGTTTTGCGTCACGTCCGCAAACTTTCGCTGAGCTAGAAGCTATGGCTGTATCGGCCGAAGGAGTTAGATACGCTGATTCCTTGCGTGTCGCGAAAGAACCCCCTCCTTCTTTTAGTAATCCTCGGCCTCCACCTCGCCGACCAGTCACACCCCGCAAATGTTATGCTTGCAGGTCGCCTGACCATCTTCGGAACAAGTGCCCATCAATCAAATCTAGTGGGACAAGGAATGGAGCAGGGTCATCTCAAGGCTGTTTTAAATGTGAGGCTTTCTCACATATCGCCAAGAATTGCCCAAATTCGAATAGCACCCCCTCCTGCTCAACTTCTGGTGCAAATTCCACCAATGCCAATAATACAAAGTGACTAGTGGCTTCGGCTGAGTCGACTAATCCATCTTCCCGAGGCTCAGCCCCTGGTAAGCAGGTCGAAAATTCAGGGAAAATTCAGTCTTCTAATTTATCTTTTGAATGCCCCAAAGAATGTCTTAGGATTGCGGCGGATACCCCCGCACCTGTGCCTTCTCAAAATTGAGTTAAATAATGAGCCTATAACACCTCTATTAGATTCAGGCAGTGATTGTTCTATTATTTCGGCTGAATGATATTCAAAATTGAAATCTGTTTGTAAGCTTCCTGACTATTGTTTGTCTGCGGTCCAATATGTTTCGGCTAATTCTTCTCCATTAGAAATTTTAGGCTCTTTAAATGTCAAAATTCGTATTTTTAAATTTACGTGGAAAGTTAAATTGTTTGTGGCCAAGCACTTGTCTTGCCCCATTATATTGGGAGCTGAATTCATTTCTCACTCTGGTCTTGTGCTCGATCTTCAGAGTAGGTCGTGCACTTTCAAATTTGCGTCTAATAGTAAAATCCCATTATTGAAATGTAATTCTGCATCATGTTCATCTATTTCGCCTACCCAGGATGAGATGTTGTTAGACCTTAGACATCTACCTGAGGAACAGGCTGATAGTATTCGTAAGTTGTGTCAGTCGTTTCCAGAGGTGTTCTCTGATACTCTTGGTGTTACTGACCTTATTGAATACAAAATTGAGGTCACGGATTCGATTCCTGTCCGTTTTCCACCTTATAGGCTATCTCCACCTAAAATGAAGGCCCTGAAAGAAATCATTGATCAAATGTTGAAGGACGGTATTATTAGGCCCTCTAAGTCGGCGTATTCTTCACCTATTTTTCTAGTCCCGAAACGCCAAGGGGGCTTCAGGCCTGTCATTGATTATAGGGATCTCAATCGGAAGGTGGTGTTACAATCTGTGCCCCTTCCTGACCTTCATTCTTGCTTTTCATGGTTTCGTAAAGCTAAATTCTTTACCATCTTGGACCTGAATCAGGCCTACAATCAAATTCCCCTAGCCGAAGAGTCTAAACATCTTACAGCGTTTGCCACGGATTGGAATCTGTATGAATACAACCGCGTGCCTTTCGGGCTCCCCACCGGAGCAGCTGTGCTTACGAGGCTACTAGACAGGGTCTTCTCAGACATGAAATTTGAGTACTTGTATCACTATCTTGATGATGTCGTCGTATTTTCGGAGACTTTCGAAGAACATCAAGATCATCTGTGAGAAGTTCTCAATCGCCTTCGTAAGGCTGGGTTAACTGTGAAGTTGTCCAAGGTTGCCTTCGCTAAGCCCTCCATGTCATTCCTAGGGCATATTGTGTCGCCCGATGGTGTTGCATTCGATCATTCTAGAACACAGGCCATCCGTGATTTTCAACCTCCCAAGGACATAAAAGGTATTGCCAGGTTCATTGGTATGGTGAATTTCTTCAGGAAATTTATTCCAAATTTCGCTAATAGAGCGGCGCCCTTGAACTTACTCCGTAGGAAAGGCGTCAAATTCGAGTGGGGTCCTTCTCAACAAGCCGCTTTTGAAGACCTGAAATTAGCTCTCTGTAATGCCCCTGTCCTTGCGATGCCAGATTTCTCGAAGAAATTCATCGTCCAAACCGACGCGTCGTCGTCGGCGGTAGCTGCAGTCCTTCTTCAAGAGACTGAACTAGGGAGGTGACCCATCGCCTATGCATCTAGGACTCTATCGGCTCAAGAAGCCAAGTATTCCATCTATGAGCTCGAGGGTATGGCAGTCTTATTTGCCTTAGAAAAGTTCCGTCTCTATCTGGAACATGTCAAATTCGACCTGGAGACGGATAATCAAGCCTTAAGCTGGGTCTTAGGTAGGCCGCGTCGTACTATTCGTATAGCCCGTTGGGCCATCCGAATTTCTGCCTTCCAATTTGATGTCAGGCATATCAGAGGTACTGAAAATGTTGTCGCAGACGGACTCAGCCGTATGTTTTCCAACGACGTCGAGACCCATGAACCGGTCGATAGTTCATCACCTCCCGAGTTCATACTATCTGAGGTTAATGCCATCTTAACAGATGCTCCCATGCTCTTTAGGGACATTGAGAAATACCAACGTGAAGATCCGACGCTGGCTCCGATAATGGAAACCCTTTCTTCTGGGGAACATGTTGTCCCTTATGTACTGAGGAATGGTGTTTTATGTTGCCCTTCGAGGCATGATAAGATGATGAAGGTTGTAGTTCCAGCTGCTCTTGTACGTATGATCTTTGAGTACTATCATGAGACCCCATTAGGGTGGCATCTAGGCACCTTTAAAACTCGTGAAAAGATTCCTGAAAGGTTCATCTGGAAGGGCATGGACGGTGAAATTCGTGAACTAGTAAAGGCTTGTAAATCGTGCTTGCTTAGTAAACCAACCATGTCCACCAAGGTAGGCTTGTTGTCTTCTCATCAAGCGTCGCACCCTACGGAACGCCTGTATATTGATTATGTAGGACCCTTCCCCCAGTCAAAGGGAAATGCCAACAAGTTCATCTTTGTATGTGTAGATGGTTTTACAAGATTTTCCTGGTTATTTCCGACTAAGCTGGCTACCGCTCAGTCCACCATTACTTGTCTAAATTCAATCTTTGCTTCTTTTGGTCCGTGTCAATATATTCTGTCTGATAATGCTAAGGCTTTTACATCTAATCTATTTCGTAAATTCTGCTTTGACCTGTCCATCTCTCATGTGACAACTTCTGCTTATTACCCTCAACCATCTCTGGCTGAACGGGTTAATCGTAATCTCAGGTCCGCGCTTATTGCCTATCATCATGAAGATCATTCTAGGTGGGACACGTCCCTGCATTGGTTAGCCTTTGCTTTGAACTCGGCGGTTCATGAATCACATAAATTTACTCCAGCTTCGTTGGTGTTCAAGTTTGTTCCCAACACGCCGCTCTCTAACCTCTGCTCTCTGAGTGACATTCTACCTGAGACAAAAGATCCAGATAACATTAAAGATCTTTGGAAAAAGGCTAAAGCCAATCTTAAGGTGTCTCATGAAAAGGTTAGGGAAAGATATGATCGTGGACGGAGACCCACCCATTTGAAGGTAGGTGACCAGGTGATGGTCAAGAATTTTGTTCCCGCGGGCAAGCATGCCCCCAGATTTCATGGGCCGTGTATCATTCTCGATTTCCTTACTCCCGTTACCTTATTGTTAAGTAATCCACCCACCGAGAGGATATTTGAGGTTCACCTGTCGCAGGTGAAACCTGTATAATTTCTGTGCTAACTTGCTTCATATAATCTTGAAAGAAATAGGAAGTTTATATTTTTTGAGGGGTTTCACTTTAAGGCCTTCTGCCCTTTCAATAATATTTTTTTATATTTAAGCATTTATTGTAAACCTTCCCCGATCAGTTAAACTGCCATCCTGTCCTTACCATGGCCATTACCACGCTCCCGTCTCCTGCTAACATAACACACAGTGGCTTGTATATGAAATGAATATCTTCACGCCGCTGGCCCCTCAACCTCTCCACAAAGCCTGTGCCCTCAAAAAATGATGATGGTCCAACAAAATTCTGCCGCCGAGCTTTAATGTTTCAGTGACCCCGCAGCAGCGCGGCGCCGTACCGCCACTGAGGTGGGGTATGGGCCCGCTCCTCTTCAGTGAGGCCAACCTGTGTACGGCGAGCCGGAGCCCTCCTCCCGGCCAAGGCTGATGTGCGGCGCACAACCTGCAACTTGCCCGCGGCTCCTCTCATAGTGCGGGCGAGCGGTATCTCAGGGTACTTGAGGGGTCCGAGCGGCCTCCTCTGAACTCAAGCAGCGGCGGCTGGTCTCTCCGTCAAACTTATCAACGTTTAAAGTACTTATTCAGCTATATGGACATTCCTGTTCAACAATTACTACCTTTTCTGGATTTTACTGCCATATCTGGTGGACTTAGAAAATTTTTCCTCAACTTTAAAAACTAAAAGTTTCCTTCTGAATTCAACTTCTACAAGCATAAAGACATTACATCAATAGTAATCAAAGAATTTTGAAACTGGATCCAATCGTTTTAAGAAAATTTGTTGGTAAATACTTCTGCAATTAACTTCCATATCAACATCATAACTTGGACCTTATGTTGAAACAAAAGTTTATGTTCTTCTGTGTTACCCCTTGGAGGGACTTTTTTTTGGGGGGGGAGGTCTGTACCGGGTGGTACACCTCAACGTCGCTAATTCAAACTTTGTGCCAGTTGAAACTCCCCTACTGGAGGAAGCCTGAACTTTATCTACTGTGTTAATTTTCAAGTTTCTCAGAAAATGTCACTACTTGGAAATTTTGAAGTTTCTGAACTGGGTCGTTTTCGATGTATTTTTGTTTTGCCTGTAGTAAGAAGTGTGGACATTCTCTTCCAGATGGCACTACTGAAAACCTACAATTGTGCACCCTAGCGCGAAGTGAAAGAACTATGTTTTTGGAGAAATTTTGAATTCATAAGTTTGTTCTTTGTTAAATTTCTTTCAGTCATTGTTTAAATTGGCAATATTAACCCTTTCTTTCCCCTTGTTTTGAATTTACCAATCCCGAATTCTCGAATTTATTTTCCACCAATAATGTGTTTCTTCTTCATCTTGTGTAGGGGTTTTCTTGGTTAGCCAATAAAATTCTTGTGGGAGGGTGTTCTCATTCTTGAAACGCCTCGAACTTTCCGCGAGACTATATAAACTGCTGATTTTCGGGTCTCCGGGCCACTTCAGTAACAGCTATCAGTGTGTAAAGTACGTAGCAGGGGGCGGGAAGCGCCTCTTTCTTCGGGCAGCAGTTCAACCACAAGGTAATGGCCTTTTAATAACTTCTTTTCTTGCTAGCTCAGCAGTTTAACTCTCGGGGCAGGTCCGAAGCCTTTTCCATGTAACTTTCCTTTAAAATGTAAAGACACTCGGTATCAATTCTTTCTGTTTAAACTACAAATTGGGATAGAGAGTGCTTAACCCTCTCGAGCTCCCACTCATATTGCTTCGAGGTGAACTTATTTTCTCAACCGTTTCTTCTAGCGTAATGTAAATTGTCTTCTCATATAAGTCACCTCTTTAGTGTGGGATTAGCCCTTGCATTAACGGCCTAGTGCCAAGTAGGTTTTAAACAAAATGTATTAGGAGTGCAGCTTCGCCTCCTCTCAAATTGGTGTTGTCGAGGCCATGTAATATTTCTGTTTCTTCACTTAATAGGCCTCAGTAGGTTGGGTATCTTTTTACCCCTGTGTCTGTGTCCTTGGAGGACAACTTTAAAGTTGAGTTTGGTGTGGCCTTTGATAGGCTTAAACTTTGAGAGCGGATTGCGCTTTTGAAATTGATTTGGGGTGCCTCGAGGAGGCTTTATTTTGTAATTGGGAGCAAGTGCTCCTGAACATAATTGGGGTCTTCTGCCCCTTTGTCGAATCTTGTTTTTGGGTAAAGTTGGACTAATTGCTCAAGAATTGTGAGTACGGGGCTCGAAGCCCAAATCCTGTGAATACTGTAATTGTACATTTGTTGCCTTGCTACTGTGTACCTGCCATTCTTGTTATTTCTTGATTTTGCTAAGAAAATATAACCTTGTTAAATTTTATCTTAACTTTAATTTCGTATTTTGGGACCTGTTCACCCCCGCACCTTCTTTCACCTCTGCTGTTCCACAGATACCTCGGAACAATTATTATTATTATTATTATTATTATTATTATTATTATTATTATTATTATTATTATTATTATTATTATTATTATTATTATTATTGTTGTTCCGAGGTATCTGTGGAACAGCAGAGGTGAAAGAAGGTGCGGGCTGGAATGGGTATAACTACAAGTCCGAAAGATGAATTAAAATTTCAATAAAGGTTATATTTTCAACAGACAACAAAGTTTAGCAATTTTCACAAGGTGAAATAACAAGAATATCAGGTACAATGTAAGTTTACAAATTTTTGGCTACGAGCCCCAAAGTCTGAGCTCTCAGCTCATAACCACAAATTACCAAAGGGCAGAAACCCCTTAATTACATGGAGCATTACCTCCCAACTTTACGTTTCAAGCCTCTCTAAGGCACTTTTACCACAACACCATAAAGAGTTGACCCGCTCTCGATCTTTCAAGCCTATAAAGGCAATAATAGACTTTTACACAAACTGCCATCAAGGCATAATAAATAAACAGGGGTATCTCGTACCCAATCTACTGGGCCTGAGTGTGCAAAAACTAGGTTAATTTAAATGGCCCAAAACAAAAAGGATTGAGGCGTGAATTTGCACTCCTAAATCAACATTTTAAAACCTAAGTGGCTTTAGGCCGATACACCGGGGCTAATCCCAAGCTAGGGAGGTGACTCGTATGAGAAAACTTTAATACATTAAGGAAGAGAAGAAACGGTTACGAAAACGTAGTCACCTCAATTTCAAATGAAGGGGAGCTCGAGAGGGTAAAGCACTCTCTATCCCCGAATTAAAGTTTAAAAAAACTGAAGTTTACCAGGAAAAGGGTTTACATGTTTAATAGTTTACATATTAAAGGTTTCGAACCCTCCCCGAGAGTTAAACTGCTGAGCTAGCAAGAAATAAAGATGTTAAAAGGCCATATCCTTGTAGGAGATCTGTTGCCCGAAGAAAGAGGCGCTTCCCGCCCCCTGCTATATATCCACACACTAAGCTAGATGTTACTGAAGTGGCCCGGAGACAAAAAAACAGCAGTTTTTATACGCTCGTGGAAAATTCGAGACCTTTCAGGAATGAGTAGACACACCCACTCAATTTGTATTGGTTGACTAAGAATTACACATGGAAATTTGAAGAAGAAAGCTATGATTGGGGGAAAATTAATTACAGAAATTACTGGTTGGCTAAATTCAAAACAGGCGGAAAGAAAGTATAATGTTGCCAACCCACAAACCACAGAACAAAATTTAGTAAAGACAAAACTTATGAATACAACATTTCTCCAAGAAGGTTCATTCCTTTACACCAGAGTGCGTTATCATAGTTTTTGGTAGAGACATCTGTTAGAGAAGGTCCACACTTCTTGATCAATGAAAAACAAAAGCAAATCAAAAACACTCAGTAACATCTTCTGATAAACCGTAGAGTTAGTTCAGTTGTTAAAGTTCCGGGTTTCTCCAGTAGAGAAGTTTCAATTAGCGCAAGATTTGAACTTGCGTCGTAGAGGTGTACCGCCCGGTACAATTATTATTATTATTATTATTATTATTATTATTATTATTATTATTATTATTATTATTATTATTATTATCATTATTATTATTATTATTATTATTAATAATAATAATACAGGGATCGGTAGTAGAGTGTGAGTAACATGTCTTTAATAAGTAATGAAATGGAAACGGCGTATGGCTTTTAGTGCCGGAATGTGTCCCGAGGACTTCGGTCCGCCTCATTGGCTAAATGGTCAGCGTTGAGCTCTTCTGTTTAGAGGGTCCGAGGTTCGATTCCCGGCCGGGGATTTTAACCTTAATTAGTTAATTCTAATGGCCTGGGGGCTGGGTGTATGTGTTGTCTTCATTATCATTTCATCCTCATCACGACGCGCAGGTCGCCTACAGGAGTCAAATAGAAAGAACGGCACCTGGCGAGCTGAAACCGTCCTGGGATATCCCGGCACTAAAAGCTATACGACATTTCATTTGCTAAATGGACAGCGTTGACCTCTTTGGTTCAGAGGGTCCGGGGTTCGATTCCGGGCCGGGTAGGAGATTTTAATCGTGTTTGATTAATTCTTCCGGCTCGGGGACTGGGTGTTTTTGTTTGTTCCAACACTTTCGTCTTCATATTCAGACAACACACTACAGTACCAACCACCACAGGAACACGCAATAGTGGTGATTACATCCGTCCATATAAGGTTGACGTCAGGAAGGGCATCCGTTCGTTAAACAGGGACAAATCACATGTGCAACACAGTTCGCACCCGTGACCCCACAGGTGTGGGAAAAGCGGTAGAAGAAGAAGAAGGTGAGGATGTGTCCAAGGACTTTGGTTCGCCAGGTACAGGTCTTTTGATTTGATGCGACATGATGAGGATGAAATAATGATGAAGGCGACACATACACCCAGACCCCAAGCCAGTGGAATTAATCAATGATGGTTAAAATTCCCAACCCTGCCGGGAATCGAACCCGGGACCCCTGTGATCAAAGGCCAGCACGCTAACCATTTAGCCATGGAGCCGGACACTTTAATAGGTAAAACTCACGCATTTATCTTGTAAAACTGAACCTCGTGTGTATGTGTGTGTGTGTGTGTGTGTGTGTGTGTGTGTGTGTGTGTGTGTGTGTGTGTGTGTGTGTGTGTGTGTGTGTGTGTGTGTGTGTGTGTCGTAAACTTGCATTCAAGAGATGGTAAGTTCAAACCCTAGAATCGGCAGCTCTAAACACAGTTTTGTGTAGTTTCTCATTTTCACGCCAAACTCGTTACAACATCTACGTCGTTTCTGTGTACAACGAATTGTTTTTCCTCTATACTGAGAGGTCCTACGTTCGAACCCAGGCCATATTAGGGATTTTACTTATTTAGTGGTCTACACAGCATACGTAGGAACAGGAACAGTTAAATTAAATTCAGGTTGTTTGACCGTAACTGTGTCGAAGAGCGACAGTTCAGTCGTCATAGTAATAAGAAAATCCAGCTATGAGAAGCCTGGCATAAGTAAGAGGAAACAATGTCAGATCAGCTATAGATCCTGCGGTCACCAGTCTTTGTTCCCAAGAGTGCCTAGAGTTTACCTTTTCTTTTACCTCCACCCACTGGGGAAAAAGGTCATGCTAGTTTGACATTGTCTTCGTCACCGAATCAGAAACTGAAACAATAGCACTACTGGCGCTATGAGTAGCACATTTCACATCAATTATTTCTGAACGTCATTACACTGCACTACCCATAATTCAGCAACAACCAGAAAATTACACAATTTACAAATGGATTTACATCACACCGACACAGATAGGTCTTATGGTGACGACTGAACAGGAAAGAGGTTCGAGCGGAAGGAAGTGGCCGTGGCCTTTTACGGTACAGCCCCAGCATTAGCCTGGTGTTAAAATGGGAGACTACGAAAAATTACTTTCAAGGCTGCCGACAGTGGGGTTCGAACCCACTATCTCCCGAATGCAAACTCACAGCTGCGCACCCCTAACAGCACGGCCAACTCTCTCGGTACAAAAGATTACATGGATGTTAGTCTTGTGGTCGCTATCCACAGGACTAAATTCTAATGCGATACGAACCACAGTAACGTGACGTGATCACATTTATTTCGCTGGGATTCTAAGCACGTATGCCTTGGTGATGAGTCATGATGATAGCACTCAGCTACGACCGAGGTATCGCTGAAAACTGCATTACTCTAGCCCAAGAAACAGATGCAAAATACTACATTCATAAGGAGTTAACACGAGTGTATTTCAAGGCTGTCAGGCTGAGTAGCTTAGGCGGTAGACTGTTGGCCTTCTGACCTTTATTTGGCAGGTTCAATCCTGGCTCACTCCGGTGGTATTTGAAGGTGCTCAAATCAGCCTCGTGCCGCTAGATTTCTATGAAAATCCTCAGCCTGTTCCCAGTCATTCTACTGGATCAGGAATGGAATGAATCAAGCCCCCATCTAGAGGTGAGGAGGATAGAAATTGCGCCGGCTGCCGAAATCTGTCGCATTCCTTTGGGGCAATGATTAATGACTGAAAAATTAAATGTTAATGGAGAGTTGTTGTTGGAATGAAAGATGACAGGAAAAACGGGAGTACCCGGAGAAAAACCTGTCCCGCCTTCGCTTTGCCTAGCACAAATCTCACATGGAGTGACCAGGATGTGAACCACGGAGGCCGGCGCGCTGCTCTCCGTAGATTCACTGGAATGTAAAAGAACTCCATCGGGGCAAGATTCCGGCACCTTGGCATCTTCGAAAACCGTATAAGTAGTTACGTGGTACGTAAGACCACTAATCTTAATACGTAGACTTTCACGACCACTAAAAGACATTATATTAATTATTTGGGGGTGTTAGGTCGTGTAATACTGAGTTTCGATCCTGCGACCAGGTTCGTCTTCAGAGCAGTAACAAAGCATAATGGCAACTGCCACTCCATAGTAACCAGACTCAAGACAGAGAGACCCTGTTAGAAATATAGTTCATTCCAGGGCCTCCAGAGTCACGGAGATAGATCTTGACGAGTTAACTATGGAGGGTAGCCATGATCTACTCAGTATATAGCCGTCACCTTTGTTGAAATTATTCGGGCGTTTAAAATTTCTGTCGCCTCACGAATGATTCTAGAAATAAAATGTTTCTCTTTACAAATGACAGAAGTTGCATTAAAAATTATTTGATGGTCATTACTCATTATGTATGGCATGTTCTGCCACAGCAAACTTCTCTGGCTGGCACAGACGTAAGTGCCTACGATGTTCTTTAACCCTTGCTGCTACCTTCCTACATATTTGGCCAACATAAACCGATCAACAGGAGCAAGGAATCATATATATTTGAGCACAGTTTAAACCAATAGGAATTTTGACATATCGCAATTGCCTATGATGATATTAGGCTTAAAAATGGTCTTGATGTTGTGCTTTCTGAGAATATTGCCAATCCTATCCGTAACAGATTGTACATATGGCAAGAAGGCCAGACTCAAAGGACAAGAATCACGTACCAATCTGCCTTTTGCCTTGGGATGTAGCACTTCGTCAATCTGTTGCCTTGAATAGCCATTGCTCAGAAATGTTCTGATCAGGAACTCAAGTTCACCGTTTAATTTATCCTCCTCACAAACCTCCCTTGCTCGGCTGATTATGCTGTTAAGCACAGCACGCTTTTGGCAAGGATGGTGATGAGAGGACCCATGAAGGTATCTATTAGTATGGGTGGTTTTACGGTAAACCGAATGACCTAAAGTTCCACCTGATTTTTTAGAAACCAAAACTTCCAAGAACGACAAACATCTTCCGCGTTCAGCCTCCATGGTAAATTTAACTTTTGGATGTATGCTGTTCAAGTGATCCAAAAATATGGATAACTCGTGCTCACCATGGGGCCAGATAACAAATGTGTCATCGACATATCTCAACCAGATGGAAGGCTTGAGCGTGCAAGATTGAAGACAACGCTCTTCAAAATCTTGCACATAGAAATTAGTAATGACTGGTGCCAATGGTGATCCCATGGCAACCCCATCTATTTGTTCGTATATTGTGCCATGAAACTGAAATATGTGATGGTGAGGACAAGGTGGAACAGACTGGCAATGTCACCAGGAAAGATTTCATCCAACAGAGACAAGGTGTCCATGATTGGAACCCTAGTGAACAGAGAGACAATATCAAAACTGACTAGAATATCACCAGGAGTCGTATGGGCTCAACAGTCTAACTGCCTTAAAATGAAATGAACGAAACTGAGGTTAACAGGGGTAACAAGTACCCATTCTACATGGCCTTTGAAAAAAGAAAAATGTTAGGAGGCGAACATTTGCACTCCTTGAAATTCACATGAAAATTCTATGTGGACTTACGGCCCGACGTTATAGAGGCTAAGTCTTTACTGCGGAGGTGACTAGATGCAGAGAAAGTTTAAAAAATTAAGAGTTAAATTTAAAGGTTACAAAACCATAATCACCTCAATAACAAGTTGAAAGGGAATACAAGAGGGTTCTTCATTCTTTATTCCCTTAATTCGAGTAAGTTCTTTAGACTTCTTTCAAATTTACATTAAGAAATAAAAGTTACATTGCGAAAGAAATTTGAAACCTTCCCCTTGAGCTAGCTTTCAAACACTATTACGTTGTTAAACAGAATCTGCCATCACCTTAAGCTGGTGGACCTACCGAAGATGGACGGATCCCTTTCCCCCTGCCTCCGTTACGCAGACACTAGAGACTGGAGCGATCACAAAAACAACGTGGCCCAAAATGTGCCAGCTTTTATAGCGGAGAGGAAGGTTCCAGATTTCTCTAGGTCGAAACCCTGACTCACGCCCAATTTTCATTGGACAGTCAAATAAATATCAAAAACAGTGATTGGTTACTTAAATAAATGTACTAATTTTCTAATTGGCTAACGAATTAGGATGGCGTGAAGAGACAGAAGTGTTGATAACTTTTGAACACCAAATACAAACTGTAGACAATTCAGTTTAGGGAACCTTGACATACAAAATTACTTTGAAAATTAATAGTTCATCTTCACCCCAGAGGGCGCGGCATAAGTTGATAGTAGCGACATCTGTTGAGAAATGTTCAAACTATTTCCAAAATTAGTTTCAGATTTCCTGATCTAGATGGTCTTCAACAAGGCGCTGGTTTCAAATGCATGGGGCGGGTCCACATTATTTCAACCCTTTGCATCCTTGAACTTAATATCTTCCCCAGTATTCCGGCATTCGCTTTCTGTGAGCCTCCTTTCCTTCATCAGTTCATTTCTTTCCT
Organism: Anabrus simplex; assembly: GCF_040414725.1. Classification (NCBI taxonomy): domain Eukaryota; kingdom Metazoa; phylum Arthropoda; class Insecta; order Orthoptera; family Tettigoniidae; genus Anabrus; species Anabrus simplex. The sequence goes on along the minus strand of NC_090269.1, from coordinate 114,081,407 downwards.
GTTTTCAGCTTCAGCTTTTCTTCGAATCGTTAGTGTACTCGAACATTCTTCTCGAGAGGAACACATTTCTGGATGTCTTCGTGTGTGATCCCTATTTCTTGAAGGTCTCTTTCAACCAGAGTCCCTTGGTTTTCATGTTTACAACGTAGGGAAAGATCCGCTGAGAGCTCATACGTGTTATGTGGCCATAAAAATTACTCCTCCGTTTCCCAATGGTGTACGTTATCCTTTCCACGTGAAGGTACAGTTCATTGTTATGCCGTCTCCTGCACTCACCATTTTCTCTGATTGGTCCTAGCATCTTTCAAAGGATTTTCCTTTCTTTGGCTTCTAACTTTTCAATTAGACCTTTCCTGTTCAATGCAAGGCAGTCCGCTACATTGATTGACGAATTACAGAACAATAATGCATAATTTTGTCGTTGATGGGCACTGATCTTTTGTTATAGATATTTCTACTTAGTTGGTACACCACTTCTATCTTGTTGATCCTAGATGTGAATGCTATTTTTTCAGAATTGTTAGGTATTATATTATTCTTTCTTGCTTTCTTTCTTTCTTTCTTTCTCCGTTAGGGTCTTCTAGAGACCATGTGACAATTTCAATGCTTCATCCTTTTAAGTTCTTCTTCTTCTTCCTCCTCCTCCTCCAATACTCCATCTGCTCACTGTGCCTCCTTTTCCTTCCCTCGGGCCATTTTGAGCGTGTTTCCTTTCCCTCCCTACCTTGGAATCCATCCATTTGTAACAATTTATTTCTAAAAATCCCTCTCTCTGTTACTTTTCCTTCCTTTATGTTATTTCTTACCGAATCTTTATTGACTTCGTGAATCGAGCTTGTTCTTGACTTCTTGTTCCAAAGATATTTGAAGATCTGTTTGGTTAACATGTTGTCAGCTATTCCGTATAAATGCCCAAAATATATCAATCGCCTCTTCCGCATTGTATCTATTATGTTTTATATGTTCCGGTATGTCCGGCCCCATAGCTAAATGGTTAGCGTGCTGGTCTTTGGTCCAGAGGGCCCCGAGTTCGATTCCTGGCCGAGTCATTCCAATGGCTTGGGGGCTGGGTGTGTGTGGCGTATGCAGCATTAGAAATCATCCTAGGTAGGGCCCTCATCTCCATAGACGTGAAGGTCACCTAAAAGGCCGTCTACGAGAAAAAGACCTGCACCAGGCCTCTCCGGAGGCCATACGCCATTTTTGTTCCCGTATATTTCATCATTACTTCTTGATTTCCAGAGTTCTGTAGTTGTTAGCGGACCGAGTATTTTCCAGAAAAATTTTTCTTTCAAGTTCTTCTAATGTATTCAGCTTGTAATTCAGTACTAGACATTAGCTCGCCTATAGATTATTATTATTATTATTATTATTATTATTATTATTATTATTATTATTATTATTATTAGTCTATGACCATACTAAATTGAAAGTGATAGTTAAGCCATATTAAGAAATCCCACCAGTCGACCTGAAAGGGAGCAATAAATGTCAGTAATTCAGACCTACAAAATACTAGTTCTCATATTGCAGAGTAAGGTATTTAGCACAAGGCAACTTCTACAACAATTTCCTCCGCTTAAATTGCAGAATGAAGTAGCGCGCTATTCATCTGCTCACTCCTCCTTGCCATTCCAGAAAGTTGAATGATTTACATTAGACCGCCGTTCTGCAAGCATCAAACTTGTGCTGTGCGATACAACATGGCAACTGGAGTGTAAAACTTTGTTTTGAGGCATTAATTTTCTGCGGGCAAAGCAGGAAGAAGAGACTAACTCAAGTTGGAGTATTCACTTGATCTCCGTCGATATATTACACTACTGTGGCCTCTCAAACTGAATGAGATCTGTACAGGACAAGAGAAGGGAGTCTCTCCGAGTGCTGTCGAAATATGAGGCATTACAGACCGACGGCATGAAATCGCTCATTTCAGTGTACAACATTTCATAAGTACACTGTCCAATAATGTCGTTCAGCTTCTAAAGATTTGCAAATTACCTCGACGTGTCCTCTCAATAATTAACATAACATCTGCCGAAACCATTTCCCAAAAGATATGGTTAAATATCATTGCAATTTTCATTTAGTTTCTATCCTGTTGTCACAGGAAATCTGTGTTAATTCAAAACAATCAAGGATGAAAATTGTGTTTGATCATTGTCAGGAATATGCACAGCTTTAAAGCTAAACAGAAAACACTTTCAGCGCCCGCTTTTGGATTGTGTGGTGTTACATCTCTCTCATCTACTCAGATGTGCTACGAGAACAAACGAAGATTAAGTTGGAATACGTGCACGTTGTTCTGGAGCGATGACACAGCTCACACTGAAATTTAGCCCAGTGTTTCCCCACCAGGTACTCTACATCGCTGATTGTGTCCTGATTACGACCAGTCTAGATTGCGAACATGGCAGAATTTTCCAGATTGCAAACAGCTGTAATGCATAATAGGGATGGTGATTACTAGAGCCCGGATTTTTATGCATTGATAGGTTAGAATGCAAACTTACTGAAGAGAGTAGCAAGTATAGTCTACCTTCATAACGATTATGCTATGGGGTTTGCATAAACTTGAGGGGTACGGCCCATCAGAACCCCTATAATTTATGTTGCTCTTGTTACATTATGGAAGAGCGGGTGGCTGACACTTCCTACTAACCAAATTAGTTTGCAATCTAACCTGTTACTGCATAAAAATCCGGGCTTTAGTGATTACCACTCAAGTATGCTATTTGAAATTTCGAGCAATTCGGAGAAAACCTACATGGAATTTTGTTTTACATGCTAGATTTAACACTTGGAAAAACAAACAAACAAACAAAAGCGAAAAGAGATAAAATTTCTCTCAGCCGTTACCCTTGGCTTTTTAGACCGAGGCGTCACCTCGCCATCAGATAGCTCCTCAATTGCAATCACATAGGTTGAATAGACCTCAAACTAGCCCTCAGGTAGGAAGAAGCCACACAGTCGGCAGTTCTGAAGATGTTTTCCATGGTTTTCCATTTTCACACCAGGCAAGTGCTGGGGCTGTACCTTAATTAAGGGCAACGGTCGTTTTCTTCCCGATCCTAGCCCTTTCCTACCCCATCATTACCATAATACCTATAGGTGTCGGAGTGACGTAAAGTACATTGAAAAAACAGGCAAAAATGACCTGGCCAGGTATCGGACCCGCGGCCTCCGGGTAAGAAACATACCCGCTACCTCTATACTACGAGGATGGCTTATAAAACAATTAATATTATTAATCCTCACTGTCACCCTACCATACCCGTGGATGCTCTTGTTTACGTCATGTGTTCCATTATTGATTATTATATTATTATTGATTATTATAGATTATTGTCGGCCAATTATGGTCAGCCGACAATCAACTGTGTGACTAACTCATCCCTTTTAAGTCCAGCTCCATGGCTAAATGGTTAGCATGATTGTCTTTGATCTGAGAGGTCCCTGGTTCGGGGATCTTATACTTGGATAATTGGTCTAACTCGAGGCCTCCGTGTTTGTGATGTTTCAAGATTAGAAATAATCCTAATTAGGATCCCATCCTCACAGACATACAGATCGCCTATAGGAAAAGACCTGCACCAGGCCTCTCCGGATGTCATATGCCATTATTATTATTATTATTATTATTATTATTATTATTATTATTATTATTGTACGGGGATACACCTTCCCTGGCCAGTTAAACTGCGCGCCTTCTATAAGGCCATCTATGTAAACAAACTAACTGGTGTACAACAAGATACTTTGGTCTTCAACTGTTAGATGTGTCTATAATCGGTTTTAATCGCTGCCTCTAGCGCGATGAACTCTAATTACTTCTCAAAGGAATGCTATTTTTTGGAGTTGACAAACCTTAGGTTTTTAGGATTGTTTCGTTTATGTATCAAGTTGTCAACACTTCAGCTGGTTCATTCTTCAATCGTAATCAACCTATCGGAAACTTGTAAATATTCGTTTTAGCCAATTAGCATTGGGGGTGTGTACTAGAATCCAGCCTATCAGTGAAGAGTTCTGGAAGCTTCCCCTTAAAAATACTATAAAAGCAGGGCACTTTAGGGCCGCATTGTCTGAATTGCTCCAGCGTGAGGAGGATGATTTGACATGAACCAGGAGGCAGGGGAGCGGCCTATGTGAGGAAGACCTATCGACTCAAGGTAATGGCAGAATTGTCATAGACATGTGACAGCTACTGTGGACATTTCGAGGGCAGGGTTTCAACCTTTTATTTAATGTAAATTTCTAAATTTGGTGGTTAAAATGTAGATTTTTGGAAAGTCTGAGGACTTTGTTCTATTCCCTACTGGGAAATATGTAATGTAATGAAATAAAGAGTGATTACCCTCTATTAGTTCCCATTCAACTTGGCATGGGGTAACTAAAGTTTCAAACCTCTAAATTTCCTAATATTCATTTGGCATTAATGTAACCCCGGTGTAGTGTAGGCTTAGCCTCCGTATTTTTGGGTCATAATCCCACTTAGGATTTTAACTATTCCTATAAGGAGGGCAAGTGTTTCGCCTCCTAGCCTTTTGTTTATGGCCACTCATGTTCAACATTTTTTTACACTAAGGCCACTTAGTATGGGCAATCATGCCCCTGTATATTCATTGGTGTGTGTGTGTGTGTATAGCTTTTCCGGGAACAGTGAAACATAACTGTTGAGCAATAAATAAACCCATATCTGGGAAATTGTGTGTAAATACTTTATTGAGGACAACCGATAAGAAAACTGATGCCTCTGCGAGGCTGGACTATATTTGGTGTAAATACTCCCCTGTACTGCAAATGATAGGAGAAAATCGTGCTCTTGTAAATTTTTTTTACCTGCCAAGAGCAATGTAGCCCTTTTCTGTGTAAATCAACATTTGTAGTTCTCTCAAGTTTTTGTACCTGATATTCAGACTTCTAAGTACATTACATTATTAGTGCTGACGAGCTCATTATATGGCTGTTATTCATTCAGATTTTCTATTTCTCCAATTTTAAACTCAAAAAAAGGGAAAGAAATCAAATTACAAATTTTGTTGTGTTATGTTCTGCTCTAGTTAATGCCTTGTCCACCCATTCACCTCAGATGCTTCTTATCCCTCTGTGATCCCCGGAAGCCTTACCTTAGCCACGATCACCTGCACGTCGCATTTCCACATGTATTTTCATACTTCCAACGTTAAAACTAACGGCATTAAATATTAATGTGGGCACGTACGTTTTTTACTTCGGAATGTACACTACAGTAGCTCAACTACCAGCATACAAAATTTGAACGAAATTAGAGTAGATCACCTCAAGTACGTCCTTTGGTAGTGTTACTTTCTCTTTAAAATAATCACAACTAATAGTCCAGCCTAAGTTCTAATATTGGAATTTAATATAACGAAGAAAAGAACCAACATACCCTCAGTTTCAAATATATTCAAGTCTTCATTATTTTCCGGACCAAAGTGACTACCATGATCGCATTAATAACAATACAGTAGGTGAATTACAAGGATTGTATTATGAATACTTACAAAGCACCCCCTTCCCTTTGTGGCAAGAGACTACCTCATTCTAATTGTCACGTGGAAGCAGGTGTCGTAATTACAGACAAGACAAGAATGCCCACTAATAACACAGTACACTCCTTTGCGGACATGTAAAGTACAATCCTATTAATCCTTTGTTTCACTTTTATCTTTCTCGCTGACTTCGGTCAGCGTGGTGATATGAGACAGGTCTGTGTGTGTACAGCGCAGTGACTATGGTAAAGTAAACCCGTATGGTCTTCCCGTCGAGGTAGAACAGCTCTTTTCAGACACGCCTGTAATAGAAGTGAGCTGCGTGGATGTTTTTTTCAACCGTATACCAGCCTTCCTATCATACTTCAATCTTTGGCAGTACCGGGAATCAAACTTTGAGCTCCAAGAACGGCAGCTAATAACACTAACCGCTATGTTACAGATGTGGAAATCGCAGGAACTCAAACTGACCGGATATTTCTTTCGGGAAATATAGTCCAATTACCATACAAATGTCCGACTCGTTGGCTGAATGGTCAGCGTACTGGCCTTTGGTTCAGAGGGTCATGGGTTCGATTCCCTGCCGGGGCGGGGATTTTAACCTTAATTGGTTAATTCCAATGGCCCGGGGGCTGGGTGTTTGTGCTGTCCCCAACATCCCTGCAACTCACACACCACACATAACATTATCCTCCACCACAATAACACGCAGTTACCTAGATATGGCAGATGCCACCCACCCTAATCGGAGGGTCTGCCTTACAAGGGCTGCACTCGGCTAGAAATAGCCACACGAAATTATTATTACCATACAAATATTAATTTGGCCAGTAGAGAAAATCTTCGCACCTGAAGTGAAAGTCAGTCTAGGGGTGGGGGTTCAGAAGTAATGACTTTCAAGCCACATTTGCAGCTACCATCTTCAGTCCATACGTAGCATATACTCTACATGTGTTTTTGTTTACTTACAATAATACAATACAATATAAGGCAAAAATAATAATGGTAGGAAAATCAACTCAGTCCTGATGTAGGATAAACGCTACATGTCATAAAACAATCTAGCGAAACATACTAATTTTCTTTGGTGAATATTCTAAAGTTATTTTAAGAACATATAACACATTGAATGTAAAAGAAATCAGGACTAAAGAGGCTACAAGAAATGTAACAAATATCTGTCCTACCTTCCTTGGAACGTGAGCTTTCTTAATCCCTTCCTATAAAACCATGCTGACCACAGCATCATAACAGCATTAGAGCCGTGTTAATGTTTACCAAATTTAGGAACTGAAGGTTTCCGTTTCCTTCCACTTTTCCATCACGTAAAAGCCCTTCGGAAAGGAAAAATGAAAATAATGAATCTTCTCGTCAAACACGCTATCAGTCGATACAAACGAACATTTATAAGTCTTGCTCATGCTGGGTTTTGCGTCCTGCGGACACGCAATATATTAGTGGACGGGTCATCAGCATACGTACTTCAGCCACAGTGACGTTGTAATTACGTCACGGGCCTGAAGATCAGTGCCGGTTGAAGGTCTGCCAGTCAATCTCGATCAATGCGAACTCGAAATGCAGGCAGAAATCTGACTGCGGAGAGCCAATGGGAACGGTAGAATGTTTCTGTGCAAGCAGGAGACCGTACACAATGCCTACGATGTGGGCAGACATTTATTATACTGTAAAATGGCATTATGCAGAACGCCACTACAAAACGAAACAAACTAATTCGCATGACACTGCTGTAGGAGATGATCGACCAACATGGTTGCATGTAAGTTTTAAATACAATTTTCAGTAACTCAATAAACAGGGAAAGTCCTAACAACAGTAGAACACTTTGGAAAATCAAACGTAAAACTTGCTGAATTGTTCTACTGAATGGATAACAGAATTTGTTTTATTTTTATTTTTTAATTGAAATCATGTCATTCGCATTCAGGAAATGGTAAATCGTAGCTTGCACGCTCCAACCCTGTATTTGTATACAGAGCCTAAAAGAAAAGTTCCTCACAGGTAAATTAATAATTAAAATTAAGTCACCGGGCGAGTTGGCCGTGCGGTTAGGGGCGCGCAGCTGTGAGCTTGCATCCGGGAGATAGTGGGTTCGAACCCCATTGTCAGCAGCCCTTAAGATGTATTTCCGTGGTTTCCCATTTTAACGCCACGAAAATGCTGGGGCTGTACCGTAATTAAGGCCACGGCTGATTCATTCCCACTCCTAGGCCTTTTCTATACTGTCGTCGCCATAAGATCTATCTGTGTCAGTGCGACGTAAAACAAATTCTAAAAAATAAGTATAATAAAATATTAAGTGCGAGTTACATAAAATACCTTATGCTCTCATTATTTTTTAAGCAACTGTACATTGTAATACAAAAATTGTGAACATTTTATTTGGATGTGTAAACATAGGAAAATAAAACCATGCCTGTTAATAATGAGCTCAGCACAAAATCTAACACGACTATGTGAAAAAGAGAATTTTCTTGAGATTACAGTATCACTCTTTTAAATTGCACTTCAACATTTAATTGAAAAATGGTACGAAGGAAACTGCCCTTATCTCAGCCCGGCCGCTCTGGGCTGGTCTCGGGCGCCCAGATGTGCAACTGTGATTTATAATATAATCCTAGGACCGCTGCGTGACAGTAAGTTAGCCGTTCCCCTAGAACACCACACTTGTCCGTGTCACTACCGTGGGCGTACTGGCGTTCACCTGTTCGAAGGCCGGCCCTAGGGTAAATGCTCAGCAATTTTTTTAGCAAGTTGGAAGTTGGAATATGAGAGTTGGAGAAGATGTTTATGATGATGACAGTTGTTTCAAGGGGCCTAACATCTAGGTCATCGGCCCCTAATGGTACGAAATGAGACAAAATGTAATAGCAATTCAAAAGACCAAAACGCATCAACTGACCAGAATTCAAAACGTGATGATGAAAAATGAATGGATGAATATGAATTTAAAATAATCAGCGGATCCGACTCGCAATACTGAATGAAAACCTACAACCTGTTTTCCAGTCATTGACCGGGTCAGGGATGGAATGAATGAAGCAGATATAGGCTACTAGTACGATGGGGTCGTCACTCCCAAAGTGATTTATTAATGACTGATAATGCTATGAAATGAGAATGGAGAGTGTTTCTGGAATGAAAGATGACAGAGAAAACCGGAGTACCCGGAGGAAAATCTGTCCCGCCTCCGCTTTGTCCAGCACAAATCTCACATGGAGTGACCGGGATTTGAACCACGGTATCCAGCGGTGAGAGGCCGACGCGCTGCCGTCTGAGCCACGGAGGCTTCACTCGCAATACTGAAAGTTAAAAATAATTCGAAAATGAATCCACTGACTGCAAAGCAAACTCATCTCCGTACAGGCCATGAAGGCCCTTGGAGGGGTGGAAGGTAAAGGCTTCCACAATCCGCAACCTCGGCACTTGATGGGGAAGAGTGGTTAGCCCTACGCCCGGCCGCCTTTGCCCCTAGGAATTAACCTGGTACTCATTTTTGGTGTAGGCTGAGTGAACCTCAGGGCCATGTGCACCTCCGGAAGTGGAAAACTCGTTTGTTAAATTTTGCGACTTCCTGGCGGGGATTCGAACCCACGTCCTTCGGGGAGAACTAAGCACGCCTTAACCGCCTCGGCCAGTTAGCCTCTAATCCACTGACTCCAATTCAAAAAAAGGAGACGATGAACAATTATTATGAACTTAGAACAATTAGTGGATTTGACCCGCGATGCCCCATCTTTCCAGAAACTATCATAAAACAATAGTATATACTGACCAAGGGGCTGCTTCCAGAGCACAATCCTGAATCGATGATGCTTGTTACCGAGGGGGTCAACGGCCCCTCATAATGGTACTTATCACTAGTAAAGTATAACCAGGGTATTTCTCATGTAGCGGTACTAATCACAGGTAACGTCTACTCACGGTGTTCGACACATTGTGGTACTACTCATAAGTAATGTACGTCGCACAGGTAAGGCAGACCTTCGTTGTTTCTCACATAATGCCGCCACTCATAGGCAACGCAAACCCATGGTGTTCCACACAGATGTACTAATCACAGGGACTTTTACTATCCCGTGGTGTTCCTTATATAGTGGTACTAATCACGGGCAAATCCCAGACCCGTGGTGTTTCTCACAATGGTACTAATCACAGGCAACGCAAGCCCGTGGTGTTCCGCAATATAGTGGTAGCAATCCGGGGTAAGTTACTATAAAACCCATACTGATTCACACTCTGTCGCTATACATCACAAACCTATTGCGTACCTAACATAATGGTACTACTCGCAAGTAAAGGCGACCCATGGTGTTCCTCGCGTGATGGTACTAATTACAAGTAGTCTCATGGTTCTAATTCAATCATCCCTTGGTCGCCCCTTTCAGGCGCCTCTTACGACAGGCAGGGGTACCATGGGTGTATTCTTCGTCTGCGTCCCCCACCCACATCGGTTGTGTGTTTAGTCCGCGAGAGCTATTTTCTGTCACTGAAGTCCGCCGACAAACCGGTTAGGACCCCTCTATCCGCCACCTGGGACGCACCACGTGAGAGTATCACCTCTCCCCCTGCTACGCCAGCGTTGTAGGTGCGTGGAATTTTAATTGTGAATGTGGCGGCTCAGAGATTAGGTATTCGTGCTGACAACCACTTTGGCTACTCTCGTATAACACAATAATATGTAGCTCCTTACACACAACAGACATCACCCACCCTCTTCGGTGGATCTGACGTACGAGGTCTACACCGGACCAAACGAAATCATTATTAATTACATTTGTTTCCTTAACATTGCTCTTTAAATGCAAGTCAGGGAATGATGTAATTGTGTAATGGCCAAGTAGGAGGTTCGAGCACCTTTTCTTGACTTCCGCTGTAGGTGGGGCAGTATAACAACACCCACGGTATCCCCTGCCTGTCGTAAAAGGTGACTAGAAGGGGCCCCAGGGGCTCTCAACTTGGGAGAGTGGCTTGGCGATCACGGGGCCTTGAGCTGGCATTGCTTCCAATTACTTGTGCCAGGTTCCTCAGTTTCATCTATCCTATCCTACCTCTCTTGGTCAACTCTTGTTAGTTTCCGACCCCAATGGTATTAGAACACTCGAGGCCTAGGGAGTCCTTCCTTTTCACGCCCGTCGTGGACCTTGTCTTCCTTTGGCCGATACCTTAATTTTTCGAAGTGTCGGATCTCTTCAATTTTTTCTCTCTAATTAGTGTTATATAGAGGATGATTGCCTAGTTGTACTTCCTCTTTAAACAATAATCACCACCACCACCACCACTTTTCTTGACTGTATGTGTTGCTTTGTAGACCATGAAATTAGACAAATGAGTATTCTCTGAAGCATAATCCATGACAAATGTAAACAAGGAATCCCGTATACTGTAGGCAATGGCTCAACATCCCCGAAGGGCCATGGCCTACCATGCGACCACTGCTCAGCCCGTAGGTCTGCAGATTACGAGGTGTCATGTGGTCAGCACGAAGGATCCTCTCGGTCGTTATTCTCGGCTTCCTACACCGGGCCCGCCAACCCACCGTCAGATAGCTCCTCAATTGTAATCACGTAGGCTGAGTGGATCTCGAACCAGCCCGCAGATGCAGGTAAAAATCCCTGACCTGGCCGGGAATCGAACTCGGGGCCTCCGGGTAAGAGAGAGGCACGCTACCCCTGATTAGAATATGCGAAGTGCATGCTTGTCGAGATGACGAAATTTAAAGAGTAACAATGAACTTTAAAATTTTGAAAAATGTTTGACTCTTTAGAAAAGTTGGTAACTTAACCATTCAAGAGTATTCATTTAAATCTCTAATAACCTTTCAGTTCCAAAACTGAGAAAGAACAGGCGGAGACTAAAATATTTCTCAATGTATTAAAAGATATAAATGAATTTTCAAGCTAAATAGCTTGGCAACGTGTGGAGGGGAATCTGCAAGATCGGCTGGCACTCGAACGGTTCAGGCGTAAGACACAAGTGCCCTGGAATCGCTCTGGCATCTATGTTAACCTTTTCCGCAAGGAGATGTCTGTGGTTGTTCACATACCAGACAATGACAATGAGCAATGATAATATTGTATTATATTGAAGTAACCTTGAGCATTGCTAGCGACGATGATACTTCAAGAATGCAACACGCAAGACATCTCATCCTGTAGAACGGACGGGCTTTAGCAGGCACTGAAGCAGTGTGTTATTCCTTCACATTTGCTCAAGTTTATTCGCAGAGATGAGGACAGAACGGAACGGAGGAGTTATGGTGACGTCATCACTCGGCACGACCGAATGAAACGTATGGCAGCCTTTTCATACACGTTACAGGGAAAGATATTTCTTCCTCCCGCTTAATGCCCTTTTTATGTAATATGACAGAAGAACTAGTACTGCAATAGTACTGTCTGTTCGAAAGGTAGATGCATAAAGTGTCAACTAGGAAGTGACATAACTTTTAAGATCGCGTAATTGAACTTCCAACCGTTCAACGGATATTCGTGCATATTTGAAAGAACAGATCAAATCGCTGCAGCGCAGTAATCAAGAGACTGTTAATTTATTAACAAACGTTCAGTAATTCCATTCGATACATCTGTATATTTCGAATGAATCACGTAATTACCTAGGTATGAAATATCAGAAAATGTCCGACTCATTGGCTTATTATTGTCAGCGTTGAGGCCTTCGTTTCAGAAGGTCCCGGATTCGATTCCCGACTGGGTCGGAGATAAGTCTTCTGTGCCGGGGACTGGATGTTTGTGTTTGTCCCAACACTTTTCTCTTCATATTCAAACAACACACCACACTACCAACCACCAGAGAAACACGCCATAGTGATTACATCGCTCCATATATTGTTGGCGTCGGGAAGGGCAACCGGACGTAAAACAGGGCCAAACCGATGTTAACCTAGCTCGATAGCTGCAGTCGCTTAAGTGCGGCCAGTATCCAGTATTCGGGATATACTAGGTTCGAACCCCACTGTCGGCAGCCCTGAAAATGGTTTTCCGTGGTTTCCCATTTTCACACCAGGCAAATGCTGGGGCTGTACCTTAATTAAGGCCACGGCCGCTTCCTTCCCACTCCTAGCCCGGGAAAAGTGGTAGAAAAAAATAAGAAAAGAAGAAAGATCGAAAATGCACAGAAAATAATGACAAATTTTAAAAACCGTGGTGTAACAACCCAATAAGGAGACTGTTGCCTGCATAGACGGCCTGCAAATAATGTGAAGGTCACGTCATGGGACAATGAGTATAACTTTTATAATCTAAAGTTCCTTTCGTTAAATCCCCTTTGTTGCAATCTCAGTCAGCAAGTATTTTTACAATCCCTAAAATGAGCGTAGGCGCCATACAGGTCTGACATTATTATTATTATTATTATTATTATTATTATTATTATTATTATTATTATTATTATTATTTAGGTTAAGCATTTCAACGATCAAAAATACTGGGAAAGAAAAAACTGCACATATATTTTCAATACCTTGTATTATAATCTATATACAGAGTTTGCATTGGCCGGTTACCAACTCGAATCATTATTAATTGAGGTGAGAGGCACACATTTATTGGGTAAAAAGTTGCATCCTCCAATTTCTTTAAAGTACATACGTTCTTCTTCAATCCGGTGAAAACAATACCTCCTCTGTTTCGGAATGTCCCATACTGTCAAGTGTTCATTGCTCAGTTTGACCTACCTTTCAATTTTATGCAGTTTTCATCGTAATTCGGTAACTATTGAAGATATAACCATTAAATTTATAATAGTAGTTTATATTGTGTTCGTCAGACTTCTTGAATGAATGGTGAGCATCGAGGCCTTCTGTTCAGAGAGTCCCGGGTTGGATTCTCGGCCGGGTCAGGGATTTTAATCGCGTTTGATTAATTCTTCTGCCTCCAGGCCTGAGTGTATGCACCAACACTCTCCTTATTATATTCGTGCAACACACGACACTACCAACCACAACAGAAATGCGCAATAATAGTTATTACATCCCTTCAGAAAATGTTGGGGTCAGGAAGGGTATCCAGCCGTAAAACAGGGTCAAATCCACTTGTGCGATTTAGTTCACACCCGCTACTGCACAGGTGTGGTAGGAGCGGAAGAATAAGAAAAATATATGACTTTCACTAACAATATGTTTTATGCTATTACCTGGACGGAATCAGCATTGAAAAGAAGACTCACTTCAAGTATCTGGATCAGTGTTGCCAGGTATACAAATAAAATATGGGTAGATTGTACGTACATCCTCTGTGGTGTACTGTTAGTGTGATTAGCTGCCACCCCCGGAGGCCCGGGTTCGATTCCCGGCTCTGCCACGAAATTTGAAAAGTGGTACGAGGGCTGAAACGGGGTCCACTCAGCCTCGGGAGATCAACTGAGTAGAGTTGGGTTCGATTCCCACCTCAGCCATCCTGGGAGTGGTTTTCCATGGTGTCCCACTTCTCCTCCAGGCAAATGTCGGGATGGTACCTAACTTAAGGCCACGGCCGCTTCCTTCCCTCTTCCTTGTCTATCCCTTCCAATCTTTCTATCCCCCCGCAAGGCTCCTGTTTAGCATAGCAGGTGAGGCTGCCTGGGCAAAGTACTGGTCATCCTTCCCAGTTGTATTCCACGACCCTGAGTTTGAAGCTCCAGGACACTGCCCTTGAGCCGATAGAGGTGGGATCCCTCGCTGAATCTGAGGGAAAAACCGATCCTGGAGGTTAAACAGATAAAGAAGAAGAAGAAGAAGATGGAACGTAAACATTTTGGGAGTTTAAATGAAAATTTCGGTAGTTTCTCAAGCACTGAAATGTTATAATATGACTAAAAGAAAAAATATACAATTTCACTCACCCGTACTCCCTGTGCTTCTTCTACTTCCCTTTCTCCCCACTCTTCCTGTAGATGTAGTTATTCATCACGTGTAGAAATGGTATGCCTATTTTTCATTCTGTATGCGGATCGGTGATTTCTATTCGAATGACGCAGTGAAGTGTGAGTTTTGAATTCAATAAGAGGGGAGAAATTGCGTAATTCGGACCTAACCAAATGAATGCGGGGAAGTACCTAACGAGTGACGTTATCGATACGACGTCACGCAGTGAGACGAGGAAAGAGTTTTTAGGCACAAATATGTACCATTAATCATTATTATTCTCCTTAAATTTGGATTAGAATAAATTTCGGAAGATTTTCTTTTGTTTTTCAGGTCTGCTGGTGTGTTGCCAAAAAATCAGGAGATTTCCTGAAATTTCCAGAGATCTGGCAACACTGCGCCTGGATGCACAAATCAAAACCAAATTAGGCATTGCAAGAATTGTGTTCATGAAATTAAAATATCGTGTTCTTTAGTTAGTCGGAGGATGGGCAGGACTTTGAAATGTGGATCTTTCGCGAAATGTTCAATATCCTCATCAAGGATGAAGATCTCCGGCTTGAAGGGAAATCATACAAAGTCTTAACCGTCTCACAATGTAAGAAAGCAGCCTATTTCTATCACATATTATGAAATGACAAATTTAGTTTGTTGCAACTGATGAAATTAAATGGCGTATGGCTTTTAGTGCCGGGAGATCCCACGACGGTTTCGGTTCGCCAGGTGCAGGTCTTTTGATTTGACTCCCGTAGACGACCTGTGCGTCGTGATGAGGATGAAATGATGATTAAGACAACACATATACCCATCCCCCGTGCCAGAGAAACTAACCAATGATGGTTAAACTTCCCGACCCTGCCGGGAATCGAACCCGAGACCCCTCTGACCAAAGGCCAGCCGCTAAGCACTTAGTCGTGGAGCCGAACATCGCACTGTCATAATCTACGATTAATGCATTGCTTCGGAAATCGTCTCAGTTGCCATAACCGCTACAATCCGTGATCGTCATCATCATTATGGCTAAGGGTCTGTATTTTGGGCGATTTCAACAATTCTGTGGCTTCTTTTGGAAGGTGTTGAATTATTTTCTTTGATAAGTTTCGCATGCTTGTGATTACTGGATCAGAACTTACTAAATGGGGAGTCTTCATTTATAGAGGCGGTGTTAGCAGGCACTGCATATGAGGCAGTTTGACGTTCCCTAACATTTCCACAATTTTATTCGCATAGGGCTAGAATGCATTTTTGACTACTGGAAATCAATTCATTGTCATAATCACTACATTGTCTAGCTAACTGTCCCTAAGCTTTACAAAGAAAGAAACCACCTTTGCGAAAATCAAATCATCATAAATATGTTTCTTGGTCATGGCCATCTATCCATACTTTACATCACAGCCTACACGGTTGCTGGGTTACACTTTCGTAACGCAAATTTTCAGATGACCGCCAGCAAAAAGACAACGGGGCTGTGTCAGGGTCACGGTCACAAGTACTGTCGTAGAACACTCGCCGCGTGACAGATATTGTCGAATTACCTAGTCAAAATAGGTTTGAAATTTTACTGTCGGCATTTTATTTCTTAATGCTAAACAAATGTATACATCTCAAGACCATGAGCTCGAAAATAATTTTCACCACTGGGTCAGTATATATTGTCAACTTGGGCAAAATAAGCGCGAAATTCACCTCACCACGCTCGACCACCTTATCTTTGAGATGCTCCCGATAAGCCTTTTGACGCTCGAAATTGGTGACTTATGTAATTTCAATAAGCTACTCTTGAATGCATCTGCGACAATTTTGAATCTATTTATTGTCCGTATGTTAAGATGTTTTACGGAAGAAGGAAATGTTTCGCATGTCTTCGCACCACATTTTATTCAAATGTTCGTCATTTGAATCCTTTTTTTTCTTTGTGCGTGTACCCCACTGTAACCAATCAAATGACACCACTAATTATAGCCGCGCGGCACGGATATTTTAGTATCTCAATATAGCAGCACTATTCCATCGCCCGAAGACGTCATACCAAGGTAAGAGACTATGTTACTAGGTACCACGGTGGTACTTCCTCTTCAATATGGGGGTATTGAACTCTTGTCGTTACACATATTATCTCGAAATCATTTCAATTTTAAAACTTTCGTGTATTGGTAACGCACAACAGCCAAGTACGACTTCAGAACGATGGAATTATTCCTCGTCAAAAATATATTTACTAAAGTAATGACCCTGAGAATCTAGATTTTAGTAAAATAATCATAATTATTCAGAGAATTGTAGTGTTTATAGTTCAAACACCATTTTGTTGCGAAGTATTAACATGCAAAATTTGATTTTAAAATGACTAGGCTTTTAGAAAATCTGAAGATTTAATTATAAATGGAAATGAATGCACATTAGGCATGCAACTGTAACGTGAGGAAGTATTTCTAGTTTAAAGGCTAAAAAAAATTAACTTCACTAAACAAAATCTATTGAAATGTGCGCCTTCCCCTCTTAAGTTCACATACTACCCAGTAGACAATATGAAATACAATTTTACAGGGGTATTACATTAAATAGTCGTGTTATTTCTGTACCTTGAGCTGTAACGTGCACTTCCATATCATGCAGCCGGAGACTCTGGTCCTCTAGACTTGACACAGAACTGTCCCATACTCCACTTCAAACTCACAACAGAAACAAAACAACTTCATCAAGAGTACTTCCGAACTCCGTAACATGTCGCCCGATACTCAATGTCAGATCAGCGGAGCGTTCAGCTATGTCTGCTAACTTCCCAGAACAACCAATGGAAACCAACATCTGCAAACAGTCGACAGTAACATTACCAAAATCACAACGACGATTCTAAACACCACCTTCATCAGCATAGAGTAGTCTGGCCGTACACAACTATAGCTGTATGGACAGAAATCTAATAACAGAGTTAATCAGAGGAAAATAAATTTATAATAATTATTTAAAATGTCTTAACCATGATTAAACAAGAAAGGTGGTCAAGATCGAGATAAATTGCGAAGTATTATAACTTTGGCGCAATGATCATAAATTGAGCTGCTGTTAATAATAATCATAATAATTTACTAATTTTGTTGGATAACACCAGATACATTTTACCTGTCAACAATCAACGACATGAAGTACTGAATGTCCACCTCCGTAGCGTAGCGGTCAGCCCTATTGATTGTCGTACTCGGAGGCCCAGATTTGATTCCCGGTACTGCGGAAATTTAAGAATCGTAGAAGGGCTAGTATGTGGATAAAATAGTGCAGGCACCTCACCTCCTCTGGGGGTGTGCCTGGTAAGTGCTGCACCACCTCCGGGCGAGATTATTATTATTATTATTATTATTATTATTATTATTATTATTATTATTGTTGTCCGGCTCTGTGCTCTAGCGGTGTGGTGGATAGCTGCAAACCCTAGAGGCCCGCGTTCGATTCCCGGCTCTGCCACGAAATTTGAAAAATGGTACGAGGGCTGGAACGGGGTCCACTCATCCTCTGGAAATCAACTGAGCATAGGGGGGTTTGATTCCCACCTTAGCCATCCTAGAAGTGGTTTTCCGTGGTTTCCCACTTCTCCTCCACACAAATGCCGGGATGGTACCTAACTTATGGCCACGACAGTTTCCTTCTCTCTTACTTGCCTGCCCCTTCCAATCTTCCCATGCCTTCACAAGGGCTTTGTTCAGCATAGCATGTGAGGCCACCTGGGCGAGGTACTGGTCCCCCTCCACAGTTTCATTCCTCGACCTAATGTCTCATGCTCCAGGACACTGCCCTTGTGGTGGTAGAGTTGTGATCCCTGGCTGAGTCCGAGGGAAAAACGAACCCTAGACGTTAAACAGATTAAGAAAGAATGAAAGAAAGAAAAAAGTATCGAATGGAGTATCGAATGGACTTCTTCCCGTCCTTTTAAAAATCTGACTACCTCTACCGGGTTTGAAACCGTGCGGTCTCCAGTTTTTCTCTCATCTGTTAGAGTAAAACAAAAAGTCAAAAAAACACAAGCAGACGGCCTAAATTGCCTCAAATTAAAATGCCTGTACATAGTAGCGAAGCCACACTATTATTATTATTATTATTATTATTATTATTATTATTATTATTACATCGTTATGCCCTACTCAGGAGCACGGTTGAAATTGCTTAGCTGATGTGTTGGTCGTCTTTTCCTCCCCAAATCTCTTCATCCTCTCACTGAGCTTCTTCCTTCGTTCTTCTGTCCAAGTTATAGTGGCTCTGGTGTTGTGTTTGTCTTCAAAGTGGTGATTGTCGATTTTGGTTCTGAATTTACATCTGTCCTGTACAATGTCTTCTGAGATGTTTGATTTCCTGGAGATCTGTTTCAATTTCACGAAGCCAGCTGTTCTTGGTTTTAGACGGCAATTTTGATGGCAATTTCATGTAGTTTTTCAATTGAATGAATTGCTTCATGCCTATTATTGGAAAGGATTGCTACGTCATCAGCAAAGGCCAGAAATTTCACGTGAATTCTGTCCTTACGTAGTCTTCCAAGGGTTATTCCTTTAGTTTCCTTTTCCCAGGTCCTGATTACTTTATCAAGTACCAAGTTAAACAGTAACGGCGATAAACCATCCCCTTGACGTATTATTATTATTATTATTATTATTATTATTATTATTATTATTATTATTATTATTATTATTATTATTATTATATGTCCACCCCTTACTCCCATTTCCTGATACGAGTTCGGGGATGAGGTGAAATGAAATTATATAACATGACTTTACGGCCGGATGCCCTTCCCGTCGCCAACCTCAGTTGAGAAGCTAATGAAGATGAAACGAATGATGGTGAATGCAACTGGGTAAGGAGGTGGAAGGAGTTGGCTGTAGCCTATGAATAGGAACTGTCATAGCATTTGCCTGCCAGTGAACATGAAGAAACCATAGAAAACTATTCTCAGAAAAGGCGATGGTGACGTGTGAAAACATTCGACTCCCGAATGCAGAGTTTGGCTCCATAGCAGTAGTGTGCTAACAGCTACTCCGACTCCGAACGATTATTATTATTATTATTATTATTATTATTATTATTATTATTATTATTGTTATTATTATTATTATTATTATTATTATTATTATTATTACCGTGTTTTTGTGGTAGTTATGCGTGAAAGAAGGTGCGGGGTGGTGAACAGGTCTCAAGCTACGAAAGTAAAATTAATTTAAAATTTAACAAGGTTATATTTTCTTTTCAAAATAAAGAAATAACAAGCATGGCAGGTACAGAGTAGCAAGTCACAAAGGTAGTTAGAATATTTACAGGATTCGGGCTTCGCGCCCTGACTTTACAATGCTTGGGCAATCAGCCCAACCTTACTTCAAAATAAGTATTAACAGAGGGGCAGAAAACCCCATTCATGCTCAGGAGCACTTGCTCCAAATTACACCGATAAGCCTCCCCGAGGCATCCAACACTCAATTTTTGAAAAAGAGCCACTCGCTCTCAACTTTAAGCCTCTCAAAGGCCACACCAAACTCCACCTACAAGTTGTCCTCTCTGGACATAGACACATGGGTAAAATACCCAACCTACTGAGGTCTATTAGATGAAAAAAAAAAGGGGTAATTACATGACCTCTAAAATAACAATTTGAGAGGAGGCGATCTGCACTCCTAATGTATTTGTTTCAAAACCTAATTTGGCTCTAGGCCACTGATGCAAGGGTTAATCCCATACTACGGAGGTGACTTTAGAAAAGAAACAAATTTACATAATATTAAAGAAGAATAGGTTGAGAAAATAAGTTCACCTCAAAACAATATGAGTGGGAGCTCGAGAGGGTTAAGCACTCTCTATCCCAATATGTAGTTTAAAAGATAGAATAAATACAAGTTTCTTTACATTTTAAGGAAGGTTACATAATGGAAAAACTTCGGACCCCCCCCCCGAGAGTTAAACTGCTGAGCAAGCAAGAAAAGAAGTAATTAATCGGCCATTACCTGGTTGTTGACTGTCGCCGAAGAAAGAGGCGCTTCCCGCCCCCTGCTATGTACTTTACACACTGAAAGATGGAACAGAAGTGGCCCGGAGACCCTAAAATCAGCAGTTTATATCCTCTCGCGGAAAGTTCGAGGCGTTAGGGGAATGAGAACACCCTCCCACAAAAACTTTATTGGGTAGGATACAGCAACATATTCAAGTTGGGGGAAGATACATCCGATTGGTCAGAAATTAATAAAAGAAATTCGGGATTGGCTAAATACAAAACAAGGGGAAAGAGAGGGGTATACAGCCAACTTAAACAATAACAGAAAGAAATTTAACAAGAAACAAACTTTTGAAATAAAAATTTCTCCCAAAAAAAAACAGTTCTTTCACTCCGCACTAGGGTGCACTATTGTTGATATTCAGTAGTGTCCTCTAGAAGAGAAAGTTCACACTTCTTTCTACAAGCAAAACAAAAATACGTCGAAAATGACACAGTTCAAAAACTCCAAATTTTCCACGTAGTGACATCTTCTGAGAAATTTGAAAATTAATACCGTCAATAAAGTTCAGACTTCCTCCAGCAGAGGAGTTTCAATTGGCGCACATTTTAAATTAGCGGCGTGGAGGTGTACCGCCCGGTACAATTATTATTATTATTATTATTATTATTATTATTATTATTATTATTATTATTATTATTATTATTATTTTTATTATTATTCGAATAACCCTGTTGAGGGTACGATAACTCAATTTCGGTTACTTTTCTTTGCATTTAACATCCTTCCTTTGCAAACTTACTTCATTTTCTGAGAATGTTGTTCCTTTCCCTCTTGAGTCCATTTTCTTCCAGTTGTTAATTTCTTCCTTTACTGAAATCCTGCCTTTCATGTTACTTCTCTGAAACGTGTTCTGTTTTCTACCGTATCTATTTTAATTCCAGCGTTTTTCAAATCCTTTTCGAATTCAATGAACCACGTTGCGTTGGATTTGTAACAGTTCAATAAGCTGAAGGTTTGTTTAGTTAGTCTATCGTTATTCATTCTATAAGTGTGTCCAAAGAAACTGGAGTCTTCTTTTCCTCATTACAGTTGTTAGTTTTTCAACTTTTAAATATAGCTCTCTGTTTGATCGTAGTCTAAATTCGGGATTGCTGTTTCTTATAGGTCCCAGTATTTTTCTCAATATTCTTCTACCAACTTTTTCTAATTTTTTTAAAGATCCTCAAATCTTGTAAGTTTAAGAGTTTCTGCTGCATATAAAATTTCTGGCCGGGCCACTGTTTGATAATGTCTTAATTTCAAGTTCCAGGATAGAGGTTTCTTAATGTATATATTTTGTCATATGAAACATTCTTTCCATTTTGTTTACTATCACATTATTATTATTATTATTATTATTATTATTATTATTATTATTATTATTATTATTATTATTATTATTATTATTATTATTGTTGTTACGGAGTTTTCCGTGGTAGTTAGAGGTAAAAGAAGGTGCGGGGGGTGAACAGGTCTCAGGCTACGAAATTAAAGTGAATTTAAAATTTAACAAGGTTATATTTTCTTAGCAAAAAACAAGAAATAACAATAATGGCTGGTACAGAGTAGCAAAACCACAAATCGAGAATGTACAATTACAGGATTTGGGCTCCGAGAGCCAGACACACAATTCTGAGCAATTAGCCCAGCATTACGATATACAGAATTCAACAAAGGGGCAGAAGACCCCAATCAAGCCCAGGAGCACTTGCTCCAAATTACACAGTAAAGCCTCCTCGAGGCATACAACACTCAATTTTCGAAAAAGAGCCACTCGCTCTCAACTTTAAGCCTACCAAAGGCCACACCAAACTCCACCTTCAAGTTGTACTCTAAGGACATATACACAGGGGTAAAATACCCAACCTACTGAGGTCTATTAAGTGAGAAAAAGGATAATTACTTGACCTCTAAAATAACAATTGAGAGGAGGCGATCAGCACTCCTAATACACTTGTTTAAAACCTACTTGGCACTAGGCCGCTAATGCAAGGGCTAATCCCATACTAAAGAGGTGACTTAAGAAAGAAACAATTTACATTACTGTTACGGAATCGGTTGAGCAAAATAAGTTCACCTCAGAACAATATGAGTGGGAGATCGAGAGGGTTAAGCACTCTCTATCCCAATATGTAGTTTTGAAAGAGAATAGAGGCTAAGAGTCTTTACATTTTAAGGAAAGTTACATGGTAGAGACGCTTCGGACCCGCCCCGAGAGTTAAACTGCTGAGCTAGCAAGAAAAGAAGTTATTAAAACGCCATTACCTTGGTGTTGAACTGCTCCCCGAAGAAAGAGGCGCTTGCCGCCCCCTGCTATGTACTTTACACACTGAAAGATGGTACTGAAGTGGCACCGAGACCCGAAAATCAGCAGTTTATATACTCTCGCGGAAAGTTCGAGGCGTTTTTGGAATGAGAACACCCTCCCACAAGGATTTTATTGGTTCACCAAGAAACCCCCTACACAATACGAAGAAGAAACATATTATTGGTTGAAAATTAATTCGAGAAATTCGGGATTGGCTAAATTCAAAACAAGGGGAAAGAAAGGGTTAATATTGCCAACTTAAACAATGACTGAAAGAAATTTAGCAAAGAACAAACTTTTGAAATTAAATTTTCTCAACAAAAACAGTTATTTCACTTCGCACTAGGGTGCACCGTTGTAGTTCTTCAGTAGTGTCCTCTAGAAGAGAATGTTCACACTTCTTACTACAAGCAAAACAAAAATACATCGAAAACAACACAG
Organism: Anabrus simplex; assembly: GCF_040414725.1. NCBI lineage: Eukaryota > Metazoa > Arthropoda > Insecta > Orthoptera > Tettigoniidae > Anabrus > Anabrus simplex. Next base: position 114,058,253 of record NC_090269.1, on the reverse strand, counting down.
TTCAGAAACTTCAAAATTTCCAAGTAGTGGCATCTTCAGGGTAACTTGAAAATTAATACATAAGACAAAGTTCAGACTTCTCCCAGTAGGGGAGTTTCAACTGGCGCAAAGTTTAAATAAGCGGCGTGGAGGTGTACCGGGGGTGTATGTGTTGTCTTCATCATCATTTCATCCTCATCACGACGCGCAGGTCACCTACGGTGTCAAATAGGAAGACCTGCACCTGGTGAGCCGAACCCGTCCTGGGATATCCCGGCACTAAAAGTCATACGATATTTCATTATTATTATTATTATTATTATTATTATTATTATTATTATTATTATTATTATTATTATTGTTGTTGTTGTTGTTGTTGTTGTTGTTGTTCCGAGGTATCTGTGAAACAGCAGAGGTGAAAGAAGGTGCGGGCTGGAATAGGTCTCAACTACCAAATTAAAGTTAATTTAAAACTTTAACAAAGGTTATATTTTCTTTTCAAAATCAACAAATAACAAAGTATAACAGGTACCAAGTAGCAGATCAACAAATTAAGAAATTACAGATTACAGTTCATTACAAGTTTTTGGGCTTCGAGCCCCACAATTACAATCCTTGAGCTATGAGCCCAACTTTACCAATGTACCCAGTTCACACAAAGGGGCAGAAAACTCCAATCATGCCAAGGAGCACTTGCTCCCAATTACCATGTTAAGCCACCTAGAGGCACGTTTCACACACAAGAAAGAGCAGATGCGCTCTCAAAGTTTTCAAGCTTATTTAAGAGGCCATAAACTGACTTTACACTAACTGCCCTCAAGGCACACATACCGTGAAACTGGGGTACCTAATACCCAATCTACTGGACCTTCGCAGGAAGGAAAACAAACGGGTTAAGTAACTGGCACAAAATACAAAATTGAATGGAGGCGATAACTTGCACTCCTACACAAAGTTTTTGTCTAAAACCTATGTGGCGCGAGGCCGATCATACAGGGGCTAATCCCAAGCTAGGGAGGTGACCTGTATGAGAAAACTTTGCTACAATAAAGGAGAGAAGAACGGTTATGAAAACGTAGTTACCTCCTTTCCAAAATGAAGGGGAGTTCAAGAGGGTGAAGCACTCTCTATCCCCGCTTTACAGGTCAAGAAATAGTAGTTTTTACATAGATAGAAAAAGGGAATTACATTTTAAGGAAGATGGATTACATTTTAAAGGTTTCGAAACTTCTCCGAGAGTTAAACTGCTGAGCTAGCAAGAAATAAAGATGTTAACAGGCCATTACCTTATTGAAGAACTTCTGCTTGAAGAAAGAGGCGCTTCCCGCCCCCTGCTACATATTCACACACTAAGAGAGATGTTACTGAAGTGGCCCCGAGACCAGAAAATCAGCAGTTTTTATACCCTTGTGGAAAGTTCGAGACCTTTCATGAATGGTAACAACCCGCCCACAAACTTTTATTGGATAACAGCAAAAACTAATACACAAGACGAGGAAGAAACACCTTATTGGTGGAAAATTAATTACAGAAATTCTTGATTGGCTACATTCAAAACAGGTGGAAAGAAAGGATTTATATTGCCAACCCACAAACCACAGAACAAAATTTAGTAAAAACAAAACTTAGGAATACAAAATTTCTTCCGGAGAGTACATTCCTTTACACCAGAGTGCGTTATCATAGTTTTGGTAGGGACATCTGTTAGAGAATGTCAAAACTTCTTGATACGGAGCAAACAAACACAAATCGAAATAGACACAGTTCAGAACACTTCAAAATTACCAAATTTACAGTAGTGACATCTTCCGAGAAACCGTTGAGTTAATACAGTTTGTTAAAGTCCAGGCTTTCTCCTGTAGAGGAGTTTCAACTGGCGCAATATTTGAACTAGCGGCGTGGAGGTGTACCGCCCGGTACAATTATAATTATTATTATTATTATTATTATTATTATTATTATTATTATTATTATTAGTCTATTATTATTATTAGGGCTAGGATTTTGAAGACATGTCATCTTTTAATTGGTTCACAAGAGACATTGCTAACTTATACAAAAATGCTGATCATAATTTCCACATTGTAGAAATGCTAATTTATTAGGTCTTTTTTGTCATTTTTGACATTTTGCTTTTTCAGGTCATTTTCTAAAATTATGAGTCATTATTTCATCGTTTTATGGAATTTATTAAACTCTTTTATACTTTATGAGTCATTTTCTTACATGTTGGAGGATTGAAGCATTTACACGTTCGGCATTGGATATTATCGCAACTTTAAGTGAGGATTCCTCAACGTTTTGTCTTTCTTCTTTTCCATTTGCTTTACGTCGCACAGACACGGATAGGGCTGATGGCGACGATGGGATAGGAAAGGCCGAGGAGTGGGAAGGAAGCGGCCATGGCCTTAATTAAGGAAGAGCCCCAGCATTTGCCTAGTGTGAAAATGGGAAACCACAGAAAACCATCTTCAGTGCTGCCGACAGTGGGGTTCGAACCCACTATCTCCCGGATGCGAGCTCACAGCTGCGCGCTCTTAACCGCACGGCAAACTCGCCCGGTCGTGGGAAAAGGGTGTGTAAGAATCCCACACACTTGTGGAATGAGGACCCTTCACAAGTGTCTTTTGAAGATTTTCCACAATCCCTCGTAAAAAATATTATTATTATTACTATTATTATTATTAGTAGTAGTAGTAGTAGTAGTAGTAGTAGTAGTAGTAATATTATCCCTTTCAGAACCGGCGGTACAATTTTTAGAAAAAGTACTGTCGCATATATTTTTCAAGCTGGAAATATTATTATTATTATTCGTAGTAGTAGTAGTAGTAGTAGTAGTAGTAATATTATCCCTTTCAGAACCGGCGGTACAATTTTTACAAAAAGTACTGTCGCATATATTTTTCAAGCTGGAAAGTATTGAAAAACTGCAGTAAATATACTAATGTTTTAACATTTGTTTTACACAAATCTACTACCTACAAAATTGTGACATATGTGTAGTAGCTGTTAATTTTACTTAATTTCTTTTTTTAATAATAGCTTAAGTTTACCTGTAATTGCACAATATTTTAGCAATTTAATGACACATATTGCCTCAAGTCATTCACTTGTGATGGTGACACATAACTTCTCTCCATAAGATTTAAAAATCAGTTTGCATTCTTTAAAAAGCCCAAATTATTTTAAGCATATTAACATTTAAATGGCGCAAACTGCATACTCTGCTTCATGAACATTTCTGAAACAATTTTCATCCCTTAAAAGGAAAAGATAATATCAATATTTCACAACACAATGCCGCAACTCCCTCGAACATTAACCAGTTGAAATCGAGAGAGAGTACAAACATGACTGTGGTACAGGTTTGAGCTGTCTGGAAGGAAATATGAACCCAGAAAGAAATATATTCCTTATCTACACAAATGTGTGGGCAGAGTCTAAAAGGGTTATTACTGAAATGATCATATGACAGAATGTTACTATTGCGAGTGTAGTCATACCCGTTGTTGTGTGTATGGTTGGACACGCTGTAAATAAGTAAGTAGATGAAGGAAGCACAGCATGTTGTCACTAAAATTTTCAGTGATGATGTCGTACCAAGCCAAGTGAACGTAACACGCCAGCTCTCAGCTGTCCATGCTCCGACTGTACACAAGATCACTTAGAGAATAACGGTTGAACCCACGCCTTGTTTACAGCACTTTGAGAATTGCCACTTGCCCAATATGACCCTCGAGGATATTTTCTTGCGACTCAAGACGTACAAAATCAAACTCAAAGCTTTCTGTCTTCTGTTTTTACACGCTCGCGACTTTCTTCTTGATAACACGGAGATGACCCGTATTTGTTCACTCAGATTAAAGTATAAGATTCTTTGAAAACACTCCTCTCATCTTTCACCAAATATAATAAAACACAGCAAAAACAGTGAAAGTATACACAGCTTATTATCGGAGACCGGAAGGAGTAGCTCAGACGGTGGAAGCTCTGACCATCTGCTCCCAAGTTTGTGGGCTCGATAACGGATCAGTCCAGTTGTATCTGAAGATACTCAAATACGCAACCTCGTGTGGGTGAATTTGCTGGCATCTCGTACATGATAGAAGTAGGTGGAAGTCGTACTCTCGTACATCACAGAGGTACTGTAGTTCCAACTTAAAAATAATATAAGAGTATTGTCATCAAATAACACTGAATATAAATATACATTAAAAGTATGTGTTTCTGGGAATAAAATATTTTCACAAGTAAAAGAATCTAATGTGTCTGCCTCCGTGGTGTAGTGGTTAGTGTGATTAGCTGCCACCCCCGGAGGCCCGGGTTCGATTCCCGGCTCTGCCACGAAATTTGAAAAGTGGTAAGAGGGCTGGAACGGAGTCCACTCAGACTCGGGAGGTCAACTGAGTAGAGATGGGTTTAATTCCCACCTCAGCCATCCTGGAAATGGTTTTCCGCGGTTTCCCACTTCTCCTCCACGCAAATGCCGGGATGGTACCTAACTTAAGGCCACGGCCGCTTCCTTCCCTCTTCCTTGCCTATCCTTTCCAATCTCCCCATCCTCCACCAAGGCCCCTGTTCAGCATAGCAGGTGAGGCCGCCTGGGCGAGGTACTGGTCATTCCCCCAGTTGTATCCCCCGACCCAATGTCTCACGCTCCAGGACACTGCCCTTGAGGCAGTAGAGGTGGGATCCCTCGCTGAGTCCGAGAGAAAAACCAACCCTTGAAGGTAAGCAGATTAAGAAAGAAAGAAAAAAAGAAAAGTATTTAATCCGTATTACTGAAATATTTTGATACGAAAAGAAAAACAAATTGAAAATATACAATCAATAATATTGGTAGAATATTCATGACTCTCGTCGATAGAATTAAGTGAAGTGTGGGAAGTAAGAATACAGTGGAAGATCAAGACATCAATACGACGAACTGATGAGAGTAGATGTAACAGGATACAGTTGTGTAGGTATGAAGATATTGGCCCACGAAAAATTGAATCGAATCGGTCTAACTGCTAATGTGCAAAACAATGAAAGGTAAAGTAATTCGCTGCTCAGATTAAAACATGCACCACTCAAGTCAGAATATATTATTCCCCTGCTAGTTGGAGAGAAAGCATACAGCTCAGCAATAACAAAAAATGTGATGTTAGCACAATCCAGTCGACGAAAAGTGCAGTCGAGCATCCTGACCGCGGCATGGCAAGAAGAAATATATTTGTACTCCAGTCCAAATGAAATGTTTATTAATTGGTAAAATGAAATGTCGTATGGCTTTTAGTGCCGGGATATCCCAGGACGGGTTCGGCTCGCCAGGTGCAGGTCTTTCTATTTGACTCCCGTAGGCGACCTGCGCGTCGTAATGAGGATGAAATGATGATGAAGACAACATATACACCCAGCTCCCGTGTCATTGGAATTAACCAGTTAAGGTTAAAATCCCCTACCCCGCCGGGAATCGAACCCAGGACCCACTGAACCGAAGGCCAGTACGCTGACCGTTCAGCTAACGAGTCGGACTATTAATAATGTTATTTGTTTTACGTCCCACTAACTACTTTTTAAGGTCTTCGGAGACGCCGAGGTGCCGGAATTTAGTCCCGCAGGAGTTCTTTTACGTGCCAGTAAATCTACCGACACGAGGCTGTCGTATTTGAGCACCTTCAAATACCACCGGACTGAGCCAGGATCGAACCTGCCAAGTTGGGGTTAGAAGGCCAGCGCCTTAACCGTCTGAGCCACTCAGCCCGGCAAGGACTATTAATTGGTATTCGTATGTAATGCCTTGGAGGTGCAGATTATTCGTAGTTTATTTCTATTGAGTAAGAGCAAATACATTTTCAATGTATTCCAAGTGTGTTGCACTGTATTTGAGTGAGATAATCACTGCCTTTTACTCCTCACCGTTACATTATGAAATGAAATGCATATACCTGTAGTTCAGATTCATGTGGTTTTTACAGGATCAATAACTACGGGATTTTTAGATTTCCATTCTGGAAGTAAAATAAAAGTCGTGTAACCAATTTACACTGAATATAAATCTATCTGTAGAAATTTATATATAAAAGTCATTGTATGTATGTGGGTGTGTTTGTACCACATCTCCTCCTAAACTATTGGATCGATTTCAACCAAATTTGGTACAATTATGACTTAGTATCACGAGACAAACCGCGTGGGGGTAAGGCAACCCAAACACCCATAGGTATGGGAGGCGAGCGGGGTCATATATTGAGATGTTCCTTACTACTAATCTTATTTTACAACATATGTAAATCTGCATTTAACTTGAAAATCTGAATATCTTCATTTAAAATGGAAAATCTGAAAATTAACATTCATTAAATAAATTACACACTCGTCGAACCCTGTACTCACACTTACTTGTTACCTGCTTACTTACACATACGTTATTTGAAGGGCGCCAGCTGTCACTCAGTACAGCAATAATAGAATGAGACTCTTGACCATCTCTAGGGTGTGGGGTAATAAGCTTACTTTTGACAACATACCATATAAGTTCTGGGAAAAGGAGATTGGCGTTCGGTTTCCCCATTAATTTTGAGGTTAAGATATTTTACTGTAAATGAAATAAAACTATGAATTCGTTTGATAGAACAATATATATTCTTTAAATAATATATCAAAAAATAGTGAGTCTTGTTGCGATAAAACAGATGAGAATATGAAATTATGACATTGCAACTGAAAGAAAATAGGCATGAATTTGAATTCTTCTTGACCGGACATTTAACAATTTATACGAAATATTTCCCTCACTGATTCACTTGACTGTACCTTCAACACTTTTAGTGTAATTACGACGTAATCCATTGCTCTGGTGTTTACTGTAGATGTGTCACGCCTAACGTGGTGATACATCCTTGCGACTGCTTCTTCTCCATATCATCTAACTTCTTTGTAAGTCAATATGGTATGACCTCTTGGCAGGTCCAGGGTTGCCCTCTCTGACTCCTTGGTAAGCCTTGCGTCCGCGTCTTCCACTAAGTGACGGACCAACCATTTGGTCTCACTCTCTCAATGACCAATAATTAATGGCTCACTGAGTCTTCTCCATCTCTCGTTCACACTCGTTGGCTGACCACCTAAGGCCTCTTGATCTAGTAGACTACTTCACTGTACTGCATCCGTATAAGTAATGACTGACGCTACAATATGGAGCTACCTTATATAGAAGTTGGTTGACACAACTACGTAATCTCCAGAAATAACAATGACATACTCCCACCTACGCGACAGATATTACATCCAGTGGTGAAATAGCCGCCGGCTCTAACTCGCTGAGCGCATATTCTAAATAAATACAATGGCATAGCCAAGAAGTGGCGATGACTTGGCAGAATCGCCAGTGGTGTAGCAATATAACAACGTCACTTCCAATCTCTGATATATACAACAATTCTCACTGTACAGGTATTGAGTGTTATACTACACATACGTATATATGTATACATCTAAGTGCAATCTTGCAAGCAACAGGCAATTGCAAAATTGAATAAAACGGATAATTACAATAATAGTACAATATCACAGATAACATAATAATAATACTGACATAATAATAATAATAATAATAATAATAATAATAATAATAATAATAATAAAATGCAGATAAAATCATACAATAATAAAAATACAGATATCATCTTGTAACGGGATTTGAACCGTTACAATTCGCCTCCCTCATAAATAAATCGAAGAACAAAGAATCGATTGATTTATGAACAAAATTATATATATAACACTGACACAGATAAACACTTTAAATGAGTATACAACAATAATTTTCTTTTTCAACATCCATACATTTTATAAAATATCACAAATATGAGAATTCTTCTCGCACATTGCCATCGTAGATAACTGTCCAGTGTCCCATTCTCTCTCTTTCTCTCATACAAATCACAAGAGTATAGCACTTGATTTAACACACACAAATAATTTTCAATCAATATACAACATTTTTCTCCTTTTTTTTTAACATATCAAAATATTTTGTGAAATATCACTTATATGAGAACTTTTCTCGCATATGGTTATCGCAGATAACTGTCCAATGTCCTGTTCTCAGTTTTGTCACACAGAACATGACAATGTAGCACTTATTCTTCCAAAACACGAATACGACACTTGGTTCACACGCATATCGCAGATGTTAGTTTTATTTTGCCAGTTTCTCACAAAATTTAATCATCTTACTCTTATTTCAACAAATCTCACGTGAAATACTTCTTTACATATATAATACTACAAATACCGACAATATCCCCTTCCTGAACTCATAAGAATATGCACACTTCCCGATACGGTTCACAATAGTGAAATACCCCTGATACAAAAATAACTTCAACATATTTCCCGCCTCTGCAGATGATGAAAATGGAACTCTGAGTCGCACTCTGTCACTAAAACTGAATCAATTTTGCCCTTGTTAACTTACATCTCTCAATAGATCACATCCTCCTTGGCAACAATAATTCAAGGATCAATACTATGGCTACAAGATGGTTCAATTATTCCGTAATCCAGCATAATGTATATTTGTTCTTAGACGTCACTAGCATTTTTAAGTTGAATGGGGTACTTACCTCCCACAAACGATGCATGGTCATGTACTACAAATTTATGTTCAAATACGTGTTCTTCCTCACTTACCACTAAATACCTCTCGATGCTTACCTAACATCGAACAAAATTACTCCTCCTGTAATTCACTCAAATTACCTCACGTCACTGCCTCATACCGACGATCCCTCAGATCCTGGTCGTTATAGACACCTGACACACTTCAACACATTTCCTCTCACTAGGAACACCTTCACTTACCTCTCATATACTTCAAAGAACACACGTCACCAACACACTTACCTCAGACCATCATAATTAACACGTACTTCTTTGCTAGTTATATCCCAGAACAAACACACACTACCTAAATTAAAGACTACTCTACTTCCATGATTTGCAACCAAGTCAGCTCCTAAAACAACTGAATACACAAGTTCTGGTACAACAAGGCATGTCTGAAACTTACAATTATCTTTACTTATGATCGGTACCGCTATCATCTTATTTACTGACTGTGACTTACCCAACGGCTGTTATAAAATAGTACCTTCTTCACATCACAATTTCCATCATTGGAGTTACTACCTCACTACTTACATCACATTCTCGGCATTACAAGTACTTCCATCACTTATCAGAACACTTCTTACGTCTACCTTACTACTACTATTAATTACTTCATTATCTACGACTACGTCCCTACTTAAATATCTCACTTAACATTACTTAGGTCACAATCACACTACTCTTAAATCTACTTTCACTACATAACTACTTATACTAAATACCTGTTCATCTACTACCTTCAGCCTGTCCACTTACCTTACCCGATTCCCTGTGAATCAGAAATACTCTGGCTCGATAACGACACTTGGATAACATTCATATCAAGACTATCATAGTCTCTCTGATAACTCAAATCCGTACGCCTCCCATCTTCCGATTCTCTCTGATTACTCTTCTGACCTTCTCTCTCATAACTCAAACACATATGCCTCCCATCTTCCGATTCTCTCTGATTACTCCTCTGATACTCTCTCTCACAACTCAAATTCATACGCCTCCCATCTTCCAATTCTCTCTGATTACTCTTCCGACCACTATCACCATCAACACAACTATTAATCCTCTGCGGATCATGATCACTACCTCTTCTCTGATACACGGCTAACATTTTCCCCCTTCTCTCTACAATACTACTTTCCGCAGACATCATGCGCTCTCTCTCTCGCGCGCGCCCTTGCACACATTCTTTCCAAAGACTATCAATGAACACTTTAAATTCTCCTAAATTAGACATATTATTCCAGTATACTCGAAACCATATTCTACTTTCACCGACAAAAACATTAGACAAAATCTCCAACACATATTCCCATTCAATAATATTATTCCTCAACTTACTTGCAAATCTTTTCTCAACTACTTTTACAAATTCTACAGAACTGAACTGTTCTCCAGAAAACTTGGTTAAATCACGATCCCTACTGAACAAACCACTCACTACTATCACCTCACCCGCCGACTTACCTCTACCTTTCTGCCGTACCACTCCCTGGCAACTCAAAATTTCTTCTTCCGCTCCTCTCTCATCCTTCTCTTCCTCTATTCTCACGTCTTCCTTCAATTCTTCCTCTCTTTCTCTTACCTGCTGTGATAGCGTTTTCTGTTCGCTCCGTAGTTCAGTGACCTCCACAAGTTTGCTTTCAATCTGCTCGATTCTACTAACCTGTTACCCCGTATTTTCCCCAACTGCATTGTAACTCTTGTCCAATCTTTTCTCGACTACGTCATGAATTTCTTCCCGATTACTCGAAATTTTATTACTTAACAGTACGATCTTGTTTGTACATGTTCCTTTGACATGCTCAATTTGAGTATGAAGCTCGCTCCGACTCGACTCCATTTCTTCCCTAAGGTCAACACACTTTTCATTTGACTTACTTTCTAACTTAGATGTTTGATTATTTATCTCTAATATCTTAGAATCTATTTTACTAATGATCACATTACAATTTTGGTTATTGCTGCTAATTAATTGATCCATTTTGCTACTCACAGAGTTAATATGTTTATTAACATTTTCATTACAACTAATAAAAAATTCTTTCATTTCCTTATTATCATTTTTACTTTTAGTATCAATCTTTTCTTCCATCACTGTAAATCTGGCCAGCAGCAAACTTAAAATATCTTGGTTCAGTCCCCCCGCGATTTCTTTTTGAGTTTCAGTATGCTTCTCAATTTCTGCACTTTCCTGAATTTCCTCAGAAGGTTCCATCGTATTCACCTGCTCCCTACTCTGAATTTCACCTTGGATGTCCGCAGAAACAATGACCTCGTCGTCACATGACTTGTTATTGTCTTCCTTGTCCATCTTTGGTTCACTAGTGATAGTACGCGATCTCAAATTAATTTCCCTCTTCAAATCCCTTGACATATCCCCAAAATACAAATATATATCACAAAGTTACACTCCTAACATTTATCGGTAATACTTCCGCTGGCTTAAATGTGCATACTTTTCCCAAAATGAACCTATGATATGCTGTCATTCAGAACAGATTCTGAATTTATTCGAGTCCCACGTTGCGTCGACACTTTGAAAGTTTCCTAACTGTCTGACTAAATTTACAAACATATTAATCTGAATTTTAACTTGAAAATCTGAATATCTTCATTTAAAATGGAAAATCTGAAAATTAACATTCATTAAATAAATTACACACTCGTCGAACCCTGTACTCACACTTACTTGTTACCTGCTTACTTACACATACGTTATTTGAAGGGCGCCAGCTGTCACTCAGTACAGCAATAATAGAATGAGACTCTTGACCATCTCTAGGGTGTGGGGTAATAAGCTTACTTTTGACAACATACCATATAAGTTCTGGGAAAAGGAGATTGGCGTTCGGTTTCCCCATTAATTTTGAGGTTAAGATATTTTACTGTAAATGAAATAAAACTATGAATTCGTTTGATAGAACAATATATATTCTTTAAATAATATATCAAAAAATAGTGAGTCTTGTTGCGATAAAACAGATGAGAATATGAAATTATGACATTGCAACTGAAAGAAAATAGGCATGAATTTGAATTCTTCTTGACCGGACATTTAACAATTTATACGAAATATTTCCCTCACTGATTCACTTGACTGTACCTTCAACACTTTTAGTGTAATTACGACGTAATCCATTGCTCTGGTGTTTACTGTAGATGTGTCACGCCTAACGTGGTGATACATCCTTGCGACTGCTTCTTCTCCATATCATCTGACTTCTTTGTAAGTCAATATGGTATGACCTCTTGGCAGGTCCAGGGTTGCCCTCTCTGACTCCTTGGTAAGCCTTGCGTCCGCGTCTTCCACTAAGTGACGGACCAACCATTTGGTCTCACTCTCTCAATGACCAATAATTAATGGCTCACTGAGTCTTCTCCATCTCTCGTTCACACTCGTTGGCTGACCACCTAAGGCCTCTTGATCTAGTAGACTACTTCACTGTACTGCATCCGTATAAGTAATGACTGACGCTACAATATGGAGCTACCTTATATAGAAGTTGGTTGACACAACTACGTAATCTCCAGAAATAACAATGACATACTCCCACCTACGCGACAGATATTACATCCAGTGGTGAAATAGCCGCCGGCTCTAACTCGCTGAGCGCATATTCTAAATAAATACAATGACATAGCCAAGAAGTGGCGATGACTTGGCAGAATCGCCAGTGGTGTAGCAATATAACAACGTCACTTCCAATCTCTGATATATACAACAATTCTCACTGTACAGGTATTGAGTGTTATACTACACATACGTATATATGTATACATCTAAGTGCAATCTTGCAAGCAACAGGCAATTGCAAAATTGAATAAAACGGATAATTACAATAATAGTACAATATCACAGATAACATAATAATAATACTGACATAATAATAATAATAATAATAATAATAATAATAATAATAATAATAATAATAATAATAATAATAATAAAAATGCAGATAAAATCATACAATAATAAAAATACAGATATCATCTTGTAACGGGATTTGAACCGTTACAATATAAAATAATCGAAAATAGTGTCGAATCCATACTTTCCGGGTGCGCTTAGATGAATAGTGACACCCCGGAAATATTTAAATTCCAAGTTCAGCCCCCTTTGGGGTGAGGGGCAAGCGGAGAGCGATATATAAAAATAATCTTAAAGAGTGTCGGGTACTCTTCGGGGTCGCTGAGATGAATAGAGACACTCCGGATTTTTACTATCAGGAAACAAACTACTTGGGAGTAGGACACCCCAGGAACCCTTAGGGGCGGGGGCGACGGGTTCATGTATAAAAATTGTACCGGGCGGTACACCTCCACTCCGCTAATTTAAAATGTGCGCCAGTTGAAACTCCTCTGCTGGAGGAAGTCTGAACTTTATCTACGCTATTAATTCTTTACCTTCTCAGAAGATGTCACCACGTGGAAAATTTTGAGTTTTTGAACTGTGTCATTTTTGATGTGTTTTGTTTCGCTTGAAGTAAGAAGTGTGAACTTTCTCTTCTAGAGGACACTACTGAAGATCAACAATAGTGCACCCTAGTGCGGAGTCAAAGAACTATTTTGTTGGAGAAATTTTTATTTCAAATGTTTGTTTCTTGCTAAATTTCTTTCTGTTATTGTTTAAGTTGGCTGTATACCCCTCTTTTCCCCCTTGTTTTAGATTTATCCAATCCCGAATTTCTTTTAGTAATTTCCGACCAATCCGATGTATCTTCCCCCATCTTGGATATGTTTCTGTACCCTAGCCAATAAAGTAATTGTGGGCGGGTGTTTTCATTCCCCTAACGCCTAGAAACTTCCGCGAGAGGATTTAAACTGCTGATTTTAGGGTCTCCGGGCCACTTCTGTTCCATCTTTCAGTGTATAAAGTACATAGCAGGAGGCGGGAAGCGCCTCTTTCCTCGGCAGCGGTCATCAATAAGGTAATGGCCGATTAATAAATTCTTTCCTTGCTAGCTCAGCAGTTTAACTCTCGGGGCGGGTGCGAAGCGTTCCACCATGTAACCTTTTCCTAAAATGTAACAATCTTTCTTCTATTCTCTTTTAAGCTACCTTCTGGGATAGAGAGTGCTAACCCTCTCGAGCTCCCACTCTTATTGTTTTGAGGTGAACTTATTTTCTCAACCTATTCTTCGTTAATGTAAAACAAATTGCTCTTTTCTAAAGTCACCTCGGTAGTATGGGATTAGCCCTTGCATTAGTGGCCTAGAGCCAGATTGGTTTTTTTAAAAAAAACAAGTGTATAAGGAGTGCAGATTGCCTCCTCTCAAATTGTTATTTTAGAGGTCATGTAATTGCCCCTTTTCATTTAATAGACCTCAGTAGGTTGGGTATTGTACCCCTGTGTCTATGTCCAGTGAGGACAACTTGAAGGTGGAGTTTGGTGTGGCCTGGGAGAGGCTTAAATTTTGAAAGCGAGTGGCTCTTTTGAAAATTAAGTGTTGTATGCCTCGTGGAGGCTTTTCTGTGTAATTTGGAGCAAGGGCTCCTAGGTATGAATGGGGTTTTCTGCCCCTCTGTTAAAACTCGTGTTTGGGGTAAAACTGAGCTGATTGCCCAAGCTGTGTAAAATCAGGGCGCGAAGCCCAATTCCTGTAAATATTGTAACTACCCTTTTTGACTTGCTACTTTGTACCTGCCATGCTTGTTATTTCTTGTTTTTGAAAAGAAAATATAACCTTGTTAAATTTTAAATTAATTTTGCTTTCGTAGCTGGAGACCTATTCACACCCGCACCTTCTTTCACCTCTACCTACCACGGAAAAACTCCGTAACAAGTGGTAGCAGAGCGTGGTTGAATGGGTCTCAATTTAGCCCCTTTTGACGGCTAAACATTGTTTGTTCCGAACTCTTACTATTTTCCGAGTTGCTGGAATTTTTTGAGTTTTTCAAAATTGTTCTGTCACCATGCCCGGCCCTCGCGATGTTCTCCATCTTAACTATTTGCGCAAGGAGGAGTTGATCTATGAATTGACTATTAGAAATGTACAATCTGGAGGCACGGTTGCAGTAGACACAAACAAGCTTAGAGAGTCCCTAGATTTGCCCATTTCCATCCCCAATTTGGGAGAGAAAGAAATTGACGACTCTCTTTCCACGATCACGGAGAATATTACTGGGCTAGCTTCTGTAGTTAGTTTTTTTGATGAAAATGATCCTTCTCCTAATCAAATTAAGCGTGTGCAAGCTAGGCTATATCATTTTTCGAATAGGGTTAACGATCTGTTGTCTCTAAAGTTGAATGACGTTCAGAAGAAGGAAGCTAGTACGCTGCTTGAAAATATGTCTGAATTATCTAGCAAGGTCACTCAATTGTTAACAGGGGAGGTTCCTCCCAAAAGCGATCTACCCACCACAGTGAATGCAGGTAGTGAGGAAGCGCCCCCCAAGGGAGAAGTTAATAGGATAACCGTTGCTGCTCAAACTATCCCTGCCCCATTGGACAACGAATCTGAACGTCGTGCATCATTGAGTAACATGCGTTCTGAATTAACTTCCTTGCCATTTAAACCTTTACCTACTATGTCACCCGGGTTTAGCAGCTTGCCTCATCCATTGGCAATGTTGCTCAGAGGCATCTCTAGGTTTTCCGTTAATACCACCAGTGATGTAATTTCATTTTTAAGATTTCTAGTTGAATTTCAGGATCATGCCCTTGTGTTTTCTCTTTCTCCATGTCAAATTTTGCAAATTATCTATCCGTATGCTATTGGTATTCTCTCAGATAAAATCGTAAGAGCCATTGCCGAGCAATCATCTATTGAGGATTTCCATGCCCATTTGCTAGCTAACTTCATCCCGGCCAGGGCCAGGTCCTCCCTTATTCAGAAGTACTATTACCGTGTACAACGCTTGGATGAAAACTTGGCTGATTTCATACAGGACATTAAGTTTTATACTAGGGTGTTTGCTCTTCATTTCCCTGAGGATCAGATTGTACAAGCTATTGTGGAAGGGATTTCACCACACTACAGGTCATATTTGTGTTTCGCGGCGTGCCCGCAAACTTTCTCTGAACTTGAAGCATTGGCCGTCTCAGCGGAAGGAGTTAGATACGCCGATTCTTTGCGTGTCGCGAAAGAACCCCCGCCTTCCTTTAGTAATACTCGGCCTCCACCTCGCCGACCAGTCAATCCCCGTAAATGTTATGCTTGCGGGTCGCCTGACCATCTGCGCAACAAGTGTCCACTGATCAAGTCAAGTGGGACAAGGAATGGAGCCGGGTCATCACAAGGCTGTTTTAAATGTGGGGCTTTCTCACATATCGCCAAGAATTGTCCCAATTCGAATAGCACCCCCTCCTGCTCAACTTCTGGTGCAAATTCCACCTATGCCAATAACAAAAAGTGACTAGTGGCTTCGGCTGAGTCGACTAATCCATCTTCCCGAGACTCAGCCCCTGGTAAACAGGTTGTAAATTCAGGGAACGAGCAATTTTCAAATTCATCTTTTGAAGGTCCCAAAGAGTGTCTTAGGATTGCGGCGGATACCCCCGCACCGGTCCCCTTTCTCAAAATTGAGTTAAATAACGAGCCTATAACAGCTCTCTTAGATTCAGGCAGTGTTTGTTCTATTATTTCGGCTGATTGGTATTCAAAATTGAAATCTGTTTGTAAGCTTTCTAACTATTGTTTGTCGGCGATCCAATACGTTTCGGCTAATTCCTCTCCATTAGAAATTCTCGGTTCCTTATATGTCAAAATTCGTATTTTTCAATTCACATGGAAAGTTAAATTGTTTGTGGCCAAGCATTTGTCTTGCCCCATTATATTGGGAGCGGATTTTATTTCTCACACTGGTCTTGTGCTCGATCTTCAGAGTAGGTCTTGCACTTTCAAATTTGCCTCTAATTGTAATATCCCTCTATTAAAGTGTAATTCCGCATCATGTTCTTCTATTTCGCCTACCCAGGATGAGATGTTGTTAGACCTTAGACATCTACCTGAGGAGCAGGCTGATAGTATTCGCAAATTGTGTCAGTCGTTTCCCGAGGTGTTCTCTGATACTCTTGGTGTTACTGACCTTATTGAATACAAAATTGAGGTCACGGATTCGATTCCTGTCCATTTTCCACCGTATAGGCTATCTCCGCCTAAAATGAAGGCTCTAAAAGAAATCATCGATCAGATGTTGAAGGACGGTATTATTAGGCCCTCTAAGTCAGCGTATTCTTCGCCTATTTTTTTAGTCCCGAAACCCCAAGGAGGCTTCAGGCCTGTCATTGATTACAGGGCTCTCAATCGGAAGGTGGTGTTACAATCTGTGCCCCTTCCCGACCTTCATTCTTGTTTTTCATGGTTTCGTAAGGCCAAGTTCTTTACTATCTTGGACTTGAATCAGGCCTATAATCAAATTCCCCTTGCCGAAGAGTCTAAACATCTTACAGCGTTTGCCACGGACTGGAATTTATACGAATACAACCGCGTGCCTTTCGGACTCCCCACGGGAGCAGCTGTACTCACTAGGCTACTAGATAGGGTCTTCTCCGACATCAAATTTGAGTACTTATATCACTACTTGGACGATGTCGTCGTATTTTCAGAGACTTTTGAAGAACATCTAGATCATCTGCGAGAAGTTCTCGATCGCCTTCGTAAGGCTGGGTTAACTGTTAAGTTGTCCAAGGTTGCCTTTGCTAAGCCCTCTATGTCTTTCCTAGGGCATATTGTGTCACCGGATGGTGTAGCAGTCGATCATTCTAGAACACAGGCCATCCGTGATTTTAAACCTCCCAAAGACATTAAAGGTATCGCCAGGTTCATTGGTATGGTGAATTTCTTCAGGAAGTTTATTCCTAACTTCGCTAATAGAGCGGCGCCCTTAAACCTTCTTCGTAGGAAAGGCATCAAATTCGAGTGGGGACCTTCTCAACAAGCCGCTTTTGAAGACCTTAAATTAGCTCTTTGTAATGCCCCTGTACTTGCTATGCCTGATTTCTTGAAGAAATTCATTGTCCAAACCGACGCATCGTCGTCAGCGGTAGCTGCAGTCCTTCTTCAAGAGACTGAACTAGGGAGGCGCCCCATCGCCTATGCGTCTAGGACATTGTCGGCTCAAGAAGCCAAGTATTCCATCTATGAGCTCGAAGGTTTGGCAGTCTTATTCGCCTTAGAGAAGTTCCGTCTCTATCTGGAACATGTCAAATTCGACCTGGAGACAGATAATCAAGCCTTAAGCTGGGTCTTAGGTAGGCCGCGTCGTACTGGTCGTATAGCCCGCTGGGCCATTCGTATGTCCGCCTTCCAGTTTGATGTTAGACATATCAGAGGTACCGAAAATGTTGTTGCTGATGGACTCAGCCGTATGTTTTCTAACGACGTCGAGACCCACGAACCGGTCGACAGTTCATCACCTTCCGAGTCCATACTATCTGAGGTTAATGCCATCCTAACAGATGCTCCCATGCTCTTTAAGGATATCGAGAAATACCAACGTGAAGATCCGACGCTGGCTCCGATAATGGAAACCCTTTCTTCTGGGGAACATGTTGTCCCTTATGTTCTGAGGAATGGTGTTCTATGTTGCCCTTCGAGGCATGATAAGATGATGAAAGTTGTCGTTCCAGCTGTTCTTGTACCTATGATCTTCAAGTATTATCATGAGACCCCATTAGGAGGGCATCTTGGAATCTTTAAAACTCGTGAAAAGATTCGTGAAATGTTCATCTGGAAAGGTATGGACGGTGAAATCCGTGAACTAGTAAAGGCTTGTAAATCCTGTTTGCTTAGTAAACCGACCATGTCCACCAAGATAGGCCTCTTGTCTTCTCAGCAAGCGTCGCGCCCCATGGAACGCCTGTATATTGATTATGTAGGACCATTCCCCCAGTCAAAGGGTAATGCCAACAAGTTCATCCTTGTGTGTGTAGATGGTTTTACCAGATTTTCTTGGTTATTTCCGACTAAGCTGGCTACCGCTCAGTCTACCATTACTTGCTTAAATTCTATTTTTGCTTCTTTTGGTCCGTGCCAATATATTGTATCTGATAATGCGAAGGCTTTTACATCTAACTTATTTCGTAAATTCTGTTTTGACTTATCCATCTCTCATGTAACTACTTCTGCTTATTACCCTCAACCATCTCTGGCTGAACGGGTTAATCGTAATCTCAGGTCCGCACTTATTGCCTATCATCATGAAGATCATTCCAGGTGGGACACGTCCCTGCATTGGTTAGCTTTTGCTTTGAATTCGGCGGTTCATGAATCTCATAAGTTCACTCCAGCTTCCTTGATGTTCAAGTTTGTTCCCAACACGCCGCTCTCTAACCTTTGGTCTCTGAGTGACATTCTACCCGAGACAATAGATCCGGATAATATTAAAGATCTTTGGAAGAAGGCTAAAGCCAATCTTAAGGTATCTCATGAAAAGGTTAGGGAAAAGTTTGATCGTGGACGGAGACCCACCACTTTGAAGGTAGGTGACCAGGTGATGGTCAAGAATTTTGTTCCCGCGGGCAAGCTTGCCCCCAGATTTCATGGGCCATGCATCATTCTCGATTTTCTTACGCCGGTTACATTGTTAGTAAGCAATCCAGCCACCGAGAGGATATTTAGGGTTCACCTGTCCCAGGTGAAACCGGTGTAAATTTTGTGTCAACTTGCTTCATATAATTTGATAGGAATATGAAGGTTATATTTTTTTTTTGAGTTCCACTCTTAAGGCATTCTGCTCCTTCTATTTTATTTTATATGTAAGCATTTCTGTAAAACCTCCCCCGATTTGTAAAACTGCCATCCTGTCCTTGCCACGGCCATTACCACGCTCCCGTCTCCTGCTCCACTACACACAGTGGCTGGCTTAGATGAAATGCCATGGATATCTGCACGCCGCTGGCCCCTCAATCTCTCTACATGCCTGTGCCCTCAAAAGAAACATGATGGTCCAACACAATTCTGCCGCCTAGCTTAAATGTTTCAGTGCCCCCGCAGCCGCGCGGCGCTGTGCCGCGGCTGGGTTCGAGGACGGGCCCCCTCGGCCCCAGCGAGGACGACATGTGCACGGCGAGCCGGAGCTCTCCTCCCGGCCAAGGCTGATGTGCGGCGCACGACCTGCTACTTGCCCGCAGCCTGTATATGTTCACCGCGGGCGCGGCGTGTTTCAACACCTCTGCTCCCCTCATAGTGCGGGCGAGCGGTATCTCAGGGTACTTGAGGGGTCCGAGCGGCCTCCTTTGGACGCAAGCTGCAACGGCCGGTCTGGCCATCCAACTTCATCAACCTCAACTACATGGACAGTTACGATAAGCAATGACTACACTCGGGAATTCAACAGCAATATTTGGTGGACATTGCAAAATTTTTCATCACTTTTAAGTATTAAAAGTCTATCTTCGGAATTCTACTTCTACAAACTTAAAAACTTTACTTCATCTGCAACAACAAAATTTTGAAACTAAATCAAACCAAATTAAGAAAATCTTATAAATTTTTTTGGCAATTAATCTCCATATCTACATCAAAACTTGGACCTTGTTTTCAAACAATTTCATGTGTCACCCCGGGAGGAACTTTTAGGGGGGGAGGTCTGTACCGGGCGGTACACCTCCACTCCGCTAATTTAAAATGTGCGCCAGTTGAAACTCCTCTGCTGGAGGAAGTCTGAACTTTATCTACGCTATTAATTCTTTACCTTCTCAGAAGATGTCACCACGTGGAAAATTTTGAGTTTTTGAACTGTGTCATTTTTGATGTGTTTTTGTTTCGCTTGAAGTAAGAAGTGTGAACTTTCTCTTCTAGAGGACACTACTGAAGATCAACAATAGTGCACCCTAGTGCGGAGTCAAAGAACTATTTTGTTGGAGAAATTTTTATTTCAAATGTTTGTTTCTTGCTAAATTTCTTTCTGTTATTGTTTAAGTTGGCTGTATACCCCTCTTTTCCCCCTTGTTTTAGATTTATCCAATCCCGAATTTCTTTTAGTAATTTCCGACCAATCCGATGTATCTTCCCCCATCTTGGATATGTTTCTGTACCCTAGCCAATAAAGTAATTGTGGGCGGGTGTTTTCATTCCCCTAACGCCTAGAAACTTCCGCGAGAGGATTTAAACTGCTGATTTTAGGGTCTCCGGGCCACTTCTGTTCCATCTTTCAGTGTATAAAGTACATAGCAGGAGGCGGGAAGCGCCTCTTTCCTCGGCAGCGGTCATCAATAAGGTAATGGCCGATTAATAAATTCTTTCCTTGCTAGCTCAGCAGTTTAACTCTCGGGGCGGGTGCGAAGCGTTCCACCATGTAACCTTTTCCTAAAATGTAACAATCTTTCTTCTATTCTCTTTTAAGCTACCTTCTGGGATAGAGAGTGCTAACCCTCTCGAGCTCCCACTCTTATTGTTTTGAGGTGAACTTATTTTCTCAACCTATTCTTCGTTAATGTAAAACAAATTGCTCTTTTCTAAAGTCACCTCGGTAGTATGGGATTAGCCCTTGCATTAGTGGCCTAGAGCCAGATTGGTTTTTTTTAAAAAAACAAGTGTATTAGGAGTGCAGATTGCCTCCTCTCAAATTGTTATTTTAGAGGTCATGTAATTGCCCCTTTTCATTTAATAGACCTCAGTAGGTTGGGTATTGTACCCCTGTGTCTATGTCCAGTGAGGACAACTTGAAGGTGGAGTTTGGTGTGGCCTGGGAGAGGCTTAAATTTTGAAAGCGAGTGGCTCTTTTGAAAATTAAGTGTTGTATGCCTCGTGGAGGCTTTTCTGTAATTTGGAGCAAGGGCTCCTAGGTATGAATGGGGTTTTCTGCCCCTCTGTTAAAACTCGTGTTTGGGGTAAAACTGAGCTGATTGCCCAAGCTGTGTAAAATCAGGGCGCGAAGCCCAATTCCTGTAAATATTGTAACTACCCTTTTTGACTTGCTACTTTGTACCTGCCATGCTTGTTATTTCTTGTTTTTGAAAAGAAAATATAACCTTGTTAAATTTTAAATTAATTTTGCTTTCGTAGCTGGAGACCTATTCACACCCGCACCTTCTTTCACCTCTACCTACCACGGAAAAACTCCGTAACAAAAATCATCGAAAGTAGTGTCGAATCCATACTTTCGGGGTCGCTTAGATGAATAGTGACGCCCCGGGATTTTTTAAAGTCCAAGTTCGGCCCCATTTGGGGTGCGTGCAAGGGGGTGAATTATAAATATAATTGTAATTAGTGTCGAATATATAGTTTTCGGGGTCGCCGAGGTGAATAGTGCCACTCCGGATTTTTAGTAAATAACTCTAAAACTACATAATAGGTCGTAAAATCAACATCTCAACAAGAATTCTATAAGCATTCGCTTCACACTTAACTGGTAATACAAAAGGTAAACATTCAAAACCTATTCGGGCAACACGGGGTACTACAGCTAGTAAACATTAAAAGTATAAGTGCTTCGGTGAACAAAATATTTTCACAAGCAACAGAATTTAATCCGTATTACTGAAATATGTTTATATGTTAAGAAAATGAAATTGGAAATATACAATCAATAATATTCATGACTAGCTGTAGTACCCATTGTTGACAGGAAAGTCAGTTAGCTTGTGCATGATGACTAGCTGTAGTACCCGTTGTTGACGGGACAGTCACTTAGCTTGTGCATGATAACTAGCTATAGTACCCATTGTTGACGGGGCAATCACTTAGCTTGTGCGTGATGACTAGCTGTAGTACCCATTGTTGACGGGGCAATCACTTAGCTTGTGCATGATGACTAGCTGTAGTACCCATTGCTGACAGGACAATCACTTAGCTTGTGCATGATTACTAGCTGTAGTACCCATTGTTGACGGGGCAATCACTTAGCTTGTGCACGATGACTAGCTGTAGTACCCATTGTTGACGGGGCAATCACTTAATTTGTGCATGATGACTAGCTGAAGTATTCATTGTTGACGGGACAATCACTTAGCTTGTGCATGATGACTAGCTGTAGTATCCATTGTTGACGGGGCAATCACTTAGCTTGTGCATGATGACTAGCTGTAGTACCCATTGTTGAAGGGACAGTCACTTTGCTTGTGCATGATGACTAGCTGTAGTACCCATTGTTGAAGGGACAGTCACTTAGCTTGTGCGTGATGACAGTTTTGACCACCCCCTCGTATTGTTCCCGAGATTCTGAGGCACGTAACTGGACACGCCTCTTCCTGTCATCGACTTGTCGTGACGTATTCACTTCCTTGCTCTCTTAGGCCTATTGTAGGTTTTTATTTTCTATTGTCCGACTCGCTGGCTGAATGGTCAGCGTACTGGCCTTCGATTCAGAGGGTCCCGGGTTCGATTCCCGACCGGTTCGGGGATTTTAACTTTAATTTGTTAATTCCAACGGCTCGGGGGCTGGGTGTGTGTGTGGCATATTCGACATTAGAAATCATCCTAAGTAGGGCCCTCATCTTCACAGACATGTAGGTCGCCTAACAGGCCGTCTACTAGAAGAAGACCTGCACGAGGACTCTCCGGAGGCCATACGCCATCATTATTATCCATTATTGCTCATCTTGATTTGATCTCTTCCTTCCGATATAAAAGAAAGTAAGCATCCGGTAAATATTAAAAATATACTGTCATTTGTATATGTAGAAGGCCTTTAAAACGTTGTCGGAACGATCTCCATAGCAACTCTCTTTACAGAGAAATGAAATGGTATGCCGTATGGTCTTTAGTACCGGGAGTGTCCGAGGACATGTTCGGCTCGATAAGTTCAGATCTTTCGATTTGACTCCCGTAGGCGACCTGTTCGTCGTGATGAGGATGAAATGGTGATGAAGATGACACATACACCCAATCCCCGTACCAGAGAAATTAACCAATGATGGTTAAAATTCCCGACCCTAACGGGAATCGAACCCGGGACAACTGTGACCAAACGCCAGCACGCTAACTAATCAGCCATAGAGCCATAGAGTTTATAGAGTTAATAACCGACTTGTACGGCTCCATGGATATACCTTTGGCCTTTGGTCCAATTTTATTATCGATAAATCTGAAGATTTTTTGCCATGATTTCCAATTTTTATAACGGGCAAATTGCGGGGCTAACCTTTAAGACTGTTACACCTTAATTTCGCGTAGCAGAGAAGTGAAAGGATCGTGAGGGGAAAATGGCTGGACAACGACGAACCAAAATATAAGTATTGCTAATAAAATCGCATTTGAAGTCTATTTCCTTTTCTTTCATTGTATTTTAAATTTTAAATGTAATTACACTTAGTCAGATGCCTGAGATTACTTTAACAAGTAACTGAGAAACTCGAACATTTAAATTGGTTAATTCAGAAACTATACAACATCCGGAGCTGTAGGCTCAAAATATTTACAACTTTTTTTTTTTTTTTGAAACAGTCCAAACCTTTGAACCGCATTTCTTCAGAATCTTGCAAAGGGAAGGAACCTCTGTCGGGAGTTTACAAATTTAGCGAAGAAGCCTTGGCTTCCAGTAAATTTTACAACATACCGAGGATCGCACACCGGGAGTTCACTTTATATGAGAGTACAATTTGCCCGTTGCGGGCTATGAATTTTCATACATAATCACATCAGTCAAAATCACAGTTGAAGCAGTAGACACACTGTTATACAGATACCTCTAAGTATCTAATTATATATGTTACCCTCGAGAAGAACATACATCTTCAGAGGCATAAGGCCCACACTGCTCTGCCATAGAAAGGGAAAGAAAGTTATATTTACAAGACAGAAATGGAAAGGAGGCGGTTACACAAGCACTCTGAATTAAATTTTTAGACCGGAGACCTAATTGGACGAAAGCCCTTTGACACACAGGCTAATCCTATGTTACCGGGTGAGAAGAAATTTAAAGCCAAAAAACTAGTAGAAATTTGGAATGGTATAAAAATTATAGTCACCCGCAATAATTTAGAGAAATTTTAACAAGGGAATTAGGACAATGGAATACGAGACCACCAGGTTGTTGCAGGCAAAGGAAAAGTTAATATCAAAGTGCAAGATGTCAGACCAATCAAAATGGCACTCAGGTTAGTAGCATTCAAAATGCATAATGTCTCACAAGGGTAACCACTCGTGCTTCCGTACATTTCAACGTTTTCCCACAAGGAAATGTAAATATGAAAGACTGAAGACTGAAAGTTACATTTGTTTTAGAAATAAGACAGTGCTAGATTTTATTTGAGGAAAAGCCGGCGTCCTGGCAATTACACACTAAAGGGGAACGTAGAAACCTTCCCTAGCTTCACACGCAGTAGATTCACTTAATAAAATAGATTGACATTCATGATGCCCAAACCCCCGCCTCTCATCTCCCAAAGGAGATGAATGCCATCTATGCTCTGTCCGTAGAACACACAATAACTCTGTCTCAAGATCAGACAGCGTATGCTCAAAATTCGTTTCTTATTTAGTGGTTTAGCAGAATAGTCTAATATTTTAAATAAGCACCCTTTGATTGGGTTAAGGGATTTTAATGTCAACATTCATCATATGTGGATCAACTTGTTGATGGGCAGGTTAATTTAATTTAATGACAGTTTTGATAACTTCAAAGAATTCAAGTGAACAATAGAACGTAGTCAGTTCCTACAACATGCCAATACAAACATTCTCCATTACTAGTAAGGGATCTGAACCCCAGATTGCACTAAAACATAGACATCAGAGACATCTAGTCTTCAAAGGGAAAAGCTACTACGATTTCACTAAGTTCCAAGTTTTTACCAAAGATGGATGCACTGTCGGAGAAGACACAACTTTACTAATGCACGGCCGACTGGATCTCTCACTGCGAGCTAGCTAGAATGACGCATCAAGTCGGCCGTAACTAATGTTAACTGGCTTTACGTCCCCCTAATTACATTTATGGTTTTCGGAGAAGACATGACTTCAACTTTACGGAGGAGCTTACACATGGTACAAAGGCCTTTGAAGTTAACCTTTCTAGTTTTACCCCTTTCCTATCACATCACTGCTGAAAACGTACAGTATGCGAGTTATGGCAGCAACAAAGAGCAATTCGGAAGGTAGTAGGTTCAAAACCCCACTGTCGTCAGCCCTGAAAATGGTTTTCCGTGGTTTCCCGTTTTCACACCATGCAAATACTGAGGATCTACCGTAATTAAGGCCACGGTTGTTTCCTTCCCAGTCCTAGCCTTTCCAACCCATCGTCACCATAAGCCCAAATTTTCCCTCCAACCGCAAAGGGACAACACAGTACCAACCTACACCAGGCAACAAAGGAGAAGCCAACAGGATGGAAAGCGAGAATCACTAGCCAAATTTGGGAATTAGGACAATGGAATACGAGACCACCAGGTTGTTGCAGGCAAAGAAAAGTTAATATCAAAGTGCAAAATGCCAGACCAATCAAAATGCATGAATTAATGTCGCACATCTTCTTAATATTATTATTCTACTTCACGGTCCTTTCCCCAAATTTTTAGAACGGCATTACATAGGGATTTAGCCACATTTTATGTCAGGATGCCCTTCCTGACGCCAACCTTATGTGAAGGGACATACTCAGTATCGTGATGTCTCTCTGGTCGTTGTGATGTGTTATGTTTAAATTGAGTATTTTGTATTTATTTATTTATTTATGTATTTATTTATTTATTTGCTATTTGCTTTACGTCGCACCGACACAGATACGTCTTATGGCGACTATGGGATAGGAAAGGGCTAGGAATGGGAAGGACGTGGTCGTGGCCTTAATTAAGGTACAGCCCCAGCTTTTGCTTGGTGTGAATATGGGAAACCACGGAAAACCATCTTCAGGGCTGCCAACAGTGGGGTTCGAACCCACTATCTCCTGGATGCAAGCTCACAGCTGTGCGCTCCTAACCGCACGGCAAACTCGCCCGGTGTATTTTGTATTAAGAGAAACTCAAACATCCAGTTACCGAGCCATGGGAATTAATCAGACGCAGCTAAAATATCCGGTCCGACCGGGAATCGAACCCGGGACCCTTTAAACTGAAGGCTGCTACGCCGACCACTAAGCTAAGGAGTTCCGTATATCATTGTTCATTAAAAAACGTTCAATTCCTTTTCTTACTTGTAATGCTCATATGCACGATCATTCTGTGGACAATGTCCGATAGTAAAATATTGATAGACCATGATAAAGGAAATGTAAATCACTTTGTTTTGGTTATTCTGAGCGTTGATTTACCCACTATACAACTCTGATTCCGGCAACTGAAATATCAAAAACAAAATGACATGTCCTAGAGATCACGTTTATTACAACGAAAGTATGATAACCAAACGGTACAGAACTATGCTATCGTGTCCGCTCCGTATGACAAGTAGCCACTTGACATGAGCGAGAAAGTAGGGGGCGACTTCATGTGCGCGTAGAGACAGATTTGAGCGGACTTGTCAGTTTGTGCTCTGTAGCATTTGTATTCAGTTCGTGTTTGTTCCCTTGTCATTGTCTTGCATGACTTGACAAATATGCACTTAGTAAGCATACTGGCAAACGGTGAGAACGCCGCTTTTATCAAGAAAGATACCGGAGATCCAGATCGACATAGGAGAGAAACAGGTACTCCGGTCACTCTCTGTATATTCATCAGTTTCGACAATGAGCCCATCGTAGATCTAGCGTTGGAAAATCATGACAATCCGACTACCAGTACATGTCGAATAGCCTCGGTATTGCGCGTACCGCGTGACGAACATTGGTAGACGAAGGACTGCTTCCAATTCATCCCCAACGCGTCCAGGAGCTATTACCTCACGATTACCCAAAAATGGCTCGAGTATACGACATGCGCCCTGCGCCGCATTACTCAACATCCGAACTTCTCCAGAACGATATTGTTCAGAGACTAACCTCGCTTCTCTCTTGATGGTGTGATAAACATGCATTAATAACCCGAACAAATTCCCCAGTCCGAACTGGTCGGTGGACGTCAGAAATAATTTTCGTTAAATGTTTAATGTGGCATTGCATAACAATAGGATAGTGCTGGCTTGCAATCACCTGAACGGATACAACTGCTGTAGATTCCTTGAGATGTGCTTCCTTGTTTGATCGAAGAAACACCGCTAGGAACGAGATCCATCAGGTGGTCCATTCATGACGGCGCTCCAGCACACTTCAGCCCACAGATGAGAGATTTTCTCGATGTGCATACCGCAGGAAGTAGATAGGTCGTGGGGGTCTTGTTAAGTGGCCACCGAGTCCCAGGCATACATCCTATGCAAGTACACAAGAACCTCTTTGATCCAGCCCTCATTAATCCGGATCGAAAAATAATAAAAATGTATCTTTAATTGTTCAGTATTTCTTTTACGGGGTCGACTCTCCTTGAATGTCTTTTCCGCCAAGGATAGTTAAGGACAGGAACTGGAAGTAATTCGGCCACGGTCTATCATAGGTACCGTCCCGGCATTCGCCTGGAATTGAGATTGGGAAACCGTAGAAAACTTTTCCCAGGACGGCCGAGGTGGAATTCGAATCCACGCTCTTCTGAACGCAACGCACTACTAATACACTGATGGTGAATTTGAAAATGAAAGTGGCGCTCTATCAGAAGAAACAATGACTCGTGGAGAGGCAACAAAGCAGCTGGATAAATTGATGGCAGAACTGATGTTAGTAAAACGTCTTCGTGATTGTGTTGCGCGTAAACGCTACACAAATGTAAAACAGAAGAAAACCCACATTATTTTATGGCATAAATCGGAATCGTAAATGTAAGGAAAGTGTTCTTATATTTTTTGTACAATTCAAAAAAAGGTATTACTGTACAACTTATGTTAATAGATTATATAACATGTAATGTATTTGTTTTTTAAGTTTTCCGGATTATCCGAATTTTCGATAATCCGGTTCAATTCCGGTCGCACTTAACCCGGATAAACGAGGTTATTGTGTACGTTAAAGCTCTTGTACACGACAGAGCCACTGTCTTGACTGTTGAAATCTAGGACGTGCATTGAAAATGCTTGTGCGACAATACGCATGCGAGGGAATGTTTTGGGGAAAGTCCAATTGTCAGTATTTAAACAAAGTTAAACATGTGTAGAAATGGAAGAAGGTCACGTTGAACATTTGCTTCCTCTGTACTCAAACACTGTTAACGAGTTCTATAAGTGTTCTTCCTCAAGGCATCTCTGTTGCGTTACCAGTCTGCACGTATCTTTTCTTCACTGTTCATATGTGCCCCTACACTTTATCTGATGCCAAGCAAGCAGTATTCACTGTTATTTTTCATAAATTATTATTATTATTATTATTATTATTATTATTATTATTATTATTATTATTATTATTATTATTATTATTATTTTCTGCAGTGCTGTATAAAATTATGTTACTAATCGCCTAAGAAGAAGATATCATTAGATCACCGAGTGATTGGCTGTGCGATATGGGTCACGTACCTGTCAGCCTAAATTCGGGGTACAATGGGTTCGAGCCCCACTGTTAGCAGCTCTGAAGATGGTTTCCCGTCGTTTCCCATTTTCAAACCAGGCAAATTCTGGGACTGTACCTTAATCAATGCCACGGTCGCTTCCTTCCCACACCTAGCCCTTTCCTGTCCTATCGTCAGCTATGTCGATGTGACGTTAAGCAAATTGTAACATATGTATTGTTAGTTCAAGAGCCTTAAAGCTCTAATTTCCTTAGTCAGCGGAGGGGGATGTCTTCCCGCATCGCGCTCACTTGTTTCTCTCCCTGGCCGCCTTCTGCGTGACGTCATGTGGTGTGAGTCAGAACTCGCCCGCCCTGCTGAAGAAACACGTGTTTCTACTGCCGATCTTTTCAGTTAGTTCTGCTTTATGCTTTGGTCTGGTGTGAACCCGTGCAGTGTAATGATAATGAGTGGAAACGTTAAAAGTCCTATTTATTGTGCTGTGGTGCAGTGTCGTAATTATGGATTTAAATGTACCGGTGTCACGTATCACAGGTTTCCAAAAAATACGAGTTAAAGCGTTTGCGGATTTCTCGCTGTAAGCGAACTGATAAGTTTAATCCGGACAATTCTCGCGTATGTTCGGTTCATTTCCTTCCATCGGATTACGAGCGAGGTATAAAAAATGAGCTTTTAGGTTTGCCCACCAAGAAAATACTACGCCCAGATGCTGTGCCATCTCAATTTACTCCCAACAGTCATGGAGCTTTTACTGCTGAAAGACTAGTACAAGTGAAACTATTGTATTGTTTACTCTCATATCTATCCTCTAATGTAATGGTATAAGCTGGTTTGAAAACCTTGCCCTAATGGTGTACTAAACACTGTTCTAAAACACGTATGTATTGGCATTCCACAGGTCTCCGCTGAACGAGACATACGGCACAAAGGCCGAAATATCAGGAAACGGGCGATGTCTACACTCACTAAATTATCCCCTAAGAAGAGGAAACTCGACCAGTCAACTATGGCTTGATTTTTATGTCGCACCAACACAGAAAGGTCTTAAGGCGACGATGGGATAGGAAAGGAGTGGTAAAGAAGCAGCCGAGGCCTTAATTGAGATGGCACAGCAGCTGGACGTAGTATTTCCTTATTGTGAAAATGGGAAACTACCGAAAACCATCTCAGGACTACCGACAGTGTGCAATCTGTTCGTGATTCACTTACTTGCTTTACAAACATATAAATCTGAATTAAATAGAAAATATGATAATTAAATTTCATTAAATCAAGGACCCAACCTGGACAATGAGGACGAAGTACGGTGACATCAAAAGAGCTACAAAATCCAAATACCTAGGAGAGATTTTGACTTCAAACATGAATGAGAAAGTAGCAATTCAAGAACGTGCAAGAAAGATGGAAACTGCGTTTAGATTATGTCAGAACACCTACAAATCAAAGTCACTCTCCTACCAGGACAAATTCAAGCACTACAGCACGATAGTCAAACCTGAATGTTTATACGCAGCTGAGACAATAGCCACGAAGGGACTCTCAGATTTGGAAAGGAAAGAAAGGAGGTTCCTTAGAAGAATTCTTGGACCCATAAAATCATCAGACAAGTTTACGTTTCGCATGAGACCAAACCGAGAACTATACCAACAATTTGAAAACATTACCACCACAATGAAAAAGAGGATATTGACGTTCTACGGACATATTAAAAGGATGTGATCGGAGAGACTCGCCAACAGGATCCTCACCTTCCAGGAGAACTGGAAGACACAAGTCCCATGGGTAAAAGAAGTCCACAGAGATTTAGAAAAATGTGGGATCACGGCAGAAGATATAACAAACAGAAAAATCTTCAGGCAGAGAGTTGCGGAGGTGAAGGACCTAAATGATGAGAAAACGAGGAAGAATAGAGTATTCTCGGCAGAAGAACGAGCGCGAGCAAGCCAACGGATGAAGGAATACTGGCGAAAGTGGAAGGAGAAAGAACTTGAGAAAGCAATGAAGTTGCGTAATCGTAGCCCATAGATGGCTGAAACGAAAAGAATAATAATTCATTAAATAAAATACACAATCGTTGGACTTTGTACTCATACTTGGCTCTTACCTGATTAGTTACACATACGTTATTTGATGGGCGCCAGCTACCACTCAGTGCATCAATAATAGAATGAGAATCTTGACTATCTCTAGGGTGTGGGGTAATAAGCTTACTTTTGACAACATACCATATAAGTTCTGGAAAAAGGAGATTGGCGTTCGGTTTCCCCATTAAATTGGAGGTTATATGATTCTACTCTGGAAATGAAACGAAAGATTAATTTGATAGAACAAAATATATTCTTGAAATAATTTCAATAAAAATAGTGAGAACTGCTACGATTAGAACAGATGAGAATATGAACTTATGACATTGCAACTGAAAGAAACTAAGCATGAATTTGAATTCTTGACCGGACATTTAACAATTATACACGAAATATATCCCTCACTGGTTCACTTGACTGTACCTTCAACACTTTGAGTGTAATTACAACGTATTCCTTTGATCTGGTGTTCACTGTAGATGTATCAAGCCTAATTTGGTGATGTATGCTTTTTGTTTCAATGACGACTAAGTATCCATGTGCCTGCTTCTTCTCCAAATCATATGACTTCCTGGTAAGTCTGTACTGTATGACTTCGTGGTAAGTGTATCCTTCTATGACTCCATGGTAAGTCTTTACATCGGTATCTTCAACTAAGTGACTGACCAAATGTGGCCTCACTCTCTCAATAACCAATGACTAATGACTCGCTGAGCCCTCTCCATCTCGTTCATTCTCGTTGACTCTCGTTGACTTATCCATTTGACTTCTTCACTGTTCAGCTTCCGTTTAACTAATAACTAATGACTGACTGAGGCCTCACTTTCCACTTGACTCCATTACTGTTCACCTTCCGTTTTACTAATGACTAATGACCGACTGAGACCTCTCCTTCCTGTTGACTCAATGACTGACGCTACAATATGCAGCCACCTTTTATAGGCGTTGGTTGACATATCTACGCAATCTCCAGGAATAACTATGATCTACTCCCAACTCGCGACAAATGTTACACCCTATGGTGAAACCGCCGGCGGCACCCTGGGTATCTTTAAGAAAATGAGCTCATCGCTAAATGCTCACGATGATGTAGCAATGACTCGGCAATAACTCCAGCAGTATTTCGCAATGTTACAATGTCACAAGTTATTGCACATACTACATCCACATCTGATATACAGTAACTCTTACTGTACATGTTTTTAGCGTTAATCTACACACACGTACATATACACAACAATTTGACTACAATCACGCAAGCGACAAGCATTGCAGAATTGAACTGAACAATAATAATAATAATACAATAAGAGTAATTTTACAGATAAAATAAGAATAATAATACGGACTTAATAATAATAATAATAATAATAATAATAATAAAATACAGATATCACCTTGTAAAGGGATTTGAACCGTTACAAGTGGGGCTCGAACGCACTATCTTCCGGATGCAAGCTCACAGATGCGCGGCCCTAACCGGACGGCTAACTCACCCGGTAAAGCATCTTACATACTAACATCACGCCTAAACCAGGATTGTTTGGGAAACATTTTCTCTGGTGTTCGTGGGTTGGGAGCTTCTTATAACAATCCAACTCCATTTGAAGTGAGAAATCGAATTAGGGTGCTGTTATTATCGGGAAATGCAAATAAAGTTCCTTCATCTGGAAGCACGTCGGTCGGAGAAGACTTCAATGGCCTATCAACAACAAGTCCTGTGGAACCCGAGTCGGAAGAAAATTTAATGGACTTTGTCACAAATGAGTTGTGCATTGACACTGTTGACGAGTCTTCAGAGACTGAAATATTTGTCGAGGACGTCGAAACCGAGTTGTTAATGGAGGAGGGGAGGATGTCACCCAAGGATCCCTAAAATGCCTCGTGGGTTATATAGCTTTCAAGTATCATTCATTAATGAAACTCTTCAATGCCTCGATAGAAAACAATTCACTGCCGCGAGAAAAGACCTCCGACTGGATTTCGGTTATTTCAAAAGGGGGTCTTCACCCATCCCAGTCATGAGTGGTTACAAAACGTAGCCTAGTTCGAAATTATATTTGGTGTGTTTCATGGAAGGACTGTATCCACATAAAAAAATGTAATGAAAACTCTTATTTCTATTATTAAGTCAAAATTTCCAGTATTGCATGAAAAAATAATTTGTCTCTATGTAAGAATCAAGCCGGCCGCACGGTGTAGGGGTAGCGTGCCTGCCTCTTGCCCGGAGGCCCCGGGTTCGAATAACGGCGCCAGGTCAGAGATTTTTACCTGCATCTGAGAGCTGCTTCGAGGTCCACTCAGCCTACGTGATTATAATTGAGGAGCTATCTGACGGTGAGATGGAGGCCCGGTCTAGAAAGTCAAGAACATCTGCCGAGAAGATTCATCGTGCTGACCACACGACACCTCGTAATCTGCAGAACTTCGGGCTGAGCAGCGGTCGCTTGGTAGGCCATGACCCTTCGGGACTGTTGCGCCATGCGGTTTGGTTTGGTTTTATGTAAGGAACAGGACATTTATTAGGATACGGCATTTAAATGCAAATAATAAGGAGCTAGCACTGAGAAAATACGCCAGTAAGAAGGCTAAGCTTTGGACTGATTCATCAACTAATTAAGTCTCCTAACACGTACGTTTTGACAACTGAATATAACTCCATAAAAATGCCGTTGTGGAGTATATTTTCCTATGCCAGTTGATGGAAATGTTTACCTCATCAGGAAATAAATTAATCATCTTATTTTGCATGCCAATATTATATTTCTTATCATATTAAAAGCCACATATTTGATAATTGATGTTTAACGGCAGAATATGTGACGAAATTTCACTGTTTCACTTATGTTGCTTTTAAATCTATTGAAGTACCGGTACTTATCGAATCGGACTGAACCAGATTATTATTTGACGAAAGATTGAGAAGATGTTTCACAGGCGCTAGAATTAACAGGCTTACTGTACTGCGACTGTGTACCCTACCCGCTATAATTCATACCGCGTGACGTCATAGCGCTCCAGCCAATGGGAGCTTCAACCGCCGGAGTAGCCTACCTGGTACTTTAGTTACCTTGTTCCTGAGTATCATGCACATATCAAGTCCTCCTAGATAAGGGCGGGTAGGCAACTAAACCTAGTTGTAAGGCCGAGAGGTGCCTTCCAAATTCTGAATGATGTTCAGTTAACAAGTTGATTCTTAAATTCATTTCTCAAAGGTCATGTTACTCAAATTGTTGCTGCTTTGAAAGCTTTTCCTTTTTATTCTGAGAATATCGTCCGACGCTATCTATAGAGTCACTCTGTATATTATAATATAAAACTTCCTTCATATCTGGATCTAAGGAAAGAAGGGTAGCATTCGCAGAGAAAGGATCCTTTATCTGCACAATCTTGGCATTGTGTGAGTCATGATATTGAAAGTTTTGACAATTTTTAAACTCTTACACTCCACTAATTGGACATTCCGTGGAATTAAGAACTAAAGAACGCCAACGTCTTCCTTTTCACTTTTATCTCTTTTTCCTCCTCTGTAAGGACGACTCAAATCATTATTTTCATTAATGAATGTCTATTGCTTGATATTCGGTCCGCTTCTCCCTCCTTTGCAATAAGTATTAAAATAACCCGGTTGACAGAATATTTACAAACTAAATTAAATTCTGTCGTTTCCTGTCACTGAGTTCTCTTCTTCGAGAAAAGAAATGTAGTCACCTATGTGTCTGTCTGTGCAGGAGAGAGTTCAAAAACTCCATCTCTCAAGAAGCAACTAACAACTGCAGAAAAGCGAGACATCTGTCGTATGCGCCTGCTTAGTTATAAAAGAACAGTATATATATATTGTAGCTTGAAATGCAATTAAAATAATGTTTACTGAAGGGTAGTTAACAGAATTATATAAACAAAATCTTCAGTTTACATTTATTGTGTTATATACTCACTTACAGTCACACTTCCATAACTCAAATATCTTTAACTCAAATTTTCTATATCTCGAAGGAAATTTCGTTTCCTAAAGGAGTCCTTTATAATTCATGTGTTACATATGTTCGATAACTCGAAGATTTATTACTGAATTCTTCGATATCTCGAAGGATATTTCAAGCCCACATGTAAATTTATTTCTGTAACTCTGTAGCTACAACAGACATCACAAGAATAACAGATAATTTGCCAACAGTGCTGTATGCCTACGCAGATGACATGATAATAGGATCGAGAAACAGAGAAGACCTTCAGATCGCAGTAGATAGACTACAGGAATGGGCCGAAACAAACGACTTCCAGGTTAACAAGAACAAGACAGTCTGTATGGTCTTCAGAAAAGGAGGAAGAATAGCAGCGACAGATAGAATTTCATATGCAGGGGTAGATTTAACTACAGTAAATAATTTTCGCTACCTTGGCATCACTCTACAAACGTCAGGATCCTCATTCAAAATACATGTGAGGGAAAGAGCAGCAGCAGCAATAAGAGGAATTTACGATACACAAGACCCAACCAAAATATCAATAGGCTCGGCAATGAAACCTTTTCATGCAAAGATACTACCCATTCTGACATATGGCATAGATTTAATCTGGGACAAATTATCAACATCTGACCTAACTACCCTTGAAAAAGTGAAGGCTACCTTTCTGAAAAGAATATTAGGTATTTCTAAGACATCTCCATCTAGACTAGCTTATGAACTAGCTCAGGAGCCTTTCCTTATCGAGGACCTTATATATCTTTCTGTGCCATCGACACCCCAAGCCACTGCTCACCTAAATCTAAGATTAAGCAAAAGAGAAGAAATCTGGCCGGAGTTCTACGTGACGGATGCTATGACAAACAGAGACTGGATGGGCCCAAATAAGACCATGCGCAGCGCTATCAACAGGCTGGCAGTACATGATTTCCATCATAAGCTATGCGTAAAAGAAATATATCACGATCCAAGCGACGAATGCGTGTGCAAACTGTGTGAGCAAAATATGTGAACGATACCACTTCAATAAGTGTAGCAAAAGAGAAAAGTCCTTACATGAATATAGTAAAGAGTAGAAAATTTACATATGGCCATTGGCTGCAATAAAACTTTATTTATATGGAGAATATTACGCTTATGTGTACTTGATTAACCCCAGATAAAACTAGTTCCTGTTGGAGAAACCTAAACTTGAATCGTCTCTTTATACAAAATTACAGACTTTCTCTGCATTTTAAGTCAGAGTGTATTTCTTGACTAGGCGTACGAACTTCGAGGCCTTGAGTAGCCACGTTTCACAGTAGCTTATCATCCTCTTTTAGACCACTTCGCAATCCCCAATCAAGAGGTTTTCAGCACCGGGTTACAGTCCTCACTTGGTGAGGACGCACATGGTGCTAGTGATCTGTTAGATAATGTTGTAGAGAGCACACGGTCGCAGAAAAGTTACAAATTTATTTCCAAAATACGAATTCGTAAGTACAGTGGAACACCGATATCTCGAATCACCTCAGGAGATAAAATTTATTTCGAGTTATTGAAATTTCAAGATAAAGAGAATACCGGTTTTGAGCATATATAGCACATAATTGAATCATGTGAATCTACAGGCTTATACTGAATATATTTTTTTAACCAAACCAAACCAAACCAAACCCCATCGCACTACAGCCCTTGAAGGGCCTTGGCCTACCAAGCGACTGCTGCTCAGCCCGAAGGCCTGCAGATTACGAGGTGTCGTGTGGTCAGCACGACGAATCCTCTCGGCCGTTATCCTTGGGTTTCTAGACCAAACAACACAGAAAGGGTGTCCCATTTCAAATACAAAGAATGCAGTTCGGATACGTAAATCAAGACCAGAATCGACACTGCAAGACGTGACTTTCTGAATCGGAACTCGTTGGCGTGTCTTGAAGTGCTACGTGTCACCGATGCCGGAAGATGGACACTAAAGCGTTCGTCAACAAACCGACTGCAAGTCTTTGAAAAGTGGATGTACCTCAGAACGGTCAAGACTAGTGATGGGATAATAGAATATCTTTAATAACCGGATAACTTCCATCCAATTACTTAAATAACAGAATAAATAATCGAATGAGTTTAAAATATCATTCAGTTGCATCGCATAGAATATTCGGATGCGGCATGAATCAAGTTTTCGGTTTAAGTGTGTCGGATGGATAATCGACTGAAATAAAATAGAAATACGCATTTTTCCAAACGTATCTCTAAATGTTGAAACTAAGTGAGTGAATTAACTGTCTTGATAACATCACTTTTCATTCTATTATTTCGAAAGCATTCACTGTTCAATTGCCTCATTCATTCGAAAGCACTTCCGAATGAATAATCGAAACAATAGTCGAATGGAAAAGTTCATTGTTCGATTGCCTCATTGATTCTAATGGAGTTTCGGATGGATAATCGAAAAAATAATGGGATGGAAATAATATTCACTGTTCGATTGCCTCATTCATTCCAATGAATAATCGAGAAATAATCAAATAGGAAAAATATTCGAAGAATCGGAAAAGCGATTATTTTGTACTCAATTATCCCACCACTGTGTCATTAGCCACGAGGTACTTCGTCGCGTCGGTAAGCCATATGAACTCTTAACCCTTGCTAAACGCAGGACAGACACCAATTTCAATAACTTCTTCAAAGGTGACAAATACTGATCATAGAAGACCGGAAGGAAGTGAAACATGGATAAATGTGGAGGAGATTTTCCTGGACGTGCAGCCTCCGACACTGGTTAGACAAAATACGAAAACTCACTCCATGGCGGTCACCAAACATCTGTAAGGAGATGGAACCAGAAAAATAATTATTCTTCCTTCAAAATGTATTAAGAACATAGAGATGGATCTTACTTTAATTCCAGTACACTCATGCATTGTACCGGGTATGGAATAACTCTTTTTTTTTATGACAGTATTCAGATGTTGTTGTAAGGATGTAAAGGAGAGGGCATATAAGTCTCTGGTAGGACCCCAACTAGAGTATGGTTCCGGTGTATGGGACCCTCACTAGGATTACTTGATTCTAGAACTGGAAAAAGTCCAAAGAAAATCAGCTCGGTTTGT
Source organism: Anabrus simplex (assembly GCF_040414725.1). Classification (NCBI taxonomy): domain Eukaryota; kingdom Metazoa; phylum Arthropoda; class Insecta; order Orthoptera; family Tettigoniidae; genus Anabrus; species Anabrus simplex. The sequence goes on along the minus strand of NC_090269.1, from coordinate 114,020,131 downwards.
TCTGGGCAATTTCCGACAAAAGAGTAGCGTTAAGGAAATGTTGCAAAGTTTGAGCTGGGAAGACTTGGGAGAAAGGATACGAGCTGCTCTATTAAGTGGTTATGTTTCGAGCTGTCAGTCGTGTGATGGCGTGGCTCCAGTTGCTTATTTCTTCTGGCTCAGGGACTGAGTGTTTGTGCTGTCTTCAACATTACATTTTATCTTAGGTACGGCCTCATCCCTCCACAGACGCGCAGGTCACCCATGGGAGTCAACTGTAAAGGGCGAACTAGGCCTTCCCGAAGGCCACACGCCATTAACTCCGTTAATCGATTCATTTGTGCTTTTTTTTATTTGAGTGAGGTCTGGGGTGTATGGACACCGTTTGACAGTAACTTGCTATCATTTTCAGGTGTTATTGTGACCGTTATATGTTGAATGCGGATCACAATTCCCACTTCAATTATTTCTACCAGCCCTGTCCGACTCGTTGGCTGAATGGTCAGCGTACTGGCCTTCGGTTCAGAGGGTCCCGGGTTCGATTCCCGGGCGGGTCGGGGATTTTAAACTTAATTGGTTAATTCCAATGGCCCGGGGGCTGGGTGTTTGTGCTGTCCCCAACATCCCTGCAACTCACACACCTCACATAATACTATCCTCTACCACAATAACACGCAGTTACCTACAAATGGCTGATGCCGCCCACCCTCATCGGAGGGTCTGCCTTACAACGGCTGCACTCGGCTAGAAATAGCCACACGAAATTATTATTACCTTGGAATAAATGCTCAGTGTTGTACAATATTTTAATGTTTTCTTTACCTTACCATGCCCTGTGCGAGTACCCACTTACTTGCCCCTCCGATAGCTCCTTCATATGCACATTTATTTTCAAATGAGTCTACGTATATAATGTACATACCATGTATTATACATATATATATATATACGAAATGGTTTTTTTTTGCAGTCATCGTAGTTTATTTGTCAAATCATCCTTGTACGTTACCAACTCTGTGACCGACGCCAGGTACTGTAACTGAAAGGAGAACGAGACTGTGCTAAGTACCAGGGACACCTTGCACGTCTTACAAGTTGTAAGTTCCACAGGAGAAGACACATTAATAAACCATACTTATAGTATCTTCATAGCAGTCTTAAGTAATGCATCAATTCTCTGTAAGCCCAAGTACTGCACCCTTTGGCCCATATTGAGGGATACCTACCTTTCTTACCTATCAGCAAAGTTCATGAGATCTGTCTCTTGGGTCGTATCGGGTTCTTCGTCACTTGCTGAGGTAGAGGTAGGGTTCAGTAATTCTAATCTATCTACTGGAATGAAAGGTCTATTTAAAAGATTCCTATTTATTCAGGAAAATTCAGAAGCAATCTGATATGTCAACGGTGTCGTAGTCAATTGTGTCCACTGGACACCACAATCATTTTACATAAAGGTCAGAACACTGGTGTGAGATTTTTAACGTAACTGCCTGACGGGCATTCATACTAGAAACCATTGTCTCAATTATTAATCATTTAAGAAAGGAAAGTCTGGAAATCCTTAAATTCGGCTTCCATGTGAGACCACATGTACCATCATAGTGATTCGTTATGGTCCAGCCCTCGTAACACGAACTCTGGACTCTGGGTATAATTAAGGCCGTCCAATCGGTGTGTGCCACACAGTGGTTCTACGGCATGGACCCTTAATTGAATCGATGTGACCTGCGTCTATGTCATGGACCGACATTTAATCTTCTAAGTTACTTTAAAGTCATTGTGGATGATTACCGCAAGGAAATGATGCTACAATGGCATATGGCCCTAATCTAAGTCACTGAGGTTGATGACCCCCTGACCATCCAAGTTTCTAGGCTGAATGCTAAACACAATTAAACTACATCGGTTGATGACCAAAGTTTCCACTTCACTATCCCCAGCACATTCACTGCTCAATCAATCAAAGTTCAATAATTACAACAATAGCAATGCTCATAAACTTTGTGGCAGTAAAATCCATTTCCTTCGGATATGTCCCCTTAATCGTTACTTTACATTTAAATATTCCCCAGAAAACAAACTAAAATTTCCAGAATGCATCTCCAAGTTATTCGCTTGATTAAAGTTATTTCGAAATGCGGTTTCACTGAATTTAATAATTAAATAAATTTAAATGATTTAACGAAATATTAAAGAACAGTAAATTTTATCTCCGCGGACTCTGGTTTCTTCACAAATTCCTACGCAGCTGTGATGTAAATTCAATCTTGTGATATTTATCTGGCTGGAAAAGAATTGTTACATAATTCATGTCCAGTTATATATCTTGTCTCATGATTTCACACTTTTAAAATCTAATCTAGTCCTAACCGTTATTAACACTTGGATATCCTAATAATCTACGTACAAACCAAACAACTCGCCATATAATTACGATGTCATATCTCGTCATACCATTTATGAATTTTGCACACCCCTCACAGACAAACCAATCATCACAACCATCGCTCTATATTTTGGACAACCCTGAATTTGGTTACTCTGTTCCTTATACTCGAAGTTCGTGGTTTCAAATGTTCATTACGTCCCCAATTAAACAAATTTTACAGTATTTCACAATACTCAGATTATTACCGGCTATGAATTTCAACTAAATCCAGCATTTTAACGTTCTCCCCGGCCGTACGGCACTCGCAAGACTTCAAAAATTTATCCAAGTGGAAAATAAAACAAATGACTCTTTTAGTCGTATTCTCACATTTACAAAACTTAGTAGGGATGACCACTGCGTCGTATATCCGCATTCAAATACACTTTTAGAGATCACGAGACAAGATATAAGAGGTAGTAAGATGGAAAGTCACCTACCTCATGTCGTCACGCCAGTGTTCGTCATAGGGCTCACCTGCGACCCTGGCATTTTATTTAGCCATTTTTACATTCATGGCTTTACAGATCATTATTATATTTCTTCAGGTTTCCTGGAATAAAGCATAAAAAAAAGAAAATACCCTTCACTTGTTTGCTGAGCGCACACGATGGACTATAATTATTTCCGCACACGAATTACTTAATCACATTAGAATTTATTCAGTACTTTGACCGTCCTATCTGGTACAATTATTTCACTCAAGAAAACTATCTCCTCATGGAGTCAAGACCTAGCCACAATGGCTAAAATCTGCAGTTGAACTCAGTCTACTTTCGTTGGTTTGATTTCGCAGAGCAGCTCAACAATTTTTCGTCCACTTTGTATCACAAATGCCGGAGAAGGAGACTTCGTCATGGCGTCCCTTCATATTTATAGTAGTTACCCGCTCTCTTCGGATATCTCCCTTTGCCGCCAAGAAAATTTCTATAAATTTTCTGACTTAACTAAACTGTAATTTCAAGAGTTTTGAAAGTGACTACATGCTTGCTACATTTCTGGCGGTAGTGTTCATGGACATTTAAAATTTATACGGGTTCGATTTGTGAGATGATTGACCCCCTTTGATAGGCACTATATATTTTTTACTTGGCTTGGGTCACGCCATGTACACGCTCTTTGAAATAGTTCATAAAAATGACTTGAGATTCTTCCGCCGTCGACACGTGTGGCTGACGTCACGTACCCCAGAGCGTGGGACCGAAGGTAATCACCCCTCGTCACGTGTCAAATCCATGCTATCAAGAATCCAACTTTTAATTTAATTGTTAATTTATGCATAATGTTCTTAGGGCACAAAGGTCATGGGTTCAGTACAATACTAAATTTCTCAACCTACTCGAGATGAAATATTAAGAAGATTATGAAAGGTAGTGTTGGAGAAAAATATTTTTTCTTTATGAAAAATGTATTACAATTTGGAGTTTTTTATTTAATTTGGTGTATGTTTGATTAATGTTGGCTGACGATAAGTACTTTTAAATATTTGTTACTTGTGCTACTATGTAAGCCATTTCTTGTATTCGCAAGCACTAGCTCAGTTAAAATTCAGTTAGAGAAACTCAGGAACTATTTTCTGTAGAAGACTGTAGTTTGTTTTTCATTATAGCCGGCATAGTGCGGCATGGGTTGGCTACATTGGTTGCTATGTCATAATTTGGGTTGGCAGCAGTGGATGCAAGCATTTACGTTTTGTAAACTGTGTAGTAATTTGACTGCGATTTTCGAAAAACTGAATTTTTTGCAAGATTTCCACTTCCTCAGGAAATGAGGAACTTTTACTACATATTCACATAATTACTTACAGTTCTAGGGGTGTGGCAGATAATTCCAACTTATAAAATATGTTTTATGAGAAACAAATATAATATGTCATCTTCTTAAGAATTGTAATGTATATTTTGCTTTGCACTAACGGTATCATCAAGAAAACTGATTAGTGAATGTGCAATATTTGATTCTATATTCTGTGAAACTTTCCTCGTTTTATCTTGAATAGTTCCAGAGAAAAACAGATAGGTCTACGTATTGTTAAATTGATCGTTGGTGGGTTAGGCCCGTCATACTCCCTTTAATATTTCAAAGTTGAACACCAACTTTGAAATCTGCATACCTGTCGGAGCAATCTAATTCTCTAACACAGTTTACTATTTATCTCCATATTATCTGGATTACAGATCACAAATAATACAATACAAGAGTATAGATATTTGATTATTAAAGTTGTATTGACTGGAAAACTTAATTGTGCAGAATGATTATGAAAAAAAGAGCATACCTACCATTGCAGTTTACGAGTGAAATGATTCATTCGGATGGCTGATCAATTAATCGATGTGTGTAATTATGTCTCTTTCAAAAGGATGCGTTGTAATGGGCAATGAATAGCCATATACAGTTATGTTATATACAGTTATATGGTTTCCCACGTTCAGACAAGACAAATGCCGTACCTTCATTCGGGCCACGGCTCCTCCTATCCTATCGTAACTGTAGTGTTCCTAACTATCATAATCTCTATGTTGTTATTATTATTACTTTCACATCGTTATGCCCAACTGAGGAGCACGCTTGAACTTATTTAACTAATTATTTTGCTTTCTTCTCTTCCCAAAATCTCTTCCACCTCTCACTGAAATTCTTCTTACGTCCTTCTGTCCAGATTTTATTAGGTCCAGCTTTTGGCTCCGCGAAACAATGATTATTAATCAGTGTTCTGAAAGCAGATCGGTTCTTCACAGTTCCCTGGTTGATGTTGACTTTCTGAAGATCTGATTCCATTTCATTTAGCCAGTTGTTCTTGACTTTCAGTGTGAGGGCAAAATTTAGAATTCTTTTGATCATTCTATCATTGTTCATTCGGAGAATGTGACCATAGAATTTCAACCTCCTGTCCCTGATAGTGTCTGAGATTTTTCAGTAAATTTCATGAGATTCCCTTTTCATCCATACTCCCTCTGTACAGACTGGGCCGAAAATTTTCCGTAAAATTTTTCTTTCTTGCTTTTTAATATATTTAGTGAGTGATCTACCGCCAATGATTAAGATTCCGATGCGTATAATGCTCGAGGATTTATTACTGTATTATAATGTCTTAGATTTGTTTTCCGAGATAATGATTTTTTGTTATATGTGTTCCAAGTGATTCTATATGCTTTCTATAATTTAGTAATTCTCTCATTATTTGCTTCATGATTTAGTCTAAAAGGATGAATTATTTATCCAAGGTATATGAATTTATTTACTTGGGAAATTTGTCCAAATGCAGTTATCATAGCTTGCCCGTCTACAAACCGAGAGGCTCCTTCCATTTACTGTTATTATATTATTATTATTATTATTATTATTATTATTATTATTATTATTATTATTATTATTATTATTATTATTGTTGTTATTATTATTATTATTATTATTATTATTATTATTATTATTATTATTATTATTATTATTATTATTATTATTATTATTATTATTACCGTTCACATGACATGGTTAGTATCTTCCTCAGTAGTCGCAAAATGTGTGCTTGCCAGTACTTGACCTTGGACTCAGTCATGCATAATGGGACTCATCTCCTTTAGCAACATCCCCCTCCCCCTACAAGGAGTGCCTGCAGCTTCTTTAGCAGCAGCAGCAGCGGATTTTTCCTTCCACTCTTGCTCCATATTGTATCGTACACAGATGACTATGCTGTTCGGGTCATGTAGCTGTTTATATGTATTCTGGAGATTTGGCAGATCTGAATATGACTTTCCGTGATTTCCCACTTTCAGACAAGACATATTTCATACCTTCATTTGGGCCACGGCTGCTTCTTTACCAGTCTAAAGTTGGTGCGAAGTTAAAATACTAGCAAAAGAATAACAGTTGTTTCTGTGTGATGACTCCATTAGAAATGTTCGGTTCAAACCGTCCAGAAAATCCACGAAAACATGCGTTTCGACCAGAATGAGAATAAAATATTTTGCACTTAATGTGAAAGTGTTAATTTTGAAACATATTTTAGATGTTCTAGGGTCGATGACATTATTTGACTTATCATAAAGTTAACCACTTAATTGTAGATAAATGCGCTGCTGTTTAATAAATATAATAATTACTATAGGAAAATAAGTTTTTCATGTATAATATTTTTCATGTATAATCAAAAATAACTTTGATGTCGTATATTCTAAGTCTTCATGAGAAAATAACTTAGGCCGATTTATTTGCAAACTTACATTTGCAAACATTATTAATATTTAAGCAAATATTACGGGTCTTTTTAATATTCATCACGTAAATATCCACATCTCAGAGCAATGTTTGGATCTTCCTATAGAGTGTTTGGCACACGTGCACAAATATTTATTTCTGGTGTTTATTTGTAGGGCCCTGAATCCGTGCGATGTCAAAATAATGTTGAAAACGTTATGTTTTTAGCTCAGGTAGTATTTAATGACGAACGACTTAAGGCTCTGCTGACATACATTACAATATTTTTCAGTGTAAAAAGGTTCACTTCTTGTACGTAGAACGTTTTCATTCAACTTAAGTATACATTCTACCTGAAGCTGCAGTGCAAAGATGTAGTCAGAATTACTTCTTACACATTACGCATGCGGAATACGTCCTGAAGACGCAGTGAAGTCATATGTACAGCTATAGTACTTACAAATGCTTATTGTATATTACGCATGCATAGCCTACTGCTTGAAGCATGGTACGGCGGGTGGTTTAAACTGAGGGGAAAACGAAGCTACTCTTTATCTCACAAACAACACCCTCTACTGTACTTCAAGCTCCTCCCTCGGACAAATCATTCGCCAAGCTTGAAAAAATAAATTTACGAAATGCGGACATTCATTCCTACCTTCTTTAAGGTCATTTGTACTTATCTCCTAAATAACCTGTATATATGCGAATAATTTCTTTTTTTTTTAAGTGGATGTATCAAAATTGCGAAAAAGAACCAACAGCCTTCCTGCCTACAGAGGGATTGTCATATCCTTCATGTATAAATCTACCTTGAAATAAAAATGCTACCAGAAGAGCACATGTAAAGAATCAGCTGTCCGTTTCCACTGCAAAGCCCCGAAATAAAACACTCGAACCCGTAAGATTTCAACCTCTGGGATCACTTGCAGTACCTTGTACTCATCATCATCATCTACTAAAGACAATGCCTTGTCGCTGTAGCCACATCTAACGATCTTCTCCCAGCCTCTCCATGTTGCTATATGAACCACATGTCAGTTCACCGACGGAGTTCATGATGTATGACATCCTTGATCGTCCACATGGCACTACAGCCCTTGAAGAGCCTTGCCCTACCAAGTGACCGCTGCTCAGCCTGAAGGCCTGCAGATTACGAGGTGTCGTGTGGTCAGCACGACGAATCCTCTCGGCCATTATTCTTGGCTTTCTAGACCGGGGCCACTATCTCGCCGTCAGATAGCTCCTCAATTCTAATCACGTAGGCTGAGTGGACCTCAAACCAGCCCCCAGATCCAGGTAAAAATTCCTGACCTAGACGGGAATCGAACCCGGGGCCTCCGGGTGAGAGGCAGACACGCTAACCCTACACTTTGTTTTCCTCTCTTTTATCGTATTTAATAAACATCGATCCTCCTTTACGTTTTAAAACAGTATTTAGTGCTTGTCAGTGCTTATCAGCGAAGTATATTTTTGTTTCCGTAGTGATCATATGGAAAATACGTGGTTTGTGTGCCGGCAATTTTATTATATTAGGTTGTCCACCACGAACCATGTATCGTTTTGAATGGTGGCCATATTGAACTTTTTAGTAATCTGTTATACCGTCTAGGAGGTTGCAGTTCATTTACATATTCATTGGTTTACATGCCTCGGAAGTCAAGTGAACCTCTTCAAATGCCCACATACCTCTTCCTGCTGAAACCTTAGGTCACAATGTTTTGTTTCTTCCTTAACAGATAATCCGGGGATGGAAATGATATGCAAAACGAATTTAATTTAATATTTCGGGCCCATATATTCAAGATAATGATGTAATATTGGTCATTATGCAACTCTGTGGAAGTCTAGAGCAGTTAGGTGCGTAAATTATAGTTATAGCATATAATTAATTTATCGTCGTAGTTTAATTAGTCTGCATGATTTTTGACAGTCAATAGTAAAATTTATTTCAGAAGTCGAACTTAGTATGAACGGACTGAGGATGACTACTTTGGTGGCCCCTTTGGGGGCGGGGGGTGATCATGTTTCTGTGGTATCTGATGGACCTTTACAGCATATCTGAGAAGTTTTATTTCTGACAAAAATGTTTCGAACACTCCTTTCAGGCCATTTTCCTCTGTTTAATTTCTAAACCACTTACGAGTGTTAAATTTAGGTTAATGATGTTGTTCGGACACCTTATTCTTTATTTGTGCTTTTGCTGCATGTTTCCCAATTATGCGTGACATTATAGCAAATCCCAGATATCTCCAAAGAGAGAGCCACAAAAGATCCACTTACGTAGTAAATACGTTCTACGTCCATCTGAAAGATACTGACGTTTTCCTGAATACATCTTGATTTCCGGAACCCGTGTTCAGTATTTGGCAGGATAATGTAGTGCTCCATCGTTCTGTCTGGTAGGGACAAAAGTCAGTTCGTGTCGCCATTTAGAACGCCTGGAAGGTATACATAGCACTTAACGGCACGGACGGACAAGTTACCGGCATAACTCCTAGGCATTCCAGTGCTAGGGCAACTGGGTTATCGCTGCTGTAGAGCGGGTTGTGACATCCCCAGGCTGAATACTTCTGCTGTATAGATTACAATGTAAAAGGACTTACGTTCCCACCAGATATTTAAAATTTTAAAGACCGTTCGAACATTTTCTCCACACTGGATTATTAAGTTATCGGACGGTATGACGATGAATCGTTAGGGACTATACCCAGTTTGAGAATTGTAACAATTAACTGTGTGATCCATCCTTAGGAAATATATATTTTGTCTAAAAATCCGATAAATATCTTGGAAGTGTCTTCATGGCTTCAACTGGTAACTGAGAGATCATAGGGTAGTGTAAATGGCCATAACCCGGAACAATGTTTGATGAATACTTCAGTGCTGTTGGAAATCTTGAAATGTAAAGGGGCTCAAAACTATATTCTGAGGTGGTGTAGAGGAATCAGGACTTGAGAACTGGGGCTCTGTAGGTATTACTGAGGAAGGGGTGATAATATCTACAAATTTTTCAGTTCCGTTTCGAAGAGACATGTACCGAGTAGGTTTATTTTTGGATTTGTTAATCATCCACCATAAATTTGTCAAAGGATTATATTTATTTTCTCACAATTTGAGAAATCGTTTCACTTTGGCGTCCAGTTTTCGGTATGCTAGATAGTGATCCCTACTTGACGATTGTTCATAGATAAGGAGTGCTTGTCTTCTTTCTTTGGCAAACATTCTAGAGCAGCCCGGAGTCCACCACGGTACTGGAGGTCCTTTTGAGTAAACAGTTGTCCTTCGTTGCGGGATGGCTGAAGTTGTAGCTGAATTAATAATATTTATGATTGTATAATACTAAATTAATGGGTCACCAAACTGTGTTACAATATGAAGATGTCATTCGATGAAATTGCGGTACTTCACCCAGTCGGCCTGTTTGTTTATCCATTTTGAAGTGGGATGGTTCGTTATCAGTGCACCAGTTTTGATTATTGTGATTTCAATTGCATAATGATTAGTTCCCAACGTATATGGTAGAACGTTCCATTGAATATAATCATAAATGGGCACTGAACTAAAAGTAAAGACAATGGCGTAAAATCTATGTCCTGGGGTGGCTACTGAGGTTGGCGAGCCATCATTTAAAAGGGAATAATTGTCGTCTTCAATCATTATTATTTTGGCTTATCCTCAAACGTCATTGAAATTACAACCCCAGGAAGTTTTATGAGCATTAAAATGACCGCTAGATAAGGGTACTTGAACAATGTAGATTAATTCCTGGAGGACATTAGATGGATATTGGTGTGAATTGAAAAATTTGGAAAGAGAATCGGCATGCGGTTGCTTAATGATTGTCTGTTAGAATGGTCAGTGTCGATATTAGTGTGAGGAAGTGAATTCTTAATGAGTAAAGCAACTCCTGCATACCCATCGTCAAGGTAGTACGTATTGTATTTGATCCGGTGCGGAACCAAGTTTCATTCAGGGCGGTGATTTGAATTTCTTGAGCGCATAATTCTCGTTGTAAAAATTCCCAGTTTGCCTTAACAGACCAGGCGTTCCCCTGTAATATCTTAAAATGCACTGAAGTTTTAAAAATGCGAGTGATCATTTAGTGATGATGATCATAATTGTGTTAAATATGTGTTCGATTAGTTGTACAAAGGATCGTTCTATGGGTGGGTTTATGCGATGTGCTTGCGGAGGGTGCGCAATATGTTGTGTGAGGGATACAGGTAAAGTTTGCGGTATATAAGTACATTCAGGGAGAGAGGGATAGTTTATTTTGTGAACGTCTGCAGAGGGCTGGTTGGTAGGACGACTTGTTGTGTAGCTTCGCGTCGGACGAGTACTTCGAGGAATATTAATAGGTTTCTGCTTCAATGGTTCCAGTGATGTAAGATCAGGAAACTTTTTCTCTGGATTGTGGTAACAGCATTTTCATTTTACATTTGAGCGATTACTGTTGGAGAGGAGGGAAATCCTCCTTATTTTTTCCAATTACAAGCAGGGCTGGAAGTAATTGTTGCGTACGGCTTATTATTATACGCATTACGTGCAGCTTGCTGGTTGATGTTGTACAATGCCGTCAGTCGTTCCACTTCAGATCATTTCTTGTGCTTTGGACATCCCGCAGCACTGAGCACTGCGGCACTGGGAACTAGTGTGGTTATACAGTAAACAAAGGTGACATTGGATAACAGGTAGCACATACGGGAGCACAGCGCATTCCTTGGATGTAAACAGCTTCAGGCAGATTTTCCACGTCGAACGCAGCTAATGAGGATGAAATTGGCTGAGTTTCCTTAGGTGGGGTTTGTTCTGTAAACCGCTTTACGCCTGTTATCGGAAATTATCTGTAAATCTCACTTACAAGTTACCCTTTGCTGAGAAATATGCCAGCATTCTTTACGAGACCTTGCTTACAAGTGGTATAGTATGAAAGCTTCTACATGATTTTTCCTGAAGTAGGAAGACTCAACTAAGTAATTCCCCACTGCTCCTGATACGAAGCGTAGTCTGGTTTATTTACTGAGTTTATACTTAACGTTTGCGTGCTATAGCCTCATTAAATATACTTTTTCCGACTAATATAGGATGTAAATTACAACTGTGCCAGCCACACCCTCTATAAATACATAAAATGTCCGTTGCCTGATCTGTTGGAGTGGTTATCGTTATTGTGTTTAGGGGGTGGTGGTTTTGTGGGTCTCGAAGAGTCAGAGTCTATGGGCGGGTTTACTGCAGTTTGAGGGTTCGTTATGAAGTCCGAACCAAGAGTCCTTTCGAGATAGCCACTACTGTAGTCACTCTCATCTCGGCGGAAACGTTTCGATTGAAGTTTAGAAATACTAGTGACATCATGTATTAAATCTTTGTTTGGAGTTGACGACAATTGTTGTGCTGTAATATATGTGGAATGTGTCATATCCACGGATGGATACTGACATTCAGCGACGGAGGAACTGCCCCCTGCTGGCGGTGGTTGACACTCAAATGAGCTAAATCTTGATTATTAGGGTTGGGTTGTAACGTCCATGTTTACAGCTGAATCAGATGTTTCATGCATATAATGTTTCCCTTCTTGTTATTGGTTCGATTGGTTGGTTACAGGATTGGTTAATGCAGTTGATGTTACTGGTAAAGATGGCACACCATGGCTAATATGAATAGCAGAGTAAATGACCTGCCCCCAGGGCAATCATTCGTTGTTTGAACTAAAGTTGTTAATTCAGCACTGATTAACTGATTAATAACACAAGCGAAGGTCACTACGAAAATGGACTGGACACACAGGATACACGCCCCATTATGGCTTATAAGCATTAGATACGTTTGACGAGCGAGGAACATTTGAATGGACTTTAAATTAACGTAAATCTTAATACAAAAGTGAATACAAACGAAACCGATCACTTAAGACCTTAAGGTTCATACTACATGTATGTTAGAATAACCTTAAAGGAGGTTAAAGCGTATCATCCCTTAGAAGAAAATGCATTGTCACGTTGACCAGTAAATGACAGTAATCCTGAAATAACTGCATCTAATAGAAGTGCATTTACTAAATAAAATATGAAAGGGATACAAATTTTAAGAAGAGGAAGAAAACGGTCCACGGAAAAAGAGGGAAATGACGATGATGAGTTTTGAGATAACAGCAGGATGATACAATCATGTTTTCCAAGTATTTCTACACAGGCATTTTCAAAAGCTGAGTTGATGGATAAGTATTGAGTACAGAAAACGAGCTGCATAAAACCATCAAACAAGGGGATCTAGAATATATGGGGCATATTCTGTAAGGTATGAAGGAATGTACTGAAGTCATGCAAGGGAAGATCTCCATACTGAGATCCAGTTGTACATACAGAGACATTGCTAGAGCCAGCATATTTAGGCAGTGAATAGTTCATTAATTATAGCTGTACCGGGCGGTACACCTCCGCGCCCCTAATGCAAACATTGCGCCAGTTGAAACTCCTCTACTGGAGGAAGCTTGAACTTGAACTTCCACATTAATGCTAAGATTTCTCAGAAGATGTCATTACTATAAATTTTGAAGAGTTCTGAACTGTGTCTTTTTCGATTTATTTTTGTTTTCTCTGTAGTAAGAAGTGTGAACATTCTCTTCTAGATGACACTACTTAAGAACTACAATTGTGCACCCTAGTGCGAAGTGAAGGAACTTTTTTTGAAGAAATTTAGTATGTATAAGTTTGCTCTTTGTTAAATTTCTTGCAGTCATTGTTTGAGTTGGCAATGTTAATCCTTTCGTTCCGCCAGTTTTGAATTTAGCCAATCCCGAATTTCTTTAATTAATTTTTGACCAATCAGGTGTATCTTCTCCAACATGGATATGTTGCTTGACCCTAGCCAAGAAAGTGAGAGGGGTGTGGGTTCTCAGTCATGAAACGTCTCGAATTTTCCGCGAGGGTATATAAACTGCTGTGTTTCTGGTCTCGGTGCCACTTCAGTAACATCTTTCCTAGTGTGATTATATAGCAGGGGGCGGGAAGCGCCTCTTTCTTCGGGCAGCAGTTCAACCACCAGGTAATGGCCGTTTTATAACTTATTTTCTTGCCAGCTCAGCAGTTTAACCCTGGGGGCGGGTTCGAAACTTTCCTCTTGTAACCTATATTTAAAATGTAAAAGACACTTGGTATAAATTCTGTCTCTTTAACTACAAATTGGGATAGAGATTGCCTAACCCTCTTGAGCTCCCATTCATTTTGTTTTGAGGTGACTACGTTTTTATAACTGTTTCCCTTCTACTCGCAATGTCATAACATTTTTCAACCGTGTCACCCCCGTAGTATGGGATTAGCCCTTGCATAAGCGGCCTAGTGCCAAGTAGGTTTTAAAGAAATGTATTAGGAGTGCAGTTTCGCCTCCTCTCAAGTTGATATTTTGGGGGCCATGTAACTGTCCTGTTTCTTTATGGAATAGGCCTCAGTAGGTTGGGTATTTTTACCCCTGTTTTCATGTCTTTGGAGGTCAGCTTGAAGGTGGAGTTTGGTGTGGCGTTTCATAGGCTTGAACTTTGAGAGCGGGCTGCTCTTTCTTAATGTTGGTTTCTGTGTGCCTCGGGCAGGCTTTACTGAGTAATAGGGAGCAAGTGCTCCTGGGCATGATTGGGGTTTTCTGCCCCTTTGTCAAACTTTGTTTTTGGGTAAAGTTGGGCTAATTGCTCAAGAATTGTGAATCTGGGGCTCGAAGCCCAAAATCCATTAATAAACTGTAATTGTACTTTCTTAACTTGTGGACATCCAAATGAGTTCCTGTTATACTTGTTATTTCTTGGTCTTGAAAAGAAAATATAACCTTGTAAAATGTTAAATTAACTTTAATTTCGTAAGTTGAGACCTGTTCATCCCAGCACCTTCTTTCACCTCTGCACATCCACAATACACCGTAACAATAGCCATGGCTGCTAACTTCCCAATCCCAGCCTATTCCCGTCCTTGCGTCACCTTAAACCTTCAGTGTGTTAGTTCGACGTTAAACCACATGTAATAGAAGCGAATAACAAGTATACACTAGCCTATACAAGGGTTATGCTATAAGTTTTGCAGAAACATGGGGGTTACAGCTCATAGGACCCCTTGAATATATGTTACTCCCATTACAGTACGGAAGAGTGGGCTAGGCGACAAATCCTAACTATCAAATTATAATGCATTCGGCCACAAAAAAAGCCACTCTAGACATTGCAAACTATATCAAACCAATAGATCTTGAAAGAAAGGAGGCTCACAGGGAGCGAATCCGGGTAAACGTGGGAAAGAATTAAAGCTCAAGGATGCAAACTGTTGAAACAGTTTGGTCTACAGCAGGTCGAAACGAATAAGAAGAAGAACGTGGAAGAGTGGATGGTAATTATTTCCACTGTTCGTAACCCCGGCGCAATGTAGGACATACCAGGTGTATGCATAAGTATTTTCCGGTTTCAGTAAGAGATGGCACCAGCAAACAGTACACAGCATATGAATTTGACACATACGTCAGTTTGTTCGTCTGACATTAACCAACCAACACGCAGAGATTGAGTCCGCCAAACACTAGCATCTGTGTTGTATCGTTCACTGATCATCTCAACGTTTGTGCCTGAAAAAGAACATTTGCGGCACGCATTGCTTTTCTTATTTAATCAAAACAAAAAGGCTGTGGAATGTCATCGTTTGCTGGTAGAAACATATGGTGAACACGCTCCATCGATTAGAATATGTGAGACATGGTTTCGACGATTTAAACGTGGTGATATCAATGCGAAAGACAGTGCGCCCCCTGGTAGACCACAAAAGTGCGAAGACGAGCAATTGCCGGCTAAAACATTAATGCACAACGCTATCGCCAACAAATGATTAATTTAAATGACGCATTGATCGAAAGGCAACCGAAATGGGCTAGAAGACATGGCAAAGTGATTTTGTTACACGACAGTGTGCCGTCTCACACAGCAAAACCAGTGTAAGTCACCTTGAAATCGCTTGGATGGGACATCCTTCCGCACCCGCCTTACTCTCCCGACCTGGCACCATCTATCACCCCTTCGAATCAATGGGGCACGCGCTCGACGAATGGTTTGCGCAAAAGACCAGCAGTTTTTCTGGCATGGTATCCATAAATTACCTAAATTACCTGGAAGATGGTAGAAGTGTGTAGAAGCCGATAGACAATATTTTGAATAAACAAACAATTAATTTCCAGTAGCCTTTGTCCCAGGAATGAATCTCTCCAGGATTTTAAAGTTTTCTTGTTTATTTCACTTTCCTCTCGAGGAAATGAGTCCTCCTGGTGAACTTGTACTGAGATTCAATCTCGCAGCGTTGAACGTTGAAGATTAACACCCAACCAATGTAAACGAGTTCGTACTGAACCCTTTAGGTCCATATTGAGGGATACCTACCTTCCTTACCTATCAGCAAAGCTCATGAGATCTGTCTCTTGGGTCGTTTCGGGTTCTTCGTCACTTGCTGAGGTAAAGGTAGGGTTCATTAATTCTAATCTATCTACTGGAATGAAAGGTCTATTTATAAGATTCCTATTTATTCAGGGAAATGAAGTAATTTACTATGTCAACGATGTCATAGTCAATTGTGTCCACTGGACACCACAATCATTTTTACATAAATGTCAGAACACTGGTGTGAGACTTTAACGTAATTGCCTGATGGGCATTCTTACTAGAAACCATTGTCTCAATTATTAATCATTTAAGAAAGGAAAGTCTGGAAATCCTTAAATTCGGCTTCCATGTGAGACCACATGTACCATCATAGTGATTCGTTATGGTCCAGCCCTCGTAACACGAACTCTGGACTCTGGTTATAATTAAGGCCGTCCAATCGGTGTGTGCCACACAGTGGTTCTACGGCATGGACCCTTAATTGAATCGATGTGACCTGCGTCTATGTCATGGACCGACATCTAATCTTCTAAGTTACTTTAAAGTCATTGTGGATGATGACCGCAAGGAAATGATGCTACAATGGCATATGGCCCTAATCTAAGTCACTGAGGTTGATGACCCCCTGACCATCCAAGTTTCTAAGCTGAAGGCTAAACACAATTAAGTTACATCGGTTGATGACCAAAGTTCCACTTTACTATCCCCAGCACATTCACTGCTCAGTCAATCAAAGTTCAATAATTATAACAACAACAATGCTCACAAACTTTGTGGCATAAAATCCATTTCCTTCGGATATGTCCCTTTTATCTTTACTTTATTTTTTAATATTCCCCAGACAACAAATTAAAATTTCCAGAATGCATCTCCAAGTTATTCGCTTGATTAAAGTTATTTCAAAATGCGGTTTCACTGAATTCAATAATTTAATAAATTTAAATGATTTAACGAAATATTAACAAACAACAAATTTTATCTCCGCGGACTCTGGTTTCCTCACAAATTTCTACGCAGCTGTGATGTGAATTCAATATTGCGATGTTTATCTGGCTGGAAAAGAATTTGTTACATCATTCATGTCCAGCTATATATATCTCGTATCGTGATATCACACTTTAAAAATCTAATCTAATCCTAACCGTTATTAACACTTGGATATCCTAATAATCCACGTACAAACCACACAACTCGCCATATAATTACGATGTCATATCTCGTCATTACCATTATGAATTTTGCACACCCCTCACAGACAAATCGATCATCACGACCATCGCTCTATATTTTGGACAACCTTGAAATTGGGTTACTCTGTTCCTTATACTCAAAGTTCATGGTTTCGAATGTTCATTACGTCCCCAATTACAGTATTTCACAATACTTAGATCATTACCGGCTATGAATTTTCAACTAAATCCAGCATTTTAACATATCCCCTGGCCGAGAATAAGTACAATCTCAACTCCACTCCTATTCCCGTTATTATCCCCGCTGTCCACTTAGGTCTCTCACCCCATGCTCGCTTGGCAGTTACATAAACCACCCGGTTCGTTCTACCTGACTGACTTCTCAAAATGCTCCCTTTAAAATCTGCCGACATGATTAAACAAATACGATATTCTAACCAACAAAATGCACAGATATGCTTCCAGATGCCCACACTAATTATACGCGTCGCCAATTATACCGCTATGGATTTCTATGAATTTCTTTCCATTCTCAACATTATAAAATATTCCTCGGGTTATCATATCCCGGCTTCAATGACAGGACTCTAACCTGATTCGCACATCTCATCTCAACTCATATAAAACACTCCTCGGGCTCTGTATCCCGGCTTCAATGACAGGTCCAACCTGATTCACAAAACTGACCTCTATTTCCCAGCTCCACAATTATCATCGACCAAGAACTGGAATAAAATCCCCACTAGAAATACCGACGTATAATATCGCACAATGCATTACTCATGAATAACTTCGCATAAATGATATCGTATTTAATAACTTGATTTTTACGAGAAATGACTGAAACATTCTACTAGATCTTTTATTTGTTAGTCAGACACAGTTTAAAATGGGCATTAAAAAAGAACGTTTCTCTCCGTGACCAAATTCATCCCCTAGGTTCTCACCCGACAGCGCGCTTCCACTCGATCGAAAATGAGTGACCATGGATTATTATTATTAACGTCAAATTGCAGACAGAAGAATTTTACGTCGAATGAACATCTTACTTTGACATCACAAAATACAGGCAGTACACTCAC
Source organism: Anabrus simplex (assembly GCF_040414725.1). Classification (NCBI taxonomy): domain Eukaryota; kingdom Metazoa; phylum Arthropoda; class Insecta; order Orthoptera; family Tettigoniidae; genus Anabrus; species Anabrus simplex. The sequence goes on along the minus strand of NC_090269.1, from coordinate 114,001,855 downwards.
ACGGATGACGATCTACATTGGACGTGATATCATTTCGGAATCCTATTCAATAACTTTTACAACATTATACGGCCCTCGCAAGACTTCAAAAATTTATCCAAGTGGAAAATAAAACAAATGACTCTTTTAGTCGTACCCTCACATTTACAAAACTTAGTAGGGGTGACCACTGCGTCGTATATCCCCATGCAAATACACTTTTAGAAATCACGATACGAGATATAAGAGGTAGTAAGATGGAAAGTCACATTACCTTATGTAGTCACACCAGTATTCGTCTTAGGGCTCACCTGTGACCCTGGCATTTTATTTAGCCATTTTTACATTCATGGCTGTACATATCATTGTGTTTCTTCAGGTTTCCTGGAATAAAGCATTAAAAAAAAAGAAAATACCCTTCACTTGATTGCTTGAACGCACACGATGGATTATAATTATTCCCGCACACGAATTACTTAATCACATTAGAATATTTCAGTACTTTGACCGTCCTATCTGATACACTTATTTCTCTCAAGAAAACTATCTCCCCATGGAGTCAAGACTTAGCCACACTGGCTAAAATCTGCAGTCGAACTCAGTCTACTTTCGTTGGTTTGATTTCGCAGAGCAGCTCAACAATTTTCGTCCGCTTTGTATCACAAATGCCGGAGAAGGAAGCTTCGTCATGGCGTCCCTTCATATTTATAGCAGTTACCCCCTCTCTTCGGATCTCTCCCTTTGCCGCCAAGAAAATTTCTATAAATTTTCTGACTTACCTAAACTGCAATTTCAAGAGTTTTGAAAGTGACTACATGCTTGCTACATTTCTGGCGGTAGTGTTCATGGACATTTAAAATTTTTACGGGTTCGATTTGTGAGATGATTGACCCCCTTTGATAGGCACTATATTTTTTTGACTTGGCGTGGTCACGCCGTGTACACGCGCTTTGAAATAGTTCATAAAAATGACTTGAGATTCTTCCGCCGTCGACACGTGTGGTTGACGTCACGTACCCCAGAGCGTGGGACCGAAGGTAATCACCCCCTCGTCACGTGTCAAATCCATGCTATCAAGAATCCAACTTTTAATTTTAATTTGTCACATTATGCATAATGTTCTTAGGGCACAAAGGTCATGGGTTCAGTACGTAATGCTGATCTAACAATTCAACTAATTCTACCCTATTAATATTTTAGGTTAGAATTAAATACGTTCTTGACAAATTTATCAACAAGTAAGGTAAGATCTGAACGACAGTGACTATTCGCTGAAATTAGAGATACTCGAGCTATGTCATCCCAAACACAATAAACCATTTAAATACTGTTTAAAAGCTATTAAGCACCCAGGTTTGCAGTTTTATTATTGTGAAGATTACACTTGTATTCTCGAGTTCTCAGATTCAGCATTAAGTCCAATTACAAACTCTTCGCACTCCAGATTAGATCTCCAATGTAATATATTTTAATACAAAATTCATTCTTATTACGTCTGCCTTAATTTCTCTTATTGGAGACTGAAATATGATATCATACCGTCCTCCTCCCATTTAAGCAATATTTAAAGGGGAACTTGAATAAGAGAGTGTAAAGAGAGAACGCGAAATGTAAGAGGATGGAACCGTAAGTTCAGGACCTGCGCACATTACGAGCGTGTAGTTTAAGAGTAACAGTGTCAAATACATTGACTTAACATTGAAGACCATAGAGAGTGTAGCAATGTGTACCCTATCGTTGTATATTCCTTCAGAAATAACGGGGTTGCTTTTTGCTGGCTTTTTTTAATTTTTTGTGGCATTCAGTCCGATAGTTTATACAGCCTGTGATAAGGGGATTTGGGGGATTATCTTATTGCCATAGGGCCTGTCATGGCATGTTTTATACTGGTTGGTAGGCCACGGTAGGAAAAAATAGGGCGATGTGAGGGATCTTCAAAATGACGAGGAGATTTGGTATGTTCAAATGCTATATTGGCTGTAGATAGAACATGAATTATGGCTAAATATATTCGACTAGCTGTTACACACGGCTTCGCTCGCGAGGATTTCGTAATTTGAAAAAGTTAATCATTCCTCGGTACTGCACTAATACACTGTTTGAAAATATCTAAAGCATAAAAACACACCGAAAAATTGTGTTTCATCTTGCTCACTACCTCTTTCCAAACCACGTTTGTAGTATTGCAGCTTGGGCCTAAGATGACCAGACTACTGGCAGCGCTAACTCTGGAACATGCGACATTGAAATCTACATGTAAGAAACAGTCCTCTCTCATTTTCCCTTATTTACCCTCCTCCTCCTCCCCCCCCCCCCCCGTTTAAGTAATTTTTCGAAAACGAAAAATGCTAATTTCTTTATTTTTTAAGGAAATTCCAAATACCAATTTTTACATCTGTAATATTTTTAGTTCTGAAGAAAAAAAGCAACCTAGAGAAAAGGACTCAACCCTTTTTTACTAATTATTACACCCTTAAGTGAATTTTCTGAAAACAAAAAATATGCGTATCTTTATTTTTAGAGGAGATTCCAAATACCAGTTTTGAGATATAGATATTCATTTTTAAAATTCAGCCCCCTTTTCACCTCTTTGGCGACTGAATATACAAAAAATCCTTTCTTAATGGGCACCTACATTGTACTGTAATACTAATATATCCCCAAAATTTCATTTCTTTACGTCCAGTAGTTCTGCCTCGGCGATAATGACTCAGTCAGTCAGTCACTCAGTCAGTCAGTCAGTCAGTCAGTCAGGTCACATATATAGATTATCATTGTATGCGAATAAAGTTGTACTAGTTGACAGAGGGGTGTTGAGCTTGAGAAGTGTTTCTTGACATTTCGATTTATGATTAATGTACTTTTTGCAATTAAGTATTAAGTCTACTACCTCGTCATGATCAGCAGTGTAGTTTGGCGATTCACGAACTTAAATAATATTATTAGTTTTATGTCCCACTAACTACTTTGATGATTTTGGAAGACACCAAGGTGCCGGAAGTTAGTCCCGCAGGAATTATTTTACGTGCCATTAAATCTACCGACACGAGACTGGCATATTTGAGCACCTTCAAATACCATCGGACTGAGCCAGATTCGAACCTGCCAACCTGGAGTCAGAAGACCAGCGGTCTACCGTCTGAGCTGCTCACAGTCAGCCCGGTGATTCAGGAACTCCAACCTGTGCAAGTGACTTGAGCAAGTGTCATTCTGTTACATGTCGTGTGGTGAGAAACTTTATGACTGTTCCACGGTTTCTGGTCGGGAGGGTGGTGGCTGAATCAAAACGTAGTGCTTGCCTTTCACTAGCTGTGATGTTTTCCATTTATTCAACCATTCTAAGGAGGAGTGCTTCTTCATGGTACGGGTGAAGTATGTGAAGGGAAGTTAGAATGCTTGAAACCAACACTGTGTAGCACTTTCTATCGTTAACAGCCATGCCAACGTGACTTTTATCTACATTGTGTGCACCACTTCATCGCATTTCATGACGACAAGAATATTATTCGGTGTATGTAAGGTATACTTATTCGTTCGCAAGATTCAGAGCGAGCGTTCTAGTATATGATGAGCACTTCTGCAATCTTCAAGAATCAACATTATTTCAAACTACTGAAAAGTCAAAATTATTGACATTTATAGATTTCTACTCCAAAAAATATTTTAAGAACGTATTTATTAAAATGTATTATTACTTGTTATGAATCGTGATATTTTTACCTTAACTAAGTCAAGGTAGCTGCATTTTTACGTAATTCTAATGAAATCTACTACGGTCCAAGCTACCTGACATAGACGGCATTCTGATTTCTGCAGTAAATTCTTAATGGCAGAAACGTTTTTAAAAGTATCTGCATAGGCTGACACGTGTCTCATTTGTGTTTTCTGTAATGCCGATCACTCGCTTGGTGTCACTAGGTACTAGGTGGCGTACATGTCCCTTCCTTACTTACACATACAAGGCCCCGAATAAGGCCTTGGGTGCAATGTGAACCACAGAGCTAAGTTGGGTGAATTCGTAGCATGCCCCAGCGGCATAACAACCCCTTGATCAGCTATATGAGTTTGAGGGAGGCCGCATCATAGGACTAAGAGAGGCAGGTTGGACGCTTCACACACTGCTCATCACCTGAAACGTTCTGACTACACTGTGAGTTGGACGCAGTCAGTCTAGCTTGTGCAAGCGGCGAGAGAAGACGTGTTGGTTAGTGCGTGCGTGCCGTGAAGTATAGTGGGGGTGTAACAGTACCAGGCCGCCATTGGGAGGTGGCAGTGGAAGCAGGGGAAGAATTCTAATATTGGTATGGAGAGAAAAGAAGAGCTGGGAAAGATGGATGGAGCGGTCCTGTTGGCAGTAGTGATAGCTGTGCTTCTGGTCATTGGGGGTGGAAATAAACCCCGGCCCGAATACCAGTGGCAATATCAGCTGGAAGACACGGCAGCAATCAAGAAGATAGTGAGGGAAGTTATACAAGAAACCTGCCCTTGGGAACAGATGAAGGAAATGATAAAAGAGCAGTCAAATGGGTTAGGGAATATGAAGAAATGACTGGAAGAAAAGACAGAAGAGACGATGAACAAGACGTGTAGCAACGAGAAAGAAGTAGAGCTGTTAAGGGGGACAGTAAGAAATCTAGAAGAGGAGGTGCTGAAGTTGGAGAAAGAAGCAGAAGTATGCAACCAGGAGAGGATGAAGAAATCCATATTTGTTTATGGTGTCGAGGAAGATGAAAATGAAGGCAAGGTGGAAGTAATTTGTAAAGTGGTGGAGGTTATTCAGAATAAGATGAAAATAAATTTTAGTGAAGTAGATATAGACGATGTGGAAAGAGTGGGTAAAGCTAAAGTTCGCAGACCAATTACCTGGATGCAGTCGGAACATGAAGATACACATACGCGTCGAGATGACTCGAGTCGAGCCGATAGACCAATAATAGGGAGGAGTGTTTCATCGTTCGACAGGATGTAAAGCAGAATTGCGCAGCTGGGTGTCCGTTGAGATCATCCCAGTGCGGCCGGGGTCGCTGGACTGAACTGCGGGCCGCGTACGTGCCAAGCGCACGTCATAATCAACTGAGAGAGTTAAAACACTCGGTACGACACAGGAGCAGTGATGGTCGCTTGTGACTAGAATCATTTTCAATGAAATGTTGATTGGAGTACAGTACAGTAAAAAGAATACACTATAATAGCAAGATAAACGTGTCTCAAATATTCCTGTTTAATTTACACTGTGTTCGATGTTAACAAACATGGTTTTATTGTTATATTTCCACATTCAAACAAAACTGATGCGTTACAATTTTCGTGTCACAATGCATAATTTGCACTATTAAAAGTGAAATTCGTGTAATTCATTTTGTAAAATGTAATATATTTACATACTTCAACAAGTTTAAGGTTTGATTTTGCACTGTTTTGTAATGTTATGTCGCTTTTTCTGTTCATTGAGTTTCTGAAAATAATATTTAAAACTTATCACCAGACGTTCATTGAAAATAGCTAGCCACTAAGTAACGAATGATTTTCGTCACGCGTGAAGACACACAGATATATATATATATATATATATACCATCCACGATTAACAGTACAACAACGCTGTAAATGCAATACGAAGTAGATGTCATTCCCGGTAAACATGATTGGATTCTTGGTGAGTTTATAAGATCGTTTAAACACAAGCAACCCCAACGCACACATTATGGACTTCACTCTTGATGACAGAAATGATTTTAAAGCACTCCTCTCAAATAGTTATAGTGAAATTTGTGATTCATTGCGAAGAGTACATCAATATTTTGAGGTAAACACTTAATATGTATACTGCAATGAACATAAATAAATAATTTCTTATAATGTAAGTTGTATTGAAAATTATCTAGATTTACGTCCACTGGAAATAAAAATATACAACTCCCTTAATACTCAAATCAACGTTCATCGTTCATTGAGTTTCAAGACCTGTGGCGTACCCGCAACGTGGCTGTGGCTGAAGTGCACAAACTGATCGCTTGCCCGCCCGTTTATACGTTGGGTACCCGCGGGACTAAATGCCCAGCGTAAACAAAACTGCTGTAAGATCTCCACGGGGGGCTGCTGTGCACTATCCAGAGGCATGTCATGGCAGCTGGGGATACGCTTACTCCCACCAGTACCATGGCTAGCAGAGCAGGTTCTATTGTCACGGCGTGCCATATGACGTCTAACAGTATGACCTGAACACCATTGAACTCCTGCCAGGAACGCGAAGCGTGGCAGCTTCAAGCAATCAATCAATCAATACTGATCTGCCCACGTGTCAGATTCCCTATCTGTTGTTTTCCCAGCCTTTTCTTAAATGATTTCACAGAAATTGAAAATTTATTGAACATCACTCTTGGTAAGTTATTCCAATCCCTTCCTATAAACGAATATTTGCCCCAATTTGTCCTCTTGAATTTCAACATTATCTTCATATTGTGAACTTTCCTACCTTTAAAGACACCACTCAAACTTATTCGTCTACTAATGTCATTCAACGCCATCTCTCCGCTGACAGCTCGGAACATACCACTTAGTCGAGCAGATCGTCTTCTTTTTCCCAAGTCTTCCCAGCCCAAACTTTGCAACATTTTTGCAACGCAACTCTTTTGTCGGAACTCATCCAGAACTAATCGAGCTGCTTTTACTTGGATTTTTTCCCGTTCTTGAAACAAGAAATCTTAGTGAGGGCCCCATACGCTGGAACCATACTCTAGTTGGGGTCTTACCAGAGACATATGCCCTCTCTTTTACATCCTTACCAGAACTCCTAAACGCCCTCATAACCACGTGCAGAGATCTGCAGTGCAACGTAATTCCAAGGTAAGCAGCAATGACGTCACTCTCCACAAACGCCATAGGGGTTACGAGAACGGAGAAGATGGAAGGGTGAACAAGCAAAATTTTCAGTCACAATAAGGAAAAAAGCTTACGCAGAAACAAGGGCAGAAAGCTGAAAACCCACCCAATATTTAAAACAAGAATTGGATCCCAGGATAATGTCGAGGAAAATTACTGAATAAAAACACCCGTATACTTTAACATGACATTATAATTAACCTTAGGCAGAGATTACACCCCAAAAAGCAATTAATATTACAGTAAAATACAGTTGTATTGAAATAAATTACTAAATTGACAAGAGTAAGTTGGTACCAACATAATTTAACTTTTAACAAAATTTTAACTTTTAATTTTAACTTTTAACTTTCTCGAATTTAATAAATTTAAGTGTGGAATGAATAGCTAATGTGAAGGGTTTATACCAATTTCTAGTGGAGTGATAACCCACAAAAACATAACATAAAGCACAGATAAAATTAACACTGACGAAATATATTTAAACACAAGAAAACAGAGCCCCAAATTTTAAAAAAATCAACCACAGGTCAAACAATTCAAGACCCGGAATGAAATCATATGGATCAGTAAGCAAGCTAAATCAAATCAAACTGGCAACGAAAACAATACTAATAATCCCAGACTCAGTAACCCATGGAGTCCATACACTGAGTATCAACAACGATCTAACCCAATACCAAAAACAAATCGGCGTCCCCACACGAGAACAAAGAGAAGTTTATCAACTTCAGGTAACAATGACATAATTACGTCATAGGGCAGAAATGGAAGGAGGGCCATGCAACAATGCGATATTAAATAAAATAATTTAAACGTATGAAACGCTCCACTAGAATGTTACAGTTAAAATATAGGTTTCAAATTTCAAATTCATAAATATAACTAGACATTTCCCTTTTAATGCCTTATATATAAGAATGGAAATACTAAGTAACCAATACTAAATTTTACATAAACTGGAGATAAAATATCCAAGAGACATTAACATTTACCAAACTGAACTAATAATAATAAAATGTAAAACATAAGAAGAAAAAGGGAAGAAAATGGTGATTTACTCAGCGCATGAGATCAACATGAGACAATTTACGGAATCAAAGATGTGCAATAAATTAACAAACCACAACGAAAGACCAATATAAAAACCCAAAGGAAAGAGGATGAGGAATACCATATCCACAAAAGCACCAGAAAAATAATGAGAGAACACATGCACTAAATGAAATAATGCAAGAAACACAATAAAATCAGCCAAATGAAATAAGAGAGGAAAATAAAATTTGGATAACTGAAATAAAATTTCACGTAACCGGCCCAAACAATGCACAAGTCATTTTAAATTTTAACACTATTGCGGTCACTGACACCATCTGGCAATAAATTGACTTACTTGTCTCGTGTACGAACTCTAGTAAGCTAGTAAGCTGTTACACAAGGCTAGTACTGGTAGAAAATTACTCGTGGCTAGTAACCCAATCGTTGAAGAAACTCTGTGAATTTGTAAGGCTGCGTTTTTTCGGTTATTCTTAATATAAAAATCACATTACACAACCATTCATAGTTTCGGAATATGTTTAAGTAGCAGATAACATGTTTTTCATTCCTCTTTAAGGCATCATCAACAATTTTTCTTCCCCAGAGGACAGAACTACCCCACCTGGTGTGCACGTGTCTATCACTTAACTGGGATGTTGAAACCCAATAGAAATACAAGCCGCCACTGTTCGATGAGTAATGCCGTGGGGGCAATGCTAGCCCAGATAACTTCCAGTTAGTATAGTGGCAATCGCCAATAGCTTGCTTTCAGAATTATTGTCATATTTGAGCAACAGGAGTTCACCAAAACCCACGCCACCAGGAATGCAGCACCTTTATGCCTGGTTTGGTTTCGAATGGAATGTTTGATCTTCCTCACGATATGTGATTTTAGAGATAAACATTTTAGCCCAGAATCCACTGGGATTCGAACCAGCCAGCAGCTAAGCAACTGAACCAATTACATCACCCCTTTAATTTTTATACAATAGTCTTCAAAAAAGGATTAGACATTAGGAAAGAATTTGTTGAAGGGTGGTGTGCATCGGTGCTTTTAAGTATTCACGTTGAAAAACTTCACAAGTCCCCGAACTTCCTTGTGCTAATTCGTACATAGTAGTCTGTATAAATGATTTGAGAGGTAGAGAGAGAGAGAGAGAGAGAGAGAGAGATAGGAAGGAAACGAAGACAGGGAGTGAAAGTTTAGTGTTAGTAGTAGTAGTAGTGTTAATTAGTTCCATGAGTACTGCAAATATAGAGGGAGAGCCTCGTAGAAGCGAAGCGGAGTCTGCTATATCTCCGGAGGCTACAACTAATACAAGCATACAGCCTTTATAATGAGAGTCTCACGAAATTATTTCACACAAACGTGGAGGAACATGACATCACCATATATTGCTCGACCACATAAATGTTCCATTAGTGAGGTATTTTCATCACAAGTGCAACGGGACTTAAAACATGATATTGTATTTGCTTATTCAAATTCCTCTCAATTAGCAGACTTATCACCATACAACGTACTGTAATTACCGTACTGAGTTAAATATCACGGATGACTTAACCCTTTCTCGTTGTAGCTTATCAATAGAGGTGTCGTCCGCCTTTGTACTGTAACAGTTAGTGCTATTAGCTGCCGTCCTCGGAGGCTCAGTTAGATTCTCTGTACACCCACATTATTTTTTTTACAAATAGCTTTACGTCGCACCGACACAGATAGGTCTTATGGCAACGACGGGACCGGAAAGGGCTAGTAGTGCGAAGGAAGGTTCTGTGGGCTTAATTAAGGAACAGCCCCAGCATTTTCCTGGTGTGAAAATTGGAAACCACGGAAAACCATCATCAGGGCTGCCAACAGTGGGGTTCGAACCCATTATCTCCCGAATACTGGATACTGGCCGGATTTAAGCGACTGCGGCGCCAGAAATATAAGATTATTAGGAGGGTTGGTATATGGTTAAAACGGTACATGCATCTTACTTCCATTGGGGGTGCGCCTGAAATGAGTTGCACCGCCCCGAGACTAGCACAAGCATTTACCTATTTTGAATAGACGAGTCGCAAGTTAAAAAGAAATCGCTCGATTGAGAGCCACAGCAATCTTCAGTGGTTATCCTGAAGGCAGTCCTGTCCTGGTTTTATAACCCCTCATGAGAAATCTCAAGAAGTACGCCGCTTAAAGTTCTCGAAATAATAATAACAATAATAATAATGTTTTGGGGTTTTACGTCCCACTAACTACTTTTCTGGTTTTCGGAGACGTTGATGTACCGAAATTTTGTCCCTCGGGAGTTCTTTTGTGTGCCAATAAATATACCGACACGAGAACGACGTATTTGAGCACCTTCAACTACCAACGGACTGAGACAAAATCGAATCTGACAAGTTGAAGTCAGAAGGTTAGCGCGCTACTGTCTGAGCTACTCAGCCCGACTCAAATACTTGTCTTTTGAACTAAAGATTACGAGTTGAATAATAAGAATAAGAATTGAGACCCGGACTTGGGACAGCGATGGGGAAATGATCGAAGCCTCTTCAATTATTGTGTTAAAAAATTCATTTATTGTTTTAAATAAATATTCGTGTAAGATATCTGTTTCGGAAGAATTATGTTTTTGGACTTATGAACACTTTGAACATTGGAAGAACTACGTTTGAAAAAAGGTTGTGTTTAAATGATCATGTAGCTGTGAGTTTTGAAATTATGTAGCTGACGTATGAAACAGAGTGTACGTACACGTGCCGTTTTAGAAACACATTTCCAGTTGCTTCCTGTTGCGTAAAAGAAACATCTCGAACACTGAGCAGCGGAAATGAAGAGACCTTTAATTGGTCGAAATAAGGAAACATTTAATTGGTGAATGTGAAAGTCGGGAGTAAATTCCGCATTCTCATTGGTTACCTCGATGCTTGCACCATTTCCGGCTTTTCGATCTCATCCGCTTCTTCGTGGGAGCGAAGCTTGCATCCACGTCTTTTGCTTCGGACCAGCCCAGTGAGCGGTCGCCCTCCTGCTTCCGTCCCATTATAGGATACCTGTCTCAGGATAAGCACTATTTCTTCTTCTTTTTAGGATATTAACTCAATGTAAATGTAGTTTTTCCTTAATGCGCAGGTGTGTACCCACGGAATTCACATTTTCATTTAAATCATCGAAATGTCTTAGCTTCTCAGCTAAGCATTCACCATGTACTTTTGGAGGCAATTCCCTTTTCCTTTTTTAGAAACTCTGAAACAAACATGTAATTTAAGTTTCCCTCGGGTTTGCCTCCCGTAGTACAGCTTCTTTTAATTCAGGCAGGTTAAATTTATGCTCCGTACCATGAGTGTTTTTAGCATGGAAGCAAGTTAATTGTGCCTCAGTGTTAAGGTTTTATATTTCCCACTTTTCCTTTTCTGTGTTAAGTTTTTACAACTTCAGTTTTCTCAGTTTGTTAAAATGGGATTATCTCTCATTAAAGGACATTATGTAAAAAAATTGATATCGTGCGCATATCTCAAGATGCAATTGATCAGTTTTTGCGCCCTTTAATTTTGGTATTGTTAACTAATTAAACGAAATTGTCTAAGGGTGATAACCTATCAATTTTATTTTACAAGTGATACGCTCCATCCACCTCGTAGGGTTCCATGCCCCCATCCATATCCTTTGTAGTTGTCGTGTTTGTCAACCTGCTGTTTATGTTTTACGCAGCTTCATTTGGTAGCAGAGCGTGGTTGTGAACGAAGGATTGGTGGATTGTAATTGACCTCTGAGCTAACCTTAAAATTATATAATGGTAAATTCAACTTAAATTTCAATGTTGCAAAAATTTTCTCACTACATTTCATGGTGTCTCAAGTCACATTTCTGTAACTGCGAAAGGTGTCATTTAAGTGATGTCATTTTTCCTTTTAAAAGATGCAATTCCTGCGTGTGCATCCCTAACCCTTGTTTGTAATTTTTATGATGGTTACTCGCGCTCAATATTCACATGCCGAGGGAGTAGCCTATTATCTCTGTACAAGATATCAGAATCCGTTTGGCATTCTGTCCGTGATGTGGAATCTGTGTTTTGCTGTTTTCAGCCTGTAATTACCTGAACGTTGGAGGAAATGGTAACTCACTGTCCATGATATTCTATTTCAGTTTGTTATCGATATCTGTTTTGCCTGTGGTAATCCTTCTGATAACCGAGCGAATGAATATCTTAAAGCTATATCATCACATTGCGTGTGCCGTGTTCTGAGAGTCTTCTTTGATAAATTTCAATAGGTGTGTATTAATTTAAAGTTTTCTCGACCCGTGTGCTCGATTGTAACATCTGCGTGATCACCTGTTGGTTTAGGCTATGTCAGTGAATCGTGCTGTCATGTATCTTCCCGTGTGACTTCACGCTTACCTTTCGAACAGCTGATGTGCGTATCTGTTGAAGACATATGATTACTTGACCTACTTCGAGTTTGTGCGCACACTTTACACATTAAAATAAACTCGTATAGTATTCTTCTTCTTCCTCCAAATTACGTAATTTTAAATTTGAATGCCCTACCGGTTATCATGTACGTGTTAATAAGTGTTCAGCATGGAGTTTCGCCGGATTTTTCAAAAATCAACTATGGCAAATTGTAGGTATAATCTTCGTAATTCTTTCGACGATTTTTTCGAAAATATGTCTGTTTTGTGAATCTGGTGCTTTAGTAAATTATTTCGCAAATTTAAAGTTTCGTTTCTAGTCGCCTGCTGTGTAAGTTGGAATTATTGTTCATACCGGTATGTGTTCATCTACAATTTTCCGTAATATCTCATTGAGGCTCAGTGTTATGTCTCAATTTCTGGTCATAAACCTTGTAACATTACATTTGTTGTAACTCCGCCACTAGGAATGACTCGGATTTCCTAGTGCCGGTCCCAAGCCCGCTAAAGGAGGAGGGTCAATGGCTGGTTGTTGCGTCTTAGGGGTTGCACTGATGTCGAGTAAGTGCTGCCATTAAAACTCAAGAAATGCTTTAGTTGACAGTCCATCTGCCAATGTAACCAGAAAATCCTACCCCTCATGGGGATGGGTGAGGGCGAGTACCTGGCGCCTTAAAACTGGGTCACTCGGCTAAGGTATGGTAACCCCTACAGAAGAGTCCCTGGTCTTCCAGGTTGGGGGTTGTGCGAAGGGCTGGTAACTCTTCCACTTAAAAACTTACCTCACTCATAAATCTCAGATGAATAACCGGGCGGATTCTATGATGACGACAAAAGCAAGATCAAAGGCCTAACGACTGGGAATTAGAGATACATTAAAGTTGGGAACTTGGACCATGAGAGGCATAGAAGGCAAAGAAGAAGAACTGGATAGAGAGCTGGCTAGGAAAGAAATCAATGTTGCTGTAATTACTGAGACAAAAAAGGAATTACAAGGAACAAAAGAAATTGATAAATACACTATGATTTATAGCGGAGTTACACAGGATAAAAGAGCTGCAGCAGGAGTCGCAATATTAATAGACAGGAAGTGGAAAAACAAAATAGAAAGCTACACCATTATAAATGAAAGGATTTTGGTGCTGAGGTTGAAGGTAGAGAGAGGGAAATTAACCTTGGTAGCCGTGTATGCTCCTGAAGAAAACAAACAGGAAGAATCTGAACAGTTTTATGAAATTCTTCAATCAGTGATAGATAACACATGTAAAAGTGACTTTGTTGTTCTGGCTGGTGATCTCAATGCCCGAGTAGGGAACAAACCAATTGCAGAAATAGTGAGAAATAAAGGTGAACCAACTTTGAATGAAAATGGTAAATTATTGATAGAGTTTTCATCCTATAATCAATTAAAAATTACTAACACATTCTTTGAGAAAAAAGACATACATAAATTCACATGGACTGCAAGAGGACAGCGATCAATTATTGACTATATAATGGTCAATAAAAAGTTAGGCCCAGATGTAACAGATGTCAGAGTATCTTAGAAGTGAAGCTTCCACGGTGTGAAAAATTATTTAATTTAATTTCCGGGTTGAACCGTGTTGTACTTGTACGCATATCACGTACAGTTTGCCAACGTTTCGGATACATTGCAGTATTCTTTGTCAAGGCGACTGAAATACCCCTACTCGATCCGAGGTCATCAGTCTCAAGTACACTACTAGAGTGGCCTTGATCTTGGCCTTTTATATTCTAGCCTTTCTGGCTGACGTAGGCCCTGGCTGTCTCGCGAGACTTCTGGAAAGTATATGTCACAGCCAGGTAGTGGGGGCTTGCCCGCGCTGTAATGTAATGGGGTTGCGGCCCGTATGTTTATGTTGTGGTCTGTATGTCTTAAACTATGAATGATAGGCATCCAAGAATTACTGATTTTGTATCCTTCTTCTAAATTTATGTTGTTCGGATGTTTCTTGATTTCGATAGCCTCGCGGATTTTCCTTTCCAGATTCCAAGGGATAGCTGCTAGGATCTTGGTCTTGTCAAATGATATTCCGTGCCTAGTTTCGTAGGAATGCTTGGCTACTGCTGAAATATCTGTGTTTTGGTTCTTGGTGTGACGGATATGTTCTTTTAGGCGGGTGGAGATCAGACGTTTTGTCTCACATACATAACAAGCTCCGCAGCTACATTCAATGTGATACACTCCAGGGGCCTGTAATTCTATTGTGTCTTTTACTGGTGGTAGATAACGGGCTAGCTTACGGTGAGGTTTATAGATAGTTTTTATATTGTATTTGTCCAGTATAACAACCTAGTCAGTTACTAAATTGTTTAACCAGATAGGAGGATATGGGGTCTCCTAATCTGTCCGAAAATGTTCCTATATCATCTGTTGAGCTTTTCAATCGTGCAATTTTCCATTTCCTTATCGCCTATAAGCCAACGGCCGTAGCCGTGTTGAAACACCGGATCCCGTGAGATCTCCGAAGTTAAGCAACATTGGGCGTGGTCAGGAGTTGGATGGGTTGCCACGCGCTGTTGTTGGGGGGTAAGGGAATGGAGGAGCGGAAAGGAACTGGACACCCTACCGCACGTAAACTCCGGCTCAGGAATACCTGTGCGGAGGTTCGGACCTGCCTTCGGGCAGAATAATCCTTACCTTACTATCGCCTATATTTTATTTTATCCTGCGTATTCCTATATTTGCTAGGAAGAGTTTCTATGAGGAGTTGGATAGAGTCATAGGCTGAAATGATGTTCGCCATATGATTAGATTAGGTAATGCTGAGGCCGTAATGGGTTATGGTTCTGCACCTGTGCTCACGACGGCGGTCTCTGGCGGTCATCCAATATGAGATGCCTTTGCAATTTTTTTTATTGATATTAGATAGTTAGACGGAGGATATTGTCAATTTGTGAATTATGTGCTAGGAATGTTTTCTTCAGAAGTTTGGGTTTCTTTACCATTATCCTGAGCTGTTTATTTTATTTACATCGCAGTTCATTAAGATTTATCCGTCGGTATTCTAAATTCATCATACAATTTTGTGGTAAATTTGCAGTTGTTGCGTTTCAGTAAAATATCTTTAATTAACAATCCTTGATTACTCTGTTTTTATTTTAATTTTCACTGTGTTTATTTTCATCAGTTTCAAAATCGCTGTGTCTTCTAAATTAATTTACTCAGTTTGCTCGATTATGGGGTCCTGTGTGCTGCGTAAGATTTCAAAATTCGGTATCGAGCCTTGTCATATCTGTCCATCCATATTTGTAAATATTGTAAATATGGTCATATGTGTATTTGTCTTGGGTGCCTTGGTAAGGCATGTGAATTGAGACCTAGGACTTAACGTGCTGAGGGTTTATCGCCCTCCTGGGAGTACGATATTGGTCCTAGGGTAGTCAAATATAGCGTGATTAAGTCAAGTAGTATTGAAGGTCATGTTTTGCCTTTTTCTTCTGCTGGTACCTGTTGATTTGGGGTCAATCGCACTGGTGTGTTTGTGTGAATTTATTGTGTCATTGATTTTTGTACGTTGGATGATAGATAGGCATGGTGATCGCGGTGTGTCATGCTGCAATCTGATATTTTCTGGTATGAAGGTGTTATTTGTGCCTTTTATACTTTCTATATCAGTTAGTCGTATTTTTTATATGCATTCTTGTACTATTTTAATTTTCATTTGGATACGCCTTTTGACTTTTAATTTAATCTTTTATCACTACTAAATTTCTAAAGTAATGCATGATGGCACGATGAAGTGGATAGTGACTTACTAACCTCAGTTTTGTGACTTGTCCTTGGAAGGATTATGTGAGGAACGTTGCAAGCTAAAGAAATAAATTGTGGTTGTCACTCTGGTTTGGATTCACTTGCAACATTCAAAATTTAACCTCGAATTTGTCTTCCTTCTCTGAAAATGAAGAATGCACCTTAGGTTGGTAACTTAAGTTAAATTTGCGATTTTAATGAGGATATTAATTCTTCTGAAAATTGTAAGTTTTCATGTTGGTGCTGAAGGTCTATTTTGTGTAATTTGAATTATTACCTCGAGGATATTTCCTCTCTTGTGCTGATCTGTCACACCTGCTGTACTCAAATTATTTGGAAGTGAATTGTGTATAAAGGTATTTTGTGAATCGTAATGTGTTTGTGCTGTATCCTCATTAACATATGTTTCTCTGGTAAATGAATTTCTTTCTTTAAATTTTGGATTATGTAAGATCTTGGTTTTATACTGTAACCTTGTGGGTCTAGGGTAAACTCTTGTACGTTTACATTTATCTTTTGTCTTTTTTTAAATTAATAAATAGTACTTGCCCTGGGTTTCTGGTAACCCAAATCCCAAGTGTGGGAGGGAGTCTCCTGATGGATCTTTCATTGAGCCACCAGTTGCGTGATGCTACTTTAATTACTAGAGTAAAAAAATACACACTTTACTTCTTCAGTTCTTTATCAAATCACTTCAGAATGGTTGGACGCTGGCCTTGCCTCATCTATTCTCCTTTTCTGCTGTTTGTGTTGCATTTGCTGCAAAAATTTTGGCCCATCTGGTGGGCAAACTACTGTGTCTGTTTGGACGTCGCACTAACCTATATGGTCGCAACGGTCCAATACTGGGATCGAGTGGTCATAATGTTCCTGTCTTTATGTGGCCGGACTGAAAGTGTATGGGAGTTTGTTGGCAGGCGGCCGGTGTCGACAGCTACATAAATCAACAAAATCAGAGGTCAAGATCGAATACTTCGATGCATAATGGACTTTCGAGTAGAGAACGGCATCAAGATGTCAGTATTGTATCGTGTGCTCCCTGCTCCCAAAATTTAAAGTATTGTATTGAGCCCTGGCTCAATTTTAAGCATGAGGAGGATGTGACGTATGGCCAAACATCCAGTTAACTTAAAAATAAAAAAATTTCAGTTTCGAGCGTAGCTCGATTTTATGAGGTGGAGGATGTGGCCGGACTTGGGACAGCCGTGGGGAAACGGTCGAAGCCTCTTCAATTATTGTGTTGAAATATTCGTTTATTGTTTAAAAAATATTCGTAGAAGACATATGTTTTGGAAGAACTATGTTTGATGAGTTTTGAACACTTTGAACATTGGAAATCTCCGTCACCTTGCTCACACATCTCCATCACCACCACAAACCTCATAGCATGAAATACGGCACCACCGTCTAAGAGGCCCGCCTGCCCCTTCAGGGGAGGAATGAAAATCATGTTTTTTGTAGTACAGAGGTCGTTACATTTTTAGTGGCCCACCTCATCCCTTCAGGGTGGGGATTGAAAGACTAGATAATTCAACTGCACACAATCCAGCGTCAGTGGGTACGGCCTGAGGCATCCCACTCTGATGAGTGCCTACGGCAAACCGCTGGTTTTATAGAGCGAACGCCTGAAAAGTTCAGAAATGTCACCTGAATTAAAATTATATAACGTCCTTTCCTGTAAATTTTAAGCTGGCTCCAGTCAAATTTCAAATAAATTTTCTTTTTTTTAGAATTTGCTTTACGTCGCACCGACACAGATAGGTCTTATGGCGACAATGGGATAGGAAAGGGCTAGGAGTGGGAAGGAACCAGCCACGGCCTTAATTAACGTGCAGCCCCTGTACTTGCCTGGTGTGAAAATGGGAAACCACGGGAAACCATCTGCAGGGCTGCCGATAGAGCGGTTGGAGCCCACTATCTCCCGAATACTGGATACTGGCCACACTTAAAAGACCCGGTAGGGGGAAATACGGCAAAAATTGGAATTTTTACTTTTTCATTCCATAAAAATCTAGAGACTTACTTCTTTCATTAGAGCTATCATTCATGTTCATATCTTAAATATAAGTGCTTTGTATTGCAGAATGCTGAAGGTGAGATGGATAGATCGAATCACGAATGAAGAGATACTGAATCGAATTGGTGAGAGGAGATCGATTTGGCTAAATTTGACGAGAAGAAGAGATAGAATGATAGGACACATCTTAAGACACCCAGGACTTGTTCAGTTGGTTTTTGAAGGAAGTGTAGGTGGTAAGAACGGTAGCGGTAGACCAAGATATGAATATGACAAGCAGATTAGAGCAGATGTAGGATGCAATAGTTACGTAGAAATGAAAAGGTTAGCACAGGATAGGGTGGCATGGAGAGCTGCATCAAACCAGTCTATGGACTGATGACTCCAACAACAACATTGCATTTCCAAGACAACACTGCATGGGCGCGGTAACTTTATCAGCCAGGAGATCTCGTTGTTGACAATACACGTTTCCTTGGCTCCCTCCTCATATTCCCGCCCAGTTGTGGTATATGTGTGTAGATGTAACATAATGGGTATTTGTGACATTTGCTAGCCTATTCATAAGACCATTGTTTAGAGATCTAGCAGAGCTACAACTTCTTGAAAAGTGCCTTCATGGACAAACCCAGAACCTGTAGCTTGGAGACAGTTAGAGCTTCAGTATGGGGCTGCGCATTGTCGTGGAGGAGGATGACATGTCGAATCTGTTGGTCTCGTCTTTTGATGCGATATTCAACCCTCGCCTTGTTCATCAGGTCGCAGTATACGCAGCAATAATATCTTTAACCGCACGAATGTTTTCGTCTGTAATGCTGGTCCGGGGACGGCGATCGTGTTGCTGATTTTCCGCGCGTTCTCGTCCTTCCTTGAACTTTTTATGCCAGGCAAACACACGCGTACTTGACAACGCTTGATCACCTAAACTGTGCAGTCAATCTCTGGAAAATTTCCGCCACTGTAACTCCTTCAAGAGCAAGAAATTTTATAATTATGCGTTGCACAGTGGAAGGGTGCACCTGTTGCTCCGACACCGTGAGCGACACTGACGGAACGGCGGGAAATATCTAACAGCATGCTCTCCCCACTCCTAAGCATTGCAGAAGCGCGGGGCCAGTCCTACCAACTGTTGATGTTCAGGAACAAAAACCCCGTTTATATTTGATCGATTATTAACTTAAGGTTTTAAAATAATGTATAGACTGGAAATGGTACAATGGAAAATAATCTACAATTATATCTTACATTTGTATATAACAGAAGAGAGCAAATAATATTATTGATATGATAAAAACATGTCAAGAAATTATTTTAAAATACAGATGTGATTTCATCTAAGGTCTTTATTTAAATGACCCCTTACATCTGGTGATGAACCTTCACAGTACTGTCCACCATTTTGACTGATTTTTTTACAAGTTGCTTTACGACGCACCTATACAGATACGTCTTATGGTGACGATGAGAGAGGAAAGGGCTAGGATGGAGAAGGGAGCAGCCGTGGCCTTAATTAACGTGCAGCCCCTGTTCTTGCCTGTTGTGAAAATGGGAAACCACGGGAAACCATCTGCAGGGCTGCCGATAGAGCGGTTCGAGCCCTATCTCCTGAATACTGGATACTTAAAAGACCGCGCCTATCGAGCTTGGTTTGACTCATTTTCCCTCCTTACACCACAGGGGTCAAACACGTTCTGCTGGCAGTAAACCAGTTTTAAGTTTGAATGAAAGGCACAAGATGACACCCACAGCATATAGACGTGATGATAAACCCAATTTCCACTGAAATGTCACTTTTCAAAAATGTGTTCGTTATATCCTTACTCCGGGTAAGTCTTCTGTTCTCTAATTCTCCCTATGTCTCATAAAATTTGTCCCCCATATACCTCACTCCCCTCCGTCTCCTTCCCACACACCGCTTCGAGGCTCTCTCTCAGTCTGGGCTGCCATGGGTCAAGCATAGGGACTGCCTGCTTGGATTGGCCTGTGTTTCGGTATCGATTCACATAATCGAGTACCGTGAAAAACGTCGTTCTACTGTAAGGTATACGACCTTTCAGAGACACCCACAGAAACGTCCTCTTTCAGGCTACTTAGATTTTACAAAGTACATATTTTAAGGAGGGTCATGACTGAAATATCCAAATTCTGCAGTTTTCTATTTCGGTCGAATTTCAATCACTAATAAATAATCTTATGAGAAATCATCACACCAAAGGTTCAGAATATTGGTATGTAAGTTTTTCATCAATCGCTTTTTCTAATTTTAGCATGCAGAACAGAAAATGCCCGTTGCGTCATATTCTTTAAATGCTAGCCTGGAATTTGGAATGATGGTCCTTAACACATATAATTAACAGTTAATCTGCGTTTTGTTTTCAGGAAATAAGTGCATAAGGTACACATTTTCAAATATCTCTAACTTACAAAAATTTGTAGAAATGGATTGCATTGCAATATCTGTCTGTTAGGTCATCAGCCCAGAGGCTGGTTGGATCCTCAAATAGCACCACCAAAGGTTATGTGGTTATAAGGAAACCCCAAAAACCAATGGCAACACCAAAATGAGGCGTACTAGGCAATATGAAGAGTGAGGTAGTTTGCCATTGCTTTCCTCACTGGGTCAGAAAGTACTATTGCAGCACGGCTGACCCTGTGAGCACCACCTTTCAAAACACTCAGATGCACTAGTCGGGTTCTGAATGTCATTACTCAGCACTACCCATACCCCAGCAGCTTCCATATTGTCACAGCCATGGACGTTGACTGGGACTTCGGTGAAAGCTACACTTTACTCTGGCCTGTGCCCAGAGATGGATGAAAAAGTACTGTATCCATCAAGAAATGACAGCAGGCAGCATTGCAATATAAGAACCAAAAAGGTAGTATTATTCACTTGAACATGAAAATGCATAGAGACTTTTAATTCCTATTAATACTGGAAGATTTCCTGAAAGTTTCACTAGATATGAGAGAAAATCTAATGAAAGGAGCATTTTGTACGCGATAAAGTGCTGAAAAATATAAAGGAGAGAAAACAGGAATTGAAGGTGTGAATTTGTCCTCTAAACACATGACCACTTCCTTTTAAAATGACGTTTAGAGCTTCAAAATTGTGTTAGTGTCAAAGTAATAACAAATTTCGAAAGAGAAAGAAGTGAAGAATCACTCAAGCAAAGAACTGAATAATCGAAATCTTGGACGATAATAGCCAAAACTTTCAGTCATGACTCCCATTAAAACTGCGAAAATATGGACTTCTTTAAAAATGTCACTTATCTCATAACCCAAACCCAAACCTCATAGCACTACAGCCCTTGAAGGGCCTTGGCCTGCCAAGTGACCGCTGCTCAGCCCGAAGGCCTGCAGATTACGAGGTGTCGCGTGGTCAGCACGACGAATCCTCTCGGCCGTTATTCTTGGCTTTCTAGACCGGGCACTTATCTCATAGTGTTAGGAAATTATTAATCCAAACAGATAGCACATACAAATTTTGGATAATGTGATCAAACGAATTACATTTTGATCCTTCACAAACAAACATCGTTGGTGATTGAGAATTCGTTGGTTTGGTTGCAGTCGTAGCTGGGTGAATGGATGGTGATTGCTTTTTCAAGAGGCAAAATAACGAGATAAATCCACCATCAAAATAGATGCTTAGCACGAAAATGTATTTGCTGTTCTTCCAGAAATATGAATAAATTTCGATGAAAGATTGCGACGTGTCAAGTAGGATCCGTTAAACAAGTATGTAGACTTATCAAGACAAATTCCAACGTCACGGTGGGGCAATGAATCAAGTCATATATGCTGTATCGAGACCAACGTGCTGTATAATTTAAGGAGAAGTTTAGTGTTGGAGCTTTGCACTCGTCACGTGTACCACATCTGCCCCAACTGGTGCCGCAGAGCTGGCCGACCGGCTGTTGTGACGAATGGGACGGCGCGTTTACGACCCACGTAAGCCCTCCTCCATATTCAGCCCTGTCTACGTACAATATCGCCTGCTAATGAAATACTACACCATAAAACTCGTCAGTCCCAACTCCCAATGACTTACAAAGACAAAATGTTCAAGCCTCCCAGGACTGAATGTGCGATCATTAATTATATGTTATTTTGCAACTTCGGGAATGCCTAATATATTTGGCATAATCTTCAACAAGGCACTCGTACAAAAAAACAAAACAACCCCATGGCACAAAAAGTCCATTAATGGCTTTGGCTTGCCAAGACAATATTACTACCAAGCCATAAAACCTGCAGATATTGGGGTGCCAAGTCGTCAACGTGTTGATAGTGTTTCGCTTTATAAATTATGTCAAAAGCCTTCAAATATAGATGGATGGATGGATGGATGGATGGATGGATGGATGGATGGATGGATGGATGGATGGATGGATGGATGGATGGATGGATGGATGGATGGATGGATGGATGGATGGATGGATGGATGGATGGATGGATGGATGGATGGATGGATGGATGGATGGATGGATGGATGGATGGATGGATGGATGGATGGATGGATGGATGGATGGATGGATGGATGGATGGATGGATGGATGGATGGATGGATGGATGGATGGATGGATGGATGGATGGATGGATGGATGGATGGATGGATGGATGGATGGATGGATGGATGGATGGATGGATGGATGGATGGATGGATGGATGGATGGATGGATGGATGGATGGATGGATGGATGGATGGATGGATGGATGGATGGATGGATGGATGGATGGATGGATGGATGGATGGATGGATGGATGGATGGATGGATGGATGGATGGATGGATGGATGGATGGATGGATGGATGGATGGATGGATGGATGGATGGATGGATGGATGGATGGATGGATGGATGGATGGATGGATGGATGGATGGATGGATGGATGGATGGATGGATGGATGGATGGATGGATGGATGGATGGATGGATGGATGGATGGATGGATGGATGGATGGATGGATGGATGGATGGATGGATGGATGGATGGATGGATGGATGGATGGATGGATGGATGGATGGATGGATGGATGGATGGATGGATGGATGGATGGATGGATGGATGGATGGATGGATGGATGGATGGATGGATGGATGGATGGATGGATGGATGGATGGATGGATGGATGGATGGATGGATGGATGGATGGATGGATGGATGGATGGATGGATGGATGGATGGATGGATGGATGGATGGATGGATGGATGGATGGATGGATGGATGGATGGATGGATGGATGGATGGATGGATGGATGGATGGATGGATGGATGGATGGATGGATGGATGGATGGATGGATGGATGGATGGATGGATGGATGGATGGATGGATGGATGGATGGATGGATGGATGGATGGATGGATGGATGGATGGATGGATGGATGGATGGATGGATGGATGGATGGATGGATGGATGGATGGATGGATGGATGGATGGATGGATGGATGGATGGATGGATGGATGGATGGATGGATGGATGGATGGATGGATGGATGGATGGATGGATGGATGGATGGATGGATGGATGGATGGATGGATGGATGGATGGATGGATGGATGGATGGATGGATGGATGGATGGATGGATGGATGGATGGATGGATGGATGGATGGATGGATGGATGGATGGATGGATGGATGGATGGATGGATGGATGGATGGATGGATGGATGGATGGATGGATGGATGGATGGATGGATGGATGGATGGATGGATGGATGGATGGATGGATGGATGGATGGATGGATGGATGGATGGATGGATGGATGGATGGATGGATGGATGGATGGATGGATGGATGGATGGATGGATGGATGGATGGATGGATGGATGGATGGATGGATGGATGGATGGATGGATGGATGGATGGATGGATGGATGGATGGATGGATGGATGGATGGATGGATGGATGGATGGATGGATGGATGGATGGATGGATGGATGGATGGATGGATGGATGGATGGATGGATGGATGGATGGATGGATGGATGGATGGATGGATGGATGGATGGATGGATGGATGGATGGATGGATGGATGGATGGATGGATGGATGGATGGATGGATGGATGGATGGATGGATGGATGGATGGATGGATGGATGGATGGATGGATGGATGGATGGATGGATGGATGGATGGATGGATGGATGGATGGATGGATGGATGGATGGATGGATGGATGGATGGATGGATGGATGGATGGATGGATGGATGGATGGAT
Organism: Anabrus simplex; assembly: GCF_040414725.1. Classification (NCBI taxonomy): domain Eukaryota; kingdom Metazoa; phylum Arthropoda; class Insecta; order Orthoptera; family Tettigoniidae; genus Anabrus; species Anabrus simplex. Next base: position 113,977,533 of record NC_090269.1, on the reverse strand, counting down.
GGATGGATGGATGGATGGATGGATGGATGGATGGATGGATGGATGGATGGATGGATGGATGGATGGATGGATGGATGGATGGATGGATGGATGGATGGATGGATGGATGGATGGATGGATGGATGGATGGATGGATGGATGGATGGATGGATGGATGGATGGATGGATGGATGGATGGATGGATGGATGGATGGATGGATGGATGGATGGATGGATGGATGGATGGATGGATGGATGGATGGATGGATGGATGGATGGATGGATGGATGGATGGATGGATGGATGGATGGATGGATGGATGGATGGATGGATGGATGGATGGATGGATGGATGGATGGATGGATGGATGGATGGATGGATGGATGGATGGATGGATGGATGGATGGATGGATGGATGGATGGATGGATGGATGGATGGATGGATGGATGGATGGATGGATGGATGGATGGATGGATGGATGGATGGATGGATGGATGGATGGATGGATGGATGGATGGATGGATGGATGGATGGATGGATGGATGGATGGATGGATGGATGGATGGATGGATGGATGGATGGATGGATGGATGGATGGATGGATGGATGGATGGATGGATGGATGGATGGATGGATGGATGGATGGATGGATGGATGGATGGATGGATGGATGGATGGATGGATGGATGGATGGATGGATGGATGGATGGATGGATGGATGGATGGATGGATGGATGGATGGATGGATGGATGGATGGATGGATGGATGGATGGATGGATGGATGGATGGATGGATGGATGGATGGATGGATGGATGGATGGATGGATGGATGGATGGATGGATGGATGGATGGATGGATGGATGGATGGATGGATGGATGGATGGATGGATGGATGGATGGATGGATGGATGGATGGATGGATGGATGGATGGATGGATGGATGGATGGATGGATGGATGGATGGATGGATGGATGGATGGATGGATGGATGGATGGATGGATGGATGGATGGATGGATGGATGGATGGATGGATGGATGGATGGATGGATGGATGGATGGATGGATGGATGGATGGATGGATGGATGGATGGATGGATGGATGGATGGATGGATGGATGGATGGATGGATGGATGGATGGATGGATGGATGGATGGATGGATGGATGGATGGATGGATGGATGGATGGATGGATGGATGGATGGATGGATGGATGGATGGATGGATGGATGGATGGATGGATGGATGGATGGATGGATGGATGGATGGATGGATGGATGGATGGATGGATGGATGGATGGATGGATGGATGGATGGATGGATGGATGGATGGATGGATGGATGGATGGATGGATGGATGGATGGATGGATGGATGGATGGATGGATGGATGGATGGATGGATGGATGGATGGATGGATGGATGGATGGATGGATGGATGGATGGATGGATGGATGGATGGATGGATGGATGGATGGATGGATGGATGGATGGATGGATGGATGGATGGATGGATGGATGGATGGATGGATGGATGGATGGATGGATGGATGGATGGATGGATGGATGGATGGATGGATGGATGGATGGATGGATGGATGGATGGATGGATGGATGGATGGATGGATGGATGGATGGATGGATGGATGGATGGATGGATGGATGGATGGATGGATGGATGGATGGATGGATGGATGGATGGATGGATGGATGGATGGATGGATGGATGGATGGATGGATGGATGGATGGATGGATGGATGGATGGATGGATGGATGGATGGATGGATGGATGGATGGATGGATGGATGGATGGATGGATGGATGGATGGATGGATGGATGGATGGATGGATGGATGGATGGATGGATGGATGGATGGATGGATGGATGGATGGATGGATGGATGGATGGATGGATGGATGGATGGATGGATGGATGGATGGATGGATGGATGGATGGATGGATGGATGGATGGATGGATGGATGGATGGATGGATGGATGGATGGATGGATGGATGGATGGATGGATGGATGGATGGATGGATGGATGGATGGATGGATGGATGGATGGATGGATGGATGGATGGATGGATGGATGGATGGATGGATGGATGGATGGATGGATGGATGGATGGATGGATGGATGGATGGATGGATGGATGGATGGATGGATGGATGGATGGATGGATGGATGGATGGATGGATGGATGGATGGATGGATGGATGGATGGATGGATGGATGGATGGATGGATGGATGGATGGATGGATGGATGGATGGATGGATGGATGGATGGATGGATGGATGGATGGATGGATGGATGGATGGATGGATGGATGGATGGATGGATGGATGGATGGATGGATGGATGGATGGATGGATGGATGGATGGATGGATGGATGGATGGATGGATGGATGGATGGATGGATGGATGGATGGATGGATGGATGGATGGATGGATGGATGGATGGATGGATGGATGGATGGATGGATGGATGGATGGATGGATGGATGGATGGATGGATGGATGGATGGATGGATGGATGGATGGATGGATGGATGGATGGATGGATGGATGGATGGATGGATGGATGGATGGATGGATGGATGGATGGATGGATGGATGGATGGATGGATGGATGGATGGATGGATGGATGGATGGATGGATGGATGGATGGATGGATGGATGGATGGATGGATGGATGGATGGATGGATGGATGGATGGATGGATGGATGGATGGATGGATGGATGGATGGATGGATGGATGGATGGATGGATGGATGGATGGATGGATGGATGGATGGATGGATGGATGGATGGATGGATGGATGGATGGATGGATGGATGGATGGATGGATGGATGGATGGATGGATGGATGGATGGATGGATGGATGGATGGATGGATGGATGGATGGATGGATGGATGGATGGATGGATGGATGGATGGATGGATGGATGGATGGATGGATGGATGGATGGATGGATGGATGGATGGATGGATGGATGGATGGATGGATGGATGGATGGATGGATGGATGGATGGATGGATGGATGGATGGATGGATGGATGGATGGATGGATGGATGGATGGATGGATGGATGGATGGATGGATGGATGGATGGATGGATGGATGGATGGATGGATGGATGGATGGATGGATGGATGGATGGATGGATGGATGGATGGATGGATGGATGGATGGATGGATGGATGGATGGATGGATGGATGGATGGATGGATGGATGGATGGATGGATGGATGGATGGATGGATGGATGGATGGATGGATGGATGGATGGATGGATGGATGGATGGATGGATGGATGGATGGATGGATGGATGGATGGATGGATGGATGGATGGATGGATGGATGGATGGATGGATGGATGGATGGATGGATGGATGGATGGATGGATGGATGGATGGATGGATGGATGGATGGATGGATGGATGGATGGATGGATGGATGGATGGATGGATGGATGGATGGATGGATGGATGGATGGATGGATGGATGGATGGATGGATGGATGGATGGATGGATGGATGGATGGATGGATGGATGGATGGATGGATGGATGGATGGATGGATGGATGGATGGATGGATGGATGGATGGATGGATGGATGGATGGATGGATGGATGGATGGATGGATGGATGGATGGATGGATGGATGGATGGATGGATGGATGGATGGATGGATGGATGGATGGATGGATGGATGGATGGATGGATGGATGGATGGATGGATGGATGGATGGATGGATGGATGGATGGATGGATGGATGGATGGATGGATGGATGGATGGATGGATGGATGGATGGATGGATGGATGGATGGATGGATGGATGGATGGATGGATGGATGGATGGATGGATGGATGGATGGATGGATGGATGGATGGATGGATGGATGGATGGATGGATGGATGGATGGATGGATGGATGGATGGATGGATGGATGGATGGATGGATGGATGGATGGATGGATGGATGGATGGATGGATGGATGGATGGATGGATGGATGGATGGATGGATGGATGGATGGATGGATGGATGGATGGATGGATGGATGGATGGATGGATGGATGGATGGATGGATGGATGGATGGATGGATGGATGGATGGATGGATGGATGGATGGATGGATGGATGGATGGATGGATGGATGGATGGATGGATGGATGGATGGATGGATGGATGGATGGATGGATGGATGGATGGATGGATGGATGGATGGATGGATGGATGGATGGATGGATGGATGGATGGATGGATGGATGGATGGATGGATGGATGGATGGATGGATGGATGGATGGATGGATGGATGGATGGATGGATGGATGGATGGATGGATGGATGGATGGATGGATGGATGGATGGATGGATGGATGGATGGATGGATGGATGGATGGATGGATGGATGGATGGATGGATGGATGGATGGATGGATGGATGGATGGATGGATGGATGGATGGATGGATGGATGGATGGATGGATGGATGGATGGATGGATGGATGGATGGATGGATGGATGGATGGATGGATGGATGGATGGATGGATGGATGGATGGATGGATGGATGGATGGATGGATGGATGGATGGATGGATGGATGGATGGATGGATGGATGGATGGATGGATGGATGGATGGATGGATGGATGGATGGATGGATGGATGGATGGATGGATGGATGGATGGATGGATGGATGGATGGATGGATGGATGGATGGATGGATGGATGGATGGATGGATGGATGGATGGATGGATGGATGGATGGATGGATGGATGGATGGATGGATGGATGGATGGATGGATGGATGGATGGATGGATGGATGGATGGATGGATGGATGGATGGATGGATGGATGGATGGATGGATGGATGGATGGATGGATGGATGGATGGATGGATGGATGGATGGATGGATGGATGGATGGATGGATGGATGGATGGATGGATGGATGGATGGATGGATGGATGGATGGATGGATGGATGGATGGATGGATGGATGGATGGATGGATGGATGGATGGATGGATGGATGGATGGATGGATGGATGGATGGATGGATGGATGGATGGATGGATGGATGGATGGATGGATGGATGGATGGATGGATGGATGGATGGATGGATGGATGGATGGATGGATGGATGGATGGATGGATGGATGGATGGATGGATGGATGGATGGATGGATGGATGGATGGATGGATGGATGGATGGATGGATGGATGGATGGATGGATGGATGGATGGATGGATGGATGGATGGATGGATGGATGGATGGATGGATGGATGGATGGATGGATGGATGGATGGATGGATGGATGGATGGATGGATGGATGGATGGATGGATGGATGGATGGATGGATGGATGGTATGTACGTATATCGAGTCCTAAGCACGAAGGCTGGTTGTATCCTCAGCAATTCCACCATTAGCTGTCATCTGGCCGGCACTGAAGAGGTGTAATGAGGAGGTGGTAGTGGTGGTGGTGGTGGTGGTGGTGATTATTGTTTTAAGAGGAAGTACAACTGGGCAACCATCCTCTATATAACACTAATCAGAGAGAAAAAATGGAAGGGGTCCGACACTTCGAAAAATGAAGGTATCGCCCAAAGGAAGAGAAGGGCCATGAAGGGCATGAAAATGAAAGACTCCCTAGGCCTCCATACGTAATACCGTCGGGGTATGAAAAGAAAAAGAGTTGACCAAGGGAGGTCGGATAGGATAGATGAAAGTGAGAAGCCTGGCACAAATAAGTGGAAGCAATGCCAGGACTCAGCTGAGGGCCCCGTGGTCGCCAACCCACGCTCCAAATTTCATAGCCCCTGGGGCCCCTTTTAGTCGCCTCTTACGACAGGCAGGGGATACTGGTACGTATCAGTCTGCCATCCTTACAGAAACGTGTACACCAGACGACCAGCTCATGCTATTTATTACAGTAAATGGCTGCAGAAGGAACGGTGTTACTGGCGTCGCCACTACCCCAGTTACTTTCATAATGTCAAAGACTAGATTGAGACAGAGCAATGAAAGTAACAAACTTGTTCCACCACGTATCAGATTGCTTAGTACACTGTGAACACTAAAACAGAAGCGCAAATGATATAAAATGAATATAGCAAACTCCAGATTATAGAAATAAACTAAGATTTCTCTATTCATTTGAAAACCACGCGGGATACCGATCAAAGTACAAGTATGAAGAAGGTGCATAGTTTCAAAATTTAAAAAACGTACGATATAAAATTACCTGTTTCTAATGGAATATCTTCGCAATCAAATTGAAGAAAACTGAAATAATTACAGATGTTTAAAAGCTTAATTGACCCACCTATAACTGAAATACTTTGAAAGTGGGGTCTACGTGAAGAAAGGCATTTGTATTTAACATGGATAAAATTCACGGTCAAAACCTACAATAATTTAATTCTAGATACAATCAAATACAGTACAGACAATACGCGACACTTCCGGATTTAGCCTTGTTAAAACGGGAGACAAGTCGCAAGTGGCGCTCCTAGTGGCGTGACCTGAAAATTCACGCTAAATTCAAATATCAATGGATATGTATAAATAAATTACGTCTAGAAAGAAAGTATTACTATGATATTAACTTCAAAGTTGCTAAAGCAATTCTGGATAAATGAATGAAGAATTATTTAAAAGGTTATTATTTAAAGACTGAAATTAGACATATAATCAAGAAGTGAAATGGACTGCTATGAAAGGGTTTGATCTATCATTTATGCATTACTTTTTTAGCTTTAGCATTCCTGTCTGAACGATCACGGCTAGATTTGTCTTTTTTTTCATTTGAAAGCATTGTATTATCACATTAAAACACTTGTCAACAAAAATATCGGCACATTCCTTATACACATGATTCAATGAATTTACATTTAAGAGCTGGACAATTTTCCTTTTAACTTGAAGCCTACTAACAGAAAGAAGCAGTGCGGGCTCCAGTCGCTGTCTGTTGTGAATGAGGATTTAGATCGGTTTTTCGTACATACTTACATATTTATTATAAACTGTTATGTCTTTTAACTTTCAGTATGTAAGCCTCTGTGAATTCAATAAATGCCGCCACAATCCTCTATTTGTAACTAACTCTGTGGCTTCGTTTATGTCCTTACCTCTTTTATTTTAAAAAATTATTATGAGTCTAACAATTTATGTTGGTCTACCTATACTTTTCTTACCATCCATGACAAAGTCTGTTAAGTTTCCTAGGTAACCTACCCTCCTCCGTTCGCCTCATATGACCCACCATCGAAGCCGGTTTATGCATACAACTTCATCTATCGATTTCATTCCTAATTAATCCTTTATTTCCTCATTTTGAGTACTCTCCTGTCGTTGTTCCCACTTGTTTGTACCAGCCATCACTCTCACTACTTTCATGTCTGTTACTTCTAACTTGCGAGTAAGATTTCACCCGCAAAGCAAAGTTGGCCTGAAAACTGACCGATGTAAAGATGGTTTCGTAAACATCTCTCTATTTCAGACTACGGTTGATTTTTTCAGGTAAACTGCGAATCTGGGATTACAATACATACAGCAGCTCAGAAATTTCCAAATGACAGTATCAATTTCATTTTTATTAAAATGGACTTTGACAGTTTTACCCATGAGGTCTTCAATTGTTCCCTGACGGCTATGACTTACAAGTAGACAAGATGTTATATTAATACCTAGATGACTTTTATGACTGCTAAATGACATAATAATACTTGATTTGGCGATAATAGGTCACGTAACGTTAACAATCTGTTGACGCGTTTCGATCCTGCGACCAGGATCGTCTTCAACAAACAACTGGCAACTCTCACTCCATAGTAACCAGACTCAAGATAGAGAGATCCTTTCCAGGGCTTCCAGAGTCAAGGATAAAGATGTTGACGCGTTAACTATGGATCTCCTCAGTATATAGCCATCACTTTTGTTAAAATTATTCGGGTGTTTAACAATGTCTATCGATAGAAATTGCTGAACACCCGATTAATCTCTATAGATAGAAATTGCTAAACACTCGAATAATTTTAACAAAGGTGACGGTCATATACTGAGTAGACCATGGCTACCCTCCATAGTTAATACGTCAATATCTTTCTCCTTGATTCCTGAGGTCCTAGCATGAGCTATATTTCTAACAGGGTCACTCTATCTTGAGTCTGGTTATTATGAAGTGACAGTTGCCAATACATTATTTGTTATTGTTCTGGAGACGATCTTGGTTGCAGAATCGAAATGAGTCAGCAGATTATTAACATTACGCGACCTAATATCCCCAAATTAATTATGTTAAGACAAGATGTTGATTTCCTTCAGTAGGTCAGACAGCTGGTTCTTGCTTGTTCATTGTTCTCTTACTGACGATATGTTATGGGGAACCGTTGTTTTCACTATTTTCTTGAAAATTCCATTGTTTATAGACAGCTAAATAATAAAGCAAGTAAAAAATGATACAGGGTTTCAAAATGCCGAAATTTATCATTCTCTTGTCACGATCTCCCAGTCCTTTACATAAACCAACAATAACTGTGTTCTGTGTCTTCTTCAACCACACTCAGTCTGGAATGCCACTCTTGCCACGACAATGTCATCATTTTAGTCGTGTTTTATGAGCCTTTAAAACTTCAACAGAATGGCCTATTAGCCATTGCAATCCATATTTGCAGCTCAGCTGAGAAGCTAGCGTGGTGGTGGTGGTGGGGAGGTGTTCGCCTGGTTTTACAACTCGGCAACACGCGTACGAGTACACTCCACCTTGTAGTACTACAGCACACCAATCCCGTGGCTTATCTGTCAGGGTGGACCAATCCGATGAAGCATTACATTTTGTTACCTTCCGCTGTGTCGCGCTTTCCATATTGATTGGCGAGCTTGTCATATGAGCCAGTCTGCGCCGTGTCCTGCAGCCGGATAATAAAGAGCGGACCCCCTCTCCTCTCTAAATCTTCCCCATTCCCACAACCAAATATGCAAATCTATATTTACATTTCATTAGGCCCTTCTTCCTTATCGACTGATAATATGCAGGTGCTTGACTTTCCGCAAAGGTCATAGGCGTTCGCAATTTTCCATATCACAGGCACAATCTCGCCGTAATAAAAGGGAGGCAATTATACTGCAGTACGCAAAAGTGATGGATATCCATTAACACTCAGCGACTACAGCTCAGCTGAGAGAAAGTAGAACAGTCTGAATAATAGCAACTCTTCGTGACAGCAATGAATTCAAACACCAGACTGCCTTCCTGAATAGGGGTGTTTCTTAGATTATGATTATTTCCACGAAAGCAATGAATGTCATGCTACTATTATTTGTTAATACTTAGTTCAAAATCCACTCGTGTACAAAAATGTGCGCGTAATCATAGAGGCAACAGACACTATTTAATTTAACAGCACATCGGAGGACGTTCAAAGCATAACTTTGCGAAAGGACCATCTGCCGATAAGAGATCACATGACTTCTACACCAACAACGCGATCTGATCTGAACTCCTTGGATTATTGAAATGTGGGACCGCCGACCAATTTTTGGTCCTATGTCCCAAGCCAACGGCATGGATTAATTTCTTGGCGCAAGTAGGCTTATAGTGCAATACGAATGACTTAAAATCTTTGTAATATGTATTAATATTATGTATTTCTTTATATTCTAATATGTGTGATATGTGTTTTAGGGCTATTAGGCCTTACGTTGTTCTTGTACGTCTGACGTATTCCCTATAGTCTCCTTCTGCTTTCTAGTGTAGGATGTTTTGCCCCAGTGGGTAGGCAACCCTATAGATTTTGTAGTAAGGCAGTTAGACTAGGGCCTGTATAGCAGATTCTGTAGGATGTTGAGCGCCTAAGCCGCGCCAAGTGGATAGGCTGATTAACAGGTAAGGGTTATTCTGTCCGAAGGCAGGTCCGAACCTCCGCAGAGGTGCTCCTGAGCCGGAGTTTACGTACGGTAGGGTGGCCAGTTCCTTTCCGCTCCTCCATTCCCTTACCCCCCACCAACAGCGCGTGGCAACCCATCCAACTCCTGACCACGCCCAATGTTGCTTAACTTCGGAGATCTCACGGGATCCGGTGTTTCAACACGGCTACGGCCGTTCGCGGCTGATTAATAAATGATGGTAAAAAGTCAGTATAGCTTGACAATAAGATTACCCAGCAGTAGCCTACGTGAAGCGTGGAGTCCTTGCCTTCTACCTGCTTGAAGTGTGTTGACGTGCTTTGAAGTGTGGAATCCTAGTCTTGCACCAAACATCAACAGCGCGTCGATGGTTCGTGAAGACCAATGACTGTAGTAGGATAACACCTCCATCCGTCTGGCCTGTAACATAGCCACGATGAAACGTACGGAGGGATTTCATTATAATGGTGACCTAGACGCATTTATTATGTTACACTTGAACTGTATTAGTCAGACTGTATCTACCACCATTTTTCACCATACGTGAACATGCAGGGGATCACTGACCTTTAAACAGTACAGATCACAACTATTTCCTCGGAAAACTTCTGGTTCACTTCACCATAATAGGCCTCAACAATTACAATCCGACATGATGTAAGCATCGTATACAGTATACCTGGAATTTCTCGTTCCTCAGCTCGGTAGCTCCGTACATAGGTTCCCAGTTCAATTATAATTATTACTCCTATAAAACTTCGAAGTAATATGATATATTCTTATTTAACCTAAAAGATAAGTTTATGCTTCCCTTCCCTCTGTCCTCAGTGCATTAAATGCGTTCAGCTATAACATATATGTATGTTAATTATTTTAAATGTTGTGGTTAAGTGTAAGAGAGGGCCTTGAGTCCTAACTTTGCCACGAATAAAGACGAATTACATATACTGTACTCGATATTTTTCCACTGGAAGGTTCTAAAATATATGCTTCTAGTCGGGCGAGGGATTTTAGCTGCTTCTGTTTATTTCCTACGTGTTGTGGTGTTTTTTCATATATATATGTATAGAGAATTTTTGCTATTGGTTTAACGTTCTAATAACACTTTTAAGGATTTCAGTGACTCAAAGATGAGTACAGCCCCAGTATTTGCCCCATATGAAAATGGGAAATCACGGAAATCTACCTTCAGGGCTGCTGACAGAGAGATTCAAACCTATCTTCTCCCGAATGCAAGCTCTGAGCTACGCGACCCTAAACGCACGGCCAACTTGCTCGGTGAAGTTAGTGTTTGTGCTTGTCTTCATGCACCATATATACACTAACACACAACGCACCGCAATACAATATTACCACACAAATACATAATAACTAAATGTATTTATCCACAGGGATTGTGTCAGGAAGGGCGTTCGGCCATGAAACTATGCGCAAATCTACATGTACGACAAACCGTGACCTCAAGAGGATCGCGGAAATGACAGAGATTTCCTTGCACATACATAATTGCTTTCTTAATGACGCCAAGCCGTTTCTAGCTATCTACTGTATCTATCTATCTATCTGTCTGTCCATCTCTTAGTTACCGATCCTAAGTTTTTCCTAAGAAATATCGTCTTCCATTTCCTTTCGGTCACTCATCCCATGATGTAATTATATCCTCTTTAAACCGTGCCGTCCCTAACAATCCAGGTCTACTTATATTGGCATTTATTTGATTCCACTCCACTGATACATTTATAGCTTCATACCATAAACATTTTCGGGATCAGCACCAGATTAAGTAGCTTTCTTCGTTAGGTTTCAGTAACTTTGTTATTTCAGAATGCAATCAATTTCATATCTCCGAATATCTACCGTGCTTTTTCGGATAAACAACCTGAACCAATTAGTTAGGAAAAGTAGTAGCTGTCTTTTACCAAAGGTAATGAGTCATTAATCTCACTCAGCGAGCAAGAGGCTGAGCAGATTGGGTCACATAGCCATCAGCTTACATTCGGGAGATAATGGGTTCAAACCCATCTCTCAGCAGCCCTGAGGATGGTTTTCCGTGGTTTCTTATTTTCACAGCAGGAAAATGCCGGGGCTGTATCTTTATTAAGGCCACGGTCACTTCCTTCCCACTCCTAGCTTTTTCCCACCCCATCGTCTCCATAAGACCTATCATTGTCGGTAGGACGTGAAGCAAATTGAAAAGGTTTCACCCACGTTGTATTATTTTCTCGCATCTTGACCTTGTTATCAGTAAGACTTCTTAAAAAGAAGTTCCTTCAAATCTCATTCTGTTCGAACCCCACTGTTGGAAGCCCTAATAATGGTTTTCCGTGGTTTCCCCATTTTCATAACAGACAAATGCTGGGGCTGTACATTAACCAAGGCCTAGGTAGCTGTTTTCCCACTTTTAGCCTTTCCAATGCCATCGCAGTTATAAGACCCACCTGTGTCGGCACGACGTAAAACAAATTATAAGAAAAATACATTCTTAGTAATGGTTTTCCGTGGTTTCAACTACCAAACAAAACTCATGATTCAACAGTCGTAATGGGCCTTTTCCTACCAAGCGACCTCTGCTCAGCTAAAGGCCTGTAGGTTACGAGGTGATGCATGGTCAGTGCGATGAATCATCTCGGCCGTTATTCTGGGCTTTCTAGATAGGTTTTCCGAGGTTTCCTTGCATCAAAAACACAAGCAAGCTTTACGTGATTGTTGATACCACGATCACAGTCATGATACCTGCATTTTGGTGGAATCTGAACCACGGGACGTGACACAAATTTCCATATGCATTGTCCAGGATTCGAAATGTGGGCCATCTTGTTAAGAATCTAGTTATCAAGTCCTTCCCCACTTCAAATACAAAGAATGGTACTTAAAAAACGGGTCTAATAATCACGTTGTTTTACTTCCTGACATAACCATCAATACTCCCCAACTCTTCCTCCAATCCTAGCCCCAACTAATCATGAAGAAACACATCAGTAGAGACACAATACCAACACATGCCATCAGTAGAGTCCGGCCTTTCATGCATTAATAGGTTAGAAAGCAAGCAGCAAGTATAGTCTACCCTCACAACGATAGTGGTATGTGGGTTGCATAAAAAATAGGGATTCGGCCCGTCAGAACCCCTATAGTCTACGTTTTTCTTGCTACATTATGGAAGAGTGGGTGGCCGACACTTTCTACTAGCCAAATTAGTTTGCAATCTAACCTGTTACTGCATGAAAATCCGGCCTTTAGTCATCAGATTTCTCGCGCAAGAGATACTTCAGGCTATTGATCACAATGTTCCAAATCATTCATTAGACGTCTCCAAACGCCGTAAAAGTAATTACTGGGACGTTAAATCAAAAGCACTATTATTCCTTCTATGAATCAAAACTTGCAACGATACATTTCAGCACAGAATTCTTGAATTGTATGTTTAATTTTTGTTCGTGATATAATAGCTCTTCAATCACCTCTTACAGTTAGTACTCGTGTACGTAGTAATATGGAAGATTAGAGAAGTCAATCACTGTCGATATGGAGCTGCTAGGCCCTCACTATTCCTCGAACAAGAGTGTTTCCTTAGTCATCTCCCTCTTGAGTTCCCGTAGATCTGTGTTAAGAGGGACTCAGTGATAGGGTAGATGTTTTCGAGTGCCCGCCCGTAATTGCAGCACAACTTAAACGCTGTTCCATCACACTAATGAGCCCTTCAGATCAAGGATTTTAATTAGCATAAAACAATCCTCTGAATATACCTGGAAAGGTTTCCATGACAGCTCACAGCACAATCATCCAAGTAGGTCACAACACTTCGTGCACCGACAATTACCAATTTATTTATTTATTTATTTATTTATTTATTTATTTATTTATTTATTTATTTATTTATTTATTTATTTATTTATTTATTTATTTATTTATTGAAACACAGAGTAAGGTACCGTAGCGTGGGAATCAGTTATGTGAAATGTTGCAAACAGTGACAAAATGCCAGATTGTTCGAAAAATAACAATGTAGGATCTTGAAATTTGCAGAAATGCAGACAGTATTGCACGAAAATCAACTTTTTGTGGTAACTCATAGGAAGTAAAAATTCACACACAAAATTTCAAAATTTAACAATTCTATCAAATTTAGAATTCCCTGGATTCCGTTTACGGAAAGAGTAGAATAATTCAAAATGCACGCCAAGTGCTTTTAAAGAAATAGATTGTTTTGGATGCTGCACATATACTACACCATAGAGAAAAAACATTTATCAGTATCAGTAAATGTATATAAAAATTCACAGCTTGTTTCCAGTCATTCTACCGGATCAGGAATGGGATGAATGAAGCCCCTACCTAGCGGCGAGGATAGAAATTATGCCGGCTGCCGAACTTGTCACGCTCCTCTTGGGCAATGATTAATGACGGACAGATGAAATTAAATTATTTTGGAAAGTGTTGCGGGAATTAATTATGGCAGGGAAAAGCGGAGTACCCGTAGAAAAACCTGTCTCGCTTCGGCATTGTCCAGCACAAATTTCACATGGAGTGACCGAGATTTGAACCACGGAACCCAGCGGTGAGAGGCCGGCGCACTGCCGCCTGAGCCACGGAGGCTCCAGTAAATGTATAGTCGCTCCAAAAATAATGAATGCATGGTATTGTATAGGTTTTTCGCAGGTACACTTTTTTCAGAAACAATTGAACCTTTCTCGTAGTTTCCCATGCTCACACCAGGCAAGTAACGTACGTAAAAGAGAAATTGAACCTAAAGATATAGTATTTGTTGTGCGTATTCACAGGGTTTATATCTACTTGGGAAGTGAATTATATTTTGATAATAATTAAAATTAAGTCTGATAAAAATATTAAACGTAATGAACATCCAATACCATGCGCTTATTCTCTTTTGTGAGTGGCTATACACAGAGCATCATCAAACTCTTTGGGTAGGGAACTTAATGCACCACCACATCCGCTATCTCTCATAAGGGGCGAGTACAAGGAGTGAACTTTCCAGGACTCTCAACTGTATAGTGTGGTGTGTCAACCATTAACCGCCTAGCTGAAACTGATACAGCTTCCACTTACCTGTCCTAGGTTCCTCATTTTCATATTTCCCAGACAACCTTCTTTGATCAACTCTTGTTCTCTTCCGACCGCGATGATATTATGTCTGCGAAGTCAAGAGTGTCTTCTTCTCCTATGACAGAGTAAATGGAATGGGAATTACCCCTTAGCCCTTATCACAATGATCAAAACCACCATTACATGTTTACATCAGAAAAAGTGCTGGGATTGTACTCTCATTAAGGTCACAAGCGCTCCCGTACTATTCAAATTCATTACTTCAGTGCAAGATAGTCCAGACTCGTTCTACATACTAACAAATAAATAAGTTAATGGAGTAGCCTGACAGGCTTCGGCAGCCAGTACAATTCCCATCCTAGCCGCTAGATGGGGGCTTCATTCATTCCATTCCTGACCCGGTCAAATGACTGGAAACAGGCTCTGGATTTTAATTTTCAGTAAGTACAGTCGAACCTCCATTACAAGAATTTTTAGTATCTCGAAGTAACGTAAATTTCCCGGCCGTTTTCCCTATTTTTACGTATTTATTTCCCTATTAGATTTCCTCCTTTGAAGCAAAAAAATACCCTGTAACTCGACTTTTGTGTAACATTAACTGTGCAATAAGGCATTTTTGGTATGTGAGGAACACTTACAGTAACAGGTAAAGAAACCTTACAATGATTCTGGGAGCTGATATGATGGGAGCAGGAAAACTAAAACTTCTAGTGACCGGAACATCAGCGAACCTGTTTCTCGGGTCAACCCCCGAAATCGAGGATGAAAACCTCCATTTACGAATCTCGACTGGGAGGTATTGACGAGAATTTTCAACGTGAAGGGAGGAAAGGTTAACAGTAACAAACAGAAGAGACTAACGTATTTTTTCCAAAGGTGTTAACAGAGGTATGATTCTTGTTTCACTACTGTATTTACTGCATGCTGTCTTTTAAAAAGTCACTCTAATAAGGGTTATAATTAAAGTGATGCCGTAAAATAGAGTTTGTTTGTATATTTCTAAATACTGTTAAAAATAACGTATTCAGTATAAGTTCCTAGATACATATGATTGAATTATGTGCTATACTGCTCAAAAACGGTATTCTCTATACCTATCTCGAAATTTCGATAACTCGAAAAAATTTAACTCTCGAGGTGATTCGAGATATCGAGGTTCCACTGTTTTTCTAATATATTCTATAAACACCTTGTAGCAAATGTGGAGCATACATTGATTCAGAAATTGTCGTCCAGAAGAGCACGAATCGTGCTAAGTCATGCATCTAATAGTACCCGATATTACGAATCGCGTAATTGAAGCCTTTCATTTCTTCGAGGAAGCCCTGAACCACTACGCAGAATGAGTATTGTTTAAATACTGTTTGGGGGGATGTTTACCAAGTTGTACTTCTCTTCTTCT
The DNA here is from genome assembly GCF_040414725.1 of Anabrus simplex. Taxonomy (NCBI): domain Eukaryota; kingdom Metazoa; phylum Arthropoda; class Insecta; order Orthoptera; family Tettigoniidae; genus Anabrus; species Anabrus simplex. Next base: position 113,961,150 of record NC_090269.1, on the reverse strand, counting down.
CTTCAAACCAGTAATCATCACCATCCTTTTACCGAGCAAGTGGCCACGTAGCTATTAGCTTGCATTCAGGAGATCGTGGGTTCGAACCCCACTGTCGGCAACCCTGAAGATTGTTATCCGTTGCTTACCATTTTCACACGATTAAATTCTGGGGCTGTACCTTAATTAAGGACACTGTCGCTCCCTTCCCACTCCTACTCCTTTCCTATCCCATCGTAGCCATAAGACTTATCTGTGTCAGTGCGACGTAGAGAAAATTATTTTTTAAACAATTTCTTCGTTTCCTAGCGATTTTAATAAACCCTAGAGTGCGGGATATCTTCCATTAAATAGGCCTGAAACGTGCCAGTAACTCTGCTGACACGGATCATTCGCATTAGTACTCATAAATGCCTACTGACTGAGCCTGGACTCGAATCCACAACCTTGAAAATTGAAGACGAATTTCTAATCAACTACATTACACAGCCGATCCTGCATAATATTGTCAATACCTCTCAATAGTCCACGTATGGAATCTTGCAGTTTTATACGGCACAATCAAAGTTTTCCTTCTTTAAATGCATAAAACAGAATTATGATCATTTATAGACTCCGGACTAGCAAGCTTTAATAGGTTAGAATGCAAAGTTACTGAAGCAAGCAGCAAGTATAGTCTACTTTCACAACGATTATGCTCTGGGGACTGCATAAACATTAGGAGAACGGCCCAACAGAACCCCTATAATTTATGGCATTCTTGCTACATTATGGAAGAGCGGGTGGCCGACACTTTCTACTTACCAAATTAGTTTGCAATCTAACCTGTTACTGCATAAAAATCCGGGCTTGAATGATCAACATGTAATGGATACAGAATATTGTAACTCGGAGTTCGTAATGATTAGAAGAGAAGTAGTCAAGGAGAGGCACTGATATTTTGATTATATAAAATGTCAAAGGTGAGAGAAAAAGTTAGCAAAGAACGAAGGAAAGGCTCTGCAGGAAATAATAAAGATATATATATAAAAACTTGTCATGACACTTCGTACCTCGTTGATAATTGCTAACTGGCTATCAAACTTTAAATGACCCATTCGCCTAAAAGTTCACTCGGGTAACTTTGACGCAGTTTATATAACGCCCATTCATCCTTAAAGAAACTTCAGAAGTGCGCGTTTTCTAACTCTGCGATGAAAAACTACTGTTAGTGAATAATATTCCTCTGATAAATAACAATTCTTCCACAAATACGCACAATATATCGTTATAAATACGTTACTTCAAGAAAGGAATATTTCACGATACTTCGTCGTTACAAATACGAGTACACAGTAATTGGACGTAACAAGCGAAGATAATGCTTGAACATGTGAGAAAGAGCACTGAAATCCTTAGACTGAATATAATTCAAGTAGGCACGCAAAACATGTTTTATTCCTAAAATAGACAAGTAAAGACAACAAAAGGTGACATTCAAGTACTTAGCTATTTTGTGTGTTTGTAGAGTTTTTAATAAAACTGCGCGGATTGTGACTGGATGCTTGAAACGAGTTCTAGTGAGTGCATAAATTGTACCCGCTCGTACAGAAAGCCTCACCTCATATCGGAAGAGAGATGTGGAGAGAACAAAGCAAGTGACGGATTCCCGTCACCTCCTGCGTGGCCACTAGGCCGCAACACGACCGCACAGATCTAGGGGGAGATTGTTTTTTCTTTTACAATTTGATTTACGTCACACTGACACAGATAGGCCTTACGATCGCGATAGGATAGGAAAGGGCTAGAAATGGGAAGGAAGTGGCCGTTACCTTAATTAAGGTACAGGTAAGGTGAAAACGGAAAACCACGGACATCGGCCCTCTTCATCTTTTAATAGTAGCGAAACGCCGAATGGACATGTTTATCTGTTCAAATGGACTATTTATTTATTTATTTATTTATCTATTTATTTATTTATTTATTTATTTATTTATTTATTTATTTATTTATTTATTTATTTATTTATTTATTTAATCTGTGAATAGAAAATACATTCATATACTTTCTTCTCAACTTCAGGAACTATGTATTTTACAATTATCGTAGATCGCACAGTAACATCATAATTAGTAATTGCCTATAAACAAATAACACACTAGATTTGATATCTACATCACATAAAACAATACAGAACTAAATTTAATATACTTAATATAAACAAATATTATGTCCCCATTTAATTAGATACATATAATTACAACCCATTGCCTGTGTACAAATTTGATTCAATTCAACTGTAGATAAAGTTATTGCAGATTGAAGCGTACTATTAATAGTCAGGTATGTTTGAACGTCAGTAGATTGGCACATAGTAGATTGTTTTATTCAGTTAATGCGATGCTCTCTGTGTGTCTAATAGTCAAGAAACAGAGAAAAGACAAATAAATAAAAATATATATAACAAGGGCTTGGATTTTGTTGACCTAAAAATAATAATAATAATAAGTGACTTATCAAATATCTTCAAAATTCTGAAATAATTTCAGAAAAATTAACAAAGAGATAAAACAACAAATGTTTGTTGTTAAAAACTAAACTATATACATTTCTAGGTGTGCATAATATTTATAATTTATACTTCCTGAAATGTTTGCGTTACAATGTATCATTTCCTTGTTTTTGAATCTCGGTTTGACTTAGAAAGGAAATGTGCGAAGATCTGGTGGTCGTAATTATTTTGACACCCTCTAGTCCGTAAAGAGAAATTACCTAATAAAGAAAAATAGCATTCCTATAAAGATAATAGTTCTCTGAATTTTCTAAGATGAACAATCACGTTAACTTCTAGTACAAACATACAGAAACTGATTCAATGATGACGTAAAATATGGATAAATACTTCAAATTTACCAATAATATTAAAAAATAAAAGTGGTCTAAAAATATAATACATATAAAAATTGCGAAAAATGAGACCAATGATTTAATGAATATGCATTTCTCTAATCAGAGTGCCATGAAGAGGTTAGCTAAGTGTATGATGCACAAATTAAAAGATGACACATCATCTAAATCCGGGCCCTAACTATGTAAGGACCGATCAAAATGTTTCCGTTCGACGGCCGTACAGTCTTGAATCGGGATGCCAATCAGTTAAAATTGTCGTAAACATTGAGGAACTCATCTCACTGACGCACCAGGTTGATGATCCCCGTGTGGTGAAACAGCGTGGTCCTGCTGAGTAAAGAAGTCCGTAACCGCCTGCTGCTCATCCTCGTCCGACAGGAAGCATCGACCTTTTAAGGACGACTTGAGGGGACTGAAGGCGTGATAATCGCATGGGGAGACATCAGGACTATAGGGCGAGTGCTCGAGTGCCTCCAACTTGAGTTGTGGTACTTTCTGCGTGACGACCTGTGCGATATGAGGACCGGCGTCTTAATGCGACCCGCACGGAACTTCGTGCACCATTCCACAACGTCGTTTTCGAGAGACATGCTGCCCCATACACAGTCTTCATTCTCCAATGGATGTCCACAGATGTTTGTCCTTCGGCAGCCAAAAACAGTACGTTGGTCCTGTTTGGACGCATTCGGTAATAACGTCGCCATAGTTCACGTGACCGTATTTAGCGCACGCACGTCGACACTACACGACTGCTACACTAATCACTTTGCCTACATGTCCGTGCTTATACACCCACATTGGAGTCGCACTACGTTGCATGTCCGCTGCAGCAGCGCCCTCAAACGGAAACTCTTTCATCACCCCTTATAATTATCGTGGGTGATTCAGAATGATGCGACAACGCTTATTATGTTTTGCGGAAAGGTTAATTGATCATTTTTCAAGAGGGACTCATGTTCGAAAATACATGGTTTGGTCGCTATGGGGCGTTGAAGTTTGACAACGCTTACGATATGGTGATTGGTGGGAGTTTCACATTTTGTTAAGAAATTCCCTCCCACATAACAAGAGCATCAGATCGTGCATTAAATTAAAAAGGGGGTTCAAATTATCGACATTAAACGTGATTACCGAGCCTTCATCGCTGGTGCAAAGAGGTGGTCGTGGTGATTATTGGAGAGGAAGTACAACTAGGCAAACCATCCTCTATTAACACTGAGCAGAGGAGAAAAATGGAAGAGATACGACACTTCGAAAATGAAGGTATCGGTCGAAGAAAGGCAAGGCCCACGAAGGGCATGAAAACGGAAGACTCCCTAGGCCTTAAATGCTTTAATACCATCGGTGTCGGAAAAAAACAAGAGTTGACCAAGTGACTCAGCTCAGGGCCCCGTGGTCGCCAACACAAGCTCCCTGGGGCCTCTTTTATTCGCCTTTTGCGAGGTGGTGCATAGGTGTGGTTGTGTCTTCAGCATTTCGATCACTGCGTGGCTTCGTGTGATATGTTTAACCTTTGATGACATAGGAGAGTCGTGCATTATACGCTGAAGATAGATTTCCGTGGTTTCCCGTTTTCACACCATGCAAAATCTGGGGCTATGCCTTAATTAAGGTCACGGTCACTTCCTTTCCACTCCTAGGACTTTTCTATCCCATCGTCGTCATAAGACTTCTCTGTGCCGGCGCGACGTAAAGCAAATTCAAAAAAAATTGAAAAATCATTACACCCTTGATAATACCCCAAACAATAAAAACAAAAGTGATCAATTTTCTGACCCTCACTATATGTTAAGTATTGTGAAACAGCCCGTATGTTGGGTCGAGTTAGATTAGGCGATCTTCAGACAAAATCAGCGTCCCTTCAAAAAAGTGATAATTACTAGCCAAGTGCAGCCCTTGTAAGATGGGCGGCATCTGCCATGTGTAGGTAACTGCGTGTTATTGTGGTGGAGGATAGTGTTATGTGTGGTGTGTGAATTGCAGGGATGTTGGGGACAGCACAAACACCCAGCCCCCTGGCCAATGGAATTAACCAATGAAGGTTAAAATCCCCGACCCTGTCGGGAATCGAACCCGGGACCCTCTGAACCGAAGACCAGTACGCTGACTATTCAACCAACGATTCGGACAAAGAAGTGGTAAGTAGCCACGATATCTTAGGCAAAAATGGGGGAAAACTGTATCTCATGTATTTGCCTCGCAAGTTCACACCCGAGAAGAAGGAACACCGAGCGTCCATGGCTTGAGACCTGTTGGAAGGAACTCAGAGGGACATCATGCCTTTGTGCGATGCGTCATTGCAAGAGGTGAAACATTGTGTTATGAATACGACCCCCAAACTAAGTGACATGGCAAATAATTTTTATGGGAAGGGGTATTAGGGATTGGAATAATTTACCAAGGGAGATCCTTGGTAAATTTCCAACTTCCGTCACATTATATAAAAAGCTAGGTAAACAACCGATCTTATATATTATTTCAGTAGTATAGATCCCTTTTTAGAGCCCCCGTGGCTCAGGCAGTAGCGCGCCGGCCTCTCACACCTGGGTTCCGTGGTTCAAATCCCGGTCACTCCATGTGAAATTTGTGCTGGACAAAGCAGAGACGGCACATGTCTTTCTACGGGTACTCCGGTTTTCCCTGTCATATTTCATTCCAGCAAAACTCTCCAATGTCATATCATTTCATCTGTCACTCATTAATAGTTGCCCCAGAGGACTGCGGCAAGCTTCGGCTGCCGGCACAACTCCTATCCTCGCCGGCAGATTGGGGCTTCATTCATTTCAATCCTGACCCGGTCGAATGACTGGAAACAGACTGTGGATATTCATTTCAGTAGAATAGTTCTGTTTTGCGGCGCTCGCAAGTAACCGATCGTGACAAATGAGCATTTAAAAGAAAGAGAATAGACATACCAGTGACGAATTGCACTCTCATTTCATAAATATCGATAATTTATTTTAAAAATTAGTTTAAATAATTGTACGAAGTGTGCGATTTGCAAATACTGTTGCTGTAGGAAAATACGCACCATCATTGCTGTTCACTTCACATTTTGGCCGCTAGGACGCCTGTTTTATGTCATTATAATACGCTGTAATTATCAGTTAAGAAAAGAATGATAGTAAAACAAAAAATTTACTTCCGACACATTCGTCAGTAGAATAATGCGCTTGCATTTGCCCCCGTTCACGTGGATACCATAAATGTTATAAAATCAAAGATTACATTAAGTAAGACTGTCTAATATTGTCCTGATTTGTGTATTCCTTAGTTCACCAGGGGGATACTCCACCACATACTTTATGAACATGCTAGATTTCTCGCACGGGTCCCCTAGTAGCCCTAAATGCAAATCAACAGTGACAGATGACAGAATGCTGAATGGCAAGATCCCGTTTCGCCAGCGTAAGGAAGTTGGCGGTAGGCTGTCACTATTTAACAGTCGCAGGGATTTGAGGGTTCCGTAGACTTGCTAATTAAATAGTTTTCACTGTATCAATTTCTCATGGTAACGGCTATTATGCTCTTTTTGTTTAATTTATTTTACTCCTTTTATCATTCACTTTTCTCGTTTCAACTCTTAGTCTTGCACGTTTTTTTCCCCAATCCTATTCAAATCTTTCTTTCTCATTATTAAATTTGTTATTCTATACAACTGACCACAATGTATTCACAACGACAGCTAACCTCCAACTGAGTGCGCGAGTCACAGCGCCATCTTATAACAGAGTATGGGTGTGACGTCACATATTTAGCACAAATGTCGCCTTACTTACGAGTGCTATTTCATGAAAACTATGCTTCAGGTTTTGAATTTCTTTTTTGCAACAAGTAGCCTCATCTTTGATCTGTCAATTGATACATCAAACATAATTGTAAATAAAATACTCTCGGCGCTATACGTATTCTACTCAAACACTAAAAGCGTCTTAAAATATGTATCCGTTGTTAAGGAACGTAAGTCTACGTTTAAAAAATATGTTAAGAGGTAACCATCAAAATAATAATAATGTTATTAGCTTTACGTCCCACTAACTGCTTTAACGGTTTTCGAAGACGCCGAGGTGCCGAAATGTTGTCCCGCGGGAGTTCTTTTACGAGCCAGTAAATCTACCGACACGAAGCTGACGTATTTGAGAGCACCTTCAAATATTACCGGTCTGAGCCAGGATCTAGCCTGCCAATTTGGAGTCAGAAGGTTAGCGCCTCGACCGTCTAATCCACTCAGCCCGGCACCATCAAAACAAGAAACAAAATTGACGGCTTTCCTCGATGCCCGTTGTATTTTCCACCAAGAAAATGTGCCTCAGGGTGCAAAAATAAACGAAATTGTTTATGTGAATGTATTGGACTGGGTGTTGTAGTTGTTAACGTGATTAGCTGCCACCCCCTGAGGCCCGCGTTAGATTCCCGGCTCTGCCACGAAATTAGAAGAGGCTGTACGAGGGCTTGAACGGGGTCTACTCAGCCAAAGGAGGTCAACTGAGTAGAGGTCGGTTCGATTCCCACCTCAGCCATCCTGGAAGTGGTTTTCTGTAGTTTCTCACTTCACGGTCGCTTATTTCCCTCTTCCTTGTCTATTCCTTCCAATCTTCCCATCTATCCACAAGGCCCCTGCTCAGCATACCAGCTGAGGCCGCGTGGGCGAGGTACTGTTCATTCTCCCCAGTTGTATCCCCTGATCCAAAGTCTCACACTCCAGGACACTGCCCTTGAAGCGGTAGAGGTGGCATACCTCGCTGAGTCCGAGGGAAGAACCTATCCTGGAGGGTAAACATATTAAGAAGAAGAAGAATGTATTGGAACGTTTATGATATGCAAGTGGTTTCAAATCTAAGAAAATCCGACACTTCATATCTGTCTGTCTGTCTGTCTGTCTGTCTGTCTGTCTGTCTGTCTGTCTGTCTGTCTGTCTGTCTGTCTGTCTGTCTGTCTGTCTGTCTGTCTGTCTGTCTGTCTGTCTGTCTGTCTGTCTGTCTGTCTGTCTGTCTGTCTGTCTGTCTGTCTGTCCAATAATTTCTGGTGAAACACAACAGTACAGTTCTTCCACATTCTCTACAGTTATCTGATATTTCTTCGTGCGTTACGTCCCTTTTTCTGCTGTCGAGAAGGGCTATGAATGGGACGTTAGCATATAAACGTTGCATGCAACCAGAAAGCGCGACAAATGAGATACGCTGCATTGCACAAGAGGCATTATCTGTATGTTACAAGAACTCGCAGGAGCTATGGCAAATCTGTGTCAATTCCAGAGGGGTTAATTTGAAGGAACACGTGACAAATAGTAATTAGTGAGTACAATATTGTCGTAGTTATTGAACCAGTCTGGAAACTTTCCGGACACGGGTTGTAATACATTGAACTCCCAGTATCAACAGAATTGTGCTTATGAAGAACAGTTTACCTTCTTTACTGAGAATTAATATTTGCAGATTCACTATGCTTTCATATAAATAGTTAAAATACCGCTTCATTTAATGACAGTTCCTGTAATTTGTAAATTTAAAGTGAACGCTTATCCATGAAACCGTCCTTTGGGACTGATGTGGAGAACTTGCACTAATTCTGAATATGCAACACAAGCGTGGAATTAAATGGAACACTAAGGAAATGAGAAGCGAAATAATTTCCCGTTTGCCGGACTGAGAGGCTCCAGACCGTAGAGAGAGGATGGAGGGTACAACAGCCTCGTGTCGGCAGATTTACTGACACGTAAAAGAATTCCCCCAGGCCGTAATCCCGTCACCTCGGCGTCTCCGAAAACAGTAAAAGTATACTTAGTCGGACGTAAAATCATTAATTATATTATATTATAATTTTACGTTGCTTTGTTCACTGAATCATAAGTATCAATCTACCAAGCCCGTTGGAACGTATACATAAACCGACTCCCACGCCATTATCAGTAGAACTGGTTTCATAAGGAATGGTGCTACTAGCATTGTTCATGCCTTACGAGGAAGTCATCTAACTTCGAGGTCGGGAAAACAGTGTAATTGATGTCGTTGAAAGAGCGCAATGTTAGCTGAAACCTTGTCCTCAGGAGAACGCTGAAAATGTTTCCTTTTACCAGTGGAAAACAACATCAGCCTCTAAGTAGGAAGATGATCTATTGAACAGAAGTTCTCAAACTTTTTTGAGATTGTACCAACACGAAGAAATCTCTAAATGATAGGTTTAAAAAGTATGAGTACCTGGCTAATTATTAAGCCACTTTAATTGATTATTAACCATTCTTTTAAATACATATCGTAAATAAGACGAGATTGTAAAATGAAATATGTTTGTATAACACATCACAAGAAATTTAATAGTTCTTGTCTGTGTCAAGTATAATACTATGATAAAATAACACAGGATACCCTGTAGTATGAAAGTTTCACAAAACGCTACATTTTAGCCTCAATAACAAATGAATTAATAAGGCGTACCACTAGGGGCACGCGTACCACAATTTGAGAATGACTGCTACAGAAGATATATGGCTTCTTCTTGGTATGATTTCCAACTTATACAAGTCGGAATTTGATATAGATGTGGCCCAGTTTTACCACCGCTTGTCCCTCCTAAGGCCAACCCTATATTAAGAGATGTTTTCACTATTGCATGCTTCTGTGGTGGTTGGTAGTGTTGTGTGCTGTGTACTGATGAAGAGAAGTATATTAAGAGAAACACCCAGTCTTCGAGCTAGAGGAATTAAGCACATGCAGTTAAAATACTCTCACCGCTGGATACCGTGGTTCAAATCCCGGTCACTCATTGTGAGATTTGTTCTGGACAAAGCGGAGGCAGGACAGGTTTTTCTCCGGGTACTCCGGTTTTCCTTGTCATCTTTCATTCCAGCAACACTCTCCAATATTTCGTTTCATTAATCATTCATTAATCATTGCCCCAGAGGAGTGCGACAGGCTTCGGCAGCTTGCACATTTCCTATACTCGCCGCTAGATGGGGGCTTCATTCATTCCATTCCTGACCCGGTCGAATGACTGGAAACACGCTGTGGATTTTCATTTTCAGTTAAAATAATCCAGGCTCCGCGGCGAACCAAACCTAGGACCCTCGTGTCCGAAGGCTTGTACGCTGACCTTTCAGCCAAGAAGCAAGGAGGACATATTCCATAAGAAATATTATATGAGTGGCGTAAATATTCAGTAATGCCCCTCTTTGTATCCGGCATATAGTGGGCTCGAACTCCACTTTCGGCAGCCCTGAAGATAGTTTTCCGTGGTTTCCCATTTTCACACCGAGCAATTACTGGGTCTGTACCTTAATGAAGGCCACGGCCGCTTCCTTCCCACTGCTAGGCCTTTCCCATCCTATCGTCACCATAAGGCCTATCTGTGTCGGTGTGATGTAAAACAAATTGTTGTCTGTCAGTAATGCCCCCCCCCCCCCCCGCCTCCCGTACCCCGTCCCGCTAATAGTGTGTGAGCGCACTGCACTGGGCACGAAGGAGGATGCCCTCTAGTTGTCAACCCCTTACTTAGATGCTCACACAATGCTACCAACTGTTACTGAAGCGCTCTTTGCCTACTCATCTGCACACATCCTGTCTAGAGATAAAACCCGTTGGTCTAACACGTCCGAGCTGCTTAGCATACAACCTCTCGAAGGGACTGTAGTCCGCACTATTTCGTGTCAGACCAATGGTATAACTGTTCATGAGTTTTTATCGTTTCCCAATTGATATTAAATGTATGTTGAATTTGTGGGGAGACTCGTATTGAATTAATTTAAGCCAATAATAGCGTTCATTCAGCCATCCGCTTCGGAAAAGGTCGCCAATTTTGTCATATTTTGCTATAGAATACATGTAAACATAATACTTCTTAGGGTAGGTGGATTGATCTTAAGCCGTGGCAATGATTATTTTTTGTGTCTCCTGCCTGTTAGACGAGGTAAGATTTGCGCTAACGACAAGAAGCATTGTCCTTTATACCAAGTGCGGGGGTGGGAACAATACTGAAGAACTACCTTCACGTCATACACAATGTAAGAGGTTGAATCTTATAAATCTTACGTTGCGTTATAATATAATTATGTAGGAAAGAGAGATAAGTATCATTAGAGGTCGCAAAATGATCAAGCATACTTGTAACTTGCATCATGAGTATCGAATGAAGAATCGAATCACTTCACTGATGAAAAAGTCAATTCTTCTTCTCATTCTCATTCTTCTTTCTGGTATTTATCCTAATTTATTGAAGTCGGCCCTTGATGAGAAATTGGCCAGGTCTAATGACCGGATACCCTTCTTGATACCAACCATATGTGGAGGTACGTATTTCCTGTCGCGTGTTTCTGTGGTATCTGAAGAAAGAGCAGTTTATTAAGACGAGCCAGAAGAATGAAGCTTAGACGGTTTTAAAAATCAACCCAGCCGGGAATTGAAACCGATAATTTCTGAACTGAAGGCCAGCACACTGATCATTCACTTAGGGACTGGACACGAAAGTTTAACTAAATTAAAAGTGTTGGCTTTCTTTATTTTTAGTAAACCATGCAGAATGGTCATGGCGGTACAATGTGCCCTTTCTGGAGTTGTTAAACATATGATCATGCTGAAAGAGTTCGCTTTTAATTTATATGGACCATTACTTTGTGCCTACGTGCAGGTACTCGTTCTTCACTCACTGCTTAAAAGTTAAAAGTTATCATTTTGTGACCTAGTGAAAACTAACCCATATCCTCCGTAGGTCATCATCTTATTCAATGGAAAACCATAGAAACACTAATTTCCCATAGCTCACTCGTGGACAAGGTTTTCCATTAGAAACTAATATTGCGCAAACGACATTCCACGGAAAATCACATAACTGTGCTTTTTTAATTTTCAACCAGGTAATATATTTTCAGTAAGTATATAAAACGAAAGGGAAAAATAAAATGATTGGATATATTCATTCCTACACTTAGGAATTATAATAACATCAAATGAGATTTGGAGCCAACAAACAAGACGAGCTATCTAAATATCTATGAATAGCTATCTAAATAAGCTAAATAAGCTATCTAGCTCGGTGTGTCTGGAAAGGAAAATGCCAAATACTGATTATAAGCTACGTTAAAATATATAATTAAATTTTAAATGCTTATTAAATATTAAATGCGCCTGTGATATCAAGATCATTGTATAGGGCAGAAATACGGGATATCGCAGTATATAAAAAAAAGATGTAATTCGAAATAAATCCTGCAAAATAGTAATGGGCCTACTAGAAAGTACAGATAATAGCGGAGTTATTATACTATGTGAAGATATAATACAAGCAGATATAGATCGAAAGGTAATAAAATACTGTTTGAGATTAAGAATGGGGAGCGGGAGGGAAATATTGAATTTAGCAAACCAACACCAGATGAAACATTTAAGTCGTGATTGCAGGCTAATGAAAATTAAAAGGATGCTCGACAGAATAGGAATGGCAGAATACTGAGGTAACACTGACTGGAAGGGAATTCCACAGCCTTGCACCAGACACTTGAAAGGAGCGGTTAAATGAAGATGAGCGATGCACAGGAATTGAGAGTGTAGTAGTCGATCGTGTGTTATGTTCATGAGAGGAGGAGAGTAAATTAATCTTGGTGTGACTGACTTAATTGAATATAATATAGAGGTTACGGATTCGATTCCCGTGAGATGTCCTGCTTATAGGTTGTATCCACCTAAGATGAAGGCCATCAAGGTTATCGATAAGATGTTGAGCGATGGTACCATTTGCCTCCCTAATTTTCCATTTTCTTCACCTATTTTTCTTGTGCTAAAACCACAAGGCCGTTTCAGGCCAGTAGCTGATTAAGTCGTTGAACCGTAAAATTGCTCCCCAGTCTCTTACGGGCATGCATTCATGCTTCTCTTGGTTTCGTAAGGCTATGTTTTTCACTATCTTAGATCTCAATCAAGCCTATAATCAGATACCTCTTGCGGAAGAATCGAAACAATTGACTGCTTTCGCTACTGGCTGGAATCTGTATGAATACAACCGCGTGCCTATCGGGCTCCCCACGGGCGCGGCGGTTCTTAATAGATTGCCTATAGGGTCATCTCTGATATTAAATTTGAATATATTTTCCGTTATTTGATGATGATGTTATTTTCTCAGAGACTTTCGAAGAACATCTAGCTCATTTACAGGAAGCACTGAAACGCATTCGTAACGCAGGTTTGACGGTTAAGCTGTCAAATGTCTCTTTTGCTAAACCATCAATGTCTTTCTTGGGGCATATAGTATCCCCCGATGGAGTTTCTGTAGACCAATCGAGGCTATCCGTAATTTCAAGCCTCGCAAAGACGTTAAGGATGTTAGATTCATCGGTATGGTAAACTTCTTTAGAAAATTCATCCCATACTTCGGTAACCGGGCGGCACTCCTGAATCTTCTTCGCAGGAAAGGTGTCAAATTCGAATGGGGCTCTTCTCAAAAGGCCGCTTTCGAGGATCTCAAATTAGCCCACTGCAACGCCCCTGTCTTAGTTATGCCGGATTTTTCCAGGACGTTCATTGTGGAAACCGACACGTATTCATCTGCTATCGCTGCAGTTCTTCTACAGGAATCTCTACTTGGAAGGCGACCGATCGCCTATGCGTCTTGTACCTTGTCACCTCATACGCAAAATATTCCATATATGAACTAGAGGGACTCGCTGTACTCTTTGCCTTAGAAAAATTCTGCCTTTGCCTAGAGTATGTCAAGTTTGAATTAGAGACCGACAATCGAGCTCTAAGTTGGATCCTAGCTAGGCTGCGTCGTACCTGGCGCATCGCTTGATGGGCTATCAGAAATTCAGCATTCCAGTTTGATGTGCAACACATTCGGGGATCTAATAATGCGGTCGCAGATGGGTTAAGCATTATGTTTTCTAATCTACCCTATAAGTTCTTCTGATTCTGAGGAAGGCCCTTCGCTTTCTCTCTCCACACTTTCTGGTAAAAGTGCCATTCTTACTGATACCCCTATGTTATACCACGACATAGAGAAATACCAACCTGAAGATCCGGTGCTGGCTCCCATCATTGAAACCTTTCTTTTGGGGAACATGTTGCCCCTTATGAACAGATGAAAATTGTTGTCCCATCACCATGAGACCACTTTAGGGGCATCTGGGCATCTTTAAAATCGGAGAGAAGATAAGTGAACTGTTCATCTGGGCATCATTAAAATCGGAGAGAAGGTAAGTGAACTGTTCATCTGGGCATCTTTAAAATTGGAGAGAAGGTAAGTGAACTGTTCATCTGGGCATCTTTAAAATCGGAGAGAAGATAAGTGAACTGTTCATCTGGGCATCTTTAAAATCGGAGAGAAGGTAAGTGAACTGTTCATCTGGGCATCTTTAAAATCGGAGAGAAGGTAAGTGAACTGTTCATCTGGGCATCTTTAAAATCGGAGAGAAGGTAAGTGAATTGTTCATCTGGGCATCTTTAAAATCGGAGAGAAGATAAGTGAACTGTTCATCTGGGCATCTTTAAAATCGGAGAGAAGGTAAGTGAACTGTTCATCTGGAAGGGTATGGACAGCGAAATTAAATAATTGGTTAAAGCATGTAAAACTTGTCTGATTAGCAAGCACAAGTTATACTGATTATGTGGGATACTTCCGGCAATATAAAGGGAACGGAAATAACTTCATGCTTGTGTTTGTGGACTGTTTTACTCGATTTTCATGTCTGTTCCCTACTAGGCTTGCCTCTGCACAAACTACGATTTCTTGTCTGAATTCAATATTTGCATCTTTTGGACCATGCCAATTTATTGTATGCACTTTCACTTCCAATCTAGCTCGTAAGTTCTGTTTCGATCTCTCCATTTCACACGTCACTACGTCGGCATACTATCCACAGCCATCACTCGCTGAGCGACTAAATCGAAACCTTTCTGCCTTCCACCATAAAGATCATTCTCGTTGGGACACATCTTTGCATTGTTTATCTTTAGCTTTTAATTTGGCTGTTCATGAGTCCCGCAAGTTTTTCACAATTTCTCTTATGTTTAAGTTTGTCCCAAACACTCCACTGTCAAATCTATGGCCTATCAATCAGCTCTTACCAGAGACAATAGATCCAGAGAATATCCGGGATTTATGGAGGAAAACCAGAAATAATCTTAAGGCCACTCATAAGAGAGTAAAAATGAGGTATAGCCGTGGACGAAAACCCTCCAGGGTTGCTTTTTCCCTCGGACTCTGCGAGGGATCCCACCTCTACCGCCTCAAGGGCAGTGTCCTGGAGCGCGAGATATTGGGTCGTGGAATACAACTGGGGAGGATGATCAATACCTCGCCCAGGCGGCCTCACCTGCTATGCTCAGCAGGGGCCTTGGTGGGGGATGGGAAGATTGGAAGGGATAGACTAGGAAGAGGGAAGGAAGCGGCCGTGGCCTTAAGTTAGGTACCATCCCGGCATTTGTCTGGAGGAGAAGTGGGAAACAACGGAAAACGACTTCCAGGATGGCTGAGGTGGAAATCGAGCCCATCTCTACTCATTTGACCTCCCGAGGCTGAGTGGACCCCGTTCCAGCCCTCATACCACATTTCAAATTTCGTGGCAGAGTCGGGAATCGAACCCGGGCCTCCGGGGGTGGCAGCTAATCACACTAACCACTACACCACAGAAGGGGACTGTTGGACCATATGATAGGTCAAATTCTTGTAAGCCACGTTGCTAAATGCATACTTCTGCATGACAAAGCCATTCATTTCTGGCGAGTTGAATCCGGTGAAAGAAATAGATATTCCGAAGACGAATAACACGCAGATGTTACCGGGAATAAACCAATATGGTCATGAAGGTGTCGAATGAAATCCTCAGGTAGAAATATGTTTTACCTCTGCCCCTCATGCCTATTGGATACTTGCCTATTAAAAAGTAAACTTTAGAGTCGACACAGGCGTGTACCCCTGATATATCCCTAAATAAAAGTATAAAAGGTGCTTGTCCATCTTGCACCCTTTGTAATTTGACCAAAACACTGTGTTTGTATACACTGGAATGTGGTTTACTACTCGACTCGTCTCCTACAATTTACATTTTCACAATCAGTGAGTTCATCCTTATAACTCTTTTCGCTGTAACGTTGTATAATGTTCATCTGCTCATCTTCACATATATTATCAAAACATGAATTCCCTGAATCCTGAAATATATACATTTCTGACTTTATTTTTTTTAAATTTGCTTTACGTCGCACCGGCATTGATAGGTTTTAAGGCGATGATGGGACAGTACTGTACAGCCCCTATACTTGCCTGGTGTAAAAATGGGAAAACACGGAACACCACCTTCAGGGCTGCCGACAGTGGAGTTCGAACCCATAACTCCCGAATGCAAGTTCACAGCTGCGCAACCCTAATCGCACGACCAACTCACGCGGTTGCAAAATTTAAAAGTCATATGTAACCCACAATAGTGCGACATAGAACAGGAAAAACAAATGCAATAAACAATATGATTTACAATTGAGTTTAAGTTCATTTCTGCAAGGTTGGCCTCAGTGCGAATTGAAATTGATCATCCTACATAAAGGGCACATGCACTTCCTATATGTTTTCTTTCTTTATCACATTACACTTGTAGTTTTCAACATTTCTGATACTTCTCTTAAGCTTTTAGCAAACTCAAAACATTAATAATAATAATAATAATAATAATAATAATAATAATAATAATAATAATAATAGAGAATAGGAATAGAGCAATAGGAAGCGCCTAGGTTGAATGGCTGGACAGGGGATTACTTCGAGCAACTTTTAGTATAACAAATTTGGAAATTTTATTTCTTTCAAGATTTAGAGATAGAAAATCTAATAGGATAACAGGACAATCGAAAAGATTAATAACTAATTCGTTAGCTCTAACAATATCTTGGACTTAGAAGTCCTGGAAACAGGTACAAAAACTTGAGATAATTAGATATTCGTTAAATAACATAGAGAAGAGCATTATTGCTCTTGACAGGTACAATATCTTGAAAGAGCAAGATTTGCCCTGAACAGATAAACTTCACAATGGTCTGAGCTCCAAAATACAAGAGTCTAGCCTCGAAGAGGCAATCAGTTTCTTACGACTAGAGACCGAATTTTTATGCATTAATAGGTTAGAATGCAAACTTACTGAAGCGATTAGCGAGTATAGTCTATCTTCACAACGATTATGCTATGGGGTTTGCATAAACATGAGGGGTACGGCCCATTAGAATCCCCTACAATTTATGTTACTCTTGCTACATTATGGAAGAGCGGGTGGCCGACACTTCCTACTAACCGAACTAGTTTACAATCTAACCTGTCACTGCATAAAAGTCCGGACTTTACTTACGACACATTAAAAATTACACCAGGCAACCTATCGGATGAAATCACTTTGAAGTGTGCATATACAGTTGCCCCTTGGTGGGCTTATCCGTTGCTACCATTGATGCTTTCTAATTTTTCCACTGTGGAACAACAATAATTAACATTTTAATGAGTATCTCAATAATATCGTGGACAACCCACATAATTTATATAGGGTTATTCACCTAAGATGTAACATGGAAATAACGTCTAAACCATTAAAGATATCAGTATTCTGTTTTTCATATCCGTTAATGATACCCAGGGGCTTGTAAAATAATGTGCTACTTATTCTCAGGGGGTCATTAATAATCGAGATATTGATACTAACTCCATATATTTAAATGGAACGGTATAAATACAATAGCTGGCCTGAAAGTTCAACTGCATGTAAGTTCAAATATGTAAGTATTTTCAAAATCGGACAGTTACATTTTGAGATATCAATAAAAACCTCATTTGGGCTTTCGCGTGCCGCATCAGACTGCGTGCTGTCGGCCAAGGATGTATTGGCAGGCAAGCTGTTTTGCTGGGTGTGATTCCAGCAACAGAACGGATACCAGGCATGTACAAATAATGTTATGTACCGTAGCATACCCTGGGTGTTCAACGTTATTGTATGACTGGCGAACACACAACGGGGAAGGAAGATTAAAGTTTTTGATTTGTTTTGAAATCCATGTGTAACAGGTTTTGTTCAGTTTGGCGTCCTTCACCACGGATGGGAACGGGAAAGATTTGGAAAAGCCGTCGGCCGTGGCCTATCTCAAAGGTACCAATCCGGCATTTGCCTGGTGTTGAACATGGGACACCATGAAAATCACTTTCAGTTCGGGTGAGGCGGGACACGAACCTCCGCTCTCCTGAATGCACGCTACTACAGTCGCGTAACTTCATTGTTGTGAAAATTCAGCCTCCAGTCAACTAACGATTGGCCACGATTGGCTTTGCCACATTAAGTACCGAGCTCGTTGCCAATACGCCTCTCTAAATGCAAACAATTACACTGACGAGACGTTCCTATGTTCCCGTGCCCACGCCCTTAGGATCATTTTCAATGAAGTCTACCTCGGACATTATTTATTTGCTCTCCTAGAAGGAGTTCTTTGGGTGTCTTGCGTTACTTCTCAATTCATACAATAGTATGTACTGTACACTTAAACCAGAGACAATTCCAGCTTTCATTATGTTCCTCAGAAGTCAAAGTAATTATCTGATTCCTTTAAAAATATCAACCCTCCTTGTTCTGTCATGAGTTCGCCTGTCATAAACATTTTGCAAATCCATCACATGTGTACACCGAGCAAGTTGGCCACGCGGTTAGGGGCGCGCAGCTGTGAGCTTGCGTTCGGGAGATAGTGGGTTCGAAACCCACTGTCGGCAGTCCTGAAGTGGTTTTCCGTGGTTTCCCATTTTCACACCAGGTAACTGCTAGGGCTGTACCTTAATTAAGGCAACAGCCATTTCCTTCCCACTCCTAGCCCTTTCCTGTCCCATCGTCGCCATAAAACCTATCGGTGTCGGTGCGACGTAAAGCAAGTTGTCACATGTGTACGATATCCTCACATGCCTGGTATCCATTCTGCGGCTGGAATCACACCCAGGAAACTGCCTGCGCGTCAATATGCCCTTGCCCGATGCACGCTGTCTAATGGGGCAAGCAAAACCGCGCATGCTGCTCTTAGTGATATCTCAAAAAGTAACTGTCCGATTTTGAAAATACTTACAAATTCGAACTTGTACGCAATTGAACTTTTAGGCCATTTGAATGAATTTGTGCAGTTCCATTTAAAAATATGGAGTTAGTATCAATATCTCAGTTATTAATCACCCCGTGAGAATAAGTAGCACATTATTTTACAAGCCCCTGGGTATTATTTACAAATATGAAAACAGAATACCGATATCTTTAATGGTTTAGTCGTTATTTCAGTGTAACATCTTAGATGAATAACCCTGTATATCATTAAAACGTTTATATCATATTTCTTAAAATAAATCCTCACTCAAATTTCTGTATCTAAGGATAACTGAAATATGCGTCATCGAAGTTATGAAAAATAATATTAACTGATAAACTTAACGAAATTTTTTGTTAGTGCTATTACAGTTTGGAAAATATGTTTATGTTATCTTGATTTTAAAGCATTCGTGCATCTATTTTTAAAATTTGGTAATTACTAAAAATCCGAAGTTAATTTTTTTACAGCTTTCGTCCGATGTGGAATGCACCGGGTGGGAACGAAACGTTCAGTGGCGATCTCAACAATTTTAACGATACTATCGAAGACAATGTTTAGACAAATCGAAGAAATTACAAATATTGTTCCAATGCAAATCCAGAAAATATAGTGCATTGCAAACAATATTTCTCATCAGTAGAGCCCGGATTTTTATGCATCGATAGGTTAGAATGCAAACTTACCGAAGCCGGGAGCAAATATAGTCTACCTTTACAACGACTATGTTACGGTGCTTGCATCAACGTTAGGGGTACGGCCGATCAGAACCCCTGTAGTTTATGTTACTCTTGCTACACGATGGAAGAGCGGGTGGCCGACACTTCCTACTAACCAAATTAGTTTTGCAATCTAACCTGTTAGTGCATAAAAATCCGGGCTTTACTCATCAGAGATGGATCTGGAATAGTGCATTACAGAACATGGAATCTAATGCTAAGACATAGGTGCCTAAAATTTACTTATCTCAACCATTATACAAACCACCGTTGTCTTCCTTTATAGAACGTTCAAAACCCCTGTTACCGGAATCAGTTGCCACCTACTGGCACCAATAAATAAAAGGCCAAAAGAGGAGGAAACAATTAGCCACACAATATTGCGTGGCATCAATAATGCCTACGTGGTGAATTCTCTAAACCTTATCTGTGTTGCGCAGTTTTCCCAGGATGTGTATACCGTGACATCAGTTTATCTCTATATAACGCATGACTGCACGTATACACACTGCTGAATTAATGTGGTGTACAGCGTATGCCAGGTCAAAATGAGACGAGATTTATGTTGTAGAACGCATTTCATTTTTTACAACTTGCTTTACGTCGCACCGACACAGATAGGTCTAATGGCGACCATGACATAGGAAAGGGCTCGGTCTAGGAAGGAGGTGGCCGTGGCCTTAATTAAGGTATATTAAGGGATACCACAAAAAAACCATCTTCAGGGCTGCCGACAGCAGGGTTCGAACCCACTATCTCCCGAATTCAAGCTCACAGCTGCACGCCCTTAACCTCACGGCAAACTTGCTCGGTAACGAATTTCAGAACATTAGCCTAATATTTCTTCACATGGGGGCACGTTTAGTTCATCCGGAAGGACGCAGGTTCGTAGACAAGAAATTTATAAACAAGACTTCAATCAATACTGATCTGCATTTAGGGCAATCACCCAGGTATCAGATTCCCTATCTGTTGTTTTCCTAGCCATACCTTAAAATGCAAAGAAATACGAAATTTATTGAACATCTCCCTTGGTAAGTTACTCCAATCCCTAACTCCCCTTCCTATAAACGAATATTTGCTCCCATTTGTCCTCTTGAATTCCAGTTTTCTCTTCATATTGTGATCTTTCCTACTTTTAAAGATGCTACTCAAACGTATTCGTCTACTGATTATTTCCACGCCATCTCTCCACTGACAGCTCGGAACATACTACTTAGTCGAGCAGCTTGTCTCCTTCCTCATAAGTCTTCCCAGCTTTTGTAACATTTTTGTAACGCAACATTTTGTCCAAAATCACCCAGAACAAATCAAGCTGTTCACTTCTGGGATATATTGCGCTAAGATTCACGCAGCCAAGAACATGAATTAGTACTAGTTTAATTCTGTTTTCTTAATCTGCTTACCCTCCAAGGTTGGTTTTTCCCTCGGACTCAGCGAGGGATCCCACCTGTACTGCCTCAATGGCAGTGTCCTGGAGCGCGAGATATTGGGTCGGGGATACAACTGGGGTGAATGACAAGTACCTCGCCCAGGCGGCCTCACCTGCTATGCTGAACAGGGGCCTTGTGGAGGGATGGGAATATCGGATGGGACAGGCAAGGAAGAGGGAAGGAAGCGGCCGTGTCCTTAAGTTAGGTACCATCCCGGCATTTGTCTGGAGGAGAAGTGGGGAAACCACGGAAAACCTCTTACAGGATGGCTGAGGTGGGAATCGAACCCACCTCTACTCAGTTGATCTCCCGAGGCTGAGTGGACCCCGTTCCAGCCCTCGTACCACTTTTCAAATTTCGTGGCAGAGCCGGGAATCGAACCCGGGGGTGGCAGCTAATCACACTAACCAATACACCACAGAGGCGGACACTAGTTTAATTCCTAGAGGCAAATGCTGTCAGAAGTAAAACGACGGCGGTGCGATGTGGTTTTCGAAGGAACATTCTAAATATAGATTTACAAGATTAGTGCTTTAATTAAGCTACTTTGTTTATTTACCGTATGGCTTTTAGTACCGGGAGTGACCGAGGACATGCTCGGCTCGCCTAGGGAAGGTCTTCATATTTGACGCGCTTGGGCGACCTGCGCGTCTGAATGTGGGAGCGTGAAACCTAATGTCGACACATAGCCTATTCCTGTCGAATAGCAGCAAGGCTTAACGTCTCCATCCTACAGACGAATCAACATCAACAGCGTCATATGCCTTCACACCGTATGGGTCCGGCTCCATGGCTGAATGGTTAGCGTGCTGGCCTTTGGCCACAGGGGTCCCGGGTTCGATTCCCGGCTGGGTCGGGAAATTTACCCTTAATTGGTTAATTTCGCCGGCACGGGGGCTGGGTGTATGTGTCGTCTTCATCATCATTTCATCCTCATCATGACGCGCAGGTCGCCTACGGGAGTCAAATCAAAAGACCTGCATCTGGCGAGCCGAACTTGTCCTCGGACACTCCCGGCACTAAAAGCCATACGCCATTCCATTTCACTCCGTATGAATTAGGTTTGTAACTGAATCCAGGCTTTTGTCACGCAATGTGAAATTAGAAATTATATAGCACCACCTCTCCTAGTCTACTGGCTGACATTCTGCTGGTGTAAAAATGTTTCCCACCACCGGGACTCGAACCCGCTAAACTCGGTGTCAGACCATGTATACTGACGCCTTAACCATCACGTCCACCAGGCAGTGATACGCGTGGTGTATTAAGTTCCCTATATTTTTTTGAAGATCATGAAGGAGGAAGGTTCTTGTATACACTCCGTGACAAACAAGCACACTAATATAAATTACGAACTCGACTACAGGTGTCGGTATAAAGTGGCATTGAGTGACTTATTCTATTTATGGCCATCTTTGTCCCCAGGAATCAACCTGGTTTTAACTTTTGGTGTCGGTTATGTGAATCCCAAGACCATGTACCTCTGCAGAAGCGACAATGGTACGTCATACAATTCCCTCAGTTATTCACAACGTTGGTGCTTTGTGTTAAAATTAAATAAGAGGAAGCAAAAATTAATAATTAGTACTCTGTTTACTTGGCTACCATTCAGATCACAGACAAAAGCAATGTAAAGATATCAAGTGTCCGCCTCTGTGGTGTAGTGGTTAGTGTGATTAGCTGCTCCCCCCCCCCCCCCCGGAGGCCCGGGTTCGATTCCCGGCTGTGCCACGAAATTTGAAAAGTGGTATGAGGGCTGGAACGGGGTCCACTCAGCCTCGGGAGGTCAACTGAGTAGAGGTGGGTTCGATTCCCACCTCAGCCATCCTGGACCCAGAGTCTGCAGCTCCAGGACACTGCCCTTGTTGCGGCAGAGGTGGGATCCCTCGCTGAGTCCGAGGGAAAAACCAATCCTGGAGAGTAAACAGATTAAGAAGAAGAAGAAGAAATCTAACAACAAAATAATGACAATTTTTAAAATTTTGGAGTAATATTTTAGAGAAATAGTGTGGTTGGATATACTTATTTCTGCATAATATTAGTTTCCTCTTTTCAACAGTTCCAATATCAAATGCTTTCATTTGTAGTATGTATGTATGTTAAGTCCGTCAGCGATGCCGCTAGTGGGATCCTCAACAGCTCTGCCATCAGCTGTCATAGATGGCCTAGGCATCATTGAAGAGGCGTACTAGCAGGGATTGGCTGCATAAGGATTGGCATTACTAGCATCGCTCATACCTCAGTCACTTTCATATTGTCAAAGCAAAGGATAAGACAGAGACAGATCTATGAAAGTAACAAAATTGCTCTAGCCTATACCAGAAGACATAGTGCACTGTAAACACTAGGTCCTGCCAGCAAAGGCGGACATTTGTAGTAACCTTCATTTATTTACAGTTATATAGCCTACTACTACAGATAATACAATAATAGCTGTCTTAGGAATTTAGTTTATTGACATGTAGTGAAAACATATTTATTAAATGTGTCTCACTTCCCCACATTAATAAAGAATATTTTGAAAGTCATTACGGTCTCGCTACCAAAACAGGAGACAGACTGCTCTCACAAAACTTCGGGGTATCGCTGTAATTTTATGGAAGTGGATTTATTTGTTTTGTTTTTCAAAACTTGCTCCTAATCTTATGCAACTCAGCACGAAGTGTAATTTGTACACTTTATTTAAACACGAGCTGCACTGCTACCCGCTACATGCATTTTGTGGAAGTTTAACCCCATCATAAATTAGTAATTCTTTATTTTTATTCGTATATCATTCACGACCCCATAAAGCTGGCACCCCAGATTTATTCAAATGCCGAAACTAAAAGCATTGATGTATTCAGATATATATTTCATTCTGGAAAAGATAAAATTAACGTTGTAATGCTTACCTCAATAATATCGTAAACAGTACATAAATGTCTCACATATTATTGAAAATCCTATATTATATGTTTGTGTGAAAATAAAACCTTTTTCTATCCCTAAAATAACTGAAATATAGGTTTAGGAAGTAACGAAAATCATATTAATATTAGAAATTTGAAAAGTGTTTCTGTGATCACTATTAGAGATAGGAAAATGTGGGTATTGGGGCATAAATCATGGGAACTACTATTTTTCGTACGAATGTGGGATCAACCAGAAGAACAGAAATACACGAGCGGGAGTGGAGAGCGTAAGGTGCTGTGAAATGAATGAAAAATCGCCAGTACGTTTACATTTGCCCCCCCCCCCCCCGCCACACTACCATAGGAGTTCTAGGGGTCTCTAAACCCCGCAGTATTTTTTACCAGATAGTAAGTTTTCGTTTTCACCCTTTCTCACCCCGTATACCAAAGGGGGTTGAACTTGGACTTCAAAAAATCCAGAGCGTAACTATTCATTTCAGCGACCCTGAAAACTATGGATTCGACACTATTTTTTATTATTTTATATCTTACCCATCTCACCCTCCTACACACACACACACACACACACACACACACACACACACACCTACCTAAAGGTGCTAGAGGTAACTTACCCCCTATGCGGTTTGTCATAAGTGTACCAAGTTTGGTTGAAATCGCTCCAGTGGTTTAGGAGAAGATGTAAAACACGTATACAAACATTCATTCAATGAACTGTTTCGGTTCGTTTCGGCCTACTAGGGACCACGGGGCTCGTCCTAACTCTTCGCTATGCCCCACTACGCTTTCATTTTCTGACTTTTATAAATAGATAGATTTCATGTTGATGCTACCATCTGATGTTTTGTAAAATTTCATACAAACTGGGAATGCTGTGTTATTGTCATTGCATAATACTTGATACAGGTACAAACTAGCCGGGCTGAGACGCTCAGGCAGTTGAGTCGCTGGCTTTCTGACGCCAACTTGGCAGGTTCGATCCTGGCTCGGTCCGGTGGTATTTGAAGGTGCTCAAATGCGTCAGTCTCATGTCTGTAGATTTACTGGCACGTAAAAGAATCCCTGCGGGACAAAATTCGGACACCTCGTCGTCTCCGAAAACAGTAAAAGTAGTTAGTGGGACGAAAACATAAATATTATTGGTATTATTATTATTATTATTATTATTATTATTATTATTATTATTATTATTATTATTATTATTATTATTATTATTACAAACTCCTTAAACTGCTGTCATGTATCATAAAAATTATATTTCTTTCATGACTTTTTTTTCTGATTATCCACAACGTGCATTTAATAGAACTGCCCCCCCTGGTGGCCATGATCGTTAAGGCGTTAAAGTCTAAACAGTCTGACAGCGTTGTTAGCCCGTTCGAGTCCGGTGGTCGCAAAAAATATGTTCACAATTAGATTGTTGGCCGGCAGGGTAGGGGAGGTGTACAATTTCTAATCACTAGATTGCGTGCCAAAAACCTGAATTAAATTCCAAACCTCTCCGCAGTGCTCATATGGAGTGAGAGCATATGACGCTGTTGATGGTGATTCGTCCGCCGGATGGGGACGTTAAGACTTTAGCAAACTCCTTGGTGCTATTCGACAGGAGTAGGATATGTGCCGGCACCGGGTTTCACCCTCCTCCTTCCTACTATCATATTTCACGTCATTCATTTCATTTCATTAACTTCTCTGATGAGGATGTCGTCAGGAAAGGCGTCCGGTCATAAAAATCCGCTACGAGAGATTCATTTCACCTCATACTCGACCTGGTAGAGAAAAGGTACAAAGGTTGGACAAACAAACAAACATACATTTAAAGAATAGTTTGTATTAGTAAAAACAACTGGCTTAAGCAATTAAAAACTGCCTTAATAATATGTCAGGTTGTAACTGTTCGACCCCTCATCAAAACACTTAGGGAGATGAAAGTTATTATCTTGGGACACATGAATATCAAATAAACTATTTGTGGCTTGCCCGCAAATTGCCACGCAAATAGAAACAATTAACATTCCATGGTTTCCCATTTCTCTATGTGATGTTTGAGCGCCAGGGTTACAGTTTTAAACAAAACTGTAAACCAAAATTTATATTTACTAGCATAGAGACTTATACTTAAATCACAGGGGTAGGATTTTAAATAATTAACCATTAAGTATCGCTTAAGAAAGAAAATTAACGCAATATAAAATACAAATGAATTTATTATACAAAAAATGAGATGAATCGGAAAAGTTTCCTTAAAGCGTGGAGGAATTTAGAATTTACTTTACTGAATTTAATATTGCTTGCTTTATCTAATTAAAGCTCACCAATTGCAGCTTCCGTTGAAGTCATCTGGTTTCCGCGGTTACTCGTTCTCTTCTTCTCGATGTAGACTTTGCTCCGTGGACATCCTTCCTTCCTTCCTTCTCTGATATGGTACAGGCTATCTGGACTAACACTCCCTAATTGCCTAGTTTTTAAATTAGACACTGGCCCTATACTTGTAAAAACTGATCAGCGTTGATCGTATGAGGAGAAAATTCAGAGATATGAATTTTTCCATATTAGTAGAAATCTCAATCCAACTGAGCTATACTATTTATACGGTACAGACTTGTACCAAATTCCGTAGACTTGAACTAAACATAGTTCTTCGTCCAGAATATTTACTGAAAATAACACAAGCCGTAAGCTTGTTTCGTCTCACGCAGATCCGATAACATTACCGCAGCTGAGTACTGTATCGAAGCGACAACACATTGTACAAAAATAACTATGTCGCGGAGCGACCACACACTGTTTAAAAAATCAAATCACGTCGTTCAAAGTAGATGTTCACAGTAGAAGTAGTAGTGATGGAGTATCCGTAAGTATCTCGCTCCGCACTTGATAATATCACCGGGCTCCCCCACTCTTGGTAACAGCTTCATCTCAGATCTCTATATAACGAAACATCTGATTCGTAGATCGTATTATCATCTCCCCCTCTCTTCTTCCTTGCCGAGTCCAGTAGGCGTGGTGATGATGTACTCTGACCAGCTTGCAAGCCTCGCGCACGGGTCGCTGTTTACTGCCTTCGCCAAACCCATGAGTCACGCAAAATCCCAGCTTTAAGAATAACCCTCCGTATACACAAACATGAGATGAAATGAAAACAACTATGTCTCAACATATTGACCGTATTTACAACATAATGAATTCCTATCCTACATAATATAATAATTTAAATAATAAAACGATGTTATCATATATACAATATGATTCCAAAAGGCCTTGATTACAAATGATTGACGTAGAATAAATATGTTATTAGGAATAATTGCCGATGGCGGATAAACTTGATATCAAATGATATCGCGTAAAATGATATTATATTAAATTAGTAGGGCTGGAGAAGCCGGGACGGTTACAAGGTACTCATATTTTGCAAACCTCTCATTTAGGGATTTCTTTCTTTTTTTTTTTTATCTTGGAGATACATGAAAGTCTTGGGTGGGGGATTAAATCTTTAAAAGGGTTGGACACCTCTATTCTAGACATTGTCTAAAGATTCGCAAGCAAAATGAATCGTTGACGTTCATCATCTTTCTGTTTTACAAGTACAAACATTATTATTGACGTTCCCGACTAAGGTATAAAACATTCGCTAGAGTTCATTAAGCTTTCCCTTGATCACTTGAATATTAAGTCCGTAAATTCCCTTCCAATGTTACACTATATGCAGCGTGTTCAAGCAGAAGAGCTTGTCAGAAATTGTTCGGTCGAGTTAAGTTGAAATGTTTGCTTGTTGGCTTGCTTCTCGCATGTAAATTAATGATTTCATGCATACACAATTTTATCATAGATGAGTACCGACCAGATTAATTCAGAACGTTAAAGTGCTGTCCAGTTTGGCAACTGCCCTTGCACTTGGTAGATGAATAACCGTAGTGTAATAATAATAATAATAATAATAATTGTTACCGTGTTTTAGCGGTAGTTATGCGTAAAAGAAGGTGCGGGTGTGAATGGGTTTCAAGCTACGAAATTATAGTGCATGTAAAATTAATTTAAAATTTAACAAGGTTATATTTTCTTTTCAAAAACAAAGCAATAACAGACATGGCAGGTACAATGTAGCAAAACAAGGGGAGTTACAATATTTACAGGTTTTGGGCTTCACGCCCTGACTTCAGCGATCAGCTCAGTTTTACCACAAACACAAGTTTTAACAGAGGGGCAGAAAACCCCATTCATCCCTAGGAGCCCCTGGCTCCGAATTACACAGAAAAGCCTCCACGAGGCATATGACACTCCATATTCAAAAGAGCGATCCGCTCTTAAAATTTAAGCCTCTCAAAGGCCACACCAAACTCTACCTTCAAGCTGTCCTCTAAGGACGTATTCACAGGGGTAAAATACCCAACCTACTGAGGTCTATTACATGAAAAGAAGGTTGATTACATGACCTCTAAAATAACAATTTGAGAGGAGGCTAACCGCACTCCTGATACACTTTGATTTTTTTTAAACCTACTTTGGCACTAGGCCGTTATTACAAGGGCTAATCCCATACTACAGAGGTGACTTAATAGCAATTTACATTACATTACGGAAGAATTGGTTGAGAAAATAAGTTCACCTTAAGACGATGTGAGTGGGAGCTCGAGAGGGTTAAGCACTCTCTATCCCGATATGTCGTTTTAAAATAGAATAGATACCAGTTGTTTTTACATTTTAGGAAAAGGTTACATGGTTGAACGCTTAGAACCCGCCCCGAAAGTTAAACTGCTGAGCAAGAAAAGAAAGAATTTATTAATCGGCCATTACCTTATTGTTGACCGCCGCCGAGGAAAGAGGCGCTCCCCGCCTCCTGCTATGTACTTAATACACTGAAAGATGGAACAGAAGTGGCCCCGAGACCCTAAAATCAGCAGTTTATATCCTCTCGCGGAAGATTCTAGGCGTTAGGGGAAAGAAAACACCCTCCCACAAAATTTTTATTGGCTAGGAAAAAGAAACCCCTACATAGAGGAAGAAGAAACACATTATTGGTGGAAAATTAATTAAAGAAATTCGGGATTGGCTAGATCCAAAATAAGGGGAAAAAGAGGGGTATACAGCCAACTTAAACAATGACAGAAAGAAATTTAACAAAGAACAAACTCTTGAAATAAAAATTTCTCCAACAAAATAGTTCTTTGACTCCGCACTAGGTCGCACTATTGTTGATCTTCAGTAGTGTCCTCTAGGAGAGAAAGTTCACACTTCTTACTTCAAGCGAAACAAAAACACATCAAAAATGACACAGTTCACAAACTCAAAACTTTCCAGGTAGTGACATCTTCTGAGAAATTAGTAGATTAATAGTGTAGAGAAGGTTCAGACTTCCTCCAGAAGAGGAGTTTCAACTGGCGCAACTTTTAAATAAACAGAGTAGAGGTGTACCGCCCGGTACAGACCTCCCCCCCCCCAAAAGTTACTCCAGGGGTGACACATGAAATTAGTTTGAAACAAGTTCCAAGTTATAAAGTGAATATGAAAATAGATTACAAGATTTTCAGAATGTTGTGTGATTCAGTTTCACAATTTGTTGTTGCAGGTGAAGTAAAGTCTTTCTGTTTTTAGAAGTTGAATTTCTGAAGATAAACTTTTAATACTTGAAGGTGATGAAAAATTTGGCAATGTCCACCAAATATTGTTGTTGAATTCCCAAGTGTAATCATTACTTATAGTAACTGTTCATGTAGTTGATGTTGATGAAGTGAGGTGGCCAGACCGGCCGTTGCAGCTTGCGTCCAAAGCAGGCCGCTCGGACCCCTCAAGTACCCTGAGATACCGCTCGCCCGCACTATGAGGGGAGCAGAGGTGTTGAAGTACGCCGCGCCCGCGGAGAACATATACAGGCTGCGGGCAAGTAGCAGGTCGTGCGCCGCACGTCAGCCTTGGCCGGGAGGAGAGCTCCGGCTCGCCGTGCACATGTCGTCCTCGCTGGAGAGGAGGGGGCCCATCCCCCTCCCCAGTCGCTGCACGGCGCTGCGCGGCTGCGGGGGCGCTGAAACATTAAAGCTAGGCGGCAGAATTGTGTTGGACTATCATCTTCTTTGAGGGTACAGGCTTGTGGAGAGGTTGAGGGGCCAGCGGCGTGTAGATATCCATGGCATTTACTATTATGAAGCCACAGTGTAAGGTGGAGCAGGAGACGGGAGCGTGGTAATGGCCGTGGCAAGAACAGGATGGCAGTTTAACGGGTCGGGGCAGGTTTTACACAAGGCTTACATATAAAATAAAATAGAAGGAGCAGAATGCCTTAAGAGTTGAACTCAAAAAAAAAATAACCTTCATATCCTTTCAAATTATATGAAGCAAGTTGAAACTAAATGTACACCGGTTTCACCTGTGACAGGTGAACCCTAAATATCCTCTCGGTGGCTGGATTGCTTAGTAACAATGTAACCGGCGTAAGAAAATCGAGAATGATACAAGGCCCATGAAATCTGGGGGCAAGCTTGCCCGCGGGAACAAAATTCTTGACCATTACTTGGTCGCCTACCTTCAAAGGGGTTGGTCTCCGTCCACGATCATACCTTTCCCTAACCTTTTCACGAGACACTTTAAGATTGGCTTTAGCCTTCTTCCAAAGATCTTTAATGCTGTCCGGATCTATTGTCTCGGGTAGAATGTCATTCAGAGACCAGAGGTTAGAGAGCGGCGTGTTGGGGACAAACTTAAACATCAAAGAAGCTGGAGTAAATTTGTGTGATTCATGAACCGCCGAATTCAAAGCAAAAGCTAACCAATGCAGGGACGTGTCCCACCTAGAATGATCTTCATGATGATAGGCAATAAGTGCGGACCTGAGATTACGGTTAACCCGTTCAGCCAGAGATGGTTGAGGGTAATAAGCGGAAGTAGTTACATGAGAGATGGACAAGTCAAAACAGAATTTACGAAATAAATTAGATGTAAAAGCCTTAGCATTATCCGATACAATGTATTGGCACGGACCAAAAGAAGCGAAAATAGAATTTAGGCAAGTAATAGTTGACTGAGCGGTAGCCAGCTTAGTCGGAAATAACCAGGAAAATCTTGTAAAACCATCTACACACACAAAGATGAACTTGTTGGCATTACCCTTTGACTGGGGGAAGGGTCCCACATAATCAATATACAGGCGTTCCATGGGGCGCGACGCTTGATGAGAAGACAAAAGGCCTACTTTAGTGGACATGGTGGGTTTACTGATCAAACAAGATTTACAAGCTTTTACAAGTTCCCGAATTTCACCGTCCATACCTTTCCATATGAACATTTCACGAATCTTTTCACGAGTTTTAAAGATTCCAAGATGCCCCCCCAATGGGGTCTCATGATAGTATTTGAAGATCATAGGTACAAGAACCGCTGGAACAACAACTTTCATCAACTTATCATGCCTCGAAGGGCAACATAGAACACCATTCCTCAGAACATAAGGGACAGCATGTTCCCCAGAAGAAAGGGTTTCCATTATCGGAGCCAGCGTCGGATCTTCACGTTGGTATTTCTCAATATCCCTAAAAAGCATGGGAGCATCTGTTAAGATGGCATTAACACCAGATAGTATGGACTCGGAAGGTGATGAACTGTCGACCGGTTCGTGGGTCTCTACGTCGTTATGAAACATACGGCTGAGTCCATCGGCAACAACATTTTCAGTACCTCTGATATGCCGTACATCGAATTGGAAGGCAGAAATACGGATGGCCCAACGGGCTATACGACCTGTACGACGCGGCCTACCTAAGACCCAGCTTAAGGCTTGATTATCTGTCTCCAGATCGAATTTGACGTGTTCCAGATAGAGACGGAACTTTTCTAAGGCGAATAAGACTGCCAAACCTTCAAGCTCATATATGGAGTACTTTGCTTCTTGAGCTGACAATGTCCTAGACGCATAGGCGATGGGTCGCCTCCCTAGTTCAGTCTCTTGAAGAAGAACTGCTGCTACTGCTGACGACGATGCGTCGGTTTGGACGATGAATTTCTTCGAGAAATCAGGCATAGCAAGTACAGGGGCATTACAGAGAGCTAATTTCAGATCTTCAAAAGCGGCTTGTTGAGAAGGTCCCCACTCGAATTTGATGCCTTTCCTACGAAGAAGGTTTAAGGGCGCCGCTCTATTAGCAAAGTTAGGAATGAACTTCCTGAAGAAATTCACCATACCAATGAACCTGGCGATACCTTTGATGTCCTTGGGAGGTTTAAAATCACGGATGGCCTGTGTTCTAGAATGATCGACTGCTACTCCATCGGGTGACACAATATGCCCTAGGAATGACATAGAGGGCTTAGCAAAGGCAACCTTGGACAACTTAACAGTTAACCCAGCCTTACGAAGGCGATCGAGAACTTCTCGCAGATGATCTAGATGTTCTTCAAAGGTCTCTGAAAATACGACGACATCATCTAAGTAGTGATATAAGTACTCAAATTTGATGTCGGAAAAGACCCTATCTAGTAGCCTAGTGAGCACAGCTGCCCCCGTGGGGAGCCCGAAAGGCACGCGGTTGTATTCGTATAAATTCCAGTCCGTGGCAAACGCTGTAAGATGTTTAGACTCTTCGGCAAGGGGAATTTGATTATAGGCCTGATTTAAGTCCAAGATGGTGAAGAACTTGGCCTTACGAAACCATGAAAAACAAGAATGAAGGTCGGGAAGGGGCACAGATTGCAACACCACCTTCCGATTGAGAGCCCTGTAATCAATGACAGGCCTGAAGCCTCCTTGGGGTTTCGGGACTAGAAAAATAGGCGAAGAATACGCTGACTTAGAGGGCCTAATAATACCATCCTTCAACATCTGATCGATGATTTCTTTCAGAGCTTTCATTTTAGGAGGAGACAGCCTATAAGGTGGAAAGCGAACAGGAATCGAATCCGTGACCTCAATTTTGTATTCAATAAGGTCAGTAACACCAAGAGTATCAGAGAACACCTCGGGAAACGACTGACACAATTTGCGAATACTATCAGCCTGCTCCTCAGGTAGATGTCTAAGGTCTAACAACATCTCACCCTGGGTAGGCGAAATAGATGAACATGATGCAGAATTACACTTTAATAGAGGGATTTTACAATTAGAGGCAAATTTGAATGTGCACGACTTACTCTGAAGATCGAGCACCAGACCAGTGTGAGACATGAAGTCCGCTCCCAGTATGATGGGGCAAGACAAATGCTTGGCCACAAACAATTTGATTTTCCATGTAAATTTAAAAACACGAATTTTGACATGTAAGGAACCTAGAATTTCTAATGGAGATGAATTAGCTGAAACATATTTAACAGGAGATGAGTCATAGTCAGGGAGTTTACAAACAGATTTCAATTTAGAATACCAATCAGCCGAAATAATGGAACAAACACTGCCTGAATCTAAGAGAGCTGTTATAGGCTCGTTATTCAACTCAATCCTAAGAAAAGGAACAGGTGCGGGGGTATCCGCCGCAATCCTAAGACACTCTCTGGGGCATTCAAAAAAAGAATTTGAAGATTGCTCATTCCCTGAATTCTCGACCCTTTTGCCCGGGGCTGAGCCTTGGAAAGCAGAATTAGTCGACTCAGCCGAAGCCGCTAGTCACTTTTTATTATTGGCATAGGTGGAATTTGCACCAGAGCAGGAGGGGGTGCTATTTGAGTTTGGGCAATTCTTGGCGATATGTGAGAAAGCCCCACATTTAAAGCAGCCTTGTGATGAACCAGCTCCATTCCTAGTCCCACTTGGCTTGATCAGTGGACACTTGTTGCGCAGATGGTCAGGCGACCCGCAAGCATAACATTTACGGGGATTGACTGGTCGGCGAGGTGGAGGCCGAGTGTTACTAAAGGAAGGCGGGGGTTCTTTCGCGACACGCAAAGAATCGGCGTATCTAACTCCTTCCGCTGAGACGGCCAATGCTTCAAGTTCAGAGAAGGTTTGCGGACACGCCGCGAAACACAAATATGACCTGTAGGATGGCGAAATACCTTCTACAATAGCCTGCACAATCTGATCTTCAGGAAAGTGCAGAGCAAACACCCTAGTGTAGAATTTGATATCTTGTATGAAATCAGCCAAGTTTTTATCCAAGCGCTGTACACGGTAATAGTACTTCTGAATCAGGGAGGACCTGGCCCTAGCCGGGATGAAGTTAGCTAGCAAATGGGCATGGAAATCCTCAATAGATGATTGCTCGGCAATGGCTCTTACGATTTTATCAGAGAGAATACCAATAGCATACGGATAGATAATTTGCAAAATTTGACATGGCGAAAGAGAAAAAACAAGAGCATGATCCTGAAATTCCACTAGAAATCTTAAAAATGAAATTACATCACTGGTGGTGTTGACGGAAAACTTAGAGATACCTCTAAGCAACATTGCCAATGGATGAGGCAAGCTACTGAACCCAGGTGACATAGTCGTTAAAGGTTTCAATGGCAAAGAAGTTAATTCAGAGCGGATGTTACCCAATGACGCACGGCGTTCAGATTCGTTGTTCGATGGGGCAGAGATAGTTTGAGCAGCAACGGTTATCCTATTGACTTCTCCCTGAGGAGGCTCTTCATCACTACCTACGTTCACTGTGGCGGGTTGATCAGTTTTGGGAGGAACTTCGCCGGTTAGCAATTGAGTGACCTTATTAGACAATTCAGAAATAGTTTCAAGGAGCGTATTAGCGTCCTTCCTCTGAACGTCATTCACCTTTAGAGACAACAGATCATTAACTCTATTTGCAAAGTGATACAGCCTGCCTTGCACACGCTTAATTTGATTAGGAGACGGATCGTTTTCATCAAAAAAGCTGACTACAGATGCTAGCCCAGTAATATTCTCGACGATCGTGGAAAGAGAATCATCAATTTCTTTCTCTCCCAAATTGGGGATGGAAATGGGCAAATCAAGGGACTCTCTAAGCTTGTTGGTGTCGATTGCAACCGTGCCTCCAGATTGCACATTTCTGATAGTTAACTCGTATATCAACTCCTCTTTGCGCAAATAGTTAAGGAGGAGAACATCGCGAGGGCCGGGCATGATGACAGAACAATTTTGAAAAACTCAAAAAATTCCAGCAACTGAGACAATTGTTAGAGTTCGAATCAAAGCAATGTTTAGCCGTCAAAAGGGGCTAAATTGAGACCCATTCAACCACGCTCTGCTACCACTTGTTACCGTGTTTTAGCGGTAGTTATGCGTAAAAGAAGGTGCGGGTGTGAATGGGTTTCAAGCTATGAAATTATAGTGCATGTAAAATTAATTTAAAATTTAACAAGGTTATATTTTCTTTTCAAAAACAAAGCAATAACAGACATGGCAGGTACAATGTAGCAAAACAAGGGGAGTTACAATATTTACAGGTTTTGGGCTTCACGCCCTGACTTCAGCGATCAGCTCAGTTTTACCACAAACACAAGTTTTAACAGAGGGGCAGAAAACCCCATTCATCCCTAGGAGCCCCTGGCTCCGAATTACACAGAAAAGCCTCCACGAGGCATATGACACTCCATATTCAAAAGAGCGATCCGCTCTTAAAATTTAAGCCTCTCAAAGGCCACACCAAACTCTACCTTCAAGCTGTCCTCTAAGGACGTATTCACAGGGGTAAAATACCCAACCTACTGAGGTCTATTACATGAAAAGAAGGTTGATTACATGACCTCTAAAATAACAATTTGAGAGGAGGCTAACCGCACTCCTGATACACTTTGATTTTTTTTAAACCTACTTTGGCACTAGGCCGTTATTACAAGGGCTAATCCCATACTACAGAGGTGACTTAATAGCAATTTACATTACATTACGGAAGAATTGGTTGAGAAAATAAGTTCACCTTAAGACGATGTGAGTGGGAGCTCGAGAGGGTTAAGCACTCTCTATCCCGATATGTCGTTTTAAAATAGAATAGATACCAGTTGTTTTTACATTTTAGGAAAAGGTTACATGGTTGAACGCTTAGAACCCGCCCCGAAAGTTAAACTGCTGAGCAAGAAAAGAAAGAATTTATTAATCGGCCATTACCTTATTGTTGACCGCCGCCGAGGAAAGAGGCGCTCCCCGCCTCCTGCTATGTACTTAATACACTGAAAGATGGAACAGAAGTGGCCCCGAGACCCTAAAATCAGCAGTTTATATCCTCTCGCGGAAGATTCTAGGCGTTAGGGGAAAGAAAACACCCTCCCACAAAATTTTTATTGGCTAGGAAAAAGAAACCCCTACATAGAGGAAGAAGAAACACATTATTGGTGGAAAATTAATTAAAGAAATTCGGGATTGGCTAGATCCAAAATAAGGGGAAAAAGAGGGGTATACAGCCAACTTAAACAATGACAGAAAGAAATTTAACAAAGAACAAACTCTTGAAATAAAAATTTCTCCAACAAAATAGTTCTTTGACTCCGCACTAGGTCGCACTATTGTTGATCTTCAGTAGTGTCCTCTAGGAGAGAAAGTTCACACTTCTTACTTCAAGCGAAACAAAAACACATCAAAAATGACACAGTTCACAAACTCAAAACTTTCCAGGTAGTGACATCTTCTGAGAAATTAGTAGATTAATAGTGTAGAGAAGGTTCAGACTTCCTCCAGAAGAGGAGTTTCAACTGGCGCAACTTTTAAATAAACAGAGTAGAGGTGTACCGCCCGGTACAGACCTCCCCCCCCCCCCCCAAAAGTTACTCCAGGGGTGACACATGAAATTAGTTTGAAACAAGTTCCAAGTTATAAAGTGAATATGAAAATAGATTACAAGATTTTCAGAATGTTGTGTGATTCAGTTTCACAATTTGTTGTTGCAGGTGAAGTAAAGTCTTTCTGTTTTTAGAAGTTGAATTTCTGAAGATAAACTTTTAATACTTGAAGGTGATGAAAAATTTGGCAATGTCCACCAAATATTGTTGTTGAATTCCCAAGTGTAATCATTACTTATAGTAACTGTTCATGTAGTTGATGTTGATGAAGTGAGGTGGCCAGACCGGCCGTTGCAGCTTGCGTCCAAAGCAGGCCGCTCGGACCCCTCAAGTACCCTGAGATACCGCTCGCCCGCACTATGAGGGGAGCAGAGGTGTTGAAGTACGCCGCGCCCGCGGAGAACATATACAGGCTGCGGGCAAGTAGCAGGTCGTGCGCCGCACGTCAGCCTTGGCCGGGAGGAGAGCTCCGGCTCGCCGTGCACATGTCGTCCTCGCTGGAGAGGAGGGGGCCCATCCCCCTCCCCAGTCGCTGCACGGCGCTGCGCGGCTGCGGGGGCGCTGAAACATTAAAGCTAGGCGGCAGAATTGTGTTGGACTATCATCTTCTTTGAGGGTACAGGCTTGTGGAGAGGTTGAGGGGCCAGCGGCGTGTAGATATCCATGGCATTTACTATTATGAAGCCACAGTGTAAGGTGGAGCAGGAGACGGGAGCGTGGTAATGGCCGTGGCAAGAACAGGATGGCAGTTTAACGGGTCGGGGCAGGTTTTACACAAGGCTTACATATAAAATAAAATAGAAGGAGCAGAATGCCTTAAGAGTTGAACTCAAAAAAAAAATAACCTTCATATCCTTTCAAATTATATGAAGCAAGTTGAAACTAAATTTACACCGGTTTCACCTGTGACAGGTGAACCCTAAATATCCTCTCGGTGGCTGGATTGCTTAGTAACAATGTAACCGGCGTAAGAAAATCGAGAATGATACAAGGCCCATGAAATCTGGGGGCAAGCTTGCCCGCGGGAACAAAATTCTTGACCATTACTTGGTCGCCTACCTTCAAAGGGGTTGGTCTCCGTCCACGATCATACCTTTCCCTAACCTTTTCACGAGACACTTTAAGATTGGCTTTAGCCTTCTTCCAAAGATCTTTAATGCTGTCCGGATCTATTGTCTCGGGTAGAATGTCATTCAGAGACCAGAGGTTAGAGAGCGGCGTGTTGGGGACAAACTTAAACATCAAAGAAGCTGGAGTAAATTTGTGTGATTCATGAACCGCCGAATTCAAAGCAAAAGCTAACCAATGCAGGGACGTGTCCCACCTAGAATGATCTTCATGATGATAGGCAATAAGTGCGGACCTGAGATTACGGTTAACCCGTTCAGCCAGAGATGGTTGAGGGTAATAAGCGGAAGTAGTTACATGAGAGATGGACAAGTCAAAACAGAATTTACGAAATAAATTAGATGTAAAAGCCTTAGCATTATCCGATACAATGTATTGGCACGGACCAAAAGAAGCGAAAATAGAATTTAGGCAAGTAATAGTTGACTGAGCGGTAGCCAGCTTAGTCGGAAATAACCAGGAAAATCTTGTAAAACCATCTACACACACAAAGATGAACTTGTTGGCATTACCCTTTGACTGGGGGAAGGGTCCCACATAATCAATATACAGGCGTTCCATGGGGCGCGACGCTTGATGAGAAGACAAAAGGCCTACTTTAGTGGACATGGTGGGTTTACTGATCAAACAAGATTTACAAGCTTTTACAAGTTCCCGAATTTCACCGTCCATACCTTTCCATATGAACATTTCACGAATCTTTTCACGAGTTTTAAAGATTCCAAGATGCACCCCCAATGGGGTCTCATGATAGTATTTGAAGATCATAGGTACAAGAACCGCTGGAACAACAACTTTCATCAACTTATCATGCCTCGAAGGGCAACATAGAACACCATACCTCAGAACATAAGGGACAGCATGTTCCCCAGAAGAAAGGGTTTCCATTATCGGAGCCAGCGTCGGATCTTCACGTTGGTATTTCTCAATATCCCTAAAAAGCATGGGAGCATCTGTTAAGATGGCATTAACACCAGATAGTATGGACTCGGAAGGTGATGAACTGTCGACCGGTTCGTGGGTCTCTACGTCGTTATGAAACATACGGCTGAGTCCATCGGCAACAACATTTTCAGTACCTCTGATATGCCGTACATCGAATTGGAAGGCAGAAATACGGATGGCCCAACGGGCTATACGACCTGTACGACGCGGCCTACCTAAGACCCAGCTTAAGGCTTGATTATCTGTCTCCAGATCGAATTTGACGTGTTCCAGATAGAGACGGAACTTTTCTAAGGCGAATAAGACTGCCAAACCTTCAAGCTCATATATGGAGTACTTTGCTTCTTGAGCTGACAATGTCCTAGACGCATAGGCGATGGGTCGCCTCCCTAGTTCAGTCTCTTGAAGAAGAACTGCTGCTACTGCTGACGACGATGCGTCGGTTTGGACGATGAATTTCTTCGAGAAATCAGGCATAGCAAGTACAGGGGCATTACAGAGAGCTAATTTCAGATCTTCAAAAGCGGCTTGTTGAGAAGGTCCCCACTCGAATTTGATGCCTTTCCTACGAAGAAGGTTTAAGGGCGCCGCTCTATTAGCAAAGTTAGGAATGAACTTCCTGAAGAAATTCACCATACCAATGAACCTGGCGATACCTTTGATGTCCTTGGGAGGTTTAAAATCACGGATGGCCTGTGTTCTAGAATGATCGACTGCTACTCCATCGGGTGACACAATATGCCCTAGGAATGACATAGAGGGCTTAGCAAAGGCAACCTTGGACAACTTAACAGTTAACCCAGCCTTACGAAGGCGATCGAGAACTTCTCGCAGATGATCTAGATGTTCTTCAAAGGTCTCTGAAAATACGACGACATCATCTAAGTAGTGATATAAGTACTCAAATTTGATGTCGGAAAAGACCCTATCTAGTAGCCTAGTGAGCACAGCTGCCCCCGTGGGGAGCCCGAAAGGCACGCGGTTGTATTCGTATAAATTCCAGTCCGTGGCAAACGCTGTAAGATGTTTAGACTCTTCGGCAAGGGGAATTTGATTATAGGCCTGATTTAAGTCCAAGATGGTGAAGAACTTGGCCTTACGAAACCATGAAAAACAAGAATGAAGGTCGGGAAGGGGCACAGATTGCAACACCACCTTCCGATTGAGAGCCCTGTAATCAATGACAGGCCTGAAGCCTCCTTGGGGTTTCGGGACTAGAAAAATAGGCGAAGAATACGCTGACTTAGAGGGCCTAATAATACCATCCTTCAACATCTGATCGATGATTTCTTTCAGAGCTTTCATTTTAGGAGGAGACAGCCTATAAGGTGGAAAGCGAACAGGAATCGAATCCGTGACCTCAATTTTGTATTCAATAAGGTCAGTAACACCAAGAGTATCAGAGAACACCTCGGGAAACGACTGACACAATTTGCGAATACTATCAGCCTGCTCCTCAGGTAGATGTCTAAGGTCTAACAACATCTCACCCTGGGTAGGCGAAATAGATGAACATGATGCAGAATTACACTTTAATAGAGGGATTTTACAATTAGAGGCAAATTTGAATGTGCACGACTTACTCTGAAGATCGAGCACCAGACCAGTGTGAGACATGAAGTCCGCTCCCAGTATGATGGGGCAAGACAAATGCTTGGCCACAAACAATTTGATTTTCCATGTAAATTTAAAAACACGAATTTTGACATGTAAGGAACCTAGAATTTCTAATGGAGATGAATTAGCTGAAACATATTTAACAGGAGATGAGTCATAGTCAGGGAGTTTACAAACAGATTTCAATTTAGAATACCAATCAGCCGAAATAATGGAACAAACACTGCCTGAATCTAAGAGAGCTGTTATAGGCTCGTTATTCAACTCAATCCTAAGAAAAGGAACAGGTGCGGGGGTATCCGCCGCAATCCTAAGACACTCTCTGGGGCATTCAAAAAAAGAATTTGAAGATTGCTCATTCCCTGAATTCTCGACCCTTTTGCCCGGGGCTGAGCCTTGGAAAGCAGAATTAGTCGACTCAGCCGAAGCCGCTAGTCACTTTTTATTATTGGCATAGGTGGAATTTGCACCAGAGCAGGAGGGGGTGCTATTTGAGTTTGGGCAATTCTTGGCGATATGTGAGAAAGCCCCACATTTAAAGCAGCCTTGTGATGAACCAGCTCCATTCCTAGTCCCACTTGGCTTGATCAGTGGACACTTGTTGCGCAGATGGTCAGGCGACCCGCAAGCATAACATTTACGGGGATTGACTGGTCGGCGAGGTGGAGGCCGAGTGTTACTAAAGGAAGGCGGGGGTTCTTTCGCGACACGCAAAGAATCGGCGTATCTAACTCCTTCCGCTGAGACGGCCAATGCTTCAAGTTCAGAG
Source organism: Anabrus simplex (assembly GCF_040414725.1). Lineage (NCBI taxonomy): Eukaryota > Metazoa > Arthropoda > Insecta > Orthoptera > Tettigoniidae > Anabrus > Anabrus simplex. The sequence continues at coordinate 113,920,011 of NC_090269.1, read as the reverse complement.
AAGGTTTGCGGACACGCCGCGAAACACAAATATGACCTGTAGGATGGCGAAATACCTTCTACAATAGCCTGCACAATCTGATCTTCAGGAAAGTGCAGAGCAAACACCCTAGTGTAGAATTTGATATCTTGTATGAAATCAGCCAAGTTTTTATCCAAGCGCTGTACACGGTAATAGTACTTCTGAATCAGGGAGGACCTGGCCCTAGCCGGGATGAAGTTAGCTAGCAAATGGGCATGGAAATCCTCAATAGATGATTGCTCGGCAATGGCTCTTACGATTTTATCAGAGAGAATACCAATAGCATACGGATAGATAATTTGCAAAATTTGACATGGCGAAAGAGAAAAAACAAGAGCATGATCCTGAAATTCCACTAGAAATCTTAAAAATGAAATTTTTGCTAGTTGCTTTACGTCGCACCGACACAGATAGGTCTTTTGGCGACGATGGGACAGGAAAGGGCTAGGAGTGGGAAGGAAGCGGCCGTGGCCTTAATTAAGGTACAGCCCCAGCATTTGCCTGGTGTGAAAATGGGAAACCACGGAAAACCATTTTCAGGGCTGCCGACAGTGGGATTCGAACCTACTATCTCCCGAATGCTGGATACTGGCCGCACTTAAGCGACTGCAGCTATCGAAGAAATGAAATTACATCACTGGTGGTGTTGACGGAAAACTTAGAGATACCTCTAAGCAACATTGCCAATGGATGAGGCAAGCTACTGAACCCAGGTGACATAGTCGTTAAAGGTTTCAATGGCAAAGAAGTTAATTCAGAGCGGATGTTACCCAATGACGCACGGCGTTCAGATTCGTTGTTCGATGGGGCAGAGATAGTTTGAGCAGCAACGGTTATCCTATTGACTTCTCCCTGAGGAGGCTCTTCATCACTACCTACGTTCACTGTGGCGGGTTGATCAGTTTTGGGAGGAACTTCGCCGGTTAGCAATTGAGTGACCTTATTAGACAATTCAGAAATAGTTTCAAGGAGCGTATTAGCGTCCTTCCTCTGAACGTCATTCACCTTTAGAGACAACAGATCATTAACTCTATTTGCAAAGTGATACAGCCTGCCTTGCACACGCTTAATTTGATTAGGAGACGGATCGTTTTCATCAAAAAAGCTGACTACAGATGCTAGCCCAGTAATATTCTCGACGATCGTGGAAAGAGAATCATCAATTTCTTTCTCTCCCAAATTGGGGATGGAAATGGGCAAATCAAGGGACTCTCTAAGCTTGTTGGTGTCGATTGCAACCGTGCCTCCAGATTGCACATTTCTGATAGTTAACTCGTATATCAACTCCTCTTTGCGCAAATAGTTAAGGAGGAGAACATCGCGAGGGCCGGGCATGATGACAGAACAATTTTGAAAAACTCAAAAAATTCCAGCAACTGAGACAATTGTTAGAGTTCGAATCAAAGCAATGTTTAGCCGTCAAAAGGGGCTAAATTGAGACCCATTCAACCACGCTCTGCTACCACTTGTTACCGTGTTTTAGCGGTAGTTATGCGTAAAAGAAGGTGCGGGTGTGAATGGGTTTCAAGCTATGAAATTATAGTGCATGTAAAATTAATTTAAAATTTAACAAGGTTATATTTTCTTTTCAAAAACAAAGCAATAACAGACATGGCAGGTACAATGTAGCAAAACAAGGGGAGTTACAATATTTACAGGTTTTGGGCTTCACGCCCTGACTTCAGCGATCAGCTCAGTTTTACCACAAACACAAGTTTTAACAGAGGGGCAGAAAACCCCATTCATCCCTAGGAGCCCCTGGCTCCGAATTACACAGAAAAGCCTCCACGAGGCATATGACACTCCATATTCAAAAGAGCGATCCGCTCTTAAAATTTAAGCCTCTCAAAGGCCACACCAAACTCTACCTTCAAGCTGTCCTCTAAGGACGTATTCACAGGGGTAAAATACCCAACCTACTGAGGTCTATTACATGAAAAGAAGGTTGATTACATGACCTCTAAAATAACAATTTGAGAGGAGGCTAACCGCACTCCTGATACACTTTGATTTTTTTTAAACCTACTTTGGCACTAGGCCGTTATTACAAGGGCTAATCCCATACTACAGAGGTGACTTAATAGCAATTTACATTACATTACGGAAGAATTGGTTGAGAAAATAAGTTCACCTTAAGACGATGTGAGTGGGAGCTCGAGAGGGTTAAGCACTCTCTATCCCGATATGTCGTTTTAAAATAGAATAGATACCAGTTGTTTTTACATTTTAGGAAAAGGTTACATGGTTGAACGCTTAGAACCCGCCCCGAAAGTTAAACTGCTGAGCAAGAAAAGAAAGAATTTATTAATCGGCCATTACCTTATTGTTGACCGCCGCCGAGGAAAGAGGCGCTCCCCGCCTCCTGCTATGTACTTAATACACTGAAAGATGGAACAGAAGTGGCCCCGAGACCCTAAAATCAGCAGTTTATATCCTCTCGCGGAAGATTCTAGGCGTTAGGGGAAAGAAAACACCCTCCCACAAAATTTTTATTGGCTAGGAAAAAGAAACCCCTACATAGAGGAAGAAGAAACACATTATTGGTGGAAAATTAATTAAAGAAATTCGGGATTGGCTAGATCCAAAATAAGGGGAAAAAGAGGGGTATACAGCCAACTTAAACAATGACAGAAAGAAATTTAACAAAGAACAAACTCTTGAAATAAAAATTTCTCCAACAAAATAGTTCTTTGACTCCGCACTAGGTCGCACTATTGTTGATCTTCAGTAGTGTCCTCTAGGAGAGAAAGTTCACACTTCTTACTTCAAGCGAAACAAAAACACATCAAAAATGACACAGTTCACAAACTCAAAACTTTCCAGGTAGTGACATCTTCTGAGAAATTAGTAGATTAATAGTGTAGAGAAGGTTCAGACTTCCTCCAGAAGAGGAGTTTCAACTGGCGCAACTTTTAAATAAACAGAGTAGAGGTGTACCGCCCGGTACAATAATAATAATAATAATAATAATAATAATAACTTAGTGTTTGATAAGAGATGAGACGTTCATGATATGTTTGTTTTCATTTCCAAAACTGAATGATTGTCACTTGGGAAGAAACCTAAGGGGACTGAATGTCAAATGGGTAATACAAAACTGGAATAGAACCGAGCTCGATAGTTGCAGTCGCTTAAGTGCGGCCAGTATCCAGTAACTTATTCGGGAGATAGTAGGTTCGAACCCCCAATGTCGGCAGCCCTGAAGATGGTTTTCCGTTGTTTCCCATTTTCACACCAGGCAAATGTTGGGGCTGTACCTTAATTAAGGCCACGACCGCTTCCTTCCCACTCCTAGCCCTTTCCTGTCCCATCGTCGCCGTAAGACGTATTTGTGTCGGTGCGACGTAAAGCAACTAGCAAAGAAAAAAACTGGAATACGTGGATCATTTCAAGTAAGTAGAATGTATATTCTCCGAAAATGATAGTACACTATATAAAATCGAGTTAAGGTGTAGCAAAGCTAATGTAGTGAGTTGGCTGTTGCGACCAATAGTATTCCGAAGGAAAAAAGTGAACTTTCCAGAGAAAATGACCTTTGTATTGGTCTACTACCACTATAGTTTTCACTCCTCCCCTGAAGAGGGAGGCGGGCCTCTTAGACGGTGACGCCGTCTCTCAGGTCAAATTCAATCCTTTCATTTTTTATTTATTTATTTTTTGCTTTACGTCGCACCGACACAGATATGTCTTATGGCGACGATAGGATAGGAAAGGTCTAGGAAGTGGAAGGAAGCGGCAGTGGCCTTAATTAAGGTACAGCCCCGGCCTTTGCCTGGTGTGAAAATGGGAAACCACGGAAAAACCTTTCAATTTCAGTCATTAAGAAAATTTCACCTAAATGACCAAAATGTCGATTTTTATCTCCGGAGTGTCGCCTTAATGCAACATTAAGTATTTAACAAAAAAAATAAAGAATGGTGTGCAATTAATATCCATTTACCGTTGGATGGTGAAAAGAACATGTGAGGTCAGGATTTGTCGCGAATGACCGTCAGTCTACTTTCAGGAGTCTCACACGTTTCAGCATCCAATATCGGTCAGTTAAGGAGGGATCTAACACTTGAATCTTAGACACGGAAGATGAGCGCTAACCAAAAGTGTGGTGATGGGAGTGATTATTATTTTAAGAGGATGTACAAGAGGGCAACCATCCTCTCTTAACTCTAACCAGAGGAAAAGTCCCGAAGAGGTCATATTCTTCAAAGAATTAAGGTATCGGCAAAGAGCAAAGGGAGTGAAAATAAAATGACCGAGCTCGATAGCTGCAGTTGCTAAAGTGCGGCCAGTATGCAGTATTGGGGAAATACTGGGTCTGAACCTCACTGTCGGGGCAGTCCTGGAGATGGTTTCCGTGGTTTCCCATTCTTATAACAGGCAAAAGCTGGGGCTGTACCTCAATTAAGGTCACGGCCGCTTCCTTCCCATTACTTGGCCTTTCCTATCCCTTCGTCGCCATAAGACCTATCTGTGTCGGTGCGACGTAAAGCCAGTTGTAAAAGAAATAAAAATACTCCCTGTATCTCGCAAACCTTACGTCATCGACATAGGAAAAGAACACGAACTGACCAAGGAAAGTTGGATAGAAATTTAGAAAGTGAGTGGAAGTAATGCCAGACTCATCTAGATGACCCGTGGTCGCCAAACGAGCCCCTGCGTTTAGTCGCCTAATACGACAGACCGGGCATACCCTGGATACGTTCTACCCCCCTCCCGACAGTGTTCTACAGTTGGCTTAGATGGATTTGAATTCTATTGTTGGCCATCGGTGAAGTGGCTTACCGTTTTCTTCCCATGTCAGTTCTCAATGGGTATAAAAATTGTGTCATTTTCAAGGTCATAGTGCTGCCTTTCATGTCCACAACCAGCTGTAGCCATTACAGCAATACAAACGATAAAATGAAATGGCGTATGGCTTTTAATGCCGGGAGTGTCCGAGAACATGTTCGGCTCGCCAGGTGCAGGTCTTTTGATTTGAATCCCGTAGGCGACCTGCGCGTCGTGATGAGGATCAAATGATGTTGAAGACGACACAAACACTCAGCCCCCGTGCCAGCAAAGTTAACCAATGATGTTTAAAATTCCCGATCCTGCTGGGAATCGAACCCTGTGACCAAAGGCCAGCGCGCTAACCATTTAGCCATGGAGCCAGCTCGTACAAGCGATTAAAAAAAAATGACTGACTGTGTTGAAATTGCCTCTGCAACTTATCAGTGGAATAAGGAAATCAGTGTCCATTGCTCATGATCGGAATATCAGCTCTACACCGACAATATTATTGTGAACGGATCCTACTTTCTGGATACCCTATGTGCTCTGCGTAAGCCTCTAAATAAGTGAATTTTGACTGTATCATATTCATAAATGAAGTTAAAACATATAGAACGTTAAAAGAGCTCAAATTAAATCTATACTCCCTTATGATAACATAATTACCTGAATATAATCAGATTTATTACCGGTGCATATTTGCACGCTCCATGTAAGCCTGGAGCAGAACAATATTGCTTCACTCTATTCTACATGCCAACGGCCGTAGCCGTGTTGAAACACCGGATCCCGTGAGATCTCCGAAGTTAAGCAACATTGGGCGTGGTCAGGAGTTGGATGGTTTGCCACGCGCTATTGGTGGGGGGTAAGGGAATGGAGGAGCGGAAAGGAACTGGCCACCCTACCGCACGTAAACTCCGGCTCAGGAACTCCTCTGCGGAGGTTCGGACCTGCCTTCGGGCAGAATAACCCTTACCTACCTTATTCTACAGTCCTACGCCACAGCTTTTGTGCATTGTGTTAAGGTACAGTGGTAGTTGACTGTTGGAGGATGTACAAGGTACTGTAGCTTCAAAATAATAGGGCAACAAGGGCTCGCATGGAGAAACGTTATTTTACAGTTAGGTGTAAGGATACACAAGAGTAGGGAACTGATATACATTATCTAGGAGGCTGATGTTAATGACCTAAAATATTTAAAATACACAAGAAAATATGACCTGAAGAGCATTCAAATATGGTCCAAAAGGACAAAAATATGACCTTACAGATTAATTGAATCGGTTATTTGAGAAAGCGCACATGTATTTATTTATTTATTTATTTATTTATTTATTTATTTATTTATTTATTTATTTATTTATTTATTTATTTATTTATTTATTTGTCATGAGTCTGCACAGAATACAGAGTTCCCCTCTACATTCAACAGACACTATGCATGAAATTTATAAATGAATGGCTGCATGCATAAATGCATGAATGAATGAATGAATGATTGCATGACTGAATTGTATTCGATTGGAGCCCTACAAGCCAAGCAGACATGTGTGACAGAGTGCTGAGTGTTTGTTGCGCAAGTAAAATGGGGATAGGCATAGAACTCTACCAAGCGGTCATCGGTCGATGGAATAACCGCATAAAGTACCAGGTATGTGGACTAAAATGTGATGTCAATTACTCTGAAATGGTGTTGGCAGCGATAGTGATCGCGTGATCGCGGTGCTGTTGGTAATCGGAGGAGTGGAAATCAACCCTGGGCCACTAAGTTGGGAGGATATTGAAGAAATTAAAGAGGTGGTAAAAGCAGTGACAACTGGTGCAGAAAATCAGTTGTGTACTGTAACCCATCACCCCCCCCCCCTCCCGGCTGCACTTCTCTGCAGGTTTCTAGCATGCTGTCCAACAGCTTGTTCTGGAGCTAGAAATTAAATCTACTAGGCCCAAGAAAACACCAGGATTGTTGGAATTATCACTTTCGTCGTGTCATCTTAAAGCTAATTCAAACGCATGGTAAAACTGAACGCAGTCTATAATTCTTGATACCACATACCTGTTCTTTTCCACTTGCTGATGTGCTTTTCTTTTTCTTCGTGTCTTATGCAATCCACTGATATGCTGGATACCACATCATGTTCGTCGCGACCTACATGTTGCTGAACGGTAAATCTTTTATCTGCTTCCCCTTTCATTTCGTATTTTTTTCAAAAAGGTGTCTGTCGACCTCCTGCAGAATAAATATCCTCGCCGAATTGTGAAATAATTTGCCTTTAACCGACAGCTTTTGATGGCTTTACCTCTGGTATTCTAACATTTGAAGTGAATCACACACAAATAAGTAACACTCGCACTGTGTAAAATGAAAGTAACAAGCACGTACAGTATATGTATGTTAGTACTCAGGCACTTCCACACCATTACTGAAATGTGAATTTGTATCTACTACATTGATAATACCTCCCTCTCTCATTGCAAGGCCATCCAGATTAGACGCAATATCTCATCACAATCCAGGGATGTGGATTTCAGATAGTACGGATAAGAGTTGTAGATAGTAATGGGCAGTCTGAGACGGGGTTTCGAGATTTCTCGAGACTAGCGCAGGCACTGTTTCTCGCGAGAAATGTCGAGAGATCTCGAGAGCGTTGTCCCCGCATTGTGTGGCGAGTATCGTGTCCTAGGCCTACAGGTAGCCGGAGATGAATGTTGTCTGTGCCGAGTATGAGAATAGCCAACCACGGGACTTCTCCATCTCGTAAATACGTGTCAACAAGCGACTAGGACGTTCACTTCTTTCCATTTCTTTTGAGGTCTGTTTTTATGCAGTATAACATAAACATAAAGGATACGCATTCTGGCATTACACGCAGCGGTAAGTACACGAATGAGTACGCTAAGTACAGAAACTGACGGCCAGTACTGGTACATGCAAGCACAGAAATGGTGTCCCGACGTAAACAATCAACACTGCCCCACTCCAGTACTGAAAAGGAGGAGAATGAGTGAAGGGGTAGTGTTGAAGGCCACTTCAGTACCGAAAAGGAGGGGAAGGGAGTGAACGGGTAGTACTGAAGGTACAGAGGCACGGTGTGTGTATTACTATACATTCACCACTGTGCCCATTTCAATCTCAACAGCCTTGTAGCGGGCTGTCTACCTGTAGCAATGCGTTAAGCGAGGAGGTGGGGTGATACCATGCTTTGTTTATATCCGGACACTATTTCCGTGCTCGCATGTACACCCACCTGGATACTAGAGGCGTGCATCATTCGAACTCGAGACGGGACAAGATGTGCCTTGCTGCATATGCAACCACCATTACGCAAGAGTTGAACGTGTAATGTACAGTAAAATGGCTGAGTTCACTCCAATTCTTTCGACAGGTATGGTGTACATCGTTATCAGACCCCACATCAACACCACACGACCACTGTTTGTGTCTACCAATATTTTGGTGACGAAGGAAATAATTCCTTACAATGTTAGAGAGTTTCACATCATAATTATGTACTTCGTTATATGACGGTGCAAAGACGATGTCCGAAACGCAACGTAAGTCGTGGATGTAGGTTATTCTGAAGAAATGCCACATAGCGCAGCCCGTTGTATTGTTAATTCAAAAGAAGTAAAATACGTCAACAGAAACAGTACTGGGATCACTGAAGGAGAATCGTCACAGAGAACATCCCCGGCTCCACCTGCATCACAAGAAGCTGTTTTGTCGACACAATTACGAGGTATCCAGGTAGGTGTACTGTGCATCCTATCTACAGTTGTTCACAAATTATGCAGGGTTATTCATCTAAGATGTCCACCTCAAATAAGCCGTGAAGTGAACAGTTTAAGATACTGACATTCTGTTTTCACTTTCGTTAATGGTATTAAGTGAATATGCAGTACTTTTCCAGGCTTTTGATAAAAAATTTCGGCACAGACGTTTCCATATGAGAACGTTATTTCACTCAATAACTGCCTATATACTATCAAGTTTACACTTGTAGTTACTACAACATCGCACAGATCAGAGCACAGGAGAATCGGTCTCGAGAGTCTCGCGATCTGTGACGTCAGTTTCGAGAGTCTCGAGAGAGAGTGTTTCCCATCACTAGTTGTAGAAGGTAACTTTATTTCACAGTTTTCTCGCTAAGTATTAAACCGTTTGATGATTTGAATATCCTCGTTTATTGAAAGCTGGGATCATTATTAAGAAAATATTTTTATTTCCCTACGTAAATGCATAAAACTGACAACAAAATAACGCAGAACAAAGAAAAATAACTTTAGAATAATGTAACAAACTACAGAAAATGTCCAAATAATGAGGCAAAAGTAGGAAAAAACTAAAACATGGCTAAAATGATCAAAACCTGACTTAATAAATACGAATTTATTAAATCAGGGAACCATCATCAGGATTTGTTTATACGTTAGCAATGTGTATGATGCACCTGTAAAAAGATGGCATGCCATCAAAATCCTAGCCCTGCTCATAGAGGTTGGTCGACTTTTATCTCCTCTTTTAATTTGGGGCATGCTGGAAGACTACTACTACTACTACTACTACTACTAAACGTTTTTATTCCTCCGCTGAAGGGGGAGGCGGGCCTCTCAGACGGGTACGCCGTCTCTCAGGCCGGGAGATTTGTTACGGTGCACGAAATGTGCGGAGAAGGTGAGAGGGTGGGTGGCCGTGGCCTATACAACGAACTGTCCCGGCATTCGCTTTAGTGCAGGAGAATGGAAAACCAAGGAAACCATTCTCAGGACAGCCGACGGGTGGGACCAAGCGTGAAGTCCAGCCCTGTGCCCCTGTCCCGTCTCCCGAATACAGAGGCGTAGAGCCACGGTAGAGCCGTGGCCAACTTTCCTCTGCTCGGTTGGCCGGTCAGAGTACAGAGCTGTTGGACCACGGACAAGCCGTGGCCTCTTAAGGGACGAAACCCAAGGGCCGAAACCCACTCTGCATCTACCGACCTGCTCGAAGAATCCGTTTTCTGGTCAGATAATTCACGAATTACGAGAGAAAATACAGTAATTTTTGTGTCCTTCTGGCAACATGTGTTCATCAACAGGAGCCCCGAATCCGGGGGGGGGGGGTGCTACGGTGCTCGAGCACCCTTCAAAATGATTATGGTGGTACTCAGAACCCTCCGCCCACAAACCGGGCGAAGAAAGGCGAAAAAGAGATAATGATAGAAGGAAAAAAAGAAAGAAAGAAAAGAAGTGGCAATCTTAATGTTTTCGTCGTAGTTCTAAATTCTTGCAATAAATGAATTTTCAAAGGAAATGTTCGATATATTTCAAAGTTCGTTTAAAATATTTAAGAGAAAGTCAGGTACGGTAAACAATATTAATATTAATATTAATAGGGAGCCTGCCATCTGGGTGACCGCCCTAAATGCACTTCATTGATTGATTGATTGATTGATTGATTGATTGATTGATTGATTGATTGATTGATTGATTGATTGATTGATACCAAGGTATTTTTGTCCCGTGCGTTACCAATGGCAGGGTCTGAGGAGCCCACTAAATAAGATTTGTTTAATGTATTCTGAATCAGAAGTGAGGTACCGAATATGGATATTTTATTTCATTAATTAGATGTGATTCATCCAAACTCTATCATTTTTTTTTTGCTAGTTGTTTTACGTCGCACCGACACAGATAGGTCTTACGGCGACGATGGGACAGGAAAGGGCTAGGAGTGGGAAGAAAGCGGCCGTGGCCTTAATTAAGGTACAGCCCCAGCATTTGTCTGGTGTGAAAATGGGAAACCACGGAAAACCATTTTCAGGGCTGCCGACAGTGGGGTTCGAACCTACTATCACCCGAATACTGGATACTGGCCGCACTTAAGCGACTGCAGCTATCGAGCTCGGTCAAACTCTATCAAGGTACCGTAGTTAAGTTGCTAAAGATCGCTGTAACTATCCCCGTTTTTACATGTATATCAGAACGTCCTTTTTCCGCCCTGAAAAGTTTAAGCCTTACCTGCGCAATACCATGACGCACGGAAAATTGAACGACAACGCAATCATCCACACCCATAATCAAGAAATAAAAAGTAAACTGAATCTCGAAACTGTGGCGAATATTTTCATCAAACGATCGACTGTTCGTAGGAATGCTCTCTTTATGACAGAGAATTACAAATTCCGCAAAGATTTTAAATTTTGTACTAAAGGCTTAAGATTTTCAGTTTCTCTTTAATTATTATACTAATAATAAGCGCCAAATTTGACGCAATTTGCTTTTTTTAAACTCGGTTTGGTAGTGTATCATTCTAAGAGAAAACTAAACTATTTGTGTGATTTACGTTACTTCAAGATTTTAGAGACACAATTTGTATTCATTCTTTTAATTCACCTACAGTTAAATAAAATCTCTTACTTTTTCATTATTAAAACACACCTTTACCTTAAGCGTCATTTATTATTTTTAAAAAAGCGCCTAATAAAACAATAGTTCATCTTTTCCAACAAATAATATTGCTCATTCAAAAAAACCTATAACTGAATTCTCTTGAGGATTAAGTTTCGGCGTTTTCCGGGGTCTCCTCCCCCCCCCACTATTTTTGGACTGTGAGTAAGATTACCCCCACTAATTTTTAAAACCCGGCGCCCCTGTCCATCATGTTCGACAATCTACAACATAGTTATGAACAACGTATAAGGCGCGCACATTTTGAACAGATGTCGCACCGACGTGGTTAGATACTTGTTACCGTCGTCATGTTGAACGTTATTGATGTTCAGAGCATGCTTGTAAATTTAGTACAGTTTGTTTTGCCGCATACTCTATAAACAGTAAACTATGTTCTGTTTACGAGTAGGGGGAACCAATATTATTTAACTCATCCATGCTTGATCGCCTTTGTTTACTGAAGAATATTTTTATAATCACCTTATGCGATATTTACAGACGACAGCTGTATTTTCCTATTGCGTTATGGATCCTTTCTGCATGACCCAGATTACCCGTCAGACACTACGTAACACTAACAAGTGTACCACGATATTCCGTGGTGTACATTAATGTAACGCAATAAAATGGTACCGGTAATGATGATGAATTTAGTTTTACGAGACTTCAACAGTGCGCAGCATTAAAACTGAGTTATGTACATGTCTACAAACAAACGTACTTTTTCATTACAATTACAAATAACAGATGGCTCTAGTACAACAATAATGTTTTATATCTACACGATGAAACATAGTTTATGGAGATAAACTTGAATGTAAGAAGATTTTATAACAATTCAAAGAGTAATTTTGTATGTCAGAGTTTGAAATCGATTACGGGTAACTTTATTCTTCTTCTGTAACAATCTGGCCAGTGTGTCTATAACCCCACCAAAAATGAACCAAATCACAGATGACATGTGCGAAGTATCTCCTGTCTTCTGAAAATTTAGCCACCCATTCAGTCACTCTTTTGTCTAGTCCAACAGCCCACATTTTTCTCAATAATCTTCCATATCTACCTTGCCAAAGGCCGTGGACAGGTCAGTAGCGAGCGATACAGTCCACTTGACCTCCTGAATCTAAAATATCTACTATATATTGCTGAAATCCTATAAGTTGAGCCTCATAAGAATGAACTTTCCTAAATCCAAACTGCCAAAAAGAGAGAGATGCCAATACAATAATAAATTGTTGCACAAATTAATGTTGCAAAATGTTTAATATAGTTTGGGACCGGTTTCGACATATATCCATGTCATCATCAGCCGATACAAAAATGGCAAGAAGTCAACACACCAAAAAAAAACATTAAAGGGGAATTGTACCACTTATGACACTTTCTTGAAGAATTAATAATTGAAGTCATGTAGCACTTTTCAGTGAAGATATTTTTTGTAGATATCTTAGGTTCTTGGGCACTCTTGCTGTAGATCTTGAGGTTAAAAAAGATGCAGCATTATTCACACTTGTTGTTATGCAAGGAATAAACTTGTTGCTATCAGTACTGATATGCGTTTTTATGAAATATAAAGAAAAAATAAATTAAAATAAGAAATAAAAACCGTGAAAAATGGTAAGATAAGTAATACTATGAAGCTCACCTTTATTTAGCCTTGCCATGAAGTACAAGAGGAAGTAAAAACAGAAACTGAATATAGGTAGGTGATACGAGGGCGGGTTAGGGAGTAAGGGGAGTAGTTTAAGGTGGATCAGGGGGGTGTTGTGGTAAGGGCAAGTAGCGCGAGAAGGTGTTCTGTATAACATGGAAGATCGATCGCTTACTTGTCAACTTGAAGCTTTTGAAAACTAAGATAAGGAAGTCAAAAAGGATGTTCGGTTTTTCAGATAAATCATTAAGGTTTTGGTTAGGATTAAAATATTGATCAAGGTGTATTAAACAATTTTCAGTGATATCAAGAAGAGGAGCTTTGTTTAGGGTACTGATAATTTCAATGTCTTGGTCAAACGTAGTGAAATTATGTTTTACATCTTGCATGTGTTGCCCATTGCTGAGAATTTATTGTATTTTATCACGTTAACATGTTCTGAATATCTAATTTTGAAGCTGCGTCCTGTTTGTACAATGAAAGAAGAATCACAGGTATTGCAATTCAAACGGTATACGCCAGATCTTGAAAATATATTAGTTCTCTTTAAAGAATTGGAGTTATAAATCACTTCCTTGTTTCTATTGTTAGTTCGAAAGGAAATTTTGGAATTATGTTTTTTGAAGATATTGGCAACACAGTAGACGTTTTCATTGAAAGTGAAGGTAGAGTAAGCTGCTGGTTTAGGATTGTCATTTGACAGCGTTGTATTTGTTCGGTGTTTAAATTTATTGATTATTCGTTCAATAAAAAAATCTGCTGTAACCATTAAATTTAGCGACGGAATGTATTATATTAAGTTCTTTATTTAAATTATCTAAGATAAAGGTATTTTGAAAGCGCGGTTAACCATACTGTTATAAGTGGCAGACTTATGTGATTGTGGGTGTGAGGAATCGTGTCTTATGGTAGTAGCTGTTTGTGTGGGTTTCCTGTAAATCATATAAGATCAAGAATAAGGTAATCTGCTAATTGTTATATCTAGAAAAATGATTGATCTGTTGGATGCAGTTTCAAGGGTAAATTTAATATGAGGATCAATCTTGTTGAGATTATTAAGAGTAGAGGATGCATTAATAATCCTATCATCTAGAATTACCAATGTGTCATCTACATATCTTGTCCAAAAAAGTATATTCTTGAAATTATCGTTGTTATCAATAAAAGTGTGTTCCAGAAAATCTAAGTATATCTCTGCCAAGATCCCCGATGCCGGTGATCCCATTGCTAAGCCATCTTGTTGGTATATTATATTGTCAAATGTGAAAAAATTGTTATTGACTACCAATTTTAAGACAGTCATGAAATCAAGAATCTCAAATTTACTCAATACGGATCAGTGACGAAGTTTTTAACTTGAAATAAATCCAAACTGCCTTCTATCAATCCACAGTGATTTCGCAAATGTGTGTATAATGACTAGAAACAAATCTTTCCCAGAACTTACAAGTATGAAACATACGTCAAGCTGACTGGCCTGTAATTATCTGCTTTATGTTTATCATGTTTGGTTTTGTATTGTAGCAACTCCCCATTTATTTGGTTTAGCTCCTTCATGCAGTAATCAAATATGTACTTCAAATGTGGTACTATATCCCAACCCATAACCATAATCTGTTAGTACATTCTCAGATATCTTATCAGTTCAAGCTTCTTTTCTAGGTTTCAACTTTTGTATCTTTTTGTAAATATCTCTGTTGTTGTAGATAAATTACAGTACTTCACCAGTATAATTTCAGCCTGGTACAGCCCAGTATTTGCCATGGAAAACCATCTTCAGAGCAGCCGACTCCAAGGTTCGAACCCAGTACCATCCGAATGCAAGCTGATATCTGTGTCACCCAAACCACATAGCCACTTACTCGGTTAACTAGTATTAGTCATTCCTCTACTGGGACATTATGCTTATATCCAATTAAACATAATGCTGACTAAATAATTTTGGCTTCTGTAAAACCTCAAATACACACTCCCCTTGGTCATTTGTAAATGCTGGGATGTCTTTCCTGGGACCCGTTTCTGCCTTAAAGTACTTACACATCCCCTTCCATTTTTCACATAGTGCATCATCATCATAATTTCCCCTTTTCCAGCTACACGGAGTAGGGGCAAATATGGTTCCTCTCCACTTCATCCTGTCTCTCCATCATTCCTCATCCAACACAGTGTTCAAGTCCAGGTTCCATTGTCCTATACTGTTCTTCACAGGGTCCACCCATTGTAATCATGGTCTTCCTAGTTCTCTCTTCTGTCATCTGTCTTTCCAGTACGTCTTAGTAGTCTTTCATCCGCTTGACATGTCCAAACCACCTCAATCTGTTCTTTTCCAGGTTGTCATTTAGTTTTTGCACATTTAGCTCTTTTTGTATGCATTTCTCACTCTATCCCTCCTTGTCTATTGTACTATACTCCTTAGGAATTTCATTTTAGCTGCCTGTACTCTACTCTCATCTCTCCAAGTCATTGCTGAGGTTTCTGCTGCATATGTCATTATAGGTACAGTAGGTAATATATTTTGTACATTACTTCTTTACCTTCATTGGCAGCCTACATCTACATTCCATATTAATCTTCATACCTGTCATTAATTAGAGAAGTTTGTTTCCTCCATGTTTGAAATGACCTGTTTCTTATCAACAACAATTTTGTCATAACAGGACAGCCTTTACATAGCTTGGCTTCCTATATTCAGGGTTTCACAACATTATCTAGGTCTTTTTGTAGTCAAACACAATCCTATACTTCATTTACTACTCCTTACCAGTTCTTTACTCATATCATGTGTAAATGTGGTCTTATACATAATTATATACACACTTGAGCCTCACTGGAATAACCTTTCTTAAACCCGAACTGTCTTCTATGAACCCGGTTTGTAATTGCACAAACATGTCTAATATAATCAGAAATTATGCTTTTCCAGAACTTGGAAACAACACATGTCAAGCTGACTGGCCTGTACTTATCTGCTTTATGTTAATCACCCTTTCCCTTGTACACTGGGGTTGCTATTGCAACTCTCTAATCATTTGGTATCACTCCCTCATGCACACAGTAATCAAATACTGTAAGTATTTCAGATATACAGCCTTTAATATATCCCCAGAAATCATATCAATGCCAGCTGCTTTTCTGGCTTTCAACTTTTAAATCTTTTTGTAAATGTCTTTATTATCATCATCCAGTATTAATAGCATTCTCTATATGAACATTCTCCTTATATCCAAACTACCTTTAACTGAATACTTTTGCCTGCTTCCTGCTCCATAAAATTCATATGAAAGCCAATTATGTTTGCGATCATGTACTTCTTAGCTGACTTTCTTGCTAAATTTGCCTAGAAAATGTCATGCTTCTCATCCTTAATTTTTTGTAGCTTACACATTCTTCTTTCACCAATATGAATACTACCCCTCCTATCATTCCTAGCCTGTCTCTACAATAAATACTCCAGTCCATTAGAACATTTTTGCACCCATAATATCACATCTCAGCTATGATTCAATTTCTATTACAGTATTTGGTAAATACATATCTATTAAACTGCTTAGTTCTCTTCCTTTCTTTACATTACTGCTACATTTTAATACTATTTTATGTCATCCTTACTTGACTTCATGCTTTCTATAATGTCATCGCTCGCTATTCCACCCCATTTTCCTCAATGTACCTCCCTACAAATCTTCTAAATAAACCCTCTAACTTATATGTACCACTGCGGTTCAAGCTAAGGCCATCTGAACATCGATCCCTATCTCCGACCCACCCAATAGGATCCACAAATCTCACTCCGATTTCCCACACACCCATTCCATAGTCTCATTTAAATTTCCAATCACCCTCCAATCAGTATCCCTCTGATAATCTCTGCTTCCTTAAACTTCTTCCATGCTGCCGTAACCAGATCTCACACATCCCCAACTATATTAGACCAATATGGAAAATGACCACCTTCTCATTACCCTCTTTCTTCCCTTCTATATTCCTCAACATCTGCCTTAACCTAATTTCTGGTTAACACTCTACCCTTGTTTCCTTTCCTCCACATACTTTCTTCACATGCCTAACAATTGAATCACCCATGACAAGAGCCTCAGCCCCACCCTCCTCTCCTAGTCCCCTTTAGCTTCTCTGATGCCTGCAGAACCTACTTCCTTCTCCCTTCTCTCACTCTTAATACCCTGCTCCACCCACATCTTCCTGCCTAGTCCATGTTTACCCTTTCCTGTTGTCCCGTTCCTCCTGGGTAACAATTCCCTGTGCTGTTCTACTCATACTAATTGCTCACCGATACTTCTACTGGGTCCACACCCTGAGGAAAACCCTGTCCTTGTCCTTAAAACATTAGCCCACCTATCTTCCACAATGTCTCCCCCTCCTCCTCTCTCAATTGCCTACCTACTGTATCCTGTACATTGATTGAGGGAGACCTATCTTTATTCCTATCCTCAGTTGCAAGACTAATTATCTCCCTCAAACTTTATATTGAGGCCAATGACCTAGATGTTAGGACCCTTTAAACAAGAAGCATCATCATCAATTTGCCATCTCTTCCCTCCTCTTCCTTAGCTTCCACTCACACGCACAGTCCTTACACATTACTCCCTCAGCAATTCTTTTATCTCTTCTAAGAAATGTGAAATAATAGGGAAATAACAACAAAAATAAAATAATGCATTCTATGAATTGAAGAATATATGTCAGAGGAAGTAAATAATATATACTACACAAAGATTTCATAACAATAATGCAAGCAAAACACCACATAATTACTCTACAATTATTCTATGTACTTAGATACATCTTACTTATAAAATGCTAGGAATAAGAGGCTAAGAAAACGGCTGAAACCTTTCCCTCAAACTACCCGCAGGCATGATCACATGTTTAGGTAAATTCTGCCATTACCTTGTAGCGCTGGATCTTCTTCAAGCAGGCCATGCCCCTGCCTCTCTAGCCCTCTCTGGCCTTTGTCAAGTTGCACTCTCAAGAACCGGAGCAATTCAGACAAGACGGCCCTAAAGTTCCCTTCTTATATAGTTTCATAGGGGAAAGTTCCAGACTAAATTAAAATACAATATGCTGATAGGCTGAATTTCCATTCACACCCGTAAGTTAGACTGGCTCGAGAACTTAGTTGCAAGCATGTGATAGGTAGATTACAATACAGGAGGAACCAGATGAAGTGTTGACAACTTTGGTATATTAAAAAAAAATTCTTGGTGACCCTCCGGTGTCTCCCCTTCGAGTTTTGAGTTGGGTGACTAAAGTTTTCAACCTCTAAATTTTGAAGATTTTGTCTTGGCTTTTAAAATTTTCCTCCTTTAGCCACCCTTTTAAGTATGGAATTAGCCTCTGTGTCATTAGGCCCTAAGCCCACTTAGGTTCTTGTCTTTCCAGAAATTTCTATAAGGAGTGCTGGTGTTTTGCCTCCTTGCCTTTTGTCAATGGCCTGTTAAGTGGGTAATTATGCCCCTGTTTATTCTGTATAATTCTCAGAGTAACTGCATCTTCATTTTGGTTACCTCTGGGAATAGTAAGTAAACATATTGTGGAACCTTGCAATAGATCAGCCCACTATGGAGCAGCCGCGTATGAACACTTTGAAGTGGAGTCACCCTATGGGTTGCCTAGTGTAATTAAGAGTGACAAAAGAAACTGATTGCCTGTTCGAGGCTAGACTCTTATGTTGTGGAGCCGAGACTCCTATAAAGTGTACCTGTTGGAGCAACTATGCTCTTTCATAATATTGTACCTGTCAAGAGCAATTATGCTCTTTCATATGTAATTTAAGACTGGGAGTTTCTCCAAGTTATTTTGAACCTGATTTAAGACTTCTAAGTTCAACGCATTGTTAGAGCTGATGAGCTCGTTCATATTTTCAATTGTTCTTTGTTATACTATTAAAGTTCGGTCTCTCAATTTTAAGAAAGGGCAGAAATAAAGTTTCTAAATTTGTTATACTAAAAGCTGCTCTAAGTAATCCCCTGTCCAGCCATTCAACCAGGTGCTTCCTATTCCTCTATGAGCCATGGAATTATTATTATTATTATTATTATTATTATTATTATTAATTGCAAACAGAAAAAGCAAGCAAGATACTATCTAATAAGAATAGTTACACTGCAATTCTAAATTACTTAACTGATAGGAAGCAATATGTTAATATCAATGAAACTAAAGGGGCCATCTACAATGTTAAACATGGTGTCCCACAAGGGTCAGTGCTGGGACCATTACTGTTTCTAATATTTATTAATGATATAGGTTATCTACAGTTTACTGGTAAGATATTCCTGTTTGCATATGACATATTTATATTTTATGACAGCAGTTGCAAACAAAAGATTATGGAGTATATGCAAAAAGATCAGGAGATACTAACATCTTGGTTGAACAAAAATAATCTAGTAATAAGCACCTCGAAAACAAAATACATGATATTCCATAAACCAACACAAATTATCAATACTTGTAATGTAGTAAAAATTGGCAACGAGCCCATCAAAAGAGTAATGCAATTTTCATATTTAGGCCTGTCTTTAGACAATAACTTAAGTTGGAATGAGCATATCTCAAATGTAAAATAAAGATTATTAGTGTAATTGGAGTACTAAAAAGATTGAAGGACTATGGAATAAACATCGACACTTATGAAACATATATACCTCCTTCATACATTCACACCTTATGTACATGAATATAATATGGGGAAATTGTACACAGGAAGCTGTAAAGGAACTAGAAATACTCCAAAAGAGAGCCTTAAAAATTATGTATGGATATGTTTTAGTAAAACCATCTGTGGAAGTTTTTCAGGAAACAAACATATTACCAGTACAATGCCAGATTAAATACTCTCAAGCTTTATTTATGTTCAGGTATAAAAATAATATGATTTCTGTTAATACAGAACTACGATACAGCAAAGATATTCACACCCATAACACAAGATCAGCAAACCAGTTTTACGAAGATTTCACAAACACTACCAAATATGGTGTTAAAACCATTTCTTATTCAGCAAGCACAGTCTTTAACAATCTACCTCCAAAATTGAAACAAATCAATAAGTTGTACAGATTTAAAAAAGAAGTACGCAGGTAGTTCCTTGAACAATATGTCGGAGAATAAATCGATAACCACTGTGTATTTTTCCACCTATGTTTAGTTTTGAATATCTCCTTTCTTCCATGTAAAACAATGATTTGATGTAAATCAATATTTGTAAAACATTCCTTGTTATATGAATACCTTATCTCTTAACTGAAACTGAAAGCTGCCAAGCTGTGATTATAAAGGGCAGTCCCTCCTTGAGCCACTAGCTCACTGGGACATTCTATAATAAAGAAAGAAAGAAAGAAAGAAGACTGCAATTAAGCCAATCCTAATTACAACAATAGGATTCTCGTAAGAGTTAAATTTCTAGAGATATTTACCCCCTACTAAACAAATATTTCACAATAATAAAATAAGCACATTAATTTCTAATAAAATAACTACAGTACAATAATTCTAGACTGTGGTCAGATGTATCCTAGTCTGTGTCCTGCTAAGCATACATATTAAAAGAAAAACAATACTATATTTCTAAAGATATATTAAATAAAAAAGACATTCAATGAATAGCAATTTATAACCATGATTAATTTCTTTACAGTTCATCTTCCTCATTAATAGGCTTACCCTGAAAAATAAAATTGTTTTGATTTTTAAAGAGGTTTTTAGAACTTTCTATGACAATGTTGCATGACTGGGACTCTGTGTTGGACTACTGGACATATTGGACTGGCGAAGTGTCGAATTACAGAGACTACGGTACTTTCTTCATTTGATTGAACTGTGCAAGATCGTAGGCATCTCTACCTCTCTTGATCTTCGTCTGGGATTTGTGAAAGTGGGAAAGGTTTGAGTGAAAATTACATCTTTGTTTTTCACAGGTCTTGGGTTCTACAGAGGTGTTGCATTGAGTCTTAAAAAAGTTTCACAATGTTCAACATGAGAAGATCAAGTTCTTGAGGAGATTTGCTGAAGAAATCATCTTTGGTTATATCTTTCCGTATTTTCATTGTGGCACTGCAGCTCGAAGATGCTTTACCAATTCTTTCCATCATCGTAGATACATTGGAGAATATTCAGAGTTGCCTTATGGTGATTGTGGTAAGTTGACATGTTCGCGATATTCTTCGTGGTGAACCTTACTTACGTGTATACACGGTGCAATGTAGTATTTTGCGCAGAACTAGCAGTTTCTTTATTTGTATCACTGGATGAGAGTTATCAGAAGTGCTTGCATCTGAATTGGGGATACCTTGGTCTCCCATGGGCCAAGACGATGCAGTCTAAGGTACCTAGACTGAAGTCATATTATCAAAATCATCACCACTGTTGACTCCATAAAACCGAGCTGGTTCTCAAGTATTCTTGATCATGCTTATTATGTGTACGAAGCAATTTACAGTCAATCTGGTGAGAATTAATGCTTTGGGTATACAGTATTGTTTTGAGACAAAGATTTGGGAGTATCCATTGCATGATTCTAACTTTGTTTACAAGTCATTTGCTCATATGAATAATAAGACCACATAGTCCTTGAAAGTGCTTTCTGCAATGTAGTCATTAGAGAGTTTCCATTATTGTGTGTTTTGGAACCAGCAGATGGACTGAAATTATTAACAATGTTACTAACATACGCAGACTACTGCTGATCTCTGCTTGATAAATAAAATGAGTTTAAAAGTGGAAAACAAAAGAAAAGCATACAATAATATCCAGGAAGCACTCTAGATGTCAGTGTCACTCTATCCCCTTCCATGGCATGTTTTAGTTCTTCCCATGCTATTTCAAATATCATAAAAATGACAGGATGATGTGCAGGTTACAATATGATGCCAAGGAAATGCACTATCACAACAACTGAAAAGCATGAATTCTCAATTTTTGAAGTAAGTATAAATAACTAAGCACTCTGTAGTAACCATTATAAAGGTAAGGACTTCCGTGAATGTAGAGATGGGCGGTATTTAATGTAACAGTTAAGATAACAGTGTTTCAGCCTGAACATGTTACTCCACTAAGGCTGTTATATAAACCATGTTGCAGGGCCCATCTGTTCAGTTACTAGCTTGCTGTAGCTGTCTCTCGGCAAACGCCACCCTTCCAGAACTGTAATGTAGAGCTAAATTGTCTACATACAGCGATGGAATGATTGCGGGCCCAGCAGCAGTAACTATGCCGTTGATGGTGATTGCGAACAGCGTGATACTCGGTACCAATTCCTGAATATAATATTGAGAAACTGCATTCCCTACTCGTACTCAAAAGAGATAGAAGTGACATGAAGTTCTCAATAAACGTTGGCAAATTTCCCCGAAATCCCCACTGGCGTGTAGCCAGGTAGTATCGTAAGCTTTCTCCAGGTCAAAAAACATGGCGACCAGATGTTCCTTCCAGAGAAAGGCCTCCTGAATTGCGCTCTCCAGTCTGACCAGATAATCAGTGGCAGACTGATGAGAGCGAAAACCACACTGGTAGTTAGACAAGAGACCTTCCTTTTCCATGGCCCACACACGACACCTATCTCCTCAATTGTAATAACATAGGCAAAATGGACCTTGAACCAGCGCTCAGAACCAGGTAAAAATCCCTGGCCTGGTCAGGAAGCGAACCCAAGGCCTACAGGCAACAGGTACACTATAACACCATGGAGCTGGCTATTCGTGAATTCATAACATAATCCAAATTCCTCAACTTGTACATAATAAACTAAGTGTTGATTAGACGGAACATCTCCCCCCAATTTCTTTAAGGTATTTCACCAACTTCTCGCTTTCGACTTATATGCTATCAACCGTCCGATGTATGAGGCTCATTTCGATAGCCTTACTCTCCTATGCTGGCATCTGCTGATTACCACCACAGAGTCTAACAAGGGGAGACAGTAGAGTAAAATATGAAAACAATTTACACCAAGCTTTTGTGAATTTAATCTATCAGGTTCAAAATCAATATCTAATAGGGTTTAAAATCTTGATATTTTAACGTTAAAATTTTCTTATGCTGATGCTTGTGGTTTTAAGGGGCCTAACATCTAGGTCATCAGCCCCTAATGGTATGAAATGAGACAAAATGTTATTACAATTTTAAAATCCAGAATCCTCCACTGAAACGTGAGAGCGAAGAACTAATGGATGGATACGAAGTGAAAACAATCGGTGGATCCGACCTGCAATGCCCCACATTCCCAGAAACTAGCGTTAAATAATAGTATTACTGATCAAGGGATTGCGTCTAAAGCACAATACTGAAACGATAATGCCTGTAGACGAAACGGGTCCAAAATCCAGGTCATCGGCCCCTCAAAATGGTACTTACCACTAGGAAAATAGAACCATGCTATTTGTCATGTTGCGGTACTAATCAAAAGCAGTGTAGACTCATGGTATTCCACACCTTATGATACTACTCACAGGTAATGAAATTCGCACCTGTAACAAAGACCTAAGGTGTTTTGCACACTGCAGTGCTATTTACAGGCAACGCAAACCTATGGCGTTCCTCACATAAGTGGACTAACCACAGGGACCCACACTATCCTGTGGTGTTCCTCACATAGTGAGTACTAAGCATAGGCAAGGCAGAACCATGGTGTCGCTAATCCCCTATATGCGCAACACCATGGGGCGAAACGCAGGCAACCAAGAATGAGTTCGCTGGAAAATTTATAATGTCCAATAATGGACCATTATATTGGTATTATAAATTTACTCATTCAGGACAAATATTTCATGTTCCATATGGGAATCAACATCATCATCTGATGGCCAGGCAGGCATCAATTTTTGGAAATGAGAAAGTCTCTCATAGTGCATTGGCACTGCTGGTGGCTTCAAGTAGTCTATGCAGTGGCCTCCATGGTATGCACTAGCCATGCATCTTGGAGGGTGCGCTAAGTACCAACTGATGTCCAATTAACAGACCATTATATTGGTATTAGGCAAAGTCTTATCTGACCCTCAAAGTGGCCGATAAATTGCGGGCCGGGTAACTACCATTTATGTTGCCGATAGGACTGTGCGGGAGTGGTCAAATGGAAATATCCTTTTATGCGGAGGGCAAGTTTCGCGCTCCTTTATTTGTAGGTGGCAGAACCGGCCCTGACCACCATGTGAAATGCAAAATTTAGCACTGCATAAAGTACATGCCATATTTTCATTTACATTGCTGCAGTGGCGTATGCTGAGTACAAGACGTTGGCTACCACTAGATTTATGTTACCTCTTTTTGACAGTCTGTTTAGTGAACGTCAAACCTTAAGCGTTTTGAGCTGCAGCCAATAGCCAACGGAGAAGCCTGCTGTGTTGCCAAGGCTGCTTCACAAGCTATTGCCCTAGCCTCTGCTACTGCCAATACTGAACACCTTATCAGTGGAGATGGTAGCCTAAGGTATAGCAAATTGAAGTCTGGCTTTGTGGCTAAATGGACAGAATGCTTGCCTTTGGTCCGATGGCCCCGGTTCAATTTTCAGAATCAACTCCCTCACACTGTTAATTCTCCTGGCTTGGGGACTGGGTGTTTATGACGTCTTCGCCATTCTTTTTATCCTCATTAGATCACCACCAAGCCTATACAGATGTCATGCACTATTATTATTATTATTATTAAATAAAAAGGTTGAATTTTACAGCGGTTGTACTCATTGTTCACTGGTTAATTGGCTTCCTTAGTAGATCAGTGGTGGTGTCCGACCCATGATCATTGGTTTGATTCCAACCAACAAAAGAAAACACTAAACCTGAAAGATTGCATTTGATTTTAGCAGATCTACCTATAAAAATAAGACTATTTCTCCTATAACAGCAGCCTTGCAGTGTCTTCCTACAAGGATGTAGAAGTAAACGGGAGTGAAATACCAGCACTCTGTTATCTATATAATTAAGTCAGAAGTATGAGATGTTCGGGTAACAATCAAGTACAGTATAGAAAAAACAATCTAAAAAGTAAAACATAATTTAATGTACTTCCTTTTATGATACAATTCATACAAACTGATTTAATGGACAAACCACAAACAAAACAGAACAAAGAATGAGAATCTGGATTACATACATACAATATATATATACACACAACACATTTAATAGTCTGCAAGCATTCTACTGCTATTGTTATACATATGAAGTGTTTGAATTATATTTGGTTATAATGAATTAATTAATTAATACCCAAGATCAAACGCAAATTCTGAGTTATAACTTTCAGTGCTGCATTCCACACACGTTAAGGTATGCACAATAGTGTTAACAAATACTGAATTATAACACAACTATTCTAACTCAACAAAAATTTGTTGATAAATTCTCTCTTCTGTCCAATTTCAGTAGAAATGTTCTAACTCTTCTGCAGATTCTATACGAATAAACATTAAAATAAAGATCAGGTAATTCACTAAAATTACAGGAAAAGTAACTTGTTTCTGTTGGCAGAAAAATAACCAGTTTTTAAAATGATATCAGCTTACAATAATAAATGACCACATGGATCCTGAAACAAGAACACAATTTCTTGTATTGTTGAATATCAGTATGCATAGTTCAGTATAGGACTGACTCCCTATTACAAGAAATACCAAGTAAATCCTTAATAATGTTTAAGATTATTTAATTCAGATAAAGATAATCCGAGGCTTTTCATATATTTCCAGATAAACAGTAGCACAGCACCTTACTGCCAAACAGCAGTCCTACAACACACATTGCTTTAGTACAAAATAAACAAGTAAACTGAAGATAAGTACTCGATTAACCTTCAATGGTTAATTCCTCTGGCTTCTGGGGGGGAGGGGTTGCGCGCCATCTTCAACGTTACATTTCATGCCAGGTAATCTGGGGCTTCACAGACACACGCAGGTCACCCATGGGCAGCAACTCGAAAGATCTGCACCATGCTTCTCCGCAGACCATACGTCATTATTATTACTGTTGCTCTCTTTTGGCCCTGACAGCATTAAGAATACAAGATCAAGGATGTCTCCATTTTCACACCTTTCATGGCCTTTCCCCTTCTTTAGCCCATACCCTTATTTCTTGGAGAGTCACCCCCCACTGTGCCAGGCTCCTCACTTTCATCTGTCCTATCCGACCTCCCTTGGTTAACTCTTGTTCTTTTCTGACCCCGACGGTATTAGAGCATTTGAGGCCTAGGGAGTCTTTCATTTTCGTGCCCTTCCAGGAATTAACTGGCTGGCACCGTCATTTTTCCAAGTGTCAGATCCATTCCATTTTCTTTCTTTGATTAGTGTTATATAGAGGATGGTTGCCTAATTGTACTTCCTCTTAAAACAATAACCACCACCACCACCACCACTCTTGAAGAGCCATAACCTTCTCTTGTGACTAGTGTTAAAAGGTGCTGATAAACCTGTTGCTTTATCTCATAAGATTAGAAACCCCATTCCAATGTGTCATTAACATTTTTTATTTTTAAAGTATCATAGAAGTATCTCAATATAAGAGTTCAGCAAATAGAGATTCATAAGAAATCCAGTAAAAAGCTGTAAGTATGGATATTTTTTCTGCAAAGAGAAACATTTTTATCATCATCCCTTTAATATATATAATAAAATAAGTTTGGTGTAGAAATTTACGGACAGCAGTATCATTTAAACCTTCCCATGTTATTAGGTGATCTTCACTACAACTACTGTTTGACTCTTTGGCTGAATGGTCAGCATCGTGCTCTTTGGTTCAGAGAGCCCCAGGTTCAATTCCTGGCCAGGGCAGAAATTTTAACCTTATATGGTTAATTCCCTTGGCTCAGGATATGTGTTTGTACTGTCCCCAATATTCTTGCGACTCACACACCACAATCCTTCACTACAATAACACGCAGTTTTATACACACACCAGATGCCGCCCACCCTTGTCAGAGAGTCTGCCTTATCAGGCTAGAAATAGCCACATCAAATTAAATTAAAATGCAACTAATGTAACATCCAAAATACTGGAAGTCCAATCTTCTCAATTCTACAATACTACTGGAATAACTGTCCAAACGGTAACTAAAATAGTTTAAGTGCTAACAATCCTAAAATGCAGTTAAATAGCATATTTTTAGTTTAATAAGGTTGTCAATAATATGTAAGGATGACACTGACACAAGGGCTTAATGGCCGGCTTTCCACTTTGACAACCAAGGTTTGAATGACTGTGTGGGGCCAAATTTACACATAAAATATCATCCAGTGTCAGGAATGCCCTCAAAACCCAAGCCAAAAACCAAAATGATCAAAAGTAGCTCCAGGCACCACAGAAATTCGTAGTATAAGTTTAAGATCCTTTAATGCGGCCACAATTTTTTAACTAGTATTTATGTTTTAATAATTAAATTATTCTATGCCACTGTACAATATTAAAAATGACCTTACAAGTTACCCAAAAACTACAAATGATTTATATTTTTGTAGGATCAACCAGTTTTCTAACCAATCATATGGCATATTTATTAGATAAATATAAAGTGATTTGTCTTTCATTCAAAATGATACCATAATTAATAGCCGTAATGTAAAAATTGCTTAGAGAAATCGGAAGGTTTAAAAGAGACTTCTGGATACTTTAAGTAAAAAGAGTATATACCATAGGTACTGAGAATTTATGAGAGTTACATTTTTAAAAATTAAAAACTGAGTTGACAACAGAGATCCTGAATTACAAGTCAGTAGTCCTCATAAGTATTTACCAACTTTACGCATGAAAATGTACGCATCATCTACCTGACTGCAACAGTTCAAAGTGAGAAGAAGAAAAACAGCATCAACATACAGACCAGATGATGGTATCAACAAAGTATTAGATGATTTTCATAGACATTAAAACAACACATGATATTCTAAATAAAAGAGTTATGCACTGCCTAATAAACCACATCATTCTCCTTCAGAAAAAGAAAAAACAGAGTACATTAAGTGTATAAATGAATACTTATTTTTCTTTCTCGGGCCATTTCCCAGTTATCTGGGGCCAGTACTAACGTGGATTAAAGCCTAGTTTTACAGACGGTGCCCTTGTAGATGTCAATCCCATGCAGAGAGATGTATTCACTACTGCATGTTTCTGTGATGGTTAGTAGTGAATATGCTGTGTGTAAATAAAGATATGTATTAAGACTATCACATACATCCAGCCCCTGAGCTAGAAGAATTAACCAAATGTGGCTAAAATCCTCAATCTGGCCAGAATTGAACCCAGGACCCCTTGAACCGAAGACCAGTACGGTGACCATTCAGCCAAGGAGCCAGACAATATATGAACGAACGCTATTAAAAAAATTAGTCATTTTAACACATTCACTCCCGTATCCAATTGCCTATAGCGTGTGTTCATGCTCCGGACCATATCAGAGTTAGCCCAGATAAGCGCAACCTTGAACTGTAGCCGTTCCTACACAGCTGTGGTTTATTTTTGTCACAAATATATGCGACAATGATTCTACCTTTTTCTACTCAACAGAAACCACATGGCCTTGGAGATTTTCCCTTCCTACATACTTTTAAAAATTCTGTTTCTGAACGAAGGCTCGTGTCGGCCGAGCTAGCTGCATAGTTAGTTTGATTGCACAACCATGTGTATAGTCACGTTCTGAAGTGTAATCATGGTGTTTAGGGACAATATAAGTGTTGACAAAATTGCCGACATCCTATGCAACGAAGACTCAGGTGATGAACTAATTCCTGAACTAAGTGAGAGTGACAGTGATGACGGTGAAGAAGACTTTTCTGGACATGTGACAGAAAGCACAGTACCTGAAGGTTCCCCTTAATTTGCCCCTCTGCTATCCCATTTATGGCTAAACCAGGTCTAAATATTGAAACAGGCAACTGTAAAGAGATGTCATTTGTAAATCTATTTCTCATAGCTGAATTTCTCGAATACCTGTGCGAACAAACAAATCTGTATGCCAGTCAGGTAATCAGGGATGCACCATGTCCCTTCTCTAAGCATTCTCTTACACAAACCTTGACTCCGGTGACTGTTCCAGAAATGAGACAATTCCTGGGTTTGATGCTCACTACCAGCATAATTAGTAAACCATCACTCAGAATGTATTGGACAGAAGATCCAATTTCCTCCACTCAAAAAAACTATGTCACAAAATCGTTTTGAAAGTGTCCCGTCATTTCTCCACTTCAGTAACAGCAGCGGATACAAGTAAAGCACTGACAAATTATATAAAATAAGACCCATTTTACAGAAACTGTGTGACAGGTTTACAGAGCTTTATACTCCCAAACAGAAAATTGCTCTAGATGAGGGAATGCTAGCCTGGAGAAGGCGCCTAAGATTCTGCTTATACAACCCCGGTAAAATAATAAAAGTATGGGATTTTAGTGAGGATGGTTTGTAAGACTAACACGGGGTATATCTGTAAACTCATGATATAATGATGCAAGTGGTGCACAGTTTTTTACAACAGTGTTGGACTCGCGAAACAATTACAGGAACAGAACACTGCCGTATGTGGAACAACATGGTCAAATAGGGGTGTACACCAGGCAATTCTCAAATGGGTCAAAATGACTTTCAGGAAGGACGAGGATGTATTGCTTGTTTCTCTGACGGACAAAAAGGTTATTACTATCGTAACTACTATCCACTTGGCAGAAATAGTTGAAACGAACAAATCTGGGGGGGGGGAACAACTGAAACCAGAGTCTGTGACTGACTACAATCAACACATGCATGGTGTTGATACTGCAGACCAGTACTTGACACTATCCTTTCATGAGGAAAACAGTGAAGTGTCCAAAAAATGTTTTCTTTTATTTACTGTACTGCTCACTTTTTAATGCATTTTGGCTCTTTCAGAATTCATATCCTAAAAAAAAAAAAAAAAAAAAAAAAAAACCTGAATTTCATGCAGACAGTAGTTAGGAACTAGCTCCAGGAAGAAAGTGAACCCGACATACAAATAGTCACCTCTCTCCGACATCTCAGCATGCTCCACTTCATCAGCCCCGTCACGTCTCTCCGACATCTCAGCACGCTCCACTTCATCAGCTCCAAGTGCACATCCTGCAATTTTACTGCCAAAAAGGGCACTGGCCAAGAATCCACCATATAGGTTAGATGGAAAGAGAAAAGAGCATATTCTCTTGAAGTTTCCCTATCAAATAAAGTACAGTTCCCCTCAAGAAGGGGCAAAGTGTGCTTCAAAAATAAAATTATTAGTGTAACACGCTATTTTTGTGGAAAGTGCTGTACTCCCATTCACCCAGGGAAGTATTACATTAGCTGCCACACCCTCCAGTGATACTAGGGGACTTCTTTAAGGTATGTGCAATATTTTGTTTCCAGGTGTTGTTTAGTTTCGAACTTGTGAAAATAATTTGTTGTTGTTTGCTGTCCCACTAACAGCTGGAATAGCTGGACCAGACATTTAAATAGCCTGCTCAGATGGTGTGCGTGAGTATGTTAAAGCTGTAATATGGACAGCAATATAAATTAATAATGGAACTAACCAGTTAATCTCCAAAAACCGTACAAGTAGTTAGCAGGACATAAAACCAATGACATACTTAACCAGTTCATCTGGTCAAGTAATTCAAGCTGGTAAGGGTTCATTCAAAATATTGAGTCTCTAGCATAACAATTGATTTGTTTATTATTGTTGTTGATTCAGTCATTGGGACATTAAAAAATCCAAGTCAGTAGCCTTGTGACTGAAAAAAGAGTGTCTACTCAGAAAAATTAAGAGATAGGGACAAGGAATGGAAAATATTAGGAGGCCTAACATAGCTAATGTCATTAAAGATGGAGAAAAGAACAGGATTTGATCAAACAAGAGTGGACACAACAGATGAAAGAGAAAATCAAGTGGAAGCATTGCCAATGGGTAACATGACCTGTCATACAAGGTGTGAAACACTGGCATGGATCCATTTATTTGAAAAACTTAAACTGAAAAGCAGCAATGAACTACTTAGCTCATGATGAACTGCTTAAACCCATCACTAATATAAATGTCACAGTATCCATGACAGGAGAGAATAACATTACCTAACTGGAAACAAGGCAATAAAGAGTCATCAAGGACATTGCCGATGATATTGCCTACATAAGTCTATTTTAAATACTGAAATAAATACTCCTTTAGTATTAGGTGCTGGAATTCCTCTTTCTTTCATTGTATTATAATCAATTTTGCAATTGGTATTCAGTAATGTAGTGTGGCCAACAGCCTATGACCTTGTATGTTCCATTTTATCCCTTGCTGCAGTTTTAATCAATATACGGCAAGCACAAGGAAGAGTGAAGTAAAAAGGTTGAAAGAAGTTACACTTGAACTCTCACAGGACAACTCTTACCGAATAACAGAAAAAGAGCCGGTATTTTCAGAATTCTGATACAATGGAGACCACTAGACAATACCAAAGTGTCCATCCCAGGCTGAAATTGCAGGGAAAATGGCACATGATAAGATCATTTCAAAGAAACATTCTTTATAAATAATGGACAGCTGACATTGTCTCAGGAGATGATACCCAGATAACACAGAATGACAGTTCACTAAGTTCTGTCTAAACAGAGGATAACAAGCCAAGAAATACAATGAAACACATTTCTAATTATTATTTAGATGGTTATGAGTAATTGACAGTGAATCTCTGAGTACATTTAGAGCTAATAATTGTAATTTTGTACTGTTGACATCAAAACTTCTAACTTCTGTAAATTTTGGAATCACTCCTTTTTCTCCAAACTGCCATCAGCTTAGGGCCTATAGGAGGAAATGCCTAGTGCAGCAGTTTTTATTTAAAACAAGGTAATCAATTATTCTTATTAGTTAATTAAGAACCATCAGATCAATGAGAAGTAGAGAGATATGGGATAAGCTATTGTTGCCACTATACCAAACCAAACAAAAACCCTATGGCACAACAGCCCCAAAGGACCATGTCCTACCAAGCAACCGCTGCTCAGTCCAAAGGCCTGCAGATTATGAGGTGTCGTGTGGTCAGCACGATGAATCCTATCGGCCGTTATTCTTGGCTTTCTAGACCGAGGCCGCCATCTCACCGTCAGATAGCTCATCAACTGTAATCACGTAGGCTGAGTAGACCTCGAACCAGCACTCACATCTAGGTAAAAATCCCTGATCTAGCCAGGAATCAAGCCCAGGGCCTTCGGGTAAGAGGCAGGTACGCTATCACTACACCGCAGGGCCGGCACATTGATGACACTATCTTACGAGCTTTTGAGACAGAACACTGCTTTTTATTGAGAGGATGGATATATGCAAGAATTTAATTAAAACAAGATTTATAATGTAGGACTGATCTGTCACTACTTGAATATTTGCTGACAAGCTGCTAGTGAAGACCAACATCCAGAAGCTAGAATTTGAATTCCCCATGCCACATCTGACTTACTACCTCCTTAGTATATGTCTCATGAATCTGGATATCTAAACATTCAGCTCAGTACAAGACTCATGTCAGGAATTAAATTTGCTCAAATATCAATTAATACAGAAAGTGATAGACACAGTATTATAAATCACATTGCAGCACATTGTCATAGTGGTCTTGAGTGTCCTAAATTCAAATACCAGCAACTTGGGTAGTTTATTGTAAAATCTTTCTGCAACAGCTGCAGGTGCCTCAAGGACAATAATAGGTAAGATCAGTGCATGGTGTCAGGAACAGCATCCAGCCTTTAATTTGTTACCAAGTAACCTTGTATACTCTGCCAACCCCATATAACAGTGGGAAGATAATGTTGAAAGAAATATATATTTCATCGAGAAAATAAATCTATGAATTTCATAACTAACAATCTCACTTCTTGGGCATTAAAACTGGTAAATAAGAAATTTAGCACATTCAACTGACAAAAAAAAAAAATTCAGCATACAATATATCCCAGAAAGAAGAAGAATAATACCAGTCCAGAAATCTCAAATTTCTTTAAGGAGAAAATATTCCCAAGAAAATAGAGAAATGAGCATTTAAATAACTTATCACAACATCAGAAATACTAAGTTATCTGTAACTTTTCTTTGTTATCGTAATGTATTTCTTCTGTCTCACTTCAGCAACTATAAACCATTAGAAACTAACTATTTAAAAATATAAACAAATCACAAAATTCAATAAATATTAATTAAGAAAAAATATATTCCTAAAAATAATATCAGATACGGAATCATACCAAACATCAGATACTAACATAAATTCAATACCACAATGAATAATACAAAATAAGTCTTCCACAACAATTCACAATGATGCAACCATTCAATGACTGAAAGAAAGATAATTCTACCTTTTATCTAATGATTTAAATAATAATTAACACAATCAGAAATACATCCACCCAACAACAATTGATACTCAGAATCATTAGTACTTTTAAAGTCTGTATAATATACAAAGGCCTGACTAACGTACTGCAATATATAAAAGTTACTTACAATTCACCACAACTGCATGTTACATAACAAACTTAAATAAAGTTTCATGAAACATCACAGTAGAGTGCCACCGTAATGTTCAGAGACAAATCAACAATTCATTAAGACTATATCAATATATGACTAACAAGCCTTCTGTTGAATTTCCTTCCATTTACTTTAATATACTTATACATAGTATATTCCTTCAATATACTGTTAGAGAAACCTCCTAATATTGCTTCCAATATTCTTCCAGCAAAGTAACAAATTAAGTAAAGTTTCTCTACAATAATCACAATACAAATCTTAAAGTCAGTGCAATGGTGGCAAGATTTCTTCCTGCCATCCAACAGTTAACTGCCTCAATCACCCAGTCCACACAAATCTGATCACCACATAATGTAGTCTGCATCTTCCGCATCAAATGTCAAAAAGAATCCAACCAGTGTCGCATACACAACCACATTCCCTGCTAATGTTAGATAGCAGGCTCCCCATTTGATCTAGAAACAGTAAATACAAACAACAAAATTTTTTAGGAAAAACAAGCATATGAAGAAATCATTCACTGGCATTACAGAATCAAAGAAGGGAGATACATACATACATTATAAACTGTTATGCCTTTCAGTGTTCAGTCTGCAAGTCTGAATTAACAATGTGTTCCCACAATCTTCTATTTCCTACTACCTCTGTGACCTTGTTTAACTCCACACCTCTAAAAACTGAGTAACCATCACTGCCTTGGTCTTTTTCTACTCCTGTTCCCTTCTATGGCCAAGATGATTATTCACCTTGGTAACCAATTATCCTCCATTCGCCTCTCATGACCACGCCACCGAAGCTGGTTTATACGTACAACTTCATTTGTAATGATCATTCCTAACTTGACCTTTGCCTTCTCATTCAGAGTACCCTCCAGCTATTGTTTCCACCTGCTTGTATCTGCAATTGTTCTTATGAATAACATATCCTGAGTCCAGCAAGCTTTCACTCCAGTGCAGCAAAGTCAGTCAGAAAACAGACCAGTGTAAAGATATTTTAATCCAGGAGCTGACTTCTTTCTTGCAAAATACTGTTGATCACAACTGCGAAGCTCACTGCATTAGCTTTGCTGTATCTTGATTCAATGTTGCTTAGTATATTTGGGAGAATACACATATTAATACCTGAAATGATTCACCTGTTCCAGTTCTGTATTTCCTACCTCTTAGGTTTCTTCCCTACTGACATCACTTTCATCTTGGAAATGCTGACTTTTAAGGACATCAGAAAGTGGTGAATAAAATGCTTCATTAGCAGAGAAAAAAAAATTCAAGAGATGATTAAAAACCCAGTAAAACACAAGACAAGTAATAAACAAAGCTGTTAAATAAGTCAAGATAATTTTAATATTTATTGCAAAATAAAACAAATATAATAAGCTTACACAGACTTAACAAGAAGAATACTAATAATAATAGGTGTGCCCAAGAATTCTAGTAAAATCACTTTGCTACACTAACAATACTGCTCAGAAACAAATCCTTTTAGTAAAAAGCATGTGTATGTCGAGTCTTCAGTCGAAGCTGGTTGGAACCTTAACAGATCCACCATCAACTGTCACAAGTAGCCTAGTTGTCATTGAAGAGGCATAATTGGAAAATGAGATGAGAGGTAGTTTCCTGTTGCTTTCCTCGCTGTGCCAGAAAGTGAAAGCCTATTGAAACACATTCACCATCCAATCCTTTCAACACTTTCACACCATTCATCATAGGGAGTGACTGCATGATGAATGGCAGAGCAAGCATTATTCATATGTCATTTTCATGTTGCCAAACCCAAGGATGGCAACAAGACAGGAAAATGAAAGTAAAAGTCTTGATTGAGCCAATACCAGGAGAGATAATGTGCTCAGCATACCGTATCTCATCAGAAATCGATCTGAGCAGATAGAACATAATCATAAACTCAGGTACCCCATAGGACATCAACTCGAAAAGACCTACACCAGGTCTATCCAGAGGCCTTGTGCTATTATGATATCATCCATTTACGTATCAGACCTAGTGACCTGTTACAATCCTATAGATCATATAGAAATAAACAAAATGTCTAAATATCTTGGATTAAATACTAACATGCAATAAGGGAAACTGTTCCAATCAAAACACATATGCAAGAAGCTTATCAAAACATTTCAGAAGATTTTAACACAATATTTGGAACAACATGTGATAATATCAAATATTGAAATAATATAATACCCAAATATATTTACACATGCCAGAATAAATATATGATTAGCTCACTACCACACTGGGCAGAATACAAATAATTTATGACTGAAAAGACCTAACGAGCTTGAATACTTTTGTTTGTCCAACCCTTGTCCCGTTTCTCTATGGGGTCAGGTATGAGGTGAGATGAATCTCTTGTAGCAGGCTTTTATGACTGGATGCCCTTCCTGATGTTAACCTCATCAGAGGACTTAATGAAATGAAATGAATGATGTGGTATATGACAACAGGAAGGGAGAGGGTAAGACTCGGTGCCAGCACATTACCTACTCCTGTCAAATAGCTCCACAGGGTCTAATCAAGGCTTAACGTCCCCATCCAATGGACGAATCACCATCAACAGCATCATATGCCCTCACTCTATGTGAGCACTGTGAAGAGGTTTGGAATTTAATCCAGGCTTGCTAGGTGCTTTACATTGCACCGACACAGATAGGTCTTATGGCGACGTACGATAGGAAAGGCCTAGGAGTTGGAAGGAAGCAGCCGTGGCCTTAATTAAGGTACAGCCCAAGCATTTGCCTGGTGTGAAACTGGGGAAACCACAGAAAACCACCTTCAGGGCTGCCGACTGTGGGATTCGAACCCACTATCTCCCGGATGCAAGCTCACAGCCGCGCGTCCCAAACCGCACGGCCAACTCGCCCGGCAATCCAGGCTTTTGGCACTTAATCTAGTGATTAAAAATCGTCTACCACCACCTCCCCTACCCTGCCAGCCAACATTCTGATGGTGAAAATTTTTTTCGACCAACGGGATTCAAACCAGCTAACCACAGTGTCAGACCTTTTAGACTTCAACACTAATGATCATGGCCACCAGATCTGAAATAAGTAAATCAAGAAATTCGGGAATTGTTCTCAATGTAAGAACTCTCTTTTAAGTCTTTAATGTTCTTGGCAAAGTGTTATCTTAAAGATCTCCTATCCCTCTTAAGTTCATTCAAGCCGGGCCGAGTGGCTCAGACGGTTGAGGTGCTGGCCTTCTGACACTAAACTGGCAGGTTTGATTCTGGCTCAGTTCGGTTGTATTTGAAGGTGCTCAAATAAGTCAGCCTCATGTCGGTAGATTTATTGGCACGTAAAAGAACTCGTGCGGGACTAAATTGTGGCACCTCGGCGTCTCCGAAAACCGTAATAGCAGTTAGTGGGATGTAAAGCAAATAACTATTATTATTATTATTATTATTATTATTATTATTATTATTATTATTGTGGGTTACTGTAGTCACATCCTAGTTCGTGAACCATGGGCAACGGCTGAGTGGCCTAGTAAGTGGTCCTGAGAGTCGGGATACAAGTTGCTATGGAATAGGAATAGACATCTCGGACACATTCTGAGTCGTGGCCCTCCTTGTGCTCAGGCGGCTAGGACTATACAATTCACCGGTGGTCCATAACCCGTTAGAGGAGAGATCCTCACTTGGACTATGTGCAAGTAGGGCAGCATCCTGCTTCATGAATTTACCGAGCTCAGAACACTTTAAGCAAGCCTCGGACCTATGGGAGTAATGGAGTCCCACTCCCATTTGACAGGCGAGGGACTTCTTGGAAACAACTTGGCGAACGAAATGGAATTCGATGGGGAGCTATCAATATTAATGGGGCTTATGGAAGAAAGAAGGTAGAACTGGCTGAGGCAGCAAAGAGGATGCATCTGGATGTGCTAGGAGTAAGTGATATTCGGGTAAGGGGAGATAATGAGGAAGAGATAGGAGATTATAAAGTGTACTTGACGGGTGTTAGAAAGGGAAGGGCAAAGTCTGGGGTAGGGCTCTTTATCAGGAATACCATTGCACGCAACATAGTTTCTGTTAGGCACGTAAATGAGCGAATGATGTGGGTAGATTTGTCAGTAGGAGGAATTAGGACAAGAATTCTGTCGTGTATTCACCATGTGAGGGTGCAGATGAGGATGAAGTTGACAAGTTTTATGAAGCATTGAGTGACATCGTGGTCAGGGTCAACAGCAACGATAGAATAGTGCTAATGGGCGATTTCAATGCGAGAGTTGGGAATAGAACTGAAGGATACGAAAGGGTGATTGGTAAATGTGGGGAAGATATGGAAGCTAATGGGAACGGGAAGCGTTTGCTGGACTTCTGTGCTAGTATGGGTTTAGCTGTTACGAATACATTCTTCAAGCATAAGGCTATTCACCGCTACTCATGGGAGGCTAGGGGTACCAGATCCATAATACACTATATCTTAACAGACTTTGAATTCAGGAAATCTATTAGGAATATACGAGTTTTTCGCGGATTTTTCGATGATACAGACCACTATCTGATCTGTAGTGAACTAAGTATCTCTAGGCCTAGGGTAGAAAAAGTGAAATCTGTCTGCAAACGAATAAGGGTAGAAAGTCTCCAGGACGAGGAAATTAGACAGAAGTACATGGATATGATTAGTGAGAAGTTTCAAACCGTATACAGTAAGCAGGTTCAGGATATAGAAAGTGAATGGGTGGCATACAGGGATGCTGTAATAGAAACAGCAAGGGAATGCCTAGGAACAACTGTGAGTAAAGATGGGAAAAGGCGAACATCTTGGTGGAATGATGAAGTGAGAGCAGCCTGTAAACATAAAAAGAAGGCTTATCAGAAATGGCTCCAAACAAGGGCCAAGGCAGACAGGGAGTTGTACGTAGATGAAAGAAACAGAGCAAAACAAATAGTTGTTGAATCCAAAAAGAAGTCATGGGAAGATTTTGGTAATAACCTGGAAAGGCTAGGTCAAGTAGCAGGGAAACCTTTCTGGACAGTAATAAAGAATCTTAGGAAGGGAGGGAAAAAGGAAATGAACAGTGTTTTGAGTAATTCAAGTGAACTCATAATAGATCCCAGGGAATCACTGGAGAGGTGGAGGGAATATTTTGAACATCTTCTCAATGTAAAAGGAAATCATCATGGTGGTGTTGCAGACAGCCAAGCTCATGGGGAGGAGGAAAAGGATGTTGGTGAAATTATGCTTGAGGAAGTGGAAAGGATAGTAAATAAACTCCATTGTCATAAGGCAGCAGGAATAGATGAAATTAGACCTGAAATGGTGAAGTATAGTGGGAAGGCAGGGATGAAATGGCTTCATAGAGTAGTAAAATTAGCGTCGAGTGTTGGTAAGGTACCTTCAGATTGGACAAAAGCAGTAATTGCACCTATCTATAAGCAAGGGAACAGGAAGTATTGCAACAACTATCGAGGTATTTCATTGATTAGTATAACAGGCAAAGTATTCACAGGCATCCTGGAAGGGAGGGTGCGATCAGTCGTTGAGAGGAAGTTGGATGAAAACCAGTGTGGTTTCAGACCACAGAGAGGCTGTCAGGATCAAATTTTCAGTATGCGCCAGGTAATTGAAAAATGCTACGAGAGGAATAGGCAGTTGTGTTTATGTTTCGTAGATCTAGAGAAAGCATATGACAGGGTACCGAGGGAAAAGATGTTTGCCACACTGGGGGACTATGGAATTAAAGGTAGATTATTAAAATCAAAGGCATTTATGTTGACAATTGGGCTTCAGTGAGAATTGATGGTAGAATGAGTTCTTGGTTCAGGGTACTTACAGGAGATAGACACGGCTGTAATCTTTCACCTTTGCTGTTCGTAGTTTACATGGATCATCTGCTGAAAGGTATAAAATGGCAGGGAGGGATTCAGTTAGGTGGAAATGTAGTAAGCAGTTTGGCTTATGCTGACGACTTGGTCTTAATGGCAGACTGTGCCGAAAGCCTGCAGTCTAATATCTTGGAACTTGAAAATAGGTGCAATGAGTATGGTATGAAAATTAGCCTCTCAAAGAGTAAATTGATGTCAATAGGTAAGAAATTCAACAGAATCGAATGTCAGATTGGTGATACAAAGCTAGAACAGGTCGTTAATTTCAAGTATTTAGGTTGTGTGTTCTCCCAGGATGGTAATATAGTGAGATTGAATCAAGGTGTAGTAAAGCTAATGCAGTGAGCTCGCAGTTGCGATCAGCAGTATTCTGTAAGAAGGAAGTCGGCTCCCAGACGAAACTATCTTTACATCGGTCTGTTTTCAGACCAACTTTGCTTTACGGGAGCGAAAGCTGGGTAGACTCAGGATATCTTATTCATAAGTTAGAAGTAACAGATATGAAAGTAGCGAGAATGATTGCTGGTACAAACAGGTGGGAACAATGGCAGGAGGGTACTCGGAATGAGGAGATAAAGGCTAATTTAGGAATGAACTCGATGGATGAAGCTGTATGCATAAACCGGCTTCGGTGGTGGGGTCATGTGAGGCGAATGGAGGAGGATAGGTTACCTAGGAGAATAATGGACTCTGTTATGGAGAGTACGAGAAGTAGAGGGAGACCAAGACGATGATGGTTAGACTCGGTTTCTCAAAGATAAGAGGTATAGAACTAAATGAGGCCGCAAATCTAGTTGCAAATCGAGGATTGTGGCGACGTTTAGTAAATTCTCAGAGGCTTGCAGACTGAACGCTGAAAGGCATAACAGTCTATAATGATAATGTATGTATGTATGTTATTATAATTCATTCATTTCTACATCTCGACCAGGACAGAAATTTTGCTGATAGGATGAGGTAATTCAATTCAAAATCGCAAGGTTTCATCTTACTGAGGATTACCAAGCTGTTCTAAGGTAGGGTGACCAACTAAATTTTCAATTGGAGGACAGACTCTTAACACACGTTGTTCTCTTGTTTTATTTATCTCTGAGTAAATATCTACCACTGTACGCCTTCTGTCACACTTGCTGAGGATTAAAATACAGTTATCTTCACTTTTAGAAGACTTCCTTGAACGTCCACTGGGTGGTCGATCCTCATGACTATCCGTTTCCTCTCTGTGTTTCACTGCTCTGCGAACGCTGCACTCTGAAATTTTCAATTTTTTCGCAATTTTTCAGTTCGACCACCCAATTTCTTTATAAGCACAAGCCTTGGCTCTGTTTTCTTGGGTTATATCAGCCTTCTTCCCCATATTCGATTGTGTGAATTATGTTGTTACCGTAGTTATGCCCAGATAATAACAATGTAGGAAATAAACCATCTGGTACAGAGATTAACATACAACTGCTCAGGATAACTTCTATAGGCTAACTGTCGACTTCCAAGACAGCGAGGAAACAAGAAGGACAAATAATCACGTGAGAGACACCTGGAAAAGGGCCGGAAATTATCCAGGTAGAAGCAGGCATTAAGAGCTGGGGACCATAAACCTGTCAACTTCTTTGAAAAGATAAAGTAAAATCTCGCACTATGCACTGAAATAGCTTTATGAAAGTGCTGAAAGCATCCATACATAACAGAACTAAAATACCACTTATCACACAGAAAACAATTATTTAAGAAATACATTAATTTTCATAGGCGAGTCTGAACTTTCTGACGCTAGTGTACATTCTGTAGTACGTTTTCTTGCTTAACATGTTCATTTTTTTGTTGTCTTAACAAGGTTTCACTGTATATAAATAGATGTGTGTGCCCATATATTTCACCTTGCAGCCAAATCTACCCACCACAGATCACTGGTGTTTGTGTGTCTTTGTAGCCTCAAGTCTCCCATCGTGCACTAATGGTGGTTGTGTGTTTGGAACTGTAGTGGTGCGAGAGATATGGAGGTTGAAAGTGGCCGATTACACATAAAAATAGACTGTTCGTATATTTCACCCTGCAGCCACAACTACCCATCGCAGACTACTGGTGTTTGTGTTTGGTAGTAGTCTCAAGCCTCCCGTCATACGCTATAATGGTTGCATGTCGGTAGCTGTGGTGGTGTGGGAGATGTAGGGATTGAAAGTGATCGAATATATATAGACTTGTGTGTCCATATATATCACCTTGCAATCACAAATACCCACCGTAGACAACTGGTGTTAGTGTGTGATAGTAGCCTCGAGTATCCCATCGAGCACTATAGTGGTTGTGTGTAGCAAGCCATGGTGGTGTGGGAGAGATGGGGGTTGAAAGTGGCAGACTACATATAAAAATAGACGTGTGTGTTTGTATATTTCACCTTGCAGCTACAACTATCCATCACAGACAACTGGTGTTTGTGCATGGTAGTAGTCTCAAGTCTCCCATCGTACACTATAGTGGTTGCGTGTTGGTAGCTGTGGTGATGTGAGAGTTGAAATTGGTTGACTATACATATAAGTGTATGAGTCCATATATTTTGCCTTGCAACCACAATTACCCACCGCAGACCACCGGTGTTTGTGTGTGGTATTAGCATCAAGTCTTCCATCGTACACTATAATGGTTGCGTGTCTATAGCTGTGGTGGTATGGGAGAAGTGAGGCTTAAAAGTGTCTGACTTTGTCATTGAATGAATTAAAATGTGTAAGAATATACTAGAAGGATTAGAGTGGGAATGTACTCTAGAAGGTTGTGATGTGTACAACTTTGTTTTATATACCATCTTTGGTTCATCTGGCAGGAGTATGGTGATCTCAGAACCATAAACAGTTTGCTGCTTGAGTACATCTGTCAGTATTTTCTGTAATTCTTGAATATAATTGAAGCAATAATCCTAACTGGCAAAAACAAAGGAAAATCAGTCTTCATACCTAGAATTCCATTGATCTCAAATGATTTGTCATTTTGTTTCTAACGATTACAATTTTTTAGCGAGATTAGCTCATAGTATGACTATCAATAAGACATGGGGTCAAATATTCCACTATTGCGGAGTTCATTTAATGAACTCATGCTTTTGACATGGTCAGCTATATATTGCTTTCTCACGTGTCGAACAAGCAGAAAATCTGCTGTGCATGCACCAGACGAGACAACAAATAAGACTGTATTTTGATTAAATTACTTGGTACCGGTATGCACCCCGCAAAAAGAATAAAAATAAAAGAAACAGAAAAAGAGTGGTCTTTTAATGCATATCCTCTGTGTTATATAGAGAAAACTGCAAGGATGTACAAAAAAAATATATAGCAAAGCAAGTTGTCTTCAGGTAGTTGGTTCATTAAAGGCATAAGACATCGATTCCCCATCAAAATGACACCAAGAGGCCATAATTTTATCAGTACTGCTTATATACAATTATAGTAACAATGCGGTGATCATGTAAACCTAAAATGCACGCAAAAATGTTTACCTCCAAGTACTTGCCATGTAAGAGCAGCTTCCCTAATTGAGAAAGTGGCTTTAAAAATAAATACATAGAAAGACAATTTCTTACCACAGGTTCAGGAGACGGTGATCGGGCTAAAACAATCGGTAAAGCAAATGATGATACAACGAAGCCCATGGTGATAAAGATAGCCAATTCATACGCAGCCATTGTGCTAGATCCAGAGTTCTCATTGTAGCGTCGAGCAATTAAAGTTGGTAGGGGAGACAGAAGATAAAAAAGGACAACAAAAAATGTCCACCAAACTCTAAAAACAGAGAAAGCATCACATTTAGAATAGAAATAGCATCTCTGCACTTTCATCACTAAATTTACAACGGAATTTCCATAACAGACATTAAAATGTTACAATATAATAATGGTTTTGGTTCCATTCCAAAGTGATACACTTTTTTTAACCTGTGAGGGGTCGCATCCGGTTGTTTCAACGATTTCTACTTATTCTGATCAATCCTTCCGCGAACACTGTTTATTATACTTCCTCCACCTCAGTACCTTTCAATGGACTCATCCACACCACTGGTATCCCTCTTCACTCCTTCAGTAAGAGACAAGCTGGCTATTCGGTCGTTTCGTTCGCACGCGATTCCTCACATTACCTCTCTCCGGTCTATTCAACCATACGCGACTTACAGCGCAGACTTATTTATAATGCGGAAAGTGCACTGTTATCACTCATTGTAGAGTATAAGGAGAAGGAGCATTGTCTAGATTTGTGTTAAATGAAATGGTAATGATAATGTTCCTAGATCAACTATTTGGAAAAGGCTTAGAAAACTTGGTGCACCAGAGCACCTTATAAGGAACATCCAAATGCTATATACTAATTGCAAAAGCTGTGTCAGTATAGGAGATGGTCACTCTGAATGGTTCAGTACAACCAAAGTAGTACAACAGGGAAGTGCCTTATCACCCCTTCTATTCATAGAAGTTATGGATACCTTTTAAAGGAACTAAAAGGAAAAGGTAATAAAGATCTTCAGGCTCCGGTGTTTGCAGACGATGTGGCAATATGGGATTGAAACAGAGGATGGAGTGCAAAATAATCTGAATGCATGGTATAAGAAGTTTGATGATTATGAAATGAAAGTGAACCCATCAAAAACAGCAACATTGAAAATCAGCAGACATAATACAGAATTCAACAAAAAAATACAGGACCACCAAGTTGCAGTAGTACACCAATTCAGATATCTGGGAAGCGTAGTGACTAGTAATAATACAGCTGAGATAGAAATAACAGAGTAACCAAAGGCTCTAACTTTTACATACTATTTTAGACACCTACTATGGGATGAGAAGGTTCCACAAAGAACAAAAGTAACCCTGTACAAGTCATATTTCATTCCCATCCCTACACATTCTCTGGAAACCTGCACACTAACATCAAAGGATTGTAGTAGGATTCAAGCCTGTGAAATGAAATTTCTTAGAACTGCCCTCTAAAGGACACTACTTGATCACGTGAAAAATGATGAGATCCGATCTAACCTAGGACTAAATGAATAGATGGAGGAAAGACTTAGGTCATCTAGACTTAAATGGTTTGGGCATGTTAAACGAATGAATAGCACATGGTTACCATGTGCTTATTTGGAAAAGAGAATAACAGGTAGAAGACTAGCTGGAAGACCAAGAAGAAGATGGATGGACCAACTGAGGGAAGACGTGGAGAGAAGAGGATGGAATTGGGAATCTGTCATGGACAACAAAATCTTTCTGAATAGGCAACTTTGGAAGACGCTTGTTTTCGAACACCCTACCCGGCTCGCTGGAAGGACAAACTGATGACGATGATGATCATCATCATCATTTTAAAAGTATTTTCCATAAACAGAACTTGAATTTTTATTTTCAATTTCATCAGCAAAAGGCAATCTCATTATTATAATTATGTTAAAAAGGAGTTTTCTGTGTTTAAATAGTATTACCTTATATTATTGTAACAATAAATAGCATATTATGTAAGCATTTGGTATTTTATTGATTTCCAATCTAAACGACCGTACGCAACTCCTGACGTTACACTCGGCATGCGACCCCTCACGGGTTAAATTAGAAAAAACTATTGTCC
Source organism: Anabrus simplex (assembly GCF_040414725.1). Taxonomy (NCBI): domain Eukaryota; kingdom Metazoa; phylum Arthropoda; class Insecta; order Orthoptera; family Tettigoniidae; genus Anabrus; species Anabrus simplex. The sequence continues at coordinate 113,875,203 of NC_090269.1, read as the reverse complement.
ATAATTATAAGCATCTCTTACTAGAATTAACAAGAGTTGAATCATGGCTGTGAAATAATAATATGGGTATGGTCACATAAAAAGCATGAACCCTCACAGGACTCCTCGAACATACTTAGACCACAATGCTCCTGGGAAGAGGCCAAAAAGAAGACCTTGTGATGTTTGGGTAAAATAGATAATGAAGGACCTTGAAATTAGAGATGTGAAATGGTGTCGCATATATGAGCAGCTTCTGTGGACGGATAGAACAAACTGGAGGAGACTTGTACACAACCGCACCCGGCTTGCTGGAGCGAAGAAATGATGATGATTCTCACAGAACTGGGGTGTTTATCATAGGGACAAAATTTGAACGGTTGGAGCTGGGGTATTCATACTGGTGAAAGAAGAATTTGCAAGCTACGAAATTAGAAATGTAAAATTTTAGGTGTAAGGCTCATCTCTAAAGATAATAGGCAACTTTATGTTTTTGGTTTATACACACCTGACAAGGGTGATGCCGATGCAGAATTACTTGATAAGCTGAAAAGGGTGATGCTGATGCAGAATTACTTGATAAGATAATCAGGATCTGGGGAATGATACAGCGTGAAACACGACCGTAGCGGATGACCTCAATTTATCAAATATTAACTGGGGAAGTAATTCGAATGAATGAATGAATGAATGAATGAATGAAAACATGATCTGGCAAGGATAGCTGAATCAGAAAGTGACAGAACCAACTAGAGGGAAAAATATTTTGATGTGGTGCAGATAAAACAAGAAGAGCTTTATAGAGAAACTGAAGTGATAGACGGTGTAAGTGATCATAAAGTTGTTTTTGTCATAGTTAACAATAAATGTGATAGAAAGGTTGTAATATCACATGGCTGATAAGACTGACATTACAGAATTTTTAAAAAGCAAATATGATTGGTGGAAATGTTTTGAGTTTTTTATGTAAACAGCCTAAGAGATGGGTTTCAAGCAACTGTGTGAAACAGGTATGTACCTTTAAAGATGGTAAGAAATGATTGTGAAAATAAGGAGAGATTGAAAGAACTTACTAGAAAATTGAATTTAGCAAAAAATAAAAATATGATGGCAAACATAACTGGCAGTCATATAAATTTTAGTGAAAAATGGAAGGGTATGTATAGGTACTTTCCAAGCAGGACATTCCAGGGACCATAAATGATGATGATGCTTGTTGTTTAGAGGGGCCTAACATCTAGATCATCGGCCCCTATGGTACAAAATGAGACAAAATGAGATTACAATTTAAAATTAATAAAAAATTCATCCACTGACCAGAATTCAAAATATGTTGAGGAATGAACTGATGAATATGAATTTAAAACAATCAGTGGATAAGGCGCACAATGCCTCACATTCCCAGAAACAATATTACTGACCAAGGGACTGCTTCCAAAGCCCAATCCTGAATCGATGATGCTTGTCTAAATGGGCCAATATCTATGTCAACAATCCCGCATAATAGCACTTATCAATAGTAGAGGAGAACCATGGTATTTCTCGCGGTACTAATCAAAGGTAGCGTAAACTCGCGGTGTTCCAAACATTATGGTACTACTCGCACGTATTGTGCCTCATACAGGTAACGCAGACCTATGGTGTTTCTCACACAGTGGCGCCACTCACAGCCAAGGCAAACTGATGAGGTTCCTCACCTAGGTGTACTAATCACGGGCACCAGTATTCCCGTGGTGTTCCTCACATAGTGGGTACCAATCACAGGCAACGCAGACCCACAGTGTCGCTCACATAGTGATACAACTCACAGGCTACACCCATACCCATGGTGTTGCTCACATGGGTACGACTAACGGGTACTGGAAACCTACAGTCCACACCCTCTGCTGCTACGAATCACAAACCTATTGTGTATCTAACACAGTGGCAATACTCGCAAGTAAAGGCGACCCATGGTGTTCCACACGTGATGGTACTAATCAAAAGTAGTTTCATGGTTCTAAGACAATCATCCCTTGGTCGCCCCTTTTAGTCGCCTGTCACGACAGGCAGGGGATACCATGGGTGTATTTTTCGTCTGCGTCCCCCATCCACAGAGAGTAGAGAGAGAGAAAAAAGAAGAAAGAAGGGATCCGTCACTTCGAAGAATGAAGTAACGGACGAAGAAAGGCAAGGGCCACGAAGGGTGTGAAAATGAAAGACTCCCTAGACCTCGAATGCTCTAATACTTTGATGGTTATGAATTTCATGTTTTTGGTCCGTATTGAACAATATATAAGTAATAATAATAATAACTTAAATGTTTCCACCTTTTCAATACAATATATTCACAAGATTACAAAATTATACGGTACTAGTTTCGACCAAGGGAGGTCGGACAGGATAGACGAAAGTGAGGAGTCTGGCACAAGTAAGTGGAAGCAAGGCTAAGGCTCAGCTAAGGGCCCCATGGTCGCCAACCCACGCTCCCAAGTTGAGAGCCCGTTCGGCCCCTTTTAGTCGCCTCTTACAACAGGCAGGGGATACCGCGGGTGTATTCTACATGTGCGTCCCCCACCCGCAGAGGGTAGTGTGTTTGGTCCGCGAGAGGTATTTTATTTCCCTCAAGTCCACCGGCAAGCCGGTTAGGACCCTCCTTATCCGCCACCTGGGACGCGCCACGTGGGAGTATCACCTCTCCCCCTGCTACGCCAGCGTAGTAGGTTCGTGAGGGACCATAAATGAACCAGAGGATTGTACATACGAGAACTTACAGAAGCATAAGTATTCAGTCAGCAAAATGTAAAGATAGCTGGATATAAGAAGAATGTCAAGGTGTAGAAGGTTACTGCTACTGGTGAAGTACTAAATATTACCTATGATAATATATTTACAAAAGGATACCAAAGTTGAGAACCAGAAAAGCATCCGAGATTGAAAGATTTCTGGGAATATACTGTGCTAAACGTAATGGGTTGGGATATAGTACCAGATCTGAAATATTTATCTGATTACTGTTTGCATGAAGGAGCTATACCAAATGAATGGAGAGTGGCTGTAGTACCCCAATGTACAAGGGAAAGGGCGTTAAATATAAAGCAGATAATTACAGGCCAGTCAGCTCGACGTGTTGCATGGGAAAGCATTGTTTCTAATTATATTAATAGGTCTGAAAAAGTAGTAAATAGTTTGATAGAAGACAGTTCATTTCGGAATGATTATTCCAGTGTGGCTCTAATTGAGGGGTATCGCTGCTACTGACCTATCCAAAGCTTTTGACAAAGTAAAGCTAATGAATTTTATTTTTTACTTGTATTTTTTACAATTTGTTCCACGTCGCACCAACACAGATAGGTCTCATAGCAACGATGGGATAGGAAAGGCCTAGGAGTGGGAAGGAAGCGGTCATAGCCTTTAGGGTACAAAGTCGACAAACTTGACCATATCAGTCCTTAACTGGTCCGTATTGACTCGTAATAACAATAATGTATAACAGGTATACGTATAAATTCTTCAAATATTAATAATATATTGACAGGGTGGACCAAACAATCACCCGTTATATATTATTGTTACTTTAGGGTACAGCCTGGTGTGAAAATAGGAAACCATGGAAAGCCATCATCAGGGCTGCTGAACTGCTGATGAAAATTAGGGCAATTGGACTCAACAAAAAAGTGGTTGAATGCGTGCCTAAATTTCTAGGAAACAGAACTCCAAGGATTAGAGAAAGTGAAGCATTATCTAAACAGACCTGGCCAACAGCTGGAAGTTGTATTATTTTGATGATGATGCATTATCTGATCCTTAAGAAGGGGCCCCCATGAGGCAGTATTAATGGACCTATATGTATATAAATTATATGACCTATATGACCTATATGTATATATAAATTATATCACAGATAAGGACTTCTGCAGGTTGTAAGTTCCATCAAGAGGAAAAACAGACTCAGTTTTAATTTTGCGTTGATGGAATTAATGTACCTCACGGAGGTCACTCCAAGTAGTCAGGGGTTAATATAAGAAAAGATCTTCATTGGGAAAATCACTTAAATGGGATTATAAATAAAGGTAACAGATCTCTTCATATGGTTATGAGAGCATTCAGTGGTGGAGGTGGTGGTCGTTATTGTTTTAAAGTAAGAATGTAAAGGAGAGAACATGTAAGTCTCTAGTAAGACCCCAATTAGTGTGATTCCAGGGTATAGGACCAATACCAGAATTACATCATACGAGACCTGGAAAAGATCCAAAGGAAAGCAGCATGATTTGTTCAGGATGATTTCCAACAAAACAGTAGTGTTACAAAAAAATGCTGCAAACTTCAGACTGAGAAGACTTGAGCAGCTCGACTAAGCAGGATGCACTGATCTATCAGTAGGGAGATGGCATGAAGTGACATTAGTAGATAAATAAGCTTGAGTTGAGCTTTTGAAAATGGGAAAGATCACAGTGTGAAGATAAAGCTGAAATTCAAGAGAACAAATTGGGGTACATGTTCTTTTACAGGAAGAGGAATTGGGGTTAGGAATAATTTACCAAGGGAAATGTTCAATAAATTTCTAACTTCATTTAAGAAAGGACCAGACAAACAATTAATAGAGAATCTGCCACCTGGGCGACAGCTTTAAATGCACATCAATGATGACAGAGTTAAATGATTGATTTATATGTTGGTAACAACTACACACACAAAAAAAACTTTTTGCATCACTCCCAGAAATGTTCATTTAAAGACCAGACAGTCAACCCTAAAGTTTGTTTGCAAACATCACATCTAGGTGCAGCCCTACTCTTAGAGAGAATAGCAAATTGAAATGATAAGCAACATTTCAATTCGAGTTAGAACACCAATAAGCAAGCATTCGAGACATGTTCTGAACAACATAGTCGAGTTCCATGATGGCAAGAAGGACATCAACATTTGATCATTTCACATCAAGAAGGATTATCAATAAGGTAAGTTGCTCTACAAGAGCAACTAAATCAAAATTATGTACTGTAGTTTGAACATGGAATTGTTTCAGACCAACCAACAGTAGTTGATGACTGCCGTCACTAATTGTCGGCTTTAGAGAACCCCAAGCTGAATGCTTCAGGACTAAATTTGCCATTCATGGTGGCAGCAGGACACCATGTGACTAATCGAACTGGTAGGAACACTCAGTATGATGTCAATCTGTATTTCCAATGGCCATAGAATAAAACCAATGGCCATGTCAAGTTCCAGCCTTTATGTATGCATGTCTACCAGTTAATCCCATTCCTGATACAGGATCAAGGAAGAGATGAGAGGAAATCTATGTCATGTTCTTGTGATCAGATGACCTGCCAGGTGCCAACCTCAGCTGAGGAGCTAATGAAGATGAAATGAGGGTGAATGTAATTGGGTAAGGAGGTGGAAGGAATCAGTAGTAGCAGCCTATAATATGAACTATCTCGGCATTTTCCTGGAAGTGCAAATGGGAAACCATAGAAAACATTCTCAGGATAGCTGATTGCAGGGTTTGAACCCACTTGTCCCCCAATGTGGAGTTTGGTTCCATAGCCACAGCATGTTAACATGTGCGGTCACAGCTTGGTAAGGTCCAGCTTTTATACAGTACCTCAAAAAAATTCAAATGGGCAAAATATCATGCTCAATGGACTCCTTAGAACTGGTGTAAGGAAATGCTTTCCTATGAACATTGCATATGTCTGAACTTGGATGACTGCTATGTATTTACAAGCAAGCAGGTAATATTGCACATAACAGACACTGTCCTTGATATGCACAGCAAGGTAGAGGCTCATTGATGTCCGGGAGTGGCATTATACAGGGATACCATACCACTCTCATGCCTTAATGTACAGAGATGACATTCTCCACTCAAGCACCATATTGTCAGCATCTCGGAGATGACTTAATGTTTTTGTTTTTTTTTTCCTTTACGTCGCTCCGACATGGATATGTCTTATGGCGACTATGGGATAGGAAAGGCCTAGGAATTGGAAGGAAGCGGCCGTGGCCTTAATTAAGGCCCCGGCATTTGCCTGGTGTGAAAATGGGAAACCACAGAAAACCATCTTCAGGGCTGCCGACAGTGGGGCTCGAACCCACAATCTCCCGATTACTGGATACTGGCCGCACTTCAGCGACTGCAGCTATCGAGGTCGGTGATGACTTAATGAACAATAACTTCCATTTCTATCGTGCAGTTATCGTTAACCCCTTCCTTTTTAGTTCTAGTCTCTGCCTGTTGCCCAGACATGAATCCCATGGAAACGAGCTGTTTATGGACATCCTGACTGACCATGTACAGAGTCTGTAAGACCAAGAATAGTTTTGGTGATCTTGTGGATGTAATGCTAAGACAGCTCAAGCACATGGGGAAGTGCTACATAATATAAACACAGCCAAGAAGGACTAGAAAATCTCCAAATGAGAAACCAATGATGTAACCTTGTTTGGAAAAGTATTAATAATTGTTCAAATCAAACCCATTTTAGTGAAGTGGCATATCTATATACTTCATATGTGATGCAGAACTTTTCTTGTGTATATGACTCTACAATATTCCTTAAGCTATTTGAAAACAAAGACTTACAGGCAGGTGAATGTCACGTTTCAAATCAGAAAATTCATGACATTTTATAAGTACAGTAGGAATAAACTAACTACAGTAGAAGCCCAATATAATGCAGTTCGATATACCATGGATTTGGGTTAAACATGGTGAAGAGTATGCACCCCCACGAATATACAGTATTAATTTTGTTAGTGAAATTCTTATTTTTGAGAGTCAGCTTAAAAATGGGAAACCATGAATACCATTTTCAAGACTGCCAATGTAAGGTTAGAACACACTTTCTCCCGATGCCACCTATACATACAGTAGTTCCAGACAGTGTACTATAGTGGTCAGTAAATTTAACTATCTGGTATGTTGTCATTTCACAGCAACAATCATGCTAACACAGTAACTCAGCAATCCTTTCAGCCTTTCAAGGTCCCAGTCAACAGAAAACAGTACAGCACAGAACCTGTTATGGTCTTGACCTTGGGAGGTGTAGGACTGCATTCCTTGGATATCACAGAAGCAACTGGAAACAAACAATTCCTGAACTTCCTATGAATTCTTGCCATGTCAAGCAACTGTGCTCTTGGAACTAGCCAACAAAAATGCCCTTACTCCACCTACCCTCTTAGACAATAGTACACTACTGTCGCCCATAGTATTTAATTTCAAGTTCCCTGCATGCACGTGATGTTGCAGAAAAGGAAAGCATATTCTGTAAGTGAAACTCAAAGTAGTTGATCACGTGAAGAACACTGAATCACAGGCAAGTTTATCACATGAATAGTATGTTGTAGTATCTTTTCTTAACCTCCCGCCCTGTAATTTGTCCCTCTACAAGCCACCTTCTGATATACTGCGATATATAGCTATAGCAGGAGAGAGGCAAGGAACTGTATGTCTCCCTAGAACCGCGTTATATCAGGCTTCTAATGTATACAGATAAATTTCTCACAGCTACAAAATTCTAGGAAACCTGCAGTAACTTTACTTGTTTTAGAAGTTGTGCCATTCTTTACATCAAACATTAAAATGGTAGGCATTGTTCATGTTGTTCCATTCTCTCTAAACCGCAATACACTGCCTACTTTTACAACAAAATCTAAAAGATGCCATCTCAAAACATCAGAACACAGGAATTAATTGTATCCCTAGAATAGAAGTCACCTAAAAACATGCAATAAAGAAAAATTAGAAAATAAATAAGTGTAATCTTCAACAAAGAATTAAATCATGATAACTTACTGATACTGTGGTAATGCACATCCAAGAATAACCAAAGTCATTCCAATCGAACCAGCAAATGCCAGAGAGACAAGCCTGTGCAAAAAAGATTTTTTATTTACTCACAGACATTATGCAATGGAAACAAGAGAACAAGAAACATTTACATTCACAGAGGACTATGTTAATTAAGTACATGCTTTAAACTGAACAAGTTTACATTGAATGCTGTTCTACTTATTCTCTCTATACTAACTTTATAGTCACTAAGTTTACTGGAACACTAGCTGGCATCAAACCAAGTGAAAGGTCTTTGAAATCAGGTCATACCCACCCTCCGTTCTTGCAGCTCTACCATCTTAGTGATGCAGGAGTGCTTCTTCAAAATAAGCACTAGTGCCAAATACACTTTTTTTTTTTTTTCTGCTAGTGGCTTTACGTCGCACCGACACGGATAGGTCTTACGGCGATGATGGGGAAGGAAAGGCCTAGGATTTGGAAGGAAGTGACCATGGCCTTAATTAAGGTACAGCCCCAGCATTTGCCTGGTGTGAAAATGGGAAACCACGGAAAACCATCTTCAGGGCTGCAGACAGTGGGATTCGAACCCACTATCTCCCAGATGCAAGCTCACAGCTGCGTGCGATGCCAAATACATCTACTCCTCTACAATGACTTTAGTGCATCCTAGTATTTACAGCAGTGGGAGCCTCTGTGGCTCAGGTGGCAGCGCGCCGGCCTCTCACCACTGTGTTCCATGGTTCAAATCCCGGTCACTCCATGTGAGATTTGTGCTGGACAAAGCAGAGGCGGAACAGGTTTTTCTCCACGTACTCCAGTTTTCCCTGTCATATTTCATTCCAGCTACACACTCCAATATCATTTCATTTATCATTCATTAATCATTGCCCCAGAGGAGTGTGACAGGCTTCGGCAGCCGGCACAATTCCTATCCTCGCCACTAGATGAGGGCTTCATTCATTCCATCCCTGACCCGGTCGAATGAATGGAAACAGGCTGTGGATTTTATTTTTGTATCTACAGCAGTGCATGAGTGATTTAGTTCTCTTTAGTTTTTAAATTTTTACACAAGTGTGTCAGTCCATTAAGGTAGATAACTATCATGGTATCTCATTGCTTGAGATAGGCTAAGAAGACCATTCCTTGGAGAGATTGTAAGTCCACATCAGTGTGGTTTTATATCTGACTACATGTTCATATTCAGACAAATTATAGAAAAGTTTGATGAATTTGATGAAGAGCTCCACATTTTATTCATTGATTTCCAGCAGAATATGACAGTACTGACTGACTTGTACTGTGGTAGATAATGCAGGAGTTGGACAGCCCACTGAAATATGTTAGACTGAATGCAGCTTGCTACAAGGACTCAAACTGTCCAGTAAGGTTTGCAAACCAACTGTCATCACCTTTCACAGTTCAAAACGGGCTGCGACAGAGTGACCTCTGTCACCAATTCCTGCAGAGAAGGTGAGACGTGAAACCACACAGAGAAGGCAAGACGTGAAATTGACTGTACAAGTGAGATGGCAGTTGTCGGGACTGACACAATCCTAGGATTTACAGATGATGAAGTAGTTATGTGTGAAACTTTGGTTAAGTGACTGCTGATGCATCCCAGTTTATGCAGGAAGGTAGAACTGTTAGTCAGTGACAAAAAGACAAAGTATATAGTTGTCTCAACTTGACAAAATAATCTGGATGATATCGGTATCAATGGACATGATTTTGAGAGAGTATATATCTTCAAGTACCTCGGTTCCATAGTCTCAACTGGAAGTGAGGCAGAAAGGGAGGAATGGGAAAGGATGATGAACACTATTCATATCTATTTTAGCTTAAACCACCTGTTCTCATTGTGCTTGGTATATCAGAGAAGCAAGATCCATCATTATGCAAGCTTGGTACAGAAGAGGTCTACAAACCACCCAGTTCGGTCGTCTTTCAAGCTCATTCAGCCCTCAAAATGGCCGACCGTATCTCGGTCGACCTTGAGTGTGTTGGCTAGCAGCATATAATCAGAGGTAAGGCAGCAGATGCAGGTACAGCCAGTGTAAACGAAGTTACGTTGAGAAAACATGAAAGGAGCGTGGAAAGGAGTGGCTGCCTATAAAATGTTGGACACATGCAAATATTATAATGAAACATGCATTGGGCTTTATATTTAGAAGTTATACAAGCTTAATTTATGAACAGTGTGAGATCAACTTCTTATGTTAGTAGACACAGAACGATCTAGTACTGTCTTTCACATCGTCATAAACATTTACCAATATTGTTTTCTTTGTTTTAATAGAGAATAAATCAAGAGAACATCATTTACTCTATTTGGGTTAAGAGAGCTCCTGCTGTCACTAATTTAGTTTCCAGTTGAACTGTAATTTCTTTCACTTGAAACAATGGAGGTTGGAATAAACAATATTTTCTTAATTAGCAGAGCAAGTCTTGGATAGTCTGTGCTGTTATTTCCCCACCATGCAAGGGGATCATCATCAGAAAGGAAATATTTTGATAAATAAATGTCAACTTCATTAATCGAACATACCGTAGTTTCTCATCTGCATGAATATGCCATTTCGAAAGGGGAAACAAAAACTTCATATTCTTGGTCGGTGAAAATTAAAAGTACAACAGTTCCACTTTTTCAATGAAATTTATATCTCTTAATGGTCGGTCAATCCACTTGTATTTTATGAGTATTACTATAGAGTAACAGGACAGGTGTTGCACAGTGCAGAATACTTCCCCTCTCTCTTCCAGAGTCAAAAGTTTAAATTGCTGTGCATGCACAAGCACCATACTCTTCAGCTCGAACAACTTCAGGAAACATTTTAGTTTGTACCTCGGCGGTTTGGAGTTCAATGTTTTGTGAAATTGTTGTAGAGGGAGTGGGAGTATATCAGCAATGTTTATTCATCCATAGTCTGCACCAACATTAAGAGGTTCTTAACAGAGATCTTGGAACCCTGCTCCCGAAACAATCGTAAAGAGATGAAGGTATGTTGCGCATAGGCCTAATGTTTTGTTTGACATTATGTGGTACTGTATTCGTTGGACACTATATTAGGCTGTACTTTACAAATATGTGTTTTCATTTTTTGTCTCTTTTTTTTCTTTTACAAATTTGCTTAACATCGCACTGACTCAGATAGGTCTTATGGCAACGATGGGATAGGAAAGGGCTAGGAGGGGGAAGGAAGTGACCATCACTTTGATTAAGGTACAGCCACAGCATTTGCTTGGTGTGAAAATGGGAAACCACAGAGAACCATCTTCAGGGCTGCGACAATAGGGGTTCAAACCCACTATCTCTCGCATGCAAGCTGACAACTATGTGACCCAAACTGCACACCCACTCGCTCAGTGTGTGTCTGCATATGCGAAGTAGTAGATGCAAACATCAATAAGGAAGCACAACATTTATATGATGCACATCCTATATGCTGACCATTTGCAGTTGTTACTAGCAAGAAATATTCCTACACTTCACACTTTATCCCTTCTTTCTTCTGTAATCCACATTCCTTTCTCTCGAGTTTTGTTTTCACCGTGTCTTTGGACTTCAATTCCATGGTCGCAATAAATGCCATAACGACTGCGAATATGAATCAATCAGACCGAATGTGGTGCGTTCGCTCAGACGGTCTAACGCCAACCAACCGGACAGGTCATGCACGCAAATGGAGTAGGACTACACTAAAGGACTACCTTCACTCGACCAACCACAACCAGGAAATGCAGTCCTTTATAGTATAGCATGTATTGATGTATGGGTGTGAGACATGTGCAACTTCCAAAACACTTGGAGAGAATTAATGCAATTGAGAAGTGCTGAAGAAGATTTATGGTACAACACAAAAGTTGAAAGATAGGAAAGAAGACATTTTTTACACACACTTCAGTCAACCACATATTAGCAAGATAAGAAAGAAAAACTGATGTGGTTAGAGCATGTTTGGAGAGCAGAGAAAGCCCTCTCTCAAATTGAGTGCTGAGTTTTCAGCCTTCTGGAAAACGAGAAAAGGACGTCCAAGAAGGATCGAGTGATGGAGATATTGCGCCAGGTAGAGCTAATACCAACTTTAGAGGATGCAAGGGACAGAAGAAAGTTGGTTAACATCCAAGAACAACACATGCGATTGTGACTGTCAGTAATTGCAACTTTTGTCCTCTTACAACGGTCAAGGACCAGCTTGGTAAAAATGAGTTACTAGAAGTCCAGGTACATGCCGTTAATGGCTTTTAAGGATGTTACAGGACACGACCAAGTGTTCCTCTACAACACAAAGGGGATCCAATGAACTTCGCTACTATACCATCAGTGATCAATTAATATTTCAGTATTCACTATAACCAGGGATAGAAAAACATAGCAATAATTCAGTAGCCAGCCCCTTTTCATCAGGAGCCAGCACTTTTTTGAAAATAAAGATAATGAAAAAACGCAGGTTAGACTAGGATAACGCTACATATTGCTTTTCAAATGTGTCGTTAAGAAGCCCAGTCTATCAGTTATAAGAATGGAATTGAAACAATGTACTAATGCAATTAGTCACCAGTCGTCTTCACCGTTGGTGTCTTTTGAAATTACACTTCATGTGCCTGTTTGATTTCCCACCAAAATACCAACAATCAACAGGTTTTGTTGCATCAAAGTCCTTTATAAATGGTCCATTCAAAGATATCATCAAGAGATCACTTAAATTCTTCACGGCAAGCTTGGTTCGCAGTTTGTGTTTAATAATATTTATTGTCCTGAACCCTTGCTCACATGATGAGGCTGATACAGGAATTGCTGCCACTGTACTGAGGAGCTTTCCTAAAATCAGAAATAGTCCTTTCATAGTCCGCGATTTTTCAAGTATATCGTTCAGTGGAAGACCTATCCCAACTGCTTTGAACTCATACCACTCGCTCAATATGGATTTTTTGAAAAATAAGAAGCTGTATTTTACTGTTGCCATAATTTTCCAATTGTTTTCATGATGGCCAGTAATGTGTGTCAAAAACACCAGTGGCACTTTGAATATCCTCATTTTGAAGAAATGTGTCTTTCAGAAAGTTAATCCTACTTGCCAAAATATGTTCCTTCTCACTCGTGAAATTCTTATCCGACACACCTGATAATTGTATTCCACTGAAAACTCCTGAAAGTGTTGTAGCAGAAACAAACTTTTCTTACATTGGCCCCTTAGTGTTCTGCACTGCATTGTATTAATGCATTATTTCCCTACATGTACTCTTATCTGACTTAAAATCAGATCATGCCTCTGAAATACAAGTGAAAGTCTTTTGAATATACTCAGATGGCATACATGAAGTGAATTGTGATGACAAATTTGAAGTGCTTCGCCTTCTTTAGAAGACCTTTAGCCGTGATTCCTTCTTCACCTTTCCTTTCAGAAATATTTTCTAAATGCACCACTAGGCATTCCCAGTCTTTGACAACTGCATCAAAGCATTTAATTTGCTTGCTGCCCACCTAACTTTGTGAAAGTACTGTAATTTAGATATTTCGCATTCCAGCAACTCCGAAGTTTTCTTCAGTTCACGGGTCTTTTTGGCGAATGTCGATAAAACTTACATAGTTTCCTGAGTGTAGAATCAATTTCATCAATGATTTTAAGTTTCGCATTTTTCAGTGAGTGAAGAATGAAGAGTTGAAGTTGATGTGCAACACAAGGGATGTTTACCAAGTTCTCAAAATTTTCAGATATTTTTGTTACCAAAGCATTACAGACACCAATCATACATGATGGTCCATCAGTGCTATACCTATTAGTTTTGAACCCATAAAGAGTTCTCCAAGCCTTAACTGAAGCAATTCTGTTTTTTATAGCTTCCATATAGCCATCACTTTTTGCATCCTCCAATGACACAATAGTAAGAAATGTCCCCTTTACATTATTTTCTTTAAAAAAAATGACTCAAGTATCAGCTCCTCATCATCAGATTTATCTGTTGATCCATCGAGTGAGATACTGACATATGAACTTTCCTTAATTTCACATATCAAATTTTCACGAAGATTTGAAGCAATGTGTGAAATTCTCTGCATTGCTTATCATTCACATAATTCTCTGAATCAGTAACATTCAATTTGCTTAACAATGCGACCAAACCTTGAAAATCAGTGTAGGGTCTGTTAATTTTTTATAATACAATAGGATGTGATGAACAATGCATTCATATGCTGTAACATATTAACATCCATTTTCTTTACCCACTTAGCTAAAGGTGCACATTCTGAATTTTTCTTGAAACTGTCAGTCTCCAGATACTTCACGAGTGAAAATACGACTGGGTTGTTTTTTTTTTTTTTTTTTTTTCAGTTTTAAAATGTCCTGAAAATCTGGATACAACTTTAGAATTTTGGCTGGCAATACTAAGAAAGTTACTGCACAACGCAATTCCTTCTTCATAGGGTAGCCATGGTAGTAATTCGAGCCACGATTGCTGAAATTTCCGTTTGCCTGATAATTGAAATTTTGACATAGGCCTATTTTTAATTGTCTTGAACACCATAAATTTCACACAGGTCATTGTCATCCTGAATAATACAATTGGCACTTCCATCAAGTGTTTGATCACATTCACTTGCTTCTGTATCACTTTGTGTTATATTTACGGGCCTACTTATAAAGTTTTTTACTCGCATCAGTCATTTGTCCGGCTTTGTTAGTTTCATTTTGCCAATTTTCTCAATTATAACACAGAAAGGTAAACACGTAATAGACTACAGTATATCACCAGCATTAAATGGCTTCCTAGTTCGCAGGCTTCGATGTCTGATGCAACGTTGCCAATTTTCTATAACCGCACAGGAATGAAAACAACTGTATTTCTAAAATGCAAACTGTTCAATACCAAGATGCTGTAATTAAATTAAAAGTATAAATAATGTTCAGTGAAAATACAAGAATTGATAAACACGTCACTCTGTATGTTTTAAGTGCAAAGAATGAATTCCACGGGAACTTATCAGCACTGTTTTGGCGGCAATAGTTTAGAAATGACTAGTCATGGGAAGGAAGGTGGTAATGTAGTGTTTTGTAGAATTATTTAATGTAGTCGTTCTCTGCATTTCTCCATAACTATTTGTTATGATACGTCCACATGAAAGGCTCATTGTTTGACGGGTTGCAACGATGTCTCTCATGACCGATAGTCGTGCAGAACTGAAACGTCAAGTTCCAAGGTACGAAGCATCAATTGCAGAATTCATAGAGTGCCAAAAGTAGTGAAAATGTTTAATGCAGATATTAGGATATTTATGAGCTACAGAAAACACGTGAAACACCAGACAACTTGTTCTTTATGAAGTGGTGGGAACGTACATGTAAGGGAACTCCGGATTTCAAAATATGAAGTTTCAAAACCAGATTTAACAAATCAGGCACAAGGTAAACATTTTCAGGCGCCATGGCGACAGGGCGCCCGGTATTCTTCGACCCCTGACTATAACAAATATAAAAAAATTTACCCATCCATTGACATATGGGCACAATTTTCCTATGCCAAGGCTGAGATCTAAATAAGTTCCTACCTCCAATCAGATAACTTGAAACCCAGCTTAATTAAATAAAGGTATATGTGAAAGAACTAAATCCTCTAACATCCTTCTATGAGAGTGAACAAAAACTTGACATCAGACACAAAACAGGATACCACAGAAAGAACAACAGACCTCAATACAAATATACAGCTTGGCTGGTCCTTACTTCAAATGCTCTTTCTGTATCTGCACTGAGGTCTATTCTTTCAACAATACATACGGAAATAAGACAGAAATATAGAAATTGACACTGGCAAGATTACTACCATAAACTTAATCAACCTGGATTGAAGTGAGCAGAGGAATTTTTTAGTCTATTCTCCTTCATAGATAGTTCCGCCATACATCACACCGTCGATACACTCATATATATTTAATTTTTTTCAATTAAATCAAAAGTTTTCCACAATGAAATAATTTTCCCTTTTATTTTAGAAGAAAGTTGTGTCCAGTTCCTTGGCTGAAAAATCAGTGTTGTGGCCTCTGGTTCAGAGGGTCATGGGTCCATTTCCCAGCCAGGTTGGGGATTTTAGCAATGTATGGCTAACTCTTCTGGTTTGGGGAGCATTTACACACCATACCACTAACCACCACAGAAACATGTAGACCTAATAGTCAAATACATTTATCCATATAAGGTTGGCATAAGGAAGGACAGTTGGCTGTGAAACAGGACCAAGTTCACCCCACCAGGGTGTGTGAGAAAAAGGGTGAAAGGATATTTCAGAAGAAAGTTGTAATGGATTGTCTTTCGAGGTACATTGTCAGATAATGTATTAGACTTCTCCAATGAACTATTCTTTTTTTTTCTTAAATCAAAAAACATTTAATTTTTTGAAAAATTCTAAGGAAAGTATTTTGTGTTTAAGTCCAAACTTCAGACAATTCAGAACCTTCCAGAACAAGTGCCTAAACCATGCAAACATTCCATCTACAGTGGAGCCTTCAACATTGTAATACAGCAGCCACATAATGCAGAGTTAGAGTCAATTCACTATTTTTAAAGCCACTGTTTTTGGTTTCTCAGTTGATATTTCCATGTCATATCCAGCAGCTATTTTTGTATTATGACAGTGTACAGAGCATCTTTTGAACTCTCGAAGAGTACCTGGTTATCAGCATAAAGCAATATATCCAGTTGTAAGGCAGTTATTTATGGTGAAGCTGCCGTTAGGTATAAGTCTCCAATCTACGAGTAATTAATAAAAACTAGCTAAAGCAGCCATTCTTCATATAGATTTATGAACAAGGATTACAACAAGCTCTTGTAGACAATATTTACAACCTCTTCATCGGGTACACAAATATAGTGATATTGAATCTGCAAAAGCCTCTATGTGAAATATTTCAGTTTAGAACTTTGGCCGGCAGGGTTGTCATCTAAGGTTGTACGAGTATTTTCAAAGAATTTTCACTCTTGATGACCTGTGTTGCAGGTCAGTATTTCTCCCAAAACATTATCAAATAGTGGTTTTCGCAGGTGCAACGACGATATAGGTTATGTATGGCCCCTCGACACTGGATATCATGCCAAGTAAAGCTGGCCATGACTGAAGCAATGGTTCTCTAGATAACAGACACAAAATGAAGTGTGAATTATAAGCCCACTAAATATGAAACCTAAACTTACACAGTATTAAAAAGATAGAAACACAGAATACAAATATAATATGATGGCAATGATAATAAAAATGGCTGTATAAATAAACTACAGCCCACAGAGCATCTCAAATAAGGATAAGCACTCTCAACAATACAACTGTAGCCTCCAAACACTTTCTGTGGAATGACATGCTCATTCTTCCGCTGGCCTGTTAAATGAACGATGCCTTCATAGAGTCATTAGAGTTATAAAGAAAATGCATATGTCATTTTTTATAGAAAATTTAATTTCAAGGCCACAAGCTGCACTTCATTTTTCAGTAGAGTCAACCATTTACCTGTTATTTACTTGATGTAGGGCAAAAATTGCCATATTTGGGACATACAATTCTAAAACCTTCCACTAGTTTGAAACAGTGAAATATATCGAAATCAAAAGTATCCCTTGGGTGACTCGGGATTCCAAGCTGTATTCTCACAAAATTTTAGCTCAATTGGTAAAGTAGTTTCCGAGCCTATCCCAAACAAACAAACAAACAAACAAACAAACAAACAAGCAGACACCAATTCATTTTTATTAGGTGGTATAGTTTGTTCTTGGAAAAAATGTGTCTTGAATCAGATCTCAACATTTTTGGGAGTGCGTCTGCTTCATAAACCATTTTGGTCAATATCGAACCTTAAAAACCAGTCGGTCACCACTGATCTGCATACAGGGCTCTCATCAAGGTGGCAGATTCCCTATCAGTTTTTTTACTTAGTATTTTCTTAAATGACTTAAAAGAATTTGGAAATTTACCAAATATCTCCCTTGGTAAATTATTCCAACTCCTAATTGCTCTTCCTAGAAACTAGTATTTACCCCAATTTGTCCCCTTGAATTCCAACTTTATCTTCATATGACCTTTCCTAGTTACAAACTTCACTCAAGCTTATTCATCTACTAATGTCATTCCAAGCCATCTGTAATGGTCAATTTCTAACTCTGGCTCACAGAAGACTAACTTTTTCATAGCATATGACGTCTGGCTGGTTACCCTGCTATGGTAATGAGTAGACCATACAGCAAGAATCTTAATGCCAAGTGTTAGGCAGATGAATTTTCTTAGGTGAACTGATGGTCCTCCTCAGTGTAGGAAATGACACTGGAACCCATCAAGTAACGTCTAATCCCAAGTTGAAGGCTGCTGCTAAAGACGTCTGTACTCCATGTTAAGAAAGGCCTGACCACCTGCAGGCAGTATCTCTAAATTGCCTTTGGGAAATGGTCCTTTTAAATCAGCCTCAGAAAAGGCTAGTGCATTCCCCAGAAGCGATGCACAGTTATTATGCTGGGAGAACTGTGAAAAGTGGGCAACCAGTAGAAAATGTTATGAGATGGCAATAATCAATCTTGTTTCCCTGACTGGAAATGCAGAAGAGATGACCGATTTTGTCGAAATGGAGATTATAATGATGGGATTGAGTGAGGTTAAGTAGAGAGGAAAAGGATAGAAGAAGTTGAGGAAGAGATACACTACCAAGCGAGCTGGTTGTGCGGTTTAGGGTTGTGCAGCTGTGAGCTTGAGTTCGGAAGATAGAGGGTTCAAATCCCCATTATCTGCAGCACTGAAGATGGTTTTCTGTGGTTTCCCATTTTCACACCAGGCAAATGCAAATACTGTACCTTAATTATGGCCACAACCACTTCCTTGCCACTCGTAGCCCTTTCCTATCCTATTGTCGCAATAAGACCTATCTGTGTCGGTGTGACGTAAAGCAATTTGAAAAAAAAAATTTTTAAATTATCATCCCAACAAATTATGAAAAAAGGAAGCTGAATGTGGATTTTGGATCAGATTTAATGAACAAATTGAAGATTAAGCCAATACTGATGAAGGTGGAGAGAATTTGCTAAACTATCAACTGTTTAATAGTGAGATATACTAATTGCAGACTACAATGTCCACAAAGCAAAAAACTGAACATGTGTGAAGCTCTTAAACTTAACTGTACTGTATTTTAATGGGTTGATATTAAGAAATCTGTTTCTATTTCATTTTGAAGTACTACCTTTTTCTTCATTCAGAAATTGACACAGAAGTAAATGTTCCAGTTTCTCATTAGACCTATTGTAAATGCTGAAAATGTTGATGAAGTCAAAAATTATGAAGTGATTTTTATACAAAATAAATGCACTAATGATATCAAATTTCTTTCTTTATAACTTTAAGAGAGAGTCTATCATTCCCAGCACTAGTTCTCAAGTTCTGAGTATGAGTTCTGTAGAGCTTAAAATTACAAACTGTAACACAATTCTAGATGGAATATGGGTACAAATAGCTAAATATTAATGATCAGCTGCAATACTTACGCTGTTGTCCCAAATGAAGAGTACATGGAAAAGAAAAGAAAACATGAACATTAGAATTCTATAAGTATAAATTAAACCAGAGGCTATAGCTATAAACCTAAACAATGTCAGCATTTCACAACTCTTCATTTTAAATTTCTGATATGCAGAACTTTAAAAAAATCCTTGCATAGGACAAAGCTGTTAGACGTATTTACATGAATGTTGAAGTGTAAAATCACACGATTTGCCTATTTATTGTTATTCTTAGTCTTCCTCTTAAGGTTCAGTTTTAAATACTTAAATTCACTAGTTTATTCAATCCTTTTATGACCACTGAAAATATCAATGAAGACAATTTAAGAAAGACTTCTTGTAGTGAAAATTGATTGAAATAGTGCGTATATACATGAAACTTATAATTCTGTTCTTAGTACCGAAAATATTTACACATAAACCCCCATGCTTGTCTTAACTATGTTCCTGTGTTACAGTACGGTACCCGCCCTGAATTACAAAATATTAATGTCAAACACCTTAAGGCAGGAGATGACTAACTGAACTACACTATTGATAGCAAATCGCTTTCAAACCAGGTGTTATGTCAATAGTCCAAATACTGAAGTCATGTCAGAACTTCAGACAGGATAGTACCGGTACTGAAACTCCCAAAGTTAACACTACAGAAACTCGAGTCTGGCCAGTGATTACAATGCAGTAATACAAGTCTATTTTCAGCAACCTAGATATTTTTAGTTAAGTAATAAGAGTATACTGGAAGATAGGAACATGAAATGGACACACAAAAGGACAAACATAATGACACACCTATTCTCCACTGACAGAGGCTAAAGATGAAAATTTGGACCCATGTCTTATGTCTATGTGTACTCAATCCACGCTAATTGCTGCCGTCTGTTTCCTATATATATTTTGCTTTGATTAGCTTTCTTATCTCAGCATTTACAATAACAGATCGGTGTGGGAAGAGGGAGTGACAGAAAGGAGACAAGGGCAAATATGAAAAAAAAATGACATGGACAATCTTGATATGTCTATACACTACCATCTCCAAGGAGATAGGTGCTCTCCTCAAGAACTAGTTCTTCTACATCCATTTCTTCTCAGGCCCTAACAAGCTCGTTTCTACTCTCAGCTTCATCAGGAGTGTAGGTTTCAACGTTCACTGAGGGGACCACTTTAACAGATCTTTAGTCTTCATGTGAGAAGTACAGTATATTATAAGACGACGGTTGGAAAAAATATAGGAAAAGAGAAGAAACACAATCATACAAGCCCACTGATTTATTTTTCTCCTTTTGTATTTGTCCTATGTTTCTCTTCCCTTTCCCTGCGTTTACTCAGCTTTCTTCTCATCCTAAACTTCCATACTGACTGAAGATCTGTCAATGCAGACACAGAGTGTTGAAGCCCACCTCCTCATAAAGCTGACAGCAGAAATGGATGAAGAACAAGAACTGATAAGGATAGAGCCTATCTGCTAAAGCATGGCAGCGTATGAAAGGGTGAAGGCTGTCCTTGAACTGTGTTTTCCAAATATGTACAGGATAATCACCAGTGTCAAAAAAAAAACTACATTGCACTGGCTTCCAGTCCTTAGCCACAAGTCACTTCCAATTCACCAAAACATCCATAGATTAACATCAACCCAAATTCGATGATGATGATGATGATGATTGTTGTTTAAAGGGGCCTAACGTCTAGGTCATCGGCCCCTAATGGTATGAAATGTAATGACAATTTAAAAGTTCCAAATCATCCACTGAACAGAATTAAAAATGTGAAAAATGTGATGAAATGAATAGGTGGATATGAATTTTAAACAATCAGGGGATCTGACCCAGAACTATCATACACAATAGTATTACTGACCAAAGGATTGCTTCTAAAGCACAATCCTGCTGAATCAAGGATGCTTGTGGTCTAAAGGGGTCTAAAATCCAGGTCAACAGTCCCTCATAATGGTACTTATCGCTAGTAAAGTAGAACCATGGTATTTGTCATGTATCGGTACTAATCAAAGGTAGCGTAGACTCACGGTGTTCCACAAATTATGGTAATACAAGTATTCTATGTTGCACAGGTAACTAAGACCTACCGTGTTTCTCACATAATGGTGCCACTCATAGGCAACGCAAATCCATAGTGTTCCTCATTTAAATGTACTAATCACGGGTGCAGGTATTCCCGTGATGTTCCTCATATAGTGGGTACAAATCACAGGCAACACCCAGACCCATGGTGTATCTCACAATGGTACTAATCATGGGTACTGGAAACCCACAGTGAACCACTCTCTGCTGCTACTAATCACAAACTTATTGTGTACCTTACATAGTGGTACTACTCGCAACTAGGATGTAAAGGAGAGGGCATATAAGTCTTTGGTAAGATCCTAAGTAGAGTATGGTTCCAGTGTATGGGACCCTCACCAGGATTACTTGATTCGAGAACTGGAAAAACTCCAAAGAAAAGCTGCTCGATTTGTTCTGGGTGATTTCCGACAAAAGAGTAGCGTTACAAAAATGTTGCAAAGTTTGGGCTGGGTAGACTTTGGAGAAAGGAGACGGGCTGCTCAACTAAGTGGTATGTAATACCAATGTAGTTGGTCCATTATTGGACATTATAAATTTTCCAGCTAACTCATTCCTGGTTGCCAGCATTTTGCCCAAGTGTGCTAAGTTGGGCTCATCAGTTGGTACATAGCACACCCACCAAGACGCATGGCTACTCCATACCATGGAGACCACTGCGTAGGCTACTTAGAACCACTGGCAATGCAAATGCACTATGAGAGACTTTGTCTCAATACCAAAAATTGATGCCTGTCTGGGGTCCGTTATTAGACATTATAAATTTTCCAGCTAACTCAATTCCTAGTTGCCAGCATTTCGCCCCAGTGTGCTACGTTGGGCTCATCAGTTGACGCATGGCTAGTGCATACCGTGGAGGCCACTGAGTAGGCAACTTGGAGCCACCGGCAGTGCCAATGCACTATGAGAGACTTTGTCTCAATACCAAAAATTGATGCCTGCCTGGCCATCACATGATATAGATGTTGATTCACATAAGAAACCTGAAATATTTGTCCCGAATGAGTAAATTTATAATACCAATGTAGTTGGTCCATTGTTGGTCATTATAAATTTTCCAGCTAACTCATTCCTTGTTGCCAGTGTTTTGCCCCAGTGAGCCCAACTTCTGTGCATCTAGTTTGATGTGCATAGCAAGATATGATATGGGCAGTTAATGATGCTAAATCAATCTTGACAGACATGAGCCTAGCCGACACTCTGATGACACTTGTGATGATGTTGCGGTAACGTAGGCCAACCACTATTGCCACACCATTCGATGTTGTGCTGGTGCCATGATGGATGAGTGTGTAGTAATCTCCAATTTCTTTCACCTTGGAACCTCTCCACTTTGTTTCCTGTATGCAGGCAATATCAACATTTCTGCTAGCACACGATGTCGGCCAGTCAACATTCCAATATTTAGTGTAGCAAATCTTACTTTTAATTGCCAGACAAAATATAGTGTATACATTAGACTAATGTGCGCACTGGGCAGAAATATGTCTGAGGCCGAGAGACATAACAAGCCACATCCTGTGCCCATATTAGGAAAACTAAATAGAATGTAACTCTAGGCAAGGCCATGATGCATGTCCTACCCTAGCATCTATTTGTGTGTTTATATTGCGGGCAACTATATCTTCCAAAGGGCACTCCCTTTCTGCGTCGGGAGGTGTACAGTACGTGAAACTTTTAGTGGTACTTCGGCTCCCTAGTGCTGAATCGGTAGACCTCGGTTATCTTTGAGATTGGGATTGGCAACCTTTGACACACAAACTATGAATCGATAATGGCAAACAATTTACGTACTAGTACTGTTGTTTACACAGGAAAGCCAAAATACAAAATTCATGCTAGGAACAAGATTCGCAACGAGAAACGTTATATAAAAGGTTTAGAAAATTCATATCGATCAATCATACTATTGATTCAATTCAGATTTCATTTCCATTCAGTTGGCCATATTACCGGAACCTCCTTAATCCTCACTCCCGAAAAATGAAGTATCACTAAAAGTTTCGCGGGCTGTACAGACTGTAATAAAAATACTGAATGCTACGACATCTTGAAATAACATGGTAAAGCAACAATATCTGATTTGGTGCTTTTCTTTCAAATATTTTTAGTTTTAATCTACCTGGGGGGGGGGGGGGGAGGAGGCATGATTAGCTCAGTGACTTAGCTGCTGGTTTCCCACTCAGAAGACTGACGTTTGAATCTCAGTCGATCCTGGGTTGAGATATTCATCTAAAAAATCATGTGGCATCAGGAAGAGCATCTGGCCTTTAAGGCAGATGCACCAGCTGCTGACACTTAAATAAAAAAATTTACATAATCCAGGCAAAAACATTTACTAAACAAGTCACACATTATCTTTATGTACCATCAGTTAGATCTCTTTGTGCCCAAGATGCATAAAAATAAAATATTAATGCAATCATTAATTATCCCTTAAAATTATTCTTAAATGTGTGTTTTCGTACCTGTAGCTGACACCACATTTTTCCTGATCTCCTAAGGCTGACACAGATTATACTGTATGATATAACAAAAAAAAAATTACCCTTAATCAACTAATCATTGTTTATAAGTTAGCCTACAGCCTGAACATTTCAGATATCCTGTACATTATAAGCAGGATACTTTCTCCCGGGATAAATAGTTGATCCCTCACAGCCCAATACTCACAACATTCAGCTCCGTGCAGAATGACTGTCATTTGTTTATTTCTCGCGGTCTTCTCGGTGAGGACGTGAGTACATGCTCAGGCGGTCTAACAATGCTGTCAACCTCTTTATTTTGAAAATAAGACTAGTGCCAAGCAAAGTAATAGCATTGCATTCTACATTGGACAGTGTGGAAGAGCTGAATTATTTTAAAGCAATTGGTTTGGATTGGTTAGGTCTGGTTGGTGACAAAACCATTGGACTGTGACCAAGCAAAGGGGGTCTGGGGGCGTAAGCCCCAGGTTAGGGCTGCAAAGCGGCTTTTAGGTCTCTAGCGTTCTGTAGGGAGATAGCAGCACATTCTATTTTGGACAGTGGAAAGCCTCTGCATTAACTTAAGTATTATATTAAATTACTATTCTTTTCTTCTCTTCATCCATTCCCTTTTCCAGATTCTCTCTGGGTAGGGTAGTGTACGAAATCCCTCAACCTTACTCGATCTTTCCACCATTCCTCTTCTAGTACTTTATTGCTATTGACTCCTCTATTTGCAACACAGTCCACAACAGAACTCCTCCATCTCATTCTAGGCAGTCGCCTAAGCCTCTTTCCAGTCTCTGTATCCATGAATGCTCTCTTTGGTATTCTCTCTCCTGGCATTCTCATCATGTGTCCAAACCATTTTAGCTTTGCTATATCAGTCTCTTCTTGAAGTTTGCACACTTCCAAGCTTCTCCTATTTCTCATTTTGTATTCTATCTCGTCTTGTCTTTCCCTGTTTTTTCCTCAAGAACCTCATTTCAGCTGCTTGTATCTTACTTTGGTTCTGTTTAGTCAACATCCTGGCTGCTGAAGCATAGGTCAGTATAAGTTCATAACAGGACGAGTATAAAACCTTCTTGCACTTCATTGGCACATCTTTGTTCCATACAATGTCTCTCACACACTGGTAGGAACTTGCAGACTGCTGTATTCTTAAATCAATTTCTCCATCCAAATTTCCATCTTGTGACATCACGCAGCCCAAATATTTAAAATTTTCACTACTTCAAGAGGTTCATTTCCTATTTTCATCACTCCCCTGGATTTTCTGTTACCTCTCGTCATGATCAAAGTCTTGCTTTTCACAGCATTAATCTTCATTCCAAGATTTCTTATCTCCTCATTCCATAAATCCACTTGTGTCTGTACTTCCTCTTCATTATCTCCCCAAACTACAATGTCACCAGCAAAGAACATAGATTTTACTTGCTCGCCCATCATCTTCTCCTTGATATTATGTAGAATTCTATCCATGATGAAAATGAAGAGTAAGGGAGACAATGCACTTCCCTGTCTTAAGCCTGTCTCAACTCTGAACAATTCTGTTTGACCCATTTTGCTTCTAACCAGCTTTTGCAATTTTGATACAATACTATTACCATCAGCATTGTTTCATTCCCAATCTGTGCCTCTGTCAATGTTGTCCATACCAAATTCCTTGGGACACTGTCATATGCCTTTTCAATATCTAAAAACGTTACTACCATGTCCTTTCCTTATTCCCAATACCTTTCTCTCATTTGACGAAATGTAAATATTGGGTCAAATGTGGGCCTGCCTCTTCTGAATCCCTACTGGTGTTCTGCCAAATTTTCCCCTACTCTGTCTCTTATTCATTTATCCAAGATTCATTCAAGGATCTTAGCTGTATGAGGTATCAGTGTCACTCCTCTGTAATTTTCACATTGCTTCCTGTCTTCTTTCTTGAAGATTGGTAAAATGACCTCTTTCGTCCACTCTTTTGGAACATTCTTTTCTCTCCATATCTCTCTGAAGAGTCTATACAACCACTGTAGACCAACTGCTCCTGCTGCTATTATCATTTCTATGGTGACCTCATCGATTCCAGCTGCCTTGCCTCGTTCCATTCTTTTAGTGGTCCACTCAATCTTTGCCATGGACACCTCGTTTCCCTATCTTCCATCTGCACTAAGTCTGGTTCTTCGATTTCTCCTTGTACTGAGGTACTTTGCACATTGTAAAGCTGTTCAAAGTATTTTCCCCTCCTCTGCAATATATCCTGCTTCTGTGTCATCACTTCCTCTATTTTTAATGAAGTTAGCACCTTCACCCGGGTTTTTCTTCCTTTTAACCCACTGGAATAAAATCTTTTTGCTTCTGGTTGCATCTTCTTGTAGAGATTCAGTGAATTTTTGCCAGCATTTCTTTTTCTCTTCTTGAACCACCTTGGAGCACCCCTTCTTGCAGAGCTTGTATTCTGTTTTGCATTCTGTTGTTCTGTTTCTCAGCCATCTTCGACAGTTGATGAGGCAGACATTTGAAAGGTGCATCGCCAGTACGAGGACAGTGTATCAGCCCAAAGTTATTCAGAGTCACCAACGCACTGCTGTTGTGTATTTCACATTGTTTCCTTTACATAGTGTTTTTTTGTTTGTGCTTTTATTCAGCCGAGGTTGGTTAACGCAATGTAATTATCAGCATTGGTGGCAATGACTTCACATTCTGTTCACATTGACCAATAAGAATGCAAGTAGCTACTTTAGCCATGGATGTTGGCGGGTGATGCTCATTATTAAGTTATAAAAGTAAATGTACTTCTGGGGGCAGGATAGTGGGTTCCTAGACATTGCAATGAACCCATCTCTCCTCTAAAAGGAATTCTAAGTAAGATTTTCATTATTTTTACTTCCTTAAAATTTTACAAACTTTGGACTGCAGCATGTCAACTTACACCCCTCCTAGGCTTGTACAGAAGAGCAAATTTTGGTACCCCTTATTTAGAAGCTGCCATATTTACTGGCATTCATTTTAGCAGACATAGATGAATGTAGGTACTTTATAAATTTACTTTGTTGAGGGTCCATTTTATATCACCAACTGAAAGATAGGCGAGACAAAATTTTTAAAATATACATACTGTGTACCAACTTTTGATTATGGTTTATATCAGCTGCCTACACCTGATACATGGGGTTAACTTCATGTTCCCTTATTGGAGAAAAACCTACAACCTGTTTTCCTGTCACTGACCGGATCAGGGATGGAATGAATGAAGCCCCCATCTTGCGGCAAGGGTAGGAATTGTGCCGGCTGCCGAGGCCTGCCGCACTCCTCTGGGGCAATGATTAATGACTGACAGATGATATGAAATGATAATGGAGAGTGTTGCTGGAATGAAAGATGACAGGGAAAACTGGAGTACCCGGAGAAAAACCTGTCCTGCCTCTGCTTTGTCCAGCACAAATTTCACATGGAGTGAACCCAGCAGTGAGAGGCCATCTGTGCCACGGAGCTCCTTCTTGGAGAATCACATAAAAAGAAATATTATATCTAGCTATTACGTATGTTGATGATGCTTGTTGTTTTATGGGGCCTAACATTGAAGATCATTGGCCCATGTATGTACATATATATGTATGTCTGTCCAACTTTTGTCCCGTTTCTCTAAGGGGTCGGGTATGAAGAGAGATGAAACTTTGTGGCGAGTAGCCCTTCCTGACGTCAACCTCATCAGAGGAGTTACTGAGATGAAATTAATGACGTGGTGTACGATAACAGGAAGGCAGAAGGTGAAACACGGTGCCGGCACATAGCCTACTCCTGTTGAATAGAACCAAGGGGTCTGCTCAAGGCTTCAAGTCCTATCCGAGGAACGAATCACCACCAACAGTGTCATATGCCCTCACTCCACATGAGTACTGCAGAGATGGTTAGATTTAATCCATGTGTAGCCACGCGATCTGGTGATTAGAATTTGTATATCACCTCCTCTCATACCTTTCCACCAACATTCTGATGGTAAAAATGTTTTCAACCAACAGGACTCGAACCAGCCAACCACAGTGTCAGACCATATAGACTTTATGCCTCAACCATCATGGCCACCATATCTAATCTTGCTAGTATAAACTAAATGTTTCTCATGTGAAATGGATCAAAATAATTTTTTTCACCCTAAGCTCACAGAAGTGTTCAGGTATAGGTATAAGGCCGCACCTTGGTGTACCAATGGCTGACAAGCTGCTTTTTTGTAAATATGTATATAAATTGTAAAATTCTCAACTGTTCAATTGTAAATGTAAATACTGTATAGTTACCAACCATTGACATTAATTTTTGGTTACAAACATTGACGCCGAGCACTACACACTTTCTCCCGCGATTGTTATAATGTAAATATTTTTAAAACTTTATATTTTCCTATGATTGCGTCAACTGTTCTCCAGAGCACCACTGCCGAACTCTATTTTAATTTTACGCATTGGTGCTGACTTCTTATTCTATAAACCTGTATGTTCAACCATCACTATTGTACAACTGTTTCTCATACTTAATTTCTGTAATGTGTTTTAATAATATGTATTAATTTGTGCATGTCAACTACTAACCAGGTACCTGATTTTTGCCTTGAGGAGATAATTTGACTGATGATGCCCTCAATGAAGGGCGAAACATGTCTCAAGTAGAATCAATAATAAATTCCTAAATTGTAAAATTTATATGTATTGAATAGGTGACAAAACAAACCTTTTAGCATCTCCAGTTTCCCGGGTGTGGTATATGAGCCTCCTCCATCTCATCCTGCCCTTGTACCATTCTTCCTCCATCAACTTGTTCCAATCATGACCTCTCAGCAGTACATCGTTCTTAACTAAATCTATCTATTTCCTTCGTGGCCTTCCCACGGGTCATCTTCCTTCTACTTTTCTATCAAATTCCTTCCTTGCAGTTCTGTTTACTGGCATCCTCTTCATGTGACCAAATCACTTCAGTCTTGATATCTGAATCTTATTGTGGAGAGAATCATCTATTCCTACTTCTCTAATTTTCTCATTCCTAATCTTGTCTTTCCTGGTTTTCTGGATCATATAAGTTTATAAATTAATAGCCTAGAGCAGTTATAAATGAAGAATCAAAAAGTAAGATTTGTGGCACATTCGGTGCATTAAAAATATGTAAATAATGTCTCAATATCCTGATAGTTCCCTTCTATGCTGTGAAGGCAACAACGTGGATTATATTTTTGTACGTTCCATTTGTTACAAATGACAACAAAGAGAGTTATAATCGTGCCTTTAGCTCCCGACTGTGAGTTACACAGTTTCAATTGTTCTTCAGCTGATATTTATTAAGATAGTAGGGGATACAGTGATTGTATCTTGGTTTGTTGACTACTTCTGGCTGTGTCACATCAGTCTAATATTTTCATCAAGAGCAGTCATATCGTCCCTTAAATTTACAAATTGTCTTGCACTATAGAATATGTTCAATCTTTCAAATGCAAGGGTTTTAAATACTGTTGTAACACAGATATTTCCAAAAGTTGATTGCAGTCATAAGCAAAATTCCATAACATACCTTCAATATAGTCATCAGTGAAGTTTTGGACCTTCTGCCAAATGTGAGGCACCTGTAGGATGGTCTAAGCTGATCACAGTGAAGAAGCGCCCTATTACTCGGAGCATTGATGGAATGTTGGAAGTGATGATATTTATCACTTGAAGCTCATTTCTTTTGAACAATAAGTTATACATTTTCTCAATTACAGACAGTCTACACACGCTTGGCATTCACACCATCCATCACAAATTAGATGTCCCCTTTGACCAACACGCTAGCATCCAGCACGCACCAACACCACCATGCTGTGCTACTTATAACTTCACTTCACTAATAAGATTAATGAAGGCTTATTTTAAGGTTATTATTTTAGGTTAACACAGTTTTAAGTTTCAATAGGCTATGTTTCGTATTAACCCCTGTTTTCACTGTATTTTATCGCAGCGAGTTGTTTTTTGCTCCATATGATGTAAATATTATAAATTGTGCTAACTTTTGTTTTTTGGCATTTTTTTAGCTTGTATTATGTAAATTATTTCAACCTCTGAATTTTTTTCAGCGAAGATGGCTCAAACGAGCCGAAACATGTTTGAATTTGATTGCTCCATCTCTTCTTCTTATTCTTGAGCATTTATCCCGCCTGGTGGCAAGGTCCGCTGTGTGGATTCGTTGTCTCCA
Source organism: Anabrus simplex (assembly GCF_040414725.1). Lineage (NCBI taxonomy): Eukaryota > Metazoa > Arthropoda > Insecta > Orthoptera > Tettigoniidae > Anabrus > Anabrus simplex. The sequence continues at coordinate 113,845,166 of NC_090269.1, read as the reverse complement.
TTTAATTCGGTCATGGGCCATGTCAGGGTGTAGTCTTACAGCTTTCAGGTCGTTGTGCACTGTATCGATCCATCGCTGTCTCGGTCATCCCTTGGGCCTCTTTCCAGCGACTTACAATGTATACGCTGACTTTGCCAGTGTATTGTCTTCTGCACGCAACACATGTCCAAACCAGCGCAGACGGTTTTCCTGCATTTTCTTCTGGATCGGTGCAACACCAAAGCATTTCCTAATACTGTCGTTTGAAACAGGATCCAGTTTAGTGATGCCAGCTGTCCACCTAAGCATCTTTGTCTCCATGACGCTTAGTCGACGTTCTACCTGCTTCGTAGCAGGCCAACACTCAGTGCCGTAGAGAGCGACGGGACGGATAACAGTCCGGTAGATCTTAGATTTCAGATGGTCCTTCATCCAACGGTCGCAGGTGATGCCCGTTGTCATTCACCACTTCAGCCAGGGTGCGTGTATCCTTGTGTTGACCTCATCAGTAAGTCTGCCATCGTTAGAGAGTGTGGAGCCAAGATATTTAAATTTCTCTACTCGTGGTATATCTTCACCATCAACGTGGATGGTTCCAACTTCGAGGATCTAATGTCATGTACTCTGTCTTCTTTTGGTTGAGGCGCAGGCCGTATTGCGCTAGTCGGTTGTTCCACTCTTCTGTTTAGCGCTGGAGATCAGACTTATTCTCAGCAGCCAGCATGACATCATCAGCATAGAGAAGAGTCCATGGTATTGGCTTGTGCAGGTCTGATGTAACAGTGTCCATCACAATTATGAATAGCAGTGGTGATAAGGCAGAGCCTTGATGTACTACAGTGATGCAGAAATCATCGGACGCTCCTGCGGCAGCTTGAACATAACTCCTTGGTTCTACGTAAAGCATCTGTACCCACTTAACAAGGTGCTCTGGAATGCTATGTTCTCGTAGCGCTAACCAGATTAGGTCATGTGGCACCCGATCAAAGGCCTTCTCAAGATCCAGAAGAGCGAGATGAAGAGGCTTATGTTTTTCATGGTGTTTCAACTAACAGCTGTGCAGCGTGGATTGCATCTGTTGTGCCACAATTTTTCACGAATCCAGCTTGGTTCGTTGTAAGTTTGGCTATCTGGCGAATCCTTTTATCAAGAATACATTCGAAGATCTTCAAGGCGTGGCTCAGAAGTCTGATCGGGCGATAATTAGAACAATCGGTAGGACTTCCCTTCTTCTTGAAGATTGGTACGGTAATGCTCTGTCGCCAATCTGATGGTATTTGACCTTCTTTGATGATCTGATTGAAAAGCTGTGTTAGCCATATTGCTGCATCCCACCGTTGAGAGCACCAGAACTCTTGCCGGAAGATCATCGGGGCCGGTGGCTTTCCCTGGTTTCATCTCCTTCAGAACAGCCTGAACTTCCGTGACATCAATTTTCTTCACTGGGCCTTCAATAGCGGAGGTGGTTGGGATTGGAGGGTGAGGAAATTCTTCGGTTGAAAGTTTCTCAAAATAGCTCCGCCAGCGTTCTCGCGCTTTCTTCCAGTCAACCAGCAGGTCACCTTTTTCGTCACTGATGCCGTAAAAACATTGGATGTCTTCCATTTTGCGGTGCCTCGATTTGAGTAGCCGGTAAATGTGCCGCTCTCCTTCGCGCGTGTCAAGTTTTGCATATAGGTCTGCATATCGGTTTGCTTTTGTTACAGCAATGACCTTCGCCTCACCACAGGCTGTTTTGTAGGCATTCCAACGAGATGGTGTTTTATCTGAAAGAAACTCATGGTAGAGCTGTTTCTTCTTCTGCACTGCATCTTTAACATCGTCATTCCAAAGCCACGTGTCTTTGTCAATCCTACGTTGTCCTCGTTTAGTTGTTCCAAGAATAGAGCGTGCGGCTTCATGAACGGCGTCTTTCTGTTTAGTCCTCTTCAACCGTGATGATTGGTGGCACTGTAATTTTTGTAACAATGTCAGCCTCCTTTTCCTTGTAGCGCCACCATTTGATTCTTTTAGGCCCATTTCTGGGGAAGCATTCGGCTCTTGGCGACTTCATCCGTAGCTTACAGATGACAGATCAGTGTTGCATCGCGACGGTTTCGTAAGGAACAACTTTTGTATCTAGAACATCTTTGAAATTCCGTCGTCTCACAAGGATGTAGTCAATCTGAGTTGCATTGGAGCCACTGTAGTATGTGATTAAATGAGTATCACGCTTTTTGAACCAGGTGTTCGTGATGATCAGATCACGAGTTTCTGCATAATCAAGAATTCGTTGGCCGTCGCCATTCTTCTCTCCATATCCATGTCCACCATGGGCAATGTGGTCTTCTTTCCTTTGTCCAACGTGTCCATTCAGATCACCGGCAACGATAAGGTAGTCTTCTGGTGGCACTTCAGCAGTCTTCTCATCGAGCAGTTCCCAGAAGGAATCTTTTGTTTCCGCGTCTAGGCCGGTTTGTGGAGCGTAGGCACCGAAAAAAAATGGACCTTCCTTCTATCCGCGACATATACGATTTTCATCAATCGATCATCATAGCGTTGCAACTCAAGAGACAGAACCATCAAATTTTGCTGATATAACAATGCCAACGCCGTTAGTTGTTCTTCGGGTTCTGTTGTATATGAGTTTGTATCCACACCCAATGTCGCGTGATTTTTCTCCACTCCATCTTGTCTCCTGCACCACGCAGATGTCTATATGCCTTCTTTCAACTGCTGTGGCCAGTTCATTGCTTCGACCAGACATAGTCCCGACGTTCAGTGATGCTATTCTGGATGTGGGGGCTCGCTCGTTTAGCCGTCGCCGCCCGTGTCACTGTAACCCTTGCATACTTTTCGTGCTGGCTGGGCCCTGCCAACACGCATCGCTTTTAGCAGGGTACGCCTAGCCGTGGTTCTGATTCCATGAGACAACATTTCCATAAAGATGTGAGGATATGTTTTTACGGCCGGCTTGTCACGGAGCCTGTCGCCAAGCATTTTAGAGCTGCTGCCAGCAGGTAGTTAGGCCGCTCCTGACCTGGAGAACAGACGCCTTTTGTAGCCGCTCCTCTGGAGAACAAACGCTACGTTCCTCTCAGCATTAACTCCCAGAAAGATAGAGTGCCTCATCTGCCAACTACACCATACTGATGGTCTCCATCTCCGCCGGAGTTGCCATTAAGGACTTTGATACACTTCCATCACTGATGAAATTATATGATGTATTGAATTAGGAGGATACACTCAATTTTTTACCTTTGTAAAGGCTTATTTTAAGTCAAGATACTCCAATTAAGTTGTTGTTATTTTACTTTAACATTTGATCTCTTCACTATGGACTACGCCAAATGTTAAATCATCAATTACTTTTACAAGGTTAAGATCACGAGCCAAAGACTTCAACCTGTTATTTCTTTTCTCAATTTTACGACATTATTTTCGAGTAAGGTCTAAATTAACCATTCTCATATTGCTGGAATGAAAAATGTAATATTTAAAAACTCAAATTAGACCACTGCTACTAAGCCCTGTACTATGTACCCTGACAGCTATTTATCAACAGCTAACAGCTGTTGTTGTTATTCACAATGCACCAAAAGTGTTTATTCAACCTTTCTTTTCAACTGCGCCTATTTTAAGTTGGTAAACAAGTTAAGATACTCCAATCAAGTTGTCCATTTACCCCAAATGTTAAATCATCAATTACACTAGCCAACATGATTTTGCGGTAAAATAGAAAATACGTAATTCTTATGGAAATCGCTGCCCTGATTCCGAAAATGCTTTTTTTTTCCTATCACGTCTAGTTTTGACGCAATTCAATGTTTTAGTATCTGCATAAATTCGTAAGATGTAATGTTGAGAGATGTTCTCATGCAACTTTTTTTTTTTAGAATACAATTATGTGATTTGATTTGTTAATGTTTGCATTTTATTATAGGTTTACTGCTGTCTAAATTTTCATTTTGTAGTTTGGGGTTTCCTTGTAAATTCATAACAAAACTCCCCCAGATATGCAATAGACCACGAGGTATGTAGGATTGAAGATAAGACAGTTGAGCGTTTGTATTTCATCTTAGACCACTTGAATAAACAGACGTGTTAATAGCACCAGCCCTTATGCAATGTTTATGATGGACTGATAAAGCAGTTTCCTTGCAAAGATAACAGTCCAAAAGTATTATACTCATGAAGATGAACTTGTATTTTGTATGGATGTTTCAAATCTACGTCAATTGGGAGAGAAAAAGTATCATCCTAGTAACTGGCGTGTTTTTATTGACTTCTAAAAGAAGTTTAAAGGCTGTTTTGCTTCATAATACAAATGTTCTGGCATCCATACTACTCGCACACTCCACAAAATTGTCTGAAACATACGAGACCTTAAAGTTGGCGATTGAAAAAATTAAATATCACGAGCATGGGTGGCAAATTTGCGGTAATTTGAAGATCATTGGATTGTTGCTGGGACAACAAAAAGGCTATACAAAATTTCAGTTTCCTATGTGAATGGGATAGCAGGGCATGGGATAAACAATGGGTTACAGTGAATTGGCCAGAAAAGAAACAACTACAACCAGGATCCAAAAATGTCTTGAATGTAAGCCTTATTGACCGTGAAAAAATTCTACGTCCACCCTTGCACATCAAATTAGGACTGATGAAACAGTATGTCAAGGCATAGATACAAGTAGGCTGTGCTTCTAATATTTATCCACTAAATTTCCCTCATTATCAGATGCAAAAATCAAAGAAGGTGTATTTGATGGACCACAGATTCGTGAACTGATGAAGGGAAAAAATTTCACGGACACGATGACCAATATTGAGAAAGAGGCATGGAACGCATTCAAAGATGTAGTGACTAAATTCCTTGGCAACATTAAGGACCCTCAGTACAAAGAAATTGTAACGAAAATATTGGAAAAGTTTAAGGAACTCTGTTGTAATATGAGCCTTAAGCTTCATTTCTTAGCTTCGCGTCTGGATTATTTCCCTCTAAATTTAGGAGTTGTCAGTGAAGAACAAGATGAAAGGTTTCACCAGGATCTCAAAGATGCAGAACGACGCTATCAGGGACGTTGGGATGTGAATATGATAAGACGATTACTGTTGGTCAATTGCACGAGACGACCCTTATAGAGATCAGTCGGGAACTTCAAAAACCTGGAAATTCCATGGAAAATGGGAAAAGACGGAGATGTGAATCTAACCTGCACATAATGTAAGTTAAAAAAAATATGTATGTTTAACCATGTAATTTTTATTCAAGGTACGATTACATTAATTTAAATGCAACTGTACAGCCAAAACTAAATAGGCGCTTTATGCTTCAGTTTCACGAATTTCAATATACATTAAAAATATAATACAAACCATCTACTTTCTTACAAAGCAGCATTTATGTGTATGCAAAATATGATTACGTTTTGCAAGCTGAAATTTACATTAATACATCAAATTTAATCAATACTAAGCATCAACAATTTTACGTAAGAACAAAATTACATTTTGTAAAATTGCCACTAAACCAGACGTGATACGCCAAAACTAATTTCTTTTTTCGAATTCTGCGTTAAGAAATTCATAAAACCCACATATTTTTGTTTTTACTGCACTAAATAAAAGTTTTTTGTTTGCAGGCTAGTGTTACCTATTGCAAGCCAAAAAATCTCTAACCTAAGACTTCAACCAGATAGTTTTTGATTTTTACGACTTTACTTCTGAATAAGGTCTCAATTAACATTCTCAAATTGCTGGAATGCTTTTCCTAACATTCCGAAAAATGTAATATTTAAATATTCAAAACAGACCACTGCTACTAAGCACTGTACTATGTACCTTTGTCACAACTAATATTCAACAGCCAACGGCTGATGATGTTATTCACAATAATACCAAAAATTGTTATTCAATATTCCTTAAGACTGCTACTATTTTAAGTATGTTAATTTTAAATCTTAATAATTATATTTTAATTATAAATCAGGTGCCTGATTTAACCTTGATGAGGTACAGTGACTGCAGATGCCTTCTATGAAAGGCGAAACTTGTCTCACATTTCATAAAGTAATAAGGATCAAATCCTAAAAATATAAACACTATAATGTATTGAATAGGTGGTTAAATAATAATTAGCATCCTACATCCACTGATGGAATGCCATGAAACCTGATGCCTCTGAGAGGCAAAACTTTCCAACGCCACCTGCCTAACACGGCAGTCACTGCTTCTCCCACATGGTCCTGCATATTATCATACAAGGTGCAAAGTGGTTTATCCCGCATGAAATGTGGAAGTTTCTGCCACATAGCCAGACGCAAGTGGTGCTCGAGGAAACGATGATAGTACGCTGCAATGACGGTTCCACCTTGGGATACAGCACAACTAACGATGACACTTTCTGCATCATATTATGCTATCAACATGACCCTCACCCTATTGGGTTACACTCAATTTTCTTTGGATGTGGCAATCCTAGGTGGTGCCATTCATTCAGTTAGTTTGGACTCATTCACCCAAGCCCATGTTTCATCAATGGCTACAATACGCCGCAGAAATTCACTCTGAATGAAATTTTGGAGAAAGTTATCCTCTTCGATGAAAATTATTTCAGAGTCAAAAACGAATATGTCAAAGCATGTGAGAGGCAAGCTATCGCTTCCCTTCCAATTACCCTCCTTTCCCCTTCTCCACTGCCTTCCCTCATTCGAACGTCAAAACATGACACAAGGGATGGGGACAGAGTCTGCTTAACAAAGCCGGACGGTGAGCAAGTATACTGAATTATCATTTACCCAATTTGCTTCTTCAACCTAGTTTCTTTTCCTCTATTAGCACACTTATTTAGCTTTTCTTCCTTTCTAGACTCCAGACATGGAAAGAACTGCATTACCATCAATACTGATGTTTAATATATTCAGAGTTCTGCATTGAAATTCTTATTATCAGAAGCACTCTGTTCCACTATCAAGAACTATCCACCACATATTAACAAGAGTTCCCCCAACCCAGACAGATAAATATTTGAACTAGCGTTAGACGAGAATGTTCCAAAACCACACTGCCAACTTTTACTCAGAATGAAAAAAATAGTTTTAAGACAGGCATGTACCCATGGTTTTTCATCAATCACCATTTCTATTGAATTTTATATATTTGTGTAAGTCTTTTCAATGTTTATAATTAGCTGAAGATTGCTCAATAAGGGTTGAAAAATGTTCTGTAACTCTTGTATGAATAAATTTAATAATCAATTTTAGTGTATCTGTGACCTTAAAGTAAAAAAAAAAAAAAAAAGCTAGAGTTTAGTCTAATGTAGACTGAAAAGGTGGACTCAAAAATAAAGTTTTTTTAAGAATTAATATTCAAGAAATGGGCCCCTCCATTGCAAGATCTGTCAAGATGGGCATGAGCTACAGCATACCAGTGTCATCTTTGTTAATAATAATGTTATTTGCTTTACGTCCTATTAACTACCTTTATGGTTTTCAGAGACGCCAAGGTGACAGAATTTAGTCCCGTAGGAGTTTTTATGTGTTAGTAAATCTACTGATATGAGACTGACGTATTTGAGCACATTCAAATACCACCGGACTGAGCCGGATCGAACCTACCAAGTTGGGGTCAGAAGGCCAGCGCCTCAACCGTCTGAGCCACTCAGCCCGGCTGTAATCTTTGTTTGTATGAGAGGTGATGGGGAGTCAAACAGCCCGAGATGTTCTTCAGCACGTACCACACCAATTTAATGACTGAGTCCAACTTTTAAGGACAATTATTCCCAGACAGTCCATCAGTGGTCAACGGAAAGGAGGCCTTGCATCAACTGTATTCGATCAAGGAAAATGGACAGCCAATCTGTGCAGGATAAATCCCCAGACACATTCCAACGTTGATGGAATGCACTTATCGTGCAATGGTCTGATATGGTAATTCATCGTTGCCACAGGCTTTATATAAACCTTTAAAACTCACCAGCAATTTGCTATTATGTTACAGAGTCAATTTTTTCTCAACCAATACTTCACTACAAAGTGCTAAATTTCACAAAGATTTTAGAAATGGTTTTTCAAGATCTAAATTTATGTTTGATTTTAGTCAATATCTGCAACATCTGTTCTGAGTAACTTCATAGCTACTGCATGCCAAGCACACTGAAATAAAAACATACGAGACCTAAGTGCTTAAAATTTAAAGAATAAAATCATTTTTAACGGTATCGATTTTCATTCCCATAAGGAACCTGAAATACCGGTAATTGTTCTGAATGAATAAATTCATAATTTCAATATAAATGATCCGTTATTGGAAATGTTTCCATTTATACTGGAATTATGATTGGTCACATATTGGACGAATTTGACTTCCAGCTTCTTATTAATTCTACTTATTAGGGGACTAAAACTAGTTCTGAACATCCTCAATTTACTCAACTTAAGACAAGAGATCACTGCAATTATGTAACTATTGACAGACAAAAGCTACCACCCTGAAGATAACTCCCACCAATATTCAGTAATAGACCGCTGCCTAAACAGAAAACATTAATATGCATATATGGAGAGGGTACTCGTAAGCATCTATTAAGAAAAGAGTACGATCATTTTAGGTAGGCCGACACAGGAATGAGAGTAAACAGCAAGTGTCAAATCTCAAACAAACATTACAGGTATAATTTACAATAAATATTTCGTCAATCCGTCCTTGTCTACCCGGCTGAAAACAAGAGCGAGATACAAATCTTATGAATGTATGCACAATATTTCAACAGTGACATAAACCAAGATGAGAATGACATTTCTTTAGTGAAGAATATGAATCACCTTTAATTCCAGCCATGTTGAAAACAACTGAACTTCGAAAACATATGACGTGAGTGATCACAAATACAGGTGATCACATGGCTGTGGAGAAAAGTCAGTCCGTCGCCAACATTATAAACTGATGTTTGACAATGGTGAAATGCTGGCTGACAGATATAAGAAAATATTATAGGATGCGATTTCAAATTTTAAATTATATAAATTAGTAAATAGTTTTCTTATTCATTGCATTCTTTTCTTTAGCATTATAATAATGATCTGGAAAGATTTGTGAACGCATTTGAAAATTCCCGTTCTACCTCTTCATTTGGGACCTTTTTTACCTTCTATACTCAAGCAAAATATCTCAGATTTCGCTTCAGCTTTTACGTTTTCAGGTTTATTATATTATTCAAATATGGTATAATGCCTCCGTTCTGACACGTATTGCTTATTTATGCGTGTTTCCAACATTTTTTGTATTAATTGTGGCAACATTGCTTCCGCATTGTGGTGGAAGCAGAAGATTGGTGACTGGGGAAATTGGAGGTTGGAGAGTAGCGGTGTCTGAATTTATATCACTGTGTAGGGATTATTAAGTATGGCAGAAGGACGCAAGTAAGTATGAATTTCTGTTAATTCATTACACGTGTAAGATACTTCAGTAACTCTGGGTCGGTTTTAAGTAATTGTTTTTTAGATACTTAAATCAAGTGGGGTTACACGAACTTGTCCAAATGTACGTTGTCATCGTGTCGTCGTTCCTTTGTTTATGAAATCTCGTGTAGAATTATGCTGTCACTTATAAAAATATTGATGTTTTTCATGATATTATAGAAATATATGTCTGTTTTTACTCGGTAGTTCAAGAATTGTGAACCTCAGTGTTGTTCTGGCCACTTAAACGCAATTTTGATTGAGGGTTGCACGGTAGCTTCCCTGACTCCTCTGAAACATTTCAACATTTTCATTTCAATTAGCAGTAATTCAAATGGCCGAATCATTATTGTTAGTATTTTGTAGGAGTATGCGAAATTTATTTCGCACCTTTCTTGAAATAATATAGTGTGTTGGCCATTTTGTTTGAGATTAAAAAACGCGTTGAATGTGTACGGTAGGACGGATTACTGTTACGATCATCTCGTTGAAAGTATTTAGTAAAAGTCATGTCTTGTTAAGAGACTGAAGAGAGCTAGTTTAATTCGTGATTGAACTAAGTAGTTAGTCATTGGTTGCTTGGGAGTACTTTTTGAGGTTATGAGCCCATTGAAGTTTTAATGTAGGCTTGTGTTGAACAGAACTTTCTGAAGATAGTACAGTGAAGTGCACGTCCTGGAATGGACTTCGTAAAATAGATCTTTTATTGCAACCATCAATATCAAAATTTTATAAATACAGTGGACCCAGCTACAAAGTTATTGGTCAACAGCTGACTGGAAGAGCCAATGTTACTTGATTGTAAATAATAGAATTGCCTTTGGTTGGAAATTACGCTCGATAATATTAGCCTATGTTCGATCAAACTTTCTGTGTAAACGGTTGTATTTTTATAAATCTTTATTGCAACCAATGGTCAAATAAAAGAATAGAATACATAGCACTATTCACTACAGAAACTTTTCAGAGAGTAGGCTCTATATGGGCACTCCAAAGCGTGGTAACGGCCACAAAGTCTATTGCACCATCGACATACACAGTCACTATTCGGATCGTGAAAGCGGAGAGTAGCACAAGCCTTGTGGTGAAATCCGTGGACCTCTGCACGGGTCACCGCGTGTCTCAGTTCAAAACAACTTTGTTGCCAGTCAGTTCTAGTCATTGCGTCGGTTGTGTAGAAGTCACTCCGTATTTCGGTCTTTTTAAATTTCAAATTACGCAGGAAGTCTTGGTATTCTGTCGTCGATTGCAGGGTCAAAGAAAACCGTAGGTCTTCGATGAAAAACGGTTCTCTTGTCAGTTCGTAAACAAGTCTCGAAGGCGTGTATTTGGACACACAAAGGATTCATTTAAGGAAGGTAGCTTTAATCCTTTCTAATTCCTTTAGGTCTTTCTTTTTCAAGAAGGTCCATATTAGTTCTAAACCGTAAGTTGCAATTGGAGTAATCTTTAGATGAAACAGTTTCATTGCTGTCTCAATTGATAATTGGTCGATGTGCTCTATATCATTTATTGCTATTATTGCTGCAAGAGATCTTTCTTTCACGTGAGCTGAGAATGTTTTGCCGTTCATTTGGAGAGTTATTCCAAGGTATTTGAAAGAGTTCACAGAATTTAGAAGAGAATCTTCAAAATAGAAAGTATCTGCAGCCGCTCGTTTTCCTCCTCTTCTAAAAACCATCACTACTGTTTTCTCTTTGTTAACTTCCAAACCGGCCTCTTCACACCATTTTGACAGTCTATCAAGTGCTGTTTGTAGTTCTCTACAAGACGCGACAATTACCATGTCGTCTGCGTATAGATAGATACTTGTCTGCTCTGTAACGATGGCTTTCGTTATGTCATATGTTGTATTTTTGTAATACATAAGCATATGTGTTGTCATTGGTTAAAACTACGGTAAAAGTTGACATCAGCGCCACTGAAGTTTGTAACATTATAAGAAAGTGAAAATAAAGCAAATCTTACTTGAAATTCCTTTTAGAGCAGAGATGTGTTCATTGCGATGTCTAAGAACCCACCATCCTGCTCCCAGAAGTACATTTACTTTTATAACCTATTAAAGAACAGCACCCGCCATCGTCCATGTCTAAAGTAGCTACTTGCATTCCTATTGGTAAACGGGAACAGAATGCAATATCATTGCCATCAATGCTGATAATTAGATTGCGTTACCAGCCCCCACCGTAGGTGAAATAGAGTAGGTTCTTATCGCCCTACAAAATGCTAGACCTAAAAGCCGCTTTGCAGCCCTAACCTGGGGTCTTAATGCCTCTGGACCCCTTTGCTTAGTCACACTTGAACAGTTTTGTCACTAACCGGACCTAACCAACCCAAACCAATGGTTTTGACACTAGCCAGACCTAACCAGACACTTGCTTTCTCACTGACCCGAAATATAAGTTAATTAATCTTTTCCACACAGTCAAATATAGAATGCGCTGCTATTGTTTTACGTAAGAAAAAACCTAAAGGCTGCTTTACGACCCTAACCTGAGGGCTAACGACCCCCCATCCCTCCTCCTGTCCCCCTTTGCTTGGTCACAGTCCTGTGTCATTAGTCCTAGTTCCCAAAGGAACAGATTGGCAGCGTCCTCAGCAAGAAGACCGCAAGAACTAAACAAACGACAATCATTCCGCGTGCAGCTGAATGTAGTAAGTATTGGGTGGCACGGTGGCAACTATTGATAAAACTACTTGCACATCAGAATTTTTCATACTGTAGGATTTTCTCTTTGAAATTATATCCGTGTGTGAAAATAAAAATATAGGGAATAGACCACAAGGTTTGGAGGGAAATGGTTTATTGTGCAAAAACTTCTACTTTTTATCTGTATCTGCTGATAACGGCAACTTTGAGGTATATTGAAGTTCTTTCTATGTACCAGTGCTACACTAGGTATCTTAGACTATGACAGCATTTTGACTAGTACGTACAGTACCTAAATTAGAAAAGAATTCAGAAACCAAGCGAGTTGACTACATCGTACTCTTGCATTTGGGAGATGTTTTTCTGTGCATTCCCATTTTTACACTAGGCAGATGCTGGTGCTGTGCCATAAGGCCACAATCGCTTCCTTCCAAGTTCTAATCGTCTCTTATCCCATTGTCGCCATAAGGCCTGCCTTGAGATGATACAATATAAAACAAATGGGAAAAAATTCAAAGCACTGTAACTGTTAGCTAAATAACTTTGAAGCTGAAAATTTCTGAATAATTGTAAGACTCTTTGAACCTGATGGAATCGTGTGCTGTTTTGGAATGAGGACCTGTTACCTTATTTTGTAATTTGTTGAATTTGTTCTGGGATGTTTTTTACGTAGCATTTACAAGAAAATGAGGAAAACTTATCCTTCATAATACTGGGTTCAATTTTTGTCAGTAAAATTCTAGACAGACCATCTAGGATCATGTAGTATATCGTCTCATTACTGAAAATTGAATGTTAATGATTTATCTAAAATGGCATTGAAATTTTGTCATAGTATAAAGCTGCAACAAAGGAACCTTCATCGGTTTGATTTGTGTAACGGCTCATCACGATCTTCCCTGACAATATGGGATAAGCGAGTTAAGGGATTGAAGAGGGCTAGTTCAATTGTGAATTAAACTACATCATTGGCATTTTGGGGTACTTCCTGAGGTTATGAGCAAATTGAAGTTGCAATGTAGGCCTATATGGATGAACAGAACTTTCTGAAAATAGTACAGTAAGTGATTCTTTACATCCCATCTCGCAAAAGAAATCAGCTTATTATAGTTTCGTCAACAGAGCCTTTGAAATTCCGCTAACAGAAACAGACAGAAAAAAGGAACTTTCTTTCATTCGTCAACAGGCTCTACATAATGGTTTCAGTTTGAAATTCATCAATAAAATCATCACTAAATGCAAATACCAACAACAAATTAAACTTAAACAGCATTCAGAAAAAGAAAAAGGATATGTAAAATTCACCTTTAATAACCCGAAGATTTACGAAATCACCAACTTATTCAAGAAACACAACACCAAGGTAGCCTTCTCTACAAACAACAACACGAAACATAGATTCTTTAGTCATAATAAAGCTAATAAACTTAAAGATGACGAATTCCAGGAATCGGGTATTTATAAGCTGACTTGTGCTCAATGTAAAAAAACTTACGTGGGACAATCTGGAAGGAACTTCTCAATTAGATATCAAGAACACGTCAATGCTGAAAGATGCAAATGATTCTCTGCCATGGGATCCCATATGAAAGAGTCCAACCACAAATTCACCAATATAAAACAGGACCTTCAAATTATCTGTATGATTAATAAAGGTAATCTTATGAACAACCTGGAAAACATCCACATCGTTCTTGATAAATTGGAAAACAGTGAAGAGAATCTCAACGAAAATGAGCATAAAAACATCTTATATGAGAATATTAGCAAATACTTAGAATGGGTAGACATGAAACAGACTAGACGAACGAGAGATATAATCAAACACGACATCGCAGAAGCACAGCCCAATCTCCCTCCTCCCTCACATGTTATTTTAGATGACGATAGAACTCTACTTCCCTTCTCTCCAGAGCTTTCCATGAACTGTCAAACTGTATCACATCGTTACTTCACCAGGTCGCGCTCAAAGACAGACCCTCTAGACAGCGCAGAATAAACATCTTTTCCAAACAAGAACGAGAGGCAAGATGACCTATTCTGATGACCTCCATTTTTATCAAAGGAGTCTCCAAAGAACTTTTATTTGTGCTTATTGTCATAATGTTTTTCTTTTCAGTTCTTTATTTATACAGCTGAAGAGGACCACTAAGTGGTCGAAACATGTCCTGTAAGTTTTAATTTTATTCAATTTTGCCTGAGGCATTAATAAAGTATCGATTAGGTGGTTATTTATACTTCTTCCTAAAAAATAAGTTCGAGACTTCGTACTTAACAGAACAGAGGGTAGGTTGTAGACTATCCAGGTAAGATAGCATCATATTTTCTAAAAGAATGGAGTTTTCTAAACATGCATGTGAAAGTGTTATCGAAATGTGTAAAAATAGTACCAAAGTTATGTTGCTTTGAACAAAGCCTTGCACGAATCTGAGAAAATTTAAACACTGCGTTCAGTATTCCTCCCACAACACACAGGCAACCAGGCATTTAAATTCCTCTGTGCTGAGTGGTTTAATCAATATTTTAGTGATGAGCCACAATCCCATCTTCATATATCACAAATTTCCATAACGGTAGTCTTCTGTAATGGCGCATCATCGTTTCTGAGAAAACTTTCAATTTTAAAATTTGTTTCAGCAAGTCAGGTGCTTTGAGCAAAAGAAAACTGTCAGCTTAGGCGTTAAACAGCAGTTATCTTTTCGGGCAGCTATTTCTCGCCAGATATCAGGATGTGTTATGCTGGCAAGACAGTGGAGCTTTTCCAGAGGTGTGAGATGCAGGCGGCCAATAATAATTCAGCCTGTCTCATTGTCACATCCACAGTTTTGTTATGGCAGGATTTATGCCATACTCGGCTGCAGAATAGCACAGCGCAAGGATAGATGTCTTCACCGAATCTGGATGTGCCCCCCAAGTTGTTCCAGTCAACTTCCATGGTATGTTATTTCTAGCAGCCACTTCCTGCTTGATGTTTGAACAATGCTTTCTGAACATCAAAGTCTGGTCAAGAGTAACTCCCAGATATATGGAAGTACTGCAGTGTTCCAGTGGAATTCTTTCCCAGTTGACTTTCATGCTACAAAAAGCCTGTCTGTTCTTAGGATGGAAAGCACAAGTCTGTCTTGGATAGATTAGATTTTGTGTTTTCTGCTTGTAATAGACAGCGAGTGTGCCAAGAGCTTCAGACAGCTTCTGCTCAACAAAGTCATCCCCTTGAATAGTTATGGTTCAATCATCAGCATAGATGAAATTTTCTGTTCCATCTTGTAACGGCTGATCATTTATGTAACCTTTATTCAAGTTTGGTTGCCGCCATTACTGGTCCCTTAGTTGAGCTGTTCATGAGCCACTTTCATGATCCAAGATTTCTTACTGCTTGAAGGCCAAGCAGATAACTATGAATGCCCATAACTTGTTGCAGTTTCAGCTGCTACTTACTGTCACTGAGGTGGTGCTATACGACAGGGATGGCATGCCTTCTTGACATTAGTCCGAGGCATCCAGAGGACACAGCATGTCTCATTCAAAGCAGTATCCACTTTCCTAGAATACACAGAGATGACCCCCATACGGCAAGCATGCTTAGCTACAGAGAAAGTGTGTGCCAAGGCTATAGTTCACACAGTTGCTGGATGTACTTTCATCCTGTCAGCATCCCAAGTAAGCTGTTCCTTACTGTAATCAACATGCTAAGAGAGTAGTATTTTTCTTCAAATGTAAGTGATCAAGTCAAACTCCACGGTATTTGACAACTGGGATGATCTCAAGTTGTCATCTTTCTCCAGCATATTCAATTTATGGTTTGCAGCACATTTGCAACTCATGTGGAGCTGTGTGACCTTTGTATTGCTGAGATTTGGATTTAGAAAGTAGTCATTATAGTAATTTGACTTGCCTCACAACTGCTGCCAGTATTGAGAGAATGCTGAAAAGAAAAAAAATTGGTATGACAAGAACTAGCCCTAGTCATCCTTAAGGGGAGGGGGCTGTGCACAAAAACAGTGACTGGTGCTTTTCAAGACCTGTAGCATCTGTACCAGTACCCAACTACACTGTAGAAACTCAACCTGAAGATTCTAATGCAGTTTGTTACAAGGCAATAGTAACTGCCTAATACTGGGACATCTTTAAGCCCTTAACTGAGTTTGATGCCTAAAGGAGTCAACAGCTGGCGCACGAGTATTGGGTTTGACGCCCTTCGGCATTCTTGTAATTCTAAATGTGTTCTTACATAGGGTTAGCAGCCTATAGGCATCTGCCTATTAATCACTTCTGCCATCTACTATTGTAATTTAAAACTAATTCCATTCATATTAGATGTGATTATTGCTCTCCTTCTTGTTTCGTTTCGGCCAACTAAGGACCACGTCATTTCAACTGTTTCCCTTGAGCTTTCATGTTGGTCCAGTACTCCTTCATTCGTATACGGTGTTGCTCCTTTCGTTCTTCCGTCCATGCCTTTCCAGTTTTCATCTTCGGCTTTGGTAGGAAACTGATGTTCTTGGAGTTTTTTCTTAAGTGGGACACGCTCTTGGATATCCTCAAATGAGATCCCAATCTCCTGCAGATCTTTCTGTACCTCACTGAACCATGCCCCCTTTGCCTTTTTCTCTTGGAGGAAAGTGAAAATGCGGTTGGTTAACCGTGTTGAATTCATTCGGGCCATGTGTCCATAAAAAGTAATCCTCCTTTTTCGCATCACGTTGGTTATTTTCTCCACATGCGAGTACAACTCCTGGTTGTGCCGTCTCCTAAACTCGCCGTTGTCTTTGACTGGACCTAAGATTTTTCTCAAAATCTTTCTTTCCTTGGCCTCCAATTTCTCCATCATGCCTTTTTTGTTCATGGCGAGGCATTCCGCAGCATATAGAGCCTCTGGCCGGATGACAGTGCAATAGTGTTTGATTTTTGCATTCAGAGATATAGATCTTTTGTTATAGACATTTTTACTCAGATGGTAAGCCATTTCCATTTTATTCATGCGTGAAGAAAAGGCTTCTTTTTCGGACAAGTTAGGTTCTATCCATTCACCAAGATACTTAAATTTTTCAACTCGCTTGACTTTTCCGTGAGTCCCTTCTAGCTCACTTGGCGCCTGTTTGATGTTTGTAATGAATTTCGTTTTCTCAAAGGAGATTTGGAGGCCCGCCTTTGAAGCTGGTTGATCTGCTTCGTGGCCACATCCAAGGAATCAGCGAAAACCGCAAGATCATCTGCAAATGCTAGACAGTCAGTTGAAAAGTTCTTGTTCTTGTGGCCTAGTCTGACTCCGCTTTCGACTCCTTCATAACTCATTTCTCTGCGCCATTCACGGATCACTTTCTCAAGAACGCAGTTGAACAACAGAGGTGAGAGACCATCTCCTTGCCTAACTCCTGTCCGTATTTCAAAGGCCTCTGAAATCTCTCCTCTAAACTTCACTTTTGAGATGGTGTTGGTGAGAGTCTGTTGGATGATCCCTCTTGTTTTACCGTCCAAGCCAAATTCCTTTAAGATCTGAAGTAGGGTAGTTCTATCAATTGAATCATAGGCCTTCTTAAAGTCGATGAACGTTACTACAAAAGGCTTGCTCCTTAGTTTAAGATATGAAAGGACAGATTTCAGATTCATAATCTGCTCCACACATGACCGTCCTTTCCTGAAACCTCCTTGGTAATCACCCAGCTCTGGATCTAGCTGTTCTTCTGCCCTGATTTGAAGAGCTTTCGAGAGAATTTTATAGGTTATAAGTAGGAGGGAGATGCCGCGATAGTTAACATCCGACTTGTCGCCTTTCTTTTGAAGTGGGTGGATTAGGGCAGATGTCCAGTCACTTGGAAGTCTTTCAGTGTTCCAGATTTCATGTATGATGTCCGTTAATTTTTCCACTGCATTGTCACTAGCAAACTTCCACAATTCAGCTATTATCGAATCTTCACCCGGCGCTTTATTATTCTTCAAGGATTGGATAATCTGTCTCACTTCCTCTTTCGTAGGTGGAGCTGAATCTCGGTGAACTGTTGTTTTATCTTCAAATGTGAATCTGGACATTGGGGCCTCGCAGTTAAGAAGGGATTCGAAGTATTTTGCAAGGATCCGGCAGTTTTCATTGTCGTTATGGGCTAGGTTTCCATTGGAATCTCTGAACTGTAGGCTTGGTGGGTCGTATTTCCTCAAGTTGCTTTTAAATGTTTTATAAAAGTCGCGTGTATTGTTCTTCTTGAAATCCTGCTCAATTTGAGCCAGCTGGTGTTTATCAAAAGCCCGTTTAACGCTGCGGATGGTTTTTGCTGCACACTTTCTCTCATTTAAGAAGTTTGTCCAGTTGACTTGGTTCTTTAGCGAGTTCCATTTCTGCCAGGCAAACTGTCTTTGCCTTATCGCTGCATCGCATTCACTGTTCCACCAAGCATGCTTCATGGGCTTAGTAAGCTGAACCGTCTCTTTAGCTGTTTAGACCAGAGCCTCGCACAGTTGTTCCCAGTTCTCTGCATCCACCGATTGTAGTTTCTGAGTGAATTCATGGTTAGATCCTAGTTTTTCTCTATCGAATCTTTCAATCCTTTTGGCTCGAACTCTCCTTGTGTTTCTAGGGAGCAGTTTGATTTTTATCTTGGATAGATAGTGATCTGAGTCCAGTTTTGCTTGTCTTAGAACTTTAACATTCTGAATTTCTCTTTGAGCCTTCCGCGCGATCGCGACTTGATCAATCTGGAATTCACCAAGGTGGTGATTTGGGGATTTCCAGGTTTTCTGTTTCTTGGGCAGGTGTTTAAAAGCAGTAGACTTCATTACGAGGTTAAATGCCTTACACAGCTCTGTTAGCCTTTCTCCATTACGATTTGTTCTCTGCTGAGCAGGATAGTTGCCAACGATGTTTCGGAACTTTCTCTCTTTGCCTACTTGGTCATTGAAATCTCCAAGCATGATTATGGTATGTTTGTCTGGAATCTTGGATAAAATCTCCTCTAGTTCTTCCCAGAATCTATCAGTTCCCTCTGGGTCTCTCTTGTTCGCTTGGTTGATCGGCGCATGAACGTTCACAATAGTATACATTTTGTTTGTGCTTCGAAAGGACAGAGTCGAGACTCTGCTATTCACAGAGGTGAAATTTGTTATTGAGTCCAGAATCATTTTGTTGACTACAAATGCTGTGCCAAGGTAGGGGACAGTTTTTATGACACGTTTACCAGGTTTACCCTTGAAGATCCTGTAACCTTCAGATTCAAAGGCCTGCTCATCTGTAAATCTCGTTTCCTGAATTGCTGCAATCAATATTTGCTGTTGCGATAGGATATCTGTGAGCTGTTTCAGTTTTCCTACCTTCTGGAGAGAATTGGCATTAAAGGTAGCAAAGAAATTCTTGGCTCTATGTTTGATCTTTCGTGGAGTCTCCGATACCTCCAAGCATGTCGGTGCAGGCTCCCCAGAATCCGAAGGCCCACTAACGTCGTACAAGACGACGGTGGATTGGTTACCACCTGGGGTAGTAGCTTTAGCTGAAATTTCCTCCATGCTTTTTTCACAGTTGAAAAACTGTAGAATGGGGTCGGTGATATTTCGCACCGACCAAGGTACTACCAAGGTTGTGAGCCTTGGAGCCCCCAGCACTGATCGGTTCACTGACCCAGTTTCCCGCTGGGATTGGTTACCCAACCTTCCACTGGGTTGCTCGGCTTAACAGGGGCACCTCGTGTAGGTTACGTGCTGGAGTTGGAGTGAAAGAGGCTAGTTGGATTCTCTTGCTGAATCCAATAGTTTATTGTTGCAGATGGTCGCAACGACGCATTTCACTCCCATTTGCCAGGGACGTGAAGTCCCTTCCTAGGTTGACTCCTATTAATTTTTATCCTGTCTCGCCAGTCGGGTAGTTCGCACCTAGGCCACAGTCCGACAGCTGTCTCGTGTTGCCTCATGCGGTTCGCTCGAAATTCTTCGTAAAGAATTTATTTGTGTATATGAACATTGAAATTACTAAATTTGAGGGTTGTTGTCGTCGTTTTTGTTGTTGCAATACAGTTGTTCTGCTAACTCCATTGTCCGTGTCCTGATAACTTTTTGTAAATTGGTCTGTGTATCGTAGTAAACTGTTCCGTGTGACGTGAACATGGCTTGGTTAGGAAAGACATTGAATTGTATGACAACCCGCCAACCAGAAGTAGGAATCACTCAAGAAAACGTATTGTGTGCCTGTCAAACCAGAGGCAACGGCAAAATGTCTACTGCTGTGAGGAATGTGTCGTGGCACTTTGTGCTTGCCCATGCTTCCGTATTTACCATACTGTGTGCAATTTCCGAATGACCTACAAACCAGAAAGTATGTAGAACCTATTGATGCGTATTTGAAAACTTGAAAAATGTCATCATAATGAAGGGAACACTTTTTGTATTCACTTTTGTGTGAACACACTGCGTATATATGTATATATTTATGGGTTTACAAGAAAAACAGTAATAACATAATGCTATTGAATTTCTGCTATATCACTAATAATTCAAGTAAATCAAGTAAAATATATTTTTCTGTCGAGTATTTACATCTGCCGCACGCTACTGTACCCATTCCAAAAGTGCTCGTTGCGCTGAATAATTATCCACTGGCTGGTTGACGTTATGAAACTATTCCCCAGTTAAGGGGTTAACAGTTGAGGAGAATCAGATACGATCATACTTATCATTTTGTCCAAATAACCTCTTTCTATGCAAATGTGTTTAAAATTACATACGTTACTCAAAGATGCAGCGGAATATGACAGTATATTAGTAGGTTATTACTATTATCATGTTTACAAAGTTTATGTAATATAGATAAGAAAATGTTCCACCTTATACCAATTTTATTTATACCGGTATAAGATTAAATTGGTATTGATACGGAAAATGAAACTAATTAATCAAGATACAAAGTTTATGTTCATTATTATGTGGTTAAGTGCAACAGAGGGCCGTGAGCCCTAACTTCGCCACAAATGAAGGCATGAAATAAATAATTGACCCCCAATGTTTTCTGTTAGTCTCTAGATGACCAGGTAGGTCACTTTAGAACAACATCCACTGTAGATGTGTAAGGAGATATTCCAACAGTCAAAACCTTGATTTTTGCTAGTTGCTTTACGTCGCACCGACACAGATAGGTCTTATGGCGACGATGGGACAGGGAAGGAGTGGGAAGGAAGCGTCCGTGGCCTTAATTAAGGTACAGCCCCAGCATTTGCCTGGTGTGAAAATGGGAAACCACGGAAAACCATTTTCAGCGCTGCCGACAGTGGGATTCGAACCTACTATCTCCCGAATACTGGATACTGGCCGCACTTAAGTGACTGCAGCTAACAAGCTCGGTGAACCTTGATTTGGTAATACTGTTGGTAGATACTTATTATAGCACAACAGTATTTAAAAAAACCTAGGATGGAAAGTGTGTAAGACTCAAAATACTTTGGAAAAGGCTACAAGATCCTCTGATAGCACAAAAAACATAGATTGTTGCTAGAATGATTGACTCTCTTTCAAGAATCCATAGTTGAAATTAAACAAATTAGTGACCGCATAATAGTAGTCAAATTTGCTTTTGATGAACAGCAGTATGAATGTATTATCAGTGTATGGCCCACAAGCAGGCTGTTCTCGCTGAAAGGCAGTTAGTTTGGAATGACCTTGACTTACTGCAATCCATCCAAACTCAGTTGAGATGTATAGATAGCGATTAAATGGCCACACGGAATGTTTCCTAACAGAAAATGCTGGACATTGCTTTGAAGCCAGTTTCAGTACTTCCATGACGTCCAGCATATAGGGGGTATTGGGGGATTAATTGTTCGTGTCAAAAGCATCACGTTATACACTACATATAAAATACATAATACAATTAAGACAGAGGAGATAAAAGAAAAAGGTAGCAGGCTACCATGTTTAGTGGCATTGAACTAAGGAAAGCATTAAACAGTCTAGTATTCTTATTCTCAACAATAAACATATAATGCTGTCATCTTATAAAATTAATCAGTTTGATATGATGGTAATTAAATTATTTTGAAGAAATGCAGAGTTATGTAGATCTTCCTCGTCCTTTTAGTGATGCCGAGAGTCGGGCTGAGTAGCTCAGATGGTAGAGCGCTGGCCTTCTGAGCCCAACTTCGCAGGTTTAATCATTGCTCAGCCCTGTGGTGTTTGAAGGTGCTCATATAAATCAGCCTCGTGTCGGTAGATTTAATGGCACGTAAAAGAATTCCTGCGGGACACATTCTGGCACCTCGGCGTCTCCAAAAACTGCAAAAGTAGTTAGTGTTACATAAAACCAATAACATTGTTACTTATTAGTGACACTGAGATCTGCCATATTCCCACACCATGCACCGCATGGGGGTGAAACATGTAATGCCAGGCCTAAACTGACAGCAGAAATCTGAGCTTTATCCATAAACATACATTGACCCCTTACAGCAATGAATTGAGTAATGACGGCATAATGTTGTTCCCTGTCTATTTTTTTTTTCTTTTCTTTTACATTGCTGTTCTTTGTCTGTTTTATAATATTGTATGAATTATCTTGAAACATTAATACATTATACTCGGTCTTGCTCAAAATTTATTTAGAAACAAGAACCCTCCTGTATGGGAATATTACATAGTGATTGAATGCTTAACCCAATTGCTTCAGGTTTAATGGTCCCATGTACTCGCTTAGAAATCAGATTTAAATCTCCCTGAACACAAGTAAGCCACCCAGTCTGAACTACTGTGCACCACTCTGAAATAAATTCCATAAATGGAACAAACAGAATTATCATGCACAGTTTTCAGTGAAGCATTCGGAATAGTACTTGCCAACAATGTCAGAACAAAGATTTTGTATGTATAGAGGCCCTTCACGCTTTTTGGGGGTCTCAATACATTTATTTTTGCTCCAATATAATTTTATGTGAGGCTTACAACTTTGGGATATCAGAATGCGGAAGGCAAAGCAGGCCTTAATTTCATCGTCATTAGATTCAAACCACTTTGTCATAGTCTATTCCTTTTTCCTTATCTGGGTCCCATAATTATTTCGTAGTGTAAATATTTGTTTCCCATGCAATGTGGGGAAACAGGTCCATATACTGTACTAGTAAAGTGTAGACAAATCCAATACAGAACTCTTAATATTCGTCTCTCTTCAGACACTCCAGAAGAGCCTGTAAACTGATGAATAATAGGTTGGTTATCACTGTTACTAGCCCGCACCCAGTCACTGTGTTTTGCTTTCGCATGGAGGGCTTTAGGTATGATTTCCCAGTCACTCATATCAGATGATCTGTCACTTTCACTTAAAATCTCTTCTTCAATATTATCATAATCATCACTGGCCTTTACTATGCCTGGAGCCATGGTTAGGAGACTGGTCAACACCTGATGAAAGGTTTTTGCTTTCAGAGGCTGCAATTAGGCAATCAATTAGAGTAAAGTTCTCAAAAGGAGAGCTGTAAACAAGCCACATACCTATTCTATTCATAGAAGTTCGCAAAACGGAAATCCTTACAGCTTTGTATTATTCTATATCGAAGCTATCTGGTATGTAAACTTTCCACCGTTCCCATAACAAGAGGTTCTCATTAATTGACACTTTCCAAGCTTCTGAAAATTTTGTTACCAGGTGGTCAAATACTGGTTTTATCTTGTATATTTTCTAAAAATTATGCAAAGCCAGGACGGTATGAAAAAGCGCTAACCAACATAACAGAAAATTGTGTGAGTATTATAATTTATTCCATTCTAAATCTTAAGTAAATGTAAACATTGTAAATCTCCAATTTACATGTACGAAAAATGTATTTTCAGGCAGCGACTGTTCGTAAACTGCTCAATACATTTAGGTATAAGTTACTGTATAAACGAAAACCAGAAGAAGAAACATGCTCGGTATCACAGTGTGACAGGACTTGGTATATTCTAGCATGAAGTATTGAAAAATTAAAACAATAGGATTTTTCAACAAATAAATTACATTCAAGGAAATATTTTTCTTAGGGCCCTTCTATAGTTCACTATAGTCAAAGATCGGTTTTAAGTAAGTGAATATTTTCTTAAGTCGGGGAAATCGCTTCCCACCTGGGAGTGAGCTGGAGTGTACAGAGCTCCCCGCTTAAGGGGTTAATGCATTTCTAAACTGGTTTATCATAACATGTTCATTTCATACAATTTAATTGTATATGTACATATGTGCAGTAACTTGTTAGTTTGTGTACGCATGATCTTGGTAAGAAAAATCTGGATGTTTTTCCTGTGGCGGATAAGTGAAGACCCGCTCTCCGCTGTCGTCAAATCTCCTGATTTTTTTCAGTGTGAAAGGTTGGCAGGTATGAAGAACAGTGTGAGGTGTGAACAAAAATATAATCATGGGGGTGCTAAGTGATTGCTTGTCAGCGACGGGTACTACACCTAGTAAGCTAATTAAAAAATATTATCTTTGAAATTATTCATTCGGGGGTCTTGAACAACAGTTTTCCTTTTTTGCTTGGCAATGTTCAATATGAATTTGGTTTATGCTTTGAAACTATTGTGACTTCAGAAGAAATTCTGAATTTTGGGGCGGAATTTGACGTAACTTACTAGCATTAAACTAAAAGGGAAAATTCTACTTTACCTTATTAGCTTAAATGGTTTAAATAATTTGTTCTCGAACCTGTCCAGATTACTGAAATCCCATATTGCCTTTGATTTGACTTTTAACTTGAAAATGGACATCTTTTAAAATAATCATTTTGCTTTGTTTAATAATCTGTTCTCCATGTTTGTTCAAGGGGCAATTGGTGTAAACCAATTGAAACTTGCTGTCATTTTAATGTTGAAATATGTTCGATCTGATTTGTTGGCATATATTCTTAAATACAAGTATTAGTTCAATTTGGTTGCTCTTTTATGATCTGTTATTTTTCTTTATAAAGGTGATTAACAATCTTCTTCGTAAAGATTAACTCTACATTTTTTTCTCCTCCAGATGGGCATTGGAAAGTAAAGTGGCAGACATCAGAAATAGGTTTCACAAAATGTCTAATTACATACCGTTCTTATTTTGCCATCTGTGTGTAATGATGCTTTTAATTGCAGTATTCATTCATGTTGGAGTACCGTAAAATGATTGAATAAAAAATTAATTCTGTGTGGAATTACGGAAAATAAGGCTGTGCAAAGATTTTTGGCTTTGCAGACTTTAGACCATGTCAGATGAGTCATTTTCACCTTAAGAGGCTACTCACAAGTGTCCAACCTAGTGGCTGCTCTGTTATCCGACCCAGTCAGTGCATTGTGCTCAGCAGAGAATTTCTTTGCTTTTAATGTCACATGTAACTAGCCAAAATATTTTTACCCCATAAAACAACTGCTACAGTAACAGCTTCCCATTTGAGGCTGTTACATTTAATACCATGTATGCTGAAATTTGCAGATAGCTTTCTAAAAACTGTTTGAGTGAGTTGTGTTTCTATCTGTTCATTTTTTAATAGGTATTCTGTTATATTTAAAATTATATTCAAAGTATTTTAAATGATCTGTGTTCACAGCCCAGATGATTTGGCCACTGCTATTCTACGCAAGAAAGAACGTCCTAACAGACTCCTGGTGGAGGAAGCTGTGAATGATGACAATTCGGTGGTTGCTCTTTCGCAGGTTTGTTCAGTGTACTTCAGTTTTGGTAGATATTTCAAAGCCTTCACTGGCCTCTGTAGACAGCAGCCTGTCATATATCCTAGCAAGTTGAACTGTAGGATCAGTTATGGGGTTCTTGAAGGTTCTGTTTCACATTCAAGAATGCCAAGTTGTTAGAGGTGTTCTACAGTGAAACCTTGTTACGACATTTTTGCAGGGGACAAAGAAAAAAAGAACGTGTTAAGGGAGAAAACGTACTAATGAGTAAACAAATAAAAATTATTCAACAGGGATATCAAAACACTAGATTTTTTTTTAAACATGAGGGCATTTTACGTTGTGTATGTAATAAAACTTCGACCAAGTTGAGGGATAGAGTCAAAACTCGAAGGTGCGCGTTTCAACATTCATGACCTCTACACGCTTATGCCAATCCTTTGACATATCTTAATTTTGTCTTCATTATTAAGAAACTGTACATTTTCTATGTCCATAACTAGGCTATCACATGACAAATATTAGCTACACTTCATTGTACCACTCAACCCAAAATACATTTTCCACCTTCTGAATGGAATGCGAAATACAAGCACAAACAGGCTTACTCTGCTATTCAGCAATCTCGCTGCTAACCAGTAAGCAAAACTTAACCTTCCTAAGGCTAATGGATTGCTCCCTGAAAGTAGAAAGTTTCCTTTGAATTTCAGGAAGGCCTTTTCCCATAATCACGTAACTGTGACAACAGCTCTTACCCGACTTGGAAAGCGGAAATTCGTAAGGCGATAAATGAGATGCTTTTTGTATAGATTTAAATTTCCTATGTGCTAAGCAGGAAAACATTGAGGAACGCTGACGAGTATTTGTTTCATTTAATTTTCAAATATACCTGAAGATCTTTTTATAAAAATATCAGTTATGTGATATATTGAAATTATTCTCTGAATACTATCAAGGAAAGAACAGTGTTGATGTAGGAAGCACACTCAAACTGGGTCCATCCGAAAGAACACACATTTGGGTTTACATGCAAACTGGAAAGGACTTGCGCAGTACATAAGGTGTGCCATAATAAAATGTGAGTTTTAAATATAAATGTAGTACTGTTTTGATACAAATTGAAAATTATTTTTCGCATGTTTCTAAAAGGTATCAAATCACGAGTCAAGGTCGGCCACATGTATTCATGATTTGATATGTATACAGCCAGCTACATCATGTAACAAAGCTAAATCGCACTCGACCAGAAAGAGATTAGACATTCGGAGGAAGTTTCAAACAGAAACTCAAATAAAAACTTTCAATTGTAGGCACACACTTGGTCTTCAGTAATGTTATTAGAATTTTAAGAAGAAAGATATGCTTATTTTAAAGTGGTTTTTATGTCGTTTAAATATTTTCTTTAGATGACAAGTGAAAATAAAAATCCACAACCTATTTCTAGTCAATGGTTCATGTTTGTGGGTTACTATAGTCACGTGCTAGTTCGTGAACCTTGGGCAATGGCTGAGTGGCCTAGTAAGTGGTCCTGAGAGTCGGGATACCAGTTGCTCTGGAATGGGAGTGGGCAGCCCGAACATATTCTGAGTCGTGGCCCTCCTTGTGCTCAGGCGACTTGGACTATACAATTCACCGGTGGTCCATAACACGTTAGAGGAGAGATCCTCACTTGGACTACGTGCAAGTAGGGTAGCATCCTGCTTCATGAATTTACTGAGCTCAGAACATTTTGAGCAAGCCTTGGACCTATGGGAGTAATGGAGTCCCACTCCCATTTGACAGGCAAGGGACTCCTTGGAAACAACATGGCGAACAAAATGGAATTCAATGGGGAGCTATCAATATTAAAGGGGCTTATGGAAGAAAGTAGAACTGGCTGAGGTAGCAAAGAGGATGCATCTGGATGTGCTAGGAGTAAGTGATATTCGGGTAAGAGGGGATAATGAGGAGGAGATAGGAGATTATAAAGTGTACTTGACGGGTGTTAGAAAGGGAAGGGCAGAGTCTGGGATAGGGCTCTTTATCAGGAATGCCATTGCACGCAACATAGTTTCGGTTAGGCACGTAAATGAGCGAATGATGTGGGTAGATTTGTCAGTGGGAGGAATTAGGACAAGAATTGTGTCCGTGTATTCACCATGTCAGGGTGCAGATCGGGATGAAGCTGACAAGTTTTATGAAGCATTGAGTGACATCATGGTCAGGGTCAACAGCAAGGATAGAATAGTGCTAATGGGCGATTTCATTGCGAGAGTTGGGAATAGAACTGAAGGATACGAAAGGGTGATTGGTAAATGTGGGGAAGATATGGAAGCTAATGAGAATGGGAAGCGTTTGCTGGACTTCTGTGCTAGTATGGGTTTAGCTGTTACGAATACATTCTTCAAGCATAAGGCTATTCACCGCTACACATGGGAGGCTAAGGGTACCAGATCCATAATAGACTATATCTTAACCGACTTCGAATTCAGGAAATCTGTTAGGAATGTACGAGTTTTTTGCAGATGTTTCGATGATACAGACCACTATCTGATCTGTAGTGAACTAAGTATCTCTAGGCCTAGGGTAGAGAAAGTGAAATCTGTCTGCAAACAAATAAGGGTAGAAAATCTCCACTACGAAGAAATTAGAAGTACATGGCTAATTATGATTAATGAGAAGTTTCGAACAGTAGACAGTAAGCAGGTTCAGGATTTAGAAAGTGAATGGGTGGCATACAGGGAAGTTGTAGTAGAAACAGCAAGGGAATGCCTAGGAACAACTGTGTGTAAAGAAAAGGCAAACATCTTGGTGGAATGATGAAGTGAGAGCAGCCTGTAAACGTAAAAAGAAGGCTTATCAGAAAT
Organism: Anabrus simplex; assembly: GCF_040414725.1. Classification (NCBI taxonomy): domain Eukaryota; kingdom Metazoa; phylum Arthropoda; class Insecta; order Orthoptera; family Tettigoniidae; genus Anabrus; species Anabrus simplex. The sequence goes on along the minus strand of NC_090269.1, from coordinate 113,816,655 downwards.
GGCTCCAAACAAGGGCCGAGGCAGACAGGGATTTGTACGTAGATGAAAGAAACGGAGCGAAACAAATAGTTGTTGAATCCAAACAAAAAGTCATGGGAAGATTTTGGTAATAACCTGGAAAGGCTAGGTCAAGCAACAGGAAACCTTTCTGGACAGTAATAATCTTAGGAAGGGAGGGCAAAAGGAAATGAAGTGTTTTGAGTAATTCAGGTGAAATAATAGATCCCAGGGAATCACTGGAGAGATGGAGGGAATATTTTGAACATCTTCTCAATGTAAAAGGAAATCATCCTGGTGGTGTTGCGAACACCCAAGTACAGAGGGGGAGGAAAATGATGTTGGTGAAATTATGCTTGAAGAAGTGGAAAGGATGGTAAATAAACTCCGTTGTCATAAGGCAGAAGGAATGGATGAAATTAGACCTGAAATGGTGAAGTATAGTGGGAAGGCAGCGATGAAATGGCTTCATAGAGTAGTAAAATTAGCATGGAGTGTTGGTAAGGTACCGTCAGATTGGACAAAAGCAGTAATTGCACCTATCTATGAGCAAGGGAACAGGAAGGATTGCACCAATTATCGAGGTATCTCATTGATTAGTATACCAGGCAAAGTATTACTGGTATCTTGGAAGGGAGGGTGCGATCAGTCGTTGAGAGGAAGTTTGATGAAAACCCATGTGGTTTCAGACCACAGAGGGGCTGTCAGGATCAGATTTTCAGTATGTGCCAGGTAATTGAAAAATGCTACGAGAGGAATAGGCAGTTGTGTTTATGTTTCGTAGATCTAGAGAAAGCATATGACAGGGTACTGAGGGAAAAGGTGTTCACTATACTGGGGTACTATGGAATTAAAGGTAGATTATTAAAATCAATCAAAGGCATTTATGTTGACAATTGGGCTTCAGTGAGAATTGATGGTAGAATGAGTTCTTGGTTCAGGGTACTTACAGGGGTTAGACAAGGGTGTAATCTTTCACCTTTGCTGTTCGTAGTTTACAGGGATCATCTGCTGAAAGGTATAAAATGGCAGGGAGGGATTAAGTTAGGTGGAAATGTAGTAAGCAGTCTGGCCTATGCTGACGACTTGGTCTTAATGCCAGACTATGCCGAAAGCCTGCAGTCTAATATCTTGGAACTTGAAAATAGGTGCAATGAGTATGGTATGAAAATTAGCCTCTCGAAGACTAAATTTATGTCAGTAGGTAAGAAATTTAACAGAACTGAATGTCATATTGGTGATACAAAGCTAGAACATGTCGATAATTTCACGTACGTTAGAAGTCTGCTATAGCGTGTACGGCATATAACGAGAACCCCGTTGTAAAGATAACTTTTGTCCGTCCCTTCAAAAATGGTATATTAAACTGTGTATTATCCTTCGGTTACAGCGAGAGCCCTATCACTGACGCATCCGTTATTACGAGCGATTATGCGCGCTCAATTTTTTCCGTTGCTGATATTTATGCACCCATTCATTATACTGAATGTGATCGATCATCTTCCGTACCGTATCGTTTTCTCGCTATGCCTACCAGGGAGCTCTCTCGTTGACAGTCGAAGGTAATGTCGGAGTCAATTAGTAATACCCGTCGACTGCTCTTCCGCAAGGAAAATGAAAGAGGAGGACATGTTTTGTAATAAATGCGTAAATGTGTCCGATAACCAGTGTTAACTCGTTCAAGATAATCAAGTTAACAAACAAAAAATGTTCCACCTGATCGATACTTTCCTTTTTTTTTATTTAATCTTAATTATGGAATTGTTTTATGCTATTTTTCACCTAAGAATTATATAAAACAGCTGATGATGATTGCTAAGCAATCGAAACGTACTGTAAGTTTTAATGACGAAAAATTTAGCCGAAGGCTAAATAATAATTTAAAAAGGAACGTATCGATCAGGCGGAACCTTTTTCATTTGTTAATTTGATTACAATATCGATACGGAATGAAGTGGATAGTATGTAATATCGTTAAAGATAATCGCTGAATAAACGATCGCTTAATTTTAATGCTAAATACTGCAATTAAGTAGGAATAAGATAGGCCAATACCTCAAGATATGGCAGAGTGCATCATTGATTACGAGGTTAATTTGTTTTCTCACGTCCGTTAAACTATGGAAAGGCTATTATCATGTAAATTTATAGCGAGAAGGTTATAATTTCTCTACTGGTGGTTGAAGTATGTTTTCATCGTAGATACATACAGTACAGATAAGTTAGGATAGATGACGCTGTTTGAATAACAAAACTGAAGCGTTTGCTTCAAAATGCGATTGATCATCTTCGGTACGGTACAGTTTTCACGCTATGTGCATTTGCGAGCTCTCTCGGCAACATTCGAAGGCGATATTGGAGTCGATTAGTAATACCCATCGACTGCTGTTCTATAGTGAAAATTCGAAATGAAAGAGGATAACACGTTTTCGTAATAAATGCGTAAATAACGTGGCCGATAGCAGTTGTTAACTCGTTAAAAATAAGGGCTGAAGTAAACGATCTCTTAATTTTAATGGTATACCGTATACTGAAATTAAGAATGTGATACACCTCAAGATATTGCAGGGTACATCACAGATTTCAGAGGATAGTTTATATTTTCTCGCATCTAAATTTCGGAAAGCTATTCCCATGTCAGGTGGTTATAATTTCTCTCCATGCGTTTCTCATAGATTTTCGTGATACATATACGGTTAAGGTAGATGGTGCCGTTTGAAGAAGGAAACTGAAATGTTTGCCACAGAAGCCTCTGGAGTGATACCGTAGGCGTTCTCAGAGTCCAAGACGACGTTTTTTTCTCTCAGAATCTCGTGAAAAATCAAGGGTCGTTTTGCATTCGCAGCCTGATAGTAATGAACACCACTGGCAGCTACCGCAGTAACCACTTTGTTCTTCACCCCCCGCGCGCGTGCGCACAAAACTCGTTGACAATAAACAACCTCCTCTTTATAATACATCGCTAGCCGAGGACGAACGGTTGTACAGTGCCTATGTGTAACGTCACTGGATCTCTGGAAATAGTGGAAGGAGGATGACATTCTATTATCCTCTACAAAAACGTTTCTCAAATCTGCAGAATGGCATCAAAACATACGAGCCTTCGAATTCTTAGATAGGCCACGGCTACTCAGTAGCAGAGTTAGGTACAACGCGTCTGCTGTAGGCTACCCGACGTTTAGTAAAATTAAGTTTTAGAGACAGCAGGAATATTTTCGTGATGGATCGTCGTATTGTAAAGATACGTGGAACAGGTATTGCCGGCAAATTTTCAGCGGGTTCTCGTCGATGTTATGATGCCAATTTTAAGTTAATGGCTACTGGTATTAAACACTCGGAAATGTATAATAATTGTGCAGCTGCAAGAAAATACAGCATAGGCCTAACTAAAGCCAATATTCTGCTCTACCGTGAAGACAAAGATAGCTTAAAAATGCGCACTGCACAAAAAAATGCATTCAGTGGCCTGCAGCAAGGACGCTTTAAAAAATTGTGAGGTATGTGCACAAAAATGCAAGGGCGGAATTGCCATACCACGGCGCAGTAAACTCGTTCATTGACTTTCAAAGTCTGCGATTAAGACCTATACATCGCGAGTCGCTGAAGTTGGCTGAATCCGGCAAGCAAGACGCGCGTGTAACGGCAGTCAGTTATATCTGACGCTGAGTGAAAGTAGGAAACAGTTTTATAGTAAGCAAGAATATTTTGCTGATGGATTATCGTAGAGACGCGTGGAACGTGTGTAGCCGGCAAATTTTCAACTAGTTCCCTTCGATATTATGATGCCAATTTTAAGTTAATGGTTATTAAAGCCGAAAAAATACGGCATAACCCAAGCCAATATTCAGCGTCTACAAATAGTCTAAAAATGCATACTGTATAAGAAAGGCATTCATATGATTTTACAAAGCACCTTTTAAACCGGATAAAATTTTTAGAAGGAAAAAGTGGGGGTCGTCTAGGATTTGGAGAAATGCGGTAATATATATATTTCAGAATTAAACACACACTTTCACGTAGTATCGGATTTAGAAAAGCAACAAACAAGTAAACCGTAGTGTGAATATTATCCGCGAAAACGCAAGTTTTGAAAAAATTGATTGCCATTTCATACTGATTTTAATGTGTATGGGGGTTTTCCCAACTTTAAAAACATTGGATATAACGACAATTCGCTATAGCGAGTCAATTTTTCGCCGTTATGAATTCTCGCTATAACGGACTTCTACTGTATTTAGGTTGTGTGTTCTCCCAGGATGGTAATATAGTAAGTGAGATTGAATCAAGGTGTCATAAAGCTAATGCAGTGAGCTCGCAGTTGCGATCAACAGTATTCTGTAAGAAGAAAGTCAGCTCCCAGACAAAACTCTTTACATCGGTCTGTTTTCAGACCAACTTTGCGTTACAGGAGCGAAAGCTGGGTGGACTCAGGATATCTTATTCATAAGTTAGAAGTAACAGATATGAAAGTAGCAAGAAGGATTGCTGGTACAAACAGGCGGGAACAATGGCAGGAGGGTACTCTGAATGAGGAGATAAAGGCTAATTTAGGAATGAACTCGATGGATGAACCTGTACGCATAAACCGGCTTCGGTGGTGGGGTCATGTGAGGCGAATGGGGGAGGATAGGTTACCTAGGAGAATAATGGACTCTGCTGGTGGAGGGTAAGAGAAGTAGAGGTAGACCAAGACAACGATGGTTAGACTCGTTTTCTAATGATTTAAAGATAAGCGGTATAGAACTAAATGAGGCCACAACACTAGTTGCAAATCGAGGATTGTGGCGATGTTTAGTAAATTCACAGAGGCTTGCAGACTGAATGCTGAAAGGCATAAGTCTATAATGATAATGTAATATATATTTCTAGTCATTCGACCGGATCAGGAATGGAATGAAGCCCCCCTCTAGCGACAAGGATAGGAATTGTGCAGTCTGCCAAAGCCTGTCGCACTCCCCTGGGGCAATGATTAGTGACTGACAGGTGAAATGATATTGGAATGTGTTGCTGGAAGGAAATAAGACAGGGAAAACCAGAATATTCTGAGAAAAAACTGTCCCACCTCTGCTTTGCACAAATCTCACATGGACTGACCAGGATTTGAAACACAGAACCCAGTGCTACCACCTGAGCCACGGATGCATCCAGATGACAAGTCTTGTATTTTAAATATAACTAATTTAGTATTTTGTGAGAAGGTTAGGTATCAAGTCTGAAAATAATTTGTAGGATGTCTCGTCACTGGTGAAGAGAATAAGTGAGATTCTGGAATCATGTACGGCATTTTATTATTACAGATAAAATACCTTTTTATAGTATTGACAATGTGGACAGATCTTTAGCAGTGTTTTTCAGTGGTATGTTGGATATGTCAATCCAAAATCAAACCATAATGGTTAAAATAATACAGGCAATTCACTGTGTCGTGTTCTCCAGAAGTACCAAAAAATATGTCAAACTTACCTGTGTAGGTATGTCCGTGAACAATTTTATCTTTTAAACCTGCATAAAGTTGTTGCAAATATGGTAATAAATGCTTCATAATAAATCTTGCTAATATGACAAAAGCAGACTGAAATAATTAGAAGTTATGAGTAGATATGGCAAGGAAAATATTTCAGGTTAAATTAGTGATATACGCCTCAAACTGTCCCATACTAAATATGACTGCAATATATTTAAATTAATTCTTGTTTTTTAAAGTGGTTTGAAATGCTCTGTCCTTTATAGACAGTTTTCTACCACGTTAGGTTGGCATGGTTAATTTTAAAGGTTACATGTGGTTGATTTCGCCAGCTTTAGTTACTTTGGGTAGTTTCTAACTTCATTGTGTTCTGCTGTGTTCTAATTTTGCCTTGTTTCTTTAACAGCACAAGATGGATGAACTGCAGTTATTCCGTGGAGACACGGTTCTCTTGAAAGGTAAACGGCGGAAAGAAACCGTTTGTATCGTTCTTTCTGATGACACTTGCCCCGACGAGAAAATTCGAATGAATAGAGTGGTGAGGAACAATTTACGGGTGCGACTCTCAGACGTTGTAGCTGTTCAACCTTGTCCAGATGTGAAATATGGCAAGAGAATCCATGTTCTGCCAATTGATGACACAGTTGAAGGCCTTACTGGGTAAGTTATTTCAGATGGTTCCGAATTTTCTTTCGTTACGTTATGTTGAAAATTATGTATTCTCCTATTCCACTCAACCTGGCACGATTTGCAAGTTTCAAAGCAGCATGCCAATCTCATATATCCATCCTATGTTGCTCTCATCATTATCAAATTATAAATTTGAACGCTTGCAAGAATGTTTAAAATATTTTTTTGTTCTTTAGAGCTATCTTTCTTTTAACTTACCTTGGTTATTACATACCTGCCAACTCTCCCGATTAAGGCGGGAGACTCCCGATTTTCAACAGATTTTCCCGCCTTCCGATTATTCTATAATTTCTCCCAATTTTGGCTTCTTTTTTTTTCTCGCCATTTTGATTTTGTAGGCCTATGGGCAGAAGTTCTTCGCTCACTGACAGCTTTCAATTTAAATGAAAATCCACAGCCTGTTTCCAGTCATTTGAGCGGGTCAGGAATGGAATGAATGAATCCCCCATCCAGCAGCGAGGATTGGAAATGTGCCGGTTGCCGAAACCTGTCGCACTCCTCTGGAGCAATGATAAATGACTGACAGATGAAATGAAATGCTAATGGAGAGTGTTGGTGGAATGGAAGCTGTCAGGGAAAACCAGAGTACCCGGAGAAAAACCTGTCCCGTCTCTGCTTTATCCAGCACAAATCTCACATGGAGTGGCCAGGATTTGAACCACGGTATCCAGCGGTGAGAGGCCGGTGCGCTGCCGCCTGAGCCACGGAGGCTCTCAAATGAAATATCAAAGTTTACTAATACGAGGAATGCACGCTAATATGCGACGTTTGTTAAAACCTGTATATCGTGACGTGTATATCGATTGTCAATCTATCGTTCTTGCATGCTATGTTCGTGTTCACATCAGTGTAGTTGATTCTAGAGACTAGTCGCTAGATTTTGAGTCTATTTTAGTAATTTAGTGACAGAATTTCAGCCGGCCTCGTGGGGTAGGGGTAGCATGCCTGCCTCTTACCCGGAGGCCCCGGGTTCGATTCCCGGTCAGGTCATGAAGTTTTACCTGTATCTGAGGGCTGGTTCAAGGTCCACTCAGCCTATGTGATTAGAATTGAGAAGCTATCTGGCGGTGAGATAGCGGCCCCAGTCTAGAAAGCCAAGAATAACAGCAGAATGCATTTGTCCTGCTGACCACACAACACCTCGTAATCTGCATGCCTTCAGGCTGAGCAGCAGTCGCTTGGTGGGCCAAGGCCCTTCAGGGTTGTAGTGCCATGGCAGGGGGGTTGGCGGGGTTAGTGACGGAATTTCAAAGATAGCGACTAGTGACTTTTCTAGGGAGATTTTAGGACTCATTTGGTGACAATTCTGGCTTTTATCTTATTACTTGAAGAAAATAGCATTGCACTCCACATAATCGTGCGGGTGCGTAATGCAATATATTAATCTATGCATTTGCTAAATAATGGCATCAAAGCGCATGACTGATTCACACATGTGGAGCACGTGTTCATACTATCTTCGGAAGGCTTATCAGAGATCGATCATCTCAATCGCATACTTCCTGTGAGGGAATAGAGATGTGTAATTCTTTGCCTTGTAGCTTCGTATACCAACAGTTGGGTTTTGAGAAAATGTTAAAATATACTACAGTACTCCTGTATTGTGCAAGACACGTAGAATAAGCAGTTTTGACCAATTGTATTTCCTAATTTTCATATCAAAATCTCTTGATTTTTGGTTTTGTAAAGTTGGCAAGTATGTTATTGGTTGGACGGCTCGTTGCTAAGGGCAGTGTTGTTCTTAATTTATATTAAGATGTGATTTTTCCCAATATTTAGGTGGTTGTTACAGGGCTTTGAAGTTGGGATAGGAAGAGGCCAAGATAGAATATTAGATAATGAGATATTCAAAGGACATTCGATGAGTGATTGTTAACCCATTTAAATCCCGCACTACGGCAGTCGTCTGCACAGTATTATTTAAAAAATCATACAAAACCAACCAGTAAAGATTCCTTTGCGAAAATTTGCATGCATAATAACGAAGGAATAAGCTTACCAATGCTGCTTTTCTAGTACGTCTGCTGAGCTTGGTACACCTCAAAACGTTCTTCTAAGTGAAGTGCTACAGCACACTTTTTGCACTGCCTGCAACTTTCACTTATCTTACCCCAGCTGTACCACACAACGCACCTTTTCGTAACTTTTTTTTTTTTTCCTCTGTCGGGAGAATATGCATGGAAAAGTGGACCCATTATTTAGCTTGTAATCTGGTAGGGGTGGTGCTCGCTGAAGGTCGACCTCGAACATAGAGTACTCCGGCAACTGAACAGTTTCAAGTAGCTGCTTTGCAATGCGAGTTCTGAAGTCAGCTCATCTTTTTGTTAACAGTAATATTGTGATATACAGTGAAGGAATTGAAAATGCATATATCTAGGAGGTAAAAGCATATTTTTCTATATCCTTTTACTATGCATCGCATGACAGGGAACAGAGCTGTCACCTTATCATGAAGGTCAACCCCACCCATTCCCTTATGGTATTCAAGGCCACACTTGGATTTTAACACTTCCTCCCTCTTGTTTGTCCTCTCTTTCGTCTGAGTATGCCTGTCCCCGTCATGTTAGCTGATTTGTGTTTAGTGGTGAGCAAGCAAACATCCTTGTTATCTTTCCACTTCACACATAATATACTGTTGGCAGTCCATGTCTCATGCTCTCCATGTTTGAGTTTAGTTTTGCGGATATCGCGAGGCGTGTCTTTTCGGTTCTGTCTAACAGTTCCAATTACATTTGTCTTCTTGTCGTGCAGCCTTTTGAATAAATCTGGGGAGGAATACCAGTTATCTAAGAACAATGTATGCCCTCGGCCTAACAATGGTTCACACATATTGAGCACAACGCTTGTACTTTCCGGCAGACTTGGATCCGTTACATCATCTCCTACATATATTTTGAAGGTTAGACAGTAGCCAGAACTAGATTTCTCAAATTATATAAATTTTGATTCCAAACCTTGAATGTTTAGACCTATTGCACTGGACATATGAAAGACGGCCTTTGAACTTTATTAGACTTTCGACTAAATGTCTTGTGAAGGTAAATATAATTCAGAAAATTCGGAACGGGAATGTTGTATTATAGATCTAATCTTCCTGAGTTTGTCACTACTATAGACTCGTTCATCGTCAACAAAATGTAAAAATCGTGAAATTATAATGAATCTTCGCCTGCTCATGGTTTCACGAAAAATGGGAGTGTCTATACACTTGTTTTTACTCCAGTTTAACTGAATTCTTGATTTTCACACTTGTGACATTAGTATAACGACCGGGCGAGTTGGCCGTGTGCGTAGAGGCGCGTGAGCTTGCATCCGGGAGATAGTAGGTTCGAATCCCACTATCCCACTATGTACAACAGGAATATTGTAGGTTATGATCGTAGGTTGTGTTTAGTGGTTAGAAAGCAAACATCTTTGTTATCTTTCCACTTCACACACAATATACTGTTGGCAGCCCATGTCTCATACTAACAGGGATATTGTCGCTTTTTGTCCAGTTCCACTCATTCCAGTTAGTCGGCGCCAAGGTATGAACTCTTTTAAAGATAAAAATTTCATTGTTCCGTATTGAAAGTATTAACGTTAAAAATTAAATAATTGAAAGAGGTTCAACCTATTCAATACATAGGAAAGAAATGTAGTGATTACATTTTTATTTAATAGTAAAAATAAATGGGACCGGTTTCGACCCTAGTCCAGGTCATCGTCAGCCGTAAAAACATGTAAAACAATGCATATGAAAAAGAAAAAGATTAATTAAACTGTGGATCGGTATAAGATGAAACGGTACGTAATATTAAGAATGGTAGTATGGCACACGCAATGATAGGTGAAGTCTCACAATGTTTATGAATATTGGAGAACATGTTAAAAATTAAATAATTGAAAAGGAGGTTCAACCTATTCAATACTTAAAAGAAGGAAATGCAGTAATCACATTCCTATTTAAATGGGACCGGTTTCGACCTTAGTCCAGGTCATCATCAGCCGTAAAAAGATGTACAATGTTTATGAATATTGAAGGTCAGTTTCACACTTTGATAGGCACAAAGACACGACACCACATTCTGTATGCACAAAGTCACAACACTATCAACTAATATACGAAGATCAAAAATAACTAGAAGTCGCAGACGAATAGATTTGTAGTAGAAAGCCGCTAGCTCCTGGTGATCAGCGCGGCACATTCAAGGTCATGCGCTGCGGTCAAACGCCAAAGTGGAGTGGAGAATGTTTTGAAGGTCTAGAATTTGTCTCGGTTGCGGGAAGTTAAGTACGTGTATATAGAAATATACAACGCAAATCAGTATAATTGAATGAGTAATTGTGCTCCTGCTAAGGTACGAACTCGTTTCGAAAGACTTGGCCCACCGTCGTCATTTGTATCACTTTCCGTATCATCAGCACTATTACACGCATCACTCGAACTAAGACCTTCAAGGTCTATTTCATCGTCACAAACATCACTGTCTTGATAATTGCTCTCTAAAACACTATCCATTAGCTTTCTTATTCCATCTTCATCAACACCAACACATCTGCTTGACGCCATGATTGCAACTGACGTGAGTGAAATATGACCTAAGATTCTTTTATCTCTTGTTCCAGAAGTGTGTGATAATGTGGAGCGTGGGAAATAACCGAAGCCATACAGGTGGCATCTGTGAGTTGGTAACTGAACTACATGTATTGATATACAGCAGTGCTTGATGTAGATGTTGATTCCCATAGGGAACCTAAAATATTTGTCCTGAATGAGTAAATTTATAATACCAATATAATGGTCCGTTATTGGACATTATAAATTTTCCAGCTAACTCATTCTTGGTTGCCTGCGTTTCGCCCTCGTGTGCTAAGTTAGGCTCATCAGTTGGGACTTAGCACACGAGGGCGAAATGCAGGCAACCAAGAATGAGTTAGCTGGAAAATTTATAATGTCCAATAACTGACCATTATATTGGTATTATACAGCAGTGCATCGCCGCGAGCTGAGCTCGTCATTGGATTCATATGCCACAAATAACTTTTGCGAGCTAGTGTCGTCAAATGATACAATTGGGTTAATACATTTCAGCTTTGGTGAATGCTGCTGAAACAGTGTGTGACCGAACTAGTACTGTAGAACTCCACTTATCTGGAGTAGTCTGGGATTGGCCTGGTGCAGAAATATGGATAATTGCATCAGAAATAAACAACGGTTGATCAATTTTTCTGTATTGTGAAATTGCACTAGGTTACTGCCTGTAATAAGAACAAAAATTTGAAATATACCAACACATAGCAACAACAAACAAGAAAATATCAGAGTATTTCTCCACTTTGCACTACAGAAAAGAACGTTACCTGTATATGTATACTGTGAGGCCGATACTTTGTTTGCAGCCTTGTCTCAAGTGCTTGCCAGCAGGAAACTGCAAAGGATTGCATCCAGTTTGTTGTTCCTTCAACTTCAGAGAGATTTTAAAACATTCGAAGGCTTCACTAATGCTAGGTGCTGTTTCTGGAACGTTCTGTCATATTATGGTCATCGCTGTTCACGTCCTAAGAATGTTCCAAAACACTTAACCCTTACCGCTTGTATTAAGGTTCTCTTTGTTGCCTCTACTACTCGCATTTTAAATGTGAATTTCTGTCTTGCATTATCTGTATTCATCTTTCATAATTTTGGAGATAGCGCTTGCTATGATGTATTTAGGCCTATACAGTATAGTGGAACCTTGATTCTCCATTTCTGGAGGGACCATGAGAAAAAAAGTACAACACAGGAAAGCGGACAATCCGGGAACGAATGAACCATCAACTACTTGGCTAAACACCACAAAAATGAAATATGTATACTTATAATCTTACAAACGCCCCTAAACCAAACCAAACTGCAGCCTCAATGGGCCTTCCGCCTACCAAGCGTCCGCCCTCAATCCGAAGGCCTGCAGATTACGAGGTGACGCATGGTCAGTGTGACAAATCTTCTCAGCCGTTGTTCCTGGCTCTCTAGACTGGGGTCATTATCTCACCATTAAATAGCTCCTCAATTGAAGGTAATCGTAGTATGACTGAACCTGGAGCCAGCCCTCATACCCCGGTAAAACTGAATGTAAAGTTTCGAGATTTTTAAGTCGCATACTAGTAATTAATGTTCGAAGCCAGCCCCATGTTCTGACTTGCTTGCCTGTCACCCAGAGGGCCCGGGTTCGATTACCGGCCAGGTCAGGCATTTTTACCTGGATATGAGGGCTGGTTCTAGGTTCACTCATTCTACGATTACCTTTAATTGAAGAGCTATTTAATGGTGAGATGGTGACCCCAGTCTAGAGAGACAGGATTAATGGCTGAAAGGATTCGTCACACTGACCATGCTTCACCTCGTAATCTGCAGGCCTTCAGACCGAGGTCGTTCGCTTGGTAGGCGGAAGGCCCATTGGGGCTATAGTTTGGTTTAGGGGTGTTTGTAAGATTATAAGTATAGATATTTCATTTTTGTGATGTTTAGCCAAATTGTTGACGATTCATTTGTTCCCGGATTTTCTGTTTACCCATGCTGTACTTTTTTTTTTTCGTGGTCCCGCCAAAAACGGAGAATCGAGGTTCCACTGTAAACGTTTACAGCAAGATATACTGAAACAAATAAAAGCAATATGTACAATTTGAGATATAATATTTTACATTATTATTATCATTATTAGATACCGATTGTTTTCGTTAGTAAAATAATTATCTGTAAAAAACAATTAAACTCTAATTTAGTCTCTGGTTTCATACCTTGCGGTGGTTTGTAGCCTGAAACCGCTATAAATGGTGATTTCCTGTAAAAGGGATCTGTTGATCTATAATTGTGCCAGCTGTCAGCATCAGCTACGTGTTGGGTTACGGTACAGGAGCCTACAGTTGCCAGTTCACTTCTAGGTGATGTCAAATGTTATTAGATATATTCATTAAGGTACAAGGAAGGAGTAGAGGTGCGAAAATATTGGGGTTTTTACAATTACCTAACATATAAAACATCCAACAGTACACGGTATATGATTAAGAGAGCACATGGCGGCCATGTTTGTTTACTTTCGCATGCATGAGTGGACTGGACACAGCTGACGGCTACACTGCCATCTAAATAATACATTTTTGACTGACTGTCAAATAGGATCTGGATTTTGCAAAGTTCCACGCTAAATCAAAAGATGGCAGTACAGTGTAGCATCGTGTATTTCGTTAGCTAAGAGATGGCACGTGAGCGGTGGGCGATACAATGTCATGTCGGGCAATGCCCGGCATGCGACCAGAGAGGAATATCGTAATGTCGGACTCTTCCAACAGACGAGCGGTAAGGGTTAAAACAATTTCATCACCTAAAATCAGAAATCCTTGTTCTGTTGAATCCCACTGTAACACCCATTTATGCAGTCTGCATTACAGCCAGGAACTTTTACAGTAATGTCATTAATAGGGACCAGGTTTTTTGAAAATGCATATTTTGTGGGTTTATTGGATTTATTGCATATTCTAAACATAACGGCATATTTCAGCATATCCATTTGAAATAAGGTATAATTTAAAACCTCTCGAACAAAATTTTATTTTGCCTGTAAGCAGCTTTCTGAGTAACGGATAACGAGATAACAGTATTTTGTACAAGCATGCTGCCTGGCTGTTTCAAGAAAGGGATAGGCGAGGACATTATTTTCGCCATCTCGGCAGCCAGTAGCCCGGGGTTAGTTTCATGAAGAGTTTAAGTTATTGTTTACTTTACACTTAGTCGGCATATCCATTGCTCAAAATGCAGTAAGAGATCAGCAGAAAGTCTTTATTACATCTGTGGGTGTCTGTTAATAGTGATTATTCAACTAATGGCATTGTCGTCCATTGTCAAGTATGCTCGAAGGAAGTGAAATGTGAAAAGGAATTTCAACTTGAACAATATGCAAAAAAGGCTGCACATATTACAGCAAAGTGGGGGGGGGGGGGGGGAAGAAATTTGTTAACAATCTACTTTAAATTGCACCGACACAGATAGGTCTTGTGGCGATGATGGAATAGGAGAGGGCTAGGCATGGGAAGGAAGCAGCCATGGCCTTAATTAAGGTACAGCATGCAAGCTCACAACTGCGTGCCCCCTAACCAGACAGCCAACTTGCTTGGTGGAGGAAAAGAGCGACACACTGAAGCTACTTCTTGCGCATGCAAAACTGAAGCCTCCAGTGAATAGTTGGCTTGTTCTGAAGTGCGTAATTTTCAGTTTTTAATACACATTTTCTACACTTTTTGTGCATAATTGCATGCATATTTTAATTGTTTGAAGTGCATAAAGATACGGTCCCTAGTCATTAACATCTTGATCTTTCACAATTTCATTTGTAGTTCCCTCCTCATTCTCCTTCTTCGTTTTTGGAGGAGAGGGGAGTAAAATGTTAATTGCGCTTCTGTGAAAATTCGTATGGGTACTTGGCCATCAGATAGTTGGAGTCCTACTGTAATTACAGAAAATAGTAAGCGCCATGATGAAATTCTCAATCCAAAGAAGAAAATAATACAATAAGACTATGGTTTCCCATCAAAACAGAAGAGCCCGTGGGAAAATTCCAAAGCAGATAGAATGAAATAGTGGTAATCATGTAAGCAGTAGTCCTTCAGTAATATCAGGAATGAAAAATCAGTACCTTATGGTTCCTTTAAATGCTTCATAAGTAATTTTCTGATGATCTTATGATAGACCACCACTCATGAAATTGCGGAGGACCTTTTGGGGAATGAAGTAGTATTCCCCTTTCTGCCACACTTCCACAGCCAAAAAAAAGTATGGGGGAGGGGGTGTCCAGTATGCAATAACCTCAAATTTTGTGCAGTGAACACTACTTCTAGGTTATGAAGAGCTATAAATTGTACTTGCCTTCTACACTGTTCTTTAACAAACTTATGAATGTATTTGAGTTATACTATCTATTTTTGTTGGAAGGCAGTATTTTTAAACGTAAAAAGTCAATAAATGGTGAACACAATTCAGGCCTACATATAAAATAAATATAATCTGTTTTAGTTAGCTATCACGCCATTCGTTTCATCTCATTAATTCCTCTTATGAGGTCGATGTCAGTAAGAGTATACAGTCGTAAAAACTTGCTACGAAATTTCGTCTCACTTCATATTCGACCCCATAGAGAAAAAGACTAAGGGTATCCTATTATCATATTATGCAATATTGATACAAAATAACTCAATGGCCGATCATTTGTCTCTGTCAGTTGAGCAGTAGACCTACCACACAGCTTTCATTTTCATGGTCTTGCGCCGCTAACTTCCCTGCTACCGGCGTGTCATCATTCCAAGCGACATCATCTTCACTGCTATCTTGCCAGCCATGCACTGAAATCGAGACAGAGAGCATTCGAGGTCCCGTCTTTTTTAATCTTTTAAAAATAGTTTCTTTCCCGACTATAGAGTCCAAACTGTGTGAAGCTATGGCCAAATGGTTTCTGGAGATGGTCTCTGATATTCCCAGCTGGTGTATGTGTTGCAGAAGCCACTCCTTCTGAATAAAGCAGTCTTGTTGAAAGCTTGCCAAACCACCAGCTGATAACTAGCATATGTTTCGAGTTATATTTCCGAATGTAATACATAGCGACTGGAAACATTCTTTTGATAATTGCGGCTGTTGGAAACCAGACCCTTATTTTTAAGTATATTTCTTGCTTGTTCTGTACATTTATCACATCAGGATTTACCTAACAGCTGTAAATGAGATAAGAGAGACCGCATTGTTTAGGTTAGGTATGGTATCGCCTGGTTAGTGCCAAAATTTCCACGACAGAAAGGGTGGCGTGCACCAACCAAGAGTAAGTTCTACTTCCGTAGTACTCTTGAAGTCAGCATTCGGCGACTTCCATACGAGAGTAAATTACTTCCGAAGTATTTTAGTCCTTTCAGATACTCCTGGACTAAATTACTACAAGAGTAAAATGCTGAAGAACACCATCTTGTAGTATATTACTAAAGAAGTAAATAACTCACGAATATAGGTTAGAATTTACTCTCACGTCGTGCATGGAGTACTCTAAGTTTAGACTTGTTGACTAATGATAATATCGTGCCGTATATGAGAGGAAAGTAGTTTCAAACACGTTTATGGATTACTTAGATTATATTGACAATCTCGACGCAGATAACGATGGATAATGTAATAGTGCGTATGCCTACAGTGTGTGACAGGCGAGAGCTGTATAATGTGCACACGGAGAGTTTCAAGAATGTTTTTGGTCTTAGGAAGGAATCCTTTACTATCCTTCTAAATCTACTTGGAGATCACTTGCAGCTGAATTCTTGTCTTAATTTTGTTGTATTTCTCAAATTACAGTTGTGTGCCCTACGAGTGTTTCGTACCGGAACATTTCAGTACAGTTGCCGGTGATCTAATTAACGTTTACTGCACAACTGCTGGCCATATCTTCCATCGCGTGGTTAAAGCACTAGTTGAGGCCAAGAGGGAGGTACGCCTGCAAATGATGATGATGATTGTTCGGAAAATAAAAAGGATATTCTTCACGTTGGCAGGTTTCCACACATTCGTGGGTGCAATTGACTGTGACCGCGCAGATATTCCCATTTTTTGCCGTCTCGGTGACGACGGTGAACTTTTCAGAAATCGGAAGAGGTATTTATCTTTTTTTGCTTAACGTCGCACCGGCAGATAGATCTTACGGCAACGATAGGGCAGGAAAGGCCTAGGGATTGGGAAGCGGCTGTGGTGTTAAAGTACAAACCCAGCATTTGCCTGGTGTGAAAATGGGAAAATTTTGCTGTGGATGTAGGCGATCTGTATGAAGAAACCACCATCAGTTATAATTTTTCCCGTGTGTCCATGACTTTCTGCTTTGCTTCCGCCTTCGCTTTTAAGTCCTTCCACAGAATCTTAACTTGCTCTTCACTGCGTTTTCCATCATTCGAAGCATTGAATTCTTCTGTCACGACTTTCCATGAATTTCTTTCTTATCCAGCATCTTTATGTTGTGTTTCTAACACCCTATATCCTTTGTATACATTGTCATTATCTGCATTAACAAGCAATTATATTTTTCGCTTACATTTTTCCCCCGTTTCCTATCACACATAACCTTATCCATTTAGATTTCTTTAAAGAAGATACGCAAACACAACACTACTCCGTGAGTAACGAACACTACTTCTATAGTAGTAACTAAAAGAGTAAATTGTACTTCAATTCTCCGACGTTACTTCCGGAGTGAGTAACTCCCGTAGTAATTTACATCTGTAGTATGGACTTCTTTAGTAAACGCTACTTCCGTAGTAATTTACTCCAAGATGGTGCACACCACCCAAAGAATAAGTAACAGGAAAGTTTGCCACATTTAAGGATATCTACAGGTGTGGTGGCGGTAATGTGTTTATTATGATAGTGTTTGATATCATGTTTGTTGCCTCCCTTTTTTTATTAACGCATACCTAGTATGTTTTGTTTCGCATCTCCGAAAATCATTGAAAGTGGGGGATGTAAAAAAATTAATACTATTTGTTAGGTATGTTGGCGAGTAAATCAATTATTGTGATTGGATTGCTTTTATCACGTTTTAAACCTAATTCCCTCCGAAAAATCCCTATATTTTCCCGAGTTACAAGATATTAAACGATCACTTTGTTAATGATCTCGCCTGCGTGTATTAATAGGCCTAGCAACAACCGTGAAAATTTCTTAACTAAAGTAAACTAGTTTCCTCATCCCAAGGTGGTGCAGCTCTTTTTTAGACCGGCCTCCAGTGGAAGGGAATTGCCTGTAACATTTTTACCGCAAATCAGCCTTCCTGCCATTCGTAAATCTCTGGCAATACGGTACCGGGAATCAAACTCAGGCTCCTGAGAACGGCAACTAATTGTGCTAACCATTACGCTGGTGGACATTCGTAACTACAAAGCACAGACATATATACATGACTGATGCGTGCTTGCAGTGCGCGGGTCGGACACAAAAGTATTCACCTATATATGCGACGTCATCAGAGCTGCAGCAGTCCTACACAACGGAGGTGGACATTTCTTAACTACAATACACGCATGTACGGCATGACTTTGACGTGCGTTTTCATTGCGTGGCTCGTTTGGACAAAAGTATTCGCAAATTTGCGTGATGTCAACAGAAGTACATAAGACTTGTACCCGCTTCGAAGTGGAATCGCTCATCTCTGACGAATTACGTTGGGGGGGGGTCCTTGTATTTCAGATTTATTTTTTTCATTTTCTTCATCTCAAAGAGCCAAGAGGGGTCTCATACATGAGTAAATACGGTATCTAAAGGAGGATATGTAGATAGCACCTGGTATAGTTCAGATGCTGTGGCTGTATGATGGTTTCAAAAGGAAAGGTTATTCCAAATGAGTGGAAGCAAGGAATGAAGAACAACGTTAATCTTGAAGAAAAGAGATAAAAGGGAATAACTCTGATGTGATCATATGAAAATGGGTTGAACTTCATAACTTATCGAGAGCAGCCTAAAAATCGATTTTGAGAACATAGCTTCTACCCTGGAGAATCAACTTTGAATCTTGTATTTTTGCCAAAATCTGTACGTACATATACAGGAAACTCCTTCCAACATTTTCTTTTCTTCTGTATATCTGTCTTGAGACAGTTATCAACTGGACAGCCTCCACGAATACCTGTCCTGAGCATTTTGCTTCAGTTGTTCATAGCTTCTCCCTTGTTTGACATCTGTTAACATTCCAAACCTTCTTCCTCTTCCTTTTCTATTTTCCCTCCCCTGTTGAAGAAAATTTCTACGTAGTATGTGACCCAACCAGGATATTTTCCTCTCCTTTCTCCTACTTTTCTTAGCACTTGATCATTTCTCACTTTATCTGTCCACTTCACTTTTTCCATTCTTCTCCACAACCATATTTCTTTTATATGTACAGAAAGCTTATGGATAATGAAACTGTAAGATGTTATGGATGCATGTGGCATATGTGGAATGAAAGTAAGCACTGAGAATGGTGAAGTATTTATCACAACATGCAGGCAGAAAAACCTGATATTGGAGTAACATGTGGAAGTGAAAATGTAAAGAAATTTCAAATATTTGTGAAGTGTGGGAAACTGAAAAGAAAGAAGAGACTGAAACAGAAAATTTGGGGATTATTGAAGTGTGTAAGAAGCCTAATTTGGAGCTGAATAGTGATGCAGAAATCTAAAAATTTGCTACAAGACGCATGTTGCCATGTTGTAAACATATGAGATCATATAGAGGAAGGCCTTGACACAGATGGTTTTGATGTGTAATATGTAAACGATCAGAAGAATGAATGAAGGCATATAGGAAATTTTGGAGAGTGCATTCTCAACAAATCCATCTGAAGGCTGTAAACTGTTCTCTTGTAGTTACTCCCATATTAACACTTTTGTGAAGCACTCTGAATGGAGGCTGCTACCCCTGTTAACTGTACAGTTCAAGGCTGCAAGAACAAAATTACACTGCTCCACTCACACTGCTCTAACTCAAAAAAGTATTGAAATATCAACCTCAAACTTGGAACATGATACTTTTAACCAGGTTGTTTAGTATTTTTGTACAGTGTGATACTTCTCAAAGTAGAGTCCTTTGCCTCACACTATCTATGCCTACTACATAAGCTGTGTTTAAGTTATCAGCTGTATCCAAGTTGCTGCTGTATTCCTACAGATGCGATTATTGCCCATGATTGGATGTAGTATGACCAAGATCACTTACAAAATCACTCGCATCATTAAGAAATGTCCAATTCACTGTCTCACTGTACATTTGATA
Source organism: Anabrus simplex (assembly GCF_040414725.1). Lineage (NCBI taxonomy): Eukaryota > Metazoa > Arthropoda > Insecta > Orthoptera > Tettigoniidae > Anabrus > Anabrus simplex. The sequence continues at coordinate 113,796,724 of NC_090269.1, read as the reverse complement.
ACCAGTCTTCACATAATTCATCACGAATATTACTATCCTTTAGCAACTGTGTGAGCTACACCATGTTGACAGCTGCACTGGAACTTTACATTTCCTATATTATTTTAACTCCATGGAGGTTTAAAGAAAGAAAGGTACAGCAATAGCTACCTTATGCTCTATATTGCTTGACTACACCATTTAAAACTTACAATCTCACCACCAGATTATAGCAGCGATTGAGGAAACATGAGGTACATAACCTTGAGAATTCTTATAGCCCGTCTGTCGACTGAGCAACTACGAGGATTCTTGGGGCCCATCACCCTTGTGTTAAAAGATCAGGCTGAAACCTGAACTAACAGCATTCCTACATAATTCAAACACTCGGTAGTTTCCCTACACATTGAATCTGTTTCTCCCACTATCCCATCTGACAAGTTGATCAAAACATTTCTTCCTTAAAATAAGTTCATTTGCTCCTGGTTGTATTTCATACTTGGCTGTCGATTCTCTTACATTTTCTCTACTGAAATGCCTCGAGTTTCCATGATATGTACAGTATATCTCCATGCAATACTTGCTCTTCAAGTTCCAAGATAAGATTAAAACTTTTGGACCCTGTCATTTCAATTTGATTATTGGCATAAGCCTAATTGTTTCAGAAATGTCTTCCTGAGTACCACCCTTCAGTTAATTCTATGTGTAAACTACAAACAGTAAGATTGGAAGATTCCACTCTTGTAGTATGAAAAATTAAATAAGGGTAAACTGTATGCTATGACAATTATTGCATGTGTTATGGATTCTTAAAAGGAAAATGTTTTGCTAATCCCTGTATGCTAAACACTGCTTTTCTTAACGGATTTTTTAATTCTAACAGAAACTTGTTTGAAGTGTACCTGAAACCGTATTTCCTGGAGGCCTATCGACCCATTCATAAAGATGATGCTTTCATTGTTCGTGGAGGAATGAGAGCAGTTGAGTTCAAAGTTGTGGAGACAGACCCTGCACCATACTGCATTGTTGCTCCTGACACAGTAATACATTGTGAAGGAGATCCAATCAAAAGAGAGGTGAGGACTTGAGCCATCTTTATCAGTTTTGTTCACTAATTATTATTATTATTAATGTGATTGTGATTATTATTCTTTATCCTTTAATGGTTTATATACATTTTATAATTTTTCAGTGATTGTTCTTGATATTAAGATGCATTTCATCTCATTTCATAAGGGCCATATAACAAAAGGTTGTAATCTTCGCTTACATGCAAGTGTTTCTTAAAAGTTGCCAATTATTTTTACTGATTGGGTAATGTACCACATACACAAAATCCAGCTACATAATTTACCCAAATGCTTTCCTAATTTTACCAGATGTTCATGTTGCATGCTTTTGATATCATATGAAATGTATTTTTACAGTAAACTCACCTGGTGGCCGTGTCCATTAAGACGCTGAGTCTTTATGGTCTAACACCATAGTTAGCTGATTTGGAAAAAAATACTCACCGTTAGAATGTTAGCTGGCAGGGTAGGAGAGGTGGTGATATAAAATTGCTAATCCCTATATTGCATGCCAAAAGCCTGGATTCAATTTCAAGCCTCTCCGCAGTGTTCATGGTGATTTGTCGTTCAGGTGGAGACATTAAGCGTTGAGTAGATCCATACTTATTTGACAAGAATAGGCAGTGAGCATACAGGATTTCACCCCTCTCCCTACCTCTTTATATAGTCATCATCTCGCACAGGTGTGTGCAATTTATAAGCTTCTTGTTCCATATTGATGGTATATAAGTTTGGTATATGTTCCTCCTAACCAATAAAATTTATTTTCGACACAATATTATATAATGGTATTAGTTTCGGCACAGCATAGGGCCATCCTTAGCCATTTAATCATGAATATCTTGGACTAATTAGCCTAAGCATAAAAATGTTTTCTCAATGTATACACTTAAAATCTCATCAGTTTGTTGTATTAGGGCTGGGTAAAATAAGTCTGTGCTATGATGACATTTAAAATGGTTTGGTACACTCTTGACCTCTTGCAGTGTAGGTCACTTATGGTGTTGACCTTGATGTTAACATGTAATTCATGTTATCCATAAGTTAAAATGATAAAAATTCACAATGTTGCAGATGCATATGTAGGTATCAACAAATAATTTGCATCATTGTATGGTGAGTGTCGCTTCAAAACACGGATGATGATTAGGAGGGATCATCATTCTCAGTACTATTTGAGTTGGTTGAATGGAACATGTAGTGTTGAAATCAGTTTGTAGGTCAATTGTGTATGTCTAGCTTGTATGTACTGGATGTCTGTAAATATACAGAATTTATATAAGAACTTGACTACACAAAGCTAAAGGTGTGAGAGGTGTATTAAGTAATGTACTTACTCCCTCTGTTTCATGCAGATCTTATTAACACTACATTAGTCATATTTTCCATTCTTTCATCTGTGAGAGATTCGCTGTGTGGTGAGAGGCCTTGAGTGAGGGAAGGGAAAGGCGTGGTGAGTGAGCTTGGGGGTGGAGCTTGTATTCATGGTGGGGTTCCTGCATGTTATGTGGGTTAGAGAACATTTTGAGAAATGTTTTGGCAATTTATTTATTCATTTATATGCAAGTTGCCCATGGCTGTCAAATAGAAAGACCTGCACCAGACAAGCAAAATATTTCCTCGGTCACTCCTGGCACTAAAAACCATATGGTAAAAAAAGTATATATTTATAGTTCTTGAATACTTTGATGTCCATAGGTTGCACACACAGTGAACGTCTTAAACGTCCAGCAGTGATGCTCAGAATGATCTTCTTGCTGAAGAGTTGTTTACAATGTACTATTGTTATTGTTTTCAGTCGGCCGTGGCAACACTGTGAGAGACAGGAGATATTTGTGAAGTGAGACACATTAACTTACAATGTTCCCCACTCAGATTTCTCCCATCAATACATGGAGCCTATCAAGTGACTTTCAGGAATGTATAACCCTTAAATCCATAGGCTATACAGTGAAACCTCTATTCTCCGTTTTTCGAGGGACCATGAAAATAAAACGTACAACACGGGAAAGCGGAAAATCCGGAATTGAATGAAAACAATCAACAATTTGGCTAAACATCACAAAAATGAAATATGTATAATTATAATCTTACAAAAACTCCTAAACCAAACTACAGCCCCATTGGGACTTGCCTGCCAAGCGACCGCTGCTCAGCCCGAAGGCCTGCAGATTACGAGGGCGCATGGTCAGTGTGACGAATCCTCTCGGCCGATATTCCTGGCTCTGTAGATCGGGGTCGCCATCTCACCATTAGATAGCTCCACAACTAAAGGTAATCACGTAGGCTGAGTGGACCTGGAACCAGACGTATATCCAGATAAAATTGCCTGACCTGGTCGCAATCGAACCCGGGCCCTCTGGATGAGAGGCAGGCATGTTAGACCGCGAAACCGCATTAATTACCGGTACGAGGGTCCAAAATCTCGATACTTTATATTCAATTTTACAGGGGAATCTTCGTCAGTTTCCCATGAAAACTTCTTTCAGTTCAGCAACTTTGATTAGGCTAGCCAAACTCTTCGAAAAATATAATAACGCCAAGCCAACGACAATTGACCACAAGTAGCTTTTTAATTATTTCATCTAATAAAATAAAGCACATTAGATAAAAAAGCTCCCAAAATGATGGCGAAATCCCTTCATTTCTTAATCTTTCATTGTAATTTGGTCTCCGGTATACAGTTCGTAGTCAGTTTCTGGAAATCTCGTACCGCGCAAATTAGGCCTACATCGACTTTTAAAGCTTATGTTGAGCTCGAAAACATGGTTTCGAATGTAAGTATCGATTCTTAAAAGTTCTCGAATGCATTATATTCAGTTCTGCGTGTCACAAATCCAGTCAAATTGGAAAGATAAAAGAAATATCATCAAAACTTAAGAAATTACGGTTATTCGTGACCTTTAGGTCATCTGGAAAGCGCGCTCGTTGCACGTGTCGGTACGAGTTGGAAATGATACCAGCCATTTAAAATGTAACGTGCACAGATAAAACGACTGCGTGTTTTTGTATCTTAGCACGAAAACGTAAAATTCCCAGTCTTACATTAGGACCTAAACAGTAATAGGCAATCCCAAGACCGCCCATGGCTTTCTTTTTTTTTTTTTTTTTAATGTAAGGTGCAGCATCTGTTCTGGTCTCGCTACCATAATCATGTACGATAATATCAAAAATACAGAATTTGTGTTAAGAAGGAGCAGTTTTGATTCCTGCCTGAAAGCTCAGTTACTCTACAGTGCCCTGAGCAAAGTGCCGAAAACCTGTTCGGCAGTACAATCGGAAAAAATGTAAACATATAAACATCTAACCCTGGACATAATATGGACGTTTTATAAGTGCGAATATTTGACGAAACTCGTTCCGTCTTCAAACAGAGCTCTCGTATGCGCCGTGTCTCCTTGCAATTGTTGTGGCCAGTCTCTGCTTTATGATTTTCCGACATTCTCTAAACAATACCACCCGAATGCGATGCTAAGATGGTCCCTTATGCAAGTTCACCGCCGATCGCTTTTCCAGTAGGTACTGGTACAGTACCGATACTTGCTTTGATTATCGCAAACACGGGGCGTTAACGCCAAGGTCCATAAATACCGGTATGCCATAGCCGTCCTTTCGAGAGACACGGTTTATTAAAAAACGATTGATCGAGGATTTAGCGTTGAAGGGACTGTAATTTTTGGACGGTTGATCTGGGGAATCGTTTCTTCGAGGAACGGATAATACGGGACTTTTACAACGTGATTTAATTACGATGCTCGCGAGACCACGTAATTTGAACGCATATTCCGGAAAAACGTATTTTCCTGGAATGGATAATCGAGGTTCCACTGTAGCTTGTTTGTGTGGTTACTGGGCAGAAATTCTAACTGCACGTTCTTCAAATAAACATCGACAGGTTGTGCAGCACAACAGTCGATGAAAAGGATCTTCCTATTTTGCGCACCCGTTTTTTGCGACCAGAGCAGCCAACTGCTATAGAAAAAGATGAGGTCATCCAAGCTTTATGGTTGGCATCATAAGCACTTGACATTGATCGCTCATGCTAGAAGCAAGGAGGCTTTTTAGATTTCCCAATCACAAAGTGGTGGTTCTTCTCAGAGCTCCTGCAATTGTTCATTGACCCAGTCTTACACAGTTTTGTCACTGACTACATTGGAATCCCCACAAACAATTTCATAGATTACAAGTTTTCCTAAATCTGTCGATCCAACCATTGGATGCGCAGAAGATTGTTCGCCAAGTGCACCTTTTAAAAGATTGTATGCCAAGTGCACTTTTTCCATTAAGAGCATACAGTCATTTGCAATGCCTGTTGCTCAAGTTTTGAACCAGCTTCTGCTATTTTTTTTTCCCTTTTCCTCAAATTTGGAATATTTCGTATTTCCTTGATGTTATGCTTCCTCTGGCTTTTACAATTTCATTCAGCCTGGAAAGATGCAACTCTCTTTCCAGTGCAATATGTGTCCCTCAGAAGAATGAATAAACTACATTCAATAATGAAAGTCATCGTTGCTGTCCTCTCCCCCCACCCACCCCCACCCCCGCTTTTTAGCCAGAAAAGCCAATGTCACCAATAAAGCATTAACAAAGAAGAATTAACAAATATGTACAAACATAAGCAAATGACAAGAATAAGATTTCTGCAAGTATCTTTTTTGCCATTCAATTCAGATAAGTATGAAAACTTTAATAAATTACAAAAATATATATTACAAATCTGCCACAATATCGTTAACAACTGCAACAAAGAGTGAACTTCTGCTTCTCTCGGTGCCTATCCATTTCGGATGTTGGTGATCATGATGGCTATTTTCGTCTTGTTTGTGGCAGCGCCGAACAGTTCAACTGATGACATATTGCACCAGCCTATTAAGACTGTCTAGCTAAGATATTCGTCTTCTTCCAGGACCTCTTTTGCTGTTGATTTTCCCCTGGAGTATTTTTTGGAGTAGGTTGTATCTATCTGTGTTGCGTATTATATGTCCCAGATACTGCAGCTTTTGGCATTTCACTATCTTGATCAACTGAGGTATTGTGTTCATCCTACTCATTACTTCCACGTTCGTCATTCTCTGGATCCAAGATATTCTCAGGATCCGCCTATAAAGCCATGTTTCAAAGGCCTCCAGCTTCTCTGTGTTTTTGTTTAAGGTCCATGTCTCTACACCATATAAAAGAACGGAAAATACATAACAGTGCAGAAGTCTGATTTTAGTCCCTAAAGTTAGATTGTGGCTTTTAAAGACATTACTCATTTTCTGGAACACACTTTTTGCTTTTCCAATGTGTACCTTGACTTCGTGCCTTTGCTGGCAGGACCTAGTGTTTACAGTGCACTGTATCTTCTGGTATAGGCTAGAGCAATTTTGTTACTTTCATTGATCTGTCTCTGTCTTATCCTTGGCTTTGACTCTATGAAAGTGACTGAGGTATGAGCGATGCTAGTAATGCCATTCCTTCTGCAGCCAGTCCCTGCTATGAATGGTGTGAAAATGTTGCTCATAGGGTTGGTTGGTGCATGCATTTCAGTGGGCTTGGCAGGCTGATATGTAATAGCAACTTCTGGCTCGGTGAGGAAAGCAACCGGAAACAACCTCGCTCCTCATTTCCCTAGTATGCCTCTTCAGTGATGCCTAGGCCATCTATGACAGCTGATGGCAGAGCTGTTGAGGATCCAACCAGCCTTAGGGCTGAAGACTGTACATACATACATACATACATACATACACTGACTGACAGAGCAAATGCAACACCAAGAAGGAGTGGTCAGAACTTTATGCCAATTGCAGGGTAGACTGACGTCACTGAGGTATGCTCATGATGTGAAATGCGCCGCTGTGCTGCGCACGTAGCGAACGATAAATGGGACACGGCGTTGGCGAATGGCCCACTTCGTACAGTGATTTCTCAGCCAACAGTCATTGTAGAACGTGTTGTCGTGTGCCACAGGACACGTGTATAGCTAAGAATGCCAGGCCACCGTCAACGGAGGCATTTCCAGCAGACAGACGACTTTACGAGGGGTATGGTGATCGGGCTGAGAAGGGCAGGTTGGTCGCTTCGTCAAATCGCAGCCGATACCCGTAGGGATGTGTCCACGGTGCAGCGCCTGTGGCGAAGATGGTTGGCGCAGGGACATGTGGCACGTGCGAGGGGTCCAGGCGCAGCCGAGTGACGTCAGCACGCGAGGATCGGCGCATCCGCCACCAAGCGGTGGCAGCCCCGCACGCCACGTCAACCGCCATTCTTCAGCATGTGCAAGACACTCTGGCTGTTCCAATATCGACCAGAACAATTTCCCGTCGATTGGTTGAAGGAGGCCTGCACTCCCGGCGTCCGCTCAGAAGACTACCATTGACTCCACAGCATAAACGTGCACGCCTGGCATGGTGCCGGGCTAGAGCGACTTGGATGAGGGAATGGCGGAACGTCGTGTTCTCCGATGAGTCACGCTTCTGTTCTGTCAGTGATAGTCACCGCAGACGAGTGTGGCGTCGGCGTGGAGAAAGGTCAAATCCGGCAGTAACTGTGGAGCGCCCTACCGCTAGACAACGCGGCATCATGGTTTGGGGCACTATTGCGTATGATTCCACGTCACCTCTAGTACGTATTCAAGGCACGTTAAATGCCCACCGCTACGTGCAACCTGTGCTGCGGCCGGTGGCACTCCCGTACCTTCAGCGGCTGCCCAATGCTCTGTTTCAGCAGGATAATGCCCGCCCACACACTGCTCGCAACTCCCAACAGGCTCTACGAGGTGTACAGATGCTTCCGTGGCCAGCGTACTCTCCGGATCTCTCACCAATCGAACACGTGTGGGATCTCATTGGACGCCGTTTTTAAATCTGCCCCAGCCTCGTACGGACGACCAACTGTGGCAAATGGTTGACAGAGAATGGCGAACCATCCCTCAGGACACCATCCGCACTCTTATTGACTCTGTACCTCGACGTGTTTCTGCGTGCATCGCCACTCGCTGTGGTCCTACATCCTACTGAGTCAATGCCGTGCGCATTGTGTAACCTGCATATCGGTTTGAAATAAACATCAATTATTCATCCGTGCCGTCTCTGTTTTTTTTCCCAACTTTCATCCCTTTCGAACCACTCCTTCTTGGTGTTGCATTTGCTCTATCAGTCAGTGTACATAAATCTTGACTTCTTGTGAGCAATCCCAGTCTTCATTTATTATGGTTCCAAGGTATGAATATTGTTTTACCCTTTCTATACTCTTTTGATTTATAACCAAGTTTATTCCGGAAATATTTTCCTTACTTATAACCATGAGTGTTGTCTTTGCAGTGTTTATTTCAAGCCTGTATTGGCTGCTGACTCTTACAATTCTATCCATTAGTGATTGTAGCGCTTGGATAGTATCAGCAAATATAATTGTATCATCAGCATACCAGATGTTGTTTAATCTCATTCCATTTATCAAAATTCCTTCTTCTATATCTTCTAAGGCTTCTCTAAATATGTATTCTGAATACAAATTAAATAGTATAGGTGACAAGATACGTCCCTGCCTCGCTCCTCTCAGGATTTTGACTGCTTCGGTGTGTTCTCCTTCAACGCGCAACACCGCTGATTGATTCCAGTGCAGCATCTTGATGATTCGCAGATCTCTTTCCTCCATTACAATATTTCTCAAAATCTCCATCAATTTTTCATGTTTTACACATTCAAAGGGTAGTCTATGAAACAAGCAAATACATTCTTATTTACATCTCTGAAAGAGGACCTGCACACTGAACAAAGCTTCTCTCGTACCTACTGCTTTAATAAACCCAAATTGATTCGGGGCTATCTGATCTTCACACAGTCTGTATATTCTTCTGTGTATCACTCTCAAGAACACTTTCAAGAGATGACTCATCAAGCTTATTGTGCGGTAATCTCCACATTGGTTTGCGTTTGGCTTTTTTGGCAAGGTGATGAACTCTGATTTGAGCCATTCCGATGGAATGTTCCCGGATACATAAATTTGGTTGCAAATTTTGGTCAACCATTTTACATGATGATCATCCATCAGTTTTTTAAGAACTCGGCTTCTACTTTATCTGGTCCCACTGCCTTTCCGTCCTTCATCTGATTGATGGCTGTTTTAACTTCTTCTTCTAATATATCTGTGCCACTTATTGCATTTGTATTTTGTGTAAAAGTACATCTAGTGTCACGAAATAAATCTTCTATATATTTTTTCCAAATCTTTTTCTTGACTTCTAAATCCACCATCAAGTTCCCGGTTTCATCTATTAACTTTCCATCAGTGCCATTGCTGTATTTTCCTGTTACTTCTCTTACTTTCCTGTGTACATTGAAGCTGTCATACCTACTTTAATTTAACTCAATCTCCTTACATTACTCCACTTTTTCTTTTGCCTCCCTAATCTTTCTTGTAATGTCTGCATTTATCTTTCTGTATTCTGCAGGTTTTCCTTTATTGACTCTTCTTTTCTTCATTAGGTTCAGTATTTCATCTGTCATCCATGACTTTCTCTTTTTCTCGTCCGGTTTCATGTACTTCTCTTTTATTTGCTGAATGGTGTTTTGTAGTTTAGTTAATTCTAATTTGACATTATTGCTGGTGACGTTTTCCGCTGTGATAATCTTCAAGTTAAGTTCTACTTGCATGTTCTGTTTCACTATTGGGTCTACGATTTTTCTCAAATTGTAGTTTTGCCTGTTCTTTCTCTTCACTTTCTTCATTTTGACTTTGAAAACTCTTACAAGTGGTGTGTGGTCTGAGTTGACGTCTGCACCTGGGTAGGTTTTCACTGCGCTGCAACTGTTCCTGAAACGTTTATTTACCAATATGAAATCAATCTGGTTTCTCGCACATTTCCTGGGTTTGTCCATTGGAGACTTCCATGTATATAGTCTTCTAGGTGGGAGTTTAAACCAAGTGTTCATGATCACTAAATCATTTGACATCGCAAAACTTTCAAGATTATCCCCTCTGGAATTCCTCTCTCGTAGTCCAAACGGTCCTACCATGTCTGATGTCCTACCTTCCCCCACTTTCGCATTGAAATCTCCCATCACAATTGTCAGGTCATGTTTGTTAAGGTTTTCCAAAATTTCATTTATGCTTTCGTAGAATTCTTCTACCTCTTCATCTTCCTTGTCCATTGTAGGCGCATACACTTGTATTATGTTTATGTCAATTGGCCTAGCACTCAGCTGTAACATCATTACTCTGGCTGATACGGGTGTGAAACTTTTGAGACACCTTGCTACTTCCGCTGAAAGTATTACACCGACTCCATGTTCATGCGTTCCATCAGCTCTACCCGAATATAGCACTCTATGTTTATTTATGGAAACATCTCCCGTATTCAGCCATCGCATCTCACTAACACAAAGTATATCTAACTCTATCCTATCCATTTCTTTAATCGTATTATGTATTTTTCCTCCTTGGCTCGTTCTCACATTCCAGGTTGCCACTTTAATTTTTTCTTGCCACTTGATTTTCTTCATGCCAGTACTCACTACTGTTCCTCCCGGAGACTTACTCCGGATGATGATAATTTCGTCATGAGCATAGCCATAATGATTACTAGGACTTGTCATCAGGCCTTTAATGTAGTCGTTGTCCAGTGCGTTCTACATCCTTATGCCGTTGACCACCTTTGTGGTTCCTCTGCCTTTAAAGCCAGTTGCTCAACTCAAGGACAAAAGAGTGCCCTTTAAGAGCCAATTAAGGCGAGAGTCTTTTTCCAAAATAACAAAGCTCTGCGCAATTTTGCATTTCTTGAAATGCTAAATTTTGGGTTGCTACATATTGCTGTTTCATGTACAAATTGTTTGTTGTCCCTGTTACTCTCTCAAGCATTTTATCTGCATTCTCATACTTTGCTTCCTATACCCCCACAAAATTGCAGGTTTTCTTTGTTACTACTGTGCTGTAGTAGGTTTTTTTTAGCCTAGGTATCACTAGCATAAAATTATACATGGTCGCTCATCATAATTGACTCAATGCCCAGGTGCTGGGTTGTTTTTTTTTTTTTTGTTTGCAAATTCTGTACGCTCAGCTTGAATAAGTTCGTAAAGAACTGACGTTGCCTCATTTTCGCACTTCTGTAACTTCTGACTTTTGCAATACAAGGTCACATGCTCTAGCTCCAGGCTAACAGGCACGGTTTGACGATAGAAGGTATATGGAATTTAGGGGTAGCGGAATACTGTTAGCTCTGACCTTATTGTGATGCAGATGTAGTGACACTTGTACCCACGACCAATTTTAATAGAAGTTGAAAAACCTTCTTTGATTTTACATGCAAAAGTAATTTTTTTTCTTATGACTTCCTGAACATAAGGCAGAAGTATTACAGGCAAACAGTGATGGTATATAGCATCTTTTTTTTATTTTTTGGCAAGTGCAAAAGATGCTAGGGTAATTTACTATAGTAGTTTATTTTTACTGTATGTGAAGAATGTGGTGTTATGTGTAATCACACTACCACCAAAATAAACTTTTCAGTTTCTTAAGTTGTCAGGTATGAAAAATGGATGCTAAAAAAAATCTTGATTTAAATAACTTGTTTCCATAACCTTCTGTTTTGAATTTTTAGACAGGAACTTTTTGCCTGAAGACTACATTATCCCCTAGATGTTGCATGTATTACATTCTCCTCTGCTATGCTGTAATCTTAATATGGAACGCTAAACATTTTGTCTCTCTCCCCAGGAAGAGGAAGAAGCCTTGAATGCTGTAGGGTATGATGACATTGGTGGTTGTCGAAAACAGTTGGCCCAAATTAAAGAAATGGTTGAGCTACCGCTAAGACATCCAAGTCTCTTCAAGGCTATTGGAGTTAAACCTCCACGGGGTATATTGCTGTATGGACCTCCTGGTACTGGCAAGACTCTCATTGCTAGAGCTGTTGCAAATGAGACCGGAGCATTTTTCTTCCTTATCAATGGTAAGAAATATTTTCCATAATTACTCTTTTAAATGTGATTGTTCTAGAACATATATAGCTGAAGTTATCTATTCTTGAGCCCAAGGATACAGGTTCAAATCCCAACACGTTTGGTTAGAATGCTTAAATGTGACCGTCCTTTTCCATGGAATCTTTGGTGAAATCCCATCTAATAGTGTTTAATTTAAGGAGAGCCACTGTAGAGTTTTCAGTGCTATAATTCAGAATGAGCAGATAATTGTTAGTTTTCTACCATTTGACTTACAGGTGGGTATGTAATGCTTATCCTACATTTTTGATAAGGTTATGGTTGCGGCGTTCATTAGTAGTTTCTTTGTAAAGCTTATTTATGAACATGTCTGAATCTCAAATTCTGATTTTACTGCTACTAAGTTGTTCCTGGGGAGTGTTGGCAACTTTCTCTATGAAATTTGTTTGGAAGTACATTTGTTGAACCAAATTGTTTTCTCACCACTGGAAACTGAATTCTATTTGTTATGATTTGATTTTAGGCCCAGAAATCATGAGTAAACTTGCTGGTGAATCAGAGAGTAATCTGCGCAAAGCATTCGAGGAAGCTGATAAAAATGCTCCAGCTATTATATTTATTGATGAATTGGATGCTATTGCACCCAAGAGAGAGAAGGTAGTACATATTGGAAATTACTACAAATAGGTCTTCATTTTGTAATCATTTTGTGGGTTCTTTTGTTTCCTTTTGTAGTGTACAAAGATCTTTCAATCTTTTGTTGCCAACTTATTACTCTTGAGTCTGAGAGCCACTATGATGAATCTATCTTGGGCCTTGGCCTTTTATTAAGGTATACAATGAAATAATGTTAAGATAAAATCCCAAGTTCTGTTTTAATATTTTCTTAAAACTGAAATTTTGTGATATATGTAAGACTGAGTATGTATTTATACGCACATTGCAAGTATATATGCCACTTACATTGTCGTCGCACTAGTATACTAACAAAGTTATAGTCATCTAACAATATGTTTCCTGATTGGAGTCTCCTGTAGACCTTGCCAAAATTTGACCAATCACAAGCATAATGACCATTTGCAATATTATTTTGTTAACAAAAATCTATTTTAACATTTCAAGGGGACTCCACTGAAACGATGTATGGTGTAACTCAGTCTTGTTCCCAGAAACATGAAGTGCGGTTTTGCTTGTTATTTGAATAGTTTAATTTGAAATATGGATCATTTTTAATTCTGAAGAGCCATGTCGGTTTCATCATTACCGAAATTGACTTTTAATTCAAAACTACCTTTACATTGTGAGCAAATATTTTAAAGAGGAAATTTATATTAAAACATTTGTCCGCATCATGATAGAAAGTGTCTTCCGGAATGTGCTGGGGGAGCTTTCCATATTTTCCCTCATTTCGGTGTGTCTACAGTGTGCTTCATATTTGCTAAGTTTGTGTAAAGTCGTAATTCTTTTGTGTTCAGCGTTTTAAGGAACGCCACAATATCGCGCAGTGGGCGGAGAAGCAGAATCCGCAAACGCTGGCTATGTCGACGGTTGTCGAAAAAACCATGGCTCATATAATCACTTAATAACAAGTCCTAATGGACATAAGTGCCAACAAGGTAATCGTACAAGGGTGGGGGACATTGTACTGTGTTACAATGCACACGGAAGCGAGAGACTTTATAACGTCGCCATAGGAAACTAAGCCGCAACGTTTTAAGGGCATCGGGCACTTATCATGCAAGTACAGGGCATATAAAATGCATACAGTACAGTTATCCAATGAAAGCACTTGCACATAAGAGCCAGCACAAACTTCTCTTCGTCTTTGAATCGTGCATTTTCTTCCGTTGCACGAGGTTGTTTGTCAGTGAGTTATCAGAGTACATTATCTGAATACTGGAAATGTACCTTGTTGGATACGTGTTGGAAATAGCTTTTTCCATAACATTTGAAAGGTTTAAACTGTGAATCAAGGTTAACTGCATGCAGTAACAGGTGTTGGAATATTTTGTGTTGCGGCAAGGTTTGGCATTTCTTAATTACGTGTTGGCATTAATTCGAAGTCAGATTTTTGTGTCCCAACAAGTTTGAATTAACGAGGCTTTACTGTAATAACGTTCTGTACCAGTACACCAAAACTGAATAAGATAATCTTCACGTGCTGTTGGGTAGGCACGCTCGTCATAATTGTGATGCATTTGCTTACTTTTCCCTGATTTGTAATAGTTCAGTTTCGCCTGTGTTGTATAGTGTGTGCCGTCTGGTATTAGCTGTATAGAGATGTTGTGCAAAATACCCGGCGATTAAAACAGGATGGATTTCAACTAAATTTTGAAGAAAAAGGTTACATTTTAATTTGTTATTCTAAAGCTTGAAATTCGTTACAGTGAAATATTTTAACACAGTTAAATAGGGAAAGGGGCCTGAAAATAATTTCACTATTCTGGACATTTCATTAAACTGGTGTTCGTTACAATTACATTTTAGTGTTTCTTTTTTGCTCCTAGTTACCGTATTTACCCGAATAATGCCCGCACCCTCATTTTAGGAAGGCTCATTTTGAGAAAAAAAATGAAATAAACTAAAATTCTTTCCATCCAAAAAGTAACGTAGGCATAAACAAACATTTCGTACCCCTCCGCAAGGTCCACGTGGTCTTTACACAAGTATGAACGTGTAAATTTACGGATATAGCTGCTTTGCCTGAGATGTTAAAAATACGTTATCACTGCTATAAAATACCGTGTATTTTCCAGAGGCAGAAGTATGAGGTGCGATGATGCCAGTTGGGCTACTCATAACAGGACGAAAGTGTAAATATTTTTTTCATTCAGTTATATCTTGAATTCCTAAGCCATGACCTATGTTTTTCACGGGCTTAAAAGTTTCCTGAAAGTCCAAATTAATTTTTAACATCAAATCCCAAGAAAGTGTTGAGGGATATTTTCGAGATATTCACTCCTATGCACCCGTAAGCAGACAGATACGCGCTCGAGCGGGTGGGTCAGGACTCCACATGTGGCCTGATACACCAGGGTGCAAGGTCGCATATTGGAGACATCTGTTGGCTTTTTCCGGAAACATTTCTAATAGAAATCTGTTCTTGGTGTATTAAAGTGTCTCCAGAGTGCTCTGGTATGCTTCTTTGGCAAGGAGAATTGAATAAAATATCGATCAAGAAATTTGTATTCTGTTGTTGACAAGATGGCTGAGAAGGAAGTTGCTTGCTCACGCGAAATGCTCGGTAATAGCGAAATTCAAAGCATACTTGATGTTTTAGGCTCTGATTTCAGCAGTGATAGTGAGGAAGAAGTTATTAGTGATCCTGTGCATGAATGAACGCGAAATGTATCACCAGAGATCAAACGACATGGAATGCCGAATGAACTTTCTCCCGCCCCTCGATCCGATTACGACTGCCGGATTTGAACCTACGATCTTGGTACTTGGATGTGAACACTTTACCACTGATCTCAGACTGAATCTTAATAATAATAGTAGTAGTAATAATAATAATAATAATAATACACAGAGTGAGGCATACGGCTGTAAGTTCATATTTGGGAGATATGTTCGAATCTCATCATTCGCGTGCCTCATGGTTGGTTTCTCATTAGTTCCTTATTTCCAAATCAGGCAAATGTTAGGCTCGTATCGTATTAAGGCCATACCACACTCTAAAGAACTTCCAAGGTAAGATAAGTTAATGAAAAATTTAAGTTTTCAAAGGGATTTTGAATGTGTTATATTTCTGTATTCTGTTTTTTGTGTCATGGGCAATAGCGTGGAATTTCTCAATAATATAAAACAGGTCCCGTGTAAGACGTGCAGTCGATCACCCACTATACTGTTTTAACCGAAAGCTTGCAACACCAAGGTTGTATACTAAAATGTTGGCGATCAAAGGACGGGTGGGTGCATATGGGTTAAAGAATGTAAATGGAAGTTGAGAGAAATGCAGAGAGCATAACAGCACGAAAGTATAATCATTTTTTCATCCAGTTATATCTTGAATTCCAAAGCGATGACCTATATTTTTTGTGTGCTTAAATGTTTCCTGAAAGTCTAAATTAATTTTTTTAACACCAAACTCCGAGAAAGTGTTGAGGAAAATTTTTGAGATATTAAGGAAGGTAAACGGACGGGCCAGTTTCAATGCCATAGGATTTTCGCCGTTTTAATACATATCAAATTGTTGTACGCAGAACATTTTTATTGAAATCATCGAGGTCTGTCACTGGCTTCTTCTTCTTAGGGTTCTTCCCTGGCGACCTGAAACTGCATTATTTTTATTACCGTAGCTTGTTTTATCCGCTGTACTGTTTGCAGGCCCATACCACATGCGAGTGCTGTATTCTTTTGAGGGATGGCAACATGGCCTTCCTCACCGCCTCTGAACACCTGTTGCTGCATGCTTACAAAATACAAATACACTCCAAATATTATTTCCCTCGCCTATCGATGCAGTACTTGTCTTTTGGCTCTTCGTGGATCCATCATACACACGCAAATAATTCCCTAAATTCATTGATTATGATATTTGCAAATAAATCTCGAAACATTCTCTCGTGACCCGCACAAACAGGCAGGCACTTCTTATTGAAATGATTCTATTGGCTCAGCAGAAAACATGTCATACTATAAAGCGTGAATGTTACTGCGCAACCCTCTTCAGACCGCCTTCCTGGCTGCGTTCTACTCTAGAATCCTTTCCTAAATTACTTACAAGCAAATACACTAGAGAGCTAGAGACTGTAAGTTCGTCACACTCCACGTCTAAAACACTTCTCACACGTGGTCTCTTTTTACTGGACAGTAACACAACAGGTGGTGGATAATTCCTTTCATGCAATGTAAACACTTGAAATAGACACACCAGCAAAATCTGATGTTAGGTTTGCGATACAGTTTAATCTCTTTAATTCGAAGTCTTTGCAATACAGAAATTGGACTTCCAATTACGTGATTTCAAATTCACAGCGATCTTGTAATTCAGAAATGCCAACCCTCACTTTTTCGCGGATTCTGCTTTTCCGCATGCTGCCTGCTAAGTGATATTGTGGCGTTCCTTAAAACGCTGAATACAAAAGAATTAAGATTTCACTCTATTTTAAACTATGAAACACTATAGAGACACCAAAGTGAGTGAAAGTGCGGAAAGCTACCCCTGTGCGTTCCGGAAGACGCGTTCTATTGTGATGCGGAGAAATTTTGAATTTAAATTGCTCTAAAATACGGTACTGTTTTTTTTTAATGTAAAGTCAGGTTAGAATTAAAAGTCTGAATTGTTTTCAGTTTAAGTATGACATGGGGACAGTTTCCTTCCATCTACGGTTGCACAAAGCATAACTGTACACTCAGCATCGAAAACTGGGTGAACCAGGAGCGTGTTAGCAATCTTGACGCAAATAAAAGCCGCACCCTAATTTCGTGCCTCAAAATTTTTTAAAACACATGCGTGGATTATTCGTGTAAATGCGGTATATAATGAAAAGAACGAATGACAGATCAAATTGTAGAACAGGAATATGGTGGTGTTTTTCTGTTTGACTTTTACTGAAGAATGGGATTGTCATTTTATGCATTTACACCTTTTTCAGAATCATGACCTTAACTGCATACTATATGAAAGCAATCAAATTCAAGCTCATCTATTACTACCACCTCGTGACAATTCATTGATTATGCTCTTTCCAAAAATAGATGTTTTTCTTCACTTTTATTTGGTTAGATCAACTCTTGGTTGGGGATCAGTTCGTAGTGCTGCCATTTGGCTTTGCAGTGAAATTCATTTTCTGCAATTTGAGAATGTTCTATATTGTGAAAGAACCAGGTCAGATGTACTACAGCAATTGAAAGGATACTGTCAATTTTGCTAGCATATGACCTAGTCTGTGCAGCTCATGTTCTTTGATACAGTACATGTCTTTCAACCAATGAATTTCTTTCTCTAATATTTGGGTATAATGCATATTGTAGATACATTTAATGGAAAATGTGCAATTTGTCATTGTGAATTCTTCAGATTCCTAAAACTGAAAAGTCATTATAGTGGCATTCATAAAACTAGACTTTTTGGCATAAGATGTAATTAAATACCTGGAAAATAATTCTGTTAAACAGGAAATACTGTTAATTTTCAGATATTTTGTTGACATTTTACTGTATTTTTACACATAAATATGCTTAAAGAAACATTTGTAATTTACCTATTCATTTTGCAAGTAATACAGTAAAACCTCCTTAGTGCGTTCCTCATTAACACATTTTCCCGCTTTGCACATTGTAAATTCGAAGTCCCGATTCTCATTGTATTAAATCTATATAAGAATACCTCACTTTTCACATCATGGATTTTCGCTGTTACCGGTTAGTACGATCACATTTTTCCTAGCCCTAAAAATGTTATGTCATTCCTTGTGGAAGAAACTTGATTTCCAACTCGGGTAAGAGCCCTCGCCGCAGTTGCGTGATAATGGGAAAATGCCTTGAATTCTTGAACTTCACAGGATAAATTGCACCTTCGGGAAGCAAGCCATTAACCTCAGAAATGCTCATTTTTGCTTGCCGTTTGTGCTTGTATTTCGCATTCCATTTAAAAGTATGTATTTCTTGGTTAGTTGTACTGTGAAGGGCAGTGAATATTTGTTGCACGATAGTCTACATCTGGAACATAATCATGTGAAGTTGACTAGTGTGGTGCATCTTTGTCTTATGATAGCCTAATTATGGATACGGAAAAAGTCTTGATATTCCTTACTAATTAAGACAAAATTGAAGTCTATCAGCAAGTCGACTGGCATTCACAACTTCAAGCGCGCAGAATTGGCGTGAATGTTGAAACTCGCACCTTCCAGTTTCGACTCTCATTACCATACTATAACCATATCATTATCTCATTCTTATGGTAATAATGATAAATTCCTAATTGTTAAAAATGTTAATATATTGAATAGGTGATATTGTTAATAAACTAATTAGCATCCTACAGTATAGTATCTTAAATACGGATCCATAATGATATTCATCACTTGCATCGATCACTCGAGTCAGTCGAAGTTTTATTCGATTCAAAATGGTAACCAAAGTCATTCTGTTGCAGTCACACATGGCCGTGTATAACCTCCAATTCATTGTCCAAGTGTGTGACCAGAAAAATGTTTAATATCTTTCCATCCCTGACCCAGTCAATGACTGGAAAACAGGTTGTAGGTTTTAAAACCAACTGATTATAAAAAAGCTTTTGATTCAGTGGAGATTTGGGCAATGATGAAGGCACTTCAAAATGCCTTGATAAACTTAAGGTATATAAAGCTCCTGGAAATCGTTTATGATCAAGCAACAATGGTGGTCAGTCTGGATTAAGACCTCATTACCACTAAAATCCCAGTTGGGAAAGGAGTTCGCCAAAGTGACACAATCTCTCCAAAGCTGTTTACCCTTGCCTTTGAAAATGTATTCAAAACTCTTCATTGCGATAATATAGGAATAAAACTCAACTGATTATGTTTGAACCACCTGCATTTTTCCGATGACATTGTGCTCATAAGTGAAAATCAGGAAGAATTAGGAAACATGATCCAAGAGTTAAAAACTGCCTCTGCTAAGATTGGTTTGGAAATGAACATTGGCAAAATGAAAGTACTTAGGGCTGGTTTACACGGGTAGAGTAGCCACGTTACTCTACTGTACCACTGTCTGGTAGAGTTGACACTCATATCGTTCATACAGGAGTAGTCATACAGTAGAGTAGCACCATGTCACGACGCAAGCACATCGTAACAAAGAGTTTAAAGACATTTGCAAACATATTAATGCAAGAGGTTAGTGAAGCGTTAGAAGAAGCAAATGAGGAAAGAAGGGAATGGGTAAGAGGCTGGCTTAGGAGAGATACACTCGGGGCATCAACATTAATTCTGAGAGAACTTGCGACAGAATATAAAGAAGAATACAGAAAGTGTATGAGATTGACGCCTGATAACTTTCAGACACTTGTTAGATGCTATAACATCGCAAATTCAAAGACACGACACAGTGATGAGAGATGCAATAACACAAAGATTTAAGCTTGAGGTGACTCTGAAGTTCTTGGCCACTGATAATAGCCATCAGTACGCTGTAAATCATGCTGGCGTAGGCCTAATTTGTAGTAGCTTCTTTGCCATAAATACCCCGATTACTGATATCTTTACAAATTCGTTCGTTGCTTGTACGACCCAGGTGTAGAGCTTAAGCTTCAAGACCCAACACTGTACTGTAAACAATAATTATTTTGGATATTCCAAACTAAATATGAAAATTATTCTATTTGTTGTTGACATTACTATTATTGCTTAAAATTAATGGCATTGGCAAGTGATATGTAGATCACGGCAGACACTTGTTTATATTTGTTGTTGCATCTTTGAAACTATTATAGGTTTAGGTATTTTTAAAATCCTCTTTCCATCGAAAAGGAGGTTTGTTCTCCATTATAGGACAATACACCTGCATTTGTTTGACCTTCAAAGGTGTGCCTCCCCTTAATAGCACTCAGCTATAATGTTATTCTGTGGATGAATAGGCTTTTAGTATTCTTCTTTCTTAATCTGTTTACCCTCCAGGGTTGGTTTTCCCCTCGTTCTCAGCGAGGGATCCCACCTCTACCGTCTCAAGGGCAGTGTCCTGGAGTGTGAGACATTGAGTCGGGGGATACAACTGGTGAGGATGACCAGTACCTCGCCCGGGCGGCCTCACCTGCTATGCTGAACAGAGGCCTTCATGAGGGATGGAAAGATTGGAAGGGATAGGGAAGGAAGTGGCCGTGGCCTTAAGTCCCATCCCGGTATTTGCCTGGAGGAGAAGCAGGAAACCACGGAAAACCACTTCCAGGATGGCTGAGGTGGGAATCAAACCCACCTCTACTGAGCTGACCTCCCAAGGCTGAGTGGACCCCGTTCCAGCCCTCGTACCACTTTTCAAATTTCGTGGCAGAGTCCGGAATCGAACCCAGGCCCCAGGAAGTGGCCGTTAATCACACTAACCACACCACAGAGGCGGACGGATTTCAGTATTAGCTTGCAGATTATACTTTACTAAACCACTTAAGATAGGGAGTGTAGATGTCTGCGGCACCACCTCCAGACTTCTTGGATTCACGAATTTTCATCAGTTCTTGGTTGTAGGTACATCGTATTTTTTTAAAAACTTTCTAAGTTCCATAAAACCAAAACCCTCTTTACCCATTTTCGTAATGAAGTCCTCTTCTGCCTCCCGTCTCATATTTTAGTTTCTGTAAATAATACTGTTTATGTTCCATAAACATTCTTTTTTGCGGTACAGTTCTACAAATTTGCACGTTTCTTCTTCCGTACACTTTATTTTTCCGCCAAATAAACGCACAAAAATGCTCATTTACTGAACAGAATACCATCAGTACACACATGGAAATAGTCCTCGGCCTTCTCCGCTAGCTCTCGGAGCTCGGTTCCGGTGGAGGGGGAAGGATAGTGGTAGAGTTACTTTACCACAGCTGAAACCCACTCTACTCTACTGCGTACTAGCTACTCTGCTTGCTACTATCCTAACCGTTTACACGATGCTAGTAGCTCTACTATCTACTCTACTCGCCTCGCTACTCTACCCGTGTAAACCAGCCTTAAGTCCAGACCGTCAACTACTTAAAATAGGAAACCAATATATATATAAGCTGTCGATGAGTGCATCTATCTTGGACACAAGATGAAACTTGGAAAACAACCAACGTGCAGATATTCCCCCGCAGAATAGGTATGAGTTGGATAGCATTCTGAAAATTCTGAAGATTCATCCTGACCAACAAGGATGTTCCAATTAACCGAAAGACCAAAGTTTATAATACGTGTGTGCTGCCAGTTACCTTCTTATGGTCTCGAAATTATGACTCTAATACAACTGCTCACATGCTTCAGCGACCACGACGAGTCGTGGACGACAGATGCTAGGGATCAGTCTTAGGGGTAAGATCTGTTCGGAGGACATCAGGAACAGAACGAATGTAACAGACATCCTGGACAGACTAGCAAGACTAAAATGGCAATGGGTAGGACATATTGATCAACAAGACTACAACAGGTGGACCACTAGGATTGTTCACTAGACCCCATGGGAACACAAGAGGCATTGGAAGACCCCAGAAGAGATGGCTCGATAACATAAAGCCGTTGGCTGGAATACACTGGTTCTAAGTTGTTCAAGACCGAAGATGATGGAAGCATATGGTAGATGGCTACATCCAGCAGTGTATTGAAATAGGCTAGAAAAGAAAGAACCAACTGGTCCGAAATAAAAGGCTTCTACTAACATTTGTTTTACAAAGTGTGATCTGCAATAATACTTTGATATTTTTATGGGATCCGTTCATATGTTTTCATATTTATTTGGCGTGTTTAACACTTATCAGTACACTATTATTTTATAAACCCCAGCAGAACAAGTTTTCTTATTTGTGTTTTTCACACATTTTAATACTCTCTCCCCATAGAAATTTCACTCTACCCGTTGATATACAATGTAAAATCCCATTATGTCTGAAAAAACCGTATCTAGTGTTTCCATATCCCTGTTGGATAGTTTTTATTCATGTATTCAGTAGTACGTTTTCTCGCTTAACATGTTCTTTTTCCTTGTCCCCTGCAGAAACGCCTTAACAAGGTTTTACTGTATATACTATAAAAGAACAGACTTAAATTAAAATAAAATCCATTTTTTTCATTGTATTTCTCTCATGTGTACTTTTTTCTCTTTTAACCAGACCCATGGTGAAGTAGAGCGCCGTATTGTGTCACAGTTGTTGACCTTAATGGATGGCCTAAAGCAGAGCTCTCATGTCATTGTGATGGCTGCTACCAATCGTCCAAATTCAATAGATGGTGCTCTGCGTCGATTTGGTCGTTTTGATAGAGAAATTGATATTGGCATACCAGATGCAACTGGTAGACTAGAAATATTGCGTATTCATACGAAGAATATGAAACTTGCTGATGATGTAGATCTTGAACAGGTAACTTCCATTCAGTATCAATTTTTTTTTGAAATGTACTTCAGTTGAATATTTCAACATTAATCAGTTCTACTTTATATGTTACACCTTTATTCTCTCTGATTGCTTTCAAGAACTTCTGTGGAATAAGTTGCTGTAAATGTTGATATGATTGGAAAATTTATGGAAAATGACATTTTTCTGCACTTATTCATTAACCATCCATGTTTGTTTCCTTCCTTTTAGGGATTAGATAAATATGCTGTTTTTGTCTATTAACTTAAGCTGGAAGCAAAGAATATTTTCATTGATAAAAGATAATGCTTGATATTTCTGGGAATTTATGCATTTCCCATATTTCCATGGAGTTGTGGTGAATAAGTTTTTTTTAATTTTTATATTCCAGATTGCCGCTGAAACTCATGGCCATGTTGGTGCTGATTTAGCATCCCTCTGTTCTGAAGCAGCTCTTCAACAAATACGAGAAAAAATGGATCTGATTGATTTGGAAGATGATCAGATTGACGCCGAGGTGCTCAGTTCTCTAGCAGTGACTATGGAGAATTTCAGGGTATGTTATGAAATGCTCAGATTTTCTTTCCATATTTGTTATTGAAGCTGCTCTTAAGATGTTACTTTACTTATGTTGCTAGTTTCGAAATTACACTGGATAGGATGGGTTTTTTTACAGCAAAACAGAATATTGACTAGTGCAGTTTTTTATGCTGAATTCAAACATTTAATCAGAATTAGTGGCTTTTTCTCAGTCACTTGTGGAGGAACACACTTTTATATTATAATAGGTGGGAGGAAAATAGTCCCCCATTTGGATCTCCAGGAAGGGACTACATGAAAGGGAGCAATCATCAGGAAGATGAATACTGACATTCTACGAGACAAAGCCTGGAATGTTTCAGGTTTGAATCATTGCAGTTGGTTAGAGAATCTGAAAAGGGAAATGGATAGACTAAAATTAGATGTAGTTGGTATAAGTGAAGAAGTTTGGCATGAGGAGCAGGAATTTTGGTAACTAGAATGGTCAGTATAAAATCATGTGGGAACGGGGAGGGATTCAGAAATTGGTTTAATAATAAGGGCAACAGGTAATCTACCATGACCAACATAGTGAATGGATTATTGTTGTAATGATAGAAACCAAACCACTGCCCCACCCCTGCTTCAGCAGATGATTATGAAATCGAAAGAATATATGAAGAAATAGAAGATTCAATATAATATGTAAGAAAAGTTGAGAATTTAATTGTGATACGAGACTGGGATGCAGTTAAGAGGTCATGAATGAGGAGGTAATATAGTAGAACACAGGCTAGAACACAGGTATGAAAGAGGAAGCTGGCTGGCATAATTCTACATGGATCATAATTTAGACCCAGCTAGTACTTGTTTCAGTCATCAAAAACGGCAGCTGGAGACACTGGAAGGTATCAAATAGATTTCATTATGATCAGGCTGAGATTCAGAAAGCAGGTGGTTTATTGCAAAACTCTGCACTCTGCCCACAATTTTCTCATAAAATTCTGTCTCAGGTTGAAATGTGGGAATGCCGAGAGACAAAGGAAATGAGAGAGGAATTGTTTCAAGGAACATGTTGCGCAAGGACTACAGTAGAAGTCCATTATAGCGAGAATTCACAACAGCGAAATGTTCACTCGCTATAACGGATTGTCGTTATATCCATTTTTTTTTTTTTCTAAAAGTCGGAAAACCCCCATGCACATTAAAATCGGGATGAAAATGCGATCAGTTTGTTCAAAACGTGCGTTTCCGCAGATTATATCCACACTGCGGCTTACTTGTTTGTTATTGTTCGAAATCCGATACTACGTGAAAGTGTATGTTTAATTTCATTCTGAAAAAACAATTGTACCGTATTTCTCCGAATCCAAGATGAACCCCACTTTTTCCTTCAAAATTTAAATGAAGCTCAAAAAGTACTTTGTAAAATCATATGAATGCCTTGTTGTACAGTAGGCCTACACATTTTTAGACGCCAAACATTGACTTTTTTTTTTTTGCAGCTGCACAATTATTTGTTTTCACGGGTTTAATGACCATCAACTTAAAATTGGTATCATAATACTGAAGAGAACCTGTTGAAAATTTGCGGGTAATACCTATTCCATTCATCTCTACAATACGACGATCCATCAGGAAATTATTCTTGCTGTCTATAAAACTGTTACTTTTATTCAGCGTCAGATATAACCGGCTACCGCTACGCGCACATCTCGCTTGCCGGGTTCGGCCAAATTCAGTGGCTTGATGTATAGGCCTAATTGCGGACATTGAAAGTCAACGAACTAGTTTATTGCGCCACGGTATGTCCATTCCGCCCTTACGTTTTTCGTGCACATACCTCACAATTTCATCTTCGACTTCTTCAAACCGTCCTTGTTGCGGATCAATGAATGCATTTTTTTAGCTCTTTGTCTTCCTGCTAACGGCAAATATTGGCTTTATTTAGGCCTATGCTGTATTTTCTTGCGGCTGCACAATTATTCTAAATTTCAGAGTGTTTATTAACAATTCATTAACTTAAAACTGGTATCATATAATCGACTAGAACCCGTAAAAATTTGCTGGCAATACCTTTTCCTCATACCTTTACAATACGACTAACCATCACGAAAATATTTCTGCTGTCTATAAAACTTAATTTCACTCAGCGTCGAGTACAATAGACACGTTATAACTCTGCCACTGAGTGGCCATGGCCTTTCTAAGAATTCGAAGGGTCGCATGTTTTGATGCCATTCTGCAGATTCGAGAATTTTTTTTGTAGAGGCTAATAGAACGCCATTCTCTCTTCACTATTTCCTGAGATCCAGTGACGTTACTCACCGGCACTGTACAACAGGTTGTCGCGGCTAGCGATGTATAGTAAAGAAGCGGTCGTTTATTGTCAGAGTTCTGTGTGCGTGTGGAAAGAAGCAGCGTGGTTACTGCGGTAGTTGCCAGTGATATCCATTAACTTCCTGTTAGGCTGCAAATGCAACAACCCTTGAGTTTTCGCATGAAATTCTGAGAAAAAAGTCTTGGATTTGGAGAAATACAGTATCACTCCAGAGGTTTATGTGGCAAACACCTCAGCTTTCTTCTTCAAACGACGTCGCCTAACCTAGCCGTATTTGTACAATATCGTGAAAACATATTTGAAATGCATGTAGAGAAATGATAACCTCCTCGCGAATAATTTACATTCACAACAAAGTATTTTCCACCTAGTCGATACAATGATCATTGTCAGTCAAAATTTAATTGAAGCTCAAAAAGTACTTTGTAAAATCATATGAATGATGAATGATCATTGTATAGACTAAGTGGAAAATAAATAAATAAATAAATAGTTGTGAATCTATTGAAGTGCGATACGGACCATGAAGCTAATTTTATGTAATAATTTACATGTAAATAGCTTTTCCGAAATTTAACTAGATGCAAAAAGATATGAAATATCCTCTGAAATCGGTGATGTACTCTGCCATATCTTGAGGTGTATCCCATTCTTACTCAATTGCAGTATTTTGCCTCAAACTTAAGCGGTCGTTTAGTCAGCCTTAATTTTTAACGGGTTAACAACCATTATCGGACACGTTGTTTGCGCATTTATTACGAAAATATGTTCTCTTTCATTTCAAATTCTCTTTACGGAACAGCTGTCGACGGGTATTACTAATGGACTCGGACATCGCCTTTGAATGTCGACGAGAGAACTCGCTAGTGCACATAGTGAGGAAACGATGCCGAAGGTAATCGATCGCATGCAATATCGGTAACGAGAAAAATTGCACACGCTTAATCGCTCGTAATAACAGATGCGTGAGTGATGGGGCTCTCGCTGTAACCAAAGGACGATACACAGTTTAATATAGGAATTTTGAAGGGACAGAAAAAAATCTGCGCCATAACGGAGTTCTCGTTATATGCCGTACTCGCTATGGCGGGCTTCTACTGTATATTAAACCGACAGAGTGGATAGTCATGAAGAATGCGATCAGTAGGGCTGCTGAAGAAACTATCCCTATTTGTCATTCTCAGATTTGGGCTGTATTACATAGTGAAGTATATCCTGAACCAAAGTATCCAGATTGCTTGACCTTGAGTGATAACTCAAACTCAAACCCAACTGATAGTAAAGAACAGGAAGACAGGGGAAGTGATTGTACATGTGAAGAAAGTTGTTCATCAGAACCTCACTTTTTAACTCAATATCTTAATGATCTGATTCGGGATTTCCAGTTTTCTTCAGAACTGGCTGTAGTTTCAAGTTCCAGGCTCAAAGTTTGGAATCCACTCAACAAAGAAAGATGTGCATTTATTAAATATAATAATCCTATGGCCTCGGCTACCGTGTGCAGACATTTCAATCTGACACTATCTGGCTGTCTGCTCATCAATTTCGACATTCCGTTTTACTCTAGGCCTACTAGATGGCAGACTGACTGCCGACAGTGGAGCTCAAACCCACGATCTCCCGGATGCAAACTCAGTTGCGCCCCTAAATGCACAGCCAACTTGCCCGGTATTTCCAAGAAAACCAGAACACATACTTTTGAATGATTTCCAGGCAGTTTTTCAGTAATTTTCAGTTTCTCAACATTTTCATCGCTGATTATTAATCACAACTCATTTGGCTTGTGTTGATGTCAGCAGTCTCACTTGGGCGTCTGTGGCTGGTTTTTTTTAATGTATTTCGTCACTTAAACACCAAATGTGTCACCAGAGATCTTTTACATGCCGACATCGTACAGCATGGAGTGTCGAATGGACTTTTTTCTGCCCCTCAAAAATCTGACTGCCCCTGTCTGGTTTGAACACACTGTCTTGGGATCCGGAGGCACATACTACCACTGATCCACAGAGGCAGCTTGCATTTACTGTAGTTGTGATAGAGATTTCTAAGACTACTACTGTAAAGGAGTGTAATTTTTTATAAAATGTTTGTTCATTAATGGAGGGTCTTGGACTTCAACACCAGCCAAATGAGTTGTGATTAATAATCAGTGTTGAAAATGTTGAGAAACTGTGAAAATTACTGAAAAACTGCCAGGAAATTATTCAAAAGTATCTGTTCTGGTTTTCTTGGAAATGCCGGGCGAGTTGGCCGCGCGGTTAGGGGCGCGCAACTGAGAGTTTGAATCTGGGAGATAGTGGGTTTGAGCTCCACGCCAGCAGCCTTGAAGATGGTTTTCAGTAGTTTCCCCATTTTCACATCAGGCAAATGCTGGGGCTGTACCTGAAGGCCACGGCCACTTCCTTCTCACTCCTTGGTCTTTCCTATCCCATCGTCGCTATAAGTCCTATCTGTGCGTGTGCAACGTAAAGCCAAAAATTCGTGGAAATTATGTAAGCAGGAAGCTATTATGAAATAGTGATTTTCTGAAATCATTCTAAGGTATGGAATGCAACATAGTCTTCACAACTTCAATTCTTATCTACTGTATGTCTGAAAACCATTACAAGTAGTCAGTAGGATGTAAAAACAATAGCATTATTTATTTCTACTTAATCTTCTTCCCACAAGATCTTGGAACTCTCAAATATGGGCATGGTGAAGCATTTTCATTAGCAGATTTCTGAAATGAAAAAGATACCAAGGCAGATGGATTGGCAGACCTCTACTGGATTCTGAAGAGAGACACACCCCATAGGCAAAATATTGCTAAAAATCATTATATAAAATATTTGTGGTAATCCCAAATGAGGTAGATTTAATTTAGTTGTACATACGTTAGTACTAATTCTACAAAACATAAAACATGTGCCACAAAAGAAACTTGCCCGATCTAAGAAATTTGAAATCGTTTTTGAGCTCGGCATGAAAAAAGCAGATTCAGTTAATTTTGTTCTTGCGAAAGAAAATTTTCAGTTTTTAGACCAGTATTATTGACATTGTATGTTGAACATGTGTTTTATTTACAACAAGGATCTCCTTTTCTTTTATGTTAATTGTTCATTTGTTTTTGTGTGTTTAACAGTATGCCATGGGCAAGAGCAGTCCCAGTGCTCTTCGTGAGACTGTGGTTGAGGTACCTAATATTTCGTGGGAAGATGTTGGTGGCCTTGAAAACGTTAAGCGTGAACTTCAAGAACTGGTTCAGGTAGGTTTATTTTTTAATTTAGTTTATACTGTAGAATTCCATTATAGCAGGATTTTGTAACAGTGAAAAATTTGCTCACTATACTGTATTTTCATTATACCAGACTTTTCGTAAAAAGTCGGTAATTAACTCTACGCACACACACTAAAATCATTATGAAATGGCAATCAATTTGTTCAAAACTTGTGTTTTTACATATTCCTATATTATGCATACCTGCCAACTTTCCCGATTTAGGCGGGAAACTCCCGATTTTCGACAGTTTTTCCCGCCTCCCGATTATTTTATCTTTTCTCCCGATTTTAGCTTATTTTTTGGTGAACTTTAAACATTTGATTTCAAATCCCGCCATTTCAGCTTTTTAACGCCAGTGGCCGGAAGTCCTTCGCTCATTGGCCGCTTTCAAACGAAATATCGAAGTTTATTAATGCGAGAAATGTGTGCGAATGTGTGATGTTGATTGAAACCTGTATATCGCAACGCGTATATCGATTGTCAATCTCTCGTTCTCGCGTGCTATGTTCGTGTTCGTTCACGTCAGTCTAGTCGATTCCATCCTCTTTGATCGATTCTAGAGACTAGTCGCTTTCTTAGTAATTTAGTGACATAATTTCAATGATAACGACTAGTGACTTTTGTAGAGATTTTAGGAGCCATGGATACAATTCTGACTAATTGTAATTTATCTTAGTATATATAAAATGTTTTGTCTGTACATTGCTCAGAATTTAAAAAGAACGATATTTCCGTACCGGTCGTGACCATAGTAACAAGGGGGAAATACACGTTTTAATTTTCCGTAATTTCTGTCTGTATGTCTGTACGTACGCAGGCTCATCACGAGAAAACGGCTGAAGAGAATTTAATGAAAATCGGTATATAACGTCGGGAATAAGTCGCTACAATCTAGGCCATAAATAATTTTATTCACGCTGAGTGAAATGGTAGTTTAGGGGAAGGCCTAAAATTTAATTCGCAAATATTTATGTTATTATTGGCCCTAGCGATAAATACTACATAACTAAAGTTATATATTATTAAATTTCCTATCATTTATGTCTTATGCATTTTTACCGTACCAGCTGTGATAACGGAGATATTCATGAATTTGGATCTTTTTTTTTTTCTCCCTGTATCAGCGCCGAGGTACAAGAAAATGGGTGAACAGAATTTTACGTAAAGTCAGGGAATAAGGAACTACAGTCTATGCTATAAATAATTTTATTCACTTTGTTCGAAATGGTAGTTGAGGGGAAGGTGCCAAAAATTTAATTTTTAATTACCTATCTTAGTGGTCATATTGAAAAGTACTATATAACAAAAGTTACAGAGAATGCAATTTCTGATTATTTGTCTTATTCAGTTTTGCAAGAGACAATTCTCATGATTGATTCGTATTTAAACTGACTTCAGCAAATTATCACAAAAATATACTCTATTATCACCACCTATTCAATACAAGCCACGTGATACGTGAATGAATTCTACATAATACTATATAGACTTCTCAGGGACATTTTTCGCCCCTTGTTAAGGGCATCATCAACCTTTAGGAAACCTTAAGTTCAAATGTCTGAAACATACTTTCCATTGTAATCCATGTATGAATAGATAATGTTTCAGATATGTGACTTTAAGGTTACCTAAAGGTTGATGATGCCCTTAACGAGGGGCGAAAAATGTCCCTGAGAAGTGTATATAGTATTACGTAGATTTCATCCACGTAGCACGTGGCTTGTATTGAATAGGTGGTAATAATGGAATAAATTATTTTTGTGATAATTTGCTTATTCAGTTTTACCGTTCCGATTACAATAATATTGGTGGTGATGGTGATTAAATTTTGAAGATTATAAGAATGAGAAAAGTCATGAAGGAACGATCGCTTGAATAATAATAACACAAGAGGGAGTCATGAAAGAAAGGACAACTCGCTTTACATTAGATGCTCTAATATCACAGATTTGGAAGAAAACTAAATGTGAAGGCCTCCAATATAGAAAGCTCATAAAATTGATCAACAATTACATTGACCATTGTTTGTTGTGATGTGCTTTGTGTATTCTGCTGCCATTTATCTACGATAGGCGGGATTACTGCTGCGTTTCAAGTATAACAGCCTGTTTGAATATTGGCGGGAAGAAGCTGGGGAGTGGGGAGTTAGATCTCTCTTGTTTAGCATGCTATTCTTCTGGTTCATAAATTTTCTGATACTACTGGTACGTAACACACTGGATCATCATAGTATTCCAGCTGTTCGATCCCTACTCTGAGGTAGTGATTTGAATGAGCAGTGTGCACACTTAAACAGAATAATTACACAGGAGTGTTCGCGGCTGTCTGCAGCCCGGTCATTCTAGCTCTGAAACTTTGAACTGATAGATTGACACTGCAGTACTTTTCGCTAAAAGTGAGAAAATGTTCTGTTTTCATTTTATCGAATATTTCGTATGAAAGCATTGCTTTTAATCGTGACATTCATACTGGCATCGTCGTAATGACATGTTGACTTCAGTTGGGAAAACTATAAGGACAGTCTTTCTGAGAATTCCGTAGCGAAACACGGGAACATCAGCTAGTTATTTGATCCAAATAGCATTGTGCTTCACATAGTTGCTTGGGCACTTTATGCAATATATTAATTTTTGCATTTCTAAGTAATAGCATCTAAGTGCATGACTGATTCACACATGTGGAGCATGAGTTCATACTATTTTCGGTAGGCTATCAGAGACCGATTATCCCACTCACGTACTTCCTGTGAGGGAATAGAGATGTGTAATTTTTAGCCTTGTAGTCTCGTATAGCAACAGTCGGTCTTTGAGACAATAAGTCTTATAAATATATCGTAGTACTGTGTTGCGCAAGACATGTAGAATAAGCAATTTTGACCAATTTCATCTCCTGATTTCTCCTGATTTTTCCTGATTTTCAAATCAAAATCTCCTGATTTTTGGTTTTGTAAAGTTGGCAGGTATGATTATGACTTGCTCATTATTTATCTAATTCAGAGAATACATGAATGTGTATCTTCAATTTCGTTCTGAAAAATTGTAGTAATATCTCTACAGTGGCTTCTGTAGAAAACGTTTTCTTGTTCAAACGGTGTCACCTATCTTAACCTTACATATATCATGAAAACATATTTCAAAATACCAATGAATTACTGATAACCTTTTTGCTATACATTTACATGGGAATAGCTTTTCCAAAATTTAACTGGATGTGAGAAGTGAAACTTCGTTTGTGTATTCCTCACCAAGGCGATTTCTTGCATAGCACATCTATATAATACCTCGCTTATCACGTCACAAATTTTCACTAACACCGCTTAGTGCGATCACATTTTTCCTAGCCCTGAAAATCTTTTCTATCCAGCTCAGATAAGAGCCCTCACTAGAGGAGGCACGTCTGGCAAAGTTGCATGAAAACAGCAAAATGGCCTATTCCTGAACTTTCGGAAAGCAGGCGGTTTGCCTCAGAAAAGTTCATTTTTGCTTGCTGGTTTTCATTAATATTGCTGAATAACCCAATTAGTCTGTTTGTGCCTGTATTTTGCATTCCCTTCAGAAAATAGATATTCCTTCTGTGTTGAGTGATACAGTGAAGGTAGTGAATATTTATCACACAGTAGCTTACCTACAGATTATGGACATAATCGGGTGAAGTTTACTAGTGTGGTGCACGTTTGTCTTGTGATATGGATACTGAGAAAGTTGTTGAATTGCTTACTGATGAAGACAAAATTGAAATCCTGGAAGTGGACAGGCTTCTGAATCGTTCAGCGGTGGCGTGTATGTTGAAACTCGCTCATTCGAGTTTTGAGTCAAATATCGAAGTGTTTCAGATTCAAGATTACTTTCAGAGTCATTCTCGCACACATGGCGAAATAATTCATGGTCGAAGAGTATGACTAGAAGTGAATGTTTAACGCACTGGTCCGAAATTTAAGGCTTCAAATATTCGTGTTAGAAAGAGTGTGATCTGCAAGCATTGATAATTTGTGGGCCTCAGTGTTTGTTTTTAACATTCGTTGTCTGGTGTTCTACACACCTTTTAATACACTATTATTTAATAATCTCTGGTGGAAAAGGTTTCCTTATTTGTTCTCTAGTCTTTTCCACTCCTAATACTCTCTATCTCGTCTTTAGAAACGGCAGATAGCCTATATCCTTCACTGTACCCATATATACCGTATAATCCCGAATACCACCCGCACTTTTTCCCCCCGAAATATTGGTTCTAAATGCGGGTTGTATTCAAGCCGTTCATTCTCGTAAATATTTACTATATTTACATGGGAGTATTGAAATAGATTTGAATACGCTTACCGTACTCATTATACCACGTGTAAACGGGCAGTCAGGTCTTATTGTGTTTTAGTTGCGTTCTAGAAAACAAGATCGATTTTTTTCTCAATACAGTTAGAGGGGCATGTAAATGCGAAATGTAAGGTGATGAAATGCGGTAAATCAAAGATAATGGGTAAATATGAAAGACGCTGCTGCGGATGCTCGATCGTAATTTGTTTCACAAGTTTTGTTGGTATGCTGGGTGCACGAATAGCTGATCTCGCGAGATATCATACTTTGTGAGAATCTAGACTGTTGGTTACGGAAGTCTAACTCACTCACATTAAAGTTCCGTATCTATCTCTTGAAAGTGCTGTCTCAATAGTAAGCGATGGGAGATAGTAGGTTCGAACCCCACTGTCGGCAGCCCTGAAAATGGTTTTCCGTGGTTTCCCATTTTCACACCAGGCAAATGCTGGGGCTGTACCTTAATTAAGGCCACGGCCGCTTCCTTCCCACTCCCAGCCCTTCCCTGTCCCATCGTCGCCATAAGACCTATCTGTGTCGGCGCGACGTAAAGCAACTAGCCAGTAAGCGATGGATTCAAAACGGCATCTGCGGTCATTTACTGTGCGTGAGAAAGTTAAAGTTGTAAGCAAAGCTAAAATATACAGAAATCGTGCCCTTGGCAGAAAGTACGATATTGATGAATCGTGTATTCGTGATGAGCGGAAGAAGGAAAAACTTATAAAAAGTAACAGCGATCGCAGAGCGTTCCGCGAGCGGAGTGCAGTGTTTTCGGAAATTGAAGGACTCCACAAATTTGTGATAGAACACCGTGAGTTAGGATATTGTGTTTGTAGTGAAATGTGTCGATTGAAAGCAGTAGTGATCTCAAAAGAACTCAAAACACAGGGTTTTACTGCAAGCCGCGGATGGATTCTAAACTTTTATCGGAGAAAGGTATTGTGCATTCGAAGACGTAGGTCTGTTTCACAATGTCTCCCTGGGGCGTATGAAGAAAAATTAACAGCCTTTCAGCGTCACATTCATTAGATTAAGCAAAATTCTTATTTCCTATTGCAAATTGGGAATTCTGTCTATTTTGAAATGCCGTTGAAAAATACAGTGGATACAAAGGATTCTAGAAGTGTAACCATCAGAACAGGTGGTAACGAAAAGCAACGATGTATGGTAATGTGCGTATTCGCGGATGGAGCCAAACTCCCTCCATATGTGGCTTTTTTTCTCTCTCTCTCTCTCTCTGTATTTTGCCGTCTCAAATTTAGGGTGCGGGTCTCATTCGGTGGCAGGTGGTATTCGGGATTATACTGTAAACATTGGAATAAAAACATATAAAGTGTTTACTTATCCCTGTTGGATAATCTTTTGTTTGTGTATTGAATATTATGTTGTCTCACTTAACTGTTCTTTCCTTGTCCCCTGCAGAAACTTCCTAACGAGGTTTTACTGAATAAACTAACCTCTGAAATCAGTCATCCACTCAGTCGTATTTTAAGGTGTATTACATTTTTACTAAAATTTCAGTACATAGCATTAAAATTAAGCGATCATTTACTTCAGCCTTTATTCCTAACAAGTTAACTACTGCTGTTTGCTACATTATTTATGCATTTATTATGGAAACATGTTTTCTTTAATTTTGAATTGTGATTCCACAACACAAGTCGAGTATTACTAAGACTCAGACTTCGTCTTCGAGTTCAAATGTTAATGGGAGAGTTCACTTAGTGTACATAGTGAGAAAACTATACTGAAGATGAACGTATTCAATACAACCATTGAGCACATAAATATCGATCACGGAAAAAATTACTCCTGCTTAATTGCTCTGTATAACGAATGCATCAGTGTTCTCGCCGTAACCGAAGGATAATACAGTTTATCATAGGAATTTCTAAGGGACAGAAAAACTATCATTACAAAGGCGTTCTTGCTATAGTGGACTTGGTGTTGTTTACCGTTTTTACTTGTGTGTTACACCCCCTCGCGTATTTGACACCCCTTGGCTTTTCGAGATGAACAAAATTTTAAAAATACACCTCGCTTACAAGATTCCCCCCCCCGCAACGTAATTCGTCAGAAAACGATTCTGCTTTGAAGCAGTTCTGATGATACCACACAAATTTGCGAATAGTTTCATCCGTACGACCCACGCATTGACAGCGCTTCGCAGTCATGCGGTTCATCTGTGTTTCCTACTTAAGAAATGTCCGCCTCCGTAGCGTAGGCCTATTGCAGCTCTAATGACGTTGCACAAATAGGGGAATAGTTTTGTCTGACTCGCGCATTGCAAGCACACATCAGTCATGTATATACGTCATTGATTTGTAGTTAAGAATATCCACCAGCGCAATGGTTAGCACAATTAGCTGCCGTTCTGGAGAGCCTGGGCAGTAAACATGGTACATGCAGCTCCCTTCCACTGGAGGGAGGCCTGTCTAAAAAATGAGCTGTACCACCACGGGATGACAAAAAGAGTTTACTTTTGTTAAGAAATATTTGCAGTTGTTGCT
This sequence comes from Anabrus simplex, assembly GCF_040414725.1. Taxonomy (NCBI): domain Eukaryota; kingdom Metazoa; phylum Arthropoda; class Insecta; order Orthoptera; family Tettigoniidae; genus Anabrus; species Anabrus simplex. The sequence continues at coordinate 113,760,809 of NC_090269.1, read as the reverse complement.
AGGCCTGTTAATATAGTCAGGTGAGGTTATTAACAAAGTGATCGTTTAATATCTCATAACTCGGGCAATATAGGGTTTCTTGGGAGAGAAGTGGGTTAAAAACGTTATAAAAACCATCCAATCACAATTATTTCACTCGCCAGTGTACCTAACAATTAATAATAATAATATTGGTTTTTTTATGTCCACACTTTATTTCAACGATTTTCAGAGATGCCAAGCAAAACATACTAGGGTATGTGTTAACAAAAAATGGGAGACAACAAACGTACGAAATTAAACCTTATGATAATAAAACGCATAACTGCCACACCTGTAGATATCCATAAATGCAGAAAACTTGCCTCTTATTTAATTTTATTCCTCACGTCGTGGAACTAGACTCCTTTAGTCTGGTAATTTTTATTTATGCAAGTTCTGATAATTCTTTCAATTTTGAGGAGCTAATCAGTTCTTTCATTTTTAATTTGGAACAGGGTTTCACAAGTATAAGAGGCTTCCGGCAGAGTTACAGGTTTATAGCGTCGGATCTTGGTGTCTATTGACAAGCATTTCTTATTATATATTGACCAGGTTAGAAATTGGTCTTTTTTCATTTTGATAGTAGTATTTATCCATCTTTCTTCCTTTAAGTTTTGTGTGATGATTTCGCTGTTAATGTTTTGATAAGTTATGGAGACTTAATTTATGGTCAGGGGTTTCATGGGCATGATCTCAATTTTCTCAAAGGATATTTGTAATCCTATTTTTAGGGAATTTTTTTGGACACTGGTGATCTGGGATGGACTTCTTTCAGTTTAAGGGGTAAGAGAGCTAAATCGTCCAAAAATCCAAGCATTTTGTTCTTATTGAGGGTTTTGCTACAATGGAAGATTAAAAAAAAGGATTTCACCGTCATGTTAGGCACTTTTATATTTGATGTGCTGTATTTGATTAGAGAATTAAAAACTGCCATTGTAACTGGTGTAAAACCTTCAAGTATTATGTTTAATATATTTTAATTATATTTTATTAAGTGCTAAATTATATTTTATTAAATGTAAATTATGACTTAATACATGGTTCTCCTGTAAATATGTATTATAAATTTGTATAACCTCAAATACGTATTGTGTAAAAGTTTAACCTCAAAATCTGTTTAGTTGAAAGCAGTAGAAAACTCTATAATGTTCATATATTAGATTTATGGTGTATTCTACACCTGAGTATTGTGCTGGAATATGGTTAAATAGCTCTCACTACAATCTAATTGATATCCAACTTCGCCAGGCTATGCGTATTGTATCCGGCACGCTGTACTTAACTCCATTGCAATGGTTACCTGTCCTTTGCAACATCTCTCCCCCTCATACAAGGAGACAACAAGCACTTAATAGCTTATGGTGCAGAATAGTGAAGAATGAGGCCCTTCCTATACATCAGGATATAAAGCAGCACACTACAACTAGGCTGAAATCAAGAAAACCAGCGTGGAAGACACGTTTGGACCTGTCATGTCTTCAGTTCAATCCCAGGAATGTCTGGAGAGAGGAGTGGAGGATGTCGTCTCCCAGTGGCTTGTGTGATATCTCTGACCCCAGCATGAAACTGGCTGGCTTTAGTCTGCCCCGTGCTGTTTGGTCAACCCTGAATAGGATCCGATGTGTCAGTAGGACTGGCGCAGCCTTACATCTGTGGGTAGATTCTCCCTGCTGCGACTGTGGTGCTCAAGTGCAGTCTATCAAGCACATAGTTCAAGAGTGCCCCCTACGTGCATTTCCTGGCTCTGTGGAGGAATTTTTTGAAGTAACACCAGAAGTGATTACGTGGATAAAAAATTTGGACATTAAAATATAAAAGTGAAGTCCTGATGCTGTCACCAATTTGTATATTTGTATATTTTGAATTATGTTTGTATATTTTGATTGTCATGTACACATCATACGCTAATAATAATAATAATAATAATAATAATAATAATTAGATTTATTGTATATGAAGGGTTCTAGAAACTTGCTGTAAGGTTTATTATCCAGATACATGGAGAGACATTAGGAATGTTGGAGAAATCTCTGTGTGTATTGGTAAACAGTAAACGAAACTTCGAGTAGGATCCTTTACTGAAGTACTCCATTCGACTAGCTGGTCAATCGATGTTTCGAGTGTGTTCCATTAGATTGTTGTAAGAACCCTTCCAGAAATCAATAATTCTATATGGTTGATCGAACCGTATATACCGTATTTCACGGCATAATCGTCGCCACCGCGTAATCGTCGCATCCTTTATTTTCAATACAAAAATCGGACTTTAAACCTTTAATTACATAATCGTCGCACGTCCAAATTTTGTTCACTAATCTGGTTAAAAGGTAAATGGAACTGCAACGTAAGTTGCACATGAATGCGCAATTTAAATGCGTGTATGGTTTATGGGCAATTTGGCAACACAGTCATGTTTGCGACATGTTGCACAACGTATAAATAAATAATACCGGTATATGTACGACGCATGGCTTACCGGTAGACTATCGGCAGTTTGACAACGTGGTCGCGAGACAGTGTACTATTTATTCACCCCCTACATATTATGAGTTCCCATTTGAAATACGCAAGGCTGCAAGTTATCGCTTATCGGCAACGTCGCCGGGAAATACCGGCTAGGTAGGTTGAATGGACCTCGAACCAGCCCTCAGATACAGGTAAAATTCCCTGACCCGGCCGTGAATTGAACCCGAGGCCTCCGTGTAAGAGGCAAGCACGCTACCCCTACACCATGGGGCCGGCTCCTGTGTTATTGCGCACGAAGTGAAATCCAAGACGATAACGCAGATTTCCACGGAATTATTCAGCCGAATTATTTACGATGTCTCAGTTGTCATCGCTAGACTCTTATCTTACTACTACGTCATAAGTGTCCGGGCATGGGATGAAAACTTTTATCCAAGCAGTCAAGATAATTATTATCCAATGCTATTAAAGTTTTACTTTATAAACTCGTCAGTACTGTAATGTAAAATCATCAATAACTGGGAAGAAATATTAACCTAATTACCGTATGTTTAAAAGAAATTGAAAAAAATGAATGTTTGTTACTGACGTCTCGGAATACAGTCAACTATACAGTAGATCTACACCGCGCTAGCTAGAGCTCCGATTTGCGAGCTTTGCGCAAGCGCAGTAGAGTGTCGCAACCAGCGAGCTAAACTGATAAATTGCTGCATGCTTCCTTGCTGCCTAACAGTATTGGCTGCTCTGGAATGGACAGATCACAGATGCATTTTGTTTCAGATTTACGTGATTACTGTAGACATGTGTGCGTGAGAATTTAAGTTTTTAATTTGTGTTTTGGGTGTTTGCAGAAATAATTTGTTTTAATAGTGAACAATTACGGAAAGTCATTTATATCGCAAAACATTAACGTGTGAAGCATTTATAAGCGATTATGGGTAAATATAGAAACTATTCTGCGGGCTTCAAGCTAAGCGTAATTGCCTTCGCTGAACAGCGCGGGAACAGAGCTGCAGAAAGAAAATTTTCTGTGAGTGAAAAGTTGGTGCGTGACTGGCGGAAAGTAAAAAACAAGCTAAAAAGCACAAACCCTTCTAGACGCGCGTTTAGAGGTCCTAAAACAGGGAAGTTTCCTATAATTGACGAAGAAGTGTTTAGGTATGTCAGTGAAATACGTAACAATGGCTGCAGTGTATCATATGAAATGTTACAAATTAAGGGACAGGAGGTAGCGCGCAAACACAACATACCGGTAACTCAGTTTAAGGCGACTCGTGGGTGGATTAAGGGGTTCATGCGACGACACAATCTGTCAGTGAGAAGGAGAACAACACAGCCAAAAGTTGCCTGCTGATTACACGGACAAGATTGTAAATTTTCACCGATTCGTCATACGTTTGCGCAAGGAAACTTCGTACTTGCTTTCTCAAATCGGTAATGCCGATCAGACTCCAGTCTTTTTTAATATGCCTCGCAACAGCACTATTGCGCTAAAAGGATCACGGAGTGTATTAATGAAAACCAGTGGTATTGAGAAGTTGCGATGCGCGGCAATGCTATCCATTACAGCTAACGGGAGAAAGTTGCCGCCTTACATCATTTTCAAGAGGAAAACGATGCCTAAGAATATACAGTTTCCCCGTGGAATTCATGTACGAGTGCAACCAAAGGGTTGGATGGACGTAGAACTCATGCTGGACAGGGTTAAAACTGTGTGGAATAGAAGACCTGGTGCACTACTAAAACAACCAGCTCTGCTTGTTTTAGATAGTTTCCGAGGTCACCTCGTGAACGAAGTGAAGCAAATTCTCACTACAAATAAGACATTACAGATAGTCATTCCTGGTGGCCTAACATCTGCTTTGCAGCCACTAGACGTATGTGTTAATAAACCCTTTAAAGACCACTTACGTCGATTTTACAACGAGTGGATGATGAGCGGCGATCAGCAATTGATGCCCGCCGGAAATATCAGGCGTCCACCCTTGGACTTGTTATGCTCGTGGGTGAAGAAGAGTTGGGATCTTATACCACCTGAATTAGTCTCCAAGAGCTTCAAAAGGACTGGGATTTCGAATGCACTAGACGGTTCCGAAGATGACGCAGTGAGGCAGGGAGACGAAGAATCTGATACTGGTATTAACAGAGGCGAGGACGGCGCATCAGATAGCGAAACCTGCGATAGCGACACCGAAGATTTGGAATAAATTGCATACCGGTAAGTCCGCATTTCACAACAAAGCGATAATTTTTTGCAAGTGTAATATTTTAACTTTAATACTCAAATTAGTGACAAATTAACTTAATACGTTCATTTTTATTTTCAGGTTGGAAAAACGTTCGCCGAATTGTTGCGAAAAATTATGAATTTTGTTTTAGACTATTTTAATTATTTTGATGTATAAACGCGAGTATTACGTGCATCTTAAATTTGTATCAAATACAATTTAGTTATAAATACATTTTTTGAGTAATACAAATACTGGTATTAAATATTCATCGTATAATGGTCGCACCCTACAATTTTTTTCGAAAATTTTGGTATAAAAAGTGCGACGATTATGCCGTGAAATACGGTATGTCGAGTCGTCAGTGAGTGAGGCGGTGAATTCAAGAGAGTGTATGTTATAGTGCACGAGTCAGTGTTGTTCATATCTGTACTTGTCAGAATCGACTTCAGGGTACTCCGCTATTAAGTGTTGTAGTGTCATTTGCTACTGTGTATAATTGTGTGTTGTGGCTTACAGTGACAATAAAGTAATTTATATAAGGAAGTGAACGTGTTCTCATGTGATATTTATTTCCGTCAAATAAAATCGCAATGCAGAACGATAAAACTACCTGCAATCGATTCTTGTTCAGCCTGGTGTTATTTGTTAGATATTTCGATTGCTTGGCTGATCAAAATTGCTTACATAAAAGAAGTTTTCACAGAAAACTGGCTAAATTTCCCTGGTAAAAGTTAATGTAAAATATTGAGATTTGTAACTCGTAATTAATGTTCAAAGCCAGCCACGTGACTTAGCTTGGCTGCCTCTCACCCGTAGGCCCCAGGTTCGATTCCCGGCTACGTTGGAAATGTTTACGTGTATATAAGGGCTGGTTCTAGATCCACCAGCTTACAAGATTACCGTTAATTTTAAGAGCTAACTAATGGTGAGATGGCGATCCCGGTCTAGAGAGCCGGGAAGAACGTCAGAGAGGATTCGTAACACTGACCATGCGTCACCACGTAATCTGCAAACCTTCGGGCTGAGCAGCGGTCGCATGGTAAGGCCAAGGCCCATTATTGCTGTAGTTTGATTTGTTTTAGGGGTGTCGGTTAGATTATAATTATTCGCATGTAATTGTGATATTTTGCCAAATTGTTGATGGTTTTAAATCGTTCCCAAATTTTCTGTTTTCCCTTATCCCGTTTTCTTCCCATGCTCCCCCCAAAAACGGAGAATCGAGGTTCCACTGCACTGAAGAAGAATGATGGAAAGGGAGGTGAAGGTCTAGAAGAACCATAAATGCCCCAACCTGGCTGAAGCTAGATAATAATGGGAAATGACTATGATGATTCCTGTATGTGTTGTAACTCGTTCTTACCTAAGAAGTGTTATGGTATGTTTAGGAGAATTCCACCTTTATAATACAAATTAAATATATTCCTTTCAGAATAACCTTAAATCATTGTACATGTTTCGTCCTCATTGCAGGACATCTTCAGCCATCAAAATTGAAAACACAAAAAAAAAAGAGAACAAGGATATACTGTATTTACTCATGTAATAAGCCCCCTTAGGTTTTCGAGACATAGAAAATGAAACAAATAAAACTTAATTTGTCAGAGAAAAACGATTCCGCTTTGAAGCAGCTAGAAGGGTTATGCAGCTCTGATGACATCTTACAAATTTGCAAATAGTTTTGTCCGTACGACCCGCGCAATGAAAACGCGTTCAAGTCATGCGGTACATCTGTGTTTTGTAGTTAAGAAATGCCCGCCACTGTAGCGTAGGCGTACTGCAGCTCTGATGACATTGCAGAGATAGTGAATAGTTTCGTTTCCGACCTGCGCATTGCAAGCACGCATCAGTCTTGTATATGTCTTTGTTTTGTAGTTACGAATGTCCGCCACCATAATGGTTAGCACAATTAGCTGCCTTAAGAACCTGAGTTCGATTCCCCGAACTGTATTGCCAGATATTTGGGAAAGGCAGGAAGGTTGATTTGTTGTAAAAGTGATACATGTAACTCCCTGGGGGGCCTGTCTAAAAAGAGCTGCAACAGTTCGGTATGAGGAAACTAGTTTACTTTAGTTGAGAAATATTCACGGTTGTTGCTAGACCTATTAATATAGGCAGGCGAGATTATTAACGAAGTGATCGTGTAATATCTCGTAACTCAGGCCAATATAAGGTTTTTTGGGAGAGAAGTGGGTTTGAAACTTTATAAAAACAATCCAATCGCAATTGTTTTACTTGCCAAGGTACCTAACAATAATAATATTGGTTTTTTTATGTCCCCACTTTCAACGATTTTCGGAGCGCCATGCAAATCATACTAGGGTATGCATTAATAAAAAGTGAGAGACAACAAACATTCGAAATTAAACATTATGATAATAAAACGCATAACCGCTACACCTGTAGATATCCATAAATGCAGTCCTGTTATTTTTTTTTATTTCCATTGTGGAACTTTTGGCACTATCCCGGCGATACCATACCTAACCTAAACAATGCAGTCTCTCTTATATCATTTATAGCTGTTTCGGTAAATGCTGATATGATAAAGCATGAAATATACTTAAAAATAAGGGTCTGCCTTTCAACAGCTGCAATTATCAAAAGAGTGCTTCAAGTCGCTATATACAGTATTACATTTGGAAACACAACTCATAACATACCCTAGTTATCAGCTGGTGGTTTGGCACGCTTTCAACAACACGGCTCTATTCAGGAGGAGTGGTTTCTGCTACACATACACCAGCTGGGAATATCAGAGACCATCTCCAGAAACCATTTGGGAATAGCTTCGCACAGTTTGGACTCTATAGTCAGAAACAAGACTACTTTTTAAAAGGTTCAAAAAGGCAGTACCTCGAATGCTCTGTCTCGATTGCAGTTGCAGTGCATGGCTGACAAGATGGCAGTGAAGATGCCGTCACTTGGAATGACGACATGCCGGTAGCAGGGAAGTTAGCGGAGTAAGACAATTAAAATGAAAGCAGTGATCAGGTTTACTGTGCAGTAGGCTTACTGCTCAACTGACTGACAAAAGACTGCCCATTGAGTTATTTTTTATCAATATTGCATAATGTGATGATACGATACCCTTTTCCCTTTTCTTTACGAGGTCGCGTATAAACTGCAACAAATCTTCATAGCAAGTTTTTAAGACCGTACGCCCTTTCTGACGTTGACCTCATCAGAGGAATTAACGCGATGAAATGCATGATGTGATATGAGTAACTAAAACCGATTATTTTATATGTAGGCCTAGAAGTCTTGTTCACCATTTATTGACTTTTAACATTTAGAAATACTGCCTTCCAACAAAAATAGCCAGTATAACTCAAATACATTCCCAGGTTTGTTAAAGAACTGTGTAGAATATTTATGTGTATAATTTATAACTCTTTATGGCGTAGAAGTCCTGTGTTCACTGCACAAAATTTGAGGTTATTGCATATTGGACCCCCCTTTACGTTTTTTTGCTGTAAAAGTGGGGTGAAAGGGGGTCTAATATGCAAGTATTTAGATTTTGAAAGACACTGGAAATTCTTGGTACCTGATCCTATCTTTGTGCACTAATCAAAACTTATCACATTAAATATAGGCCCTAGTCACATTATTACACATGCATTTTGAATTAAATCTATAGAGTCTAGTCAAACGACGTCATTATAAAAATATACAACTTCCATAACACACATTTTACACCTATGAAAGTACATTTTGGTGTTAAGATCTGTCCTTAATGTACTACAGTTGAATGCAGTTCTTCATAGAAGGATCTTTCTGTTGTATATTGTAGCACTTGAAATATAGGTTAGTATTTGTTAAAATCTTAGGGTGTTTTTGTACCGTTCTCTAAAAACAAGTTTTAAATAAAATATGTTCTACACTTTTGCTGAAGGCTGTGGTTTCTATTGAATTGGGCTGTTCTTGAGGGGAAACTTCTCTTAAAAGTTAAGAAAGCTGAATGCCGTGCTTGGTTTAGTAAAGATGTTGAAAATCGTGTAATCATTCTTACCTAGTAAGTCATCACTCTCCTTTTCCTCAACCTGTGTAATTTCACTGTTAACTTTTATTGTTATGATTATGTGCGTCCAGATTTCAGAAGAATTCCTCTAAATTAGAGCCGATAATAACTTTGTCACAACCATCACCATTCTACTAAGATAAATTTTCCTGGTTTTGATCCAGCTATATTAATTTACTGAATTATTGTAAATAAATGTTAATTTCTTTTAAATTACAGTATCCTGTTGAACATCCAGACAAGTTTCTCAAGTTTGGCATGCAGCCTTCCCGTGGTGTCCTATTCTATGGACCTCCAGGCTGTGGTAAGACACTGCTAGCTAAGGCCATTGCTAATGAGTGCCAAGCAAATTTCATCTCTGTGAAGGGACCTGAATTGCTTACTATGTGGTTTGGAGAGTCAGAAGCCAATGTCAGGGATGTCTTTGACAAGGTGAGTTGAATTGCAAAGTTTGTATGAATACTGCATTTGCATGAATAGTTCATTCATAATAATTATACGGTCCTTACCCAAAATGAAGATAACTCCCGAAAAGATTGAATGAAAATACTGGGCAGGTTTCACTCCTCTTCTGAACTACTTTCCAGTTTATACCATTACTAATTGAACGTTTGTCTCCTTACTGTATGTTTACAAACATATGCATATTGGGTACAAATTATCACAAACTCATATATATTAAAATGTTGCTGTAACAAATGCCAATATAGCTAATTATTGATAATTGCAAAATTATTTTTAGTTCTGATTGGTGGGTTGCCTACCCAGCAGTATGTGATAATTGATTAATTTCTTAAAATAAATTTATATGTTATTCAATTTTGGAGTACATCATTATGTAGGATTAATTTCTTGTAAATAAACAGCCTATTTTTTGTCGTTTTTATATTAGGGTGTGGAAAGATTGGATTATTAGTGGCTTTATGGTACACTAGCATGTGCCCGCAGCTTTGCCCGCATTTAGTAATTCAACCGTTACATGTTTCTAAATTCTTTATTTCAAAGCAAATTAAAGCATTATATTTATTAACTCACATCTTTTTGATGTAAATTGCATGAAATACATTATTTTATTTTTATTATATTGTTACTTTCAGCGATTAAGATACCGGGTTGATGGATGGTACAAATAATATTAAAACCATGTAAAAGACCATGTTATATAATACAAAACATATTGTTTCCTTGGAGCTTTGGAATAAAATATAATAATGTCCTTCCATTTGGAGGTAAGATGTATACTGTATTGTGTTTGACTTTCGAACTCTTGAACAATCCCCGTACAGTTGACAATGGCAAACGCACTGTTTTCGAAGATGGAGTCTTACAACTTTAAGCGATTGTCCTGTGTCAAAATTTCAGATCACTGTGTGTCGTAGATTTGACTGGGCTTTGCATACACACACACACTTCCGAAAATTACGGGCTGATGGTTCCTCGTGTCGCGGACAGAAAATGGCTTCCTACTCGATGGACTTACAGTCCGAGGAATACTACTTCTCCTGTGGCATGCTCAGTCATGATGGTGGCTTCAGTAATATGAGTCATCAGTTTCAGAGCCATGTTCATTGCAGAGGGAAGGATTCATATTCCTGAGAAGGATAATCGGTGCCACAATCGTCCACCCCAAGATGTTCGAGGGTACTCCAGGTGACTCCAAATTGTTCAAAATCTGTCGTGTAGTTGACAGCCTCATCTGTAGGACATGTCATGTCGAGAGACTTTTCAATTTATATGAAACCGGATAATTATTGTGAGTGTTGCTTGTTGATGATGTTGACAGCTTCATATCTTGGTGCAAGAATTGCTCTCAGACACAGCCATGCGTCTTAGGTGAAAACCTGTGCCCACCTATGACAAACATTTTAGATCTTTGTTTGCCGTGGATTTGGCTGGGCATCACACACGTGAACACCATCATGGATGGAAGGAAAATGGCTTCCTATTCCACGGACTTACAATGGCACCCTGACTGATATATGTATTATTCCTTGTTTATTACTATCGTCTGTCTTGTCATATATGTTTCCTCTAAATGTGTAAGTGTCCAACCCTTGTCCCCTTTCTCTACGGGGTTTGGGTATGAAGTGAGATTAATCTTTGTAGCGAATTTTTACGACCGGATGACTTTCGTGACGTCAACCTAATCAGATAAGTTAATGCGATGAAATGAATGACATTGTATATGATAGTAAGAATGAAGAGGATGAATCCCGGCGCCGGCACATAGCCCACTCCTCTTGAAAAGCTCCCGGTCTGACGGATGAATCACCATCAACAGCGTCATATGCTCTCACACCATATAAGACCAGAAACAGTTTCCTACGCCCTGGACTTAAAATGGCTCCTTGAATATTGTGTTCTCTACCTATCTTATGTGTGCTTCCTAGCAACAGCGACTCTGTGCATTTAATCTTGGTGACAGCACGTTGGATTGTCATATTCCAATGCACGTTTTCCAATGGTTTTTCGTTCATAACTCACCAACGAAAATGAAAATTCCGGCTTCGAGGTGCATCTACCTATGTTCAAAATTTCAGATCTCTGCCTGCTATAGATTTTGCTGGGCATCGCACACAGACACACAGACAAACACTTCCTTTTATAATTATAGAAGATTATTTTAATATTCGGACATGAAAACGTGAAAAATGCAGGTCCCTACCCTACCGACGTAGTGTATACGGTGGCGTGACCCTCTGAAGGCAAGCAGAGAGTGGCTCACCGAGCCCATTGTACAGGATATATGTCTCTCTCCTCTTTCCTGTCTGCATACGGCTCACGACGTGAGGAGAGAACAGGAAGGGGTTAAATGTATTTTACTTTCAATGCGGAACTGCACCTGCAGCCACCTTCTGAGAAAAGTATACAGTAGAACCTCGATTATCCGTTCCCGGAAAATACATTTTCCCGGAATATGCGTCCAAATTACGTGGTCCCGCGAGCATCGTAATTAAATCACGTTGTAAAAGTCCCGCATCATCTGTTCCTCGAAGAAACTATTTCCCGGATCAACCGTCCAGAAATTCCAGTTCCATCAACGCTAAATCGTCGATCAATCGTTTTTTAATAAACTGTATCTCACGAAAGGACGGCTATGGCATATTTATGGATCTTGGCGTTAACGCCCCGTCACTGCAATAATTAAAGCAAGTACTGTACCGGTACCGTACTGGAAAAGCGATCGGCGGTGAACTTGCATAAGAGACCACCTTAGCATCGCATCGCATTAGAGAATCTCGGAAAATCATAAAGCAGAAAGTGGCCACAACAATAATAGCAAGGAGACACGCCGCATTTTGACAGCTCTGCTTGAAGATGGAACGAGTTTCGTCGAATGTTCGCACTTATAATACGTCCATATTATGTCCAGGGTTAGACGTTTATATTTTTTCATTTTTTTCATTCGTACTGCCGAAGAGGTTTTTGGCACTTTGCTCAGGGCACTGCAAAGGAACTGGGCTTTCAGGCTGGAATCGAAACTGCTCCTTCTTAAAACAAATTCAGTACCTATTTTTGATATTATCGTACATGATTATGTTAGCGAGACCAAAACAGATGTTGCATCTTACATTTTTAAAAAAAAGCCATGGGAGGTTTTGGGATTGCCTATTACTGTAAGGCTGGAAATTTTACGTTTTCGTATTAAAATACCAAAAACCGTCGTACTGACATGTGCAACGAGCGCGCTTTACAGATGACCTCAAGGTCACGAATAACCGTAATTTCTGAAGTTTTTATATTTCTTTTATCTTTCCAATAATTTGTGATGCGCAGAATTGAATATAATGCATTTGAGAACTTTTAAGAATTGATACTTACATTTGAAACCATGTTTTCGAGTGCAACATAACCTTTAAATGTCGATGTAGGCCTAATTTGCGTGTTACGAGATTTTCAGAAACTGACTGCGAACAGTATACCGGGGACCAAATTACAATGAAAGATTAAGAAATGAACGGATTTTGCCATCATTTTGGGTGCTTTTGTATCTAATGTGCTTTATTTTATTAGATGAGAGAATTAAAAACTACTTGTGGTCGATTGTCGTTTGGCTTGGCGTTATTAGATTTTTCGAAGAGTTTGGCTAGCCAAATTAAAGTTGCTGAACTGAAAGAAGTTTTCACGAGAAACTGACGAAGATTCCCCTGTAAAACTGAATATAAAGACTCGAGATTTTGAACTTCCGTACCGGTAAGTAATGCGGTTTCGCGGTCTAACATGCCCGCCTCTCATCCAGAGGGCCCGGGTTCGAGTGCGACCAGGTCAGGCAAATTTACCTGGATACAAGTCTGGTTCCAGGTCCACTCAGCCTACGTGATTACCTTTAATTGTGGAGCTATCTAATGGTGAGATGGCGACCCCGATCTACAGAGCCAGGAATATCGGCCGAGAGGATTCGTCGCACTGACCATGTGCATCTCGTAATCTGCAGGCCTTCGGGCTGAGCAGCAGTCGCTTGGCAGGCAAAGTCCCACTGGGGCTATAGTTTGGTTTGGTTTAGGAGTTTTTGTAAGATTATAATTATACATATTTCATTTTTGTGATGTTTAGCCAAATTGTTGATGGTTTTCATTCATTCCCAGATGTTCCCTTTTCCCGTGTTGTATGTTTTATTTTCATGGTCCCTCGAAAAACGGAGAACAGTTATGATACTCGCGTTAAACAACAGCTGAAAGAATCTTAACATGCTAGCATTGTCCACTAAACTTTTCAGTTTTTATGTTTCTTCGTATTCAGGTTATTCTTTTTCCAATTTAGTTTTCTGCTCTGATTCAGGCACCTGATCTTCATCTTCAGTCGAATCAGGCCGACCTTTTAGACGATGAAGTGATAACTGAAGTAGGTAATGGCCTGAAGTAGAAGGTGTGATTGAAGTCGTTCAGTCACCAGAATCGGATGATAAATCACTATCGTCGTCTTTTTCAAAGTCACTACCCAATATGAGGGCAAGAGCCTCCTCCGCAGTATATCTTTCCCCCGTCATCAGGGCTTTCACAGTTTAAAAGTGATTGAAAGTTAAATCGAGAAGCACAAGCATGTCAGTACAGGGGAGCAACCAGGCGCTAAGTGAGTAGCATACCGGACAAATTGCTTTAGTCTTTGTACTGGTTACTCCTTTCATCTGGTGATCATAGCCATAACCATTATTGGTTAAATTCTCTGATACAGGGGCTGGGTGTATGTGTTGTCTTCATCATCATTTCATCCTCATTACGACGCGGAAGTCGCGTACAGGCGTCAAATAAAAAGACCCGCGCCTGACACTCCCAGGACTAAAAGCCATACGTCATTTCATTTCATAGCCATAACTATAGATTCCCAAGTCGTCCACGAGAAACCTCCAAGGCCGAACTTCCCCAGCAGTCTATCTTAGCGAAACGGAAAACAGCCGAAAGACACGCGACTTCTACAGCAGTCCACCAGCTATGAGGCACAGCTCCAGCACGACTGCTACAGCAGTCCACCGGGTGTGCGGCACAGATCCCTCCTCACTGCTAGAGCAGTCGACTGGAGTGAAAGGGTTAAGGGAAAAGCATAATTATGTCAACAACTCTTACAAGAGAAGAACTACAAGTTATTTCGAACATCACACGGACTGAGATTCGCAAAGTGTCTCCAAACCTGTTGACAAGGTGTCATGCGTGTTTGATTACTGAGGGACAATATTTTGAACATCAAATGTAATTCTAAGTAGGTTTTAGACTACAGTAATAGTTTCACTAGAAATAGCTTCCTATAAATATGAATTGCCGCGATCTAGTGGGGAGAAAAGGCACATGTTATACCGGCTAGCGATATTGTCATTGCGCCAGCTGTGCCGTACTCTCGTGTTGTGCTGCAACTGAAGCTAAAAAAAAAAGACCCTGTATATGCATCTAAAGAGCTGGGCTGAGTAGTTCAGATGGTAAGAGCGCTGCCTTCCGACTCCATATTGGGGGGTTCGATTCTGGCTCAGTCAGGTGATTTTTTTAAGGAGTTCAAATGCGCCAATCTTATGTCGGTAGATTTACGGGCACGTGAAAGCACTCCTGCGGGAGAACATACTGGGACCTTGGCGTCTAAAAAAAAAAATAACACTAAAAGTAATTAGTTGGGCAAAGTTTATAACATTGTGTACCTCATGTATGTGTTATAAGTTATTTATTACTAAAGGAGCCCATGTAAAACATTGTTCAATATCAGTGATAAGGACTTTTAAAAACCATTCCTTAATTGTCTCTTCAGGGTAACGAATGTTTACTTAAAGCAAATGATGTCTTCACTATAGAATTTGAATATATGCTTCAATATGCTTTAGAATGGAAGTGTAAATTTGAATGACTTTTATGTTTTGTAATTTTTTTAGGCACGTGCAGCAGCTCCTTGTGTGCTGTTCTTTGATGAATTGGATTCTATTGCGAAGTCCAGAGGAGGAAAGGTTGGGGATGGTGGTGGTGCTGCTGATAGAGTTATCAACCAAATCCTAACAGAAATGGATGGTATGGGAGCAAAGAAGAATGTGTTCATCATCGGTGCCACAAACCGACCAGACATTATTGATCCAGCCATTCTCAGACCTGGGCGTCTTGACCAGTTGATTTACATTCCTTTGCCAGACGAAAAATCTCGAGAGGCTATATTCAAAGCAAATCTTCGCAAATCTCCAGTTGCTAAGGTTAGTGTCAAAGATATTTTTGTCACTTATCAAGTGTAAGGTTTCTGTGTTGTAGATATGTACAATATTTGGATTTATTTTTTTAATATTAAAAGTAGTATTATGGGGGGAAAGATCAATGTAAAGGAATGTGGAGGACAGGTTGATGATGTGTTCATGCTATGTATTTTCCATATAGCATCATGCAGATGCAGATGACCAAATCATACAATGTGCAACCATCTTTATTCTGACAGCTGAGTTCCAGATAAGAGCTTCAACTGCCACTCGATCTTCGGCATAGCTTAACTATACTCTGAACATCAACCTCTAAATTCAAGTTTTGGCTGATTTTGGCTTTATCTGGAGGTTTTGAATGGAAACATAGACATCCAACCAGTTCAAATCTGCCATTCATATCAATTTACATTGGTTCAGTGGATCTCGAAACCTAGCTGCCAACTGTATGGTGTACCTTCACCATGTGCTTAAACTATCTCACTCAGTGTGTGACCAAAATAGCAGCATAGAGGACATTGGCGGTTGTTCGTAAAATTCTCATAAAAATTACTTTATCCTCTGGCACAAGTGAGAATTACATGCGTGTAATTTTCATAACTTCACTCCGGTGTGCCCAGTGTTTTTTCTGTGGGCTCGTTTGCTGCACGTGAAAAGGGAATGGCGCTGTATACCTTCACATGATTTGTGTTCCCTGACCCTGGCCTCTGTTTTATGTGCACGTTCATCCCTGCTAGTTGAATTTGTACGTGTATCCGCTGTTGGGTAATCATAACATGTATTCGACTTGTATTAGTATTGTTTGTAATCTCCCCCCTTGCCGTCCATTATCATGTTGTTGAAATTTTTCCGCTTTAAGAATTTATGGATTTCTCCTTATAAAAGTTGGCATGTATGTCGATGTTCGACAGTCGTACAGGCCCTTACTGTTGTATGGGTTACCTTCCCGCTACTAACCTAGAGCTGCATTCTGCAAATTAACACTTGCTTGCCCCTTGTAAAAGCGCTGTGCGCCGGTGTAAAGCATATCCGATTAGATACATGAATGCTTGATGGTTCATTAAATGCAAACCCAGACTTCTGTGGAAAGATAGGAATATAGATTAGGAAGAATACAAGTCTTTTGTGTAATGTATGTATCTTTCCCTCAAGCGCGCAGAAGGGGGGGGGGGGGTGTTTTTTTATTGCCTATATCTTTGTCCTTTTCTAAATGCCGGCCTTGTGGTATGGTACGATTTCTAGTTAGATTAATGAAGATTCAGTTTGTGTGTAGTCTAGCCAAATTAAAACTTGCATTGTCATGTTTCCTGAATAACACAAGTTTTTTTAATTAAACCATGTTGTATCGCCAAATATAATTTTGGCTTTGTCTTTCACTTTCCAGCTCAGATTTTGTTTTCATGACCAGTTTTCAGGTCTGAAGTCAAAATGACCTATTTTAATCCTTTATTTTTTCATTCATGTGTAAATTTTCTTCAGCATGTGTGTGCATAATTCTTTTTTCATTCTATCATTTTAGGATGTGGATCTTACTTACATTGCTAAAGTGACCCATGGATACTCTGGCGCTGATCTCACAGAAATCTGTCAACGAGCGTGTAAACTAGCCATTCGCCAAAGCATTGAAGCTGAAATAAGACGTGAACGTGAAAGAGCTAACAATCAGAACTTGGCTATGGATGTAAGGAAACTTGATGCTTGATGGTATCTAGATTGTATTCTTTATTGTAAGTGTCCTTTATGGCAGATATTATCTTTTGCAGATGGATGAAGAAGATCCTGTTCCTGAAATAACTCGTGCACATTTTGAAGAAGCAATGCGATTTGCACGTCGATCGGTGTCTGATAACGATATACGGAAATATGAAATGTTTGCTCAGACGTTACAACAGTCTCGTGGATTTGGCACAAATTTCAGGTACTGACAATTAAGTTGAATCATCATGTACATTGAATATTTTCTTTAGAGGTGTTATTTGCTTGTTGAGATGTAGTGTATTTTTAGAATCAGTGTGTCAGCTCAATCTTTTTGGCTTCTTTGCTGAGCACAGTTGATGAATGTTATTTCTAACAAATTTACAGTCACTCTAATTATGGTTCATTGAGAAAAGTCTGTCATGAGTTTCATTGCTTGAGAGAAGAGTGGTCAATACATTTTTATATAGGACTCATTTTCAAGTTTTTCATTTGGGGTTTCATCCCTTTCTTTTCCATTTTACAGGCATTTGTCTCTTTCACAGTCCGAATATATTTTAAAACAGGTTATGAAATATTCCGAGTTGTGATGTTCGTGTGTCCCTCAGTAGTCATATGAGAAGTGAATCCCAACAGGAATGGACATATTTTTATTCATTTCAAGCATTTTGGAACAAATATATTAGTTGCCAAGCTATTACATGTGTGGAATGAATGCAGGGTAATTTTTAGAGGTAGTGGTAGGAAACATCAGTGGAGTAGAAAATACAGTAGAAGTCCGCTATAACGAGTACCACGTTATGACAGTTTTTGTCTGTCCCCTCAAAATTCTTATTTTAAACTGTGTATTATCCTTCTCTTACAGCAAGAGCCCAATCACTGACGCATCCATTATTACGAGCAATTAAGCATCTGCGTTTTGGGTTGTTTTTTTTTTTTTTAACCAATATTTATGCATGCAGCGTCAACATTCGAAGGCGATGTCAGAGTCAATTAGTAATACCTGTTGACTGCTGTTCCGTAAAGAAAAATGGAAATGAAAGAGAACATGTTTCATAATGAATGCATAAATGTGTCCGATAGCAGTTAACTCATTAAAAATAAAGGCTGAATGAAAGAAAACATGTTTTCGTAATAAATATGTTGTAAATAACGTGGTCGATAACAGTTAAACGTTAGAAATAAACTATCGCTTAATTTTAATACTCGGCACTGAAATTAAGAATGCGGTACACATCAAGGTATGGCAGAGTGCATCACTGATTTCTCTGCTGGTTGTTCATAGCGTGCCTGTCTGGCTCGAACGTTGGCGATCAACTAGGCTATTCTGACTTTGTCTATTGCAATTTGGAACAGTTCTGCAGATGTTTTGTTGAACCCGGTTTTAAGGTTGTCAAGCCAGGAAATTCTGCTTCACCCAGATCTTTTTTCTTTCTATTTTAGCTCCTATCTTTTCTGATTCCTCATGATGTGTCCAAAATATTGTAGTTTACGACACTTGATGGTGTTGATCAGCTCTGGTCTCTCGTTAGCTCAGCGTAGAACCTCAGCGTTTGTAACTTTGAATCCATGATGTTCTCAAAATTCTTCTGTATAGCCAGAGTTCAAATATTCCAGTCTAGCAGTGGTGGCTTTTGTAAGGGTCCAGGTTTCCACACCATAAAGGAGAACTGAAAACACACAGCACCTAAGGAGCCACGTTTTGGTATCCATGATAAGGTTGTGATTCTTGAAGGTTGAGCTCATTGAGTTGAAAACACTCCTTGCTTTTCCAATGCGACACTTTATCTCTTGCAAATTGTCCCATGCTTCGTTAATTATGGTACCCAGGTACGGATACTGTGAATCTCTCTCTATACTTGCTCCATTGAGGAACAGATTCATGCCTCAGATGTTCTTCTTACTGATGATCATAAATTTTATTTTATTAGTGTTGATGTCCAGACCATATCTCTTGCTTGTTTCAGAAATTTTGTTCAACTTCTGTAGTCCTTTCATCGTATCTGCAAAGACAATTGTCATCTGTGTATCGTAAATTGAGTTTGACACCATTCACTGAAATTCCTTCTTCCACATCAAATAGGCTTCTTTGAATACGTGCTCAGAAGAAAGGTTGAAGGGTTTCGGTGATATTATACACTTGCCTGACCCCTCGGTGTATTCTCACTTCCTCAGATTGGTCTTGATCCATTTTCATGACAGCAGATTGGTTCCAGTATAAATTTGCTATTATTCTTAGATCTTACCCATCAATTCCTATTATCTTGAGTACATCTATCATGTGTTCATGATTCACAGGATCAAATGCCTTTTTGATAATGAGGCATGTAAATACATTACAGTTGATATCCATACATCTTTGGAAGATTACCTGTACACTAAATATTGCTTCTCTAATGCCAAATGCCTTTAAAAACCCGAACTGATTGGACGCTATCTATTCTTCACAAATGCTGCATATCCGCTTGTGTATCACTTTAAGAAACAATTTTAGCAGATGGCTCATTAAACTGATGGTATGGTAGTCCTCACATTCTTTGGCATTTGATTTCTTAGGTAAAGCAATAAATTCTGATTTTAACCATTCTGGAGGGACTTTACATGATAAGTAAATGTCATTGAATATTTTTGTGATCATTATTTTTTCTTCACTGAGCAGTTTGAGAAATTCTGCTTGTATGCCAGCTGACCCAGCTGCTGCTTTCTCTTCCTTCATTTGTTGTATGCCCACTTCCACTTCACTTGCTAGGATATCTGATCCCGTTGTATCTGATATCTCTGGTTCCTGTCTCCTCATCTCATCTTGGAATAGCCTAACTGTTCCAGATATTTCTCCCATTTTCTCTTTTTTCCTTGTTGATTATGAGTAGAGTTTGTGATTTTTAGCATTTGCGATAAATGCGAAATATGCCGAAACTTTGTCAGTGTATGTGCCTTCATCTTATATGACCCGTACGTGTGGTTTTTAGCGATTTCGAATTCGCGATAAAATGCGAAATTGGTTCAAAATGCGAAATTATACAATTTATGCGAAATAGATGCGAAACTCAGTTTTATACGAAATAAACATATATTTTTTAAAACTATGCATTTTTCTTAAAAATAAGATATAAATGTTGTTATTTATTTCAGGAGAAATAATTATTACGGCGCCCAGTGCGATCGTAAAACGGTAACATGCTTTGACGGACACTTCCGTCTTGGTGCACGGAACATCTATAAGTTCATTATCGCAGTTAGCTGGTCGGAGAGATTTATTCTCTTTGTTTTTCAGCCTAACCGATTGATGTCAGATGATACCTGAAGCTATTTTCTCTGTGTAAATAGTAACTCTGAGCTGAAATACGGATAATAAAAAGCACCTCATTTTGCCGCAGGTTGTAAACAATCATGGCGGCATCCAAGCGCGGCATGGATGAGTTTATTCGTAACTGGATGAAAATAGTGATGTTGAAAGTGGAAAAGATTCTCTGGAGAGTGAAAATACTTCTTCTTCAAATGACAGTGATGAAAGTGATTCCGATTTCAGTTCCGAGATGATAGTGCCAATTGAAACTACGTGACGAAACCAGAATGCAACAAGAGCGAGTGAGAAGTCTAGTTTCTTTTTTTTTTTTTTTTTTTTTTTTCCCTAGTTGCTTTACGTCGCACCGACACAGATAGGTCTTACGGCGACGATGGGACAGGAAAGGCCTAGGAATGGGAAGGAAGCGGCCGTGGCCTTAATTACGGTACAGTCCCAGCATTTGCCTGGTGTGAAAATGGGAAACCACGGAAAATCATCTTCAGGACTGCCGACAGTGGGGTTCGAACCCACTATCTCCTGGATGCGAGCTCACAGCTGCGCGCTCCTAACCGCACGGCCAACTTGCTCGTTGAGAAGTCTAGTAAAATGATACTTGGAATTATGGTCTTGTTGACAATAAGCCTCTTTCTGTAACATGTAAACCAGTTTTTGAAATTCACTCTATAGTGAGGAGGGGGTTGGGTAATAATCCGAAAGAAATGGACTTAAGGAATGAATTTCTAACCTCACAGTTCTGGGATCACGTCACTAAGGAAACCAGTACCTATGCCTCTACATTTCTTGCTAATTTATCTGCTTCCCTGGAAACCAATAATACTTACGAACAAAAACATTGGTTTCCTGTTACTTTAGACGAGCTAAAAGCTCACTTTGCTTTGTGTATTCTTATGTAGCCTATGTGATTAATCAAATTTATGTTAAAGTGACGAAAAAATAAATAGTAAGTAAGGGAATATTTCCTTTCACAAGTAAGGCAGCCCAAAGGGTTAAATCATTCAATGTGTGGAATTTCTTTCACTGGCTAAAGGGCACTGCAAAGACCAGTCAGTCAAACAGCAAATACACTTTCAAGCACCACGTTCATTCTCTTTGTGTGTTGACCCTTGATCATAGTCGGTTATTCTTGACATTGGTGTTGAGTAGTAGTTCTGTTTAAAAGTACGGTAGCGATTTATTTTATTGTCTGTTAGCTATGGGTAGAAGCGAAGTGACGATCAAACAGCATGCCGAAAGTCACAAATCGGGACATTTTTATGTAAGCGATACAGATGGCCTATATTG
Organism: Anabrus simplex; assembly: GCF_040414725.1. NCBI lineage: Eukaryota > Metazoa > Arthropoda > Insecta > Orthoptera > Tettigoniidae > Anabrus > Anabrus simplex. Next base: position 113,739,135 of record NC_090269.1, on the reverse strand, counting down.
ATGTGCCGACTCTGCAATCAAAAACTTGAAGAAAAAAAATGTTTTGCAGGCTTTCCTTTGCCTTGGCAGCACTTATATGCATTTGGGCCTCTACGAACAGTGTCGATGTAGAGTTCTTTTTAGCAAGTACTACATAATTGTAACTGATAGGCAGTCTCAAATGAAGGACACCTTTTAAACAATTGGCATGTTGTACTTAAATCATCATTGAATTTCCTCTTCCTTGTAGGTGTGTTGTACTGTGATAAATAAATACGTTCAGAATAGTATTTTTCACTTTGAAATTGTGTTTGTAAATTTGAAAATAAGCGTATTCCTGTGTGTTCGTTAATACTTCTTGCAGTCTTATGTTGATGTTTGTCTTATTTTCCATAGTGAATTCAAAACTGAATGACGAGCAATGTGTGATTAAGCAGTATAATTTTACTCCCTATTTTTAACCAATTTGGTTCAAAATGCTAAATTTGAGAAGTTTAGATGCTACAAAACGCTAAATTTTAAAATCAAAACGCTAAATCACTGATTTTTAAATGCTATAAACCACGAACTCTAAATGAGGTTACTAGAACTATCACCGGGCGAGTTGGCCGTGCGCGTAGAGGCGCGCGGCTGTGAGCTTGCATCCCGGAGATAGTAGATTCGAATCCCACTATCAGCAGCCCTGAAAATGGTTTTCCGTGGTTTCCCATTTTCACACCAGGCAAATGCTGGGGCTGTACCTTAATTAAGGCCACGGCCGCTTCCTTCCAACTCCTAAGCCTTTCCTATCCCATCGTCGCCATAAGACCTATCTGTGTCGGTGCGACGTAAAGCCCCTAGCAAAAAAAAAAAACTACTATCTACTAGCTTTGCACAGTTTGTATGCTTTTTTTTCCCTGTGCCTTCCGGTGCACATTGAAATTGTCATGTCTACTCTGATAAAACACTCTTTCTGCTCATAATTCAGTTTTTCTTTCCTCTTGGCTTCTCTGATTCTCCTTCTGATTGTATTTTGAATCGTGTCTGGTTAAATTTCGATAAGGCTATTCCCGTCTAAGTTTATAGTGAGGAGGTTATCACTTTTCTACTCGCGCTTGATTTTGTTTTCTTGGTACATACGTGGTTAAGTGAGGTTGGCTGGCGCTGTTTGAATAAGAAAACTGAAGCATTTGCTACAGAATGCCAACTTTGGCATCTATTTTTCGCTATGTACACTTGCGAGCTCTCTCGTCGACATTCGATGGCAATGTCGGAGTCTATTAGTAATACTCGTCAACTGCTGTTCCGTAAAGAAAATTGAAAATAAGAGAACATGGTTTTGTAACAAATACATAAATAACGTAGCAGTTTTTAACTCGTTAAAAATAATGTCTAAGTAAAAGTTTTATTTTAATATTCTGCACTGAAATTAAGAAAGAATGTGATACACCTCAAGATACTGTAGAGCGCATCGCTGATTTCAGAGGTTAGTTTATATTTTCTCGCATCTGGTTAAATTTCGGAGAGGCTATTTCCATGTAAATTTATTGCGAAAATGTTATTTCTCTTCTGGCGCTTGGAATATGTTTTCGTGATACATTTAGTACTGTTAAGTTAGGTTAGGTGATGCTGTTTGAATAAGAAAACTTAAACCTTTGCCACAAAATGTGATCTATCATCTTGGGTACCATATCGTTTTTTCGCTATGTACACTTGCAAGCTCCCTCGCGACATTCGAAGGCGATGTCTGAGTTGATTAGTAATACCCGTCAACTGCTGTTCTCTAAAAGGAAATTCAGAATGAAAGAGGATAGCACTTTTTCATAATAAATGCGTAAATAACATGGCCGATAGCAGATTGCTGAATGTTATGTACTGAAATTAAGTAAAAATGTGATAGACCTCAAGATATGGCAGAGTACATTCCTGATTCAGAGGGTATTTTATATTTTCTCAAGTCTAGTTATATCTCCAGAAGGCTGATCCCATGTAAATGTGTAGCGAGGAGGTTATAATTTCTCTACGTGCGCTTGAAATATGTTACCATGATATATGTACGGTTGGGTTAGGTGGTGCTGTTTGAAGAAGAAAACTGGAACGTTTGCCACAGAGGCCTTTGGAGTGATATAATAATTTTTTTCACAATGAAATTAAACTATGGTTCATGGTTCTAACCGGCACCACCCTCTAGGACCCCGGTAACATCCTAGCGGTGATGAGGTTAATAACCTTATCCACCAGCTGAGGAAAAAAGGAAGAGAGAGAGAAAGATAGAGAGAGAGAGAGAGAGAGAGAGAGACTGGTGTGAAGGTTGCTATTGTGTCCACCCCAAATGGGTAGATTAAGCGAACACAAGAGAGAACAAGGGGGAAAGTGAACAACAAGTCACAGTACATTCAAAAAAAATTCAAGGGTAAAACACCAGCAAACAACATGATTCTAAAATTACCCAAAAGGAAGAAAATAGAGACACTTACCCAAAACGTGGAGGAAAAGCGGCTTAAGGCCCGTGGACACCCAAACAAAGAAATAGTTGCAGCGCTGCACCAAATGTGGTAAATGAAAACCAACTTTTAAGTGATATGAAAGAAAACTTTAATAGGCATTTAAATGAGAGGTAACAATTCAAAAAAATAATATCTAGAGTGGACCTAGGTTCATCATCAAAGGAGATTAAAGTCGGATAACAACTTGAACCAGGTTGTTTAAAAGAATGTAAATACTCGATTAACAGTAATTGAATTAACTTGCAAGAAATTAATATGATTAGTAAATAAATAGCCAACGAGGCAGCTTTAAATAAGAAAATGTAGACTTCATTTAACAAATAATAAAGGAACTAATCCGTAAATATCAACAAGAAAAAAAAGCAACAGTGACCTCCATACCTCAAACAAGATAATTAAAATATTGATTTAAATGTGATCGATCACGCATTGAAGAGAAAAACAAAATACCATGTTTAGTAAACAATCCGTGGTTCATGACCTTTAGGCCGGTTGCCTTTTAACTTTACTACAATTCGTTCCAATTTCTACCAAGGGCAATTTCCAAGGGCCCACGAAAATAAAGGTAGAAGTTACACATTTCGCCCAGACAAGGAACGAGACGAAACGACAGAGAGGTTGGCCGAAATAAATCACTTTATATGAAAGAAATGCCAACGATACCAGGCAACAAAAATATTTTCATCCCAGCAGCACACACGAACCAACAACAATCACCGTTAAAAACAAAAACCCACAACAATTACCCAAACACACGTTGCCATAGTAACGGACAAGCAAAGCACCGTCTACAAATGAGAAGTAAAACCAACGGTTTAAAATTAGAATAAAACAGAGATCCCAGAAACAATGCAAAAAAAATCAAAGCAAGGAGAAATAAATCCCAGAAGGCAAGGAACCCGAAGGAAAGCTAACCCCGCTACCTTGGAAACAGCGCCTTGGTTCACACCTTATGGTACAATAAAGTGCCAAAAAAAAAACCTTTTCTTAATTTTAAGATAAACATACTAATTTCTTTCACCGTGCAAACTGCATTCTAAAATGATTAATTGCCGAAACCGTTTCTCATGGTTCACAGACGCACACGATATCCAGCACAAATTTCGAAGAGGAAGTCTTAATCCGAATATTATTATTATTATTATTATTATTATTATTATTATTATTATTACAGTTATCTTGAAGTACGCCGAAACACATAAATCTTCTTGCTTCCCCAGAATTACTTTAATCCAAAACAGTTACATACCTTTGAGTCCAGAAAAATTGAGAAGCTCAAACCTGGCCATTGTTATTGAAGACCGGCAACCACGAGGCCATGAACTAAAGTTGTTCACCAAGGATCCTGGAGAATTATCGTAGCAAAAACATAATCCAATGACACAGTAGGAGGCCAGCAACTAATGGAATAAGGGATAATCCCTCTTAAGTTGGATATCACGGGGGTTTCAGCACAACCACCCGCCGCATAGCGGAACACACACATTCACGTCCATCCATGGCGGGTACAGGACGCCGACTCACTCGGAAGTAGTCGCTAGAAGTGAACAGTAGACTCGCGTCACACCACTCGCGCACGCGCAGTAGGCGCAGACACAGAACTCAAACTGCCGCGCACGGCATGCTGTCCTCAAAAAAGTATATTGGCAAAAGCCGATTGACACAGAATTTCCAAATGGCAACACACACTCCAGTTCGAAAAGGTTATAGGGGGAGTCTCGAACTATTTAATACTGTCTCAGTCCTCCCGCCCCGAAAGACAACAAATCTCAAGCATAATTCGATGATGATGTGGTCATACATAACCTAAATTTGGGTGAAGTAGTCCAACTGAAAACGACCACCAGGATAAACTAGATTTAATTGGGAGTCCACATGACCAGGTTAAATTTTTCAAGACACAGTTGCATATTACATTGTTTTTCAAAATAATTGGCGGGATGCAATCAACATCAGTGTTCAGAAACGTTAATCGCCCACACAGGAAATCACCAGAGTAATGTTTTTCACTAGATAGAGAGCACAATGATCAGAGTTCACAAAATCTTCAGATGCACCTGATATACTTTGTTTCAAGGCATCACACGATGATATAGTTTTTGACACATGAACAAGTTCACCTTTGAGGTTTGGCAATTCTTACACTAATCACAGATATACTGACCCAAATCAAACGAAAACCACATGACTATTAGTCCACGCATCCAGGTTATTTCCTAAAGCACGGTGGTAAATTAATTTTAATGCACGAATACCTTTACAAGTCTCCTTTGGTATTAAGGGAATGCATGATCTCGAGTTGCAAAAAAGGAATGACACCAGGATAAAGGAACGCACAACGGAATCGGGGGAGGACCAAAGTAGGCGCAATTGGTGAATGTAATCTTCAAAATAAGTGAACCGCAAAATCTAGATCAATACAGTTTTGTTACGCTTGATTGAGTCAGGGCCACGGTACACCCCACAAAACACAGTAGTGGGTAGTCAACAGGGTAAGCACCAGTAGTACACGGAGTATCCATAATACCGGAATGGAACGAGCAACCACACCCATCACCATAGCCAAACGAGAACTCAAACTTCAACACACGTTTCGGTAGAGGAATCAAATACCCAGGATTAAAAATTACCGCAAAACAACCCAAAATCAAGAGCATCAACCACAACATAAGGTGCCATAACCACCGTGTCAAATAGCAATTTTCCACAGGAGCCCAAATTAGATGCACAGAGTGAAACAACGCCTAGCTTACAAGTACCATCACAACAGTACAACGTCTTACCACCACTAACTAAACATAAATAAATATGACATAACTCAAGAAAGTTTTCATCTAGACAAAGGTCATTACACCGGCGTACACCAATGAAAGCAGGTTAAGTCCAAGGTTTTAGAATTTAGCAGATACAGGGCTACGACACGGTGAAAAATCAACCACTAACAGATTCCAAAATCCACTGACAAGGGCATTAAGGAAATTTTCACGAACACCGGTTCAACTTCACACCTCAAAATACACCACCTAGTAGAATAAGAGTGAGGACAAGCAACCAAAACACAATAGATAAATCTAGCTTCAAGAAGTCGGGGTTAGGGTATAAAATATGGAAAATCCAAGGCTTAAAAGGGTAAACATGTTTAGAGCAAGGGAAGGATTGACTGGACCGGTTGGAGACTTCTTAAAATATCCAGATGGAGGGTTCGCGAATAGTCTGTCATCGACAACAGATCAGCCAAGCAACCGCACATATCATTAGTCACAAATAAGCGACATGGACTTAACGGAACAGAAATAGGGATAGAAGAATCACAGGAGGGACACAGACTGGAATCAGTAACCAACCTACTACACAGAACCTTAAATACAATTAATTTCACAATGGCCAGCCAATCAAATTAAAAGGCAAGTAAAACCTCAGATCGGAAGACCAAAATGGAAAATATCGAGCAATGACGCACACAACGTACACCACCGGATACCCAATAGGGTCTCGGCATTACCCGGTCTATAAATACGTGACTTTCCCATCACACTGTCCCAATACGGCCACAGGTACTTTCTCCTATCCACCAGGAGAGCAAGCAAATAAAACATAAGTGGCGGAATACGAGGCGAGTCCATGGAAAATGCTCACAGTAGCATGAAGAAGGCAGTACTCTACAAGTAGACCCCATAATCTACTCGCAGGAATATTCCAGTACCGACTAAGGGAGCACTACTCCGTCCCATACCAGAGTAGCAAACCCAGAACACGGTAAGATGACAAACACCAATGTCAACAGACACTAAGAGATCCACTGAGAAAAATAAAACACCATAGAGTGGCAGGTAAAATTAAAATGAGCTTTACCGTAGAAGAAATTACATACACGACGACATCAGATCAATAGGAAATGCACGGAGACAGGGAAAGAAGAACCCGAGCATACCAAACAAACACATTACTGAAAACCCACAAGCTAATTCTGAGAGCAGTAGATTCATGTAGAAGAAATGGCCATATCCACAGAACACGGAGGTAAATCAAAGACAAACACGAACACTGCCCATACCAAGGTGTCAACATCACCAAATAATACAACACAACAAGAATAACCCAACCATGACAAACCACACCGGACATGTGTCAGCCCCACAAAGGGATCAAAGGAACACAAACATCCTCAACAACATGCCGTGAAGTTCTCATGCCACCCCAAAATAAATCCCCAAAAACAATCCACGGTACCGTCACAAGACAACCACCTTACATATGTCCAAAGCCATCCCAATCAAGGTTCAAAAGGGCATATACCACCCCTCAGGCAGAGGATCATCAACAACACAACACAAGAGCCAACAAGCAGATATGGTAGGGAATACTTGAACCCACAACTCAAAAGAATTAGATAAGTACCAATAGGTTAACAAAATTTTCGAAATACATATTCTAGGCATATAATTACCACGGCAGTGCACGATACCAAAATGGAGAGAATAATCAGGCATAAGAAACACCAAATTACCAAATAACGTTTACACCGGGATGAAATCCAAAGCAGTAGTTCAGAAAAGGTCAATTACATTAATTAATACACAGCAAGACAAGTTACGAGTAGGAAAACTAGAAGTGGCCCAGGCACCAGATAAATGTACTTCAACTAGTTGATAGGTTACACGAGGAAGATGGTTCACGACACACCAGAAATAGCTAAATCCGTCCGACCAATAATCAGGAAGGGAAAAACCAGATAAAACTATAACAGCTCAGGCACAAGGCCATCTAGTTATCCCAACCTAATACCAGCCAACATGGCCCAACCATAACTGATAACTGCCTCACAAAGAGTTGACAGAAAGGATAACTCCAATCACAAACCAAGACCAGGCATACATACATATTCACGGATGGGATGATGAAATGAAAGGACACTCATGCCGACAACACACAGCACTCAGCCAAAGCACAAACACACAAAAGCTCGGTAATGATTGAGTCACATCATATAGGCAGATTCAATATACCAAACTCCACACAAGGATGGGAACACGTCTCTAGTAACAGGTCAAATAACCCAGACATGATCTCACACGGGTGCATATATAACGGCACACTAAAAGCCAACTACACTTCAGATAACCGTAACCTAAACCAAATTTAAAGAAATAATAATCGACAAGTAAGGTTAAGCAATTTCCAAAGTAAACACCAACCAAGGTGCACAGAAGCATTACAGGCTTGGTAAGTTTCAAAATACCATGATGTTGCTCACCAGATTATCAGCTACTGACAGCAAAGAATGGTTACTGGCATGGAAACAACAGTGGTTAGCCATAAGTTAGTAGGGCCACATAACTTTATCCACACAGCACCAATTGAATGGAAAGCACATACAACCATCAACGCCAAAACACCAGGTCACAGTTCAAAACCATGAAAGGGCATAACACATCACCGTACACTCCAGCACATAACCGTTTACACGTATAATTAGGCACAGTTGGACATGCCTAGTGGCTAGGTCAAATTATAGATCAGAATCACACGCCAGAGTTAACGCAGTAGAAAGAATTAAATTTAGAAGGTAAATAAACGGTTAGCATGTACACCACCAAGGTACCATACAGGAAAATATGCTAGAAATGATAATAACATCATTAAGTCTAGGAGCCAGAAGCAAGGCCAGAACAGATAACGCAATAAAATGATCCCAGGACACACTACGTCACTCTCCAAAAGCAACCGAGCAACCTTCACATAACATAATGATCAGAAAAGCTCTCCAAGATAAAACCAGATTAATTCAAACCTAAATCGCAACCACAGAATGCAGGTAGGCAGCAAAAATACAAGGTTGACAGCCAGTACTCATAATACAGGACATGTACTAAGCGGTAGTACACCAGTAGCCCTGAGTCAACCAAGTCATACTCCATTACAAGTTGTTCAATTATTACAACTTCCACCAACCCAGAATAATTAATTACATGCAGTCACTCACCAAATCCGCCGGGAAAAAGGAAGAAAAATTTACAGGTCACCTCGAAACAGCAAGGCAGAAGCAGAATTCACAGCACAGGTACCCATAGGGTTTCAAAATCATAATCAGCAAGTAGGTAAATCCATACAGCTCAGCATAAACACAGTAGAAAGCAACAGGGAACTCCAAATCGCAGGTACATGAAACTTTTTTTTTTTTGCTATGGGCTTTACGTCGCACCGACACAGATAGGTCTTATGGCGACGATGGGATAGGAAAGGCCTAGGAGTTGGAAGGAAGCGGCCGTGGCCTTAATTAAGGTACAGCCCCAGCATTTGCCTGGTGTGAAAATGGGAAACCACGGAAAACCATTTTCAGGGCTGTCGATAGTGGGATTCGAACCTACTATCTCCCGGATGCAAGCTTCACAGCCGCGCGCCTCTACGCGCACGGCCAACTCGCCCGGTGGTACATGAAACAAATAACGTAGGGAATTACACGAGATCCTTGCATTTCCTTTTACAATAGTTATTAACAATAACACTTTTAGTTTCTTAGTCTTTGATTTCCATCCACCAACATCTACTACAGCACTGCACCAAGCAAGGGTAGAAGGGAAGGAAAATTAGGCTGTACAAGGCAGAAACAACTGAGATTAGGCAGCAGAGCAACAACAACAACAACCACCACAAGTCTGCTACCACTCTAACCGGGTTCAGAACAACAGTGGAACAACAAAACAACCACCGCTCTGATACCACTCTAACCGGCACCACCCTCTAGGACCCCGGTAACATCCTAGCGGTTATGAGGTTAATAACCTTATCCACCAGCTGAGGAAAAAAGGAAGAGAGAGAGACTGGTGTGAAGGTTGTTATTGTGTCCGCCCAAAATGGGTAGATTAAGCGAACACAAGAGAGAACAAGGGGGAAAGTGAACAACAAGTCACAGTACATTCAAAAAAAATTCAAGGGTAAAACACCAGCAAACAACATGATTCTAAAATTACCCAAAAGGAAGAAAATAGAGACACTTACCCAAAACGTGGAGGAAAAGCGGCTTAAGGCCCGTGGACACCCAAACAAAGAAATAGTTGCAGCGCTGCACCAAATGTGGTAAATGAAAACCAACTTTTAAGTGATATGAAAGAAAACTTTAATAGGCATTTAAATGAGAGGTAACAATTCAAAAAAATAATATCTAGAGTGGACCTAGGTTCATCATCAAAGGAGATTAGTCGGATAACAACTTGAACCAGGTTGTTTAAAAGAATGTAAATACTCGATTAACAGTAATTGAATTAACTTGCAAGAAATTAATATGATTAGTAAATAAATAGCCAACGAGGCAGCTTTAAATAAGAAAATATAGACTTCATTTAACAAATAATAAAGGAACTAATCCGTAAATATCAACAAGAAAAAAAAGCAACAGTGACCTCCATACCTCAAACAAGATAATTAAAATATTGATTTAAATGTGATCGATCACGCGTTTAAGAGAAAAACAAAATACCATGTTTAGTAAACAATCCGTAGTTCATGACCTTTAGGCCGGTTGCCTTTTAACTTTACTACAATTCGTTCCAATTTCTACCAAGGGCAATTTCCAAGGGCCCACGAAAATAAAGGTAGAAGTTACACATTTCGCCCAGACAAGGAACGAGACGAAACGACAGAGAGGTTGGCCGAAATAAATCACTTTATATGAAAGAAATGCCAACGATACCAGGCAACAAAAATATTTTCATCCAAGCAGCACACACGAACCAACAACAATCACCGTTAAAAACAAAAACCCACAACAATTACCCAAACACACGTTGCCATAGTAACGGACAAGCAAAGCACCGTCTACAAATGAGAAGTAAAACCAACGGTTTAAAATTAGAATAAAACAGAGATCCCAGAAACAATGCAAAAAAAAATCAAAGCAAGGAGAAATAAATCCCAGAAGGCAAGGAACCCGAAGGAAAGCTAACCCCGCTACCTTGGAAACAGCGCCTTGGTTCACACCTTATGGTACAATAAAGTGCCAAAAAAAAAACCTTTTCTTAATTTTAAGATAAACATACTAATTTCTTTCACCGTGCAAACTGCATTCTAAAATGATTAATTGCCGAAACCGTTTCTCATGGTTCACAGACGCACACGATATCCAGCACAAATTTCGAAGAGGAAGTCTTAATCCGAATATTATTATTATTATTATTATTATTATTATTACAGTTATCTTGAAGTACGCCGAAACACATAAATCTTCTTGCTTCCCCAGAATTACTTTAATCCAAAACAGTTACATACCTTTGAGTCCAGAAAAATTGAGAAACTCAAACCTGGCCATTGTTATTGAAGACCGGCAACCACGAGGCCGTGAACTAAAGTTGTTCACCAAGGATCCTGGAGAATTATCGTAGCAAAAACATAATCCAATGACACAGTAGGAGGCCAGCAACTAATGGAATAAGGGATAATCCCTCTTAAGTTGGATATCACGGGGGTTTCAGCACAACCACCCGCCGCATAGCGGAACACACACATTCACGTCCATCCATGGCGGGTACAGGACGCCGACTCACTCGGAAGTAGTCGCTAGAAGTGAACAGTAGACTCGCGTCACACCACTCGCGCACGCGCAGTAGGCGCAGACACAGAACTCAAACTGCCGCACACGGCATGCTGTCCTCAAAAAAGTATATTGGCAAAAGCCGATTGACACAGAATTTCCAAATGGCAACACACTCCAGTTCGAAAAGGTTATAGGGGGAGTCTCGAACTATTTAATACTGTCTCATGGCATGGGTTACTGTAGTCACGTCCTAGTTCGTGAACCATGGGCAACGGTTGAATGTCCTAGTAAGTGGTCCTGAGAGTCGGGATACCAGTTGCTATGGAATGGGAGTGGGCATCTCGGACATATTCTGAGTCGTGGCCCTCCTTTTGCTCAGGCAGCTAGGACTATACATTTCACCAGTGTTCCATAACCCGTTAGAGGAGAAATCCTCACTTGGTCATGTGCAAGTAGGGTAGCATCCTGCTTCGTGAATTTACCAAGCTCAGAACATTTTAAGCAAGCCTCAGACCTATGGGAGTAACGGAGACCCACTCCCATTTGACAGGCGAGGGACTCCTTGGAAATAACTTGGCAAACGAAATGGAATTCGATGGGGGCTATCTATATTAATGGGGCTTATGGAAGAAAGAGAAAGGAAGAAAGAAAGTACAACTGGCTGAGTCAGCAAAGAGGATGCATCTGGATGTGCTAGGAGTAAGTGATATTCGGGTAAGGGGAGATAACGAGGAAGAGATAGGAGATTATAAAGTGTACTTGACGGGTGTTAGAAAGGGAAGGGCAGAGTATGGGGTAGGGCTCTCTATCAGGAATACCATTGTACGCAACATAGTTTCTGTTAAGCACGTAAATGAGCGAATGATCTGGGTAGATTTTGCAGTTGGAGGAATTAGGACAGGAATTCTCTCATTGTATTCACCATGTGAGGGTGCAGATGAGGATGAAGTTGACAAGTTTTATGAAGCATTGAGTGACATTGTGGTCAGGGTCAACAGCAAGGATAGAATAGTGCTAGTGGGCGATATCAGTGCGAGAGTTTTAAATAGAACTGAAGGATACGAAAGGGTAATTAGTAAATGTGGGGAAGATATGGAAGCGTTCGCTGGATTTCTGTGCTAGTATGGGCTTAGCAGTTACGAATACATTCTTCAAGCATAAGGCTATTCACCACTACACATGGGAGGCCATGGGTACCAGATCCATAATAGACTATATCTTAACAGACTTCGAATTCAGGAAATCTGTTAGGAATGTAAGAGTTTTTCGCGGATTTTTCGATGATACGGACCACTATCCGATCTGCAGTGAACTAAGTATCTCTAGGCCTAGGGTAGAGAAAGTGAAATCTGTCTGCAAACGAATAAGGGTAGAAAATCTCCAGGACGAGGAAATTAGACAGAAGTACATGGATATCGTTAGTGAGAAGTTTCGAACAGTAGACAGTAAGCAGGTTCAGGATATAGAAAGTGAATGGGTGGCGTACAGGGATGCTGTAGTAGAAACAGCAAGGGAATGCCTAGGAACAACTGTGTGTAAAGATGGGAAAATACAAACATATTGGTGGAATGATGAAGTGAGAGCAGCCTGTAAACGTAAAAGGAAGGCTTATCAGAAATGGCTCCAAACAATGGCCGAGGCAGACAGGGATTTGTACGTAGATGAAAGAAACAGAGCTAAACAAATAGTTGTTGAATCCAAAAAGAAGTCGTGGGAAGGTTTTGGTAACAATCTGGAAAGGCTAGGTCAAGCAGCAAGGAAACCTTTCTGGACAGTAATAATCTTAGGAAGGTAGGGGAAAAAGGAAATGAACAGTGATTTGAGTAATTCAGGTAAACTCATAATAGATCCCAGGGAATCACTGGAGAGGTGGAGGGAATATGTCGAACAGCTTCTCAACGTAAAAGGGAATCTTCCTGGTGGTGTTGCGAACAGCCAAGCTCATGGGGAGGAGGAAAATTATGTTGGTGAAATTATGCTTGAGGAAGTGGAAAGGATGGTAAATAAACTCCATTGTCATAAAGCAGCAGGAATAGATGAAATTAGACCTGAAATGGTGAAGTATAGTGGGAAGGCAGGAATGAAATGGCTTCATAGAGTAGCAAGATTAGCATGGAGTGTTGGTAGGGTACCTTCAGATTGGACAAAAGCAGTAATTGCACCTATCTATAAGCAAGGGAACAGGAAGGATTGAAACAACTATCGAGGTATCTCATTGATTAGTATACCAGGCAAAGTATTACTGGTATCTTGGAAGGGAGGGTGCGATCAGTCGTTGAGAGGAAGTTGGATGAAAACCAGTGTGGTTTCAGACCACAGAGGGGCCGTCAGGATCAGATTTTCAGTATGTGCCAGGTAATTGAAAAATGCTACGAGAGTAATAGGCAGTTGTGTTTGTTTCCTAGAAGATGAAAAAGATGACTTTGTGAATGCAGATACATTGACACTGTCTATATTTTACCTGATGTCAATGAAGTAACGGATGAAGAAGGCTTTGTCGTGTGGAAGAGGAACAAGTATGTGACGTGGCTGGTACCTTTGAAATACATGTAAGTACTGAACAAGAACCGGAGTATGAACGTGGAGGGTCAGCTGTAAATAAACCTAAAAAGCAAGCAGAAAGAAAGAAGGAGCAGCTCCCAAACTGGAGAAGAAAAATTGCTCCTGTCTATACTTCTTCACAAACCTCAGAAGAATAGGCTAGTTTGAAGAAATAAAAATCATTGTAGGTGGTAAGTCACCTTACGAACTATTTTCACTGTACTTCGATTCACAAGTTCTGCAAATGATGAAGCAGCTACTATAGTGTTGTTACTGACTGCGTCAAAATCTTTGCACCATACTGCTTCATACTGGAGCAACTTCAACATTTGAGGAGAATCAGATATGCAATAATCTGCACGACAATGGCATTGCCAATTGCAGGATTCGAGTTAGGGGTAAAAAGTGGTGGTGGCCTCGGTTTATATATTTGGTTGACAGTGTCATAGTCAATTCTTGGAAAATACGTAGACTAGCAAACGATGAAAAAATATCTCAGCTGCAATTTAGATCATATATAGCTCTGGCCCTGATGAAATCTGAAGATGATGACATTAAAGATGATGAAATATGTAGTGATGACGGGGAAGGCAATAAAGAAACTGACATAGAAAGAAGGAAGAAACAATTTTAATTATGGTCGACCATTAAAAGTAGCTTTACCCTTGGAAGTGCGTTATGATCAAGTAATCAAGAAATTAATCTAAAAAGCCACCTAATCGATACTTTATTTCTTATGCCTTTGGCAAACTTAAAAGTACATTAACAAACACAGTACATGTTTCAGCGACTTAGTGGTCATCTTCAGCTGTGTATAAAAATCTTAGATGATAACATTTAAAAGCATGCACATTGGATCTTAAAACTATATCCCATGGGAATCCAAAAACTATTGTTCTAGATGCTTTAAATGAAATGGAAGAGCGGGGGGGGGGGGGGGGGGTAAAGAGATTTATGTGAATGATACTTAAATTACAGTATCGTTTACAATTGTGTTTTTTTAAAAAAATACTGTAATTTAAGTATCATTCACATAAATCTCCTTACCCCCAACCCCCTCCCGCCCCCATCTTCCATTTCATTTAAAGCATCTAGAACAATAGTTTTTGGATTCCCGTGGGATATAGTTTTAAGATCCAATGTGCATGCTTTTAAATGTTATCATCTAAGATTTTTATATACGGCTGAAGATGACCACTAAGTGGTCGAAACATGTACTGTGTTTGTTAATGTATTTTTAAGTTTGCCAAAGGCAAAAGAAATAAAGTATCGATTAGGTGGCTTTTTAGATTAATTTGTTGATTGTACTCATCGATACAGCCATGAAGTGGACAGCTTGCAATGATCAAGTAAGACATTTCATAATCCAAGAGGAAAACAAAGCTTAGAAGATGATGCCGACTGTGTAAGAGCACAACAGTTTACAAGTGTCAAAAATGCAATGTTCATCTTCATTCAAACTGTTTCCAACAATTTCACTCCCGCTAAATGATAGCGGCCTACTAGGCCCGAAGTTGCATAAACGCAACATTATGCTGAACCTTAACTGTTTGTAAATACTTGTTTCCACATTTTCTGGTCTTTCTGATTTAATTTCAAGAGAAATATACAATAATATTCCAAAAAACTATGTATCTCCATTAAAAATATTCCGGTGATGTACATGTTTTTTCCGTCATTTTCTGGATAACCCGCATTTTTGTTGACTTGGTTCGGCCCTGGTCCCAGTTAATCTGGGTAAATGAGGTTCTACTGTACTAACATAGTGTAAAATGCATACAGTATAAATTGGGATCGTTCAATTGCATGGCCACAATGTTGTCATTTGTTTCTGAAGTTTATGGAATTAAATATTTATATCACTGTAACCAGAAAAATAATGAAAAAACAATGTCACACAGGTAAGAACCTAAAACACCACTAATAGAAACACTTCACATAAAAAAAAACCTATAGAAAACATAAGGCAGAACATTCAGTTATAGCCTTCTCTGACTGTTCGTGTAATGACATTATAATCCGTTTGTTTGCTGGGCACATGTGAATGACTCCTGTATCCACAGGATTTAAAGGTAATTGGTTCCAGTGACAGTAGTTTATTAAAAATGCGGCAACTTGGACATTTTTTAAATTATAATTGTGACTGGTTTGAAAGGTATTGAAGAGAAATGTCCATTTAATAGTAATCTGAAAGTCCATTGTACTTAATTATCTGGTACTTGAATCAATCAACTCCCTTACAGAATTTAAGTCCCACCATTGTCAGTCTTGAAGATGGTATTCTCTGGTTTCCTATTTTTGCACCAGGGAAATGCTTGTGCTGTGCCAGAATTAAGGCCTTAGTCTCTACCCTCCCAATTCTAGTCTTTGCCTATCCTTCTATTACCAAAACCCTTCAATGGTTAGTGTAAAGTTAAAGAACTAGGAAATTATCTTTTTTAAATCCATATCTGATGATTCTAGCTATTTGGAGAAGCTGTAAACCTCTAATAATTCTAGGGTATGTGATATGAGTTGAAATATGAGATACGAGTTGTCACACTGAATAGTCTTTCTCTAACTACTTCCCCAGACACATGATGCATAATTTTTTGTCTTAGCTCATTTGGCAGCAGCTGTGTGTGTGACCTTCATGGGGTCCCAAGGATTCTTTTCTTACGTGCTTAATAGATGCAGTATCTTCTTCCAAATCATTTTCAAGATCATCAGAATCTAATTAGATCCCTTTACATTTTTTTTATGGTATTTATTTGGGGCGTTGACATAAGATGATCTTTTGCCCCTGCTTTGCACCATATGTTGTGAACCTGCGTGTATTTGGAAAATGGCGGAAGTGTAGTGTGTTGAATGTGGGGAAAGGAACATTAAGGACGACACAAACACCCAGTCCCCAGGCCAGGGATATTAATCATTTACAATTAAAAATCTCTGACCTGGCCGGGAATCAAACCTGGGCGCCGGCGATAGGCGGACGCGTTGCCCCATACACCGCGGGGCCGGACTCGCTTTACTACTACTTTGCTTGAGTCTGAAATGTGTACATCTACTACCCAAAGCCAAGATTAAGCCACTCAGGATGAGTGATGTCAAGAATGCACCAACATCGTGCTTTGGCAATAGTGCTAGGGCTGGCACAGAAGCGGTGGTGACAGCATTTTAACTCTTTCTGCTCGTGTGTCGACCCTGAGTCGACACAGTGTTTCGCCGTTCGTTGCTAGGTTACCTGGAATGCCAGGGCTTTTGTACTTTGTTTCATAAGTGCTGGTCCCTTCCGGAAACCGAAAGAAACCAAATAGGTGTGTTTTAGTTTCTCTTTGCTTCGCAAAATTGCTCCATTTCCTTGACAATTTGTCTATTTCATCTGATTTTTATGATAGTGACCATGAAAGTGATGAAAATTTTGAATCTGGCGATGAAAATGATATATCCGTTAGTGATTCAAATGACGATATTGATATCAGTTTAAATCTAAGAATTTCATTTTTGTCCGTATTGAACTGAGAATGGAAGATAGAAAACTTAAAAGGGTCCACCTTTTCAATACAAAAATGTTATAGTTCATTTACAACAAATATTTACACTTCGAACTAGTTTCGACGCTGTTTGGCGTCATCTTCAGCCAAAATGTGGGAAATAGGCCAGCATGTAGACATTTATATTACACAAGGCGTTACATTAAACAATACACATCTTACGAGGAGATAAAAACAGGGACAAATGTAGAAACAAATGAATCGTTGAGAAAGCAAAAGTTATACATATTAAAAATAACCTTAACCACACATCTTGCAGTGCGAAAATATTTGCCTTGAATGATTCCTGAATACAAAACGCACGCGCACACACTTCTGAAGAGCCAGCAGGCAGGAAAAAATAAGGTGAAACCTTAAGAGTTCTTCTTAGAATTCATCATTTTTTCTATGTTCCGACTAACTAATGAAGTCTCCCTTGAGTTCCTGATAAACATACACAACAGGAAATTCTCCTTCACTCTCAACAATAGCTATAAAGACCAACGGTAAATTGTATTTTAAATACTGTGCAGAGACCTGAAAGCATGATCTTGAACATGATATAACTTCTTCATTTAACCACCTTTTGAAAGTCTCTCTCTATATTACATAGCTTCATTTACACCACCATTCTGTAGATGCACAAAATAATCTTGTAATCTTCACAGGTCCGGTATTCAGCTCGACAAGAATATAAAATTGGTATAACATTTTTGTATTGAAAAGGTGGACCCTTTTAAGTTTTCTATCTTCCATTGATATCAGTGTCGCAAGAAATCGTGGAGAAGGCGATAGTATTGTGACTCGTCCCAGTCATACAGTGCTGACCTCGAACATACCTTGGGAGATCGCAGAGAACGGGTGATGCAGGATTAGTCAAATTTCTTTACAGATTAGTCAGTGGATTCGTAAGTTGTGGCAATAGACCTAAATTGGAACTAGAGTACTGGTAGCTATTTTTTTAGTGATCAGGTGATAACCTCTGTTGTCCTTGAGACAAACAAATTTGCCGAGATGAAAATACAGCAAAATATATCCACTTCAGAAGAGATCTATCTGGTTTTCTCGGAAAGCTGTGACATTAGAAGAGCTGAAGGCATTTATTGGTATAATTATCAACATGGGGATGAACAGTAAGGCAGAAATGCAGGATTATTTTAGTGAAGACTGGTTGGATAAACAAACAGGGCTCCATCCAGGCATTTGCTTTGAATGCTTCCACACACCCAAGACATACTATTAAAAAAGTGAAATACTTGATTTTGTATCCTGTAAATACCATACATTCATTAATTTTTGAGTTCCTTCCTGTATATATTGTTACAACCAGTACTTAATACCAGGTTTTAAAATATGAAGAATGCTGACAGAAATAAATACAACTTGGGAGAAATCAGGACTTGCAAATAATTCGAGTGGAAAGGGTTAAATGTCACAGTGCCAGTGATACTGTGTGAAGAGATACCATTGAAGGGAATTAAAACGGATGGTTTGAGCACATAAAGAACGTGAATATTTAAAATAGCATTAAATTCTTATTTTCAGTTACAATGTGCATGAGCAGAAACGCCTTACCATATCTGCCAAACCCTTGTCTTTCCCACGGGGCACCACAGGGTTGAAGTGCCGTGAATACAAAACATTGTTTCATATCCGTGCCAGTCTGCCAGCTTCCAAGCTATTTCGAGTGAAGCCTGTATCTCAAGCTGCATGCCTTGTGCTGTGCTGTAGGTTTATTCTTACTGCAGCCATTACCTTTAGTTATATGATATGGCAGATCAATGTAAAACTAGTTCCTTGTAGGTTTATTTCTCTTCGGATGCACATATTTTCTAGCGTCTTTTGATGTAATAAACTAATCGTGAAATTATTTTTATAAACATTGCCTCGAGTTACGAGAAAATTAGACTAAACTGTGTAGTGACCCACTCACAACTATAGACCTGTACAAGTGCTAAATTAACCACGAAGTTCTGAATTAGGCAACTACAAGCTATAGGTACTGATCGTGCTGCAGCACCAGTGCCGTGGCAAAGGTGTTAGAGGTAGCATTGACACTGTACATCAGTGTTGTCATCGCTACTCAGAATTCACCAGGTTTTGATAAATATATACCATCATGTTTGTGGTCTAAGTTTTTTCGGTTTTACTCTGTAGAGGTTACCATAAAGGGAATGATTTTAGCTACCAAGAACACACATAGAACTTAATACGTGCTTCTTATAGACTGCACATTCATGTAGAAATATGCTTGACAATTTAGGCCAGGCATTACATGTGTATCATTGCGCTTAGAAATGCAAATGGGTGAATGCACAACTGATAGTGCCGATGACCCAGATGTTAGGTACCTTTAAAAACAAGAGCATAACTGATAGTAACTCTTGAAACTATTGACTTTAACAATTTATCTCTTTTTCAGATTTCCATCTTCAAATCCTGGAAGTTCATCTCAAGGTGGTACTGGAGGTGATCAGAGTAATTTCCAAGATGATGGAGATGATGATCTCTATAACTAAATTGAAGGACCTTGTGAAAGTTGTAATATAGTGAACTTTAATCAGACAGCATTAATCATTCTGTTGTATCATAGGTCTGTTGTAACCAGCGAGTTACTATACATACACACACACAAGACCAACCGTAGTTTCTATCGAAGACTTGTGATATTCTAAGAAGAAATACACAGTTGTTTAATATTGGAAGAAAATCTTGTCAATATAATTTTGGTCAGCATCATTTCTGATATTGGCGACTGCTTATAACAGGAGTGTGATTGTTTTATATGTGTGTGAGTGTTCCAAGTATGTATGTGTCTGCGTGCCTATATTATACACTAGAATGATAGTTGTTTTAAAAAGTGGGAAAGTTCTCCTTGTTTTCAAATTTATAAAACAGTGTCTTCTCCCTTGATTTTTGTGGGTAATGTGTTTGTGGAATAATCCTCAAAAATTATGGATGTAATCTGGCTCTGCTTAATACTGATTTATGCTGGAATAGTGGTTGGTCTCTGAAAAGCAGAGAAAATTCCTGTAACGCACTACTTTCAAAATAAATTTACACGAAATAAAAGAAGGAAATACTTCCTAAGTTTCACTCTCCAACCTAGTAGATATGATTTATTGATTATAAAACAAGTCCCATTTTTATCCTTGAATATTGTTACTATTGAAACTATGAGAAAGAAACAATTTGGTTTGTGATTCTTTTAACGGTCTTGTTGTTCTTAATACTTAAAATGTTTTGGATGGTCGTAAACAGGGTACTTAGTAAGTATTAGATTTATGTACATAATTCCTCATGGGAGGGTCTTATCTTGTAGGATATCTCTCTGTGGGTCGCTGTTTACCTTCTTTAATTTTATTTTTAAAATTGTTTAATTAAACTTGTGGATTATTTGAAATAAATGTGAGAACATTTTCCAGACTTGCACGAGGTTTCGGGTATAAGTGTGTGGCTTCAGTTTGTCCTTTTTGGTCAGATATCCTTAATTTGCCTATTCCTACTCTGCTAAGTCCTGTCAGGGATAAGTGTGTAATGTCTGTTTACTCTCATGCTCATGTTCTTTTGCCGCTTGATTCACAGTATTGCATTGCTTAATTATCTGGTCTTGGTGTTACTATTCTACATACTTATTCCTTACAGTGGTGTTCTAGATAAAGTTATTTTAGTTTAAGATTTCATATTGCTTGGTGCAGCTAATGCAACACGGAAACTCAAATTGCATCTTTGATAGAGAAATAACTGTATTGGGCAGTGGCCTTTGGAACAGTAGCTTTACATGAACTACTGAGGTACATATCTCTGCCTGGTGCACATGAATGTACTTCATAATTTTTTATTTGCTTGTATAATTGTTTGATATGCAAATGTTTTGATTATTTAACTTACAGAAGTTAGGATGTATTTTATCTGTAACAGTTGCATCCATTGATTGAATTTTAATTTTCTTTTTCTGTGATGTTTTAATTTATTTGTGAATATATGTACAACACTTCAATACATTATCCTAATCAAATAAAACGTAACTCTCATGATGAGGTGCAGATTATTGATCTGTTGCCACTAATAATATTGGTAGGTGAAAATTTTCATATTTTATCTTTAAAATGAGAAAATTTGTTATGTGGCTAGGAACGTATTGGTTCATTTTTTCCTTCCTTCTCTGCAAACAATTTGCTCATACATTTTGCTTTGGAACACCACCTTGATGGATACTAACATTATGTACTCTCTCTCTCTCTCTCTCTCTCTCTCTGTCTCTCTCTGATACATGGATGTTAAATGTGTGCTGCTATGATGAAGTTATGTTTGAAGCTTCACATTTATTGTAATGGCTGAGTGATCCTTAAATCATCACAACTTCTAGAAATAAGTGAATTGGCCGTTTCCATTACATGATAGTAGAGAGTTCATAGTCATCGCATCTCACAACGTACTATGGATAAGAATGTGTTATGGTAAATAGATAGTTTCTCTGTGCCTCAGCAGGGGTGGAATTTATTGGATTTTGTAAAGGGTTTATTGTAGGAGCATAAACGGGTAGTGCCTCTGCCTCTCAAACTGCTGTACATCGGGATTGCTCAAGAGCTACTTTGTTTTAAAATTTATCAGTGTCAAACTGAAAAACTAAAACTGCTGATTCACTTACAAAGAACAGTGAAAGCATTTTGCCCAAGGGGAGCACTGAATTAGTAAATTCTTGGTATAAGGAGTACTTCAATTTAATGTAGAAATTGCTGCACACGTGTGCATAAAGAAAGAATATCACGTCTTACAATAGCAGCTGATTTTTTTTTTTATTTTTTTTTTGCTGTTTGTAATAAGGAAGTAACCTTGCACCGCCAATCTCGTCAAATGGCAGAGGTCTCGTTTGGGTACTGTCAGTGACCGATCTAGCATTGCATTTATGGTGTAAAACTCTGGCCATATTGTTTACCTCTGTTCTTGTGTGTTTTGTACAATTTTTGCCCTGGTAGTGTTGAAGGGGAGCGAGAATCTTATTCATAGGTCCTCCATCAGGCAGGTTTCTTTCACAAGTTTGTATTCTAATCTAGTTGGGATGTATTTGGACCAGGATTGTCAGATGCCTCAAATCAAAATACGGGACAGATGTGCGATCAAGGAAATCAATGGACTCGTATTCTACAAGTTATAAAGTTTGTTTCAAAATGATACGCTTATTATGTTGACATAGTGCAGTTTATTAAAGCATGCCTTAACATTTATACACAGATTAAAACTTACAGTACCGAGCATGTTGGCTGCGCAGTTTGGGTCATGTAGCTGGGTTCGAACCCCACTGTCAGCAGCCCTGAAGATGGTCTTCCGTGATTTCGCATTTTACACCAGGCAAATGCTGGGGCTGTAGCCTGTCTTAAGGCTGTGGTCGATTCCAATCCTAGCGCTTTTCTATCCCATCGTCACTCCAAGACCTGCCTCTGTCAGTGTGACGTAAAGCAAATAGGGAAAAACTTAGTTTAACCAGTTCTTTTAATTTAAATACATTTTCATTTCTCTGAAGTGCTCTTTAAGTTTTTTGAAATTATTAGAAATTTCATAAAAATCTCTACACGATATTGAAGAAAAATTTACAGAAATGAACAGCTCAAACCTAATCAACTCAATAGAACATATTATTTCTCACAGCTGACAATTTCACACAAACATGCAGTGGACTCGGACTACCTTAGGTAGTTGTGCACTGTTACGCATTATTCACCAGGATGGACAACCCGAAAACTGCAAACAATAAAAAAACAATTTTAAAATCTATGAACTGACACCAGATAAAGAAATCAAGGAGTCAAGAAATCTATCCTCTTTGAAAAAAAGAAGAAAAGCTCTTGGTACTTACCAGAGGTGGAAACACTGGCGTATTTCTCTCGAGGTTCAAAATATGGGATATTTGCCGTCCCAAATAGGAACTGTCCAGGATGTGGGACATTTGACACAAATATGATACTGTCGCATAAAATCCGGGTTGTCTGGAAACCCTGATTTGGACAGTCCTAGAGCCAACTCCTGGAGTACTTCATTTGCAACTCCTTTTCATTATTCCTTTATTGTATTCTATCATAGTTGATTATTTGGCTATATACAGCATGAGATTCTAGATATCCAGTGGTTTAGTTAGACCGGAACAGGCCAGAACACTGTTCCGGAAAATACGTTCCTGCTTTAAAATGTGACAATTTTACATTCAGTAAGAAAATCTTGTAATCTATACATAGCACTGAAACGTCATGAGTGTACTCTAGCAGACTAATATCGAACCTTACGGTTTTATGTTCATAAGATACGGTCGCTTTTACACTCCTGGGCAGTTTTCTGGTTCTCTAAGGTTGGCTACACTGCTATTGGATTGGGAGAGGGGAAAGTGAGCACAACTTTCTTCCACTCGTTATGTTTGTGTGAATCCATGTTTTATTTTGTTTTGCTCAATGTGTTGCTATGGAGCAAATATTATGGAATCTCTCTGTAGTTAATGAACATCAGTTGCCCTGTAGTACTTTACAAGTTTTCCAGTGGCTGTGAAAGTGTGTTGTGAGTGTGACCATGAGTTTAATGAAGTGGCTGGATTCAAAAAAACATGCTGGGGATGAAGATGAAGAATCAAAGAATACTAAAAAGGTGTGTGACGGCTCTAGTAAAAACGAAACTGAATGGAATTCCAAGAACATTAGTTTCATTAGACGCGAGTATAAAGACAGAGCCTGGGTTAAATGTTGCTGAAACGTGTGCTGCAGATTCAAGGGAGAATCTAGGTTATGGTTCTACACCTTCTTCCATCGACTATGAAATTCAAGGACCCAGCTACCGAAATCAAGATTTTCCAGACTGTTGGAACGAGTCTCAGTTCCGTTATTTTTTGTCAGAGAACAAGTGGTTATTTGCAGAAAATAAAAATTTGGGCTGCAATATATGTAAAGAGGAAAGTAAATTAGGATTAGGAGTTTCTAAAGAGGCAGGACTCAAGCTAATGAAAGTATGGGTAGAATGCAAGATTCATCCCAACGGAAATAATATTAATCAACAGCAAAAGAGCCTTGAAGAAAATATTTGAGCACAAAACTTCAGAATCTTGCAAAAAAGCTATGTTACAAAAATCAGAATCTAATAAAAAGATATTTGAAAGTTGCTTGGACACTATGAATGTCAAACACCTAGAAACCACCGTTCGAGTATTTCGAACAGCATACTCAATTGCAAAAAGAAATAGACCTACAGGCTTATACTGAACTTCAAATGGTTTAGATATAGGACGAGTTCTTCATACACCGGGCTGAGGGGCTCAAACTGTTGAGGCGCTGGCCTTCTGACCCCAACTTGGCAGGTTCGATCCTGGCTCAGTCCGGTGGTATTTGAAGGTGCTCAAATACGTCACCCTCGTGTCAGATTTACTGGCACGTAAAAGAAATCCTGAGGGACTAAATTCCGGCACCTCGGCGTCTCCGAAAACCATAAGAGTAGTTAGTGGGACGTAAAGCAAATAACATTATTGTTAATTCTTCATATGGTTCGCATCCCACTGTCGGCAGCCCTGAAAATGGTTTTCCGTGGTTTCCCATTTTCACACCAGGCAAATGCTGGGGCTGTACCTAATTAAGGCCACGGCCGCATCCTTCCCACTCCTAGGCCTTTCCTGTTCCATCGTCGCCATAAGACCTATCTGTGTCGGTGCGACGTAAAGCAACTAGCAAAAAAAAAAAAAAAAAAAAAAGTTCATACAAATTTTAGTTGTGCTAATATTAATTGAACACATTTCACAGAACAGAAAATGAGAGGAGAATCAGTATTATGATTGACGAATAAACAACAGTTGGTGTAAAATCTATTTTAGTATTATGTTTGAGATGTGATCTTTCAGATAATTCTGATGTTTCCTTTTTCTGGGACTTGATAGAACTTGAATCAACTACAGCAGATGTGAAGAATCTTTCTTCATATGGGATGAATGAAAATTTCCGGCTGAAGATTTAGGTGGTCTAGCATGTGATGGGGCCTCTGTAATGTTAGGTAGAAAGAATGGAGTTGGAGCACAGTTTTTAAAGTTATTTCCAGATATAGTAATCTGGCACTGTTTAAACCATCGCTTGGAATTGGCCGTTTCTGATACAAGAAATGAAGTCACAGGTGTTAACCATTACCATTCTTTTTTTGACAAATTGTATTCTTTATACAGCATGTCTCCCAAAAATCAAAGGGAACTCAACATTTGTGCTGCTTCACTGGAACAGAGTTAAGAAGATTGGGAAAATATTTACAATAAGATGGGTAGCATCAAGCCAGAGAACTGTAAAAACTGTCTGGGAAAGCTATAGTGTACCAGTAAAACATTTTAGTGAGGCCAGAAATGACCACCAGAGATACTCCAAAGAAAGGGAAAAATTCCAAGGTCTAGAAAATATGTTAACATGTACAATTTCTAGAAAATATTGCAATTATGTATGATGCTCTTATTGAGTTAGCTGATTTGTCATTAGTTTGGAAAAAAAGAGAAGTCTGACAGAAGCTCAAAATGCAATCAAGCGCACTATAAAAGTGTTTGAATCTGTGTGGAGCTCAACTTCTGGAGAATACTACAGAAGAGTTCTTAAAGTAGCAGAAAATTGACAGAAAGCAGTTTTTCAGAAGTCTTGTGAACAATTATAAATAACAGGCTTATGGAAAATGTGTCCACATCATCTCATCTTGGTTTCAACTCTATAGTCAGCAGAGACATGAGAGAATGACAAAAGTTATCAGTGATTCAAAGGTACTACCGTAAAATGGGGTGAATAGGAACATGAGGGTGAAAGGGAACACATAGTAGGGAATTTATTTTATGGAAGGTTTGCATCGTATGTAAAGCAGTTCAGTGGGTTATCCTTATTTCCTGCCAATTCAGTGTGCTCTGAAAGGGCACCAATGACTTGTAGCAACAATAGTGCGCAGTAAGGAATCCATGTACTTTTTGTAGCTATTAAAGCCCATAAAATCTTCTGGATTAGAAAATCACATGGAGGTAAGTGCTTTTAAAGTCTATAATAAGTAACTATGGCATTGTGATACAGTTAAATTTAATTTTACCGTGTCATATAAGCACACTTTTCTACGTAAACACTATGCAGAATTAGTGAACAAAATCATCGAAAAATGGAGCGAATGGGAACACAGTTGATGTGTAAAATGAAGGTTAAATGTGAATACAGTCTTCATATTAATACTGTTTGATAATTCTATCCCTTATTTCATCTGTATTCCAGTTGAATAGAAAGATTCCAAGGCAATACAAGCGAGATCAGAGGGGCAAAATCCACCGGAAACAATTTCTGCTTCATTAGAGGATATTAAAAGAGAATTATCATACAGAAAATGTTCAGAGAAGTATGGCATTCCTACAGCAGTGCTATATAGACATGAAATGTAATCAAAGTGGAGGAAGAATAGAAATGAAGCCGAAAGGTGGACAGACATTGTTTGGTGTTGATACTGAAAAGCATTTGGTTGTTCAGCTGGTGACGTTTTCTTCCGGGGGTTATACGACCTCCGATGTATTGCTAAGGCTTACCTTGATGGAAGGGGAATCACTGTGAAGAAGTTTAGAAAAAATATGCCAGGTCATGATTTTGCCCGTCACCGAAATGTTTTATCTCAACGAATGTGTCAAAACATAAGAGACCGTACTCTAAGTCGCTTGCCCCGTTCATCAGCAGAAGAAACGGTGGACGATGTTGAAGGAAACAATGGTATCATTGATGACTGCATTGTTTCTGTACTCAATGGTATGAGATTTAGTCCTGGGACATTAAGAATTAAAAAGAGAAAGCTAAACATTCCTCCTGGTCAGAGCGTGAACGCTGACGACTTCGAAAATGATAGACGAGAAGGACGTCTGTCAGATGACGAGCTACAGCACAAGATCTCAAAAGAAAATTGAGTTCCTACTGATAAACGTGTCAGTAAATGAAAGTTGCCCAACCAAAGGACACCAGAATCAGAACTGTGCAACTGTGAATCACACCCGGATGAAGAAATTATTAGGTGTGTGTATGTGAAGAAAGCACGAATTGAAGAAGGCGTCTGGGTTGTGGTAGATTTTTCTTCTCCATCCACATCATAATCAAATCACTCAAGCTTTTCAAAGTAATACTACTTCATTGAAACAGTCCTCACAGTAACGATTCTGAAGTACGTGCCAACTAAAGTTGATAGCGGACAAACTTTTAAGTGGCCCAAACACGAAGATGTCTGTGAAATTGATAAGTGGTGTTGGTGTGGTAAACCACCCTAAGCTTTTGAGAAGGGGACTCATGAAATTCTATGTAAATTTCCACGAATGGTAATTTTTGTAACATGTTTTAGGACGGCCATTTCCTTATTGTATTATTTTTTTAATGTTTATGCATTTTTCAGATCTTAAATAACATTTTTTAAATGTTTTCAGTGTTCCTTTTCACCCCAGTATGAGAATAGGTTTAGACGGGACACTTAAGTATCTGTTCCTATTGACCCCATATTTGGGGTGAATGGTGTAACCCGTTGGGGGCTATATACATTTATTATATAATAATAATAATAATAATAATAATAATAATAATAATTGTGCCAAGGGAAGATCTCAATGTATCGATGACACCGAACAGTTTCAAATCAGTAGGTTGTAATATTCACGCCGTGCAGTAAATGCCGAATTGAGAATATAGGCCGTGGTAATTAAATATTTCCAACTATCAAGATAATAGTATTCCTAAGGAACTAACACACAGCGCAGTGGAAACAGTGCGTAAGAACATTAGAAAATTAAGGGGAGTGTGAAGTGAAATTAGGAACATGACAATAGATAAGAAACCATAATAAAGTTTAAAAACAAATATATTGAAATAAATAAACCGAAATTCTAGAAATTTACATCAAAAGAAGGATATACAAATGTGGTACTTTCCCAACCAGTTATACAAAATTCGAATCTTTGCACAAAAATAAAATATCAAAGAGAAAGAGAGAATAAAGAAGGAATGGAAAGGGACAAACAAGGAAGAGGATAAATACGCCTATTAGAAAAGAAACCCAGAGTAAAAAGAACTATTAAAAAGGTACACAATCACAAAATCAGAGTATACCAGCTAGAAATCTTCGAAGTAGTCCAAATATGTAAGTCATAACCACTTCCGTTACCACACGAATTGACACCAAGTAAAGTTATTATATAAGCCGAAATCACTATGTTGATCAAATGAACCAGTTTCAAGACATTCACTAACACAAATGGCGAAGCACTGATTAGCTACGAGTGTTTGTCGGAGTCGCAGAGTTCCGAATACACCACACCCACAGCTCGAAACAGAGTAGTGACTAGGTTCGTCAATGGAAGCTTTAAATATTGAAAAGGCGAATGGAATCTTGGCCTGGAAATGTCATGCTCCCTGTCAGAATTCCAAAGGAAAGTAGTTCCTGATGCAACTAGATGTATTTACAGAAAAGAAATTAACAGTTTGTCATACCTCATCATGAAACAGGTAGTACTACCCGAAAATGGAGACTCCTGGGCACATGTCCCTAAGGACGGAGACGACGTTAGATGTTCCTCCCTCCACACAGGCTAAAGTCCTCAAAATATCCAGCTGCTGCTTAAATGCTTTCATTCCCCACCCTGAAGGGGTGGGGCGGGCCACCTAGAGGGTGTCGCCCTCTCTCTGGCCAAGAGATGCGGGCGGGTTGGGGAGATGTGATGGAAGAAGGAGGTGGGTAAAGGATGTGGAGAGTTAGGAGATGGGAGGGGAATTGCGTCTATTCCTAAGTATTTATTCTTTATTGAAGTGAGAATACAGTTGTGATTATGTCAAAATGAGCTGTGAACAAAGAGGAGAGGGGTTATACAAGGTGAGAGGAAAATAAATGAAGGGCAAGGGTGTTATAAAAGGAGGAGAAGCTAACAAGCGAAGTTAGAAGAAGGCGAAGGATATCAAAAGAGGGAGGTGGGGGAAAGTAAGGAGGTGGGGGCGGGAAGAAATAAGGATGAAATGATGGAGGTGGTGGTTGGGGAGGTGGGGCCGGCCGGGGACTACTTCGAGGTGTGGAGGGATGAGATGAAGGTTGTGGAGGTGAGCGAGATGGTTCTATGCGGTGATGACGGCCGTTGAGGTGGATCCCGGTGGCGATGAGGCGTTCAACGTCTTCAGCAGTCGGCAGATGAAGGCGGACGAGATAGGTGGGTCCAGCGGAGTTATAGATCCGAAAGGCTCGGCGCACTGGTATCCCTGTCTGGCGGAGTGTTTGGATGATAGATGCTGATGGAAGACTGGGCTCCACACCGCAGACGACACAGCTAAAGGTGGTAGTGCCGGTGGAAGGCGGTGGGACCAATGGTGGCTGTACCAAGTTGCCAGGAGTATCTTGATGGGAATATCCCTCTTCAGATGATGGAAGTGATGAGCGCTGGGGGTGTGTGGGGTCAGTGGAGGGAGGTAAGGGGAAAGGAAATGTCATGAGAGGGGAAGGATGAGTGGTAACAGTAGTAGTGATAGGAAGGGAAGAGGAGGTGTGAACTGAGGTGGTAATGGTGGAGGTAGCAGTGGTTAGAGTAGTGGCAGAGGTAACAGGAGGGAAGGACAAAGGGGGCGGGGGTGAGCAGTAGGGAGGTGGTGTGGTCGTAGCGGGCGGATCGATGGTTCCAGGCGGAGGGTCGTCGGTGTCCGGTAGCTCAGCCAAAAGATCCTCTGGAGTAGGTTCAACTGTATAGAGATGGTTGTGGATGCGTGCGCCATTCTTGATGATGGTAGAGACGTCGGCTGGAGTGGATAAATAGAGAAGTACATCGGATAGTGGTTGAGCTTCGTCGTCGACTACCCGGCAGGCACCATAGGCACCCGCCGGACGAAGAGCAGCGAGGACATCTTGGTCTGAGAAGACGAGAGGAACGTTGCGGGCAAGGCAGGTGTAGAGCATTGTGGGAAGGCCGACCTCCTACGTGGTGCCAGCCTATATGCTTTGTTGTCTCGGCAGGGTGATAAGTAAAGTTGAGCAGTCACCCGGCCGAAGAAAAAATATGCGTTGCGTTGAAGCAGAGGAGAGCAGTCGTCGTGTCCCCAACCAGAGCTCTTGAATGTTAAAAGCCTCTTGGAGTTCAGGGAAAATATCCAGAGAGAGGCCAGGTATTTATACGGTAGAGTAGAGGGGAAATAATGAGAAGAAATACGTCTGGAAGATTCCAGAGGTTACTGGAGCATGCGCTAGCAACCAGGCGATGTCGTATGACGTCAGCAGGTGAGAAGGTAGTCAGTTTATAGCAGATCGTAGAGATGGATGAAAAGTATGTGATGTCCAAATTCACTGAAGTATGTAAGTCCCAGTTGCAGAGAAAGTACGGTTTATATCAAGGCGAGGGTAAGTCCATATTACTGGTAGAAAAAAGGTTATGTGGATGGCGAATTTCATAGCAGTAGGTGCCGGTGAAGTGAGGAATCCGTTACAATGGGAACACTAATTTTTCAGTCAATATCACATAACTCTTTGTACCAGACTTCATTTCATGTACCAAAACTAGCTATCTGACCTTATCAACACTGTCACATGGAGAAATGTATTAAATTATCTAAATCAAGAAAACTGGCAGAAAATACCATAAAACCGTTCCCATTCACACCATTTTACGGTATACAAAAAAATAATTGGCCCTCCACTTCTGCTTTGGTTATCTGCTGTGATAACGAGTATTGGCAATCTTGTGACTTTTTCCACGTGTCAGACTAGAAGAGGTACATTAATGCTTTTAGAAAGTATGATGAGACCAAGAAAATTCCAGTGGAGCAGATGCCTTTAATCAAGACTGTACAAACCATCCCCATCTCTTCAGCAGAAGCCGAAAGAGCTTTCGTACCATGAATGAGATCCACACCGAAAAGAGAAATATGCTGCTGCTGGTTGCGAGATAAAGAGGACTCATTTTCATAAGCAGCGTTGGACCTCCTGTGCATATATTTAAACCACAACCATATATCGTCTGCGTTGGTGGGATGATGAGTGCCGCAACATTATACAAAAACGTGAAAGATTATTTCGTCTTTATGGAAAAAAAATTATCGCCTCACAACTATTTCGCTTTAAAACATCATATTGCTTATTCTCGTAGAGTTTTTAATGCCAAGAGCCGGAAAGCGTGGAGGAACTTTATTTCATCATTTACAGCATCCACACCGGTTACGCAACTCTGGAATGCCGTTCGAACACTGACTCGTGTTTCTCAACATGCCACAAGTGCGATAATCCCGACAGATGTGCTTGAACAATTTCTTCATTCTCTCACTCCGGACTATGTCGTCCCTACCAGTACCTTTTCACAAGACGATTCCAGTCGTTATTCTTCCGTTTCATTACAACCTATTACACTATACGAATTCCAAGCAGTTAT
Source organism: Anabrus simplex (assembly GCF_040414725.1). NCBI lineage: Eukaryota > Metazoa > Arthropoda > Insecta > Orthoptera > Tettigoniidae > Anabrus > Anabrus simplex. The sequence continues at coordinate 113,707,695 of NC_090269.1, read as the reverse complement.
CCCTACATCCTCTCAGTGAGCACCTGGACCTGATTACATTGCCAACAGTATGCTGAACTTGTCGCCTCACGCAGCTAAGGAAGTCATCCTTAAATACTATAATACCATATTATCCACACTTAGTGTCCTGTCAATGGAATTACTTCTTTCTTGCGCCAATCCTTACACCGAATAAGGTAGTCTCTGATTTTCACAGTTACCGTGGTATTGTTCTCAGTTCGTGTATGAGGAAAACATTTCTTAAAATACTGCTCCAAAGATTTCTTTGGGTACTCGAATATTATAACTTGATCCCAAAAAATCATTATGCGTTTCTTAAGGGCCGCAGCACTCACGATGCTATAAACACTTTTGTAATCGTCCTAATATTGGCCAAGGCACGTCGCCATAGTACCATAGCGACGTTTCTTGATATTCAAGGCGCCTATGACTCTATTCCGTTACATATGTTATGGGATTGTCTTTCTGGTAAGAACTTCCCACCTGGTTTTATTTCCCTTTTACAGCAATTATTTACATACCGTAATCTTATAATCAAATCGCCTCAACATACTATTTGTAGTCGGCAAATGGCTTACCACAGGGGATATTTTCAGCGGGATACTTTTTCCTCTTTATATGAGCGATTTTGACAGGTTAGTAAGACGCTCCGCCCGCATAATAGCGTACGCTGATGATATCATTCCTTACCTATTTCACATCAACATAGATACATGCAGCGAGCGAATGTCGCAACTTATGAGTGAGGCTACCTCGTGGTTGGATTCTCATGGCCTTCAACTTGCAATATCCAAATGCTCAACGATGATCTTCACCCATCGCCGTAAATATGACAGGAACCCTCTTCTATTCGATACGTATTCTATCCCTATCTGTAACAATTATAAATACCTTGGACTACATTAGACCATAAACTAACCTGGACTCATCATATTAAACATTTACATAACAAAGCTACTTCTTATATAAATGTCCTCCGAACTGTTACGCGCAGAAATTGGAGAGCGGACCCGACCACCGCTCTTTCTTTATATAAGGCCACACTCCTTTCCTATATGGACTGTGGTGCCTATGTCCTAGATATGGCTTCTAATACTACTTTAGCACATCTAAGTACGTTACAATTTAGTGCTCTCCGCATTTGTCTGTGTTCTTCACACAACGCCTACTAACACATTACTTGTAGGAGCTGACGATCCCCCTCTAAAAATACGTCGACTTATGTCAACAACAAAATACCTCTTCAAGAAATTTGCCATCATCGCTACTCCCCTCATATGAAAATTGCAACTATTGTTCGAACTATACGCTCTTCCTCGTCACCGTCTTCAAAAAATGCCGGCACTATATCATGCATATAGTTATTTACTTGGATATCGAGATACTCTTTTGCGTATGCCTACACTGCCGTATTACTCTTTTTCTTATGGAAGTTTCATTCATCGTCCTTACATTATTCTCCCTACTGCTGCTAACTATTTCCGCGATGCAAAACAGAACTGCACACAGGCACAGCTTCACAAAAAAGTACGTGTCTCCCCTTTAGGAGTACTGTCGATATATACACAGATGGCTCTAAGTTAGTGTCTGGCGTTGGAGTGGCATTTTTTGCTGTTCAATCACGGTTAGCCCAACAATTTAATTACCTAATCACTTCTCCATTTGTTCTGCTGAACGTTTTGCCGTACGCCAAGCTCTCCTTTATGTTACACAACATAATTATGCAAAAGCAACCATCTACACCGATTCTATGAGCGCAATACAATCACTCTCCTCCACCTCCTTCTCATGCAGTTGGTACCTATACAATGTAAAACATCTTATTAATACACTCGATCATTCAAACGTCTACCTCACTTTCGTCTGGGTACCAGCGCATATTGGAATTTTTGGATGTGAACGAGCCGATACTTATGCAAAGCAAGCAGCACGTATTCCGCTTTCCGCCTCTACTATAGCCATTCCCCCCACTGATTATTTTATACATGTCAAAAACAAGGCTCACTCTGAATGGCATGATACCGCCAAGTACAAAGGCAGATCGTACTACCAATTGTAACCTCTTATTCCAACCGTGGTTCATAACAGGCCAGTACTCTAGACGACATATAACTACTATCATCCGTCTAAGATTTAATAATGCCCTTACTCCGCTCTATAAATATCGTTTTCATCTGACAACTCAACCCTTTTGTGAATGTGGTTTCCCCAACGGAGATGCTAATCATATCATTTTCCAATGTCCTTTATATCGTTCAGCTCGCCGACGTTTGTTTACACCATCTTATTCAGCTAAAATTTTCATTGCCTACCAGTATTTCTTGTTTACTCTATAAAACACCCACTGCAATTTCAATAATTACTACTTTTCTTGATGACTCCAACCTCACTTTATAACTTGATATGATATTACTCTTTCATTTCTTTTTGTCGGTATGCTCCTGGCTTCCTTTGTGTATATAACTTAATCGTTTGTTTTTTGTGGCGACCATTTCTTCATTCTCAGTTTTTCTTCTATTTTGTTACTGGAGCTGTGATTATTACCTTCTCTATGAATACTACACCGTTTCCGCTCTATGAGTTAATCAAGTCTATCATGCGCACCCCTTTTTTCAAACCCCTTGTGTTTACTGTCGTGTGTATAATACAGTGCACGTATTTGTTTGTTTATTTATTTATATTTATACAGATATCTATATGGTGTTTTATAAATCCCGTAAGAATATTGACTGGGCGAAAATCACAAGGAGCCCAACACATCATTTCATGAAGGAGAAGAAGAATATTGACGAAGGAGAGACCGGAGGCAACTTGCATATTGTCGACCAGTAATGAATTGAATGTGATAGAACTCTTGAGCAAGAAGGCTTTGAACCTTGGCAGACCTGGCTAATAACTATTCCTCTTCAGAAGAATACAGACTTTTCATATCAGAAGATTCAACGTACTAGTGTGAGATATTTCAAGGAGACAGCTAAACACTGCAGCGCGAAAAGATCTTTTTCACGCGCACAGCATAATGGCAGTAACTTGTCTAAACATTAATGGTGAAGTGTTGCCACATAATATTGTTTCTATTGTAAGTGACGGTGCGTGTTTATTTAGATCTCTTTCTTACATGTTATACTCTACTCAGTTACGGCATAAAGAAGTTCGTGAAGATATTGCAAGTTCGTGAAGATATTGCTTCGTATGTTGTGAATAATTGGGTAGAGTTCTCCATTTTGTCCGAAAACCATTTTGATAATAACTATTCCTTCTCAGAACAGTACCGACTTTTCATGTCAGAAGATTCAGCTTATGGTGGAACATGTGAGTTGACGGCAGCAGGCAAAATATTTCCATTGCTCTTTGAAGTTTGTCGTGAACAAAAGTTATACTGGACATTTGGTGATGAAGCTAATACCGTAAAAAGTTTGCGATTTGCTGGTAAACTTTCTAAGGAACATTTTGAAGTATATGAATGTCTGTACGAAGAAACAAGTGCTTCATTCGTTGTTACGAAAGTATCCAAAAAACGTTGTATCCACTCGATACTCAAATGTTACTAGAAAAATACAATTTAAAAAATCAGCAGCCACATTACAGAACCTTCCGCAGATATCAATCAATCAATACTGATCTGCATTTAGGGCAGTCGCCCAGGTGGCAGATTCCCTATTTGTTGCTTTCCTAGCCTTTTCCTAAATGATTTCAAAGAAATTGGAAATTTATTGAACATCTCCCTTGGTAAGTTATTCCAGTCCCTAACTCCCCTTCCTATAAATGAATATTTGCCCCAGTTTGTCCTCTTGAATTCCAACTTTATCTTCATATTGTGATCATTCCTACTTTTATAGACGCCATTCAAACTTATTCGTCTACTAATGTCATTCCACGCCTTCTCTCCGCTGACAGCTCGGAACATACCACTTAGTCGAGCAGCTCTTCTTCTTTCTCTCAATTCTTCCCAACCCAAACATTGCAACATTTTTGTAAGGCTACTCTTTTGTCGGAAATCACCCAGAACAAATCGAGCTGCTTTTCTTTGGATTTTTTTCCAGTTCTTGAATCAGGTAATCCTTGTGAGGGTCCCATACACTGGAACCATACTCTAGTTGGGGTCTTACCGGAGACTTATATGCCCTCTCCTTTACATCCTTACTACAACCCCTAAACACCCTCATAACCATGTGCAGAGATCTGTACCCTTTATTTACAATCCCATTTATGTGATTACCCCAATGAAGATCTTTCCTTATATTAACACCTAGATACTTACAATGATCCCCAAAAGGAACTTTCACCCCATCAACGCAGTAATTAAAACTGAGAGGACTTTTCCTATTTGTGAAACTCACAACCTGACTTTTAAACCCCGTTTATCAACATACCATTGCCTGCTGTCCATCTCACAACATTTTCGAGGTCACGTTGCAGTTGCTCACAATCTTGTAACTTATTTATCACTCTATAGAGAATAACATCATCCGCAAAAAGCCTTACCTCCGATTCCACTCCTTTACTCATATCAATTATATATATAAGACAACATAAAGGTCCGATAATACTGCCTTGAGGAATTCCCCTGTTAATTATTACAGGGTCAGATAAAGCTTCATCTACTCTAATTCTCTGAGATCTATTTTCTAGAAATATAGCAACCCATTCAGTCACTCTTTTGTCTAGTCCAATTGCACTCATTTTTGCCAGTAGTCTCCCATGATCCACCCTATCAAATGCTTTAGACAGGTCAATCGCGATACAGTCCATTTGACCTCCAGAATCCAAGATATCTGCTATATCTTGCTGGAATCCTACAAGTTGAGCTTCAGTGGAATAACCTTTCCTAAAACCGAATTGCCTTCTATCGAACCAGTTATTAATTTCACAAACATGTCTAATATAATCAGAAAGAATGCCTTCCCAAAGCTTACATATAATGCATGTCAAACTTACTGGCCTGTAATTTTCAGCTTTATGTCTATCACCCTTTCCTTTATACACAGGGGCAACTCTAGCAACTCTCCATTCATCTGGTGTAGCTCCACCGACCAAACAATAATCAAATAAGTACTTCAGATATGGTACTATATCCCAACCCATTGTCTTTAGTATATCCCCAGAAATCTGATCAATTCCAGTCGCTTTTCTAGTTTTCAACTTTTGTATCTTATTGTAAATGTCATTGTTATCATATGTAAATTTTATTACATCTTTGGCCTTAGTCTCCTCCTCTATCTCGACATTATCCTTGTAACCAACAATCTTTACATACTGCTGATTGAATACTTCTGCCTTTTGAAGATCCTCACATACACTCTCTCCTTGTTCATTAATTATTCCTGGAATGTCCTTCTTGGAACCTGTTTCTGCCTTAAAATACCTACCCTTCCATTTTTCACTAAAATTCGTATGACTGCCAATTATGCTTGCTATCATGTTATCCTTAGCTGCCTTCTTTGCTAGATTCAATTTTCTAGTAAGTTCCTTCAATTTCTCCTTACTTCCACAGCCATTTCTTACTCTATTTCTTTCCAGTCTGCACCTCCTTCTTAGTCTCTTTATTTCTCTATTATAATAAGGTAGGTCTTTACCATTCCTTACCACCCTTAATGGTACAAACCTGTTTTCGCATTCCTCAACAATTTCTTTAAACCCATCCCAGAGTCTGTTTACATTTTTATTTACCGTTTTCCACCGATCATAGTTACTTTTTAGAAACTGCCTCGTGCCTGCTTTATCAGCCATATGGTACTGCCTAACAGTCCTACTTTTAAGACCTTCCTTTCTATCACATTTATTTTTAACTACTACAAAAACAGCTTCGTGATCACTAATACCATCTATTACTTCAGTTTCCCTATAGAGCTCATCTGGCTTTATCAGCACAACATCCAGGACATTTTTCCCTCTTATTGGTTCCATCACTTTCTGAATCAGCTGTCCTTCCCATATTAACTTATTTGCCATTTGTTGGTCATGCTTCCTGTCGTTCGCATTTCCTTCCCAATTGACATCTGGCAAATTCAGATCTCCCGCTACAATCACATTTCTTTCCATGTCGTTTCCCACATAGCTGACTATCCTATCAAATAATTCCGAATCCGCGTCAGTGCTACCCTTTCCCGATCTGTACACTCCAAATATTCAAGTGTCCTATTATCTTTAAAAATGAGCCTTACACCTAGAATTTCATGTGTCTCATCTTTAACCTTTTCGTAGCTTACAAATTCTTCTTTCACCAGAATGAACACTCCCCCTCCCACCCTTCCTATCCTATCTCTACGATACACACTCCAGTGCCGTGAGAAAATTTCTGCATCCATTATATCATTTCTCAGCCATGATTCAACTCCTATTACAATATCTGGTAAGTATATATCTATTAAATGACTTAATTCTATTCCTTTCCTTACAATACTTCTACAGTTCAACACTAACAATTTTATGTCATCCCTGCTTGATTTCCAGTTCCCTGTTCCCTTATCACCGCTCCCTAGGCCATCCCGTTTCCCTGAATGTACCTCCCTATTACCCTTCCAAACAAATTTCCTAACTTATACGTACCACTGCGGTTTAAATGAAGGCCATCTGAGCGCAGATCCCTATCTCCTACCCACCCATTAGGATCTAGAAATTTCACTCCCAGTTTCCCACATACCCACTCCATAGTCTCATAGGTTCATAGAGCAGCGGCAGTCACGCACCAGAAGAATAACCCTAAAGTTTATAGAGCAGCGGCATCGACATATCAGAAATATAATCCCGGGGTTCATAGAGGATCGGCAGCTACATACCAGCAAAATAATCGCGAAAAACACAGGATAATTCAAACGCGATATCAGTAACATCACCATGGGGTCCGAAAGATGATTGCGTCCATTGAAAATTAAGTTTCGTTCCGGTAAGTCTTACGATCCTGAAATAAATTACGAAGATAACAGCTTGATAACCATTGGTACCGGTACAATGATCCATACATGCCAATTCTGCAATGCTCTCGAGTGGAAAGATGGAAGCACCAGGCATGTGTTGCTATTCTGGCAAGGTTCAGCTGCCACCACTCCAGTTGCCACCCGAACCATTGTACAGTTTACTAATGGGTGCCCATCCAGATCATTGTCATTTTTTGGATCGAATTAGAAAATATAACAGCTGTTTTCAAATTACATCTTTCGGTGCTAAACAAGTCATCCAACACGGCTTTGTCTACTTTCAAAGTACAAGGTCAAATTTATCATCCCAGAGGCAGTCTGTTGCCAAATGCTCATCAAGATCCTGAATTTTTTGCAAATTAACTTTGTTAGTGAAGATGAAAGAGAAGCAATAATACGAGGTTCTAAGATACCAGATATTAAGCCGGCTTTGGTTAAATAGTTGCAAAAAATGGTCCATGATGTTAACTGTTGTATGAAGAACTTGAAAACAGCTCTTGAGAAGGTGGCTACAGGATGTCAAGGTTTTAAGGTAGTTATTCATGCGAACAGAAAGCCGACTGACGTTCACGGTGGACGATATAATGCTCCAACATCTAATGAGGTTGCTTTAGTAATTGTTGGCGAACCATTTGAAAAACGAGATAAAATTATTCAGAGCCGCAATGATAAACACAAAAGTATCAGTGAAATTCATCCGTCTTATGATGCACTTCAATATCCTATGATGTTTTGTTATGGTGAAGATGGCTATTTAATAAATATTCCCCAACGTGATCCTCATAAAAATATATTTTTGAACAAAAAGATATCAGCGGCGAGCTATTATGCCTTTCGAATAATGGTGCGAGAGGGCGAAGATAATTTACTCTTACGTTTTGGTGGTTTGTTAAATCAATATTTAGTTGATATGTATGAAAAAATAGAAACTGAGAGGCTAAATTTCATTCGCAACAATCAAAAGCAGTTAAGAACAGAAAATTATATTAATTTAAGAGATGCAGTAAGCAGGCAAGATATAAGTGCCGATCAACTTGGACAAAGAGTAATTCTGCCTTCGTCGTTTACCGGAGGACCTCGATTCATGCACGAACGCACGCAAGATGCAATCACATACGTACTTCTTTACGGAAGTCCTGACCTTTTTATTACATTTACGTGCAACCCAAAATAGATTGAAATTTGGGAAGCCATCTGCAAAGGGCAAAAGCACTACAATCGTCACGATATCATTTCTAGGGTATTCCGATTGAAGGTGAAAACTAATGGACCTTTTTAATAAAGCAGGGATTTTCGGTTATGTGCGTTGTTACATGTACTCAGTAGAACGGCAGAAACGTGGATTGCCTCACATTCATATGTTACTGTGGTTGGTGGAAAGCATACCGTCTATTAAGATCGATAACATCGTTTGTGCCGAAATTCCTGTTCCAGATAAAGATCATATTTTACACGATATTATCAAGTCTACAATTATCCATGTACCTTGCCGTAGTTTGAATCCCAGTGCACCTTGCATGAGAGATGGACATTTCAGTAAGAGATAACCACGACCACTTCTTCGTCAAACACAAACTGGCCAAGATGGTTACCCGCTGTTTAAATGATTGTTTCACAAGATGGAGGATTCACGGTGTGGAGCTGAACAGATGGGTAGTGCCTTTCAATCCTGTTTTATCTCGCTTATTAAAGGCTCACGTTAATGTGGAACACAGCAGATCTCTTAAGTCGGTTAAATATGCACGCAAGTACATCAACAAAGGCTGCACCAAGCAGCTTTTTCACAACAAAATTAAGCACTTGATGAGGTAAAATTATACGTAACAGGAAGGTATATTCGTAGCTCAAAGGCAGTGTGGTGAATTCTGGGATTTCCTATTCATAAAAGACATCCTTAAGTTTTCCATCTCGATGTACATCTTCAGAAGGGGCAACGTGTCTATTTCACTTTGGATAATTTGACAGAAAAAGTCACGAATCCTACAAAAACTACTCTTTTGGATTTGTTCGATTTATGTGATAAGGATTCTTTTGCAAAATTTCTCCTGTAGCATGAGCTTCCATCATGTATAGCAGAACAATAAATTCGTAAGAAGAAAACGAGGCGATAACGTTGAAGGTTGGCCAGGAGTTAAAAAGGATTCTGCATTAGCAAGGGTATATGTGGCGGCATCAGGAAGAATGAACTCGCCCCACATACAGAACACACCCTTGTGCACGATGCAACATTGCATCAGGGTATAGCTTGCTAAACTAGCGTCATTCGGCTGCGTGGAGTGAGCCGGTGAGCATGAGCATCACGCCTGTTTGTGTCTTGTTGGTGTAATCAGTGTAACCTATCTCACATGCAAAGGTGTACTAAAACTGTGTATGGTGTAAATAAATCTTATTATCCATGAGGGCTGATTTATTTATGAACGATGTGGAGCCGCCTACAATCAAGACTCCATCAATGGTGACCCCGAGTATGGAGAACACGCTCATACCATAACCTATCTTGGACCACGTGCTTCAGCACATATCACGGTATGTTACCACACTTTATTTCAAAGAGGCATTAGACTGTTTACTTCATTGGAACTACCACATCTTCCGAGTATGAAACCAATTCGACAAACGACAAAAACAGTCGCCAGAATCCTAACGGTCGTCGGTGATACTCATCGCTTCAGTCCGCACGCGGCAACTTTACGCCGCTCCTCTTTGTTACGCCGCATCTGCTACACTTCAAGAACGCAACATTTCATCTAAAAACTTGTATGTATACAACCTACGTTTTACATGTTCCGGAATATTGCAAATTATTCACAACATAAATTCGTTGTGAAGTTGTACGAACATCACAAAGAAATGTATAGGCCTACAATGGACAGTGCCTAGTTTTCTAACCATAGTTACAATCTTGGTGTTAAATTGATGTACGTAATCCAGCAATCTTCTGTGCAATTTTCTTTCTCTTTTTGCTAATTAAGGCCTAAGATACAGACTACTCCACAATATAGGCCTACCTTATTTGCTGTTCAAACAAGTAAAATTACTTCAAAATAACCTACTTCTCATGCATTACAACTGCTTGAATTGTTGTACTATATATATATATATATAACTCGTAATCGTGCCTTTTAGTGGTTTCTAAGTTGTTACATTACAGGTATAACGTACAGTTGCATTATATGGACATTCCTCAAGACTTAAAATGGACATTGGAACCCATGGTTTATGCTTAATATTTTCATATATAACCAAAATCAGTGTGTAACATCTGCAAGATTATTTTGTTAACTTATAGTTTATATGTTTGTGAATCTCTTATCATATGCTAGGCCTACCTGCATAATATTTCGTTTCCAGCTAACCTATAAGATTGTTTCAAACCATTTGTAAATGTGTGCTTGTGTTGCTCATCCTCACATCTTCATTCACTTACACACACAACTACACATCGTACCTCTGACTACTTCTTTGTCATCTTGTCCGGTATGTTCAGAATTATTTTTCTCCTTGCCCCTGTGTTGTGTACCCATCTTGATTATGGCGGAGGATCGATTAAAAGCTTTAGAGGAACAAAATAACAACTTGCAGAACCAACTCCAACAACTTATTGCTTTGACGAAGCCTTTGCAAGAGCAGAACGAAGCATTACTAGCCCGGCTCCAGGAGCATGAGTCTACTGGTACCGATGCTACATCTAGCAATGTTGGCCAAGTTGCCAAAATCTCTGCAAAGCTACCACCGTTTTGATATGACAGACCAACTGTTTGGTTCGCCCAGGTTGAGACTCAAATCAGGCTCGCAGGCAAACGGCCGACCAGACTAAATTTGATAATGTAATTTCACAGCTTGACACCAAGGTCATAGCCGAGGTAGAAGACATTGTCATTAAACCCCCTACCACAGGACGTTACGAAATACTAAAATCTGAACTAGTCCGTCGTCTTTCCGTATCCGAAGAGCAACGAGTTCTCCAACTTCTTGGTGACGAAGAACTCGGTGATAGGAAACCATCACAATTTTTACGTCACTTAAAGTCATTAGCCGGTAGCTAACTTCATGACGAAAGTATATTAAAACAACTTTTCATGCGTCGACTGCCTCAGCACTTGCAGGCTATATTTAGCGGCCCAGTTAATGCCTCTAGCTGATATAGCAGAGCTTGCTGACAAGATCTTGGAACTTTCACCTACTGTCACACCACCATATAGCCACTTGGCCGTACATGCTACAGCTGCGCCGAACACTTTAGCTGCCCAGATGGAGGAATTGACACGTAAAGTCGATGCCCTGGCTCGTAACCAGCCCCGAGGCAGGAGTCACAGTAAAAGGAGATCTAAAAGCCGTGACCGGTCCCTTACGCCACAGAGCCGGCCTTGTTGGTACAACAAAAAGTTCCAAGATAAAACTGTAAAATGTACTAGTCCCTGTTCTTGGCAGGCGGAAAACGGAACGAACAGCCAGTGAAGACGGCAACTGTCTGTTCTACATCGGGCCACCGTCTATTTATTTTTGATCAGAATACCAAAGCAAAATTTCTGATTGACACCGGATCTGATCTTTGCTGTTTCCCGCGTAAGCTTCTGGGTATGAGCTGAGCACTGCAAACGGTAGTACAATCAGCACATATGGTAGCCTTCCCATGAACCTCAACCTTGGTTTACGTCGTGACTTTCACTGGCAATTTGTCATTGCTGATGTTGGCACAGCCATCATTGGTTCTAATTTTCTGGCTTACTATAACTTACTCCCTGACTGCTGTAACAGATGCCTCCTCGACGGCACCACCGGCCTACACGTTAAGGCATCTGTAGCCTCTATCAAATAGACCAGTGTAAAGACTGCTGCGGTATCCACCAACTCACCTTTCAGCATGTTGCTCGATGAGTTTCAGTCCATTACTCGCCCACTGGGATCCAACGTGATATTAAACACAATACTGTACATCACATTAGGACAACCGAAGGCCCACCAGTCTCTTGTCGACCTCGTCGTCTAGGACCCCAAAAATTGCAGATAGCGAAGAAAGAATTTTAGGACATGGTAAGGTGTGGTACAGCGAGACCTTCTAATAGTCCCTGGTCCTCACCCTTGCACCTTGCATCTAAGCGGGACAACTCATGGAGTCCATGTGGCGATTACCGGGCATTGAATGCAAGAACAATACCCGACCGCTACCCGGTACGACACATAGGAGATTTTTGCCATAACATTGCTGGGTCAACCATTTTCAGTACATTTGACCTTATCAAGGTCTACCAACAGATTCCAATTCACCCCAGTGACATTTGCAAAACAGCCATAACAACTCCTTTTGGGCTGTTTGAATTTCCCTGTACGTCGTTTGGGTTACGAAATGCTGGACAAACCTTCCAGCGTTTTATGGATGAGGTCACTAGAGATTTAAACTTCTGTTTCCCGTATATCGACAATATCCTGGTGTTCTCACGGGATGCTGAAGAGCATATGCACCATCTCCGCATACTTTTCCAAGAGAATAGCTGATTACGGTGTAGTCATAAATCCATCCAAGTGCGTATTTGGTGCAATTGAGGTAACCTTCTTGGGCTATCGACTTTCAAAGGACGGTACAAAACCCCCACCAGAGAGAATCCAGTCTCTCTTGGAATACCCTCTGCCGAAGCCTGTCCAGGGCCTCCGCCGGTTCCTAGGCATGGTCAACATCTACAGACGTTTCCTACCACATGCGGCTGAATTGCAGGCGCCGTTGGTGAACGTCCTAGCCAATTCTAAGCTTAAGGGTTCTAAACCTGTCCCCTGGACTCCAGAATTGCAACGTGCTTTCCACGAATGCAAAGAAAGCCTAGCGCAAACCACTCAACTCGCTCATCCATTGCCAGATGCGCCTCTAGGTCTCTTTACCGATGCATCAAATACTCAAGTTGGAGCATGTTTGCAACATAAAGTTGGACACCATTGGCAGCCCCTAGCATTTTTCAGTAAGAAGCTTTCAGCGCGTCAAACAACGTGGCCGTATTACAGGGAACTGTTAGCTGTGTACGAGGCTGTCCAGCATTTCCGCTATATACTGGAAGCACAACACTGCACCATATATACGGACCACAAGCCTCTGCTTTATGCATTTTCTCAACGCAGAGGAAAACTACCCCCGGCCCAACTTAATCAGCTGTCCTTCATATCCCAGTTCACAACTGATATTCAGCATATAAAGGGAGCAGATAACGTTGTCGCCGATACATTGTCTCGTGTTGAAGCCATCTCACTAGAAGATGACTATGCTGCGCTGGCTCGATCCCAAGCGGACGATGACGAACTCAAAGCCTTATTGCATGGTGGTACGTCACTGATATTAGAAAAAGTAACCCTTCCGGGCACCACGACTACCATTGTATGCGATACATCAACAGGAAAACCTCGTCCGTTCCTGACACTTCCTTTTCGACGCAAGTTCTTTGACAAGCTCTATAACTTAAGCCACCCAGGTATTCGAGCCACCTCTTGTCTAGTCTCAGATAGATTTGTTTGGCCAACTATTCAGAAAGACACTCGTGCCTGGACTCGTGCTTGTTTGTCGTGTCAACGCAATAAAGAGACGAGGCATAATATATCTCCTTTGGGAAATTTCGGAGCACCCACAGGCCGTTTCAGCCACATTCACTTGGATATTGTTGGTCCACTGCCTGTCTGCGAAGGCTATAATTATATCCTCACTGCTGTTGACAGATTTACTCGCTGGCCAGAGGCATGGCCGATGCGCAGCATCACTGCCGAAGAAACAGCCGATACGCTAATAAGTGGTTGGATCTCCCGATTTGGTCTCCCAACTCATATAACTACTGACCAAGGAAGACAATTCGAGTCTACACTCTTTCGCAGACTTATGACACAATTTGGTACAACAAAAATCCGTACAACCAGCTACCACCCATCCGCTAACGGTATGGCGGAGCGTCTTCATAGACAGCTAAAAGCTTCACTGATGTGTCATAGTGCAACGTGGATAAAAGCCTTGCCCCTAGTGTTACTTGGCATGCGTGCGGTTCTAAAGGAAGATCTGAAAGCTTCCCCCGCCGAACTAGTTTTTGGGGAGCCTCTACGCCTCCCTGGAGAAATGGTTACTTCTTCGCCCAGTTCTCCTACTCCACTTGACCCTGCTGATTTTGTAAATCATCTGAGGAAGGTAATGGCCGAACTAAGACCTGTTCCTGCCTCCCGCCATAGTCAAGAGAAAGTATTCGTCTTCAAAGACTTGGCAACTGCCTCCCATGTTTTCCTGAGAGTTGATCATGTGAAGCCTCCCTTGCAACCCCGATACTCTGGTCCTTATACTGTAGTCAGCCGTAATGAGAAGACCTTGACGCTAATGATGGGAAACAAGGAAGTAGTAGTGAGTACAGACCGTGTGAAACCTGCATACATAGAAACAAACCTTGGTGTTCTTACCTGCACCAACACACCTGACACATCTGCTACCCCCCATTTTATCCAGTCAACCTAGCACTTCTTTTACACCTGACTTACCTGATGCGTCATCGCCACCCAAAAAGTAGACAACACGATCAGGACGAAGAGTTCGCTTTGCCCGTCCATTCGATTTGTGAACTTTCCTTCCCCGTGGGGGGGGGGGGTGATGTGGCGGCATCAGGAAGAATGAACTCGCCCCACATACAGAACACACCCTTGTGCACGATGCAACATTGCATCAGGGTATAGCTTGCTAAACTAGCGTCATTCGGCTGCGTGGAGTGAGCCAGTGAGCATGAGCATCACGCCTGTTTGTGTCTTGCTGGTGTAATCAGTGTAACCTATCTCACATGCAAAGGTGTACTAAAACTGTGTGTGGTGTAAATAAATCTTATTATTCATGAGGGCTGATTTATTTATGAACGATGTGGAGCCGCCTACAACCAAGACTCCATATATATACTATTCATCCAAATAATACAGAATGCTACCACCTCCGACTCTTTCACGAAGTTCGAAGACCAACATAGTTTCCTTCAATAAAAACTAGATGGTGTCCTACATTCTAAGATGCATGCAAAGCTCTGGGATTGGAAAATGAAAGATATTGGGAGTTAACATTTGAAGAAGCGGCATTGTGTAAATCTCCTTATGAAGTACGTGAACTGTTCGTTGTTATGCTAGCGTTTTGTCAAACTTCTGATCCCGCCAATCTTTGGGAAAAGTTAAAAGATTTTTTTGTCAGAGGATATCTTATGGCAAACAGAAAAGCCGGTGGAAGATTCTACTCTAAATCACAGTGAAGTATACAACCAATGTCTATTATTAATCAAAGACGCAGTGTTATCTGTAGGAGGACAGGAAATGAAAAGAATACTTAAAGGAAACCAATGAAATGAAATGTCGTATGTCGTAAAATGCATACAGTATAAATTGGGATCGTTCAATTGCATGGCCACAATGTTGTCATTTGTTTCTGAAGTTTATGGAATTAAATATTTATATCACTGTAACCAGAAAAATAATGAAAAAACAATGTCACACAGGTAAGAACCTAAAACACCACTAATAGAAACACTTCACATAAAAAAAAACCTATAGAAAACATAAGGCAGAACATTCAGTTATAGCCTTCTCTGACTGTTCGTGTAATGACATTATAATCCGTTTGTTTGCTGGGCACATGTGAATGACTCCTGTATCCACAGGATTTAAAGGTAATTGGTTCCAGTGACAGTAGTTTATTAAAAATGCGGCAACTTGGACATTTTTTAAATTATAATTGTGACTGGTTTGAAAGGTATTGAAGAGAAATGTCCATTTAATAGTAATCTGAAAGTCCATTGTACTTAATTATCTGGTACTTGAATCAATCAACTCCCTTACAGAATTTAAGTCCCACCATTGTCAGTCTTGAAGATGGTATTCTCTGGTTTCCTATTTTTGCACCAGGGAAATGCTTGTGCTGTGCCAGAATTAAGGCCTTAGTCTCTACCCTCCCAATTCTAGTCTTTGCCTATCCTTCTATTACCAAAACCCTTCAATGGTTAGTGTAAAGTTAAAGAACTAGGAAATTATCTTTTTTAAATCCATATCTGATGATTCTAGCTATTTGGAGAAGCTGTAAACCTCTAATAATTCTAGGGTATGTGATATGAGTTGAAATATGAGATACGAGTTGTCACACTGAATAGTCTTTCTCTAACTACTTCCCCAGACACATGATGCATAATTTTTTGTCTTAGCTCATTTGGCAGCAGCTGTGTGTGTGACCTTCATGGGGTCCCAAGGATTCTTTTCTTACGTGCTTAATAGATGCAGTATCTTCTTCCAAATCATTTTCAAGATCATCAGAATCTAATTAGATCCCTTTACATTTTTTTTATGGTATTTATTTGGGGCGTTGACATAAGATGATCTTTTGCCCCTGCTTTGCACCATATGTTGTGAACCTGCGTGTATTTGGAAAATGGCGGAAGTGTAGTGTGTTGAATGTGGGGAAAGGAACATTAAGGACGACACAAACACCCAGTCCCCAGGCCAGGGATATTAATCATTTACAATTAAAAATCTCTGACCTGGCCGGGAATCAAACCTGGGCGCCGGCGATAGGCGGACGCGTTGCCCCATACACCGCGGGGCCGGACTCGCTTTACTACTACTTTGCTTGAGTCTGAAATGTGTACATCTACTACCCAAAGCCAAGATTAAGCCACTCAGGATGAGTGATGTCAAGAATGCACCAACATCGTGCTTTGGCAATAGTGCTAGGGCTGGCACAGAAGCGGTGGTGACAGCATTTTAACTCTTTCTGCTCGTGTGTCGACCCTGAGTCGACACAGTGTTTCGCCGTTCGTTGCTAGGTTACCTGGAATGCCAGGGCTTTTGTACTTTGTTTCATAAGTGCTGGTCCCTTCCGGAAACCGAAAGAAACCAAATAGGTGTGTTTTAGTTTCTCTTTGCTTCGCAAAATTGCTCCATTTCCTTGACAATTTGTCTATTTCATCTGATTTTTATGATAGTGACCATGAAAGTGATGAAAATTTTGAATCTGGCGATGAAAATGATATATCCGTTAGTGATTCAAATGACGATATTGATATCAGTTTAAATCTAAGAATTTCATTTTTGTCCGTATTGAACTGAGAATGGAAGATAGAAAACTTAAAAGGGTCCACCTTTTCAATACAAAAATGTTATAGTTCATTTACAACAAATATTTACACTTCGAACTAGTTTCGACGCTGTTTGGCGTCATCTTCAGCCAAAATGTGGGAAATAGGCCAGCATGTAGACATTTATATTACACAAGGCGTTACATTAAACAATACACATCTTACGAGGAGATAAAAACAGGGACAAATGTAGAAACAAATGAATCGTTGAGAAAGCAAAAGTTATACATATTAAAAATAACCTTAACCACACATCTTGCAGTGCGAAAATATTTGCCTTGAATGATTCCTGAATACAAAACGCACGCGCACACACTTCTGAAGAGCCAGCAGGCAGGAAAAAATAAGGTGAAACCTTAAGAGTTCTTCTTAGAATTCATCATTTTTTCTATGTTCCGACTAACTAATGAAGTCTCCCTTGAGTTCCTGATAAACATACACAACAGGAAATTCTCCTTCACTCTCAACAATAGCTATAAAGACCAACGGTAAATTGTATTTTAAATACTGTGCAGAGACCTGAAAGCATGATCTTGAACATGATATAACTTCTTCATTTAACCACCTTTTGAAAGTCTCTCTCTATATTACATAGCTTCATTTACACCACCATTCTGTAGATGCACAAAATAATCTTGTAATCTTCACAGGTCCGGTATTCAGCTCGACAAGAATATAAAATTGGTATAACATTTTTGTATTGAAAAGGTGGACCCTTTTAAGTTTTCTATCTTCCATTGATATCAGTGTCGCAAGAAATCGTGGAGAAGGCGATAGTATTGTGACTCGTCCCAGTCATACAGTGCTGACCTCGAACATACCTTGGGAGATCGCAGAGAATGGGTGATGCAGGATTAGTCAAATTTCTTTACAGATTAGTCAGTGGATTCGTAAGTTGTGGCAATAGACCTAAATTGGAACTAGAGTACTGGTAGCTATTTTTTTAGTGATCAGGTGATAACCTCTGTTGTCCTTGAGACAAACAAATTTGCCGAGATGAAAATACAGCAAAATATATCCACTTCAGAAGAGATCTATCTGGTTTTCTCGGAAAGCTGTGACATTAGAAGAGCTGAAGGCATTTATTGGTATAATTATCAACATGGGGATGAACAGTAAGGCAGAAATGCAGGATTATTTTAGTGAAGACTGGTTGGATAAACAAACAGGGCTCCATCCAGGCATTTGCTTTGAATGCTTCCACACACCCAAGACATACTATTAAAAAAGTGAAATACTTGATTTTGTATCCTGTAAATACCATACATTCATTAATTTTTGAGTTCCTTCCTGTATATATTGTTACAACCAGTACTTAATACCAGGTTTTAAAATATGAAGAATGCTGACAGAAATAAATACAACTTGGGAGAAATCAGGACTTGCAAATAATTCGAGTGGAAAGGGTTAAATGTCACAGTGCCAGTGATACTGTGTGAAGAGATACCATTGAAGGGAATTAAAACGGATGGTTTGAGCACATAAAGAACGTGAATATTTAAAATAGCATTAAATTCTTATTTTCAGTTACAATGTGCATGAGCAGAAACGCCTTACCATATCTGCCAAACCCTTGTCTTTCCCACGGGGCACCACAGGGTTGAAGTGCCGTGAATACAAAACATTGTTTCATATCCGTGCCAGTCTGCCAGCTTCCAAGCTATTTCGAGTGAAGCCTGTATCTCAAGCTGCATGCCTTGTGCTGTGCTGTAGGTTTATTCTTACTGCAGCCATTACCTTTAGTTATATGATATGGCAGATCAATGTAAAACTAGTTCCTTGTAGGTTTATTTCTCTTCGGATGCACATATTTTCTAGCGTCTTTTGATGTAATAAACTAATCGTGAAATTATTTTTATAAACATTGCCTCGAGTTACGAGAAAATTAGACTAAACTGTGTAGTGACCCACTCACAACTATAGACCTGTACAAGTGCTAAATTAACCACGAAGTTCTGAATTAGGCAACTACAAGCTATAGGTACTGATCGTGCTGCAGCACCAGTGCCGTGGCAAAGGTGTTAGAGGTAGCATTGACACTGTACATCAGTGTTGTCATCGCTACTCAGAATTCACCAGGTTTTGATAAATATATACCATGATGTTTGTGGTCTAAGTTTTTTCGGTTTTACTCTGTAGAGGTTACCATAAAGGGAATGATTTTAGCTACCAAGAACACACATAGAACTTAATACGTGCTTCTTATAGACTGCACATTCATGTAGAAATATGCTTGACAATTTAGGCCAGGCATTACATGTGTATCATTGCGCTTAGAAATGCAAATGGGTGAATGCACAACTGATAGTGCCGATGACCCAGATGTTAGGTACCTTTAAAAACAAGAGCATAACTGATAGTAACTCTTGAAACTATTGACTTTAACAATTTATCTCTTTTTCAGATTTCCATCTTCAAATCCTGGAAGTTCATCTCAAGGTGGTACTGGAGGTGATCAGAGTAATTTCCAAGATGATGGAGATGATGATCTCTATAACTAAATTGAAGGACCTTGTGAAAGTTGTAATATAGTGAACTTTAATCAGACAGCATTAATCATTCTGTTGTATCATAGGTCTGTTGTAACCAGCGAGTTACTATACATACACACACACAAGACCAACCGTAGTTTCTATCGAAGACTTGTGATATTCTAAGAAGAAATACACAGTTGTTTAATATTGGAAGAAAATCTTGTCAATATAATTTTGGTCAGCATCATTTCTGATATTGGCGACTGCTTATAACAGGAGTGTGATTGTTTTATATGTGTGTGAGTGTTCCAAGTATGTATGTGTCTGCGTGCCTATATTATACACTAGAATGATAGTTGTTTTAAAAAGTGGGAAAGTTCTCCTTGTTTTCAAATTTATAAAACAGTGTCTTCTCCCTTGATTTTTGTGGGTAATGTGTTTGTGGAATAATCCTCAAAAATTATGGATGTAATCTGGCTCTGCTTAATACTGATTTATGCTGGAATAGTGGTTGGTCTCTGAAAAGCAGAGAAAATTCCTGTAACGCACTACTTTCAAAATAAATTTACACGAAATAAAAGAAGGAAATACTTCCTAAGTTTCACTCTCCAACCTAGTAGATATGATTTATTGATTATAAAACAAGTCCCATTTTTATCCTTGAATATTGTTACTATTGAAACTATGAGAAAGAAACAATTTGGTTTGTGATTCTTTTAACGGTCTTGTTGTTCTTAATACTTAAAATGTTTTGGATGGTCGTAAACAGGGTACTTAGTAAGTATTAGATTTATGTACATAATTCCTCATGGGAGGGTCTTATCTTGTAGGATATCTCTCTGTGGGTCGCTGTTTACCTTCTTTAATTTTATTTTTAAAATTGTTTAATTAAACTTGTGGATTATTTGAAATAAATGTGAGAACATTTTCCAGACTTGCACGAGGTTTCGGGTATAAGTGTGTGGCTTCAGTTTGTCCTTTTTGGTCAGATATCCTTAATTTGCCTATTCCTACTCTGCTAAGTCCTGTCAGGGATAAGTGTGTAATGTCTGTTTACTCTCATGCTCATGTTCTTTTGCCGCTTGATTCACAGTATTGCATTGCTTAATTATCTGGTCTTGGTGTTACTATTCTACATACTTATTCCTTACAGTGGTGTTCTAGATAAAGTTATTTTAGTTTAAGATTTCATATTGCTTGGTGCAGCTAATGCAACACGGAAACTCAAATTGCATCTTTGATAGAGAAATAACTGTATTGGGCAGTGGCCTTTGGAACAGTAGCTTTACATGAACTACTGAGGTACATATCTCTGCCTGGTGCACATGAATGTACTTCATAATTTTTTATTTGCTTGTATAATTGTTTGATATGCAAATGTTTTGATTATTTAACTTACAGAAGTTAGGATGTATTTTATCTGTAACAGTTGCATCCATTGATTGAATTTTAATTTTCTTTTTCTGTGATGTTTTAATTTATTTGTGAATATATGTACAACACTTCAATACATTATCCTAATCAAATAAAACGTAACTCTCATGATGAGGTGCAGATTATTGATCTGTTGCCACTAATAATATTGGTAGGTGAAAATTTTCATATTTTATCTTTAAAATGAGAAAATTTGTTATGTGGCTAGGAACGTATTGGTTCATTTTTTCCTTCCTTCTCTGCAAACAATTTGCTCATACATTTTGCTTTGGAACACCACCTTGATGGATACTAACATTATGTACTCTCTCTCTCTCTCTCTCTCTCTGTCTCTCTCTGATACATGGATGTTAAATGTGTGCTGCTATGATGAAGTTATGTTTGAAGCTTCACATTTATTGTAATGGCTGAGTGATCCTTAAATCATCACAACTTCTAGAAATAAGTGAATTGGCCGTTTCCATTACATGATAGTAGAGAGTTCATAGTCATCGCATCTCACAACGTACTATGGATAAGAATGTGTTATGGTAAATAGATAGTTTCTCTGTGCCTCAGCAGGGGTGGAATTTATTGGATTTTGTAAAGGGTTTATTGTAGGAGCATAAACGGGTAGTGCCTCTGCCTCTCAAACTGCTGTACATCGGGATTGCTCAAGAGCTACTTTGTTTTAAAATTTATCAGTGTCAAACTGAAAAACTAAAACTGCTGATTCACTTACAAAGAACAGTGAAAGCATTTTGCCCAAGGGGAGCACTGAATTAGTAAATTCTTGGTATAAGGAGTACTTCAATTTAATGTAGAAATTGCTGCACACGTGTGCATAAAGAAAGAATATCACGTCTTACAATAGCAGCTGATTTTTTTTTTTATTTTTTTTTTGCTGTTTGTAATAAGGAAGTAACCTTGCACCGCCAATCTCGTCAAATGGCAGAGGTCTCGTTTGGGTACTGTCAGTGACCGATCTAGCATTGCATTTATGGTGTAAAACTCTGGCCATATTGTTTACCTCTGTTCTTGTGTGTTTTGTACAATTTTTGCCCTGGTAGTGTTGAAGGGGAGCGAGAATCTTATTCATAGGTCCTCCATCAGGCAGGTTTCTTTCACAAGTTTGTATTCTAATCTAGTTGGGATGTATTTGGACCAGGATTGTCAGATGCCTCAAATCAAAATACGGGACAGATGTGCGATCAAGGAAATCAATGGACTCGTATTCTACAAGTTATAAAGTTTGTTTCAAAATGATACGCTTATTATGTTGACATAGTGCAGTTTATTAAAGCATGCCTTAACATTTATACACAGATTAAAACTTACAGTACCGAGCATGTTGGCTGCGCAGTTTGGGTCATGTAGCTGGGTTCGAACCCCACTGTCAGCAGCCCTGAAGATGGTCTTCCGTGATTTCGCATTTTACACCAGGCAAATGCTGGGGCTGTAGCCTGTCTTAAGGCTGTGGTCGATTCCAATCCTAGCGCTTTTCTATCCCATCGTCACTCCAAGACCTGCCTCTGTCAGTGTGACGTAAAGCAAATAGGGAAAAACTTAGTTTAACCAGTTCTTTTAATTTAAATACATTTTCATTTCTCTGAAGTGCTCTTTAAGTTTTTTGAAATTATTAGAAATTTCATAAAAATCTCTACACGATATTGAAGAAAAATTTACAGAAATGAACAGCTCAAACCTAATCAACTCAATAGAACATATTATTTCTCACAGCTGACAATTTCACACAAACATGCGGTGGACTCGGACTACCTTAGGTAGTTGTGCACTGTTACGCATTATTCACCAGGATGGACAACCCGAAAACTGCAAACAATAAAAAAACAATTTTAAAATCTATGAACTGACACCAGATAAAGAAATCAAGGAGTCAAGAAATCTATCCTCTTTGAAAAAAAGAAGAAAAGCTCTTGGTACTTACCAGAGGTGGAAACACTGGCGTATTTCTCTCGAGGTTCAAAATATGGGATATTTGCCGTCCCAAATAGGAACTGTCCAGGATGTGGGACATTTGACACAAATATGATACTGTCGCATAAAATCCGGGTTGTCTGGAAACCCTGATTTGGACAGTCCTAGAGCCAACTCCTGGAGTACTTCATTTGCAACTCCTTTTCATTATTCCTTTATTGTATTCTATCATAGTTGATTATTTGGCTATATACAGCATGAGATTCTAGATATCCAGTGGTTTAGTTAGACCGGAACAGGCCAGAACACTGTTCCGGAAAATACGTTCCTGCTTTAAAATGTGACAATTTTACATTCAGTAAGAAAATCTTGTAATCTATACATAGCACTGAAACGTCATGAGTGTACTCTAGCAGACTAATATCGAACCTTACGGTTTTATGTTCATAAGATACGGTCGCTTTTACACTCCTGGGCAGTTTTCTGGTTCTCTAAGGTTGGCTACACTGCTATTGGATTGGGAGAGGGGAAAGTGAGCACAACTTTCTTCCACTCGTTATGTTTGTGTGAATCCATGTTTTATTTTGTTTTGCTCAATGTGTTGCTATGGAGCAAATATTATGGAATCTCTCTGTAGTTAATGAACATCAGTTGCCCTGTAGTACTTTACAAGTTTTCCAGTGGCTGTGAAAGTGTGTTGTGAGTGTGACCATGAGTTTAATGAAGTGGCTGGATTCAAAAAAACATGCTGGGGATGAAGATGAAGAATCAAAGAATACTAAAAAGGTGTGTGACGGCTCTAGTAAAAACGAAACTGAATGGAATTCCAAGAACATTAGTTTCATTAGACGCGAGTATAAAGACAGAGCCTGGGTTAAATGTTGCTGAAACGTGTGCTGCAGATTCAAGGGAGAATCTAGGTTATGGTTCTACACCTTCTTCCATCGACTATGAAATTCAAGGACCCAGCTACCGAAATCAAGATTTTCCAGACTGTTGGAACGAGTCTCAGTTCCGTTATTTTTTGTCAGAGAACAAGTGGTTATTTGCAGAAAATAAAAATTTGGGCTGCAATATATGTAAAGAGGAAAGTAAATTAGGATTAGGAGTTTCTAAAGAGGCAGGACTCAAGCTAATGAAAGTATGGGTAGAATGCAAGATTCATCCCAACGGAAATAATATTAATCAACAGCAAAAGAGCCTTGAAGAAAATATTTGAGCACAAAACTTCAGAATCTTGCAAAAAAGCTATGTTACAAAAATCAGAATCTAATAAAAAGATATTTGAAAGTTGCTTGGACACTATGAATGTCAAACACCTAGAAACCACCGTTCGAGTATTTCGAACAGCATACTCAATTGCAAAAAGAAATAGACCTACAGGCTTATACTGAACTTCAAATGGTTTAGATATAGGACGAGTTCTTCATACACCGGGCTGAGGGGCTCAAACTGTTGAGGCGCTGGCCTTCTGACCCCAACTTGGCAGGTTCGATCCTGGCTCAGTCCGGTGGTATTTGAAGGTGCTCAAATACGTCACCCTCGTGTCAGATTTACTGGCACGTAAAAGAAATCCTGAGGGACTAAATTCCGGCACCTCGGCGTCTCCGAAAACCATAAGAGTAGTTAGTGGGACGTAAAGCAAATAACATTATTGTTAATTCTTCATATGGTTCGCATCCCACTGTCGGCAGCCCTGAAAATGGTTTTCCGTGGTTTCCCATTTTCACACCAGGCAAATGCTGGGGCTGTACCTAATTAAGGCCACGGCCGCATCCTTCCCACTCCTAGGCCTTTCCTGTTCCATCGTCGCCATAAGACCTATCTGTGTCGGTGCGACGTAAAGCAACTAGCAAAAAAAAAAAAAAAAAAAAAAAGTTCATACAAATTTTAGTTGTGCTAATATTAATTGAACACATTTCACAGAACAGAAAATGAGAGGAGAATCAGTATTATGATTGACGAATAAACAACAGTTGGTGTAAAATCTATTTTAGTATTATGTTTGAGATGTGATCTTTCAGATAATTCTGATGTTTCCTTTTTCTGGGACTTGATAGAACTTGAATCAACTACAGCAGATGTGAAGAATCTTTCTTCATATGGGATGAATGAAAATTTCCGGCTGAAGATTTAGGTGGTCTAGCATGTGATGGGGCCTCTGTAATGTTAGGTAGAAAGAATGGAGTTGGAGCACAGTTTTTAAAGTTATTTCCAGATATAGTAATCTGGCACTGTTTAAACCATCGCTTGGAATTGGCCGTTTCTGATACAAGAAATGAAGTCACAGGTGTTAACCATTACCATTCTTTTTTTGACAAATTGTATTCTTTATACAGCATGTCTCCCAAAAATCAAAGGGAACTCAACATTTGTGCTGCTTCACTGGAACAGAGTTAAGAAGATTGGGAAAATATTTACAATAAGATGGGTAGCATCAAGCCAGAGAACTGTAAAAACTGTCTGGGAAAGCTATAGTGTACCAGTAAAACATTTTAGTGAGGCCAGAAATGACCACCAGAGATACTCCAAAGAAAGGGAAAAATTCCAAGGTCTAGAAAATATGTTAACATGTACAATTTCTAGAAAATATTGCAATTATGTATGATGCTCTTATTGAGTTAGCTGATTTGTCATTAGTTTGGAAAAAAAGAGAAGTCTGACAGAAGCTCAAAATGCAATCAAGCGCACTATAAAAGTGTTTGAATCTGTGTGGAGCTCAACTTCTGGAGAATACTACAGAAGAGTTCTTAAAGTAGCAGAAAATTGACAGAAAGCAGTTTTTCAGAAGTCTTGTGAACAATTATAAATAACAGGCTTATGGAAAATGTGTCCACATCATCTCATCTTGGTTTCAACTCTATAGTCAGCAGAGACATGAGAGAATGACAAAAGTTATCAGTGATTCAAAGGTACTACCGTAAAATGGGGTGAATAGGAACATGAGGGTGAAAGGGAACACATAGTAGGGAATTTATTTTATGGAAGGTTTGCATCGTATGTAAAGCAGTTCAGTGGGTTATCCTTATTTCCTGCCAATTCAGTGTGCTCTGAAAGGGCACCAATGACTTGTAGCAACAATAGTGCGCAGTAAGGAATCCATGTACTTTTTGTAGCTATTAAAGCCCATAAAATCTTCTGGATTAGAAAATCACATGGAGGTAAGTGCTTTTAAAGTCTATAATAAGTAACTATGGCATTGTGATACAGTTAAATTTAATTTTACCGTGTCATATAAGCACACTTTTCTACGTAAACACTATGCAGAATTAGTGAACAAAATCATCGAAAAATGGAGCGAATGGGAACACAGTTGATGTGTAAAATGAAGGTTAAATGTGAATACAGTCTTCATATTAATACTGTTTGATAATTCTATCCCTTATTTCATCTGTATTCCAGTTGAATAGAAAGATTCCAAGGCAATACAAGCGAGATCAGAGGGGCAAAATCCACCGGAAACAATTTCTGCTTCATTAGAGGATATTAAAAGAGAATTATCATACAGAAAATGTTCAGAGAAGTATGGCATTCCTACAGCAGTGCTATATAGACATGAAATGTAATCAAAGTGGAGGAAGAATAGAAATGAAGCCGAAAGGTGGACAGACATTGTTTGGTGTTGATACTGAAAAGCATTTGGTTGTTCAGCTGGTGACGTTTTCTTCCGGGGGTTATACGACCTCCGATGTATTGCTAAGGCTTACCTTGATGGAAGGGGAATCACTGTGAAGAAGTTTAGAAAAAATATGCCAGGTCATGATTTTGCCCGTCACCGAAATGTTTTATCTCAACGAATGTGTCAAAACATAAGAGACCGTACTCTAAGTCGCTTGCCCCGTTCATCAGCAGAAGAAACGGTGGACGATGTTGAAGGAAACAATGGTATCATTGATGACTGCATTGTTTCTGTACTCAATGGTATGAGATTTAGTCCTGGGACATTAAGAATTAAAAAGAGAAAGCTAAACATT
Organism: Anabrus simplex; assembly: GCF_040414725.1. Taxonomy (NCBI): domain Eukaryota; kingdom Metazoa; phylum Arthropoda; class Insecta; order Orthoptera; family Tettigoniidae; genus Anabrus; species Anabrus simplex. Next base: position 113,680,867 of record NC_090269.1, on the reverse strand, counting down.
CCTCCTGGTCAGAGCGTGAACGCTGACGACTTCGAAAATGATAGACGAGAAGGACGTCTGTCAGATGACGAGCTACAGCACAAGATCTCAAAAGAAAATTGAGTTCCTACTGATAAACGTGTCAGTAAATGAAAGTTGCCCAACCAAAGGACACCAGAATCAGAACTGTGCAACTGTGAATCACACCCGGATGAAGAAATTATTAGGTGTGTGTATGTGAAGAAAGCACGAATTGAAGAAGGCGTCTGGGTTGTGGTAGATTTTTCTTCTCCATCCACATCATAATCAAATCACTCAAGCTTTTCAAAGTAATACTACTTCATTGAAACAGTCCTCACAGTAACGATTCTGAAGTACGTGCCAACTAAAGTTGATAGCGGACAAACTTTTAAGTGGCCCAAACACGAAGATGTCTGTGAAATTGATAAGTGGTGTTGGTGTGGTAAACCACCCTAAGCTTTTGAGAAGGGGACTCATGAAATTCTATGTAAATTTCCACGAATGGTAATTTTTGTAACATGTTTTAGGACGGCCATTTCCTTATTGTATTATTTTTTTAATGTTTATGCATTTTTCAGATCTTAAATAACATTTTTTAAATGTTTTCAGTGTTCCTTTTCACCCCAGTATGAGAATAGGTTTAGACGGGACACTTAAGTATCTGTTCCTATTGACCCCATATTTGGGGTGAATGGTGTAACCCGTTGGGGGCTATATACATTTATTATATAATAATAATAATAATAATAATAATAATCATAATAATAATAATTGTGCCAAGGGAAGATCTCAATGTATCGATGACACCGAACAGTTTCAAATCAGTAGGTTGTAATATTCACGCCGTGCAGTAAATGCCGAATTGAGAATAGAGGCCGTGGTAATTAAATATTTCCAACTATCAAGATAATAGTATTCCTAAGGAACTAACACACAGCGCAGTGGAAACAGTGCGTAAGAACATTAGAAAATTAAGGGGAGTGTGAAGTGAAATTAGGAACATGACAATAGATAAGAAACCATAATAAAGTTTAAAAACAAATATATTGAAATAAATAAACCGAAATTCTAGAAATTTACATCAAAAGAAGGATATACAAATGTGGTACTTTCCCAACCAGTTATACAAAATTCGAATCTTTGCACAAAAATAAAATATCAAAGAGAAAGAGAGAATAAAGAAGGAATGGAAAGGGACAAACAAGGAAGAGGATAAATACGCCTATTAGAAAAGAAACCCAGAGTAAAAAGAACTATTAAAAAGGTACACAATCACAAAATCAGAGTATACCAGCTAGAAATCTTCGAAGTAGTCCAAATATGTAAGTCATAACCACTTCCGTTACCACACGAATTGACACCAAGTAAAGTTATTATATAAGCCGAAATCACTATGTTGATCAAATGAACCAGTTTCAAGACATTCACTAACACAAATGGCGAAGCACTGATTAGCTACGAGTGTTTGTCGGAGTCGCAGAGTTCCGAATACACCACACCCACAGCTCGAAACAGAGTAGTGACTAGGTTCGTCAATGGAAGCTTTAAATATTGAAAAGGCGAATGGAATCTTGGCCTGGAAATGTCATGCTCCCTGTCAGAATTCCAAAGGAAAGTAGTTCCTGATGCAACTAGATGTATTTACAGAAAAGAAATTAACAGTTTGTCATACCTCATCATGAAACAGGTAGTACTACCCGAAAATGGAGACTCCTGGGCACATGTCCCTAAGGACGGAGACGACGTTAGATGTTCCTCCCTCCACACAGGCTAAAGTCCTCAAAATATCCAGCTGCTGCTTAAATGCTTTCATTCCCCACCCTGAAGGGGTGGGGCGGGCCACCTAGAAGGTGTCGCCCTCTCTCTGGCCAAGAGATGCGGGCGGGTTGGGGAGATGTGATGGAAGAAGGAGGTGGGTAAAGGATGTGGAGAGTTAGGAGATGGGAGGGGAATTGCGTCTATTCCTAAGTATTTATTCTTTATTGAAGTGAGAATACAGTTGTGATTATGTCAAAATGAGCTGTGAACAAAGAGGAGAGGGGTTATACAAGGTGAGAGGAAAATAAATGAAGGGCAAGGGTGTTATAAAAGGAGGAGAAGCTAACAAGCGAAGTTAGAAGAAGGCGAAGGATATCAAAAGAGGGAGGTGGGGGAAAGTAAGGAGGTGGGGGCGGGAAGAAATAAGGATGAAATGATGGAGGAGGTGGTTGGGGAGGTGGGGCCGGCCGGGGACTACTTCGAGGTGTGGAGGGATGAGATGAAGGTTGTGGAGGTGAGCGAGATGGTTCTATGCGGTGATGACGGCCGTTGAGGTGGATCCCGGTGGCGATGAGGCGTTCAACGTCTTCAGCAGTCGGCAGATGAAGGCGGACGAGATAGGTGGGTCCAGCGGAGTTATAGATCCGAAAGGCTCGGCGCACTGGTATCCCTGTCTGGCGGAGTGTTTGGATGATAGATGCTGATGGAAGACTGGGCTCCACACCGCAGACGACACAGCTAAAGGTGGTAGTGCCGGTGGAAGGCGGTGGGACCAATGGTGGCTGTACCAAGTTGCCAGGAGTATCTTGATGGGAATATCCCTCTTCAGATGATGGAAGTGATGAGCGCTGGGGGTGTGTGGGGTCAGTGGAGGGAGGTAAGGGGAAAGGAAATGTCATGAGAGGGGAAGGATGAGTGGTAACAGTAGTAGTGATAGGAAGGGAAGAGGAGGTGTGAACTGAGGTGGTAATGGTGGAGGTAGCAGTGGTTAGAGTAGTGGCAGAGGTAACAGGAGGGAAGGACAAAGGGGGCGGGGGTGAGCAGTAGGGAGGTGGTGTGGTCGTAGCGGGCGGATCGATGGTTCCAGGCGGAGGGTCGTCGGTGTCCGGTAGCTCAGCCAAAAGATCCTCTGGAGTAGGTTCAACTGTATAGAGATGGTTGTGGATGCGTGCGCCATTCTTGATGATGGTAGAGACGTCGGCTGGAGTGGATAAATAGAGAAGTACATCGGATAGTGGTTGAGCTTCGTCGTCGACTACCCGGCAGGCACCATAGGCACCCGCCGGACGAAGAGCAGCGAGGACATCTTGGTCTGAGAAGACGAGAGGAACGTTGCGGGCAAGGCAGGTGTAGAGCATTGTGGGAAGGCCGACCTCCTACGTGGTGCCAGCCTATATGCTTTGTTGTCTCGGCAGGGTGATAAGTAAAGTTGAGCAGTCACCCGGCCGAAGAAAAAATATGCGTTGCGTTGAAGCAGAGGAGAGCAGTCGTCGTGTCCCCAACCAGAGCTCTTGAATGTTAAAAGCCTCTTGGAGTTCAGGGAAAATATCCAGAGAGAGGCCAGGTATTTATACGGTAGAGTAGAGGGGAAATAATGAGAAGAAATACGTCTGGAAGATTCCAGAGGTTACTGGAGCATGCGCTAGCAACCAGGCGATGTCGTATGACGTCAGCAGGTGAGAAGGTAGTCAGTTTATAGCAGATCGTAGAGATGGATGAAAAGTATGTGATGTCCAAATTCACTGAAGTATGTAAGTCCCAGTTGCAGAGAAAGTACGGTTTATATCAAGGCGAGGGTAAGTCCATATTACTGGTAGAAAAAAGGTTATGTGGATGGCGAATTTCATAGCAGTAGGTGCCGGTGAAGTGAGGAATCCGTTACAATGGGAACACTAATTTTTCAGTCAATATCACATAACTCTTTGTACCAGACTTCATTTCATGTACCAAAACTAGCTATCTGACCTTATCAACACTGTCACATGGAGAAATGTATTAAATTATCTAAATCAAGAAAACTGGCAGAAAATACCATAAAACCGTTCCCATTCACACCATTTTACGGTATACAAAAAAATAATTGGCCCTCCACTTCTGCTTTGGTTATCTGCTGTGATAACGAGTATTGGCAATCTTGTGACTTTTTCCACGTGTCAGACTAGAAGAGGTACATTAATGCTTTTAGAAAGTATGATGAGACCAAGAAAATTCCAGTGGAGCAGATGCCTTTAATCAAGACTGTACAAACCATCCCCATCTCTTCAGCAGAAGCCGAAAGAGCTTTCGTACCATGAATGAGATCCACACCGAAAAGAGAAATATGCTGCTGCTGGTTGCGAGATAAAGAGGACTCATTTTCATAAGCAGCGTTGGACCTCCTGTGCATATATTTAAACCACAACCATATATCGTCTGCGTTGGTGGGATGATGAGTGCCGCAACATTATACAAAAACGTGAAAGATTATTTCGTCTTTATGGAAAAAAAATTATCGCCTCACAACTATTTCGCTTTAAAACATCATATTGCTTATTCTCGTAGAGTTTTTAATGCCAAGAGCCGGAAAGCGTGGAGGAACTTTATTTCATCATTTACAGCATCCACACCGGTTACGCAACTCTGGAATGCCGTTCGAACACTGACTCGTGTTTCTCAACATGCCACAAGTGCGATAATCCCGACAGATGTGCTTGAACAATTTCTTCATTCTCTCACTCCGGACTATGTCGTCCCTACCAGTACCTTTTCACAAGACGATTCCAGTCGTTATTCTTCCGTTTCATTACAACCTATTACACTATACGAATTCCAAGCAGTTATCCCTACATCCTCTCAGTGAGCACCTGGACCTGATTACATTGCCAACAGTATGCTGAACTTGTCGCCTCACGCAGCTAAGGAAGTCATCCTTAAATACTATAATACCATATTATCCACACTTAGTGTCCTGTCAATGGAATTACTTCTTTCTTGCGCCAATCCTTACACCGAATAAGGTAGTCTCTGATTTTCACAGTTACCGTGGTATTGTTCTCAGTTCGTGTATGAGGAAAACATTTCTTAAAATACTGCTCCAAAGATTTCTTTGGGTACTCGAATATTATAACTTGATCCCAAAAAATCATTATGCGTTTCTTAAGGGCCGCAGCACTCACGATGCTATAAACACTTTTGTAATCGTCCTAATATTGGCCAAGGCACGTCGCCATAGTACCATAGCGACGTTTCTTGATATTCAAGGCGCCTATGACTCTATTCCGTTACATATGTTATGGGATTGTCTTTCTGGTAAGAACTTCCCACCTGGTTTTATTTCCCTTTTACAGCAATTATTTACATACCGTAATCTTATAATCAAATCGCCTCAACATACTATTTGTAGTCGGCAAATGGCTTACCACAGGGGATATTTTCAGCGGGATACTTTTTCCTCTTTATATGAGCGATTTTGACAGGTTAGTAAGACGCTCCGCCCGCATAATAGCGTACGCTGATGATATCATTCCTTACCTATTTCACATCAACATAGATACATGCAGCGAGCGAATGTCGCAACTTATGAGTGAGGCTACCTCGTGGTTGGATTCTCATGGCCTTCAACTTGCAATATCCAAATGCTCAACGATGATCTTCACCCATCGCCGTAAATATGACAGGAACCCTCTTCTATTCGATACGTATTCTATCCCTATCTGTAACAATTATAAATACCTTGGACTACATTAGACCATAAACTAACCTGGACTCATCATATTAAACATTTACATAACAAAGCTACTTCTTATATAAATGTCCTCCGAACTGTTACGCGCAGAAATTGGAGAGCGGACCCGACCACCGCTCTTTCTTTATATAAGGCCACACTCCTTTCCTATATGGACTGTGGTGCCTATGTCCTAGATATGGCTTCTAATACTACTTTAGCACATCTAAGTACGTTACAATTTAGTGCTCTCCGCATTTGTCTGTGTTCTTCACACAACGCCTACTAACACATTACTTGTAGGAGCTGACGATCCCCCTCTAAAAATACGTCGACTTATGTCAACAACAAAATACCTCTTCAAGAAATTTGCCATCATCGCTACTCCCCTCATATGAAAATTGCAACTATTGTTCGAACTATACGCTCTTCCTCGTCACCGTCTTCAAAAAATGCCGGCACTATATCATGCATATAGTTATTTACTTGGATATCGAGATACTCTTTTGCGTATGCCTACACTGCCGTATTACTCTTTTTCTTATGGAAGTTTCATTCATCGTCCTTACATTATTCTCCCTACTGCTGCTAACTATTTCCGCGATGCAAAACAGAACTGCACACAGGCACAGCTTCACAAAAAAGTACGTGTCTCCCCTTTAGGAGTACTGTCGATATATACACAGATGGCTCTAAGTTAGTGTCTGGCGTTGGAGTGGCATTTTTTGCTGTTCAATCACGGTTAGCCCAACAATTTAATTACCTAATCACTTCTCCATTTGTTCTGCTGAACGTTTTGCCGTACGCCAAGCTCTCCTTTATGTTACACAACATAATTATGCAAAAGCAACCATCTACACCGATTCTATGAGCGCAATACAATCACTCTCCTCCACCTCCTTCTCATGCAGTTGGTACCTATACAATGTAAAACATCTTATTAATACACTCGATCATTCAAACGTCTACCTCACTTTCGTCTGGGTACCAGCGCATATTGGAATTTTTGGATGTGAACGAGCCGATACTTATGCAAAGCAAGCAGCACGTATTCCGCTTTCCGCCTCTACTATAGCCATTCCCCCCACTGATTATTTTATACATGTCAAAAACAAGGCTCACTCTGAATGGCATGATACCGCCAAGTACAAAGGCAGATCGTACTACCAATTGTAACCTCTTATTCCAACCGTGGTTCATAACAGGCCAGTACTCTAGACGACATATAACTACTATCATCCGTCTAAGATTTAATAATGCCCTTACTCCGCTCTATAAATATCGTTTTCATCTGACAACTCAACCCTTTTGTGAATGTGGTTTCCCCAACGGAGATGCTAATCATATCATTTTCCAATGTCCTTTATATCGTTCAGCTCGCCGACGTTTGTTTACACCATCTTATTCAGCTAAAATTTTCATTGCCTACCAGTATTTCTTGTTTACTCTATAAAACACCCACTGCAATTTCAATAATTACTACTTTTCTTGATGACTCCAACCTCACTTTATAACTTGATATGATATTACTCTTTCATTTCTTTTTGTCGGTATGCTCCTGGCTTCCTTTGTGTATATAACTTAATCGTTTGTTTTTTGTGGCGACCATTTCTTCATTCTCAGTTTTTCTTCTATTTTGTTACTGGAGCTGTGATTATTACCTTCTCTATGAATACTACACCGTTTCCGCTCTATGAGTTAATCAAGTCTATCATGCGCACCCCTTTTTTCAAACCCCTTGTGTTTACTGTCGTGTGTATAATACAGTGCACGTATTTGTTTGTTTATTTATTTATATTTATACAGATATCTATATGGTGTTTTATAAATCCCGTAAGAATATTGACTGGGCGAAAATCACAAGGAGCCCAACACATCATTTCATGAAGGAGAAGAAGAATATTGACGAAGGAGAGACCGGAGGCAACTTGCATATTGTCGACCAGTAATGAATTGAATGTGATAGAACTCTTGAGCAAGAAGGCTTTGAACCTTGGCAGACCTGGCTAATAACTATTCCTCTTCAGAAGAATACAGACTTTTCATATCAGAAGATTCAACGTACTAGTGTGAGATATTTCAAGGAGACAGCTAAACACTGCAGCGCGAAAAGATCTTTTTCACGCGCACAGCATAATGGCAGTAACTTGTCTAAACATTAATGGTGAAGTGTTGCCACATAATATTGTTTCTATTGTAAGTGACGGTGCGTGTTTATTTAGATCTCTTTCTTACATGTTATACTCTACTCAGTTACGGCATAAAGAAGTTCGTGAAGATATTGCAAGTTCGTGAAGATATTGCTTCGTATGTTGTGAATAATTGGGTAGAGTTCTCCATTTTGTCCGAAAACCATTTTGATAATAACTATTCCTTCTCAGAACAGTACCGACTTTTCATGTCAGAAGATTCAGCTTATGGTGGAACATGTGAGTTGACGGCAGCAGGCAAAATATTTCCATTGCTCTTTGAAGTTTGTCGTGAACAAAAGTTATACTGGACATTTGGTGATGAAGCTAATACCGTAAAAAGTTTGCGATTTGCTGGTAAACTTTCTAAGGAACATTTTGAAGTATATGAATGTCTGTACGAAGAAACAAGTGCTTCATTCGTTGTTACGAAAGTATCCAAAAAACGTTGTATCCACTCGATACTCAAATGTTACTAGAAAAATACAATTTAAAAAATCAGCAGCCACATTACAGAACCTTCCGCAGATATCAATCAATCAATACTGATCTGCATTTAGGGCAGTCGCCCAGGTGGCAGATTCCCTATTTGTTGCTTTCCTAGCCTTTTCCTAAATGATTTCAAAGAAATTGGAAATTTATTGAACATCTCCCTTGGTAAGTTATTCCAGTCCCTAACTCCCCTTCCTATAAATGAATATTTGCCCCAGTTTGTCCTCTTGAATTCCAACTTTATCTTCATATTGTGATCATTCCTACTTTTATAGACGCCATTCAAACTTATTCGTCTACTAATGTCATTCCACGCCTTCTCTCCGCTGACAGCTCGGAACATACCACTTAGTCGAGCAGCTCTTCTTCTTTCTCTCAATTCTTCCCAACCCAAACATTGCAACATTTTTGTAAGGCTACTCTTTTGTCGGAAATCACCCAGAACAAATCGAGCTGCTTTTCTTTGGATTTTTTTCCAGTTCTTGAATCAGGTAATCCTTGTGAGGGTCCCATACACTGGAACCATACTCTAGTTGGGGTCTTACCGGAGACTTATATGCCCTCTCCTTTACATCCTTACTACAACCCCTAAACACCCTCATAACCATGTGCAGAGATCTGTACCCTTTATTTACAATCCCATTTATGTGATTACCCCAATGAAGATCTTTCCTTATATTAACACCTAGATACTTACAATGATCCCCAAAAGGAACTTTCACCCCATCAACGCAGTAATTAAAACTGAGAGGACTTTTCCTATTTGTGAAACTCACAACCTGACTTTTAACCCCGTTTATCAACATACCATTGCCTGCTGTCCATCTCACAACATTTTCGAGGTCACGTTGCAGTTGCTCACAATCTTGTAACTTATTTATCACTCTATAGAGAATAACATCATCCGCAAAAAGCCTTACCTCCGATTCCACTCCTTTACTCATATCAATTATATATATAAGACAACATAAAGGTCCGATAATACTGCCTTGAGGAATTCCCCTGTTAATTATTACAGGGTCAGATAAAGCTTCATCTACTCTAATTCTCTGAGATCTATTTTCTAGAAATATAGCAACCCATTCAGTCACTCTTTTGTCTAGTCCAATTGCACTCATTTTTGCCAGTAGTCTCCCATGATCCACCCTATCAAATGCTTTAGACAGGTCAATCGCGATACAGTCCATTTGACCTCCAGAATCCAAGATATCTGCTATATCTTGCTGGAATCCTACAAGTTGAGCTTCAGTGGAATAACCTTTCCTAAAACCGAATTGCCTTCTATCGAACCAGTTATTAATTTCACAAACATGTCTAATATAATCAGAAAGAATGCCTTCCCAAAGCTTACATATAATGCATGTCAAACTTACTGGCCTGTAATTTTCAGCTTTATGTCTATCACCCTTTCCTTTATACACAGGGGCAACTCTAGCAACTCTCCATTCATCTGGTGTAGCTCCACCGACCAAACAATAATCAAATAAGTACTTCAGATATGGTACTATATCCCAACCCATTGTCTTTAGTATATCCCCAGAAATCTGATCAATTCCAGTCGCTTTTCTAGTTTTCAACTTTTGTATCTTATTGTAAATGTCATTGTTATCATATGTAAATTTTATTACTTCTTTGGCCTTAGTCTCCTCCTCTATCTCGACATTATCCTTGTAACCAACAATCTTTACATACTGCTGATTGAATACTTCTGCCTTTTGAAGATCCTCACATACACTCTCTCCTTGTTCATTAATTATTCCTGGAATGTCCTTCTTGGAACCTGTTTCTGCCTTAAAATACCTACCCTTCCATTTTTCACTAAAATTCGTATGACTGCCAATTATGCTTGCTATCATGTTATCCTTAGCTGCCTTCTTTGCTAGATTCAATTTTCTAGTAAGTTCCTTCAATTTCTCCTTACTTCCACAGCCATTTCTTACTCTATTTCTTTCCAGTCTGCACCTCCTTCTTAGTCTCTTTATTTCTCTATTATAATAAGGTAGGTCTTTACCATTCCTTACCACCCTTAATGGTACAAACCTGTTTTCGCATTCCTCAACAATTTCTTTAAACCCATCCCAGAGTCTGTTTACATTTTTATTTACCGTTTTCCACCGATCATAGTTACTTTTTAGAAACTGCCTCGTGCCTGCTTTATCAGCCATATGGTACTGCCTAACAGTCCTACTTTTAAGACCTTCCTTTCTATCACATTTATTTTTAACTACTACAAAAACAGCTTCGTGATCACTAATACCATCTATTACTTCAGTTTCCCTATAGAGCTCATCTGGCTTTATCAGCACAACATCCAGGACATTTTTCCCTCTTATTGGTTCCATCACTTTCTGAATCAGCTGTCCTTCCCATATTAACTTATTTGCCATTTGTTGGTCATGCTTCCTGTCGTTCGCATTTCCTTCCCAATTGACATCTGGCAAATTCAGATCTCCCGCTACAATCACATTTCTTTCCATGTCGTTTCCCACATAGCTGACTATCCTATCAAATAATTCCGAATCCGCGTCAGTGCTACCCTTTCCCGATCTGTACACTCCAAATATTCAAGTGTCCTATTATCTTTAAAAATGAGCCTTACACCTAGAATTTCATGTGTCTCATCTTTAACCTTTTCGTAGCTTACAAATTCTTCTTTCACCAGAATGAACACTCCCCCTCCCACCCTTCCTATCCTATCTCTACGATACACACTCCAGTGCCGTGAGAAAATTTCTGCATCCATTATATCATTTCTCAGCCATGATTCAACTCCTATTACAATATCTGGTAAGTATATATCTATTAAATGACTTAATTCTATTCCTTTCCTTACAATACTTCTACAGTTCAACACTAACAATTTTATGTCATCCCTGCTTGATTTCCAGTTCCCTGTTCCCTTATCACCGCTCCCTAGGCCATCCCGTTTCCCTGAATGTACCTCCCTATTACCCTTCCAAACAAATTTCCTAACTTATACGTACCACTGCGGTTTAAATGAAGGCCATCTGAGCGCAGATCCCTATCTCCTACCCACCCATTAGGATCTAGAAATTTCACTCCCAGTTTCCCACATACCCACTCCATAGTCTCATAGGTTCATAGAGCAGCGGCAGTCACGCACCAGAAGAATAACCCTAAAGTTTATAGAGCAGCGGCATCGACATATCAGAAATATAATCCCGGGGTTCATAGAGGATCGGCAGCTACATACCAGCAAAATAATCGCGAAAAACACAGGATAATTCAAACGCGATATCAGTAACATCACCATGGGGTCCGAAAGATGATTGCGTCCATTGAAAATTAAGTTTCGTTCCGGTAAGTCTTACGATCCTGAAATAAATTACGAAGATAACAGCTTGATAACCATTGGTACCGGTACAATGATCCATACATGCCAATTCTGCAATGCTCTCGAGTGGAAAGATGGAAGCACCAGGCATGTGTTGCTATTCTGGCAAGGTTCAGCTGCCACCACTCCAGTTGCCACCCGAACCATTGTACAGTTTACTAATGGGTGCCCATCCAGATCATTGTCATTTTTTGGATCGAATTAGAAAATATAACAGCTGTTTTCAAATTACATCTTTCGGTGCTAAACAAGTCATCCAACACGGCTTTGTCTACTTTCAAAGTACAAGGTCAAATTTATCATCCCAGAGGCAGTCTGTTGCCAAATGCTCATCAAGATCCTGAATTTTTTGCAAATTAACTTTGTTAGTGAAGATGAAAGAGAAGCAATAATACGAGGTTCTAAGATACCAGATATTAAGCCGGCTTTGGTTAAATAGTTGCAAAAAATGGTCCATGATGTTAACTGTTGTATGAAGAACTTGAAAACAGCTCTTGAGAAGGTGGCTACAGGATGTCAAGGTTTTAAGGTAGTTATTCATGCGAACAGAAAGCCGACTGACGTTCACGGTGGACGATATAATGCTCCAACATCTAATGAGGTTGCTTTAGTAATTGTTGGCGAACCATTTGAAAAACGAGATAAAATTATTCAGAGCCGCAATGATAAACACAAAAGTATCAGTGAAATTCATCCGTCTTATGATGCACTTCAATATCCTATGATGTTTTGTTATGGTGAAGATGGCTATTTAATAAATATTCCCCAACGTGATCCTCATAAAAATATATTTTTGAACAAAAAGATATCAGCGGCGAGCTATTATGCCTTTCGAATAATGGTGCGAGAGGGCGAAGATAATTTACTCTTACGTTTTGGTGGTTTGTTAAATCAATATTTAGTTGATATGTATGAAAAAATAGAAACTGAGAGGCTAAATTTCATTCGCAACAATCAAAAGCAGTTAAGAACAGAAAATTATATTAATTTAAGAGATGCAGTAAGCAGGCAAGATATAAGTGCCGATCAACTTGGACAAAGAGTAATTCTGCCTTCGTCGTTTACCGGAGGACCTCGATTCATGCACGAACGCACGCAAGATGCAATCACATACGTACTTCTTTACGGAAGTCCTGACCTTTTTATTACATTTACGTGCAACCCAAAATAGATTGAAATTTGGGAAGCCATCTGCAAAGGGCAAAAGCACTACAATCGTCACGATATCATTTCTAGGGTATTCCGATTGAAGGTGAAAACTAATGGACCTTTTTAATAAAGCAGGGATTTTCGGTTATGTGCGTTGTTACATGTACTCAGTAGAACGGCAGAAACGTGGATTGCCTCACATTCATATGTTACTGTGGTTGGTGGAAAGCATACCGTCTATTAAGATCGATAACATCGTTTGTGCCGAAATTCCTGTTCCAGATAAAGATCATATTTTACACGATATTATCAAGTCTACAATTATCCATGTACCTTGCCGTAGTTTGAATCCCAGTGCACCTTGCATGAGAGATGGACATTTCAGTAAGAGATAACCACGACCACTTCTTCGTCAAACACAAACTGGCCAAGATGGTTACCCGCTGTTTAAATGATTGTTTCACAAGATGGAGGATTCACGGTGTGGAGCTGAACAGATGGGTAGTGCCTTTCAATCCTGTTTTATCTCGCTTATTAAAGGCTCACGTTAATGTGGAACACAGCAGATCTCTTAAGTCGGTTAAATATGCACGCAAGTACATCAACAAAGGCTGCACCAAGCAGCTTTTTCACAACAAAATTAAGCACTTGATGAGGTAAAATTATACGTAACAGGAAGGTATATTCGTAGCTCAAAGGCAGTGTGGTGAATTCTGGGATTTCCTATTCATAAAAGACATCCTTAAGTTTTCCATCTCGATGTACATCTTCAGAAGGGGCAACGTGTCTATTTCACTTTGGATAATTTGACAGAAAAAGTCACGAATCCTACAAAAACTACTCTTTTGGATTTGTTCGATTTATGTGATAAGGATTCTTTTGCAAAATTTCTCCTGTAGCATGAGCTTCCATCATGTATAGCAGAACAATAAATTCGTAAGAAGAAAACGAGGCGATAACGTTGAAGGTTGGCCAGGAGTTAAAAAGGATTCTGCATTAGCAAGGGTATATGTGGCGGCATCAGGAAGAATGAACTCGCCCCACATACAGAACACACCCTTGTGCACGATGCAACATTGCATCAGGGTATAGCTTGCTAAACTAGCGTCATTCGGCTGCGTGGAGTGAGCCGGTGAGCATGAGCATCACGCCTGTTTGTGTCTTGTTGGTGTAATCAGTGTAACCTATCTCACATGCAAAGGTGTACTAAAACTGTGTATGGTGTAAATAAATCTTATTATCCATGAGGGCTGATTTATTTATGAACGATGTGGAGCCGCCTACAATCAAGACTCCATCAATGGTGACCCCGAGTATGGAGAACACGCTCATACCATAACCTATCTTGGACCACGTGCTTCAGCACATATCACGGTATGTTACCACACTTTATTTCAAAGAGGCATTAGACTGTTTACTTCATTGGAACTACCACATCTTCCGAGTATGAAACCAATTCGACAAACGACAAAAACAGTCGCCAGAATCCTAACGGTCGTCGGTGATACTCATCGCTTCAGTCCGCACGCGGCAACTTTACGCCGCTCCTCTTTGTTACGCCGCATCTGCTACACTTCAAGAACGCAACATTTCATCTAAAAACTTGTATGTATACAACCTACGTTTTACATGTTCCGGAATATTGCAAATTATTCACAACATAAATTCGTTGTGAAGTTGTACGAACATCACAAAGAAATGTATAGGCCTACAATGGACAGTGCCTAGTTTTCTAACCATAGTTACAATCTTGGTGTTAAATTGATGTACGTAATCCAGCAATCTTCTGTGCAATTTTCTTTCTCTTTTTGCTAATTAAGGCCTAAGATACAGACTACTCCACAATATAGGCCTACCTTATTTGCTGTTCAAACAAGTAAAATTACTTCAAAATAACCTACTTCTCATGCATTACAACTGCTTGAATTGTTGTACTATATATATATATATATATAACTCGTAATCGTGCCTTTTAGTGGTTTCTAAGTTGTTACATTACAGGTATAACGTACAGTTGCATTATATGGACATTCCTCAAGACTTAAAATGGACATTGGAACCCATGGTTTATGCTTAATATTTTCATATATAACCAAAATCAGTGTGTAACATCTGCAAGATTATTTTGTTAACTTATAGTTTATATGTTTGTGAATCTCTTATCATATGCTAGGCCTACCTGCATAATATTTCGTTTCCAGCTAACCTATAAGATTGTTTCAAACCATTTGTAAATGTGTGCTTGTGTTGCTCATCCTCACATCTTCATTCACTTACACACACAACTACACATCGTACCTCTGACTACTTCTTTGTCATCTTGTCCGGTATGTTCAGAATTATTTTTCTCCTTGCCCCTGTGTTGTGTACCCATCTTGATTATGGCGGAGGATCGATTAAAAGCTTTAGAGGAACAAAATAACAACTTGCAGAACCAACTCCAACAACTTATTGCTTTGACGAAGCCTTTGCAAGAGCAGAACGAAGCATTACTAGCCCGGCTCCAGGAGCATGAGTCTACTGGTACCGATGCTACATCTAGCAATGTTGGCCAAGTTGCCAAAATCTCTGCAAAGCTACCACCGTTTTGATATGACAGACCAACTGTTTGGTTCGCCCAGGTTGAGACTCAAATCAGGCTCGCAGGCAAACGGCCGACCAGACTAAATTTGATAATGTAATTTCACAGCTTGACACCAAGGTCATAGCCGAGGTAGAAGACATTGTCATTAAACCCCCTACCACAGGACGTTACGAAATACTAAAATCTGAACTAGTCCGTCGTCTTTCCGTATCCGAAGAGCAACGAGTTCTCCAACTTCTTGGTGACGAAGAACTCGGTGATAGGAAACCATCACAATTTTTACGTCACTTAAAGTCATTAGCCGGTAGCTAACTTCATGACGAAAGTATATTAAAACAACTTTTCATGCGTCGACTGCCTCAGCACTTGCAGGCTATATTTAGCGGCCCAGTTAATGCCTCTAGCTGATATAGCAGAGCTTGCTGACAAGATCTTGGAACTTTCACCTACTGTCACACCACCATATAGCCACTTGGCCGTACATGCTACAGCTGCGCCGAACACTTTAGCTGCCCAGATGGAGGAATTGACACGTAAAGTCGATGCCCTGGCTCGTAACCAGCCCCGAGGCAGGAGTCACAGTAAAAGGAGATCTAAAAGCCGTGACCGGTCCCTTACGCCACAGAGCCGGCCTTGTTGGTACAACAAAAAGTTCCAAGATAAAACTGTAAAATGTACTAGTCCCTGTTCTTGGCAGGCGGAAAACGGAACGAACAGCCAGTGAAGACGGCAACTGTCTGTTCTACATCGGGCCACCGTCTATTTATTTTTGATCAGAATACCAAAGCAAAATTTCTGATTGACACCGGATCTGATCTTTGCTGTTTCCCGCGTAAGCTTCTGGGTATGAGCTGAGCACTGCAAACGGTAGTACAATCAGCACATATGGTAGCCTTCCCATGAACCTCAACCTTGGTTTACGTCGTGACTTTCACTGGCAATTTGTCATTGCTGATGTTGGCACAGCCATCATTGGTTCTAATTTTCTGGCTTACTATAACTTACTCCCTGACTGCTGTAACAGATGCCTCCTCGACGGCACCACCGGCCTACACGTTAAGGCATCTGTAGCCTCTATCAAATAGACCAGTGTAAAGACTGCTGCGGTATCCACCAACTCACCTTTCAGCATGTTGCTCGATGAGTTTCAGTCCATTACTCGCCCACTGGGATCCAACGTGATATTAAACACAATACTGTACATCACATTAGGACAACCGAAGGCCCACCAGTCTCTTGTCGACCTCGTCGTCTAGGACCCCAAAAATTGCAGATAGCGAAGAAAGAATTTTAGGACATGGTAAGGTGTGGTACAGCGAGACCTTCTAATAGTCCCTGGTCCTCACCCTTGCACCTTGCATCTAAGCGGGACAACTCATGGAGTCCATGTGGCGATTACCGGGCATTGAATGCAAGAACAATACCCGACCGCTACCCGGTACGACACATAGGAGATTTTTGCCATAACATTGCTGGGTCAACCATTTTCAGTACATTTGACCTTATCAAGGTCTACCAACAGATTCCAATTCACCCCAGTGACATTTGCAAAACAGCCATAACAACTCCTTTTGGGCTGTTTGAATTTCCCTGTACGTCGTTTGGGTTACGAAATGCTGGACAAACCTTCCAGCGTTTTATGGATGAGGTCACTAGAGATTTAAACTTCTGTTTCCCGTATATCGACAATATCCTGGTGTTCTCACGGGATGCTGAAGAGCATATGCACCATCTCCGCATACTTTTCCAAGAGAATAGCTGATTACGGTGTAGTCATAAATCCATCCAAGTGCGTATTTGGTGCAATTGAGGTAACCTTCTTGGGCTATCGACTTTCAAAGGACGGTACAAAACCCCCACCAGAGAGAATCCAGTCTCTCTTGGAATACCCTCTGCCGAAGCCTGTCCAGGGCCTCCGCCGGTTCCTAGGCATGGTCAACATCTACAGACGTTTCCTACCACATGCGGCTGAATTGCAGGCGCCGTTGGTGAACGTCCTAGCCAATTCTAAGCTTAAGGGTTCTAAACCTGTCCCCTGGACTCCAGAATTGCAACGTGCTTTCCACGAATGCAAAGAAAGCCTAGCGCAAACCACTCAACTCGCTCATCCATTGCCAGATGCGCCTCTAGGTCTCTTTACCGATGCATCAAATACTCAAGTTGGAGCATGTTTGCAACATAAAGTTGGACACCATTGGCAGCCCCTAGCATTTTTCAGTAAGAAGCTTTCAGCGCGTCAAACAACGTGGCCGTATTACAGGGAACTGTTAGCTGTGTACGAGGCTGTCCAGCATTTCCGCTATATACTGGAAGCACAACACTGCACCATATATACGGACCACAAGCCTCTGCTTTATGCATTTTCTCAACGCAGAGGAAAACTACCCCCGGCCCAACTTAATCAGCTGTCCTTCATATCCCAGTTCACAACTGATATTCAGCATATAAAGGGAGCAGATAACGTTGTCGCCGATACATTGTCTCGTGTTGAAGCCATCTCACTAGAAGATGACTATGCTGCGCTGGCTCGATCCCAAGCGGACGATGACGAACTCAAAGCCTTATTGCATGGTGGTACGTCACTGATATTAGAAAAAGTAACCCTTCCGGGCACCACGACTACCATTGTATGCGATACATCAACAGGAAAACCTCGTCCGTTCCTGACACTTCCTTTTCGACGCAAGTTCTTTGACAAGCTCTATAACTTAAGCCACCCAGGTATTCGAGCCACCTCTTGTCTAGTCTCAGATAGATTTGTTTGGCCAACTATTCAGAAAGACACTCGTGCCTGGACTCGTGCTTGTTTGTCGTGTCAACGCAATAAAGAGACGAGGCATAATATATCTCCTTTGGGAAATTTCGGAGCACCCACAGGCCGTTTCAGCCACATTCACTTGGATATTGTTGGTCCACTGCCTGTCTGCGAAGGCTATAATTATATCCTCACTGCTGTTGACAGATTTACTCGCTGGCCAGAGGCATGGCCGATGCGCAGCATCACTGCCGAAGAAACAGCCGATACGCTAATAAGTGGTTGGATCTCCCGATTTGGTCTCCCAACTCATATAACTACTGACCAAGGAAGACAATTCGAGTCTACACTCTTTCGCAGACTTATGACACAATTTGGTACAACAAAAATCCGTACAACCAGCTACCACCCATCCGCTAACGGTATGGCGGAGCGTCTTCATAGACAGCTAAAAGCTTCACTGATGTGTCATAGTGCAACGTGGATAAAAGCCTTGCCCCTAGTGTTACTTGGCATGCGTGCGGTTCTAAAGGAAGATCTGAAAGCTTCCCCCGCCGAACTAGTTTTTGGGGAGCCTCTACGCCTCCCTGGAGAAATGGTTACTTCTTCGCCCAGTTCTCCTACTCCACTTGACCCTGCTGATTTTGTAAATCATCTGAGGAAGGTAATGGCCGAACTAAGACCTGTTCCTGCCTCCCGCCATAGTCAAGAGAAAGTATTCGTCTTCAAAGACTTGGCAACTGCCTCCCATGTTTTCCTGAGAGTTGATCATGTGAAGCCTCCCTTGCAACCCCGATACTCTGGTCCTTATACTGTAGTCAGCCGTAATGAGAAGACCTTGACGCTAATGATGGGAAACAAGGAAGTAGTAGTGAGTACAGACCGTGTGAAACCTGCATACATAGAAACAAACCTTGGTGTTCTTACCTGCACCAACACACCTGACACATCTGCTACCCCCCATTTTATCCAGTCAACCTAGCACTTCTTTTACACCTGACTTACCTGATGCGTCATCGCCACCCAAAAAGTAGACAACACGATCAGGACGAAGAGTTCGCTTTGCCCGTCCATTCGATTTGTGAACTTTCCTTCCCCGTGGGGGGGGGGTGATGTGGCGGCATCAGGAAGAATGAACTCGCCCCACATACAGAACACACCCTTGTGCACGATGCAACATTGCATCAGGGTATAGCTTGCTAAACTAGCGTCATTCGGCTGCGTGGAGTGAGCCAGTGAGCATGAGCATCACGCCTGTTTGTGTCTTGTTGGTGTAATCAGTGTAACCTATCTCACATGCAAAGGTGTACTAAAACTGTGTGTGGTGTAAATAAATCTTATTATTCATGAGGGCTGATTTATTTATGAACGATGTGGAGCCGCCTACAACCAAGACTCCATATATATACTATTCATCCAAATAATACAGAATGCTACCACCTCCGACTCTTTCACGAAGTTCGAAGACCAACATAGTTTCCTTCAATAAAAACTAGATGGTGTCCTACATTCTAAGATGCATGCAAAGCTCTGGGATTGGAAAATGAAAGATATTGGGAGTTAACATTTGAAGAAGCGGCATTGTGTAAATCTCCTTATGAAGTACGTGAACTGTTCGTTGTTATGCTAGCGTTTTGTCAAACTTCTGATCCCGCCAATCTTTGGGAAAAGTTAAAAGATTTTTTTGTCAGAGGATATCTTATGGCAAACAGAAAAGCCGGTGGAAGATTCTACTCTAAATCACAGTGAAGT
The DNA here is from genome assembly GCF_040414725.1 of Anabrus simplex. Classification (NCBI taxonomy): domain Eukaryota; kingdom Metazoa; phylum Arthropoda; class Insecta; order Orthoptera; family Tettigoniidae; genus Anabrus; species Anabrus simplex. The sequence goes on along the minus strand of NC_090269.1, from coordinate 113,661,130 downwards.
ATACAACCAATGTCTATTATTAATCAAAGACGCAGTGTTATCTGTAGGAGGACAGGAAATGAAAAGAATACTTAAAGGAAACCAATGAAATGAAATGTCGTATGGCTTTTAGTGGCGGGATATCCCAGGACGGGTTCGGCTCGCCAGGTGCAGGTCTTTATATTTGACACCCGTAGGCGACCTGCGCGTCCTGATGAGGATGAAATGATGATGAAGACAACACATACACCCAGCCCCCCTGCCATTGGAATTAACCAACTGAGGTTAAAATCACCGACCCGGCCGGGAATCGAACCCGCGACCCTCTGAACCGAAGGCCAGTACGCTGACCGTTCAGCCAACGAGTCGGACATGGAAACCAATTGTATTCAATCTTTGGAACGATTGATAACTACCAGCCAAAATTCTTTAACTACAGAACAACTTGCAGTATATCGTAAAATCCTGAGTAGCATACAGTATGAACTTGGAAAAATTTTCTTAGTTGCTCCAGGTGGTACGGGTAAAATATTCCTGATAAATTTGCTATTGGCAAAAGTCAGAAGTACCAGAAACATTGCTGTAGCTGCCGCATCGTATAGGATCGCCGCAACATTACTGGAGGGAGGTCAAACAGCGCATGCAGCTTTTAAGCTGCCTTTTAATCTTACTCGCCGTGAGACTCCCATCTGTTATATTTCTAAAGAATCTAACGGCCCACGTTTTGCGAGAGTGTAAACTCATTGCTTGGGACTAAAGTACAATGGGGCATAAATGCGGGTTTGAGGCTCTCGATATTACTCTCTAAGACTTAAGAGGAGTATGAATGTCCCAGTAGCGTAGCCAGGATCGGCCAATGGGGGGTTTAGAGTTCCAAAATTAAGATATAACATAATGAAAGTGTTTGTGCGTGTCTGGTACCCGCGTGCATGACTGTCAAAAGGATACTGATACAAGAGTGAATTACTTTATGTGATATTCAGATTGCAATACACTACAAAATTCTGACTTTAAAATACAGAATAAGAACAATATGATCGAGGTCAGCAGTTTTATCTCGAACGGTATGTTCAGTTTACACTCAAAAATCCAATTTTTGAGGCTTCCTAGAAAATAAATTTAACAGATCTGTTGGTTTTACAACTATGTCTCTGTGAATGTTCAAGAGAGCCAACCCGTTGAGTCGATTTTCACTTGTGGTATTTCTGAAGTAGGTTTTCGGGCGTCTTAATTTGAAAATGATCTCTCACTGGCCGCAGTGGTGACAGGTAGTGTGGCAAACACTCTCAACAAGCAGTAGATTGCAGGGATTTTATCTTGATCACATAAAAGAAGGGCACCTTTGGGTTTATACTCTAGAGATGAAAGCAAGCCATACCACACACTCATCTCTCCTAGAGCACTATCTTCACCGCATTGGAGATCCACAGAATACTTTTGTCTTAAGACTTTAATTGCCTCTTCATCTTCCTTCGTAGGTGTTTTCTTGTCACTTGGAGGTAGAAGGCATATAAAAGACTGCAAATTCAGTTTATGAGATGTGAAACGTTCTCTCAGTTCTGCTAAGAAATTGTCCAAAAAGGTATGAATATGGATATGCGAAAATATTCTTCTGGACTACCAAATGTTTCTACATTGCACATCTGCCTTTCGCGCTTTGCAATACGAGGAATGGTAATTTGTGTGTCCAATTGAGAATATGTTTATGAACTCCTCTTCTGCGTTTCCTCTGATCTTGATAATCCTATCCTCCACAACATTAGCATATGAAAATGCTTTTGCAATGTCCAGCTCCTCACTTTGAAAAAATCTGCTAAGAGGAGCACTTATACTAAATACTTTACTTAGTATATGTATGGATACAAGGAATTCTGAGTTCTGCACAGTACACAACAATTGTTGAGCATTAATAGAGGCCTTTTTATTATTCCATTGTATTATATTTTCAATAACTGCAACGACAGCATCAAACAGTTCTAAAAATACTGCAGTTGAGTCATGGCGCTCCACCCATCATTTTAGACACAATGCTTTAAGCCTCGTTTTGTCACTTTCACGAACAGTGGCATCTATCGATTCTTTAAATGCTTTTCATTTTCTAGGAAACCTAAAAAATGAACAAATATTCCCCATAGTACCCAAACAGTTTCTGATTCCTTGGATTGAGCGAACAGGTGAGCTGCAGTGCACGTACAAAGGCAATGGGTAGGTCTCCCTTATTATCGCTTGGACGCCATTAAACTGCCCACTCATAGCGTTAGCTCCATCATATCCTTGTCCTCTTAAATAATTTAAGTTGACTCCTATCTTCTGAAGCATGTCAGTTATTTTGGCAGCCAAACACCTTCCAGTGGCGTCAGTGATCGGTACAAACTGGAGGAAGTCCTCCCTGAGTGTCTGAGAGTCAGGGTCGACATACCGAACACAAAGTGACATTTGTTCCATTCCAGAAATGTCACTTGTCTCATCGGCCAGTATAGTGAAGCACTGTGATCTGTTCACTGTGCGCACGATGATTTCAACAATAAAGTCATTGCATACGTGAATGATCTCGTTTTGAGTTTGTGGGCTAATGTACGTAGCATTGCGGCTACTTGTAAGCAAATGAGTTTTTAAATCCTCATCCCAATTTCTTGCACGAAAACGAAGAAAAGTCCTAAACTTTCCATCATTTTCAGTAGGCTCTTCATCATTCAATATAATGGGTCCATCGTCTCTATGTCCTCTAAGGGGTAAACCTTGGCGGCCACACAAAATTATAGTTTCGATAATAGGAATAATCTTCAAAAAAGGCTTTCACAGCCGCAGATCTAAAAATCACAGGAATAGAACCAGCTTTTGGGTGGTTAGGCCGTGTGCATTATGCAGAGTTTCGTCCAGACGTGCCATTTGGACTCATCAGCTCTGCATAATGCACAGGCCTAACCACCCAAAAGCTGGTTCTATTCCTGTGATTTTTAGATCTGCAGCTGTGAAAACCTTTTTTGAATTTGTATCTCCAATGGGGGAGTATTTTTTAAACGGAGAAGTCATTTCTCCTTTAGCAGGTTAGCAAACTTGATTTGCTAACTCGGCGGGGCCACACAGTTTGGTCTGCCACTGCTAAGCAGAGTCCTGGAGGGGCGTGCCATTCCAGCTGATGAGTCCAAATGGCACGTCTGGACGAAACTCTGCATAATGCACACGGCCTAACCACCCAAAAGCTGGTTCTATTCCTGTGATTTTTAGGAATAATCTTCTTTCTGTTGTCTTCTATTTCCTTTTTCACGTTCTTGTCGATTTATATGTCGATTGGGTCTTGCTTATTCTCAGCAACAAGTTTGAATTGGCTCGCCCGTAATATACACTAACTGACAGAGCAAATGCAACACCAAGAAGGAGTGGTCAGAACTTTATGCCAATTGCAGGGTAGACTGACGTCACTGAGGTATGCTCATGATGTGAAATGCGCCGCTGTGCTGCGCACGTAGCGAACGATAAATGGGACACGGCGTTGGCGAATGGCCCACTTCGTACCGTGATTTCTCAGCCGACAGTCATTGTAGAACGTGTTGTCGTGTGCCACAGGACACGTGTATAGCTAAGAATACCAGGCCGCCGTCAACGGAGGCATTTCCAGCAGACAGACGACTTTACGAGGGGTATGGTGATCGGGCTGAGAAGGGCAGGTTGGTCGCTTCGTCAAATCGCAGCCGATACCCATAGGGATGTGTCCACGGTGCAGCACCTGTGGCGAAGATGGTTGGCGCAGGGACATGTGGCACGTGCGAGGGGTCCAGGCGCAGCCCGAGTGACGTCAGCACGCGAGGATCGGCGCATCCGGCGCCAAGCGGTGGCAGCCCCGCACGCCACGTCAACCGCCATTCTTCAGCATGTGCAAGACACCCTGGCTGTACCAATATCGACCAGAACAATTTCCCGTCGATTGGTTGAAGGAGGCCTGCACTCCCGGCGTCCGCTCAGAAGACTACCATTGACTCCACAGCATAGACGTGCACGCCTGGCATGGTGCCGGGCTAGAGCGACTTGGATGAGGGAATAGCGGAACGTCGTGTTCTCCGATGAGTCACGCTTCTGTTCTGTCAGTGATAGTCACCGCAGACGAGTGTGGCGTCGGCGTGGAGAAAGGTCAAATCCGGCAGTAACTGTGGAGCGCCCTACCGCTAGACAACGCGGCATCATGGTTTGGGGCGCTATTGCGTATGATTCCACGTCACCTCTAGTGCGTATTCAAGGCACGTTAAATGCCCACCGCTACGTGCAGCATGTGCTGCGGCCGGTGGCACACCCGTACCTTCAGGGGCTGCCCAATGCTCTGTTTCAGCAGGATAATGCCCGCCCACACACTGCTCGCATCTCCCAACAGGCTCTACGAGGTGTACAGATGCTTCCGTGGCCAGCGTACTCTCCGGATCTCTCACCAATCGAGCACGTGTGGGATCTCATTGGACGCCGTTTGCAAACTCTGCCCCAGCCTCGTACGGACGACCAACTGTGGCAAATGGTTGACAGAGAATGGAGAACCATCCCTCAGGACACCATCCGCACTCTTATTGACTCTGTACCTCGACGTGTTTCTGCGTGCATCGCCGCTCGCGGTGGTCCTACATCCTACTGAGTCGATGCCGTGCGCATTGTGTAACCTGCATATCGGTTTGAAAAACATCAATTATTCATCCGTGCCGTCTCTGTTTTTCCCCAACTTTCATCCCTTTCGAACCACTCCTCCTTGGTGTTGCATTGTCACTGTCAGTCAGTGTACAATTCTTGTGGTACTTGGTTTTTTCATGCCTATTGAACTCTTCAACGGCACCTTTCCAGATATTGAACTTAGCTTTAACAAGTTTTCCCAGGGGCTGATGCCCTACTCCAGCTCCATGAGAAGAAAAGAGCACACAATATCTACAATAAGCACCATCGTCGATTTGAAAATATGTTAGCCACTTCCATTTATTTAACCAATGGAGTTGAAATTTTAAGTTCTTCTTGCCACTACCTGGAAACTTGAAGTTGTAATCTGGCACCCAATCATCAGTCAGAACATTGTGCCTAGTTTCAACGTCCATCTGAAAAATTTACATAAGTGAATGTAAATTTTTGTACTTTATTTTTAACTATTTGATAATGATAAAATACTTTTAATTATGGAATTAATCATCAAAGTGTAACAACTGATAATAATAACCACTTCCGAACGTCTAAAAATGTACCCACTGGCAGTTCAGGGTTGTAGTTCCACCTGCTGATAATAGTACTAATACTGTGCGTGTGATGTCTTACCTTAGCAGATTTTCCCACAAAGTTTGCTATGTCCCTTGCATTTGCATACAATCCACTGGCACTTCTTTTGTCTGTCTACTTCATCTGGTTGGTCGTACAGTAACATATTTGACCTAATCCAGCTTTAAAATCTAGTTTAATTTGAAGTTTAAAAACATAATTTTGGAAAAGTTTGCACTTGACAAACGGGAGTGTCTTCCTTCCATACTATGACCCTGCTTTCAGAACAATAATGTCATTTTTCTGTGTACAACAAATACCTTCGGAACATGAAGCGTCTATTAACGAGTGTCGGTTCAACTTCAGGGCAATGTCAAGCGGAGTGTTTCTATTGAGGCGAGAAGATAAACAAAGCACCGTCACTGTTTCAAAAATCTGTTCACGTGACACACGGCACACGAAGCGTTGTCGCGTCGAGGCATCGAGACAGCTGATTGAGTCGGCGGTGTTTCGAAGCATACACACACTAGGACCAAAGAGCCGGCGCGGCAGTCATGCAGACACTGAATCACCTCCATACTGACTTTGCATATTCCAACAGTTAATAGACCTGTCGGAAAGGGTCATTATCTAGTTTGAGCAATGTTTATTTAGTTTATTGTTTACTGTCAGTTTCTATTTACTTTCTTTTTGTGAAAGTTCCATGGGGGGGTCTAACCCATAGTAACCGCCCCCCTGGCTACGCCCCTGGAATGTCCTATCCCGCTAATGTTAAATTTGTTAAATTCATGACCCATTTTCTCAAGAACTACTTGATGAAAGGTAATGTAACGTTTAAAGATTATTTATACGTGCTTTATGTACATACTTCTCTAGGTCCATTGAAGTTCATATTCTAGAAGTTGGGGTATACATTTTTTGTTATATTTTTTTACACTTTTTTGTCGAATGTTTGTGAATTTTTCTTCAAATATACCAAGTTATCTTTACGATTCTAGAGGTGTGGTATTACAAGAGTATTATACATGAACAGTGAAAACATCAAGAGTCTATCTCCTATAGATCCAGAGATAACGGGTCATTTGTTTGAAAAGATATATTTTTCAGTAATTGCAACTAACATTTAATTTAGATTGAAACTCATTTTTCAATGGAAACAGCAGTAAAAGATCGCCGACTGTGTAGTCTTCATCATCTTCTACATTATCGGAGTGTATCCCCTTCAATGATCGTGCCTCCTTGGACAATTTTCGGCCTGTAGCTCTGCCTTGTCGACTCGCTCCTTGTCCAGTTCCTTCAATATGGCTCGTGTATTCCAACCATTCTTCACACCCAGCTCCTCCAAAACTATCAGTCTACCAGTATTGCCATCATTAAATATGATAGCAAAGCAAGAAAGCAAAGTCTTCTCCGTACAGGCCATGAAGGCCCTTGGAGTTGTGGAAGGTAAAGGCTTCCACTATCCGTAACCTCGGCACTTGATGGGGCAGATTGGTTAGCTCTGTGCCCGGCCGCGTTTGCCCCCAGGAATTAACCTAGTACCGTACTCATTTTTGGTGCAGGCTGAGTGAACCTCAGGGCCATATGCACCTCCGGAAGTGGACATATCATTTCTTAAATTTTACGACTTCCTGACGGGGATTCGAACACACGTCCTTCCAGTCGATCATTAAATGTGATGGCAGCACCATACACACCAAGCTTCAAATACATGTTTAGGTACACTTGTCCACACTACATCGATGAATGGCTCATTCACGTTTTGTGTTTTCCCCATCAGAATTTCTACAGTAGATCTGTATTTGGCAAACCTCTATAAACTGGCTTTATAGCCAATATAACAGCCTCAGGTATAGAGTTCTTGTGGATAAACTTATCTAAAGTTTCAGCTCCTTCAGCTTTTTATGTATTTACACCATTCGCCAGAACAAAGGTTGTGGATTGACTTGTCATCATTTCTGTTGATATTTTATGGAAAAAGGTTGTCCACACAGCCTTTTTCATATCATATAGCTTAGTTTCATTGCTTCTGATCGCTTGACCATAGTATTCTGATAGGGTAGTTGTTATAGCATTGTCTAGCAGAAGACGCCTTTTGCTCTTGTCATGATCAAATTTACTCAAGATCGATAACAGATTAGCACAACAGCACAAATAATGAAAAACATGCACGTTATACCAATATAGCACACACAACGTAAACAATAAACACAGTTGCTATGCCAGTCATACCAACTTATGCAGCATTGTTTCCACTCGAATTTAAATCAAACAAAAGCCTTCTAGATCTTATGGTTCTTGTGATATTAAGTGTTTACTGAAAAATACTTACTTGTCCGGCGCTACAGCCCTATGTGAGCCTTGGCCTCTTCTACGATAGTCCGCCATCTACTTCGATCCTGAGCGGCTAGTCTCCATGGGCGGATGTTCATTGCCCTCAGGTCGGCTTCAACTTCATCGCTCCATCTATTACGGGGCCTTCCTTGCCGCCGTCTTTATCTATTCGGGGTTTAACTACTTTTCTTGGCATTCGATCTTCCACCATTCTTTCCATGTGGCCTAATATGTTCTGTATTTCAGCATTCACCCTTATCCTCCAACCATTCTGGTCTTAAATTGGACCATATATTCGTCTAATAATCTTTATTTCAAATATTCTTAATTTATTTGCATCATCAACTAAAAGGTTCCAGGCTTCTGAGCCATATGTCACTACAGGTCTAATAAGGGTATTTTGTATTTTGAATTTTGTAGGTTTAGATAATAGACGAGATTTGTAAGATTTGCATAATAGGCCCTGTTTCCAGCTATTATTCTACGATGTATCTCCTCACTTATTATATGATTGTTTGTCAACATGGTTCCAAAATACTCAAAACTTCGTACATTCTCAAAACTATGTCCATTTATTGTCAGATTATCTTGACTTCTTCAGCCCTCTGTAACAGTCACATGCATATACTTGGATTTACTGTCATTCACCTCCAAACCCATCCGTTTTCCTGCTTCCTCCATTTCAAGAAATATTTCCTTCAAATGTCTATCATTCCTGACCATTAACCCTACATCATCTACATACCCACAAATTTGTCTAGATTTATTTACAATATTTCCGGTATCCATATTTTGGTTCTTGGTTCTCTTCACCACTAATAAGGAGTTCCATCTACCCCGTCATACGTCCTCAACTAATTAACCCCAGTGAGGGTGGGTTGCCTCATCCGCCTTTTCCACCATTCCGAAGGCCTCCTCTGCTGGATCCGCCGTTAAGGTCTTCACCCGTAACCCTGGGCTTGGGTTCAACGTTGTACCCGTGGAACTGGGTCCCCACGTTAACTTAGCCATCCTTTTACACCGGCCTACTGGAGTAGAGGATGTCCACCCCCGTAACGTGAAAGCGCCAGGTAGGAGTTACTCAAGTGGAGAGTAGGGAAGGTGGGCTTAATGGTGTTTATGGTATCACAGCCAAAGGCATTTACTGAAAAATGGTTTATGAAATCCTGAAAATGCCCTGTGCAACTAATTAATTAAATTAAATTATATATATTTCCAATCAAGCAAATTTAATAAATTTCACACCAAATTAATCAGAAAATTCCAAATAATGTTTTGGCATAAAAATAAAAAATACGATTTTTCACCAAAATGTGCATTTATACTCCACTTGAGGAGTAACAAAGATATAATGGGTGGAGTTACTGTGCTACTCGCTGGAAATTTTCGTCAAACTTTACCAGTGTTACCAAGAGGGACACGTGCTGATGAGGCAAAGGCATGTGTAAAAACGTCATACTTATGGTCTAACTTACTTTGAGAAAAAAGGAGGGTCCATTTGAGTAGTAGTGATTATTGGCTGGTGAATTTTCGGAACTTCTTCTGAAAATCGGAAATGGAAAATTTTGATTCCTGAAGGTTTAGGTTCAGTAGTAAACTCTTTAGGAGGTTTTATTTCACAGATATATCCCGATGTCTCTAATCTGAAAGAGAAATCTATGGCCTGGCTATGCGAGCGAGCAATTCTCATACCATAAAATGAGACTGCTAATGAAATTATGAAGCATTTCTTACATATTTTGATGCAGAAGAAATAGTATAAATCAGTCGACACGGTATTACAAACGGACGATGCTGTGAATTATCCAGTAGAATTCCTAAATACTCTTAATCCTCCAGGATTCCCATCTCACAAACTTCGTTTGAAAGTAGGAGCACCTGTAATGTTTCGTAACCTCAAACCACGTAAGTTGTGCAATGGCACTAGATTACGTGTGACGGGTTTAAACATAAATGTAGGGTAATATAAGTTACTGTTATTACAGGGTGTGCTCGAGGAGAATCAGTGTTCATTCCACGAATTCCACTTATACCATCAGATACTCCGTTTGAGTTTAAAAGACTGCAATTTCTAATTAGAGTATGCTTTGCTATGACAATAAATCCCAAGGCCAGAGTCTATTATTTGCAGGAATCGACCTACGCGAAGACTGTTTTTCCACGGACAGTTTTATGTTGCCTGTTCCAGAGTAAGTTCTCCAAGTAGCGTAATCCTTTTGGCACCAGAAGGAAGAACTTCCAATATTGTATATAAAGAAGTTCTAAATTGAATAATTATATTTAAAATTCTTATTTTAATTCTTTTTATGTGATACGTACGATTTTACGTTACTTATTCACTGATTAAGGTTATTAAAGTTCATGTTTTCTAAATATATTAAAGTGCTTAAGTTTTAGATATAGTTAATTGTAATGAGTTTCTTTAAATATTTAAAATGATAATTTAGTTCGATAGCAAATTTTTGTATTTTAACTCTGAATTTTGATTTCATAATTAAAAGTTAATTTTTAAGATTAAGACGATTTAAATAAGCTCGTTTATATCTTTAATACTTCATTATTATTTCATTCCATTCATAAAGCAGGCAAAGAATTTAATACAAAAGAAGTAATGTAAAATATTAATATATTTACATTTCGAGATTACAGGGAATTTTAAATTGCATTTAACAGCGAACTTGGAATATACGTGAAACTTTTCAATATTCCGGCCGAAGCCGCGACGGGGAAACACGTCATTTATGTTCACGTCTTACATTTCTTACGATAGTCGATGACCGTATAAGGTTGATACGGTGGCCTTCGAAAGGAAATGGTGGGGGGGGGATATAATGGAACTTAACTATGACGCTAGCGAAGCCGCGGGCAAAGCGCTAGTATATAGTATACCTGGTTTCAATCATCTGAACTGTTGTAGACTGTTTAGTAGTTTGGGGTAGATATGGGAAATCCGATTCATTTAAAACGATTCCCCAAAATGTTTAGTCTGTTTGACTAATTCATTGGTTCATTGATTGAGAGCCGAAAGTGAAACATTGGAATGAGATGAACCAGTCTGTTATGCTCTTTACAACTGCTAATGCTGTTCAAGTTAAAAGAAATAAAATGTTTGTTGTAATATATAGCATTATTAACTAGAGCATCTTCTTTTTCAGAGGTTTGACTAAAAATGCTATACCGTTATCAGACTAATTATTTCCAAACTTAGGTAGGTCAGTAACTGCTGTTGTTTGGAACTTCGATTCTTCATTGCTGCATTTCGAATTGATACGAGAATCAAATTTGAAATTTAGAGCTCCGGATTTGATTACCATTCTAAAGGTCACCTTAATATATTGCCGCTCATTACAATAATCATAGAAAATAGAAAGCTATTTTAGGACATTTAATAAAATTTATACAACAATGGAGATATGTGGCAAGGCAGGCTCTTGGCATAAATGAAATAAAAATATACATCATTATATACAACATTACAGCAAACACAAGATCATCACAAATAAATGGAGCAAAAGGCACAGAATGCTCCAGAGGGATTTTCTCCACATACCGATGTGCGGTAAGGCTCTCATTCTCCACGAAAACCAAATCCCTTCTTGCACCTGTATTGATTCCTTCCCACGCCATCACAGAACCATCCTGAAAAGGAGCCTTGAATGAGAATGTGCAAGGAGAATACCTTTCCCCTGGCCTTTTCCAGACACTTTCTTCCTTCAGGTGATCGGAGGCCAAATCGCGACATATCGGTGATCCACCCACGGTATTCCCTGCCTGTCGTGAGGGGAAACTAAGGCATGATTGAATTAGAAACATGAAATTACTTGTTATTACTACCATCACGCGAGAAATATTATGGGTCGCCTTTACTTGCGAGTAGTATAACTATATTAGGTACACAATAGGTTTGTGATTAGTGGTAATAGTGGGTGGGTCATTATGGGGTACAGTACCCATGATTAGTACCACTATATGCTGTATATTTAACCTTTGTATTGTTTTGTGTACGTTACCATACGCTAATAATAATAATTCCACGGGCTTACGTTGCCTGTTATTAGTACCGTTGTGAGAAACACCACGTGTCTGGGCGTTGCCTGTGATTAGTAGCACTATATGAGCGAATGTGTGGGTCTGCATTGCCTGTGATTAGTACCCAATATGTGAGAAAACCACGGGATAGTACAAGTCCCTATGATTAGTACACTTATGTGAGGATCACCATGGGTTTGCGTTGCCTACGAGTGGCGCCATTATGTGAGAAACACCATAGGACTGCATTACCTATGCGACGTACAATACTTGTGAGTAGTACCATAACGTTTGGAATATCGTGAGTCTACACTACTCTTGATTAGTGCCGCAACTTGAGAAATACCATGGTTCTACTTTACTATGCGATAAGTACCGTTATGAGTGGCTGTTCACCTGGATTTTGGACAGCAAGAATCATCGATTCAGAATTGTGCTTTGTAAACAGTCCCTTGGTCAGTAACATTAATTTTTCAATATAGTTTCTGGGAAGGTGAGGTATTGCGGGTTGGATCAACTGATTGTTTTAAGTTCATAATCGATTTGTTCATCTTTTTAAATTCTAGCCAGTGGATCGATTTTGGAATTATTTTTAACGTTCAGTATTATGAGTTGGCTCCGCTGATTATTTTAAATCCATATTTATCTTTTCATTCATCATCACGTTTTAAATTCTAGTCATTGGATGTATTTTGGACTTTGAATTGTCATTGCATTTCGTACCATTAGGGGCCGATCACCTAGATGTTAGGCCCCTTTAAACAATAAGCATCATCATCCACACTTGATCCCATTGTTGTACTGTTCAGATTAGATGTTCCCTTGGGAAACTTAGTCGAGCTGTGCGATGTTCTCGAGTGAGTTCCGGACCTGTAGCAGGTGATTTGGACTTACGATTAGCTTCTTTTATTCTTCGAACTGTTCTCTCACTAACATTCACCCCTCGAACTTAATGGAGTCTATTTCGTGCTTCAACGGCGGTGGTGTGACGGTTGCTGAGAACTTGAAGTTGGAAGAAGCGGTTATCTTTCTCCGATGTTGCTCTTCTCGGGCCTGTTTCTGGTCTCCTTGCAAAGCGTCTAGTTTTCCTGTACCTTCGTACGGTTCTGGAAATCGTGGAAGGTGTACTCCTCAACACTTCTGCAACGTAATGCTTTTGCACCTTAACGTAATGTTTACTCCAGAAAGCTGATTAAGACAATCACAGAAAGATCCTACGAACACGAGGCGATTGAAAAGGGAACAACTACAGGTACACCAATAAGCTCTACAAGAGAGGGAAAACATTACTTGCTCATATCCAGCTATGTGTTTTCCAGGTTGCGGGGAAAAAACAATTGAAGTTAGTGTAATAAACAATCAAAACTTCATTGTTTGCTCGCAAAGATACGCCAATAACATACCCCGTCTTAAAAATTTGGCTGAAGTGCTTCACTTTGATTAAATAGACAATTGCACAATAATTATTTGTTGTTGCGTTTTTCGTGCCTTTCAGTGTATTTCTCACCACACAAAATTCCAGGTTACTAATTGCATAGACTAGAAAACATTTAGCTGTCAAATGGAGCTGAGTTCATCTCTGCAAAGTTCCCCACCTAGCCTGTCCTTGCTGATATCGTGAGTTAAACACGGCTCTCTTCATTCGGCGCTCCGATTAATTGTATTCGTTGCTTGGACTGAACTGTTCTCGATGCAATTATACGGATTCTATTTCGAAATTACTACAATTCACCTAAAATCTTCCGATGTTTGGCACTCAGTAAACTATTTCTAATCTTTTTTGTTTCTTCACACTTACCAAATAAGTGAAAATCACCGTTCTCCGCCCCACAAAGTATACATACTGCGCTACCTCTACCTCTTAGCCGCCCCGTATTTCTATGTAGCTCCAACAACCAACCCTCTCTTTCTCAACCTATCAACGTATCTAATATTTATCCCCGTTACTTCCTCAACTTTATTAAAAACATTAAGGGAATTTCTTAAAAAATTCCTGTGTGAAAAAAATGGAAGAGGAAGGGGCATAGGGCGATATGTCAGGATGTAAGGGAGAGGTGGTCAAGAGTATGAGGATATTCAGTCGTTGGAGTTTGTTGGAAAATTTAGAAGCTAATGAAGTGTGGGTGATGTGGATGTAGTGATTTAGTTTAAATTCTAGCCTGGAGGCTAAGTAAGACCACGTGATAACAAAGGTTGTGGAGGTGACGAGGTAGTGAGTGAGTAAATGTTTTGGTATCTTGGAATGTAGATGCCTTACCGATTGCGATATTGAGGATTGTACGCAATTGTTGTCATTTGGTTTACTTGAATCCAGAGGAATTAGGTCATGGAATAAAGCATGCGGAGTAAGCTGTAGTGATTACAAGGGCGTGAGCCGAATATGTTGTAAAGCACAGTCAGCGTTCTTGCAGCATTATCTGTTGTGAAGGTCCTATTGAGTGTACAGTCATGTGGTGAATGCAAGATCAGGGTAGGGCCAGATTAGTTGTTTTGAGGTAGATTTTTGTTTATTATTATTATTATTATTATTATTATTATTATTATTATTATTATTATTATTATTATTATCAGTCTAGCTTAAGCCAGTAAGGAGGACGGACGTTTCGTGTGGCGTGCGCCTGTTGAGTGGAGTGGAGTAGGAGTGAGGAAGCGGTAGGGTCAAGCGGTCGGCAAGGAGATATATAGGATGAGTTGGGTAGACATAGAGGCTATGAGGAAAGTAGTAAAAGAAGTAATACAGGAAGTATGTCCGTTTGAGCAATTAAAGAAGATGCTTCAAAAACAAGTCCAGGAGCAAGAAAAGACGAGACAGTGGATCCAGGATTATATGAAAAATACGAAGGCGATGATAGAAGGCAGCGAGAAAGAACTGGTGTCACTAAGAGAGAAAATAAAAAATATGGAAGAAGAGATGGTAAACCTGAAGAAAGAAATTGAAGTCTCCAGACAGGAGCGTAAGAAAAAATCCATATTTATTTATGGGGTGGAGGAAGAAAAGGCAGAATCTAAAGTGGACATTATTTACAAAGTGGTAGATGTCATACAAAAGAAAATGAAAATAAATTTCAGTGAGGTAGATATAGACAATGTGGAGAGAGTTGGCAAGGTGGGAGGCACAGGCCCATAAAAGTGTCACTGCTGTCTTCATTGATGGCAGATATAGTGACAAGGAACGCTGGTAATCTACAGTGTGGGAACATTGGAGTTAAAAGAGATTTCGGAAGAGAAGAGAGTAGGAATTTTAAAATTCTTAAGAAACATTTAGTGAAAGCAAAAATTCAGGGATTGAGAGCATATATTAGTGGTCAGATACTTGTGGTGAGCGACAGGAATTGGACCCGAAAGTGAAATCAATGGATGAGAGTTTGAGGCAAGAAGATAAAAGCAGGGCTGAGAGCTCGAGGCAAGAAGAAACTACCAGGGATGATGTGAGGCAAGAAGAAAAAAGCTGGGCTGAGAGTTCGAGCCAAGAAGAAACTAACGGGGCTGATGTACATACTGTAAAGGGAGGAACACTGAGTAGATGGGGTTCCTGGGAAGCGATCGTAAAAAGAACTGAAGAAAAAGGAAATGCAAGGAGGATGGAAGTAGCGAGGAAATTAATGGACGAACTAGTGTCGGAGGTCTGCGCGAGGGAAGAAAGCAGGATGCAGGGAGAGATGATGGAAGAAGAATCACAGGGGAAGACAAGTGGACAGAATCGGAGCGAGAATAATGGTTTGAGGGAGGAAGCAGAAGTAAGAAGTGCCGTGATTAAAGGGAGAAGCTTGAGTTTGAAGGAGCTATGGGATAAAAAGCGGAAAATGGAAGAAGGAGTAATTACGAGAAGTAAAAAGTTAAGTAACAGTAGTAAGTAACATGGTTTGCCTAGGGATGGATGATGAGAGAGGTAGCGAAGTTTGAGTTCGATGGATGGAAATGAGGAGAGGTAACGAATTTTAAATGGTATTTATTCAAATGGTGGTGTCTGTATGTGTATTGTAATTGTTGAAGTAAATGTGGTCTAGAATGAGAGAGGTAGCGAAGTTTAGATGGTATTTACTCAAGTAATGGTGTCTGCATGTGTAGTATAATTGTTATTGAAGTGGTATTTATTCAAATGGTGGTGTTTGTATGTGTATTGTAATTGTTGAAGTAAATGTGGCCTAGAATGAGAGAGGTAGCGAAGTTCAGATGGCATTTACTCAAGTAATGGTGCATGTATGTGTAGTACAGTATAATTGTTATTGAAGTGATGGTGTCTTTAGGTATAAGATGGATGGATTATGGATGGATGATAAGAGAGGTAGCGAAATTTGAGTTCGATGGATGGAAATGAGGAGAGGTAACGAAGTTTAAATGGTATTTATTCAAATGGTGGTGTCTATATGTGTATTGTAATTGTTGAAGTAAATGTGGCCTGGAATAAGATGGAGGGATTGTGGAGTTCGAGGGATGGATGATAAGAGAAGTAGCGAAGTTTAGATGATTGTAATGGTAAAGTAAACGAGGACTGGAATTGAAGTGTTAAGTATGAATAGGTGATGATGATGGATTGATGTTAAGAGTGGTAGCGAAGTTTAAATGATATTGGTGATAAGAGAGGTAGCGAAGTTTAGATGGTATTTATTCAAGTGATGGCGCCTGTATGTGTATTGTAATGGTTAAGGAATGGTGTCTGTATGCGTATTGTATATGGTATTTATGCAAGTGGTGGTGTCTGTATGTCTATTCTAATTGCTAAAGTAAATGTGGCCTAGAATAAGATGGATGGTTTGTGAAGTTCGATAGATGTATGATAAGAGAGGTAGTGAAGTTTAGATGGCATTTATTGAAGTGAAAGTATCTTAATGTGTATTAAAAATGTAAAGTAATTGAAGACTGGAATTGAGTGTTAAGTATGAAAGGTGATGATGGATGGATGATAAGAGAGGCAGCGAAGTTTAAATGGTATTGGTAAGTGATTTATTAGTTAATGGTAGATTGGTAAGCAAAGTTGGTTGTAGATGATTATTTGTGTTTTAAGATATAAGATGGCTGGATTGTGGAGTTCGATGGATGGATGATAAGAGAGGTAGCGAAGTTTAGATGACAAGAGAGGTAGCGAAGCTCAAAAGAATGAAAGGTGATGATGAGGGATGGGTGATAAGAGAAGTAGCAAAGTTCAAATGGTACTGATGATGGATGAAGGATAAGAGAAGTAACGAGGTGATAAGGTGTTTCTAAGTGTATCGTAAATGTATGGTATGTATTCAAGTGATGGTGTCTATGATTATTTAAATTAGATTAAGCATGGTTGAATAAGACGAGCAGGATCAGATAAGTAGTGCAGTGATAAAGTTGCAACGTGAGCAGAGTACGTAGTAACAGAATGTGAGTGCAACGGAAGTATGCAATCAGCAACCCAGAGGGAGTCAAGTACAGGAAATGTAGGAGGAATGGAATGTGCAAAGATGTGCGTGTTTACTCAGCAGGGGCATGAAGGTCTGTGACATTCATAATACAGCTTAAATTGCATATTCTGGGAAAACAATAGTAATATTCAGGAGAGAAGTTGGACGTGACATGAAGAGGCCGAGGATGACTACTCATTTGGGGCGTCACGTTTCCGGGGTATCCGAGGAGATTCATGCCATGTCCGAGAAGTATCATTATTTTACTAAATTGTTCTATTCATTTTCTGTTCATTTCGTGTATTATTTTCTTTTGTTCTGTACAGTACATAGTGTGAATGTTGGTTTAGGTTGGACATTGTTATTTTTCTCTTAACGGATCAAATAGGTATTCTTACTGTAGATCTGGAGAAAAATAATAAATAAATCAAATCAAAAAATATTATTATTATTATTATTATTATTATTATTATTATTATTATTATTATTATTATTATTATTATTATTATTATTATTATTATTATTATATTTAATAGGATTATTGCTTTGTGAACATGTATCTGGGCTGGAAGCCTGTTTTGTTCATTAATAAATACTAATAATACTACAATTTACTGCGAGATGATTCTAAATTTAACAGTTCCACAGTCACGAGAAAACGTTACTAGGTAAACATTTCCCCACAGCTCAATAAGAATGTTAATTTGTAACAAAGAATTATGTAGATCAGAGACTGTTTCTAAATTCAGTAGCTGAAGTGTGATTTTACATATTGATATAGCTACAGCACACAACACGCTATTATTTGTATTACAGAGAGTTATTCCAAACTTAGGCCGTCGTAATGTAAACCTTCCTTCGTCAATAGGAGCACGGTAGTTATTTCTGAAATAATGTGGGTTTCCCAAACTGTTCCAGTAATAACCATGCCTTGCTGCCATTTATAGTAATCAACAAGGCTTCTGAAGTTATTAGCCAATTTTGAGAAGCCACTAGTCAGCGAAGATGACGCCATAACAAAGACATCCTCCTTATCTAACCTCTAAATACTGAAGATTCGAGCCTCGACAGTCAGTGTAGCTAAGTAGGCCCATGATGGACGGTGGAGTTGTAAATATTGATTTATTGAAAACATTACAGGCTTTCGGCCCAAATACATGTCCCCGTTACAAAGAGAAATAAATGAAAATATGAACTAAATCTACCATGTGGACGCCAAATAAAAATAAACTAAAACTAAGTCTACAATGTGGACGTTCACATGGGCGGTAAACCGGGCCATAAGCATGGGTCGCTTTTACTTCCGCGTAGTACCACTATGTTATGTTCAAAATAGGTTTGTGATTAGTAGCAACAGAGTGTGTTGCCGGATTTTATAGTACCTGTGATTAGTACCACTTTTGGAGCGACACCATAGTTCTGGCTTGCCTATTATTAGTACCCACTATATGAGGAACACCACGGGGTAGTGCGGGTCCCTGTGGTTAGTACACGTATGTGATGAACACCTTAGGTTTGCGTTTCCTGTAACAGGCGCCACAATGTGCGAAACACCATAGCTCTGTATTACATGTGAGTAGTACCATAATGTGTGGAATACCGCGAGTCTATGCTACTTTTGATGAGTACCGCTAGATGACAAATACCATGGTTCTATTTTCCTAGCGATGAGTACCATTATTAGGGGCCAATGACTTGGATTTGGACTCCTTTGGACTACAAGCATCGTCGATTCAGTATTATGCTATAGAATCAGTCCCTTGGTCAATACTACTGTTGTCTTACGTCATTTTCTCTGAATGTGAGGCATTGCGGGTCGGGTCCACTGATTATTTTAAATTCATGCCCATTCATTCATTCTTCGTCCTCACGTTTTGAATTCTGGTCAGTGGAGGATTTTGGAATTTTATTTTTCATTACATTTCGTTTCATTTCGTACCATTAGGGGCCGATGACCTAGATGTTAGGCCCCTTTAAACAACAAGCATCTTCATCAGAAAGCGGAGATTTTTCAACATAATCGATCTTCTTTCGAGGTATGATTCATTATAAAATTGCACTTAACTGACTCTCAGGCTCATTCAAAATATTTGCATAATGATGTTCAAAACGAAGTAATCGATCTGCTTGCAAAATCTGCATTGAAATGTATAATAGCGGAAATACGAACAGCACCAGTTTATGCTAATACTGGATACTACACAAGATATTTCTAAGAGTGATCAGTTAAGTATAATCATCAGGTACGTACAGTTTACAACAATGGTAAAAGATAATTAATGATTTACGTAGGTAGTTCCCTTCCATGTCCCTTCGCTGTTGTTATTTCGTTTCGTTGTTTTCCAAATTCGTATGCTCCTTATCACCAACTGTTTCATTCCAGGCTTGTGTCAATATCATACTTTCATATGTGAGTACAACTCTTACGTGACTCCCTCTCAGACTGATTCTAACGGTTGCGTCAGCTTCCGCTTCGAATGCTAGCGCTGTACCGCGTACGGCGAGCCATCTGGTGACGAGTGAACGTACCACTTCCACTTCTGTTATTAACGATTAAAGTCGAACCTAATTCATGGAGAAGTCTTCCTCCTGAACAGTCGAGATTTTCTTCTGAGGACGCAGAGCAATGTTCTCTGCGAAACGTAAAGAATTTCACTTTATTTTATTGACATGGCATAAGCCCAAAAGCCTATGTCATGACTTTCAGTCGGTCCGTGAAAGCATAAATCGTAAGTGTGAATGAAACTTTTCATTAACGTTTCGTATTTTCGTAAATATTTCGGTTCGCACATGCACAAGGACGCAATTAGAGCACCCAATATCGTAGCGCGGAAAACGATTATTTCTTCTGGAAATTGGCTATCAAAACGCAAGCGAATGTTCTAATATACAGTACCTTTAATTCTGTATGATCTTTTGGCTGTTTTCTACTGTAGTTTCATTTCCAGCTTCGCTCCTCGATGAATAACCTAACCTTCCATAATCACTTGTATATCATCAAAACAATACTAACCTAACTAGGTTAAATGAAGATTTTATCTATTTCGTACCTTTACCAATTCCTTCATCTTGTTGTGTATAGTATCTAACACTTCAGGCACAATAACTGAAATAGCTTGTTCTGATACTCTAGACAAATAGGTACATAAGTGTAATATCTGAGTCACCAGTTGCTAGGAATCTTAAAGTTATACCTATAAAAGTAGCCTGTCATTAGTGGCCCGGCTTTCCGATAATGTGCACCATTGCTTGCAATTTCAGTCCCAATTACTTTCAACAAGAACTGAAAGTCATTTGGGGGCATTCTCAAGAAAATGTTGACAGCATGCTTCATCATGAATTAATAGTTCTGATATAAGTGTTCTCTCCAAACTTAATTCTAATCGCCTGTCCAATATTTTTATTTGCCATACTTTGCGTCTGCACTTGTGTCTAATTATACTTACTAAAATAATGAAAACTGCAGCTTCAAGTACTGTATTTTCTTCTTCAAGACCCTATCAATTATAACCCCACAAACAGCTGTTTCGGTGTGGACACAATAATTAAGAAATTTGTTAACAGAAATTTATTAACATTCTGAGAAAACCTTTCATTAACATTGTTTATTAACTTCGTTTTGTTAACATTGTTTATTAACTTTGGTGTTGACTAACCATAAAGGCTCCAGTGCTATATCAACTTTTCTTAGAGCGTAGACGATGCATGTTTTCCGGTTTCACACTGCCCGTACACTCCAATACTACGTGGTTTCACCCATTTCACCCCTGTTCTCTGAGCCTCTAAGGAAAGGCATATTGACCTAAAACATGTAGCCTACTATGCGAATCTCATCTCAACACTCAATTCCCAAGTTCATATCCGAAACCGGAATAAGGGGTAAAAAGAACATTATCAGTTTCAACCCACTTACATCGAGCGTTCGTGTGTTGTCTGGGTCTATCAATTCACTCAGGAGACAGCGAGTTCAAATCCCTCGTTTGCTGTTAAAAATGCCTTTCTCATTTTCATTACCGGGGAAGTATTGGAACCGGGAACGGTACTCTTACATGAGTCGCAGACGTTTTCTTTCCGAAATCTTAACAAAATGTGCGCTAAAATATAAACTGCGAATAAGACGATCGGTGCCTTAAAAAGCGTCATACAAATTTATTATTATTGTCATTATTATTGCAACCTTACCAAGACATACATGGAGAAAATAATGCGAAAGCACAAAGAACAAAATGAAAACAAATACAATACTTACCGTAAGGGCAGTAGCACAAAATACGAAGCGTGGAGGGCAAAAACATGAAGGAGAAAGGCCAGGGTCTTACATTAACAGGTTGCCAGATCAATATTACTAACTACTAAATAACAGACAGGATTAAATTTAAAAAAGAATATTTACTTAATAAATAAATATGACATTTTAAAATAGTATAAGAACAGTTAAATATATATACTCTTTTTAAAAACCAAAACGCAATTGAAACTGAAGGGAGAAACAGTGTTTTATAATGAAATTTAAATTAAGATGAAATGAAGCTGACATTAACATAGGCTTCCTCAAAAAATCAAAGTTGGAAAACTCATAACTAATACCATTAAATAAAATTGTCAATTACGTTGCCTTAACGTGCAGAAAGATTAAAATATTTTAGAAAATTGGTTGCAACCAGAATTGTTTTTTAAACGATAAACACTAGGTATTACTACATGGAAGTTCATTTTAAAAAATAGTCACACGAAAAGGCACACACAAGAACATATGTACAATAAATCAGTGGCTCCAAACCGCGAATTAAAATTACATAAATAAACCAAACCAGATTAAATTATAATAAAACAAAAGTGGAAAACAATCCCAAATAATAAAAAATATCAATGGAAAAAATACTATATACGTTCCCACATAATAACAGAACACGGAAGCACAACACAGGAGTAACCATTTACCGACGCCAAGCCATCATCTCATTATAATCATCAAAGCCACCAAATTAATAACGTGTCCATCAGGTAAAATAAGAGAGGGATTACCATTACGTAATAATAACAAAGGCAAGGAACCCAAAACAATGAGTAGAATGTGACAAGAAAACGTAAAGACAATGGCATAAATTAAGTTAAGTATCGACCAGCAAATTTCAATTTTTCACAGACTTGATATTATTATTATTTATGCAAGAGGTGATAGTTAGAAATTATATTTTCTTTTGTTAAGCAGTTCACCTACAGCTTAGATAATTCAGAATAAAGGAGGCTAGGATACGTACCTGAGGTGTCGTTAATTAAAGACCGAACAATGCAGATAACGATCACATTGAAATAATTGGCCGGCCAAGGCAATAGCAACAGTTAGAAGGTAAATACAAACGACGAAAAGAAATGAGGCAGGAAAATCAACACCAAAATTAAATAACATAATAATAATAATAATAATAATAATAATAATAATAATAATAATAATAATAATAATAATAATAATAATAATAATAATAATAAACATCTCAAAGAATGGGTAGGCAAACAATGTACGAACCACAACACAGTAAGATTAAACAACTCGCAGAAAATACAACCTCATAGACGCATAACTAGCGATTCCAAATTCCCACATAATTTAGTTACATACTTTTACGAATTTACTGCATAACCGATACAATGAATTTGCTTCCCGATGTTTACAGTTTTTAATTAACGAGCCGAAGTTTCGAAGTATGTGCTCCTTGGCAGTACGAGATCGCTTGCATAATATAGATTTTCCAGTTTTTACTTGAATAGAATTATCCAATACAAGGACTTACAACACATTTAGAGCTGCGCATTTCGGTAACGGTTAATACACACAAGGGTTTCTTCTTACACTAGTACCATAAATACGGATTGGAGCACACCGATATATATTCAAAAGATCAGGGGCGAAGCCCTGACATCTTCACACTTATCCTGGCGAGTAATTCGCCATTACTAGCACTCTCCGACTGCACCAAGATGCATTTTTACGAGCGCGGCTAAGACCAGCCATGTTGAACGCTCAACACAACAGACAGACTGCTCTCTCTCACACCGAGCATGCGGAAGTCAGCCACTCCCAGCAT
Source organism: Anabrus simplex (assembly GCF_040414725.1). Taxonomy (NCBI): domain Eukaryota; kingdom Metazoa; phylum Arthropoda; class Insecta; order Orthoptera; family Tettigoniidae; genus Anabrus; species Anabrus simplex. The sequence continues at coordinate 113,638,110 of NC_090269.1, read as the reverse complement.
TCAAAGTTCGCACTGCGCAGAACGGCGGCAATCGAACGATAATCGAGCGTATCCCATAAATACAGGATATACGTAACAATAAGAGATATAGTGTGGTATGAATAAAACGCGAGTACTTACTCAAATTATATACTCATGAGGATGAGCATTTAGTAGGAGTATATTCTCAGCCCAAGTAGTGTGTACTCCATTTGGTAAGAATAAAAAGATTCTCCTCTGATCGAGTAGATACTCAAGCGCACCGCCATGTGGATCGTTTGAAACTGAGTAGATACTCATGTTGTGTACGATCGTCACCTGTTATCTTGTTTGGTTCCAATCGCAACATAGCCTCAACTGGATCCGGTTTAGTTTGTAGTTTGCACTGATTGTTCGTTCGTGAAGTTCGTCGATATGGAAACTATACATCCGATAACATTTGCGAATATATTGCGGGAACACGCGGTACTTTTTCGTAAGTCCCAACTGCCGGTGGTTCGGAAAGAAAAATCCGAAGCGTTGGAGGCAATTCAAACGAAATTGATAGCCATGTGCGGCAAGAAAGTTGAGATCAGCACTATTACGAAAAGGATAAACAATATGAAAATGAGGGTGAAACAAATGTGCGACGTAAACCAGACGGGGAATAAAAGGATAGTGCTGAAGGACTGGGAGAATATTATCCACGCGCTGTTGGATGGGGATACTAATCCAACATTGACACGAATTCCAGGTATGTTCCTAAAGTATATTCACGATTATTTTCTTGAACAGCTTTATAGAGGTTGTGGAAAGTACTTTATTTTGTGTGCCAACACTACAAACTTTAAGGTTAAGTTATTTCTATTTATTGCTTTGTAGGAACCAAATAGCACCTAGGGTATTGGTTCAGAGGAAACGGGTTTGAATCCTGGGCCTGGGATTTTAGCTCCGTTTAATTCAATTGTCCGTAGAAAACGGAATTAGTGAATTAAAACGTTTTTCGTTTTTTTCGTAGGAGCAACTGCGGTTGGAGTAGGGCTTCCTGAAGTTCAGCCACAACACATTCCTCCACCTGTAGTGGAATTTGTAGTATTGGAAGAGGGAAGAGAAGGAGGGGACCCTGTAGAAATCGTCAACTCTCCAAATATAGCCACCCCTAAACGAAAAAGAAGTGTTTTGGATGAGTACGAAAATGACGAAACCAGAACTCTAAATAATACAGACCTGCAGCGCTTGGTGCTGTTAAAGCAGATAAGAGTGTTGGAACTCACAGAAAAGAAAGTTAAAATCAGAGATGAAAGAATGCTAGTCGAGTATATATATTTTAAAAAATATTTTTGCATACATTTTTGATTTTTTTAGTGAACAATAAACAGAGTGACACTGGTACTTGCTGCAACTCAAACACCTTTATATATTATCTCTGCCAATTCATTTCGGTTAGCTTCACCATTCCACCTGATATTTGCAGCAGCTGCCATGCCATCCTCATTTCCGTCTTCTAACCTTACACGCCACCTAATGGTTGTAGTTCAGGGTTCTCATCCTGTAAGTACTTGGCAATATTGTGCAACACAATGCAACAAATGATCAGTTTTGGCACTTCATTTAAAGACGGGCGTACATTGTGCTGAAGAATTGGGAAACGTTGTTTTGGTTGCCCAAAACATCGTTCGATCACAACTCTTTCTTTGGTAATGCACCTGTTATAAGCAATTTCTTGAGGTGTTTGTGGATTTCTGAACGTTGTCATAAGCCAGGGTGCCATACCATTGCCACTATCCGCTAACAGTAACGCATTTACTCTATTCAGACTTACTGTTGTCTGAACAGCTGAATTTCTCCAGACTCGTGAATCATGCACAGATCCAGGCCATGATGCATCGACACTGGTAAAAACTTCCTTGGCATTGCACGTTGCCTGTACAGTAATACTTGCATAACCTTTCCTGTTTATATATATTTATCACCATAATGTGTAGGCTTCTTAATTCCAACATGAGTGCAGTCAAGAGCACCTACCGCTGCTGTAAAGTAGTACTTTTCCTGCCACTCCTGTTTCGCAACTTCAAATTCCATATGTGTTTCAGGAAATTTTATCCACACTGCAGCTTTAGCCATGATGCGGTCTATAACCTCAACAAGATTTTTAGACACAGTTGTTTGATGGATTCCAAGATCTTCTCCTATGCCAGACTGGAATCCTGGGTTACCTACCAATCTTAAAAATGCTTTTAATTTTATTAAGTTTTTAACAGCACCAGTTTCTCCGGTCCAAATAAGTATAGGTTTAACCAGTCCACATTAACTTTTAAAAAACGATATAGACTTTTAAAATTATTAGAGTCCATGTTCACTTCTCTCCTTGTAAATTTTTCCACGAGGCACCACATTATTAATAAACTCAGCCATGTTGTTTCTCCTCAGAAGCTATAAATTGGTATATACTCAAGCTTGAGACAACTATCAGCCATACTCAAAACAAAGTGAGTATATACTCATCAATCTGAGAAGGTACTCCCTTTTATTCATAGCACATATGAGAAAGTACTCTCAGACTCTTAGGAAGGTGAGTATAAACTACACCATCTCCATAACATGAGTATATACTCAGCTAGTGAGTACATTCTCAAGAACTTTATTCTTATGAAGTGGAGTATATACTCAGAGAAGTTGAGTACATACTATATTCTCATTTTTATTCATACCACCCATAGTTTTGAATTAAATTTGCATGGTAAATTCCACAACTAGACGACAGTTCCAAACAATGAACGATAGATAACTTCTCGATTCACTAGTAGACATGCCAGATAAATAAATAAATACTCGTGGATGTTTTCATGTTATAATTCCATTATGCCAGATAAATATTAGTTGCCATTTTCACGTCACAATTATTTATATTATTATTATTGTCGTTGCGTCGTCTTGTTCCTTGTGATAATACACAACCTTGCAGCATGAAATAAACTTGTAACCTTCCTTATCAGGAAACGAGGGGCACATTTTCAATTATTGCGGGAGTGGGGCGGGATTCTTAGCGCATAATTATAATTCGAACTAAAGAAAGCAGGAGGAAGGAAGCTGCTAAAATTTAATACCATCCCTGCAATGTTTATATTTGTATCTTTATTGTCATGCCGTACTATTGCGTTAGGCTTAACCTGTATGTAATTATTTAATTTTAACCGTCTACAGTTCTTTGAAAATTATATTACTTCGTCCATGCTTAAATTATGCCTACTGGCTGAAAAATTATGATAATTTTACCATATAGCCTGATTGCAATTCCATTTCATCTGTTCATAATATATGATGTCCGGGTTCTTATTGATGACAAAATAGATGTCCTATCATTATTTCATAATTCGCAGCTTATAGAAAAAGGATTAATTACATGTAAACCCTCATTTGGGAGTATTACGCAGCCAGCGAATAGTTGCCGGTGGCGGAAATCGGAACTAATGCGCTCCGCCCAGCCACACGCCTGCGATAGAAGTGCAGCTGTCGCCAGCGAAACTTCATCGCATGTCGTGTGAGTGAATGATTCGTGCTGGGTCGTGCATTGTACGTTGTAGATTAGTAAACCCGTGTACGTAAGTAAGTACGTACGTTAGTGAAAACAGCTAATAGACTATATTGTTCGTTGAGCAGTGGAGTAGATATACTTTAACATAATAAACATAATAATAGTAAATAATAATAATAATAATAATAATAATAATAATAATAATAATAATAATAATAATAATAATAATAATAATAATGGAAACTTCGAAACAGGAAAAGTGGGAAATGGACTCATTACGCGGAGAAGAAAACGATATACAATGTCGTGCAGTTTTGTAAGCAAGAGAAAAAAGTAAGTATACCCCTTCAAAAAAGCAATTTTAAGGGCGGCACATATGGTTGGTAAGTCCGGAAAAACCGTAAGAAATATTTTGAAAGACATTGAAAAGGCGGAGCAAACCGGCGAAAACGTTACAACACCACGAAAAAACGGTCTGAAAGAAAAAAGATTTCTATTGATGACTTTGATAAATGTCGTATTCGTATGGTTACATCTAAATGATTATCATTCAATAAAAGAATTTTGAAAATAGCTGCTGCATTAGTCTGGGTCGATCTACGGTTTTGTCCTTTATCAATTTTTGATTCAAAATCACGAGTGCCTTAATTAGGCCTACTGGATAGGGATTTTGAATATCATAAGCAGCTTCAACTCTTTCTTTTCTTTACTTGAATGAGGGTGGTGTGGTTTTAGTATTTTTTTCTTCTGTGTCTCTTGGTACTGGTTACCTTATAACTAGGATAGTGAAGAAACACTTTTGGTACAGAGCTTGTATTCGTCTCCTACTTTTGCCTACAAATGGATAATCTGCTTCTTTGAAATGAAGGCTACCTGGCAACTGAAGAAGCTTGGGACAAAGTTATCGCGCCAATTTGTCTTCAGCCACTCTTTGGCTTTATCCTGCTCTACAGGAAAGTCGTGAACTGATAGTACACCTTTGATCATTTTCCTGCTTGAAGTACAAGCAAATACAGCAGAGACAATACGCGACACTTACGGATTTAGCCTTGTTAAAATGGGAAACAATTCGATGGTGGTGCTCCTAGTGACTTGACCTGAAAAGTCGCGCTAAATTCAAATATCAATGGAAATGCATGTACGAAAATGGATAAATAAATTACGCCAAGAAAAAAACATTATTGAGATATTAACTTCGAAGTTGCTAAAGCAAATCTGGATAATTGAGTGAAGAATTATTTAAAAGGTTATTATTTAAAGACTGAAATTAGACAAATAAACAAGATGTGAAATGGACTGCTGTTGAAATGGCTTGATCTTTCATTTATGCATTACGTGTTTTGCTTTAGCATTCCTTCCTGAGCTTTTACGGTTAGATTTGTCTTTTTTCTCGTTTAAAAAACATTGTATCATAACATTAAGACACTTATCAATAAAAATATCGGCACATTCCTTGCACACATGATGCAATGAATTAACATTTAAAAGCTGGACAATTTTCCTCTTAACATGAAGCCTACTCACAGAGTGAAAATCTATAAAATCCCGGCTTTAATCTGAGGAGAGGGATAAAAGAATGAAAAGTATGAAAATGTTGTAGATAGTGATGTTTTGAAGAATATTTACGTATAATTAGAGTAAAAATGTAACATACCCTTGGCTGTATAGTCGAGGATTTTTAAAGTCGCTGGCCTGGAAATGATCTGAATAGATCTTATAATTCTTATATAAGCGTAACGTCCCTTCTTTCTTGTACACCTTATCCAAATCACTTCTGTGACATTTCAAAATCCGCAGATCACACCTACAACACATCGGTATTGAAGGTTAACTGCTGCACTATACAATAAAAGTTGCGTATTATAAGCCAGTTAAAAAATTAGTCGAGCAGGTCAGAATATAATGAATTACTATAAAAATCTCTTTGTCACTGGAAGAATATATATGCAAACACAATATTACTTACATTTTCTTGTCACGAGGGTAGCGAAAGAAAGACCGCGCATTCTTTTCTACTTCATAGTTACTGCAACCAAACACAGCACATACCATTCCCCTCATTTAGAGAGGAGATATCAAGGAATGACACTTGCTACTATTTAACGCATAAATAACACCAACAACTTCACACACAAATACACGTGTTCTTATTACAGAGTCAGTAGTTCTCAGGTCTACCCGCTAGAGAGAGCTCTAATAGCTGTCCCTCGATATCTCGCTCCGAGTGTCGCGTATTGTAAGAATGCACACAACTATATGATATGTTCGAATATTTGCAAGACATGTCAAGAAATCCAAAACTTTACACTACACAATTTAAAAATGTAATTATCGCATTATTGGTTAATTATTATTTAGAACGAAATTATCGCGAGTAATCACCTTGAGTTTATCCTTGTCTGGGGCAAGTTCGTGAAAATATAATGTCCCTTTGTAATTCTTTCTGTTCGAAATACGAGAAGGCACACAACAATATCACAAATTCGAAGATGTGTAGCTAAACTCATTTTAAAAAGAAACAAAATTGTTCCATTACACAATTTAAAAAAATGAATTAGCACGGAAGCGTCGGCTCCCAATAACTAACAAAGATAATCAATCAATACTGATCTGCATTTAGGGCAGTCGCCCAGATGGCAGATTCCCTATCTGTTGCTTTCCTAGCCTTTTCCGAAATGATTTCAAAGAAATTGGAAATTTATTGAACATCTCCCTTGGTAAGTTATTCCAATCCCTAACTCCCCTTCCTATAAATGAATATTTGCCCCAGTTTGTCCTCTTGAATTCCAACTTTATCTTCATATTGTGATCTTTCCTACTTTTATAAACGCCATTCAAACCTATTCGTCTACTAATGTCATTCCACGCCATCTCTCCGCTGACAGCTCGGAACATACCACTTAGTCGAGCAGCTCTTCTTCTTTCTCTCAATTCTTCCCAACCCAAACATTGCAACATTTTTTGTAACGCTACTCTTTTGTCGGAAATCACCCAGAACAAATCGAGCTGCTTTTCTTTGGATTTTTTCCAGTTCTTGTATCAGGTAATCCTGGTGAGGGTCCCATACACTGGAACCATACTCTAGTTGGGGTCTTACCAGAGACTTATATGCAGTGGCGGTGGGCTCTTAGGAGCACAGGAGCACGTGAACACCCAGTTTTAATACAACTTTACGCATTCATGGATAATTTAAAACTTTCCTTTCTTTCGACCTGATTTCAACAATCGATCGAAAGCATTCGACTTATATCGAAGCTCCGTTACACCGACAGTTGTTCGTTTTGACTGACAGTGCAGCGAGCACACTGGGTAATGCGCTATTGTGCTGAAGACTATACGCATGCGCAAAGCAGATGACGTCATGGTTTATGCACTGATATTCCCATTAGCGAGGAGCACGGTAAGGTACGTGCTTTGCCGTCTTGAGCAATCCTCAAACCAGTGGCAGTATTACAGTTGACCACAAGGGTCCGCCTCCTCCCCTATTACTGTTAGCCACAGCCCCGCAGGAGATACTATTGCATTACATTACCGGCAGATTTCGCTAGTAATTCTGAATAGGCATTTTCTAGCTCGTGAACAGGTGTTCGCAATTGCGGGAAGAAGTTTGCTTTACCTTGTGACTGGAAAATCTTTTCAATTGAAATTTATTTGAGTGTTGTGTTTTGCTTCTCTGTTTGTATGGTTTGTAACCATGGTATACTTTGTGTAAGAGGAAATGAATTCAGTTCAGTTAATTTTAACCAGCGAAATATTAACCGTCCGCCTCTGTGGTGTAGGCCCTAGTGGTTAGTGTGATTAGCTGTTACCGCCGGAGGCCCGGTTCGATTCCCGGCTCTGCCACGAAATTTGAAGAGTGGTACGAGGGCTGGAACTGGGTCCACTCAGCTTCTGGAGGTCAATTGAGTAGAGGTGGGTTCGATTCCCACCTCAGCCTTCCTCAAAGTGGTTTTCCACTTCTTCTCAGGAAAATGCCGGGATGGTACCTAACTTAAGGCCATGGCCGCTTCCTTCCGTCTTCCTTGTCTATCCCTTCCAATTTTCCCATCGCCGACCAAGGCCCCTGTTCAGCATAGTAGGTGAGGCCGCCTGGGCGAGGTACTGGTCATCCTCCCCAGTTGTATCCCCCGACCTAATGTCTCACGCTCCAGAACACTGCCCTTGAAGGCGGTAGAGGTGGGACCGCTCGCTGAATCCGAGAAAAAAACCAACCCTGGAGGGTAAGCAGATTAAGAAAGAAATATTAACCTATCAGGGTAAGTTAGAAATTATAAGGTTGGACCGGACAGACCAGATTTGATTACTGAGAACCTTACAAAAACTGACAAACGCGACTATAGGCGTAAGTTTAAGAGAGAAATGTACGAAACACGCAAATGGCTCTGTAATAAATAAAAAAATTCCAAGACGAGAAAAAATTAACATGTGATAGAGCAGAACCCTCATTAACCGAGATAATGTGGAGACTATTGGGGTCAAATCGGAATCAATTATTTTAAAAAATTCGACCGGTAGATGCGGCACACATTATTTCCATTGTTCTCGTCGTGCCTAGGTGAACTTCGTGCTATTTAAAAACCAAGAATAGTGCTCGCATCCTTCAATATCCGCAGTGTACTAAAGTTATTATGAATTTTACTTTTGTTCTACACTAACAGATTAGTCTAGTATAAAATTTATCCTCGGTTACAGGGGTTCTACCATATTATTTGTGAAAAAGGAACCGTACAAGGAACTTTCGGTGAAGTGATTTATGTACCTATGTTACTTTTTTGCAGATTTGAGACATGAAAAAAATGTTGTTGTGAACCCCCTAAAATTTTGTCACGAGCCGCCACTGCTTATATGCACTCTCCTTTACATCCTTACTACAACCCCTAAACACCCTCATAACATGTGCAGAGATCGGTACCCTTCATTTACAATCCCATTTATGTGATTACCCCAGTGAAGATCTTTCCTTATATTAACACCTAAATACTTACAATGATCCCCAAAAGGAACTTTCCCCCCATCAACGCAGTAATTAAAACTGAGAGGACTTTTCCTATTTGTGAAACTCACAACCTGACTTTTAGCCCCGTTTATCAACATACCATTGCCTGCTGTCCATCTCACAACATTTTCGAGGTCACGTTGCAGTTGCTCACCATCTTGTAACTTATTTATCACTCTACAGAGAATAACATCATCCGCAAAAAGCCTTACCTCCGATTCCACTCCTTTACTCATATCATTTATATATATAAGAAAACATAAAAGTCCGATAACACTGCCCTGAGGAACTCCCCTCTCAACTATTACAGGGTCAGACAAAGCTTCACCTACTCTAACTCTCTGAGATCTATTTTCTAGAAATATAGCAACCCATTCAGTCACTCTTTTGTCTAGTCCAATTGCACTCATTTTTGCCAGTAGTCTCCCATGATCCACCCTATCAAATGCTTTAGACATGTCAATCGCGATACAGTCCATTTGACCTCCAGAATCCAAGATATCTGCTATATCTTGCTGGAATCCTACAAGTTGAGCTTCAGTGGAATAACCTTTCCTAAAACCGAATTGCCTTCTATCGAACCAGTTATTAATTTCACAAACATGTCTAATATAATCAGAAAGAATGCCTTCCCAAAGCTTACATACAATGCATGTCAAACTTACTGGCCTGTAATTTTCAGCTTTATGTCTATCACCCTTTCCTTTATACTATAGCAACTCTCCATTCATCTGGTATAGCTCCTTCCACCAACTTGTTATGAACCCATTATCAACAATAGCAACAACAAAACCATACATCTGAAATTGGAAATGCAATGATTGCGGTACACGGCTCTCGCATCCCGCCAGTACCTTGGACAGCCAGCGCCCTTTTGGCGTTAGAAGAACTTTGCCAATTTCATCTTCTCAAACGATTTTCAAGGACGGCAAAGGAGCCAGTTAGAGCGACATATCTAGGCAGCCGTGCTTTAACATTGCAATATCCTGCCTTTTTTTCTAGTAAAAGATCTTTGAATATATTTTACCTATAGTAATTAGTGATGTGCCAGGCGACTTGTCAGTTGTAATTCTGTTTAGGTGGCGTCACTGGCTTTCTGTAAATAAACAAAGGAATGCGCCGGTGACCTCTACTTTGGTGGTGACAGTTTCGGAAATCAACCGGGAAGTGATGAGATGGGAGATCTATATTGTTTATATAGTAGTTAGCTGCTTTTAGCATTTCTGACATTTCTAAAAATTAAAGGTTGATTTTATGTTAAATATCGGACGTTATTCTGGTCGTATGTTATGAAATACTGCAGCACGGTGGATGAAACTCGCATTAAGGTTATGTCGTTATGTTATGAGTATCCTATGTGAAACCGATTTAGGAGTTGTAATTTCTCACAAGACCTTCATTAACAAGATATACGAAAGAGTGTATAATGGAGAAGGAAAGGAATGTTCGTTATGGATAAACAGTTCATTGTTCAATATCAATTCGCCTTTTGTAAATTCTAAGAGTAAATCACGTAAACGAGGACATCATTCCTTAGCCAGTGAATCATCTGTGTTATTAAAAGAGGTATTAAGTATATTTTTCTCTTTTACGTATTTTTATCGATTTTCCCAGTGCTTCCTTTTCCCTTTTCAGATTCTCTTACATATCAAAGCTTTTGACACTTGTAAGCATGCTCTTAGCCGGGTTTGATTAAGTCTTTCCTGGACTTCAACGATTTTCTGAGGTAGTTTGTAGGCTTACGTTTGGTATTTGTTCCAAACACTTTATTGCCTGGCTATGCTGTTTCAAGTGACAGTTTGTTAGGGAATGGCTTCAAATTTTCAGTTGTTTAATTTGCCCTGTGTTAATGAATGTCTTGAGTTGAGGGAAGATAGAGGTTGTCTCATATTGTAAAATTATGAAGCAAAAGAACACAGGTCCATTCAATGAGTTGCTTTATAGTATCTCAAGTCCCTACCTCTTTCCAGAAGAATGGCCATGTCAGATATATATGTATCAGTGATACTGACCTAGATTTTCATCAGACAGGAACAGTTTGGTCAGTGGTTGCAGAAATTATTATTTTTGAAATGTTTGGTTTGGAATCCATGTTAAGCTGCAGTCCCCTGGATTGTGATTTTCCATAAAGTACGGGAAGTTGGCCTGCTTGGTGGTCATGATCGTTAAGGTGTCAACTCTATGTGGTCTTACACCGTGGTTTGCTGGTTTGAGTCCCATTGGTCGAAACAATATTCAGCATCAGAAATGTTAGCCGGCAGGGTAGGAGGTGTGGTGGTATACAATTTTTAATCACTAGATTGTGTGCCAAAAGTCTGGATTCAATTCCAAACCTATTCACAATGGTCATATGGAGTGAGGGCATGTGACACTATTGATGGTGTTTGGTCTGTTGGATGGCAATTTAAAACCCTTTCGTGCTATTTGACAGGAGTAGTCTATGTGTAGGCACCTGGTTTCACCCTCTCCCTTCCTACTGTCATATAACATGCCATTCATTTCATCTCATTAATTCCTCTGATGATGTTGATGTCAGGAAGGGAATCTGGTCATAAAAACTTATTACGAATATTCATCTCACTTAATACCTGGCCCTGCAGAGAAACGAGACAATCATTGGACATGTAAAAGATGGGATCTTAGACAGTTTTCACTCTGAATTGAAAAATGTCATTAAGAAAACGACAGAGTATCTGTACTAATGTTGGGGTTGTAGAATGTCGTTAAACAGTGCAAGATTTAAAGCTGTAATACCCAGTTAATATGAACTAATCAGAAACAACAGCTGTGATTAGTTGCATGTTATTAGAAGAATGTGTGTTCACAGACAAACCTTTCCAGTGTTCTGTTTATTGTCCAACTTTGCTGTACAGAGGTAAAAGTAGAGGGACCCCTGTGGGTGGGGGACACAGACGAAGAATACACCCACGGTATCCCCTGCCTGTCGTAAGAGGCGACCAAGGGATGATCCAATTAGAACCATTGAGACTACTTGTAATTAGTACCACCACACGCTTTTACTTGTGTGTAATACCACTATGTTAGGTACAAAATAGGTTTGTGATTTTAGCAACAGAGTGCATTGTCGGCTCTTTCACTAGCTGTGATTAGTACCACTATATGATCGACACCATGGTTCTGGCTTGCCTACAATTAGTACCCACTATATGAGGAACACCACAGGATAGAACGAGTCCCTGTGGTTAGCACCCTTATGTGATGAACACCACAGGTTTGCGTTGCCTGTAAATGGCGCCGCAATGTGCGAAACACCATAGGTCTGTGTTACATGTGCAAATTTCATTACCTGTGAGTAGTATCATAATGTGTGGAATACTGCAAGTCTACGCTACTTTTGATTAGTACCGCAAGATGACAAATACCATGATTCTACTTTCCTGGCGATAAGTACCATTATGAGGGGCCGATGACGTGGATTTTTAACCCCTTTCGACTACAAGTATCATCGATTCAGTATTGTTTTATAGAAGCAGTCCCTTGGTCAGTAATACTCTTGTTTTTCGTCAGTTTCTGTGAATGTGAGGCGTTGCGGGTTGGATACACTGATTGTTTTAAATTCCTATCCATTCATTCTTCGTCCTCACGCTTTGAATTCTGGTCAGTGGGGGTTTTGACTTTTAATTTGTCATTCATTTCATCTCATTTCGTACCATTAGGGGATGATGACCTAGATGTTAGGCCCCTTTAAACAACAAACATCATCGTAATCTATGATCCTCATATCCGTATTGACGAACTACACAATTACAAATAGGAAACGACTTCCACCTATCGATACTTATTTATTGCACTTAATTATGCTACCGGTACAGTACCAGTTTTGACCCCCTATGTAGGGTCACCTTCAGCTGAACAATACATTTACATATAGATCATGAAACTATGATTAAGATTACAGTGGTTCATGGTGTGGGTTACTGTAGTCTCGTCCTAGTTCGTGAACCATGGGCAACGGCTGAGTGGCCTAGTAAGTGGTTCCTGAGAGTCGGGATACCAGTTGCTATGGAATGGGAGTGGGCATCTCGGACGTATTCTGAGTCGTAGCCCTCCTTGTGCTCAGGCGGCTGGGACTATACATTTCACCGGTGGTCCATAACCCATTAGAGGAGAGATCCTCACTTGGACTATGTGCAAGTAGGGTAGCATCCTGCTTCACGAATTTACCGAGCTCAGAACATTTTAAGCAGGCCTCGGACCTATGGGGGTAACAGAGTCCCACTCCCATTTGACAGGCGAGGGACTCCTTGGAAATAACTTGGCGAACGAAATGGAATTCGATGGGGAGCTATCAATATTAATGGGGCTTATGGAAGAAAGAAAGTACAACTGGCTGAGTCAGCAAAGAGGATGCATCTGAATGTGCTAGGAGTAAGTGATATTCGGGTAAGGGGAGATAACGAGGAAGAGATAGGAGATTATAAAGTGTACTTGACGGGTGTTAGAAAGGGAAGGGCAGATTATGGGGTAGGGCTCTTTAATCAGGAATACCATTGCACGCAACATAGTTTCTGTTAGGCACATAAATGAACGAATGATGTGGGTAGATTTGTCAGTTGGAGGAATTAGGACTAGAATTGTCTCGGTGTACTCACCATGTGAGGGTGGAGATGAGGATGAAGTTGACAAGTTTTATGAAGCATTGAGTGGCATCGTGGTCAGGGTCAACAGCAAGGATAGAATAGTGCTAATGGGTGATTTCAATGCGAGAGTTGGGAATAGAACTGAAGGATACGAAAGGGTAATTGGTAAATGTGGGGAAGATATGGAAGCTAATGGGAATGGGAAGCGTTTGCTGGACTTCTGTGCTGGTATGGGTTTAGCAGTTACAAATTCATTCTTCAAGCATAAGGCTATTCACCGCTACACATTGGAGGCTAGGGTACCAGATCCATAATAGACTGTAGGCTATCTTAACCGACTTCGAATTCAGGAAATGTACGAGTTTTCTGGGGATGTTTCGATGATACAGACCACTATTTGATCTGTAGTGAACTAAGTATCTCTAGGCCTAGGGTAGAGAAAGTGAAATCTGTCTGCAAACGAATAAGGGTAGAAAATCTCCAGGACGTGGAAATTAGACAGAAGTACATGGATATGATTAGTGAGAAGTTTTGAACAGTAGACAGTAAGCAGGTTCAGGATATAGAAAGTGAATGGGTGGCTTACAGGGATGCTGTAGTAGAAACAGCAAGGGAATGCCTAGGAGCTACTGTGTGTAAAGATGGGGAAAGGCGAACATCTTGGTGGAATGATGAAGTGAGAGCAGCTTGTAAACGTAAAAAGAAGGCTTTTACCAAGCTCGATAGCTGCAGTCGCTTAAGTGCGGTCAGTATCCCGTATTCGGGAGATAGTAGGTTCGAACCCCACTGTCGGCAGCCCTGAAAATGGTTTTCCGTGGTTTCCCATTTTCACACCAGGCAAATGCTGGGGCTGTACCTTAATTAAGGCCACGGCCGCTTCCTTCCCACTCCTAGCCCTTTCCTGTCCCATCGTCACCATAAGACCTATCTGTGTCGGTGCGACGTAAAGCAAAAAAAAAAAAAAAAAAGGCTTATCAGAAATGGCTCCAAACAAGGACCGAGGCAGACAGGTATTTGTAAGTAGATGAAAGAAACGGAGTGAAACAAATAGTGGTTGAATCCAAAAAGAAGTTGTGAGAAGATTTTGGTAATAACCTGGAAAGGCTAAGTCAAGCAGCAGGGAAACCTTTCTGGACAGTAATAAAGAATCTTAGGAAGGGAGGGAAAAAGGAAATGAACAGTGTTTTGAGTAATTCAAGTGAACTCATAATAGATCCCAGGGAATCACTGGAGAGGTGGAGGGAATATTTTTGAACATCATCTCAATGTACAAGGAAATCATCCTGGTGGTGTTGCGAACAGCCAAGCTCATGGGGAGGAGGAAAATGATGTTGGTGAAATTACGCTTGAGGAAGTGGAAAGGATGGTAAATAAACTCCATTGTCATAAAGCAGTAGGAATAGATGAAATTAGACCTGAAATGGTGAAGTATAGTGGGAAGGCAGGGATGAAATGGCTTCATAGAGTAGTAAAATTAGCATGGAGTGTTGGTAAGGTACCTTCAGATTGGACAAAAGCAGTAATTGCACCTATCTATAAGCAAGGGAACAGGAATAATTGCAACAATTATCGAGGTATCTCATTGATTAGTATACCAGGGAAAGTATTCACTGGCATCTTGGAAGGGAGGATGCGATCAGTCGTTGAGAGGAAGTTTCAGACCACAGAGAGGCTGTCAGGATCAGATTTTCAGTATGTGCCAGGTAATTGAAAAATGTTATGAGAGGAATAGGCAGTTGTGTTTATGTTTCGTAGATCTAGAGAAAGCATATGACATGGTACTGAGGGAAAAGATGTTCGCCATACTGGGGGACTATAGAATTAAAGGTAGATTATTAAAAGCAATCAAAGGCATTTATGTTGACAATTGGGCTTCAGTGAGAATTGATGGTAGAATGAGTTCTTTGTTCAGGGTACTTACGGGGGTTAGACAAGGCTGTAATCTTTCACCATTGTTGTTAGTAGTTTACACGGATCATCTGCTGAAGGGTATAAAATGGCAAGGAGGAATTCAGTTAGGTGGAAATGTAGTAAGCAGTCTGGCCTATGCTGACGACTTGGTCTTACTGGCGGATTGTGCCGAAAGCCTGCAGTCTATTATCTTGGCACTTTAAAATAGGTGCAATGAGTATGGTATGAAAATTAGCCTCTCGAAGACTAAATTGATGTCAGTAGGTAACAAAAATTCAACAGAATTGAATGTCAGATTGGTGATACAAAGCTAGAACAGGTCAATAATTTCAAGTATTTAGGTTGTGTGTTCTCCCAGGATGGTAATGTAGTAAGTGAGATTTAATCAAGGTGTCGTAAAGCTAATGCAGTGAGTTCGCAGTTGCGATCAACAGTATTCTGTAAGAAGGAAGTCAGCTCCCAGACGAAACTATCTTTAGATTGGTCTGTTTTCAGACCAACTTTGTTTTACAGGAGCGAAAGCTGGGTGGACTCAGGATATCTTATTCATAAGTTAGAAGTAACAGACATGAAAGTAGCAAGAGTGATTGCTGGTACAAACAGGTGGGAACAATGGCAGGAGGGTACTTGGAATGAGGAGATAAAGGCTAATTTAGGAATGAACTCGATGGATGAAGCTGTACGCATAAACCAGCTTTGGTGTTGGGGTCATGTGAGGCGAATGGAGGAGGATAGGTTACCTAGGAGAGTAATGTACTCTGTTATGGTGGGTAAGAGAAGTAGAGGTAGACCAAGACATCGATGGTTAGACTCGGTTTGTAACGATTTATAGATAAAAGGTATAGAACTAAATGAGGCCACAACGCTAGTTGCAAATCGAGGATTGTGGCGACATTTAGTAAATTCACAGAGGCCTGCAGACTGAACGCTGAAAGGCATAACAGTCTATAATGATAATGTATGTATATTTCTGGGGAATGCCATATGATAACAAATATTTGGTTACGTCCAAATGGGCCATGTCAAAACGGGAACTGGCGTGTATGTTACTATGTCTGACAATGCAATGTATGTCTATAATGATATGCTTTAGGTCTTAAAATTAGTTTATAAAACACTATCTCCACTGAAAACTAACTTATAAGTATATAAGATAAAAACAATATATGTAGGAACACTTCATGCACATGGATGTTCGTGTCTTGCGTGTTATTCAGTTCATCGGTTGACTTCTGTGTTGAAGTCTTATTTTCGTAGTTGCACACTTGGTTGATGTTTTTGGAGCTTGAGTGATATGATTTGCTCGTAAAATTATCACATTATATGTATAAAAGATTTTGTCTTCAAGTATATACATAGAATAAAACACTTTACAAGTTTAAAGGGAGTGCCAGGCGTATGGATACAATTAGGATAAAATATGTATATTCAGTTCTGCTGTATGTTGAGTCTTGTTGTTTTATGTTAAAATTGAATCATGTTGTCCTGTGACATCCGTAAAATTTGTGCGGCATTGAATTCAGAGTAGTGCCATTATATCATTATAGACATACAATTGCATTGTCACACAGTGACATATACGCCAGTTCCCATTTTGACATGCCCCATTTGGACGTGACCAAATATTTGTTATCATATGGCATTCCCCAGACAATGTAATCTTAATCATAGCTTCATGATCTATATGTGAATGTATTGTTCAGCTGAAGATGACCATATAGGGGGTCGAAACCAGTACTCTAGCATAATAAGTGCAATCAATAAGTATTGATAGGTGGAAGTCCTTTCCTATTTCTAACAAGCATCGTCATCAAATCTAGAGGGGGCTGGGGATATCCAACTTACAAGGTGGAGTTGAACACATTATATTAGCAAGAGTGATCGCTGTTATGAAAAGTTAGAAGCAATGTCAGAAGGTTATTTGTAACAAGGATAGGATATAGGCTAGGCTATAAAAATAAATGAAGAGTTTTGTCTGTTCTTTGGTCAGAAATTTTTAACATTTGTATTTATGTGTTGGTCATTTCCAGAATTTGGAAGGAAGTGGAATTTTTGAATTGTTGTCATGTTTGTCTATCTGAATGTAAGTAAGGCTCTGTTCATGTACCATGAGTAAGTAAACAGTTCAACAGAAATAAGGGATAAGGTACCTGGCCTATGAATAGTTTTATTCATGTTGGGTGAAGTAGTTTAGGGAAAGGTCTTCATTCTCAAATATCTAAGTTAGTACATGTTCTGCTAATAAGTCATCATTTCCCTAGCGCTGTCTCAGTCCTATCGATAAATGCTGTATGAAATCATTTGTAGAAAATAAAATTTCCATTTTTGTGTGTACGGTACAGTACAAATTGATTCTCTGATGAATAATAAAGGAAATACAACTTGTATTTATTTCCTGAGTGTTACCTTTATTAATGTTAATCTAATTAAAGAATTTTTTCTAACATTTAGAGGAGAAATAGATAATTGCGATTTTCCAAGCCTCATAGGCTACTTTTTATTGTAGCAGATAGGTGGTACAAGTCTGAATACTAAATGTATTGTCTATGCTAACATGGGCCATGACTGGACGTCTGCATGACACGCAATCAAGGGCAATTAGCTTGCTGAATGGAATAGCTTCTCTCAGTGAATATTGGTGGAGGAGGAGATGAGGACTCCAATAATTTTCTGTGACACATATCTTGCTATGTCTTGATAATGGTACTGTACTTGACCTGCTGTTTGAAACATCAGTCCATGGAATGGATTGATGGAGCTCTCCATGCTGTCCTATTCTGCGCTAACCTTTTCATTTATATGTAACTCCTCCGTCTACTTTAATCTGTTTGTCATAACTTATTCATCCCTTGGTTTACCTCTACCATCCTTGCTGCGTACATTTCCTTCAAAAACTAACTGAGTAAGTCCTGGGTGACTTGAGATGTGTCCTATCATTCTTTCTCATCTTCTGGTCAAATTTTGCTAAATCATTCTGTTTTCTCCAATTTGAGTCGGTATCTCTACATTTATGATTAAATCTACCCACTTACCTTGCAGGATTTTTCTGTGACACCACATTTAAAAAGTTTCTTTTTTCTTTCTTTCTGAGCTAGTTATTGTTCATGTTTCACTTTCATACAATGCCACGCTCCAAACAGATGTCTTCAGAAACATTCTTATATGAGTGTTCCTAGTGAGCAAATTTCTTTTCTTAAGAAAGGCCTCCCTTGATTTAGTTTACATTTTATGTCCTCCTTACTTCAGTCATTGTTAGTTATTCTACTAATCAAATAACAATATTCATTGACCTTCCTTCAAAACCTCATTTCCTAATCTAATATTTCCTGACCGGGCGAGTTGGCCGTGCGCGTAGAGGCGCGCGGCTGTGAGCTTGCATCCGGGAGATAGTAGGTTCGAATCCCACTATCGGCAGCCCTGAAAATGGTTTTCCGTGGTTTCCCATTTTCACACCAGGCAAATGCTGGGGCTGTACCTTAATTAAGGCCACGGCCGCTTCCTTCCAACTCCTAGGCCTTTCCTATCCCATCGTCGCCATAAGACCTATCTGTGTCGGCGCGACGTAAAGCCCCTACCAAAAAAAAAAAAAAAAAAAATTTCCTGTATCATGTGACTTTGTTCAGCTGCATTCCATTACTTTTGTTCTGGATTTGTTTACTGTATTTTCTTCTTGTATTACTTACTGCTCTGAAACTGTACCATTCAACAGATTCTCTAGATCTTCTTCAGACTTGGATAAAATTACAATATCATTACAATATTACAATATCATTTCCCCAAATTCCTCTTCAATTTCCTTTAACACCTGTTCTATATAAACATTGAAAAGGGCAGGGTGAAAACAGTAGCCCTGCCTCACTTCTTTCTTGGTTGCTTTTTCATAGCCCTCGGTTCTTATCACTGCAGGCTGATTTTTGTACAGATTGTACAATCAGATTGTCAGAATCACAAATAGCTTGGCCCAGGCTACATTATCAAATGCCTTTTCCAGATCTACGAATGCCATGTAGCCTACATTGTCTTGTCCTCCTTAATTAGACCCTCTAACATCAGATGAAAAGTCGGGATTGCTTTGTGTTTTTTTAATGTCATAATGTTTGGGCAGAACTATTTGTTGTTGGCTGCATTAATAGATATACACAGATTTCCTTCACGACCACATAAAATGCATTTGAAAAGACAGTTGATCTTAGCAGTAAATCACAATTCGAGATTTATTACATTTTAATTAATACAAAATAACTCTTCACAAATGAATTTTAACCATTTTACAAATAGGTTAACAATTACAAACAAATTATTATTACAATGTTATATTTGCAAAGTAATCTTTTTTTAAAACACACACATCATAATGGATAAACATTGTATTCTATTGCCGCAGTGTTAGTTATAGCCAGTATAATAATAATAATAATAATAATAATAATAATAATAATAATAATAATAATAATAATAATAATAACAATAATATGCCATACTGTACTACAGACCAAAGTGTGAATTTTTGTAGTATTCCGACACATTCTAATGAAATGGATTTGGAAAGGCAGTAGACAAATATAATTCCAGAAATAGGCCTCCATTATGCAATATGAATAGCTCACAGAAATACCGTATTTTACATCTGTAAATTCATGTACTCGTCTCGAGGTGGTGCATTTATTTTCAAGCACACCCCTAATGAAAATTAGCTGCGTGCATCGTATTAAACACATACCAACCCTCGTGCCAATCTTAAGTTTCTGGCAGTGTCAGGATTCAAGCCCGGGTCCCCCGAAAAAAGTAGCTAGTAGCGCCAACTGTTATATTACAGAGGCGGACTTTATCATATTATAAATACAGATACACAATATAAATTATTGGTAACTTTAAGCAATTCTGAATTTTTCTTCTCGTGCAGAATTTTTGATAGTGTACATGCGGTTTCAAAATCAGGAGATAGTAGGTTCGAATCCCACTATCGGCAGCCCTGAAGATGGTTTTCCGTGGTTTCCCATTTTCACACCAGGCAAATGCTGGGGCTGTACCTTAATTAAGGCCACGGCCGCTTCCTTCCAACTCCTAGGCCTTTCCTATCCCATCGTCGCCATAAGACCTATCTGTGTCGGTGCGACGTAAAGCCCCTAGCAAAAAAAAAAAAAAAATCAGGAATTTCAGTAGGTCCAACATCAAGCCTGAGCCTTTTTATCAGAAAAATTTCCTCTACTTCTTCCCCCCCCCCCTGTTGTATTTCTCTTTCCCTATGTTTGAGATGCGAAGTCGAGACAATTTACAGGGTCAGTCAGTAAGCAAAGTGACATGTTCTGAGCAAACTGCGTAAATAACAGCTGAAATTATTTGCCTTCATGAAATAATAACAGTTGTTACCAAGGCCTTCCTTAGAAAACATGGTTATGTTTAAAATTAATGTCCTCCGTAGCAGCATTAACCTACGCTAACATGATATCGTATTAGAAATAGACCAAGGATATTTTTCTGAAGACAGCATTGTTGAATGTGTATATATCAACATTAATTTCGTTATCATCACTACTAATAAACTACTACATTGCCTCTATCATAAAATGGTTGGGTATCTAGTGAACCACTGTTTCTTATTTATCACATTTGCAGTTATTGCTGTAGCTATCTCCTGCAAACTGTTTTTCTTGTAGATTTTATACAGGGTCTTTATTTATGCTTGGCAAGGACTTTCTCGCTCGAGCTTGGCTGCCGATGACAGGCCGCTAACGGCCACTGGCGCACACGGTTTCCGGGACTTCCTGCAATTGTTGAGAGCTGAGCTCCGAGATAGTAGGGTGTTCAATGAAGCTTCTGCGTACTGTATGTTGTATTGTATAGTGTTTTATTGTGATTGTGTATAGTGCTGTAATGTATGTGAAATATTCGATACGTGATCGTGTATATCTGCACAATACTTACATTAAGTGCAGAAAAACGTGCGCTAGGACAAGACAAAAGTTTTGAGCGAAATTTCCAGGGAGACCTCATTCCTATCAATCGGACAATAAAACAACTGGCCAAGAGATTCAAACATACAGGTTCAGTAAACAATAAAAATAGACGTAAAGGTCGTTATCTTCTTAATGACACTTGTTTGATACGAGGATCATAAGTAAAAATCTGTGGCCCCCTCGTAGCCCAGATTTAACGGCATGTGATTTTTATTTGTGGGGAATGTTAAAAATGTAGTTTATGGGAACAACCCTCATACACTAGATGAACTTAAAGACAATATAAGAGCTGCAATTGCATCCATCAGTGCTGAAGAACTTGGTAGAGTAACCGAAAACTTCATTAGGAGATGCCGATTATGTTTGGCAGCGCATAGGGAACATTTTCAGCATAAACTGTAAAAATGGTGAGTAAAATGCAAGATAATGATTTTGAGCATAAACTGTAACCATGGTGAATAAAATGCATTATAATGATTTTGAGCACCGTATTCTGCTGTACATTCGCACGGGTGGTAGCCAGCAACTGAACTGTCACTGGCGGCCAAGGTCGAGCCAGAAAGTCCTTGCCAAGCATAAATAAAGACCCTGTCACATGACCACTTTCTGCAAGTTTGGAGTAATTTTGCCAATTGTTGTTGCATAAATCACTCTGAAATCCCACTGTTGTTATTTAGACTGCCATGGCAGCAGGCGGTGAGACGACAGCGCCTATGTGCGCGGTGAAACACAGCTGTACATTTCACCCATTAGCGCATGGAGTCTGTAGTTGACGGTGATGGGATAGATGTTTTGTGTGCTGTATGATCTGCGATGAACTTTATGTAGGCCTACACATTAGAGCATTAAAGGAGTTGGACTGATTTTATCTTTTTCTGATTAGATTAAAAAAACTTATGATGAACGAGGTGTGCATGAATGACGAGCATTCTAATGTTTCCGAGTCATCAGACTCCACGACTATGCCACAAGCTGCCAGAGTAATGAATTTTGCTTCGTGGGCTGACGATGATGATGGTCCTATTCCAACGGATGAGCAGGAAAGATATTTAAAGCAAATTGTGGGATGGAAGAAGATAATAGCGTCCTACTGGAAAACAAATGGCCAAAACTATCCAAAACTTCACCAGATCGCTAAGAAAGTATTAACATATGAATAGTAACACAGTAAGGTTTCCACCTATTCAGTACTAATATGTACAGTACACATATTAGTACACATATTAGTACTGAATAGGTGGAAACCTTACTGTGTTACTATTCATATGTTATTCTCAGTTCAGTACGGACCAACAACATGAAATTCATAACCCTTGAAGAAAGTATTATGTATGCGAGCATCAAGTTGAGCTTCAGAGAGAAATTTCAGTTCAGCCGGCTTCATTCTCGATGCACAACGGTCTCTTCTACACCCATACAGTGTTGATGCTCTTCTTTTCATTCACAGTAATTACATTCCACCACCATTAATCAATGACCAATAAACTACGCACACTACAGTAAGTAAAAGCTTTCTTTTTCTTTTTTTTTGTTGTTGGCATATTGCACGTCATTTCAGTTTGTATTTTATTTTGAGTTAAACGTGAATGATGTCCTGTGATTATGCTTCAAGTCATTTAGATTCAGTTTCAGTTAACTTGATGTCAATTGCAGATGAATATTAGTTTATAATAAAGTTTCTGTTTGTTTTATTATTATAATTATTATTGATTCGTTACCAACTAACGAGTGCATGTGAACTTTTTTAGCACAATGTTTCTTCTTGTCTTCCCAAAATCTCACCCTTTTGCTGTGCTACTTTTTGCGTTCTTCCGTCCATCTTGTAGCTTGTCTTTTAGATTGATCAGCAAATTTGTGTTTGTTTACGAGATTTCTGAATTTTTTTCTGTCTTGCATTATTTCTTCATTTATACCAATTTCCTGAAGTCTTTGTTTACTTCTGTGAGCCAAAGTTTTTTTGTTTGTGATCTGCCACCAGTTATCAGAGTTTCTGATGCATAAAGAGCTTCTGGTTTGACAACTGTGTTGTAGTGTCGTAATTTTGCGTTTTGTGATATAGATTTTTTGTTGTATCTGCTCCAACAATTTTGTATGCTTTTTGTAATTTTGTAACTCTTTCTTTGTTTGCTTGCTGATTTATCCCATTTGGTTGTATGATTTCGCCTAGGTATTTGAATTTATCTACTTGGGAGATTTTTCCATATCTAGTGATTAGAGGATGGTTGTTAATTCCTGATTTTGTACCTTCCATATACTTTGTCTTTTCTTATGATATTTGCAGACCTGTTTTTTTCTGCTATTTCATGAAGTTTTTCTACGGACTGAAGTGCTTCTTATTTGTTGTTGGAGAGGATTGTGCCAAGTCATCTGCAAGGGCGAGGCAATCGAGGTGAATTTTGTTTTTGAGAAGTCTACCAATATTGATCCCTTTAGTTTCACTTTTCCATTCTTGAACCACTTTTTCTAGAACTAGTAGTGGTGATAATCCATCGCATTCTCTGACCCCTGTTGTAATTTCGAATGGTTCTGAAATTTCTCCTAAAAATTTAACTTTCGTCGCTTGATCAATTCCCTTGTTTTTCTGTCGACCTGAAATTCGTCAAGTTTGTTGAATAGAGTCTGCCAGTCTATTGAATCATAAGCTTTTTTAAGTCAACAAAGGTATTGTTTATTTTGTTTTATGAATTTGTAAAATAGTTTTTAGAATTAAGATTTGTTCTCGGCATGATCTTCCTTATTACAAGTAACAACTCTCATTATTGTTCCGTATTGAAGAAGACGTTAGGCATAGATATCAAGGATAATTTAATAAAAAACCACCTATTCAATACTTTCCACGTTTAATGTGGTTATTATCTACATGATTTTATGTAGACTTATTTGGTCAGGTACATGTTTCACCCATTATTTTGGGCATCGTCAGCCTGTAAACAACCTTTAGGTCAAGGTTTGGGACCTTTTTAACCAATATAAACATACCAATATATACACTATATACAACATATACATTATATACAATATATACAAACATAAGTCAATACAGTAAAGTTTTTTGGTCCTAATCTATCTAATATGGAAAATGTCCAAAACTAAAATGGATCTTCTTTTCGGTGAAGAGGATTGCATATCGGGGTTTATGTGACCCCTATATCATATTAAGTTCTTGCCAAAGTCAAGACGCTAACAGTTTCATTCACAACGTTTTTGACCAGTCTACCTACAACAATCGGCTTTTGAATCTCCACTTGTGCACGACAACACATTTAGATATTAGTTATGTCAAGAACATGAAAATGAAAATCGTGGGTCAAACAAGCTCCAGTTTTAATATCACCCCTTCTCAAGAAAAAAGAAGATCCGTTTCATTTTATTTTAGTTTTGAACATTTTAAGTTAACCAGAATAGAACTGCCAAGTTAAAACACAATTAATTTAAATTTATATTTTCAATCTTGACCAACCTACAATCAGTTCAAATCTCCACTTATTGTTGACGACACATCCTGTCACCAGACACGATACGTCAAGAACTTAATATGATATAGGGGTCACATAAACCCCGATATGCAATCCTCTTCACCGAAAAGAAGATCCATTTTAGTTTTGGACATTTTCCATATTAGATAGATTAGGACCAAAAAACTTTACTGTATTGACTTATGTTTGTATATATTGTATATAGTGTATATATTGGTATGTTTATATTGGTTAAAAAGGTCCCAAACCTTGACCTAAAGGTTGTTTACAGGCTGAAGATGCCCAAAATAATGGGTGAAACATGTACCTGACCAAATAAGTCTACATAAAATCATGTAGATAATAACCACATTAAACGTGGAAAGTATTGAATAGGTGGTTTTTTATTAAATTATCCTTGATATCTATGCCTATGATCTTCCTTTTCGAAACCCTGCCTGATATTCTCCAATGAGGTGGTCGGTTTGTTTTTCTAATCTATTCAGTAGGGCTTTAGAGAAAATAATAATGATTATTATTATTACAGTGCAGGAGAGATCTCTATAGTTTTATTTCAAAATGCGATAAGCCTACTTTGGAATATGTTATTAGCCTATGGGAATTCATATAGTGAGTGATCTACATAGAAGTGTGAAGCGAACGTTTCGTTGTACAGATACATGGCGCACGCGTTATTGCAGGGAAGTAGTCAAGGTTATGCTATTGAGCCTGCCCAGTGCGGTGGGCTGTATGAGACTAGTACTGTGGGCCAGTAAGTCAGAAGAGAACGGCACTGCACGGGCTGGGCTGCTGGAGCCCGTGGGCTTGAAGTGTTGCGCGGTGGGCCTCTCTGCAGCACTCTGCTATGAATCATACTACTTGAAAGGACAAAATCATGCTCAGTAGAGCTTAAACTTCAGTGTAATGGGCACATTATGAGACCTTCCAGAAAATACATTAACCTTATTGTATGATTTTAACTACCTTATATTCTGTACAAATGAATGTTGTTAGGTCCTAGAATATGGGGAGTTTTGTTTTGTGATGTAGTAATCACTGCTGAAGGGAGTGGTGTCTCCTGAAACATGTACAAGTCAAAATAATTGTATAAGTTACGAATCTGGTAATATATTGACAGGGCGGACCCAACTATCACCCATGATTTTCTATACCTCGTAATCTGCAGTGATCGCTTGGTAGGCCCTTTGTAGCTGTTGTGGCATGGGGTTTGGTTTCGTAAAATAGAGTGACATCATCTAATACTTCTCACCAAGGTGGCTGTGATTTGAAACGTGGCTAATGCAAGTGCATCTTTTTTTTAAATGGCCTGTTGTTTGAATTCTGTGTAAAACTTTTATCTACAGTCTCCTAAAATTATAAGCTTGCTTTGCTTTTGCTCTGACCTGTGCCCCCATTCCTTGAAAATCCATTCCAGTGCTCTAGAATCAAATAAACAACTTTGTTGACAAAAGGCAGCTGTGCAAGCCACAAGCCTGTGGTGATGTTTGTTTTCCTTACTTTTCCCCTTTTTATAAATTAGATATTTTTTTAGTGAATGAAACACATTCCTTTCTCCTCTCTGGTTATAAATCATACCAAGTGGTTTTCATCAATAACCACTCATTTTCTGTTATAAACTCAAGTGAAAAAATTAAGAATACTGTTTCAGACAGTACTAGATGGTTATTTAATACTTTGAACTGCTTAGTGAGGAAGTATTAAATAAAATTGTATTTAAAGAAATGCATTACATTTCTGTTTTGTTGTATTGTTAGTCTACAGTTATTTGCTGTTAACATTATGTTCTAACTTGCAGCTTAATTTAATGAAAACTTCAACAACTATATGAGAAGAATATGATCGTTCTATTTATTGTATAATTCTATTTCTAGATCGAAAAAGTTCAGAGTTCCCTTCCCATTATACTAGCAGAAGCTCAAAAATTGGGATATTTGGTTGAGTATATTTCATCAAGTCAAGAATTTAAAAGAAATGAAGAAGCTAGGAAGACTGCAGATAATTTTTATCAAGAATCAGTGACCTGGCAAGGAAAATTTTTCCATGGAGGCAATAATTCTGACAGAGCTATCATTAAGTGCATAGAAAATGAAAATTATGTAATTCCAGCACATTGTGCCTTTTTTAGTTACAATGCTCTTGATATTGTGAAGAAACTGGATATCTTGAAGAACAAGTTTGATCTCATCCTGCTAGATCCTCCATGGTGGAATAAATATATTAGGCGTAAGAAAGCTAAGTGTGCTGAGGGAAGGTAAGTCAGACTAAATATTTTTTCTTTTATATTACTCTTTAACTTCCCACATTTGTGGACCATTTCAGTTAAAGGTATGTAGACTTTAATAAGCTCGATGTATCTGTCAAGGCAGTGTCATAAGAATCATTGGAAATATTGTTCTAGAAGGATATTTTACACAGATCATTATTGGAAGGGATAATCTGATGATGAGGATTCAATTAGTTGGAAGTAATTTAGCTTTCGCTTTCTTGGATATGATTGTTGTGAAATGTCGTGAAAGCTACCAGTGTAAGTTTCTAGAATATATACTCCTTGGTGGTGTGAAGATCAACATATTTAAGACAAAGGTAAGTCTGTTGGAAAAAAATATGAAAGAAGAATGATTGTTATCTATGAAAAACCAAAAGTCAGAGCAGACAAATTACGAAGGTTGGAACTTAAATAGTGGCAACTATTTATTTACAACAGATACAAAATAGTTACATGTTAGCAACCTTTACTGTCCTTCAATGTATTTACCAGCGTTGTGTATAACCCGTTGCCAGCAATGTGGAAGTCGTAGTACACCTTTAGCAGAGCCTGTTCTGTTGATGGTGCGAATGGAGCGGTCTACTGCCTGTCAAATCTCTGCAACAGTTCTGAAGCAAATGCTCACGAATCATCTGGTTTCGATCACTGTCCAGTAATGCAGCAAGAGCCTGTTCTGTTGCACTTCTTCTTCACTCATAGGACGACCTGTCCGATAAATGTCCGCCACAGTTTGCTGACCATCGTTGAAGGCTTTTACTCAACGTGTCATTGTTCTGTAAGGCAATGCAGATTTCCCGCAAGCTTCTTGAAGACCTTGATGATACTGTCGTGCTGTACGACCTCTGGCACATTCAATCTTGATCCAACTCTGTTGTTCCTGTTTGGAAAACATAGTGACAACGTTTCGTTAGAGTGCTAGCTCACAAGTGACTGTGTTTCTCTCGCTTGTGCGCACGCAGGTGATGTGGGAAGGGCGAGTCCATTTGCTCTGAGGTAAGGTAGATATTATGTAACCAACGTGTGCTATCAGCGACAATATTAGATTCCATTGCATAGCGTCTCCACAGCAGTGTTGCCACTATTTAAGTTCCAACCCTCATATTTTGAGTGCTGTAATTGGGATGTATTTTATGTAAGATAGGTGCGTTGGGAAAAACAGAAATAAGAATATAATAAATCCATTGCAGCAAGTCTTCAGTCTGTCTGCAATGTTCTATGAGAACAAAACCGACTTCCAAATGAAATTCTCCATTTATCCATTTAGACCATTGTAGTTTTTGCAGAAACGATAATTGACTGACCAATTGAGTTGACCCTGTGGTTATGGACGCGCAGCTGTGAGCTTGCATGTGGGAGGTTGTGAGTTCGAACCCCACTGTCGGCACCGCTGGTGGATTTCCGTGGTTTCCCATTTGATGCGATAAGGCCTATCTGTGTCATTGTGACGTAAAACCAATTGTAAAAATAAAATGAAAACGGTAATAAAAATTAAAAGTGTGATTTGATAGAATCTGGTGATGTTTCAAGAATAAACCCTATCATTCTGTTGTTAGTTAAATAATATATTTTGAGGTATAATCTGTTGTTAAATGTTTTCTTTTTTCAGGTATTTTGTCATTTTATTTAACCTGCATTAGTTTTGACCGACTGGAAAACCTCACATTTACAGATTAAGTGAAAGTGAAAAGAAATGGTTTGCACTATAACAAACAATGCTTTGTATGGAATCAATGACTATACATCCAATCTAAGGGATTTTCCATGGGTTCCCCTATTTCAGGCATGCTTGCTGAGACATTTCTAGAACAAATTTAACTCACCAAAATTGTACACAACAACAAAAACTGTGATCACATAATATTATGGGCTACTGGCATTCGTATGTTAAAGTTATATGCCTATACAAAGGCAAAACCAGACTATGTACACAAATACTCAATCATTTCAACAGACTGTACAATAACATACAGCATCCAGCAGAATACAAATCCAGTAGATGCTATCAACTTCCTAGACTTCACTATCACAAAAGTCAGCAGCCAGAAACAAATATTGAAGAAATATGGAAAGCCCATTATGACATGTCATTTTGATCCTTGACACTTAAAATCATCGAACACAGCGTAGCACTGGTAGTCTGATTCATGTTACTGAGACTCAACAACCTGCAACATCCCACAAAAGATTGCATTGAAGAACAACACACTCCGAGGTACCTAGTAGTTGCTAATGGTTACAACCCCACTCTCATTGACTAGGTGACATTCAGAACAAAGAGCAGACCCTGACATTTCGGAAATTCTTATTTTCTATAGCACTAGGCTGTCATACTTTAGTAATCTGAATGCACCAGTTACTGTACTAATTCTTCCTTATTTTTACTCTCGTTTCATCAAATTTCTAGTGGTATGTCCTTCTTACCTCCTCCACTTCTCTTTTCTTCATCTCTATTCCATTCTTTTGTCCTTGTTGGTCTTTCATTGCCAGATTGTAGATAAGCAATGTGATTTTAGTTGCCGGTTTGTGGAAAAAAATTATAGGGATTGTCCAACCTGGGCGACAGCCCTGAGATGGACAGCAGGCAATGGAATGATGATAAATGGGGTTAAAAGTCAGGTTGTGAGTTTCACAAATAGGAAAAGTCCTCTCAGTTTTAATTACTGTGTTGATGGGGTGAAAGTTCCTTATGGGGATCACTGTAAGTACCTAGGTGTGAATATAAGGAAAGATCTTCATTGGGGTAATCACATAAATGGGATTGTAAATAAAGGTTGCAAATCTCTGCATACGGTTATGAGGGTGTTTAGAGGTTGTAGTAAGGATGTAAAGGAGACGGCATATAAGTCTCTGGTAAGACCCCCGACTAGAGCAGCTTGATTTGTTCTGGGTGATTTCCGACAAAAGAGTAGCGTAACAAAAATGTTGCAAAGTTTGGGCTGGGAAGACTTAGGAGAAAGAAAGAAGATGAGCTGCTTGACTAAGTGGTATGCAAAGACTTAATAACAATAAAAAATTATCCACCTTTTTGATACTTATATTTGCATTTAACCAAATCAATCATACACAGTAGGCCTACATGTTTCGTTCCTTTTTAGAATATCTTCAGCTGTTTTACATTGCTTTGGTGAATTCACTAAGTATTTATCTTTTTAAGAATATCTTAAACAGGTACATTGTTTTTTTAAATACTACGTAAATTTAAAATAAATTGAAAACAATGTGGATGGTTGAATGGGGTAGTGAAATGAGATGGAAATGGATCTGCTTATGGTTAGCCTATTTAAAAAAAACTTTCTATTCATTTGAACAAATGTTGTAAAAAATGTTTCCAGCACTTTTATCGCTAAAATATTCCGCTTGTCTTCTAATAAAAAGTTTTTGAAAAAATAACTTTCCTTTGTCACTGTTCTGAATATTGCTAGGTATTCTCTTCATTTACTTCCTCCAAGGTGGCTGCTGTTTGTTTTAAATTTACAAAATGTCTCTTGAATTTGGTTAGTTCAGGAACCTTGAAGCTGATTGCTGTTTTGCTATTAATAAAGGAGCCTCCCCATAATCTTGTTGTTGTCAAAATCCACTCCTACTGTGTCCTTGGAGGAGCTACGGCTGAAGCCTGTTTAAAAATCCATGATTTTATGGACCAACAGAGGCTGGTAAAATACAAGAACTTGGAAAGAACTCCAGACCAAAATCTGCCAGATGATTAGGACAAAAACTGAATAACTGGATAACCAGTGTAAGGAAATAGAAGAATGTGAATCTAAGTATGACAATTTTAACATACACAGAACTGTTAAAGAAGCTGCAGGGTTTTGTACTTCGAGGACAAATGGCTTATTACAATCAAGGGGTGTCCATCATTCTGGAAAGTCTATGCGCCTGTTCTTTTCCATGATAATAGATTACCTTCTGTTTGTGATACGGATGAACGACCATTAATAACTCACCAGGAAGTAGAATATCACTCAAGAACTGCTAAAACAGAAAAGCACCTGGACCTGATGGTATACCTGCAGAAAAATTACAAATTCCAGTCACTGGATATCGAGATAGAGCTGTTCAATCTAGCGTACACCAATGGATCAATCCCTTCTGACTGGTGAAATCAACTTTTATCCCATGGAGATTATAGAATCATAAGCGTAAGGAGACACGTTCTCAAAATAGACAGCAAATGTCAATTATATATAAGCAGTACCTGATTAAGATTTTGCAGTGGATTTGGCACCAGAGAGGCATTGCTGGGAATGCAGGTTTTCATGCAAAGATGCTTAGATTTATATGTGGATATATATGCTTGTGTTATGGATTATGAAAAAGCCTTCAGCCTTTGAAACCTTAAACATTGCTGCATATCCTACATGATAATGGCCTGGATGGTAGAGACATCCAAATTATTGCTAACCTGTATTGGAATGAGATCACATCACCAACATGTATGCTATTGAAATAAAGCAAGGAGTGTCCGGCTCCGTGACTGAATGGTCAGCGTAGTCACTTTTGATTCAGAGGGCTGGGTCAGAGATTTTAACCATAAATGGTTAATTTCCCTGGCTCAGGGTGGGGTGTTTGTACTGTCCCCAACATCCCTGCAACTCACACAGCACACACAACACTGTCCTTCCCCACAATAACATGCCGTTTCTTATACACGGCAGATGCTGCCCACCCTCATCAGAAGGTCTGCCTCACCAGGCTAGCAATAGCCACACAAAATTATTGTTAAAGCAAGGAGTGAGGTAAGGCTGTGTTCTATCTCTACTCTTGAATATTTGCTCTGAAATGGTATTTTCTTAATCACTGGAAAGAAAATTGGAGGGCATTGTTTTAATGGAATTACAAAAAAATAATCTGCTTGCAACAAATGCTGAAGGTGTACAAACATCACTAAACTGGGTGGTTGAGCACAGTGCTGCTGCAGGTCTGCATTTAAATATGAAAAGGACCAAAGCAAAGGCCATTAGCAAATATGTCATTCAACCTGTTAATTTGACAGTAGCTGGCTCACCAATGGAGCAAATCCAATACTTTAAGTATCATGACTGTGTGCTTGATCACAACTGGAACAGTCCTGTTTAAATTAGGTCCAGATTGAACAGGCAAGAACTATATTCAAGAGAATGAGTAAAATTCTCTGTAACGGGAACTAAACATTAATCCCCATTTACTTCGGTGTTGTATGTTCTCTGTCTTGTGTTATGGTGCTGAGGCCTTTACCCTGACAGAAAATACTAGCAAAATGCTTCAATCCTTTGAAATGTGGTACTATTGACACCTGCTCAGAATATCATGGGTTGATAGAATATGTAATGGTGAAGTACTCAAACACCTGAACAAAGATCTGGATATCATGCTCAACATCAAAAAGAACTAGGTACTTTGACCATATCATTCAAAATAATAAGTACAGACTCCTACAGCCTATCTTACAAGATACGATAGAAGGAAGTTGAACTAGGGGAATCTACAAGAATTGTATGGACTTAGTACCCCAACACTTTTCTGACTAGCTGAGAACAAGAATCGGTTCGCTGTGGTGATAGCAAACATCCAATAAGGGTATTGAAGGAGAAGAAGAAGAGAAAATATGTCGTTGAGTCTTGAAAATGCTACACAAGGTGTTGCCTTGGTAAAAGATGATTGTAACGTGCATTATGTTGTAAGAATGAGATATATGGCTTCTGCAATTCCCAGAACAGTATATGAAGGTACAGGGAATTGACTCCAGCAAGTGAGAGAACTGTTCACTGATGTCTTGATTTTGCCTCTGAGCAGCAGACAGAAGAGAGACTGTGGAGAAGGAAGATGTTCCCCCCCCCCCCGGATAGCTTTTTGGAGAGGTTTTTAGTGGTATGGGCAGGAAAAAGTTTGTTGGTGTGGATGGGCCTGGTCTTTGTGGAGTATGGAACCCTTACAGCACATCATAGATGTGGTTGAAAGTCTTTTGCTCCATTCATCAGTGATGGTTTCATGCTAACGCATGTCAGCACTAACCCACATGTTTAGTGCATGGCCTGTATTGGAGGTTCGTTGAGTATCTATGGGATGAAATGGGAAGAAGTATCTGTCAGCATTATCCTTGCACCCTACAGGACCTGTGGGATGCTCTTCAAGAAGAATGGGAGCAGGATCTGCTGGACAGGATTGCAATATTAAACAAGACCATACCTACCCGAGAGGTTGAAAGATGTGCCAATGCACTCTTTTGAAGGTGTGTAAAAGTTTCGGTAAAGTGTAGTTAATGAAAAGAAGTGTCAGTGAAGTAGTACAATGGATGGACATTATGTGATTACATATAAACATTTAAAGTTGTGCACATTGATTATGTGTTACTTCTGACTTCATTGAACAGTTTAATTAAATCATTTCAAAAAAAAGTTTTTAATTTTCAGGCTTCCAAAATCAATGTATTGATAAAAATTAATTAATATTTCAGTTAATGAGAATTTAAAATAAATCTCCGCTTCAACAATCATTGTGTATTGCATTTTTGTGCCAGTCTGTATATTTAATCATCCTTTGTATTACTGTCATGTTGCTGAGTGTATAGTAATTTGCTGATTGTATGGCTGGCAGGTCAGCAACTTGACGTTTGGTTCTCGGGGTCCCGGATTTGATTCCCAGCTTGTTTGTGGGATTTTATTCATGAATGGTTAATTTCCTTGGCTCTGAGATTGGATGTTTTGCCCCAGTGTTCCTGCAACTCACACAACACTAACCTCCACCACACTAGCACACACTCTTAAACACAGAGCCGCTGCCCACCCCCTGCTGGAGGGTCTTCTTTTAAGGCCTGCACTGGCTTGAAATTATTATATTAATTAATTAATTTCTCCTACACTTCATTAACAATTTTTTATTATGATCAGTTGGAATTTATTTGATGTTTTTATGTTTAGTTATCAGATGATGTACAATGAAGATCTGAAGAAGATACCAATTGAATCTCTTCTTGTTCCTGGTTCACTCATTGCTGTTTGGTGTACAAATTCACCTACCCATTTGAATACTTTAATTGATGACATATTTCCATCATGGGGTGTAGAATATGTAGCAAAATGGTTTTGGGTTAAGGTAAGTGTTAGTAATATGAAAAAATATGTTTTAAAATATCTTAGCAGTGAAGTTATTAAGGGAAATTCCTTTTCAGGTCACCCAGTTAGGAGAACCGGTTTGTTCCTTTTCAGATCCCCCTGGGAAGCAACCCTTTGAGCAAATAATATTTGGATGTAATTTGAAAGGCTCAAGAAAGTACCCTTTACCAGAGGATGGAAAATTGATTGTCAGTGTTCCAAGTGCTATTCATTCACATAAACCACCACTATCTGGTATGTTGGTTGCATCGTTATATTTACTATTTTTTTATAAAGAGTGTCTGTTCTTTGTACATTATAAAGAACTAGAAAATAAACTGATGTAGAGTTATAATGTTCATATTGACTGGCTCTTGAATGTGCTATATCATGAATCTCTTTTGGCTGTTAACAATGTTGCATCCAGGAGATAGTGGGTGTGAACCCCACTGTCAGCAGCCCTGAAGATGGTTTTCCATTTTCATACTAGGCAAATGCTGAGGTTGTACCTTAAGGCCACGGCTGCTTCCTTCCCATTCTTAGGCCTTTCCTGTACCATCGTCGCCATAAGACCTATCTGTGGCGGTGCGACGTAAAACAAATAGTAATGTTTACAATATTATTAGATTCTAAACCTGAATGTAGTTTGATAACAATGCAGGTCTCATACCATGATTTGTTTGCAAATCTTAATTCTTATTTTGTTATGTATAGCTACTTATTTTCTTGTCTGGATCATACAATTTGGATGTTGTGAATTGCAAAACCAACTTGGACTCTTCAGAACCATGTACTAGAATTTATAAGCATATTACATTTTGACATTTTTTTACCTTTGTCTGCAGTTTTATTTGACTTTTGGTATGGTGATCATAGCTGCAGAACCTCTTGTTTTTCTCTGGAATCTGAACCACAGGGATGTGATACTTAACTTCAAAGATCCCCATTATTCAAACTATCACTGCCTTGTTGAGAAGCCAGCGACGATGTCACGTGGCTATCATGTCCTGATTAGGAATTTTTATAAGTCTCAGAATGAGCCTTCATACTATATTCCTGTGTGATACTGGCTCATCAGACAATTTCTCTAATTATTGCCTTCACACCTTTCTGTAAGAGCTTGCTTTCACAATAATGTTACATGTAAAAAATGATCAGTTCTGCTAACATTTCGATA
The DNA here is from genome assembly GCF_040414725.1 of Anabrus simplex. Taxonomy (NCBI): domain Eukaryota; kingdom Metazoa; phylum Arthropoda; class Insecta; order Orthoptera; family Tettigoniidae; genus Anabrus; species Anabrus simplex. Next base: position 113,603,160 of record NC_090269.1, on the reverse strand, counting down.
CACTACAATAACACTTCAGTAACACTTTACTTTTTTACACTGGTGCAGACCAATTGATTGTCTTAAGACTAAATCAGAATCTTGAGTTGTTCTGATCTCTTAATTGTAAACTGAGTTTTGATAATAAAAAGTTAGGAATTTTGTTTGGACTCCTACTTGTAACAGCTCACATGCAGCCGTCGATGTGGGAACTTTTTTTTTTTTTTGCTAGTGTCTTTGCATCGCACCGACACAGACAGGTCTAATGGCGACGATTATGTGGGAACTTAAGACATGTGACTGGTATATGCGGTGTCTGGTATCAAAAGCCACTAAGTCCATATACCAAGATTTTGGGCAAATTGCAAATATGCGACTGGAATAAACTATTATCCAGAGTAACATTGCTTTAATTTTAACATTTTGAATGAGCTATTTAGCATAAAAATTGGAAAATGTAAAAGTCTTCCAAATACTTAAGAAACAAAGTTGAGGAGATTTGCATGTAGTGGGTTTTGATATTCAAATTGAGATTTAGTGGTTAATGAAACAAAGGAACGAAATACATAGTTGAAAATACGGGTGGTGATGATCGTATCCAAGTAGCCTCAAAAGTTGAATGTACTTCAGTATGAAACAGCCAAAATAGCTTTATCAATGGATATAATGAAGTCTTCAAGTTGAGTTTCCATAGGACAGTTTGGACAGTGAAATAGATGTTCAAGATCTTAAATTGCACTACAGTAACAATCAGCATTCTGTGTATATCCCTATCTTTTGAATGTAGCCTTAATTTTAAGCATTCCCATTCTTATCCTACACTGGCAGGAAATGAAATTCCAACACCAAGGAGGAGTTGTTAGATAAGCGAAATTTTACACCTGAAAGATAATGCCTTTTCAAATTTGCGCACTATTCGATGAAGAGTGGTGATGGTGGCGGTGTTGACATTGTGAGTCAAATATGTCTTTAAGGAGATGAAGAAAGCAGTATCAGCAGCATTCATCTTCTTTTGGTGCCTATCCGTTTCGGATGTTGGCGATCATGATGGCTATTTTCGTCTTGTTTATGGCAGAGCGGAACAGTTCAACTGATGACATATTGCACCAGCCTCTTAAGATTGTCAAGCCAAGATATTCTTCTTCTTCCAGGACCTCTTTTGCTGTTGATTTTCCCCTGGAGTATTTTTTGGAGTAGGTTGTATCTATCTGTGTTGCGCATTATATGTCCCAGATACTGCAGCTTTCGGCATTTCACTATCTTGATCACATGAGGTGTTGTGTTCATCCTTCTCATTACTTCCACGTTTGTAATTCTCTGGGTCCAAGATATTCTTAGGATCCGCCTATAAAGCCATGTTTCAAAGGCCTCCAGCTTCTTCTCTGTGTTTTTATTTAAGGTCCATGTCTCTACACCATATAAAAGAACAGAAAATACATAACAGTGCAGAAGTCTGATTTTAGTCCCTAAAGTTAGATTGTGGCTTTTAAACACATTACTCATTTTCTGGAACACACTTCTTGCTTTTCCAATGCGTACCTTGACTTCTTGTGAGCAATCCCAGTCTTCATTTATTATGGTTCCAAGGTATGTATATTGTTTTACCCTTTCTATACTCTTTTGATTTATAACCAAGTTTATTCCGGAAATATTTTCCTTACTTATAACCATGAGTTTTGTCTTTGCGGTGTTTATTTCAAGCCCGTATTGGCTGCCGACTCTTACAATTCTATCCATTAGTGATTGTAGCACTTGGATAGTATTAGCAAATACAATTGTATCATCAGCATACCGGATGTTGTTTAATCTCACTCCATTTATCAAAATTCCTTCTTCTATATCTTCCAAGGCTTCTCTAAATATGTATTCTGAATACAAATTAAATAGTATAGGTGACAATATACATCCTTGCCTCACTCCTCTCAGGATTTTGACTGCTTCGGTGTGTTCTCCTTCAACACGCAACACCGCTGTTTGATTCCAGTACAGCGTCTTGATGATTCGCTGATCTCTTTCCTCCATTCCAATATTTCTCAAAATATCCATCAATTTTTCATGTTTTACACAGTCAAAGGCTTTCTGGTAGTCTATTAAACAAGCAAATACATTCTTATTTACATCTCTACATCTCTGAAAGAGGACCTGCACACTGAACAAGGCTTCTCTCGTACCTACTGCTTTAATAAACCCAAATTGATTAGGGGCTATCTGATCTTCACACAGTCTGTATATTCTTCTGTGTATCACTCTCAAGAACACTTTCAAGAGATGACTCATCAAGCTGAGTTTAAACGAAAGTCTGAGCCTGATGTCCTGTAGTGTCATGCCACTAACTCCAAATCACTGCCATCTGCGATTTCAAGCTAGAGCTCACTGGAGGGCAGAGTGGAGATCTGTTGTATTCTTAGGTGAGAACCATTTCTGTCTTTGTGCCAGTGATGGTCGTAGGTTGGTAAGGAGAAGGTCAGGCGATAGCGTGGAACCAAGCTGTCTGCAGCGTTGGTACGCTGGATTTAAAGCAGGAGTTATGGTCTGGGGAGCAATTTCCTTTGACAGCATGAGCACTCTTGTCGTTATCCCAAGAACCTTGATAGTAGATTTTGTACGTCAGACTGGTGATTGAACCAGTTGTTCTGTCATTCATTCGCAGTATTCAAGGGGGCGTTTCTGACAAGGTAACGCTCATCCTGATACCGCTGCTGTCACCCTGTGTGCTGTGTAGAGCATTAACCAGTTGCCTTGGCCTGCAAGATCATCACACCTTTCGCCCATTGAGCGGGTATGGGACATATCCAGCATTATCCAATACCGGCATTAACCGTTGCCGATTTGACGGACCAAGTGCAACAGGCATGGAACTCCATCCCACAAAATGACATACAGCACCTGTATGATGCAATGCATGCATGTTTGCATGCTTGCCTTCAAAATCGTGGTGACTACAGCATTATTAATGTACTACCATGTCGTCGTCTTGTGCATATTTGAACTGTTGACTTGAAAACTGCAATCAAATAAGCATATTACCTAGACAATTGCTTAGCCTAAATTGCATTCCTCTAAACTAATGTCTACTTGGTGTTGGGATTTTATTTTCTGCTGGTGTATTAAGGGTTGAGAAGTACACTGATCAACCCGAACATTACAACCACCTACCTAATATTACAAGTTATAAACCTCATTATAAACCATATTGGAGATCAGAATATCAAAGTTTACAAACAAATGAATTATACCACTTTTCCAATACTTCACAATCCACATATTTAGGATACAAACATTATACAGATGTTAAAAATTGGAACATAAACATTGTAAGCATCATCAGCCAGGAAAACATAACCCCAAAGTTAGGTCAGGGCCCTGTTTCATAAAGTAGAATTGTTCACTCAGATCCAATAGTTCACATTAGTAAAATCTGAATCGACCATAAAAAGTAGTCAATGAATTGCACTGAATTACTATAAGTGAATGATTATATTGCTTTTGCCATATAAAAGGAGAATAATATGAAATATGATGTCAAAATAAGAAATTGACCCTGTGTGAAGTAATCAGAGTCATTTTTATAAAATGCTATTTGTTCGGGGCGACGATCCTTGTGAATCTTTTGCCCTACTGCCACTATATGATATGAACCTGCATGTAAAGTGGAGTGGCGGAAGTGTAGTGTTGTATGTGAGGAAAGAAATTAAGGACGACACAAACTCCCAGTCCCCAGGCCAGGGATATTAATCATTACAATTAAAAACCCTGACCCGGCCGGGAATCAAACCCGGGGCCGCCGGGTGACAGGCGGACACATTGCCCCCTACACGGCGGGGCCGGACAATCAAGGTCATTACAATTTTAATAATATAACTAGTTCATAGCTGTGTTCTTCATTCCTTCTAAAAACATCAGATTAAATGAAGTATAGATAAATAAAATCACTGGTTAAAATCTCATTCCAAATTGTGATCCGTTCAGATCCTGATTTTGACTTCGTCAAGCTCATATAAGCCATATTGTGGTGAAATTGCAAAAGACGTACAATTTGACCTCACTTTGTCTTAAATTTGTTCATTTAAGTATGCACCTGTGACTTCTTGTGACGTAGAAAAATCATTTTTCGTGCTTAAGAATGTGCTGACAGATAAACGGTTGAGCTTAACTCAAGACAATTTGGAGAAATTAGTTGTACAATGTTTCAAAAGGAACTGAATTTCGATACTGTATATTTTCCAGTTTCATGATAGTGCATGAATGCATGCATATTTTGAGATTTGATAGTGCATGGAAATCCGGGCTCCAGTAATCAGTAAATCAGACTTTATTTGTCATTTTGGTAGATGTGACCAAAATGGGCTGCTTTCTTGCATTTTGCAAGAACGATTTCCTGGCATGACGGAGTATCTGCCTCTTGGTGATGTGATCTACCCTTGGGATCTTCAACCTTTGGTGATATGTCCACATATCAGCCTGCAGGTTCTTTGACGAAGCCTTTAGTGTCGATCCTTTAATATCATAAAGCAGCACTGGTGACAGATAACTTCATGACACATCAGTGAGTTTCAAACTGGAAGTCACATTTGTGCACAATATTTTTATTTCAGGAACACACTTCTTGTAGTGTTTATTCTGGTTTTGATTTTTTCATCTGGATCCCATTTTTGTGTATCAGGCTGTATCTTAGGTTTATGAAATGTCTCACTCTTTCAATAGTGTTTCCATTCAGGATGATAACATCAGGATTTTCTTCTTACTGATTACATACAATAGAAGGAAATTTGATTGATCCAACTTTTTTCAATATATATGTTGTTAATACGATCACAACCTGCCTACTGTCATTTCTTGTTGGATACAGTACTTTTGTATCTATCTCTTGGCACAGGACAGAGCAAAGTGTAGCTTCCACCGAAGTCCCAGTCAACATCCATGGCTGTGACAATAGGGAAGTTGCTGGGGTATGGGTAGTGCTGAGTAATGACATTCACAGCATGACTAGTGCATCTGAGTGTTATGAAAGGTGCTGCTCATAGGGTCAGTCGTGCTGCAATAGTATTTTCTGCCCCAGTGAGGAAAGCAATGGCAAACTACCTCAATCCTCATCTTGCCTAGTACGCCTCATTTTGGTGCTACCACTGGTTTTTGGTGTTTCCTTATAACCGCATAACCTTTGGTGGTGCTATTTGAGGATCCAACCAGCCTCTGGGCTGATGACCTAACAGACAGACATGATCACAACATTTTTATTCAGTACCGGTTTCAGTGTCTATGGACACCATCATCAGCTGAAACAGGTCGTATGGATTAAGATATACAAGTATGTAGTACATATAATAGACCCTTAGTAAATGACAATAGGATGAAGTAAAAATACAATGCTTAAATAATATAAACAAGTTACAGTATGTGCTTGCTGGTCAAAGTATAAAATGAAAGTGAGGATATTAACAAATGTTTGAAATAGTTAAAAAGTCTCAAGCGTAGCACTGCTAAACATTAGGTTAAAATAAAACATGGACATCCAAAAACTGTCGTAGTATGCAGTCCTTCCACAGAGTATTGAATATAAAGTAACATAAGTAAGTTTGATGGTGGCTTGTAACACCAACTCATGAAAAGAAGCCCTATTTCCAAGATTTCATTTTATCTCTTAACTTTCTCTTCATACTTCAGGTTCCGAATTGGATCGAGAACTTTCTGGCCATATATCTACTTTTTCTTTGCTTGCAATATGATCCACTTCTTTGTACACTTCACATATGTTGTTAATTTGTCTCAATGGTGTAACGTTAGGGCCTGTAATTCAGGTGGGACCGGGGCTCAAGGGGGCACTACAGACTTTCCCCCACAAAAAGTAAATAATTTTTCCCAAATGCTACTCTGAATAGGAAATGTAACGTCACTTTTTTTTTTTTTTTAGAGTGGTCTGAAAAAGACTCTTTTTACAATAACTGACAGATCGTTGATTTGCATCTAGCTGCAATTTTACTTCTTCTTCTTCTTCTTCTTCTTCTTCTTCTTGTGCTTATTATTATGTCTAACATAGCCGTCTCTCATAATACGACTGGCATGCTCTGTCAGTTAGAAACTGCACCAAGTTATTAGAAAAGAAAACAATGAGAATTGGTACCAAATTATATTTTAATTAGAAAATCACATTTTTTCATGCGTAGTCTAGCTGATACAGTACTAAGCATACATTTTATTCCAAATTTAACTTTTGTTATAGATTTATTCAACGAGAATGGTTTGATTAAGATTTTTAAAGGGAATAAGAATGATCAGTCAGTTTTGAACAATCTATCCTTGGCATTAGTAGTTAATGCCAGTTACATCTTGTAATGTTGTGATATTTTCAAACTTTTTGAAGCGTTTAAAATAATTGTATCTGTGTGTTATAATCTAATGAACTAATATTACTGAGACTTTGGTTAGAAAGAATAATTACTATACAATGAACCCATTTAAAGTTGAGTGTGAGCTATGTGGTGCATTAAAGGAAAAGAAAGCTAGAGTGAGAAAGAGCAACAAACAAATTAAGTAATGAAGATATAATAGATACGAGGACCACACTGCAAAAAGGATGAGGGTCTTTTTTCAAAAATGAGGTTATATTGGTAATGGATTGACAAGGATCATTAGAAACTGCTGGGGGTGGTTTTACACATAAAGGATGATGGTTTAACTGTTATTAGGCTTCAGATTAATGCTATACTTTACAAGAAAGATGAACATGAACTCAACCAGTAGCAAAAAAGGATGACAGTCCAACAGGTTCCCTATGCACTCAGTCTTGTGGGTTTGTTTACATTCCAGTTTGATCCATTGTGCTGGCTAGTGGCTGTTCTAGTTTGTTTTGACTAAGTGTCCAAATAAACATGTGAAAATGGATAGTGCTGAGAGTGTCAGTTGCTTAAATAGCAAAATTAGTGATTGTATATTTTGTAATGTTATGTTTTTTGGGATATAAAAAATAACTAAGTAAGTGATTTGAAGTATGGATTGACAATACAACATTTGGGAGGAATGCTAGGTGGGTGTAGTATTTTAAAAAACATGGTATGATTTTATACCAGTGGCCCAAACCTTAAATTTGCTCTAGCTGAAAACTTTGTGGCACTCATCCTTTTTGTAGTTTGGTCCTCTACAGATAGTAAAACAATTGTGAAAACGACACGATACTCACAGAATCGTCATAAATATATTTAGACTTACAGAGTCTTCAACTGATTATCAGTTAGATGCTGATGATGAAACTAGAAAGTTTTTTGTTAGACAGAATCCGTATTAGCCAGTGTGTTTTTTCTTAAAGATGCGAAGCAGGACAACAGATCCTTTACCACTAAGTACTAGGAAAAATTGGTATTGACGGGGCTGTGCCAACTTACGTAAGGCCCTGTCAAAAATACTACTGTTATCTAACATAAAAGTAAAAGGAGAACAAACAGAGAAATTTGAATTTGTTTTTCAGATAGTGTTGCAAACAATAATTCTGGAATGCACAGATTATGCAGTTAGAAAATGTTGAGCTAGATAAAGGTTGTTCTTTTCTTGAGAATCTAGTGGGTAATGTTTCAGCCTACTGAAATAATTTTGAAGAAGCAACATCATCAACAACATCTTTGGCAAGGCGTTGGGAATATCGACACAGGTTGAAAATGAATGGACCTGAAAAGTGAAATAACATTTTGATGAATTGTGTCAGTAGATCAAAAAGAATATTTCAGGACTGCTGTTTTTAATGGCTGTTTGGACATATTTTAGCTCAGTTAAAACAAGATTTCCTAATTCAATCATAGCTGCAAATGTCTCTGATTTATACTGGTGTTTTACCTCTTCTTCTGTTAAACTGTTATTTTAGACACTGAGACTTATAAAGAGCTTTCTATAAAATTGTATGACCCCCAGACAGTTAGCTCAGCTACCTGGGGATTGAATATGAATACTGCTTCTACTGATCACTGCCCAACTAAGAGATGTCTCATAATACAATAAATGAATTAAAACACAGTCTGTATCAGCACATATTAGATTAATTTGTTAGAACCAGTTTCTAGAATTTAAATTCCATCATCAGTAACATTCTTAAAATTTACATTTAACATTTTTTTCTAAAAATATCTGCATAAAATATGTTAAGTTATATAATTTTGGTGACCATGTCATTTTGTTCTGACTATGAAGGGACTGGTTAGACATATTAGTATGAAGCAGCTCTTCCACAGGTCTACACCAGTTTTTTAAAAATTTATTTTACATGTAAATTTTAAGAACCTTATTGATAATGAAATTTCAATTTTGAAAACTGGTTCTGATAAATCAATTTTATATGTGTTGATATTGTGTTTGATTCTTTTTATTATACAGTGAATCATTGGCACGGTTTTAAAAGTGACTTTATCATTTTATAATGACTATGGTTCATGCAGTCATATGTCACTTTAGAAGTACCGGTATTCAAATCATGAGACTGCATAGAAAAAGCTCCAGCATACAGCAGTTGAAGATATTTTGAACTTTCTGAACACACTCATTAAACTATATTCTTTATTATGTACCAGTGATTATATGTAATTGTGTTTTCATTGGAGAGAAATATTCTGGTTCTGTTTAATATGTGTATTTTCATTAAATACTATTGTTTTTATAATATTGTTTAAAATGTTGTTTTATAGAGGTCTTGTCACCATACCTAGGCCCACAGCCACAGTGTTTGGAACTGTTCGCCAGATACTTGCTACCTAATTGGACAAGCTGGGGTTATGAAGTCCTTAAACTACAAAGGATGAGTCTGTATTGCCCTTCCAATGAACAAGAAGATGATTCACAGTAGTTGTTAGAAAGACATGCTCCCCTCAAGAATTTGAAGTATTCTACTAGTAATGTTGGTAAGATATAACTTTGCTCATTATTAATAGTTTGTTGTTATTATTATTATTATTATTATTATTATTATTATTATTATTATTATTATTATTATTATTATTATTATTATTATTATTATTATTATTTATTTTCCTTAAATTGTACATGTACAATTTAGGGGTGGTAGATGGAGAAAGGGCAAGCCCCACGTACACGGAAGTGCCTCCATCTCCACATGTGTACATAAACTCTACTGAATATTTACATACAAACTTATGTAGACAATTTTAAATTTACATATTTAAACTACAAACACTGTACCCTTAGAATAATAATTATCTTGATTTATCCTGAAAATATTAGAGTAAGAACACCCAGCCATTTATACTCTCACTCAGACCCCTGTATACACACTCATTCACAACCACTCCCACACGTGCACGCATACACATTCGCCCACATACACCTGTACTTGCACCCATCCTTCTTGCAATTCTAATTTATACAAGTTATATACATCACATATAGGTTTATATTTACATATTGATCCACTAATAGAGCTTGTAACTTAATATTATCTGTACTGTGAACTTGGAATTTACCGACCAACAACCTGCACCAGGTTGAAGGGCTCATACAATAGAGAGCTTGTTTTCTGAATTTAAGTTGATGATTTTGATCCTGGCTCAGTCTGGTTGTATGTAAATCAGTCAATCACTACTGATCTGCATTTAGGACAGTCGCTCAGGTGGCAGATTGCCTATCTGTTGTTTTCCTAGCCTTTTCTTAAATTATTGCAAAGAAACTGGAAATTTGTTGAACATCTCCCCTGGTAACTTATTCCAGTCCCTAACTCCCCTTCCTATAAACTAATATTTGCCCCAATTTGTCCTCTTGAATTCCAACTTTATTTTCATATTGTGATCTTTCCTAGTTTTAAAGACACCACTCAAACTTGTTCGTCTACTGATGTCATTCCATGCCATCTCTCCACTGACAGATCGAGACATACCACTTATAATACCAATGTAGTTGGTCCGTTATTGGTCATTATAAATTTTCCAGCTAACTCATTCCTGGTTGCCAGCGTTTCGTCCCAGTGTGCTAAGTTGGGCTCATTAGTTGGTAAATAGCACACCCACCAAGATGCATGGCTAGTACATACTGTGGAGGCCACTGCGTAGGCTACTTGGAGCCACCGGCAGTGCCAATGCACTATGAGAGACTTTGTCTCATTTCCAAAAATTGATGCCTGCCTGGCCATCAGATGATGTAGATGTTGATTCCCATAGGGAACCTGAAATATTTGTCCCGAATGAGTAAATATAAATGTAATTTTAAAATATTTATAAATATGAATGTACATTTCCCTATGGGAATCAATATCTATATCACATACCACTAAGTCGAGCAGCTAGTCTCCTTTCTTCCAAGTCTTCCCAGCCCAAAGTTTGCAACATTTTTGTAACGCTACTCTTTTGTCGGAAATCACCCAGAACAAATTGAGTTGCTTTTCTTTGGATTTTTTCCAGTTCTTGAATTAAGTAATTCTGGTGAGGGTCCCATACACAGGAACCATACTCTAATTGCGGTCTTACCAGAGACATTATATGCCCTCTCCTTTACATCCTTACTACAACCCCTAAATACCCTCATAACCATGTGCAGAGATCTGTACCCTTTATTTAAAATCAATTTTTGTGATTACTCCAATGAAAAACTTTACTTATATTAACACCTAGGTACTTCCAGTGATCCCCCAAAGGAACGTTCACACGATCAATGCAGCAATTAAAACTGAGAGGACTTTTCCTATTTGTAAAACTTGCAACCTGACTTTTAACCCCATTTATTATCATACCGTTGCCTACTGTCCATCTCACAATATTATCGAGGTCATTTTGCAGTTGCTCACAATCTTATTTATTACTCTGTACAGAATAACATCTGCAAAAAGCCTTATCTCTGATTCCACTTCTTTACACATATCATTGACATATATAAGAAAACATAAAGGTCCGATAATACTGCTTTGAGGAATTACCCTCTTAATTATTAGAAGGGACAGATAAAGCTTTGCCTACTCTAATTCTCTGAGTTCTATTTTCTAGAAATGTAGCCACCCATTCATTCACTCTTTCATCAAGTCCAGTTGCACTCATTATGCCAATAGTCTCCCATGATCTACCCTATCAAATGCCTTAGATAGGTCAATCGCTATACAGTCCATTTGACCACCTGAATCCTAAGATATCTGCTATATCTTGCTGGAATCCTACAAGTTGAACTTCAGTGGAATAACCTTTCCTAAACCCAATCTGCCTTCTATCAAACCAGTTATTAATTTTGCAAACATGTCTAATATAATCAGAAAGAATGCTTTGCCAATGCTTACATGTAATGCATGTCAAACTGAGTGGCCTGTAATTTTCAGCTTTATTTCTATCACCCTTTTATACACAGGGGCTACTATAGCAACTCTCCATTCATTTGGTATTGCTCCTTCATGCAAACAATAATCAAATGAGTACCTCAGATATGGTGCTATATTCCAACCCATTGTCTTTAGTATATCCCCTGAAACCTTATCAGTTCCAGCTGCTTTTCTAGTTTTCAACTTTTGTATCTTACTGTAAATGTCATTGTTGTCATAGGTAAATTGTAATACTTCTTTAGTATTAGTCACTTCCTCTATCTGGACATTATCCTTGTAACCAACAATCTTTACATACTGCTGATTGAATACTTCTGCCTTTTGAAGATCCTCACATACACACTCCCCTTGTTCATTAATGATTCCTGGAATGTCCTTCTTGGAACCTGTTTCTGCCTTAAAGTACCTATACAAACCCTTCCATTTTTCACTAAAATTTGTATGACTGCCAGTTATGCTTGCCATCATGTTATCTTTAGCTGCCTTCTTTGCTAGATTCAATTTCCTAGTAAGTTCCTTCAATTTCTTCTTACTTCCACAGCCATTTCTAACTCTATATCTTTCTAACCTTCACCTCCTTCTTAGTCTCTTTACTTCTCTGTTATAATATTGTGGATCATTACCATTCCTTACCACCTTTAAAGGTACAAACCTATTTTCACATTTCTCAACAACTGCGTTAAACCCATCCCAGAGTCTGGTGGAAAATGGTAGATAAAAATGTAAACAATCATAGTTACTTTTTTTAAAATTCCCTCATGCCTGTTTTATCAGCCATATGGTACTGCCTAATAGTCCTAATTTTAATATCTTCCTTTCTTTTACATTTATTTTTAACTACGACAAAAACAGCTTTGTGATCGCTAATATCATCTATTACTTCGGTTTCTCTATAGAGCTCGTCTGGTTTTTCTAGCATCACATCCAGAATATTCTTCCCTCTAGTTGGTTCTATCACTTTCTGAATCAGATGCCCTTTCCATATTAACTTATTTGCCATTTGTTGCTTCCTTTGTTCGTATTACCTTCCCAATCGACATTTGGTAAATTGAGATCACCCGTTACAATCCTGTTCCTTTCCTTATCGTTTCCCACATGTCTGATTATCTTATCAAATAAATCTGAATTAGTGTCAGCTCTACCCTCTCCCAGTCTGTACACTCCAAAAACATCAAGTTGCTTATTATTTTTAGAGATGACCCTTACACCTAGAATTTCATGTTTGTCGTCTTTAACTTTTTCATGGCATACAAATTCTTCTTTCACCAGAATGAATGCTCCCCCTTTCTACCATTCCTATCCTATCTCTACGATACACACTCCATTTCTGTGAGAAAATTTCTGCATCCTTTATATCATTTCTCAGCCATGATTCATCTCCTGTTACAATATCTGGTAAGTATATATATATTAAATTACTTTATTATATTCCTTTCTTTGCAATACTTCTGTAGTTCAGCACTAACATTTTTGTGTCATCCCTACTTTACTCCAGTTCCCTGTTGCCTTATCACTGCTCCCTAGGTCATCTTGTTTCCCTGAATGTACCTTCCTATAACCGTTCTGAACAAATTTTTAAACTTAACACATTGCAGATCGGGTGATCATCACACTGCTCAACCCCTGTGCCTGGCCATTTTCTGTGTAACTTATTGCTACAGTGCATGCTCATAAACAAATGACTCGAGCTTCACTAATCTTATACTGATTGTGGTGAAATTTACAGGAGACCTTTGGTAAGAGTCCTATTAACATTTCCTTTTGTGGTATCTGCTCAAATCTATTTCTACTCACTGTATATGGTAGTTTAAATGAGGGGATCAGTTGATCAGTAGTCTTAACAATATGACTTTTTTTACCTGTCCCATCATATAAACAAAGCAAAAATCATGGTGTCATATCATTACATCAGGCCACTTCAAGCTCTTAGGAGATTTCTCGTGATACAATTTTGTATGCTCTGCAACAAGTTCAGAGGAATCGTCACAAAAAGTAAGTCCTACTACTCAATATTTTGAGGTTCATCAAGTCTGACCGTTTTGCCAGGAACTCCTGGGAAATCCTCTAAAGTTGGTGAACTATTATTTTCTACCCATTCATCAGAATAAATAGACATACTTCCATTTACACTCACAATATCACTTTCAGCCTCGTTCCCGACCACCTCTACGTCACGTTGTTTTGGAGGATGTGTATCATTATTATCAACCGAAACCCTTTTGTTAGAATAGCTTTCAACATCGAACTCGCGGTCGTCACCATCACTGGGGCAATCCGGTTACTTATCCGGATATAATTCAGTACAAACCTCGTCTGCATCTAAGCTTGTGTTCAGTCTGGGAAGCGCCACCGTACCCACCACATGGCTCCTTAAACGATGTAAACATGAGGTCTGAAAACTTAGCAAATGAATCATGAAACAGAAGAATGTAACGCAAAGCTATCATGGAATAACGCAAAAGCTTCAACACTGAGATCTAGTAACCTTGACAGCCAGCTAGTTCCGGAAGTTTCGACAGATGTCACCAAACATGCGAGTCTTGTGAAGATGAGTTAACTTGTCTCCCGTCCGCAACGCTCAGCCAGCCAAACACGAGTTAACTCATCTCCCGTCCGCAATGCATTAATATGTACCACTGCAGTTTAAGTGAAGGCCATCTGAACGCAGATCCCCATCTCCTACCCACCCATTAAGATCTAGAAATTTTACTCCCAGTTTCCCACATACCCACTCCCTAGTCTCATTTAAATCCCCAATCACCTTCCAGTCAGTATCCCTCCCACATGGTATTTCACTGATAACAATCTCCACTTCCTTAAACTTCACCCATGCTGCATTTACCAGACCCCACACATCCCCAGGTACGTTGATACTTATACCTGCTTATCTTACGTCGTTAGTACCAATGTGAAACACTACTACCTTCTCCTTTCCCTCCTCCTTCTCTTCTACTTTCCTCAACATCTGCCTCATCCTAATTCCTGGATAACACTCTACCCTGGTTCCCTTTCCTCCACACACTTTCCCCACATGTCTAACAATGGAATCTCCCATGACCAGAGCCTCAACCCTACCCACCTCACTTGATTCCCTCTCTTTCTGGTCAGTCCTATCTTTCCTGACAACTGCAGAAGCTACTTCCTCCTCCCTTTTCTTCATCCCATGACACTGTTCTTCCTGTCTTTTCCTATCCACTACTCCACATTTCCCTTTCCTACCTTTTCCCTTCCTCCTACTTCCACACTTCTCAGCAACAGTTCCTTGTTTCTCATCTTCCCTAGGTCGTTCTATCTGCAGTGACTCGTACAGATTTCTCACAGACACCTGTCCTAAATTCTGATCCTGAATGGAGCTCTTAGCCTGCAATCTCCTTCCCTTAAAACATTAGACCACCATCCCTCTTTTACACCTACTGTATCCTGTACATTGTTTGAGGGAGGCCTACTTTCCTTCCTGTCCTCTGAGAGAATCCTAATTATCTCCGTCAAACTCTCCAACTCCTCCCTCATACTGTTTAATGCCTGGCCACACCCACAGTTCCTACATTTGAATTACACAATTTTAAACTGCAGTTAAGTCTACCCTAATTACTACAACAGAATTCTAGTAAGGGAGTTACTACAGGTACCAAATATACTACAGATTCTATACTACATAAATATTTCACAGTAATAGAATAAACACACTAATTTCTAATATGATACTATGTCCGGCCCCGCGGTGTAAGGGGCAACGTGTCTGCCTGTCACCCGGCGGCCCTGGGTTCAATTCCCGGCCAGGTCAGGGGTTTTTGATTGTACATGATTAATATCCCCGGCCTGGGGACTGGGTGTTTGTATCGTCCCTAATTTTCCTTTCCTCACATTCAACACTTTACACTTCCACAATTTCCAAATACACGCAGGTGCATAACATATGGTGCAAAGTAAGGGCAAAAGATCTTCTTAGGTTGACGCCCCGAATAAATAGCATTTATTTTTAAAAAATACTATAATACACTACAACAGTTTTAAACTACATTCACAAGTATCCTAATTACAACAGGTTATTACTAAGCACAAATAGAAATGAAAATTCCAATTAGGTCTAAAGTTAGAAATTTGCAAGAAGGGTGTTCAGATACATCAGCCTCATGTTTGGTATGTACCAGCAAGTAAAGGAATTCTTCCAGGAGAAAATTTCAGCACGTCAGCCTGTTGGAAAACCGTAAAAATAGTTAATAGAATGAAAAACCAATAACATTATTATTTACTGACCCACAGACATCTTGATCTTCAATGCACTCATTGTCTATAATGAGCCTGTTGTAGGTCTTAAGTATTATTTCCTCCCTCATTTTCTCTGGCTTTACTGTCATGTCTACATGCCCTTGGCAGTTGAAATACTATTCCTATTCACTACAAATTATTTTAGACCATGTTTAGGATTAACTTTTACTAGAAGCATCACCGCTTGCCATATTGATGGCATCATCGTTAATTGTTGTTGGTAGATATTTACTGTGTAATGAAATTATTCCACTTTTAAAAACTAAGGCCTGTTCTAAGAAAATCTAACTACGAAAATAACTCTCTAGGGAACTTACCTGCAACCTTGTAAGGTTTGTCTCCTTGTGAATGTTTCCTCTAATAATACAATCATCTCAATGCCGTTTCCACTTCTGGAAGCAGTTTGGGGGATCACATTCAGTCTGCCTGCAATTTCAGTTTTGATCTCTCTATCACATTGAAATCATCCTATCAGGGTAAATTTCAGTTTGGGGAATAGAAAAAGTCTGCTGGGGTTAGGTTAGGTAAATCGGAGATGGGTAGGAAGCACAGTTCTCTAAATTTTCAATGTCTGATCTGGTCTTTCTCCAGGCTTTTTCTCTCAGACATTTCAGAACCTCAGGTAAAAATTCAGGGTCCACACAACACTGTGGATGTCTGAGAAGACCGTCTAGCAACATTTTCACGTCACTGTGATTGTGTTTTTGTATCAATGTCATATCCATAAACCCATATTTCATCATCAGTTGTGATAGTCTTTATGAAGTTCTCATCTTCTTTAGCCCGATCCAGAAGTCCCTGACACATGGAAATTGAAGGGTGGCTCTGTTCCTCTAAGAGGAGTTGTGGAATAAGCTTTGAAGCTTTTCTACACATCATGAGAATTTCATGACAGGATCCTATCGAGATGTTAAGATTCTTCCGCTGTTTTCCAAACTATCAAATGATGGTTAGAATGCATGTCTTCATAAACGTAAAGTGAATCAAGGAATTTAATTTTAATTCACCTTGTCAATATTGGGGTCAGTTATAACCAAGTTTCAAATGCATACCATAATGTTCTTTGCCTTTCTACACATCATTTCCCTTCTGTCTTCCACATACATAATTCGTCTCCTTAACAAATTAATTGAAATACTTATTGACATAAGCTTCAATGCTACCCTACAGACATTTAGTTTATTGGGCTTGTCAACCAAGGCAGTTATTCTGTATTTAACTTTCTAACAAGAGGCATTTAAATATTCTCCAAATAAATATTAAATACATAAGATATTTTTCCTGTTAACGTCTCCTGAAAATTGTAGTGTTCTTCCTCAATTTGTCCTGTGTGTAAATTGAGAAGCCAGCTTTTAATACACAATGGAACGAATTGACATATGCTAAGGAATGTCAGATTGTTTAAATATTCTGACATTGTTTTAAAAACTTCCCTTGACAATATGCTGTTCTTGAGTTTGCCACACCCTGCCATGTAGGTAGCAGCACTATCAAATTTCTTGCTGAAAACTGCCAGCTGTCCAGTACTGACATAGTAAAGTACAGTATTTGATTAAACGTATCATGCTTCCCTTCCTTTGTGACCACAGATGGATACTTCCTAATCTTCCAGCAGGATAATGCCAGTGTCTGTACCATGCAGTTAACCAATGTCTTCTGGAGATTGTTAGTCAGCTACCACAGCCTATTGGCTATCCATTCTTCTCTCTGAATGGTTGAGTTAGCATATTATTAGTCTTGAAGCACCTGTAAGGAACCTCACTCAGTTGATTCTGCAACTTGGAATAGACATGAAATGTTTCAACTTAACATTATATTCAGCATGTCTGTGACACTGTATGGCAGAATCAAGGTGTTCATTACAGCACAAGATGGCTAAACATGATACTACTGGTAATGTTTGTCGTTTGTCACAAACATAGTATTTTATAAGGTTAATATAATGACAATTACATTAATATTGAATTCAGTTGTTTTGTTATTCTATGCAGATGATGCCTTTTCAATTTCCACCTATGTAATACTGTATTACTAAGAGAAATTTTCCAAACTTTCAGAAACTTAGTTTTAGTCAGCAGTAATTTAACTCCACAAAAATTGCAATGCCAAACCCCAGAATTCCTGGGCTTATTTTCAATTTGACATACTAATTGTGGACAATCATTTTCATTTCTCTTTTGGATATTTGCTACTTTAAGATACTGATTACAGAGAGATAGCATCTTCAGTCTTCAGAAAGTTTCAAAAATTATTGCCGAAGAAGAACCAAAATGTGCAATTCATTTCTTAATAATGTTAAGGAGAATAATGCTCCAAATCATTCCGTGACTTTCTGGTCGTCTTCAAACCAGTACTTTACATACTTGTATTCATTTTCTTGTGTAGATCGAGCTTTATATATGGTTTTACTGTCTAGCCCTTACATTGTGTAAAGCTTTAGTATGATAGGTACAATATTTACATTTTCAGATTATTTATTCCCTCTTTAATATGTGCATTGAAGAAGTGGTTGTGTGTCTTCTAAATCAATGATATTGCGTTGTGGAGTTCTCAGATGTTTCCACAGTGTAATTGATGAATTGAAAATTATTATCTTACACCCATACATATAAAGCACATCCCTTTACCATCATATGAAACAATCGTGGTGTGTGTGGTAGAGTTCTAACAACATTGTCTGCTAGATCACAACTCCATTTCTAAAATCTAAATTACTAAGGATAATTTAAAGACAAACTAAAGGATGACGAAATATATAGGGTATATATTTTGATTTTTTTGTTGGAAGACAGGTGAAATGCTGTTTAATGAGTAGAGATCAAAATACATGAACATGTGAATTGAAACTGATATGATTCCTACATCCAAGCAAGTAATACCTTTGAACTTTGCTGGGCCCACTTTTTAATATAGTGGACTTCACAGAGATTCAAAGTTGCATATGTACCCATACTCTTATAGTTATATGTAAAGGTTCCTTTTTCACCATGATAGTCAAATTCTGCAGTAGTATGAGGGACTTCCGTAACACCATTTCTATAGTTGGAAAACAAGTTTAACACATTAAAATTCCAAGCTATTCCCGATTGATGATTTATGCCTTTCTCAGTTTTATTCATATTGAGAATGTTTGCAGTCAAAAGTACTGATTTTCTACCAGTTTTTATGTACATGTGACATACAGTAAGTGTTCTATCCTCTGCATATTATGTACATTGAGATACTCGTATGAAATATCGAACAGTCCCATGTTCATAAAAATTACAAGATTGTAATGTTGCTCCATATTTTTGTTTTAGCAAAACAACCTGTAATCTCCTAATAACAATATTCCTATTTTCTTCAATGACTGAATTTGTTTCCATTAATTATTTCAGTGCAGGAGTATGAAGAGTACCCTAGCCGGAAAGCAGTACTACTATTACTTGGCTTCAATGTAGGAATACTATAATATACATCTTGTGCAGTACAATAAATACATGTGCCATTTAGCAACTTAGTGACCATTGACTTGTGCCCCATTGATTATGACAGAAGTTGCAATTCCATTAGTTTTTCCCATCTTACTGGCATTATCTGCAATGTCATGGCGGTATCCATCAGGATTCATTGTTTGCCACCGCCAGAAATCCTTACCTGAAATGAGATGTAATATGATTAGCACATTAGATATTAAAAACCAAGGGTGGAAATGATTTAAAACATTGAGATGTTAGTTAAAGATAATAGCAGATGTACACCTTCTCCCCTTTACAAAGTATGAATGTATTTTTGAATAATCCAGTAGTTATATGACAAGTAGACGTCAATCTGAGTGGTAGGGCTCAAGGTCTTTTTTTTTTTCATCCCCAACCATTTAGTCATATCTTTCTAACCTTGCAGGTAGTCTATACATTGTCTTAGAATTAGGAATTTTAAGAATGCTAAATAACACAAACATTATGTGGAAATGATATATGAAGATACTGGTACAAGAATGGTAAGCTAAATTTTCCTCTACTTACTTTAAGAATCTTGTTATTGGCTTAGTAGCTGTTAACTTATATTCCATTGATTATAATAAAAGTTACAATTCCATTTATGTATAGCTTTTACTGGAATTATTTGCAATGTTTTAACTGGATCCATCAGGATTCATCATTTCTACTTTTCTTTATTGTTCCATGATGTGAGGTTTTTTTTTAGATGGAGTAACAAACTTACAGATCTAAGAGAAATTGGTTAGGTGAAAAGGGGAGAGGTGAAAGAGATTATCACATTAGTTCAGAATTTAAAAGAATATAACATTTATCATTCAAAGAAAAACCAACAGTTACTAAAAAATGTTTGCACAGTACTTGCAGTTACAGAACTCAGTTTTTGACATCGGAAGAAAAGAGAGAGGTTGGCTGATTAGCATAGTTGGTTCGGATTTTTAAGGTCAGTATTGCGGGATAAATCCCAGCACAGTTGGTTGGAAAACTTACATTTCAAAGAATTCTTTTGTTCAAGGCAAACTTCTGGTTCTCTTTCATCTCTTTAAAACTAACAGCTGTTTAATTGACAAATCAACAGGGAGGAAGTTTGAGGACTAGGAAACAACAGTAAGGAAGCATGTAAAATTATACAGGATAGAAAAATGATATACACAGGAATGAGATGCAGAAAATTGATTTTTAAAATTAAAGTAGCCAGAAAGTATGCTACATGTATTAAAACACATACAGTAAATCAAAAACTGTTATGTAGTGACTTCTGCAAAATGTTAAAATGACCTGACATGCCATATAACCCTGGATTGCAAATGAAGGAATTGAAGAATAAAGGGATACCAGACAGAAAGAGAAAGTAGGGATGCACATGGAATCAAGTGACTGTAAATTAATTTGAATAGCCAGCATAAATTAAATTTAACCTCTGACCTCTTCCTGTTCAAAGAAAAGTAGCTGATCTGAAATTACTGTACAAGCCCACTAATGGTCTCCATAGATCAGTAGATCTAGTATCATTATTTCCTTGTGTTTCATTTTGACCTACTAGAATGAGAACTCTTCTCCATTTTTCTAACATCCCAAATTTCCCTCACTCAATCTCTTTTTACTCTGTTCTTCCTCTTTAAAATCACTTCTTCGAACATCATTTTAAGGAGCTCCTACTATGCCTCTTCCTGTTCGGGTACCTTTCATATGTCTTATATATATATTATATATTTATGGTAATATTTCCTCCTATTCTGGTACCTCTCATATATTGCAGCTATACAGTATATAATTTTACTTTATGGTAAACTGGATCGATGAAATTTGGCCTAAAACTTCTCTTGTGTGTCAAATATAATAAACATGATTTTAAAAGCTGTAAGTGAACCCAGATGTTCACAATGAAATGAAATAAAAAAGTATTCCTTGCAAATGAATCAATTACTAAGCAGGATGGAAAAATAATCTTAATTATCTGGGAATAGTTACTGCAAATCAGAGTAAATAGAAATAATGCTTTTGATGTACATGCAATTATTTTAGTTGGACTTCTTACCATACAACGTGAGATATATTACTTATTCTAAGTAATCCCCTCATGCACATTAATCCTGTGAGATAGTAATATTACTGACAAAAAACTAATTCAGAAATATACACATATTATGAGCAAAATTCACTCAGACAATGACATCACTGGTAAAATTAATTTAAATGAAATTCTGAGAACTGTTGAGTACAAAGCAAACTCTTTCTCACTTACTGCTTTTGCACGCTGAAAAAAAAAAAAAGCAACAAATGACCTCTGTAAGGTTTGAACACTTAGAGCCAGTGATAACTATAGCAGTATGGTACCTGAAAAATTCATTACTGGTAGGAAGTGCCCCCTAATAAAGTTCGTTGTATAGAAAGCATTAAGTTTATATACAGAATGTCACAATGCAACAGACTTTTGGCAAATTCACCATATTGTAAAAGGAAAATTTTGGACAATGCTGTAAGACAGCAGATTGCCTCTTACTGTAAGTTTGCCTATCTATTCTGACCACCCCAAATCCATATTTGGTTACAGTCCCAGGTGAATTAATCAGAACACAACATAACATACACTTTTTTTTTTTCTTTTTTTCATTGCTTTACATGGGTTGGTGTCCACAAGCAGTGAGCACATATTTTTAATCATGAAACCACACTGTAACAAGAGACTCTTATCATGTGTGTCTTTGTGGAACAGTTAATATTTTGTGAGTCTCCTTTTGCAAAGAGGCCACAACTTTTCTATTGGATTAATATCAGGGGAGTTCCCTGACCACTCTAAAATACAAATATTGTTCTCACTGAAGAATTTTTTCACATTCTTTGAAGTTTGGCATGGAGTCAAATCTTGCTGAAAAAGTCTGTTACCATCTGGAAACCTCTTCTGCATTTTGCCAACAACTGTATTTTCCAACACTTGGATGTACTGGTCACATTTCATCATCCCATCAACTGGTATCGAGGGTCCCAAACCTTCATATGTGAAACACCCCCCCCCCCCCAGAACATCATCTTTGCGGGGTGTTTTTACAGTCTGTTGCAAATGTGCTGAAGTTAATAGGCTCATTCTTTGCTCAGCACACACATTAAATCCTCTGCCCCTGAACTTCAAAAAGATAACTTGCTTCCTATGTTCCATAACTATGTGCTCACAAGAGAAATTTTCCTGCATATTTCTCCTGCCAACTGCCACAAGTTTATGACGAACATTAGATTTTTATTTTTTGTTATAATGGAAGTCATTTCTCATCAATTTCAACATTATTATAGCAATTATTATTAAAAGTGTGATTTGATAGAAACATGTAAAAAAAAGGAGGAAAAGAAAAGGAGCGGAAATCTAAACCCTGAGATTTGCTGATGCTATTGTTATTTTATCTGAGACTGCAGCAGATCAGGAGAAACGTAGAAATGAAAAGGTTAGCACAGGATAGGGTGGCATGGAGGGCTGCATCAAACCAGTCTATGGACTGACGACTCAAACAAAATGATAGATCCTGACGATGTTCTTTCGAGAACAAAACATGTCATTCTATTTTTATTGATGGTATCTTTTTTTAGGTATTTTCTAAAAAATTTATCCTGAATTAATTTTTGACAGATCGGAATCTGACATTTATAGAAGAACAGATTCACTCCCCTTTCTCCCATCTCGTGATCCAAGTCCACAGCAGTGAGCCTGGGGTTGGGTTTGCTTTGCTTCTTCTGAGGAGAAAACATTCATCAGTAAAATTGAGCCAATCTGTTTGTGCCGCTGAAGTATTCTATTTATAGTGCCTACACCAATATCACATTTAGTAACTAACTTTCTTTGAGTCACGGAAGTATTCTGTGATAATGTTAAAATCACACTATGCTTCCCGGGAGTCATATCCATTGAAGAAGTCCTCAAAATTCCTCAAAAGTGACACACAATGAAATAAATACACTTTTGACCTAAAACAATAACCATGCGCAACAAACCTCTAGAAGTAGTGCCGAAATTCAAATACCTTGGAGTCATCCTCCAAACTACTCTAACATCCTACAGTATCCACGTCAAAGAAAGAGCAGCTGCAGCAATAAAAGCCATCTACAACATTCAACAACCTCAACAAATATCATTGTGTACAGCAATGCTACTGTACAGGACAACCATATCACCAATAGCAACCTATGGGATTAACATCACCTGGGAAAAACTTACACTCAGCGACCTGATGACAATAGAAAAAGTCAAGGTCCGATATCTCAAGAGAATTCTAGGCATTGCGAAGTCAGCCCCTTCAAGGTTAACATATGTTCTAACCAAAGAGGACTACTTCATTGACGATATCAAAACACAGTTGTGTCTACCAAACACCAAGCCCTACGAGAATGCACGCCGAACCTTAAACGAGAAACTAAATGCTATTTGGTCCAACTTCTACTCCACGGACCCATAATGATGGAAGAGTGGAAGCAAGCAAATTACGAGCCATGGCACATAATCACACGTTACGCCACTCATGGATTTCACCACAGATTCTGCCAAACCAAAAACTTCCACCAGCCAAACGAAGACTGTATATGTAACCTGTGCAATGATCATTGTGAAAGATACCATGTACAAAACTGCAAAATGAGGACAATTGACAAATTAGCATAATTGACCATCTGTACAAAAATTGTTTTTGCACATTGTGCACTTTTCATTTAATAATTAATTACCAATGACTAACACTGAAGAATATATAGTGTGTACAGGATCTAAGAATAAGCAATGGATAGCACACTATTGCCGACCATTGAAAAATTATGAAGAAAACCCAAACAAATACCTTGAGCCAATTAATTTGCATGGTACTATAGATATCTTGTTTACAGTGCACCATATCTTGTGGTCTGGGCTAAAGCATATTTGTTGCTTTCATAGATCTGTCTGTCTCAGTCTTACTTTGGCTGCTCTGACAGTATGAAAGTGACTTAAGATATGAGCAATGCTAGTTATGCCATTCCTTATTAATGCAGCCAATCCGTGATGAATGGTGTGAAGATATAACTCCTAGGGTCAGTTGATATATGCATTTTACAGGGCTTAGCAGACTGATATGCAATAGCACCTTCTGGCTCGGTGAAGAAAGCAACGGCGAAACTACCCATCTTCTCATTTCCTTAGTATACCTCTTCAATGCTGCCCAGGCTATCTGTGACAACTGATGGTGGAATTGTTGGGGATTCAGTCAGCCTCTGGGCTGAGGAATTGACAGACCTTCTCTGAATATCGAGGAAGTATTCAGTCTGCTTCAAACTTTGGGTGGAGAGTGAAAATTGTAAGAATGCAATGAAAAGTACATGCCATTTAAAACATCTCAGATGTTGATTGTTAAAAAGGGGTGCGCCTCAATTTTTCACTGTGAATAAATTCAGTTCATGTTAAAGTTTTTTTGTACCCAATATCTACATTTCCAACAATGTAACATGCATCTTGTTGATTTCTTCAGAATTGAAAGTGATTACATTCCATATGTAATCTCCAAAAGATTAATAGGGAACTGTGCTCATTTTCTCTATTAGGTCTACACATGCTCTAAATCCACCATTCGTTAGTGCAAAACAAAATATAACCATTTCCCTGTGAGTCACCATGAATACAATTCACACACTCCCACTTACACATTTGTTCCAAATTGTACTTGGCTTTCCAGCCTAGTTCTTTCTCTGCTAATGTTGTATTGGCATACATGGAAACAATATCCCCAGTCCGACGGGCTTGAATGTCGAATGGTACTGTTGTTTTTGTTACTGCTTCAAATGTTCTGAGAAGCTGGAGGACAGAAATTCCTTGCCCTGTGCCCAAGTTGTATGTCTGAAATGAAAATATTACACAGAATTTCTAGGTTATGTTTTACTCATACTTACACATAGTTTCAGTGTCAAACTTGGGCTGCCATTCTAGTTCATTCATTGCAAGAGTGCCATCACAAACCAGACTGTCGACATCTCCAACCCGTCGGGGGCCCATTTTGAATGGGATAGGAACCCCTGTGACTGTCTCAAACTCGTGAATTAGTTGCTTTACGGACAAGCCCGAACCCAAACCAAGATTATACACCTACATGGGAAGCATACAGTAATTAAACATGGGGGTCACACAATTGTTAATTAAGCATAATCAATGGCAGGTTAAGGTTACATGAAAATTTACTTCTATTCCTTTCTCTTGTACCGTTGTATTAATGAAGTATATTAAGTCAATTATTTGATGTTTATTTGTATATATTTCATTATTTTGCTGATATTGCATTTATTGCAGCACAAACATATCTTTAGTGAATACACTTTTAATGTGTGCTGTCTTTCAGAATTAGGTCTGAAAAGTGGGAAATTCATACTTTATTAATTAATGTTAGATTTGTTTATCCATTTTTAAAAATTGAGAATCATGTGTATTATATTAAGTTTGTGTTTGTTGAAATCTTGCTTGCTTGTAATATGTTGAATTTCTATTTATAGGATCCATTTATGTTAATAAAACTGGTCAGATATTCTGTTAGCAGGAACTGAATTATATTTTGATATTATAAGATCGATTGTTGGAAGCAAAATTAACTGTCAGAATTTTACAATGAAGAGATTATTAAAGGCCAACACTGCAGTATTTAATGTAATTCAATCCATCAGATATTAGAAAAGTGTAATCTCCTTATGTATTATATTCTTATTTGCAATATGTCCTTTATTCTGTGTGATTTCATGATTACCTGTGTTGATCTATTCTTGAAAATAGGTTTAAATAAATTATTTTCTTTCAGATGCCTAGACGGTGCTCTTGATCAAGCTACCAAGTTCACTACCAACTCTGTTTTCTGCTGATTGAGAAAGTTACACTTCTCTTCCATCCACGGTTAAATATGTTCATAATATTAATTACTGCTTACACGAACACGTACACATAGTATTTATGTTAATATACAGAATGTCTTGAATTTTATTTTAAATAAAGTTTTTCACTCAGTGAAAATATACAACTAAAATATGTACAAACCATAGTGAAATATAGGCTACTCATTTGTGAATTACCTATCAGAATAGTTAACAATGGCTGGGCTTGGGATGAAACGCAAAGAAATTTATAAATATGATGCTCCCTGGCCTTTATATAGCATGAATTGGTCTATGAGGCCTGATAAAAGATTCAGGCTAGGCATTGGAAGTTTTGTTGAGGAATATAAAAATAAGGTTCAGATAGTGTCTTTGGATGAAGATACTTCTGATTTTCGTGTTACAAGCACTTTTGATCATCCATATCCCACAACAAAAATAATGTGGATTCCTGATGGTAAAGGAATATTTCCTGATTTGCTGGCTACTTGTGGAGATTATTTACGGGTTTGGCGGGCCGGTGAACCAGATACAAGACTGGAATGTGTACTGAACAACACTAAAAACTCTGACTTTTGTGCTCCATTGACATCATTTGATTGGAATGAAGTAAATCCTAATCTTATTGGAACATCAAGCATTGATACAACATGTACCATATGGGGACTTGAAACAGGTCAGATTCTTGGTAGAGTTAGTCCAGTAGTAGGTCATGTTAAGACCCAACTCATTGCTCATGATAAAGAAGTATATGACATAGCATTCAGCCGTGCAGGTGGTGGTCTGGATATGTTTGCATCTGTTGGTGCCGATGGATCCGTCCGAATGTTCGATTTACGTCATTTGGAGCATTCCACAATAATCTATGAGGATCCTCAGCACACTCCACTCTTACGTTTGGCTTGGAATAAGCAGGATCCTAACTACCTTGCAACTGTGGCTATGGATGCATGCCAGGTAAATATTTTGGATGTGAGGGTACCTTGCACTCCAGTTGCTCGACTGGATAATCATCGTGCATGTGTGAACGGCATTGCTTGGGCTCCATATTCTTCTTGTCATATATGTACTGCTGGGGATGACCACCAGGTCCTCATATGGGACATTCAGCACATACCTAGTGCCAACAAAGATCCTATCCTGGCCTATACTGCTGCTGGGGGAGAAGTCAACCAAATTCAATGGGGGGCCACTCATCCTGACTGGATTGCAATCTGCTACAATAATGCATTAGAAATTTTACGTGTCTAAACTGTGTACTGTGATTTTATCTAAATGTTGCAGAACAATTTTTCAAGTGGAGAAATGGTGGATGGAAATATTTTGTGAAACTGTCTTTCCAATTTTTTTCTGCATAATTAAGATGGTTTTACTCACATTCTCATTAAGTTCACTTATGTATCTAGGCATTTTAAATTCCTTATTATGGCAAGTAAAAGGATTTCAGAATTCTTAAACAAAACTTCCAACAGACTTGCCAATTTCTAAGCCAAACATTGTTTCATATTTATGTAAATATTTCTTATTTAAGTGATAAAAAAAAGTATCATTCACAGTCTATGACAGGGTATTAAGTAGAGTAATAAGTATAAAAATATTGCCTCTCAGGTACAGTGTTGTATGTGTATTGTAATAATCTTCTAAGTCTCCTATTTATAAACAATAAAATACATCATAACTTTGCACACTTTCCAGAGCCCAAATATAAAACTTGTACATAAATTTGTTATGCAGTGTAAGTGAGTTTGTTTAATACTATTAGTCCTTATGTAGACCAATATTATTTTCTGTCCCAGAACCCATTCATTTTTATCAAGAAATATTTGTGCAAGAAGCACACTTGTACAATACCCTGATGGTGTAACACAAATATAGAGTTGTCTTTTACTGGTATTTTGAATAATGTACATTACTTTTCTAGACTGATGATTTTTGGTTATGTACTCTAGAGAAATTCATTAATGTAATATTGAGAAGACTGTTCAAGTTTTTGAAATATTAACTAATAAAAGTAAGATAATGAGAGGTTTACCAGTTATTTAATTATTACTTACTTTTAATCTCAAATGTTCCTTCTGCAATTTTGATAAGGCTGCAACATGGCCAGAAGCTAAGTCCATCACATGAATATAATCTCGTACACCTGGAGATATTTAGTACTGTTTTACATACGCATGAAATTATATGCATTATAATGGTAAAAACTTGCTGGAAAAAGGCATGTAAAAGCCAATGATTTATGACTTAAAGAGAACACCACCATAGATATCCACAATATCCATCCAACTTCAATCTATACCATAATTCAGTGATTTTTTGTTTTTAAGACAAGAACAAGTCTAGTTAATAGCATGACAATTGATAGTTGAATTTGTACCATATGAATAGTACAGAAAGCTGTAAAAATTACTGAAATGAAAGCTACAAAAGTTTATTAATGGTTGATGGTGTAACTTGAAATTTCTTTATCTGGTGCACAACTTGTCTTGCCAGTAATCAGATTTATGTGAATTTGAAATAATTTTGAAATGATATGCAAGGGTATCTGGCCAACAGAATGTGCCATAAATTTCATCTTATCCCATCCCCGTACCAAGAAACGGGGATAAACAATTGACCAGTGTACGGTATAAGGTTTAATGAAAAAATTAAGAGTAGCCACTATTCAAAATAACAAATATGGCAGTCTGCCTCCATTTATTTTCAACGGCAAATGCCATTCACATTCCTCCAACTAGAGGCTGTCAATTAAACACAGTATTCCAAACATCTGTATAATCAAGATGGTGAGAGAGTGATGTGTTCTAGCAGAGAAAGGTCAGCTGTTCCCCCATGTTGCTGATAACCGATATACAAATGGTTCTACAAGAGGGCATCTGAACCCTTCACAGCAACCAAGGCCACCATGTTCATATATTTGTTATCCAGTTTGAACAACTTAAATCTGGTTGTTAATGGATAATATAACTAAGTCTGAGATCCATCTTTTGTCCCACATGTATTGAGATGTATTTCACATTTCAACAAATAAAAACACTTTGTCTCAGTAGTGACCTCTGCCCTCCGAGATGAATCCTGTTAGTGGACTCCCTTGGAGATACATCTCCAATAGTAGATGAATAAACTGGCGCTTCATCTTGCTGAAACAAGATGGATCTCTGAATTTCTTGAGACAGCCCAGTAGGTTACTCAAAGTAATGGAGAGCAGGTTGAAAACAAAACTAGGTAGTGGACTTTATGACGGTCTGTCAACGAGGAATAATTTATTTAAGCAAAAAATTATTCTCTGGAACATACAGATCTCCATGGGTTTCATAACGAAAATATGGATTATCACAACATTCTGGATCTATTACACAATTCAACAATGATACAAAAGTTTATTGAGATCCACCTATTCAATACACATTGGGTTCTTAAAAATTAAGATTTACATCTTGTCATACTAATTTAACGGGACATGTTTCGCCCATTGTATGGGCACTATAAGCCGTAATGTCATGTCTAAAAGATAAAGATCAGGATCCTGATTACTCCAGTCAAAATGTTACATAGAGAAACATATGTGTTGTAAAAATGAGGAAAACTTGTTGCGAGTTCCTAAATAACAATTTACACAATTAAAACATGTTTAAAAATATGTACGAGTAAAATGAGTAATGTTGGTGCAATCTTATATTAAAATCCTTACAACATTTTTAAAATAGCCAAACTGTCCTGATTTACATGAACGGTAAGAAAGTCTGTGGCTAAAATTATGGCCCTGAGGTACAAAATCAAAATGAATGGAATCTGGTTAAAGGCAGCTCAAATTGAAGTCATAGAACAGTTACAATGAACATGAAGTGGCTTAATCATTTAAAGAAGACATTAAATATTCTTGCAGAAGGCTTGTAGTATTATCATAGAGTATATAGCTGTGTGACTGATGGAGTTGTTGCTGTTGTTGTTAAACCCGTACTTGTGAGGCGAGTCCACAGTCTTATTTTTGTTGAAAAAATTATAAAAGGTTCACGGCTAAGTGGTGGTGTTGTGTGTCTTTACTACGGTACCTGATGTGATTGTTTCCTCATTGTGCTAATAGTCAAACAGGAACGCTCATGCTTGATGTTGGCTATAGCTTGAATGTTAAGAACGACTACTGATGGATGTGTGGTGAAGAATCTGTAATGAGAGGAGGGTAGAAAGACATTAAGTTTAAAGAAAAGACGCTTATATTTGCCAAGAAACGCTGTGTATACATTTACTTACCCTCTTGATTTTTGTGGTATGAACTAGTTGCCTTTGCAGAGTCAGAACGAGTGACACTTTCATTTCTTGTATTGTACAGGGAGGGGGGTGTGGTGGAGGAGTGGTTGGCAGAGCGTTAAGCTTACGTGTTGTTGACTGTGGGAGGTTAGTAGGGGCGGACACAGAGGGAGTTACCTTTAATGGAATGGTGGGAGCTTTTGTGGGTGTTCTTTTAAGATTATTAAGAATATTTTGATTTAGATTTAGTGATTGTAACAAGTTGGGTTAAATCTTGTGTAAGGGATATTTTACTTCAATTAAGTCGTTGAGATTAAGGTTTTTGTTATAGTATTGATCTATATAAATATAAATGCTTGTTAATTCATTCATTAATTTCCCTTTGCCCACTCTTTTGATAATAGTTATTGTAAGGTCCTGTTCGAAAGTTGTAAAATGATGCCCTGTATCTTTCATGTGAGAACTCATGGCTGAGAACTTGTTGTGTTTATTGGCATTATAGTGTTGTTGATATCTTGTAAAGAAGCTCCGGCTTGTCTGCCCAATATACAAAACGTAACATTATGTGTATTTGAGTCTGTATATGCCTGAACTTGAAAAGATGCTACTGTTTGAGTTGAGTGTGTTGCGACTGAGAAACAGGTTGCGGTTAGTGTTTGTTGTCCTAAAGGCAATGTTGATATTTTGCTTTTTTTTAAGGGATTAGTTACCTGGTGAATACCTGGATTATTGTAGGTGAAAGTGGCAAATTTAGAATTTTTTGGGTTTATCTGGGACGAGGTTTGTTGCTAATTTAAGTATATTTTGTATATTGGGCAGACAGGCCGGAGCTTCTTTACAAGATATCAAGAGCACTATAATGCCAATAAACACAGCAAGTTCTCAGCCGTGAGTTCTCACATGAAAGATCCAGGGCATCATTTTACAACTATCGAACAGGACCTTACAATAATTATTATCAAAAGAGTGGGCAAAGGGAAATTAATGAATGAATTAACAAGCATTTATATTTATTTAGATCAATACAATAACAAAAACCATAATCTGAACAACTTAATTAAAGTAGAAAATCCCTTATACGAGATTTTACCCTACTTGTTACCATCACTAAATCAAAATAAAATTCTTTAAAATCTTAAAATAATATCCACAAAAGCTCCCACCATTCCATTAGAGGTAACTCCCTCCGTGTCCGCCCCTACTAACCTCCCACAGAGCTTAACGCTCTGCCAACCTCTCCTCACCACACCCCCCTCCCTCAATTCCACACAGATACAATACAAGAAATGCAAGTGTCACTCGTTCTGACGCTGCATGGGCAACTAGTTCATACCACAAAAATCAAGAGGGTAAGTAAATGTATACACAGCGTTTCTTGGCAAATATAGGCGTCTTTTCTTTATACTTAATGTCTTTCTACCCTCCTCTCATTACAGATTCTTCACCACACATCCATCAATAGTCGTTCTTAACATTCAAGCTATAGCCAACATCAAACGTAAACGTTCCCGTTTGAGTATTAGCACAACGAGGAAACAATCACATCAGGTAGTAAAGACACACAACGACAACACTTAGCCATGAACCTTTTATAATTTTTTCAACAAAAATAAGAAGACTGTGGACTCGCCTCACAAATATGGGTTTAACAACAACAGCAACAACTCCAACAGTCACACAGCTGTATACTCTATGATAATACTACAAGCCTTCTGCAATAATATTTAATGTCTTCTTTAAATGATTAAGCCACTTAATGTTCATTGCCTTTAACCAGATTCCATTCATTTTGATCTTGTACCTCAGGGCCATAATTTTAGCCACAGACTTTCTTACCGTTCATGTAAATCAGGACAGTTTGGCTATTTTAAAAATGTTGTAAGGATTTTAATGTAAGATTGTACCAATATTACTCATTTTACTCGTACATATTTTTAAACATGTTTTAATTGTGTAAATTGTCAATTAGGAAGTCACAACAAGTTTTCCTCATTTTTACAACACATATGTTTCTCTATGTAACATTTTGACTAGAGTAATCAGGATCCTGATCTTTATCTTTTAGACATGAGATTACGGCTTATAGTGCCCATACAATGGGCGAAACATGTCCCGTTAAATTAGTATGACAAGATGTAAATCTTAATTTTTAAGAACCCAATGTGTATTGAATAGGTGGATCTCAATAAACTTTTGTACCATTGTTGAATTAATGTACATTTCAATATGGACCAGTTGAGATTTGTAACATTTAATACACAAGACAAGAGGTGGCTGGAGCACTTACAAATGAGGATGAATATACAATGTATATTTTTTTGGTATAACATAGGTTACCCTGGGTTTCAAGGTGGTATTGTGTAGCAGAAGATATAAGTTTTAACCAGAATGCTTTGGCACGTAGTTAGAGCAATTAGGTCACAAGCAGAAGCCTGGATGCAATTTCTGACAACTATGCAAGCATTAGAAACTATAAAGTTCAGTGGATGGGGCGATATAATACATCCACGGTATTCCCCGCCTGCTGTAAGAGGTGACTAAAAGGGGGCCCCAGCCACTCTTATCGTGGGAACGAGGGTTGGTGATCACAAGGCCCTAGGTGAGTCTCCAGTACTGTTTTGGCTTATTGGTGCCAGGCTTCTTACTCTCATCTATTCTATCTGACCTTCGTTGGTCAATTCTTGTTCCTTTCTGACTGTAGGCGTTAGGCTTGCGAGGCATAGGGAGTCTTTCATTTTCATGCCCTTTGTGGTCCTTACTTTTCTTTTGCTGATGTCTTCATTCTGGTGGTGGTAGTAGTGATTATTGTTTTAAAAGAAAATACAACTGGGCAGCCATCCTATCTTAACTCTAATCAGAAAGAAGAAAGGAAGAAGAATGAAGATATTGGTGAAATAAAGGAAGGACCATTAACGAAGTGAAAATTAAGGACTCGTTAAGCTAATACTATCGGGTTGGAAAAGAACAAGAGTTAACGAAGGGAGGTCAGAGAGCAAAGATGGAACCAAGCGAGTTAGCCGTTTGTTTAGGGGCGGTCAGCTGTGAGCTTGCATTCGGGAGATAGTGGGTTCAAACCCCCTCTCGGCAGGCCTGAAGACGATTTTCCGTGGTTTCTCATTTTCACACCAGAAAAATGCCGGGGCTTTTCCTTAATTAAGGCCACGGCTGCTTCCTTCCCTTTCTTATCCCATCGTCACCATTAGACGTAAAGGAACTTGTAAGAAAAAAAGCAAAGATGAAAATGAGGACCATGGCACAAGTGAGTGGTAGCATTTCCAGTCTCAGCTAAGGATCTTGTGGTTGAGAGTCCCTGGGTTCCCCTTTAAATGCCTATTGCAGCAGGCAGGAGATAGTAATAATTCAGCTGCCATTTGTAGGTATTTTATTTTGATGCCATGTAGGCTGCCTTAGCATTAATTTTGATGATCTGTTTTCCTCTTACCAGTTTTCTGCATACAGAATGAGAACTTTTTTTTTTAAAGGCGTTTTTCAGTCATGGCAGCACTACGGTCTAGGGGTAGCAAGTCTGCTACTTATCTGGAGACTCTGGTTCAATTACTGGTCAGGTCACAGATTTTTACCTGAATATAAGGGCGGGTTCGAGGTCCACTCAGCCTATGTGAGAACAACTGAGGAGCTATCTAAAGGTGAAGTAGCACCCTGGTCTAGTAAAACCAAGAATAATGACCGAGAGGATTCATCGTGTTGAACACACGTCTCCTTGTAACCTGAAGGCTTTGTGCTGACAGCAGTCGCTTGGTAGAACAAGACCCAACAGGACTGTAGCACCATGAAGTTTGTTTTTGATTTTTTTCAATATTCACACTTTGTTATATACCAGGATATTTTTCAAGGCAGGAAAATGCCGCTCTGTTCACATGATTTTAGTACTTATTTTTTCTTTTCTTGGGGGGAAGATTTATGCCACTGGTAACTCAGTATTTAAAAGATCACAGCATTTGTCACGTTTGCGACTCATTGCAGTGGTTTTCCTGCAGAATATTTCAGGAAGTTGAGACTATAAAAATCTCTTTACCATACTTTTGTATATGAAAATCCACAGACTGTTTCCAGTCATTCGACCGGGTGAGGAATGGAATGAATGAAGCCCCCATTACAGTAGTGGCGAGGATAGGAATTGTGCTGGCTGCTGAAGTCTGTCGCACTCCTCTGGGGCAATGCTTAATGACTGACAGATGAAATGAAATGATATTAGAGTGTGTTGCTGGAATGAAAGATGACAGGGAAAACTGGAGTACCCGGAGAAAAACCTGTCCCACCTCTGCTTTGTCTAGCACAAATCTCACGTGGAGTGACCGGAATTTGAACCACGGAACCCAGCAGTGAGAGGCCGGTGCGCTGCCGCCTGAGCCACGGAGGCTACTTTTGTATACTCTTGATCAAAATTATTCTGAATCTCTGCAATTTCTCCCTCCATCACCATTGTTCTCATGTAAACTAAATCAGAAGAACTGTAAATGGCGGAGCTGCATCATGAGATGTTTAAAATTGTACTTTGTCTATTAGGTGATGTTTGTTTGCACAACTGTTGTGTCAGCTGACAGATACCAAGGCCACTGCGCAAGATACATCGCAAGCAAAGATAATACATCTCATTAGCAGGAAAAACTTTATTCATCTGCATGGCGAGATCTATCTCACAAGTGTCTTCTGCCTCAATCCTCCTTTGAGATCTGTTTCACGAGATGTATCTCTTTATCACCCATTGTGTGTCAAGCTCAGTCATTTGATTCTACTTCTGTAAATGTTAATTCTTCTAATAGTATGGAATTGTAAATCTGTAAATGTTGCACCTTTCCTTATTAGCATCTGCTGATAGTGGTGTTCTTCCCTTTGTAACAGAGGTCACCATAATCAGTTGCTTGTTCTCTGTTAAAAGTCACTCAAATGCTTCTCACAGTGTATACCAAAGTATGTGTGAAGGTTTGCACAGGATTGAGGCAGGCTATGAAGGTAGAAACTATCAACAAATGAAGCCACTTCTGAAATTACATTGCTTCAGTTAGACAGCTCAGATACCATAAACACTTGCACAGTGAACAAATCTTGCTTGAAAAAAAGAAAAAGAAAATCAAATTTATGTTTAGCATGGAATTTACTGTTTTCCATCCGTTGCATGGGTGCTGTGATTTGTAATTCATATTTACCTTTATAGAGTCTTGTTGAAATATACACATAACTAATTCATATTTCCTTTATCCATTGAGGAGCTTTTTTCTTAGCAACTTAGAATTTAGTGATATTTTAAGGTTCAAAATGTGTTCAAAGAGTCTCTTTCACTAACAGTATCAGAAGATATTATATTCCATTTAACTTCTATTATATGCCATTCACATTTCCAGCAACCTACTATGCTGGCATAGCAGGGGGAGAGGTGATACTCCCACGTGGTGCGTCCCAGGTGGCGGAGAAGGGGGTCTTAACCGGCTTGCCGGTGGACTTGAGGGAAATAAAATACCTCTCGCGGACCAAACACACAACCCCCTGTGGGTGTGGGATGCAGACGAAGAATACACCCACGGTATTCTCTGCCTGTCGTAAGAGGCGACTAAAAGGGGCAACCAAGGGATGATCAAATTAGAACCATGAGACTACTTGTAATTAGTACCATCAGGCAGGGAACACCATGAGTCGCTTTTACTTGCGCATAGTACCACTATGTTAGGTAAAAAATAGGTTTGTAATTAGTAGCGACAGTCTGTGACAGGATGCATATTTTACAGTACCTGTGATTCGTACCCTTATATGATGGGATGAGCGACACCATGGTTCTGCCTTGCCTATTTGAGGAACATCATGGGATAGTGCGAGTCTCTGTGGTTAGTCCACTTATGTGAAGAACACCATAGGTTTGCGTTGCCTGTAAATAGCGACACAATGTGCGAAACACCATAGGTCTGTGTTACATGTGCGCATTGCATTACCTGTGAGTAGTACCATAATGTGTGGAATACCGTGAGTCTACGCTACTTTTGATTAGTACCACAACATGACAAATACCATGGTTCTACTTTCCTAGCAATAAGCACCATTATTTTAGAAGCAGTCCCTTGGTCAGTAATACTATTGTTTAACGCTAGTTTCTGGGAATGTGGGACATTGTGGGTCGGATCCACTGATTGTTTTATCTTCATATCCATCCATTCATTCTTCGTCCTCACGTTTTCAATTCTGGTCAGTGGAGGATTATGGATTTTTAAATTATCCTTACATTTTGTCTCATTTCGTGCCATTAGGGGCCAATGACCTAGATGTTAGGCCCCTTTAAACAAGAAGCATCATCACCGTTCACATTTAAAGATTAAATATGAATTTGTTGCTATGTGGATCTTGCATTATTTGAAATAAAATCAACATTCTAGACCAGCCATGATTTTTCAAAATTGGTTTGCTTCTCATCTGCACTTTCAATCAAGTAGATTTTAAGGCCTGTATAAAAAAAAAAAAAAATTAAATGAGAAGTATTAATTGAAGTGCATAGTTAAAATAATTATAGTAATTCTATGTATCTTTTCTGTGGTAATAATAATGGCGTATGGTCTCCGGAGAGGCCTGGTGCGGGTCTTTTTCTCGTAGATGGCCTCCTATTAGGTGACCTGCATTTTCTGCACTAACTACCAGAATGAAAGTAGAAGTTCACTGTCCCAGTATGAAAATGGTGACGTGGAGGGAAAAAATCTATGAATTAGTAGACTAGTTCAAAAGGTGAGTAATGATGCTGACCCTAGTGGCTTTCTTGTAGAAGCCGATCACCGTCAATGAGAATACTTTTCTTTAATAATATGAAACTATTTGGTTGTGCATTTTTTATAAGATATGTTGAAATAAACAAACCAACGTCCAGCTTCGTGGCTAAATATTCAGCATGCTGGTCTATGGTCCAAGGGGTCCCGGCTTTAATTTCCAGCAAGGTCGGGGATTTCAACTTTCGTTAGCTAATTTCTCTGGCTTGGGAACTGGGTGTTTGTGCCATCTTCAACATTTGAATTCATCACGGGTAGGGCCTCATCCTCACATATGCGTAGGTCGTATGGCGGCGTCAACTCATAAGACCTGCACCAGGCCTCTATGGAGATTATTATTATTATTATTATTATTATTGTTATTATTATTAACAGGCTAACAGCTTTTATTAGAGTGCTTTACCAAGTCAGTCCATTCAGCTACTCTCTCAAACAATTAAAAATGAGCCTAGTGTTTCAAATATATATTTATAATTGTGTAATTTTGTCCTTAACAGTGATTGTTTGTGACCAATTGTATAGTAAGGAGCCCAAAGACGTCAGTGGAAATTTTACAGCAGAGCACAAACTATGGGTATTGTTAATAAAGTTATGAAGTAGTTCAATTCTTTGCCACTCAATGTCATGAACATATTTTACAATTGGTAAGAAAATAAGTGAAAGCTGTATGGTTCACTATATTCACCTGAGTAAACTTTTGCATGCACAATATTCTGAGTTCCGAGAATAGGGCTCATCATCATCATCATCATCATCATCATCATCATCATCATCATCATCATCATCACCACCATCATCAATGTCTCACACCAGTCGCCCGGGTGTAGTTTCCCATTTTCACACCAGGCAAATGCTGGGGCTGTACCTTAATCAAGGCCACGGCCGCTTCCTTCCCACTCCTAGGCCTTCTCTATCCCATCGCCGCCGTAAGACCTATCTGTGTCGGTGTGACATAAAAAAAAAAAAAAAAAAAAACAAACAAACAAACCAGCATCGTGATACATGAACGATGAGCACCATTGGTATATTTGACATCCAGTCACGAGAATTCAAGCAAGCATGCAAGCAAAGAGGAACAGTGTACTGTTTGATGTTCTTTGATAAAGATGACAAAGGAAGGTGGTGAATGCAAGCAGGTCTCTTATAATCTTGATGACGATCAAAGGAGCTATCGCATCAACATTACTGTGCAGCACTTGCAGTGAACAGTCTCCCATCTCCCAACTATCCTAACATATATCCATTTTTACATATTGGGTAGTTGAAATATGTTATTAGAGACTAACAATATTCACATCAGATGTTGACATGGAGGCTGCAATTCAACAGCTCAGGACTTCTTCCTCAGAAATATCCTTTGTCTCAGTTCACAGTGGGTTAAATGCCTTAACAGGTGTAACGAGACTATGTGCAGCTGACTGGAGGTTAATGTGTTTTCCCACCAGGTATTTTGGTTTTGAAATAACTGACCATTAATACAATACTTTCATAAATGACTGATAGGAGTGCCACTATAATGTAACAATTCACATAGATATCTATATGACCATATAACTCACCTGTGCCATCTATGGTATTATAGTCTCCACCATATATCGTGAGGCTAGGCTTGTTGCCAATGGCCACCTGTGCCATGTACGGCATCAGGTTTGTGAAAGCTTTTGTAGGATCTTCCCCTATCAGACCAGATGGATGAGCTCCTACAGGATTGAAATAACGCAAGGATATGATGTTCCAGTTCTGCAACACAGAGAGATGTCATGTTTAGCTTCCTTGTTAGAAAATGAAATAATTTTTTCAAAGTCATTTTCAATCAATTGAGGATCATATTTTACAGCTATGTAGATCAATGAAGTTTGAGCTCTGCTTATCATGATTAATAGTACCGTATTCATAATCTATCAAATGACTAAACTATTCCTTTAAATACTTAAAAAAGACATGTTTTGTTTGTTGTTAGCTGAAAGACAAGTAGGCCCTACACTATAGTGCTGACATGAACTATTATGTGTTATGAATCTCATTTTCTTGTCCACGGTGAATGTCTAGTATATTATAAATAAAAAAATTATGTTAAAGATCCACCTTTTCACCACAACAAATATTCCTTTGATTAATTTACTACTATATTCTCATGAATATTGGAGGCCAGGTTTCCTCCTATGCGGACATCATCAG
This sequence comes from Anabrus simplex, assembly GCF_040414725.1. Taxonomy (NCBI): domain Eukaryota; kingdom Metazoa; phylum Arthropoda; class Insecta; order Orthoptera; family Tettigoniidae; genus Anabrus; species Anabrus simplex. The sequence continues at coordinate 113,564,095 of NC_090269.1, read as the reverse complement.
CCGCTTTTCCTTTGTACACACCTGAAGAAAAATATCAAATTACAAGACTATTGCACTTTCATCCATTTACCTTGACAACGATAACATGTGTTTGTTAATTGTGTACTGCTTTTTAGGACCTATTCTTTGTGTTAATTTTAATATGTACAAAGGGAATGCGGCCGATGAAGTCCACATAGGACAAAACATGTCCTGCAATATTCATGAGAATACATAAATAAAATAATAAAAGGATTATTAGTGGTGGTAAAAAGGTGGATCCTTAACATATTTTTTAAAATTTGTAATATTAGATGAACTAATTCCGCCGTTGTCCGGTCCCAAGTCCGGAATGAGAAAGGAGGAGGGTTTGCTGGTCTGGCACCCAGCTGTAAAACTGCCAACGCCGAGTGTTAGGCAGCGGGAAATAACCTGACGCCCTAAGGGGCCCAGCGGCTTCGGGCGAATGGGCCTAGGTTTAAATGGGCCCCTTTAGGTGGGGTGATGGTCACCACAGTGGAGGAAATACCACTGGAATCCATTATGTAGCGTCTGTTTTCCAGGTTAGGGGTGGCTGCACAAGGTGTCTGTACTCCAGAGGAGCGGCCTCATTATCACCTCACTGGATCACATCCAGAGTTGTAATTCGGGACCTAGTCCCACACAGGTGACACCTCGACAGTCAACCATGGAAGGTCTTTTAAGGAATACTTCACCGGCTGAACCAAGAGTTCAGAGAAGGCAGCATTCGGATACGGTGGGCTGCCACCTAAAAGATACCGTGAAGTCGGAGGCACGGAAATACCCCAGTACTTCGTACACGAACGAGACAAAATCAAGAATCAAACCAAAGCATATAACATACTTCTCTACACATAATATAGACCCACTCATGCAAACCGGTAAACTAAAAGTGATCACCGACATAATGGACCAACACAAAATTCTTATGATGGGATTACAGGAAATTAGAAACACTGACCAGGATGCCTTGGAATCTCAAGGGTACCGACTTTATAAAGGTATACCTGGGAAGAGAGTGATGAAGTATGTCCCACAATTTGGAACATGAATTTTGGTCAGCCTTAAAATAATAAACTCAGTTCAAGAATTCAAATCACGGTCTCCACGACTCTCAACGCTCACCTTAAAGGCATCTAATAAAATATATACTATAATAAATGCCCATGCTCCCACTAATGATAAAAACAACTCCTCAAAAGACCATGAGGAAACAGAAGAATTTTGGGACCTATTGGACCAGACCATAGATAACATCCCCAAAAACCATGTAAAATTATTAATAGGCGACTTCAACGCTCAACTAGGCAGAGAAAGAAAATACCGTGACACCATCGGAAAATGGTCAGCACACAAGAAAACAAATAAAAATGGAGAGAGACTAGTTGACCTGTGTAGAAACCATAACTTAATCTCAAAATCTACATGTTTTAAGAGGAAACCTCTAAAACTCAAAACATGGAAACACCCTGACTACACTAAAGGAGAATGGCAACTGGATCACATCTGCATGGACAAATACCACCACAAAGAGATCTATAACATCAAAGTCCTCCGAGGAATAGACGCAGGTTCAGATCACTACGTAGTTAAAATTAAAATTAAACTCACTCCCCAGAGGAGACAGCAAAGGCAAGCCCTTAAAACTAAAATAAAAATAGATCTTACCCAGCTAATCAACAACAAAAATTACCAGAAATCAACTGAAAAAATAAAAATCACAGATAAACTTGAAGATTTAGTACACAACCATAAACAAATTGCAGAAGACCTGGCTCCAATTAAACCATGTAAAAAACACCAATGGTGGAACTGTGAATGTGATGAAACAGTGGAGAAAAGACATCAGGCATGGTTATTACATCAGTCCCAAAAAAAAAAACAGAAATATCCTATCAAAATTAGTAAAACAGAGAAAAGAAACTACCCCAGTCTTAAGAAGAATAAAAAGACAACATCATAAGGACACACTGCAGTTAATTGAAGAACAATTCAATAAAACTCAATCAAGGGACTATTAAAAAACCTTCAGAAAGCAGGATGAAAGGATGAAAATGGTAAGCTGGCTCATAACAATAAAGACAATGCAGAAATTCTGGCTAAATATTTCAACAAGCTTTTAAATTGTGAGGAACCTACAGAACTCCTTCATTTGGACACCAGCACCCCGATAAAAACACCACCAGAGAACATCCCCCCACAATAAAGGAAGTCTACCAAGTCCTGAATAAATTAAAAAGCTACAAAGCGCCAGGAGAAGATCAGACCTTTGCAGAAATCTGGAAATATGCAGGAGCATCGCAAAAGTTGCCCTCCATCAACAACTTGTCTATCTGGATTAAAGAAGAACTACCAGAACACTGGACAACAGCCCTCATTCACCTACTGCACAAAAAAGGAGACAAAACCGACCCTAATAACTACAGGGGAATCTCACTGCTAGACATAACATAACAAAATACTTTCAATAATCATCCTTAATAGGATAAGTTTACAACTTGAGAAAGAACTAGGAGAATATCAAGGAGGTTTCAGACCCTGGAGGAGCTGTCCTGATCAGATCATGAGTCTTAAGTTGATAATGGACTATAACAGTATAAGAAATAGAGATTTTAAGACACCTTGGACTACACCCCAAATTAATAAACATGATAAAATTGACTCTCACTAACACCAAATCAAAAGTGAAGTTTAGGGGTGAAACATCAGAGACATTTGAAATTAAAACTGGACTAGGCAGGGAGATGGACTCTCACCACTATTATTTATTTGTGCTCTAGAAATGGTAATGAGGGAATGGTTTAGGAAATGTCCCCCCAAAATAAAGATTGGCCGAAAAATCAAAACAAATTGCCTGGGTTTCGCTGACGATTTAGCATTACTAGCAGTGGACATAAAAGAAGCAAAAACCCAGATATCAGAACTTCAAAACATTGCAAATAAAATTGGCCTCAAAATATCATTTGAAAAAACAGAAATTATGCCCCAAAAACCAACACAACTAAAAGAAGTTACCATAAATGGTAATAAAATCAAAATAGTAACTCAATTTAAATATATTTATTTATTTATTTATTGCACACTACAGGACTTAGTGTCCCAATTACAGTGGCAACTATGACAGATAAGCTACAATTAACATGGTGAAACTTATATCTAAACTATATTCTACAATTTTATCTAATCTCCTATACTATTGATATAAAATATGAAAGTATTTTTCTAAAGACTAATGAACCTTATGTTAAGACAAAGTAAAATGATAAAATAAATGAAGCAATACATTATATTGCATAATATTGATATAAAATATGAAAGTATTATTCTAAAGACTAAAGAGCCTTATGTTAATGCGGTGGAACAACACATGACAAAGTAAAATGATAAAATAAATGAAGGAATGCATTATATTGCATAATATTGATATACAATATGAAAGTATTTTTCTAAAAACTAAAGAACCTTATGTTAATGCCGTGGAACAACACACGACAAAGTAAAATGATAAAATAAATAAAGCAGTACATTATATTGCATAATATTATAGAACTTCACCTTACAATTTCCCCTATTTTTAGGACTTCATATAATTGCGCGATGAAGTTCAGTTACAAACTCACTCAATGGCAAACTGAAGTCAAGGTCATTATTTTTCTGAATGGCACTGTTGAAGATACTGCAGAATCTGTTTACCGGCGAGTTATCATGGGCACACGTCCTGGATTTTACATTTAAAAATGTTGTGTTATTTCTGGAATTGAAGCGAGGTACATGGAAATTTAGGAGAGAAAGTAATTCAGGATTATCAATAGCACAGTTTACAACTTTAAAAAGAAATTTTACTGCATCCTACCGTCTGCGAATTTCTAAACTCTCCACTCTGAAATTTAAAAGGATATCACTATAGGGTACCATACGGGGATAGCAGCCAGTTTTTTTATATTGTAAGTACTTTAAAAATCTTTTTTGTAATTTTTCAATCTGATAAACATATGTTTGACACCTAGGGCTCCAAACGATGCTGGCATATTCTACTTTTGGTCTTACTATGGTATTGAACAGACGAATGCAAGTTTGTGTGTTTTTGAAGGGTTTTATATTCCTGATAATGAATCCTAGGGTCTTGTACGACTCAGCTACCATTTTCAGTATATGCGAATTGAATGTAAGCTCGTGGTCGAATAAAACCCCGAGGTCTTTCATCTCGCAAACCGATCGCAAATCACTGTCACCTAGCTTGTAAGTGTAGTGGACGGGAGTTTTCCTTCTGGTGAACGACATCGATACACATTTTTCTACATTTAAGTACAGTTTATTTTCAGTCGCCCACTCCAGTACACTTTTCAAGTCTAGCTGAAGCTGTTCACAGTCGTTTATGTTTTCAATGGCTTTGAACACTTTGAAATCGTCGGCGTATAGCAGACAGCTGGAATATTTCACTTGTTCAGTCAAGTCATTGATGAATGCGAGAAAAACTAAAGGGCCTAAATTTGACCCCTGAATTATTCCTGAATTTACAGGGTATTCCCGAGAAGAATGTCTCTGGAAAGAAACGAACTGCTTCCTATCACCTAGATAGGAACTGAAAAAATGCAACAGTTGTTTCGAGAAACCGAACAGGTTTAACTTAGTAGAGCATCGTGATTAATTTTATCGAATGCTTTTGCGAAATCTGTAAATACTACGTCCATTTGTCTGCCCGTGTCAAGTTCTGTGGACACTCGCTGAGTGAAGTTAACCAAGTTTGTGACTGTGGAACGTCGTGAAAGGAAACCATGTTGTTTGTCTGATATAAGAGGTCTTAAATATGTTGTTAGTCGATTACATAACATAAATTCGAAAACTTTTGCTATCGCGGATAAAATAGAAATAGGCCGGTAGTTGCTTATTAGTGTGGGATCCCCTGATTTAAATATGGGGCACACTCGTGATAACTTCCAGACGGATGGAAATATAGATGTTTTAATAATCAAATTATAAATAAATAGAAGTGGATGCTTAAGAACTTCTGAACAACCTTTTATTACATACGGTGGTACATGGTCTGGTCCTGCAGATGCTTTAGGTTTCAGCTTTTTAAGTGCTACTTCAACCTCTTCTAAAGCAAAGTTGTTAATATGCAATGTATCGTTAGTGTAAGATGGAGCGTTAGGTATGCAATATTTTGCCTTATGCGGGGAATATACTGATAGGAAGTAGTCTGCAAAGCCTTCTAAAATTTCATCTTTAGTATCTAGTACGTTATTTTCATATTTGTAAGTGTCGCAATCCCTACTATTCTTTATCCTATTTTTAACGTATGCCCAGAAAGATCTAGTGTCATTGTTGATACCTTGTTCCACTGTCTCAATGTATCTTCTGTGTGCGGACTTAATTTCAGATTTAATTTGAGCTCTCAGAATTTTATATTGACTATCATAATGTTCCATAATGTGCTTCCGCTTTCTGTAATATTCTTTTTCTTTCAATTTTCGAATTATGCTACCTGTAAACCAAATGGGGTATATTTTGCCGTTACCTTTTTTTTTTTCGTCGGAACCGATTCGTTTATAGCTGAATAAAGGTTGCTGTAAAAACAATCTACTGCAGCATCAACTTCAGTGCATTCATAGAGAGAGTTCCGATTCGTGTCCCTAAGCCTCATGAACAGTCATTCGTAGTTCGCTTTTTTAAAATTATATGAAGTCTGGGGAGTAGTGTTAGGTTTAGTCCGATGCAATGTAAATCGTAGCTCTATTTCTAAGGCTGGGTGGAGTACATCCTCTGGCAGTAGCGGGTCTGTACTCCTTGTGCATTCCATATTTGAAATATTTTGATTAGTCATTACTAAGTCTAAAGTTTTTCCGTTACAGTTTGGAACTGAATTACATAAAAAGAGATTATGAAGATTAATAAAATTTCTTAATTGCTGACTTTGCGTATTTGTGTTCAAATCACTGTTCATGTTACTTATTGATGGTATGTTAAAATCACCGACAATGACGACATTACTGTTGTGTAGCTCGTAATGAGATTCTAGCCATCCAAATATTTCACTGTATACAGCTGATTTTGAGGAAGGTGGTACATACACATTACCGAAATACCATACCTTTCCTTGAATGACAACTTTCAGTAAGAGCCCCTCAAAACTATTTGTGACCTGTTCGGCCTTGAGCACAGTTAATCCTCTCCTGACAGCAGTGAGCACACCCCCACCCCTCCTAGTGCTACGGTCAGCTCTGTACACTCTGTACTGCTCACTACAGACCTCACTATCGAACACAGTAGAGTCCAGCCAAGTCTCTGTTAGGGCCACAAATTGATATTCATTGGCCTGGATGTTCTGACTCAGTTCATCAAGTTTTGTTTTTAACCCGCGCACATTTTGATAATAAATATTAAGCCTAGTGCCGTCCATTAATTTACAGCTTATTTAGATCATCCTGGTTGTTAATTACAACTACTTTGGAACCCTGAGTTTTACGCATTTTAATGACTCCGTTTCTTATCCATATGTACGCGTAGTCCTTCTCTCTGCTGATGACTCAGGCCTGGGCTAGCAGTTTTCTTCTCTGCGGTGACAGACTCTCGTTGATATAGATGACACTGTCGCCTGGAAGATCTATGTGCCTGGTGGAGAGGTTTCTCTTCACTCGCCGTCTTTACATGAACAGATCTTTGTCCATTCGCCTTACCAGCTTCATTATAATTCCGCAGTGTTGTTGATGCGGGGCTTTGAGGAGGCGATGACACGCGTCCACCATTTCTTCTTTCACCTCTATGTCCAGAGCCCATCCAATCTTCTTAACTGTGTCCAGTACACTTTCGTTTTGGATATCAGGAACACCCTGGATTTCAATTGTGTTCCATCTTGAGTACATTTCCGCGTCATTCACTCGGCACTCTAGGGATTTTATTTTTTCCCTTAAATTGCAGTTTTCCTGAGTCAGGTTTTCTATGTGATTAAAACATTTATCGAGATCAGTTTGTTGCTTTGAAATAAGCTGGGCCGTATCGTCCAACTTCTTATGACACAGTTCGAGTGAGTTTCCTAAATCAGTCTCTCTTTTCTTTTGGTCTTCCTTCATTTGCCGAATTTGTTCGGTTAGTTCTTTTAGAAGAGAAAATATACTATCTAAGGATGGGATAGTGTTCCCCACTGATTTCCTCTTACTGTTGTCTCTTTCATTTACACTACAACTTTCACAGGACCACACACTATATCTATTCAGGTTGTTCACACAATTCTTGTGGTACCACTTTTTGTACTGAACGCACTGTACTTTAAGGGCTCTTCCCAGCTCCACTCCACATTGCTCGCAAGCGCCCATTCTGCTACGTTCACAACAAGGTCCGGAATTAATACTATTTCGGGATTCCCGATAAGTAAATTTGTGTTTTTCTTTAATAACTTCACAAGAGATATCACACACTTGAACACGTCGTATGCGTACACTGAAAATCCCGCTGTTAAACACTTGAAATTACACACTTTCGAGGAGCTCGTTTCGCGCATGCCACTCACTCAGACGCGAAAAAAAAGTCTCAATCCAAACAAGAACAAATAGATTAGCTAAAGCACAAAAATTAACATGGGATATCAACAAAAAGAAATGTCTATCAACAAATGCAAAAATAAAACACTACAACACAGTTATAAAACCGGAAGCTACATATGCAGCAGAAACACTCTTTTACCTGAATAAACAATCAAAGACTGACAAACTTCAGAAAATTGAAAGGAGGATTGGAAGAACCTGCATCAACAAAAAATACCAGAAGGATAGACAGTGGCGGTTAATACCTAACAAAGTTGTGTACAGATACTATGTGTAAGAGGAGACTGGGATTCTTTGGACATATCATGAGGATGCAGGATTCGAGGCTTCTGAAACAACTAGTACAACACACTCTCGTCTCAAAAAATACCACAAAAGGATGTAAATGGATCAGAGAAGTAAGAGAGGATCTGAAGGAAATAGGCCTTACAACAGAAGACACCACAAATAAGATAAAATTGAATACAAAACTCAAGAATACAAACCTCCGCTTTACCCTTACACAAAACAAACCAACAACACACATATTTTCAACTGAGGAAAGGGCACGAAGATCGGAGCGTCTGAAGAAGTACTGGGAAGACCGCAAAGCCCGAACAATCCCTTCAAAGAGACTTGAATGACGGTCTGACTAAAGTGATCCTATGTTGTCATAAAAGAAGAAGATTAGATGAACTAGTCAAAAAGAAATGTGATGTTGTTCACCATTGCTTTCCTTAGCAAGCCAGAGCACTAATATGAACAGTTTCCATACTACTACAGACATAAATGAAAGATTTCAGTGAAAGATTTTTATTTTGTAGTTCAAAGGTAGAATCAGTATACATCCCATAAAATATGGGATTGCCTCTTGTTTGGAAACCCTGCCCTTTTATCTCAAAAAACTTTGTCAGGATGCCATTTTGTATTTTGTGAAGCATGTGATAATATATTGGATTTTTTCCATTTTTCCCATTGCAACTTTAAAATAATCGTTATATTATAGAAACAATATTGAACAAAATAAAACCTCCATTTATAAAATGCAAATGATTTGTCTGTTCATATTCAATGGTTGGCAGAATTCTGAGGTTACCAACACTATGTTGGGTAACAAGACACTTCATTTCTCTGTTCGAGGTTCATAATCGATACATGATGTTAGTGACGTTTTGTGGTGTAATGACTGTAGCCACAGACCACACAGCAGCATCACATGAATATAGCTAATGTGTATAAAAAAAGTGTTCAAAAATGTCCAAAAGAAAATGAATCTTCAATAAAAATTTGCAGAAATAGTTTCCTTTCATGAAGACCATCACTGATGACTGATGGAAATAACAGACTTCCCATAAACACAGTGAAATCCATGCTAATTGTAAAATTGTTCTTCCAAAAAGAATGCAGAAATTGTATATTAACAGGAGGGCTGGTATACTGTGAAAAAGGTACATCCATTGAGGATGAGCCTGAAAAGAGCTGCACCACCTCAGGATGGGAGACACGAGTTTACTTCTTTTTATCTGAAAAATGTGGAAATAAGGAAGAACAATGCGAGTTCTTTTTTAAAGTTGCTAATGTTTCATCTATTGATTTATTTGGTTTCTATTACAATACAAATAATGACAGATGACTATACGATATTTTGTTTTTTTGTGACTTAAAAGCTTTATTACAAGGTGACTATTTTCATTTTGACCGTATTGAAATTCAATATATTAAAATTTTTACAATTAATTTATTGAGAACCACCTATTCAATACTTTGAAGTCTTTACGATTATGATACAATCATTATATTAAGGTTTAAGCATATAATGGTACATGTTTCACCTTTCATTACAGGCATCATCAGCCATAAATTCTATAATCTAGGTCAGAGCTCTGAAGTGGATGTTAAATTAAAACTATTCTTAAAAACTAATTGTTTACAATAGTATACATTGAAGTACTGTACAGGAACATTGTGGTCACACTCGGAATGAATTGGTTGAATATGATTTAAAATTCTAATGGGATGTCTAATTTATGTTCGCATCAAATGGAGAATGAATGAATGAATAAATTAAAACCTCCATTTATAAAATGCAAATGATTTGTGTGTTCATATTCAAAGGTTGGCAGAATTCTGAGGTTACCAACACTATTGGGTAACAAGACACTTTATTTCTCTGTTCGAGGTTCATAATCGATACATGTTGATGTTAGTAGCATTTTGTGGTGTAACAACTGTAAATTTATTTTTTATTTCATTTATTTTATCTCCATTTGATGTGAACATAAATATGACATCCCATTAGAACTTTAAATCATGTTCAACCAATTCATTCCAAATGTGACCAAAATGTCCTATACATTAATGTATATTATTGTAAACAATTAGTTTTTAAGAATAGTTTTAATTTAACATCCACTTCAGAGCTCTGACCTAGAATATAGAATTTATGGCTGATGATGCCTGCAATGACAGGTGAAACATGTACCATTATATGCTTAAACCTTAATATAATGATTGTATCATAGTCATAAAGACTTCAAAGTATTGAATAGGTGGTTCTCCAGAAATTAATTGTAAAAATTTTAATGTAACTTAAAAGCTTTTCTGTCTGACGAACACACAAGTTTGATATAAATATTACACTATACCATACCGTACCTGTAAAAAGAAAACACACAATATTAAATAAGGAATAAAAACATGCAGTAAGCTATACAATCTGTGCATTCTTTTGCTCACTACATTGATTTCACTGTGTTTATGGAAAGTCGTCTGTTTTTTTTTTTGTCAGTCATCAGTGATGGTCTCCATGAAAGGAAACTATTTCTGCAAATCTTCAGTGAAGATGCTTTTAAGTTACATTTAAGTGAGTTGACACTGGAAAGTAGTGATGTGCACGTGTGACGCCTGGAATCACGAAAATCGGTTCCTATGACTCAATGTCGCGTGTGAGGAATCGGTTCCGCGATGACGTCGGCAGAGTGTGCTGGGCACACTCACTAGAGTGATCGACCGTATATAAGTGCGGCAAATTTGAACGTGCAATATTTACTATTTCATTTGTATACAGCATAGTACGACCTAACACCCATTTCAATTAAAATAATGTCTTATTGGATGTGATGAATGAATTATGCCACATAATAATGAAATAACCATTTAACCTGGAAATAACATTACATATTTCGACACTGGGTGTACCAATCGACATTGTTATTTATGTTTACACTGTATTCTGCTTCTAGTGTGGTTTTCAAATATCAGTGGTATAAACGTATAAAGTGTGTGGAATTAACTCACATTTCTAATAAGTATTCAACTTGTTTTGTAGCAAACCTGTCTTCTGTTACATTTAATTTACAATGATCTAATCATACACTACTTATTATTACGAGAAACTTTTAGAATTACTATTTTTGTTTTCATCACTGCTTTTAACACTAGCCAAGGTTGTTTCTGTAGAACAATTGTATTTTGTTGAAATAGTAGTATTTTATTATGTCATAATCCCCATACAAGTACAGATTTACTGACAATCTATACAATTTGATTAGTTTCAAGCAGAGAATCATATATTCTGATCACATTACAGTCGTATTAGAGTATGTAACTCCATAATGAGTGTAGGCATGGCTTGTAGAGTGACCTGGTAATAAACCAAAACAAACTCACACTACAGAACACATTCGGTGCTACACGTGTTTACGTATCTGCATCACAGATGGTGCTACTAGTTCCTCGGAATCGATAATCTACTCTTCGCAATCTACAAGGGTGTTAAAAATTAGGAATGTCCTGTATTTATCAAAAAAGAAATTATGAGCCCTATTCAATGGAAGACCGAAATTATGGTATGCAACCGCCAGCATATTGCAGTCGACATCAGAATTAGTGATATACCACTAAGGCAAGTAAATGCCTTTACCTACTTAGGAAGTAAAATCACTCCAGATGGAAAAAGTTCAGTCGACATAAAGAGCAGAATTTCCCAAGCAAAAATTGCTTTTTACAAGAAAAGGATACTACTTACATCAAGGAATTTAAATGTGGAGACCAAGAAGAGTTTTATTAAGTGCTATGTCTGGAGTGTGGCCTTGTATGGTTCAGAAACGTGGACTATTAGTGCACGTGATAAGAAACGTTTGGAAGCATTTGAGATGCGGTGCTGAAGGAGGATGGAAAAGATCTCATGGACAGAAAAACTCACCAATGAAGAAGTTCTTCGACGAATAAGTGAAAAAAGAACCTTTTTAGCAACAATAAGAAAAAGAAGAGACCAGTTAATTGGCCATCTCTATAGGCACAATGGATTCATAGTTAATGTCATAGAAGGAAAGATTCAAGGTAAAAGAGGAAGAGGAAGACCTAGACTGCAATATGCAAGACAGATCAGAGATGACGTAGGAACAGGCTCATATGTGGAAATGAAGAGATTAGCGGATTACAGAGAAGAGTGGAGAAGACGAATTGCTGCCAACCAATCTTAGGATTGAGAATTAAGAAGAAATTCAATGGAAAAATCGAGAAAACTCTGCATGCTATGGACAAATCTAAAATAGAATTTTAGTATACTGTTTATACCTTCTCAGCCGTGGTGATATCCTTCAGCATTTCCTCAATAAAATGTTTCGTGCGCCCATATACATTGGTGACATTGCCTGTTGGATGCTCTTCTGTGATTGGCAAAGATTCAGGATTCCCATACACTGTGCATGAACTTGAGAACACTAGCTGGTAGCAATTATGAGATTTCATCACCTGTTTATAAAATATTAGGAGAGATTAGGAGGACAGTTCTAGACATACAAAATAAATCTACATAATATTACATTTTCAATCTTCAAACATGACCATTAAGGTGAGGGCTGTATTTACAAGAATTTCTGTTCCTCCATTTACTTTTATACTGAAGCATATTTAGAAGTGGACTGTTCAACAACCATCATTAGGTCAATCTACTGAAATATCTAATAGCTAAATAAAGTGTAATACTGTATTTAAAAGACTTGAAATGTTTGTATAATCAAAATGGAGTACTTTCATCTTGAATTTTTGAAAGTCATCCTGTATATTCTTTCTCCTATTCAGTTATAACAAACATGTAAAAATGACCATTTTTTATGACTAGCAACACGAGCCTCAATGCCATTTGTTGTATTACGTGTAAATGTGTATGTTCCACCAACATACAAGTATACAGGGCTGATGATTGAGATATATTTACTTCTCTAACTTAAAGAACAATAATCCTTATTTTCTCAGAGTGATTCAACATTTTTCTGCAAGCACTTGAGGGGATGGTATGCTGAATAAGAGTTTATAAGTAAACAATCAAAGTAGGTGAAAATGAAAAGCTACAACCTGTTTTCCAATCAGTGATCGGGTCAGGGATGGAATGAATGAAGCCCCCATCTTGCGGCAAGGATAGGAATTGTGTCGGATGCCAAAGCCTGTCGCACTCCTCTGGGGCAAAGATTAATGACTGACAGATGAAATGAAATGATAATGGAGAGTGTCGCTGGAATGAAAGATGACAGGGAAAACTGGAGTACCCGGAGAAAAACCTGTCCTGCCTTCACTTTGTCCAGCACAAATCTCACATGGAGTGACCAGGACATGAACCATGGAAACTAGCGGTGAGAGGCCGACATGTTGCCGCCTGAGTCACGGAAGCTTAATCAAAGTAGGTACAGGGTAAAAATGAATCCACCATATCTTACAACAGCAAGTTCGCCCGTAACTGCTCACTGTGTACAAGGAAAACTGCATATCTAGCATAGAGACACTAAATGAGATTTCATGACAGCTATCAAGTGCAAGATATCCAAATTTTTCTTCTTCTTTATATTTTCTTATTTTTTTCTCTTCCAAATTACAGATTATGATCTAGGGCACTGGTCTCAACCAAAATTATAATATGCTGAAACTAGTGCATCTCACCCTGGCCCTTGAATTATAAATAGCAAATGAAAGTTCTAGTAAGTGATTCTTAGTATCAATGTATTAACTCTTATGGAACAGAAGAGGACATCTGGGGCATAACATTCCACATTATATCCCTCATTGTGTTTGATAGTAAAGGAACGCTGTAACTTTCTTGAACTATGGCAGAGGCATACAATGATAGATTAGCCATTTCTCCACCTTTAAACATCCTAAAAGCTAAAATAATTGTGTTCCCAGATTTAGATACAAGAAAAGGCTGACAATTGTTTAGAAATAATTCAGCTTGTAAAACAGTCAATTGAGAGAAATAACTGGTATATATTTGAATGCCTGAATCATAGGTATGAAAAATCATGGTATACAACCCACTGACTTGTCCCTGAACAGGTAAATGTAAATGTCCAATCTCGGAATTTGTTTATTGAATCTATTCATTTTCTGCACCTTTACTTTAAGCATTCAAGGTACCAAGCATTTGCTAAATAACTATATACATACCTCCAGCAAATTGATAGTTCCAACAAGATTGTTCTTGTAATACAATAATGGCACTTGCATAGACTCTCCAACAGCTTTCATGGCAGCAAAGTGAATTACACAATCTATTTTGTGCTAGAAAGACAGAAAATAAGAGGCAGTAATAATTTTATGCTAGTTTTTTAAAGGTTTGTAGTGGTCTGGAAGGTCAAAGAAAGTCAGGGAAACATTTAGAGATATTTTTCAGAAAGTAAGGGACATTTTTTACATTGACCAGTTACACAAAACATATGAAGATGATCCAAGTTTCATTAAAAAACTGCATGAACTCCTTGCAGCTCTGTAATGAACCTGAATATGTATGTACCTATAGTTGATATTTTAAAATGTAATTGTACTGAAAGAATATAGTTTCCCTATGAGTAAAAATAATTGTTCACTCTGCTTACTTGCAGTTTTTTCATTGTCCAAAAGCAATAATAAGTGGAATGGAAATGGGTCTATTGTTGATAAGTGGCTACAGAAAACTATTTTTTGACAAAGTAATTCGAATGTATAATATTACAAAATTTTAATTGTTTTTTTTGTTTTGTTTTGTTTTGTTTTGTTTTGTTTTGTTTTGTTTTGTTTTGCAAATATTGCCTTTAATTCCATTTTATTTTACTTCAGGTTTTATTATGAATCTTACAAAAATGGCTTTAAAAAATGTAGGTTTAATGACTACGTGTTACACTAAACCTATAATTTGTCAGGTGGTGGTTAGATAAAGGACCTGATAGTTCATAGAGGCATACTATAAAATATGTAAAAATACCTTTGATCTATCTAACATGGAGTACCAAACCATACTTTCCAATTCAGAAGGGAAAATTCATACGAATTTAATCAAAACTCAGGAGGCCCAACCATTCTTAAAAAACTTTCATTTATGTCTTCTAACACTATAAGAAAGTAACTGAAGTTAAAGTGTGTGCAATCAAAATCATGGCATTCCGTAATCTTCTAATCGTATTCAACAGAGTGTGGTGTTGTATTAATGACCAACCTTCAAAACCTGTTTCTCAATCAGCTTTGTCTTTTTTTCACCACAGATGATGTTACAAGATCTGAAAAATTTGGGGCACTAAAGGTGGTGGACTGGTGGACGATAACATTTCAGAGAGATGGGCATATTTTGTAAAGATTTTTCATGTCAGGAGAAGGAGACTGTGTACTGAATATTTTAATACCTAACTTTTTTTAAAATAGAGCCTCAGTGCAAGACCTTCTAGACAACTTAGTTGCAGGAATAAATCTATTACAGCCGAAGACCTATTACAGCCTAAGACCATTCTCCAAGTGTCAATGGATTGTCCCAATGTAAATTTAAGTTTTAGCAAAAATCTAGCTGATGTACCCGTGTTTCGTTACAGAATTTTAGGTAAATTACTCTGCACATTATGAGTACGATTTTATTAAATTGCATGGATCTTAGTATTACCTGAGGAACACAGTGAGGAGGTGCCACACATTGTTTCTCATGTAAAGTCCAGATAGGAGTTTTAATAATAATGGCAGGTTCCCTTTCCTACTGCCAGTCACAGTTAGGTTGGTGAGTTTTAATTATAACTGCAGGTCCTCTTTCCTAATGCCAGTCACAGTTAGAGAGTTTTCATTATAATGGCAGGTCTACTTGCTACTGCCAGGGACAATCAATGAGGAGTTTTCATTACAATTGCAGGCTACCTTTCCTACTTCCAGTCACTTTTGAATTGGGGAGTTTTCATTACAATGACAGGACCCCATTCTTACTTCCAATTACTGTACATTTGAATAGGGGAGTTTTCATTACAAGGACATGCCCCTGTTTCCTACCGCCAGTCACAACTGAGATGGGAAGTTTTCATTATAATGCCAGGCCATTTTCCTACTGTTGGTCACATTTGAATTAGAGAGTTTTGATCACAAGAGCAGGTGCCCTTGCCTACTATAGTTGGGAAGTTTTTATTATAATGGAAAGCCCCTGTCACATGAGTTGGGGAGTTTTCATTATAATGGCAGGCCCTTTTACCTACTGCCAGTCACAATGGACTTGGGGTGTTTTCATTATAATGGCTGGCTCCCTTTCCTACTGCCAGTCACAGTTGAGTTGGGGAGTTCTTGTTATAACAGCAGGTCCTCTTTCCTACTGACAGTCACAGTTGAGTTGGTGAGTTTTGATTATAATCGCAGGCCCCCTTGCCTACTGCCAGTCAAAGTGAGTTGGTGAGTTTTATTCCAATGGCAGGTCCCCTGTCCTAATGCAAATCACAATCAAATTGGGGTCTGTTCTTTACAATGGCAGCCCCCTTTCTTATTTATAGTCACATTCAAGTTTAGGAGTTTGCATTATAATGGCAGGACCCTTTGCCTACTGCTAATCATAATCGAGTTGGGACTTTTCATTATAATGGCAGGCCCCTTTGGCTCCTGCCAGTCACAGTTTATTTGGGGAGTTTTCATTATAATGGCAGGCCCCCATTTTCTCCGGTTAGTCACAATGGAATTGGGGAGTTTTTGTAATGTCAGGTCCCCTTGCCTACTGCCAATTACAATTCAGTTGGGAAGTTTTCATTATAATGGGAGACCCTTTTTCCTAATACCATCACAAGTGAATTGCACAGTCATTATATACTGCCCTTCAAGTTACTTTGTCTAAGGTTCTTTTTGAAGTTAGGTTGTTTTATAAAACTTCCTTGTAAACTACCTCGTTCGTTTTTCCCCTCTGGCTGCAGAATCATAAGGCTGTCACGAGAGCTTACACATGAACAAGCTATATATAACTGGCCATGGGAAAAACTATCATTCCTTAAGTCCACACTGGCAACTTTTAAAGACTGCCCTGAGCTTTGTTTATTTCCTGGGAAACTTCAGTCATTTGAATAAGAAAAGGTAGTCAGAGGGAATCAAAGGAATGTATGGAATGAAAATTGTTTCTCCCATGCCTTATCCCATGAAGATTTTTGCTATGATCATGTTACTACAGTATGTCAATACTTCCCTCACTTGCAGCCTTGTTCCATTACAAAGTTTAGGAGATATCATTTATGTAGCAGCATTACTGGTGCTTCAACTTTCCAACTGAGATTGTGAAGTGGAATACCTGGTGGATTTAAAGTGTGGAAGAACTCCACAGGGTAGTGGACCACATCCTCTATCTCCACTATGGAGTCCACAGACTTATCTCACCAACTTAGTAGGAAGTTTGTCCAATAACGAATTATATTGGATGATTGTTGTAGTCTTGTTCTTAGGCAATTCAGGTCTTTAAAGTGTGAAATGGTCAACCCAGAGTAAATTTTGTCACAAACAATTTTCAGATCTTTAACAACTTTACAGCGATTTACAGGAATGTAGAATTTGAGATCTTTAACCTTCCATTCCCAATTTCAGGAGTAAGTTGGAAAATTGCTTCTGCCTTCAAATTCCCTTTGAGATGGACCCTCATATTTATTGCCTCACGAGGATAGGAGTTGAACTTTAGGTCACAGGTAAAATGACTTGAGACAGGCTTTTATCTCATAAGCACATGTGCCTTGTGGCATGACAGGTAGTTTCTGCTAGAAGTTCCAGCTGGTAGTATACTAGTCATGTATACTACTTTGAATATCCTGGAGAGCCATTTCTCATCCCAGACTATTGACCTGTAGTCTTTAAGTACCTGAGCAGTATCACTCTGTTTTGAAATATTACACAGAGGAGTTCCGGAGAAATTCAAGTTAAAAGGCAATTTGAAAGCAGAATGTGCTGTCTTCCCATTGACCGACAAAGTCACAGCTATACCTGAAAATTACAGGCCTGTCAGTTTGACATGTGTTACATGTAAGCTTTGGGAAAGCATTATTTCTAATTATATATTAGACATGTATGCAAAATGAATAACTGGTTCGATAGAAGGCAGTTCGGGTTTAGGAAACGTTATTCCACTGAAGCTCAACTTGTAGGATTCCAGCAAGATATAGCAGATAACTTGGATTTGGGAGGTCAAATAGACTGTGTAGCAACTGACCTGTCCAATGCATTTGACAGGGTAGATCATGTGAGACTACTGGTAAAAATGAGTGCAATTGGACTAGACAAAAGAGTGACTGAATGGGTGGCTAAATTTCTATATAATAGAACTCAGAGAGTATCTGATTCTGTAACCATTAAGAGGGGAATTCTTTAAGGCAGTATTATTGGACCTTTATGTTTTCTTACTATATAAATGATAAGGGCGTTAATAGGGGGATATCCTTCAAGGTTGCAGTGGTTCACCCAGCACAGCTGTCGTGTCGACTACAGCTTTGAATTCAATGCTCTTATGGATGGTTAGACTTACTTTCATAACATCAGGATATCCTTCATTTTATTGTAACAAAAGAGGATTGTTCCTTCAGTGATAAGGCATTGACAGGCACAGCAACAATAATTAATCAAGTTTATTTTCATCAATACTGTGATATTTTCTTGTAGTGCTTATTTCACTATCATTCCATGATGGGACTACTAACAGACAATGACTTCTTACATCATGTTTTGTTCGACACAAGTGCAGTTTTGAAATCATTTTAAGTGTCATTAATATTGTAACCAACTAGTTTTTATTCAAATCCACTTGACCATTTATCAAATGTCCAATATGTGAATTTTTATGTGTATACTAGTGTATTTTATGTGTTTGTATTTGTAGCCTTAACTCAGTAGGTTCCTTCCCCCTCCCCGTCTTTCGTTTATGACGTCACTATGTCCTAATTCTAATTCTATGATTAGTAGCTGAGGATGACCGCTATGTAGGGTCAAAACAAGTACTGTTTGAGAGTAAACTGTATTGATTTAGTGGATAATAAAGTAAAGTTTTTGTAAAAAGTATGTGGTTAGCACGACGATTCCTCTTGGCCATTATTCTCAACTTTCTAGACTGGAGTCACAATCTTACCCTCAGATGACTCCTCCATTGTACTCTCTTAGGATGAGTGGACTTTGAATCAGATCTCCAATCTAGGTAAAATTCCCTGACCTGGCTGGGAATGAAACCCACGACCTCCCGGTAAGAGGCAGAGTTGCTACCCCCTAGATAGCAGACAAAACTGAATATATATGTGTGTGTGTGTGTGTGTGTGACACCCACTGCGCAGAAAGGGACCAAAAGTCAGGGGTGTAGAAGTTGCATTTCTATGTTTTGACTTCTTAACAAACTAAGTTATGCAGCAGTTCGAGTCTTCGCCACTCAATGACACAAAAACTTCGTACAACTGGTAAAAAAATTAGTGAGAGCTGTAATTACTTTTTTTTCCTCAAAATACAGTTTTCTTAATAGCCACAGTCAATAATTAATATCTTCTGAAGTATTGCATCTAGAAGCATGAACATTTTTTTAAATGCTCGGTATCTTATGCCAATTTTAGAACCACAAGAATCTCAAAAATGAAAAATCCTACTTTGGGTCCCTTTATGCATAAGAGGTCACATATATACTGTATATATAAAAAGAAATTGTTTCTGAATAATTCTGTTGTGGTGATTTGAAATATAAACTCAGTTTTCTTCAAACTTGTACAATTTGAGCAGCATGTTTGATTTTGTTGATTATTTCTTTCCACGTTTACACATGACACATAGAACTATTATCAGCATAAAAATAATATTTCATTTTGTAGACTTATGTAACTGGCAATTTTGCCAATGTTGTCATGCTTATAACAGTGTGAAACTATTTTTGATACAGGTCAGTCCCCATAAACAGCCAAAAGTAAGCCTACTTACTTTGCCAAAAATCTCTTCAAGTTTTGGTTTATCAAGCAGGTCACACTGATAGAATGTGACTGATTTCTTGGTAATTTTTTCAACTCTCTTAAGACTAGGTGCTTCTCCACGAGGATCATTGACACAGTTGGTAAAGTTATCAACTGCTATTACATCATAACCTGCTTCCAGAAGTTCTACAATGCAGTGGCTTCCAATGTATCCAGCACCTCCCGTGACAAATACGGTTTTCCAAGTTGCCATTTTGCACCCTAGATGGCTGAAATGAAAGAAAATAATTGTATTAGTTAATATTGTCCTATACTCATGATTCTAGTTCATAAAAATCAGAAGATCCTCGATTATTATAAAATCAAAATATTTGAAGACCATAGTTGAGAATTTACAGGGATAAATATATAGACAAGTCAGTACTGGAAAGGACCAAGCAAGTAACAAATCAGGCATCTACAATGCTACAATTCCCTACTACAAAGGAAAATACCGGCTGTCAGATATCTTAGGAATAGGCTCGTGGTAGAGTCTAGACAAACCAGGAACCATCACCCATCATTATGTTCAGATCTGCCAACAATAAGAGCCCATAACAACTTACGGAGCAGAAACTTGGACAACAACAAAGAAGGATGAAGGATGAAGATAAAGTTGGAATTCAAGAGGACAATACCAGAGTCGAATACAGGCAGCCGAAATGAAGTTCTTGAGGAGTATGATACAGAAGAGTGGAAGAGACAAAATAAGGAATGAGAAAATCTGGGAAGAAATTGGAATGGAAAAACTGAATGACAGAATAGAGAAGAGCTGATTAAGATGATTTGGGCACATAAAGCAAATGAGTGATGAAAGAATGCCAAAAAAAGTGATGCGATCGCAAGGAAGGAGAGGTCATGGATGACCACAACTGAGATGGAAGGACACAATCCAACGCAGTATTAGAGAAAGAAACCTGGACTGGAACAAGTGTTGGAGGAGTGGTGGAAAGATTGAAGAAAGTGGAGAGGAACCATATTTGCCCCTACCCGACTACTGCTGGATAATGGGAAATGATGATGAAGAGCCTAATAAAGGACATTACAATCACACTGGAAAGGGTTCCATAACCATGCTAAAGAACCACTTGTATAGATTAGTATAAGTGTTCATGAATAATTCAGTTATCATATAACCATTCTGATAAATATTTCAATAAGGCTGTAGGTATAATTAATTTTATAACTGTACTTTATTTTTTGTACTAGTGTTTTTAGTACTGTCCATTAGGGTAGCCTCAGTACTTGGGAATGTCTTATAAACAAACAAACAAACAAACAAACAAACAAACAAACAAACAAACAAATAAATAAATAAATAAATAAATAAATAAATAAATAAATAAATAAATAAATAAATAAATAAATAAATAGGTAGATAGATCAATAAATCGATCAATCTTCTCTCTATGTATGACTTGATATAGACAAGTCAGGGTAGGATATGGGAGCAAGAAAAAAAACCACATAATGGCAAAAATGAGAATGAATAAATACTAGTTATACATTCTTGTCAGTCTCCAACAAGCATGAATCCAGTGGGTTCCTTCTCCAAACCTTTCACCTTTCTGTCTTTTCTATATTTTCTTGCGTTTATCTGCCTCCGTTCATATCCTTTACTTTCTACATAAGACTTTACTTCTGTCAAGGACAACACCTATCATGAGGGTGGATACATGCTCTCCCTGATATAACACCCTGTGGGTGGGGGAGGTAGAATACAGTACATCCACGGTATCCCCTACCTGTTGAAAAATGTGACAATCGGTCAATCAATGATCTACATTAAGGGCAGTCGCCCAGGTGACAGATTCCATATCAATTGTTTACCTAGCCTTTTACCTTCATCCTATAAATTGTAGCTATTGTTTATATGTTATTTATGGAATTGCACAGGTACAAGTACACTTGTGGGTAATCACTAGTAATATTATTCAACCAACCAAGCAATACTAAGGCAAAGAGGAAACACAATGTTTTGATACTGTCACTGAGACCATGAGATATCGACCCCAAAGCCCTGTCAACTTAGAAGATTTATTGTGATCTAGTGAGAGAATAAAACCAAGTCAATTTTATCTTGGAAGAATAACATAAGCCTACCAGGGGTAGAAACAGTAATAGAATATGCAGGTATAAATAGGTGACTACAAATGGAATAGTTTTTTATTTGTCATATAAATGCATATTAGGGCTATTTTTGTCATAACGTCATATTTTGAGCTATTTTCGTTGAAACTTCATATTTCGTTCATATTTCAGCAGTTTTACGACAACTGTAGCTGTACAAAATCACCTTCAACATACCGAATGCAAACTAGTGTTCACAAAACAGCTTTTCGGTATCACTCCTGCAGTTAATACAAGTGGAATACCCTTTGTATAGAATAAAGGTTGTAGAAAGGAGCTTCTCTTCTTACAAGAATGTGTTAAGTGATAATCCAAAGTCTTTCGTGCCTGATGCTTTGAAGATGAATCTTGTTATACACTTCAATTCCACCCGCAGAGAAGAATGAAAAAGGTATGTGACTTTGTACTATAGGCCCTGTCGGCCTACCCTAATGTATTGAAAGACATCAGCTTAATCCGTTTCATGGTGCTCAATTTAAACTTTAACGCATTTGAATAATAATGAAATTGTCACCGGTTGGTGGGACGGAGAATTGGAACTACAGTGTGTTTAAAATTTATATTTCTAAAGTTTTTGTGTAACTGAAATATGTTTGTAAATTTTTTTAAATATGGAAACATCAAGAAACATTGAACTGTATGAACATTGCAACATGCAGAAGTGTTTTGAAGTGATTTTTTTTAAATGTAGTTTTTATGTAATCTGATGTAAAATTTGTAAGGTAATTTATTTTGGAGCATCCTGTACCTGTACCACACGTGTGGTTTCCTATGATGAAATTTTGGGTGTTGTAATCGTAATGTTCCAGAACTTGTGCAATTGCTAACGATGTTAAAATTACCATATATGGTAACGAGATTTCCTATTGGCAAAAAGGTCCAGGAATCTAGGGTAAGTTTGATCTTATTGGTTGATTGTAATCGGGCCATTTCCGGCCTTGTGGCAGGCTTCGAAAAATGATGCGTGAGCTCGGCGTCATTTTCCATCCGACCGCCCAAGCGAGCGTTCGCGCTCGAGGGCTGCTGCCCTCGGGAACTCCTGCCTTTCCGAAGTAAGTGTTATTTCAGTGTTTTTGCTATGTTATTCTCAATGTTTTCTGGTTTCGTTTCATTTAGTTTAATTCCTTTTGTGTTTCATTATTTCTTCGCTTAATGTCATTTTAAAAGTTTAATTTGATGTGTCCGAGTTTACCCTAGGTTCCAATTGCCGTACTTTCAAGTCTTTCATCCATTAAATACTTTCGCTTTAAACTATACCTTTAATGTAGCATCACCTTCTTTGTTAAATCACATTTTATGTTAAGTTACTTAAGTATGTCTTGTTTCCGTGTCGTGGAACTGTATTTTGTAAAACTTTGTCATTTCTAATATAGTTGAGCTAGAGGGTGTTTCTTATAAGTCTTTTCTCCCCCATAACGTCATACGTTCCCATGGACCTCGATAAGGGCTTCCCGCTGCTTCCACATCCTGTCTTAGTTGTCATTTTTAGGCCTGTAAGTGTTCCCTGTATTTGGTTTATATGAATTCTCCGCCACTGCGTCATATTACTATCTCATTATCATTATTATTTCTATATTATTGTTATTATTATTATGGTAACCGTAATTGTCCCGAAAGCGCGGTTACATTTGGTAGCAGAGCGTGGTTATGGAAAGGAGCGAAGGCTTACAATGATCATTCTCAGCTAACTTTTCTAAAATTAATTTTAAAATTTTTAAGTTTGAATATAGGTTGTAAGTGTTCCGTGTGTGTTCTTAATTCCCGCTTTTGTTTTCATGATTCTTGCGCGAGTTCATCTAACCACGTGTTTTCCTTCCGCGATGTGCAGTCTTGTGTTACTGTGTTTACTTGTAATTAACGGTTGGAGGAAATGGTATGTCACTATTTGTAACAAGTTTTTTGGTTTCGTTAATTTCAATAAATTTTTCTGTGTGGCAAGATTTCACTTGACCACGTGTTTTTTTAGTAAAGTGATATCTTCACATTTCGTGTGCTGTGTTCGCCTTCCGAAAGTCTTCTTTGATAAAATTTCAATATGTTTGATTATGTCTAGTTTTCTTCCATTTGTGTTCCGATTGTAACATTTGTGTAATTTCCGGTTGTTTTAAACTACGTCGTGATATCATACTAAGTATTGCCTCGATACTGTATTTGGTACTGTACTCCCATGTTTGAATTCATGTTTATCTCTTGAACAGCTGAAGTGTCTTGAAAACAGCTGAGCGTTTGATCCACTGCGAAGTGTACACACCCTACATCCTAAGTTATCGAGTGTCGCGTTCTGCTTGTTTTCCTTCTAGACCACGTAAATTGTAGTGTGAATTGTCATAGTGATCATTGTGTTCTGGTTAAATTTTAGCACGGAGTTTCCTTAGTTTTTCTGTAATTTCTGTTTTGGTAAATTTTCGGTAACAATTTTAAGGTTATGTTGTGAATTTTCGTCTACTTCTTCGACTGTTTTCCTGTTCGTAAATCTCGTGTTTCGGCAAATTATTTTCTAAATTTTGTTTCTTGTCGCCTGGTATGTTATATTTGGTACTATTCTACGTGTGTGATCTTCTAAAGTAATTTTTACGTTGTATTTTAGCTCAGTATATATTTAAATTTCCGCTCATGTGTTGTTTTTGGTCTTTTGCTGGACCTGGGTTCGCTTCCAAGTAGGTATGGGACTATTTTGGTGACTGTTTCCCAACTAGCTGCTAAATTACGAAAGTTTCCTAGTTTGTCTTGTGCTTTTCCATCGTGTAAGTGTCTGTTTCCTTGTCACGTATATTTATTTACCCGTGTATTCCTATATTTGCTAGGGAGGGTTCTATGAGGACTTGGATAGGCTCATAGGGTGACACATGTTCACCATATCTTTAGACCAGGTAATGCTGAGGCTCATTTTGGGCAAATTTGATGGGGTACGGATCTGCACTTGTGCTCGTGACATGTTGGAAATCTAGTGTATCTGGTATGAGATTCCTCGAAATCTTTTTCTTGGTATTAGGTGCCTAGATGGAAGATGATGTCCCTTGTTATTGTAGAATGATTACTAGGAAGATTTTCTGCAAATGTTCATTTTGGTGTCCTTACGCTGAACTATAAATTGGTTAATTCTTAGTAGGTCTGCAGGTTGTCAAGTTTTTACTTCTGTTATTTTAAATTTGTCACTGGTGAAATTTTGAAGGTATCGTGATTTAGCTAAGCCATTCAGTTAATGTTTCTGCTTATTTCCTTTTGTTCGATGTTATCGATATTAAAAATTTCTTGCATTACGGGTTCGTGTCTTCCAAATTTATGTACTCAATTTGTAGAAGTATGGGATTCTGTAGACTGAGTACGGTTCTAAATTTGTAGCTGTGCTGTATCTGTCCTACGATTGTTGTATATAATTGTGCCTTTGGTAGGCATATGTGTGTGTGTACTGAGACTTAGGGTTAAGGTGCTGAGAGGCCGTTCCTCTTCTAGGAGTACAAAATTGGTCCTAAGAGTCTCATTGTAGTGTGATAAGTTCAAGGGTACTTGAGGTCATGTTCTGATGTTCTGTCCTTTTATTTTGTGGGTACTTCTTGATATGTCATCGCACAGGTGTTTGTGTGTATGTATGTGTACTGTGTTCTTGTGATGTGAGGTGAACTCAGTATTGAGGTCGTCCGTGCCTTTTACCATTCGTTGGTTATGCTGATTCAGTGATCGTCGCACTTGTTTTGGTAGTTTGATGTTGTCTGTGTGTATGTCGAAGGACAGATAAGCTTGGTAGTCTTGTGTGTCGTGCGGTTACCTGGTAATCTCTGGTATGAAGGTTGTTCTTGTACCTTTTTATTTCTTATATCAGTGAGTTGGATGTCTGCATGTGCACTCTTGCATCGCTTTTGTTTTTCATTTTTGAGTTCCTGTTGATAAAGTAATATGATTTTCATTTGGTATTCCTGGCTTTATTGCGCCTTAATTTGACTGATGTGACACGTAATATGTAATGTGAGTTTATCTATGTAAAAATTTCATGAGTACATGACATGGTAAATAAATAGTGACTTACTATTCAATTCATTGAAAGTGGTTGCAAGCTAACGTAATTAATTATTTCACGGTTTTGAGTTCCCTTGTAACATTCTAAATCTTCCTTTTATTTGTTTCGTTCTGTTCCTTAATGTTGGGTGATTAAGAATGCACACGGTAACTTAATTTGGTAGTTATAAGGAATTAGTTGTAAGCAAATTTTAATTAATTGGTGCGCACTATTTTTCGGGTTTTGTAGTTAATAATATAGTTAAGTTACTTTAGTTGTAATGGGAAGGGTTATTTATAATCATATTAGATATAATGTAATGTAATGTCTGTTGGGGTAAGTTTAGAAGTTTATTGATGATTAGTTAGGGATTTTATGATGTTTTTGGCACTAGGGTAAACTCTGGCAAATTTTCTTTTAGTTTTTTAATTTTCCTAAATTTTTGAAATTCTGAAATAGCACTTGCCAGGAGGGCTGGGGTTTCCCAGAAACATGAGAGGGAATCTTCCTAAGGAGGCTTGTAATTATTAATAAAAAAACACAAAAATCCCACCCTCGAAACTCAACTGTTAGTTCTTCAATAGTTCAGGCCAGTGGCCTAAGTCCTTCAGTTCCAAATTTCTGCTGCGTATGTTTATGTTCCAGTTACTGCTATGCCACTGACATTTCGACCTGGGATATCTATTTGGAGTCTGCAACGCACCTATTGACCACTAATGTCTGATGGCAGAATGGAAAGCTGTTTAATGGTGGCAGTAGTCTGTGCTGTGCCACCTACCTTCGCCAGTTATGGACCTGTTCACTAAGTTGGGTGGGCTGTGCTGAGGCTGTAAGTGAGCAATGGTTGGACTGCAATAGGAATGGAGACGTTGGCAACGGCCGCGGTCAGCGACTTCGTTTGACAGTGATACCAACGCTCTACTGGTTTGCCTGTATGGACGTTCCTGAAGAGGACGATGATAAGAAATTGTGGTGTGGTGCAATTTGTGGCGTTGTGAAAATATTCAAATCTCCATTAAGCCTCCCATTTTAAGTTCATTTAAATTTTGTTATTTTGGGTAAATTTTTTTTGTCGAGCTGAGCTCGACTTTGGGAGGAGGAGAATGTCACCGGTTGGTGGGACGGAGAATTGGAACTACAGTGTGTTTAAAATTTATATTTCTAAAGTTTTTGTGTAACTGAAATATGTTTGTAAATTTTTTTAAAATATGGAAACATCAAGAAACATTGAACTGTATGAACATTGCAACATGCAGAAGTGTTTTGAAGTGATTTTTTTTAAATGTAGTTTTTATGTAATCTGATGTAAAATTTGTAAGGTAATTTATTTTGGAGCATCCTGTACCTGTACTGTGACCGTGAGGCCACAAATGAGTGAACAGGTGTTGGTGCGGCTTGTGTCTGCTTGTCGGCGAGATGGGGTGCGCGCGACCTTGGACAGGGGCGCGAACGAGTTTTTTTGTGCAGAGAGCGGCCGACTGGCTAACGGAATAAAAATAAAAAAATGAAGGTTGGTGACTGGAAGAAGGAGGCCAGCGCGTGTCACCCATAATTGCGAGGAATGATATGAATGAAATATTTGTAATATCTTTGGTGGCGACGTACATAATTTACGGAAGGCTCAAGGACTAAAGTAAAATAAACTGGATAAAAGAATAGCACATTTGGAGGATATAAATTAAAAACTGAAATTTTGGAATAATTTGCACGACCTTGTGGCTAAGATGGTGATGAAGTTGTAGATTCGTACAGTAGAAGAATTTAGCCCCTCAATTGACTTTACTTCCGTGTATGTGCACCAGACATGACATTTAAGTCATGTGATACGAATACTCGCTCTCACACACCCTCTGGCGTGTCTTGGACTATCACCTTCAGTCGCTCGGCGGGGAACGTCGCTTCACTCCTGTGCTCTACACGTCTGAAAATTGGATATAATTTAGAACAGTGCTGTGATCAGACGTCGAATGTGCAGACAATAATCCCTTAAAGTACGTGTCATTTTCAAAATACTGTTACGTGTGTGCTTGGAGCCTACTCTAAAACATTTTGTGTAAGTTTCAGCTTTCTTACGAGTGGACTCGGAAGACGTGGACGTGAATAAATTCCAGAAGAGGACGGAATCTCACACCATGGATTATCAGTGCTTCACC
The DNA here is from genome assembly GCF_040414725.1 of Anabrus simplex. Taxonomy (NCBI): domain Eukaryota; kingdom Metazoa; phylum Arthropoda; class Insecta; order Orthoptera; family Tettigoniidae; genus Anabrus; species Anabrus simplex. Next base: position 113,536,086 of record NC_090269.1, on the reverse strand, counting down.
ATGAGGTTCTAAACCTTTGACCATCGTTGGCGGCGCCGGGATGCAGATTCTTTCTTCCTGGCATGGCTGATTGAGAACCCAGACTTCCAGACATGAAGATTCATCTATAAGTTAAGTCGATTACGTCTCATTTATATCTGTTCTATGTAGTTTTGTTCTATTCTTACTTTTTCTTCGTAAGCTATTTTGACACTTTTTTATGGCAGTTTATTTGCTCGAATACGTCATAAAACTGACACATGTGATTATTTAATGACCATGTGGCCATGAATTTGACAGTGAAGGTTCTGATAGAGTTATCCATGTGTTATCGACACCATCTTTGCTTATTGAGTAAATTTCGTCACGAATATGAATTAGTTTATGTTTGATGGATTTAATGGTAGGATATTTCGCCCGTATTTTCTATATTTTCCTTGTATTTGAACTTCTACTTGTACCTCGTGTCTGAGACAACGTGTCATCGGGATATTGAGTCCAAATTCTATGTGCGAATTTAATGTGAACATGTGCATTGGAAGCATGTGATAATTAATTGGATGTAATTAATCATCGAGACACTTTTAAGTGGATATTATGTATTTGTAGGACGATGGTAGGTCCTGATATTTCACGGCTATATATTTGAGATTAAGATGCGACAAGTTAAAGTCGTCATTGTGGTACATTGTACGTATAGAGTGTATGGAATAATTGGCATGAATCTTCGCGATACTGAGCTTTTCACATGTTTATGGATTATTCGCGATAAATGCAGTGTAGCCAAATATTAGTGTCTTCTGATGAAGGAAATGAAAGTCCATGTTTATCGATGTACTTTTAATTCGTGGGAATATCCCAAATTTTCTCGAGTAATCCAGTAATTTCAATCTCAAGGTACAGATGAATGTTCGAGAAGGCCTTAGGTCTAAAGAACAAGTCTTCGACGAAATATCTGAATAATGTCTGATTCATGATTATACCAGCTCATTCGTTGATGTAATTTTACTCTCAGGTGATAACTCAATCTTGCTGTAACTCAATAAATTTGTTAATAGGAGAGTAAAACGGTTGATCGACACTCGTCGACATGTACATAGTGTAGATATTTTCTTCTTAGTACTCGCAGTCTTCTTACCAATTTCCGTAGTTAGCTGTAGAAGTAGTGATTTATTAGTATTTAGAGGGTTATTTTTTATGTGTTCTATTCTGAAACATGTGACACCGATATTATCGATTGATAGTGGACAGGATCTCCACATGGATGGTATTATCCCCATTTATTTACGTTTGCAAGCCCGAGAGGCGTTTTATTTAGTTTAATCATTGGTTAAATACTTAATGTTCAATACAAATTCTCACGAAAGGAGATGTGAGACGACGTGAACAGGTATATCCGACGTCTCGGATTAACTTAGAGAAAACCAAGGCAAATTCAACTTTTCATTTTATCGTTAAGATAACGACTGTAAATTTTATTATTTTGTCATAAGTGTTAACTTTTTGAATCTTGGTTATTTCTTTACTAAATTCGTTCTTACAATTACTGCATTTTTTCCAGATTATCGATGAAGGCTTGGCCCAGACCTCATTTTTCTGAATGAAAATTTTCAATTCAACTTTAAACAAATAACTTAATAACTTTGAAGACGATAAAAAAAATTTTTGCAATGTAAATACTCTGTTAGAATGTCAGGGAAACAACTGCCGTGTACCATCCCATTTGTGTGTGCCTAGGTTTGTTACATCAAGAGCCAGATAAAATTCCTTAACGTAACGATCATAATCATAATCATAGATTTCAGGATGGCCAATACTGCTTTAAATTGAATAAAAGTGTCATATTTGTTTTCCACTTTGAACGCACTCATTTGATGAACCCTATGATAATCCTGCCACATTCATCTATTTTATAAGCCTACAGCCACCGAACTGAGCACCCCTGGGGTGTCTCGTGTTCGATGACTGACTAGGACGGGCACATCTTAGTGGCTTTTCCCATCCGTGGGGCTCGAGTTGTGGCTTAAAAATGTGGCTTAATCCATCGTGGAACTTGATTAATTGCTTCTCCACGTGGCTTAAATTGACTTGCTCAAATTATTAATTATTCACGGTTCGGCAGGTTCATTTCAGATTTAATGCCATCCCAGTTAGGTAGAATTCTAACAGAGTACGCGGAATTTTCAGAGTATTTTACTTAAGATTATGTGGTTCACATGGAAAAATGAGGGTTAGGAATTTTCTTCATGAAACTTGAATTTGCCTTATCACAATCAACATGTCTGGGGGGAAAGTTTCTGCATTTCGGCGTTTGCTGACACAGGTCACTTTATGAATAATAGAATGGATCTCGAGGAGATTAGGAAGTTATTAGAGACTATGACAGTAGAGAGTAGGAGAGCACAGGAGGAGAATAAAGAGGAATTCAGAAAAATGCAGGAAGAGAGTAGGAGAGCACAGGAGGAGAATAAGGAGGAATTTAGGAAAATACAAGACGAGAATAAGGAGGAATTCAGAAAAATACAGGAAGAAAATACAGAGGAATTTAGGAAAATTCAGGAAGATAGTAATGAACGATTGAGTCAGAAAATGAACATTATGGGTGCTGCGATACAGGAAGAGGCGAAAAAGGGTCGTGACGAACTATATGCAAAACTGGAGGAAACTAGTTGTCGGATTGACAATATCGTGTTAGAGTGCAGGGAAAATCAGAAAAAAACCCTGGAACAAGTTGTTACTTTGACGAGCCAGATTAAAGAGGATAATAAGGTTATCACCGGGAAGGTCACCGCTCTTCAGAGTGACGTAGTCCTAGTCAGAAATAACATCGAATCTGTGAGGAAGGAGATAGATGTTATAAAGGTAGAGATTTCCACGGCACAAGAAGAGATGTCAGAACAAGTGAAAAATCTTAGAGGAGAGGTCGCAGAAGACTTGAAGAAAATAAAAGAGAAGGTCGACGATGATCTCCGTTCCGTAAAGGACAGTATCTCAGTCAACCAAATGGAGATACAAGATATTTCACTCCAGTTCGATGATATCAAGAGCATGATTGACAAAGACAAGTCGGAAATACTCGAACAAATTATTAATCTTGCCGGAGATGTCAAGTCCGGGAAACAGAAGATGGAGGAAAATATGGACGCCCTCCAAAAATTAGAAAAAGAAGTAGGATTTTTGAAGTTGCAGGATAGGAGCACTAGGGTCTTAGTGACATCATTAATGGACCGACAGAGTAATGTCGAAGAGGTCGTACAGGCTAAATCCACTGTAACAGAAGGAATATCGCCCATAGCTGAATCGTCTCAGAATATTACCCACATTGAACAACCTACAGTAAATCTCAGTACTACACCGGCACAAAGCGTACCTCAAATCATTAATTTTATCCGAATGAGCGAGGACAGGCCTAGAAAATTCAACAACTTAAACGGGGTCACGCCTAAAAATTTCATTAGGGACCTTGATGAATATATTCGTGAACAGAAGATCCCTACTGAAAAACATCTGCGAACAGCGGAGAAATTTTTAGAGGGAGACGTGCTCAACTGGTACCATGCTTTCCGTTATACGTTTGAAGACTATGAAAGTTTCAAGCGCTTATTCCTACAGAGATACTGGGGAGCGGATCTGCAACAAGCACTACGGTTGGATTTGTATTCACGAAAATATTCCACAGATGGGCAGACGCAGTACGCTAATTACTTCTGTAATCAAGTACGACGAATGAAAGACCTCGACACTCCACCATCTGAAAATGAGTTGGTCCAGGCGATAACAAAGCAGTTTCCTGTGGAAGTACAGCGCTTACTCATTGCTGCTAATGTTCAGACCGCCGTGCAGGCTGAGATTATTCTCAGACAGCTCGACAACACCATGAATGTCTCAACAGTACCGAAAACTCAAAGGAGCAATACTTATCAGGTCAACGTAATAGACTCTCCGAAAAACCGGAATTCGCCTCCAATGCCTGAAAACGGAAATCAGAGTGGACCTAAAGAGTACAAAAACTATCCCAGAGCGTACAATCGTCGATGGGAAGAGAGAAGAATGAGACCCAGAGAGGACAGGATGGAAGATCCGAAGAATGTCCGAAGAAGGGGAAATTACAGGACACGGGACCGACCACAGGATTGTAGACGGAATAGGCCCTATGATAGACCTAGATATTATTCAGATAGTAACTACCGGAATTTCAGAGATGAAATGGAGAACCGTCATCGAGAAAGCATGAGGTACATTGAAGAATTAAGGAAGGAAACTGAAAAAGGCTCAAAATGGAAGGACGCCATTCATAATCAAGACACCGATCCAGATGTGATGGGAGCCGAGAGCCCACAGTTCCAGCAACATCGAAATTCACCTCATGACGATAGATTAAATCCTTCGGCACCACAATATCAACCTGAAAATCAGGGCGCCAGAAGAAAGACTCCAATGTGAAGATATCAAACCATTACTCTCCTATGAACAGTTATATTCAATGCCTCGAACCTAAGACTCTACCGTAAAGCGGAAGAGTGAAGAAAGAAAAAAAAGAAAAGACCCAGGTCGGCTATCGAAGAAATACCAGTTTGTGCCGTGCAGAATGACTACCGTTCAGACAACTGACAGATGCCTGAAATTATAAATAACATGGAAAATTAAACAGTGAAGTAGACAGCATACGGACCACATTTTAAGAAATGAACACGATTGTAAAAATTTTTTAACCTTGCTTAAAAATTTTTGTCCCAGTAAGAGGTGGATGTGACCGTGAGGCCACAAATGAGTGAACAGGTGTTGGTGCGGCTTGTGTCTGCTTGTCGGCGAGATGGGGTGCGCGCGACCTTGGACAGGGGCGCGAACGAGTTTTTTTGTGCAGAGAGCGGCCGACTGGCTAACGGAATAAAAATAAAAAAATGAAGGTTGGTGACTGGAAGAAGGAGGCCAGCGCGTGTCACCCATAATTGCGAGGAATGATATGAATGAAATATTTGTAATATCTTTGGTGGCGACGTACATAATTTACGGAAGGCTCAAGGACTAAAGTAAAATAAACTGGATAAAAGAATAGCACATTTGGAGGATATAAATTAAAAACTGAAATTTTGGAATAATTTGCACGACCTTGTGGCTAAGATGGTGATGAAGTTGTAGATTCGTACAGTAGAAGAATTTAGCCCCTCAATTGACTTTACTTCCGTGTATGTGCACCAGACATGACATTTAAGTCATGTGATACGAATACTCGCTCTCACACACCCTCTGGCGTGTCTTGGACTATCACCTTCAGTCGCTCGGCGGGGAACGTCGCTTCACTCCTGTGCTCTACACGTCTGAAAATTGGATATAATTTAGAACAGTGCTGTGATCAGACGTCGAATGTGCAGACAATAATCCCTTAAAGTACGTGTCATTTTCAAAATACTGTTACGTGTGTGCTTGGAGCCTACTCTAAAACATTTTGTGTAAGTTTCAGCTTTCTTACGAGTGGACTCGGAAGACGTGGACGTGAATAAATTCCAGAAGAGGACGGAATCTCACACCATGGATTATCAGTGCTTCACCATGAGGTTCTAAACCTTTGACCATCGTTGGCGGCGCCGGGATGCAGATTCTTTCTTCCTGGCATGGCTGATTGAGAACCCAGACTTCCAGACATGAAGATTCATCTATAAGTTAAGTCGATTACGTCTCATTTATATCTGTTCTATGTAGTTTTGTTCTATTCTTACTTTTTCTTCGTAAGCTATTTTGACACTTTTTTATGGCAGTTTATTTGCTCGAATACGTCATAAAACTGACACATGTGATTATTTAATGACCATGTGGCCATGAATTTGACAGTGAAGGTTCTGATAGAGTTATCCATGTGTTATCGACACCATCTTTGCTTATTGAGTAAATTTCGTCACGAATATGAATTAGTTTATGTTTGATGGATTTAATGGTAGGATATTTCGCCCGTATTTTCTATATTTTCCTTGTATTTGAACTTCTACTTGTACCTCGTGTCTGAGACAACGTGTCATCGGGATATTGAGTCCAAATTCTATGTGCGAATTTAATGTGAACATGTGCATTGGAAGCATGTGATAATTAATTGGATGTAATTAATCATCGAGACACTTTTAAGTGGATATTATGTATTTGTAGGACGATGGTAGGTCCTGATATTTCACGGCTATATATTTGAGATTAAGATGCGACAAGTTAAAGTCGTCATTGTGGTACATTGTACGTATAGAGTGTATGGAATAATTGGCATGAATCTTCGCGATACTGAGCTTTTCACATGTTTATGGATTATTCGCGATAAATGCAGTGTAGCCAAATATTAGTGTCTTCTGATGAAGGAAATGAAAGTCCATGTTTATCGATGTACTTTTAATTCGTGGGAATATCCCAAATTTTCTCGAGTAATCCAGTAATTTCAATCTCAAGGTACAGATGAATGTTCGAGAAGGCCTTAGGTCTAAAGAACAAGTCTTCGACGAAATATCTGAATAATGTCTGATTCATGATTATACCAGCTCATTCGTTGATGTAATTTTACTCTCAGGTGATAACTCAATCTTGCTGTAACTCAATAAATTTGTTAATAGGAGAGTAAAACGGTTGATCGACACTCGTCGACATGTACATAGTGTAGATATTTTCTTCTTAGTACTCGCAGTCTTCTTACCAATTTCCGTAGTTAGCTGTAGAAGTAGTGATTTATTAGTATTTAGAGGGTTATTTTTTATGTGTTCTATTCTGAAACATGTGACACCGATATTATCGATTGATAGTGGACAGGATCTCCACATGGATGGTATTATCCCCATTTATTTACGTTTGCAAGCCCGAGAGGCGTTTTATTTAGTTTAATCATTGGTTAAATACTTAATGTTCAATACAAATTCTCACGAAAGGAGATGTGAGACGACGTGAACAGGTATATCCGACGTCTCGGATTAACTTAGAGAAAACCAAGGCAAATTCAACTTTTCATTTTATCGTTAAGATAACGACTGTAAATTTTATTATTTTGTCATAAGTGTTAACTTTTTGAATCTTGGTTATTTCTTTACTAAATTCGTTCTTACAATTACTGCATTTTTTCCAGATTATCGATGAAGGCTTGGCCCAGACCTCATTTTTCTGAATGAAAATTTTCAATTCAACTTTAAACAAATAACTTAATAACTTTGAAGACGATAAAAAAAATTTTTGCAATGTAAATACTCTGTTAGAATGTCAGGGAAACAACTGCCGTGTACCATCCCATTTGTGTGTGCCTAGGTTTGTTACATCAAGAGCCAGATAAAATTCCTTAACGTAACGATCATAATCATAATCATAGATTTCAGGATGGCCAATACTGCTTTAAATTGAATAAAAGTGTCATATTTGTTTTCCACTTTGAACGCACTCATTTGATGAACCCTATGATAATCCTGCCACATTCATCTATTTTATAAGCCTACAGCCACCGAACTGAGCACCCCTGGGGTGTCTCGTGTTCGATGACTGACTAGGACGGGCACAGTACCACACGTGTGGTTTCCTATGATGAAATTTTGGGTGTTGTAATCGTAATGTTCCAGAACTTGTGCAATTGCTAACGATGTTAAAATTACCATATATGGTAACGAGATTTCCTATTGGCAAAAAGGTCCAGGAATCTAGGGTAAGTTTGATCTTATTGGTTGATTGTAATCGGGCCATTTCCGGCCTTGTGGCCGGCTTCGAAAAATGATGCGTGAGCTCGGCGTCATTTTCCATCCGACCGCCCAAGCGAGCGTTCGCGCTCGAGGGCTGCTGCCCTCGGGAACTCCTGCCTTTCCGAAGTAAGTGTTATTTCAGTGTTTTTGCTATGTTATTCTCAATGTTTTCTGGTTTCGTTTCATTTAGTTTAATTCCTTTTGTGTTTCATTATTTCTTCGCTTAATGTCATTTTAAAAGTTTAATTTGATGTGTCCGAGTTTACCCTAGGTTCCAATTGCCGTACTTTCAAGTCTTTCATCCATTAAATACTTTCGCTTTAAACTATACCTTTAATGTAGCATCACCTTCTTTGTTAAATCACATTTTATGTTAAGTTACTTAAGTATGTCTTGTTTCCGTGTCGTGGAACTGTATTTTGTAAAACTTTGTCATTTCTAATATAGTTGAGCTAGAGGGTGTTTCTTATAAGTCTTTTCTCCCCCATAACGTCATACGTTCCCATGGACCTCGATAAGGGCTTCCCGCTGCTTCCACATCCTGTCTTAGTTGTCATTTTTAGGCCTGTAAGTGTTCCCTGTATTTGGTTTATATGAATTCTCCGCCACTGCGTCATATTACTATCTCATTATCATTATTATTTCTATATTATTGTTATTATTATTATGGTAACCGTAATTGTCCCGAAAGCGCGGTTACAGAAATCTGGGCTTAAACATTCCAAAATATTTTTAAAAAGTAGATTGATTTCTAGTTTTCTAATATTTCAAACCACCAATGCAAGGTGCACACATGTTTTGACTTTGAAGATGTGTGATCTAATAATCTTACCGAACTTAGTACTTTATAGGTATGTATTCACAAATGTTTGATGAGTTAATCGAGGAAAATAGACTGTGAATAACTGCTAAATATGTATATTCAGAAAATTAATATGAAAGTAAGAATAAAAAATTTAGCTAACAAAAATGTATCAAGGGAATTACCATTTTGATTTATAATTGATTTAAAAATGGGCATATTTAGATTAATCATTTTTGGATCATATTTTGTCATTTTTACATCATATTTCGTCGCTTTTGAGGTCATATTATATGCTTGCTTATTTGAGCTATTTTTGGGTCTTAAATATCCGAGCCCTAGTTATGATAATGTGGGAGCTGCTGAAGTATGGGTGGTGCTAAGTAATGACTAGAGCCCAGTAGTTAGGCAAAATGCCTTTTTTTTTATTTGAGTGTTTTTATCGAAGCGTCAAACAGAGACAAACATGTTTCCGTACATTAATGAACGGTAGGCCCAGTTTTTATTTTGCCTTCTTTTTGTGTGCCTATTTTAGCTTCCGTTGCCTATTTGATGTTTAATGCCCTTTTTTGTCCTCCTTTTGAGTTGTTGTGGGATATTTTCTGTTGTTATTTATTGCATGCATAATCCTAAGAATTTACAGGATACATTATATATTAAAATTAATGAATAGAAAGGAAAGAAAATATGTTTACAATGTACTGTGTTAATAATAAAGAAGACAATTTCATTTTAAAAAGCAATCAAAGGCATTTATGTTGACAATTGGGGTGCAGGGAGAATTGATGATAGAATGATTTCTTGGTCCAAGGTACTCACAGGAGTTAGACTGTAATTAAATAGGTGGAATGAGTGTGATATGAAAATTAGTCTTTCCAAGACTAAATTTGATGTCAGTAGGTAAGAAATTGAAGAGATTTAATGTCACATTCGGAATACAAAGTTGCATCAGGTAGATAATTTCAAGTATTTAGGATGTGTGTTCTTTCAGAATGGTAATATAGTAAATGAGATTGAATCAAGATGCAGCAAAGCCAATGCTGTTAGTTTACAGTTGCAATAAACCTTATTGTACAATAAGGAAGTCAGTTCCCAGGCAAAACTATATTTACAGTGGTCTGTTTTCAGACCAACTTTGCCTTATGAGAGTGAAAGCTGGGTGGACTCAGGATATCTTATTCATAAGTTAGAAGTACCAGACATGAAAGTAGTGAGAATGATTGCGGGTACAAACAGGCTGGAACAATGGCAGGAAACAAGGAGTTAAAGGCTAAGTTAGAAATGAAATCGATGGATGAAGCTGTATGCATAACCTGGCTTTGGTAGTGTGGTCATGTATTAAGCCGAGTGGAGGAAGATAGGTTGTCTACGAGAATAATGACCCCAACTTGGCAGGTTCTATCCTGGCTCAATCCGATGCTATTTGGAGGTGTTCAAATACGTCAGCCTCATGTCAGTAGATTTACTGGTACGTAAAAGAACTCCTGTTGGACTAAATTCCGGCACCTTGGGATCTCCAAAAACCATAAAGGTAGTTAGTGGAACGTAAAGCAAATAACATTATTATTATTATTATTATTATTATTATTATTATTATTATTATTATTATTATTATTACGAGAATAATGGATTCTGTTATGGAGCGCAAGAGAAGTAGAGAGAAACCAAGATGATGATGGTTAGCCCCAGTTTCTAACAATTTAGAGATAAGAGGTATAGAACTAAAGAAGGCAACAGAACCAGTTAGTAATAGAGGATTGTGGTGGCAGTTAGTAAATTCACAGGGGCCTGCAGACTGAACACTGAAAGGCATAACAGTCTAAAATAAAGATGTATGCTTGTTTGTACTCCTTTGTTGGAAATAACCCAGAACAATTCATGTTATTTCCTTTGGATCTAACGATATCTCATAGCTTCTCATATCAAGTAGTCCTGGTGTGCATTCCATGCACTGCAACCATGCTCTAATTGAGGTCTTGCCACAGACTTATTCACCCTCTCCTTTACATTTTTTTTTTTTTTTTTTTGCTAGTTGCTCTACGTCACACTGACACAGATGGGTCTTATGGCAATGATGTGACAGAAAAGGACTAGAAGGAAGCGGCCGTGGCCTTAATTAAAGTACAGCCCCAGCATTTGCCTGGTGTGAAAATGGGAAACCACGGCTTTACATCTTTACTACAACACCTAAGTATCCTCATAACCAGGTGAAGAAATCTGTAACCTTCCTTAACAACCTCATTAAGGTACTTAAAGTGATCCCTATGTTGTACTACACCCAATCAGCACAGTAATTAAAATTGAAAGGACTTTTACTCTTGGTGAAACTTACATCCTAACTTTTCATCCTGTTTACGATTGCGGGGCCGATGACCTCGATGTTAGGCCCCTTTAAACAACAAGCATCATCATCATCATCATCATCATCATCATCATCATCATCATCATCATCATCATCATCATCATGTTTACGATTGCAGCATTGTCTGTTGTCCATCTCGCAACATTGTATAGGCTCCTTTATAGTCGCTGGTAATCCTGCAACTCATTTACTACTCCGTACAATATAACATCATCTGCAAATATCCTTATCTGTGATTCCAGCTCTTTATTCATATCATTTACAGTACACAGGGTGAAGGAAAATTCGCGCACTCAGGCGTCGCAGTGCGACTCCTCACATGCCAGCAATAAAAAAATGTCTCTCACAAAAGTTCGTACTGCGAGTATATCAGGCAGAAAAAGGACGTTGAAGAGTGGCAATCTGGCAACACTAACCACATGTACGGTACGTACCTCTGTCAGCAAATATTATCCATGCAGTACAATTGGTGCAGTGGATAGAGTTTTGGGTTGGCATGCAGGAGGTCGAGGGTTCGATCCTGAGTTGAGGCGTGTTTTTTTATTTGCTAATTTCCATCGGACATTACATACTGTAATACAGTAACACACCATACCATAGGTCACATGTATCCTACATTTACAACATTTTGTAACGCTGAACACAACAAATACTTTGCTAGGCCTACTGGTAACGTAAGGCCCTAACGAAATGTTATGGACCTGAACGAGGCAAGAATAATAGTTGGTACTAATCTAGGAGGAGGGTACAAAGAAAACAGGTTTCGCATCTAGTATATGAAGTGGTGCGAATAAATTCACGCCAACGACGTGGAAAGGGCGTCTTTCAAAGCTGACCAATGAAAACGATTGTCCATTTCTAGGATCATAGTATGTAAGTGCAAATGGTTTCTAGGGGACCCTCTGCAATCGCTGTTGATGATGTTGCCTGGACTACATTTACGAAATAAAAAACATACGCTTCAACCCAGAATCGAACCCTCGACCTCCTGCATGCTAACCCAAAACTCTATCCAGTGCACCAACTGTACAGCACGCATAATATGTGCTGACAAAGGTAGTTACCCTACATGTGGTTGCAGTGTTGCCAGATTGCCACTCTTCACCGTCCTTTTTCTGCCGGATATACTCGAAGTATGAACTTTCGTGAGAGACATTTTTTTTATTGCTGGGATGTGAGGAGTCGCGCTGCGATAACCGAGTGCGCGAATTTCGCTTCACCCTGTATATATTATAAGGAAACATAAAGGTCCAATAATACTGCCCTGCAGGAACACCCTCTTAATCATTACAGGATCAGATAATGCTTCACCTACTCTCATTCTCTGAGTTCATTTTCTAGAAATGTAGCCACCCATTCAACCATTGTTTTGTCTAGTTCAATAGCCCTCATTTTCATCAGTAATATCCCATGATCTATCCTATCAAAAGCCTTGGATAGGTCAATCACGATACAGTCCATTTGACCTCCTGAATCCAAAAATACCTGCTATATCTTGCTGGAATCCTACACTGGAAAAACTTTTCCTAAACCCGAACTGCCTTCTATCAAACCAATTAGTAATTTTGCAAACATGTCTAATATAATCAGAAAGAATGCTTTTCCAGAGTTTACAGACAACACATGTCAAGCTGACTGGCCTGTAATTATCCACTTTATGTTCGTCACCCTTTCCCTTGTACACTCAGGCTACTATTACAACTCTCCATTAACTTTGTATCACTCCTTCATGCAAACAAGTAGTTTCTTGCAAATAAGTAGTTTGGATATGGTACTGTATCCCAACCCAGAGCCTTTAATGAATCTCTAGAAATCTTATCAATCCCAGCTGCTTTTCTTGCTTTCAACTTTTGTATATGTCTTTATTATCATAGATAACTTAGTATTAGTGGCCTTCTCGATCTGAACATTATCTTTCCTACACCTTTACATACTGCTGACTGAATACTTCTGCCTTCTGTTTTGTTTTTGTTTTTCTTTACGTTGCACAGACACAGATAGTTCTTATCGCGACAATGGGACAGGAAAGGCCTAGGAATGGGTTGGAAGCAGCCGTGGCCTTAATTAAGGTACAGCCCCAGTATTTGCCTGGTGTAAAAATGGGAAACCGTGGAAAACCATCTTCAGGGCTGCTGACAGTGGGGTTCGAACCCACTATCTCCCGGATGCAAGCTCACGGCTGCGCGCCCCTAACCGCATGGCCAACTCGCCTGGTCTGCCTTCTGTAAGTTCTCACATATACTCTCCCCTTGTTTATTAATGATCCCTGGAATTTCCTTCCTGGAACCTGTTTCTGCCTTAAAGTATCTGTACATGTACTTCCAATGCTCCCTTAAATTCTTGTGGCTGTCACTTATGTTTGCCATCATGTTAACCTTAGCCGACTTTTTCACTAAATTCAATTTTGTAGTTAGCTCCTTCAATCTCTCCTTACTCCTGCATCTATTCCTGAATGTAGTTCTCTCTAATCTCTACCTCCTTAATCTCTTTACTTCCTTGTTATAATATAATGGATCTTTTCCATTCCTTACCACTTTTAAAAGGTTCATACCTGATTTCACACTCTTCAACAATTGCTTTAAACCCATCCCGTATAGTGTTTGCAGTTTTATTTTCCATTGATCATACTTGGTTTTTAAAACTTCCCCACACCTCTCATATCAACCATCTGGTCTTGCCTAATAGCCCTACTTTTATGACATTCCTTTCTATCACATTTATTTTTAACTACAGCAAACACTGTTTCATGATGATCACTTCAGTTTCTCTGTAGATGTCATCTGGTTTTATCAGCACCACATCCAGAATAGTTTGTCCTCTAATTGGTTCCATCATTTCCTGATTCAGCTGTCCTTCCCATATTAACTTATTCACCATTTATTGTAGAAGTATCTGTAGCATAGTTAACTCCACCATTGTCCGATCCCAAGTCCAGAATGGGAAAGGAGAAGGGTTAGCTGGCTTAGCAACCAGCTGTAAAAACAGCTAACGCCGAGTGTCGAGCGGCGGTAAATAACTCGACACCCCATAGGAGCCAACGGCTTTGGGCGGATGAGCCCCTTTGGATGCGGTGATGGTCCCCAAGTGTAGGAAATGACACTGGAACCCATCATCTGTGTCTTTGGCCCAACGGCAAAACGGATGGAGGAACCTCCTTTTTGTGGTTCTCATCGGTCGTGGAGGCAGATTGGCTGTGAAGGCACAACTCAATGGTATTTCGAGTCTGCAACAGTCTGATGCAGTCATGGTACTAGAACCTGTATGTCACATTTCATTTGTCCCGCAGGGTATAGTTCCGAGACCACAGTGTGTGGGTCACTTCCTTGCAAGCTGCGATCCACATTAAAAAAATCCTGCTTGTGGCACTTTTTCTTGCTGTTACTCCCTTCAACTCAAGTCCAACAGCGATGGAATAAGGATGGTGGAGGCAGGTTTTTGGGTGAAACTGGAAGCCTCTAGTTCGGACCGGCACGTTGGCAGCAGATGTGTGATGGTCGTCTTTCTGAGACCCTGTGACTACTCAGAAATTCGGTCCTGCATCTGTGTTTGGGCAGGCCTATTTAGGATCACCGTAAGTTATGCAGGAAGAAGTTATTTATAATACCAACATAAACGGTCCGCTACTGGACACCATAAACCTTCCAGCCAACTCATTCTTGGTTGCCAGCGTTTCGCCCCCGTGTGTTAGGCTGGGCTCATCAGTTGGTACCTAGCACACCTACCAAGACGCATGGCTAGTACATACCGAGGAGGCCACTTGGAGCCACCGGCAGTGCCAATGCACATGAGACCTTGTCTCATTACCCAAAATTGATACCTGCCCGGCCACCAGATGATACAGATGCTGACTGCCATAGGGAACCTGAAACATTTGTCCCGAATGAGCAAATTTGTAATACCAACATAAACGGTCCGCTACTGGACACCATAAACCTTCCAGCCAACTCATTCCTGGTTGCCAGCGTTTCGCCCCTGTGTGCTAGGCTGGGCTCATCAGTTGGTACCTAGCACACCTACCAAGACGCATGACTGGTGCATACCGTGGAGGCCAACAGGAAAATCTATCTTCATCGTAATTTTTTCGCTCCAGCAAACCAGGCCGCAGTTGTATTCGAGCCTCCTCGAGTTTGTCCTGTTCATTCGCAGATGTTGTTCATATATGTGAAGCCAGTTTACATCTCTAATTTCAAGGTCCTTGAAAATCTGCGGAAGCCAAACAACACGAGGTCTTCCGCTTGGTCTCTTCCCAGGGACAATGCGGTCAAAGTATGCTCGAGGAGTCCTGTGGGGATCCATCCTTTTCATGTGATCATACCATTGCAACCTCTTTACTTAAAGGGTCTTCAGCAAGCTTCTTTCCAATCCAAGCAGCTGTCGGATATCCACATTCCCTCCTTTATCCATTTTTGTTCTTTGTAGTTTTAATTACTGTGTTGATGGGGCGAAAGTACTTCAGGGGATTATTTAATATAAGGAAATATCTTCATTGGGGTAATCACATTAATGGGGTTGTAAATAAAGTTTACAGATCTCTTCATATGATTATGAGAATATTTAGGGGTTGTAGTAAGGATGTAAACGAGAGGGTGTGTAAGTCTCAAGTAAGACCTCAATTAGAGTATGGATTCTGTATACACTCAACTCTCTATTAACTGGGATAATGTAGGGTTAAGGCTTCCCGGATAAGTAAAATCGCAGTTAACCTGCAAAAATTTTTCTATTAACTTACCCAATATGTTTCAGTAAAAGTAGCACTTAGCACAGTTAATAAATGGAAAAATAAACAGCAATTTTTTGTTGAAACTAATAAGTCAAAGAAAAATATTCAGACTACCTAATTTTACTGTTTCTGAAAATAATCAGTGATGGTTTTTTGCTTTTGTGCTGAGAAACCATTTTTCTTCATTTTTCTTCTCAAGTTTCTCAAAAGAAGTTTTTCGGTGATGAGAGCATCATCCTGGCCCTCGATGTACTCCAGCAATAACTCAACATTTGCCATGTGTAACTTTTTGTTGTGCTTGTATTACTGTAACTCCTAACACTTGTGTCCGCCTACATGGCTACATGGTTAGCGTGCTGGCCTTTGGTCACAGGGGTCCCGAGTTTGATTCCCGGCAGAGTCGGGAATTTTAACCTTCAGTGGTTAATTTCACTAGCATGTTGGCTGGGTGTATGTGTCGTCTTCATCATCATTCCATCCTCATCACAACGCGCAGGTCGCCTAGGGACGTCAAATTAAAAGACCTGCACCTGACGAGCCAAACATGTCCTCGGACACTCCCGGCACTAAAAGCCCGCCATTTCATTAATTTTCCTAACACTGTGCATTTTTAGTGTTTTTTTATATCGCGTCTAAGCCGCAATGCGGTTGATCCGATTACGGTAAACCAAAAGTTGAGGACTGCTTGATACGAGAGCTGGAAAAGATCCAAAGGAAAGCGCCATGACTTGTTCTGGGTGGTTTTCAACACAAGAGTACATACATACATACATACATACATACATACATACATAAATAATCATTATAGACTGTTATGCCTTTCAGCGTTCAGTCTGCAAGCCTCTGTGAATTTACTAAATATTGCCACAATCCTCAATTTGCAACTAGTGTTCACCCTCATTTAGTTCTATACCTCTTATCTTTAAATCATTAGAAACTGAGTCTAACCATCATTATCTTGGTCTACCTGTACTTCTCTTACCCTCCGTAACACAGTCCATTATTCTCCTCAGTAACCTATCCTCCTCCATTCGCCTCACATGATCCCACCAGCGAAGCCAGTTTATGCGTACAGCTTCATCCAAAGAGTTTATTCCTTAATTAGCCTTTATCTCCTCATTCCTAGTACCCTCCTGCCATTGTTCCCACCTGTTTGTACCAGCAATCATTCTTGCTACTTTCATGTCTGTTACTTCTAACTTATGAACAAGATATCCTGAGTCCACCCAGCTTTTGCTCCCGTAAAGCAAAGTTGGTCTGAAAACAGACCGATGTAAAGATAATTTCGTCTGGGAGTTGACTTCCTTCTTACAGAATACTGTTCATCGCAACTGCGAGCTCACTGCATTAGCTTTACAACACCTTGATTCAAACTCACTTACTATATTACCATCCTGGGAGAACACACAACCTAAATACTTGAAATTATCGACCTGTTCTAGCTTTGTATCACCAATCTGACATTCAATTCTGTTGAATTTCTTACCTACTGACATCAATTTAGTCTTCGAGAGGCTAATTTTCATACCATACTCATTGCACCTATTTTCAATTTCCAAGATATTAGACTGCAGGCTTTCGGCACAATCTGCCATTAAGACCAAGTCGTCAGCATAGGCCAGACTGCTTACTACATTTCCACCTAACTGAATCCCTCCCTGTCATTTTATACCTTTCAGCAGATGATCCATGTAAACTACGAACAGCAAAGGTGAAAGATTACAGCCTTGTCTAACCCCTGTGAGTACCCTGAACCAAGAACTCATTCTACCATCAATTCTCACTGAAGCCCAATTGTCAACATAAATGCCTTTGATTGTTTTTAATAATCTACCTTTAATTCTATAGTCCCCCAGAATAGTGAACATCTTTTCCCTCGGTACCCTGTCATATGCTTTCTCTAGATCTACGAAACATAAACACAACTGCCTATTCCTCTCGTAGCATTATTCAATTACCTGGCGCATACTGAAAATATGATCAGCGGCCTCTCTGCAGTCTGAAACCACACTGGTTTTCATCCAACTTCCTCTCAACCACTGATCGCACCCTCCCTTCCAAGATGCCAGTGAATACTTTGCCTGGTATATTTATCAATGAGATACCTCGATAGTTGTTGCAATCCTTCCTGTTCTCTTGTTTATAGATAGGTGCAATTACTGCTTTTGTCCAATCTGAAGGTATCTTACCAACACTCCATGCTAATCTTACTACTCTATGAAGCCATTATTTTCATCCCTGCCTTCCCACTATACTTCACCATTTCAGGTCTAATTTCATCTATACCTGCTGCTTTATGACAATGGAGTTTATTGACCATCCTTTCCACTTCCTCAAGCATAATTTCACCAACATAATTTACTTCCTCCCCATGAGCTTGGCTGTTCGCAGCACCACCAGGATGATTTCTTTTTACATTGAGAAGATGTTCAAAATATTCCCTCCACCTCTCCAGTGATTCCCTGGGATCTATTATGAGTTCACCTGAATTACTCAAAACACTGTTCATTTCCTTTTTCCCTTCATTCATTCCTAAGATTCCTTATTACTGTCCAGAAAGGTTTCCCTGCTGCTTGACTTAGCCTTTCCAGGTTATTACAAAAATCTTCCTACGACTTCTTTTTGGATTCAACAACTATTTGTTTTGCTCTGTTTCTTTCATCTACGTACCAATCCCTGTCAGCCTCGGGCCTTGTTTGGAGCCATTTCTGATAAGCCTTCTTTTTACATTTCACTTCATCATTCCACCAAGATGTTCGCCTTTTCCCATCTTTACACACAGTTGTTCCTAGGCATTCCCTAGCTGTTTCTACTACAGCATCCCTGTATGCCACCCATTCACTTTCTATATCCTGAACCTGCTTACTGTCTACTGTTCGAAACTTCTCACTAATCATATCCATGTACTTCTGTCTAATTTCCTCGTCCTGGAGATTTTCTACCCTTATTCGTTTGCAGACAGATTTCACTTTCTCTACCCTAGGCCTAGAGATACTTAGTTCACTGCAGATCAGATAGTGGTCTGTATCATCGAAAAATCCCCAGAAAACTCGTACATTCCTAACAGATTTCCTGAATTCGAAGTCTGTTCAGATATAGTCTATTATGGATCTGGTATCCCTAGCCTCCCATGTGTAGCGGTGAATAGCCTTATGCTTGAAGAATGTATTCGTAACTGCTAAACCCATACTAGCACAGAAGTCCAACAAACGCTTCCCATTACCTTCCATATCTTCCCCACATTTACCAATCACCCTTTTGTATCCTTCAGATCTATTCCCAACTCTCGCATTGAAATTGCCCATTAGCACTATTCTATCCTTGCTGTTGACCCTGACCACGATGTCACTCAATGCTTCATAAAACTTGTCAACTTCATCTTGATCTGCACCCTCACATGGTGAATACATAGAGACAATTCTAGTCCTAATTCCTCCAACTGACAAATCTACCCACATCATTCGCTCATTTACGTGCCTAACAGAAACTATGTTGCGTGCAATGGTATTCCTGATAAAGAGCCCTACCCCAGACTCTGCCCTTCCCTTTCTAACACCCGTCAAGTACACTTTATAATCTCCTATCTCTTCCTCGTTATCTCCCCTTACCCGAATATCACTTACTCCTAGCACATCTAGATGCATCCTCTTTGCTGACTCAGCCAGTTCTACTTTCTGTCTTTCATAAGTCTCATTAATATTGATAGCTCCCCATTGAATTCTATTTCGTTCGCCAAGTTGTTTCCAAGGAGTCCCTCGCCTGTCAAATGGGAGTGGGACTCCGTTACTCCCATAGGTCCGAGGCTTGCTTAAAATGTTCTGAGCATGGTAAATTCATGAAGCACAATGCTACCCTACTTGCACATATTCCAAGTGAGGATCTCTCCTCAAACGGGTTATGGACCACCAGTGAATTGTATAGTCCTAGCCGCCTGAGCACAAGGAGGGCCATGACTCAGAATATGTCCGAGATGCCCACTCCCATTCCACAGCAACTGGTATCCCGACTCTCAGGACCACTTACTAGGCCACTCAGCCGTTGCCCATGGTTCATGAACTAGGACGTGACTACAGTAACCCACACCATGACCCATCACAAAGCATAGTGCCATGAAAATATTGCAAACTTTTGGCTGGGTAGACTTAGGAGTAAGGAGATGAGCTGCTCGACTAAGCGGTATGTTGTAAGATGTCAGGGGAGAGATGGCATGGAATGACATGAGTAGAAAAATAAGCTTGGGTGGAGTTTTTTAATGAATTAAAGGTTGTAATACTGTACAACGATAACATTGGAATTCAAGAGGACAAATTGGGAAAGAAATTGGAATAACTTTCAAGAGAAATGTTCGATAAATTTCCAAATTCTTTGAAGTCATTAAAAAAAAAGACTAGTTAAATAACTGATAGGAGACAGCCCTAAATGCAGATCAGTGATTGATTGATTGATTGATTGATTGATTGATTGATTGATTGATTGATTGATTGATTGATTGATTGATTGATTCTAGAAAGTGGTACAGTGCTGATTTGAGAGATAGGTTTAAAAGGCATTCCTTCTCTCATGGTTTCTGTGACATGTGTTGCATCATTGTGTTTTAGTGTAGTCTGATACTTTTTTGACATGTTTGAGTCAACCTCTCTTGCTAGAGGCAGGTGTCTTTCTGATTCGAACGATATTACGTTTGTGGGCGTGATAGCCGAGTGATATCTGCACAGGCCGCTGTTCGAATTTCGGTCTGTGGATATGTACTTTTTAGAAATTAAAAGTCGCGCCCCTGTGGTTCAGATGTCCCGTGGCTGTGATCCCGATATCGAAAGTCATGTAAAACTACGATATTGTGTTTGCAACATTACATTTGCGAATCGTAAAGAGCCTTTCACTTCCATGATCTCTTTTTGCTTTTTGTTTTTCAATTTGGTTTACGTCGCATCGACAGAGAAACGTCTTATGGCGACGATGGGATAGGAAAGGGTTAGGAGTGGGAAGGAAGCGGCCGTTAATTAAGGTGCAGCCACAGCATTTGCCTGGTGTGAAAATGGGAAACCACGGAAAACCATCTTCAGGGCTGCCGAGAGTGAGGTTCGAACCCACTATCTTCCGGATGCAAGCTCACAGCTGCGCTTCCCTAACCGCACGGCCAACTCGCCCGATGCTCTTTTATTACCCGGAAGTATTTACTCGTACATTCTCTTCTGAGCCCTTCTTTCTGCTGTAGTCGATGAGCTCGACTTAGGTCTTATACAGGTACAGGTAATAGGTTATCGTTTTTCCCCTTTCAGATAACAATCACTACCTTAACTTGACACCTCTCTCTACACATGAAACTGTATTCAGACGCTCGCGTCCAAAACCGAACTTCACGATGCCTGACTTTCGTGAGCAATTCATAATGCAGTAGCCAGTCTAGTAACCGTGGTAGCCACCATCCAACCGACTGAAGAATACTCAGCAATATCACAATGTAGCCTTTGGAACTTTCGCCCTGAGGTTATAATACGCGGCGGCAAGTTTTGGCTAATACTAGACTGTGCTAATACCATCTTTTGTTAATACCTGCAGTAATATTACTGCACGCTTTAAAAAAAGTAGCCTAATATTAGACGTTATTGTCTTAATTTTACACTAATTATTCTTAGAGTAACACATCTGTGTGGTCTTACTTTTGTATCAGCTGAGATACATAGGTAAATGTATTACATGTCGTTGTCAACCACTTTGTTTCTCGAGATATCGCAGCTGGATAACAAACGGTATGTCGGTGCCCCGTTCCTTCCATAAGCTCTAAAGAAGAGCGGCTTGTCTGACATCTACTAGTAAACGAAAACTATAAAGAGGAACCAGTGTTACCAAGAAGGGTTTAAAAAAAGGTGGCCGGCGATTATATTGAAAATTCGATCGTCGAGTTCGCGACCTTTATGATTAGTGAATTTATTTTCATCTTTAAACGTTATCAGGCTGGCGGTAGAATAACACCCCGGTATCTCCTGCCTGTCGTAAGAGGCGACTAAAAGGGGCCCCAGGGGTTCTCAACGTGGGAGCGTGAGTTGGCGAGCACGGGGTCCTTAGCCAAATCCTGGCATCGCTTCCGCATACTTGTGCAAGGTTCCTCATTTTCAGCTGTCCTATCCTACCTCCCTTGGTCAACTCTTATTCTTTTCCGACCCCGACACTGTTAGAGCATTCGAAGGCTAAGGAGTTTTTCTTTTTCACGCCCTGTGGCCCTTATCTTTCTTTGACAGATTTCTTCATTTTTAGAAGTTTCGGACCTTTTCCATTTTTCTCTCTGATTAGTGTTATATAGAGGATGGTTGCCTAGTTGTAGTTCCATTTAAAACAATAATCACCACCACTACCAGACTCTGAATATTCTGGTTTTGCGTAGACTCGACTATTGTTCTTTATAAGGGGTCCATGCTATAATAGTGCCTAGGGGCACAGAAATGTTAAGCTCCGGCCCAATTGGATCCTTATAATTCGGATTATACAGCGTACGCTGCCGCCAGTGGGTGAGATACTTTCGTACCGGTATGTGAAACCACGTGGTGACGAAGAAGATTTCAGAGGCCTTGCCCCTTGAGTGGTCTGAAATCTAGCACGAGAAAGAGCTGGGAATTGAAATTCCATTGTTAGCCAAGACGCAGAAGTGGAGAAGGTTCAAAACTATGAATGCTGTGTTCATTGACGGGTTCCTCTTTTAGGGACGAATATCTACTCGGAACGTTTTGCAGAGCACAATGACATTATCCAACAAGCAAGACGCCAGAAACACAAAGTTAAAATGAATATTATTTTGGAGGAGTAAATGAAACTTAAACCGAATCATATTAATTGCACAAAAAGAAATAACTGCCACTGCTAGCTTAGCTTACTCAACATTCCTACAAACTTCAAGAGTACAATTCTTCTAGTGACCGAGCGAGTAGCTGCGTGATTTGAGCCACGTTGCTGTCAGCTTGCATTCGGGAGATAGTGGGTTCGAACCCTACTGTCGGCAGTCCTGAAGATGGCTTTCCGTGGTTTCACTGGCTGTACCTTAATTAAATCCACGGCCGCTTCTTTCCCACTCCTAGCCCTTTCTTATCCCATCGTCGCCCAAAGACCTATCTGTGTCGGTGCGACGTGAAAAAAAAAACATCTACTTGGTTTTGCTCAGTTAAGTAGAACGACTGACTGCATTTGTTGAAATAATTATCGCTGATGGAGGTCTGGGTAAATGATCCCCACACCTGACACTCCTTACGCACAAAAATCTCATGTGTTATTGACCTGCCATTTCGACCTTGAGAGCATCCTAAGATCTGAGGACACTGAACTCCAAGACCTTAAACTACGGTCATTTTAAATAAACAGCAGCTGTAGTCTGCAGGGCAACGTACTGTACAACAATCGTTAACTTCGAAAGACAGTCATACAGACACAGCGACACATTGGCGTCGTGCTCATCGTGGAAGAATGCCCTTCAAGGTTAGACGAGTTCGATGAGAAATATAACAGAATATTCAAAAGCGTGTGCGTAGTGAATTCCTCTGTGTTCTAACGGAATTGATATCCAAAGGTAATGATATATTTAAACTACAAGAAACTCGCATTAGTGGCATGAGGGCATGAGTACACCATTGTATTATGTACCTAAGCGTAAGGGTATCCACTGGTAACAGCCTCAACTGAAATAACTTCTTATAGTAATACGGAGCGGGAGCCATTTATCGGCATGATCAAGGTGGTACATGATTATTATTATTATTATTATTATTATTATTATTATTATTATTATTATTATTATTACCGAGCTAGTGGCCGCTCGGTTTGGGTGACGTAGCTATCAGCTAGCATTCGGGAGATACCGTAGTGGGTTCGAACATCCACTGTCGGCAACCCTGAAGATTTTCCGTGGTTTCCCATTTTCACAGCAGGTAAATACCGGGGCTGTACCTTACGGTCATGTTCGCTTCCTTCCCTATCTTAGCCTTTTCCTATCCCATCGTCGCCATAAGACCTACCTGTGTCGGTGCGACGTAAAGCAAGTTGAATAATAATAATAATAATAATAATAATAATAATAATAATAATAATAATAATAATAGTAATAATAATAATAATAATAATAATAATAATAATAATGAGACAATATTCGTCTGAAATGCATTGACATGCCTAGCACTTTTGATTAATGCCCCTTCAATTGTTGTAGATTTTAAGACGGCAGGATGTCGGAATTTTCTTCCATAATAGGTTGTTGAAAACCGAAGGCCCCAGTCAGATTAAAACCCCCAGTCTTTTAGAAACATGAGAACAGTGTAAAACCGAGTGTGCCGCGTAGGCCAAGGACACAATTCCTAAATGAATAAGTGCAATAATATATAGAATACTCTATTCTGGTAATTCTTGTTTGAGTCCAAGCTTCCGAGTTCATGAAGAAAGACCCAACTATATGCATAAATCTGCAACTACAATCTTGCAGGTACAAGACACTTAAAAAAATTTAATAGTGTGGGTGTGGTAGGCTAGTGACATCGTTGATAGATTGCCTCTCAAACAGCCACTATTTGAAGTCCATACATGAGAAATGTCAAGAATGAGTCATGTTCCTTCAGCTCCTCTTCTAAATAAATAATGACATCCAGCTGAATATCATAGAAATATTTAATAACTTCTTTTCCGATGTGTCTTCTGGTCAAGAAAAATTCACTTCAGGTCCCATATTTAGTCACAACGGGTAAGTTCATGGAGGCGTAAATTTCCTTAATAGCCTTGCTAGTAATTCTGGTAAATACACTTAAATTTTAAATCTTACGACTCGCGGGACATCAGAAACACACAACTGGAACAAGTTTCAACCTTTAGCACACCGATTGAAGGAAAAGCACTGTCGTATAGCTTACACTTTCGTTGAAGTCTCTCTCCTATTAGCACACCGGCACACCGATGCTTATTTGCAAATGCCAGCTGACATCATTTGGCAACTGAGTTCTGACGCAAGCTGATGATACCTTGATGTTTCTCATCATTTTCCCACCCTCTCTCTCTCTCTTTAATGTATACAAACACGGCTTGGAGGTCGTTAATGTCAAGTTGCGCATGCTGGAACAATTACCAAGAATGTCATCACGTGCAGACTTTAACCTTGAACACTTGGCGAACGCAAATGAAAGGTTGCACTGGAAAACTCTATTTGATCCGTACTTATTACTTAACTAAGAGTAAAAGAACATTATGGCTACGACAGCGACGCTCAGAAATAAGGTAATCTATTGGAAATAATTCGACAAAATCAATAAGTAAATTACGGTATTGTTTTAATCGACGAACAAAATGTTGGAAGAGTACCATATCAAACAAACTTGCATTATTTACACCGTAATTACCGAAGATTATTAAAAAGAAACGTGACAACCTGAGTAAAAGTCACTGCACTTGATTTTCCAGGAATAACTTTCGTGGTAGCATGGTACCTAACAGTTTTTCACATTCATACCAAAAATATATGCTAGAAAATAATATAAAAATATGCTGCCGAAACTTCAATGGAAGTAACTTACAGATGAATGAATGGTGCTGCTGGAAGCACAGAGCCTGATAGAGCCTATCTGGAACAAGGCTGGAGCTGGACTGGCCGCAAGTGGAGGGGAGAGCCCGCACCAGCGTATCGTCTTCACGTCCGGGAACAGCCTTCACCGGCCGCCGACGTTGCCACGTATTTCTGCTTGCCACTGTAACGTGACGTAGTACACATGCACTAGTGCTGTCATTGGGGCCACTTATGTCTTCACAAACGTGAACATTTGACACCAAGACAATTGATTTTGAGACAAGTTTAAATTCAGCGTGTATGTGCATTTTTTTTTTTCAAATCAGGCCTAGACAATAAGCAATAAGGAACATGCAGGTAAGAACGCAGTTTTGTGGGACACTTGGTTTTTTTTTTTTTTTTTTTTTGCTAGTTGCTTTACGTCGCACCGACACAGATAGGTCTTATTGCGACGATGGGACGGGAAAGGACTAGGAGTTGGAAGGAAGCGGCCGTGGCCTTAATTAAGGTACAGCCCCAGCATTTGCCTGATGTGAAAATGGGAAACCACGGAAAACCATTTTCAGGGCTGCCGACAGTGGGGTTCGAACCTACTATCTCCCGAATACTGGATACTGGCCGCACTTAAGCGACTACAGCTATCGAGCTCGGTACACTTGGTTTCTTGGCTACGGATTTACACGGAATCGGAATCATGGAGATATGACTAAACTTTCCGATGTGTTGCTCGGGATTCGAATTGCGACTGCCTCGTCTTAAAGCAAGTGACGATATCACACTCAACTAACCAAACCCGACCTCCACCGTACCTCTCCTACCTTATAAATAATTACCGAGCGAGTTGGCCACGTGGTTAGAGTCGCGTAGCTGTGAGCTTAATACCTTCGCATTCTTACCTATTTACCATCCTTGCGTTGGCGAAAGCTATTTTTGCTAGTTGTTTTACGTCGCACCGACACAGATAGGTCTTACGGCGACGATGGGACAGGAAAGGGCTAGGAGTGGGAAGGAAGCGCCCGTGGCCTTAATTAAGGTACAGCCCTAGCATTTGCCTGGTGTGAAAATGGGAAACCACGGAAAACCATCTTCAGGGCTGCCGACAGTGGGGTTCGAACCTACTATCTCCCGAATACTGGATACTGGCCGCACTTGAGCGACTACAGCTATCGAGCTCGGTATTGGCGAAAGCCTTTGCTGTGTTAATGAGACGTTAAACCTCTAGGAAAATAAATAAATAAATAAATAAATAAATAAATAAATAAATAAATAAATAAATATTCATTTGAGTTCTCACAGTTTGTAGAAATGCACCTGTCGAAGAAGACAAGGAATTACACTTCAGTAGAGAAAAACTAACACTGGCTGCATAGCTTAGTTAGGTGGTCACCTTCTTCGCCGATGGTCGCATGATCGAATCATGTAGTAACTTGGCATTTAAAAGAACCTAACTACGTGGCACTCGTAACAGCAGATGTACTGGTACATTAAAGAACACATTTTCATGGTAAACATTATTAGCATATGTTGGGACGTTAAACATAATGCAGCATTAGAGGAAAATTAATTACTTTTTTTTTTTTTTTTTTTTTTTTTTACAACTTTTGCTTTACGCCGCACCGACACAGACAGGTCTTATGGCGACAATGGGATAGGAAAGGCCTAGGAATAGGAAGGAAGCGGCCGTGGCCTTAATTAAGGTACAGCCTGATGTGAAAATGGGAAACCACGGAAGACCATTTTCAGGGCTGCCAACAGTAGGGTTCGAACCCACTATCTCCCGGATACAAGCTCACAGCTGCGCGCCCCTAACTGCACGGCCAACTCGCCCGGTGAAAAATAAATTGTATTGATCCAGTGAGTTATATTTGGTCGAAATAAATTGGTTACTGCAGAGCTATAAGCAGCTGCAGGGAGGGCTTTAACTTACAGATTATTTAAAGCAAGCTCATTGGTGTGAACATGGAAAACCACGGAAAGCCATCTTCAAGATTGTCGATAGTGAAGTTCGAATCTATCATCTCCCGAATGAAATTTTACAGCCACGCGACTCGAACTGCGCGGCCAACTCTCTCGGTTTACTTGATATTCAAGACCCCGATTTAGGCACTATTCTTTCTTAGTGAGGTACATGAACATGATCTTGATGTTTACCAATCAAGATTTAAATGGAATGTACAGTCTACTATGACACTATAAACCGATATTTTGCTAATCATTTCTACCTGTTTTCACAAATATCCATAGAGAGAGCCGAAATCACAAATTACTGAGAAGGCCTAGGCGAGGTGTATATAGTTACGCCGTAGATGCCAGAGGAATGTTAAAATGATCGTAACTGTAATTTCTCGGGTTAGGCCACCGTTTGCTTTCTCCTCTGTACGAGATGCGTTCTAACCTCTGACCTTCTCGTTCATAAAACATTAAAGCTAAGTTACGTGCAGTGTACATCGTATCGAAAGGAGCGAACAGTCGCCGCTCTGAAAGGATCTCTGGCCAAAATAAAAATAGTGTATATTCTGTATAGACACCAAATATTTGATATATCGTTTGATGACTGTTATTGAAATTACATCATTGCTTGAAGGAAGCAGAAAATGAAGTTAATTTCAAAATTGTCCGCCTCTGTGGTGTAGTGGTTAGCGTGATTAGCTGCCACTCCCGGAGACCCGGGTTCGATTGCCGGCTCTGCCACGAAATTTGATAGTGGTACGAGGGATGGAATGGGATCCACTCAGCCTCGGGAGGTCAACTGCATAAAGATGGGTACGATTCCCACCTCAGCCATCCTCGAAGTGGATTTCCGTGGTTTCCCACTTCTCCCTCCCTCTTCCCTTGATACGTCATCCTCTCCTCTCTCGCACTACTCCCACTCAGTACATCTCACCTTATTAAACTTAAGAATTAAACATCAACTAACAACCATTTAGTATCCTTCAACAGCGGACCTAAAATAATTTAACACATTTTTTTCCACACCTCCGAGATGGTACCTAACTTAAGGGCACGGCCGCTTCCTTCCCTCTTTCTTGTCTATCCCTTCCAATGTTCCCATCCCTTCACAAGGACCCTGTTCAACATAGCAGGTGAGGCAGCCTGGGAGAGGTACTGGTCCTCCTTCCCAGTTGTATACCCCGACCTAAAAGTCTCACACTCCAGAACACTACCCTTGAGGCGGTAGAGGTGAGATCCCTCGCTGAATCCGAGGGAAAAGCCAAACCTGGAGGGTAAACGGATTGAGAAAGAAAGAAGGAAAGAAAGTTTCTCTTAGCTGCGCATGGTAACTTATCTAGCAGGAGGAAGACGGATGTTTAAAACCAAGCCCTAACGATCGTTGGCGGCCGACAGATCTACGATATCTGAATGAGGTTGATAACAATAGGTACAGTAGGACTGATCAAGCTATTGAGAATATCGTACCTGGTGGGTCCAGAGGATTCCATGTTCTGGCGTTATGCGTCCATCATCACCTTACTCAGTCTTGGACACACTTAAATTAATAAAGCAAAGTCACCTCCGTATAGGCCATGAAGGGCCTTGGAGGAGTGGAAGGTAAAGCCTTCCACCATTGTTAACCTCGGCACGTGATGGGTAAAGTGGTTAGCAGGAATTAACCTGGTACTCATTTTTTGTTTTGGCTGAGTGAACCGCAGGGCCATATGAACCTCCGGAAGTGGAAATCTCGTTTCTTAAATTTTACGACTTCCTGACGGGGATTCGAACCCACGTCCTTCCGGGCGATCTGAGCACGCTTTTACCGCCTCGGCCAGGCAGCCCCTACTTAAATTAATACCAATGTTAATTTTTTAAGGGGGTCACTGAACCCATTAACTCATAGGACGAGCCGTGCCTGTTACCCCGAAGCTGTTTACAAAGTTTGCACTTGAATGTAAGCAAACCAGAAAGCAAGGATCTAATTTATATTATACGTGGCTGTTGCTATTTCTTGATGTATGGAAGCCGATGTGCTAGATTTTTGTTATTATTTTTAAAAGTTGCTTTACGTCGCACCGATACAGATGGGAAAGGAAAGGCCTAGGAGTGAAAAAAAAAACGGCCGTGGCATTAATTAAGGTACAACCCCAGCACTTGCCTGGTGTGAAAATTGGAAACCACAGAAAACGATCTTCAGGGCTGCCGAGAGTGGTTCGAACCCACTATCTCCCGAATACTGGATACTAGCCGCATTTAAACGACTGCAGCTATCGAGCTCGGTAATCCTAGATGTTAGGCCCGTTTAAACAACAAGCATCATCTTGATGTATGCTGTATTTCTTCATCTGTCTTTTGGCAAGATGGCTTTGACAGTACGAAAGCTGTCCGGCTCCTTGGCTAAATGGTTAGCGTGCTGTCCTTTGGTCACAGGGGTCCCGAGTTCAATTCCCGACAGGGTCGGGAATTTTAACCATCATTGGTTAATTTCGCTGGGGCTGGGTGTATGTGTCGTCTTCATTATCATTTCATCCTAATTACGACGCGCAGGTCGCCTATGGGTGTCAAATCAAAAGACCTGCACCTGGCGAGCCGAACATGTCCTCGGATACTCCCGGCACTAAATGCCATACGCCATTTCAATTCAGTACGAAAGCTGTTGTCCGGTTTCATGGCTGAATGGTCAGCGTACTGGTATTTGGTTTAGAGGGCTCCTGGTTCTATTCTCGGCCAGGTCGAGGATTTTGACGCGTATGATTAATTCCTCTGGCTCAGGGACTGGGTATTCGTGTTTGTCTCGTTCGTTCGTTCGTTCGTAATCTGTTTACCTTCCAGGGTCGGTTTTCCCTCGGACTCAGTGAGGGATCCCACCTCTACCGCCTCAAGGGCAGTGTCCTGGAGATTCAGACTTTGGGTCGGGGATACAACTGGGGAGAATGACCAGTACCACGCCCAGGCGGCCTCACCTGCTATGCTGAACAGGGGCCTTGTGGAGGGATGGGAAGATTGGATGGGACGGGCAAGGAAGAGGGAAGGAAGCGGCCGTGGCCTTAAGTTAGGTACCATCCCGGCATTTGCCTGGAGGATAAGTGGGAAACTACGGAAAAACACTTCCAGGATGGATGAGGTGGGAATCGAACTCACCTCTACTCAGTTGACCACCCGAGGCTGAGTGGACCCCGTTCCAGCCCTCATACCACTTTTCAAATTTCGTGGCAGAGCCGGGAATCGAACCCGGACCTCCGGGGGTGGCAGCTAATCACGCTAACCACTACGTGTTTGTCTCAATATACTTATCTTCAACACATCATACTTTCAACCACCACAGAAACACGCTATAGTGAATACATACTTCAACATAGGGTTCTCGCTACTTTCATGGCCGTTACTTCCAACTTATGAATAGGCCGGTCTGTTTTCGGACCGACTTCGCTGTACGGAAGTGAAAACTTGATGGATTCAGGTTATCTTAGCTTAGCTTACCTTATGTATGCTGGGTGTTCAGCCCAAAAGCTGGTTTGATCCTCCACAGTTCCACCACCAGCTGTCATAAACAGCCTAGGTGTCAATGAAGAGGCATACTAGGGAAATGAGGAATGATGTAGATTTCCGTTGCTTTCCATCAAGCTCACTTAAATGCGTGCCCCAACTGACCCTATGAGCGATATTTTCACACAGTTCATAACAGGGACTGGCTGCATAAGTTTACAGTTTACGTCGGGACACCATTTCTGTGCTCGCATGTACCAGATCCCTCCACCTTACTCGATCTTTCCACCACGCCTCTTCTAGTACTTTATTGCTATCGATTCTTCTATTTGCAATACAGTCCACAACAGAGATCCATCTCATTCTAGGCCGTTCCCTAACCCTCTTTACAGTCTCTGTATCCATGAATGTTCTCTTTGGTATTCTCTTTCCTGGCATTCTCATCATGTATCCAAACCATTTTAGCTTTGCTATATCAATCTCTTCTTGAAGTTTACACACTCCCACGCTTCTTCTTATTTCCTCATGTTGTATTCTATTTCGTCTTGTCTTTCCCTGTATGCTCTTCAAGAACCTCATTTCAGCTGCTTGTATCTTACTTTGGTTCTGCTTAGTCAACGTCCATGCTGCTGAAGCATAGGTCAGTATAGGTTTATAATAGGACGAGTATAAAAGCTTCTTGCACTTCATTGGCACATCTTTGTTCCATACGATAGGTGGTGTGAATAAAAATGATTACGCACTCTTTATTCGCGAATTTAGAGCAGTCACAACAGACCTGTGACCTTCAGCACACACTCCAGTCGCTCGAGTAGCAGAGTGGGCGCTCCAGATTTCTGGTGAATAAAGATAAAGCAGGCACTCTTTCCGGTAAGCGCCTGCTCATGTTTCCTTGAGCTAATTCAGTAGGTGACGCCAAATGCCAGTGTCAAGTTCAATAGGATGGCAGAGTTTATGATGGTGGTTAATCGGAAAAGAATAACTTCACAGAGAATCATCTCAACTTGATTACAAAGTGTTATATAGGTCCCGTAAGGAGCATGCTGAATGGTTAGCGGAGCATTTCCTTGAGCACTCCAAAGAAACAAGAGGTGGTGCACTAACGAACGAAGAAAAGAATGAGAATGTTATTGCATTATCTTGGTGAGCCTGGATTTCAGAGTGGAGTTGGTGAAGACATCTCGGAGCACTGTGTCAAAAACATTTTCGCAGGTTTTGACATGAATAGAAATGAAAGCAAATTATTAGATACAATTCCAACAAATCTTGCTTAATTCAGGAAGCACAGGCTGGTGGCAAGAACGTTTTAACTTCCCTTATGCTGTCGGAGCTGCAGACAGTACTCATGTACAAATTAAGAAGCAACATGTTCATGGGAATGAATACATTTACATAAAAGGCGTCCCTAGCATTAAGGTACAAGTCACTTGTAATGGAAAGGAAGAGTTCGCCCAGTGTAGATGTATCACGGCCTGACTCTGTTCATGACTCCCGAATTTAGAGGAACTTCGATGTTTGCAGAGTTATGACGCCTCTGTAGGAAGTCGAAGGGTTG
The DNA here is from genome assembly GCF_040414725.1 of Anabrus simplex. NCBI lineage: Eukaryota > Metazoa > Arthropoda > Insecta > Orthoptera > Tettigoniidae > Anabrus > Anabrus simplex. Next base: position 113,504,033 of record NC_090269.1, on the reverse strand, counting down.
ACAACTACTACAGATCTGGTTCCTTAAAAATACATTCAATTGTCAATATACTATTTTCATCATAATTAGTTTTTGTTATTTACGTTATACCATTTTCCTCAATTTATTACATACATACATACATACATACATACTGTAACGGTTCAAATCCCGTTACAAGATGATATCTGTATTTTTATTATTGTATGACTTTATCTGTATTATTATTATTATTATTATTATTATTATTATTATTATTATTATTATTATGTCAGTATTATTATTATGTTATCTGTGATATTGTACTATTATTGTAATTATCCGTTTTATTCAATTTTGCAATTGCCTGTTGCTTGCAAGATTGCACTTAGATGTATACATATACGTATGTGTAGTATAACACTCAATACCTGTACAGTGAGAATTGTTGTATATATCAGAGATTGGGTATGACGTTGGGGCATTGTGCAATATTAGTGGCGATTCTGCCAAGTCATCGCCACTCCATGGCTATGTCATCGTATTGATTTAGATATGCGCGCACGGACTTATCGCCGCGGGGCTATTTCACCACTGTGCGTAATATCTGTCGCGTAGGTGGGAGTATGTCATTGTTATTTCTGGAGATTACGTAGCTGTGTCAACTAAGTCTATATAAGGTGGGTGCACATTGTAGCGTCAGTCATTACTTATACGGATGCAGTACAGTGAACAAGTCTACTAGATCAAGAGGCCTTAGTTGGCCAGTGAACGAGAGATGGTGAAGACTCAGTGAGCCATTATTGGTCATTGAGAGAGTGAGACCAAATGGTTGGTCCGTCACTTAGTGGAAGACGCGGACGCAAGGCTTACCAAGAAGTCAGAGAGGGCAACCCTGGACCTGCCAAGAGGTCATACCATATTGACTTACAAAGAAGTCAGATGAAATGGAGAAGAAGCAGTCGCAAGGATGTATCACCACGTTAGGCGTGACACATCTACAGTAAACACCAGAGCAAAGGAATACGTCGTAATTACACTAAAAGTGTTGAAGGTACAGTCAAGTGAATCAGTGAGGGAAATATTTTGTATAAATTGTTAAATGTCCGGTCAAGAAGAATTCAAATTCATGCCTAGTTTCTTTCAATTGCAATGTCATAATTTCATATTCTCATCTGTTTTATCGCAACAAGACTCACTATTTTTTGATATATTATTTAAAGAATATATATTGTTCTATCAAACGAATTTATGGTTTCATTTCATTGACAGTAAAATATCTTAACCTCAAAATTAATGGGGAAACCGAACGCCAATCTCCTTTTCCCAGAACTTATATGGTATGTTGTCAAAAGTAAGCTTATTACCCCACACCCTAGAGATGGTCAAGAGTCTCATTCTATTACTGCTGTACTGAGTGACAGCTGGCGCCCTTCAAATAACGTATGTGTAAGTAAGCAGGTAACAAGTAAGTGTGAGTACAAGGTTCGACGAGTGTGTATTTTATTTAATGAATGTTAATTTTCAGATTCCCATTTTAAATGCAGATTTATGTCTCAAAAGTTAGTCAGTCAGTTAGGAACATGTTTACAAAGTGGCGCCCAACGTGGGGCACGAAGAAATTCAGAATTTGGTCTGAATGACAGCATATCATAGGTTCATTTGAGAGGAGTATGCACAATTTAAGCCAACAGAAATTATTACCGGTAAATGTCAAGAGTGTAATTTTGTGATATATATTTGTATTTTGGGGATATGTCAAGGGATTTGAAGAGGGAAATTAATTTGAGATCGCCTACTATCACTAGTGAACCAAAGATGGACAAGGAAGACAATAACAAGTCATGTGACGACGAGGTCATTGCTTCTGCGGACATCCAAGGTGAGATTGAAAATAGGGAGCAGGTGAGCACGATGGAAGGTTCTGAGTTAATTCAGGAAAGTGCAGAAATTGAGAAGCACGTTGAAACTCGAAAGGAAGTCTCAGGGGGAATAAATTTACAGCAATTTAATTTGCTGATGGCCAAATTGACCGAGATCATTAATGAAAAGAAGGAGCTCAATGAAAAAATTGATATTTATTATGGAAATAGGAGTAAACACATGGAAGAATTACTGGAAGATAGGAATAAACGGATGGAAGAAGTGAATGGTAGCTGTAGTAAGATGGAGAAAAAGATTGATACTAGTAATGAAAATAATAACAAAGAGATGAAAGAATTAATTAGTAGTAATGAAGATAATAATAATAATAAACAAATAGAAGAAATAATTGACAGTAACAAGGCGATCAGTAGTAATATAGATACTAAAGTATTAGAAATAAATGATCAAAAATCTAAGTTAGAAAGTAAGTTAGATGAAGAGTGTGTTGAAATTGAAGGTGAAATGAAGTTGAATCGGAGCAGTATTCATACTCAGACCGAGCATGTCAAAGGAACATGTACAAACAAGATCGTACTGTTAAGTAATAAAATTTCGAGTAATAGGGAAGAAATTCATGAGGTAGTCGAGAAGAGATTGGACAAGATTTGCAATGCAGTTAGGGAAGATACGAGGGAACAGATTAGTAGAATTGAACAAATTGAAAGCAAACTTGTGGAAGTCAGTGAACTACGGAACGAACAGGAAATGCTATCACAGCAGGTGAGAGAGAGAGAGGAAGAATTGCAGGAAGACGTGAGAATAGTGGAAGAGAATTCTGAGAGAGCAGCGGAAGAAGAAGAAGAAGACGTTGAGAACTGCCAGGGAGTAATTCGGCAGGAATTTGAATTTGCAGGTGAGATGACGGGAGAAATGATAGTGGCGAGTGGTTTGTTCAGTAGGGATCGTGATTTAACCAAGTTTTCTGGAAAACAGTTTAATTCGATATAATTTGTAAAAGTAGTTGAGAAAACGTTTGCAAGTAAGTTGAGGAATAATGTTATTGAATGGGAATATGTGTTGGAGATTTTGTCGAATGTTTTTATCGGTGAAAGTAAAATATGTTTTCGAGTGTACTGGAATAATATGTCTAATTTAGGAGAGTTTAAAGTGTTCATTGATAGGCTTTGGAAAGAATGTGTGCAAGGGCGCGCGCGAGAGAGAGAGCGCATGATGTCTAGGGAAAGTAATATTGTAGAGAGAAGGGGGAAAATGTTAGCCGTGTATCAGAGGAGAGGGGGTGATCATGATCCGCAGAGGATTAATAGTTGTGTTGATGGTGATAGTGGTCAGAGGAGTAACCAGAGAGAATCGGAAGATGGGAGGCGTATGGATTTGAGTTATCAGAGAGAAGGTCAGAGGAGTAATCAAAGAGAATCGGAAGATGGGAGGCGTATGTATTTGAGTTATGAGAGAGAAGGTCAGAAGAGTAATCAGAGAGAATCGGAAGATGGGAGGCGTACGGGTTTGAGTTATCAGAGAGACTATGATAGTCTTAATATGAATGTTATCGAAGTGTCGTTATTGAGCCAGAGTATTTCAGATTCACAGGGAATCGGGTAAGTTACCGGTAAGTGGACAGGCTGAAGGTAGAAAATGAACAGGTATTTAGTATAAGTAGTTATGTAGTGAAAGTAGATTTAAGAGTACAGCGTGATTGTGACCTAAGTAATGTTAAGTGAGATATTTAAGTAATGACGTAGTCGTAGATCATGCAGTAATTAATGGTAGCAGTAAGTTAGACGTAAGAAGTGTTCTGGTAAGTGATGTAAGTACTTGTGATGCTGAGAATATACTGTAAGCAGTGAGGTAGTCGATGATGGAAATTGTGATATGAAGAAGGTACTATCAGATATTATAACAGCCGTTGGGTAAGTCAAAGTGAGTAAATAGAATAATAGCGGTACCAATCATAAGTAAAGATAATTGTAAGTTTCAACTAGGCCTTGTTGTACCAGAACTTGTGTATTCAGTTGTTTTAGGAGCTGACTTGGTTGCAAATCATGGAAGTAGAATGGACTTTAATTTAGGTAGTGTGTGTTTGTTCTGGGATATAACTAGCAAAGAAGTGCGTATTAATTATGATGGTCTGAGGTAAGTGTGTTGGTGACGTGTGTTCTTTGAAATATATGAGAGGTAAGTGAAGTTGTTCCTAGTGAGAGGAAATGTGTTGAAGTGTGTCAGGTGTCTATAACGACCAGTATCCGAGGGATAGTCGGTATGAGGCAGTGACGTGAGGTAATTTGAGTGAATTACAGGAGGAGTAATTGTGGTCGATGTTAGGTAAGCATCGAGAGGTATTTAGTGGTAAGTGAGGAAGAACACGTATTTGAACATAAATTTGTAGTACATGACCATTCATCATTTGTGGGAGGTAAGTACCCCATTCAACTTAAATGTGCTAGTGTAGTCTAAGAACAAATAAACATTATGCTGGATTACGGAATAATTGAACCATCTTGTAGCCATAGTGTTGATTCTTTAATTATTGTTGCCAAGGAGGATGTGATCTATTGAGATATGTAAGTTTATAAGGGCAAAATTGATTCAGTTTGAGTGACAGAGTGCTACTCAGAGTTCCATTTCATCATCTGCAGAGGCTGGAAATATGTTGAAGTTAGTTTTTGTATCAGGGGTATTTCACTATTGTGAACCGTATCGGGAAGTGTGCATATTCCTTAAAAGATCAGGAAGGGGATATTGTCGGTATTTGTAGTATTATATATGTAAAGAAGTATTTCACGTGAGATTTGTTGAAATAAGAGTAAGATGATTAATTTTTGTAAGAAACTGGCAAAATAAAATTAACATACATGAATTAGCGTGTGAACCAAGTGTCGTATTGGTGCATTGGAAGAATAAGTGCTACATTGTCATGTTCTGTGTGACAAAACTGAGAACAGGACATTGGACAGTTATCTGCGATAACCATATGCGAGAAAAGTTCTCATATAAGTGAATTTTCACAAAATATTTTGATATGTAAAAAAAAAAAAAAAAAAAAGGAGAAGAATGTTGTATATTGATTGAAAATTATTTGTGTGTGTTAAATCAAGTGCTATACTCTTGTGATTTGTATGAGAGAAAGAGAGAGAATGGGACACTGGACAGTTATCTACGATGGCAATGTGCGAGAAGAATTCTCATATTTGTGATATTTTATAAAATGTATGGATGTTGAAAAAGAAAATTATTGTTGTATACTCATTTAAAGTGTTTATCTGTGTCAGTGTTATATATATAATTTTGTTCATAAATCAATCGATTCTTTGTTCTTCGATTTATTTATGAGGGAGGCGAATTGTAACGGTTCAAATCCCGTTACAAGATGATATCTGTATTTTTATTATTGTATGACTTTATCTGTATTATTATTATTATTATTATTATTATTATTATTATTATTATTATTATTATTATGTCAGTATTATTATTATGTTATCTGTGATATTGTACTATTATTGTAATTATCCGTTTTATTCAATTTTGCAATTGCCTGTTGCTTGCAAGATTGCACTTAGATGTATACATATACGTATGTGTAGTATAACACTCAATACCTGTACAGTGAGAATTGTTGTATATATCAGAGATTGGGTATGACGTTGGGGCATTGTGCAATATTAGTGGCGATTCTGCCAAGTCATCGCCACTCCATGGCTATGTCATCGTATTGATTTAGATATGCGCGCACGGACTTATCGCCGCGGGGCTATTTCACCACTGTGCGTAATATCTGTCGCGTAGGTGGGAGTATGTCATTGTTATTTCTGGAGATTACGTAGCTGTGTCAACTAAGTCTATATAAGGTGGGTGCACATTGTAGCGTCAGTCATTACTTATACGGATGCAGTACAGTGAACAAGTCTACTAGATCAAGAGGCCTTAGTTGGCCAGTGAACGAGAGATGGTGAAGACTCAGTGAGCCATTATTGGTCATTGAGAGAGTGAGACCAAATGGTTGGTCCGTCACTTAGTGGAAGACGCGGACGCAAGGCTTACCAAGAAGTCAGAGAGGGCAACCCTGGACCTGCCAAGAGGTCATACCATATTGACTTACAAAGAAGTCAGATGAAATGGAGAAGAAGCAGTCGCAAGGATGTATCACCACGTTAGGCGTGACACATCTACAGTAAACACCAGAGCAAAGGAATACGTCGTAATTACACTAAAAGTGTTGAAGGTACAGTCAAGTGAATCAGTGAGGGAAATATTTTGTATAAATTGTTAAATGTCCGGTCAAGAAGAATTCAAATTCATGCCTAGTTTCTTTCAATTGCAATGTCATAATTTCATATTCTCATCTGTTTTATCGCAACAAGACTCACTATTTTTTGATATATTATTTAAAGAATATATATTGTTCTATCAAACGAATTTATGGTTTCATTTCATTGACAGTAAAATATCTTAACCTCAAAATTAATGGGGAAACCGAACGCCAATCTCCTTTTCCCAGAACTTATATGGTATGTTGTCAAAAGTAAGCTTATTACCCCACACCCTAGAGATGGTCAAGAGTCTCATTCTATTACTGCTGTACTGAGTGACAGCTGGCGCCCTTCAAATAACGTATGTGTAAGTAAGCAGGTAACAAGTAAGTGTGAGTACAAGGTTCGACGAGTGTGTATTTTATTTAATGAATGTTAATTTTCAGATTCCCATTTTAAATGCAGATTTATGTCTCAAAAGTTAGTCAGTCAGTTAGGAACATGTTTACAATACATACATACATACATACATACATACATACATACATACATACATACATACATACATACATACATACATACATACATACATACATACATACATACATACATACATACATACATACATCATTATGGACCGTTATGCCTTTCAGCGTTCAGTCTGTAAGCTTCTGTGAATTTACTGAATGTCGCCACAATCCTCTATTTGCAACTACTGTAGTGTTGTGGCCTCATTTAGTTCTATACCACTTATATTTAAATCATTAGAAACTGAATCTAAACACCGTCGTCTTGGTCTCCCTCTATTTCTCTTAGCCTCCATAACAGAGTCCATTATTCTCCTAGGTTACCTATCTTCATCCATTCGCCTCTCATGATCCCACCATTGAAGCCGGTTTATTCGTACAGCCTCATCCATCGAGATCATTCCTAACTTAGCCTTTATCTCCTCATTTCGAGCACCCTCCTGCCATTGTTCCCACCTGTTTGTACCAGCAATCGTTCTCGGTTCATTCATGTCTGTTACTTCTAACTTATGAATAAGATATCCTGAGTCCACTCGGCTTTCGCTCCCGTAAAGCAAAGTTGGTCTGAAAACAGACCGATGTAAAGATAGTTTCGTCCGGGAGCTGACTTCTTTCTTATAGATTCGTGTTGATCGCAACTGCAAGCTTACTGCATTAGCTTTACTGCATCTTGATTCAATTTCAATGACTATATTACCATCCTGGAAGAATACGCATCCTAAATACTTGAACTTATCTACCTGTTCCAGGTTTGTATCACCATGTGACATTCAATTCTGTTGAATTTCTTACCTACTGACATCAATTTAGTCTTTGAAAGGCTAATTTTCATACCATACTCATTGCACCTATTTTCAAGTTCCAAGATATTAGACTGCAGGCTTTCGGCACAATCTGCCATTAAGACCAAGTCGTCAGCATAGGCCAGACTGCTAACTACATTTCCACCTAACTGACTCCCTCCCTGCCACTTTATACCTTTCAGCAGATGATCCATGTAAACTATGAACAACAAAGGTGAAAGAATACACCCTTGTCTAACTCCTGTAAGAATTCATTCTACCATCAATTCTCACTGCAGCCCAATTGTCTACATAAATGCTTTTGATTGATTCTAATAATCTATCCTTTCAATATTCCCAATACCAATATTTACATTGCGTCAAATTATGGCCCCTTCTGAATCCATACCGGTGTTTTGCAGTGTGTAGCCTATTTTTTGTAAAAGATATGAGTCCTCATTTTAGTGCAGGCATTGCCTTCGCAGTTTTAAGCTTCAGCTGTTACTTGTTTTAGGCCAAAAAGTTACTTATCGAAGTGAATACTCGTTTTTGAAGTGTTTCTGTCCCAGGAAGACACGAAGCAATTCAGTAAGAAGTTTCATGTTGGTCTGAGAGATGTATTTTTGATCGCTTCCACCCATCTTTGATTGGCAGAAATCCTGACCAGTGCATATGATGATAAGTCACTTCCCTGTGCAGTAGTGGTGATTAGGGGGGTGCGGGTGGGGGGCAGCCGCCCTCCCCCACTTTCTGGAAAAATATTATATTTTTATTACATTTTGGCTGGCTTAAACTAGGAATTATTTTACAAAAACAGTTTGTACAATCCCGGCTGTCTTATCAGCTAGTTCTTTCCTTTATTTTAGTTAATTATTAACAAAATTATTAGCACCACAGAAAGTTGTGGAGACTTTGCATGTGCTGAGAGGAAGGGTAGCAGGGGTATTTTTTTGCCAAGGTCATGGACACTGAGATATGATTCACCCGCTTGCTGCACGCGTTTTTCAGTCTGGCAGTCTCTTTAGTAAAATGAAATGGCGTATGCCTTTTAGTGCCGGGAGATCCCAGGATGGGTTCGTCTCGCCAGGTGCAGGACTTTTGATTTGACTCCCGTAGGCGACCTGCGCGTCGTGATGAGGATGAAATGATGATGAAGACAACATATACACCCAGCCCCCGAGCTAGGGAAATTAACCAATGATGGTTAAAATTCCCGACCTTGCCGGAAATCGAACCCGGGCCCCTGTGACCAAAGGCCTGCACACTAACCATTTAGCCATGGAGCCGGACAGTCTCTTTAGTGTCTGTTAGTTTCTTAGCACCTATGTAGTCAAATACTAAATGATTTTAATTGTATGATCACACTGTACTTTTTAATTCTAATAAATGTGTAATATTGTTCCTTTGGGGAAAGTTTTATTGTACACTATTGAATCAAAATCTCAAAAAACTGTTATTACTGCATTTAAGTTGTAGACTGACAGCCTTTACCACTCTGCCGAAATTCTCTCAGAGAGCATAAAATAACTTACCCGTTTGTAGCTTTTCTTTGATGTATATCCCCTCACCCCCACCCCCGGTCACTATATCCCACAAACCCGGGTACTGTTTGTTGTCTGTATATTTTTGCCCCGCACTTTTAATTCTCAATCGCCGCTACTGCCCTGTGGGTAGGATTCTAAGTAAAACTGTAAGATTCGTGTTTATGATCACGATATTGACAGCCGCTTAAAACTACAAGCTTGCTTACTTTTGATCGACAGGAGTTTTGATGTCGCTCCATCCTTTCCCCTCCAATCACATAATTTCTCAACATGGAATTTACTTTAATATAAATTAAGATACTTCCAAGTCCATGAAATGACAATGACAATAACTCACACAAACCTCATCAAAGAAAACGGTATGTGTTATTACGTCTAGATTCATATTTAAAGAGAAGAACAAACAGAAATCGGTATAAAACCATTCTTCATTCTTTCCTCGTATTTCTCGCATAAACTGGCTAGAACCAAACAACCTGACATTTTTCTCTTCAACCTTGACAACATACTGTGAGCGAGCCAAATGAGCCGGCGATCGAGGTGAGAGATATGTTTTTTCTCTCAAAATTCAGATGGCATTTTGCGAACAGATATTATCTGGAAAAGTGGAACGTCCGTACGTCCCCCATAAAATATTTCAAACAGGGGGCATGCAGGGTTCCATAAACGATCTGTTTTAGTGCCCTGGGTTTTTCAACGCACAAGAAAAGTTAAGGTGTCACCTAACTTACCAGTCAGCTATATAGTGCCGTGTGTTCTGTGTGTGATTCGAAGTGCGATCCTTGAAAGGGAAAAGTCTTATTACCGTAACGTTTATGAACACATTTACGCGAAATTTGAATAGCAAAGATATGTAATTTAGTAATTGAGGAGCTAGATGCAATAACAGCGTAAGTCTACTTACGCTGTTATTGCATGAATACTGTTTTCGGATTTCCTGGCCCCTTCACTACAACCCAGTCCAGGTCTTAGTTCGCTAGGATGCCGCTAGAGGTCAGGAGCTCACTAAAACTGGTACCATGCGCTACGCTGTTATTGCATGAGGCATGCTTCACGAGTGGCACGTTAAGTTATCGCCAGTTCTCTGGCTGGAGAAGATGTCAGCGAGTGGAAGAGAAGGTTTTGTGGTGTCACATTTAATAAAAGACTGGTTATCAGCATGTTGACCTATGTTTCTAAGAATGCCTTCTGCTAAAAGCAACAGATTCACGATACAGAAGTTTGTGTGACATTATTACCGTAATGGTGTTGTATCAGAGTCACAGTCCTGCACTCCTATGTGTCATTTACCTTCTTAAAGAGGAATAATAGCTTTCTCAGTTTTAATGATTTGAGGCTACATGATGTAAGAAAGTGTTGTGTAAAAGCAGACAAAAGGGTTGATGTTACTTCACTAAAAAAATACTTAAAAACTGAAAATGTTGAGTGCTATGTGAAAGTCATGTCTGTGTGTAATGATTCCCTAGAGTCTGCTAATGCAGCATGTGAAGATGAATCATCCCAATTTTGATCAATGATGCATTTGAGTATTTCAAACAAGTAAGACACACAATGTCTAAATCCCAGTTATATACTTTGCGATCTGTTTTTTGTTCCTTTTATTTTCTTTTAGGTTTAGAGAATCATTTTGTAAATGAAAATAGGAATAAAAGTTGTTCAGAAAGAAATGTTACTAATTTTATAACATTTCAACTATTTGTTGGGGGGTTCAATTACCGTAGCCTAATACCATAGTTGTAGAGAGCACTGTAACAACATTCTCTTGACTCTTTACGAGAAAAGAACGAAAAAGGTGAATATTAAATAAAGAATAAATTTAATGGTTTTACCTGTCTTAGTTGACAATTTTTTTTTTTTTAAGGAATTTATACTTAATTTTAGTAAGTTTAGACATTTTGGAGAACTGAGGTGGGATAAACTGCCACTTTTGTTCCTCTATAGTGGGCGATCATGCTTTCCTAACTCCCTGATCAATACTGGTGTATGGCAAAATATAATATTCCTGCTCATCATGCAATAACAGCGTATAAAATGAAATTTTAAATAACTCTGTCTTTCTTATTAGCTAACAGATCAATAAAATTCTTTGGGAAATACATTTCCTGGCTCTTTTCAATGTCCTTAAATGAAATTAAGGTTGATTCCTAACATTACTTTTAACTCAGAACATTTATAAACTTCAAGCTTCCGTTTCTCAAAATAACGTGTCTACTTACGCTGTTATTGCATCCAACTCCTCAATTACTCTGTGAGCTTTTGGAAAGGTGCTAAGAATGTTGAAGTGTAAGGTCAACAAGGAAGAGATCTGAGGAGAATCTGGACAAAAAGAGAAGTTGGTCATTAAAGGAAGATAGAGACCGGTTTATGACTATCTCTTTCAGAATGAAGGTCTACCGGTGGTCATCACATGGGGGGTCAGAACAGTAAGAGAAACTGTGTGACGCATTTTGTGTATGAGAAAGAGACACTCTTGAGACGAGAACGTCCATTTACTCATCACTACACAAGCAAGACTGGAGTAGGAGGCTCGTCATTCGAACTAAAATCTCCCGTTAAACAAGAATTTTGGGAATTGGAGCTTCTTCGGACTCCTTGTTTACATTCATTACTTAAAACGGAGCGAGATATTTTTAAAAACATAGTTTCAGTTCACAGTTCATTCTACTCGTCGTCTACAAACATTTCTCGCAGAGTAAGCGAACTTATAGTTTGACGTGGTTGTTCATATCTTACAAGGGGGCATTCCCTACTCGTCACCATCGATTTCGCTCAAATTTATAAGATCATGCAGGGCTTGGCTAGAAATGAAAGTACCCAAAGGGTGGACTCCAGATGGCCAAGCTTATAGAAAATGAAGATAAAAATGTTAATGTTGACGCGGCTCTCGCACCGTATAAGCCACTTACGTTAGTGCGCACGCCGAGCAGTTGTTGACGTAGTGGTAAGACCGCGGACTGGTAATTCGATGGTCATGGGTTCGATTCCTCGTGTGGGGAATGTTTTTTCTGTCAACTTTTATATTATTCATTTTCCAATTAAGCAAAGAGGTGATAAATTAATTTTTATTTATTTTTTTATACGCAAAAGGCATTGAAAAGGTAAAAAAATTGGGATTTCATTGTCAGACTTTTTTCTACCTGCGCCAAGAATCTATTGTTTGTGTACAGCCCCCAGGAGCAATCGTCACTTTTCAGGTGGAAACGAATCCTACAGTCCGCCTCTGTGGTGTAGTGGTTAGCGTGATTAGCTGCCACCCCCGGAGGTCCGGGTTCGATTCCCGGCTCTGCCACGAAATTTGAAAAGTGGTACGAGGGCTGGAACGGGGTCCACTCAGCCTCGGGAGGTCAACTTAGTAGAGGTGGGTTCGATTCCCACCTCAGCCATCCTCGAAGTGGTTTTCCGTGGTTTCCCACTTCACCTCCAGGCGAATGCCGGGATGGTACCTAACTTAAGGCCACGGCCGCTTCCTTCCCTCTTCCTTGTCCAATCTTCCCATCCCCCTACAAGGCCCCTGTTCACATAGCAGGTGAGGCCGCCTGGGCGAGGTACTGGTCATACTCCCCAGTTGTATCCCCCGACCAAGAGTCTGAACCTCCAGGACACTGCCCTTGAAGCGGTAGAGGTGGGATCCCTCACTGAGTCCGAGGGAAAAGCCGAACCTGGAGGGTAAACAGATGATGACGAATCCTACAGCGAAGCGACTATTCACGTTTATGGCGCATTCCCCAAGGAGGGAAGATAGCCAATAATGGAGAAAAAAAAGAATAATTTCTGTTTGAACACGTCGGGAAAGTTCACAACTCCAAATTTTCTACAAGTGTGCGGTCATTAAAAAAAATGACGTCTTATGTGCCTTTTGCGTATAAATAAATAAATAAATAAAATTAAAATAAATGAATAATGTAAAAATTGAGGAATATATTCTCCACACGGGAAGTCGAACCCACGACCATCGAATTTCTAGTCCAAGCTCTTACCGCTTCGCCAACAACTGCTCGGCGTGCGCACTAACGTAAGTGGCTTATACGGTGCGAGAGCCGCGTCAACATTTACATTTTTATTTTTATTTTTATTTTCTATAAGCTTGGACATCTGGAGTTCCCTCTTTGGGTACTTTCATTTCTAGCCAAGCCCTGCATGTTCTATAAATTTGAGCGAAATCTGTTGTGACAAGTAGGGAATGCCCCCTTGTTACTCACAGCTAAAAGACCTTCAGTTTTACGTGGAATCCGAACCACACGGAAGTAACTTTAATAAAATCCACATGCATTACCCAAGATTCGAACCATAGTTGCCCTGTCCGTAATTTTAGTACTCGGCTATCTCGACCTCTAAAAGGCTTTCATTCTCCGCCTGATGAGTAACAATCATTGTTTGGCCTGGAAATGGACCGGATTTGGAGGTGTAATGGGAGAATCGTCCGCCTCTGTGGTGTAGTGGCTAGCGTGATTAGCTGCCACCCCCGGAGATCCGGGTTCGATTCCCGGCTCTGCCACGAAATTTGAAAAGTGGTACGAGGGCTGGAACGGGGTCCACTCAGCCTCGGGAGGTCAACTGAGTAGAGGTGGGTTCGATTCCCACCTCAGCCATCCTGGAAGTGGTTTTCCGTGGTTTCCCACTTCTCCTCCAGGCGAATGCCGGAATAGTACCTATCTTAAGGCCACGGCCGCTTCCTTCCCTCTTCCTTGCCTGTCCCATCTAATCTTCCCATCCCTCCACTAGGCCCCTGTTCAGCTTAGCAGGTGAGGCCGCATGGGCGAGTTACTGGTCATTCTCCCCAGTTGTATCCCCCGACCCAAAGTCTGAATCTCCAGGACACTGCCCTTGAGGCGGTAGAGGTGGGATCCCTCGCTGAGTCCGAGGGATAAACCGATTACGAACGAACGAATGGGAGAATCTTGGTAAGGATAGCGATCCCTTCCACAACTAATACGTTGCTGCCTAAAACTACGCTAAACCGGCCAAATTATTTTCAAACAACTGAGTGGCAGTATTATGGCCTCACGGAGAGTTTAATTTTATTTATTTAGTTTATAGACAGCACATGCATACTATTACCATAACACGCGATTTTACGTCCCCTGAGAATAAGGCAACACCTCTTGCACCTTCCTCTTGTGTCGCCGAGTGTAATTCTCCTGAACAAAATGTTAAGAGTTCGCCTCTGTAGTGTAATGGTTAGTGTGATTAGCTGCCACCCCCAGAGGCCCGGGTTCGATTCCCGGCTCTGCCACGGAATTTGAAAAGTGGTACGAGGGCTGGAACGGGGTCCACTCAGCCTCGGGAGGTCAACTGAGTAGAGGTGGGTTCGATTCCCTCCTCAACCATCCTGGAAGTGGTTTTCGTGGTTTCTCACTTCTCCTCCAGGCAAATGCCGGGATGGTACCTAAATTAAGGCCACGGCCGCTTCCTTCCCCCTTACTTGTCTATCCCTTTCAAACTTCCCATCCCCCACAAGTCCCTATTCACCTTAGTGAGGCCGCCTGGGCGAAGTACTGGTCATCCTCCCCAGTTGTATCTCCCGACCCAGAGTCTGAAACTCCAGGACACTGCACTTGAAGCGGTAGAGGTGGGATCCCTCGCTGAGTAAGAGGGAAAAACCGACCCTGGAGTGTAAACCGATTACGAACGAACAAACTGTTAAGAGAAATCTTGTGCCCTGGGTTGTCAACACACCAGCCAGCTATATAGTGCCATGTGTTGTGTGTGGTTCGATGTGTGGTCATTCAGGGGAACAGGAGGACCCAACGGTAGCTGATATGCGAAAAAAGTAGGACGTGAGTGATAACAGCAAACCGAAAAAATACTGAAGCCACTTCCCCACCTTCAGTTCGGAATCTGTAAATACAATATCCTTTCCTCAAATATGGGAACTTTTGCATTTTCTATACCAGTTTCGGTCTATTTTGAATCTAGGTGAAGGCCGGCTCAATGGCTGAATGGTCAGCGTTGAGGCCTTCGGTTCAGAGGATGCCGGATTCGATTCTCGGCCGGGTCGGGGATTTTAATCGCGTATAATTAATTCTTCTGACACGGGGACTGGGTGCTTGTGTTTGTCCCAATACTTCCCTCTTTATACTCATGCAACACACTACACCACACTACCAACCACCAAAGGAGCACGCGATAGTGATTACGTCCCTCCATATAGGGTTAGCATCAGGAAGGGCATCCAGCCGTAAAATACGGATAAATCAACATGTGGGACACAGTTCGCACCCGCGACCCCACAGATGTGGGAAAAGTGGTAGAAGAAGAACATTGAATCTAGGTGAAGTATTATCTGATCCTACAAGGAACGGGCGAGTTGGCCGTGCGGTTAGGAGCGCGCAGCTGTGAGCTCGCATCCGGGAGATAGTGGGGTCGAACCCCACTGTCGGCAGCCCTGCAGATGGTTTTCCGTGGTTTCCCATTTTCACGCCAGGCAAATGCTGGGGCTGTACCTTAATTACGGCCACGGCCGCTTCCTTCCCAGTCCGAGCCCTTTCCTGTCCCATCGTCGCCATAAGACACGTCTGTGTCGGTGCGACGTAAATTCAGTCTGAATCGTGCATGTAAACGCACTATATATTTCAAATGCGGCCTTTACTCTTCCCAGCACACATGACATTATCGTAGGTATTTAATTTTTGTAGAGCATCGAATAACGCAATTTACCCTTTGATGTTACCAGTTAGTTGACACAGGCTTGTAGTCAAGGGGGTTACTGGGGGTTTGAAACCTTCCTCCCCCCATGGAAATTTTACAAAATAAAATAAAGAGAAACCGTCAATAAACAAGTTAAAGTCGACTCAATGGGTGGGGTCTTCTGAACATTCTTCTTCTTCTTAATCTGTTTACCCTGCAGGGTCGGTTTTTCCCTCGGACTCGGCGAGGGATCCCACCTCTACCGCCTCAAGGGCAGTGTCCTGGAGCTTCAGACTTTTTGTCGGGGATACAACTGGGGAGAATGACCAGTACCTCGCCCAGGCGGCCTTACCTGCTATGATGAACAGGGGCCTTGTGGAGGGATGGGAAGATCAGATGGGGCAGGCAAGGAAGAGGGAAGGAAGCGGCCGTGGCCTTAAGTTAGGTACTATCCCGCCATTTGCCCGGAGGAGAAGTGGGAAACCACGGAAAACCACTTCCAGGACGGCTGAGGTGGGAATCGAATCCCTCTCAACTCAGTTGACCTCCCGAGGCTGAGTGGACCCCGTTGCAGCCCTAGTCCCACTTTTCAAATTTCGTGGCAGAGCCGGGAATCGAAACCGGACCTCCGGGGGTGGCAGCTAATCACACTAACCACTATACCACAGAGGCGGACGGTTATGAGAGAGTTTAGGAAAAAGCTCTGCAGCACCAACCGATACTGCCGGGATTTGATTTTGTAACCTTCATCACAAGAGATGTGAAGCTAAGCAAATCCGCTACCCAGTCTGTCCAGAAGTTTTTTTTTTCTGTTTGCTTTACGTCGCACCGACACAGATATGTCTTATGGTGACGATGGGACAGGAAAGGGCTAGGATTGGGAAGGAAGCGGCCGTGGCCTTAATTAAGGTACAGCCCCAGCATTTTCCTGGCGTGAAAATGGAAAACCACGGAAAACCATCTTCAGGGCCGCCGGCAGTGGGGTTCGAACCCATTATCTCCCGGATACAAGCTCATAGATGCGCGCTTCTAACCGCACGGCCAACTCTCCCGGTATATTTATTTACTCTTCTTTCTTTTCTTCTTCCTTTATCTGTTTACCCTCCAGGTTTGGTTTCTCCATCGGACCCAGCGAGAGATCCCATCTCTACCGCCTCAAGGCCAGTGTCCTGAAACATGAGACTTTTGGTCGGGGGATAAAATTAGGGAGGAAGTCCAGTACCTCGCCCAGGCGGGCTCATCTGCTATACTGAACAGGGGCCTTGGTGGGGGATGAGACGATTGGATGGGATAGACAAGGAAGAGGGAAGGAAACGTTTTTAAAAATCTGTTTTACGTTACACCGACACAGATAGCTCGTATGGCGACGATGGGATAGGAAAGGGCTGGGAGTGGCAAGGAAGCGGCCGTGGCCTTATTTAAGGTACAGCCCCAGCATTTGCGTGATGTGAAAATGGAGAGCCACGGAAAACCATCTTTAGGGCTGCTGACAGTGGGGTTCGAACCTACTATCTCCCGATGCAAGCTCACACCTGCGTGCCCCTAACCGCAAGTCCAACTCACCCGGTAGGGAAGGAAGCGGCCTTGACCTGAAGTCAGGTACCATCCCGGCATTTTCCTGGAGGAGAAGTGGGAAACCACGGAAAACCAATTTCAGGATGGCTGAGATGGTGGGAACCGAAACCCCCTCTACTCAGTTGACATCCGGATGCTGTGGACTCCGTTCAAGCCCTCGTATCACTTTTTCAAATTTTTGGCACAGCCGAGAATCGAATGGCTGCTAATCACGCTAACCACTACACCACAGAGGTGGACGTCACAAGCTTCCTGTTGCTGAATTCTGTGATCTAGACATTAAAGGAAACTGGCGACCGGAAATAAGAAAGAAACCCGGAAGCATGCAATATTGTTAGCACTCGTGAAATCGTAAGCCGTATTCATTGCTGGCGGCCTCATTTGATATGCATGCGTCACAAAGTTTCGTAACATAAATACAGGCAGTGCTCACTTCATGATCCATGCCATTCAAACTAAGCAGCTTTGTTAGTGAATTGACATTAGAGATGGCTCGCGTGATGCAAAGCTCTCGATCCATTCTGAGCAAGCGATGCAGTCCATGTCTCGTAATCCTATCTCGAAGTTTGAATCAGGACATGCGCATGCGGTGTGCTATCCCTGTTGATCAACTAACGACGTTACGCCCACTTCTTTTTAATCTACTCTCAGTCAATGTACGTACTTCCTCCATTTTAACTGGGCACTATCCGCTTCCATGGCTGAGCGGTTAGCGTGCTGGCATTTGGTCCAAGGGGCCTTACGGATTCGATTCTCAGCTAGGTGGGATATTTTAACCTTCATTGATTAGTTCCTACGGTTCGGGGACTGGATATGTGAAATAAATAGTAATGAAGAGTGTGATGTATTTGTAGGGTGTAACTCAAACTATTTCTTTTACACATCGAATAGTGTAATCTTTCTTTCTTTCTTTCTTTCTTTCTTTCTTTCTTTCTTTCTTTCTTTCTTAATCTGCTTACCCTCCAGGGTTGGCTTTTCCCCCGGACTCAGCGAGGGATCCCACGTCTACCGACTCAAGGGCAGTGTCCTGGAACTTCAGACTCTCGGTCGGGGGATACAACTGGGGAGGATGACCAGTACCTCGCCCAGGCGGCCTCACCTGCTATGCTGAACAGGGGTATGAGTTGGAGATGGGAAGTTTGGAAGCGGAAGGAAGCGGCTGTGGCCTTAATTCAGGTACCATCCCAGCATTTGCCTGGAGGGGAAGTGGAAAACCACGGAAAACCACTTCCAGGATGGCTGAGATGGGATTTTTTTGCTAGTTGTTTTACGTCGCACCGACACAGATAGGTCTTATGGCGACGATGGGACAGGGAAGGGCTAGGAGTGGGAAGGATGCGGCTGTGGCCTTAATTAAGGTACACCCCCAGCATTTGCCTGGAGGAGAAGTGGGAAACCCCGGAAAACCACTTCCAGGTTGGCTGAGGTGGGAATTTCTTTTTGCTAGTTGTTTTACGTCGCACCGACACAGATAGGTCTTATGGCGACGACGGGACAGGGAAGGGCTAGGAGTGGGAGGGATGCGGCCGTGGCCTTAATTAAGGTACAACCCCAGCATTTGCCTGGTGTGAAAATGGGGAAAACCACAGAAAACCATATTCAGGGCTGCCGACAGTGGGGTTCGAATCTACTATCTCCCGAATACTGGATACTGGCCGCACTTAAGCGACTGCAGCTATCGAGCTCGGTGAGGTGGGAATCGAACCCATCCCTACTCAGTTGACCTTCCGAGGCTGAGTGGACCCCGTTTCAGCCCTCGTACCACTTTTCAAATTTCTTGGCAGAGCCGGGAATCGAGCCTGGGCCTCCGGGGGTGGCAGCTAATCACACTAACCACTACACCACAGAGGCGGACAAATATTGCGCCTACTAAACTAAATTGTTTGTAGTTGTATGAATGGTTATTACTACTATAGGTACATTCTCCTTTTTTCATTTTATTACCAAAGATCTCAATGTGCTACTGTAATGTATAGTCTCGGGTTAACGCGCTGGAGTGCGATGCTGAATGCTAGAGTTCGAATCCCGGTCAGGCGGATTGGTTTTACCGAATATTAAATGGATATAGCCTTTCAGTAAGAGAGTGTCAAGGAAGTAAGTGGAGCAGAGCAGCCAATAGGAAGCTAGACGCAAGGGCAGCATAGATGATGTAGTACCGTCGATATGCAGTATTGGAGAAACTTGGAAATGCATGTCTGAAATATGGCGGATGCGAGAACCCGAGGAAACAAGTGTGAAGAAGGGAAGTCCTGGAAGTGGTTAGGAAGAAATACGATATGAGTAAAGGACTGCAATCTACGTTGGACTGAAAGTGAAACATGAGCCTGTGAGGTAGGCAACTCGCACAGTAGGAGTCAACGACGTATTTCGGATAAACCGGCGAAGAGTCCTCCTTGTATTTAATACAGCTGGGCTCGGACGATAGTTGCATTTGACGAGTTCCCAACAACTAGCCCGCCCTTATACTTCCACTTATCAGCGCTAATGGTTTTTTTTAAAGCTCTTTCTCTTTTGAACTTCATTACCCAGTGTCTCAGCATCAACGCTTGACATTGGTGTATGGTCTTGGTTCTAACGCACTGGAGTATGGATGCTGAACGCCGGAGTTCGAAGTCGAGTACGGCAGAGATTTTTTCTGAATTTTAAATAACTCATTCTTATTTAAGTCAATATATTCATTACGTATATGTTTTTACCACAGTGCGTCTACTAAATCAAATTCATGGTACTTACACTTGAGTGAATGGATCTTTTTTAAGCTCCCTTCTCTTCAGAACTTCATTACCCAGTATCTCAATGGCAACGTCCGACAGTCATGTATGGTCTGGGGTAACGCAATGGAGTATGGATGCAGAGCACTGGAGTTTGAACCCAGTAGGTAGTAGAATTTTTACTGAATAGTAAGTGAATATAAATTTCAGTGATAAGAGTACCAAGGAAGTGAGAGGTGCAGAGCAGCCAGTAGGAACAGCTGAGTAGAAAGTGTCATGGCGGTGACATGGATGGCTTCAGAAACTTCTTCTTTTTCTTCTGTTTACCCTCCAGGGTCGGTTTTTCCTTCGGACTCAGCGAAGGATCCCACCTCTACCGCCTCAAGGGCAGTGTCCTGGAGCTTTCATACTTTGAATCGGGGATACAACTGGGGAGGAGGACCCGTACCTCGCCCAGGCTGCCTCACCTGTTATGCTGAACAGGGGCCTTGGTGGGGGATGGGGAGATTGGAAGTGATAGGCAAGGAAGAGGGAAGGAAGCGGCCGTGGCCTTAAGTTAGGGACCATCCCGGCATTTGTCTGGAGGAGAAGTGGGAAACCACGGAAAACCACTTCCAGGATGGCTGAGGTGGGAATCGAACCCACCTCTACTCAGTTGATCTCCCGAGGCTGAGTGGACCCCGTTCCAGCCCTCGTACCACTTTTCAAAATTTCGTGGCAGAGCCGGGAATCGAACCCGGGCCTCCGGGGGTGGCAGCTAATCATACTAACCACTACACCACAGAGGAGCTTCAGAAACCAAGAAGAAAATATCTGAAATATAGGGGATGAGAAAATATAAACTAAGGAATTCTGAAAAACGAGAATGTCGAGGAAATGGTTCAGTACAAATACGATGTGAGTAAGGGAAGTTGTTCAAGGGTTTAATTGAAAATGGGGAGTGGGGGTGGGGGGATCGCCTGTGATTTAGGCAACCCGCACAGAAGGGGTCAACGACCTACTTTTAAACAAACCGACGTAGAGTCCTCCCTATATTTTAGACAGCTGGGGCAATGGCCCCGGTTTCCCCTCTGAGGTTCATTTATCAACAGACCAGAAATCCAAGATTTGGTTCTAGTTACTGATTGGTTGTAAGCGATCACATGCTCACGCATGCGCACTACTGTACACTTGCACTTTACTTTATTCGTTGCGAAGTAACTTAAATCTGTATTAATATCATCGAATTCTAAGAGTTATTTAAATTATTTAATTTTTGTCGTATTTACTCGACCGTGGATATACGAGTATGATGCCGTAGAAGTTCCTCTTAAGTAATAACTAGAATATATTTATTTATTTACTGTAGCTGGTAGGGTGCAAATGCTTCAGTTTCTCTTTCCTAACAGTTCTCAAGCCCTAGACATCCGTTACATTCAGATTCAAATTCTCTTATTTAATTTGTATGATTTGTGCTGCCTTCTTTACAGACATACCTACGTTTAACAGTAGACCACAATACCAGGATTTTGATAGCATGATACCACTGTCATGAGGGTTTAATATTATGTACACTATATATTTGTTTTAGAAAATTCGGACCGTGGTACATTAAAGTTGAAATAATTATTTATATTAGAAAAATTGGCTTCTTTAAAGCGTTTGTTCATTTTAGTTCATCCCGGAGTACATAAGGACAGAAAGGGAGATGATAGATATTATGTCGCTACGGAATTCTACATTGTATACATAATTCTAGGTTAGGTAGTATACAGGTTGTGAGCAAGACTGTATTAAATTACTTACCTCTTAACGTTACTTTAGAAACGTAACGGGGAAGTCACTAAACGTCTTTCCTCATATGAAGACTGGGTCAGGGAATTTTCATTGCAATGGTAGGCCCGCTTGCCTACCATCAGTCACAATCAGGTTGGGGAGTTTTCATTATAATGGCAGACTATCACTCTCCACCTGTCTTCTTACATCCTCAGAAAGACTCTCTTAGTGGTTTTCCCAACTGAAATGAACATTCGTCATTACAATGACGCCAGTAGGAATGGCGCGATTAAAAGCAATGCTTTCATATGAAATACTCGATCAAATGAAAGACCACACATTTTCTCACTTTTACGCTGCCGATCTAACAGTCCAAAGTTCCAGAGCTGGAATGACCAAGCCGCAGACAGCCGTAATCCGTGAACACGCTTCGTATTTTTTTCGGTGGGGGGGGGGGGGGCGGGGGGTCGAATAGTGGAGAATAGCAGGGAAAAACTATTCCCTTTTACTGATCGTTTTCCTAGGAGCACCTGATGAGTCGAAAAACCCCATTCACTACACTGGCGGCGGAAAAATCTATCAGACTTGGAGGCACTCTTTTCCTCCAAGCCACCGAGCTCGATAGCTGCAGCCCTTAAAATGGTTTTCCGTGGTTTCCCATTTTCACACCAGGCAAATGCTGGGCTGTACCAAAATTAAGGCCACGGCCGCTTCCTTTCCACTCCTAGCCTTTCCCTGTCCCATCGTCGCCACAAGACCTATCTGTGTCGGTGCGACGTAAAGCAAAAAAAAAAAAAAAAAAAAAAAAATCCTCCAAGCCAGAGGAGAAACTCCCTCTTCACTGCTAATTTGGAATAAAATGCATGTAGAATTTAATAAAAGTGAAGAGGAAGTAGTTTTTCTTAAGAAACGGCTCTTTTCAGGATTTAATTTTGAGCTATGTAGTGAATTGTGGTGCTATAATTTGGAATAGGTTTAAATTGTAATTCTAGACCAGGTCTTAACACTACTACTACTACTACTACTACTACTACTACTACTACTACTACTACTACTACGTGAGCCTCTGCCGTAAGTGTGCATACAGCTCATTCAAAACAGCGCGTCAGAGTAGGGATCGAATAGCTGGAATACCACGATGAACCAGTATGTTACGTACTTCCAGTATCAGAAAATGTATGAACCAGAGGAATGACATGCTAAAGAAGAAAGTTTTCTAACTCCCCAGCTCTTTCCCGCCAATATTATACTCGGTACGCAGTAGTAATCCCATCTATCAGAGCTGAGTGGCACCATAAGAGACAAAGAACATCACAATAAACAATGGTCAATGTAATGTTATTGTTGATCAGTGTTATGCGCTTTCGATATTGTAGGGCTTCACATTTATTTTTCTTCCGACTCTGAAATACCACTCATATCATAGTCGGTACGGTAAAACTGAATAAAACATAAATGACCGGAAATAACTTTTGTTATGTAGTACTTTTCGATAGCACTAAGAACGTAGGTACCGGTATTTAAAAATTACATTTTAGCCGCCTTCCCCAAAATTGCCATTTATGTAGGGCGAATAAAATTATAGCCTAGACTGTAGTTCCTTATTCCCCGAATCTATATACCGATTTTCATTAATTTCTGTTAGCCCATTTTCTTGTGGCTCGGCGTTGATATGGACTAAGCAACAAAAATACAATTTTTAATATCTGTGTTATCAGAGCCGGTACGGTAAAAATTATAAGACATAATTGATCGGAAATTTAATCCTTTATAACTTTAATTATATAGTATTTATCGATAAGGCCGCTAATAATATTAATATTTGAGAATGAAATTTTAGGCCTTCCCCTAAACTACCATTTCACTCAGCGTGAATAAAATGATTTATAGCTTAGATTGTAGGGGCTCATCACCCGACTTTACATACCGATTTTCATTAAAGTCTCTTTTTCTCGTGATGCGTGTACAGACAGACAGACAGACAGACAGACAGACAGACAGACAGACAGACAGACAGACAGACAGACAGACAGACAGACAGACAGACAGACAGACAGACAGACAGACAGACAGACAGACAGACAGACAGACAGACAGACAGACAGACAGACAGACAGACATTACGGAAAAGTAAAAAGTACATTTCCTTGTTGCTATGGACGTGATCGATACAGAAATACCAATATTTTCAAATTCTGAGCAATGTACAGACAAAATATTATATATATATATATATATCGACTCTAATAAAGAAAAAACACCAATACCCGAAAAGAACTGGCCTGAATTTTGAAAAATAATGTACGGGTTGCCTACCTTACGGAACTGTAAAATGAAATGGCAAGGTAGGCCTATCAGAAAGACATTTTCAGTTAATGTATGCAGAATAAAACTAGGACATGGGTACGTGAAAATAAATATGCCAGAGTTGAACACGGATATCTGGAAAGAAATTCCAAGGCAAAAGAACAATGTTCCTTTTAACGCATAGAGTACAAAATGGACTTGAATGTGTTGAGAACTGACGGGATTATGGGCTAACAAGTAGGCCTACATTATAGTATTCTTAACTGTGTACTCTAGGCGATCGATGTTGGAAGAGAGGACCCCTGTGTGTATTACACAATGAATAACGGAATGAAGTGGCACCTCAAGGGTAAATAATGAAGTGGGGTATGGCTTTTAGTGCCGGGAGTGTCTGAGGACATGTTCGCCAGGTGCAGTGCTTTCGATTTGAGGTCCGTAAGTGACCTGCGCGTCGTGATGAGGATGAAATTATTATGAAGACGACACACACATCCAGTCCCCGTGCCAGAGAAATCAACCCTGTCGGGAATGGAACCCGGCACCCCTCTGACCAAAGAACAGCACGCTAACAATTTAGCCATGGAGCCGGACACCTCGGGGTGAAGAAGGTGAACAGAAATGTAGAAGTAAATGTAAGATGTACAGGAGGTAAACCGTCACTCTTCTGTCTACTCGTTCGTTCAAGAACGTTTTCATTCCCCACCCTGAAGGAGTGGGGCGGGCCATCTGAAGGGTTACGCCCTCCCTCTGGATTCTGTCTATGGCGACCGGTCACTTAATCAAACGGGGATTGCAAGAATTGGATGGGTAGGGAGGATACATAATAATGTTATTAATTCACTGTGAATTATACCGAAATACCTTCGTAACAATGTGGAAGCGTGATAATTTTACGTCTGATAATCAGAAGCCATAATCAGATCCTAGTGTTCTGGTATGGGGATAAAGTGTGCAAAAGAGCATGTCTCGGTTGAGAATACGCCAAATCCTGTGGATCACCTCATCCACTACCTTCAGCTGACCCTTGATTCCTTGGAAGTTAACTGCTGACCACTACCACACATGTACATCAATAGATTTTAGCTGATCCTTTAAGGATAATAACTCATTGACGTGTTCTTATCTCATCACATCCGGAAAACTACATAATTGATATAGGCTTCCGTGATGCTTACACTTATCATAGGGGTATTCTATCGTTTGGGATAAGAGGTCAAATCTCTGAAATCATTGTGACCACTTATTGAATATTTTAACACACGCATGAGCAGATAATGGCAATTCTTTTCCTCTTAAAGCCATTTTTTTCAGTGTTCACAAACAAATGCTTTAATTACAATAGGCCTATCTGAAGTTTTTTTTGCTAGGGGTTTTACGTCGCACCGACACATATAGGTCTTATGGTGACGATGGGATAGGAAAGGCCTAGGAGTTGGAAGGAAGCGGCCGTGGCCTTAATTAAGGTACAGCCCCACCATTTGCCTGGTGTGAAAATGGGAAACCACGGAAAACCATCTTCAGGGCTGCCGATAGTGGGATTCGAACCTACTATCTCCCGGATGCAAGCTCACAGCCGCGCGCTATCTGAAGTTTACACGATACGAATAATTACTACATGGACAGATGATTATAGAAGTAGTGAAATAAAATCATAAAATCTACAATAGGGTCTGATAACGAAAGTCGTTTAGGCATCACTAAGTAGTGTCATTAGCACGAAAAATGACGGGATGAAAAACATAAAACATACAGAAACTCAGACAAGAAATGTAATGAAGTAGTCTACGAGTGAAAAAAATCATACGTGTTGGTATCAGTGAAGATGGAAATGACTGTGATGGTTCTAAAGCAGACCTCATCACGTAGTTGCTCTAGGGAGCCGGTGTTACTTGCTCCGCTCGGGACAGGTGTTGGTCACGTAACAAGAGAGCAGCGGACAGGCGGGTTACATACAGTGGTCATATTGTATTGTACTTGCCGCTCGGAATTGTTACCGTATGAAAAACAGCTTTTATAATAATAATAATAATAATAATTGTACCGGGCGGTACACCTCCACGCCGCTAATTTAAAATGTGCGCCAATTGAAACTCCTCTGCTGGAGGAAGTCTGAACTTTATCGACGGTATTAATTTTCAAGTTTCTCGGAAGATGTCACTACTTGGAAAGTTTGGAGTTTTTGAACTGTGCCACTTTTGATGTATTTTTGTTTTACCGATAGTAAGAAGTGTGAACTTTCTCTTCTAGAGGACACTACTGAAGAACTACAATAGTGCACCCTAGTGCGAAGAAAAAGAACTGTTCTTTTGGAGAAAATTTAATTTCAAAAGTTTGTTCTTTGTTAAATTTCCTTCTGTCATTGTTTAGGTTGGCAATATTAACCCTTTCTTTCCCCTTGTTTTAAATTTAGCCAATCCCGAATTTCTTTCATTAATTTCTGACCAATCGGATGTATCTTCCCCCAACTTGAATATGTTGCCCTATCCTACCCAATAAAGAGTTTGTGGGAGGGTGTTCTCATTCCCCTAACGCCTCGAACTTTCCGCGAGAGTATATAAACTGCTGATTTTAGGGTCTCCGGGCCACTTCTGTTCCATCTTTTCGTGTGTAAAGTACATAGCAGGGGGCGGGAAGCGCCTCTTTCTTCGGCGGCAGTCAACAACCAGGTAATGGCCGATTAATTACTTCTTTTCTTGCTTGCTCAGCAGTTTAACTCTCGGGGCGGGTCCGAAGTTTTTCCATTATGTAACCTTCCTTAAAATGTAAAGAAACTTGTATCTATTCCATCTTTTAAACTGCATATCGGGATAGAGAGTGCTTAACCCTCTCGAGCTCCCAATCATATTGTTTTGAGGTGAACTTATTTTTCTCAACCTATTCTTCGTTAACGTAAAGCAAATTGTTCTTTTCTAAAGTCACCTCTGTAGTATGGGATTAGCCCTTGCATTAGTGGCCTAGAGCCAGATTAGGTTTTAAAAACAAGTGTATTAGGAGTGCAGATCGCCTCCTCTCAAATTGTTATTTTAGAGGTCATGTAATTAATCTTCTTGTCATTTAACAGACCTCAGTAGGTTGGGTATTTTACCCCTGTGTATATGTCCTGAAAGGACAGCTTGAAAGTGGAATTAGGTGGGGCCATTGACAGGCCTGAATTTTGAGAGCAAGTTGCTCTTTTTCTGAAAATTTTGTTTTCTGCGCGCCTCAAGGAGGCCTTACTGTGTATTTTGGAGCAAGTGCTCCTAGGCATGAATGGGGTTCTCTGCCCCTCTGTTGACACTTGTGTTTGGGGTAAAACTGAGCTAATTGCTCAAGGATTGTGATCGCGGGGCTCGAAACCCAAATCCTGTAAATACTGTAATTATACTTTTGTTGCCTTGCTACTCTGTATCTGCCATGTTTGTTATTTCTTGATTTTGAAAAGAAAATATACCCTTGTTAAATTTTAAATTCACTTTAATTTCGTAGCCTGAGACCTATTCACCACCCCGAACCTTCTTTCACGCATAACTACCACAAAAACACGGTAACAAGTGGTAGCAGAGCGTGGTTGAATGGGTCTCATTTTAGCCCATTTTGACGGCTAAACATTGTTTTGATCCGAACTCTAACCATTTTCTCAGTTGCTGGAATTTTTTGAGTTTTTCAAAATTGTTCTGTCATCATGCCCGGTCCTCGCGATGTTCTCCATCTTAACTATTTGCGCAAGGAGGAGTTGATCTATGAATTGACTATTAGAAATGTGCAATCTGGAGGCACGGTTGCGGTAGACACAAACAAGCTTAGAGAGTCCCTTGATTTGCCCATTTCCATCCCCACCTTGGGAGAGAAATAAATTGACGACTCTCTTTCCACGATCGTCGAGAATATTACTGGGCTAGCATCTGTAGTTAGTTTTTTTGATGAAAATGATCCTTCTCCTAATCAAATTAAGCGTGTGCAAGCCAGGCTGTTTCATTTTTCAAATAGAGTTAACGATCTGTTGTCTCTAAAGTTGAATGACGTTCAGAAGAAGGAAGCTAGTACGCTACTTGAAAATATTTCTGAGTTATCTAGCAAGGTCACTCAATTGTTAACTGGGGAAATTCCTCCCAAAATTGATCAACCCACCACGATGAATGCAGGTTCCGAGGAAGAGCCTCCTAAGGGAGAAGTTAATAGGATAACCGTTGCTGCTCAAACCATCTCTGCCCCATTGGACAACGAGTCTGGACGCCGTGCATCGTTGAATAATATACGTTCGGAATTAACTTCCTTGCCATTGAAACCTTTACCTACTATGTCACCCGGGTTTAGCAGCTTGCCTCATCCATTGGCAATGTTGCTCAGAGGTATCTCTAAGTTTTCCGTTAATACCACCAGTGACGTAATTTCATTCTTAAGATTTTTAGTTGAATTTCAGGACCATGCCCTTGAGTTTTCTCTTTCTCCATGCCAAATTTTGCAAATCATCTATCCTTATGCAATTGGTATTCTCTCTGACAAAATAGTAAGAGCCATAGCCGAACAGTCATCTATTGAAGATTTTCATGCACACTTGCTTGCAAATTTTATTCCCGCCCGCGCGAGGTCATCTCTGATTCAGAAGTACTATTATCGAGTACAGAGATTGGATGAAAATCTGGCTGATTTCATACAAGACATTAAGTTTTATGCTAGGGTGTTTGCCCTTCATTTTCCTGAAGATCAGATTGTACAGGCTATTGTAGAAGGAATTTCACCACCCTATAGGTCATATTTGTGTTTCGCGGCGTGCCCGCAAACTTTCTCTGAACTTGAAGCGTTGGCCGTCTCAGCGGAAGGAGTGAGGTACGCCGATTCCTTGCGTGTCGCGAAAGAACCCCCACCTTCCTTTAGTAATACTCGGCCTCCACCTCGCCGACCAGTCACACCCCGTAAATGTTATGCTTGCGGGTCGCCCGACCATCTGTGCAATAAGTGTCCACTGATCAAGTCGAGTGGGACAAGGAATGGGGCTGGTTCATCACAAGGCTGTTTTAAATGTGGGGCTTTCTCACATATCGCCAAAAATTGCCCAAATTCAAATAGCACCCCCTCCTGCTCAGCTTCTGGTGCAACTTCCAACAACAATCAAAAGTGACTAGTGGCTTCGGCTGAGTCAACTAATCCATCTTCCCGAGACTCAGCCCCGGGTAAACAGGTTGTAAATTCAGGGAACGACCAGTCTTCAAATTCGTCTTTTGAATGCCCTAAAGAGTTTCTTAGGATTGCGGCGGGTTCCCCCGCGCCTGTTCCTTTTCTTAAGATTGAGTTAAATAATGAACCTGTAACAGCTCTCTTAGATTCAGGCAGTGTTTGTTCGATTATTTCGGCTGAATGGTATTCAAAATTGAAGTCTGTTTGTAAACTACCTGACTATGGCTCATCTACTGTTCAATATGTTTCAGCTAATTCATCTCCATTAGAAATTCTAGGTTCTGTACAGGTCAAAATTCGTATTTTTAAATTTACATGGAAAATCAAATTGTTTGTGGCTAAGCACTTGTCTTGCCCCATTATATTGGGAGCTGACTTCATTTCTTACACTGGTCTTGTGCTCGATCTCCAGAGTAGGTCGTGCACATTCAAATTTGCGTCCAATTGTAAAATTCCCTTGTTAAAGTGTAATTCTGTATCATGTTCATCTATTTCGCCTACCCAGGATGAGATGTTGTTAGACCTTAGACATCTACCTGAGGAGCAGGCTGATAGTATTCGTAAGTTGTGTCAGTCGTTTCCAGAGGTGTTCTCTGATACTCTTGGTGTTACTGACCTTATTGAATACAAAATTGAGGTCACGGATTCGATTCCTGTCCGTTTTCCACCTTATAGGCTATCTCCACCTAATATGAAGGCTCTGAAAGAAATCATCGATCAGATGTTGAAGGACGGTATTATTAGGCCCTCTAAGTCGGCGTATTCTTCGCCTATTTTTCTAGTCCCGAAACCCCAAGGAGGCTTCAGGCCTGTCATTGATTATAGGGCTCTCAATCGGAAGGTGGTGTTGCAATCTGTGCCCCTTCCCGACCTTCATTCTTGTTTTTCATGGTTTCGTAAGGCCAAGTTCTTTACTATCTTGGACTTGAATCAAGCCTACAATCAAATTCCCCTGGCGGAAGAGTCTAAACATCTTACAGCGTTTGCCACGGACTGGAATTTATACGAATACAACCGCGTGCCTTTCGGGCTCCCCACGGGAGCAGCTGTACTCACTAGGCTGCTAGATAGGGTCTTCTCTGACATCAAATTTGAGTATTTGTATCACTATTTGGATGATGTCGTCGTATTTTCGGAGACCTTTGAAGAACATCTAGATCATCTGCGAGAAGTTCTCAATCGCCTTCGTAAGGCTGGGTTAACTGTCAAGTTGTCCAAGGTTGCCTTTGCTAAGCCCTCTATGTCATTCCTAGGGCATATTGTGTCACCTGATGGTGTCGCAGTCGATCATTCTAGAACACAGGCCATCCGTGATTTTAAACCTCCCAAGGACATTAAAGGCATCGCCAGGTTCATTGGTATGGTGAATTTCTTCAGGAAGTTTATTCCTAACTTCGCTAATAGAGCGGCGCCCTTAAACCTTCTTCGTAGGAAAGGCATCAAATTCGAGTGGGGACCTTCTCAACAAGCCGCTTTTGAAGATCTTAAATTAGCTCTCTGTAATGCCCCTGTACTGGCTATGCCAGATTTCTCAAAAAAATTCATTGTCCAAACCGACGCGTCGTCGTCAGCAGTAGCTGCAGTCCTTCTTCAAGAGACTGAACCAGGGAGGCGACCCATCGCCTATGCATCTAGGACTCTATCGGCTCAAGAAGCCAAGTATTCTATCTATGAGCTCGAAGGGTTGGCAGTCTTATTTGCCTTAGATAAGTTCCGTCTCTATCTGGAACATGTCAAATTCGACCTGGAGACAGATAATCAAGCCTTAAGCTGGGTCTTAGGTAGGCCGCGTCGTACTGGTCGTATAGCCCGTTGGGCCATCCGTATTTCTGCCTTCCAATTCGATGTCCGGCATATCCGAGGTACCGAAAATGTTGTTGCTGATGGACTCAGCCGTATGTTTTCCAACGAGGTCGAGACCCATAATCCGGTCGATAGTTCTTCACCTCCCGAGTCCATGCTATCTGGGGTTAATGCCATCTTAACAGATGCTCCCATGCTCTTTAGGGATATCGAGAAATACCAACGTGAAGATCCGACGCTGGCTCCGATAATGGAAACCCTTTCTTCTGGGGAACATGTTGTCCATTATGTTCTGAGGAATGGTGTTCTATGTTGCCCTTCGAGGCATGATAAGATGATGAAGGTTGTCGTTCCAGCTGTCCTTGTACCTATGATCTTCAAGTACTATCATGAGACCCCATTAGGGGGGCATCTTGGTATCTTTAAAACTCGTGAGAAGATTCGTGAAATGTTCATCTGGAAAGGTATGGACGGTGAAATCCGTGAACTAGTAAAGGCTTGTAAATCTTGTTTGCTTAGTAAACCAACCATGTCCACCAAGGTAGGCCTCCTGTCTTCGCATCAAGCGTCGCGCCCCATGGAACGCCTGTATATTGATTATGTAGGACCCTTCCCCCAGTCAAAGGGAAATGCCAACAAGTTCATCTTTGTATGCGTAGATGGTTTTACAAGATAATCCTTGTTATTTCCGACTAAGCTCGCTACCGCTCAGTCCACCATTACTTGCCTAAATTCTATTTTTGCTTCTTTTGGTCCGTGCCAATATATTGTGTCTGATAATGCTAAGGCGTTCACATCAAATCTTTTTCGTAAATTCTGTTTTGACTTGTCCATCTCTCATGTAACTACTTCTGCTTATTACCCTCAACCATCTCTGGCTGAACGGGTTAACCGTAATCTCAGGTCCGCACTTATTGCCTATCATCATGAAGATCATTCCAGGTGGGACACGTCCTTGCATTGGTTAGCTTTTGCTTTGAATTCGGCGGTTCATGAATCTCACAAGTTTACTCCAGCTTCCTTGATGTTCAAGTTCGTTCCCAACACGCCGCTCTCTAACCTCTGGTCTCTGAGTGACATTCTACCCGAGACAATAGATCCGCACAACATTAAAGATCTTTGGAAGAAAGCTAAAGCCAATCTTAAAGTCTCTCATGAAAAGGTTAGGGAAAGATATGATCGTGGACGGAGACCCACCCCTTTGAAGGTAGGTGACCAAGTGATGGTCAAGAATTTTGTTCCCGCGGGCAAGCTTGCCCCCAGATTTCATGGGCCGTGTACTATTTTAGATTTCCTTACGCCGGTTACGTTGTTATTAAGTAATCCAGCCACCGAGAGGATATTTAGGCTTCACCTGTCTCAGGTGAAACCGGTGTAATTTCTGTGTTAACTTGCTTCATATAATCGTGAAAGGAATATGAAGGTTATATTTTTTTTGAGTTTTCACTTTTAAGGCTTTCTGCCCCTTTTATAGTATTTTGTTTTATATGTAAGCATTTTTGTGAAACCTGCCCCGAACCATTAAGCCATCCTGTCCTTGCCACGGCCATTACCACGCTCCCGTCTCCTGCTCCACTCTACACAGTGGCTTAATTAATGCAATGAATTTCTGCACGCCGCTGGCCCCTCAACCTCTCCACAAAGCCTGTGCCCTCAAAAAAGATGATGGTCCAACAAATTCTGCCGCCTAGTTTTAATGTTTCAGTGCCCCCGCAACCGCGCGGCGCCGTGCTGCGACTGGGTTAGAGGATGGGCCCCCTCTTCCCCAGCGAGGACCACATGTGCACGGCGAGCCGGAGCTCTCCTCCCGGCCAAGGCTGATGTGCGGCGCACGACCTGCTACTTGCCCGCAGCCTGTATATGTTCACCGCGGGCGCGGCGTGTTTCAACACCTCTGCTCCCCTCATAGTGCGGGCGAGCGGTATCTCAGGGTACTTGTGGGGTCCGAGCGGCCGCCTTTGGACGCAAGCTGCAACGGCCGGTATGGCCATCCAACTTAATCAACATCAACTATATGGACATTCCAGATCAACCTTACTACCTTTTCTTGGGTATTCTACTGCAATATTTGGTGGACTTAGAAAATTTTCCTCAACTTTAAAACTAAAGTTTTCCTTCTCAATTCAACCTTCTACAAACATTAAGACAGTACTTCCGCTGTTACTAAAAGAAATTTTGAAACTGAATCAAACTAAATTTCAGCCATTTCGATAAATTCTTCGGCAATTAATCTCCGTATCAACATCAAAACTTGGACCTTGTTTTCAAAGAAATTTCATGTGTCACCCCTGGAGGAACTTTTTTTGGGGGGGGGAGGTCTGTACCGGGCGGTACACCTCCACGCCGCTAATTTAAAATGTGCGCCAATTGAAACTCCTCTGCTGGAGGAAGTCTGAACTTTATCGACGGTATTAATTTTCAAGTTTCTCGGAAGATGTCACTACTTGGAAAGTTTGGAGTTTTTGAACTGTGCCACTTTTGATGTATTTTTGTTTTACCGATAGTAAGAAGTGTGAACTTTCTCTTCTAGAGGACACTACTGAAGAACTACAATAGTGCACCCTAGTGCGAAGAAAAAGAACTGTTCTTTTGGAGAAAATTTAATTTCAAAAGTTTGTTCTTTGTTAAATTTCCTTCTGTCATTGTTTAAGTTGGCAATATTAACCCTTTCTTTCCCCTTGTTTTAAATTTAGCCAATCCCGAATTTCTTTCATTAATTTCTGACCAATCGGATGTATCTTCCCCCAACTTGAATATGTTGCCCTATCCTACCCAATAAAGAGTTTGTGGGAGGGTGTTCTCATTCCCCTAACGCCTCAAACTTTCCGCGAGAGTATATAAACTGCTGATTTTAGGGTCTCCGGGCCACTTCTGTTCCATCTTTTCGTGTGTAAAGTACATAGCAGGAGGCGGGAAGCGCCTCTTTCTTCGGCGGCAGTCAACAACCAGGTAATGGCCGATTAATTACTTCTTTTCTTGCTTGCTCAGCAGTTTAACTCTCGGGGCGGGTCCGAAGTTTTTCCATTATGTAACCTTCCTTAAAATGTAAAGAAACTTGTATCTATTCCATCTTTTAAACTGCATATCGGGATAGAGAGTGCTTAACCCTCTCGAGCTCCCAATCATATTGTTTTGAGGTGAACTTATTTTTCTCAACCTATTCTTCGTTAACGTAAAGCAAATTGTTCTTTTCTAAAGTCACCTCTGTAGTATGGGATTAGCCCTTGCATTAGTGGCCTAGAGCCAGATTAGGTTTTAAAAACAAGTGTATTAGGAGTGCAGATCGCCTCCTCTCAAATTGTTATTTTAGAGGTCATGTAATTAATCTTCTTGTCATTTAACAGACCTCAGTAGGTTGGGTATTTTACCCCTGTGTATATGTCCTGAAAGGACAGCTTGAAAGTGGAATTAGGTGGGGCCTTTGACAGGCCTGAATTTTGAGAGCAAGTTGCTCTTTTTCTGAAAATTTTGTTTTCTGCGCGCCTCAAGGAGGCCTTACTGTGTATTTTGGAGCAAGTGCTCCTAGGCATGAATGGGGTTCTCTGCCCCTCTGTTGACACTTGTGTTTGGGGTAAAACTGAGCTAATTGCTCAAGGATTGTGATCGCGGGGCTCGAAGCCCAAATCCTGTAAATACTGTAATTATACTTTTGTTGCCTTGCTACTCTGTATCTGCCATGTTTGTTATTTCTTGATTTTGAAAAGAAAATATAACCTTGTTAAATTTTAAATTCACTTTAATTTCGTAGCCTGAGACCTATTCACCACCCCGAACCTTCTTTCACGCATAACTACCACAAAAACACGGTAACAATAATAATAATAATAATAATAATAATAATAATAATAATAATAATAATAATAATAATAATAATAATAATAATAATAATAATAATAATAATAATAATAATAATAATAATAATAATAATAATAATTTGCAGTATGGATCATATGAGACGAACAGGATACAGATTACGGAGTATAACAGGACAAGAAAATTATTCATTGACAAAGGAAATTTAGAGCAGTGTGCAATATTTCCTGAATAAATACATTTTCACGATTAACTGAAGCTTTTGGAACACGTACATTTGTCGAAAGAAAATACAATGTATCTGATTTGTACATATTCTTTGTACTCTCATTAACATACATTTCACCGAGCTCGATAGCTGCAGTCGCTTAAGTGCGGCAGTATCCAGTATTCGGGAGATAGTAGGTTCGAACCCCACTGTCGACAGCCCTGAAAATGGTTTTCCGTGGTTTCCCATTTTCACGCCAGGCAAATGCTGGGGCTGTACCTTAATTAAGGCCACGGCCGCTTCCTTCCCACTCCTATTCCTTTCTTGTCCCATCGTCGCCGTAAGACCTATCTGTGTCGGTGCGACGTAAAACAACTAGCAAAACAACAACAATATATATTTCAATATTTGTATGGCATTTATGACTATGACGACAAATGAAACACACGAACTGGTGTATTCCTCCTTCACGGGACCTTTGGGTTCGTTTAGATAGTATTGTATCAATGTTTGGTACTATCGTTTGCGTACTGGCAAGTCGCAAAACACATTTCAAGTTTTCATCGGTGAGCCTACTTCTGTGTCTATATTTACAAATCTTCATCAATTAAAACTTATGTTGCCGGGCTGAGTGGCTCAGACGGTTAAGGCGCTGGCCTTCTAACCCCAACTTGGCAGGTTCGATCCTGGCTCAGTCCGGTGGTATTTGAAGGTGCTCAAATACGACAGCCCCGTGTCGGTAGATTTACTGGCACGTGAAAGAACTCCTGCGGGACTAAATTCCGGCACCTCGGCGTCTCAGAAGACCGTAAAAGTAGTTAGTGAGACGTAAAGCAAATAGCATTATTATATTATAAAACTTATGTCCACATAAATAAGTTGATACGAATATACTTACAATATGAGCATTAAATATGTACACTCTATGAAATCTCTCCTTGGAAAACGAGCATAAAATTCAGTCAAACTGTTTGTGTTTGCAAACCTATCTTTCATTTGAGTATCGCATTGTAAGTCAATCAGTTCTAGCTGCAGTTCTGGTCCAACAGTTTGCACATCCACTGAGAAGGGCGTAGCGAACACCTGCAGATCGTTTTCTAATGCCCGAACGTCGTGAAACCTATTCTCATAGTGACATTTAAAAAACTCTTTATATTCTTCTAATGTTTTTTAATACGATTCCATATTTTATTACATATTACACATTTTCTTGAACTATTAAATACTCTTTTTTTCCCATGAAGGTTTGAAACTTGTTGGCGTCGATGGCCTACGCTGTGCTGAAATCTCTTCCCTAGTAAATGCAATATTAACCGACTAAATTTGAACATCGTGTGATGAGAGGATACAGACGGAAACGCACTAGTGTCACCTCTCATGTGTTCACGCGTATCGTGTCGCGATCTAACCTGTCCAGAAGAATGTGCTATACCTTTGCGCCACTGGCCTGCAGTACGTACTACGTCACGCACTTCCCCTACTTCTTCCCCTACTTGCTTGCTAAGCTGCTCTCGTTCCTCGAAAGCGGGGAGCAAACTGGCTCCGAAGGCATTTCGCTCTCGATGGACGATGCCTGTTCAAAAGAAGAATAGCAACTCCTAATATACTCTAGTGCGCATGCGTGAGCATGTGATCACTTACAAACAATCAGTAACAAGAAACAAATCTTGGATTCCTGATCAGTTAATAATGTAGCTCCAAAGGCGGGTTAGTAGTTGGGAACAGGAAGAAGGCAGCGGTCGGCCGATCCAGAGGGGCAACCGGAGCCATTACCCCAACTGTCTAAAATACAGGGAGGACTCTACGTCGGTTTGTTTAAAAGTAGGTCGTTGACCCCTACCGTGCGGGTTGCCTACCTTACAAGCGATACCCCCATTTTCAATTCAACCCTAGAACAATTCCCTTATTCATTTCGTATTTCTTCTGAATCATTTTCTTGACTTTGTCGTTTTTCATACTTCCTTATTTCATATTTTCTCATCCACCATATTTCAAATATTTGTTTTTAAGCTTCTGAAGCCATTCATGTCGCCGCCATGACACCTTCTACTCAGCTGTTCCTATTGGCTGCCCTGCACCTCTCACTTCCTTAGTAATCTATTATTTAAACTTATATTAATTTACTATACAGTAAAAATTGCCACCCCGACCGGGAATCAAACTCCAAGTGTTCTTGATTCGCACTCCAATGCCTTACCCCGTGCCTACAATTCAATGTTGAGCAGTTACTCTGAAATTATAGGTAATGAAGTGGAGTAAATAGAGGGCCTAATAAAATCCATTTCTATAAGTAAAATTATCGTGGTCCACCTCTGTTGTATAGTGGTTATCGTGATTAGCTGCCACCCCCGGAGACCCGGGTTCCATTCCCGAATTTAAAAAGTGGTGCGAGGGCTGGAACGGGGTCCACTCAGCATCGGGAGGTCAACTGAGTAGAGGTGGGTTCGATTCCCACCTCAGCCATCCTGGAAGTGGTTTTCCGTGGTTTCCCAATTCTCCTCCGGGCAAATGCCGGGATGGTACCTAACTTAAGGCCACGGCCGCTTCCTTCCCTCTTCCTTGCCTGTCCCATCTAATCTTCCTATCCCCCCACAAGGCCCCTGTTCAGCATAGCAGGTGAGGCCGCCTGGGCGAGGTACTGGTCATACTCCCCAGTTGTATCCCCGACCCAAAATCTGAAGCTCCAGAACACTGCCCTTGAGGCGGTAGAGGTGGGATCCCTCGCTGAGTCCGAGGGAAAAACCGACCCTGGAGGGTAAACAGAAGAAGAAGAAGAATGCTCAGAAGACTCCACCCATTGAGTCGACTTTAACTTGTTTATTGTCAGTTTCTCTTGATTCTATTTTGTAAAACTTCCACGAGGGGGGAGGGAGGTTTCAAATCCCCTAGTAACCCCCTTGACTACGACCCTGTGTCAACTAACTGGTAACATCAAAGGGTAAATTGCGATATTCGATGCTCTACAGAAATTAAATACCTACGATAATGATGTCATGTGTGCTGGAAAGAGTAAAGGCCGCATTTGAAATATATAGTGCGTTTACATGCACGGTTCAGATTGATCTGAGTACACTCCCCGTATTGAAAATGCCATGTAAACGGGGACTCAGTTCGGATTGCGTCTCAAGGTCGATACGGTAAAATCTGGGATCGTACCATAGTCGGTTCGAATTGAGTTCCATGTAAAGCGGATCGTACTGAGATCGTATTGAAAACGACTGTACACACACTCCATGTTTGTTCTGTCAAAATAACAAATATAATAAGCCAGTAGATATATTTACCTGTATAAATGATCAACAACTGCCATCATATTATAAGATTAACAAAATCACGATAACTTTTTTTTTGCTAGTGGCTTTACGTCGCACCGACACAGATAGGTCTTATGGCGACGATGGGATAGGAAAGGCCTAGGAGTTGAAGGAAGCGATCGTGGCCTTAATTAAGGTACATCCCCAACATTTGCCTGGTGTGAAAATGGGAAACCACGGAAAACCATCTTCAGGACTGCCGACAGTGGGGATTCGAACCCACTATCTCCCGGATGCAAGCTCACAGCCGCGAGCCTCTAACCGCTCGGCCAACTTGCCCAGTGCGATAACCTTCTTT
This sequence comes from Anabrus simplex, assembly GCF_040414725.1. Classification (NCBI taxonomy): domain Eukaryota; kingdom Metazoa; phylum Arthropoda; class Insecta; order Orthoptera; family Tettigoniidae; genus Anabrus; species Anabrus simplex. Next base: position 113,465,523 of record NC_090269.1, on the reverse strand, counting down.
TGGGGGTAAAATTGGAATATGCGTTCCATCTATTGCACCAATTACATTTGGAATATCACACATACTTTCTAATCCGAAATTTATCTCCTGGGTTTCTACTGAATTTGGCGTTTTTAAATTCTAAAAGGTGATATCGATTTTAATACAATTCTGCATCGTTCGTATACGTCGATGTTGCCTGGCGGATTCAATACGCTACATGTAAACGGGGATCGTATTCAATACGGTAAGTGTGCTCAAATTGATCTCAATCCCCATGTAAACGTACTAATACTTAGATAATTTAGACGGCTGTTACAAGAAAATAGCTTACTCCTTGAAAAATTGAAGGCGACGCGTCACTGTTCTACGTGTCGAAGCTTCCCTCTCACGGCGGCACTAGAAGCGAAGCAGCCGGTGATGTGAAAACCCCCACATGCAGTCGAATACCGGATAGAGAATTTGTTAGGTCCAATCTCTTTCTTCTCCTGATACGATGCTTCACGCCATCCGTGCCGAGCGGTATTCATGACGTGTATTAATAGCCACTGTCGCACCCAGAGGCGTGACGAATATTATATGGGCCGCCTGCAGGAAACAACATTGAGCCCCTTCAAAGAAACAGTATACAACTTATCAAACCTCTGTGGGTGGGGGCGGTAGAATAATACCCACGGTATCCCCTGCCTGTCGTAAGAGGCGACTGAAAGGGGCCCCAGGGGCTCTGAACTGGGTAGCGTGGGTTGGGGACCACGGGGCCCTTAGCTGAGCCCTGGCTTACTTGTGTCAGGCTCCTCACTATCATCGATCGTATCCGGCCACTCTCGGTCAACTCTTGTTCTTTTCCGACCCCGACGCTGCTAGAGCATTCGAAGGCAAGGGAGTCTTTAATTTTCACGCCCTTCGTGGCCCTTGTCTTTCTTTGCCCGATATCTTCATTTTTTCATGTGTCGGACTCCTTCCATTTTTTCTCTCTGATTAGTGTTATATAAAGGATGCTTGCCTAGTTGTACTTCCTCTTAAAACAGAAATCACCACCACCCACCCTATCAATAACACACATAAAATATCAATAATAATGTTACTGGATTTACGGTTTTCGGAGACGCCGAGGTGTCGGAATTTAGTCCAGCAGTTCTTTTACGTGCCAGTAAATCTACCGACAGGGGGCTCATGTATTTGGGCACCTTCCGGACTGAGCCAGTATTGAACCTATCAAATTGCGGTCAGAAGGCCAGTGCCCCAACCGTTTGAGCCAAAAATCCCGGCTATCTGATTTGCAGCAAATACTTTAATGCAGTCTATATGCATTGGATATATAAAAAGGAATTTCTATAAGATGACTCCTTTTCTATAGATTTAATTTTTTAAGTGAAGTATTTTGCAGGGATTAAAATACAAGAAGTGCAACAACAACTAGATGTACTGAACGAAAATACTGAGAAGTATGGTATGAAAATCAGTATAGAGGAAAGCAAGACTATGGTGATGTCGAAAGGGGAAAGGCAAGGAAAGGGCACTGTGAAAATTGGAAGTCAAAGTCTGGAAATTCTGGACAGCTTTAAATATCTAGGAAGTGAATTAATGCAAGATGCTATGGTGGACATGGAGATTAGCAGGAGGATACAGCAGAGTCAAGCATTCTACCAAAGTGTAAGAAAACTTTTCTGGAGCAAGGAAATACCAAGGAAAAGTAAATAAATAATGTACAAAATGTACTATGTGCCCATACTGATTTATGCAGCTGAGACTTGGACTTTGCCTAGCAGGCAAGAGAGTAGAATTCAAGGCAGTAAGATGATATTCCTAAGAATTATGATAGGAAAGACAAGGAAAGACACAGTGAGAAATGAAGATGTTAGGAAGGAAGATGGGATAGGAAAGCTAAATCAGAGTTGAAAAGAATAAACTAAGGTGATTTGGTCATGTAAAGAGGATGGAGGAGAATAGAATTCCAAGAATGATGCTGGAGGCAAAGTGTGAGGGCAAGAGAGCAAGAGGAAGGCCTGGAACAAGGTGGGACTGAATGAGTGAAGAACGGCATAAGAAGACGAAATTTATACTGGGACAAGATCGTGGAAGAGAAATGGTGGAAGGAAAGAGGAAGATGAAGAAGTGCCATAAATACCCCGACCAGGCAGGAGCTGGATAAGGGGGAAATGATGATGATGATGATGATGATGATGATGATGATGATGATGATGAAATACAACGTGAATAAATATGTTGCTTTTTTCTCTTTACATTTTTAAAACTTCATTGTACTCACATTTGATTCTAAATAATGCGAACCACACAGCGATCTTTGTGGGATTTAAAGGCAATGACTATTTCAATACAGACGTGGATGACACATTCGATGCTGGGGAGGCTGAGTTCACAGAGTCTGTCTTCAGTTTGGAAAATGATCGTTTTGAGGAAGAAACAGCAACAGGAATAATTAGGTCTAAAATCTGATATTTTGGTAACAATTTTCACCGTTTCTTTAGTAATAACTTGGCGCAGATACTTGTGGGAGAGCGTGCCGCTCGTTGTACGAGAGACAGCTGTCATAGACTCAACATAACAACAATTATTTGCAGGAAGACGCAACTTTGCGACAGTTACTCTACGTACGCTCTGTTAAAAAAAACCTTTCTCGACCCATTCGACAAACACATCACGATGACTCCTTTCGCGTGCAGAGTGGCATTCCGATAAAGTCATTTATTCATTTATGTATTTTTTGCTAGGGAGGTCTGCGGGGAGTGTTGCCAGGTCTCCCGAAATTTCTTCTAATCCAAATTTAAGGAAAATGAATAATTAATAACGATTAACGGTACATAATATATTTGTGCCGAAAGACTCTTTCCTCGTCTCACTGCGTGGTGCTTTATTGATAACATCACTCGTTAGGTACTTCGCCGCATTCATTTTAGGCTAGAATTACGTAATCTCTCCCCTCTTATTGAACTCAAAACTCATGCTTGACTGCATCATTCGAAGGGAAATCACTGACCCGCATATAGAATACAAAATCTGGATCCTGCGACGACTTCAAAATTGGCATACAATTTCTACGCCTGATGAATAACTACATCTATAGAAATAGAGTTGCCAGAGAATGCGGGTGAGTGAAATTTTTATATTTTCCGCATAACAACTTCAAATGACTATTGCGTTCTTTAATTTAGTTACATTATAACATTTTATTGCTCGAGAAACTACCGAAATTTTCATTAAAATTCCCGAAATGTTTACGTACAATCTACCGATTATTTATTTGAAGATCTGGCAACAATGTCTGCGGGTTTATTAATTTTTATTCTTTCTTATGATATGAGTAAAGATGTGGAATCACAGATAAGGATATTTACGGAGGATGTTATACTGTATACAGGGCGTCTCAAACGCCCAACATCTCACGCGTGCAAACTGAGGCGCAGGGGTTCTGTGCACCGTGCATCGGTCCGGATCGGCTTGGTTCGAACCAGCGTTTTGTCTCGGGGTGACTCGGCTAAACTCGGCTAAGTTCGGCTCAAATCTGCTCGAATGATGGGGCGCTGCAGAGCAAGTGAGAAAGGGGGAGACAGGCGGAACGAACGAAAAAGGGGTAGGGAAAGAGAGAGACAGAGCTATTGCTCAAAATCGAGGAGTGGGGGTCTACACTCTGGTCAACGTAGCGAAGTCCTCTTTTGCACCTTGCACTGCGCAATGCTCCGGTGCATGCATCCTGAGAGGCCCTGCTGTATAGAGTACCGGTAGTAACTGAGTTGCAGGATTGTACGCGACTTCAGGGGGACCTGAGCAATGTAATGAGATGGACAGCAGACAATGGCATGAATGTAAATGGGATGAAAAGTCAAGTTGTTTCACTAAAAGAATTTTAAAAAAATAGTTTGCTTTACGTTGCACCGACACAGATAGGTCTTATGGCGACGGTGGGATAGAAAAGAAGACGTAGGAGTGGGAAGAAACCGACCGTGGCCTTAATTAAGGTACAGCCTCAAAATTTGCCTGGTGTGAAAATGGGAACCACGGGAAACCATCTTCACGGCTGTCGACAGTGGAGTTCGAATCCACTATCCCCCGAATACTACATATAGACCGCAGTTAAACGACTGTAGCTATCGAGCTCGGTGGTGATCATATTAACGAGGTTGATAAGAAAGGTTACATCTCTTGACATATTTATGAGAGTATTTAGGGACTGTACCAAGAATGTAAAGGAGAGGGCGTATAAGTCTCTGACAAGACCGAGCTCCGGTGTATGGGATCCGCACCAGGACTACTTGATACGAGAACTGGAAAAAAATCGAAGGGAAGCAGCATGATTTGTTCTGGGTGATTTACGACAAAGGAGTAGTGTAAGAAAATGTTGCAAACTTTCGGCTGGGAAGACTCCGGAGTAAGGAGACGTGGCATGGAATGGTATAAGTAGAAGAGTAGTCTAGAGTGGAGCTTTTAACAGTGGGGAGGATAATAATATGAAAATAAATTTGGAATTCAAGAGGAGAGATTGGGGAAAGTACTATTAAAAGACGAGAACTAAAGGATTGGAATAAATTATCAAGGGAAATGTTCGATGAATTTCCGGGTTCGTAGAAAATATTTAAAAAGCTAGGTAAAGAAATTGATAGGGAATCTGCCACCTGAGCTACAGCCTTAATGCAGATCCCTGATGATTGATTGGATTGATTAATTAATTTATTTGTTTATTTATTGATTGATTGATCAATACCCCTTAAGCCCCTGGTATCGCAGGCCTGTCCGACTCGTTGGCTGAATGGTCAGCGTACTGGCCTTCGGTTCAGAGGGTCCCGGGTTCGATTCCCAGCCGGGTCGGGGATTTGAACCTTAATGGGTTAATTCCATTGTCTCGGGGGCTGGGTGTTTGTGCTGTCCCCAACAACCCTGCAACTCACACACCACACATAACACTATCCTCCACCACAATAACACGCAGTTACCTACACGTGGCAGATGCCGCCCACCCTCATCGGAGGGTCTGCCTGACAAGGGCTGCACTCGGCTAGAAATAGCCACACGAAATTATATATTATCGCAGGCCTTGCAGGCGCTAACGTACGCTACTGCTACTCACACCAGTCACATGTTGCTCATTGAGGTGTAACGTCCAGTCACCTTCATGTAGTCTCATGGTGGGACCACTTTCAAACTCTGTAAGTTGCTCTTGTCGGTTTGAGTTTTCCGGTTTCTTACGCAGACATCCCCCACGGCCCGTTCCTAAAGTTTATTCATTAAAAAAATCCACAGCTTGTTTCCAGTCATTCGATCGGGTCAGGAATAGAATGAATGAAGCCCCCATCTAGCGGCGAGGATAAGAATTGTCCCGGCTGCCGAAGCTTGTCGCACTCCTCTGGGACAATGATTAATGAATGACAGATGAAATGAAATGATATTGGAGAGTGTTGCTGGAATGAAAGATGACAGGGAAAAACGGAGCAACCGGAGAAAAACCTGTCCCGCCTCCGCTTCGTGCAGCACACATCTCACATGGAGTGACCGGGAACTACGGAACCCAGCATTGAGGGGTCGTCGCGCTGCCGTCTGAACCACGGAGGCTCTGTTCATACTCTTCTGTAAGTACACTGAACCCGTATTACGAGCATTGTATCTTAAGTATCAGTAGCGAAACCACTCGCCTCTAGAGCTACCTGGAAAGAATAGTTGAGCGATATTCCAGATCTAGAACAAGTCAAAGGCGTCTTCTTAACTTTGAACTTATGCCAATTAAAGAAACAACTAGAGATAGTTAATAATCAACTCTCTAAGTCACAATATAATTAACAGAAAATACAAAAGGGTCCATAGCTAGGACTGCATGTCCCTTTATCAGTGAGTAATCGGATTATTTTCGATGAGGGTTTATCGCAAATCCAGACCTTACCGCACGACAAGAGGTGAAGAAACCCACGGGACACCACAGACCCGCATGTTTTTACTGTACTGGACGTTTTAATTTGAAACCTAGACCAATAAGTAGCAGCATTATCACCTTGCTAAAGCCTCCATGGCTCAGGCGGCAGCGCGCCGGCCTCTCACCGCTGGGTTCCGTGGTTCAAATCCCCGAAACTCCATGTGAGATTTGTGCTGGACAAAGTGGAAGTGGGGCAGGTTTTTCTCCTGGTACTCCGGTTTTCCCTGTCATATTTCATTCGAGAAACACTCTCCAATAACATTTCATCTATCAGTCATTAATCATTGCCCCAGAGGAGTGCGACAGGCTTCGGCAGCCGGCACAATTCCTGTCCTCGCCGCTAGATGGGGCTTCATTCATTCCATTCCTGACCCGATCGAATGACTGGAAACAGGCTGTGGTTTTTCATTTTACATTATTACCTTGCCACTTTATATTTTTACATCTAACACTAAATGATAGAGATTATATTTAAAGTCACTCAAAAAACAAATGAGCACACGTGGCTATCCACAGAGTTTTTATCTACTTTTTTACAATTAGCTTACGTCGCACCGACACACATAGGTCTTATGGCGACGATGGAATAGGAAAGGGCGAAGAGTGGGAAGGAAGCGGCCGTGGCCTTAATTGAGGTACAATCCTAGCATTTGCCTGATGTGAAAATGGGGAAACCACGGAAAACCATCTTCAAGACTGCCGACTGTGGGATTCGAACCCACTATCTCCCGAATACTGGATATTGGCCGTACTTAAGCGACTGCAGCTATCGAGCTCGGTGAGTTTTTATCTATATGGGAGGTGAGTTATGTTTTCTTTCTTACTTCGTTCTTAATACGTTTATCCTCCAGGGTTGGTTTTTCCTTCGGACTCAGCGAGGGATCCTACCTGTACCGCCTCAAGAGCAGTGTCCTGGAGCATGAGATTTTGGGTCGGGGGGTATACAGCTGGATAGGAGGACCAGTACCTCGCCCAGGCTGCTTCACCTGCTATGCTGAACAGGGGCCTGGTGTGGGGGATGGGAAGATTGGAGTGCCAGACAAGGAAGAGGGAAGGAAGCGGCTTAAGTTAGGTGCGATCCCGGCATTTTCCTGGAGGAGAAGTGCGAAACCACGGAAAACCACTTCGAGGCTGGCTGAGGTGGGAATCGAACCCTCCTCTACTCAGTTGACCTCTCAAGGCTGAGTGAACACCGTTCCAGCCCTCGTAACAATTTCAAATTTCGCGGCAGGGCCCGGAATCGAACCCGGGCCTCCGAGAGTGGCAGCCAATCACGCTAACCACTACGCCACAGAGGCGGACAATAATAATAATAATAATAATAATAATAATAATAATAATAATAATCAGACAGAGGGACTGAAAGATATAAGAAAAGTACCAACTTTTATGCGTAGCTAATTATATTTTTAACACACAGTTTCCAAGCTTTTGTGCCTGGATTGGATGGAAGCATGCAGGGCTCTTTTATCATTATGTTTTTAGTATTTAAAATTACAATTTGTTTTACAATTGGTTTTACGTCGCACCGACACAGATGGGTCTTATGGTGACGATGGGACAGGAAAGGCTTAGGAATGGGAAGGAAGCGGCCGTGGCATTAATTAAGGTACAGCCCCAGCATTTGTCTGGTGTGAAAATGGGAAACCAAGGAAAAACCATCTTCAGGACTGTTGACAGAGGATTTCGAACCCACTCTATCTCGAATGTATGCTCATAGCTGCGCGACGCTAACCGCATAGCCAACTCGCTCGGTAGATTTAAAGTTTATTCGACTGGGGAAGTGACATAATTTAAATTAACGTAAATTCCAGGAATGTACAAACTACGATATTAGGGACTATGCAAGGAAAGGCCTTTCAGAGCAGAAATAAGGGACACTGTCAGCATTTTCTCCCAGTGAACGTAGAAAAACCACGTAAACTACACGACTCTACATTTAAAGTAGTTTCATGTTAACGCATATTGATGATGTCGTCTATGAAAGTTCAGCCAGAGTGAATCAATCACCACATCAAAAATATTCCTAAAACAATGGTGCAACCTCAACGAAAGTAGTAATCCACCTGCAGGGTATGATATCAATCACCACGCGCCGCATGCACGATACTTAAGATGTGAGCTGAGGTATCTTCCCCGTGACTTACATCTGCAGAAATAACAACGAAGAAGTTGTACAACATATGCTCCGACAACGACATCAAGCCCCTAACATCGTAAAGGCACTGCTTGTCAACTGGTAGCGTGATTGGAGGAATGCATCGAATCGTGTATTTCCCGACACACATCGGGACACCTGGTATAGGGTAAACCACGATAAAATACCCACAGATAGTAAGTTACACCGAATACATATGAAAGATGATGATTTGTGCACATAGTGATACCATACATCACAGACTTGCACAGTGTGAAATCATCCAGCAGGTATGGAGAAAATTTAAGGGGTTATTACGAACCATTCTAAATCAGTCAGACATCTACATTGAATCTGACTGGTTAATCCATCCGACCTTCAGTTTAAGGCCATCCCGAATTGAACAGTGCAGTAGTGCGGCTACTAGGGTGTTATGTGCACAGAGTGTTACACACTAGAAGTCCTGGAAGTGAAAAAGATATCTTCTCCGATATGAGTGCCTGGATTAGGAAAGCTCTTACTTGTCCGAAGGAAAGGAAGTGCCTCGGGAAATATACCATTAAACTAGCTGGCCTATGTTAACCATGTACAAGTGCGGTTCTACCAAATGAGTGCTACCTTATTACAGTGTGAACGTGAAAAGGAAATGGAAGAAAGGAACGGGGACTCTATTAAATGTGCTTAATTTATTTGAATCTTAAATAGTTTCGATTTTCTGGTTTTACTAGTTGTTGTTCAATTACTAATTTGTTGTTTGACTATTGAAAAGTATAAATAAATAATTTAAAAGAAGCAAAAAGAAAAAAAAGGGAAAATCTGCCAATCCTACAAGAGGAATTTGACTATGAAGCCGAGCTTTCTCTCATATATCTCCTATACGTGTCGGAATGATCTTCCGATTTTCCTACAATGTCAAGCCAAAGAAAACATTAAAAATTTAAATCCACTGTAATTTGGAGTAAATTAAAAACCACTCTGATTGGGCGCCGACAATGAATCGCTGATCTTCCACGTCTTCCACAACCTGTATGTCACTTGATAGGAAGGAATTCCCTCATGGAGTGATGGAGAAAGTAGAGGAGTGAGCTTTGTCCTTGAGTATGTTGGCCAGGGGTATGATGTCACGGTAAAGACGACCAAGGCCCTCCGATCTATCGGCGCGTCATGCAGATCATTTACCCTGACCTGAACAAAGTGTATGCCCAAAGGTTACGTCATAGTGTTGTTCATAAGGTAATGATGATTATTATTGGTTTAAAAAGAACTGGGGATGATCACATAATAATGAGACAATCATCCCCCTTAACGTTAATTAATCTGAGGATAAAGAGGATCTGGATTTCTATTAAAGATAGACTTAATATCACCAGGGTCGGACGAAAGCGAGAATTGACCTACGGAGGTCTGATGGGAAAGAGACGGCCAAGAGTCTGGCCCAAGTAAGTGGAAGCATTGACAGACTCAGCTAGGCCACCTCCTCAAGCTTTATTCACACAGTTTATGGAAGCTTTTAGCAAGTTAACACGTGCATTCTTCTGTGTAGAGAAAGAGAGAGAGAGAGAGAGAATTGAATTGAGTTTATTTTATTTTATTGATAACTAGCAGTTACCCGCGGCTTCTCTCGCGTGGATTTCGTAATTTGATAAAAGTAATCATTCCTCGGCATTGTACAAAGACATCTCAAAATCTCCAAGTATAAAAACTCACCGAAAAATTGAGTTTCATTTACCCAAGAAACTCTTTGTAAACCACGTTTATGGTATTGCCTTTTGGGGCTAAGATGATCGTGCGACATAGAACTGTACACGTGAGAACGTCTTCTCTCAAGTAAAAAAAAAAAAGTTATTTATTTTAAAAGGAGAATTTCAAATACATATTTCCACATCTCTAACATCTTCAGGTTTATAGATGTAAGTATCCCCATAAAAAGAATTCAACCCCTTTATCAGCTCTTCCTCCACCCCCACCTAACTGGATTTTTCGAAAACAAAAAAGGGACATGTTTTTTTTATTTGTAAAGGACTTTCCACGTACCAAGATTCATGTCTGTAACATGTTAAGTTTTTGACATATACTGTAGATATTCCGGTCCTCATTTTAAAAATTCACCTGCATTTTCAATTCTTTTCAGCCCCTTAAGTGGTTTTCCGAAAACAAAAAATACTTGTTTCTTTATTTTTAAAGGATATATCAAATATAAGTTTTCACGTCTCTAACATCTTCAGTTTTTGAGATATAAGTTTTCTCATAAAAAGTTCGAGTTCATCGTCATTCCTTTCCACCCACCCGCCCCTTAAGTGAATTTTCCGAAAACAAAAAAATACGTGTTTATTTATAAAGGAGCTTCCAAATACCAATTATCACGACTGTAACATCTTCAGTTTTCGAGATATTTGTACCCTCACGAAAATACTTCAACTCCTATTTCTCACTCCCCCCCCCCCCCATCAAGTTGATTCCCCCCAAATGCGTGTGTTTTATTTTTAAACGAGATTCCAAATACCCATTTCCACATCTGTAACATCTTTAGTTTTTTATATATATAAGTATCCTCATACAAGTAATTCAACTAATGTTTCAATCCTTTCATCCCTCCTTAAGTGGATTTTCCGAAAACAGAAGAATAAGTATTTCTTTCTTTTTAAAGGAGACTCCAAATACGTCTGTAACATCTCCATTTTTTGAGATATCAGTATCCTAATAAAGTAATTAAACCCCTTTTTTTCAGTCCCTTTTACCCCCACGTTAAGTGGTCTTTCCAAAAACAAACAATACCTGTTTTTTTATATGTAAAATATTAAAAATACCAAGTTTCACATCTGTAAAATGTTAAGTTTTGGGAGATAATGTAGATATGCTCATCTTCTGCCTGCTGTCATTTCTTGATGGATACAGTACTTTTGCATCCACCTCTTGGCACAGGCCAGAGTAAAGTGTAGCTTCCACCGAAGTCCCAGTCAACATCCATGGCTGTGACAATATGGAAGTTGCTGGGGTATGGGTAGTGCTGAGTAATGACATTCAGGGCATGATTAATGTATCTGGGTGTTATGAAAGGTGCTGCTCATAGGGTCAGTCATGCTGCAATAGTACTTTCTGACCCAGTAATGAAAGCAATGGCAAACTACCTCACTCCTCATCTTGCCTAGTACGCTTCAGTTTGGTGCTGCCATTGGTTTTTAGGGTTTCCTTATAACCTCATAACCTTTGGTGGTGCTATTTGAGGATCCAACCAGCCTCTGGGCTGATGACCTAACAGACAGACATGCTCATCTTACAAATTAATGCCAACCCACTTTTCAGTCCTTTTTACCCCCCCCCCCCCCCCACTCCCCCATCCTAAGTGTTCTTTCCGAAAACGAAATAATACATGTTTCTTTATTTTTAAAGATATTATAAGTACCACTTCAAGCCTGTAACATGTTTTAGAGATATACTGTAGATATGCTCAGGGATTATGTGTACCAATTTTGGTTGGCAGCTATGCTCGAATGTACATGCAAGCACAGAAATAGAGTCCCGACGTAAACAATCAACACAGCCCTACTCCAGTACAGAAAAGGAGGAGAGGGAGTGAAGGGGTAGTGTCGAAGGCCACTCCAGTACCGAAAAGGAGGGGAGGGAGTGAACGGGTATAGTGCTAAAGGCACAGTGTGTGTATTGCTATACATCCACCACTGTGCCCATTTCAATCACAACAGTCTTGTAGCGGGCTGTCTCCCTGCAGCAATGCGTTAAGCGTGGAGGTGGGGGTATACCATGCTTTGTTTATACCGGGACACCATTTCTGTGCTCGCATGTACACGCGTAATCTCACTGCTCTGGAATTCTGGAGCTGACGTTGCCTTGGTTACGGCAGTTCATTTCTTTATCCGATTCCTAGAGCAGGGGTAGTGTGGTGCCAATATCTCCATAACGGTTGGTTTTACGGCCTTGAAACATGGTTGTGTTATTTGAGTCAAGGGGCTTAAAATGAGCTTTGTCTCGTCCTTGTACGACAAATTCGATATTTCGGCTCTAATAGCCTATTATTTTTATATCTCCCCCCGTTGCCCCCCCACTTTCGAATTGCTTTGAAAATAAAATATAGCCTATAGCACTCAGGTTTAATGCATCTTTCTATTAGTGAAATGATTTTTAGAATCGGTCCGGTAATTTCTGAGATTACCCTCCAGATATAAACAAACTCACAAAGTTCGCACTCTCTCTTTATTATTAGTATAGATTTACATGATTCTGACGAAGGTAAGTGCTCGCAAGCTTCAGCGAACACAACAAGCCATGGAGCGACAGATGCCTTAGGGATAAGATCCGTTCAGAGGACATCAGGAGAAGAACGAATGTAAGAGACATCCTAGAGAGAGTAGAAATGGGTAGGACACGTAGCTCGACAAGACTACTACAGGTGGACCTCGAGGATTGTTCACTGGAGACCATGGGAACACAAGAGAGGCATAAAGCTGTTGGCTGGAACACTTTGGTTCCAAGTGGCTCAAGACCGAAGACGATGGAAGCATATGGAATAGGCCTATATCCAGCAGTGGATTAAAATAGTCTAGAAAATAATAATAATAATAATAATAATAATAATAATAATAATAATAATAATAATTACATGCCACTGAGGCTGAAAAGCCCCTTTGAACAGCATCTTCATATAATAATACACAGGTTTATGGACACACTGTAACCGTACAACAGGGTTACAGATTCCATTCAGTATTTATTATTATTATTATTATTATTATTATTATTATTATTATTATTATTATTATTATTATTATTATTATTATTATTATTATTATTATTATTATTAACCCGATTCATTAGATTTTATATATTCTGTTTCTCATCATTTAGACTGTAATAATAAGGTATCACGTATATTATTGTATTTAATCATAGGTTAAGTGAAATTTGTTTGTAATTATTCTGTATTGTAGTAAGTGAGATTTGTTGGTTTCACATTGTCATGCTGTGGCTTGTAACTCTGGCTAGATGAGCTGGCATAGTATTTTGCAATCGAGGCTATGTTTAACTGTGCAAGTAGATTTCCCGGTGACGCATTCAGCATAGTCATTCTCAATCCGCTTGGGTACGCTTAGACGACACATGACTGATGACATCAGTGCGTGGGCACGTGATTGCGACCAAGTGTCAGTATTCGCCAGCTACTGTATGTTGAAGTGGAAGGGATGAACAGTGAGTAGGGAGATGAGTCGTCATCGCGAGGTTATATATAAGTCGATGCAACGGTGGGGAGAGAAAGGACGAGTTCGACAGCCGTAGTGGAAGGACGTCTTCCTCCCGCTCGCTCTCTCTCTCCTTGCCAGGCGCTCTGTACTTTCCCAGTACTAGTCAGGCAGCTGTACTTGTTAGTACATCTTCGAAAGAGCATTGTCTGAGCTGAGCACTTCTCAGTGCTCGCTCTTTCTCTTTCAGAGTTTGTTACAGGAGGACCAGGATGGACAACCAGGCGGATACGATGACGACCCAGGAACGGGCGGTGGAGATCGGGCACTTGCTCCGAGATCTCTTCACCGGCATGACACCGACACCGGAGAGCAACACGGAGCCGCAGACGCTGGAACCTGTGCCGGAGACCCCGGCACCCGAGCCGGAGCTGCCACAGGAGGACCCGGAGATCGAGGTGGAGACGGAGCCTTACAGGGACGGGTGTGACCCCCCTAACGGCTTCTTCTTCTCCGAAGGCTACACCGACCCGGCGCACGAAGCGCTGCTCGTGTACTACAGGCCGGGGCGCCCTGTAACTTCCGAACGGGGCCTCGTCCTGGACAGAATGCGGCGCCCTCGCCGAGGAGGCAGGATCATCTCGACAACCATGGCCGTCGAGAGCTTCCTACCAGGAGGCCTCATCATCAGGCATCACGACCAGGAGCGGATGCGCGACGCAGAGAGGGAGCTTTCTTCTCTGTTCCAGGTCATCCGTCTACCAGGGAAGGACGGAGTGCCAGGGATGAACACCGGCGCAGTCAGGGCCGCGACGGAGACCAGGGAGACGCCGAGGAGGCTAAGGAATAGGGCGGTTAATACCGACCTAGTCCTGGCCACCCAGCCGGCGACCAGCGACGCCACCACGGAGGTGGGGCATGACGCCCCCTGGCGTCGCGACGGTGCACTTCTGTGGAGGAGGACGCCCCCTGGCGTTCTGAGGTTGCTGTCCAGGCCCAGCCTGACAGCACGTCTGTCGAGCTGCAGACCTCGATGTGCGCCCCACAGGACAGGGAACGCAGTCAAGCGTTAGCAGCGACCGACGCCGCCGCCGCCAGCCAGGAGCAGGAAGAAGACGGTGACGCAGCGGAACCACCAGCTACCCTGGGGTCACCAGGCCGGGAGGAGGGCCACCAGGACGAGGCCTCTTCCCCCGCCGAGAAGCAACCCCCGGAAGAAGAAGACGACGCCGCACCAGGAAGCAGAAGGCGTCGCTGGCTCACCAGGAGAGGACCGCCAAGCCGCAACCCAGGACTGCTCCCAGGACAGCAGTCAACCGAGGAGCCAATCAGGAGAGGACCTCAGCGGGTAGCGGCAGTCAGGTGAGAGTAAAACGTCCCCCTCAGCAGCTCTTGCAGTGTTTCCGCTGTCTGAGGTGGGGCCACCGTCAAGTTAGCTGTGGACTCCAAGTGAAGTGCAACCGCTGTGGTGGTGATCACCACTACACGGCCTGCGCAACACTTAAGGAGGCGCCGGTGTGCGCCAATTGCGCGGGGGGCCACCCGGCCTCCCACCGCAGTTGCCCAGTCTACAGGGCCATGGCGCGGGCAGAGAGGAGGGAGGCCCGGTGCCATGACCCACCCCATTCCAGGAGGCCCCCGCCTCGGCGGGCTTGGCCTCATTCTCCGGGATCGGAGACTGGGTACGAGGTACCCCAAGGAGGTGGAGTCGTGCGACAGGCCCTAGTGGTACTTGACGCATGGCTCCGCAGCCGGCAAGGACCGCGCTAGTCCCAGCAGTGCCCAGACGGACTGATCCCCAGGCGATGGAATGGCGAGGAATTGGTTTATGTTTTGTGCATGTTACCTGTTCCTAACTAACACAACCTCTGGTCTTTTTCCAGCCCACATCCTTGCATGTGCTATCACAAGATGTCAGGTTTTACATGTAGGCTCTTTCTTCTTTCTGCCTATGTGGTTTTTCCCTGACACTTCAATACCATACCTTAACACTATCCAACCAACACAAATTTTGCCGTGGTAGCGAGTCTGACTCGGAAACCGGCAGATACTCCTTGTATCACTTCCCACTCTTCCCTGCTATCTCTTTCTTCTTCTTAGAAATAATAGCATGTCGGAGGCCATGTAGATTGAGTCGTTGGTCACGCGGGGGGAGCGGGCTTCGGGGGCCCCCCCGAAAAAAAAAACGGTGGGGAGAGGTATTCAGATCATATCGTGCAGATCATATGTAACAGTCAGATGTATCAAATGGAAGAAGTGGTCTTAGTGTGATGGTCAGAGCTAAGAGTTGTGTTTTCAAGAGGTCTTGTAATCATCGAGGAGGTCTACAAGTGGTGGTTGTATCCGAGCAGAGACGGGTACTATGCTGATAAAGAAACATCATCTTCTTGTGAGGATGGACTTCACAAGATGTTTCAATAATATTTTCAAATTTCTTATAATATATTGAGTGGACGTAATTACATTGGAGCTCCCTACACGCGTACATGGTATGTAGGCCAACTCCTTGTTATATAAGAAGATAACAGCAGACGGCTCCCGACTTCAGCTCAGAGGTTTTCCCAAGAATTTCAAGTTCAACAGCGGTGTATGCCGACATCAGGTAATTAAAGCATCATACATGTTATGCATTCATAACATGAAGAAGAATGTAATCAGCGGCGATATCACATCTCACTTCAAGTTCATGCCAATAGCTTTTTTTGTTTAAATTAAATTTTCCTTTTATTAGTACCGCAAATCTCACGATATATTTTTTTTGTTAAATTAAAAGACGTCAATGATTGTTCATTGTGACGCAAATTATAGTCATAAACTCAGTTTTATTTTAATTATAATAAGTGATTCCAGCTCCATGTACAATCCTCAATTGTGGAAATGCAACAGTAATTTAATATTGTCCTGATCCATATCCCTGTATATTTCCAGATATGTGAGTTTATCACCTCACGCCTTGAGATAATTGATATAAGAGGTATGCTCTACCGAATTTTGTTGTTTTTCTTAAAAAAGCAACTGGCGCTCAAACAAATGTTATTTATATTGTGTGGAAGATATGAAGGTATAAGAGTAGTGGTTGGAGTAGCCACAACACTAACTCAATTTTTATAATAACTTATTAAAATATTAAATTAAACATTAAATTTAAAATAGAGAGAGAGAGAGAGAGAGAGGGGGGGCAGGAGGGACGTTGACTTTGTTGAAATATCCTTAAGCTGAATGTCCATGACCAGTACTTTCACAATAATATTTCTGTCGAATCATGATCTGCTCTTCGAAAGCTTCTGGGTTAGAATTGTGATTTATAACAGTGACCCAATGAATGTGTCCAAAACAGAATTATTTACAGAGGGAGTTGGCTGCACGGTTAGCTGTTAGCTTGTATTCGGTTGGTGGTGGGTTCGAATCCTACTATCGACAGCCCTGAAAATGGTTTCCTATTTTCATACCAAAAATACTGGGGATGTGTCTGAATTAAGGTCACGTTCGGTTTATTCCCATTATTAGCCATTTCCTATCCCATTGCCGCCAAAATAGCCTTCAGGATAGGTGCAACGTTGAAAAAAATGGAATGGCTTACGGCTTTTAGTGCCGGGAATGTCCGAGGACATGTTCGGTTCACCAGGTTCAGGTCTTTTGATTTGACGTACGTAGGCGACCTGCGCGTCGTGATGAGGATGAAATGATCATGAGACGACACATACACCGAGCCCCCGTGCCAGCGAAATTAACTAATGATGGTTAATCGGGAATCGAACCCGGGACTCCTGTGAACAAAGGCCAGAACGCTAACCATTTAGCCACGGAGCCGGACGATGCAAGGTTAAACCATTAGAAAAAGAAAGGCGCTTTCTTCAGATAATTTTCCGTCGTAAATAGTTGGTTCGCATTTGTGTCTGTCCTTTTAAAGACGCATATTCACATTTCTTACAAATTCATAAAGGGGTTGTTCTATATATACAGGATTATTCAGCTAAGATATCCACATGAAATAACTCGTGAACCGTTCAAGCTATCGACATTCTGTTTTCACTTTCAGTAATGATACCAAGGGGCTCATAACCGGGCATGCAGTACTTTCTGAGATAATGGTGCTTTGTTTTCTTAAATGGAACTACACTGTTTCCTGCACATACTGTAGCCTTAAACCTACAAACATTACAAATTCAACACTGTGATTATTTTGAAAATCGGACAAGTACTTCTCGAGAAAATGTGATGTATTCAAACGTGCTTCATTTGCCAGCTGGGGACTGCCCTGTTCAATTCGCGCTACCTTCCGAGTCAGTTCGCTATGTGGTTAGTAGTTAGATGATGGGTTGAACCACACTGTCGGTAACCCTGAAGATGGTTTTCCATTTTCAATGCACGAAAATGCTGGTCCTGTCCCTTACTTAAGGGGACCCGGTATGGTGAAATTCGGCAAAAAATGGAATTTTTACTTTTTCATTCCATAAAAATCTAGAGACTTTCTTCTTTCATTAGAGCTATCATTCATGGTCATATCTTAATTATAAGTGTTTTGTATTGCGTTTCCAAGACAACACTGCATGGGCGCGGTAACTTTATCTGCCGGGAGATCTCGTTGTTGACAACGACAATACACGTTTCCTTGGCTCCCTCCTCATATTCCCGCCCAGTGGTGGTATATGTGTGTAGATGTAACATAATGGGTATTTGTGACATTTGCTAGCCTATTCGTAAGACCAGTGTTTAGAGATCTAGCAGAGCCACAACTTCTTGAAAAGTGCCTTCATGGACGAACCCAGAATCCCAACGAGAGTGTTAGTAATTTTATCTGGACCCGAATTCCCAAGAGAGTTTTTGTAGAGGTCAATACCTTGAATTTTGGAGTGTACGATGCTGTGGCTACATATAATGAAGGTAAGATCATAAAGTGTAAAACCTTAGAAAAATTGGGCATCTCTCCAGGGTATCACATGATAACAAGTATGAAGAAAATCGATTGTGAACGGAAAATGAAGGCTGAAGGTGCAGAAAAGGTCTGTAAAAAAACTGTCAAGACAAACTAAGAGAGCTGTGAGAAGAAGACTGAGATGCAAGACAACCCAGATGATCCATCATATGGGGCAGGATTACGTTGAAAAACTTTGAAGGCTTGTTTCTGCAAGTTCACTTTTTTCTGAACAAAAGGAACATTTTTTCAAAAACTATTTAGTATACAATCTTGAAACTTTCAGATATTACATAAAGTCATAATATACACACTTTAATGCAACGTTTTTGGAGAGAAGTGTTTAGTAAGAAACAAGGGCCTAAAAAGTGAGCAATTATTTTCCAAAAAATGTTGCACTGAATAGAAAAATAAAAAAAATGGACGAATATCTCTAATTAATAAATCCCTGTGTTAAAACACATAAGAAGGTATAAAGAAAGCATGATAAAAATGAAACCTTTAGTACGAACCGTTTCTGACATAAACGTACCTAAAGACAGTAAATTTAACATTATAGATATAGACCCTACCGGGTCCCCTTAAGGCTACGGCTGCTTCCTATTTCACCGTTTCCGTAAGACCAATAGTACCTTACTTCATAGCAACTTCCATATTGGCATTAGTTTGTCAGTGCTGTAGTCAACGCGCCTGCTCCCCTTACTCTTCGTGGCGGCTAAATTTCTTCTCTCACAAATCAGCAGTTTACGTAAACCATACGTTGAAACAGTTGCAGTGAAGAACCAACTATCCTAACTTGGTGACACTGGAAAGGTTCATTGAAGTTCTTGTAAGTGTGATAATCAGATTCATTTGAGAAAATCCACGATCAGACTCAGTGGTGATATGGGGATATTCTTGGTTGTGTACACAAGAGAACGAAGGAAACCTCGAACGATTTGTCTGTCAGGGAACCCAGATTGCTGTATTTCTAGAAAATAGAACTCAGAGAATTAGAGTAGGCGAAGCTTTATCTTTCCCTGTAGTATTATTGGACCTTTATGTTTTCTTATATCTATAAATGATATGTGTAAAGGAGTGGAATCAGGTAAGGCTTTTTGCAGATGATGTTATTCTGTATAGAGTAATAAATAAGTTTGTGAGCAACTGCGAAATGACCTCGATCATGTTGTGAGATGGACAGTTGGCAATTGTATGTTGATAAACGGGGTTAAAAGTCAGGTTGTGAGTTTCACAAATAGGAAAAGTCCTCTCAGTTTTAATTACTGCGTTGATGGGCTGAAAGTTCCCTTTGAGGATCATCGTAACTACTTAGGTCTTAATATAAGGAAATATCTTCATTGGGGTACTCATATAAATATGATTCTTAATACAAAAGGGTACAGATCTCTGCAGATGGTTATGAGGGTATTCAGGGGTTGTAGTAAGTATGTAAAGGAGAGGGCATATAAGTCTCTGGCAAGACTCCAACTAGAGTATGGATCCAGTGTATGGGACCCTCACCAGGATTACTTGATTCAAGAACTGGAAAAAATCCAAAGAAAAGCAGCTGGATTTGTTTTGGGTGATTTCCGACAAAAGAGTAGCGTTACAAAAATGTTGCAAAGTTTGGGCTGGGAAGACTTGGGAGAAAGGAGACGAGCTGCTCGACTAAGTGGTATGTTCCGAGCTGTCAGTGCAGAGATGGCGGGGAATGACATTAGTAGACGAATAGGTTTGAGTTGTATTTTTAACAGTATGAAGATAAAGTTGGAATTCAAGAGGACAAATTGGGGCAAATATTCGTTCATAGGAAGGGGAGTTAGGGATTGGAATAACTTACGAAGGGAGATGTTCAATACATTTCCACTTTCTTTGCAATCATTTAAGAAAAGGCTAGGAAAACCACAGATAGGAAATTTGCCACCTGGGCGACTGCAATAAGTGCAGATCAGCAGTGATTGAGTGATTGATTTCTGTCCAGGACTATCTGGCTAAGTCGAACGATCTAACCCCATCATACCATTATCCTCTCTTCATCTCACAACAATGTCAAAGTCCCCCTGCAGTTGCTCACAATCCTGCACGTTACCAGTACAACATTATCCGCAAATATCCTTATCTGTGACTCCAGTTCTGCATTCATATCATATGGAATAGTGAATTCTGGAATACAGATGCCCTCTGTTTGCGGAAAGTGGATCCCCATCCGTTCCTTTATGTAGTAGCATTTCGAGAACCGGAAGTAAACGCTAGTGTTCGCTACGATTCTAGAACACGGCAAAGAAATTTGGCAACATACAAACAATTAAAACAAGAGATGGATATATGAATTTGAAGTAAGGGAATTATTAATTTTCCTTCTTTGAGCCCCCAAAATCTCAGAGCATGCGTCCCCCGGTGTTCTGTCAGGAAAATAGCCAGTCAGTGTGCCAGTATTCGAACCCCCAGTCCTGAGTTCAGGAGATTAACTGAGCCACCTGACTTAGCAATGTATACAGTAGCGTATGCAAGATGGGGAGGAGCGTTACTGAGTTTAACCCTACGTCCCTTGAAAATGTGAATATATTTGTAAATATTATTGTTCGTTTCTCATATTCTAAGTAAAATCAGAGATTTGTAATAATAATAATAATAATAATAATAATAATAATAATAATAAATACATACGTACATGCATCTTCATTATAGATTGCTATGCCTTTCAGCGTTCAGTCTACAAGCCTATGTGAATTTACTAACTGCCGCCGCAATCCTCTGTAACTACTGTAGTTCCGTGTCATCGTTTACTTCTAGAGCTCTTATCTTTAAATGGTCCGGCTCCATGGCTAAATGGTTATCATGCTGGCCTTTGCTCCAGAGGTCTCGGCGGGTTCGATTCCCGGCCCGGTTGGAGATTTTAACCTTAAATGGTTAATTCCCTTGGCTCGGGGTCTGGGTGTTTGCCCTGTCCCCAACATCCATGCAACTCCACAATAACAGATGCAGCCCACCCTCATCGGACGGTCTGCCTTACAAGGCCTGCATTCGGCTAGGTATAGCCACACGAAATCGAAAAAAAATCTTTAAATACTTAGGAACTGAGTCTAACCATCTTCGTCTTGGTCTCCCGTAATAATAATAATAATAATAATAATAATAATAATAATAATAATAATAATAATAAACTAGTAGTAATTAAACAAAATTAAAGTACCGGTAAATTGAATTTGAACCTCCCTCGCCTGGACAAAATTCTTCCTATGCCGTAGTAGTATTTTATATATAAGTAATATGCTTGTCTGTGATTATTGGTTTCTAGACTAGATTGGCCGGCCCCGTGGTGTAGGGGTAGCATGCCTGCCTCTTACGCGGAAGCCCCGTGTTCAATTCCCGGCCAGATCAGGGATATTTACCTGGACCTGAGGGCTGGTTCGAGGTCCACTCAGCCTACGTATTAGAATTGAGGAGCTATCTGACGGTGAGATAGCGGACCCGGTTTAGAAAGCCAAGAATAACGGCCGAGAGGATTCTTTGTGCTGACCACACGACACCTCGTAATCTGCAGGCTTTCGGGCTGAGCAGCGGTCGCTTGGTAGGCCAAGGCCCTTCAAGGGCTGTAGTGCCATGTGCGGAGAGGGGGGGGGGGGACTAGATGGGGTGTCGTGTGTCAATCTCAATATTTGCGCCGAGGGAACGTGGAAAATCTGGGAACATGTAATGATGATAGCCAACGAAAGAAGCATTGATCTGGGAAATCTGGGGAAATGTAGTGATGATAGCCATCGAAAGTAGCATTGATCTGGAACTGACAGACTTCTGTTTCCTTGTGCTCTCACATCACAGGTTCATGAAGCTTCGTGAATTGCTAAGGGAAAGAAAATGTACTGAGTCATCGGAAACTTACAGCTGATGACGTCTTTCTCAGAACTGCTCATAAGTAACAACCGGTTTCACAACTACTAGGAACGTCAGTTTCAGACACAACGAGGATCACCCCACTGAACTACACCGTAGAGATGTATAGTTAGTTGGAAGTCGGATATTCCTGGTGACCATTTTACAAATTTCGGATCAAGGTGTCTCTAGTCGATAGAGCCTGTCACTGCAACGAAGCTATGGTGTAATTCACTCATTAGAACTCATCCCGCTTCCTCCTCTGAGCAAATGTATTGGAGAACAGCAGGAGAAACACAGGGCTGAAAAAAAAAATGCACGGTGAATACCTTGGATATTTCGCAAGCTTTGGAGAGTAAGATTTCATACAGAAGTTGGCAGAGTGTGAAATCAAAGAATACGAATCTTATTTTATTAAAAGTAGCAAATATGCCCGTGCTTCGCTACGGTACTCTACGTTATATACGGATTTATCCGTAAATTACTGCAAAGACAGTGAGTAAGATTATAATAAATTGCATGTCTCTTAGCGCTATCCGAAAAACAAAAGAGGGACGACGCCATACATTGTTTCCGATGTAAGGCAGGTATTGGGGAAGTTTTTGACAATAATGGCAGGCCACATTCCCTACTGCCATTACAATCGAGTGCGAGAGTTTCTACTATAAAGGCAGGCTCACTTCGCAACCGCCATTCATAGTAGAGATGGAGTTTTCATTACAAAGACAGGCCCCTTTTCCTAATGTCAGTCACACTCGAGTTGGAGATATTTGTTTACAATCGAGAAATTCGGCGCTATCTAACGTATGAGTTTTCATTACAAAGACAGGCCCCTTTTCCTAATGTCAGTCACACTCGAGTTGAAGATATTTGTTTACAATCGAGAAATTCGGCGCTATCTAATGTATCAACAATCAAAACACGACAATAAACCATAGGACCATAGCTGTAGATCTCTCCAAATTGAACTGCACTTGTGCTATCAATTTTGAAATACGACTTACCGTTTAGAAAAAAAAAAAAAAAAACTACCCCGAAACGAAGGTCTGCACCGTCATTAAAATGCCAATGGCGGCTGGTAGTATCTGAAGTTGGGTGTTGCACCAAAATTTTCAGTGTCACATTTTTATAGCTTACGGAAATATCAAGAGACTCTATTATCGTTAAGTAATGAACTACATTTTTAATAAAACTGAAATATACCTGGCAGTTTCAAGCCAGGAAATAAGAGGCTAATTATTCACTATAACTTCAGTTACTCTCAATAATAATATTTTTGGTTTTACTTCCCACTAACGACATTTTACTGTTTTGGGAGACGCCGAGTTCTTTTACATGCCAGTAAATCTACTGACACGAGGCTGACGTACCACCTTAAAATACCACCGGACTGAGCAGGATCGAACCTGCCACGTTGGGGTCAGAAGGCCAGCGCCTCAACTGTCTGAGCCTCTCCGCCTGGCACACTTACTTTTGCTTAACTTGAATTGAAAATTTGCCCTCCGGCGTTTCATTGAAGCAAGATGTTGGTAATATTATGGGTGGTCTGGTATGGCATGGAAAAGTGGCAAGTTGGTCGCGCGGTCAGCGTCGCGTAGCTGTGAGCTTGCATTCGGGGCGTAGTGTGTTCGAACACCATCGTGGGAAGCCCTGAAGAAGGTTTTCTAGGTTTCCCATTTTCACACCAGGCAAATGCTATAAGGGGGTGTATTCTGCCCGAAGGCAGGTCCAAACCTCCACAGAGGTGTGCCTGAGCCGGAGTTTACGTACGGTAGGGTGGCCAGTTCCTTTCCGCTCCTCCATTCCCTTACCCCCCCACCAACAGCGCGTGGCAACCCATCCAAATCTTAACTTCGGAGATCTCACGGGGTCCGGTGTTTCAACACGGCTACGGCCGTTAGCGTTGATGTTATGGCTGTGCCTTAATTAAAGCCACGGGCGCTTCCTTCCAACTCTTAGCCCTTTTCTATCCCATCGTCGTTGTAAGACCTATCTGCGTCGGTGCAACGTAAAGCAAAAAAATTGTAAAAAATAAATAAATAATGGAAATGAAATTACCTTTGTGAGAGAGAAACAGTAGGAATGAAGTACGGTAATCTCCGCAGAGTGGCGCTATCTAACGGGGACATTTGGAACTGTTTCTCGATAGGTGACTTACTATACTAGACTTAACTAAAGTTGGCGGCTGACAGGTAAGGTTGGAGGGAGGAGCACTGCACGTGCCATTTCACGATGTTGCCACATTCCAGCATTCCTTTCTACATGCTCTTACCCCTCGCTTCCGGCTCACTTGTTCCCTCCTTCATTCTGACCGCTGTGATCTGTTGTAGACTACCTGGCCAGGCGGTGTCGTCTCATTTGCGATCACTCTTATACAAACAACCAGGTTCTTATAAGTGACAGTGAGAGGTTTGGCAACTCCCAGAAAGACTAGCTGCCCTGAAGTTTTATCTACATGGCAACTGCAGACGCCCCACCCTCGTTTCCATGGCAACCACACAGCCACTCTCTTTATCCCGCCTCGGCAGGCAGTAAACGGACCTCCCTCTAAGAAATGTCAGAAGCCAACTCTTATTATTAGCAGTATAGTCTCGTGCAACTCCCTGAGACCGATACTGGCGAGCATGCTACCTGATGATCTACAGGCTTAGGCTCGTCCCTGCTGAGGTACATTGCGCCGCGCTGTCCCCTAGGGAGTTGCCGTAGGCAAGCACACCCCCTGAGTTTGATTCGAAGCCAGCGGCGTTTATTGGTCCGTTACGAAACATTAGTACAGCGAACAACCAAAGATGGTTGATTTTAACATGTTTTCGAACATATGTTAGGTTTATTAAACTAAAACAATACGAGAACAGATGATAAATGAAGTGTAACATTTTTGGGAGTTGTGCAACAATACCACATACCGCGCCTGTAAAATACATCCACATTTCGATATTTTCCGGGGCCAAAAGTTATGCACTTGAACAGCTTGGAATTTTTCCTCAAAGAACAGAGTGTCCAGGTTTTGGGATTAGCAATTGCATACATACGGATAAATTAAGGAAGAAAGTAATACAGTTAAGAAAGTTGAAATTAATGGGAAACGGGATTATAACTGAGGACATTCAGATAGGACAAATACGTAAATACTAAGTGGATATATTGAAAAATAAAATACCCCTCAACAAATTGTGATGGTAATAATAATTTTGTGTGGTTATTTCTAGCCGAGTGCAGCCCTTGTAAGGCAGATCCTCCGATGAGGGTGGGCGGGATCTGCCATGTGTAGGTAACTGCGTGTTATTGTGGTGGAGGATAGTGTTATGAGTGATGTGTGAGTTGCAGGGATGTTGGGGACAGCAAAAATACCCAGCCCCCGGGCCATTGGAATTAACTAACGAAGGTTAAAATCGCCGACCCGGCCGTAAATCGAACCCGGGACCCTCTGAACCGAAGGCTAGTACGCTGACCATTCAGCCAACGAGTCGGAAAATTGTGATGGTATGAGTTACGGATATAAGAAGGCGGCAATAGAGAGAAATTTAGGCGCATGGATTTTTAGATAAACAGACAGGAGGATGACTTAAGCCTAAAGAGGCAAGGCAGAGGCAAGGAATTAAAATGGAAAACAGAAGTAGAATAGAAATAGTAAAAATGATAATAAATGCCAGAAAACACCTTACGGTGTGAAATAATGGGCTAAACTCCGCAGTACTGTTCAAATATTAACAACGTCCCTTAGTGCTATCCGAGGACAATTGTAAACTTAACGGTATTCCGCCAATATCCCGCAAAATGGCCGATTAACGTCTCACTTGCTTTCTACTCAAGGAACAACCACGAGTTTACAGGAATGATGACGAGAATGGCAATACGTTACTTCCCTGCTAGCAAGCAGTCAGAGACGTTGCCATGGTAACCTGTAGGTTCGTTGTCGGTCTGTCGGTCACTCGGTGCAGAACATGAGACCCGCAGAAAATAGTATGTTTCTCCGTCATTTGAAGAGTAAACGAAATTATGAACATAACAAAAGTTGTTTATAATGAATGGCGTTTCACATATAGTCCACGGATTTTACAGAAAATCAATAGTATAAACGAAAATGGAAGAAAACTGTTCTGATTTTCCTATAAAAATCCTCGTCTATTGAGATATTTTAAAGTCATATGACCGAGCTCGATAGCTGCAGTCGCTTAAGTGCGGCCAGTATCCAGTATTCGGGAGATAGTAGGTTCTAACCCCACTGTCGGCAGGCCTGAAAATGGTTTTCCGTGGTTTCCCATTTTCACACCAGGCAAATGCTGGGGCTGTACCTTAATTAAGGCCACGGCCGCTTCCTTCCCACTCCTAGCCCTTTCCTGTCCCATCGTCGCCGTAAGACCTATCTGTGTTGGTGCGACGTAAAACAACTAGCAAAAAAAAAAAAAAAAAGTCATAAGCATATCGAAACCTTCCTCGGGATGAATATATTCCAAATATGAAGTTTGGTTGAGAACTATCCAGCCGTTTCGCCGTGATGGTGGAACAGACAAACAAAAGCAAAGCAATGTCATCTCCGTACAGGCCATGAAGGCCCTTGGAGGGGTGGAAGGTAAAGGCTTCACTATACGTAACCTCGGCACGTGATGGGGTAGAGTGGTTAGCCCTACGCACGGCCGCCTTTGCCCCAGGAATTAACCTGGTACTCATTTTTGGTGTAGGCTGAGTGAACCCCAGGGCCACGTGTACCTACGAAAGTGGAAATCTCGTTTCTTAAATTTTGCGACTTCCTGACGGGGATTCGAAACCACGTCCTTCCAGGCGAACCAAGCACGCCTTTACCGCCTCGGCCAGGCAGCCCCTGGAACAGACATACACGAAAAATAAAAACCACTGATACGGTCTTGAGTTGACCTAAACCGGATAAATACCTGAAAAATTGGCAAAAAGGAGCAACACGAAATTACAGACAGCCGACCCCCTTACAAATTTATTTATGTAGATTCATCTGAATATATACTTTACAGCTACAGATTATATAGGGAAATAATGTGTATGTTCAGTCCTCAACACGAAGGCTGGTTGGATCCTCAAGAGCTCCATCATAGATGGCCTAGGCATCACTGAAGAGTCGTACTAGGGAAAGAGGAGTGAGATAGTTCCTCGATGCTTTCTGCACTAAGCCAGAAGTTGCTATTACATATCAGTCTGCCAAGCCCACTGAAATGCATACACAACTGACCCTATGAGCAACATTTTTACACCATACATAGCAGGGACTGTCTGCTTGAGGATTGGCATTACTAGCATTGCTCATACCTCAGTCACTTTCATATTGTCAAAGCCAAAGATAAGACAGACGAGGGAACACATACATGTGTTACGCTCGGATTCGGTTGAAATTTGGTAGGGATATTCGCGGGAGGCAGTAGAATGCTAAGCTGAAAACTGCATGTGCCCAGCGCAAGTTTAAACGCCAAAATTGAACAAATAAATAGTCGTAAAATTAGAAGTGCCGTGGGAGTATCGGGGTGTAGCGGAGTGGTAGGGAGGAGCGAAGCAGTGGACGTGAACCAACCGGGCTGTAACGAGCTGCGCCAGCAGCCAGGCAGCGTATAGTTAGCGCGTTCCCCTTAACTTCCCGATCAGATATGCAAAACGTAAATATGAAAACAGCACATGAAACAAGTGTACAAAGGACGATGTTTGAACAACGATGCCAATAAGGTTTGAAAAATTACAATGAGTGAATTTATTTATTTGTTCAATGTTGGCATTTAAACTTGCGCTGGGCACATGCAGTTTTCACCTTAGCATTCTACTGCCTCCCACGAATATTCGTACCAAATTTCAATGGAATCCGAGTGTAACACATGTATGTGTTCCCTCGAGAGACACATCAATGAACGTATCCCATACCAGAAGACACTAGGTCTCGCCAGCAAAGGCATTTTGCGTATTTTCTGGAGAAGCCTTCATCAATCTTTAGATCAAATAATCTAATATACTGACTGTTTTGTTGGACCAAATCAACACACGCACACACGAACGTACGCCCACACACACGATTATACTTCACAATGAATGACAGCACTTCACTAATTAATGCCTGTTTACAAAAGTCTCTTGTCCTCACACCGAGATTTTTCCTGTGCTGGTAGTTACCTGAAATGGACGATCCTTCCGTAATCTTGATGACAGGTTCCACCTTTCACTTTGTTTCTCACGCACCAGTTCAGCAGCTCCATGCAGACAGGTTGGATCACAGGTCTGTTGACTATCACAACTTACGATTACTGCACGCTTGGCCCGTCTCCAGACAAGGCCGATAATTTGCACAATCCACTCCCGCGACTGTAAACACTGAACTACTCAAGGCATATCACTCGGCAATTCAACACAACCCAGTACCAATCATTAAACAACGACACATCTTGTTCGCGGCGATCCTGTTTTTTTTTACACCTGTAGTTGAAGTTCTAGTATCTTCTGGGTACGGCCAGAATGCGAACGTTCTAGTTTCGCTTTCCAGAAAATGCACGGAGACACCAAATGAAAAGCACAATTGAAGCAGAGGCCGTCACATGCCCTCAAGCCAGCCGGGAGGTTCCCGGGCTGACTCACTATTCCTTCCAGGAAATATTGGAGGGGGCTCCAATAGGGCTGACGGTCGCATGAGAACGCAACAATATTCTTATGTTGCACGAGCACTTTTGCTCCACATTCCACAAGGTGACCGGAGCATATTTATATCCAACTGCGTTTAGTGACACTGAAATTTACGTACGCTGTTTTGTGGATGTTTTAGCGAAATAACATTTGTTTCTAGATTCATTAAGTCCGGCTTCTTGGTTGATAGGTCATTGTACCGGCCTTCGGTTTTAGGGCCCGTGTTCGATTTCCGGCCTGGCAGATTATTTTAACTGCATATGATTAATACCTTTGGCTGGGTATTTGTCTTCGACCTGATATACATCTATTCATCTACATACACCACCCCACACTACCAAATTAGGACCTTTCATGCCCAAGAATGAAGAATAAATGACATAGCACCCCATGTGGGTGGGGGACGCAGACGAAGAGTACACCCACGGTATCTCCTGCCTGTTGTAAGGGGAGACTAAAAGGGGTAACCATGAAATGATTGTATAACAACCATGAATCTACTTGTGATTAGTACCATCACGCGGGGAACACCATGGGTCGTCTTTACTTGCGAGTATTACCTCTATGTTACGTACACAATAGGTTTGTGATTGGTAGCAACAGAAGGTGAATCAGTGTGGGTTTTACAGTACCCGTGATTAGTACCATTGTGAGAACACCACGGGTTTGGGGGTTGCCTGTGATTAGTACCACTATATGAGCGACACCGTGGGTCTGCGTTGCCTGTGATTAGTACCCGCTATGTGAGGAACACCGCGTGAATACCGGCGCCCGTGATTAGTACACCTAGGTGAGGGACACTAGGGGTTTGCGTTGCCTATGAGTGGCGCCATTATGTGAGAAACACTAAAGGTCTGCGTTACCTATGTGACGTACAACACTTGTGAGTAGTACCATAATTTGTGGAACACCGTGAGTCTTCGTTACTTTTGATTAGTACCGCAACATGACAAATACCATGGTTTACTTCACTAGCGATAAGTACCATTATGAGGGGCCGTTGACCTGGATTTTGGACCCCTTTAGACAACAAGCATGATCGATTCTGGACTGTGTTTTAGAAGCACTCCCTTGATCAATAATACTATTGTTTTACGATAGTTTCTGGGAATTTGGGGCATTGCAGGTCGGATCCACTGATTGTTTTAAATTCATAACCATCCATTCATTATTCATCATCACGTTTTTGTCCGACTCGTTGGCTGAATGGTCAGCGTATTAGTCTTCGGTTCAGAGGGTCCCGGGTTCGATTCCCGGCCGGGTCGGAGATTTTAACATTAATTGGTTTATTCCAATGGCTCTGGGACTGTGTGTGTGTGTGGCGTATTCAGCATTAGAAATCATCCTAGGTAGGGCCCTCATCTTCACAGACATACAGGTCGCCTAATAGGCCGACTACGAGAAAAACACTCGCACCAGGCCTCTCCGGAGGCCTTACGCCATTTTCCTTTTTCTTCTTCTTCTTCTTATTATTATTATCATCACCCCGGTTTTTATTCTGGTCAGTGGATGATTTTGAACTTTTAAATTGTCATTAAATTTTGTCTCATTTCGTACCATTAAGGGCCGATGACCTAGATTTTAGGCCCCTTTAAACAACAAGCATCACCATCATGATGAAATACTGTGGTCTTACGGCCGACAACATCGGCAACCCACCGAACGTGTCTGTAAAGCAGTACTGCATATACTACAACCGAAGAATCTGGCCGAATCTGTGTATGTTCCGACTTTCTGTTAACGTCAGATCTGCCCCTTTACGTAATTTACTTACCATAGAATCGTACCACCACCACCACCACCACCACCACCACCACCACCACCACCACCACCACCAGCAACAACAACAACAACAACAACAACAACAGCATCGTTATACGGTACCGTATGGTGTTTATTTCTATGTTAATCCTATCATGAATGAGAACAAATATCTTCGTTATTATAATGGTTAATATGATAAGCACCGGGCGAGTTGGCCGTGCGTGTAGAGGCGCGCGGCTGTGAGCTTGCATCCGGGAGATAGTAGGTTCGAATCCCACTATCAGCAGCCCTGAAAATGGTTTTCCGTGGTTTCCCATTTTCACACCAGGCAAATGCTGGGGCTGTACCTTAATTAAGGCCACGGCCGCTTCCTTCCAACTCCTAGGCCTTTCCTATCCCATCGTCGCCATAAGACCTATCTGTGTCGGTGCGACGTAAAGCCCCTAGCAAAAAAAGAATGATAAGCCCACCCGGTGGCCATGATCCTTAAAGCTTCGAGTCAACATGGTCTGACACCGTGGTTAGTTGATTCGAGTCCCGTTGGTGGAAAACCTGTTCACCACCAGAATGTTTGGCCGGTAGGGTAGCACAAGTGGTGGTATACAATTTCTAATCACTAGATTACAAACCTCTCCGCAATGTTCAAATGGAGTGAAGGCATATGACGCTATGGATTGTGATTGGCCCGTCGGATGGGGATGTTAAGCCTCGAGCAGACCCCTTGGAGTTTTTCATCAGGATATATGCCGACACTAGGTTTTACTCTCTCCTTACATCACCACCACCATTTATTTTTGTTTCGTATGGCGTATGGAGGGTACAGAGAAACTATATATATAATACACACTTTGAGACTACATACATTTAAAGTAGATAGAACAACAATCGGACAAAGGAACAATGGATGGTAGTAAAACGTATAATTTAATGTCCAGAGAATTTAGCCCGTTCACTGGC
Source organism: Anabrus simplex (assembly GCF_040414725.1). Classification (NCBI taxonomy): domain Eukaryota; kingdom Metazoa; phylum Arthropoda; class Insecta; order Orthoptera; family Tettigoniidae; genus Anabrus; species Anabrus simplex. The sequence goes on along the minus strand of NC_090269.1, from coordinate 113,434,174 downwards.
TCTTCACTGGCCGCATGAAGTTCGTGGTATTATCCCTGGAAGCTCCGATGTGGGCTGTGATGGACTGTCTGAGACGCGTCACGGCAGTCGCAATGAGGGCTGGAAATTTTTCCCCACTTGTGGAGCCAGAAGTTGCATCTTTCAAGACCGGTTCGCATTCTGTTCAACGAAGTCTTCTTGGCAAGTTGAACCCAGTAAGTTTCCCACAAGGGTCAGATATCATCCCTAGCTGGTCAGGATTTGAAACAGCCCACTCTTCCCTCCAGGCATTATTCATGTTGTACTGTGATTCACCAAACTTCTTTCCTAGTTGCCATGATGGATGTCGAGATTTTAATCTTTCATGCTTGTGAGGGTTGCAGTCCTGATGAATCAACAAGAGTGTATTTGCAGTACATCCCACCACTATCATCATCATCATCATCATCATCATCATCATCATCATCATCATCATCATCACCTAACATCCAGGCGCACAGGAATGAAATAGAAAGACCCGCGGCAGGCGAGCCGAATATGTCCTCGGACACTCCCAACACTAAAAACCATGCGATAAATAAATAAATAAATAAATAAATAAATAAATAAATAAATAAATAAATAAATAAATAAATAAATAAATAAATAAATAAATAAATAAATAAAAATCGAGCGAGTTACACGTGAGGTTAGAATCGCGCAGCTATGAGCTTGCACTCAGGAGATAGTGGGTTCGAACCCCACTGTCGGCAGCCCTGAAGAGGGTTTTCCGTGGTTTCCCATTTTCACACCAGGAAAATGCTGGGGTTGTACTTTAATTAAGGCCACGGGCGCTTCCTTCCCACTCCTAGCCCTTTCCTATCCCATAAGACCTATCTGAGTCGGTGCGACGTAATGCAAATTGAAATCGAATAAATAAATAAATAAATAAATAAATAAATAAATAAATAAATAAATAAATAAATAAATAAATAAATAAATAAGACAGAGAGATTTATTAAAGAAATACATCTTCCGTCCTCCAATGAGGGGGCCATTTGGATCCGGAATAGAGTTTCTATTTCAATGGAGTTTAAAATGTCAAGAAATAAAAATGTAATCGTTAATTTTTTTCCACGGTTAGTGGGGGAGAAATGCTAGTCACATTCGCAGGTATAGATGAAAAAGAATGATTTGCAGATAGTCCCTCAGTATCTGTATTACTATTTTTTCTAACTTGCAGAATGGAACTTTCACATTTTTACGAAGGTCGATGTCTGACTATGGAGAGTGCCTCTTGCTCGGAATAGCAGGCCTCAGACAATCCACCGATCGATAGGTATTTTGTACTTGGATGACAGGTAATGCTGACACGGGACATAAATAGCTTGCTATTCTAGGTCCACATCCAGAGCCTGATTTAGGTCTCTTTCAAAGCGAATGGTGGGATATAAGAGCATTGCTTTAATGTCCTTTCTGTTGATGGCTATGATGTCAGCCCTCCGATTTACGTCATCGGTAGGGATACAGTGAACCTCCTCGTGCACCTCCCGTCCACGCTGTCTCAAGCCTTGAGCAATCGACGTTCTTACACGACGGTGGTGGTGGTTGCGCATTAGCTCAGTAGTCCGGCACATGTCCAAGGGTTTCTGTCTCGTTGCAGCCATTTTGGCGAAAGCAAATGAGGATAACGGCGGTAGATCATCAGATAAAATATAGCCATAACTTTGGCATATATCATGGTCAGTGAGATTTTATATTACAGTCTTGATTGCTGAATTAAACAGCAATCTGTTTGAGCTTCGCCACACTTAATTTTGACGAGTTTTGATTTCTTATTATCAGCTTCCACTTGAACTGTGTTCTTTGTAAGACATGCTTCAATTAGTCTACATAAGTTTGGAGGAATTTCAGGTTGTCGAAGAGATCTTTTGATACAGTAGCGGCAATTGGGAGTTAAAAGTGCAGGGGTATAAGGAGAACAAACAGTACCCAGGTTTGTGGAATATAAAGGACGGGGGGTTATACACTAAAACGGAAGAAACAAGCCACAAAATGGTAAGTTTTTTAATGCTTTCTGAGCGAATTTCAACAGAGAGGGGTAAAAGTTGACAGTTTACCAATTTAAGTGCGGTAATAATAGTTTTTTTTAAGTATTTGATTCAATACTACACAGTAAAACTTTCACCAAAGGAACATTATTGCGCATTTATTAAAATTCAATAGAAGTATGGCGTGAATAAACAATTAAAATCATTTTCTATTTGACTACACACTAAGAAACTAAGAGACACTAAAGAGACTGACGAATCCGCGCGGCAAGCGAGTGAATCATACCTCAATGTCCATGACCTTGGTAAAAAGAAATATATGTACCCCTGCTACCCTTCTTCACAGCACGTGCAAAGTTTCTACTGCTTGCTGTGGCGCTATACAAGTCGGTTAGCCGGGACGAACGGCATTTTGTGCGTACTTTCGCTAATAATTTTGTTAATGATTAAAGAAAATAAAGGAAAGAATTAGCTGATAAGACAACATGGCTTGAACAAATTGCTTTTAAAAAAATAATTCCTTGTTTCATCCGGCTAAAATGTGAATAAATTTGTAATATTTTCTGCAAAATGTGAGCGCCGCTACTGGTTTGATATATTCATGTTCGATAGAGTGAAATGCTTTTGTGACGTCTAAAAATGACGCAACAATCCTTTTGTTACGTTTCGCATCCTGGAGGCAACCATTCACGAGAGAAACGTTGCCATGAGTTCTAGTTAGTGGCACGAAGCCATGCTGGCGAGGACTTAGTGTGGCATATGAACGCAGTCTCATATCTAGTATCGTTCAGTTATTCTCGTAATCACCAAATATATGGTTACAGGTCTCCATTCTTTAATATACTGTAATTTGTGTCTCCACTCTTATGTATTAAAATTGTTCTGGCCATTTTGAGTTTTGTAGGCACGTAGGAGAAATGAAGCATCGTGTTGATGAGTAACATCAGAAATTTAGTAACGTTGAGGTGCCGTAACACGCGAACTGTAATATGATCTGGGCCTGGTGAGGTATCAACTTCAATGTTGTATAATGCCTTATGGGCATCATCTACTGAAATATTAATGTCAGCAGGTAAGTCAGTGCTTTTTTCCATAAGAGAAAACAGAGATTGTTATTTTCGGTACCAAAAGTCCTTCCAAAATGATCGGAAATCGTAGTTATTGAGATTTTATAAGAATGGGCCTTATTATTTTTTTCCAAAATTTTGCGAGCAATTTTGCGCCTTTGATTATAGAAATTATATTGGGCTACCTTGTAGGCATAACGCTCTTTTTTTCTCTCGTTGCCTTTTAGATCTTCGCTGGGGGTTGCTAGAGGTTTTATGGTCATATTTACGATTATTTTTTAAATGACTACTTTTGTAAGATCTAACAGCAGGATGTTGAGGACCAGGTAATTCATATACCTGATCTGCAAAGAACTGCATAATCTCATAAGTAAAAGATTCCATCTAATCAGCATCACGGTTTTGCATAATGTTTGAAATCCTGTCTTCCCAACTCTTCATAGGATTAATATTTTCAGTTTCATGATCAACGACTATTGGGGTTTCTTCTGTCAACTGTAAGCTTTCCCCAACATTCATGTTACTAGCATATTGTGTTCAGTTTTATTTCTCCTTTGCTCAGGGTGAGCTTTCCCTATGTGAATATTTACAGCTAACCTCGACTTAACATTTATTATCATAGGGCATGGAATTTCGTCACCAGACTGTGAATCAACGCTGGGCATTTTAATTGTATGTTTATTTTAACATGGCAGAAGATGAACGTTATTTTGTTTTTCATACGGTTACAAAGGTAGATATCGGAGATGTAAGTATTCTTAGCTCTGGATCAGTGATAATTTTGAAAAGATAAGATAGATGGACGTGGGGAATATTGAAAAGAAAAAACATTGTAAATCTAATTTATACGAGGTACACAGAGTATACATATGGGTAGATACATCCACTCCATATGACGATATCAGATGTAACTAATGCGAATTCCGTCAGATGGTAGTGCGTTATAACTTCCAAGATTTGGTAACGTTTAAGTTAATCTGCCTCGAGAAGAACTATGTGCAATCAATGCCAAGTAATAAAATAAAGATGGCTGTTGACTTTGGTACTAACTTTAACTTCACAATTAATTGAAGAATATCCTAACAGGAAGATCGCATACGACAGACAACACTACTATTTACGTAGAACATATTCTTGCATCCTAATTTTGATTAAATGGCATTACAGTAGTCATAATTTTCGTGATCAGCATTAGTAAACACCACGTATGATATCAAGTTTTGGAACTAATTCATAGCCTACTATTAAAAATCAAAGAATACAATAAATACATTGTTTTCGTTAACACAGTGATGATTTATTGAGAATACAAAGAGTCTTTATTCAGTTAATTTGGGACAAGAATAGCTGACCCAGTTAAAGTATATCTTACAGTTACAAATCGCAAATATCCATGGACACAATCTTTATCTTCGCTTAAGGACTAGCTGGGAGGGAAAACACACAAAACTGTACAAATAGTCCAGAAATCTTAGGAGTGGTTCAACTAATTTGTAAGACGAAGCAAATATCATTTCTGTAAGATTGTGCGGAGAGGGACCTAACGTCGGATATTTAATTTTGAGATTATTTTTTATTTTATGAAATACTTCCTCTCATGCAGAGGCTGCCTTGCGACAAAGTATACTTTAACATTTATTTTTAGAAGATAAATAAATATACTGTACTTGATAAACGTTGAAGGTAACCTAATTGTAACAGTGATTTCTTAGAATTATCAGTGAGCCCCTTAAGGCTATGATGGCAATCTCCCGTAACGCTGTAACTGGCAGAGACATCTGTTTCCAGAAATTAGCGGCAAAAATAGTGAGACAGGCTCTAAAGATTCTGACCAGGTATGGTATAAGGACCCCCCCGCTTCCTGAAGAAGTGCCGGGATGATCCCATCCACCCCTGGGCTTTTGTAAGGGGCAAAGTATTCTAATGCCCACTTAACCCTTCTTGGGGTAACAATCTCTGCGGCTTCCTTCCAGCCACTTTTATCGGGTCTGAAGGATCCGCTCGATTCTACCTCACTATTCGTGACTACCGAACCTGGAAAGTGGGCATCAAGCAGTAAGTTCAGGGTCTCCCTCTCTGTGGATGTGTATCCACCCGAAGGCGACTCCAGTGAACCCAGCCTTGCCCTTCTATCCAAGGTTAAAATTTTATGAAGCCTTGCCGCTTCATGTTGACTTTCAATGGATTCACAAAACTGTCTCCAAGATTTCCTAGAAGCCTTTTTGACTTCTGACTTGTACCTTCTTTGTGATTCTTTGTAAGAATCTAGGCTTTCTTGATCCTGAAGTTCCCTGTATTTATTCCAGAGCCTTCGTGTATTTCTCCTCAGGTGTTCAAGATAACTATTCCACTTGAAGCTTCCTGTTACTCTCTTTGCCTTAACAATAGGGCAGTTTAATTCATAAGAGATAACCAGTGTCCGTGTGAGAAAACTCACACTGAGCTCCAGCTCCTCTTTGTTTTTAATTATATTTGAGGGTCCTCCCTCCAGTCCCCTCCTCACGTCCTCCCTAAAAGACGTCCAATCGGTTCGTCTAGGGTTTCTGTAAGACGGGATCTTGAGGGAGCCCTCTATATAAAACACAATGTGTCTATGGTCTGACAAGGAAGGCTCCAAAGAAACCTTCCAGTCTTTAAATTCCTGTATGATTCCCATGGAACCCAGGGTAAAATCTATGATCCCCTCACTCCTATTATTAATGAAGGTAGGGGTATCACCAATATTCATGATCTCAAGATCAGTTGTACATAGAAATTCTATGAGGTGCTCTCCCCTTCGGTTTGTATATTTGCTTCCCCAAATGCTGTGATGAGCATTGGCGTCACATCCTACTATGAGGTTTAATCCTCCGGCGGGGGTGGAGTTTCAGAGTCTCCTGGGAAATATGCAGAGCAGACAACCAAGTCTTTTGGCTGTCCGCCCTCTTCATATCTCATTAGGACTGCTACCAGGTCTCTAGTAATGAAGCCTGGTATATCCCAGGCGTTGTGATCTTTAACTAGTATACATGCTCTAGGCTTCTCCTCTGCTATTCCACTGCATAGAGTGAACCCTGCACATTTTAGTCCCATGATATGCCCCTGTCTAAGCCCGTGTTCTTGTATCAGGGCGACCGAAAACCTGCCCTTCTGGATACTTCTAATAAGTACCCTAGAGGCCGCTATACAATGTTATATATTTGCTTGTATGGAAGTAATCATTCTTACCTTCATGCAATACTTTACCTTATGCGGTCTCCGGAACGTGCTGCTCCGTCTCCCGCGATGAGTCTTGAGGCTTGGCTGGCCCAGGTTCCTGTCCGGGCTCCTGCTCTTCACCCCTGTTAGTCTCGGTATTTTCTGTGGTGGGGTTGTTCCTCTGCTTGTCACGCTTGCCCTCCACCAAGGTGAAGGTAGCCACATGCACCCCGCAGAAGATCTTCTTCCCCACCACTTTCTCCATGCTAACCACAAGTCGGACACCTCTCTTCTCCTCCTTGCGGTCGTAGACCCTCCAGCTGGTGGGGTTTAAGCCATGGTTCTGGCGTGCCATTCTTCCCAGAAGGACATTATTGTCCTTTGGTTGTCCAGGTATCCAGACCATGACTCTCTTGCAGGAAAGAAGTTTATCCATGCCCACAATTGTGAGCCTGGCTCCTTCCCACGGTTGTATACCTGTAACAAGACTGGAAAGCCATGCTACAGTCTCGTCGTTCTCGGCTATGATGACGGCCACACCTCTCGACAGATAGCAATCCAGGAACTGAGGCTTAATGGGCCCCTGCTCCGGAAGCTCGTCTATCAGATTGGTGATAGCCTCTTCCACAGCTTCCACCTGTTTCTCGGTTAGCTGCTGGTCAGGATATCCTACAGGTACTATGGCCATCCTGATCCCAGCTTTAGCTATCCTGGCATATTCCAGCTTGGGTTTTTCCCATTTTCAAACCAGGCAAATGCCGGGGCTGTACCTTAATTAAGGCTACGGCCGCTTCCTTCCACTTCCTAGGCCTTTCCTATCCCATCGTCAATATAAGACATATCTGTGTCGGTGCGACGTAAAGCAAGTAGCAAAAAAAAAGGTTTTCGGAGACGCCGAAGTGCTGGAATTTTGTCCCGCATGAGTTCTTTTACGTGCCGATAAATCTACCGATTCGAGGCTTACGTATATGAGCACCTTCAAATACCACCGGACTGAGCCAGGATCGAACCTGCCAACTTGAGCTCAGAAGGCCAGTGCTTGAGCTACTCAGCCCGAGTGTCAATGTCTAAATTGTAATGTGATTGCATTTTTAAGGTCCAAGGTTTATTCTAGTTCCCCTGTGGGTGGGGGCGCTAGAATAACACCCATGGTATCCTCTGCTTGTCGTACGAGGCGACTAAAAGGGCCTACAGGGGTTCTGAATTTAGGAGCGTGGTTAGCCACCACGGGGCCCTTAGCTGAGTCCTGGCATTGTTTTCACTTACTTGTGCCAGGGTCCTCAATTTCATCTATCCTATCCGACCCCAACAGTATTAAAGAGTTTGAGGCCTAGGGAGTCTTTCATTTTCACGCACTTTGTGGCCCTTGTATTTCTTTTTTCGAGGTGTTGGACCACTTCTAGTTTTTTCTCTGATTAGTGTTATATAGAGTATTATTGCCAAGTTTTACTTCCTCTCAAAACCTTAATCACCACCACCAGCACCACCACCACCACCACCATCACCACCACTTTTTCCTAGTGTTCATTTACCACGTATAATATTAAGGAACATGTTCAACATTCTTGATACATCGTATTAAACAAAAATAGGATACGATCTTCTAAATAAATAAATAAATAAATAAATAAATAAATAAATAAATAAATAAATAAATAAATAAATAAATAAATAAATAAATAAATAAATAAATAAATAAATAAATAAATAAATAAATACCCTCCCAACATCAACATTCACCCACATCATTCCCAATCCACCTCCTGCAGTTCCTTACATTTCATTAGCCCGCATCTTCTGGCCAGAGGGAGGGTGTCACCCTTTAGGGTCCCACTCCACCCCTTCTGGGTGGGGAATTAAATTGTTGTTTGTTTGTTTGTTTGTCTGTTGGGAAACTACTATGTTAACATTTAGAAGACGATGGTGAAAATTCCACTATCTCTCCAGATCTGCATTATTGAAGGGATCTTAAACATATGTTATTATTATTATTATTATTATTATTATTATTATTATTATTATTATTATATGAACCGTCAAATGTATGACTGTTGCAACCATTCTGAACTCACCATCTCTAACTGATGACACTGCCAGTATTTGACCTGCGTGGTGAATGAGGATTGTTCATGACTTGTTTAAGATACAGTGATTTTACACAGTAGTGAACTGATCATTGCACGATATTATTCGATATTATTGTCTACCACATTATCTGAGAGTGTTTGCATTCTCATCACCATCAAGCAACCGTAGCGAAGGCCAATTACCCTCAAAACACTCATATAATGTAGAAATAAATCAGGCTCCCGTTACTATGCTGCATCCATCAAGACATCACTACAAGTAGAAAGGAGATGACGTTTAATGCTAAATCAATCACTAACAACGGTACCAACTTACACTGACGAGGGAACACATAAATGTCTTACACTCGGATTCGGTTGAAATTTGGTAGGAATATTTTTGGGAGGCAGTAGAATGCTAAGGTAAAAACTGCATGTGCCCAGCACAAGTTTAAAAGCCTAAATTGAACAAATAAATAATCGTAAAATTAGAAGTGCCGCGGGAGTATCGGGGTGTGGCGGAGAGGTAGGGAGGAGCGAAGCAGTGGACGTGAACCAACCGGGCTGCGTCGAGCTGCGCCAGCAGCCAGGCAGCGTATAGTTAGCGCGTTCCCCTTAACTTCCCGATCAGATGTGCAAAACGTAAATATGAAAACAGCACATGAAACAAGTGTACAAAGGACGATGTTTGAACAACAATGCCAATAAGGTTTGAAAAATTACAATGAGTAACAAGAACTCGGCCGTGAATTTTTCAAACCTTTTTGGCATCGTTGTTCAAACATCGTCATTTGTATACTTGTTTCATGTGCTGCTTTAAAATTTACGTTTTGCACATCTGATCGGGAAGTTAAGGGGAATGCGCTAACTATACGTAGCCTGGCTGCTGGCGCAGCTCGTTACAGCCTGGTTGGTTCACGTCCACTGCTTCGCTCCTCCCTACCTCTCCGCCACACCCCGATACTCCCGCGGCACTTCTAATTTTACGACTATTTATTTGTTCAATTTTGGCGTTTAAACTTGCGCTGGGCACATACAGTTTTCACCTTAGCATTCTACTGCCTCCCACGAATATTCCTACCAAATTTCAATTGAATCCGAGTGTAACACATTTATGTGTTCCCTCGTGAGTGGCCAAACGTCATGGGAAGACACTGAAAGTGATGTTAATAACGAGTTGCTCCTCTGGGACCCCTCAATACGGCAGCAATACAGCGAGGCACCGACTCTAAAAGATATTGGAATCGTTCTGGAGGAACGTCGACCCACGCCTCTTGCCCTGCTACCCACAATTGTGTTTGTTGTGTTGTTGGTGTGGGGTTCATTGAGCGTACACCAGCATCGACAGCATCTCATAAATGATCAACAGGATTAAGATCGGGCGATCTGGATGGCCAATCCTTGGTCGTAACTTCACTGGATTGCTCCTCCAACCTCCTGCGTGCCACCACAGAGCGGTGACATAGCGCATTGTCCCGTTGAAACATGGCAACTCCATCAGGGTACTCTAGGGCCAGAAAGGGGTACATATGGTCTGAAAGAATGTCCACATAACGTGCACCTGTCAGCGCTCCTTGCACCCGGACAATGGGACCTAATTGCGACCATGAGAACGCCACCCAGACCAGAACTGAACCACCTCCCGCCTGAACACAACCTTGTTGACACGTAGGATCCATAGCTTCAAGGGGCATACGCCACATTCTCACGCGTCCATCAGCTCGAAACAACTGGATTCGGGATTCATCGGATCACACTACACGCCGCCACTGTTCCATGGTCCGTTGTCGATGTTCGCGGGCCCATGCAGCTCTGTGTCGAGGTGTCAGCAAAAGGACACGAGTTGGTCGTTGGCTGGTGAAGCCTATGCGGTGCAGTTGCCTCCTTACAGTTCTGCTAGAAATGGGTTACTGACTCCCAACATTCAACTGGCCAGTGATCTGACTCACGGTAGCCCGTCGAGCGCCCAGTATGGTTCTGCGGAAGTAACGTGATGCCCGTCCGTTAAACACTTGTGGTCCTCTCATGAGGCAGTTTACGTGGGTGATAACATTCTCTCTGTGATATTGAAGATCCACTCCCGACACTGTTGGCCTCGGAAACCCGAATGCGCGTGTAGTCTCCGCAATGCTATGACCCATGCGCCGTGTGCCAATGATCATCCTATGTTCAAAGTCAGTTAACTCGCGACGTGTTGCCATCTTCACGACACTGGTGTCCGTGACAAACTGCTCAGCTACGCCGCAGCTAACCGCAACGCTCAGGGGTCATACACGGCCTATTTTCTAATGGGACCCCTCTTCCCGTGACTTTTGGCCAGTCAGTGCGTTAAGTTGTGAAATAAACCAGTTTTATATGTGTACTAGGTCACGAAAGTGGTCCTTATTTTCCCGATATCCACTTTCATATCTATAATGTATACATAAATAAATGCTCAACTTACATTAAGGTATGATTTAAAAGAAAATATAAGGAAATTACTCTTCAAATGCAGATTGTACGCGTTCATTTTTTATTTTTCTTATAAACGTCTATTTTTCTACAGTGATTTTTTATGATGTCATAAATGGTTGGAACAAATCTGCTGGGAATTACATTACTGTAATACTTAAATGAGAAAATACAACGATGAAATGGAATACTGAAGTAGGATATATTTATCAGGACGTAGCGTTGCCCCAACCATCATCTTAAAATAAGCTCCGTTAGCCAATTAGGATTCGCCTCCAAGTAGTTCTTCACGTTGGTTACGGCATGCTCCAGATCTTCAATCTCTTTGCTATATTCTTTTCTTAATTCCTCCATTGTGGACAGTGGTCTTGCATTGTATCTGAAATAATGAAATGTCACTAGATTAATAAATGTTGAATGATTCAGTGTAAAAGAGGTTGAGAGTTCTAACTTCACCACTTACAAGAGGCATAAATAAATAAATAAATAAATAAATAAATAAATAAATAAATAAATAAATAAATAAATAAATAAATAAATAAATAAATAAATATGATATATTAAACCAGCGGTCAAAGGGCAGGTAATACGGTGTTTTCCATTTTATTACGTTTCAAACGTTTTGCAATAATAATAATAATAATAATAATAATAATAATAATAATAATAATAATAATAATAATAATAGTCCGACTCGTTGGCAGAATAGTCAGCGTACTGGGCTTCAGTTCAAAGGGTCCTGGGTTCGGTTCCCTGCCGGGTTGGGGATTTTAACCTTCATTAGTTAATTCCAGTGGCCTTGGGGGCTGGGTGTTTGTGCTGTCCCCAACATCTTTGCAACTTTCACACCACACATAACACTATCATCCACCACAATAACACGCAGTTACCTAAACGTGGCAGATGCCGCCCACCCTCATCGGAGGGTCTGCCTTACAAAGGCTGCACTCAGCTAGAAATAGCCATACGAAATTCATTAATAATAATAATAATAATAATAATAATAATAATAATAATAATAATAATAATAATAATAATAATAATAATTGTACTGGGAAGTACACCCCAACGCCGTGCATTCAAATTCAGCGCATAAACGAACCCCTCTATTGGTAAAACAGTGAAACTGAAACTACACCAACTTAGAACTTTACTCAGAAGATGTCACTACAGAAATATGATGTAATTTTGTTATTGTGCAGTTGCCTAAACTGAGTGAATTTATCCTTGTTTTGTTTGCTATTCATCAAGAAGTTTGGACATTCTTCCACAGATGACACTACTAAAAATTAGGATCATGCATCCTGGTGCGAGGTGTAAGAAGTTATAATTTAAAGAAGTTTTGTTTTTCTAGGTATTTGTAACTGAATGATGTTCATTTATTTTTAGCTTGGCAATATTTCCTTTTTCTTTCAACCAGATTTGAATCTAGCCAATCCCTAATTTCTGTAATTAATTTTTCACCTATCACAGGCTTCTTGTTCGATTCTGAGTGTTACTTTTGAAATCTACCAATAAAATTGAGAGGGTGTGGCTAGTTTAGTCTTGAATGATCTCGAATCTTCCCTGAGGGTTTATAAACTTCGGTTTTTCACGTTTCTTGGCCAATTCATCGTCATATTACTGAGTGTGTGTGTCAAAGCAGGAGGCGGGCGGCCTCTTTCGTTAGCAGCTAGAACATCTATAAGGTAATGGCCACAAATTTTTTTTTGCTAAATCCGCAGTTTAACCCGAGGGAAAGGTCCGACTCTTTAGTAGGTAACAACCTTTTTTAAAATGTAACTTTCTTCCGGCTGATGTAAAAATTTCATAAAATCTTTAACTGTAAATCGGGGATAAGGAGTGATGTATCCTCTCAAGCTCCCCTCCATCTTGGTTTGAGGAGACTACGTTTTGTAACGGATTTCTGCCTGTAATGTATTGAAGTAAATTTGGGAATAGCCCCTGTTTCGTCGGCCTAGAGCCCCTTAGGATTTTAAGTTCTCACTACCTAGGAGCGCAGTGTAAGCCTCCATTCAGGTTGTGTGTCGGGCCATTTAATTAACACGTTCGTTTCCACATAGACCCTATAGGTTGGGTACGATATACCCCTGTTTCAAATTGTAAGTTGGGCCATGGAAGGCCAGAGAGTGTAAGATTTTGAGGTTGCCTCGAGGAAGCTGAAAGAAACGGAGAGCCGGTTAGCTCTTTCTCACGTTTTGTAATTGTAAAGAGTGCCTCTAGAAGGCTAGAAATTGTATTTTGGGGAGCAAGTGCTCCGTGAATTAGGGGATGTCTGCCCTTAACCAAGTAATTCTTCTCCATTTGTAATATTGTAAAACTAGGGGCTTAAAGCCCAAAGTGTTAAGGTTCTGAATCTTGGATTTTTCCTAATCTGGTTTCTAGTTTGGCATTGTCCCTGATTGTTATTTTTCCCTTGTGGAAATTTGTTAAGTTTGTTTTTTATAATGAGAAAATATAACCTTTGTTAAAGTTTTAATTCCATTCTTGACATTGTAGTTAGACCCATTCACCCCGGCACCTTCTTTCACCTCTGCGTTCCACAGATACCCCGGAATAATAATAATAATAATAATAATAATAATAATAATAATAATAATAATAATAATAATAATAATAATAGATCCTATTTGGAAAGCTTCATAAAAATACATTTTTATCATGTGACTGCATTAGTGAGGCTCCGTGGCTCAGGCGGCAGCGCGCCGGCCTCTCACCACTGGATTCCGTAGTTCAAATCGCGGTCACTCCATGTGAGATTTGTGCTGGACAAAGCAGAAGTGGACTGGTTTTTTTCCGGTACTCCGGTTTTCCCTGTCATCCTTCATTCGTCAGAAACACTCTCCTATATAATTTCATTTCATTTGTCAGTCATTAATCATTGCCCCAGAGGAGCGCGACAGACACATTTCCTATCCTCGCCGCTAGATGGGGCTTCATTCATTCCATTCTAGACCCAGTCAAATGACCGGAAAAAGGCTGTATATTTGATCTGATTTGAATTGCATTAGTCAAAAAGTAGACAATTTTACTCTACTATCACAGATCATTAAATACTGAGAGCGAGAACAAGGCCAGTAGTAGGATGATCAGTTCGATATAACAGCATCGTACAGGTTTTCAATTGACTTCCGATTGTAAAACTCCATATCAAAGAAAACAAAATACAATTATTTGACTCGCTCGAGTAATGAAGCAAAAACCCATGATTTGTGTAAAGAAAATCTGGAAGTTTGTCATACAGAGAGCAATTTGAAGTAGCTGACACGAGGAACAAATTCTATTTAAGCACGTAGGGGCATAATCAAACACGTATCACAACATGATTTTCGTTAATTAGACAATAAACAACAGTACATTTCTAGAAAACTACTTTTTACATTTTGGATATTTTCATTGCAAAACATGCTCTGGTGTTCGTTCATTCTTCAGGGATACCGATGATGGAATTTGAACCCACCATCTCCTAAATACAAGCTCACAGCTACGTAACACGAACTACTTAGCCAATTAGCTCGGTAACTGTTAATACCAGTTGTATGATTGCAACGCTTTTGTTGACATTTATTATTATTATTATTATTATTATTATTATTATTATTATTATTATTATTATTATTATTATTATTATTATTATTATTATTATTAGTGGACCCGTGCTTCTCCGCAGCATTCGTTAGTAATGCGTCAGATAACACGTCTTTATATCTCTGTCGTAGTAAAAATGTTTTGCCTGTCCTTTAAAATAGTTTCGTGAACATTTAATGTCGGTACATAACAATTGTTTCATTCGTAATATAGTTTGTAATACTTCATTCCATACATTGCGCTTCGACCATTAGGGCGTATCTAGACCTTTACATTATTTCAAACGCCTTGCCCGAGATAATGCAACATACAACAAATGGCCGGGGCTGAGTACTGGTTCCGGTAAGTAGACTACCCACTTTTTCAAGGGTTTGTCCCTGCGATTTATTAGTGAATATACAGAAGGCTAGTCGACTTAATACCTTCCCGTCTGTGCGTACGTCGACTGTTTTCTCTTGGTAGCATGTAAGTTATTAGGAACGTTTCGCAATCTGTTGAGTATATTTAAAAACTGGGGTTTTTTCGTCGCCATAAGACTTTTCTGTGTCGGTGCGACGTAAAGCCCATAGCAAAAAACAAAAAAACAAAAAAACAAACTGGGGTAGATCCAAAGACCGAAGGGTATCTAGCAGAGAACAGTATTCTTCCATGATCAGAGAACGTGCATACTCTCTGGCTTGGCAGGTAATTAAACATGGCTGCATGCAATCACATTACTAAGGATCAAAATCCCATATGTCAGAATTAATGAAAGTGTTAGTCGCTTAGCAACCGGCTAAGTAGAGAATGTATTGCGGCCTAGGGTAAGCCTTCGCCTGCGATTATTGGAATGGTAATTTAGTGATTTTATTTTATTGCCTCTTGAAAATAAACATGTTTCCGTTGACTTCTCAAGAAATGCAAAATTTTCCCTGTACTATTGAGACGATTTGGAAAATCTTCATACAAACCGCACCTTTTAACTCCCTTGAGTTTTGTGAAACACGTTAGCATTTTATATAAACAGATTATTATTATTATTATTATTATTATTATTATTATTATTATTATTATTATTATTATTATTATTATTATTATTATTATTATTATTATTATTATATGCTATTTGCTTTACGTCTGTCTGACACAGATAGGTCTTATGGCGACGATGGGATAGGAAAGGCCTAGCAGTTGGACGGAAACGGCCGTGATCTTACTTAAGGCACAGCCCCATCATTTGCCTGGTGTGAAAATGGGTAACCACGGAAAACCATCTTCAGGGCTGCCGACAGTGGGATTCGATCCCACTATCTCCCGGATGCAAGCCCCTAACCGCACGGCCAACTCGCCTGGTAAATAAATAAATAAATAAATAAATAAATAAATAAATAAATAAATAAATAAATAAAATACAAGCATAATAAAGAAAATAATCTGGAAACAATGTATGGGAAATTCAAGAGGCCAGACAAATTTAAATATCTTGGTGAATGGATCGAGGCAAATGGGCTTGATAAAGAGGAAGCAAATAAGGGAAGGGGCAGAAAGGTGGAGTTAGCCTATAGATTAATACAGAACAGATGCAATAAAATAACTATATTTTACAGAGCAAGAATCAGGCACTATACCACGGTTATCAAGCTAGAGGGACTTTACAGTTCAGAATGTATGATACTGAATAAGAAGGGGTGAAATGGATGAGCTAGAGAAGAAAGAAAAATCTTGAGAAAGATGTTAGGACCCGAAAAATAGAAAGGATGGTACATGGAGGAGGAGGAGGAGAAATGAAGATCTATACAGACAGACAGAGAAGATCACAGACACCATACGTAAGAGGAGTCTGAAGTTTTATGGACCCTTCACAAAAATGAACAAGACTCAACTAACAAAGACAATCTTTAACACATCATCAAATTAAAAGCAACTACTAACCGGGAAGAACAAACAAGAAAAGACATGAAGAAAGTTGGCATCAATTCAAAAGAAATCTTTAATACAGATATGTTTCGAGTATGCCTTTGCTGGCGAGATGTAGTGTTTATAGTGCACTATGTCTTCTGGTATGGGCTATATCAAATTTGTTACTTTCATTGACCTGTCTCAGTCTCATCCTTGGCTTTGACAATGTGAAAGTGACAGGCATGAGCGATGCTAGTAATACCATTCCTTATGCAGCCAGTCCCTGTTATGAATGGTGTGAAAATATCGCTCATAGGGTTGGTTGTTGCATGCATTTCAGTGGGCTTGGCAGACTGATATGCAATAGCAACGGCTGGCTCGGTGAGGACAGCAACGGGAAACTACCTCACTCCTCATTTCCCTAGTACGCCTCTTCAGTGACGCCTAGGCTATTTATGACAGCTGTTGGCGGCGCTGCAGAGGATCAAACCAGCCTTCGGGCTGAATACCCAACATACAACATACATACATGTTTCGAGTTAAAATTGGTAAATGCAAAGGATTCCAGGAAAAGCAAAATGAAAAGTCCAAGAACATGTGGTCAGAGGAAAGGAGCAACTTAATTGTCTACCGTGGTCCAAACGAGGTCAAAATCGAAGAAAGAAAGAAAGAAAGAAAGAAAGAAAGAAAGGAAGAAAGAATAAATAAGTAAATAATAAATAAATAAATAAATAAATAAATAAATAAATAAATTCGGTTGTTAATTCTCCATGATAAAGGAGTGAATGTGACTTAAGTAAGTACTTACCCTTGAATTTCATGATGAAATTGGCTCAGATTATCAAGAAGTGCAAAACACTTCAACGGGACTATCAGCGATAGGGCATGGCTCTTGTTGGTAAGCTCACTGAACCTGAAGTGAAAAATATGGAGGAGAGTGAATAGTAGAATACAGATTATAAATAACAGTATGAAACACGTAGTTAAGAGAGTAAGTCATCACTTAATATATAGGCTATTTCGCGCTACTTATGAATCTCATTTCTGAAGATGATTTGAGCAAAAATTATCATGAAAACGCTGGTCTCATGGCGACGTTGTCAGAGTTAGGAATGGTAAGGAAGCGGCCGTGGCCTTAATTAAGGTACAGTCCTGGATTTGCCTGGTGTGAAAATGGGAAGCTTCGGGAAAACATATTCAGGCCTGCCGACGACGTGTTTTGAACTCACCATCTCCCGAATGCAAGCTCACAGCCGCATGACCCAAACCGCACAACCAGCTCGCTCGTTCAAGTCTTCTTCTCAATATTTACGGGGTGGAGTTCAATTTTTATGTGAAACTAGGTACTTTTGCGTCCAAAAAAAATGTGTGAGTGACTGAGACCTAAGATATTATTGGTCGTGGTGTTGGTGGGGGCGTGATTAGATCAGTGGCTTAGCCGCTGACTTCCCACCCGGAAGGCCGAGGTTCGAATCCTGATCAACAATCACGTGGTGTCAGGAAAGTCATCCGGTTATAAACCCCCGGCCAAAACCAAAAAAGAAAAAAGAAAGAAGATAAGAGAAAAAAGAAAAGAAAAAATGAGTCTGAGTGGCTCCAGTGACCCCAGAAATGACTGGTAAAAGCTGAAGTATAAGAATAATGTTAAGAAGAAGATATTATTAGTCGTCTCATTATTTATCACATGTACACAGAGATCTGATTTATCTTGAAACCAATGGTTTGTCTCACAGACATACTATCACTGCCAACATTTCTGCTGCAAGTTTTAGTCTATTTCCTTTCCCTTTAATATCAGAGAGTGAACCTAAACGAATTCAAATAATGAACAGAGAATCGCCCTCAAAGCCACGCCATAACATAAAATAAAATAAAATATACCTGGAAGATAACTAATTTAATTTAACAACTAGTTTTACGGTTTACCTGGCGAGTTGGCCGTGCGGTTAGGAACGCGCAGCTGTGAGCTCGCATCCGGGAGATAGTGGGGTCGAACCCCACTGTCGGCAGCCCTGATGATGGTTTTCCGTGGTTTCCCATTTTCACACCAGGCAAATGCTGGGGCTGTACCTTAATTAAGGCCACGGCCGCTTCCTTCACATTCCTAGGCCTTTCCTGTCCCATCGTCGCCATAAGACCTATCTGTGTCGGTGTGACGTAAAGCAAATAACCAAAAAAAAGTTTTACGGTTTTCCTTTTACGTGCCGGTAAATCTGTAGACACCGGGCGAGTTGGCCGTGCGGTTAGCGGCGTGCGGCTGTGAGCTTGCATCTGGGAAATAGTGGGTTCAAATAGCACTGTCGGCAGCCCTGAAGATGGACTTCCGTAGTTTCCCATTTTCACACGAGGCGAATGCTGGGGCTGTACCTTAATTAAGGCCACGGCCACTTCCTTCCAACTCCTAGGCCTTTGTTATCCCATCGTCGCCGTTAAACCTGTGTATGTTGGTGCGACGTTAAGCCACAAGCAAATAATAATAATAATAATAATAATAATAATAATCTATAGACGCAAGGCTGACTTACTTAAGCAACTTCAATAACTACCGGACTGTACTCGCCAAGCTGGACTGAGAAGCCAGCGCACTACCAGCTGCATAACATTTTGCCAGTTTTTGTGGTAAATAAAACACGTAATTTTCAAGGGAATTTTTTTTTTTGTTTATTCAAAATATTGGCCATCGGCTTCTTCACATTTCGCCAATCTTTCAGGTAATTTATGAATACCATGCCAGAAAAACTGCTTGTCTTTTGCGGCAAACCATTCGTCGAGTCATTTTCCAACTTCCTCGAAATTGCTGAACTGCTACCCTGCGAGGGCGTGCCCCATTGATGCGAAGAGGTGATAGTTAGATGGCGCCAGGTCGGGGCAGTACGGCGGGTGCGGAAGGATGTCCCATCCAAGCGATCTCTAGGTGCCTTGCACTGGTTTTGCTGTGTAAGACGGCGCATAGTCGTGTTACAAAATCATTTTGCCACATGTCTTCTCGCCCATTCCGGTCGTCTTTCGATCAATGAGTGGTTTAAATTAATCATTTGTTGGCGATAGCGTAGTGCATTCACGGTTTCGCCGGGCGTCAAGAGTTCATAATACACAATACCGTTCTGGTCCCACCAGACACAAAGCATGGCCTTCTTGCCGACTGAATCAATGGAGCGTGTTCACCATATGTTTCTGCCGGCTAACGATGATTTTCCACAACATTTTTCTTTTAATTAAATAAGAAAAGTAAGGCGTGCCGCAAATGTTCCTTTTCAGGCACAAACGTCGACATGATTACTGAACGATACAACACAAACGCTAGTGTTTGGCGGACTCAACTTGTGTGTGCTGGTAGGTTAATGTCAACGAACAAACTGACGTATGTATCAAATTCATACGCTGCGCAGTGTTCGCTGGCGCCATCTATTAGTGAAAACCGGAGAAGACTTACGCATACACATAGTTATACCCATATCGCTTCCAGTAACTTGGGAACCTATACTTCAGGATCTGGTACCGGTTCCATAATTACGTGTCACTATGTGTGACAGGAACAAAGAGCCATTTGTAGCTGAACGACTGGGAGGCAGCCATCTGCACCAATATTGCTCAAATGAATAGAAAACAGTGAAATATATTTAATTACCACGGAAAGGAAATGATTAATACGTGTAGCAGAAATAGAAAGAGTGAGGTAGATGAACCATTAGAGCGTCAGTTGTGTGAAAGTAGGAGGAAATAGAACAGAATGGTTTGGAATAAGGGGAGTCTTGACTGACATTTTGAACTTCTACGATTTAACACTTACCCAAAGTAAATTTAACAGTAGAACGCTCAATTTGGGTCAAGTTGACCGAGCTGAAGTTAGAGAGTTTATTTTTAATTTTTTAATTTGATTTACGACAGAGCCTCTCAAACGTCCAAAATCTCACGCGTGCAAACCGAGGCGCAGAGGTTCTGTGCACCGTGCACCGGCCCGACTCGGCTTGGATGGTGGAGCACTGCGGAAGAAGTGAATGAATTGGAAATACTGACTGCTCTGAAGAGAAAACTTACTTACCTTATGGTGAAAACTCGATTATAATCCCGGCTAAGTTGAGGATTCTCATGAAGATACTGCAAGGCGTAAGTGAAGATACCATCGCGTGGATGTGGACGACAGAAGTGAAGGGTCATGTTGTTAAGAAGAGCCTTCTGTCTCACTACAGCTCCGTCAGTGAGGACAAAAACCACCTTCGTGGTGGACGAGTTGAGGTGTTGAACCAGCCAACCCGGTGGGTTCTTGGCGATGTCTTCTGAGAACTTTGTATCCAAAGGGTCTATCACCTGCAGCATAGGACATAAGGTGGACAGTAAATTGGAGGATATTTAGGAGGACTTAAAGTTCCAAAACACAAGGATTAGAGACCCCGGCGCAACAACCAGACAACTTATAAAAGTTTAAAGGATTCGAAAATTCAAAATAAGGAACAAAAATCTAATCAAAATTGTTGATTTCCGTTAATACCGTATTTAGAAACAGTAATACACAAAAACGTGCTCAAAGTGGAACTTGAATAAAGCGGAAACTTGTCCACTACGGAATATTTTCTCCGTCCCGGGGAAGCTTACGGCATTATAATATTCTTTCTTTCTTTCTTTCTTTCTTTCTTTCTTTCTTCATCCGTTTACCCCCCAGGGTCGGTCTTTCCCTCGAACTTAGTGAGGGTTCCCACCTCTACTGCCTCAAGGGCAGTGTCCTGGAGCGTGAGACTTTAGGTCGGGGGTACAACTGGGAACGAAGGACCAGTACCTCGCCCAGGTGGCCTTACCTGCTATGCTGAACAGGGTCCTTGGTGGGGGATGGGAAGATTGGAAGGGATAGACAAGGAAGGAGGAAGGAAACGGCCGTGGCCTTAAGGTTGGTACCATCCCGGCATTCGCCTGGAGGAGAAGTGGGAAACCACGGAAAACCACTTCGAGGATGGCTGAGGGGCGAATCGAACTCTCCTCTCCTCAGTTGACCTCCCGAAGCTGAGTGGACTCCATTCCAGCCTCATTTGACATTTCGTGGCAGAGCCGGGCAACGAACCCAGGCCTGCGCGGGGGGCGGGGGGCAGCAAATCATGCTAACCACTACACCACAGAGTCAGACTATAATATTCTTACTTTTGTACAATGTGGAATCTCCTGAACGCGGTAACGAAAAATGAAAGAATACTTAGTCCTACCTACAATATTTTGTGCATTTCTGGTGCTGGTATGGTCATTGCGCAAGGCACAGACATTTATTCGAAGTGATGAACAACTTATGACACACCATATTTTCGGATAAGCTACAAGCTTTCTAGCAGTGAGAAATGTCGATAAATGGAAGACGAGCAAGAAGATGGAGATCAAAACAAGATGGAACCTGCGAACAGGCCCACAGTGCCTTTGTTACATAAAGCGATTTTCCATTTACATCCAACTCCTCCACTCTTTCTGTCCGGCTCCATGGCTAAATGGTTCGCTTGCTGGCCGTTTGTCACAGGGGTCACTGCTTCAATTTCCCGGTAGGGTCGGGAATTTCAACCACAATTGGTTAATTCCGTTGGCACGGGGGCTGGGCATATGTGTCGTCTTCATCATCATTTCATCCTCATCACGACGCGAAGGTCGCCTACAGGCCTCAAATAAAAAGATCTGCACCTGCCAGGCCGAACTTGTCCTCGGACACTCTCGGCACTAAAAGCCATACGCTATTTAAACTTTTTTCCACTCTTCCTGAAGTAATGTACGCAACTGCGGACTACATTCAGAAAGACACGATTAGAAAGAAGTAGAAACACGTTTCTTTGTTTGATCCGTGGAAGAAAGCTTAGTATACAGGCTGTTAGGTGTTATACGAGCAGATATTTACCTGGTCGGTAAAGAAAAACACACCTCAGAACATATGCTATGTACATTTGCCTTGTCCTATTAGTTTCCCCATAAATGAGCCGAATACTTCAGGGCCTAATGTGTTTTGAACGGCCGCAGTAGGAAACGTCGCTTATGTCATACTGTCCTCGTGAGTAGAGTACGGTAGCAGAGTACAGAGGTTGTTGAACCTGTTTGTTATCGAAGGTCAACACATGTTGCTGTGCCTCCCCCTAGCCACTGGGCAAGTAGAGGTGGTAGAAACACATGCCAGACCACTTCCTGTACTCGAAAACAGGTCTAGGGTACTCTGTGAGAAGTACAGTTACCGACGTATCCACTGATTGTTTTGGATTCATAGTCATTTTGTCATCATCATTCGTTTTAGATTTTAGTTAGAGGATACATTTTGCAGTCGCAATTGTCGTTTCATTTCGTTGCACCTCGTACTATTAGGGGACGCTAGTCTAAGATGCCGCGCTCCCGCTCCTCCGCCTCGGTGGAATGCACACGATGGTACTAATCATAGGCAACGCCCAAACCAATGGTGTTTCTTACATAATGGTTCTAATCGCAAGTAACGTCGAACCATGGTGTTCCTCGCTTAATGATACTAATCACAAGTAATCTCATGGTTCCAGTTCATCTCTTGGTCGCCCCTTTTACTCGCCTCTTACGACAGACAGGAAATACCGTGGATGTATTCTTCGTCTACATCCCCCGTCCAAAGCGGGTATTGGTAGATTTACTGGCCCGTAAAAGAACTCTCGCGGAAGAAAATTCCGGCACCTCAGTGTCTCCAAAAACCGTAAAAGTAGTTAGTGGGTCGTAAAATAATAACATTAGTATTAAAAGTGCCGCAGAGTATTTGTAATAGAAGGATTATTATTGGTCAGGAAGTACCGATAGGTAAAATGATGACTAACTGACCCGTTTAATTAGAGCTTCCACAATAATAATGGTAATATCATAAAAATAATACCGGGCGAGTTGGCCGTTCGGTTAGGGGCGCGCTGCTGTGAGCTTGTATCCGGGAGATAGTAGGTTCGAATCCCACTGTCGGCAGCTCTGAAAATGGTTTTCCGTGGTTTCCCATTTAAACAGCATACAAATGATGGTACTGTACTTTAATTAAGGCCAAGACCGCTTCCTTCCAACTCCTAGCCTTTCCTATCCCATCGTCGCCATAAGACATATCTGTGGCACTAGCAATAATAATAATAATAATAATAATAATAATAATAATAATAATAATAATAATAATAATAATAACTGAGCTCGATAGCTGAAGTCGCTTAAGTGCGGCCAGTATCCAGTAATCGGGAGATAGTGGGTTCGAGCCCCACTGTCGGCAGCCCTGAAGATGGTTTTCCGTGGTTTCCCATTTTCACACCAGGCAAATGCTGGGGCTGTACCTTAATTAAGGCCACGACTGCTTCCTTCTACTTCCTAGGCCTCTCCTATCCCATCGTCGCCATAAGACATATCTGTGTCGGTGCGACGTAAAACAAATATCAATAATAATAATAATAATAATAATAATAATAATAATAATAATAATAATAATAATAATAATAATAATAATAATGATTCTTACGTTCCACTAACTACGACTTACGGTTTTTGGAGACGCCGAGGTGCCGGAATTTAGTCCCACTAGAGTTATTTTACGTACCAGTAAATCTACCGACACGAGGTTGACGTATTTGAGCACGTTCAAATACCACCGGACTGAGCCAAGACCAAACCTCCCAAGTTGGGTTCAGAAGGCCAGCACTTTACTAAGCGCGGCACCAACAATCTTGCCGGGCTAAGTGACTCAGATGGTTGAGGCATTGGCCTTCTGACCCCATCCTGGCAGGTTCGATCTTGGCTCAGTCCGGTAGAATTTGAAGGTGCTCAAATACGTCAGCCTTGTATCAGTAGATTTACTGGCACGTGAAGAACTCCTGCGGTACTAAATTCTGGCAACACGGCGTCTCCGAAAACCGTGAAAAATAGTTAGTGGGACGTAAAGCCAATAACATTATTATCATCATCATCATCTTACCTGCATGGTTCATAGGGGTATCTTATCTGGAGTTCCTCATAGGTACGTTACTAGAGCTTTCAGAGGACGCGCCGTTTCGACTACGCAGAAACATGTGGTTTTTACACAATGGTGCACCACCTGATATAAGCCGCTTACTGCGTGATCATTTGGATCAAACATTTGGCCAATGACGGATAGGACGACGTGGACCCATCAATTGGCCCGCCAGATCTCCAGACCTTAATCCAATGGATATTTATGTCTGGGGAGAGACAAAAGCAAAGTATATCAAACTAAAGTACAGACTTCAGATGACCTCCGAGAACGTATGTCTTAAGCAACAGAGGATATTCGGAACAACCCTGGTATCTTGGCTCGAATGCGTCGCAACTGGATTCAGAGAAGTGATTTTTTTTGTTAGTTGCTTTACGTCGCACCGACACAGATAGGTCTTATGGCGACAATGGCACAGGAAAGGCCTAGGAATGGGAAGTGGCCGTGACCTTAATTAAGGTTCATCCCCAGCAATGCCTGGTGTGAAATTGGGAAACCACGGATAACCATCTTCAGGGCTGCCGATATTGTGGTTCGAACCCTCTATCTCCCGGATGTGAGCTCACAGATGTGCGCTCCTAACCGCATGGCCAACTCGCCTGGTACGAAGTGAAGCCTTCATAGAAGCACAGGGTGGTCACTTGAACAATTGCTACGGGTTTCACTTTGGTATGTCAGATGTTACACTATTTCTGCAGCGTATTGAGTTGGGAGTTCAGTTCTCAATGGATGTAGTATTTTGAGTCTTTATAGTTCGATATTCTCATAAATCCGAACAGAAAAATTGAAGTACCGGTAACAAAAATTATAAATCGAGAGTTTCAGTGCGCGATTACCTTGTACGTTGCGAAAGTTGAACACAAGACACGGAAGACGTGATTGTTAAAACGCTAGATATTGACCTTGAACGTAGTTCGGCAGTTCCTCATTCCCACACTGCAAGTGGTTTGTGTGTGTGTCTGTTGATGTGCATGGTTGATGTTTATACACAAAACCTGTTTGTCATACTTCGTCCTCTCGTGCTAACCACAATACGAAGATACAGCTGACTCATCGCCAAGAGACCTGGTTCTGGTCTTACGCATAGTATTCTGTTGTTAACTACTGCGAGCGATGTTGGCACGTGTGAAGTAGATTTCATCTTGTTTTCTCCTAAACGACGCATATTTTACTATTTTATTCCACGCCTTTCAGCTCTTAATGGCCTAATAATAATAATAATAATAATAATAATAATAATAATAATAATAATAATGTTATTGACGTTACGTCCCACTAACTAATTTTACGGTTTTCGGAGACGATGAGGTGCCGGAATTTATTCCCGCAGGAGTTATTTTTAGGTTCCAGTAAATGTACCGGCACGAGTGTGACGTATTTGAGCACCTTCAAATACCACCGGACTTTTTTTTTGCTAGGGGCTTTACGTCGCACCGACACAGATATGTCTTATGGCGACGATGGGATAGGAAAGGCATAGGAGTTGGAAGGAAGCGGCCGAGGCCTTAATTAATGTACAGCCCCAGCATTTGCCTGGTGTGAAAATGGGAAACCACGGAAAACCATTTTCAGGGCTGCCGATAGTGGGATTCGAACCTACTATCTCCCGGATGCAAGCTCACAGCCGCGCGCCTCTACGCGCACGGCCAACTCGCCCGGTAATACCACCGGACTGGGCCAGGTTCGAACCTGCGAGGTTGGAGTCAAAAAGCCAGTACCTCAACCGTCTGAGCCACGCTGCCCGGCAGGTAGCACGAAATGTAGGTACGTTTAATTTATTTATTTGAACAACATGTCCATTATTCGTTTGAAGCAAAACGTTCGCTGTGCTTCGATAATTCAATTCCGATGCTACTCATTTGGACTTCCTATCCCATGCTTGCTTTCGTTGGCGTAAGGAACTTTCTTCTACCTTTACGCAATGCACAACGGGGATCGTACCGTATTTTACGTCCCGGCGTTACTATCCCAGCCAATAATTATATCACACGCTCGTACAGGTCCCGCACCGACACAGGTTTTCAGGTCATTTCTATACTCACTAGACCACGGGGCTGACGACCACAGATATCCCAATCCCCTAACGGACGTAACAGCTAAATGAACCAGTATTAACGCTGACAATTCGATACATCTGCATGGTCCCAAACCGATGACTAGGGTTGTCTGAAGCCCCTAAGACGGAAACTAAATACTAACAACAACAAAACCAGTCTGGCGAGAATGTAACGTAACATGCTATTCACAGGTAGTAGCCTTCAGCTGTTATCGTAGTTCAGTTGCTCTTAAGCATAAAACCAGTTTGGCAAGTATATTACGTAAACATCTCGTGTCCTTGCATAGGTAGCGTTCAGCTGTTACGTAGTACGTTTGCTTCAAAACATAAACACAAACAAGTTTGGCATGGATGGCGCGTGACTTGCCTGTTTTCAACGGAAAGCTATTCATTCACAAGAACAAGGCGTACTACCTATTCTAAAAACATCGTATCCATTTGCTCTAAAAAATAACTTCCGCGGATTACTAAAAGTTTTATATATAGTGTTTCGTCACATCGTTCTCTATTGCTACAAGAAATATCTGCACGTATACCCCTAACATCCCGTATAAAGTGTTGTGATAGTGCCATTATCAGGCTGTATGTAACAATAAAGCGCAGTAATAATACTAATAATAATAATAATAATAATAATAATAATAAATGAAAATAATAATAATAATAGGATTAATAATAATAATAAATCAGTGTACTGCAGTACTACGTAGATCCGGCCCCGCGGTGTTGGGGCAACGCGTCCGCTTGTTACCCGGTGGCACCGGGTTCGATTCCCGGCCGGGTCAGGGGTTTTTATTTGCAAATGACCCAGGTCTGGGGACTGGGTGTTTGTGTCGTCCTTAACGCTCCTTTCCTCACATTCAACACACTGCACTTCCGCAATTTCCAAATACACGCAGGTTCCTAACATATGGTGCAAGTAGGGGCAAAGTATCTTTGTAGGTCGAAGCCCCGAACAAATAGCATTAAAAAATACCTAGATCAGTCTAGATAGCCGAGCGCCATGCGTATGTAGATACAGGTAAGCTCTAAACAATGTTTAAATTTACTGTATACTGTATCATATTTTGTGTAACGTTGGTGGTGATTAGTGTTTAAAGGTTTTAAAAAATCCGATGTTTTGTGTAATGCGGAAACTTGTCTAATTCGGAAAATTGTTTTGGTCCCTTGCGATTTCACTTTGATCAAGTTTTACTGTAACACAGTACATATTAAAACGGATTTTATATATTTTTTGTTTTAGATTACTCCGGAGTATGGTTCGGCTCCGTGGCTAACGTTTTGGTAAGCTGAACATTAGCCCAAGGGGTACTGGGTTCGATTCCCGGCCGAATCGAGAATTGTAACCTTCATTTTCTTGGCCTCGGGGACTGTGTGTGTGTGCCATATTCTATATTAAATTTCATCCGAGGCTCTCCATCCTCAAAGACGCGCAGATCACCATGGACGTCCGGCCTCACCGGAGACCACAGGTTATTATTATTATTATCATTCATTTATGCATACACCCGTTAGAGCTATCGTGTTTCTTCTTCCGACAAAAGAAGTTTACTATAGAACTAATCAATTAACTGTATTTTAGCACAAGCGTCTACTGTATGTATTACCGGTAATAATAATAATTTTATTTGTCTTACGTCAAATTAACTACTTTTACGCTTTTCGGAAACGCCTATTTACCACAATTTAGCCCGCAGGAGTTCTTTTACATTCCAATAAATCTACCGACACAAGGCTGACGTATTCGGGCACCTTCAAATACCACCGGACTGAGCCAGGATCGAACCTGCCAAGTTGGGGTCAGGAGGCCAGCGCCTCAACCGTCTGAGCCACTACTGGTACGGTGAATAGACCAATATCGCAATGGCTAAGTGTGATAACACTGCATGTGAATAGGGAGACACCTCGAGAAACGCCACGTAGCATTGAACACATGGAGCTGCGCCCAGTCGAACGTAGTGCGTGTCAAGACTCGTGTCACAGTGCAGTGGAACAACGCATACACATCCAGTTTTGTTATAAATTGAAGAAAAAAAGCGACGGAGACGCACGCGATGTTGGTGCAAGTGTACGGAACAGAAGCCGTAAGCAGGATGGTCGTGGTGCATCTTCAAGTGTTTCCAGTCTATCCCGAAAGAGTTTGAAGCAGTCGCATAACGCATTTTCTGATTAGCTTACAGTAAAATCAATGAAATGGACTGAAACGTGGAGCTATCTCATTCTTGTCACGGGCTCTACAATACCTTCCTAACCGACAGGGCAGCCGATTCAGAAAGTGATGGAACCCACTAGAGGGAAGAATATTCTGGATGTGGTGCCGGTAAAACCAGATGAGCTCTATAGAGAAACCGAAGTAATAGATGGTATTAGTGATCACGAAGCTGTTTTTGTCGTAGTTAAAAATAAACGTGAAAGAAAGGAAGATATTAAAATCAGGACTATTAGGCAGTACCGTATGGCTGATAAAACAGGCATGAGGGAGTTTTTAATAAGTAACTATGATCGGTGGAAAACGGTAAATAAAAAAGTAAATAGACTCTGGGATGCGTTTAAAGCAATTG
Organism: Anabrus simplex; assembly: GCF_040414725.1. Taxonomy (NCBI): domain Eukaryota; kingdom Metazoa; phylum Arthropoda; class Insecta; order Orthoptera; family Tettigoniidae; genus Anabrus; species Anabrus simplex. The sequence continues at coordinate 113,405,373 of NC_090269.1, read as the reverse complement.
TTGAGGAATGTGAAAATAGGTTTGTACCTTTAAAGGTGATAAGGAATGGTAAAGATCCACTATAACATAACAGAGAAGTAAAGAGACTAAGAAAGAGCTGCAGGTTGGAAAGAAGTAGAGTTAGAAATGGCTGTGGAAGTAAGGAGAAATTGAAGGAACTTACTAAGAAATTGAATCTAGCAAAGAAGTCAGCTAAGGATAACATGATGGCAAGCATAATTGGCGGCCGTACAAATTTTAGTGAAAAATGGAAGAGTATGTATAGATGCTTTAAGGCAGAAACAGGTTCAATGAAGGACATTCCAGGAATCATTAATGAACAAGGGGTGTGTGTATGCGAGGATCTTCAAAAGACAGAAATATTCAGTCAGCAGTATGTAAAGATTGTTGGCTACAAGGATAATGTCCAGATAGAGGAGGAGACTAAGGCTAAAGAAGTATTAAAATTTACCTATGACAGCAATGCTATTTAGAGTAAGATACAAAAGTTGAAAACTAGAAAAGCATCTGGAATTGATAAGGTTTCAGGGAATATACTAAAGACAATGGGTTGGGATATAGTACCATATCTGAAGTACTTATTTGATTATTGTTTGCATGAAGGAGCTACACCAAATGAATAGAGAATTGCTATAGTAGCCCCTGTGTATAAAGGAAAGGGTGATTGACATAAAGCTGATAATTACAGGCCAGTCAGTTTGACATGCATTGCATGTAAGCTTTGGGAAAGCATTCCTTCTGATTATATAAGACATGTCTGCAAAATTAGTAACTACCGAGGTAGATGGCTGCAGTCGCTTAAGTGGGGCCAAGTATCCAGTATTCGGGAGATAGCGGGTTCGTACCCCCACTGTCGGCAGCCCTGAAGATGGTTTTCCGTGGTTTCCCATGTTCACACCAGGCAAATGCTTGGGCTATACCTTAATTAAGGCCACGGGCGCTTCCTTCCCACTCCTAGACCTTTCCTGTCCCATCGTCGCCAGAAGACCTCTCTGTGTCGGTGCGACGTAAGACAGCTTGCAAAAAAAAACTGCTTTGACAGAAGGCAGTTTGGGTATAGGAAAGGTTATTCCACTGAAGCTCAACTTGTAGGATTCCAGCAAGATATAGCAGATACCCTGGATTCAGGAGGTCAATTGGATTGTATCGCGATTGACCTGTCTAAGGCATTTGATAGGGTAGATCATGGGAGACTACTGTCAGAAAAGAGTGACTGAATAGGTGGCTCTGTTTCTAGAAAATAGAACTCAGAGAGTTAGTGTAGGCGAAGTTTTATCTGCCCTATAATAATTAAGAGGGCAATTCCTCAAGGCAGTATTACTGGACCTTTATGTTTTCTTATATATATCAATGATATGTTTAAAGAAGTGAATCAGAGATAAGGCTTTTTGCAGATGATTTTATTTTGTACAGAGTAGGTAATAAATAAGTTACAAGATTGTGAGCAACTGCAAAATGACCTCAATAATGTTGTGAGATGGACAGTAGGCAATGGTATGATGATAAACGGATTTAAAGGTCAGGTTGTGAGGTTCAAAAATAGAAAAAGTCCTCTCAGTTTTAATTACTGAGTTGATGGGGTGAAAGTTCCCTTTCGGGATCATTGTAAATACCTCGGTATTAATATAAGGAAAGATCTTCATTGAGGTAATCACATAAATATGATTGTAAATAAAGGGTACAGATCTCTGCACATGGTTATGAGGGTATTTAGGGGTTGTAGTAAGGATGTAAAGGAGAGGGCATATAATTCTCTGGTAAGACCCCAAGTAGAGTATGGTTCCAGTGTATGGGACCCTCACCAGGATTACTTGATTCAATAACTGGAAAAAATCCAATGAAAAGTAGCTAGATTTGTTCTGGGCGATTTCCGACCAAAGAGTAGCGTTACAAAAATGTTGCAAAGTTTGCGCTGGGAAGACTTGGGAGAAAGGAGACGAGCTGCTTGACTAAGTAGTATGTTCCGAGCTGTGAGTGGAGAGATGGCGTGGCAGGACATCAGTAGACGAATAAGTTTGAGTGGTGTCTTTAAAAGTAGGAAAGATCACAATATGAAGATAAAGTTGGAATTCAAGAGGACAAATTGGGGAAAATATTCGTTTATAGGAAGGGGAGTTAGGGATTGGAATAACATACCAAGGGAGATGTTCAATAAATTTCCAGTTTCTTTGCAATCTTTTAAGGAACTGCTAGGAAAACAACAGATAGGGAATCTGTCACCTGGTTGACTGCCCTAAATGCAGATCAGTATTGACTTGATTGAGGACGGAAGTTGTCATAGTTTTCTAATAACAATATAATAATTTTTATAAATAATTTCTATAATGCGTTTACGTTCTTCTAAACCTAAATTGGGTTGGATGTCTATAATCGCCAGCTCTATGAATAGCACAGCTCGTTAGGCTCAAGTAAGGTATCGAATTTAGAATAAGTCTGTAGATCGGGTATGGCAAACTTTTACCGACTAGAATGTCAATTAAGGTCTTGATTATTAGTTTTACTGCCTAGTGTGCCATCGGTTATTTTCCTTGAAAATCATCATGAAACCCCTCATTTGACTTCATTAAGTATTAGATTTCATTACATATAAATCCATTCGAATGAATGTTTTATAATTTTATTTTGGAAACATCACTGAACATTACATTACAGGTACATTTTAAGAATAAGGTATTTCTTGCTCCGCCTCTGTGCTGTAGTGTTTAGTGTGATTAGCTGTAACCCCCGGAGGCCCGGGTTCGATTCCTGGCTCTGCCACGAAATTTGAAAAGTGGTACGAGGGCTGGAACGGGGTCCGCTCAGGCTCGGGAGGTGAACTGAGTGGAGTCGGGTTCGATTCCCTCCTCAGACATCCTGGACGTGGTTTTCCGTGGTTTCCCACTTCTCCTCCAGGCAAATGCCGGGATGGTACCTAACTTCAGGCCATGGCCGCTTTCTTCCCTCTTTCTTCTCTATCCCTTCCAATCTTCCCATCCCCCACCAAGGACCCTGTTCAGCATAGCAGGTTACGCTGCCTGGGCGAAGTACTGGTCATCCTCCCCAGTTGTATCCCCAACCCAGAATCTGAAGTTCCAGCACACTGCCCTTGAGGCGGTGGGATCCCTCACTGAGTCCGAGGGAAAAAGCAACACTGGAGGGTAAACAGATTACGAAAGAAGGTATTTTTGCCTTATCCTAATAAAATTTAAAAAAGGTATGGCTATAGAATTAAGACATACCTTTTACTAAAGCATAATGTTAAAATATGCTATGTTGCTAGATTTGCGACCTATTTATTACATCTTAAAATATGAAAAATGTAATGGCATATGGCAGGTCTTTTGATTTGACGCCAGTAGACGACCTGCGTGTCGTGATGAGGACGAAATAATGATGAAGAAGTTACATACACTCAGCCACCGTGCCAGCGAAATTAACCAATTATGGTTAAAATTCCCAACCTTGCTGGGAATCGAACCCAGGACCCTGTGACCAAAGGCCAGCACACTACCCATTTAGACATTTAAATATGTTAGTATGCTATCTGACGTGCTACTGAAGTCGTGTTCGCTGTCATCTGTTGGCACGTGTGTCACAGGTTCGTCATCCCTGCTCTAGGCTATTAACAAGGGAACTGTTTATGTTGGACCGGATTGTTGTAGATTACTCATTTTCTTAGCCACTGCTCATGGTATGCATGGGTATCGGGTTGAGTTCTAACCACGAATATAAATGAACTCAGACTCTGCTATGTGTCCCGTCAAGAGATCACTTTTAATAGGATTCACCATATTGTACATTGACCTGAAGGTTCGTTCACTCTTTGAACTGGATGGTGCAGAAATCAGACGAATGTATTCATCTAATTTCTTTTCTACATTCTTATTCTTTTTGTACTCTCTGCAATCCATTCTTATTCAGCTTGAATCTACAGTGTTGAGTTGAACAAATGAGTGCTTTGCAGTTTTTGTCAGTAATATATATAGAATTTCTGCGTATTCACATGACTACAAGATATTTAAATGATCAATACGAGTATCGTAAAAATATGTATTTGTATGTATGTCTACCATTTAGAACTAGTTTCCGGATACGGAGTCAAGGATGAAGTAAACAAATTAGTGAATATTGGTTCGTTTACGAAGAAGAAAGTTTAGTGTGATGCAATGGATACTATTTTTAATGCTTTCCCTGACAATGGATATTGTAACACAATGAATAAGTGTCTTCATCTTTTCCTCGACAGTGGACAGTGTAACCAAATTAGTGAATGTTGGTTTATTTACAAAGAAATGATTTGAATTAATAAGCTTCTTTGTGTTTTCATTGACATTGGACGTTGTAACAACGTTTGTGAATGTTGGTTAGTTTACGAAGAAAGAGGTTTACTTAATAAGCTTCTTTGAGTTTTCCTTGACACTGGACACTATAACAATATTTGTTAATGTTGGTTTGTTTGCTAAGAAAGAAGTTCAATTAATAAGCTTCTTTAATTTTTCCTTGACACTGGACACTGTAACAAAATTTGTTAATGTTGGTTTGTTTGCTAAGAAAAAAGTTTAATTAATAAGCTTCTTTGAGTTTTCCTTGACACTGGACATTGTAACAAAATTTGTTAATGTTGCTTTGTTTACGAAGAAAGAAGTTGAATTTCTTCTCATTGGGCATTGTTCCCAATTAAGTGAATGTTACTTTATTAGAAATCGCTCCTTCATCCAGCAGATACGTGAGATTTAAACACTTGATTTGAAGCTTTCGTACTTGTATCACGGAAACGTTACGTTTTCTAGAGTGGGTTCCTATTCAAAACATTATCTACTCCGTCTCTTCTTCAATCCCTAGGAATTTGTAGTGGGGATTTCTGAACACCATGTGTGTAAATCAGTTTTTGGTTATCTTGAGTCCCATAGGAAATTTATGTTGGCGTCATGTTAAATAACAAATCATTTGAAAAAATATAGGTGTAAGAATGATATTTAATTTTTATAACAAGGGAATGTTTTCTTTTTTCTGGAATTTCTGGGTATAAGAGAGAAACTCACTAAAAAATTTACCTTCAAGTCCATTCTCTCAAGCAGTACCTTGAAGACATTTATTACGGGGTCGAATACTCCAGAGTCATGAGAATATAGCAGAAGCACCGTGGAACTAACTGGCAGGAGGGCTCTGGTATCCTCAGGACTTTCTTCTGATCTCCGAGTTGTTCTACGCCTTGCAACTGTGTATAACATTAAAGAAAACATGTACTTTCTACCACATATTTCGTACATCTTTTAAACATAGCAAATATCTTTAAGTATTACATTTTCACTTCTTTACTGATATGTTCGTGCATAGAAAGACAAATTTGCAATCTCTGTAACATTATTTCGTACCTTTTGGTTTCGGTATCATTAGAATTGAAATCAATACAAATCCTGTGTAAATAAGGTTAGCAATCCGTTTAATAAACAATACTAAGACTAGCCTCGAATCAATGAAAATAATAGGAGTATTTGCCAGATGAGGAACTCTTAAAAATACTCCACTTTCCAACCCTCAAAATGCGTCCGTGGGTCATTTATGATACCACTGAACAAGGTTGGTCTTATAACAGGAAGTACCTTCATATTCATTTGTTGGTATGTGTTGTTTAACTGTTGCCAGGCTGGTGAGATTTCATAATAAACTAATAGTCGTGCAATAGAGAAAATTAAAACAACAGAGTTCTTCGCCTGAACATACGTGGTGCCATTAATGACCCCACAAGGCAGATTAAACACTGGAAATGTCACGACACAGTTTGAAGGTTAACATAGAATACCTTTAAGAATGCGAGCTATCATGAAAACACAGTAGAGGCGACTAAACTAGTTCAGACGTGGTTCGACTTCGACCGGGCAGCGAAAATTTCATAACAGACTGCCCTTGCCCCTGAGTAAACCATCGCTGAAGAAACAACACCGCTTAGCTAACAGAATACAGCCATGTGCAGCAGTTCACTAAAGGGGACAAATAAATACAGAAATTTTGTCATTTATCTTATTTACAAATTAGTTTAGCTATTTCATTTTTGTTGTTGTTTATGTTGTTGTTTGAGTCACCAGTCCATATATGGTTTGTGCAGCTCGCCATGCCACCCTATCCTGTGCTAAGCTTTTCATTTCTACATAACTGATGCATCCTATACCTGTTCTAATCTGCTTGCCATATTCATACCTTGGTATACCCTTACCGTTCTTACCCCCTACACTTCCCTCAAGAACAAACTGCACCAGCCCTGGGTGTCTATATCGCTTCTTCTCGTCAAATTTAGCCAGAACGATTTTCTCTCACCAATTCGATTCAGTATCTCTTCATTCGTGATTCGATCTATCCATCTCACTTTCCAGCATTCTTCTGTAACACCACATTTCAAAAGCTTCTATTCTCTTTCTTTCCGAGCTAGTTATTGTCCATGTTTTGCTTCCATACAATGCCACGCTCTAAACAAAAGTCTTCAAAAACTTTTTTCTAATTCCTATATCAATGTTCCAAGTGAGCAAACTCCTTTTCTTAAGAAAGGCCTTCTTTGCTTGTGCTAGCCTGCATTTTATGTCACCGGGCGAGTTGGCCGTGCGCGTAGAGGCGCGCGGCTGTGAGCTTGCATCCGGGAGATAGTAGGTTCGAATCCCACTATCGGCAGCCCTGAAGATGGTTTTCCGTGGTTTCCCATTTTCACACCAGGCAAGTGCTGGGGCTGTACCTTAATTAAGGCCACGGCCGCTTCCTTCCAACTCCTAGGCCTTTCCTATCCCATCGTCGCCATAAGACCTGTCTGTGTCGGTGCGACGTAAAGCCCCTAAAGCCCCTAGCATTTTATGTCACCCTTACTTCTGCCATCGTTACTTATTTTTTCTAGTTGTTTTTTTTTTTTACGTCGCATCGACACAGATAGGTCTTATGGCGGCGATGGGAGAGGGAAGGGCTAGGAGTGGGAAGGAAGCGGCCGTGGCCTTAATTAAGGTACATCCCCAGCATTTGCCTGGTGTGAAAATGGGAAACCACGGAAAACCATTTTCAGGACTGCCGACAGTGGGGTTCGAACCTACTATCTCCCGAATACTGGACACTGGCCGCACTTAAGCGACTGCAGCTATCGAGCTCGGTCGTTAGTTATTTTACTGCCCAAGTAACAATATTCATACACTTCGTTGAAGATTTCATTTCCTAATAAACGGCGAATTCCTAAGATATCTGGGTGATTTATACAGTTTTACATGATTCCTTGCTTGTCGTGTAAAACTAGAATTTTGTCCTTGCGCGATACTCGTTCTTAAGTGACGTAAGGATGGGGAAGAGCTAAGATTGGTAAGGTAGCAGCCGCGGTGTGAAAATGTGAAAAACAACTTCAGAGCTGCCGACGGTAAGATTTTTTGCAAGTTGCTTTATGTCGCACCGACACAGATAGGTCTTATGGCGATGATGGGGCAGGAAAGGTTAGGAATGGGAGGGAAGTGGCCGTCGTTTTAATTAAGGTACATCCACAGCATTTATCTGGTGTGAAAGTGGGAAACCACATAAACCATCTTCTGGGTTGCCGACAGCGGATTCGAACCTACTATCTCCCGAATGCAAGCTCACAGCTGCGTGCTTCGAACCGCACGGCCAGCTCGCTCAATGTGAATATTTCTATTAGGCTGCAAAGTACATAGATATCGAGACTGGACAGGACAGAAAGAAGAAAGCACACAGAAGTTCGGAGGATGACTTGGATGATAGTGGTGGTGGTGAATGTGGTAATTGTTTTAAGAGGGAGTCTAACTGGGCAACCATCCTGTCTTAACACTAATCGGAGGAAAAGAAGGAAGAGTTCGGATCCTTCGAATAATGAAGGACTACGCAAAAGAAACAGAAGTGCCACGAAGAGGATGAACATGAAAGGCCCTCTAGCACTCTACAAGGTAATACCATTGAGAACAAGAGTTAAGCAAGGAAGTCGAATAGGAAAGACTCAAGTGAGGAAACTGGATAAGCAATACCAGAATCAGTGAGGGTCCCCGTGGTCCCCATTCTACGCTCCCAAGCCGAAAGCTCCTTGCGTTCCCTTTCACTCGTCTCTTACGGTCAGTAGATGCAGAGTGGGTATCGGCCCTCAAGTGGCCACTGCCGGTCCGTGCTCCAACAGCTCTGCACTCTGACCGGCCAACCGAGCAGAGGAGGGGTGGCCACAGCTCTACTGTGGTTTTAGGCCTCTGCATTCGGGAGACGGGACAGGACTGGACCTCACGGCTTGTCCCAACCGTCGGCTGTCCTGAGAATGGTTTTCCGTGGTTTTCCATTCTCCTGCACTAAGGCGAATGCCGGGACACGCCTTCACCTTTTCCGCACATCTCCTTCACCGTAACAAATCTCCCGGCCTGAGAGACGGCGTCACCGTCTACGAGGCCCGCCTCCCCCTTTAGAGGAGGAATGAAAACATTTAGTAGTAGTAGTAGTCGTCTCTTATAACGACAGCCAAGGGATTCTGTGGATATATTTTACAATCCCCATCCACAGAGGGACTTTCGTATGGAGATGGTACTCTCCAAAATATATTTCAAAAATGCTTTATTTCCCTTTCCTTTTTCAGTATTTTATGCGAACTGCCATTAATAACCAAACCATGAACACACAATATGTTGATTTAAAAATACTGTATACATTGACAAAACATTAGTATTTCATAAAAAATTCAAATATTAAAAATTTTGAAATGACGTCACATAATTATTTAATGTAACTTTTCAAGGCTGTATCGTTAGTGATTCCTAAGAGAAGACACATATTATTAGCGGTATTATGATTTATCATAGAGATACTAATTATCCGTTTAGTTACACTTACCCTTTTGTCTAAAAGTAAAGAAAGCAATCGCTAACAGAATTAGGACGAAGACCGCTATGCCGATAGTCAATGTTGAATCCTTTTCGCTTGGTACTGGAAAAGGAATGGGCTCATGTTTCACATCAGTCCCTGCAATGTAAAAAAGGAATGCGTTCAGTTTCTTTACAGTAACTATGAACTAATGACAGAATGATAGGGCACATCATAAGTCATCCAGGTCTTGTTCGGTTACTTTTTGAGGAAAGTTTAGGAGGTAAAAATGGTAGGGGTAGACGAAGGTATGAATATGACAAGCAGATTAGAGCAGATGTAGGATGTAAGAGTTACGTAGAAATGAAAAGGTTAGCATAGGATAGGGTAGAATGGAGAGATGCATCAAACCAGTCTATGGACTAAGGACCCGACAACATAAACTAATCCTATTCTTCACTTCTTGATGGAATCACAATGGATCAGATGTAGTAGCTTATCATGGAACATCGGATTTGGTATGACATTCCTGCTGCTGTTGTTATTACTGGAACCACATTCAAACACAAGAAAGCACACATTGGTAAACATCAACCAAGATGTGGAGAGAATTTCATTATGCTTAAAGACAAAAATAGAATCGCAAAATGTAACTATCATCCCGACTTCTACAACAGACACATTTATTTCATCTTAAATCCAGCTTTCTCTTCCTAAGTCCAGCCATTATTTCATTCTACTTCTAAAATGCATTAACAATTGGCGCTGGTGCTCTGTTCACGATTACCTTGCACCCCTAATACGCCAGTATATGCCACGCACACCATCGTCGCAACTTTCACCTACATATACCTGAGTTGTGTTGAATGATTCCCAGTTTAGTGTAGTAAATGTTCGTTGTTTTAGACATTAAAACGAGTAAGAAAGCTGTCTAAAGTAGGAAAAATCTTGTTAAAAACGTTGACGAATACTGAAAGAGAAACTAGATTGACTAATAAAAGGAAATACGTACGGAAGTCTGAAACAGCGAAACAGAATCAGAAGTAATATTTCAATTGGCACTAACCTCATTTACCGGCAAAAGTTGGGTGTGAATCACCTTCACGACCATACAGGGAAGGATTTATTTATTTATTTATTTATTTATTTATTTATTTATTTATTTATTTATTTATTTATTTATTTATTTATTTATTTATTCGATAGCGCCTCATTGAAACACTCGGACACCTTCAAACTTTCAATTAGTAAGGATTCATATCTACTAATCATCAAAGAAAATCAAGGTATGTTTTTATAAGACAGTTTATAATATGCTAGTACCTTGTGAAAAACGTAGGTGTTTAAACTAGGTATCACCATCAAACTTGTAAAGAGATTTTAGCTTTACGAGATGCTGTACCTCTGACTGCGTCTAAAAAGGCTGACATTGGTGCTAAGCTCAAATATTTGAGTGAAAGAATTTCTAAGCGCTCCAGCAATTAAGCAGATGTATATATATTTATACCAACAACGTTGACTTAGATCTTTCCTTCAAAGATCACAAGGACTTGGCTTATTTGTGAACTAATTTATCCTAAATATGTTTATTTGTTTGCTTTGTTTATATCCTCCCTTTTGTTTGGTTTTCAAGGGAGCAAACAGTTTAAACATATTTTCGAACATTTATAGGCAGACTGCTCTGTAATTTTTCCTCAAACATACCTTTGGCACTCAGATAAATTCTCTCCAGCATTCTTTTGGAGGGTGGTTGTCTAGTTGTACTTCCTCTTAAAACAATAATCACCACCAACACCATCACCATTCTTATGTTATGATGAAGATAGTGCAAGATCGTTTGCCTGTAGAAATGAAGCAGAGGGCTATGTTACACTCTGCAAGAAAGTTCCTCCTTGTAAACATGAAGCGTTATGCAAGCCATTCTGCTGCTATATAGAAAATACTGTACTAATGATTTAAAGACAAGTGTTGCAGCGACATTTTTTGTACAACAAATATATCTGGCAGATATTAACATTACCCCTGACACCGAGATTGTTATAAAAGTGTTTCTGCTCATTATCCTCATTCTGGTAATATATCTTGTGGCATAGGCTAGATAAAAGGTGTTACATTCAATGACTTATCACAGTCTGATCTTTGGCTTTGACAATATATTTTGTGGAAATGAAATGGCGTATGGCTTTTAGTGCCGGGACTGTCTGAGGACATGTACGGCTCGGCAGGTGCAGGTCTTTTGATTTTACTCCCGTATGTGACCTGCGCGTCGGGATGAAGATGAAATGACGATAACGAGGCGGACACACACACCCCCAGCTCCGCGTCAGCGAAATTAACCAATGGTGGTTAAAATTCCCGATCTTGCCTGGAATCGAACCCGGAACCCCCGTGGTCAAAGGACACCACGCTAACCACCTAGCCATGGTGCCGGGCTATTATGTGGAGACCTATGCCTGTTCTAGTGTCATGCAAAACACGCTCTATTCTCGGTTCATATTTGTCGAGTATGGCTATGACCGAACTTCGCTTCTCTGAGGCCAGACGATCTATGTACGCTCGACCTTGCCCCTTGATACTCGCTCCTTCACGCGCTATCTCAGTCACAGGTAGATGTGCTCACCTCCCTCCGTCCTTGTTCAGCCGTACTCACGTTTGTCCCGCTTAAGTTTATCTCTCGAAACATTACGTTTTTGCCACAATGGTGGACTCATGACTGGACATGAAAATACGATATTTCTAGACTGTGTTTCTGCCTCGCATGTAAGCAAACCTGGAAATAATGTAGTAAATATCACTCCTGTCGGAGAAATGGTCAATGAAGTTCACGTGCTGCCACATGTATTCCTCCTGGCTAGCGCACTTCACTGCTCTATATACGGAAACTGAATACACATTATTAATGCATGTCATATATTTCACTACTAGCCATACCAAAGACATTTGACACAAACTGTGCAAAGAGGATTTCGGCTCGTAAACACTACGTCCCGCCAGCCTTGGCTTCGACAATATGAAAGTGACCGAGGTATGAGCGATGCTAGTAATGCCATTCCTTATGCAGCTACTCCCTGTTATGAATGGCGTGAAAATGTTGTTCATAGGGTCGGTTGGTGCATGCATTTCAGTGGGATTGGCAGACTGATATGTAATAGCAACTTCTGGCTTGATGAGGAAAGCAACGGGAAACTACCTCACTCCTCATTTCCCTAGTACGCCTCTTCAGTGATGCCTAGGCCATCTATGACAGCTGATGGTGGAGGTATTGAGGATCCAACCAGCTTTAGGGCTGAGAACTAAACCTACACACACATCACTTAAAGTTAAATATAAACCACTAATTTAATTTTAAAAATTCCTCTTTGCTCAAGGTTTCTATCCAGGGAGATATGGCTAGCGCAAACAATCTCGCTTCAATTTGGGAATGAATTGTAAAATTATTAGTTATTGTTATGATTGTTATGAATTAATAACAAGTCATTGACTTGGTCTGGGTCTAGCTAACTCCTACAACTCTTTAAAAGCATTCCCGCTTTATTGAAGTTTATTTCCCTGCTTGATGGAATGCACAACGTACGTCTGGCAATTACTGACAGAGTAGGTAGACTAATTCCATGCTCCTTCCACCGGGAGAATGGGAAACAACGGAAAACCATTCTCAGGACAGCCGACGGTATGGACCGGCTCCTCTCCGTCTCCCGAATACAGTGCGTAGAGTCACGGTAGAGCCGTGGCCCCCCCTCCTCTGCTCGGTTAGCCGGTCTGAGTGCAGAGCTGTCGGACTACGGACCAGCCATGGCCACTTGTGGGCCGAGACCCACTCTGTAACCACCGACCCTGAACCAACCATCCATCACCCTTTTATACCACCGAATTCCCGGCCTTTGCTCTTTGTAGACAAGGGCTTACTCTTATCTGAATAATGATGGCGCCTGGCCCTCGAAGTGGCCTGGTGCAGGTCTTTCGAGTTGACGACGTATAGGTGACCTGCGCATCTGTGATGATGGGGCCCTACCTATGACGAATTCTAATGATGAAGACGGCACACACGTATCCAGCCCCCGAGCCCTCAGAATTAACCAATGAAGGTTAAGATTCCTGACCCGGCCGGGAGTCGAACCCGGGACCCACTGGACCAAAGGTAGCACGCTAACCATTTAGCCATGGAGCCGGACTCATATCTGATTGCAACATCAGTAAGGCAAGCCAGGTCATCCTCCCTAGTCAGCAAACTTCACTTCGAGCATGCCTTGTCGAACGAATTGGAGCAAACTCGGGTATTTAAGTTTACACGCTCCACTCGTGCGTGATAGTGGTTGCATATGCATCAAGGTAAACGTTGCTCTGTCGTGGTTACCCGTCTCAAGTTCGAACAAAGCACGGCGCTAATCTGTTCGCTTTTTTAATCCACGCAGCAGGAATTTTCAGCCTGGACCGGCGACAACCCGCTCTACAGCAGCGATAGAGCAGTTGCCGCATCACTCATAAACGTAGGCTGGCAAAGATGACTCGCAATCACCTGTTCACTTCGGTAACCCTGCTAGAATCTGCTGCACTTCGAATGTACTAGTGTTTATTTACATGGAAGGTTTAAATGATCATTTCAGACACCTTATGTTGAATTATTCCAAGGAAAAAAAGAAAGAAAAGCTTCAAAAATTCGGAGGAAAATTTGTGCTGTTGACGGTGAAGATGCGGGTAACCATCGGACTGGAATTCGCTCCTTAAAGGATAAACCTCCTACCAGAAGACCCATTGTTACAGACGAAGGAAGTCTTAAGGAGTTGGTCGAAAGTAACCTAAGAGAAATACTCAAGTGCTGAATATAATTATCGTCCTGTGATGTGAGGAAACACCTTCGTTGCGAAGTTTGGGTGCAACAAGGACTCAGCGAACGGAATTACAGAAGTGCAATTATAAGAAATTAATCTTGGGACTAGTTCAGCCACTTAGTGGCCATCTTCAGCCAAATAAATTAAACAGATTATGTGATAACTAGAGTCCGGACTTTCATGCATTAATAGGTTAGAATGCAAAGGTACTGAAGCAAGCAGCAAGTATAGTCTACCTTCACAACAGCTATGCTATGGGGATTGCATAAACAGTAAGAGTATTACCCATCAGAAACCCCTATAATTTATGTTACCCTTGCTACACTATGAAAGAGCTGGTGGCCGACACTTTCCACTAACCAAATTAGTTTGCAATCTATCCTTTTACTGCACAAAAATCCGGGCTTTAGTGATAACTAAAACATATGTATATCAAACACAATGTTACAGGAATAATTATAACATAAAAATACATCTAATAACAAAAATTGGGGTTATGGTCTTCTTGTCATAATATGATGTCTTTAAATAAATCTGGAAATGATAGCCAGAATTAGGAATGAATAAACATATCGAAAAGAAATTAAAAAGGAAAAAGAATATTTATGAAACTCACTTCTAATGTCTGATGTAGAACAAGCACTGACTTGCTGGAGGAAGCAGGCAATGTAAACAAAGGAGTGGATAGGGAGCAAGCAGTGACTTGCTGGAGAAAGCAGGCAATGTAAACAAAGGAGTAGATAGGGATGAGGAGGGGGTAAAGAAGGGAGGGGCGCAATTAACATGATGTATTTCTGATACGTTTGGTGACAGGTGATGCATGATTAACAATATTGGCGCTGGTGCCCTGTTCACGATTACCGTGCAACTCTAATGATCAAAATGATGATGTTGCTGCTGCTGATGATGATGTAGTTACCTCATCGTGTGATGCACAGTAGCGGCCATTCTGAATAATAAGGGGGCACAAAAATTATAGAGAACAAAAAGTACCCGGACTGCGGGGTATAGTGGGGTGCGGGGTTAGTCATAAAAATTGAAAGAAATAGCCATAAAATGGTAAGCTTTTGACTCTCTCTGTGCGAATTTCGATAGAGACATAAAGGTTGATTGTCTACCAACTTATGTGCGATAATAACTGTACCATACAATAAAACTTTCACCAAAGGAACAATAATAATTACACGTGTATTACAATGAGTCCGCCTCTGTGGTGTAGTGGTCAGTGTGATTAGCTGCCATCCCCCGAAGGCCCGTGTTCGATTCCCGGCTCTGCCACGGAATTTGAAAAGTGGTACGAGGGCTGTAACGGGGTACACTCAGCCTCGGGAGGTCAAATGAGTAGAGGTGGGTTCGATTTCCACCTCAGCCATTCTGGAAGTAGTTTTCTGTGGTTTCCTACTTCTCCTCCAGGCAAATGCCGGGATGGTACCTAACTTAAGGCCACGGCCGCTTCGTTCCCTGTTCCTTGTCTATCCTTTCCAATCTTCCCATCTTCCCGCAAGGCCCCTGTTCAGCATAGCAGGTGAGGCCACCTGGGCGAGCTACTGGACATCCTCCCCAGTTGTATCCCGACCCAGAGTCTGAAGCTCCAGGACACTGCCCTTGAGGCGGTAGAGGTGGAATCCCTCTCTGAGTCCGAGGTAAAGCCGACCTTGGAGGGTAACCAGATAAAGAAGAGAAAGAAGTATTACAATTACCCAGTACGGCGTGATTAGAGAATTTAAAAGTAATTCAGTGTTTGACTACACAGTAACAAAGTAACAGACACAGACACATTGACTGAGTGAGACTGTCAGACTGACGAATGCGGTGACCTTGGAAAAAATATACCCCTGCTACCCTTCGCCGAAGAACATGCTACACATTGCTCCGCGGGTCCTCACTACTTCCTGTGGCGCTGTACAGTTTGGTTAGCCGCGACGAACGACAATCTGTGCGCATTTCCGCTAAGTATTTCTCTTAATGAAAATCCACAGCCTGTTTCCAGTCATTCGACCGGGTCATGAATGGAATGAATGAAGCCCCATCTAGCGGCGAGGATAGGAATTGTGCCGGCTGCCGAAACCTGTCGCACTCATCTGGGGCAATGATTAATTACTGACAGATAAAATGAAATGATACTGGGGGGGGGGGGTTGCTGGAATGAAAGATGACAGGGAAAACCGCAGTACCCGGAGAAAAAGAGATGGCGCCAGCGAACATTACGCAGTGTATGAATTTGACACATACGTCAGTTTATTCGTCTAGTATTAACCTACCAGTACACAAGGTGAGTCCGCCAAACCTAGCATCTGTGTTGTATCGTTCAGTGATCAGGTCGACATTTGTGTCTGAAAAAGAACATTTGCGGCACGCATTGCTTTTCTTATTTAATCAAAAGGAAAAGGCTGTGGAAGTTATTCTTTGCCGGTAGGTTTAACTTTAGTCACTCTAACTATAATTCAATGATGACGTGATATTACACGAGAAGGAACATATCAAGGCCTTCATACTTTACCAGTAAGTAAGGGATTACGATGAGGTATAATTTTATTTATTATCTCTGAATTATTTTTCTTTATCTCCTTCTTCTGAGCTTTTTTTTATGGTGAACATGCTCCATCGATTAGAACTTGTCAGACATGTTCTAATCGGCAAGAAGATGCTTTGTGTGTGGTGGGACCAGAGCGGTATTGTGTATTATGAACTATTGAAGCCCGGCGAAACCTTTAACTCACAACGCTATCGCCAACAAATGATTAATTTAAATCACGCATTGATTGATAGACGACCGGAATGGACCAAAAGACATGGCGCAGTGATTTTGTTACACGACAATGCGCCGTCTCACACAGCAAAACCAGTGAAAAATACCTTGAAATCGCTTGGATGGGACATCCTTCCGCACCCGCCGTACTGCCCGGACCTGGCGCCATCTATCACCTCTTCACATCAATGGGACACGCACTCGCAGAGCAGCACTTCAGCAATTTCGAGGAAATTGGAAAATGGCTCGACGAATGGTTTGCCGCAAAAGACAAGCAGTTTTTCTGGCATGGTATTCATAACTTACCTGAAAGCTGGGCAAAGTGTGTAGAAGCCGATGGCCAATATTTTGTATAAGCAAAAAATGATTTTCCGTTGAAAGTTACGTGTTTTATTTACTGCAAAAACCGGCAAAAACTTATGCATACACCTGGTATATGAGTCGCGTTCTGAGGATTGTAATGAAAGTCCAAGGTGGAAAGGAGCCAGTTTGTCTTAGGCATTGCGTACGAACGGTTTTAAATACGTTTATGATAATGAAATGGAGGCTGCTAGTGGTTTAACGTCGCTGTAACACATCAAAGGTTTACAGCCACGCAAAGATGGAAAATGGCTTAGAGTGGGAAGGTAGTGACCGTAGACTTATTTAAGGTACAGTCCCAACATTTGCATGGTATGAAGTAGAAATGTATCATATCAAGATAACGAACCACCTTATATTAACATTGTCAAGAAATATGTATATTATACAAACTTCAAACGAGATATCAAAGTTGTGATTTTATAGATACATATTTTCTTTCTTCATTTATTGATCAAAAACTTGTGCAAATGCATCGTACGTGAATTAGGTCTACTTCTGTGTTACTTAACCTGCATTCTTTTTCATGTATATTAATGGTGCTCGTAACGCCTACCATTGTTTAACGAAGCTCGCAGTACCAACATCTAAATGATGCTCTTAGTGCCCGCATCTGGTAAAACTCTGTTTGTAGAATTTACATTCTTCCTTCTAGTATCCACTTCTGGTAACCTCAAGCCTGTGCCTACAGTGCTCACAATGAAATCGTGGTCGTGTGCTCAATATTAGTGACCCCCTGCCCTCGTCTGCTCCCTAGAGTATTGCTGAAGTCTAAGGTATCAATAACAGATGATGGTGAATCTGCAGGGGATTCTAACATTTCCGAGTTAGGACTCAAAGGAAAGAGAAGGGGAAAGGAAAAAGGGGAATGAAGATAAAGGGAGAAAAATGCACCTAAAGTTTATACGATAAATATATAATCAATAGTTTAAAACTTACCGCTGAAGAAGTAGTTGTTTGATTCGTAATAACAAAATCCGCAGTCAATCTGTGAAAAGAAAGATTTTTTTTGAAACTCATATTGCAGATGTACTGTAAATGATTTCAAAGACAAAGATATTCAAATTACCACCAAACGATAGATATGAAACTCACTTTAATAGGAGCTTAATGCACTGTACGTTAGAATACTTGAGTGTCCATTCGAGATGCAAGTACTAGACGTATGTTGATTAGTTAAGCAACTGGAAGGGCTGACATAGGTCCTAATCGTTGTACCTCCATTACTTTGGTTTTCTAGATCTTCAATAACTGGTCCACACACACACAGCTATCGAGGTAGGTCGCTAAATGGCATGGTTATTCAAAATGCAGGGTTCTGCTATGTATGGAAAATTCCATGCCATCAATGTCCATTTATTTATTTATTTATTTATTTATTTATTTATTTAGGAAACCAAAACAGCGAGAAGCCGAATTGCAGAGTTCCACAATGAAAAATATACTTACAATGGAGTAGCACAAAGCAAATATAAAAACATAAGTGGAAGAACAATGAGGAGAAACATCTAATGATTAAAAACTTACAAAATAACTATAGAAACACAATAATTAACAACAAAACATACAGGCAAAAGAAACGACGAGAAAAATTAAAGATTGAACGTAAAACGAAGAGAAGAACTTATAGCTAGGCACAGTAAGATAAATACAGATATAACATTTAAATAATGGTATAGTACAGTATAAATAAATAAATAAATAAATAAATAAATAAATAAATAAATAAATAAATAAATAAATAAATAAATAAATAAATAAATAAATAAATATTACATTATATACAATAGCCAACGGCCGTAGCCGTGTTGAAACACCGGATCCCGTGAGATCTCCGAAGTTAAGCAACATTGGGCGTGGTCAGGAGTTGGATGGCTTGCCACGCGCTGTTGGTGGGGGTGAGGGAATGGAGGAGCGGAAAGGAACTGGCCACCCTACCGCACGTAAACTCCGGCTCAGGAACACCTCTGCGGAGGTTCGGACCTGCCTTCGGGCAGAATACACCCTTACCTCACCTATGTACTATGTACAATAGAAGAAGAAAAAAGGAATATGAAGGAAATGAGCTAGGTTAAGTTAAGGAAGAATCGTTTAAAGGAGGCGCCATGCAACTGTCTCTTCATCCCAGAGGTTAGTAGGATATACGATTATTGCGAATACTTGAAACAGATGCACTGTAATGAGGGATGATAATGGGCGAGGTGGGAATTCAAAAGGTTTGTCGTATCTCAACACAACAGGGGTATAAATGAAACCAAAGAGGCCTGTGTAAACTATACATGCAGTAACGCTCGAAGTCTTCGCACCAGGCAAATGCTGGTGCAGTACCTTAATTAAGACTACGGTCGATTCCTTCACAGTCCTATCCCATCGTCGCCTTAAGACCTATCTATGTCGGTGCGTCGTAAAACAAATAGAAAAAAGAATGTGGCTTCTATTGCAAACAAACGAGAATGCTCAAATTAAATAATAATTTTTTGGGCAATTAATACCTTTAACTATTCTGCAGAAATAAATAACAATACGTAATGTTTTTTGCCTACACCTTCTAATATTTGGCTACATAGCACATCATGGCTGCGTATCATGCAGGTGTGGGATGAATAAGACGTCGTACGTTTTCCTTAGGAATACTGCTCCATTAAGATCGCAAAGTGTTCAAGAGGCCTCGTCTGTTGGTGCATACATTTGTTCTAACACGTTTATCAAGTAGGTTACACATGTGCTCTATCGGTTCAAATCTGTATTTTGTCTTGACCATTGCAAAATGTTGACTTTAATTCTGCTGAAGTTACTCTTGTCCACATCTAGAACGATGTTTAGGATTGTTATCACCCTGAAGAAGCCATTGACGTGCCATTTTTCGTCTACCATAAGATAACATTTTATTGTCCAAAATGTTCCTACATGATACCTACTATAGAACATACACTAACGGGCCTAAACGTTTATCGGAAAAGCATCCTCATGATATGATATTATCTCTTTAGTATTTTACGGTAGAAACCTGGTAGCATGGATTGATTATTTCAGCTGTAGGGTGACGAATATATCGAATTCTGCCTGAAGATACTCTTGTCAAGCAGTTTCGCAGCCGTGGGGAAGTGATCACTGAACATGGTAGCCAATTCACGCAGGGTAGCAGAGAGGAGGAAGGGACTACACGTGATCCCGAATGGTAAACGAGTGAATCTGTACGTGATTACGTCATCTGTCGTACACCAAATTCCCTTTTCGTCCTTCTCGGCTCAAAACCAGAAGAACCTGGTTAAGTTCCTGTCACACTTCTCCAAAGACAATTGCAAAAGTGCATGAGTTCCGTCCCTGATAATCGCTCGCTGAAACATTCGGAAAAAGATCAGTGTCGACAGTATTTCTGGCAAGAGATTAGGCCCTGGCTCCAGAAAATCATCGAGGAATGGTGAATCCTGGTCGTGGGATGAAGCATCGAAGAGAATCCTCCATTTGGTTGTTATGTTGTTGTGTCTCTCTTTCTTCACTGCGTGATGAGGAAGGTAGAAGATGTCGTCCGTGGTGTCCTGAGTGTCGATCATCTCGACGTGTCCTCTCTCAATGTAGTCTATCATTAGAGAGTGGTACATTTCCCGGAACTCGGATTTGCCATTAAGTTTTCTTTGAAGTGTTTGGAAACGCTTTTCTGCGTTGCAGCGGTTTGAAGACTGGCATGCGTCTTCCTTTCCAATCAAAGAAACCACTCTCCGTCCGTCTTGTGTTCGGTAAAATCTTGTAGAATGGCAGCGACTTTCGCCATTAGTAATCGCTCCTTCTGTTCCTTGATTCCCTAGGTCTGCAGGTCCCAGAAGCGGCGAATTTCGTGGTCCAATGCCGTAAGTCTGTCGTTGAAGTGCACGTGATTCACAGGGACATGGTTTACAGTGATACCGGATTTTTTTGCCACTTAAAACCCAACCAAATATCGATGGAAGGAGCATTGCAGAACTTGAAAGGCGAATCAGTTCATCATCTTTCATCACCTTCCAATACTGATCTCCATCTGTTAGGATTTCAATAGGATGGTCATGTCCGTCATCATTGGGATCCGCAAGCTGCAGCTTTCTAATTCGTGGTAAGGCTTGAATGTCGTGCGGGACAGCTGGATGTGGTGAGTACGTGTTTTCGCTTTGAAACGCTGAGAGGCTTACTGTAGCGTTTGTCCAAACTCCGGTAATGCTGAACTGGATGAGACGACGGTTTCTGGATGTAGAGTGAGGTGATTCGAAACCTGTAACGGTTATAGTCGTGTGTCCCACGACGCGTAGTTTCGATTGCTTGAAGCTGGATTGGCTTCCTGCGTCGAATAGGCAACGTGTACGTTTCCTTAACCCAGGCGGCCTCGTGATCCAAATACTGGCAGTCTGGAGATGCGTGAAGTGAGGCAATTCGTCGATCTTTCCTACTGAAAATTCCTGTTCTTCGTTTCAGATTGACACATGATGTGATTTCTTGCATTTAACATGCTACCTTGCTTCTTTTGCTGCAGTCTTTTGTATTGTGTCCTCGCTTGAGACACAATAAGCATCGATGAGCAGCTCATAGCTCATCAGTTCGTTCGATAATGTTGGAAAGCTTGGAACAGTCTTGTGCCCAGTGATATCGTGACTCGTAGAATACGCAGAATGCCGATGGTCCCTTCTTCGTTCTTCTGTCTACCGTTTTCGATTTCGCATTCACGTGAAGCGTAGCAGCTGTGGGTGTGAACGTGTCCGAAAAGGCACAATTTCCACCTCGTCATTCAAGAATTCCAAAAGTTTCGTTATATGACTTTCTGCGATATTTTCCCTCTTAGAATATATGATCCACCGGGAGACGATATCCTCCGGAAACGCGCGTAATATCTTGGGAGCTAGCATCCGTCCGTAGTCGTCAACCTTTTCCCCTAATGCTCGTAATGCCTGTATGCGTCTGTTATATTCAGTGTAAGTGCTATATAAGGCATCGGAAGATGCGTATGATATCGGTTTCAGAGCTTCGAGATAATTCAGATGAGCCTGGATTATACGATTCTTGTCTCCGTATCGGGAAACTAGGATCCGTTTTGTCTCCTCGTATGAGTCGACGGTTATTGGTATTCCATCAACCAAATCCTTAGGTTCGTCCTCTAGGTACCCGCGGAGAAGACATGTTTGTCGATATTAGAGATTGAAGGGTTGCTGTCTACTGATGACTTCAACTGCTCCCAGAAGCGGGACCACTTCTCTACGTCTCCGGAGAACGGTTCGAGCCTGATCGTTAGTAATTTTACTCCTTGAATATTCGTGGAATGAACAGGGTGTAGAAGACACGCTAGTTTGTTTTTTCTTCTTTCCGAGAAGGCTATTAGCCTTCTGAAGAGCGCGCTTCAAGGTGTCTATGTATTATTCACAAGTGCATGCGTCTGCTTCATAATGTTCATCTTGTAAC
Organism: Anabrus simplex; assembly: GCF_040414725.1. Lineage (NCBI taxonomy): Eukaryota > Metazoa > Arthropoda > Insecta > Orthoptera > Tettigoniidae > Anabrus > Anabrus simplex. The sequence continues at coordinate 113,383,221 of NC_090269.1, read as the reverse complement.
AGGTCATGTATAGTCATCTAAGGCTATTAACTGTTGCAATGTATCTTGAAGACGATCATGGATGTATTGAATCTCACTGAGGTCTGTAGAGCCATTACAGCCTTTTAAAAATGTGGAGAAGCGTGTAGCATTATTACGCTGAGTTGTTCGCTTCCGTTTAAGCATCGCCCTCTACTATGACTGCGCTAATACGCCTTCTCATTCGCCCGGTCACACATGTAAACGAGCGAACACGGCGTAGTTACCAGTTCAGGCGCTTGGAGCGCTGAGAAGCTGGCTTTAGTCTGTTTTACGAGACACGCTCAGTGATTATTGCTAAGAGTACTGGTGTAATTTTGAGCCTGTATTTACCTTACTTGGTTATTTCTTTGGTCGTGAACAGTTTTAATGTTTATGTACACAATATTGTTTACTGTTGTGTGCCTTAATGTAAGATGAGAAGCAGATTGGAAAGTGGGATTTCGTTTCATGAATTTCCTCTCAACGAGCAACGTCATAAATGGCTAAATGTTATTTCAAGAAAGGATTCTTGCCGACTTTCAATTCAAGATCATCGAAACAATATGTTTGCCACGCCGAATAAATCCACACTTTCATGCTACGTAGGAGATATAAACTGCGAGACTGGAATGGTAACACTCTTAGTAAAGGAGTGTCTCTTAGCAGAAAGTCAGTGCCTAAATAGAGCAGAGAGATTGTGATTGTTGGTAGTCCATCGAACAGCAGATGTTATATGACAAGAAACTCGACACCTTCTTTCAACAGAAAGACGCTTCATTCCACGTTGAGCGAATAAAAACTACTCAAGATGACCGTCATCCAAGCGAAAGTAGAAATCGAATTACCCTAGTTAATAACTTTTTCTGTTTTATAATTTCTGCTGTAACTACAAAATAAAGGTTACAGCAGCATTTTTCTTCTTTAAGAGGCTTTTAGGAACAGAACTGCATACTTTAACACTCAAAACAATAAAGGAAGTCAAAGCTTGCGGATTTTTCGTGTTGCGCATTGTGAGTGACAATCATAAGACTAATGTTAGCATGATAAGAAGAATATCTTCTTCAAAACACATTGAACTGATGATCTGTCATCCTGTTGACAGTGAAATGCATCTTCTTGCTTTCGACAAATGGCACATTTTGAAAAGTAAAAAATTCTTTAGCCTACTCGAAAAATCTATGTTTGATGGTTCCCAGGATATAAATCGTGATTTTATCAAGAAACTGTATCAGATGCAATCAAATGAAACTGTGGAACTGGTTTATTTACATCCAAAAACATCGAGCCGTCTAAGTTTAAGAAAATGAATGTCCTCCGCGCGAAATATATTTTTATGACTGAAGTAATAACAGCCCTATAATATTTAAAAGACGATTCGTATACAAATATGCACGATTTTTTAATGCAGGTACCACTATCAAATACAAGTTATCGATAAAAGAATTGATTCGACATACGTGTCAGTAGCACAAATGTAGCAACATTGCAGTCGGACAAGATGCTTGATTCTTTTGAGAAGACCAGCAGACCAACAGTGCTAATGGACTTGATTTACTCGTATAAAAGATATTAAAACAGCAGGCTGCAGTACACATCTGATTTGCCACTGTGGATTTTGAAAGTTATTCATGATTTTTTATTGAAAGCACAACCATTTGTGCATAAAAATCCTGTTGCGTCTATGAGTGACTATTTAGTGCCTGTGTTGCGTGAATTTCCTCACTTCACTTTTCCTGAAATCGGACATTTTTAGTTGAGTGAAGTTATTTGCGAGTGTGCTATTCCTGTATTCTTAAATAACATAGCCACATCAATAACAGAGATCTTTGAAAGATTTAAACGCGAGAACGGTAAACACTTAAACAGAAAAGTCTGTGAATATATTTATTTCCTACAGTATTTACTACGTACCGTTCACATTATTTTGTACGGTTTTTCCGCTGCGGAAGGGTACGTTCTTCACTGAATTTCTTTATTAAGGTGTAAGGTGCGATTCAAATATGTTTATTGAGTGATTGGCTTTATATTTGAACAGAAATATACAAAACACTTAACGTGTGCTGTTATGAACAATCGTGTTTCAATGCCAGCGAAGCAGCGCTCGGAGGTAGAAATGGGAACTAGGCCCATATCGCTCATATTGCTGTATTGGGAAGGCGTATTAGCGCAGTCATAGTAGAGGGCGATGGTTTAAGCTTCTTAAGATGCTGTTCATTGTCAGCCATTGTGAATGGAAAGTGCCGGTCAATTAGAAGTGAGGTCAGTTCTAAGGCGATGTAGTATGGTGAAGTCGTAGAGATGGCGCAGTATGCACTGTTCTGACTCCAGTAGGTGCTGACAGATGGCGGCACTAGTCACGTACCTAACCGTGGAGACACCTAGGCAGATGGCGTTCCTATAGCTATTCAAAAAGGCTACACGTGCACAATGAGACAATCATGCGTGCATGCCCCAGTAATTTCGACTCAATCCATGCGGTAGTTGCGAATTCCTTTGCTAGCATGATCTGTTAAACAAACGATTCTTGATATATTTCACAGAATGAATAAATATTGTACTCATCAAGTGTGTGTCAGATGGTACTGGCTGGCGTCTCGTGTTGTGAAGTCCCGTGTCTTATTTAATGTAATCTCCACTTCCCTTCTGTTTCCACTTCATATCTTCGTCTAAGAATGTTCAAAGAACGTCGTCTCGTGATGCAGTGATACGTAATTTGTACCGTGAGCGAGTTTTCGGCACCAATATGTTGAGTTGTAACGTGCAAATGATAACTATAACTACGTCTTTCTTACAACACTCTATTACTAGTGATGGGAAGTGATTTGCAAACCTGCTACTAAATCACTGCTAGTGTGAAATCACAGTTCAACCTGCTAGCGGGTTGGCCAGACTAGCAAGTCTTAACTGCGATTGTGATGTTTCGCATGCGGCACGCTTAAACTAACGTGATCAAACAGCGTGAAACGCACAGCATGTCCAATAGTAGCAGCCAGTAGCAGTTAGCAGTTAAAGCCCCCTGCAGACGGGGACAGTAGTGGCGGCCAGCAGTAGCGTAGCCAGGATTTCAGTTTGGGGGGGGGGCATTCATCCAGAATTTTATTTTTGTAAGTGTCCAAACTTACATATTTAGGTGGTGTAGAATATCGAAAATGGAAATGAGTGTCCTTGGATCCAAGTAAGAGTGGTGGATTTGTGCGGATTCCGGAAGCTAATAATAATTTTCTTCTTCTTCTTCCCCCCCCCCCGCTTTTCCCACATCTGTGGGGTCGCGGGTGCGAACTGTGTCGCACAAGTGGATTTGGCCCTGTTTTACGGCCGGAAGACCTTCCCGACGCCAACATTATATAGAGGGATGTAATCAGTGTTGTACCGGGCGAGTTGGCCGTGCACGTAGAGGCGCGCGGCTGTGAGCTTGCATCCGGGAGATAGTAGGTTCGAATCACACTATCGGCAGCCCTGAAGATGGTTTTCCGTGGTTTCCCATTTTCACACCAGGCAAATGCTGGGGCTGTACCTTATTTAATGCCACGGCCGCTTCCTTCCAACTCCTAGGCCTTTCCTATCCCATCGCCGCCATAAGACCTATCTGTGTCGGTGCGACGTAAAGCCCCTAGCAAAAAAAAAATCAGTGTTGTGTGTTTCTTTGGTGGTTGATAGTGTAGTATGTTGTCTGAATATGAATATATTGGGACAAACACCCAGTCCCCATTCAGAAGAAGTAATCAGATGCTATAAAAATCTCCGACCCAGCCGGGAATCGAACCCGGGACCGTCTGAACAGATGGCCTCAACACTGATCATTCATTACAAGTTATAAATCTCATTTTCCAACCGTATTGGAGTTCAGAGTATCAAATTATTATAATTAATGAACCACCTTTCCAATACACAAAATCCTTATATTTAGGATGAAACCATTTAATCACAAATTGGACATGTTTCACTCAACCTTGTGAGCATCATCAGCAATAGTTAACATAAATCATTGGTGGGTCAGGGCCCTGATCCTGGTGTATATCACAAAAGAATGTCTAATATACATTGACAAAAATATATAAATTTAACACTTCAAAAATAATCAATAAGATTATGTATGTCTATTAAAACAAAATCAGATCTAATCAGTAGTCACAGCATCACACTCACAAGTCCAAGTCTAACTGTGACCCACACCACAGTCGCAGATGCGGCTGCGCTGTGATTGTAAACACCTATTGTCGACATTGTCATACGATCACAGGAAGGGAAAGTGAATAGAATCTGCGGCGACGATGGGATATGAAAGAGCTAGGAGTGTGAAGGAAGCGTTCTCGGCCTTAATTAAGGTACAGCCCCAGCATTTGTCTGGTGTGAAAATGGGAAACCACGGAATACCATATTCAGGGCTGCCGATAGTAGGGTTCGAATCCACTATCTCCCAGATGCAAACTCACAGCTGCGCACCCTTAACCACACGGCCAACTCGCCCGGTCATACCGAGTGTAACAGCCTACCTGAATATTGGCGGGAAGTAACACACTGGTTCATAATAGCATCTTCACGGATGTCTACGGCCTGGTCATGCCAGCTCTGGACCTTTGGACTGTTAGATCGGCACCGTAGTACTGTTCGTTAAAAGTGAGAAAATCTGCAGTTTTTCATTTGATCGAGTATTTTATATGATAACGTTGCTTTTAATCGCTACATTCCTACTGACTGTTTTGTAATGACCTATGTTTACTCCTGTTAGGAAAATCACAAATTCAGTCTTTCTTAAAATCCCGTAGGGAAACACGGGTACATCAAATAGCAGTTATAAAAAAAATAGTTGATTCGTACGGTGGCGTACTTTTTGAAAAAAGGTAATATATATATAACTTTTTAAAATATGATTCTGAAAATGAGTATTTGTTTTCAGCGTTAGCGCGAATTCGCCCGTGTACTGAATGCTGCACGACATCGTACTCCTCGGTACTCCTGTAGGCCGCAGAGTGATGATGGTCATATTTCGAGTGGCCTTGGCTGAATCACAGTTAATCACAGTTAAAAGTCACAGCTACTTCAAAATAGCAATCACAGTTTGACCTGTGAGTGTAAAATCACTGCTAGTCACACCACTATGGACGTTATACGGAGACATGCTTGAAGCCGTGACCAGGCTGTAACGGATAAAAGGTGAGTAACGTTGGACGTTATTTTTCATAGTTACTTTATTGTAGCAGTTATACAACAATAACCGTTTGTCACACCTCTACATCACAACATAGCTGCTCCGCTCCATCCCCACCTCTAATCTGACCCATAATTTCTTCTTCTATCTTAATCTGTTTACCCTCCAGGATCGCCTTTTCCCTCGGACTCAGCGAGGGATCCCACATCTACCGCCTCAATGGCAGTCGGGGGATACAACTGGGGAAAATGAACAGTACCTCGCCCAGGCGGCCTCACCCGCTATGCTGAGCAGGGGCCTTGTGTAGGGATGGGACGGCAATTAGGAGGGAAGGAAGCGGCCGTGGCCTTAAGTTAGGTACCATCCCAGCATTTGCCTGGAGGAGAAGTGGGAAACCACTTCCAGGATGGCTGAGGCTGAGTGGACCCCGTTCCAGCCCTCGTACCACTTTTCAAATTTCGTGGCAGAGCCGGGATTCAAACCCGGACCTCCGGGGATGGCAGCTAATCAGGCTAACCACTACATCACTGTAGCGGACTGACCCGTTATTTACGCATTTTTAATAATTCGCCCGTAGTTAATGAAACTAGGGCATCCAAAAATTTATGAACCGAATAATGGTTCTTATATGTAAGCATTTATAGTTATAGGTATAAATAGCTATAAATTGAGAACGGACTGTTTATCATCTACGAGTACTTTTAATAAATTAATATAATCAGGTTTTCCTGAGAGATAACTTGTAACTAGATGTACACCATAGGAATGAAAATATTAATATTCACCAAACACATTGAATGACTTACGAGTGAATGAGTAAATGATCCAGCACTGAAGAATAGAATTTGCAATATATACAGAACCTTTCGCACTGTTCAATGTAAGTAATTGCCTTTGAAGTGTAAGTTTCTCCTGGTACGTTGTTTTCTTTCAGAATTTGTCAAAGGTTTCTAAGAGACGGCAGTGTTAAGATACGGCTTAACGTTGGAGGAATATTTACTTCTATAAAATCAACATTAGTTTAATACAGAGAAATTCAACAAGGAGGCTCGCACTTGACGCATGATTGTGCTGGTATCTAGCGGTGAATGTTCGAATTGGCTGCAACGGTGTGCAGCGTGGTGGCTGCAAGGTGAAGCGAAAGTAGTTCTTACAAAAGCTTGCCGCTAGATGGCAAGAGTTTACTGCTCGGACTAGAATTATATTTTCAGCACATGCGACGGCACATGTAATACCGCAAGTCCGGAAGAAAGCTAGGCTAGGCAGATCAGCTGATCGTACAGCTCTTTCATTCTTTCTTACTTAATCTGTTTACCCTCCAGGGTAGATTATTCCCTCGGACTCAGCGAGGAATCCCATTATAGAGGATACAACTGTGGAGGATGACCAGTGTCTCGCCCTGGCGGCCTCGCCTGCTATGCTGAACATGGGTCTTGTGGGGGTATGGGAAGATTGGATGGGAGAGACAAGGAAGTGGGAAGGAATGGGCCGTAAGTTAGGTACCTTCCCGGCATTATGCCTAGTATTCATCATCATCATCATCTGTTTACCCTCCAGGGTCGGCTTTTCCCTCGGACACAGCGAGGGATCCCACCTCTACCGCCTCAAGGGCAGTGTCCTGGAGCTTCAGACTCTTGGTCGGGGATACAACTGGGGAGAATGACCAGTACCTCGCCCAGGCGGCCTCACCTGCTATGCTGAACAGGGGCCTTGTGGAGGGATGGGAAGATTGGAAGGGATAGGCAAGGAAGAGGGAAGGAAACGGCCGTGGCCTTACGTTAGGAGGAGAAGTGGGAAACCACGGAATCGAACCCACCTCTACTCAGTTGACCTCCCGAGGCTGAGTGGACCCCGTTCCAGCCCTCATACCACTTTTCAAATTTCGTGGCAGAGCCGGGAATCGAACCAGGGCCTCCGGGGGGTGGCAGCTAATCACGCTAACCACTACACCACAGAGGCGGACGCCGATCAATTTAACTACCATAATGTATCAGCTCCCACATTTCTTGAAAATATTTGACAATATATTATCATTCCGTCACATATAATACTACAACAGATCCACTAACAGACACGATTAAAATCGAAAACATGCACGGGACTGTAAGCATTATCACGTGCTACCCATGCATTCGAAGCTGAAGCGCCCGTAACATGGCGATGCGCGAAAGTGTTCAATATTCCGCATAGCATCAGCGCGCTGTGAGTCTAGATAAGTATTTAAGTCTTTGTTCATTAGCTGGGTGAATAGTTTTGCTGGGATGTCTCCTATTTGATGCAGCTGTCTTCGAATATATACACCATTATCCAAAACGTTGAAATAGTCCTCCAGCGATGGGTAATATAAGAGTACATTCCTTGTAGATGCGCCCCCTTTGTACAGTCTGGCGGCACACAAGACGCCGGTCGGACGAAGTTCCTTGAGGATGTCTTCTTCCGGGAACGCTGGGTCGACATCATGGGCAATACAAGTGTACATTATAGGGGACGCCGACTTCCTCTTGGTGTCAGGCCTATCTGCTTTGTTGCGTCGGCTGGGTGCGTATTTAATTATCACTGTCTGTTGTGTCTTCCCCCCCCCCCCCCCCCCTCCTTTGCACACATTTCTCCGTTCGTAAGCATAAGCATCCAGATACATGCAAGATGTATGCCAAAACTATCTATACACTGGTATGCATGCCAAAGAACCCCACAAATGTCTCACGATCAGCAAAAGCTACAGCGGGTGCTCGTCGTACATATTGTCTACATTTTCTAAAGCTCTGAGTTCCGATTCCGGTGGATCTAAATGTTCGTAATATGCTGAATTTTCTGTCAAGTAGTTGTGCAGAATGAACGTTGTTCTGTTGATTAGGTTAGTTGTGTCCACATTATCATCCATGGGTTTGCAATACATTCTCCATTTCTGTGTTAGTATGTCGAAGTAATTTTCTACGACTCTTCTCGCTCTACACACTCGATACGGTAAGTTGTAATTTTCTTTGCGTTTGTCTCCTTTTGCTTCTGGCATGTACAGTATATTCCTTGCATTCTGTCACAAATAGTTTACCGAGCTCGATAGCCGCAGTCGCTTACGTGCGGCCAGTATCCAGTATTCCGGAGTTAGTGGGTTCGAATCCCACTGTCAGCAGCCTTGAAGACGGTGGTTTACCATTTTAACACCAGGCTAATGCTGGGGCTGTACCTTAATTAAGGCCAAGGCCGCTTCCTTCCCACTCCTAGCCCTTTCCTGTCCCATCGTCGCCGTAAGACCTATCTGTGTCAGTGCGACGTAAAGCAAATTGTAAAAAAAAAAAAAAAGAAAGGCTCGCAAACATCTCTCACAATAGTACCAACTGTTGTCAATCCGACTCGGAAACAGTGACCAATTGTAGAATAGGCATCTCCAGTAGCCATAAATCTGAAAGAAAAAGTAGAGTGTCGGGAATCCGAGCGTTATTTGAATTTTTCTTTTTAAAATTTAAAATTTGTCCTCAGCACTTCATTCCCTGCTTATTCCCGACATGTCATTGTACTGTGGCTCCCCTCTCCTGAGATCACGCCCGTTTGTTTTCGTGCCTGAAACTAAAACGTTTTTGAGAAAGAAAAGCTGCCTATTAAAGCAGTTTTATTGCTGGACAACCCAGTGTCGCAGAAATAACTGGAATAAGCTAAAGAAAGTAGTAGTAATTAATAATAATAAACGAACCTGCGGTCATCATTCTCAGCAACTGCTAGAAGCAGAAGCACTTCTTCATCAGACGCTACTGTTCCCACTCCGGGGTGAAGACAAGGACGAAATTCGCAGCTACCGCGGGATTGTAGGTTTCGCTCCCGCTTCCCATGCCCTGCGTTGGTGTGTCCAGACCTTAATATTAAGGTTTTTCAGTCGTGGTCTATACTAGGAAATTTCCCGGCATTCACGTTAGTGCAGGAGAATGGAAAACAACGGTAAAAAAATTCATGACAGTCGACGGTGTGGTCTGGCCCCTACCCTTCTCTCTAATAACGAGGCGTAGAGCCAAGGACGAACCAGTCGTTATCACCGTGTCTCTACATCTACATTTTTTTTATTTGCCCACCAAGCAAATCTTCCAATACATTACGTAACGTTTCAATATTTAAAGCGAGTAAGCCGCTAACAGAGTAGGGTTCCACTATCGGGGGTGGTTACTGTAATCTCTTCGCCAGGATATCCAAATAGCTTCTGAATTGCGAATGTTCAACACGTACTCGTCTTCTTCTTCACGTCCTTTTCATTAGATGGATCAAATAATAATGTTATTGTTTACAACATAACATTATAAAATTGATTACTTACAATATTATGAATCCATTTTGAGTATTTCCTGGTGTGGAATAGAAAGGTATTCACGAATGTGAATTCGTGTGCAGCCTTCAATTGTACAGACTGTTATCAGAAGGGATCTGGTATTTCTTTTCACATGTGAGTAGAAATTGAACTGTTATAAAATAACTTTCAATTACCATAATCAAGAACTAAACAGGTTATAGGGTGGATGATTCAGAGAGCAGAAGGACTAGAAATTTAGACTTTATGCTTCTTCTTTTTCTTGTTTGTCCTTTTCCAATTCATCGGGGATTATTGTTTAGAACTAAACAGCTGTACTGAAAAAGACTACGTGATTTTCATACAGACTATGTAGACATACCGTTATTACAAATTTGATAAGCCTGGGCCTAGAATCCGTAAGACATGATTGATAAAGCTTGATATAACGCTTTTAATATTAGGGTAAAGTACTGCTTCAAATTATTATCAATTATCTGATAAATGATTTAGTAGTATCGTATGCTTAAGTTCTCAGTTTTTTTACACTTGCTTTATAATAAAAGAATAATAAGCTATTCCATAAAAATTTGACAATGAAAATAAAAATGAAAATCCACAGCCTGTTTCCAGTCATTCGACCGGGTCAGGAATGGTATGACAATATAAAGTCTAAATAAAGCTCATTATAAATTTGTCAATCCTAGTCTGTACTTAGCCTACAAGGAATACAAAGCCTGCTCAATCGCAGTGCTCTCTTCAAAAACAGTGTCCGCCTGGCAGTGCGCGTCTTGACCACTGCAGCGCTAGTATACCACCTCACATCAGCAAACACTAGCATTGCTAACGAGAGTTAAAACCAGAACAAATTTACCTCTACATTATACTAGTGCACACTCTCTATACGATATTATATACGTTACCGAGCAGAATTAAGTAGAACATAATAAATGTTCACCTCTTACCCCTAGGACTTCAATTCAGCTGTGGATTTTCATTTCACATAACACATATAACTGTCGAAATTTATGTCTGACATTTAAAAGTGTACCGGTATAAGGTTTGCACTAGATATTTTTACTGCCGCACCGTAGATTTTCAGTGAAAAGGAACAACTTTAACCATTTTCCTTGATATTTTCTTCTCATAAATTGTTTTTCTTCTCAAGAAGTATTCTCGGCGATACTCATCTGTCATGCCATTAGCGTAGTTAGTGACAGAGGGGCACAGAAACTTCTGCAGTGTTATTCTGCTTATTTCCTCAGGATGATCACTTTTCCCACACTGTAAAATAGGATTTTTAGCATTATTTGGCAACGGTATTTCGGTTAATGTTTGTGGTATTTTTGGACTGCCCAGCGTTTCCGTTATCATGTCGTCCGTTACTTGCCCCATTTTCATCAGCAGTGAAACAAAACTTGGCTTTGGATACCTCAGACCACCTCTGTCTTTGATTTTTATTAATGACGTTAGTGGAGATGGACTCTGGATACTACCTACTAATTTTATCAACACACTCTTGACATGGCATGTGGTCTTTGACAACTCTAACCAAATACCCTCCAATATATGCCATTGCAGCACTCGACATAGAAACGCATGGTGCTCCTTCGGCTTCCTTTTCGATGCTTTCCTGTTGTGTCTGAAAATTTCTTGCTAACTGAGGATTCGTTGATGCCGGTTCATCCGCGTGAATTGTTGAGCTTGTACGTTTCCCTGTTGAGTTAGATGTTGCCATCCAGTCACTGAAGGCGGACTCATGTGCTACATTCCCCGTGAGAGATGCACTAACGAGTCCAGTTGTTAAAATTTTATGTAGGGCCTGTGTAACATTTGCAGCGTTTGTTTGGTCGTTGCTACCTCCAAGTTGTCTGATGCAACTAAATAAGCTTTCTACTTCATAAGAAGAAAATTTTCTGACTAGCACAAAATGGAAGTCATTCTCAAGCAGGTACTTGAAACACAGGATGACAGATTTTGTTGTCAGACAGGCTGCATGATAATATTCTTTACTTATGAATTCCACCGGACCTGCTGATGCTTTCTCCCAGAGTTCCAGATAGGAAATGAAGTCGTTCTCCAGACATTTCAGTCTTTCCTCATCAAGTGTGAAGAAATGTTTTGCGTCTTCATTCCGAGAGCGAATATGCTGCAAAGTGTTCTTCACGTTGAGGATGGTGAACCATTTATTAACTATCTTCAGAACTCAATAGTACCTTCAGCATCCTGAAATTCTTTTATTGCAAACTGAGACCCGTATTGTCTCAAGAAATCGAGTGCCGAAATGACATCTGAAGAGAAAATGTCCACGACTCTGCCCACGTGCATCTTCTCAAATGTTGTCGGGTAGACACGTTTGTTTGTCAGACTTCTTACTAATTTTACTTTCATGCCCTTCTGTAAGTCGTACAACGTCCTGATGAACCTACCAGATATGGGTTTCCCATCCTTTACCAAATGCTTCTTCACGACTAGTAGTGCATTTCTTAAATTTTTCAATATATGACATTGGTCATAAGAGACAAATACATTCCGTGAGCTGTCCGAGGGATGTGGCACAACGGGTAGAGTGGTACTACCTCCAGAAAGCAAACGGAAAAGATTCCCTGGTTGGCTCTTGGCAAGGGAATTCATGGAAACTAGTTCCAGGAACTTTATTTCTAGAGCCTTGTTTACAAAACGGTACGCAACAGTATACCATTGTAATATAATGGACATATGTTAACAATACGACGTCACCTGTAAGCATACAACGTGTAGAAATACCGCCAACCGAGGTGTTCATGTGAGGTTGAATTGCAGCGCCTCTAGCGGCAAATATAGCATCCACAGGGCGGACAACTATGAGTAGCTATTGGGCAGGCCTTGTATTCCTTGTAGGCTAAGGTCTGTATTAGAAAACGCTTACCAAAATAACTGTTTAACTATGATATTAATCTTCCTGCAAGTGTTTTACATTCAACTTCATTTTTTTCTGGTGTAAATCGTCGTCCCCATATTCCAGAAAATTTAGAATGCACTTTCAATTTTCATTTGTGCTCAGATAATGTTAATTCAGATTGAGTTTGTAAAAGTAGTAATACAGGTATTTAAAAAGATAATATTATAAGGAGGGTTTCACATCTTAAATTATAACTTTCTTACTTAAACCTAAACGACTCAGAGAAACTCAGACTAACCCTAGACATTTAAGAAATACACAATAGAGGCAGACTAGCACCAGTGTAATGAATGTCAGGCAGCATTTACCTAAGTCCAAATCACATAGAAATGACAATTTAACTTCCACTAATCCAACCAAACTAAACCCCATGGCCTATGAAGCGACCGCTGCTCAGCCTGAAGGCCTGCACGAGGTGTCGTGTGGTCAGCACGACGAATCCACTCGGCCATTATCTCACCGTCAGATAGTTCCGCAATTGTAATCACGCAGGCTGAGTGGAATTCGAACCAGCTCTCAGATCCAGGTAAAAATCTCTGACCAGATCGGGGATTGAACCCCGGGCCACAGGGTAAGAGGTAGAAATGCTACGCCTACACAGCGAAGCCGACATTTCATATTCAGAAAATGACTAAAGATGTATCTGATCGTTTTAGAAAGATTTTTGCAGTCATGTACTTTTTAAACAATGTGTTCAGTGAATTGAGTAAAATTTGCTGTAATGACTTATAAAAGAGGAAACATAAGCTATGTACCTTTCATAGAAAGATTTTCTTTCACAGGTTTCCTTTTTGTTGATATTGTTATAGCTGTAGGTACAGGAGTTTTTAAATATTTAATGTGCCCTCCAGTCTGCTAAAAGACAAGCAATTTTTATTTCACGATATGTAAACGTACTTCAGTTGGAGACTGCTGACATTTGAACATGTCTTCGTATTTTCAATAAATCAAAAGTGTAGAGTATGGATTTCAATTACGTGTATCTGTTCCGAATGTTCAAACAAAACAGTTACAACATGACCCTTATATTAAAATGAGCGACATTATTATTTATGAGGTACCCGTAGGCCTGTATACTCTTTTTTTCTGTTTTCTGGGACTGAAATTCAAATACGTTTTTATTTATATATATTTATTTTTGTAGTAGAGTATTTTTCAGTCTTCTTATTCAGTCTCCTAAAGGTGTCTTTTATTTTTTCATGTGCGCCACCTATGGGCTATCCAAAGGATTTGTGTAGATTGTTCAGTTTTTTTTTGTTTTTTTTTTGTTTTTACAGAAGTACCTTTTAATAATACCACAGTCTTGATATTATGTATATTTATTGAGTGCGTACACGGTAGTCGGTATAGGCTGTCATTAATTTGCTAGGGCGGGTGTTTTCATATGTGCGAAATGTAAGTTCATGCATGAATTCCATACGATCTCCTCGTCAAGCTGAGGAGCGGCCGCAACATGGCAGTACGCGCATGGACATGACTTCTCCCGTCACACGCTTCTGCGCAGCCAGCGGTGTGGGGCCTTGCTAATGAACAACACACATGCCACCCCCTCTACATGTACATCACATCAACAGCAGTCGCCCTCTCCTTGCACCTCCCTGACCGCCACCACGACTACCAACACCATCACTACTACCACCTCCACTCATGCTACCTCCACCACTCCCACTACCACTGCAGTTACAACCCACCCCTCTCCCCTGATGACATAACCCCCCAGCCTCACCCCCACCCCCTGGCCAGGGCCAGCAGGATGAATGAACAACGCTGCCAAACAAAGAAACTGTCACTCAAGAAGGCAATGTACGACTACCAACATCAGACAATGCACAACCGCCAACACCACCACCACAGCCCAGCCAGAACAACATATATAGCTGTGTTGCCTGCGGCGTGGAACCCAACATAGCAACGGCAGCAACCTCCAAGAGCTCCACCAAGCAGGACTCCCGGTGCAGAGAGCCATTAGGATTCACAATGATGATGGACCAACGTACCTAGTACGCCTCCACCTACCTACGCCAGAAGACGTCCAGCACTTAATCACCCCAGGTGTATATCTTCACGGCCGTCACCACCGGATAGAACCGTCCCGCTCCCCTCCCCAAACTCCCAACCAACATAACTCACCCCGCCACCGCACACGTCCCCAGCCTGCCCCCCTCTTCAACCTCACAGTCTACACTTCCGCTTTCCACCATTTCCACCCAGCAACTATCCACCACCCCCACCTAGAAACCTACCACCACCCCCACCTAGAAACTTCCCACCACCCTCACCTCCACCTAACCTCTTAAGCCTCCTAGTTATCTCCCTAGTAAACTTCTCATCCCTGTACCACATCCTAGCACTCCACCTTCTCCCTCACCATCGCAAAACCCCTCACTTCGTCACGCCACCATATGCAACCTGGTTATAAAACGCACATGTATCTTTGTAATATCCATAAATCCTTGTATGTATGTATGTATGTATGTATGTATGTATGTATGTATGTATGTATGTATGTATGTTTAATAAAGCACTAAGGAACAACACTTCCCTTAGCCAAAAGGTCAATCCTCCAACACACCTCCACTTAACACATCACCGTTTTCCCCTCTTCCAACTCCATCAATCCTCCAAACTCGCCAAATCTCCTAGCCAGAGAAAAGGTGTTACCTTCTAGGTGGCCCGCCCCTTCCCTCCGGGGAGGGGAATGAAAACCTTTCCTAGGTCCTAGGTTATCTTTCTTCCTCACATTCTGATGATCTTCATTACTGATGTCGTAAAACATTGGATATTTCTTAATGCACAATATGAACAGTTCAGTCGTCGCTGTGATTGTTCACAATGAACGCGGGACGCGGGAAAACGCTGCATGCAGCGAACTGAAAATGGTTCACTGCAATCCCGCCATGTAGGCGGGAGAGTGACGCTCCGGTGTGAGTGGATTCATATCCCGCTGTACTCATAATAGTTCGCGACGGGATCGCTACCACTTCCGCGTCCCATGTTGGTGTGTGCAGACCTTCCTTCTCCACTGAAAATCTCCCGGTCTGAGAGAGCCTCACCGTCTAGGAGGCCCGCCTCCCCCCTTCAGGGGAGGAATGAAAACATAACAGTAGTAGTAGTAGTAGGGAAAACAAATGTTTTTCTTGTGCTCTCCCCCTACATTATGGTAACAAAAACAATTAAAGATCATAATATTAACAAATACAGTAAATAATAATATATGAACTTTCATTGACCTGCCTCATTCTTATCCTTGGCTTTGACAATATGACTGAAGTATGAGTGATGCTAGTAATGCCATTCCTTATGTAGCCAGTCCCTGCTATGAATGGTGTGAAAATGTTGCTCATAGGGTCAGTTGATGCATGCATTTCAGTGGGCTTGGCAGACTGATATGTAATAGCAACTTCTGGCTCGGTGAGGAAAGCAACGGGAAACTACCTCACTCTTCATTTCCCTAGTACGCCTCTTCAGTGATGCTTAGGCAATCTATTACAGCTGATGGTGGAGCTGTTGAGGATCCAACCAGCCTTAAATAACAGTAATAAAGATCATAATAATTTTATAATATAGAAATGAATGTAGACTACTTATGGCAGCAACAATTAACAAAGTACTGTACTTATTAAAGACAATATTTATATTTCCAATATTAATGCATTCTGTTTGCCATCTACATCGAGTGCTCTTTGTTGTTGTTGTTGTTGTTGTTGTTGTTGTTACCTGGCTAAGTGGCTCAGACGGTTCAGTCACAGGCCTTCTGGCCCCAACTAGGCAGGTTCGATCCTGGCTCAGTACGGTGGTAACTTGAAGGTACTCAAATGTGTCAGTCTCGTCGGTAGATTTACTGTCATGTAAAAGAGCTCCTTTAGGATCAAATCCTGGCATCTCTTCATCTCCGAAAACCGCAAAGGGTTGGTTTTTTCCCCTCGGACTCAGCGAGAGATCCCACCTTTACTGCCTCAAGGGCAGTGTCTTCGTGTTGCTGTATTTTGGGGCGAAACTGAGTTTGATAACAGACAACAGGTTTAAGTTCAAAATTAATAATAATAATAATAATAATAATAATAATAATAATAATAATAATAATAATAAAACACTTATTGTGACAGGGGTATGCAGTGGAAAACAACCCAGAGGCATCCGGGATGTAAAGAGTGGTAGTGATGTGTGAATTTAAAGGAAAGATAGTTTCAATGGTAACAACATACCTTTACTTCAATACATATCTATATATATATATATTTGTAAGTTTAGGTGAGCAAATAACCCTATTCAACGAGATCGACTACGATATTAATCAACATTGTTAGACAAAAGTTGCTAAATTCTTAAACAAATATGTCTTAAATCTATGTACAATGAATCATACAAAATTTGAATGAGATATGGGGTAGGGTGAATGACCGAGGGGTTGGGGGGGTTGGTGAGGGAAACCGAGGGACACGACCAGTAAAAGAAAAAGTTCGCATTAGATGCGCAAGGAGCAACTGCAAACACGTGAAGATTTGAATTATGCTTTAAAGGTAGGAGCATTGAGATTGGACAGAAAAGTGTATGCCCTAGAGTGCTTCAAAGATCCGTAGCCCCATTAACACACAATGGAATTTTGTGTTCTGGAACTTGGTGAATCTACCAGCTCCCTCACCATCCGGAGAAAGATGAATGAAAATATATGTTACATAATGTGATCTCTGTGTCTCACCTGAAGAACGCCAGGAGTCGATGGGAGCAGAGAACCAGCTCGGTCCTATATTATGCACTCGCACATCCAGCGGGGAATGGCCTCTCGTTCAACCTGACGAGTTAGGCCGCGTGACAAGTATTTATATGATTTTAGAGTTCATTCTAGAAGTTGCGAGACATAGAGTTGTCGTCAGGGGAGCGGGGGGAATCAGATGATTGTCCAAGATGGTGGTCAGTAAGTGAAAACAAGGACGGCATAATGTAGTGTTATATGAAGTGTCGGGGGTATACAAAGTGGGTGTGGGGTATCACAGCACATTGGAGCGTAAGACTTTGGGCCAGGGGCGATAAAACTGGGAGGAGGATCTGTACCTCACCCAGGCGGCCTCACCAGATATGCTGAACAGGGGCCTTGTAGGGGGTGGGAAGATCAGAAGGATAGACAAGGAAGAGGAAGAGCCGAGACCGTAAGTTAAGTACCATCCCGACATTTGCCTGGAGGAGAAGTGGGAACCTCATCGACCACGGAGCTTACATAAATGGCCAACGTCATAGAGTAGAACCGTCCATCTCTCCCCCCAATTCTGTCAGACATCCCACCAACAATTGGATGCCGTTATGCATCAGTAGACTAAGCGCCATTTGATGAAAATTGAGATTTTAGCGCCATGTTGTAGAGGAAGGCTTGAACTATTTATAAAAAATTCCCCACTGCATTACAAGAGGCCATTAGTTGTTAGTAAACAGAAAACCTAAGCGACAAAGCGGAAATCAGTAAAAACGTAAATTGCATCAGTAGACTATGCGACGTACCAGTCTGCATCATTGGATCAAGCGCCACATTCCTCACATTGCGCGCGGATGACAGCGTGGGAGCCCGCATTTTCGATAGTGCTGACATTTTTACGTGCTGATACATTGAGTGGTTTATCAAGTGACGAAATTCAGCGATGTATCAAGTACTTCCAAAAGTAAGGAGAAGGACAATGTTACTAATGCAGCTTGCTAAGAAAGTTGCGTCTGAGAATCATTCTCTAGAATTTGATGGTGAATCTCAGGAAGTAAATCTAAATAAGTCAAGACAGGGACGACCACGGGAAAGTAGAGTTCCATTTCACCAGGCATTAATACCTCTGTAGCCAAAAGGAAACCCTATCCCTGAAGCCAAACTAAGAGACTTTGGTTCGCTGATGCACCTAATACCTACAGATGCCAAGCAGATTCTCAGATCGTGGATGACGTAGATGAATTTAATGGAGATCCTGATTTCGAGACTAAATGAACTGAGAGCAACAATCTTATTACCTGTCCAGTGATTTGTGTGTATTTATGGGAGAAAATATCTTTAATCACATTTTCTGTCTCAAGCAGAACAAAACTTACCCATAGGCTTAAAAATATCACGTCAATACTGTACTCTCAGAATATAATAGGCCTATCGTGAAGGAAAATCCATTAAAATTTGTATAGACTAGAATTGCTCATGTCTTACCATTTGTATTTGACTCAAATAAGTTGAAATTCCTAAAATCAGTAAGTCGTTATAGCAACGACTTTAGAGAATAGCTTCCCTTCTAGAATTTCTCCATCTAAAACTTGAATAATGTACCGGAGTTGTGGCGCGGCTCGTGGTGGTTCAAGCACTTAGCGGGCCTTTTCAGACAGTAGGAGATTCAGTTTTTAATCATGGCTGCCGCCACATTGTATTTTTTTGAAGTTTTACTCAGTAGATATTCAACAGTTAGGTGTTATTGGTGTAGCATCCTGATACATTATTCGCACTTGAGAAAAACCTTAAATTGCATCAGTAGACTAAGCGCCATTTCTTGAAGAAAATCTATGTAGTGCGATTATAAAAATGTTGAAATTTGGTGAGAAGGTACAATCTATTATCCTACAACACCAGTAATACCATATTTAGTAAAATTATGTTCGCCCGAATTTACACATAGAACCAAATTTAAACGCGATTATCTCGCAACCAACTTTTGGCGCTTGGTCTAGTGTTGCATAACGGCATCCAATTCTCCCCGCCGCCCCCAGGCAGCCAACTTCTCACCTCGTCAATCTGTCAGTCCACCTCCTCACCCATATAGCTTTCCTTACCCACCTCCGCCACTCTATCTCATCCAGTACTTAATATCTTCGCTTCATAATCTCACTACGTCCTTGCATCTCCTCACCTTTCAATGCTATCCTAGCAATCCTCTCTAAATTTCAATCCTAGCAAAAATCCCCTAAAATTCGCACATCCGTAGCCCACCTCATTAAATTCGTCACATCGCTCCTCCCATCTCACTCATTCCTTGTTCCTCACAGTTCTCTTCGCTTCCCTTGGCCCGAGAGATCGCGACACGATCTAGGGGGCCCGCCCCGTCCTTCGGGCGGGGAATGAAAGCTCTCCAGCAGCAGCAGGCAAAAAATTAACATTGTATCATATCGTAGCAATTCAGTTAATGTGTTTTGTAGAGGTTTCTATGCTCTACAATTCCTATGCTTACACGTGGGGTCTATCGCTGCCGGTTCACGCAGCGTAAGCCAAGAAAGCAAGTACTAAAAGACAGTTGTAATAAACCACCTTCAGCGTTTTCTTTATTGAGAAAGTAATTACTGATACTGCGTTTCTAAAAGGTTACCCCAATACGTTGACAAACACTTAATGCCTCTTGAGTTGAGTACATTAGATTATGTGTGGTACCGGTAACTCTTGTTATTCATTCATATGGTATTCTTGGGTTCTAAGGCAAAAATATTCTGCACGGATGCGGATGTTCTTAGCTACTCTTAACTTGTTTATTGATAACCCATGCAGTTATATAGTACAAAGTGGTGGTGGTGGTGGTGATTATTGTTTTAAGAGAAAGTACAACTGGACAACCATCCTCTATAAACACTAATCAGAAGAAAACAAATGGAAGGAGTCCAACACTTCGAAAAATGAAGGTATCGTCAAAAGAAAGATGAAGACCACAAAGTGCGTGGAAATGAAAAACTTCCTAGGCCTCGAATGCGCTAATGCCGTCGCGGTCGGAAAAGAACAAGTGTTGAACAGGGGTCGGATGGGCTAGGATAGTGAAAGCAATGTCAAGACTCAGCTAAGGGCCTCGTGGTCACAGCCCAAAATAGATTTCCGCCCGTTGGTGGGGGCAATAGAACAACACCCACGGTATCCCCTGCCTGTCATAAGAGGCGACTGAAAGGGGCGTCAGGAGCTCCTAACTAGGGAGCGTGGGTTGGCGACCACGGGGCTCTTAGCTGAGTCCTAATATTCATGCATATAATAATAATAATAATAATAATAATAATAATAATAATAATAATAATAATAATAATAATCATGGTTAAGGAAATTAACTCATTGGTAGACACGATTCCATAAGAAATAGAAATTCAGTCACTATTAAGTTGAGTTAACATATGTTAGGCTATTTTAGGGATTGCATTAGGATTTTATCTTAGGCTACGGTACGTTAAATTACAGTTCCGGTAGTTGGTTAGTGCGAGTGTAGTGATCTTTAAGTATTTGTCCAGCCATATAATGTACTCTATAGAGCATTTAAGATGAATGAAATTTAGCTGTAATTAATAACTACAGTACAGTAATTTAGCTGTAATTAATAACTACAGTACAGTATAAGACTGCAATTATCAATAATTTTTTTTGTAATGATGACAAGCTGGACATAAATTGTTGGTTTGAAATGATAGGCCTATTGTTTGTTGTGATTATAATTGGTAAATGAACAGGAACAAGCATTTCAAATATCTGTGAAACATTTCTACGTTGCATGCAGGGTTAAGAAAAGGAAAAGGAAAAGGAAAAGGAAAAGGAAAAGGAAAAGGAAAAGGAAAGGGAATGGAATGGAATGAAATGGAATGAAATGGCGTATGGCTTTTAGTGCCGGGAGCGTCTGAGGACAAGTTCGGCTCGCCAGGTGCAGGACTTTTGATTTGACACCCGTAGGCGTAATGAGGATGAAATGAATATGAAGACGACACATACACCCAGCCCCCGTGCCAGCGAAATTGACCAATTATGGTTAAAATTCTTGAACCTGCCGGGAATCGAATCCGAGACCCTTTTATCCAAAGGTCAGCACGCTAACCATTTAGCCATGGAGCCGGACACATGAAAAGATAATGTTCATAAACATCAGTACTACTATTACGCATTTCCTGTTACTTTTCTTGCTTGTTTTGAAAGACAATTCTCTTTCTTTGGGAGGTTTCCTATTAAATGTCAAAGACTTGGGTGGATTAGGGACGTTGAAAATTGTTAGGATGGAATTCCACTTGAGTAGTTTCCGTCCATCCGCCCTCTTTACTTCAAATTGCGATTCTTCAAAATGATGCTAGAAGAAAATACATAATAAGAAATATAAAACATCGTTCATATAAACATACTATTCTTCAGAAATAATACGAATGTATAACTTCACTAACCTCGCACAAGACGGAATTATCTGTAGGTTGCCATTTGTCACGCCCAGAGTTTTGTACCCACTGAGCTCTCCTTTGCTTATCTCTCGGGAAGCGAAACACTCTAATTCCGTCAGAGGTCTTATTTTGACAATTTAGTGCGGCGCAGTATCCCATTTTCCTTCAAAATACAAGTAATAACACACATCATTACATCGGGCACGCCCACATAACAACGATATTTGAGACCCAATACGGCCGCCACCGCAAAGGATTGTGGTAGCGTGACCAGACCTTGCATCTGTCAAGTGGATGAACCTTCCTCGCATTAGAGCTTCGCGACTGTATATATTAGACTGTGGATGTAGGTCTAAAAGTGAAAAAATGTGATGGTAGCAGTTGAGTTGACTAAGTATTTTAATCAGTGATTTGTGACGTTATAGGCATAATATTTTGCCTACTGTTTTTGTTTTACACTATTGTACAGTACCGGTAGTATAAGTATTCGATACTAAAATTACTGGTATTGTTAACAAGAGAAGTGGCAGCAGGCGAACTCTAGGTGAGTTTTGGGCAATAGTCTTTTCCTCCTCCTGTCCGTCTCCTTGGCTGAGTGGTCAGCGTTGAGGCCTTCGGTTTAGAGGGGTCCCGGGTTCGATTCCCGGCCGGTCGAGGATTTTAATCGCGTCATATTAATTCTTCTTATATCCGGGAGATAGTGGGTTCGAACCCCACTGTCGGCAGCCCTGAAGATGCTTTTCCGTGGTTTCCCCATTTACACACCAGGCAAATGCTGGGGCTGTACCTCAATTAAAGCCACGACCGCTTCATTCCCACTCCTAGGCCTTTCCTGTCCCATCGTCGCCATAAGACCTATCTGTGTCGGTGCGACGTAAAGCAAATAGCAAAAAAAAAAAAAATTCTTCTGGCTCGGGGACTGAGTGTTTGTGTTTGTCCCAACACTTTCCACTTCATATTCACACAACACGCTACACTACCAACCACCACAGAAACACGCAAATTACATCCCTCCATATAGGGTTGGCGAGAGGAAGGGCATTCGGCCGTAAAACAGGGCCAAATCTGCATGTGCGATGCAGTTCGCACCCACGACCCCACAGGTCTGGGAAAAGTGTCAGAAGGAGAAGAAGAAGAAGTCATTTCCTCCTCCTCACTCCCTGATTTTCTTCCTTAATGAGCAGCTCTATAATTCCAATATAATTATGCCAATGATTTTGATAAAAAGACAACTGGTTAACCCTCAATTCTAAGAGGTTTTTCTATACATTGCTCAGAATTTAAAAAGGATGGTATTTCTGTATCAGTCATGTCCACAGTAACAAGGAAATGCACTTTTTAATTTTCCGTAAT
Source organism: Anabrus simplex (assembly GCF_040414725.1). Taxonomy (NCBI): domain Eukaryota; kingdom Metazoa; phylum Arthropoda; class Insecta; order Orthoptera; family Tettigoniidae; genus Anabrus; species Anabrus simplex. The sequence goes on along the minus strand of NC_090269.1, from coordinate 113,360,391 downwards.
ATCTGTCTGTATCACAGCATCACACTCAAAGGTCTAACTGCGACCCACACCAAAGTCGCAGTTGCATGTATATACACGCATCACGAGAAAACCGCTGAGGAGAATTTAATGAAAATCGGTATGCAAAGTCGGGGAATAAGTGTCTACAATCTAGGCCATAAATAATTTATTCACGCTGAGTGAAATGGTAGTTTGAGGGAAGGCCTAACATTTAATTCTCAAATATTTATGTTATTAGTGGTCGTATCTTAATGGAAATCGGTAAGGAAAGTCGAGGAATAAGTCGCTACAATCTAGGCTATAAATAATTGTATTCATGCTGAGAATAATGGTAGTTTAGGGGAAGGCTTAAAATTCAATTCTCAAATATTTATTAGTGGTCCTATCTTAATGAAAATCGGGGAATAAGTCGCTAGAATCTAGGCCATAAATAATTTTACTCACGCTGAGTGAAATGGTAGTTTAGGGGAAGGCCTACAATTTAATTCTCAAATATTTATGTTAATAGTGGTCGTATCGATAAATACTGCATAACTAAAGTTATATAGTGTTAAATTTCCGATCATTTATGTCTTATATATTGTTACCGTACCGATATATTCATGAATTTGGATTTTTGTCCATATCAGCGCCGAGTCACGAGAAAAATAGGTAAACAGAATTTAATGAAAATCGGTATGGAAAGTCGGAGAATAAGGGACTACAGTCTACGCTATAAATAATTTTATAAGACGCCCTAATATAGCAGAGTCGAAAAAAAACTAAATGTGAAGGGCTACAATATAGAAAGCTCATAAAATTGATCAACAATTGACCATTGTTTGTCGTGACGTGCGTTGTGTCTTCTGTTGCCACCCATCTCCGATAGATAGGATTGCTGCTGCGTACCGAGTATTTTTTTAAAATTTGTTTTACGTCGAAACGAAACAGATAGGTCTTATGGCGACGATGGGATATGAAAGAGCTAGGAGTGTGAAGGAAGCGTTCTCGGCCTTAATTGAGGTACAGCCCCAGCATTTGTCTGGTGTGAAAATGGGAAACCACGGAATACCATATTCAGGGCTGCCGATAGTAGGGTTCGAATCCACTATCTCCGAGATGCAAACTCACAGCTGCGCACCCCTAACCACAAGGCCAACTCCCCCGGTCATACAGAGTGTAACAGCCTACCTGAATATTGGCGGGAAATAGCTGGGGGTTATATAACTTTCTTCTTTAGCATGCTATTCCTCTGGTTCATAAATTTTCTGATGCTACTGGTACATAACACACTGGTTCATCATAGCATCTCCACGGATGTCTACGGCCTGGTCATTCCAGTTCTGGAACTTTGGACTGTTAGATCGGCACCGTAGTACTGTTCGTTAAAAGTGAGAAAATCTGCAGTTTTTCATTTGATCGTGTATTTTATATGATAACGTTGCTTTTAATCGCTATATTCCTACTGACTTTTTTTGTAATGACCTATGTTGACTCCGGTTAGGAAAACCACAAATTCAGTCTTTCTAAAAATCCCGTAGGGAAACACGGGTACATCAACTAGCAGTTATAAAAAAATAGTCCTTGTTGATTCGTACGGTGGCGTACTTTTTGAGAAAAGGTAATGTATATAAGTTTTTAAAATATGATTCTGAAAATGAGTATTTGTTTTCAGCGTTAGCGCGAGTTCGCCCGTGTACTGAATGCTGCACGACATCGTACTCCTCGGTACTCCTGAAGGCCGCAGAGTGATGATGGTCATATTTCGAGTGGCCTTGTATCCTAGGTGGCGTTGGCTGAATCACAGTTAATCACAGTTTAAAATCACTGCTACTTCAAAATAGCAATCACAGTTTGACCTGTGAGTGTAAAAATCACTGCTAGTCACACCACTATCTATTACTCTCTTCACTCGATACAGAAATGTCGGAATCGATACAGATATGTCGATACATGAATAGTACCTAAACTCCCCGGTAGATGGCGGGGTAGTGTCTATTTACAATCCTCAACAGATGCGTTTAAATCATCTTATATCCAATAACCAAGGTATTCAAATTTGTCAACTTGTTGGATTTGTTGATTTTTCAGTTTCAGAATATATTTATTTCTTCCTCGAATTAAAACCATTTACTTTCATATCTTCGGACTGTTGAAGAAATACCTGGGCGGTAAACGATTCAGTGACGATACGGCCGGATGGAGACGCCAAGCCTTGAGCAGATCCCTTGGTGCTATTCGACAGGAGTAGGCTATGTGCCGGCACTAGGTTTCTTTACCTCGCTTCTCACTATCCTATACCATGTACCTGTACTTCTGATGAGGTTGACGTCAGGAAGGGCATCCGGTCATAAAAACTCGCTATGAAGATTCATTTCACTTCATACCCACCTCCATAGATAAACGGAACAAGGGCTGGACGTATACACTTATATATTAAAAAATATATACAGAGATGAAGAATCCTTCATAAGCGTACGTTCTATCTACAAGTAACTCCTAACAACTAATATTATTTTAAAAAAAAGGAATTAACAATCACTTCATGTGCAAGGAATAACGGAAAGAACAAATTGGCATTGCAAACTTAAGGACTCCATCGAAATTTATGCTGCAAAAGAATCCTCAAACGGCTATCATAGCATTTAACTATGCTACTTAATCTCTAAATATGATTGTTAATAAAGGGTACCGATCTCTGCACATGGTTATGAGGGTATTTAGGGGTTGTAGTAAGGATGTAAAGGAGAGGGCATATAAGTCTCTGGTAAGACCCCAACTAGAGTATGGTTCCAGTGTATGGGACGCTCACCAGGATTACTTGATTCCAGAACTGGAAAAAATCCAAAGAGAAGCAGCTTGATTTGTTCTGGGTGATTTCCGACAAAAGAGTAGCGTTACAAAAATGTTGCAAAGTTTGGGCTGGGAAGACTTGGGAGAAAGGAGACGAGCTGCTCGATTAAGTGGTATGTTCCGAGCTGTCAGTGGAGAGATGGCGTGGGAGGACATCAGTAGACGAATACGTTTGAGTGGTGTCTTTAAAAGTAGGAAAGATCACAATATGAAGATAAAGTTGGAATTCAAGAGGACAAATTTCGGCAAATATTCGTTTATAGGAAGGGGAGTTGGGGACTGGAATAACATACCAAGGGAAATGTTCAGTAATTTTCCAATTTCTTTGCGATCATTTAAGAAAAGGCTAGGAAAACAACAGATAGGGAATCTGCCACTTGGGCGACTGCCCTAAATGCAGATCAGTAGTGACTGATTGATTTTCTTTGTTTAGGAATAATATAGTATGATAAATAAATAAATAAATAAATAAATAAATAAATAAATAAATAAATAAATAAATAAATAAATACATATTTTTCTTCAACCTCCTTTTCCACATTTGTGGGGTCACGGGTGCGAACAGTGTAGCACATGTGGATCTGGCCCCGTTTTACGACCGAATGCCCTTCCTGATGCCAACCCTATATGTAGAGATGTATGTACTACTGCGTGTTTCTGTGGTGGTTGGTAGTGTAGAGTGTTGTCTAAATATGAAGAGGAAAATGTTGGGACAAACACAAACACCCAGTCCCCGGGTCAGAAAAATTAATAAGACGTGATTCAATTCCCCGACCCGGCCAGGAATCGAACTCGGGACCCTCTGAATCGAAGGATTCAACGCTGACCATTCAGCCAATAAGTCAGAGTAAATAAATAAATAAATAAATAAATAAATAAATAAATAAATAAATAATATCAGAGTGGGAAGGTAAATAGTTACCTTAAGATAGTAAAGTCCAGTCGTCAAATTTGAGAATATCACTTCCTGGAAATTGAAGAATGTTGTTAGAGAAAGGTGGAGCATACCTTCTTTACAAAATATATACTTATCAAAGCTAGGAAGAGTGGAAATTCATTTTCTACACTATTTTATTGTAATAGGCAGTTTTTACTTTACTAAAAGATTACTAACTAAAATTCTAATAACCATTGAATCTGTATACCCATACAATGGCTATATGGTGTGGATAATTTTCATGAACAACCAAACAGTTGAGCCAAATATCACGTTAAGGCAAAAACAAGTAGCAACAACAAGACTTTGATGCTATACCTATGTACTTCATTTACCTTGTCACTGGCTTCTCACCTAGATGACCGCGGTTCTAATCCTGAGCAATGCATGAGGATTTTTGAAGTGTAAGTCACAACTCTGTGGTCTGGATTACAAGTACAACTGGAGATTCCAGGAGTATGATCATAATATCATAAGTTACGTCAAATTGTACGTTTGCCTTTATAAACATCTCATCTTGAATTTATGATAAGATAGTTATCTAACAATGTAACGCTATCATATAATAATAATAATAATAATAATAATAATAATAATAATAATAATAAAATGAAATGGTGTATTGCTTTTAGTGCCGCGAGTGTCCGAGGACATGTTCGGCTCGCCAGGTGCAGGTCTTTTGATTTGACGCGTCCTGCGCTTCGTGATGAGGATGAAATGATGATGAAGACGACACATACACCCAGCCCTTGCGCCAGCGAAATTAACCAATAATGGTTAAGATTCCCGACCCTGCTGGGAATCGAACCCAGGACCCCTGTGACTAAAGGCCAGGAAGTTAATCACTTAGCCACGGAGCCGGACATAATAATTGTACTGGGCGGTACACCTCCGCGCCGCTAATTTAAAATTTGCGCCAGTTGAAACTCTCCTACTGGAGGAAGCCTGAACTTTAACTACAGCGCTAATTCTCTAGTTTCTCAGAAGATGTCAATACTTGTAAATTTTGAAGTTTCTGAACTGGGCCGTTTCCGATGTATTTTTGTTTGCCTGTAGTAAGAAGTGTGGACATTCTCTTCCAGATGGCACTACTGAAGAAATACAATTATGCACCCTAGTGCGAAGTGAAAGAACTATGTTTTTGAAGAAATTTTGTGTTCATAAGTTTGTTCTTTGTTAAATTTCTTTCAATTATTGTTTATGTTGGCAATATTAACCCCTTCCTTCCGCCAGGTTCGAATTTAGCCAATCCCGAATTTCTTTAATTAATTTATGACCAATCAGGTGTATCTTCTCCAACTTGGATATGTTGCTTAACCCTAGCCAATAAAATTCTTGTGGGAGGGTGTTCTCATTCCTGAAACGCCTCGAACTTTTCGCGAGGGTTTATAAACTGCTGATTTTCGGGTCTCCGTGCCACTTCAGTAACATTTTTCAGTGTGTAAAGTACGTAGCAGGGGGCGGGAAGCGCCTCTTTCTTCGGGCAGCAGTTCATCCACAAGGTAATGGCCGTTTAATAACTTATTTTCTTGCTAGCTCAGCAGTTTAACTCTCGGGGCAGGTCCGAAGCCTTTTACCATGTAACTTTCCCTTAAAATGTAAAGACACTCGGTATCTATTCTATCTGGTTAAACTATAAATTGGGATAGAGAGTGCTTAACCCTCTCGAGCTCCCACTCATATTGCTTTGAGGTGAACTTATTTTCTCAACCGTTTCTTCCATTCTAGCGTAATGTAAATTGTCTTCTCATATAAGTCACCTCTTTAGTATGGGATTAGCCCTTGCATTAACGGCCTAGTGCCAAGTAGGTTTTAAACAAAATGTATTAGGAGTGCAGCTTCGCCTCCTCTCAAGTTGGTATTTTAGAGGCCAGGTAATTAACCTGTTTCTTTACTTAATAGGCCTCAGTAGGTTGGGTATTTTACCCCTGTTTTCATGTCCTGGGAGGACAACTTGAAAGTGGAGTTTGGTGTGGCCTTTGATAGGCTGGAACTTAAGAGCGGGTTGCTCTTTCTAAAATTTTGTTTTCTGCGCGCCTCGAGGAGGCTTTACTGTGTAATTGGGAGCAAGTGCTCCTGGGCATGATTGGGGTCTTCCGCCCCTTTGTTGTATTCTGTATATCGTAAGGTTGGGCTTATAGCTCAAGAATTGTGAGTCCGGGGCTCGAAGCCCAAATCCTGTGAATACTGTAATTGTACATTTGTTGCCTTGCTACTCTGTACCTGCCATTCTTGTTATTTCTTGATTTTGCTAAGAAAATATAACCTTGTTAAATTTTATCTTAACTTTAATTTCGTATTTTGGGACCTGTTCACCCCCGCACCTTCTTTCACCTCTGCTGTTCCACAGATACCTCGGAACAATAATAATAATAATAATAATAATAATAATAATAATAATAATAATAATAATAATAATAATAATAGTACCGGAGGTACCTGCATTTGAACTGAGCACCTGTTAAAAGGCCATCTATGATGTGAACCCTGAACTGTGTATTGGAGGACGTTTTGAACTTTAATCTTCAGATGTCTACTGTCGACTTATGTGACCCCTCTGGTGGGAGGACGGACAATTAACTTTCAAAGAAATTTGTATTTTCTAAGTTGAATAACCTGAAGTGTTTGTAAAATTGTTTCTTTGTGTGCTGAAGTTGTCCGCACTACATAGCCTCCTTCTTCATGATAGTATTAGACAATCAGAAATTTTTATATTTATTCGATTAGACAATCAAAATTAAGTGCGTGTACATGCCATCGGCCTAGAGAGTTCTGGAACTCTCCCCTGCGCTATAAAAGCCGGGAGCTTTCGGACCATGTTGTCTTCTTCATCGCTGCGGTCTAGAGTGCATAACTAGTCGAGGCAGGGAAAAACCTTGACCGCTGTCGGAAGGCCCACCAGCTCAAGTTAATGGCGGACATCTTTTATATATGTGCTAGCTCCATATAGCTGACTTGAGGGGAAGGTTTCAAGATTCATTCTTACAGTAAATTTCTTGAGTTTAACATCATATTTTAAATGTAAATTTTCAAGCAAGTCTAAGGACTTTATTCAAATCCCTGCTGGGAAAGATATAACTTAGGAAATAAAGAGGGTCTTTCAATTCCCATTCAACTTGGTTTTGGGGTGACTATGGTTTTGTAAAAATTTAAATTTCATCTCTACCTTTGGAACTTAATATTTCCACCATCTAGTCTCCCTCTGTAGTATAGGCTTAGCCTCTGTAACTGCGGCCATAAGCCCAGATAGGATCTTTAGTATTTCAGAGTAAATTTCAAAAGGAGTGCTGGCGCTCGCCTCCTAGCATTTTGTTTACGGACGATATCTTAAAGCTTTTCTTTGGACCACTAAGGCCATTTAGTATGGGCACTTATTGCCCCTGTTTAATTTCTAACTATTTCAAGTGTGTATCAGCCTGTCGAGCGGGTAAGACAATAAAAACTGTTTTGTAATGATCTAATGTAAAATTTGGATTAGAAACTAATGCTTTTGAGAGGCTGGAGTGTTGTAAGTTTTGGAGCTCAGTCTAATAGAGTGAAAATTGAGTGGAGCAAAGGTGCACTATGGAATAGTGTAACTTTGGAGCTACAAGCTCATTCTGAAAATTATTGTGTACCTGAATTTTGCTCGTTCCTCTTATTTAAGCCGACGAGCTCTTGATTTGTTGTTGTTGTTTATCAAAGTTTAAAATCAAAAGAAAAGAAAGGAAAGAAATAACATTTCAAATATTAGTGTTTTAAATTTTAGTTCGATCTTTTCTCTGTCCACCCACTCATCCCGGCGCCTTCTTACACCTATGCAATCTACAGTATCCCCGTAATATTAATAATAATAATTGTTCCGGTGGTACACCCGCTCCGTACGTTTAAAACTAGCGCCTCGTAAAAGACCCTCTGAAACATAAACGTTGAAACAACTAGTACAAGAAATTTGAACATTTCTCAACAGATGTCGCGACTGTAAACTTATTTCGTGCCCTCTGGGGTGAAGATGAACTATTAAAATTCAAGAGTAATTTTGTATGTAAAGGTTTCCTAAACTGGAGTGTTTAGTGTTTGTTTTTGATGTTCAAAAGTTATCAACACTTCTATCACTTCCCGCCAACTTACGGCGTTGGCCAATCAGAAATATTGTACATTTATTTATTCACCAATGATAAAATTTTGATATTTACTTGATTATCCAATGAGAATTGGGTGTGTGTCAGGGCCTTGGGCCAGAGTTTCCTGGAACCTTCCCCTCTGCTATAAAAGCTGGCGCATTTTCGGACCAGGTTGTCTAAGTGATCGCTCCAGTCTATAGTGCGTTCGTAACGGAGGCGGGGGGGGGGGCACCTCATCCACCTTCGAGAGATCGACCAGCTCCAGGTAATGCCAGATCTGTGATAGTATTTCAAGGATAGCTCGAGGGGAAGGTTTAAAACCTTTAGTAATGTAACTTTATTTTCTAAAATGTAAATTTCTAACTTTAAATGTAAATTCCAAACAAGTCAAAAGAACTTAAGATAAATCAGGGAATAGAGAGTGAGGTACCTACCTTGTAATTTCTGTACCTTAAATTTTTTCCTATCTACTCACCTTTGTAGTGTAGGCTTAGCCCCTGCAATGTCGGGCCATGAGCCCAAATAGTGTTTTATGCATTTAATGTAAATTTTAAGGAGCTCAAAGTGTTCGCCTCCTCACCATTTTGGTCTTTGGGCCAGTAAATTTAACCTTTTTTTTTTACCAAAGGCCTTGTGGAATGGGTACATATTACACCTGTTAAACTCTATTGCATTCTTTTCATATTAAAGGTTTATAAGACAGTGGAGACTCTTTAATTTTGTTAAATGTAGGTTGTGTCAGGAAAGTGTAGAGTTGTAGACAAAAGACGCTCTTCCTATTAATATACAGGTCGAATGGTGCCCTTAGGAGGATGGAATGGTGTAATGTTTGGAGTGGAGTCTCCTAGATAATTTTGTGGAGCAAGGTAGGAGCTTCAAGATCGTATTGTTAATTAATGTTAGTTAACTGTTCTAGGAATTCTCGAGCTTATTGTTGCAAGTTGTTTTAAGTCGCACCGGCATTTATAGGTCTTATGGCGACGATGGGGGAGGAAAGGCCTAGGAATGGGAAGGAAGAGACCGTGGACTTAAGGTACAGTCCCAGCATTTGCCTGGTGTGAAAATGGGAAACCACGGAAAACCATCTTTTGGGCTGCCGACAGTGGGATACGAGCCCGCTATCTCCCAGATGCGAGCACACAGCTGCGCGCTCCTAACCGCACGGCCAACTCGCCCGGTGCTCATTGTTGTACCTGAAATTTTGTTTTTTCGCTTAGCGAATTGTTTTGTTAAAATTTAACATCTGGAAAGAAAAAAAAGGAAAAGGTTAAGAAAGGAAATAAAACTGCCAATTTTTTAGTTTTAAATTAATCTTTCGACTTTAGTATATCCACCCATTCATGTCCGCGTGTTCTTTCACCTCTGTCCACCACAGTATCTCCGTAATAATAATAATAATAATAATAATAATAATAATAATAATAATAATAATAATAATAATAATAATAATTGTGAGGCTATTCCTAACTTGGGGCAACCCTTGTAAGACAGACCCTTCGACGTTGGTGGGCAGCATCTCCCGTGTGTAGGAAACTGCGTGTTATAGTATAGGATAAGGTTGTGTGTGGTTTGTGAGTTATGGAAATGTTACGACAATAACAGAACCTCGTCCTCGAGCCAAGGAAATTATCTGTTTAAGATTCAAATATCCTACCCGTTCGGGGAACCAACTCAGGGCCTCTACGCTGACCATTCAGCCAACGAGCTGGACACATTAATCAGCTTGTACAACAGTGAAATTATTTAACTCTCTTCTTTATCGCCTTACCATCTATCTTTTACCCGAAGGCCCCAGCTTCGATTCCTCGAAAAGAATTTACTCAGCGTCTGATATGAGAAACAGCGGACCTGATCAAGAAAATCAGGCAATACGACTGATGTTACGCTGACCACGTGTACTTCAATAACTGCAGACCGTCTGGCTGGGCAGCAGTCGTCTCGGCAGGTCCAGGCTCTTAATGAGATGCTTGTGCGACAGAAGGCGAGGGGTGGGGTTGTTTTACAATATGAATACTCCTCAGTTTAAAATCAATTAGTGGAATATTTAATACATTTTCTTATGCAAGAAATTGTTAAAGAATCAAATACAGCCGAACCACGATATCTTGAACCTCCATTACTAAAATTTTCAGTATCTCGAAGTAACTTAAATTTCCCGGCCGTTTGTCCTATTCTCCACGTGTATTTATTTCTCTAATACTCGAAATTCGGTTACACGAATTTCTCGATTGCTCGAAGCAAACATTTCCTCCCTTGAAGCAAAAAATACTCTGTAACTCGAATTTTGTGCAACATTAACTGTGCAATACGGCATTCGTTGTTTGTGAGAAACAGTTGCATCCAGTCTGCCCCGTGGTGTAGGGGTAGCGTGCCTGCCTCTTACCCGGAGGCCCCGGGTTCGATTCCCGGTCAGGTCAGGATTTTTACCTGGACCTGAGGGCTGGTTCGAGGTCCAGTCAGCCTACGTGATTAGGATTGAGGAGCTATCTGACGGTGAGATAGCGGCCCCGGTCTAGAAAGTCAAGAATAACGGCCGAGAGGATTCGTCGTTCTGACCACACGACACCTCGTAATCTGCAGGCCTTCGGACTGAGCAGCGGTCGCTTGGTAGCCAAGGCCTTCAAATGCTGTAGTGCCATCGGTGGGGGGGGTGTTACAGTGCTGCGTGGTACTGACGAGGAAGTTTCAACGTGAAGGGAGGAACGATTAACGGTAACAAACGGATTTTTTTCCAAAGGTGTTAACGGAGGTATATTTCTTGTTTCACTCCTGTATGTACTGTATCCTGTCTTCTATAAAGTTACTATAATAAGCTTCATATTTAAAGTAATACCGAGAAATGGTATTTGTATGTTTTTAAATACTGTTAAGAATAATGTATTCAGTATGAACCCTTAGATACATATGATTCATTTATGTGTTATACATGCTCGAAAACAGTATTCTCTATATCTGGAAATTTCGGTAACTCGAAATAAAATTTAGCTCCCGAGGTGATTCGGGATATCGTGGTTTTGAATATATGACAGTGATTGCAACTGTGTTGGCTGATACTGGTAGCTAAAGCGGAGACTGACTGGAGAAGTCATCTCCGTACACGCCATGAATGCCCTAGGAGAGGTGGAAGGAAAAGGCTTCCACTGACCTCTGTGACTACAAATCCTATTCTCACCGGGCGAGTTGGCCGTGCGGTTAGAGGCACGCTGCTGTGAGCTTGCGTCTGGGAGATTATGGATTCGAATCCCACTGTCGGATGCCCTGAAGATGGTTTTCCGTAGTTTCCCCATTTTCACACCAGGCAAATGCTGGGACTGTACCTTAATTAAGGCCACGGCCGCTTTCTTCCAACTCGTAGGCCTTTCCTATCCCATCGTCGCCATAAGACCTATCTGTGTCGCTGCGACGTAAAGCCACTAGCAAAAATAAAAAACTACCCGTAACCTCGGCATTTGGTGGGGTAGAGTGGTTAGCTCTATGCCCGGCCGCCTTTGCCCCCAGGAACTAAACTGGTACTCATTTTCGATGTAGGCCATGTACATCTCCGGAAGTGGAAACCTCGTTTTTAAAAAAAAAAATCGACTTCCTGACGGGGAATCGAACACACGTCCTTCAGCAGGAACCGAACGCGCCTTTACCGCCTCGGCCAGGAAGCCCCTAAAATATATTCAAGTCCTCGCCCAGAGGTAAAGCAGCCCTTTTCAGGCACAGATCGACAGGATGTGAGCTATATGTACTGTTTAAGCCATATACCAGCCCTTCTGCCATTCTTAAATATCTGGCAGTATAGGGAATCGAACTCGGGTGTCCAAACTGTTACGTTGCGGTTTCCCTTTAAATAGTATACATATCTCGTCTTTGTTGACTGGAGCCGAGCACTGTAATGTAACGTTCACAGTCAGCAAATGTTACATTACAAATATTGATGTCAGCGTGGCGAATGCTCTCGTAGAATGGTCGTTTCTGAAAAAGAAGAAGATATCAGAAACGGTGGTCGTGGTGGTAAGCGGATTTGTATAGAGCCAGAAGTGTAAATAGTGCTTGGAACTTTCTGAACATTTTGAAAACTCAGAGAATCAGTAATCAATACCAAAAAAAAAAAAAAAAAAAAAAGCACCTTAAAATGTATTCTATGGATTTCGAGTAGGTCGAATAGGTACCTGTTTAATATAATTGTTCTGAGAGTTGCAAAAGACGACACTACAGTCGGAAGAGCTAGATCAGTGACAGAAAGGTAATTAGTTACTTTGCACCTTTATGCGTCAGGGGACTGCTTTGCCATTTTTCAATACAGTGGAACATCGATATCTCGATACTGTTACTCCCTTCATTTTGAAACTTCTCGTCAATACCACGCAGCCGTTATTCGTAAACGGAGCTTGTCATCCGCGAATTAGCGGGTTACTTTCGTATGTGACCGGTAATTAATTCACACTTAAGAAACAGCGAGGCTTCGCCAATTTTCCGATCTTTAGAAGTTTTAGTTTCTCGGTTCCCGTCATATTAGCTCCCAGCATCACTGTAACCCTTTCTTTACTTGTGAACTGTTCCTCACAAACCACAAATGCCGTATTGCAGAGTTAATGTTGCACAGAATTCGAGTTACAGGGTATTTTTTCTTCAAGGAAGGAAACGTTTGCTTCGAGAAATCGAGAAATCCGTGTAATCGAATTTTGATTAATAGAGAAATAAATACACGTGAAGAATAGGACAAATGGCCGGGAAATTTAAGTTACTTCGAGATACTGAAAATTCGAGTAATGGAGGTTCGAGATATCGAGGTTCGACTGTACCGCTTTCAGATATTTAATTAGAGAATAGTTTTCTTTACAATTTGTTTTACGTCGCACCGACATAGGTAGGTCTTATGGCGACAATGCGATAGGAAAGGTCTAGGAGTGGGAAAGAAGCGTGGCCTTAATTAAGATACAGCCCGACCATTTGGCTGGTGTGAAAATGGGAAACCACGTAAAACAATCTTCAGGGCTACCGACAGTGGGGTTTGAACGCACTATCTCCCAGATGCGAGCTCACAGCTGCGCGCCCCTGACCGCACGGCCAACTCGCCGGGTGAGAATAGGATTCATAGTCACTGAGGTCAGTCAAGGTATTACTAAAGAAATGAAGTCCGGCTCCATGGCTAAATGGTTTGCGTACTGGTCTTTGGTCACAGGGGTTACGGGTTCGATTCCCGGCAGAATCAGGAATTTTAACCATAATTGGTTAGTTCATTTGATACGGGGGCTGGGTGTATATGTTGTCTTCATTATCATTTAGTCTTCATCACGACGTGCAGGTAGCCCATGGGTATCAAATGAAAAGACCTGCATCTGGCGAGCCTAACTTGTCCTCGGACGCTCCGGCACTAAAAGCCATACGTCATTTCATTAATGAAATAAAACAAAATATACTGGTAAATAACCTATCAAATAATGTGTTTCAAAATTATTATATTTACACATTTTGTTAATGCTATTACTACTTATTTATTAAAGCACTGTTATGAACATCACAGGTTTCCCTTATTTCAATCAATGGCCACTCCGACTTGAATATTAATCACTGGTAATACACCTTGGTGGGATCTCCCGTGTGAACTGTGTCACACATGTGAATTTCGCCCTGTTTTACGGCCGGATGCCTTTCCTGACGCCAATCCTCTGTGCTTGACGATAGACGTGCAGCAGTGCAGATTTGCATGTCAATCCTGTATTTTGTATCTGTATCGATTCCTTTACAATTGCTATGTTACGACGTTCCTATGGCTAGGGCCCTGCGCGGGTATACAAAGTAACATCCGCATCCGCAAATGGTTATCCGCGGATATTATAAATATTTATTTACAGTATATTATACTCAAGACATTGAAACGTATAGATCTGTTAACAAAATACAATAGGCCTGACACTTGGCACCATAGCCCCTCACAGTCACAGGTTTATGAAGGATTTTCTCTGCGAAAACTACCGACGTATTGACCTTTTGTTCATTTCTTCCACTAACTGCGAAAAGAGGCCAATTAGACTTAGGTCAGATTTACGGCTTTATGATCTCAAGGCTCTGTACATCACCATTCTCCCATACCACTGTCAAAGCTCGCCTCACTACAAGAAAAAGTAAGAGTAAACCTGAGTGAAAATCAACGAACATCATTATTTGGAAAAAAAAATCCGCAGTATTTCCTGCACTGTCATACAGTTTGTATTCGCCAAGACACTAACTTCGCGGATAAATCCGCGGATATCCTCATCCGTGCAGGGTTCTGCCTATGGTATAATTCTCCTGCGTCCACACAACTCCTGTGAGACGTAACCAACGGAAACACATTTTGTTATGTAGATTTGTACACTAGTTTAATGGCATCTAGAGGTCCACAGTTACCAAGTAAACCATCATTCAGGGGCGGCCGTACCTTATCTGCTGAAGTGCTGCAGCACATTGCCTATTGGAAAAATAAATTAGTTTAAAAATATTATCTGCAATCAAATACAGTGCATTGAAAAGACGTCAGCCAATGAATAGGAAATTATTCAATTCCCCTCACTACCAGGTAACTAACTACTGGTGCGCTCCTCGCCGGGTGCTGTGTGATCACAGCTCAGCGAGCTTTTAGCCAGAAACCAGGAAGTCTGCCTTTTGCGCATGCGTGCCGATACAAAGAGAATGTGTTCCGATCGGTTCCGACAGGCTGTGGAAACAACAGCCAAGACATCACTTCACAGCGATTCTTCGTTCGACCACAGAGAAGCAGCACTTGCACTACCACTAGTCACACTTGCATTACGAACGATATGAGGACGTGGCAGCTGGCACCCTCTTGACTCAGCAGTAGTATTTAAGAGGGGATCGCTCAAAGCAAACGGGAAAACAAAATACTGTAGAGCTGTTCGCGCCAGCTCTTTTAATACCAAAGAGGATAGAATACTACCAACTTGCCTATTCCATAGCCACATTGTAAATCGATGAGCTATACAAATTGTGCTTTTTATGTTGTCAAAATAAGGACATGATACTGTGATTTCTTTTATTAAAAATGTCTAGTTTATAAATGCCACTATAAAAATATTACATATAATTTTGCATTACGATGCTGCTGGTTTCATTTCAATGATGTTGGTAACATTGGGAAGTTCTGTTTTTGCGGGCTCACACCAAGTGTTTGAGATCGTGAATATTTTGCCATTGCAAGTGTTATTGTGTGTTTAATTACATAGTTTTATAGTTTTTTATGAGGAAAGTGTATATGTGTTGGGGTTGTTTGCGTGTTTGTTCAGCGTGGAAAACTCAGTGGAGAGCCTCTTGAAAACCACATACCGGTATGTTTCTAAATATTTTTTATTTTTATTTTTTGGAGTGGGGATGGGTTACAGCACACAACTGATTTTCTGCACCAGCCGCCACTGCCATCCTTCATATATTTAGCGCTACATTCCTTACGAGCTCTCGGAGTTCACGTAAATCCTCATTTGTCCTCATGGGGATGAAAGAATTCCGTCTCCATCTCTCAAACTGTTCTTCAGCCTATGATAGAGAGAGAGATATTGAATCTCCTATAAAGTATCTTTTTTCACTAACCAGTAGGACTGTGATGTGTTCGGCAAGGAGATTCACACAATTTTCTCAGAAAACCTCTATTACGATGTCATGGAAGTGCTTAAGAACTTTTCACTTCTCACATAGGCCTACTACAATTTATGAACTACTGCATCGAGCAAGTGGCCGCGCGATATGAGTCACGTAGCTATCAGCTTGCATTCGGGAGATAGTGGGCTCGAGTCCTACTGTCGGCAGCCTTAAGATGATTATCCGTGGTTTCCCACTTTCACACCACGTTCGCTTCCATTCCTAGCCCTTTCCTATTCCTTCGTCGATATAAGACCTATCTGTGTCTGTGCGACGTAGGGGAACGAGTAGAAATACTACTGCCTTACAGCCCGGAACTGAAATACCTCGATGAAGAGAAAACAAACTAATAGTTTTACGAGACTTGACGACTCATTATTGTATTCTAAATGAGTACAGTTTTACTTGAAATTCACGTCACAGGCTATGTTTTTCCATATTGAAAATCGCATATGCATTGCCCAAGATTCGAAGTGCGACTAGTTTGGTTAGATCTTGAAGAGATGTCACTGATCTACCATAAAGTAAACATCGAGTTGGTTTGCTGGTCTTATCCTCCCCAGTTATTAATGAAAAGACGATTCATATTCTAGTCAGTTCTTAATATATTCTTGAATCATGTCCATCCCTTAAGGAAAGAAGCTTACCTGGGTCTCGGTATCAATCGAAAGGCAAGTGACGTTCGCTTCCCGTTTGCACAGTGCCAAGGAGAAGTTGGTCAAGTTCAGTGACTTCTCCAGACGCATCCAGGAAAATCTTAATGTCCTTCTACAGAAAGGAAATATTTTTATTAGAAAAGAATCTGTCGAAAACAGAATTAGAAAGATGTGAATAGTCAAAAAGAAAAAAATTACAACAAACTCCCGATTATTTGGATGGGGATTATCCATTTTTCGGGTTATCTGTGCAACCGCGACATTTATTATATTATTATTTTAATTTTATTTCTTTATTTTCGTCACTTGGAATTCGAGCGCATTCCCGTCTGCCAGTGTGCTGGCGGTTTGAGAACTCAGCACTAAAAACGTGATGTATAGCCGATCTTTGCTGGTGTTCTGTGATAGCAGTCATCGCTACGAAGCGCAAGACTAGGCTTTTAACTTTGAAACAAAAGCTTGAATTAATTAAAAAGTTCGAGGAAGGAGAATCAGTAAAGAAATAGTGGACGTGTGCAACAAGCTTCAGCACTGGGAAGTGTTGAAACTTTCTTATATGATGTTGAACAGGGAGGTTTTAATTCAGCATTTCCTGAAAACTGAATGGTACAATTGAGAAAGCTGTGTTAGAACCAAAGTGGGTCAAACCGAATGGTTCAGAGTTGACACAGGTCTAAGACAGGGAAGTGTATTGTCTCCTCTACCTTCATTATCATCATGGATAGAATTCTACTTAATTTCAAGGAGAAGATGATGGGCGAGCAAGTAGTCTTTGCTCTTTGCTGATGACATTGTAGTTTGGAGGATAATGAAGAGGAAGCATAGACACAAGTTGATTTGAGGAATGAAGAGATAAGGAATTTTGGAATGAAGATTAGTGTTGCGAAAAGCAAGACTTTAATCATGACGAGAGGTAAAAGAAAATCCAAGGGAGTGATAAAAATAGGAAATGAACCTCTTGAAATAGTAAACATTTTTAAATATTTGGGCAGCAGGATGTCACAAGATGGAAATTTGGATGGAAAAATTGATTTAATAATACGGCAGTATGTAAGTTTCTATCAGTGCGAGACAAACACTGTATGGAACAAAGATGCGCCAATGATTTGCAAGAAGGCTTTATACTCGCCCTATTATAAACTTATACTGACCTATGTTTCAGCTGCCTGGACGTTGACAGCAGAACCAAAGTAAGATACAAACAGCTGAAATTAGGTTCTTGAGGAGCATTCCGGGAAAGACAAGGCGAGATAGAATACGAAATGAGAAAATTAGGAGAAGCGTGGGAGTGTGTAAACTTCAAGAAGAGATTAATATAGCAAAGCTGAAATGGTTTGAACACTTGATGAGAATACCAGGAGATAGAATAAAAAAGAGAACACTCATGGATACAGAGACAGCAAAGTGGCCTAGGGGACGGCCTAGAATGAGATGGAAGAGCTCTGTTGTGGACGGTATTGCAAATAGAGGAGTCAATAGCAATACAGTATTAGAAGAGGAATGGCGGAAAGATCGAGTAAGGTGGAGGAGGGCTTTGGTACATTACCCTACCCACAGAGAATATGGAAAAGCGAATGGATAAAGAAATAGAAGAAGAAGGAGGAGGAGATTTTAATTATAGTTATGTTGTTGCACTTGTATACGAAAGAACTCAAACGGATCTCGAAAGCAAAAGGATATTATTTATTTTCGCCAAACTAAAAAACTGACGTTTGGTATACTTTTTGTACCTCAAGTGTTTTACCAACAATAGGCTTTGTATATAATTTTTATACTGGCTTACTTTTAAAAAATAAAAGTGGTTGTTGAATGTGTTAATTGCTTGACATATTGCATTTCCAAACGGTATTATATTTTCTGTTTTATTAAAAGTTTCGTTGTGCATTGAAATGCACAAAATCGTATTATCCGTGTTTTCCTTTATCCGTGCGAATTTGTCCGCTGATTATGCCGGATAATCGAGAGTTTGCTGTAATAAGAGTTTGTGAACTAATTACCGTACCTGATTCACGGATATTGAGATTGAACATAGGCATTATTCACTTTAAAGAATAAGATGGAAAAGAAAATATCCTCTCTTCCATATTTCTTGAAGAAATTCAGGATGCACTATTGCATAAATAGCTCAGTAATTAAAAATTAAATGTTTTTGATAATGTATAGAGATTAAGCTTTAAATGTTCCGTATTGTTTGAAATGGAGTTTCCTGTCTCAACTTTGGTCCGTATTATTACCAAGTCAATTTCAGTAGATTGACTGAGTTAGCTGTGCGATGCGGATCATGTAGATGAGAGCTCGAATTCGGGAAATGGTGAATTCGAGCCCTACTGTCGGCAGTCCTGAATGTAGTTTTCGGAGGTTTCCCGTTTTAACAACAGACAGATGCTAGCGTTGTACTTTAATTATTGCCACGGTCTTTTTTTTTTTCACCACTGCCTTCGTGATGTACAGGCCGTACTGTAGCTCCGATGACGTCACGCAAAGAGGCGAACTGTTTCCTCCATCCGACCCGTGCAATGCAAAGACATGATACGTCTGTGCCTTGTAATTATGAAATATTTAAAAGTGTTGTATTAACATTACAGGTGAGATCACTAACACGTATAATCGCATCGTAACTCGTAAGTCAGGTCTATGTATTTTAGGAGAAATAGGTTTGAAGTGTGGTCTACGCGGTCAAAGCTTGAGTGACCGTTTTACCCGCCAATGTGCCCAACAATAATTAGTATGCATTAATACAAATATGGAGACAAAAAACGTACAATGATAAAAATAATAATAGTAATAAAAATAGACTTTACCTCCATACTTCTAGATGGCCATGGCTTTCTTGTTTTGTTTTTTCTTGACACTTCTGGCACTATCCTTCGAAGATTTTCTTGAGACCCTTTCTTCCACATAAACATTTGTATAATTTTTGTTTAGGAATAGCCCACGTTTTCCCAAATATTAATGCACTGACCAGCAAGATCTGTTAGCGACTTCCCACATTCACGGAAATTGCCGAGGAATTGTTTTTACTCGCATTAATTTGGGGGGAGAAAAGGCAGCGCGTACTCAACATTACTAACCCAATAATTAACCATATGTAGGTTCAATTGGTTACTGTCGAATTTTATATTTGTTCAGTATCAACATTAAAACGCCCTGCTGTAAATCTGTGTAATAAGACAGTCAAAAGCAGAACTCAATATCAGCTTGGGAAAATGAGTGAAACACACTCCTTTATTCTTCGTAACAGGTAGCC
This sequence comes from Anabrus simplex, assembly GCF_040414725.1. NCBI lineage: Eukaryota > Metazoa > Arthropoda > Insecta > Orthoptera > Tettigoniidae > Anabrus > Anabrus simplex. The sequence goes on along the minus strand of NC_090269.1, from coordinate 113,340,996 downwards.
TATATTTTCGGTTGAGATTTTTGTTCTTCGAAAAGGTAACCTGCCCTCATGCGAAGAAAATAAAATTATTAACGTATATTTACTTGTATAGTTGTATTTTCGCCGTGTTATGCACACGTTCTTAGCACTGTGGCAAATTCAAACTTACACACACACACACACACACACACACACACACACACACACACACACACACACACACACACACACACACACACACACACACACACACACACACACACACACACACACACACACACACACACACACACACACACACACACACACACACACACACTGTATTTAAATTTGCAGTACATTATATTTCCACAAGAAAACCTGTTATAGGATAACAATTAAATGAACAAATTCCACGAGAAGTATGACGTGCTTTGAATTTCTATTACTGGCCACGAGAACATACCATACCTAACCTCAACTATGAGGTCTCATTATCTTAATAACAGCTGTTTACGTAAATCCTGATGCGATACATTTAAAGAACAAACATGCAATATACTTCAATATAAATTTCTGTCTTTCAACAGTCACAATTATCCTAAGAATGCCCCCAATCCTTACGGATTACATTCACAAGTACAATTTGTAACATTCGCCTAGCTCGCCTCAATTGATCAGCTGATGGGCTTGGCGCGCTTTCTACAGCACGGCCTGTATATTACGAAGGCAGTGCTTGATACCACAAATCCGCCACGCTGGTCATCTTGACTGGTGCTGCCATCTGTCACTTCTCTAGGAACTAAACCTAATACGAAGATTCGTCATTTCTACTCTAAACTACGTACAAGCGAGAATCCAGCAGTGTTTCCACTCTTAGACCTGTCGTATCCCACCGTGCCATAAAACTTGTCTGCGCAGATGTAGAACAGAACACATGTAGACACCTCAGTGGCACAGCCGGACGTCGTTGTCCTTCCTAAGCTAAGAGTTCGATCGTGGTTAGTTTCCAGTTTCACTCATGTTAAAAAATTCCTGCGAATTAAAATGTTGACACGCTTTTAAATATACTGTTTTATTCAGCATAACAATTGATGAAACGTAATCAAAGTATACTCTTATTATTAAGTTTTATTTATTTTTACCATTTCGCTCAATTGTTTTACTTTCTCTATTTTAGAACAGACGTCAACTGAGGCAATATTTGAAATAATTACTTCCTATGAGTATCGCTAGAATTTTGTACTTAACACGAAAATATTCTTTGCCCAGTTTGTCGTTCTTCTTCTTCTTTCCTACCGATTCTTCCCATATCTGTGGGGTCGCGGGTGCGAACTGTGACGAACATGTGGATCTGGCCTTGTTTTACGGGCGGATGCCCATCCTGGCGCCAACCATTTCGAGGGATGTAATCACTATTTCGTGTTTCTGTGGTGGTTGGTAGTGTGGTATCTTGTCTGAATATGAAGAGAAAGATAAATTCGCAGTCCCCGAGCCAGAAGAATTAATCAGCCTCGATTAAAATACCAGACCCGGCTGGGAATCGAACCCGGGACCCTCTGAACCGAAGGCCTCGACGCTGACCATGTAGAACAGGAGTAGGATAATAATAATAATAATAATAATAATAATAATAATAATAATAATAATAATAATAATAATAATAATAATAATAATAATAATGGTTGCATTCGGGAGATAGTGGTTTCGAATCCCATTGTCGGCAGCCCTGAAGATGGTTTTCCGTGATTTCCCATTTTCACACCAGGCAAATATTGGGGCTGTACCATAATTAAGGCCACGGCCGCTTCCTTCCAACTCCTAGGCCTTTCCTATCCCATCGTTGCCATAAAACCTATCCGTGTCGGTGCGACGTAAAGCCAATAGCAAAAAAAAAAAAATGATATTGGCTTGAGAGTCACTAAGATGTCAAAATCTTGCCCTGGAGCGGGATATTTTTAACCTGTTAGTCAAACAAATGACATTAGTCTCTCGCGTTTCAGGAAGGACTCTACCGAATTTTCTACCTTTGCTAATTTTCATCCTAATTTCACCACATTTGGTGAAGTTAATGTAGTCTAAAACAAATAGAACAAAACATTTACAGGTTATGAACAACACATTTGTGCACAGTTTACATTTAATCAGTTTAAAACTGATTTGTCTGGATCGTTTTGAATTCTACGGAAAGTTACTGTTGAGAATAAGCCAAGCTTTGTGTGTGTGTGCGCGCGTATGTGTGTATGTCCAATTAAAGAGACAAGCAGGGATGATTTAAATGTCTTCCCAGGACCTTTAAAAATAGCCGCACATGGAACAATTCTGCCTATCATCTACTCATTCAATTGTCATAAGACTTGTGACACAAAAGAAAGCAATAAATAAGCTAAGGAAGGGGAAGAGATATGCTGTCCTAGACCTTTACCAACTAGCATGTCAGTTAAGATTTTGTTTATTACTTTTTACGGTCTAGTCTGCAATCGGTTATTTTGCTTTAAAATCATCATGAAACCCCTCATTTGACCTCATTTAGATATTAGATTGCATTACTTCTCGTATAAATCAATTCCACTAAAAGTTTCCACCTTTCTTTCTTTCTTTCTTTCTTTCTTTCTTTCTTTCTTTTCTATCTTTCATTCTTAATCTGTTTACCCTCCAGTGTTGTTTTTCCCTCAGACTCAGCAAGGGATCCAACCTCTACCTCCCCAAGGGCAGTGTCCTGGATCATGACACTTTGTGTCGGGGATACAACTGGGAAGACGGACCAGTACCTCGCCCGGGCGGCCTCACCTGCTCTTCTGAACTTGTTGCTTGTGGGGGGGGGGGAGGGAATGGGGAGATTGGAAGGGATAGACAAGGAACCCCTCTGTACTCACTTGACGTCCCGAGGCTGAGTGAACCCCGTTCCAGCCCTCGTACCACTTTTAATTTCGTGGCAGAGCCAGGAATCTAACCCGGGCCCCCGGTGGTGGCAGCTAATCACGCTAACCACTACACCTCAGGGCCCCACTGAAATTTTCATGATTTTATTTTGCAAACGTCACTGAAAAATATATTTAAAAGAAATACATTTAAAAGAAGGTATATTTTTGCTTTAACTTAATAATATTTTTTAAAAATATGGCCGTAGAATTAATTGAGAGATAGGCCTACTTCTTTATTAAAGCATAATGTCAAAATATAATACGTTGCTAGATTTTCGACCTATTTATTACATGTTAAAACATATTTTAATATGTTAGTATGTTGTCTGACGTGTCATGAAAGTCGTGTTCGCGTGTCACCTAGTGTCACGCGTGTCATAGGTTCGCCATCCCTGGCCTAGACAATATAGCATTGTTAATGTCTAGGAAAAAAAAAATTATATTTAATGTAGTAATAGTCAAATAATTGTAAGTGGAAAATGTAATGCATGTATCAAGCTTAAATGAATTGCAATAAAAAGAGTGCTCTCTTCCTAGTTTCAGGGCTATCCGGAACTAGGGTATGGGAGTGTTCTGAAATGAAAATCCACAGCCTGCTTTCAGTCATCCGACCGGTTCAGGAATGGAATGAATGAAGCCCCCATATAGCGGCGCCGGCTGCCGACGCCTGTCGCACTCCGCTCGGGCAATGATTAACGAATGGCAGATGAAATGAAATTATATTAGAGAGTGTTGCTGGAATGAAAAATGACAGGGAAAACCGGAGTACCAGAAGAAAAACCTGTCCCGCCTCCGCTTTGTCCAGCACAAATCTCACATGGAGTGGCCGGGATTTGAAGCATGGAACCCAGCGGTGAGAGGCTGGTGCGCTGCCGCCTGAGCCACGGAAGCTCTCGGGATGGGAGTATTATATTCCTGAATAATTGTGCCCCAAAATTTGAAGTGTCTACTAGTTTCTTTTTTTCTCCTCTTTTTGGTCAAAAATCTGGGTAGGGCCAACTTTAGAGTATTCTTCAATATCAGCCGTAAGATGCGAGTTTGTCAGGCTCCATGGCTAAATGGTTAGCGTGCTGGCCTTTGGTTCAAGGGGCCCGGGTTCGATTCCCGGGCGGGTCGGGGATTTTAACCTTAATTGGTTATTTCTACTGGATCGGGGACTGGGTGTGTGTCGTCCTTAAACAGAAAATACAAGGAAAACAAAGAAAGAATTAGAAAAATTAAAAAAGAAAAAGAAGTAGACGGAGCTCTTGAAGCAAGGCCAGTGACTCAGTCTCTGTTTACTTGCTCCTCTTCTAGGAATCTAAACAGCAGCACGCTCACTGTTCGTTCAGACTTCCACATCTCACCTTGGGTCTCAAAGTATGCAATACACTCAAGAGTTTAAGGGTTTTGCAAATAGAACGGTAAGCTGAGGGGAGGACCTTTCTGGTCCGAATATGTGCGATTGTTCAGGATAGAAGAAATGAGACGTTTTCCTTTCAATTCTCAAGTTAATTATGCCTTTTTTTACCGAGCTCGATAGCAGCCAGCATCCAGTATTCGGGAGACAGTGGGTTCGAACCCCACTGTCGGCAATCCTGAAGACGGTTTTCCGTGGTTTCCCATTTTCACACCAGGCACATGCTGGGACTGCACCTTAATTAAGGCCACCGTCGCTTCCTTCCCGGTCCCTGTAGTGATGGGATGATCGAATACGTTAATAATAGAATAATTTCCGTCTCATTATTTAAATAATCGAATAAATAATCGAATAAAGTAATCGAATGAGATCCAATATCATTCAGTTGTAGTGATGGGATAATCGAATAATCTCCATCCGATTATTTAAATAATCGAATAAATAATGGAATAAAATAATCAAATAAGATTCAAATATCACTCAGTTGTAGTTATGACGTAATCGAATACTTTTAATATTCGAATAACCTAAATTTGATTATTTAAATAATCGAATAAATAATCGAATAAAATAATCGAATGGAAAGTTCTCTATTCGATCGCCTCATTGATTCTAATGGAGTTTCGGATGGATAATAAAAAATTTAAAAATAATCAAATGGAAAAATATTCACTATTCGATTTGCCTCAGTTATTCGAATAAATAATCGAAAAATAATCGAATGGGAAATATAATCGAATCATCGAATAAAATGAAATAATCGAATGAGCGATTATTTTGTGTTCGATTATCTGATCACTAGGTCCCAGCCCATTTCTGTACAGTACCAGCGGAGGCGATAAAACCCATTCAGCAGGGCTGAGTGGCTCAGACAGTTGAGGCGCTGGCCTTCTGACTCCAACTTGGCAGGTTCGATCCTGGCTCAGTCCTGTGGTAGTTGAAGGTGCTCAAATACGCCAGCCTCGTGTCGGTAGATTCACTGGGACGTAGAAGATCTCCTGCTGGACTAAATTACGGCAACTCGGCGTCTCCGAAAACCATAAAAGTAGTTAGTGGTACGCAAAGCAGATATTATTATTATTATTATTATTATTATTATTATTATTATTATTATTATTATTATTATTCGTCTATTATTATTATTATTATTATTATTATTATTATTATTATTATTATTATTATTATTATTATTATTCGTCTATTATTATTATTATTATTATTATTATTATTATTATTATTATTATTATTATTATTATTATTATTATTATTATTATTATTATTATTATTATTATTATTATTATTGTACCGGGCGGTACACCTCCACTCCGCTAATTTAAAATGTGCGCCAGTTGAAACTCCTCTGCTGGAGGAAGTCTGAACTTTATCTACGCTATTAATTCTCTACTTTCTCAGAAGATGTCACCACGTGGAAAATTTTGAGTTTTTGAACTGTGTCATTTTTGTTGTGGTTTTGTTTCACTTGAAGTAAGAAGTGTGAACTTTCTCTTCTAGAGGACACTACTGAAGATCAACAATAGTGCAACCTAGTGCGAAGTCAAAGAACTATTTTTTTGGAGAAAATTTAATTTCAAGAGTTTGTTCTTTGTTAAATTTCTTTCTGTCATTGTTTAAGTTGGCAATATTTACCCCTTACTTCCCCTTGTTATGAATGTATCCAATCCCGAATTTCTTCTATTAATTTCTGACCAATCTGGTGTATCTTCCCCCAACTTGAATCTGTTGCGGGGTCCTACCCAATAAAAAGTTTGTGGGAGGGTGTTTTCATTCCCCTAACGCCTAGAACCTTCCGCGAGAGGATATAAACTGCTGATTTTAGGGTCTCCGGGCCACTTCTGTTCCATCTTTCAGTGTGTTAAGTACATAGCAGGGGGTGGGAAGCGCCTCTTTCTTCGGCAGCGGTCAACAACAAGGTAATGGCCGATTAATAACTTCTTTCTTTGCTAGCTCAGCAGTTTAACTTTCGGGGCGGGTTCTTAGCGTTCAACCATGTAACCTTTTCCTAAAATGTAACTACTCTTTTCATATATTCTCTTTTAAAACGACATATCGGGATAGAGAGTGCTTAACCCTCTCGAGCTCCCACTCACATCGTCTTGAGGTGAACTTATTTTTCTCAACCAATTCTTCCGTAATGTAATGTAAATTGCTATTAAGTCACCTCTGTAGTATGGGATTAGCCCTTGTATTAACGGCCTAGTGCCAAGGAGGTCTTAAGCAAAGTGTATTAGGAGTGCAAGTTCGCCTCCTCTCAAATTGTATTTTAGAGGTCATGTATTAACCTTCTTGTTATTTAACAGACCTCAGTAGGTTGGGTATTTTACCCCTGTGTATACGTCCTTGGAGGACAGCTTAAAAGTGGAGTTTGGAGTGGCCTATGATAGGCTTGTATTTTAGGGGGAAGTTGCCCTTTCTTGAAAATTGTGCTTCTGCCTCAAGGAGGCTTTTGGGTGTATTTGGAAGCAAATGTTTCTGGCATGTTTGGGGGTTTTCGGCCCCTTTGTTGTATGGTGTTCATTGTAAGGTTGGGCTCATTGCTCAAGAATTATGTTTCTGACTTTTGAAGCCCCAAATGGGGTACCTATGTAAATGTATTTTTCAATCGTGTTTCGGCTACTAAGTACCTGTTCTATTTGTTGTTACCTAATTTTGAAAAGAAAATATAACCTTGTTAAATTTTAAAATTAATTTCACTTTAGTAGCTTGAGACCTATTCACCGCCCGCACCTTCTTACCCCTCTACCTACCACCAAAATACGGTAACAAGTGGTAGCAGAGCGTGGTTGAATGGGTCTCAATTTAGCCCCTTTTGACGGCTAAACATTGTTTGTTCCGAACTCTAACTATTTTCCCAGTTGCTGGAATTTTTTGAGTTTTTCAAAATTGTTCTGTCACCATGCCCGGCCCTCGCGATCTTCTTCATCTTAACTATTTGCGCAAGGAGGAGTTGATCTATGAATTAACTATCAGAAATGTGCAATCTGGAGGCACGGTTGCAGTAGACACTAACAAGCTTAGAGAGTCCCTAGATTTGCCCATTTCCATCCCCAATTTGGGAGAGAAAGAAATTGATGACTCTCTTTCCACGATCGTCGAGAATATTACTGGGCTAGCTTCTGTAGTTAGTTTTTTTGATGAAAATGATCCGTCTCCGAATCAAATTAAGCGTGTGCAAGGTAGGCTATATCATTTTTCGAATAGGGTTAACGATCTGTTGTCTCTAAAACTGAATGACGTTCAGAGGAAGGAAGCTAGTACGCTCCTGGAAAATATGTCTGAATTATCTAGCAAGGTCACTCAATTGTTAACAGGGGAGGTTCCTCCCAAAAGCGATCTACCCACCACAGTGAATGCAGGTAGTGAGGAAGCGCCTCCCAAGGGAGAAGTTAATAGGATAACCGTTGCTGCTCAAACTATCCCTGCCCCATTGGACAACGAGCCTGAACGCCGTGCATCGTTGAGTAACATCCGTTCTGAATTAACTTCCTTGCCATGGAAACCTTTACCTACTATGTCACCTGGGTTTAGCAGCTTGCCTCATCCATTGGCAATGTTGCTCAGAGGTATTTCTAAGTTTTCTGTTAATACCACCAGTGATGTAATTTCATTTTTAAGATTTCTAGTGGAATTTCAGGATCATGCCCTTGTGTTTTCTCTTTCTCCATGTCAAATTTTGCAAATCATCTATCCGTATGCTATTGGTATTCTCTCAGATAAAATCGTAAGAGCCATTGCCGAGCAATCATCTATTGAGGATTTCCATGCCCATTTGCTAGCTAATTTCATCCCGGCTAGGGCCAGGTCCTCCCTTATTCAGAAGTACTATTATCGTGTACAGCGCTTGGATGAAAACTTGGCTGATTTCATACAGGACATTAAGTTTTACACTAGGGTGTTTGCCCTTCATTTTCCTGAAGATCAGATTGTACAGGCTATTGTAGAAGGCATTTCACCATCTTACAGGTCATACTTGTGTTTCGCGGCGTGCCCGCAAACTTTCTCTGAACTTGAAGCGTTGGCCGTCTCAGCGGAAGGAGTTAGGTACGCCGATTCCTTGCGTGTGGCAAAAGAACCCCCTCCTTCGTTTAGTAATACTCGGCCTCCACCTCGCCGACCAGTCACACCCCGTAAATGTTATGCTTGCGGGTCGCCTGACCATCTTCGTAATAAATGTCCATTGGTCAAAAGTAGTAGGGCAAATAATGGAGCTGGTTCAGCACAAGGCTGTTTTAAATGTGGGGCCTTCTCACATATCGCCAAGAATTGCCCAAACTCGAATAGCACCCCCTCCTGCTCAACTTCTGGTGCAAATTCTACCTATGCCAATAATAAAAAGTGACTAGTGGCTTCGGCTGAGTCGACTAATCCATCTTCCCGAGACTCAGCCCCTGGTAAACAGGTTGTAAATTTAGAGAACGATCAGCCTTCAAATTCATCTTTTGAATGCCCTAAAGAATGTCTTAGGATTGCGGCGGATACCCCCGCACCTGTTCCTTTTCTTAAGATTGAATTAAATAACGAGCCTAAAACAGCTCTCTTAGATTCAGGAAGTGTTTGTTCGATTATTTCGGCTGAATGGTATTCTAAATTGAAAACGGTTTGTAAACTTCCTGACTATGTCTCTTCTCCTGTTCAATACGTATCGGCTAATTCATCTCCATTAGAAATTCTAGGTTCCTTACTGGTCAAAATTCGTATTTTTAAATTCACATGGAAAGTTAAATTGTTTGTGGCCAAGCTCTTGTCTTGCCCCATTATATTGGGAGCGGACTTTATTTCTCACACTGGTCTTGTGCTCGATCTTCAGAGTAGGTCTTGCACTTTCAAATTTGCCTCTAATTGTAACATCCCTTTATTAAAGTGTAATTCTGCATTATGTTCTTCTATTTCGCCTACCCAGGATGAGATGTTGTTAGACCTTAGACATCTACCTGAGGAGCAGGCTGATAGTATTCGCAAACTGTGTCAGTCGTTTCCCGAGGTGTTCTCTGATACTCTTGGTGTTACTGACCTTATTGAATACAAAATTGAGGTCACGGATTCGATTCCGGTCCGTTTTCCACCTTATAGGCTATCTCCACCTAAAATGAAGGCTCTAAAAGAAATCATCGATCAGATGTTGAAGGACGGTATTATTAGGCCCTCTAAGTCAGCGTATTCTTCGCCTATTTTTTTGGTCCCGAAACCCCAAGGAGGCTTCAGGCCTGTCATTGATTACAGGGCTCTCAATCGGAAGGTGGTGTTACAATCTGTGCCCCTTCCCGACCTTCATTCTTGTTTTTCATGGTTTCGTAAGGCCAAGTTCTTTACTATCTTGGACTTGAATCAGGCCTATAATCAAATTCCCCTTGCCGAAGAGTCTAAACATCTTACAGCGTTTGCTACGGACTGGAATTTATATGAATACAACCGCGTACCTTTCGGGCTCCCCACGGGGGCAGCTGTGCTCACTAGGCTACTAGATAGGGTCTTCTCCGACATCAAATTCGAGTACTTATATCACTACTTAGATGATGTCGTCGTATTTTCAGAGACTTTTGAAGAACATCTAGATCATCTGCGAGAAGTTCTCGATCGCCTTCGTAAGGCTGGGTTAACTGTTAAGATGTCCAAGGTTGCCTTTGCTAAGCCCTCTATGTCATTCCTAGGGCATATTGTGTCACCTGATGGTGTAGCAGTCGATCATTCTAGAACACAGGCCATCCGTGATTTTAAACCTCCCAAGGACATTAAAGGTATCGCCAGGTTCATTGGTATGGTGAATTTCTTCAGGAAGTTTATTCCTAACTTCGCTAATAGAGCGGCGCCCTTAAACCTTCTTCGTAGGAAAGGCATCAAATTCGAGTGGGGACCTTCTCAACAAGCCGCTTTTGAAGACCTTAAATTAGCACTTTGTAATGCCCCTGTACTTGCTATGCCTGATTTCTCGAAGAAATTCATTGTCCAAACCGACGCATCGTCGTCAGCGGTAGCTGCAGTCCTTCTTCAAGAGACTGAACTAGGGAGGCGCCCCATCGCCTATGCGTCTAGGACACTATCGGCTCAAGAAGCCAAGTATTCCATCTATGAGCTCGAAGGGTTGGCAGTCTTATTTGCCTTAGAAAAGTTCCGTCTCTATCTGGAACATGTCAAATTCGACCTGGAGACAGATAATCAAGCCTTAAGCTGGGTCTTAGGTAGGCCGCGTCGTACTGGTCGTATAGCCCGTTGGGCCATCCGTATTTCTGCCTTCCAATTCGATGTCAGGCATATCAGAGGTACTGAAAATGTTGTTGCTGATGGACTCAGCCGTATGTTTTCAAACGACGTTGAGGACCATGAACCGGTCGACCGTTCATCACCTCCCGAGTCCACACTATTTGATGTTAATGCCATTTTAACTGATGCCCCCATGCTCTTTAGGGATATCGAGAAATACCAACATGAAGATCCGACGCTGGCTCCGATAATGGAAACCCTTTCTTCTGGGGAACATGTTGTCCCTTATGTTCTGAGGAATGGTGTTTTATGTTGCCCTTCGAGGCATGACAAGATGATGAAGGTTGTCGTTCCAGCTGTTCTTGTGCCGATGATCTTCAAGTACTATCATGAGACCCCATTAGGGGGGCATCTTGGAATCTTTAAAACTCGTGAAAAGATTCGTGAAATGTTCATCTGGAAAGGTATGGACGGTGAAATCCGTGAACTAGTAAAGGCTTGTAAATCCTGTTTGATTAGTAAACCCACCATGTCCACCAAGGTAGGCCTTTTGTCTTCGCATCAAGCATCGCGCCCCATGGAACGCCTGTATATTGATTATGTAGGACCCTTCCCCCAGTCGAAGGGAAATGCCAACAAATTCATCCTTGTATGTGTAGATGGTTTTACCAAATTTTCTTGGTTATTTCCGACTAAGCTGGCTACCGCTCAGTCTACCATTACTTGCCTAAATTCTATTTTTGCTTCTTTTGGTCCGTGCCAATATATTGTATCTGATAATGCTAAGGCTTTTACATCTAATTTATTTCGTAAATTCTGTTTTGACTTATCCATCTCTCATGTAACTACTTCTGCGTATTACCCTCAACCATCTCTGGCTGAACGGGTTAATCGTAACCTCAGGTCCGCACTGATTGCCTATCATCATGATGATCATTCCAGGTGGGACACGTCCCTGCATTGGTTAGCTTTTGCCTTGAATTCGGCGGTTCATGAATCTCATAAGTTCACTCCAGCTTCCTTGATGTTCAAGTTTGTTCCCAACACGCCGCTCTCTAACCTTTGGTCTCTGAGTGACATTCTACCCGAGACAATAGATCCGGATAATATTAAAGATCTTTGGAAGAAGGCTAAAGCCAATCTTAAGGTATCTCATGAAAAGGTTAGGGAAAAGTATGATCGTGGACGGAGACCCACCACTTTGAAGGTAGGTGACCAGGTGATGGTCAAGAATTTTGTTCCCGCGGGCAAGCTTGTCCCCAGATTTCATGGGCCATGCATCAATCTCGATTTTCTTACGCCGGTTACATTGTTAGTAAGCAATCCAGCCACCGAGAGGATATTTAGGGTTCACCTGTCCCAGGTGAAACCGGTGTAAATTTTGTGTCATCTTGCTTCATATAATTTGATAGGAATATGAAGGTTATATTTTTTTTGAGTTCCACTCTTAAGGCATTCTGCTCCTTCTATTTTATTTTATATGTAAGCATTTCTGTGAAACCTCCCCCGAGTTGTTAAACTGCCATCCTGTCCTTGCCACGGCCATTACCACGCTCCCGTCTCCTGCTCCACTACACACAGTGGCTGGCTTAGATGAAATGCCATGGATATCTGCACGCCGCTGACCCCTCAACCTCCTCACCAAGCCTGTGCACTTAAAAAAAAAAGGATGATGGTCCAACACAATTCTGCCGCCAAGCTTTAATGTTTCAGTGCCCCCGCAGCCGCGCGGCGCCGTGCAGCAACTGGAGCAGAGGACGGGCCCCCTCGGCCCCAGCGAGGACGACGTGTGCACGGCGAGCCGGAGCTCTCCTCCCGGCCAAGGCTGATGTGCGGCGCACGACCTGCTACTTGCCCGCAGCCTGTATATGTTCACCGCGGGCGCGGCGTGCTTCAACACCTCTGCTCCCCTCATAGTGCGGGCGAGCGGTATCTCAGGGTACTTGAGGGGTCCGAGCGGCCTCCTTTGGACGCAAGCCGCAACGGCCGGTCTGGCCATCCCACTTCATCACCATCTACTACATGAACAGTTACTATAAGTAATGACTACACTTGGGAATTCAACTGCAATATTTGGTGGACTTTGAAAATTTTTTTTTCCTTCACTTTCAAGTATAAAAAGTTATCTTCAGAAATTCAACTTCTACAAACAGAAAGACTTTACTTCACTTGCAACAACGAAATTTTGAAACTGAAACAAACTAAATTTAGAAAATCTCATAAATGCTTCTGCAATCTATCTTCATATTCACATCAAAACTTGGACTTTGTTTTCAAACAATTTCATGTGTCACCCCGGGAGGAACTATTGGGGGGGGGGGGAGGTCTGTACCGGGCGGTACACCTCCACTCCGCTAATTTAAAATGTGCGCCAGTTGAAACTCCTCTGCTGGAGGAAGTCTGAACTTTATCTACGCTATTAATTCTCTACTTTCTCAGAAGATGTCACCACGTGGAAAATTTTGAGTTTTTGAACTGTGTCATTTTTGTTGTGGTTTTGTTTCACTTGAAGTAAGAAGTGTGAACTTTCTCTTCTAGAGGACACTACTGAAGATCAACAATAGTGCAACCTAGTGCGAAGTCAAAGAACTATTTTTTTGGAGAAAATTTAATTTCAAGAGTTTGTTCTTTGTTAAATTTCTTTCTGTCATTGTTTAAGTTGGCAATATTTACCCCTTTCTTCCCCTTGTTATGAATGTATCCAATCCCGAATTTCTTCTATTAATTTCTGACCAATCTGGTGTATCTTCCCCCAACTTGAATCTGTTGCGGGGTCCTACCCAATAAAAAGTTTGTGGGAGGGTGTTTTCATTCCCCTAACGCCTAGAACCTTCCGCGAGAGGATATAAACTGCTGATTTTAGGGTCTCCGGGCCACTTCTGTTCCATCTTTCAGTGTGTTAAGTACATAGCAGGGGGTGGGAAGCGCCTCTTTCTTCGGCAGCGGTCAACAACAAGGTAATGGCCGATTAATAACTTCTTTCTTTGCTAGCTCAGCAGTTTAACTTTCGGGGCGGGTTCTAAGCGTTCAACCATGTAACCTTTTCCTAAAATGTAACTACTCTTTTCATATATTCTCTTTTAAAACGACATATCGGGATAGAGAGTGCTTAACCCTCTCGAGCTCCCACTCACATCGTCTTGAGGTGAACTTATTTTTCTCAACCAATTCTTCCGTAATGTAATGTAAATTGCTATTAAGTCACCTCTGTAGTATGGGATTAGCCCTTGTATTAACGGCCTAGTGCCAAGGAGGTCTTAAGCAAAGTGTATTAGGAGTGCAAGTTCGCCTCCTCTCAAATTGTATTTTAGAGGTCATGTATTAACCTTCTTGTCATTTAACAGACCTCAGTAGGTTGGGTATTTTACCCCTGTGTATACGTCCTTGGAGGACAGCTTAAAAGTGGAGTTTGGAGTGGCCTATGATAGGCTTGTATTTTAGGGGGAAGTTGCCCTTTCTTGAAAATTGTGCTTCTGCCTCAAGGAGGCTTTTGGGTGTATTTGGAAGCAAATGTTTCTGGCATGTTTGGGGGTTTTCGGCCCCTTTGTTGTATGGTGTTCATTGTAAGGTTGGGCTCATTGCTCAAGAATTATGTTTCTGACTTTTGAAGCCCCAAATGGGGTACCTATGTAAATGTATTTTTCAATCGTGTTTCGGCTACTAAGTACCTGTTCTATTTGTTGTTACCTAATTTTGAAAAGAAAATATAACCTTGTTAAATTTTAAAATTAATTTCACTTTAGTAGCTTGAGACCTATTCACCGCCCGCACCTTCTTACCCCTCTACCTACCACCAAAATACGGTAACAATTATTATTATTATTATTATTATTATTATTATTATTATTATTATTATTATTATTATTATTATTATTATTATTATTATTATTATTATTATTATTATTATTATTATTATTATTGAATGTATAAGATTTGCTGATGATATGGCACTAATAGCTGAAAATGTGAAGGACCTCCGCAAAATGCTGAGAGAATTTTTAAAAAATGTGTGAAGAGTATGGAATAAGTATGAACAAAAAAGAAAACCAAATTCATGATACTTGGAGGTAAAGGTGTAAAAGCGACAACCAAGATAGGGTGAGAAATTATTGAAAAGGTGAATAAGTTTAAGTGTCTTGGAAGTATTGTGACTGAAGACCTGCACTCTATAACAGACATAAAAGTTCGAATTGCCTTAGCCAAGGAACATTTCAACAAGAAGAAAAAAACTGTTTATCGAACTCGATAGCTGCAGTCGCTTAAGTGCGGCCAGTATCCAGTATTCGGGAGATAGTAGGTTCGAACCCCACTGTCAGCAGCCCTGAAGATGGTTTTCCGTGGTTTCCTATTTTCACATCAGGCTGTACCTTAATTAAGGCCACGGCCGCTTCCTTCCCAATCCTAGCCCTTCCCTGTCCCATCGTCGCCATAAGACCTATCTGTGTCGGTGCGACGTAAAGCAAAAAAGAACAACACTGTTTTGTGGCCGCTAGAGAAAGATCTGAGGAAGAGACTTGCAACGTGTTACATATGAAGTATAAGCTGTATATGGCGCTAATGAAATGAAATGAAATGTCGTATGGCTTTTAGTGCCGGGATATCAAAGGACGGGTTCGGCTCGCCAGGTGCAGGTCTTTCTATTTGACACCCGTAGGTGACCTTCGCGTCGTGATGAGGATGAAATGATGATGAAGACAACACATACACCCAATCCCCGTGCCATTGGAATTAACCAATTAAGGTTAAAATCCCCGACCCGGCCGGGAATCGAACCCGGGACCCTCTGAACCGAAGAGCAGTACGCTGACCGTTCAGCCAACGAGTCGGACTATATGGCGCTGAAACATGGACATTAAGAAAGGAATAACAGAGAAGAATAGAGGCATTTGAGATGTGGATTTGGCGAAGAATTGAAGGTGTAAGGTGGGAAGATAAAATATCAAATGTGGAAGTTCTGAAGAGAGTGGGAGAAGTGGGGAGCATGCTGACAGTAATCCAAAATAGGAAGAAAAATTGGATAGGGCATAATCTAAGACATAATATTTTGCTACGAGTAGCAATGGAAGGGATGATAAAAGGAAGACGAGGAAGGGGAGGAGACGATATCAAGTTATTAGACAGCGTAGAAAAAGAAAGGAATAATATGCAGAAGTGAAGAAAAGGACAAAGATCGAGAGATATGGAGGTCACAGCCATGATTGGACCTGCCGAATGGCAGAACAGCCTATGATTGTTATTATTATTATTAACCATTCGGAGTTAGTGCGACTTTAAATCACTATTTTAAATAATCTACCATGACGATACTATGAAATTATCTTAAATGAGAGTTATTTAGACACTAGCTGATGTACCCGTGCTTCGCTACGGGATTCTCAGAAAGACTGACTTGGTGGTTTTCCTAACTGAATTCAACATAGGTCAGTACAGAAACGTCAGTAGAAATGTAGCGACTGAAAGCAATGTTATCATATAAAATACTCGATCAAATGAAAAACCGCACACTTTCTGATTGGAATGAGTAGTGTGCATATTTAACGGAATAATGACAGAGGAGTGTTCACGGCAGTCTGCGACCTGGTTATTCCAGCTTTGGAACTTTGGACTCTTAGGTCGGCACCGTAGTACTGTTCGTTGAAAGTGAGAAAGTGTGCGGTTTTTCATTTGATCGAGTATTTTATATGATAACATTGCTTTCAATCGCTACATTCCTACTGACGTTTTTGTACTGACCTATGTTGAATTCAGTTAGGAAAACCACCACGTCAGTCTTTCTGAGAATCCCGTAGCGAAGCACGGGTACATCAGCTAGTTTTATATACAGACTAGCGAATGTACCCGTGCTTCGCTACGGTATTCTACATTGTATTCAAATATCGAAGTAAATAGTGTACATGCAGTAAATAAGATAGTTTTAAAATTGCATGTCTCTTAGCGTTATCCGAGAAAGAGCATGGGGAGGTCCCCGTACGTTTCCAATGTAAAGTGTTTGTTACGGATTTGTGATATAACGGCAGGCTCACTTGCCTACTGGCATTCACAATCAGGTTGGGAAGTTTACATTATAATTGCAGGCCCCATTGCCTACTATGCGGACAGAATCGATTTGGGGAGTTTTCGTTAAAATGGCAGCCCCCCTTTCCTACCTCCAGACAGATTACAGTTTTTATTATAATGGCAGGCAATTACCCTACTATCACTCGAAATTGAGTTGTGCAGTTATCATTATAATGACAGGCCCCTTTTCCTACTGCCAGCCAGCGTACTGCCAGTCACACCAAGTTGGTGAGTTTCCATCAAAATAGCAGGCCACTATGCCTAATGCCAGTCACATTTTAGATGAGTACATTTCTTTATAATGGCGGGCACCCTTGCCTACTGCCAAACACAATCGGGTAGGGGAGTTTTAAACAAAACTGCATGCTCACTTACCTTCTGCAAGTCAAATCGAGAAGTGAACTATTCATTACAATTGTAGGCCTTCCTTACTAATGACAGTTACACAGGAGTTGGAGAAGGAACCCTTTCCTACTGCCAGTCAAAGTCGGTGTGGGGAGTACTGATTACAATAGCAGACCGACCCTTTCTCGATCGCTAAATCGACATCAGTGAATATATATAGATCGACATACGAAAGTATATGCGTGTTTACAATATTGAAGACCTTCATTTACAGATTAACTGCTACTAAACGTACGTCATATCGACAAAGGATTATACCATAAGACACGCCGGATTTAGTGGCCTAAATGGCTGGTCCAATGATATGTCATCTATTCTTGGGTCAGATTTAGAAACGTGGAACAGGGTAAAGGTTTTGTAAGATCATCTCACATTACATTACTTTTCGGATAATAATGTGACAGCTACATACGTAGCATTTGGCTCACATATGGCTACTGAGTGGGCCAATTTTCGTGAAGAGTTTGATGATTCTGTATTTCATATAAGTAATTGAAAGTATGAATAATGCATGTGAAAATTCCAAATTGACTTAACATCGATTAATAGAGAAAAATCAAACGTAAAAGGGATACAGATACGGCATAAAGTCATAAGACCAAGGTTGTAGATCATTCCAAATTGAACGGAGATTGTGCAATCCGTTACGTGATAGGAATTTCCGAAGGTCTGCACCATCATTAAAATTGCCTGCATATTTCGATATTCTTCGGGGATAAAAAATGAAAAATTTAATGATATAGGATTTTTCATTCGTTACAGGCTAAAACGTATAATTTTGTCAAATTTCAATTATCTTCTTATTCTTCTGGCAGATTATGCCACAATGTGGATTTTGGGCGAGGCGGGTAAAAATTAGGACTTTCAGGAAATCAAAAATTATGGAGATTGTTATTATTACCCCTTAAACGGAAAGCTGTACGAAAATTTCGCCAAAATAGTCAGTGTAGAGGTACACAGTCGTTACGATTTGATTTATATAGATAAGGAATCTGCTCCATGTAAAACACCTTTTGGGCTATGTCCGCTGGACTTAACCTGCAAAAGTGATCATTCATGATATCTCCCTTATTAATCCTCCTGACGAAAAAATGCACATGAAAAAAAAGGTTTAGAGGTGGAATTCCATCAGGTTTGGTCGATTTCCAGTCAGGTTGGTCTTGTTCTGTATATATTGTGGAAGAGTAAAATCACCATTTCGGTTCCTTATAAACCGCCAGTCCATTCCGGAACATGAAATGTTATTTACGTTTAAAACCTACCTTTGGACAGGTGGATGCTAAATATAAATTTTGTTTCGAATGTCTTCAGTAGTTTTCAAGTTGTAAGGAATACGCTTTACACGCACCCGCTCGTGAGTTAAGTCCGATGGGACTTGTACAGAAAAACGGTCCTTTAATGATATCTCCCTTATTGATCCTCGTATCGAAATGATGCACATGAGAAAAAAAGGTTTAGACATTAATTTCTACCAAGGTAGGTAGACTTCCATAAACTTTTGTTGTGTATATTTTTTGGAAGTGCAAAATCACTGTTTCGGTTTCGTATAAACCCCCAGTTAGTTCAGGGATTTAGAAACAATATTTGCCCTGAAACCTATCAAGGACAGGTGTATTCTAAATACGAATCTTGGTGGAAATGCATCCAGTAGTTTCTAGCATTCACGTACATACGGCGTAATTAAGGAAGAAAATAATACAGTTAAGAATGTTGAAACTAATAGAAAATGGATTATAACTGAGGACAGCCGGATAACGACAAATAAATAAATGCCGTGAGTTATGGATATAATAAAGCGCTAACAGAGGAGAAATTTAGGTTCAGTGATTCTTAGGTAAACAAATATGAAGATGACTAATGGTGTTATTACTTAATCTATTCGAGGGCGGTTATAACCTCCAACGATATTCCGCCAATATCCCGCAGATGAGCCGATTGATGCCTCTCTTGCCATCTACCCAAGGAACAACCACGAATTTAAAAGCATGATGAGGAAAATGGCAATACGTTACTTCCCTACTGGCATGCAGTCAGAGACGTTGCCATGGTAACCTGTAGGTTCGTTGTCGGTCTGTCGGTCACTAAATGCAGAGCATGATACCAGCAGAAAATTGTAAATTTCTCCGTCATGTGAAGAGTAAGGTAAATTATGAACATAACGAAAGTTGTTTATAATGAAGAGACGTTTCACGTACGGTAAACGAAGTTTACAGAAAATCAATAGTATAAGAGAAAATAGAGGAAAACCACTGTGGTTTTCCTATAAACACCCCGTCTATTCAAAGATTTTAAAATTATATGCATATCGGAACATTTCCTGGGATGAGTATACTCTAAATATGAAGTTTGGCTGAGATCTATCCAGCCGTTTCGACGTGATGGTGGGAAAACCACTCTGGTTTTCCTATAAACCCCCCGTCTATTCAAGGATTTTAAAATGATATGCATATCTAAACCTTCCCCGGGATTAGTCTACTCTAAATACAATGTTTGGTTGAGATCCATCCAGCCGTTTCGACGTGATGGTGGAAAAACCATTCTGATTTTCCTATAAACCCCCCATATATTCAAATATTTTAAAATGATATGCATATGGAAAACTTCCCCGCGATGAGTATCCTCTAAATATGAAGTTTGGTTGAGATCTATCCAGCCGTTTCGACGTGATGGTGGAAAAACCATTCTGGTTTTCCTATAAACCCCCTGTCTATTCAAGGATTTTAAAATGATATGCATATCAAAACCTTCTCCGGGATGAGTATACCCTAAATATGAAGTTTGGTTGAGATCTATCCAGCCGTTTCGACGTGATGGTGGAACAGACAAACAGACAGACAAACAGAAACAATTTTATTTATATAGATTTTTACACTCGTTCTTCACCCCCTTTCCATCCCCGCCCAAAGGAGTCCTATGAGTGCCTTACACAACAGTATATTTTTTTCCCAGATATTAAGTCTTATTTGTACCTATTTTGGTTGACAGCTATGCCCAAACGTACATGCATAATCTCACTGCTCTAGAATCCTGGAGCTGACGTTGCCATGGTTACGGCAGTTCATTTCTTTATCCGATTCCTAGAGCAGGGGTAGTGTGGTGCCAATATCTCCGTAACGGTTGGTTTTAGGGCCTTAAAACATGGTTTTCGGGCCCGTAGGGCTTACCGAGTTTTGTTCTTTGCGTCAAGAGGATTAAATTGAGCTTTGTCTCGTCCTTATACGACAAATTCGATATTTTGCCTATAATAGTATAAGAGAAAATGGAGGAAAACCGTTTTTCCTATAAAACCCCCGTCTTTTCAAAGATTTTAAAATGATATGCATATCGAAACCTTCCCCGGGGTCAGTATACTCTAAATATGAAGTTTGGTTGAGATCTATCCAGCCGTTTCGACGTGATGGTGGAACAGACAAACAGACGGACAAACAGACAAACAGAAACAATTTTATTTATATAGATAGATTACATTTCAGGCCTTCCCCTAAACTACCATTTCACTCAGTGCGAATAACATTATTGATAGCCTACATTATAGCGACCTATTCCCCGACTTCGCATACCAATTTTCGTGAAGATACGACCACCAATAAAATAAATATTTGACAATTAAATTTTAGGCCTTCCCCTAAACTACCATTTTTCTCAGCGTGTATAGCCTATATTGTAGCGAATTATTTCCCATCTTTGTCTAGCGATTTTCATTAAGACACGACCACTAATAACATAAATATTTGAGAATTAAATTTCAGGCCTTCCCCTAAACTACCATTTCACTCAGCGTGATTAAAATAATTTTTAGCCTAGATTGTGGCGGTTTATCACCCGACTTTACATTCCGATTTTCATTAAATTACCTTCAGCCGTTTTCTTGTGATGCGTGTACAGACAGACAGACAGACAGACAGACATTACGGAAAAGTAAAAAATGCATTTTCTTGTTACTGTGGACATGACCGATACAGAAATACCATTCTTTTCAAATTCTGAGCAATGTACAGACAAAACTCTTATTTTATATGTATATATATATATATATATATACACACTGACTGACAGAGCAAATGCAACACCAAGAAGGAGTGGTCAGAACTTTATGCCAATTGCAGGGTAGACTGACGTCACTGAGGCATGCTCATGATGTGAAATGCGCCGCTGTGCTGCGCACGTAGCGAACGATAAATGGGACACGGCGTTGGCGAATGGCCCACTTCGTACCGTGATTTCTCAGCCGACAGTCATTGTAGAACGTGTTGTCGTGTGCCACAGGACACGTGTATAGCTAAGAATGCCAGGCCGCCGTCAACGGAGGCATTTCCAGCAGACAGACGACTTTACGAGGGGTATGGTGATCGGGCTGAGAAGGGCAGGTTGGTCGCTTCGTCAAATCGCAGCCGATACCCATAGGGATGTGTCCACGGTGCAGCGCCTGTGGCGAAGATGGTTGGCGCAGGGACATGTGGCACGTGCGAGGGGTCCAGGCGCAGCCCGAGTGACGTCAGCACACGAGGATCGGCGCATCCGCCGCCAAGCGGTGGCAGCCCCGCACGCCACGTCAACCGCCATTCTTCAGCATGTGCAAGACACCCTGGCTGTTCCAATATCGACCAGAACAATTTCCCGTCGATTGGTTGAAGGAGGCCTGCACTCCCGGCGTCCGCTCAGAAGACTACCATTGACTCCACAGCATAGACGTGCACGCCTGGCATGGTGCCGGGCTAGAGCGACTTGGATGAGGGAATGGCGGAACGTCGTGTTCTCCGATGAGTCACGCTTCTGTTCTGTCAGTGATAGTCACCGCAGACGAGTGTGGCGTCGGCGTGGAGAAAGGTCAAATCCGGCAGTAACTGTGGAGCGCCCTACCGCTAGACAACGCGGCATCATGGTTTGGGGCGCTATTGCGTATGATTCCACGTCACCTCTAGTGCGTATTCAAGGCACGTTAAATGCCCACCGCTACGTGCAGCATGTGCTGCGGCCGGTGGCACTCCCGTACCTTCAGGGGCTGCCCAATGCTCTGTTTCAGCAGGATAATGCCCGCCCACACACTGCTCGCATCTCCCAACAGGCTCTACGAGGTGTACAGATGCTTCCGTGGCCAGCGTACTCTCCGGATCTCTCACCAATCGAACACGTGTGGGATCTCATTGGACGCCGTTTGCAAACTCTGCCCCAGCCTCGTACGGACGACCAACTGTGGCAAATGGTTGACAGAGAATGGAGAACCATCCCTCAGGACACCATCCGCACTCTTATTGACTCTGTACCTCGACGTGTTTCTGCGTGCATCGCCGCTCGCGGTGGTCCTACATCCTACTGAGTCGATGCCGTGCGCATTATGTAACCTGCATATCGGTTTGAAATAAACATCAATTATTCGTCCGTGCTGTCTCTGTTTTTTCCCCAACTTTCATCCCTTTCGAACCACTCCTTCTTGGTGTTGCATTTGCTCTGTCAGTCAGTGTATGTATATATATATATAAATGTTAGGAAAAGCAAACAGTTTGTTTATTTCTATAAGTTGAAACTCACTCACGAAATGTAAAATGTTCTCCATCGCTGATATAGAGAACAACTCAAGGTGCTCATATAATTACCATGCAAGTGGTTATATCAACAGGAAAAGCGTCGTAAAATTCCTCTTTGTTTTATTACGGTCTGGTAGCGTCGAGTTTATCTATCTGTCTTGGACGAGAAGCCAACACTTAAGACAAAGCGCACGTGGTCTGTTAGCTGTCAAGTTGAGGGATTCGTGTTTTTTTGAACCGCTACTGCGTAGTTCAAATGAATTGACTTTGAAATCGGTCAACACGCCCTCCATCTACAAGTTAAAACCGTGGTTGATCAAATACGTATCCCAAATGAATGGTTGTCCAGAACTTTTGTCTTCCAAAATGGAACCATTGAAAAGTATGAATATTTAGTAGAAATGAAGGACCATAATTATAATTTACTAGCTGTAGTATCCGGCCTTGCCCGATTGGTTTTTGAGTGTTTACTTTTAAGATTGGTATTAATAGTTATGTGTGAAGTTAATTTTTATAGAATTCCTTCTTGGGATATTGATTTTTAACATCTATTATGAAGCTTTAGAATTATTTGGATGTGTTTGATTTCAAGTATTCGATTATTTAATCATCAAGTAAAACTTTATCCTTGTGGAAGCTCGAATTGACTGGGAAGTATTTGATCCTTTCAAAAAATTAATAAGGGGTAACTACATGCATGTAGTAGTCGCGCTATAGATATGATCTACACGATTTCAACTCTCTTTGAGACTGTCACCAATCAGCCTCGTGAAACCAAAAGCAGTGGATTAAACACTAATCCCGGTCATTTTAGATTATTTACTATCAAACCCCATTCTTCCTCCCGTCTCAATGGAGGCTGAACGTGGACTTGAACGGTATTCAGAGCGTCACAATTCATCTCAGCGACACATAAACATTGGATTAGACTTTAATATCGGTTATTTTCTATTATTTTCAAATGCCGTCTCCTCACATCCCCTCCCCCCAGCGGGGGTTGGTATCTTTTATCTCCATAGTATTATTCTTCTAGATGGTAAGTCATATGTGTACCAAGATTCGTTGAGAGATATTCTGGAACATACCCGCATACACCCGTATGCAAGACTTAACCAGCGACCTCGTAAACGATGGTATTCGACATTAATATCAGCCATTTTCGTTTATTTTCATATTTCACCATCTCCGCTAGGAGTACTAGGGGTGTTTTACACATACTTTTTTTTTTTTAGATAGTACGAAATATGTGTACGGCTATGCTGGAAGAAACACTTATACATCCGTAACGTCGGTCGTTTTGGGCAATTTCCTTTCCGTCCCTTCTCATCACCATGCCAATGGGGGCTGAAGATGGACTTCAGCGACGTCCGGAGTGTCACTGTTCTTCTTGGCGACCACGAAAACTATGGATTCGACACTATTTTCGATTATTTTTATATCTCAGCCCCTCCCACCTCATCCGTAGGGGTGCTAGGGTTACCATACCTCCTCGCAGTTTGTCTCCTAGAAGTAAGTCATAAGTGTGCCATGTTTGGTTGAAATCTCTCCCGTAGTCCAGAGAAGTATGGATTCAACACTAATACAGGTCGTTTTTAGTTATAATTATACACTGACTGACAGAGCAAATGCAACACCAAGAAGGAGTGGTCAGAACTTTATGCCAATTGCAGGGTAGACTGACGTCGCTGAGGTATGCTCATGATGTGAAATGCGCCGCTGTGCTGCGCACGTAGCGAACGATAAATGGGACACGGCGTTGGCGAATGGCCCACTTCGTACCGTGATTTCTCAGCCGACAGTCATTGTAGAACGTGTTGTCGTGTGCCACAGGACGCGTGTATAGCTAAGAATGCCAGGCCGCCGTCAACGGAGGCATTTCCAGCAGACAGACGACTTTACGAGGGGTATGGTGATCGGGCTGAGAAGGGCAGGTTGGTCGCTTCGTCAAATCGCAGCCGATACCCATAGGGATGTGTCCACGGTGCAGCGCCTGTGGCGAAGATGGTTGGCGCAGGGACATGTGGCACGTGCGAGGGGTCCAGGCGCAGCCCGAGTGACGTCAGCACACGAGGATCGGCGCATCCGCCGCCAAGCGGTGGCAGCCCCGCACGCCACGTCAACCGCCATTCTTCAGCATGTGCAAGACACCCTGGCTGTTCCAATATCGACCAGAACAATTTCCCGTCGATTGGTTGAAGGAGGCCTGCACTCCCGGCGTCCGCTCAGAAGACTACCATTGACTCCACAGCATAGACGTGCACGCCTGGCATGGTGCCGGGCTAGAGCGACTTGGATGAGGGAATGGCGGAACGTCGTGTTCTCCGATGAGTCACGCTTCTGTTCTGTCAGTGATAGTCACCGCAGACGAGTGTGGCGTCGGCGTGGAGAAAGGTCAAATCCGGCAGTAACTGTGGAGCGCCCTACCGCTAGACAACGCGGCATCATGGTTTGGGGCGCTATTGCGTATGATTCCACGTCACTTCTAGTGCGTATTCAAGGCACGTTAAATGCCCACCGCTACGTGCAGCATGTGCTGCGGCCGGTGGCACTCCCGTACCTTCAGGGGCTGCCCAATGCTCTGTTTCAGCAGGATAATGCCCGCCCACACACTGCTCGCATCTCCCAACAGGCTCTACGAGGTGTACAGATGCTTCCGTGGCCAGCGTACTCTCCGGATCTCTCACCAATCGAATACGTGTGGGATCTCATTGGACGCCGTTTGCAAACTCTGCCCCAGCCTCGTACGGACGACCAACTGTGGCAAATGGTTGACAGAGAATGGAGAACCATCCCTCAGGACACCATCCGCACTCTTATTGACTCTGTACCTCGACGTGTTTCTGCGTGCATCGCCGCTCGCGGTGGTCCTACATCCTACTGAGTCGATGCCATGCGCATTGTGTAACCTGCATATCGGTTTGAAATAAACATCAATTATTCGTCCGTGCCGTCTCTGTTTTTTCCCCAACTTTCATCCCTTTCGAACCACTCCTTCTTGGTGTTGCATTTGCTCTGTCAGTCAGTGTATTTCGCCCCCTTCTTTAGGGCTTCTATGGGTGCCTTGCCCCCACAGTATTTTTTCCAGATAGTCGATAATATTTTTACCAAGTTTAGTTGACACATATGCTGGAACAACATATAAACATCCATAATATAAGGTCATTTGGACATTTTTATTTCTTCGTCCCTTCTCTCGTCCCTGCCAATTGGAGCTTAACTTGGACTTATACGACATCCGGAGTGTCACTATTCATCTCAGCGACCACGGAATCTATGGATTCGACACTATTTTCGATTATTTTTATGTGTCACTCCCCCCTCGCCCCACCCCAGATGGTGCTGAATATGGACTTCAGAAAACCTGGTGTGTAACTATTCATATCAGTGACCCCGAAAACTGTGAATTCAAAACTATTTTCGACTATTTTATACCTTTCCCCTTCCCCGACCTCTACCTGTAGGGGATAAAAAGTCCGGGGTGTCACTATTCATCTCAATGCCCCCGAAAACTATAGATTAGACACTATTTTCGATTATTTTTATATCTCAACCCCCTCGATCCCACCCCAAAGGGGGCTGAATTTGGACTTTAAAAATCCATAGTGTCACTATTCATCTCAGCGACCCCGAAAACTATGGATTCAAAACTATTTACAATTATTTGTATATCTCACTCCCCCTCGCTCCCACCCTAAACGGGGCTGAAATCGGACTTTAACAAATCCGAAGTGTCGCTATTCATTTCAGCGACCCAGAGAATTGTGGATTCCACACTATTTTTGATTATATGTATCTCACTCCCATCCTCGCCCCCACTTCAAAGGGGGCTGAACTTGGATTTTTAAAAATCCGGAATTACACTATTCACCTCAGCGGGCGCGAAAGCTATGGATTCAACACTATTTTCGATTATTTTCATATCACTCCCTTCGACCCCCACGCGTAAGTGATAAAAAGTCCGGAGTGACACTATTCATCTCAGCGACCCCGAGAACAATGGATTCGACACTATTTTCGATTACTTTTATATCTCACTCGCCCCTGCCCCAAACGGGGCTGAAATTGCTCTTAAAAAATCCAGAGTGCCACTGTTCATCTCAGCGACCCCGAGAACAATGGATTCGACACTATTTTCGATTACTTTTATATCTCACTCGCCCCTGCCCCAAACGGGGCTGAAATTGCTCTTAAAAAATCCAGAGTGCCACTGTTCATCTCAGCGACCCCAAAAGCAATGGATTAAACACCATCTTTGATGATTTTTATATCTCCCCCTCGACCCCCACCATCACCATACAAAATCCGGAGTGTCACTATTCATCACGGCGACCCCGAGAGCTATGGATACGACGCTACATCCGATTATATTTTATCTCACTTCCCCTGCCCCACACCAAAGGGGGCTGAACTTGGACTGTCAAATATCCGGAGTGTCACTATTCATCGCAGTGACCCCGAATATGGATTCGATGCTATTATCGATTATTTTTATAAATCAGCCCCTCGCCCCTCCCACACGCATTTAAGGGTGCTTATGGTGTCTTTGCCCCACGAAGTTTGTCTTCTGATACTAAGTCACAAGTGTACCGAGTTTGGTTGTAATCGCTCCAGTGGTTTAGGAAATGTAATACATAAATATCCACATACAATGACATTGATGTATATAGATCTATAGATAGATTACATAGACTCGCCATTCCTCGTTGAGAAGCCCCAGTTGCTCTTCGTTAGGAGCGGGTGATAACTCGTGTCATTCCACTCTTTATATTCTATGTGTTTCACAGTTTCTTAAATATTTTACACATCTAATAGAGAGCTACATTCTTCAAACTGGGCAGACCTATCAAAGTTGGTCCTATGTATTGAAAGTACGCCTCGATCACGGCATGTTGGATTGCTATTTTCAAATAACAGCCACAGTCATTCATGAAGCTCCTAGCAAGGGATGGTACTTTATAAACCATGGTGACGTGTTCCCATCCTCCTACATACAGCATTTCTTAACGGACTATCAGGATATAGCGTAAGCTGCTGTCGCCTAGCAACAATTTGTCCATCAAGTCGATTCAGTCTTTGTGCGAGTTTGCAATTTAATAAAATTACATACAATTACTCATGTCCGCCTCTGTGGTGTAGTGGTTAGCGTGATTAGCTGCCACCCCCGGAGGCCCGGGTTCGATTCCCGGCTCTGCCACGAAATTTGAAAAGTGGTACGAGGGCTGGAACGGGGTCCACTCAGCCTCGGGAGGTCAACTGAGTAGAGGTGGGTTCGATTCCCACCTCAGCCATCCTGGAAGTGGTTTTCCGTGGTTTCCCACTTCTCCTCCAGGCGAATGCCGGGATGGTACCTAACTTAAGTCCACGGCCGCTTCCTTTCCTCTTCCTTGCCTATCCCTTCCAATCTTCCCATCCCTCCACAAGGCCCCTGTTCAGCATAGCAGGTGAGGCCGCCTGGACGACGTACTGGTCATACTCCCCAGTTGTATCCCCGACCAAGAGTCTGAAGCTCCAGGACACTGCCCTTGAGGCGGTAGAGGTGGGATCCCTCGCTAAGTCCTAGGGAAAAACCGAACCTGGAGGGTAAACAGATGATGATGATGATGACAATTACTCATAATAATAAAACTACCTATCCGAGTTCGTTGAAACTACCTCATAATCCTCCTCAGATGTAATAAGAACAAACTGTGAAAATTTCAGCGGAATCGGTCCAGTAGTTTTTGAGTCTATTAATTACAAATATACCAACATCCAATTTTATATATATAGATTGTGTATATAACCTAAAGTTGTCGTACTTCCTTTTTTCAAAGATTAAGATAAGTATTTATCTCAAGTTACTGAAAGATAGCCGGCCCTGTGGTGTAAGGGTAGCGTGCCTGCCTCTTACCCAGAGGCCCCGGGTTCGATTCCCGGCCAGGTCAGGGATTTTTACCTGGACCTGAGGGCTGGTTCGAGGTCCACTCAGCCTACGTGATTAGAATTAAGGAGCTATGTGACGGTGAGATAGCGGCCCCGGCCTAGAAAGCCAAGAATAACGGCCGAGAGGATTCGTCGTGCTGACCACACGACACCTCGTAAACTGCAGGCCTTCGGGCTGAGCAGCGGTCGCTTGGTAGGCCAAGGCCCTTCAAGGGCTGTAGTGCCATGGGTTTTTTTGTTTTACTGAAAGGTAATTTATTGAACTGATATTTTATGGTATGTGGTTTTGTGGTAGTGAATGACTGGTCGTTGTCAAAGCTAATGAATGGCGTATGGCTTCCAGTGCCGCGATGTGTCCGAGGACTTCGGATCGCCAGGTGCAGGTCCTTAGATTTGACACCCGTAGGAGACCTGCGCGTCGTGGTGAGGATGAAATGGTGATGAAGACGACACATACACCCAGTCCTCGTTCCAGGGGATTAAACCAGGACCCCTGTGACTAATGGCCAGCATGCTAACAATTTAGCCATTTAGCCATGGAGCCGGACAGTGGACTAGTGACCGGTGCTGAAGTTAGTTGCTGGATACCGGAGACATTTCGGACGTGGGCAAGAAAGTGGGGCTCACTTAGACGTGGGAAATAAACAATTTCACGAACCTATTAGTCAAACTTTCTTGAATTATTTCACTGTATTTCAGTACTGCCATTATAAAATATATAAAAATATTCTTCTTCTTTTTTCGCTATGCCCGTTTACAGAGCGCGTTGGAACTTGTTAGCTTGATGATGGTTTTCCTTTTTTCTTCTCCTCCCAAAATATCTTTATGAACTCGCTATGCTGTTTCTTGCGTTCTTCCGTCCATTTTTTCACTGTGGTTCTTATAGCCTTTTCCGTGAACGTGTGCTTTGTAACCAGAGTTCCAAAAGCCTTGCGATCCCTGATGGTATCTTCTGTGGTGTTCATTTCTTTAAGTCCTGCTTTATTTCCTCTAACCAGCTGATTTTGACCTTCTTTGAATTAATTATTAATTGTTCGAAATATTAACGGGACAACATTTTCACTGATGTCTCTGATACTTCTTCACATTACGGCGTACTCATCGTAAATTTTGTTCTGCTTTACATTAATTGTGTAGAGGGAATATACGTGACATTCAGTCAATGATTCGCTCCACCTAACCATAGAAATAAGCTAAGAATACCTGCAAACGAGTATAATTTACGAAGAAATCCAGATTGTTAAATTAGAACCTTGATTGGATGTATAAACTATATAGCTGCATAT
This sequence comes from Anabrus simplex, assembly GCF_040414725.1. NCBI lineage: Eukaryota > Metazoa > Arthropoda > Insecta > Orthoptera > Tettigoniidae > Anabrus > Anabrus simplex. The sequence continues at coordinate 113,311,304 of NC_090269.1, read as the reverse complement.
ATGTCAAAACTATGTAAAAGTGAATTACATAGGCCTATAGTCAATATTATAACGATAATTTTTCAGAATTATTATTATTATTATTATTATTATTATTATTATTATTATTATTATTATTATTATTATTATTATTATTATTCTTTCTTAAACTCTTTACCCTCCAGGGTTGCTTTTTCCCTCCGACTCAGCGAGAGATCCCACCTCAAGGGCAGTGTCCTGGAGCGTGAAATTTTTGGTCAAGGGATGAAACTAAGGAGGAGGACCAGTACCTCCCCTTGGTGGCCTCACCTGCTATCCTGAACAGCGGCTTTGTCGGGGGATGGGAAGATTGGAACTTACAGACAAGGAAGAGGGAAGGAAGCGGCCGTGGCCTTAAGTTAGGTACCATCGCGGCATTTGACTGGAGGAGAAGTGGGAAACCACTTCGAAGGTGGCTGAGGAGGGAATCGAACTCCCCTCTACTCATTTACCCCCCCGAAGCTGAGTGGACCCGTTCCACCAATCGTTTTTCAAATTTCATGGCTGAGCCGGGAATCGAACCCAGGCCTCCGGGGGTGGCAGCTAATTGCACTAACCACTACACCAAAGAGGGGCAAATAATAACAATAATGATAACAATAATTTCAAATTTCACGTCCCTTAAAATCCGATAGATTTTTATGAGAACCTAGGCTGTCGGAAATTTTACTGAACTAGTGTATGTGCCGGAAGCCAGCAACATGGAGCCACAGCGCTTAAACAATCTCATATGCTACTGACCTCAGCCAGTATCCAACCCGTTACTTTGGTAACTGAAGGACACCGACTATCCGCCTTTGGCACTGTGGTGGCCCAAAAAAGATCTAGATGCTCTGTCAAATCCACATTTACTTGGTAAGATGACGTTGGAACAAAATGGTAAATTTATTCGCCGATCAAGGCGACAGCTATCCATGGATTCTAGCCACAAGTGTATACTTCGAATTCCAACGATGTGTCGATCATCTTTGTAAAGGTAGCTTCTATTTTTCAATTCTATAAAAATTACTTTACATATTGTGGCCCCTCTTTCCTATCCAAATCATAGATATAAGCACGGGAATTTACATGTCGTGAAGCTTACCTGTCAAATGCCTGGGCCACGTAGTCATTCCTATTGTTATAATATTCCTTACAGCTCACCTCTGAAGATAAGACTGCTGGATCTGCAACAAAACGCGTTAATCCAATCAATTACAGCACCTAAAGTAAACGTTTTAGAATGTAAATAATGCGGAGAAATATTACAACAGGGCCCAATAATAAAACGCCAAAGTAATACAAGCAATATGAAATCATGTAAACGACTTTAAAATTGAATAGGCCTAAACGGAATGAAAATTCGAAAGATACCATATTAGAAAAAAAATATAACTACTTGCATATTTTTGGTTTTCAGTTAAGGAAATTGCCAGGATTTTTCGTTGTATTTCTTCATGAAACGGGCTTTATTGCTTGCGTAATATTAACACGTCTACCTCTGTGGTGTAGTGGTTAGTGTGATTAGCTGCCACCCCCGGAGGCCCGGGTTCGATTCTCGGCTCTGCCACGAAATTTGAAAAGTGGTACGAGGGCTGGAACGGGGTCCACTCAGCCTCGGGAGGTCAAATGAGTGGAGGTGGGTTAGATTCCCACCTCAGCCATCCTGGAAGTGGTTTTCCGTGGTTTCCCACTTCTCCTCCAGGCAAATGCCGGGATAGTACCTAACTTAGGGCCATGGCCGCTTCCTTCCCTCTTCCTTGTCATTCCCCGCAAGGCCCCTGTTCAGCATAGCAGGTGAGGAAGCCTGGGCGAGGTACTAGTCATCCTCCCCAGTTTGTATCCTATGACCCAAACTCTCACGCTCCAGCACATTGCCCTTGAGGCGGTAGAGGTGGGATCCCTCGCTGAGTCCGAGGAAGAAACCAACCCTGGAGGGTAAGCAGATTAAGAAAGAGAGAAAGAAATATTAACACTTGTGTTAATAAAACTTATATCAGCTGGTGGGGTAGACAGTTGTACATACCTAAGTGGGCGACTCGTTGATTGCACCCCAAACAATCGCTATATTTCGTTCTGCTTAAAATTCCTGTGTCTTATATGTAAGTGCCAACAGCGTGGCCAACTACCAGCTTTGAGATATTTGGTGGAACATGAGGAGGTATAAACTGCAGAGAGTTTGCACCGGGCGAGTTGGCCATGCGGTTAGAGGCGCGCAGCTATGAGCCCGCATCCGGGATATAGTGGGTTCAAACCACACTGTCGGCAGCCCTGAATGTGGTTTTCCGTGGTTTCCCACTTTAACACCAGGCAAATGCTGAGGCTGTAGCTTAATTAGAGCCAAGGCCGCTTCCTTCCCAGTCTTAGACCTTTCCTATCCCATCGTCGCCATAAGACCTATCTGTGTCGGTGTGACGTAAAGCAAGTAACAAAAGAGTTTTGTAATTTTATTTTTTAACATGTTTGATTCCCGGCCCGAACGGCGGAGCGGGCCCCTTAAACGGGGACGCCGTCTCTCGGGCCAAAGCTGTGGGGAGAAAGGTGGTGCGATGGGAAGAATATGATGGAAGGACGAGGTGAATACATTCTATGAGGTGTAATCAATCAATCAATCAATCAATCAATCAATCAATCAATCAATCAATCAATCAATCAATCAATCAATCAATCAATCAATCAATCAATCAATCAATCAATCAATCAATCAATCAATCAATCAATCAATCAATCAATCAATCAATCAATCAATCAATCAATCAATCAATCAATCAATCGATCGATCGATCAATCAATCAATCAATCAATCAATCAATCAATCAATCAATCAATCAATCAATCAACCAATCAATCAATCAATACTGATCTGCATTTAGGGCAGTCGCCCAGGTGGCAGATTCCCTATCTGTTGTTTTCCTAGCCTTTTCCTAAATGATTTCAAAGAAATTGGAAATTGATTGAACGTCTCCCTTGGTAAGTTATTCCAATCCCTAACTCCCCTTCCTATAAATGAATATTTGCCCCAGTTTGTCCTCTTGAATTCCAACTTTATCTTCATATTGTGATCTTTCCTACTTTTATAAACGCCACTCAAACTTATTCGTCTACTAATGTCATTCCACGCCAACTCTCCGCTGACAGCTCGGAACATACCACTTAGTCGAGCAGCTCTTCTTCTTTCTCTCAGTTCTTCCCAACCCAAACTTTGCAACATTTTTGTAGCGCTACTCTTTTGTCGGAAATCACCCAGAACAAATCGAGCTGCTTTTCTTTGGATTTTTTCCAATTCTTGAATCAGGTAATCTTGGTGAGGGTCCCATACATTGGAACCATACTCTAGTTGGGGTCTTACCAGAGACTTATATGCCCTCTCCTTTACATCCTTACTACAACCCCTAAACACCCTCATAACCATGTGCAGAGGTCTGTACCCTTTATTTATAATCCCATTTATGTGATTACCCCAATGAAGGTCTTTCCTTATATTAACACCTAGATACTTACAATGATCCCCAACAGGAACTTTCACCCCATCAAGGCAGTAATTAAAACTGAGAGGACTTTTTCTATTTGTGAAACTCACAACCTGACTTTTAACCCCGTTTATCAACATACCATTGCCTGCTGTCCATCTCACAACATTATCGAGGTCACGTTGCTGTTGCTCAGAATCTTGTAAATTATTTATTACTCTATACAGAATAACATCATCCGCAAAAAGTCTTACCTCCATTCCACTCCTTTACTCATATCATTTATATATATATATAAGAAAACATAAAGGTCCGATAATACTGCCTTGATGAATTCCCCTCTTAATTATTACAGGGTCAGATAAAGCTTCACCTACTGTAATTGTCTGAGATCTAGTTTCTAGAAATACAGCAACCTATTCAGTCACTCTTTTGTCTAGTCCAATTGCACTCATTTTTGCCAGTAGTCTCCCATGATCCACCCTATCAAATGCTTTAGACAGGTCAATCGCGATACAGTCCATTTGACCTCCAGAATCCATGATATCTGCTATATCTTGCTGGAATCCTACAAGTTGAGCTTCAGTGGAATAACCTTTCCTAAAACCGAACTGCCTTCTATCGAACCAGTTATTAATTTCACAAACATGAAATATAATCAGAAAGAATGCCTTCCCAAAGCTTACATACAACACATGTCAAACTTACTGGCCTGTAATTTTCAGCTTTATGTCTATCACCCTTTCTTTTATACACAGGGGCTACAATAGCAACTCTCCATTCATCTGGTATAGCTCCTCCGACCAAACAATAATCAAATAAGTACCTCAGATATGGTACTATATCCCAAGCCATTGTCTTTAGTATATCCCCAGAAATCTGATCAATTTCGGCCGCTTTTCTAGTTTTCAACTTTTGTATCTTATTGTAAATGTCATTGTTATCATATGTAAATTTTAATACTTCATTGGCCTTAGTCTCCTCCTCTATCTCGACATTTTCCTTGTAACCAACAATCTTTACATACTGCTGACTGAATACTGGGGAGATGAAAGAAAGTGAGAATTTACAGGACGTGCGAGAGGTAAAGATTAGAAGAGAGTGCCTATAGGAAGATGCATGATGAGTAGGTGGAGGGTAGATGTGAGATTATTAAGGGATGTGATGAGAAGGCGAAGGATATCTAATGTCCGGAGGGGTGGGACGAAGTCGCTAGATTGGGGAGGGGGTGGACAAATGAGTTGAGGGGGTGGAACAGGTGGAGGAGCGGGCCGGGGGCGATAGTAGGTGTTGTTAGGAGGAGAGCGAGCTGGTTGAGGAGGGGAACGAGATGGCTCCACTCTGTAGTGATGACGGTATATGTAGACTCCGGATGCAATAAGGTTCTAGACGTCGGCTGTAGTCGGTAGATGAAGTCGTACCATGTAGGTTGGGCCAGTGCTTGTCTGGATTCGAAATGTACGACGGGCGGGGACGCCTGCGGTGTGTAGTTCTTGGAGGAAGTCCTGGCTTGAAATGGATGGTTCTATCCCACGGGTGACACAACTCGGCATACCATGGGAAGATGTTGGAGGCTGTGTTGACGTCGCTCCTGCTGAGGCATCTGTTTGAGGCGGTGGTGAAGGCGACGGCTGTGTTGCTGGTGTTGAATCCAGTGGGAGGGTGGGAAGTTGTTGGGGACTAGGTTGGGCGGGGTTCGAAGAAAGGGGAAGTGATGAGGATATGATAGGCGAGGGATGGCAAGTCGAGACCGTAGTGACTGGAACGTGGGAAGGGGTGTAAGCGGATGTTGTAGTGGTAGTAGTGGTGGTAGTGGTGGGGTAAGTAGAAAATGAGGGCGATGTTCGGGGTTGAGACGCGGAGACGACGGGGGGATGAGATGGGTCGGCGAAAAGTTGATCTAGGATGATCTGAGGAGTCAGTACCACTGGGTGGAATCTGTTGTCTTCAGTCGGAGCATGTCGTCCTCTCGGCGGAGATAGAGTAGAACCGTCGTTGATGGTGAGGATGTAGTGCCGTCCAACAGCCTGAAGATATCATAGACTGGGACGCCCGTTGTGCTACGGTCGGTGAAGATGTCATCCTCAGAGGGGGCCAGGTCAACGTCAGGAATGAGACAGGTGTACATTGTTGGGTAGGCCGACTGCCAACTATGTGTCAGCCTATTTGGTTTTTTAAGGTCGGCGAGGTAGCGAGCTAGAGATGTGAGCCACCCGGCCGAGCTAAAAGACTTGGAGCTTCTGCGAAGATTATAAGTCCGAATGGAGAGGTCGATTGAGAGTCTGTGTGAAAAGAGTTTGCAGTCATAGGTAACCGGTAAAGGACAGTCACGCTATTCGTAAGTTAATGGTAAATGTGTATCCAGTGTACAGTGCGTGATAGACGATCCATTAAACAGTTCAATGACTGAAATTATAACATCAGAAAAATGATCTCCAATTCTATGTTTATTTGTTTAAATATTTATTTCTTCAGACTGTAAAACGTTGATTCTAGACATTTTATAACATTTCCTTCCTGTAGTAACTGCAAAAAAGAAGATCTGGAGATATACTTACCGTCCATTATCCACTGTTTGTCCACGACTCTAACGCTGATGTATTCTGGGCTATATGAGGCTTCTCGCAAGTTAGTGATTATTACAACGCCTCCATCGGGGTACGGAGTGAGCGGAATGTGCCGACAATTATTGTACGAGTCTGAGCGAAGCTCCAATAAACCTGTAGGGAGTAGATCAGAGAATAAGTCAAAAAATGTTTCCAAATAAGTTCTATGGAAGAAAATGCCATTAACATTTACGTCAAAACAGTTTTGAATTATCGGTCTAAATCTCGTCAACAAAGTTGGTTATGAGGGTTCCTTCAATATAGCAGTCCTTTAAACTGACACTAAATGTAGAAAAGAAAATTACTGCAGGTACCTCTCTAAAGAGCCGCCTCTGTGGTGTAGTGGTTAGCGTGATTAGCTGCCACCCCCGGAGGTCCGGGTTCGATTCCCGGCTCTGCCACGAAATTTGAAAAGTGGTACGAGGGCTGGAACGGGGTCCACTCAGCCTCGGGAGGTCAACTGAGTAGAGGCGGGTTCGATTCCCACCTCAGCCATCCTCGAAGTGGTTTTCCGTGGTTTCCCACTTCACCTCCAGGCAAATGCCGGGATGGTACCTATCTTAAGGCCACGGCCGCTTCCTTCCCTCATCCTTGCCTATCCCTTCCAATCTTCCCATCCCCCTACTAGGCCCCTGTTCACTATAGCATGTGAGGCCGCCTGGGCGAGGTACTGGTCATACTCCCCAGTTGTATCCCCCGACCAAGAGTCTGAAGCTCCAGGACACTGCCCTTGAGGCGGTAGAGGTGGGATCCCTCGCTCAGTCCGAGGGAAAAGCCAAACCTGGAGGGTAAACAGATGATGATGATGATGATGACCTCTCTAAAGAAAGACTTAATTATAAGAGGGGCAGTCATACCGTCCCGAAGAATGCGTTTTCGTCCTGTTGTAAGTTAGGCTCTAGAAGTCAAACGTCGAATAATAACAATAATAATAATAATAATAATAATAATAATAATAATAATAATAATAATAATAATAATAGTCCGCCTCTGTGGTGTAGTGGTTAGTGTGATTAGCTGCCACCCCCGGAGGCCCGGGTTCGATTCCCGGCTCTGCCACGAAATTTGAAAAGTGGTACGAGGGCTGGAACGTGGTCCACTCAGCCTCGGGAGGTCAACTGAGTAGAGACGGGTTTGATTCCCATCTCAGCCATCCTGGAAGTGGTTTTTCCGTGGTTTCCCACTTCTCCTCCAGGCAAATGCCGGGATGGTACCTAACATAAGGCCACGACCGCTTCCTTCCCTCTTCCTTGTCTGTCCCTTCCAATCTTCCCATCCCCCAAAAGGCCCCTGTTCAGAATAGCAGGTGAGGCCGCCTGGGCGAGGTACTGGTCATTCTCCCTAGTTGTATCCCCCGACCCAATGTCTCACGCTCTAGGACACTGCCCTTGAGGCGGTAGAGGTGGAATCCCTCGTTGAGTCCGAGGGAAAAAAACCAACCCTGGAGGGTAAGCAGATTAAGATAATAATAATAATAATAATAATAATAATAATAATAATAATAATAATAATAATTTTATTTTACAATTGGCATTACGTCCCACCGATGCAGAGAGGAGACAGTGGGTTCGAACCCCATTGTCGGCAGCCCTGAGGATGGTTTCTTGTGGTTTCCCATTTTCACACCAGGCACATGCTGGGGATGTACAGTACCTTAATAAGGCCACTGTCGATTTCTTTCCCTATATTATCCCTTTCCTTTCCCAGCGTCGCTATAAGACCTATCTATGTCGGTAGGACGTAAACCAATTTATATATTTAAAAAAAGCTATTTGTACTTCGTACACACCAGGGCTTATTATAGGCACCAATTACAATGAAACTATTCTGATTATTGGTAATGTGTCTGTTGAATAAACTTTGAAGCTTTCAGTCTTCGAAACTAATGCATATTAGCGTTTAAACATTAATTCCATGTTATTTTTAAGATATATTCGATTATTGCCAACGGCCGTAGCCGTGTTGAAACACCGGATCCCGTGAGATCTCCGAAGTTAAGCAACATTGGGCGTGGTCAAGAATTGGATGGGTTGCCACGCGCTGTTGGTGGGGGGTAAGGGAATGGAGGAGCGGAAAGGAACTGGCCACCCTACCGCACGTAAACTCCGGCTCAGGACACCTCTGCGGAGGATCGGACCTGCCTTCGGGCAGAATAACCCTTACTTTACCTATTCGACTATTAATTAAATTATTTCCTTTTTCATGTATTTTAAAATTTTGCTGATATTGCATTGCTTTCGACAGACTGAAAAACTTAACAGTTACATGTTAACAAATTCGAAACTGAATAGAAAATCGCTTCCACTATAACAAGAAATTGTAGAATATTATACAATTTTTTTTCCAATAAGTACATATTACGCACATTATATGTTTTATATTAAATGCATAAACAAATTAACTAAAGCTAATTTAACCCAAATTACACCAAATTAAAATATATTATATTTGTTACACGCCTTAGAAACTAACATACTTTTTAAAGGACGCGTTAATTGAACAACTAACTTACTATCAATTCACATAATATTATCATTAAATTATCTACAGTAAATACCGCATTTTTCAATACTAGGGATTTGCAAGACTTTTGTTTAGATATGGAATGCTTTCGGCAATTCCAAAACTGAATGTAAGTTCGTGGAGAGTAGTACTGAAATTGTGGCTATGGCTTTGCTGAATAGCTTTGTTGTACAAAATATACAGCCTACATAAAGAGTAAATGTAGTGTGAAGCAGTTCTTACTACTGAGTTCTTAAATGCTGCGGTTGACCTTGATGTAATACAGGGGGCATTGTAATTGAGGAGTGATAAGAAGACCGGATTATCAGTTGTTGCATTTACACTTTTGTGCAAACACTTCATATCATCCATCTCTCTTCGATATTCCATTTTCTTCACACCAAAATTGCAATTACTCATAGGGTACCTTGAAGGGGTAAGTGCCAGTTGTTCTAAGATGCAGAAATATGAAAAAGCGTTTCTAAATGCTTTTAATGCCAATTTTACAGCTCGGATATTCAAATTTTGACCGTATAACACAGCCTTGTATACACGAATACATATCTCATTAGAAATACTAGGTTTCGGTAACTTTTTGCAATTTGTTTTACGTCGCACCGACACAGATAGGTCTTTTGGCGACGATCCAATAAGAAAGGACTAGGAGTGGGGAGAAAGCGGCCGTGGCCTTAATTAGAATACAGCCCCGGCGTTTGCCTGTGTGAAAATAGGAAACCACGGAAAACAATCTTCAGGGCTGCCGCCAGTGGTGCTCGAACCCACTATCCCCCGAATGCAAGCCGCACGGCCAACTTGCTCGGCCGGTAACTTTTCCTAACGACCTTGTTTATGTGAGTAATGAAGGTAAGAGCATGGTCTAACATTACTACTAAACGTATCTTTTCCGTTAGTGTTTCCACTCCAAATTTGCAAGAGTATCTGACAGAATTTTTGTTACGAGTAAATTATATCGATACGGAATGGGGAACGTTAAAATGAAGCTTATTTTTATCTCGAATTACAGCCGGAAGGGAATTCCAGGAGTGTTTGAAATTTGAATTAAATATTGTAATTAGCCGTGCGGTAAATTGAAAAGAACTCAGCAGGTAGGAGTTTTCTGACCTTCTCGAGATACTCTTCTTACCTTCTTAATCTGTTTACTCTACAGGGTCGGCTTTTCCCTCGGACTCAGTGAGGGATCCCGTCCCTACCGCCTCAACGGCAGTGTCGTGAAGCGCGAGACATTGGGTAGTAGGATACAACTGGGGAGGAGGACCAGTACCCCTCCCAGGTTGCCTCACCTGCTATGCTGAACAGGGACCTTGTGGAGGATTGGAAGAGACAGACACGGAAGAGGGAAGGAGGCGGCCGTGGCCTTAAGTTAGGTAACATCCCGGCATTTGCCTGGAGGAGAAGAGAGAAACCACGGAAAACCACTTCGAGGATAGCTGAGGTGGGAATTGAACCCACCTCTACTCATTTGAACTCCCGAGGCTGAGTGCACACCGTTCCAGCCCTCATGACACTTTAAAAATTTCGTGGCAGTGCCGGGAATCGAACCCGGGCCTGCGGGGGTGGCAGCTAATCACACTAACCACTAGGTACACTATAGAAAGGCAAAGATTGATAATGGACTCAATTTCTAATATGTGCGGCACCGCGGTGTAGGGGGCAACGCGTCCGCCTGTCACCCGGCGGCCCCGGGTTCGATTCCCGGCAGGGTCAGGGGTTTATAATTGTAATTATTAATATCCCTGGCCTGGAAACTGGGTGTTTGTGAGGTTATTAATCTTCCTTTACTCACACACAACATTCCACACTACCGCCATTCCAATTACACGCAGCTAAATAAAATGTGGTGCCAGTAGGGGCAATAGATCCACATGGGTCGACACCCGGAACAAATAGCATTTATAAAAATATAAAAATCTAATATTGTTAGGAAAGAGTCTAGATTCTGGATTATTTCTTCTGCGAATATTTAACTTGAATGATTCAGATTCTCCTTTTACGGAGGTAGGGCTACACTATACTGAATTCCCGAATCGTCGTCCCCCATTGAACATAACAGCATTGGTTTGCCTCTCAGATCCGCTCTCTGGGGCCCCTGAGCACACAAACGTGAATCAAACATCACAAGGCTGCTGGATTATCTATTTACCTGGCATTCTTCGCAGCTTGACCGTCACGTCCAGGACGCCGTTGTGGTACGAGTTGTCTGTATCAATGATGGATGAGTTGCTGTCATTTTCCAGAGCTCCTTCCGGGTAACAGTCTGCAGAGAAAGAACAACAGCGCAGTTGAGTAAGAAAGTCATTTGGACTAGTAAAATGGGACGGATGGTGAGGAGGAAATATTTATCTTTAATTATTACTTTTTTTCCAAGGCACATCCAATTTTGTATTACCAATGTTCTGAAACAAATAAACAATTGCTTGATGTATCTTGATATATAATGTATAATGATGGCTAAGCATTCACAGGGAATCCTGGATAACATTACTTACATTTTGCTGTTCTTTTACAATTGGCTTTATGTGGCACCGACACAGATAGGGCTTAATTAAGGTACAGCCCCAATCATTTGCCTGGGGGTGAAAATGGAAAAGCACGAAAAGTTATCTTCAGGGCTGCCGACAGTGTGGTTCGAATCCACTATCTCCCGGATGCAAGCTCACAGCTGGGCGCCGCTAACCTCATGGCCACGGGCGAAGAGTGAAAGGAAGTTGTTGGTTTGGATGAGAGGAGTGGTCTGGGGCTCTCGGCTCTATTTATTGTTGCCTTTACAACATCGATCTATATGTATGAATGAATTGAGATTATGGTCCACCTCTGTGGTGTAGTGGTTAGCGTGATTAGCCCTGCCACCCCCGGAGGTCCAGGTTTGATTCCAGGCTCTGCCACGAAATTTGAAAAGTGGTACGAGGGCTGGAACGGGATCCACTCAGCCTCGGGAGGTCAACTGAGTAGAGGTGGGTTCGATTCCCACCGTAGCCATCCTCGAAGTGGTTTTCCGTGGTTTCCCCAGTTCTACTTCAGGCAAATGCCGGGATTGTACCTCACTTAAGGCCACGGCCGCTTCCTTCCCTCTTACTTATCTATCCCTTCCAACCTTCCTATCCCCCTGGCAAAGCCCCTGTTCAGCATAGGAGGTGAGGCCGCCTGGGCGAGATACTGTTCATCCTCCCCAGTTGTATCCCCAGACTAAAAGTTTCAGGCTCCAGGACACTGCCCTTGGGGCGGTAGAGGTGGGCTCATTCACTGAGTCTCAGGGAAAAACCTATCCTGGGAGGCAAACAGATTAAAAATAAGAAGAAGAATTGAGATTATGCATTACCCAGGTGTTACGGGCAGTAGGCCTATGCTATTTTGCTTTTACATTCACAGTGGCTGATTACATTTCTGTTATGCAACCCAAACGACAATTAAGAGTGAGAGCAAGTGAAGAGAGGTTTGATTGCGAAGTAGCTCATGTATAGGTTACATGAAAATGTATCTTGTTTAATAGATTCTTTGATTTAGTAAAATGAAAGAGCAAGCTTCGCCGGAAAATGAGCCCTCACAAATACAACTTCTAGGTCTTAACAATTATAAAAATGGCCTTGGGATCCATACCAATTCTTGAACTACATGCCAACCTCACTGTGGTCTTTTAATTTAAGGTACCATGCAATGAATACCATGAAATACTTCAAAAGCCATTGGTGTAAGAAGCGGTTTCTTTTCTTCGTTCTTCACTCAGTACATTGTTGGGATTTTAGGCTCTTAGAAACGTATAGCATTGTGCCCTTCACACTACTCCCACTAAATTGTCCTTTTTGTTTTAACTACATTATTAATTTTAGTTTGTCTTTCGTTTTACTTTTTTTAATTCGTCAAATATTAATTCAAATTAACAGACATTGTAACCGTACAACAGGGTTACAGATTCCATTCAGTATTTATTATTATTATTATTATTATTATTATTATTATTATTATTATTATTATTAACTCGATTCATTAGATTTTATATATTCTGTTTCTCATCAATTAGACTGTAATAATTAGGTATCACGTATATTATTGTATTTCATCATAGGTTAAGTGAATATGTTTGTAATTATTCTGTATTGTAGTAAGTGAGATTTGTTGGTTTCATATTGTCATGCTGTGGCTTGTAACTTTGGCTAGATGAGCTGGCATAGTATTTTGCAATCGAGGCTATGTTTAACTGGGAATGTTGTGTGCAAGGAGATTTCCCGGTGACGCATTCGGCATAGTCATTCTCGGACCGCTTGGGTACGCTTAGACGACACATGACTGATGACATCAGTGCGTGGACACGTGATTGCGACCAAGTGTCAGTATTCGCCAGCTACTGTATGTGGAAGTGGAACGGATGAACAGGAGTAGGGAGAGGAGTCGTCATCGCGAGGTGATATAAGGTGATGCTACGGTAGGGAGAGGTACTCAGTTCATAAGCAGTTGATATCGTGCAGATCATATGTAACAGTCAGATGTATCAAATGGAAGAAGTGGTCTTAGTGTGATGGTCAGAGCTAAGAGTTGTGTTTGAAGAAGTAATAATCGAGGAGGTCTACAAGTGGTGGTTGTATCCGAGCAGAGACGGGTACTATGCTGATAAAGAAACATCATCTTCTTGTGAGGATGGACTTCACAAGGTGCTTCAAGAATATTTTACAATTTCTTATAATATATTGAGTGGACGTAATTACATTGGAGCTCCCTACACGCGTACATGGTATGTAGGCCAACTCCTTGTGACATAAGAAGATTACAGCAGACGGCTCCCGACTTCAGCTCACAGGTTTTCCCAAGAATTTCAAGTTCAACAGCGGTGTATGCAGACAACAGGTAATTTTTTTTTTTGCTATTTGCTTTACGTCGCACCGACACAGATAGGTCTTATGGCGACGATGGGACAGGAAAGGGCTAGGAGTGGGAAGGAAGCAGCCGTGGCCTTAATTAAGGTACAGCCCCAGCATTTGCCTGGTGTGAAAATTGGAAACCACGGAAAACCATTTTCAGGGCTGCCGACAGTGGGGTTCGAACCTACTATCTCCCGAATACTGGATACTGGCCGCACTTAAGCGACTGCAGCTATCGAGCTCGGTCAACAGGTAATTAAAGCATCAGACATGTTATGCATTCATAACATGAAGAAGAGTGTAATCAGCGGCGATATCACATCTCACTTCAAGTTCATGCCAATAGCTTTTTTTGTTTAGATTAAATTTTCCTTTTCTTTGTACCGCAAATCTCACGATATATTTCTTTTGTTAAATTAAAAGACGTAAATGATTGTTCATTGTGACGTAAATTTAGTCATAAACTCAGTTTTATTTTTAATTATAATAAGTGATTCCAGTTCCATGTACAATCCTCAATTGTGGAAATGCAACAGTAATTTAATATTGTCCTGATCCATATCCCTGTATATTGCCAGATATGTGAGTTTATCACCTCACGCCTTGAGATAATTGATATAAGAGGTATGCTCTACCGAATTTTGTTGTTTTTCTTAAAAAAGCAACTGGCGCTCAAACAAATGTTATTTATATTATGTGGAAGATATGAAGGTATAAGAGTAGTGGTCGGAGTAGCCACAACGTGTCGCCAGCAACGTGGGACTCGAAAGGTTCAGAAAAAGTGTTTCTGAATGGCAATATACATGGATCAGTTCTTTTAATGAGTACGCACATGTTAAATTCACCGAGTAATGTTAGGAAGGTCATTTTGTTGAAGTTTGTATTTAAGGGGTAATGTCAGAGGAATTGCAAGGGGAAATAGCTTTGAGATCGCGAAAATTAGTAGGAAACCGAAGATGGACAAGGATAGCAATATGCAGTCAGGTGATGAGGCTGAGGTTATTGTGTCCAAGGAAATCCAAGGTGGTAACATAAATAGGAAGTTGGTGACTAAGGTGGGACCTACTGAAAGTCAGAAAATAGTAGAAACTGAGGAAAACGCTGTCATGCAAGATCAAAGTAAAGGGGTGATTGACCTGGGTTTATTTAATTTGCTGATGTCCAAAATGACTGAGCAGAATAATATCATTAGTGAGAAAATTGAATCTCAGAATATTATTATGAGTGAGAAAATCGAAACGGTTATTAGTGAAAAAATTGAATCTCAGAATAATATTATGAGTGAGAAAATTGAAGCGGTCATTAGTGAGAAAATTGAATCTCAGAATAATATTATGAGTGGGAAAATTGAAGCTCAGAGTAAGGTCATAAATAGTATTAATAAGAAGATTGATGATGTTAGTAATAAGATAGATCATAAGGTGTTAGAAATAAGTAAGCAAATTAATAATTTAGAAAGTAAGGTAAATAGGGAGTGTAGTGACATCAGAGCTGAGATGGAATTGGGTCGGAGCAATCTCCATACTGAAATCGAGCAAATTAGTGAGACATGCATCAAACAGATTGATGAATTAGGCGCCAAGATCGAGTCTAATAAAGGAGAAATCAATGAGTTAGTAGAAGAAAGGTTTGAAAAGATAACCAATACAGTGGGGCAAGAAACTAGGAAATGTATTAGTAGGGTAGAACAGGTGGAAAGAAAACTTGGAGAAGTAGGTGATCTAGAGAGTGAACAAAAATCATTATCACAGAAGGTGAGAGAATCGGAAGAAAAGTTGCAGGAGGAATTAAGAAAAATTCAAGAAAAGGCTGAGGAAACAGTGGAAGAAAAATTTCTGAGTTGCCAGAGAGTACTCCAGCAAGAAGTGCGTGATAGTAAGAATGTACGTGAGATAATTGTAAATAATGGTTTAATCACTAGAGATCATGATTTACCTAAGTTTTCTGGGAAAGAATTCAACCCGATGGAATTTATGAGAGTAGTAGAGAAGAAATTTGCTGTTCAATTAAGAGACAATATTATTAGCTGGGAAACTGTATTGGAGATCTTATCTAATGCTTTCGTAGGAGAGACTAAGTCTTGGTTTCAAGTATATAAAAGCTCGATGTCTAGTCTAACTGAATTTAAGGAGAAATTCATGGCTAAATTTTGGAGTGAAGGTGTTCAGAGTAGAGAGAGAGAGAGAGAGAGAGTAATGTTTGGCAGGTATAATTCTAACGAGGGTGTTAGAATGACTGAATACTTTTTGGCTCATGTTTTGGTGTGGATAAATTTAGAATGTATTGGACCTGAGGCTGATATAGTTAGACTTATGGCTAAGCACTATCCCGATAGAATAAGAGAAGCTGTTTGTATGCAAAGAGTGGAGACTATTAAGGAAATGGAGATTTTGTTGGAAAGTTTTGATGCTTTAGGTAGTAGCTTGAATAATAGTAGGACACTAAATAGGAATGTAGAAGGAAGGGGTAACCAATCTAGTAATCAGGACAGGACTATGAATAATCGTAACTACAGAAGAGAATATCAGGAGAGACCTAATAATAATTTCCACAGGGAGAGAAATTATCAAAATAGTTCGGAAAATTTCAGGACTGGGAGGCGTGATTATGGTAATCAACCAGAAGCTGGGAGGCGGGAGAATACTGGCCATAATAATAATAATAAATCGCTAGAGGAAATAGGCAACAGGGGAGGCCGACTGAGGTGTGTAACCAACAAGTCGTAACCGAACCAAGTACTTTAAACGCGCAACGGACTGTATAAACAGGTCACTGAGACAGTCCGTAAATGGTGAGTTCACGTATAAGGTAGATAAGTATGGCAATGTCGACCAGCCTATAGTGGTAAGTGAACATGATTGTGACCTAAGTAGCAATAATTCAAATGTTTTAAGTGACGACTTAATCGTAGACAATAAATTTTATAAGTGTAATTTAAATTTAGATATAAGGCAAGATTTGTTAAGTGATCTTATATTATGTAATGAGGATAATTTAAGTAGTGTTACTGTTACACCGACGATTGAACTGCTGATATGGGGCAGAAAAGTTAAGATTTTGTTGGACTCTGGTAGTGAGAAGTCATGTGTAAATTCCAAGCTGTATGAGGAAGTTTTGAGAGAGAAGTATGAGGTAGCGGAAATTCCAGTGAGGAATACGTTCATCGTAACAGCTGTTGGGAACAAGTCTCAAAGAGTGAATAAACAAATAGCTGTCCCCATTAACATAAGTGGAGAATGTATTTTCCAACCATGCTTAGTTGTGCCTAATTTAGTTTATGCCGTTATTTTAGGTAACGACTGGTTAACGTGTCACAAGGCTAAACTAAATTTTGATCTGTGTAATGTCAATCTTATTTGGGGAAAGAGTAGCAGGGAAGTCAGTTTACCATATGATGTTTTGTCAGAAATTAGTGCGAATAAAGTGTGTTCTAGTACGGAAGGATCTTGTGAAATTCCTAATATGAGGAAAAATATTGATGTCTGCCATGTGTCTATACAGAGAGATTCTAGAGATGAATTGTATGAGACAGTGGAGAAATGTAATTTAGCGGAAAGTCAGAAGGACGAATTGTGTGAATTATTGATATCACATAGTGATGTTTTTAGCGATCGGCCTGGTAGAACACATCTTTACGAACACAAATTTAATGTTATTGATAACTCAACTTTTGTAGGACCGAAATATCCCATTCCGTTAAAATACGCTAGCGCTGTTGAAGAGCAGATTGACATTATGCTAGATTATAATATAATTGAACCATCATGTAGTCCTAATTTAAATCCACTTGTTATTATACCTAAGAAGGATAACACGGTAAGATGGTGCATGATAATTTTTGTAAGACTAAATTGGATGAATTTGAGCTTGGTGACAAGGTTTTACTCAGAGTGCCACTCCCGTCATCAGCAGAAGCTGGTCAATTTTCTAAGTTTTTCTTGTTATATCAGGGATACTTCACCGTAGTGAAACGGATTGGGAAATGTGCTTATTCATTAGAAGACAAGGAAGGAAATATCGTAGGCACATACAATATAAGAAATCTTAAGAAATATATCATGTGAGTTTGTTGATTAATTTTCATTATTATGTTAATTCACCATATTTTATGAAGCTGGCATTGCGAACAGGACTTCAGTGAAATTAGCGTGTGTTGTGATAATAAGTGAAGCACGGCAGTGCAATAAACTCCAGTGCTTGGAGACAGTGTATATAATGAAATGTCTTCGAGAATTACTTTTGAACACTCAATGAACGTTTGAAACGACAGAAGTGAGAAAGAAATGTAATCTGTATGTAAATAATACTGGATAATCAAAGTGAAAATGATAATTGATAAATGTTTTATATGTGTAACAACGAACATCCAGATGGATGATACTATGTACCAAATTTGTAAAGGGCATTTTTATACATGTATCTATGGTGTACTCGATTTCAGGTGATTGTGTAGATATTTCATGAATCAATCGATTCATTTAATCGATTATTTCATGAGGGAGGCGTTCTGTAACCGTACAACAGGGTTACAGATTCCATTCAGTATTTATTATTATTATTATTATTATTATTATTATTATTATTATTATTATTATTATTATTAACCCGATTCATTAGATTTTATATATTCTGTTTCTCATCAATTAGACTGTAATAATTAGGTATCACGTATATTATTGTATTTCATCATAGGTTAAGTGAATATGTTTGTAATTATTCTGTATTGTAGTAAGTGAGATTTGTTGGTTTCATATTGTCATGCTGTGGCTTGTAACTTTGGCTAGATGAGCTGGCATAGTATTTTGCAATCGAGGCTATGTTTAACTGGGAATGTTGTGTGCAAGGAGATTTCCCGGTGACGCATTCGGCATAGTCATTCTCGGACCGCTTGGGTACGCTTAGACGACACATGACTGATGACATCAGTGCGTGGACACGTGATTGCGACCAAGTGTCAGTATTCGCCAGCTACTGTATGTGGAAGTGGAACGGATGAACAGGAGTAGGGAGAGGAGTCGTCATCGCGAGGTGATATAAGGTGATGCTACGGTAGGGAGAGGTACTCAGTTCATAAGCAGTTGATATCGTGCAGATCATATGTAACAGTCAGATGTATCAAATGGAAGAAGTGGTCTTAGTGTGATGGTCAGAGCTAAGAGTTGTGTTTGAAGAAGTAATAATCGAGGAGGTCTACAAGTGGTGGTTGTATCCGAGCAGAGACGGGTACTATGCTGATAAAGAAACATCATCTTCTTGTGAGGATGGACTTCACAAGGTGCTTCAAGAATATTTTACAATTTCTTATAATATATTGAGTGGACGTAATTACATTGGAGCTCCCTACACGCGTACATGGTATGTAGGCCAACTCCTTGTGACATAAGAAGATTACAGCAGACGGCTCCCGACTTCAGCTCACAGGTTTTCCCAAGAATTTCAAGTTCAACAGCGGTGTATGCAGACAACAGGTAATTAAAGCATCAGACATGTTATGCATTCATAACATGAAGAAGAGTGTAATCAGCGGCGATATCACATCTCACTTCAAGTTCATGCCAATAGCTTTTTTTGTTTAGATTAAATTTTCCTTTTCTTTGTACCGCAAATCTCACGATATATTTCTTTTGTTAAATTAAAAGACGTAAATGATTGTTCATTGTGACGTAAATTTAGTCATAAACTCAGTTTTATTTTTAATTATAATAAGTGATTCCAGTTCCATGTACAATCCTCAATTGTGGAAATGCAACAGTAATTTAATATTGTCCTGATCCATATCCCTGTATATTGCCAGATATGTGAGTTTATCACCTCACGCCTTGAGATAATTGATATAAGAGGTATGCTCTACCGAATTTTGTTGTTTTTCTTAAAAAAGCAACTGGCGCTCAAACAAATGTTATTTATATTATGTGGAAGATATGAAGGTATAAGAGTAGTGGTCGGAGTAGCCACAACATTGCTGGGTGCTCTTCTTTCAAATTCAATCGACCTGGGTATAATAGTCATTATTCTTAATTTCACTCTTTTATGGATTTGTAAAATAGTGTTTTAAGCAATTAAAGTTATTAAACCTTCCTTTCAATTTCATATAATTTTGTACACTGGTACCTCTGTCCTATTTGCGGTGTGACCCGCAGTCATGCTTTAGGTTTCCAATGTGGCCTTTGAGTTCTTACTAATTCGAAACCCCTACTCTAGACATACACGAGCGGAAAATGAAATCAGAACACATGGAAGGACTCAAGATTCAAAACCCAATATTCAGTATGATTATCCAAAAGTGAAGATAAATTGATGGTCAAATTCTATTAGCATTAGAGTGGCATGAAATGTACAACTAATGTCACACCAGTGTTGTTATTGGAACCGATAAATACTGTGATCAAACAGTCGTGATTCTTAGCTCTCTCCAAAGTGCTTCTCAGTCTGGCAGGTGGCATCACCTACCATCCTTGAAACCAGCAAAACATTGTGTACTATTAGATAGAGATTCTTCACAAGAGAGTAGGTTGATTCTGACTGTCAAAAAGAGAATTGTGCATATTTATCAATGTTGGTGTAAGAACAACGTATCATTTGCTGTAGAGTTTCTAGCCAACCTAGACACGAAAATACACACATTATACAATTAACTGTGACAATACGACAAGGATCACGCCTAACGTACTCGGAGCAAAATTACATTCACGTGTTCAACTGACACGGTTATTACTTACCGGGCATTATTACAAGATCATTTGTTAGAATGTTGATAATGGGTTCACTGGAGAGGTGAATGTTAATCTGTAGCCCTGAAGGATAAAAACAAATTCATTCTGTGAAACAAAGGATGGTCACTCAGGCTGACAGCTGGTGAACAAGTGCTTCTATCAAGTCGGATCTGTACCAAAATGATGATGTAATAGTGTCCGATATTCTACAACATTGGATTGCGGCTATCGTGGATCGGACTTCGAGCTGTGAAATGTACGATAAATTAGTAACATCCTTCAGTTAGCTACAATGAGATCCGATTCTTGCACAAACTCCTAGAGGTGTACATTTTGCATACTTCAACAACTTCCTTGGCTTACACTATTGCTAGAGCTCCTTTGAACAAAACAAGAATGGATTTTAAATGGCTACAGAGCATATCGTGAACCTGTACTGACCAATCACAGAGACAGACCAATGAGGCTTATCAGGACGTCCTTACGTCCTTATACACGAGTATAAATCTTTGTTGTAGCACAATGTGATCGTGCCCGATACTGATGAGGACATACTGGCATATTGTTGTGCTATGCTACTTCACATTTTGTCTTTGTAAATTTGAGCATACTTTATAAAAACAACGAAATAGTTATTTCAATATAATAGGCTGTTTTCATATCTCGAAAGTATATTTCAATACAAGCCTAAAAAGAAGATGTTAACAATTACTTCTGTACATACCTTCCTTGAAGTTTATGTTAGAACAGTCCATCGTTTCGTTTCTAGACGCTGACCGTATCTGAAAAAAGAAAGAGAAGAAAAAATAGGAATCCACTTATGGAAATGTGGTAGGAAATTCGCAAAATTTACGGGTATTTATCGTTTGAATACCTACACGGAGTGAAATAAATCATTTCAGTATCCTTAACGAATGGAGAACAATATCCCAAATGAATATTTATCTTTTCTTTCTGTTTTTACTACTGTTTTTATTATCCTAGATTATTGAACTCCATGTGTGTACAATCTTCAAGACCGGGCTTTGATTTCCTTTCAGTAAACATGAACTTTTTAAATGGAAAGTGACGTTCCTGTGATGGAGGATACCTCGAACACTTTAGATACCGTAGCTAACGATCAGAGAATTTAGAGTCAATGACATTACAAACTTGTTTTTTAAAGATACGTTCATTCAGGATTTTTTAAATTTAGTGAATTGGATAGGAAGGGCTTATGATGTTACGGTTCAAATGTTCACTTTGCGTTATTTGTATTTGCATCATATATAGCCAAGTTATCTAGTATTCGCGATTATGTCATGAATTTAAGAATATTTGAAGGATTGGAATAGGGTGCACTGAGTCTCCGGTAACACAGTTAAGTGGGCAAATAAGTAAAATCGAATGATTGATCATTACAGCTGTTTTTCAAGGTTCCTCTTTTCAACTCCTGGAAAATAGTACGGTAATTCTTTACGTATAAGCTTCAGTTATGACCTCCTCACTTCTATAAACAGAAAAAAAAATAGAACAGAATTGGACAGAACCTCACTGTTGACAGTCCTGAAGAGGTTACTCCATGGTTTCCCATTTTCACACCAGCCAACGCTGGAGCTCTGCCTTAATTAAGGTCGCGGTCGCTTCCTTTCCAGTCCTAGCTCTGTCCTACCCGACCGTCACCATGAGACCTATCTAAGCCAGTGTGAAGTAAAGCCAATAGAAAGAAATATCCAAAATTTTAATCAACAAAATTACAGCAGTCCGCCTTCGTGGTGTAGTGGCTAGTGTGATTAGCTATAACCCATGGAGGCCCAGATTCGATTTCCGGCTCTGCCACGAAGTTCGAAAAGTGGTACGAAGACTGGAACGGGATCAATTCAACCTTGGGGGATCAATTAAATAGAAGAGGTTCGATTCCCACCTCAGCCATTCTCGAAGTGAATTTCTGCGATTTCCCCCTTCTCCTCCAGGCAAATATCGGGGTGGTACCAAACTTAAGGCTTCCTTCCCTCTTCCATGCCTATTCCTTCCAATCTTCTCATCTTCCTACAAAGATGGCGACTACTGTGTGTGAGTCTGTGATACCCGTAGTAGATAATGGTGTAAGATGCAGTGAAAAATGTGGCAAATGCAGAAGAGTAGTTAAAAATGCGATTCTGTGTCGTAAGTGTGATGAATGGTACCATTTTCGTTGTGCAAATATTGTAAATAGGACTGATATTGAAGAAAGTGAGTGGCTGTGTCCCGAGTGTAAACAAACTGATAGTGAGGCAGAACAACAAGAAAGAGAGACTTACGAAACTATAATTAAGATTTTAGGAGTGCTACAAGAGGACTTATGCGTTCTGAAACATGAAAATGAATGCTTAAAGGACAGAATAAAGAAACTGGAAGATAAAGAAGACATTGGAGAAGAAAGATCGCCGTGGACGGAAGTGACGCGTGGCCATTTTAGGCCTAATGTTAAACATATGGGAGAAACTACGTACAACTTAAAACCGGGAAAAAACTCTTTGCTGTGCCAAAATAGATTTCAGTTATTGCAGCAAGTTCCAGAAGAAGACACACCAAGTTTTCCAAACAATTTTAAATACAGTGGAGGTAAGAAAACCAACCGAAAGTCAAGATCGCCAAAGATTCATCTCTACGCAGACAGTCAAGGGCGGGATATGGCAGAAGGCATCAAGGATGAGCTGCAGAATCCAGAGACTGAGGTTCTAGGACTAATAAAACCAGGTGCCAAAACCGAAGACGTCCTTTCAAGTTGTGATCCTGTGTCAGAGAAGGACAATTATGTGGTGATTGTGAGTGGTACAAATGACATTGCTGCAAATGAAGGTGAGGAACTAATTACGACTCTCAGAGGTAAGATTTCCAAACTACCTGACTCAAAAGTAATTGTAGTAAATGTGCCACCCAGGTATGACCTTTTAGAGGACTCATGTGTGAACAAAGCTGTACATGATGTAAATATAAAAATCAAGAGATTATGTAAGAGTTTTAGAAATGTCTATGTAGTAGATACTTTAGGTCTTGGCAGGCAAATGTTCACTAGACATGGGTTACATCTAAATGGTAATGGAAAAGCAACTCCCTGTAGACAAATTGCTACAATTATCAACAGAGATTTGCAAACTAATCGGTACTTAAGAAAACCCATACCACTAAACTGGCACATACAGGGAAACTTGCCAGAAAACCCAGACCCTTAAATCAAGATCTATGTACAAGGATCTGGGTTCCAGGGAAGTTCTCAACTCATGAGTCAAACGTTACCCAATTGCAACAGTCAAGTTTTAGGGAGGAAGGAGGTCTGAGATTGCTCTTGGTAAACTGTCAGAGTGTAGTAAATAAACAATTAAAATTCGGTACATTGATGGAATCTTATGAGACGGATGTGGTGATAGGAGTGGAATCGTGGTTGAGAGAAGGGGTGGGTAATACAGAAGTATTTCCAGAAGGATATACAGTCTATCGTAGAGACCGAGGAGATAAAAAAGGAGGAGGGTATTTATTCTGGTGAAGGAAACTTATTGTTCGCATGAATGGTTTACTGATGAAAGGGATGAAATATTAGGGATAAAATTAGTTTGTGATAATATGAAGGAGGTGGGAATTATAGGAACATATAGGCCTGGAAGAGAGGAAAGAGATGTGGAAATATTTGAGAAAATAATATATTATACTCATAAAAACAATAATGATACGGTAATAATTGGGGGAGATCTAAACTTGCCTGAAGTTGAATGGAATGGAGCTGCAAGTGAAGCCCATGAACAGAAACTGGCAAATAAGTTAATTTGGGAGGGAGGATTTACACAAGTAGTACAAGAACCAACTCGCCTCAATAACTTACTAGATGTATTCTTGGTTAAACCATGGGAAATTGTTGATAAAACTGAGGTAATTGAAGGAATAGGTGACCATAAGGCTGTAATAATGGATGTAGGACTCGTACCAAAAATGCTTAATAAGAGGGTCACAAAAGACAAGAAATTATACAGAAAAACTAAAGTTGATGAATTTGGGACTTACCTTAAATCACAATTCAGTTGTTGGATAAGTGAAGGGAATAATGTGGATACACTTTGGGCTAAATTTAAAGGAATAATTTGGGAAGGAGAGAAGAGATTTGTACCTGTTAATAAGGGTAAAATGACCTCAGACCCTGTTTATTACACAAGGGAAATAAGAAAATTAAAAAGAAAATGTAGAATAGTAAACAGGAAAATCAAAGAAGGTAGGGAGAATAGAGAAACTGGAAAACAACTAATGAGGGAACTGTATAGAGTGAAAAAGGAAGCAAAAGAGAATTATATGAATGGCATTTTTCAAGACGGTAATGACCACAAAGGGAAATGGAAAAAGCTGTATTCATATATTAGGAATCAAAAAGGAAAAGGAATCCAAATTCCTACAATGGTGGGAGAAGGGGGTGAACACTATTTAACAGATACTGAGAAAGCAAACCTCTTTAGTAGGGAATTCCGAGATTCAGTAGAAGATTGTCAGGACTTGGAAACCGTAACAGAAGATAGAGAGGGAGAGACACAGAGGGAAACAAGAAGCTTCTCATTCACAAATGAAGATATTTTCAGAGAAATCCAACTGCTTCAGCAAGGAAAAGCAGCAGGAAGTGATCAAATTACTGGGGAGGTCTTAAAGACAATGGGGTGGTATATAGTGCCTTATTTAAAATTTCTCTTTGACTATGTCATAAATAATAGTGTGATACCAAAGGAATGGAAGGAATCTATAATAATACCAATTTATAAAGGAAAGGGTGATAAAAGGAAACCAGAGAACTACAGACCAATCAGCCTGACCAGTATAGTTTGTAAAATACTGGAGAGTTTAATAGCAAAGTACATCAGAGGGATATGTGATGATAAAAATTGGTTCATGAGGAGCCAGTATGGATTTAGAAAGAAATTTTCTTGCGAGGCACAACTGGTGGGATTTCAGCAGGACATATCAGATCAGTTAGATTCAGGAGGCCAGTTAGATTGCATAGCCATAGATCTTTCCAAAGCCTTTGATAGAGTGGAACATGGAATATTATTAAATAAATTGGAGGGAATAGGATTGGACGTAAGGGTTATACGTTGGATAAGAACATTTCTAAATTCAAGGGTTCAGAAAGTCAAAGTAGGAAATAATATATCACAGGAAGAGAAAGTCTGGAAGGGAATTGCACAGGGTAGTATAATCGGTCCGTTACTTTTCTTAATATACGCAAATGATTTAGGAAACAATATAACATCGAAAATAAGATTGTATGCAGATGACATAATTGTTTATAGGGAAATAAATAACATTGAGGATTGTTCAGAATTACAAAGGGACCTTGACAGTATCCAGGAATGGGTTGAAGAAAATAATATGAAGATTAATGGAGCCAAATCAACTGTTACAACTTTTACAAACAGGAGCTTTAAAACTGAATTTGAATATACTTTGGATGAGGTAGTTTTCCCAAAAGATGGCAAGTGCAAATACTTAGGTGTGAGATTTGAAAGTAATTTGCACTGGAAGGGTCATGTTGATGACGTTGTTGGGAAAGCATACAGATCGTTACATGTCATAATGAGACTACTTAAAGGATGCAACAAAGAATTAAAAGAAAAATGTTACTTAAGTATGGTTCGTCCATTATTGGAATATGCAAACAGTGTTTGGGATCCTCATCAAGAATACCTAATAAAAGAACTAGATGGTGTGCAGAGGAAAGCAGCAAGGTTTGTAACAGGGGATTTCAGGAGAAAGAGTAGTGTATCAGAAATGTTGAAGGAACTTGGGTGGGAAACTTTAAGTAAGAGAAGGGAGAAAAGTAGACTTATAGGATTATATAGAGCCTATACAGGAGAAGAAGCATGGGGAGATATCCGTGAGAGGCTTCGGTTGGAAAATAATTATATTGGTAGAACTGACCACAAGTACAAAATTAGAAAGAATTTTAGCAGAAGCGATTGGGGTAAATTTTATTTCATTGGGAAGGGCGTGAAGGAGTGGAACAGTTTACCAGGGGTTGTGTTTGATCCATTTCCAAAATCTGTACAGATATTCAAGAAGAGAATAAACAACAACAGAGATAATAAATTAAATGTTAGAGGGCATTCGACCAGTGCAGGATATTGTAAATAATAAATGTGTGTGATTAAATTAATTCCATCCCCTGGTCTAAGGAGTTTGGACAGCCCAAGTAGGGGACTGCCTGTAGGGGTGAAGTACAGTGGGGACTTCGAGGGCCCTGGGACCGCTACGGTAGCTGTGAAGGCCCTTCAGGAACTCTGAAAAGTGGTGGCAAAAGGGGCTCTGGTTAAGACGCAGCAGGTCGTTATGCTACTTAGGTTCCAAAATGGGTAAAATATAAATATGTAAATAAATTCAATGTTAATTTTAATCTTATACCAATTGTATAGTATTATTAGAAGTAATTTCACATACCGTACTGTATATGAGTTGACTATGTTTGTAAGATATTATAAGTAGAATTTTGTAAACAATATAAATTTATTAAGGATGATGTGTGTGTTTAATAGAAAAAATTATTAGCGTAAATTGTATAATATTGTATTCTAGGAACATTTTCTTTGTCTCCTGTTAATTTAAAATTTAGTGCTTGACAATAATGTATTTTAGTGTACCATTTGCCACCGAGGTAGACACCTCATTTGCAAATAAAGAGATTTTGATTTGATTTGAAGACTGTTCAGCATAGCAGGTGAGGCCTCCTGGGTAAGAGTTATTGGTCTTACTTCCTCTACCGCCCTCCCCCAGTTGTATCGCCTCATGCTCCAGGACACTGCCCTTGAGGCAGTAGAGTCTGGGTAAAAAAATCAACCCTGGACGATAAACGTATTAAATTAAATAAATAAAATTACAGCAGGTGGAATGATTGTTATATCTAGTATTATCCTGAACTGCAAAAATATTTTTTTGTTAGTTAGGAGAATATAATATGATGAATATTTCAACATCGGTTGAGAGGCAGTTATTATGCCACCGAAATGAAATCTCGTATGGCTTTTAGTGCCGGGATATCCCAGGACGGGTTCGGCGCGCCAGATGCGGGTCTTTCTATTTGACGTCCGTAGGCGACCTGCGCGTCGTGATGAGGATGAAATGATGATGGAGACAACACATACAACCAGTTCCCGGGCCGTATTAACCAATGAAGGTTAAAATCCCCGACCCAGCCGGGAATCGAACCCGGGACCCTCTGAACCGAAGGCCAGTACGCTGACCGTTCAGCCAACGAGTCGGACATTATGCCACTACACTTTCTTTATGTAGACTCGTAATCATCTGTAAATACTGCTATGTGCAGCCAAAATGAGTACAGTGAATAGTATTTAATGCTAAACTTTCAATATTGCACCGGTATCTAGTAGATACTTCGCGAACGGTCGTTGTAGCTCAGATCTTTGACCTTTTCGATTTTAAAGTGTCTGAGGTATGTTTGTTTGTTTGTTTGTTTGGTCATCGGCCCGAAGGCTGGTTGGATCCTCTAATAGTACTACCAAAACTTATGCGGTTATAGAGAACCCGCCAAACCTAAATGAGGAGTGAGTTTGCCATCTCAATTCATTATACAGCTATTTTGAAACCATGGCTTGTAGGGTCAAATTATATATATATTTCATTGATTTCTAGGACTAATATATAATAATATTGTGTTGCATGTTTCAGCCATGATTACAGAAAAACAACTCGAAAGATTGCAGTTCTAACGTAATGCACCTGCTTCTTATACTAACCCGCAGAGCGCTCTCTCGCTCGCTGAAGTTCCTTGGGAAGCGAAATAAAGTAATAATGACACTTATCCCACACCATATTGGGGTCGCAGATGCGACCTGTATTGCACAAGTACACTTGGTCCAGTTTTACGACCGGATGTCCTTACTGACGCCAAACCTAAGTGGAAAGACGTATTCTGTCATTACACGTTTCAAAGGTAATTGGCCATGGTAGGTTGTGTGTAAATGAAGAGATGTGTGCTTCGAGGAAAATATAAATACCCAGTCCCCGAGCCATGGGGATTAACCAGGCGCGACTAGCCTTCCCAGCCCGATCAGAAAGCGAAATCATGACCATCTGAACTGAAGGCCGCTAAAGTTATCAGTCAGCTAAAGTGCCAGATAAATCACACATTGTATTTCTTCTTCTTCTACCTCTTTTCCCACATCTGTGGGTTCGCGGGTGCGAACTGTGTCACACACATGTATGTATGTATGTATGTATGTATGTATGTATGTATGTATGTATGCATGTATGTATGTATGTATGTATGTATGTATGTATGTATGTATGTATGTATGTATGTATGTATGTATGTATGTAGATTTGGCCCTGTTTTACGCCCGGATGCCCTTCCTCACGCCAACCCTATATGGAGGGATGTAATTACTATTGCGTGTTTCTCTGGTGGTTGGTAGTGTAGTGTGTTGTCTGAATATGAAGAGGAAAGTGTTGGGACAAACACAAACACCTAGTCCCAGGGCTAGAAGAATTAACCAGACGCGATTAAAATCCCCGACCCGGCCGGGAATCAAACCCGGAATCCTCTGAACCGAAGGCCTCAACGCTTACTATTCAGCCAGAAATCACACATTGTACACCAGTAAACAAAAGGAGATACGGTAATCAGTATCCATATATTAAAAGGGTTTACTAAAAACAGCTTTGACAAATCCATCCGTCAGTCCTACTGGACCGATCTGCTTCATTTTTGTTTTACTCTCTCCGGAATTACCTGCCGGTGAATCATGAGGCATTGCTAGATCTGTAAGTTCAGCCAACTTTGAGTAATCATAAAATCAAATAATTTATGATCACTCCAATAATTGCAGGTGAAGGCCTACCTTAACCCGCAAAACATTCTGTACTTAGCGCGTTGCTAAGCGACTAACACTTTCATTAATATTCTAATTTATATGTTTTTCATCCTTAGTAAGTTAATGTCATTACACGCAGCCATGTTAGATTACTACCTGTCAGGCCAGGCAGTATACACTTCCAGTGATCATGGAAGAATATTATTCTCTGCTAAATACTCTGATTCTATGATCATGCCCAGCTTCTATATATATTCAACAGATGGCAGAACGTTCCTAATAACTTACATACTGCTCAGAGAAAACAGTCGACGTCCGCACAGATGGGAAGGTATCAAGTCGGCTAGACTGCTGTATCGCCATTAATAAAGCTCAGGGACAGAATATCTTGAAAAAGTGCGTATCTACTTACCCGAACCAGTTTTTAATAACTAAAGCCCGGACTTTGTGCAGTAACAGGTTAGATTGCAAACTAATTTGGTTAGTAGAAAGTGTCGGCCACCCGCTCTTTCATAATCTTGGGCCGAACCCGGGCACCAAGCCACCCCGACAGTCTCCGCAACCAGCAACAAGGCCACCTCCTTATACCCCACCACCCCACCCTCTGACCCATTCATACACCCCCCCATTACCACCACCACAACCACCACCGCCACCACCATCGCTACAATTCCCGCCCAAACTTCCCACAATACTCCCATAACCACCACATTCATGACCCACTCTTCCCCTATCATGATGTCTCCCATTACCCCCTCCCCTCCCAGTCCACTCCGGCCACCGGTAGAAGATCAAACCTCCAACATGACCATACAGACAGGAACAATGACACCTCCACCTGCTCCCGAGCCCAACAGGACACCTCCACCACCGCCTGAGTTCATCATCAGCTGTGTCGTCCTAGGAGTCAACCCAGCCATACCAACCGAACTAATATCCCATGAAATACAACGCACAGGAATACATCTGAAGAAAGCAGCCAGCATATACAACACAGCCGGGCCCACCTACATGGTGCGGCTCCTACTCCAGCCTCAAGAAGATGTCCAACACCTCACTCAACAGGGGATCCAGCTTTTTGGAAGACACTACAGGGTGGAACCATCTCGCTCTCCCCCACAACCTTCCACCCGCCCTAATCCACCTCGCAACCGTCCCCCCCCCCCAACACCACCTCCCGAATTGAATTAGCAATTCCCACCTTCTCCACCTCCTACTCACATTCCTCACCAACATAACCCTCTTTTACCAACAAATCCTAAACCTTCTACTCCCCAGCAGCCGAACTTCAAGACAAACAACAACTGTAACTCAACTATCGTATTAATCCCTTGTAATTTGTAATGTATTCTATAATTGTAACTCAATAACTTGTAACTTGTAATGAATCCAAGAGCAGAACTGCACCCTTAGCCAAGAGGCCATTTCTCCACATCTCCTTAAAAACAAAGCCCCTCTTTTCTTTCTCCCAACTCCAACAAATCCCCAAACCCCGCCAAATCTCCTGGCCAGAGAGGAGGCGTAACCTTCTAGGTGGCCCGCCCCTTCCCTTCGGAAAGGGGAATGGAGACATTCCCCTTGGTCCTTGGTCTTTCATAATGTAGCAAGGGTAATATAAATTATAGGGGTTCTGATGGGTAATACCCGTAATGTTTATGCAATCCCCGTAGCACAGTTGTGAAGGTAGACTATACTTGCTGCTTGCTTCAGTAACTTTGCATTCAAACCATTAATGCATGAAAGTCCGGACTATAAAGTAACTGCCAAATGTATGTTGCACTACCAAGGACAAGATCGTTTGAAAAGATCCAGATAAGCCCGAATTGTCGAAAGTCAGTGAATATTGCATTGAAAAAAGTGTTACGAACTACATTATGAAAGAGTCAATCATTATGTACGGGTATTAAATGTTCATAAAAGTATTGAAAAGGGCAGGCAAAACAATATGACCACGACAGAAATATCAAGTTGAGTTATCTGGCCTATTTATTATGAATGCTGCGGAACAGTACTGGTCCACTAGTACGTCATTAAAAAAATAGTCTTAAGAGGATCGAGATGCCTGGACTTAGTCAGTAAACGTGCCTCGATCCATGTAATATAAGGCAGGAAATGGCTGTTTGTTGGTGACTAGAGTTCAGTTTGCTTTGTATATATAGAAATCCTTTCTTGTAAAAATTGTGACATCATACTCATTTCACTGATTAATTTGTAAGTTAGGTAGTTTTGAGATGGCAAAATTTCGTAGAGTGTTCAAGACAGTAAAGAAAATGCATATAAATAAAATACGGAAAGACAAAATCAGTGCTGAGATTTAGAACTTAACTGTAGAAAGTCATGACAGTATCACACGAAAATTGCTGGTAGTGCCTGCATCAGCATTCTCTATAAGAGTTTGGCTCTTTTGTCGACAAAACTGCAGGATTCAGAATAACCGATTGTTGTTGCTCAGTGAAGCAGTTGAGTTACCTTGCCAGAGCAAAGTTTTTCAGGAGGGAAGTTTGAATATTCCTCATAACTGTATCCTTTCTCTTCTTCATGATATTGTGCAATTTCATTGTTGGTCTTCTTACTTTTTCCATAGGGTTTTCCATTTTTATAGCATAGGTACATCTTATTCGAAAGCTATTCGCAGGATTTTAATGAAACTGGACTTTTAGCGTTGAATAATATAAATTGCCCTGGAAGCTTTCTTTGATATGTCTATTATGTTAATAACTGGAGTCTCGGGAAGCGGTACTTTTGAAACAATGAATGAATTTGTTAAAATATAAAAGAACTTTTATAGCAAATAAATGCCCTGATGTCAATAATAATATCGATATCTTCTGTACTAGTGTACAGCAATGATCAAAGGAAATATGGAACCAATACCTCCAAAATGAATCACTTGCAATCATTTCTTGGAGCAGGGATATGGACACGAAATTATCTATCTAGACTTCCATCTACGCCACAACAACGCGCTGCTCGTTATCAGTTCTGTAGCAAGGTGATTGACAGGAGTTCAGAAGTGTTTAGTGATAATTAGGGCACGGACTTTTTTAAAATGCACATGCGCATATAAAATGCATATTTTGAACGTGAATGCATATACAGACATATTTTTCTCCTATGTGTGGTCGATTATCTAAGATTTCTGAACAAAATTAAAAAAAATAATGAGCTCTGTATGTTGCGCATCAATTGGCAACATGAGAAACCTTCCCTGATCAAGGAAAGTGCTTTCAATGTCGCAATACAAGTAGTTAGATGGATACAGTAATGACGTTTTCCACAACAGCAATTTCCTTCTTTCTGACATTCTTTTCCCCTTCTCCTTGCCTTGCGTTCCTATGTTAACTTGCTCCTCGTCTATTGCAGTGTTTTGCCAGATTAAACTGTAAAAATGCCTAAAGTCTTTGCCAGAAGAATGTTACGAGCAGTCAGTGCCGGTGTACAAGTATTGCCCAATTACGTCCGTCGACGAAGAACGATCATTTTCAGCGTATAAATTAATTCTGTCTGACAACAGAAAGTCATTGACTCCTGAAAACATTGAAAAACTGTTGAAACGTACTGTCATGCAAAGAATGAAATTGTTTATCAATTTAACACTGAGTTAAAATTAAATAATGTGTTTGGTAATTGCATTCTGTTTTATTTTTAGTGCACATTTTAGGAGTTTTTAGTGCACATGAATCCGGGCCC
Source organism: Anabrus simplex (assembly GCF_040414725.1). Lineage (NCBI taxonomy): Eukaryota > Metazoa > Arthropoda > Insecta > Orthoptera > Tettigoniidae > Anabrus > Anabrus simplex. The sequence continues at coordinate 113,278,636 of NC_090269.1, read as the reverse complement.
TAGTGATAATGATGATGAGAACAGGTAGAACCGGAATGCTAGCGACGGTTGTGTACATATGGGAGTGGTATGTCCCAAAGTCTGGTCGCCCAAAACACAGAGTACCAACCTCTTGCAACATGCTGTTAAATGCCGTAAATTTCAGCTCTTGTATTTGCAGAAGGCAGATAACGAGCACCAAGTGCGTACAGAGCCGTTCTTCTGTCATCCCTGCAACAGAAGGAGGCGATGTTCTGTTCCAGCAGGGTCGTGCCCTCCCATATGCAGGCCGTGTTAGTCAAATTCTGAAAGACTGTCATCACGTTCTTTGAACGACATGACTTCTACATCTTTAACACTCGTGGGGCATAAAACTTGTAGGATTGTTCATAGTGTTAGATAAAGTACTGGCACGTTGGGATCCGACATTTTTGAAGGGTAATTAGTGGGGGTTGCGCGAACCAGGGCTGGTATGCCCACGAGTAGAACAGGACATTGGTGCGGTTTACGGTGCGAGCACAAAGCGTAACATCTCAGTGAGTAGGAAGGGAAACTGGTACGGTTTACGGGTAAGCTTTTTCGTGAGAGTACAAAGCGTAGAAGCTAGTGAATAGAGAAGGCGATGGGTAGGTTTCCCTTCATAGTACAAGGCGTAGAATGCTAGTGCGTAAGAAAGGGAATTGGTACACATCACTGTAAAGGTGAAAGACATAACAGACGTAGTATGCTAGTGAATAGGAAATAAACTACTACTAAAATGTATTAATTCCATCCCTGAAGGGGGAGGCGGGCCTCTTAGACGGTGACTCCGTTTTTCTGGCCGGGAGGTTTGTTACGGTGAAGGAGATGGTCGGAGCAGGTGAGAGGATTGGCAGCCATGGCCTATACTAGGAACTGTCCCGGCATTCGCCTTAGTGCAGGAGAATGGAAAACCACGGAAAACCATTTTCAGGACAGCCGACGGTTGGGGCCAGCCGTGAGGTCCAGCCCTGTCGCGTCTCCCGAATGCAGAAGCGTAAAGCCACCGTAGAGCCGTGGCCACCCCTCCTCTGCTCGGTTGGCCGGTCAGAGTGCAGAGTGTTGGATCACGGACCAGCCATGGCCACTTATGGGCCGAGACCCACTCTGCATCTGCCGATCACGAAAGAAATTTGATAGGCATTTCAGTAAGAGTACAAGGTGTAGTATTCTAGTGAGTAGGAGAGAAACTTGATAGGCATTTCAGTAAGAGTACAAGGTGTAGTATTCTAGTGAGTAGGAGAGAAACTTGATAGGCATTTCAGTAAGAGTACAAGGTGTAGTATGCTAGTGAGTAGGAGAGAAACTTGATAGGCATTTCAGTAAGAGTACAAGGTGTAGTATGCTAGTGAGTAGGAGAGAAACTTGATAGGCATTTCAGTAAGAGTACAAGGTGTAGTATGCTAGTGAGTAGGAGAGAAACTTGATAGGCATTTCAGTAAGAGTACAAGGTGTAGTATGCTAGTGAGTAGGAGAGAAACTTGATAGGCATTTCAGTAAGAGTACAAGGTGTAGTTTGCTAGTGAGTAGGAGAGAAACTTGATAGGCATTTCAGTAAGAGTACAAGGTGTAGTATGCTAGTGAGTAGGAGAGAAACTTGATAGGCATTTCAGTAAGAGTACAAGGTGTAGTATGCTAGTGAGTAGGAGAGAAACTTGATAGGCATTTCAGTAAGAGTACAAGGTGTAGTATGCTAGTGAGTAGGAGAGAAACTTGATAGGCATTTCAGTAAGAGTACAAGGTGTAGTATGCTAGTGAGTAGGAGAGAAACTTGATAGGCATTTCAGTAAGAGTACAAGGTGTAGTATGCTAGTGAGTAGGAGAGAAACTTGATAGGCATTTCAGTAAGAGTACAAGGTGTAGTATGCTAGTGAGTAGGAGAGAAACTTGATAGGCATTTCAGTAAGAGTACAAGGTGTAGTTTGCTAGTGAGTAGGAGAGAAACTTGATAGGCATTTCAGTAAGAGTACAAGGTGTAGTATGCTAGTGAGTAGGAGAGAAACTTGATAGGCATTTCAGTAAGGGTACGAGGTGTAGTATGCTAGTGAGTAGGAGAGAAACTTGATAGGCATTTCAGTAAGAGTACAAGGTGTAGCTTGCCAGTGGGTAGGAAAGAAACTTGATAGGCATTTCAGAGTACGAGGTGTAGTATTCTAGTGAGCAGGAGAGAAACTTGATAGGTATTTCAGAGTACGAGGTGCAGTATGCCAGTGTGTAGGAAAGAAACTTGATAGGCATTTCAGTAAGAGTACGAGGTGTAGTATGCCAGTGAGTAGGAAAGAAACTTGATAGGCATTTCAGTAAGAGTACGAGGTGTAGTATTCGAGTGAGTAGGAAAGAAACTTGATAGGCATTTCAGAGTACGAGGTGTAGTATTCTAGTGAGTAGGAAAGAAACTTGGTAGGCATTTCAGTAAGAGTACAAGGTGTAGTATGCTAGTGAGTAGGAGAGAAACTTGATAGGCATTTCAGTAAGAGTACAAGGTGTAGTATGCTAGTGAGTAGGAGAGAAACTTGATAGGCATTTCAGTAAGAGTACAAGGTGTAGTTTGCTAGTGAGTAGGAGAGAAACTTGATAGGCATTTCAGTAAGAGTACAAGGTGTAGTATGCTAGTGAGTAGGAGAGAAACTTGATAGGCATTTCAGTAAGGGTACGAGGTGTAGTATGCTAGTGAGTAGGAGAGAAACTTGATAGGCATTTCAGTAAGAGTACAAGGTGTAGCTTGCCAGTGGGTAGGAAAGAAACTTGATAGGCATTTCAGAGTACGAGGTGTAGTATTCTAGTGAGCAGGAGAGAAACTTGATAGGCGTTTCAGAGTACGAGGTGTAGTATTCGAGTGAGCAGGAGAGAAACTTGATAGGCATTTCAGAGTACGAGGTGTAGTATTCTAGTGAGTAGGAAAGAAACTTGATAGGCATTTCAGAGTACGAGGTGTAGTATTCTAGTGAGTAGGAAAGAAACTTGATAGGCATTTCAGAGTACGAGGTGTAGTATTCTAGTGAGTAGGAAAGAAACTTGGTAGGCATTTCAGTAAGGGTACGAGGTGTAGCTTGCCAGTGGGTAGGAAAGAAACTTGATAGGCATTTCAGTAAGAGTACAAGGTGTAGCTTGTCAGTGGGTAGGAAAGAAACTTGATAGGCATTTCAGTAAGAGTACAAGGTGTAGTATGCCAGTGAGTAGGAAAGGAAATTGGCAGATATTACTGTACGATTATAAACGAACTAGCTGATATGCCCGTGATTTGCTACGTAATTCTACATCGTATCGTGAAGAAGTTGTGAGAACCATTTTATTAAACTGCATGGCTTTTAGCGTTACCCGGGAAACACGACAGGAATGTTGCCATAGGTCATATCCCGTGTGAAGATCGATTTGGAGGGCTTTCATTGTAATGGAAAGCCTTTTTGCCTACTGTCGGTCACAATCGGGTTGGGAAGTTTTCATTATAATGGCAGACACGCTCTCTCCACATGCATTCTTACATCCTCCAAAGAGAATCTCGCTTTGGAAAATGAACACAATGAAATTTGTTCTGATGGTCTGCATATCAATATGTGGTTGGAAGGCGTGACCAGTCTTAAGGGAAACAGTAGACAGGAAGAGCATTGGATGTTATAAGGTTTTCTTAGTAAGCCAACGCTATATCATCTACACTAACATTTGAGCTCATACTTATTTATTTTTCGGAAATCTATAGAAAGACCAGAAAGTGAAACCAAAGTTTCTTTGTACATCATGTCATATTTATCTTCACTTTCCAACCGTTCTATTTTACTGCAGGTTTCTCTGATCCACTTTTCTTTAGCACAGTAAGTCCCCCTTCTTAATTCATTAATTAATTTTCTATACACCTTTCTTTCTTCTTGAGATGTTAGACAGGGTTGGAGGAAATTATTTGTGAATGTTTGGATGGTAAAAGAAGTGTCAACATTTGAGGTAAGAGAATTGAATGCATAAGATTTGCTGATAATATGGTAGTGATTGCTGAAAATGTGAAAGACCTCCGCAAAATGCTGAGAGAATTAAACAAAAAATGTGAAGAGTATGGAATGAGCATAAACAAAAGGGTAACTAAATCCACGATACTTGGAGGTAAAGGTAAAAATGAAATGGCGTATGGCTTTTAGTGCCGGGAGTGTCCGAGGACATGTTCGGCTCGCCAGGTGCAGGTCTTTCGATTTGACTCCCGTAGGCAACCTGCGCGTCATGATGAGGATGAAAGGATGATGAAGACGACACACACACCCAGGCCCCGTGCCAGAGAAATTAACAAATCAAGGTTAAAATTCCCGACCCTGCCGGGAATCGAACCCGGGACCCCTGAGACCAAAGGCCAGCACGCTAACCATTTAGCCATGGAGTCGGACGAGGTAAAGGTGAAAAAGCGACATTCAAGATAGGGGGAGAATTATTGAACAGGTGAATAAGTGTAAGTATCTTGGAAGTATTGTGACCGAAGACCTTCACTCTGTAATAGACATAAAATTTCGAATTGCCTTAGCAAAGGAAAGCTTCAATAAGAAGAAAAACTGTTTTGTAGCCAGCCAGGGAAAGATTTGAGAAAGAGACTTGCAAGGTATTGAGTATGGAGTATAGCTCTATATGGCGCTGAAACATGGACATTAAGGAAGAAAAACAGAGAATAATAGAGACATTTGAGATGTAGATCTGGAGAAAAATGGAAGGAGTAAGATGGGAAGATAGAATATCACATGAGGAAGTTCTGAAGAGAGTGGGAGAAGGGAGGAGCATGCTGACAGTAATCCAAAAAAAGGAAGAAAAATTGGATAGGGCATAATCTGAGACATAATACTTTACTACGAGTAGCAATGGAAGGGATGATAAAAGGAAAACGAGGAAGGGGAAGGAGACAGCATCAATTATTAGACAGAATTAGAAAATGAAATTATGCAGAAGTGAAGAATAGAAAGAAAATTGGATAGGGCATAATCTAAGACATATTACTTTACTACGAGTAGCAATGGAAGGGATGATAAAAGGAAAACGAGGAAGGGGAAGGAGATGATATCAGTTATTAGACATGGATAGGAAGAGCATTGTCATATTCGCGCTTTTGGCACAGTAGCGACTATATATAAACTGAGAGTATTCAGTAGCGTTGTCATTATGTTGTCAAATCTTTTGAAGATGCAATAAATATCACAATATTAGAACGCTGCATCCAAAATTAAATGATAAGAACACAATATTCCACATGAATAAGAACTCAAAACACCAATAATAATAATAATAATAATAATAATAATAATAATAATAATAATAATAATAATAATAATAATAATAGAAACACTGCTCAACTAGTTAAAGAAAATAATTTAAAACACAGCATTCAGTCGCGCTATGGAGATGCGTATGCTGATATGGTCCATGAAAGTAACACAGATTCACTATATCAGTAATGAAATCATTGAGAATCACCTCCATTCCTGACAAGATGAGGGAAGCGAGGTTGCGCCGGCAAGTCAGAGAGGACAAGGACTGTCTATATCAGAGGTGGTCAACTGGACGCCTGGTGAGGCTTGCCCTGTGCGGCCGGGCTGACGTAAAGTAAATTCGGGCAGCTTACGTCACACTGAAACAAGAGAGCGAACACACTTTGCAGGGAAGCGAGGGAGCATTGAAGTTGGACTGTGATTACGAAGTTCTCATCTATTATTCAAGATATTCCGGTTTTATTTCTACTTTGCTTGATATAAACAGTCAGTTTTATTTTCTAATATTTATTCATTCAAAGAAAACTGACACGTTATCATTTTTGTGTTACAACCTACAAAGGTACAGGGTTTAAACGTACAAGCTACGGTGTGCAATTTCTTGGATGGGAATGTAAAATTCCTGTTATTGATTCATCAAAAAGTAATACAATTACTAAAGCCCGGATTTTTATGCAGTAACAGGTTAGATTGCAAACTAATTTGATTAGTAGAAAGTGTCGGCCATCCGCTCTTTCACAATGTAGCAAGGGTAACATAAATTATAGGGGTTCTGATGAGCCGTACCCCTATATTTATGCAACCCCCATAGCATAATCGTTGTGAAGGTAGACTATACTTGCTGCTCGCTTCAGTAACTTTGCATTCTAACCTATTAATGAATGAAAGTCCGGACTCTAATAATTACATAATGCAACAGTGATTTTGATAGTGTTGTAGTGCGGTGTGACTTTCCCTTTTTACTGAATTTCTGAAAATAGCATTTAAAATTTATCAGGTGCCCGGTGATAACAGCTTTCCTCTAAATGGCGAGGAGGGAGTTTCATCACTAGCGAGGATATAGATATTTGCTATCCAAGATTAAAGTACAACAATGTGAATATAGTATGCCTTCAACTTAATAACCTCACTGTATTTATTCTCGGTAAGCATGATTGGATTGTTGGCGAGTTTATGAGATAATTAGAACCCAAACAGCCACAAGCCACACCTTGTGCACGTCAACTCCGTATTATATTAGACCTGAAAGCACCTCTTAAAGTATACTTGTGAACATTGTAATTCATTACGTACATTATAAACATATTTGAGGTTGTACGCTTAACTCTGTCCGCCTCTGTGGTGTAGTGGTTAGTGTGATTAGCTGCCACCCCCACAGGCCCAGATTCGGTTCCTGGCTCGGCCACGAAATTTAAAAAGTGGTACGAGGGCTGGAACGCGGTCCACACAGCATCGGGGGGTCAACTGAGTAGAGGGAGGTTCCATTCCCTCCTAAGCCATCCTGGAAGTGGTTTTCCGTGGTTTCCCACTTCTCCTCCGGGCAAATGCCGGGATGGTACCTAACTTTAGGCCACGGCCGCTTCCTTCCCTCTTCCTTGTCTATCCTTTCCAATCTTCCCATCCCCCACTAAGGCCCCTGTTCAGCATAGCAAGTGAGCCACTTGGGCGAGGTACTGGTCATCCTCCACAGTTGTATCCCTCGACCCAGAGTCTGAAGCTTCACGACACTGCCCTTGAGGCGGTAGAGGTGGGACTCCTCGCTGAGTCCGAGAGAAAGACCAACCCTGGAGGGTAAGCAGATTAAGAAAGAAAGAAAGAAAGAAAGAAAGACAACGTAAGTTGGAAATGACGTGGATTTCTGTCCTCTTTCCTCCATTATGCCAACGGCCGTAGCCGTGTTGAAACACCGGATTCCGTGAGATCTCCGAAGTTAAGCAATATTGGGCGTGGTCAAGATTTGGATGGGTTGCCGAGCGCTGTTGTGGGGAGGGGGGGGTAAAGGAATGGAGGAGCGGAAAGGAACTGGCCACCCTACCTGCTCCGGTTCAGGGACACCTCTGCGGAGGTTCGGACCAGCCTTCGGGCAGAATACACCCATACCTTACCTTACCTTTCATTAATGTCTGCCTTCATTTCAAACCCAGGTATCACCGCAGTGATGGAGAGTGACTGGGAGAACTTAGCCCGACCTTCACGGCCTGTGACGTATCCACAACGTCACACTGGCTGAACAGCACACTCTCATCGCCTGCCATTACAATGCTGGACGCCCGCGGGACGGAATGCCAAGCGTGACCACCTCTGGTCTATATCGACGATGACACCTAGGTCGGATGAAGGAAGGATGGATGGACTGCATGCGAGAAGACATGCGAGCTTTCGTTGTCTGCCCCATTAATGCTGTAGATCGAACAAATCGGTGAGCGAGATGCAGAAAGGCAGACCTCACATCGTGATAGGAACAACACGACAAGAAGAAGAGTCGACTTCAACTTGAGGCCCACATTCGCTCTCAGTAGCGGCGATTGGGAATTAGAAGGGGGGGGGGGGGCGATTTTTTACGGACAACAAAATGTGCCCGGTTGTGTGGGATATAGCGGGCAGGAGGTGGGGTTATACATCAAAACTTTTAACCGTAGTGAAAAAATACTACGTTGCTCACACCTATGGGTCCAAGGGACCCAAATGTAAATAAGATTTTCTACCACATATTGAATCAAGTTTTGAAAATTTTCTGAAATTGCACGAGGTTTAACTGATCATTTTCAATGAAAATATACATTTAATTGTCAGTTCCTCTTCTACATTATTCTTCAAATATATTTATTTAACAATCACAATTCCAAAAAATACTTATTTTTAATATCCTATGGCCATACTCAAATTTTGCTTTAAATTATTAATAGTTATATGGTTCTCTCATAAAGAATAGGGTTTACATATTTACATTAGGTTTTTCTCAAATTGTCACATTTGCACAGATTTGCAATGTGGAAAAATCTCTGTATCAGTCTGATCTAATTAAGTTCAAGCAAACAGTTATGGGATCAAACCTTCAAGGAAGGAGAAAATTACTCTTTTAATTACCAAAAGGAAGCTTTAATCCTTTATAATTCAGCACACTTCAAACAAATGACAGTTCCACAAGACCCGCACAGTGAAAATTGACACTTAGCACATGCACGATAAGCCTTCCTCCTCCTCACTTTCACTAGTACTTAAATTATGTTCGCTAATTTCAAACTCACTTTCCGCATCCGATATATCACTTAAATCTCCTTCTAACAATGCTCTCACATCATCACTACTTAGTGACGTATTATTCCAAAAATAACGTTTTAGGACACACATAAATTAGTTACTTTTCTTACACACATGGGTTCCAGAAACCCAAACACTGTAATTACAGACAAAAGGAAACCTCAGCGCATCCGCACCTGCCACGGTCATGTAGAGGACGAACGAAAATGTGAAAAATTACTTACAAAAGGAATCACTCGTTGGTCCCAGGGACCCAACCGTGTAAGTTATGGGTTAAAAAACCTACAAACTGGTAAGGTTTTAGATTCTCTCGGAGCGAATTTCGACAGAGAGGTAAAGCTTAACTGTCTACCAACTTAAGTGCGGTACTAATAGATTTTTGAGATTTTGATTCAAAACCATATACTACAATAAATCTTCACCAAAGGAACAATATTGCACATGATTTACAATTAAACAGTATTACAGTGTGTTTATACAATTCAAAACCATGCAGTGTTTGACTACACACTAAGAAACCTTCAAAGAAGGAGAAAATTACTCTTTTAATTACCAAAAGGAAGCTTTAATCCTTTATAATTCAGCACACTTCAAGCAAATGGCAGTTCCACAAGACCTGCACAGTGGAAATTGACACTGAGCACATGCACGACAACGCGCGCAGCAAGCGAGAGAATCATACTTGTGTCCATCACCTTGGCAAAAGATATGCCAGGTGTATGCCTAAGTTTTTGCCGTTTTTTGTGCTAAATAAACCACGTAATTTTCAAGGAAAATTATATTTTTCTTTATTCAAAATATTGGCCATCGGCTTCTACAAACTTTACCCATCTTTCAGCTAAGTTATGCCAGGAAAACGGCTTGTCTTTTGCGGCGAACCATTTGTCGAGCCATTTTCCAACTTCCTCGAAATTGCTGAAGTGCTGTTCTGCGAACGCGTGCCCCATTGATGTGAAGAGGCGATAGATGGCGCCAGGTCGGGGCAGTACGGTGGGTGCGGAAGGATGGTCGTTCAGTGATCATCTCGACATTTGTGCCTCAAAGAGAACATTTGCTACGGGCTTTACGTCGCACCGACACAGATAGGTCTTATGGCCAGAATATTTGCGCCACGCATTGCTTTTCTTATTTAATCAAAGGCAAAAGACTGTGGAAAGTCATCGTTTGCTGGTAGAAACATATGGTGAACACGCTTTATCGATTAGAACATGTGAGACATGGTTTTGACAATCATAACGTGGTGATTTCAATGTTAAAGAGTGCGCGCTCTGATAGATAACAAAAGTGCGAAGACGAGCATTTGCAGGCGAAGCCTGCCGAAACTGTTAATGAACAACACTATCGCCAACAAATCTTCTTCTTCTTCTTCTACTACTACCACCACCACGATTTCCACACCTGTAGGGTCGTGGGTACAAACTGCGTAGTACATTTGGATTTGACCCTGTTTTACGACCGGATGCCCTTCCTGGCGCCAACCCTAAATGGAGAGATATAATCACTATTGCTTGTTTCTGTTGTGGTTGGTAGTGTTGTGTGTTGACTGAATATGAAGAGGAGAGTGTTTTTTTTGCTATTGGCTTTACATAGCACCGACACAGATAGGACTTATGGCGACGATGGGATAGGAAAGGCCTAGGAGTTGCAAGGAAGCGGCCGTGGCCTTAACAGCCCCAGCATTTTCCTGGTGTGAAAATGGGAAAACACGGAAAACCTTCTTCAGGGCTGCCGACAGTGGGATTCGAACCCACTATCTCCCGGATTCAAGCTCACAGCCACGCGCCTCTAACCGCACGGCTAACTCGCCCGGTGACGGAGAGTGTTGGGACGGGTATATACACCCTGTCCCCGAGCCAGAAGAATTGAACAGAAGGGAATCGAATCCGGGACCCTCTGAAAAATCCATTCATTGTAAATAGGTTATTGGAGACTCTTGAAATTACGAGAAAACATATTGTGTCATATTCTTCTAGAAGCCTGGTCAGGCAACGTATATAAAGAGGCAGTCTTGGGAGATGAGTGGGGTTATTTTAGTGAGACTTACAGTGCAAGTCGTTAATCGAGTATGTGCATTTGTTACGTTGGTTGACATGCAAGTGTTGCAGTCTCCGGTGTTCTTCTGCTTCTTCGTAACAGTGTTTTGCTCATGATGGCAGTTTATTAGTTTGTGTGTATAATGTGTAAGCAATTTGCAGATAAAACAGTGTACACAACTGATAGCATTTCGTGGTGCGTCTTTGTGGTAACAAGAAAAGTTAGTCTTCGAAAAGATACCATACCATACTCATTGCACTTATTTTCAAGTAAACATTAGAAGTAAACATTAGAAGAAACATTCTTCTCAGTTCTCCTTTCACAAATACTGTATTGCAAATACAGAACTTACTTTCTTTGTTTTAACATTATTGTGTAAATTAACCATGTAAGTGTGCAGTGTAAAACTTACAGATATCACATTTTGTCAACAAACAAAAAAACCGGTTTGTGCGATTATCGCCTGTAACGACCGTTAATTGACGGTTCCATTGAAGTCATAACTGGTCTCGGCTGTGCTCTGGAGTTGTTTATACTGCTATAGATAATACCTAAAATATCACTTACGTCAATCATTTCTGTTAGAGGAAAAAAATATAATTTATCCTAACAAATAATACATCATTTAAGAGTTTCGAAATGATTGCAGCATAATAATAATGTATGTTGAAGTTGTCCCTACGAAACTGAAGAAAATTCCTAAATCAATTACGAAGAAGCCACAAGCTGTGAATGACACTCTAGAATGCAATAATTGTTGTGAAAATCGCCGAAGTTTCGTACATAATTCATCCGGCAAAGGTTCCACCAGCAACCTGTTGACAACGACGGGTGTGCGATTTGCTTCGGCACTGGCACAGTGACAACACAACGTGATGATGAACAGGCGTAGAGCACTCTCAGCAACCTCGAGAATATGATATATTCTGAAGAAGATTTCAATGCTATCGTCGAAAGATCTTGGTGGTGATCTGTGCTGAAAAATTCTAAACATTTGAAAAACTACAGTTGTGAAAGTTGCGGCAAATTCCAGTAACACCTTAAGACCGTAATTTGAACTTATTCTTTCAGAACTTTCACACAATATCTGATGACATTTTTGTAGTTTCTGAACAGTGGAACACAAAAGTTCAGTATTGACATTTTCCACATGGAACTTTCCATTTCTCACTTTCGAATGAAATAATAGCCGCCTAGATCTAACCTTCATTTTCCAAGGATCACTTTCTGCGGCCATATGAACATTGATAAAGGCTGAATGATCTTCCGTGAGGTATTTCAATGATAATGTAAGAATATTATTGATACGTTTGAAGCGAAATTTTAGATGCAGAGCGAGATCTATGTATTGGATCATCAAGAATCTATTAATAATTCCGAATATTGTTCTCATTAAATCGTCCCATTTAAAAGACTGTGTAACAGATGTTATCCAAATTTGAAACCCTAGCAATGTCCCAGAAATGGTCAAGGCAATAACCATTTGTACAATGATAAGTAACATTGTCTTCTTATAAAGTGTTTTTTCAATTTTCAAGACATTGTCACACTCCATGAATGTCTGGAAAATGTTCATTAGAGTAGATCTATTAACCGTAACTTGCAAAAATATGTAAAGGACAACAGACAGATTTAAAAATACATCAAACAACACAGTGGATATAAATAAAATTATTTCATGACCTGGATGCTTTCTCAGTCTCAAATATAAGTCTATAATACAATGAAAAGACAGGAGAAGTGTCAGTAAAGTGCTGTACACCACAGCTCGCTTCGAAATCTGCAGACTTCCATTTGTTTTGTAGAAATGACAAAGTCCGAGGACCCTAAAGATGTAGTACAGTGGTTTGATAGTTCCGTGAAAATTTGTAGGTGATAACCAGTGTTTCATCTTCTTCGACAATGTGAGGAGCTTCACAAAATGACATCTACAGCGTAAGATGGAATTTTCGTAATGCTATGGATGTACTTTCATATTTCTTTCAAATGGAGGTAATGTAATTTGATGTGCTTTAAGACAGACAAGGGACGTCAGTTTACTTTCGATGACATTCGTTTTCTATTGACATATGTCTGGGGATCGATTGAATACCATCCACTCAACTAAATTGTTCGCATGGATTTATGTAAAATTCTCATCTTTCAAACTGGACAGACTTAATATTTCAATAAAGATTTTATAAATTGTTCTTTCTAGTTATGAATATCATCATTAAAATGTTAATTTTATTTTTAATTCATAATGGAAAAACACACCTGAATACTTCAATACTTTTAGTTTTGGTAATTGAATAAGTCAGTTTTGTCAAATTCATGGGGCTAAGATTGGTAAGCGCGTAAAAAATAATAAAATATTACTGTGGTGAGGTTGAGTTTCCACAAGGAGCATGTAGCGGGTAACGATACAGCGCGTGTTCAGCCGCATTGCGCAGATTGCCATTCGTGTAGAGCTAGATCATAAGTTCAGGCACGAGACCGCTCTGTCTTATTCAGCAGGAGTAGGCTGAGCGCCAGCACTGGGTTTCACCCTATCATCATCATCACCATAATCATCATCATCATCATCATCATCATCATCATCAATTTAGATGACGGGTTTTTATAAAGTAATAGGTTAGAATGCAACCTACAGGGTGGCTCAAAAGTAGGTATACAGTTACATATACACCTTCGGTATTGATGCATTCCTGCTGACACTCACACACAAATCCCTGTTCGTTTCATTAATGTCTAATGTCAAAATCAATTTGCCTAATTGTGTCTAATTTCAATTTCAATTGATTATGCCCTTTCTTTAGTTTCTAATAGGGCTGTGGTAAACGGTGGCTGGAAATCTGAGCGAGGAGCAACGATGGTGGACTCTGAAGACCTACTGGAAGTATGAAAATGCTGAGACAGTGCGCAGGGTGTGGTGAGAGGAATTTCATTCGCCAGCGCCGTCATGTCTTACGATTTACCGCATCAGAGACAAGTTTGAGGCCACGAGTTCAGTCGCCAATGCACTGAAGTCTGGACGACCGCGTACGACATCGACACAGGAAAATGTGATGAAGGTACCCCTTACAATCGCAAACAGTCCAAAGAAGTCCACACGACGTGGGTCTTTGAAGCTGGGTATCCCGAGGAAATAATTACAACGTTTGATGCACCAGATGCACCTTAAACTGTATAGCCCCAGACTGTTGCATGGCCTTTGGAGGACGATCCAGACGGCAGATTACAGTTCTGTCAGATAATGCGCAGTCGCTGACTGAACAATCAGACCTGCTTTCGAACATCGTGTGGACAGATGAAGTCTGTTTCAGATTGTCTGCTCACGTCAACAGACATAACTGTGTGTACGGAGCCGATGAAAACCCGCATGTCATTATGACTACGCAATTGAATCAGCCAGGCATCACAGTGTGGTGTGGCATATCCTGCGATTGTGTCGTGGGTCCTGTCTTCTTCGATGGAAACGTTGATGGTCCCAAGTATCTGGAGATGTTGGCAACGTTGTGGTGCCACAACTGCAAGCATGGCCCGACATCACGGAATTGTTGTTTCAACAGGACGGGGCCCCATCGCATTTTTCTTTGGTGGTCCGTGAGTACCTGGACGAGACATTCCCGCAGCGTTGGATTGGGCGGCAGGGGGAGCACTGAGTGGCCAACACGCTCCCCGGATTTGACTCAATGGATTTCTTCTCGTGGAGAGTAGTGAAGGATAAGGTTTTCTTCCTGAAAACACCTCACAGTACCACAGTTTAAGACTTTCATCGATAATGCGTTTGATGAAATTCGTTATAACCGGGATTTCTGCCGAACTGTGTGTGAGAGTTTCGGGGACAGGTTGCAGGAATGCATCAATGCCGAAGGTGTATACGTAACTGTATACCTACTTTTGGGTCACTCTGTGTTTTGGTTATTAGGACGTGTCAGCTAGGCCGCTCTTCCGTCATGTAGTGAGAGTAACATAAATTCTACGGGTTCTGATGGGCCGAACCACTACTGTTTATGCAAAACTCATAGCGCAACCGTTGTGCAGGTATACTTGTTATCCGCTTCAGTAAGTTTGCATTTTAACCTATTACGGCATAAAAATCCGGGCTCTAAATTCATCATCATAATCATCATCACCGTCATCATCATCATAAAATATGTATAAAATAACATTACATTATCACACTGGACACATCACCTTTTTAGGCATACTCCAAAAGGAGGTGAACTGCATGTACCTTTTTAACCACATGCCAGGTCTCCTGCCAATCTTAAACTTCTGTCAGTACCGGAAATCGAACTTATACACACAACTCGAACTAGTAATGATCTTCACCTCTGAGGCAGAAAGTAACTGCGTGACCAACGATGTGCGCAGAAGTTAATGAAGTTCGCTATTCGACCATCATCACAGGCAATGAATCGCATCCAAGTGAATGGGAATTAGAGGTGGTGGTGGGGGTGAAGTATACCTGGACAACCATCCTCTGCTAACACTAATCAGAGGGAAAAATGAAAGGGGTCCCAAACTTCGAAACAGAACGTATTGGCCAAAGAAATACAAGGGCCACGAAGGGCGTGAAAATGAAAGACTCCCTAGGCCTCGCGAATCTAATACCGTCGGAAAAGAACAAGAGTTGACCAAGGAAGGTCTGATAGGATAGATGAAAGTAAGGAGTCTAGCACAAATAAGTGGAAGCAATGCCAGGACTCAGGTACGGGCCCCGTCGTCTCCAACCCATGCTCCCAAGGTAGGAGCCCGTGGAGTCCGTTATAGTCACCTCTCACGACAGGCAGGGGATACTGTGCGTTAGAACATACATACATACATACATTACATACATATATACTGTACCCGACATAGTCAGTCTGCGAACACGAGACACCCCAGGGGTGCTCAGTTCGGTGGCTGTAGGCTTATAAAATAGATGAATATGACAGGATTTTCATAGGGTTCATCGAATAAGCACATTCCAGGTATAAAACAAATATGACACCTTTTTATTTAATTAAATGCAATATTGGCCATCCTGAAGTCTGTGATTATGATTATGATCACTACGTTATGGAATTTAATCTGGCTCTTGATGTAACAAACCTAGGCGCAAACAAATGGGATGGTACACGGCAGTTGTTTCCCTAATATTCTAACAGAGTCTTTTTACATAGTTAAAATTTTATCGTCTTTAAAGTTATTAAATTATTGATTTAAAGTTTAATCAAAAATTGTCATTCGGAAAAATGAGGTCTGGGCCAAGCCTTCATCGACAATCTGGAAAAAATGCAGTAATGGTAAGAACGAGTATAATAAAGAAATATCCAAGATTCAAAAAGTTAACAATCGTTATCTTAACAATTTTGTAATTATAAAATGAAAGGTTGAATTTGCCTTGGTTTTCTCTAAGTTAATCCGAGACGTCGGATATACCTGTTCACGTCTTCTCACATCACGTTTCGTGAGAATTAATACTGAACGTTAAGCATCTAATCAATAATCAAACAAAATGAAATGCCTTCTGGGCTTGCAAACGTAAGTAAATGGGGAGAATATCCTCCATGTGGAAATCCCGTCCACTATCAATCGATAATGTCAAAGTGTCACATATTTTCAGAACAGAACATATAGAAAATGATTCTCTAATTACTAACAAATACTATTTCTACAGCTAACTACGGAAATTATCAAGAAGATTGTGATTACCAAGAAGAAAATATCTACACTATGTACACGTCGACGAGTGTCGATCAACTGTATTACTCTCCTGTTAACAGATTTATTAAGTTACAGCAAGATTGAGTTACCTCATGAGAGCGAAAAATTGCATGAACGAATGAGCTGGCATAGTCACGAATCGAATATTATTTAGGTATTTCGTCGAGGACCTGTTCTGCAGACCTAAGGCCTTCTCGAACATTCACCTGTACCTTCGACTTGAAATTAGTGAATCACTTGAGGAAAGTTGGGATACTCCCACGAATTAAGAAGTACATCGATTAACATGGACTTTTATTATTTTCATCTGAAGACACTAATATTAGACTACACTGCATTCATCTCGGATAATCCATTTACATGTGGAAAGCTCAGTTTCACGAAGATCCATGTCATGCACAATTATTCCATATAATCTACACGTACAGTGTACCACAATGACGACTCTAATTTGTCGCATCCTACTCCCAAATATGTGTAACCGCGAAATATCAGGACCTACCATCGTCCTACAAATACATAATATCCACTTAAATGTGTCTCGATGATCAATTACTCCAATTAATTATCACATGCCCCAATGCACATATTCACGTTAAATTCGTACATAGAATTCAGACTCAATATCCCGATGACACGTTATCTCAAACACGAGGTACAAGTAGAAGTTCCATCACAAGGAAAATGTTGAAAATATGGACAAAATATCCTACCATTAAATCCATCGGACATAAATTAATTCATATTCGTGACGAAATTCACTCAATAAGCAAAGATGGTGTCGATAACACATGGATAACTCTATCAGAACCCTCACTGTCAAATTCATGGCCACATGGTCATTTAGCAATCACATGTGTCAGTTTTACGACATATTCGAGCAAATAAACAACCATAAAAATGTGTCAAAATAGCTTACTAAGAAGAAAGAAAGAATAGAACAAAACTACATAGAACAGATATAAATGAGACGTAATCGACTTAACTTGAGGAGAAATCTTCACGTCTGGAAGTCTGGGTTCTCAATCAGCCATGCTAGGATGAAAGAATCTGCATCCCGACGCCGCTGGCGATGGTCGACGGTTTAAAACTTCATGGTGAAGCACTGGTAATCCATAATGTGAAGTTCCGTCCTCTTCTGGAAATGATCACGTCCACGTCTTCCGCGTCCACTCGTGAGAAAGCTGAAACTTACACAAAGTGCTTTAGCATAAACTCCAAACACACACGTAACTGTATTTTGGAAATGACACGTACTTAAGGGATTAATATCTGCACATTCGACGTCTGATCACAGCACTGTTCTAAGTTGTACACAATTATCAGGAGTGTAGAGCACAGGAGTGAAGCCACTGTTCCGACGACAGTACGCACGAGGTTCCACGTTGAAAGTCTTGCTGTCAAGGGCTCTAGGCGACTGGCGATGATAGTCCAAGAACACGTCAATGTGTGTGAGAGCGAGTGCTCGTATCACATAGCTTAAATATCGTGTCTGGTGCACATGCACGGAAGTAGAGTCAATTTAGATACTAAATTCTTCTGCTGTACGAATATACTACTTTATTACCATTTTAGCCACAAGGTCGTGTAAATTATTTCAAAATTTCAGTTTTTAATTTATATCCCCTAAATGTGCTATTCTTTTATCCAGTTTATTTTAATTTAATCCTTGAGCCTTCCGTAATTATGCACGTCACGCCACCAAAGATATTATAAGTATTTCATTCATATCGTTCCTCGCAATTACAGGTGACACGCGCTGGCCTCCTTCTTTCTCTCGCCAACCTTCATTTTTTTATTTTTATTCTGTTAGCCAGCCGGCCGCCCTCTTCACGTAAAATAAACTTGGTCTCGTCCTCGCCCAAGGTCGCGCACACCCCATCTCGCCGACAAGCGAACACAAGCCACATCAACACCTGTTCTACAGCTGTGGCCTCACGGTCACAATACATACATACATACATACATACATACATACATACATACATACATACATACATACATACATACATACATACATACATACATACATACATACATACATACGCGCTTTAGGAATGCATTCGACAGAAGATATTGCTGTGAATCATCATTCCTTCTTATGCAAAATAATAACACTCGTCGCCATAAGACCTATCTGTGTCGGTGCGACGTAAAGCAACTAGCAAAAAAAAAAAAATTATAATAACACTATTGCCTGCAATGGAGTCTGACTAGTGTATCTGAAAGTTATTTTACGCTATAAACATGGGGTCTACATATATATATTTGTTCCTAGAAATATTTCAGAGAAAATATACTTTTCCTCAAGTCTTTCTTATGATGAAGAGTACCGAGTTTGATTCCTGGTTCCTGACAAAAGTATAACCAAATATTAAATGTCACTTTCGAAAATATAATGTTAGCATACAGTCTGGGAGGAGTGACAGTGGTTCCACTATAAAATAGCAGTTTAAAATATACTTTTAATGCAGGAACATACACATATTTTACAGAGTTATTATGCTAAGTTGTCCGTCTCAAATTAGTCGTGAACCGTTCAAGATATCGACTTTCTGTTTTCCCTTTCAATAATGATACCAAGAGAATCATAATCGGACTTACAGACATTTTCATGGCGTCAATACCTCCTGAGATAACGGTAAATAAGTTCCTTTCCTTAAATGGAACTGCCCTGTTTTCTGCAAATATACTTAAACCTACAAACATTGCAAATGCAGCACCGTCATTTTTTGGAAAATCGGACAAGTATTTCCCGAGAAAATGTAATGTATTCAAACGTGCTTAATTTGCCATCTGAGGACTGCCCTGTTCAAATCCCGCTACGTATGAAACACGGGCTAGCTGTTGACATACAGAGTCGCTTCACTATCTTCTGACAAACAGGTGTTACCTCTAAGAATGAAAACCTACAATCTGTTATCCAGTCATTGACCAGGTCAGGGGTGGAATGAATGAAGCCCCCCGTCTTGCGGCGAGGACAGGAACTGTGCCGGCTGCCGAAGCCTGTCGTACTCCTCTGGGGCAATGATTAATGAATGACAGACGAAGTAAAATGATACTGGAGAGGTTGTGTCTTGATTGCGAACCGTCCAGATTGTGAAAAGGCAAAAACCGTCCGGATTCCGAACAACTAAATATACCCTATCCAGATTGCGAACAAGAGATTGGTGTTGACGTGAGATACATAAAACAGATACAATTTTCAAAACAGTCTCATATGTAATTTTTGTTCTAGTAATTTTAACATTAACTGGTACACTGGGATATTTTTGATAACCTAACAATATTTTATTTAAAAACTTTTATTATTGAAAATTTTTAATAATTTAGTTTGAGGTAATCTTACCATTTAGAAGATTATCTTTTTATTGTATAACATAACTGGAGGGGTAGTTGCTTATGGTGGATTAGTGAGAGTTGTATTATTATTATTATTATTATTATTATTATTATTACTACTATTATTTCCTTTCCTTGCTAGTGGCTTTACGTCGCACCGACACAGATAGGTCTTATGGTAACGATGCGATAGGAAAGGCATAGGAAGGAAGTGGCCGTGGCCTTAATTAAGGTACAGCTCCAGCATTTGTCCGGTGTGAAAATGGGAAACCACGGAAAGCCATCTTCAGAGCTGCTGACAGTAGGATTCGAACCCATTATTTCCCGCATGCAAGCTCACAGCCACGCGCCCCTAACCCCACGGCTAACTCTGCAGGAATTATTATTATTATTATGCCAATGAAAGAAATGAGTGGTTGCATCGACAAGGCATTAGCCTTTAGAATATTTATTATTATTATTATTATTATTATTATTATTATTATTATTATTATTATTATTATTATTATTATTATTATTATTCAAAATAATACATAAGAAGTGAAATAGTCAGTTTATTTGGAAACAAGAGCGTTTTCCCTTACATGCTTATAACTTTTTTGTGTTTTACCCAGTATTCCAATTGTGTGTACCAGAACTTAGTGTACCAACTGAGGGTTGTTTTTTCTGCAGCCCGTCAAATTAGAATTTTGTTCATATATTGATATATTCTTGCTCATTGTATTCTCGCTTAAGCGCCTCTACTTTATGCCTAGCAGGAATCTCGACTCATGAATGTGTGTCAAACCCAAATCATCCCCATCAGGTACCCATTTGTTCGCAATCTGGACGACACCCTGGAGAGTCTTGCTGGAATGAAAGATGACTGGGAAAACCGGAGTACCCGGAGAAAAACCTGTTCCGTTTCCGCTTTGTCCAACACAAACTTCACATGGAGTGACCGGGATTTGAACCACGGAACCCCAGCGGTGAGAGGCCAACGCGCTGCCGCCTGAGTCACGGAGGCTACAGGTATTGTCTCTACTGTGCTCATAAATACTTTATTATAACACGTATGATTTAACACCTTTAACATCGCCGGATATGCGACGGGTTCTATCAGACAACATGATTATCCTGACGTGACATTAAACCACACAGGACCGAACGAGCTAGCTGCGCGGTATGGGCCTCTTAGCTGTCCGCTTGCGTTCGGGAGATGGTAGGTTCGAACCCATCATCGGAAATGCCGAAGATGTTTCTCTGTGGTTTGCCATTTTCACACCATTTTTACTCTAATTAAGGTCATAACAGTTGCCTTCCTGGTCCTAGTCGTTTCCTAACCTATCGTCATCGGAAACCCACTTGAGTTAGGGCTAACACTAGGAAAACCGAAAACCATACATAAACACCAGGAAGGACAACTGCAGGTAAATCTCAGCCAAATCGATATGTGCGAAACGGATCGAAACACATCCCCACCAAATTGTGGAAAAAGTGCCAGATAAAGGGGAAACACTGAAATGAAATGAAATGAAATGAAATGAAATGAAATGGCGTATTTCAGTGCCGGGAGTGTCCGAGGACAAGTTCGGCTCGCCAAGTGCAGGTCTTTCGATTTGACGCCCGTAGGAGACCTGCACGTCATGATAAGGATGAAATGATGATCAAGACAACATATACACCCAGCCCCCAATGATGGTTAAAATTCCGACCCTGCCGGAAATCGAACCCGCAAACCCTGTAGTCAAAGGCCAGCACGCTAACCATGTAGCTATGGAACCGGACAGAGGAAACATTAAAAAACAAAAAGAAAGAAAGACCTAGTTTGAATGTTGTAAAGTAATGGAGGCAGTGAAGAAGTACAACTAGTAGGTGTCGGTCTCTGTGGTATAGTGGTTAGAGTGATTAGCTGCCACCCTCGGAGGCCCAGGTTCGATTCCCGGCTCTGCCACGAAATTTAAAAAGTGCTATGAAGGCTGGAATGGGGTTCACTCAGCCTCGGGAGGTCAACTGAGTAGAGGTAGGTTCGATTCCCACCTCAGCCATCCTCGAAGTGTTTTTCCGTGGTTTCCCATTTCTCCTACAGGCAAATGCCGGGATGGTACCTAAATTACGGCCACGGCCACCTTCTTCCCTCTTCCTTGCCTGCCCCTTCCAGTCTTCTCGTCCTTCCACAAGGCCCTTGTTCAGCATAGCAGATGATGCAGCCTGGGCGAGGTACTGGTCGTCCTTTCCAGTTGTATCCCCCGACCCGATGCCGACCCACTATCTCCCAAATGCAAGCTCACAGCTGTGCGCCCCTAACCCCACGGCCATATTATGTTCTTGTTGCAGTTAAGAGGCTTGGGAAATTTCGTTCCCCTGCGTGTAATTTCTTTCGCTTCGTCTTTTAAGGGCACCTGGACTGAAAAATACATATTCTGGTTTTCTCTTCCGTAGTGTAACGGTTAGCGCTATTACCTGCATTCCTTGGAAGCCCGGGCTCGATTCCTGTGCTGCCAGAAGTTTAAGATTGGCAGGAGGACTCGGGCGTGGTTAGAAAGGTACCCCGATGGGGGGGGGGGGTGCCTGAAAAGAGCTGCATCACCTCAGGAGGAGCACACGAATTTGTATCTCTTTCCTTCTTTGAATACAGTAAGAATTTTTGTAATTGGCTTTACGTCGCACCGACACAGGTAGGTCTTATGGCGATGATGAGATAGGAAAGGCTTAGGACTTGGAGGGAAGCGGCCGTGGCCTTAATTAACCCTCTACAAGGCGGTGGGAATTATTTCCCACCTCGGTTTTTTTGTCATTTCTGGGCGCTGGGAGTTTATTTCCCATGTATGGATGTGTGCTGCACACTTGGGAATATCTGTGAAACTATTCTAATCTCCTTGGAATCTTTAGCTTCTTTGGAAAACATCTGAATAGGAATATTGTGCCAGCGCAACGCCTGTTGTGAACAAGATTTATGAAGTAAAATAGGGTAAGAAATCAACATTTTATAAGTCTATATACTATTTACATGAATTTAATTTGTTTATTGTGCTGTTTTCTCATTTGGTCTGAGATTATTTACTTCCTTTTACCAATTGAAGATTTCCGAGATATAAATTTCTTTCACATTGTACGTGGGAATGTGCTTCCCATAGCCCACATAGGTGTCCGAAATATTTCTGCTAAATAAAAAGTGAACTAACTGAACTGGAATTGTGTCCGTAGGTGGACCATGGGAAATATGTTCCTACTTCTAAATGGCAGACAACAGGTGGTGGGAAGTAAATCCCGATCTTATTACTCACCTCCTGAGCACTGGAATGTCTCTTTTCTGTTAAATTGTATTATTTAGCATTTACAGAGCCTGAAAATAAAGTGTTTTATTGAATAGTACCTTAGAAAGGGTTAAGGTACAGCCCCAGCATTGCTGGTGTGAAAATTCGAAACCATGGAAAACCATCTTCAGGGCTGCCGACAGTGGGATTCAAACCCAGTATCTCCCGGATGCGAGCTCACAGCCGCGCGCTCCTAACCGCACGCCCAACTCGCCCGGTGAAAAAAATTATAATAGGATGATGATGATGATGATAATGATGACGATAGTTGTTGTTAAATGGAGCCTAACATCTTGGTCATTGGCCACATTGAAGTTGAAACTAGAAGTAGAGAATTATCTCTGAATCA
Organism: Anabrus simplex; assembly: GCF_040414725.1. Classification (NCBI taxonomy): domain Eukaryota; kingdom Metazoa; phylum Arthropoda; class Insecta; order Orthoptera; family Tettigoniidae; genus Anabrus; species Anabrus simplex. The sequence goes on along the minus strand of NC_090269.1, from coordinate 113,255,429 downwards.
AAAGACGTTTGTGTTCGTTCATTGTGTTCCGAGTAACCTCAACTCGACAGAAATAACTCTGTTTATTGACGTTGTCACAAGAGAGCTCTACCGGGGTTACCGTATCCATGGCTCGCTATCGGAAGAACCTTCCTGTCTACAATGACGTAACGCACTCATCTCGACACCTGTGTTAGCATAGACCAGGGGTCTGCAAATTATTAAACCCTGAGGGTGAGATATTTGAGTCTCAATGGGGGGCCGGATCAAGATATTTCATGTGAAGTAAAATACTATAAACGGATTAATAAAATGTATTTTGCAATGTTTTCAGTGTACAGTTTAAAATTCAAGCGCATGTTAGCAAGAGGAATAAAACTTGCTTTGTAAATCTTTTCAAATGTTGGCTCTAATGTATTCCTTTTTTTTTTTTTTTTGCTAGTTGCTTTACGTCACACCGACACAGATAGGTCTTATGGCGACGATGGGACAGGAAAGGGCTAGGAGTGAGAAGGAAGCGGCCGTGGCCTTAATTAAGGTACAGCCCCAGCATTAGCCTGGTGTGAAAATGGGAAACCACGGAAAACCATTTTCATGGTTGCCGACAGTGGGGTTCGAACCTACTATCTCCCGAATACTGGACACTGGCCGCATTTGAGCGTCTACAGCTATCGAGCTCGGTCTAATTTATTCTGTTGAATAAATAAATATACTTCAAATGTTGGTCACTCACTTTCATTTTGTGAACTTCAGCAAAGAAAATGGTTCCTCGCACCTACAGTATAGGTAGTCCCAAAAAGGATAAGAAAACTCTATGAAAATTCTTTGATACGTCATAGAGTTAGGAAAACCGTAAGAATTAGGACCTGCATTAAAACAATCGTACTCCCTTGTTTTAATAATAATGTTATTTGCTTTACTTTCCACGAACTACTTTTACGGCTTTCGGAGACGACGAGGTGCTGGAATTTAGTCCCGTAGGAGTTCTTTCGCGTGCCAGTAAATCTACTGACACGCGGCTGACGTATTTGAGCACCTTCAAATATGTAATTTGTATTATCATGTTGAGACGATTCCGGGAAGGAAGGTTAGTCCGGCGGCCTCTCTGTGGGTCGCCCACTGCTAAATCGCAGCAATTCGTTTGACATGCACGGGGAGATAGACCTTAAAATAAGGTTTCGCTTTTCGAGAGACTTGTTTCTTGAGACTGACAAAGGGACAGTCCGGTAATTGTCAACTTGAATACAATTCTTGGCAACCGATATATTTTATTATATATATGGGATAATTTCCATGGAATTATAGGTCATTTCGACTACATACATATCATAATTACGTGTCCCGATCGTCAGAGGGCTGTCACATACATCAACCGGGAGGGATTCGCTTATATTTACTGCCAGATAAACACACATAATAGTGAAAACTAAAAAGTAGATTGTATGGGTTTTTTATCTATACTTCTATACTAATATTATAAAGAGGAAAAAAATGTTTGTTTGTAACGAATAGGCTCAAAAACGACTGAACCGATTTTAAAAATTACTTAACGTGTAGAAAGCTACATTGCGAGTAGGTAACATGGGCTGTATTTTATTTTCAAAACAATTCGAGGTGGGGGCACGGGGGGCAGATATAAAAATAATAATATATAAGTAATAATAATAATAACGTAAATGTTTCCACCTTTTCAATACAATATATTCACAAAATTACAAAATTATACGGTACTAGTTTCGACCCATCTAGGGGTCATCATCAGCCGTATTGGAGCAAAGATCATTTGTGGAGAAATCCTAAGACAATATTATTTTAAAGAATAACAAGTGAAATGAGATGTTATGATAATAGTTAATAATACAAGGAATATACATACTAAGAGGTTTTTAACAAAGAATAAAGTATAAATGGGGTGTTGTAAAAATTATAATCATGGAAATCATTAAGTTCTTGTATTGAAATGAAATATGGCTTAGGAAGAGGGCTTAAGGTGGGGCTGAAGGGTGCGGGAGAAAGTGTAAATGTCTTGGAAAAGTACCTTTGATTAAATTTAGGATTGAGTTTAGGTTGGCTGCATTATTGTTTCTGAGGAAAGTGATAAATAGATCGAAGAGTATGTTGGGTTTCTCTGAGATTTCATTGAGATTGTGACTGGCATTAAAGTATTGGTCTAGGTGTATGTAGTAATTTTCCATTATGTTCAGTAAAGGGCCCTTGTTTGCTAATACGAGGATGTCCATGTCTTGTTCAATATTGGTGAAATTATGGTTATAATCTTGCATGTGTTGGCCGATGGCTGAAAACTTTTGTATTTTATTGCGTTAGTGTGCTCGTGGTATCTGATAATGAAGTTTCTCCCGGTTTGCCCGATGTAGGTTTTTTTACAGGTGGTACATTTGATCCTATAAACTCCTGATTTTTTAAAAAACTGCTGGTCTTGTTGATGTGTGAAGTATTGTATAAAACATTCATGTTCTTATTGTTGGTTTTGAAGGCTATTTTAACGCCTTGATTCTTAAAGATGTTGGTTAACTTGTAGATATCATTGTTGAACGTGAAGGTGGAAAATGTTAGAGGTTTGGTTATTTCTTTTTTGAGGGTAGTTTTTGGGCGATGTTTGTGTTTATTGATTATCCTTTCTATAAAATGATTGCTGAAGCCGTTGAATTTTGCGATTCCGCGGATTGTGTTGAGTTCGTTTTTTAGATCTTTATTGGACATAGGTATGCTGAAGGCTCGGTGAACTAGGCTGTTGTATGTGGCTCGTTTGTGGGACTGGGGGTACACTGAATCTTGGCGAATGGTGGAGGCTGTTTGAGTGGGTTTTCTGAAAATTTTATAACTGAAAGAATCTGAGTTTCTAGTGATGGTTAAATCTAGATGTTGATTTTTTGATTTGATTCGGATTCTAGTGTGAATTTCATATGAGGATCAATATTGTTGAGACTTAAGAGGGTGGTGGGTGCGCTAATTGATTTCTCATTCATGATTACAAAGACATCGTCGACATATCTGGCCCAAAAGAGAATGTTTTCGAATTCGTTGTCAATTTTGGTGTATTCGAGGAAGTCCAGGTATATTTCTGCTAAGATACCTGAGGCCGGTGACCCCATTGCCAAACCATTTTGTTGATATATGACATTGTCAAAAGTGAAGAAGTTATTGTCGATGATAAGTTTTAATATTGTGATAAAGTCTTGTATCTCTAGTTTGCTTAAGTGGCTGTTTTTGTTTAAATTGTTTATAATTATCGGAATTAATTTTGATACTTGTATGCTTGGGTACATGTTTACAATATCGAAAGAGTGGATGGAGTGATCCGGTTGCAAATTGAACTTGTTTAGTTTTTCTAATAGCTCAGATGTGTTTTTAATAGACTTTTTGGATAAGAATTGATAATTTTTTCTTAAGAAACATTGGATGAATTGTAATATTCTGTATAAGGGGCTCGGTCTATAGTTGATAATTGGCCGGATGGGAATTCCGGTTTTGTGAATTTTGGGAAGAGCTTTAGCAGTGGGGAGTCCTGGGAGAAACTTCATTATCAGATACCACGAGCACACTAACGCAATAAAATACAACAAGTTTTCATCCATCGGCCAACACATGCAAGATTATAACCATAATTTCACCAATATTGAACAAGACATGGACATCCTCGTATTAGCAAACAAGGGCCCTTTACTGAACATAATGGAAAATTACTACATACACCTAGACCAATACTTTAATGCCAGTCACAATCTCAATGAAATCTCAGAGAAACCCAACATACTCTTCGATCTATTTATCACTTTCCTCAGAAACAATAATGCAGCCAACCTAAACTCAATCCTAAATTTAATCAAAGGTACTTTTCCAAGACATTTACACTTTCTCCCGCACCCTTCAGCCCCACCTTAAGCCCTCTTCCTAAGCCATATTTCATTTCAATACAAGAACTTAATGATTTCCATGATTATAATTTTTACAACACCCCATTTATACTTTATTCTTTGTTAAAAACCTCTTAGTATGTATATTCCTTGTATTATTAACTATTATCATAACATCTCATTTCACTTGTTATTCTTTAAAATAATATTGTCTTAGGATTTCTCCACAAATGATCTTTGCTCCAATACGGCTGATGATGACCCCTAGATGGGTCGAAACTAGTACCGTATAATTTTGTAATTTTGTGAATATATTGTATTGAAAAGGTGGAAACATTTACGTTATTATTATTATTACTTATATATTATTCTCAGTTCAATACGGACCAAAAACATGAAATTCATAACCATCAATAAAAATAATAGGCTAATATAGGCAAAATACCGAATTTGTCGTATAAGGTCCAGACAAAGCTCAATTTAATCCTCTTGACGCAAAGAACAAAACTCGGTAAGCACAACGGGCCCGAAAACCATGTTTCAAGGCCCTAAAACCAACCGTTACGGAGATATTGGCACCACACTACCCCTGCTCTAGGAATCGGATGAAGTAATGAACTGTCGTAACCATGGCAACGTCAGCTTCAGGATTCTACAGCAGCGAAATTATCTACAATAAATCACGAAAACTTCACATGTTACAGACATGAAAATTGATATTTAGAATCCTCTTTAAAAATAAAAGAACACAAATATTCGTGTTCACAAAATCCACTTAAGGGGGGGGGGGGGAGCGAAAAGAAGTGAGGAAGGCGTTGAATTATTTATATGAGAATACATATATCTCAAAAAATGAAGATGTTACAGACTTTAAAATTGGTACTTGGAATCTCTTTAAAAATGAACACACTCTTTTTGGAAAATCCACTTAAGGGGGTGAAAAGAATAAAAAAAGCGTGTGAATTTTTAAAAATGAGTATCTTCTTCTTCTATCGCTTTACCCACACCTGTGAGGTTGTGGCTACGAACTGGGTCGCACATGAGGATTTGACCCTGTTTTACGGCTGGATGCCCTTCCTGACGGCAACCGTATTTGTAGGGATGTAATCTATACTTATATACTAATATTATAAAGAGGAAATATTTGCATATTTTTTTTTGTAACGGATAGACTCAAAAACTATTGAATCGATTGTAAAAATTACTTCACCTATAAGAGCTACATTGTCAGTGAGTAACATGGGCTGTATTTTATTTTCAAAACAATTAGAGGGGGGGGGCGACGACGGGGGATATAAAAATATTAAAATAATAGGCTAATATAAGCGAAATCGAATTTGTCGTACAAGGACGAGACAAAGCTCATTTTAAGCCCCTTGACGCAAAGAACAAAACTCGGTAAAACCTTCGGGCCCGAAGACCATGTATTAAGGCCCTAAAACCAACCGTTATGAAGATATTGGAATCACACTCTCCCTGCTCTAGGAATCGGATAAAGAAACGAACGGCCGTAACCATGGCAACGTCAGCTGGGATTCTACAGCAGCTAGATTATGCATGTACATTTGGGCATAGCTGCCAACCAAAACTGATACACGTATGACTTACTATCTGGAAAAAATAAACTGTTGTGTAAGACGCTCATAGCACTCCTTTGGGCGTGGATGGAAAGGGAGTGAAGTATGAAAAGAATAGCCCCGGAGATCTCTTTAGTACAGCGACCAGCGGTTGCCGATGGACCTCCGTTTTTACGTACTGGCTTAGGTTTCAGCATTTTTCGGAGTCTGTTACCTATAATTTAAACTATTTTCTATCAAATAAAGGAGTAGTAGGATCACCGATGTTATTAGTGTCGATATTTTGGTCCACTTTTACGATCATTGTAACCATGGAAACCTACTGTATATACTGTACACAATTGTCAAGATGGTGCGCCCATGACTTGAAAAAAATTCTCAACATTTATACTCAGATACATTATATGATGTGCGACATAGGAATTATAATTCTCGATAATTATAGTAGTTTCTTTTATGCATCGCGTATTTCCTTGAATCATTTGTAATAGTTACGAAATGTCGGATCAAACAAATACATTCAATAATATTTATATTTGTGGTACTATCTAGCGGAAGTATACTTACACTAAACCTGCAGGTTTGTGAAAGGAGCAGGTATATCTAGGTGGGAATGAAGAAATAACATGGTAGCAAAAGATCTTAGAGGTCGACGCTAATTAGGAACTAATATTTAGAGGCCCCATGAAGAAAAGAAGAAGAAGATACACTATAATTCCAAACATGACAATTAATTCCTACGTACTTAAGTAAATACACCAGTGATATAAATATCTAATGAAGTCAGTCACACCAATAGTATGAGTAACTAAAGCCAGTTTCTGATAACCCGTACGAAGAACAGGTAGTTCTGCTAGTATATATATAATCGTATAAGTTTTCGGCAACTATCAGATGGGAAAATGCAAGTGGTGGTGATTATTTTTTAAAGAGGACTGGGGAAGAAGGGCCGTGGCCATAATAACAGCCCTAGTATTTGCCTGGTGTAAAAATAGGGAAACTACGGAAAGCAGTCTTCAGGGCTGCCGATGATGCGCTTCGAACCTACGATCTCCAGAATGCAAGCTACATCTATATGGCCCTACAACACATTCCGTTACACATTACTATTGCTTCATCTTCCCTTCGTCGAAGCTACCGCATTTATTATAGATTACACTCACTGTAACAACGCTCAGGGGCGGCCGTGCCTTATGTGCTGAAGTGCTGCAGCACATTGCCTATTGGAAAAATAAATTAGTTTAAAAATATTATCTGCAATCACATATAGTGCATTGAAAAGACGTCAGCCAAAGAATAGGAAATTATTCAATTCCCCTCACTACCAGGTAACTAACTACTGGTGCGCTCCTCGCCGGGTGTTGTGCGATCACAGCTCACCGAGCTTTTAGCCAGAAACCAGGAACTCTGCCTTTTGCGCATGCGTGCCGAACTTTTCCGCTACAAAGAGAATGTGTTCCGATAGGTTGTGGAAACAACAGCCAAAACATCACTTCACAGCGATTCTTCGTTCGACCACAGAGAAGCAGCACTTGCACTAGTCACACTTGCATTACGAACGATATGAGAACGTGGCAGCTGGCACCCTCTTGACTCAGCAGTAGTATTTAAGAGGGGATCGCTCAAAGCAAACGGGAAAACAAAATACTGTAGAGCTGTTCCCGCCAGGTCTTTTAATACGAAAGAGGATAGAATACTACCAACTTGCCTATTCCATAGCCACATTTGTAAATCGATGAACTATAAAAATTGTGCTTTTTATGTTGTCAAAATAAGGACATGATATTACGATTTTCTTTTATTAAAATGTCTAGTTTATAAATGACACTATAAAAATATTACATATAATTTTGCATTACGACGCTGCTGGTTTCATTTCAATGATGTTGGTAACATTGGGAAGTTCTGTTTTTGCGCGCTCACACCAAGTGTTTGAGATCGTGAATATTTTGCCATTGCAAGTGTTATTGTGTGTTTAATTACATAGTTTTATAGTTTTTTATGAGGAAAGTGTATATGTGTTGGGGTTGTTTGCGTGTTTGTTCAGTGTGGAAAACTCAGTGGAGAGCCTCTTGAAAACCACATACCGGTATGTTTCTAAATATTTTTATTCTTTGAAGTGGGGATGGGTTACAGCACACAACTGATTTTCTGCACCAGCCGCCACTGACAACGCTATAATGAAAGCTACACTTCCCCGTACGGTGGCGTGTCGCTTTAGTGTCGATAATATTATGAGATTTAATTTCCACCGAAAGCGATGTTCTTATCTGTGGGCAAGTCATGCTCAGCCATATTTGAGTAATGTGTGGGAAGATAGAAAGCTGACTGGCGTTCGGCGCGCGCACCGAAGAATTTCATTGGTTGCGACAAGCAAAGAGTTGCATGAAAGATACTTCTGTCTCCATTTTCAAACCTAAGTTGAAACTTTAAGCGATGTCTAGTTAAACATCGACTGAATATTGTTTATGCAATGGAAGATCGTGCTTGATTTAGACGTTGTTTAGGTAGACGATGCCTAAGACTTAAAACTAGTCATCGTTTCTGCAATCGGCCCAAAAATTCTTAATACCACACAGGGACGCAATGTTAGAGCCTGCAATGCAGGCGGGCTCGAGGCTTTAAGGCCCCCCGTAGACTTCTCGTAAAAAAATGTATGTAGGATATCTAACCTAATGGCATTCTGCAAGGATATCGTCAGACCAGTTTGGTAGAATCAGAATAAATAGGTTGCTTTACAATTTGTAGAGGAATTGCCATTTGGTCGCATCTAGCTGCATTTATTATAATTGTGTTGGGTGAGAAACATCACAGCTGTAAGCAATGCTTGCCCTCACCGTCTCTAGCAACATTGCGGCACGCTCCTCCAAAAAGACCCGAACCAAATTATTTAAAAATAATTTCAGCAACGAAAATTGACACCAAAATATCTCATTTTCATTAGAAAATCATAATTTCCTGAGATCTTATTATGCAAACATTTTGCTGGACTTATTTATTCAAGAACGAAGTGATGCACTAACTAGAGGACGCGTACTGCTTCTCAACATTCGTTAGAAATAGGTCAGATAACTTGCCTGTAGTAGTCATATTGTTTTGGCTGACCTTTTCAGTGGTTTTATGAACGTTTAATAAAAAGCAGTTAGTGGTCAGAATGTATACATTCTGACGTCATCATGCCGTCTGTTTCTTTTTTATCCTGTAAAGCCTGGTTGTGTCGTAGAAGGCAATCGCAGCTCTTTTACATGGAACGGATGTCTTGTGAGGTCATAGGTAGGGCCGTGCGCGGATATACAAAATAATATCCACATCCACACTTCATTAATCAGCACCCGCATCCGCAAATGGTTATCCGCGGATGTTATGAATACTTACCTACAGTATATTACACCCTATGTATTGAAACGGATAGTTCTGTTAGCATAATCCAATAGGCCAGAACTCCTACAGTCACAGGTTTATGAGGGATTTTCTCTTGCGACAACTACCGGCGTATTGACCTTTGTTCCTTCCTTCCACTAATTGCGGACAAGTGCCAGTTAGGCTGAGGTCAGATTTACGGCTTTATGGTCTCCAGACTCTATATATATCTAGGGTTCGGAAGTTTATGCATTAATAGGATAGAATGCAAACTTACTGAAGCGAGTAATAAGTAGAGTCTACCCGCACGACGGTAGTGCTATGAGGTTTGCATAAACATTAGGGGTTCAGCCCATTTGAACCCCTAGAGTTTGTGTTACTTCCACTACATTACGTTAGAGCGGGGTAGTCGACATTTCCTACTAAGTAATTTTGTTACTAAATAATTTTATTAGTAGGAAATGTCGACTAGCCCGCTCTAACGTAGTGTAGTGGGAGTAACATGGATTCTAGAGGTTCTAATGGGCCGAACCCCTAATGTTTATGCAAACCTCATAGCATTACCGTCGTGCGTCGTACGGAGGCAGACATATAAAACCTATTTACCATGATTTTTTTCAATAATCTTACAATAGTGAAGAATACGTTTGTTTACTTTATGTAATTGACAATATACTGCATATTATTTACCTGCTGTAATTGAATTTCTATTTGTTATTCTTAGGTTTTGAATTTTATTTCAGGGGGCGCGAATGTTTGTTTTGGCAGGTGAGCCCGTATTACATGCGTTGCACCCCTGGTACCACACATAAATATAAAGATGAATTAATATTTTACATCCTAGGCTGCAGTAATTTAAACGCGGCGATCGAGGTCATATTCCACCTTGTCGCGTGAGAAATGGTAGCAGACGGTGGCTGTTTACATACGCAGAGTAGGCATGCGGCGAACTGCCAAACATCAGCCACAAGAAATATACACAGTGGTCTGGCTAAACATCTCATCTCCAGAGAGAAAACCCAACTTAGACTGCCGTATAGTAGCGCATTTCACTTCTTGGTCATTACGTTGTGGGACAGACCGCATGAGTATCCGCCGTGTTAACTTTCATTTGCATATCCCTGCACTTATACCTCTAATATCTAAATTTGATTTATGGCAGTTCTTATAGGGAGGTCCGTTTACTGCCTGCTGTGGGGGGATTATGGGAGTGGGGGGCATGGTTGCCATGGAAACGAGGGTGGGGGGACTGCTGTTGCCATGGAGATAAATCTTGTGGCCAACTCGTCTTGCTTGGAGTTGCCAAACATCTCACTTCTTCCCCTTGAACTAACGTTTTCTTATTTGTTTTTTTGTCCTATATTTATGCCAATGAGGTGTACATAGACAAAGTGTGGAACAAAGGGCATGTTGAAGGCTATAAGTACCATCCCTGTTAAAGAATAATAATGTTATTGATTTTACGTCCTGTAACACTTTCGAATACCACCGGACTGATCCAGGATCGAACCTGGTAAGTTGGGATCAGAAGGCCAGCGCTCTACTGTCTGAGCTTATCAGCCCGGTCTCTGTTAAAAATAACGGAACATGAGACCAAGTCAGTCACAGTCTGGCCAGGTAGTCTACAACAGAACACAGCGGTCTGAATGGATGAGGGAACAAGTGAGCCGGAAGCGGGGGGTAAGAGAAAGGAATGCTGGAATATAGCAACATCGTGAAATGGCACGAGCAATGCTCCTCCCTCCAGCCCTAGCTGTCAGAATTTAACTTTAGTTATTAGAAGTATACAGCTGTATACCCATGCCAGAAAACCATTTCCGTAGCGTTTAGCTATGTAAGTTAATCATCGCAGTCACTGTATGCTCTACCTTATAATATAGAAGATGTATCCGAGATGATGTTACACACTTTCAGGGATGGTGGAGGACAGCGAATGGGTGAATTTGAGATAAGGAACCGTAGTTCGGAAACGTTCGAGTCAGAAGTTATTAATAAACCAAGTTGTGTAACGTCCGTCCGTTCTTAACAGTTCAAACGACACCGGGGATATTCGAACGGGTACGACACAACCTTGTGCGACGGTGCCATGCCTGCAGTAGCGGTGATTAAGGGGGGCGTAGGGGAGGCCATCCCCACAACTTTCTGGAGAAATTATTACAACATTTGTTCCCGACTGAAATTAGGAATTAAAGAAATGATTAAAAACAGCAATTTATACAAGCCCTGTTGTCTTATTGGCTAATTCTTTTCTTTAATTATTAACACAATTATTAGCAGAAATACGCACAAAATGTCGTTCGTCGCGGCTAACCAATTTTATAAAGCCACAGCAAGTAGTGGACACTTTGCATGTGCTGTGAAGAAGGGTAGCAGGGGTATATATTTTTGTCAATGTCATGGACACTGAGGTATGATTCACCCGTTTGCCGCGTGCATTCGTCAGTCTGGCAATCTCTTTTGTGTCTGTTAGTTTCCTAGTGTGTAGTCAAATTTTAAATGATTTAATTGTATAAGCTACACCGTACTTTTTAATTGTAATAAATGTGTAATATTGTTTCTTTGATGAAAGTTTTATTGTATAGTATTGAATCAAAACCTAAGAAAGCTATTATTACGGCACTATCGATATTCACTTCTTAATAGCATTCTTAGCTTTTATTTTTTGAGTTTTGATGTATTATCCCTCCTCCCCCCGATTCGCTATATCCCACAAACCCGGGTACTGTTTGTTGTTTTGTTTTTGCCCCCCCCCCCGCACTTTTAATTCCCAATCGCCGCTACTGCATGCCTGCATTGACGCAGGGGGACCCTATTTCGAATATTTCTTGTAAATGGAGCAGCTCGTGAAACTTGTGCAGGTAAACGGACCTAAATGAGTACAATTTTGCTTAACGTTTGACTCAATCGTTTCCGGAATGGTTCCTTAAAACCAAACCAAACCAAACCCCATAGCACTACAGCCCTTGAAGGGCCATGGCGTACCAAGCTACACCTGCTCAGCCCGAAGGCCTGCAGATTACAAGGTGTCGTGTGGTCAGCACGACGAATCCTCTCGGCCGTTATTCTTGGCTTTCTAGACCGGGGTCGCTATCTCACCGTCAGATAGCTCCTCAATTCTAATCACGTAGGCTGAGTGGACCTCGAACCAGCCCTCAGGACCAGGTAAAAATCCCTGACCTGGCTGGGAATCGAACCCGGGACCTCCGGGTAAGAGGCAAGCACGCTACCCCTACACCACGGGGCCAACATATGGTTCCTTATCTCAGGTTAATCCATTTGCCGTCTTCTCTCATTCCTAAAAGTTTGTAGCATCATCACGGATACACACTGTACAACTTAGAAGAATTCTTATAATTATATTTAGGTAAGACTGAAGAAGATACTTGAAGGTATCGGTTTATTGATGATGAACATTACAAGCTTTCCGCCCAAATACATGTTCCCGTTACAAAACAAAAAATAAAAATAAACTAAATCTACTATGTGGACACCCACATGGGCGAAAAACCGGGCCACATGTAAGCGCCACCCCTATAACTACCTTAACTCTAAATATCCTAACTTAATTTTGTGACCGCTCACACGGGCAGAAACCAATCCACATGTGAGAAGCCACCACTATAACTACTGACCGACCGTGCCGTCTCACGCTGGTGAGGAAAAAGAAAAAGATACTTGAACCTCACCAAAGTCTAATACTTGTAAACGGTACGTCAATTTCTAAGTAACTAATTGAGGAAAGATTGTAGAATCCTGGTAAGTACTTCGCAAAAAATATTCTTCTAAGGACGTGCAGGAAGACAATGTTTCCGTCAAGAAAACTGACTGATTTTATTTCCTGCAATCAGTACGGGAAGTATTTAGCTTTCTATGTATTTAAATCGTATACTCTTACTTATATCTACGTATCGAGCGAGTTAACCGTGATGTTAGGCTCACCTAGTTGTGAGCTTGCATTCGAAAGATGATTTTCCGTGTTTTACCACTTTCATATCAGGCAAATGCTGGGGCCGTATCTTAATTATTTATAGCCCAGATTGTAATTCAGTCGTTTAAGTGCGGCCAGTATGCAGTATTCGGGAGATAGTGCGCTCGAATCCAACTGTCGGCAGCCCTGAAGATAATTTTCCGTGGTTTCCCATTTCCACCCCAGGAAAATGCCGGGACTGACCTTAATTTAGGCCACGGCCGCTTCCTTCTCACTCTTAGCCGTTTCCTATCCCATCGTCGCCATAAGACCTATCTGTGTCGGTGCGACGTAAAGCAACTTATAAAAGACTGTAGTGCCTCATTGCCCGATTTTAATTCAATGCCCTTCAGTGATTTCTTCATGATGAGCGTACAGACAGACAGACAGACAGACAGACAGACATGATAGAAAATGAACAAGTGCATTTCCTTGTTACTGTGGACACGACAGATACAGAAATACAATTCTTTTTTAATTATGAGCAATGTACAGACAAAACTCTTATAGGTTCGAACCCCACTGTCGGCAGCCCTGTAAATGGTTTTCCGTGGTTTCCCATTTTCATACCAGGCAAATGCTGGGGTTGTACCTTAATTAAGGCCACGGCCGCTTCCTTCCAACTCCTAGCCCTTTCCTGTCCCATCGTCGCCATAAGATGTATCTGTGTCGGTGCGACGTAAAACAACTAGCAAAAAACCTCTTATTTGTATACGAGTATATAGTTGTATGATAATTTAATGAAAACCGTTTTAAAATTTTAACACGTTTGTATAAAAATGATATAATTTACGATATGAAATTAACGCATTTAACACATGTTTAGTACATCGTTCTCATAAAGAATTGATTGCTTCGCTCTTTGATTGACAGAAGCTTCTCATATCTGTTTGATTCACTAAGAACACGCTTTACACGCCATCTGGCTGTGCTAGTTTCAACCATGTCTTATCGTGACGAAGTGTTTGGAGAAGAGGATTTACGTAGTGATTGGATTTGTTCTGTCAATAACAGTACAACTGAATTAGAAATCCACTTGATATATTTCTCTATCAGTGTGGGACGAGGTGTCAACGCATATCACGATGTCATAGTTATTTATTGAAGAAACCATGTATGTGTATGTCTACCCCTTCAATCACTACAGGGGCCGATGTCCTTAGATGTTAGGCGCCTTTAAACAACAAGCATCATCATCAATCACTACTGATCTGCATTTAGGGCAGTCACCCAGGTGGCAGATTCCCTATCTGTTGTTTTCCTAGCCTTTTCTTGAATGATTGCAAAGAAATGTGAAATTTATTGAACATCTCCCTCGGTAAGTTATTCCAAAACTTAACACCCCTTCCTATAAAAGAAAATTTGCCCCAATTTGCCCTCTTGAATTCCAACTTTATCTTCATATTGTTAAAAAATACCACTCAGACTTATTCATCTACTAATGTCATTTCACGCCATATTTCCACTGACAGCTTGGAACATACCACTTAGTAGAGCAGCTCGTCTCCTTTCTCCCAAGTGTTCCCAGCCCAAACTTTGCAGTATTTTTGTAACGCTACTCCTTTGTGGAAATCACCCAGAACGAATCGAGCTGCTTTTCTTTGTTTTTCTTTTTTTTCCGTTTATTGAATCAAGTATTCCTGGTGACGGTCCCATACACAGAGAGCACACTCTAGGCGGGGTCTTACCAGAGACGTATATGCCATCTCCTTTACATCCTTATTACAACCTCTAAATACCCTCATAGCCATGTGCAGAGATCTGTATCCTTTATTTACAATCCCATTTATGTGATTACCCCAATGAAGATTATTCCTTATATTAACACCTAGGTACTTGCAATGATCCCCAAAAGGAACTTTCACCCCATAAACGCAGTAATTAAAACTGAGAGGACCTTTCCTATTTATGAAATTTACAACCAGACTTTTATCCCCGGTTATCAACATACCATTGCCTACTGTCCATCTTACAACATTGTCGAGGTCATTTAGCAGTTTCTCAGTCTTGTAACTTATTTCTTTTCTTCTTATTAAAATAAATTACCGGACAAGCCGGCCGTGCGGTTAGGGGTGCGTAGCTGTGAGCTTGCATCTGGGAGATAGTGGATTCGAACTCCACTGTCGGCAGCCCTGGTGTCGGTTTTCCGTGGTTTCCCATTTTCAAACCAAGCAAATGCTGGTGCTGTACCTTAATTAAGACGACGGCCGCTTCCTTTCCACTCCTAGACCTATCCTTTCCCATCGTAGCCATAACACCTATCTGTGTCGGCACGGCGTTAAGTAAATTATTAAAAAAAGTATATTAAAAATTTCAATTTTGCAGTGGTTTACTTTCAAAATTCTTTGCATTAGTGTGCATAAAATTCATCGTAATTTTGAAGCCTTTTCCGATTGGAGATGTGCTCTGTTACAGACAATAAATAAATAAATAAATAAATAAATAAATAAATAAATAAATAAATAAATTACGTCACCAGTATTCTTGGTTCTGCGACCAATGTGTTCGGATGTTACATAAAGTGTCTTAAGACAGGAGAAACTTCTCATGTAACATAAACCTGATTTGACTGAGGAGTGCAAAATACAGTTCTACAGTTGAATAATAGAAAACAGAATTGCGCCAATACAAATTATGCATTAAATCGAATAATACATTGAATGGCACAAAAAATCATGTTGTTGTTTAAATATTTTACTTTTTGCGTAAAAGGTATGTATAGAGAGTATCATAATGTACAAGCTAATTGTTTGCCCATTTTAAGCAGTTATATTGGATATTTTATAGCATTTCCACAGAATGATCCCGAAACTTCGTTTAGCCACAACAAGATAATACAATAATTATTTCAGAAACATTATGCAGATAGGAGGTGTCCATTCTTAAGTGATAAATAAATGAAAAACCGTGTGGCCTCCGGAGAGCTCTGGTGCAGGTCTTTAGATTTGATTCCCTTAGGCGACCTGCGCGTCGTGATGAGGATGAAGACGGCACATGCAACCAGTCCCCGTGCCAGGGCAATTAACCAATTATGGTTAACATTTCCGACCCTGCCGGGAATCGAACCCAGGACCCCTGTGACGAATGGACAGAACGCTAACGATTTAGCCATGGGCCCGGACATAATATACATGAAAGCTATCGTAGAGCAAGGACTGCTAACGGCGTTGTTTTATTTGAACTGTAGTGAATATTATTTTTTGTCTGATCTGATCTACATTTTCTTGTTGATGATGATGATGGTTGTTGTTTAAAGGGGGCTAACATCTAAGGTCATCAGCCCCTGATCTACATTTTAGCTTGAAAAATATTTCGGTACACATCAATTTATTACCTTTGAAGGTATCATTAAATTTCACTTCAAGAGCATGGAAGATTCGGTTGGAAGAGCAGTGGGTAAGAGTCAGGTCGATCACATTTCCCACTTGCAATGCGTTCATTCAGGAATCTAAAAGAAGCCGAACAGCTAAACAATTCCCTATAATTAGCCGAGTGGGTGGATCAAAGCACAGAGCTGGTGTATTAGAGTGTACACAGGACTTGAAAAGATGATCCTATCTCTGAAGAATCTGAATGAACGTGAACTGTCTGGAGTGAGTAAGATGTTGTGAATAAATAGAGGACATTTCGCCAATGGCATTGGTCTAGCACACGCTCAACCAACTTCGTAACTTGTAACGTAAGAACAACTTTACGGCTGTCCGGCTGCATGGCTAAATGGTTAGCGTGCTGGCCTTTGGTAACAGGGGTCCCGGGTTCGATTTTAATCATCATTGGTTAATTTCTCTGGCATGTGGGCGTCATGACGCGCAAGTCGCCTAAGGGAGTCAAATCGAAAGACCTGCACCTGGCGAGCCGAACATGTCCTCGGACACTCCCGGCACTAAAAGCCATACGCCATTTCATTTCAACTTTACGGCTGGAGAGTGACAACAGACAGCAAGGGGCTGGGTAGTTAACTGTCTGCAGCAGCCAACAACTTCGGTGAATTCGATTCAAGATTTCAAAATTTAGAAGCTTTGGAACCTGATTTTCAAACAATGGCCACATGATGTGAAGTTTGATGCAAGTGTAATGGACTAGTATGACTTGGAAACAATTCTCTAAACCCATGGGTAAATAATGGAAATATCGATTGTTATTATTATGGTTAGCGTGCTGGCCTTTGGCCACAGGGGTCCCGGGTTCGATTCCCGGTAGGATCGGGAATTTTAACCATCATTGGTTAATTTCGCTGGCACGAGGGCTGGGAGCATGCGTCGTCTTCATCATCATTTCATCTTCATCACGACGCGCAGGTCGCCTACTTGAGTCAAATCAAAAGACGCGCACCTGGCGAGCCGAACATGTCCTCGGACACTACCGGCACTAAAAGCCATACGCCATTTCATATTATTATTATTATTATTATTATTATTATTATTATTATTATTATTATTATTATTATTATTATTACTTGTGGGGTGTGGCTATGAAGTTGTTTACATCTGTTAGTATTGGTATTAATATTATTTACGTAGTTATGTCCGGACTTTATTTGGTAAAATCATGATCGTATTATTTGTGAGGTTATGTCATGATCATGATACATCTGCTGTATATATATCAATATGAGTTGATTTACTGCAGGAAGACGTAATTAATAGTATATAATTTATTATTACCTGTATATATGATGTATAATCCACTGCAATGTTGTGCAGCACACTGTAATAATCCGGAACCACGCATCTTGTCACTAGAATTGTATAGAAAATTATTTTCATTGTATAAAGGTTATTGGAGATTCTCGAAATTACGAGAAAACATGTTAAGTCATATTCTTCTAGAAGCCTCGCCAGGCAATGTATATAAAGTAGCAGTCTTGAGGGTTGAGTTGAGTTGTTTTAATGAAACTTGTGTGGAAGTCGTTAACTCGTATTGTGACGTTACTGTAGCTGTCAAATATTTGTGAAGATGGCGGTTCGTTAGTGCGTGTGTGAATAATATGTGTAAATAAAACAGTGTACACAATTGGCAGCATTTTTGTGTGCGTCTTTGTGGATAAACCAAGTTGGTGCACACAATATTGACTCTTCTTCTTCCCGGCATTAACACCAAATTACTGGGGTCGGCATTTCTTGTGGATATGGCCCCGTTTTTCTGCCGGATCTCCTTACTGGGGCCGATGACCTAGATGGAATGCCCCTTTAAACAAGGATCATCGTCACTGACGCCAACCTTGAGTGGAGGGAAAAATGAAATGGCGTATGGCTTTTAGTGTCGGGAGTGTCCGAGGACATGTTCGGCTCGCCAGGTGCAGGTCTTTTTATTTGACTCCCGTAGGCGACCTGCGCGTCATGATGAGGATGAAATTATGATGAAGACGACACATACACCCAGCCCCCGTGCCAGAGAAATTAACGAATGATGGTTAACATTCCTGAAGCTGCCGGGAATCGAATCCAGGACTCCTGTGGTCAAAGGCTAGCACGCTAACCATCTCGCCATGAAGCTGGACTGAGTGGAGGGATATATTCCTTACTGCGTGTTTCTGTGGTGATTGGTAGTGTCTTGTACGTAGATGATAAGATATGGATTAAGATGAGTACAAACACCTGGTACGCGGGCTAGATGTATTAACTTTACTCAGTTATTGAAAACCTACAACCCGTTTCCAGTCAGTTACCGGATCAGGTATGGAATGAATGAAGTCCCCATCTAGCGGCGAGGATAGAAATTGTGCCGGCTGCCGAGGCCTGTCGCACTCCTCTGGGGCAATGATTAATGACTGACAGATGAAATGATAGTGGAGAGTGTTGCTGGAATGAAAGATGACAGGAAAACCCGAGTACCCGGAGAAAAACCTGTCGCGTCTCCGCTTTGTCCAGCACAAATCTCACATGGAGTGACCGGGATTTGAACCACGGAACCCAGCGGTGAGAGGCCGACGCGCAGCCACCTGAGCCACGGAGGCTGTTTACGCAGTTATTATTTGATATTCAAAAACAATACAGGAACCCTATTTTACGAGAGGTATAGAAGGGTTATAGTTTAAGATCATAACAAAGAGATGTTCTTATAAATTTAGTTTACCAAAAAAAAAAAATGTTAATGAATGCGAGAAATTTCACGTAACAACATTGTCCTTTGAGTATATGATACGGTGGTTTAGAAAATTCGAGGTTACAACCATTCAGGTGGCACTGTAAAAATATCTTCTCATTTCAAACACTGGACACTCAAATATCAAATGATGCACTGTCTGAACTGATCCACAAAAGCATAAGTAGCCGTCTGTAACATTAAGTTTAAAGCGTTCTAAATACGATTTAAATTTTCCATGACCAGTTAAAAGAAGGACTGGTATAAGAGACGCACTCATCGTAGCGGACAGATTGAAGTGGAAATGGGGAGGTCACATTGCAAGAATGGAGCACAAGAGGTGGACATACAGACTAACATTGTGGGATCCTAAAATCGGCAAGAGAAACGTAGGAAGGCAGGGAATCCGATGGGCTGGTGCACAGTGGACAAGAAGAGCCAGAGACAGAGAAGAATGGAAGACCCTTGAAAAAGTCCTCGAAGTGTATAAATGTAAATTAAAATTTTGTATGTGCTTAGATATATGAACAAGAATACACAACAGACAAGATGTATAGGTTAGAAATGTATGTGTCACTTACAGGCAAGAAAAGTGCACCACACGATGTTTTCACACTCCTTAGGACTGCTCTCCTAACGAGTTTATCCGAGAGAAGCCCTGCTTAGCAGGAGGTCATTGCCCTTAAGGGATTTCGAAGGCTAGATTTAGATTTAGTTAAAAGTTGAGTTAAAACAAAGTTCAGCACTAAAACTTTACACAATAGTCGATTTTGAACTTCCAGAAAAAAAATTCTCGCGTAACAGATCCTTTTAAACTACATGTCCATAAAATATTTCAGTGATATAAAATATATTGCCTGATTTGTCCTTGAACATAACATATTGGAGATTTATGGTATGCAATACAATCCAAAAGAGACGTAGCAGCTGATTTAGCTAATGACAGCTATTTACTGCAGCTTGTGAATCACTAACATTCGTGCTCTTTTTTTGTTAGTTTTGTACCATTGCAACGCACATTTTAAGACCCAAAGTTCTGCCTGAAAAATTGAGCAGTTGGGAGAATATACTGAGCTGCAAATATTTCAGCATCGTTCTCATAGACCAGAAATGCACAGCCGACACTGTGAATTCCAGTTAACATTCCCAGTCAGGACAGGAATCGAACCTGGCACCTCTAAACCGCTTAACATAGATTTCACTGTCTCATTTTATTCACATTTTATAGAGTTTTACAAAAACAAATACAGCATAATTTTGACGTGTTAAATCAAAAGGGTTTACCTAAAAGGAAAATATTCCTCTGCTTTAAAGTAAATTCGGGTTCAAGTACCTATGCCTGTATTTCATGAACAAACATTACAAACTGACGTTTTCCAGAATATTTCAGAATATTTTAGAATAATCGACTTAAAATTGAGGAATTTTCGTTTTGTTAATGAAATCCTCCGAAATCTACATCTTAGATTCAAAACGATCATTTTTTTTAAAATTATCTCTACCTCCAGAATTTTAGAGTCGCTAAGCGGTGAGCTTGCATTCGGGTTCAGTCTCACTGTCGGCATCCCTGAAAATGGTTATCTGTAGTTTCCTATTGTCACACAAGGCAAATGCTGGAGCTGTATCTTAATTGATTAAGGACACGGTCGCTATCTTCCCAATCCTAGCACTTTCCCATCCTTGTGTTGCCGAAAACATTCGATGTGTTAGTGCGACGTTAAACCACTAGGGAAAAACTCCAGAATTTACCTAGAAAGGATATAGAGTAGAACTTAATTAATATATTAGACTCTAGACGTTAATGGTCGCTTAGTTTTTTAATGACTCTTTACTTCACCCACCACGCATTAGACATTGAGCATTACAGTTTACAGTTTTGTGTCTGTTTTAACCAATCACGCTCGATTATCATTGAAATGTTATCGAAGCGAGATTATCGCACCTGATAGGCAACTGTTTGAAAGGTATCGAAGGTGATTCGCAATTGTTTCGGATTTGTAATGTATAACTGTTATATTCTTCAGTTTGCTGAAACTAATTTATAATTAATACCGTTCCGGAGATTTCCGTGGAGCAGAAAGAGGTGAAAGAAGGTGCGGGTGTTGAAAGGGTCTAACTACGATATGAGAAATTGACTTAAAACTTTAACTAAAGGTTATATTTTTCTCAGAATTTCAAACTTAATAAATGTTTTACTCAGTAAAATAATGAGGTTACAGGTACAATGACAATTTTCAAAATAGGAAAATTCAAGATTCCGAACTTTAACCATTTTGGGCTTCAAGCCCCTAGGTTACAATTTCAAAGAGGCATTATTTAGGCAAGGGCAGAAATCCCCCAATTCAAGAGCACTTTGCTTCAACAAATTTACAGCCTTCCAGAGGCACTCCTCAATATAACAAAAAACTTAGAAAAGAGCTTACATGCTCTCAGTTTCAAACAGGCAACATTACATCAAAAGGTTACAATCTCTAGCCTCTCAAGGCACGATTTACAACGAAAATAGTTTCATACAGGGGTAACCTACTGGGCCAACATGGAAAAGAACAGGCTAGATTACTGGCCCGAACATAAAATGAATGGAGGCGTATACTTGCGCTCCTAAATGAAGAATAAAATCCTAAAGGTGGTCTCGACCCAGTGATACAGGCGCTAATCCCAAGCTACTGAGGTGACTCGACTGAAAGTTACTTTAAGGCATTACAGAAAAGGAGAAAAACAGTCACAAAATCGTAGTCTCCTCGAACCAAGTTGAAGGGGAACTCGAGAGGGTAACGCACTCTCTATCTCCGAATTACAGTTAAATATTTTATGAAAATTTACATTAGCTGAACGAAAATTTACGTTTTACAAAAGGCTGGTTACATAGTTAGAAATTCGGACCTTCCCCTCGGATAAATTTGCGGAGACAGCAAGAAAGATAGAATTTATGTGGCCATTACCTGGCTGTTGTTCTGCCTGCCGAAGAATGAGGCGCCCCGCCTCCTGCCTTAACACACACACTCAGAAAGACGATGATCAATAGACAAGATAGCCAGAAAAGCCTCAGCTTACATACCCGAAGGGGAGGTTCGAGAGGATTCTGGACGAGTCCGGACACACCCTCTCAATTTTATTGGACAATTCAAACAGCAACAAGAAGCCTGTGACCGGGCGAGTTGGCCGTGCGTGTAGAGGCGCGCGGCTGTGAGCTTGCATCCGGGAGATAGTAGGTTCGAATCCCACTATCGGCAGCCCTGAAAATGGTTTTCCGTGGTTTCCCATTTTCACACCAGGCAAATGCTGGGGCTGTACCTTAATTAAGGCCACGGCCGCTTCCCTCCAACTCCTAGGCCTTTCCTATCCCATCGTCGCCATAAGACCTATCTGTGTCGGTGCGGCGTAAAGCCCCTAGCAAAAAAAAAGAAGCCTGTGATAGGTTGAAAAATAATTACAGAAATGTTTAATTGGCCGGATTCAAAACTGGCGGGAAGAAAAAGAATTGTTGCCAACCCGAAAATAAAAGAACATTGATTCAGTTATGAAAACCTAGAAACACAAAACTTATTTAAATTATAAGTTTTCCACCTTGCGCCAGAGTGCATGATCAGAGTTTTTGAAATGACATCTATGGAGGAAAGTTTAAACTTTTTGAAGTAAAGAAACACAAAGCAAAAAAATCGAGTCAGTTTAGGCAAATTCAAAATAACACAATTACTTAATACTTCAGTAGTGACATCTTCTGATGAAAGTTCCAACTTCATGTAGTAGCAGTTTCACGTTTGGTTAGATAGATAGAGTTCTTTAAGGGGCATCTTTTGAATGTGCGGAGTTGAGGTGCATCTCCCGGTACAGACCTCCTCCCCCTAAAGGTCCTTTCTTGGGGTGACACAGAAGAAACTTGAGAGAATATTTTGTATAAAATTTCTTTTTTATAAGTCTTTTCCGAAAGTTGATGGGTAGAAAATTTGAAAATCAGATTTAAAGTCTCCTTGTGATCATAAAAGTTAATTACATGCTGATTAAGTTTGACGGCAAGACCTGCCGCCGCTGCCGATATCCAGGTGAGGTCGCCCGGACTCCCCAAGTACCCTCAGATACACCTCTTCATCTACTATGAGAGGGGTAGTCGCGGTGAAGGTCGCCGCAGATTAGATGTATATGTGCAGTACCCAGATGGGTTGGTGGTATAGATACCGCACTTCAGTCCTTGCCGGGAAGATGGACTCCGGCACGCCGTCGAGAAGGAGACGTCACTAGAGCGATATGGGCCCAAATACATTTATAAACTCCCCGAAAAAAAAGAACATATGCAGTAGCAGTGATAAGGATCCCGCCCGACCCCGCGGGGCAGGGGGCCAAATGGCTTGTGAGGGGCCCATGACTCTTTCTTAATTCAGTAGCTGAAGAGTGATTTTACATTTTGATAAAGCTACAGCACACAACACAGTATTATATGTATTACAGAGGGTTATTCCAAACTTAGGCCGTAGTAGTGCGGAGCTTCTTTCGTCAAGAGGAGAACGGCAGTTATTTCTGAAAGAATCTGGGTTTCCCAACCTGTTCCAATAATAACCATCCCTTGCTGCCACTCACAACAAATAACAAGGCCTTTGAAGTAATTAGCCAGTTCTGAGAACCCAGTAGTCAGCGAAGATGCGATTACAACGACACCCTCCTTATCTAAACTTCAAATACTGAAGTTTCAAGCCTGTTTATAACTCTCAGCAGTCAGTGTAGCTAAGTAGGCCTACGATTGCTATTGGCTTTACGTCGCACCGACACAGATAGGTCTTACGGCGACGATGGGACAGGAAAGGGTTAGGACTGGGAAGGAAGCGGCCGTGGCCTTAATTAAGGTACAGCCCCAGCATTCGCCTGGTGTGAAAATGGGAAACCACGGAAACCATCTTCAGGGCTGTCGACAGTGGGGTTCGAACCCACTATCTCCCGAATAGTGGATACTCGCCGCACTTAAGCGACTGCAACTATCGAGCCTACGATTGACGGTTGAGTTGAAAATAGTAGTAAATTATTTGGTCTTAGGAACGAGATTATTTCTTAATATTGTGACGGTCAGCGTGTTTTGATTTATTGGAATAAGCATTTCAGTAGTGACATCTTCTGATGAAAGTTCCAACTTCATGTAGTAGCAGTTTCACGTTTTAGTTAGATAGATAGAGTTCTTTAAGGCGCATCTTTTGAATGTACGGAGTTGAGGTGTATCTCCCGGTACAGACCTCTCCCTCCCTCTCAAAGGTCCTTCCTTGGGGTGACACAGAAGAAACTTGAGAGAATTTTTTTTTCATAGAATTTCTTTTCGATAAGTCTTTCCCGAAAGTTGATTGGTAGAAAATTTGAAATCCAGATTCGAAGTCTCCTTGTGATTGTTCATACCATATACGTGTATTACATTATTTCCTTCGAATTTGGAAACTAAATTGTCTCTTCTTCTTCTCTTTATTTTCTTCTTCTTCTTATTATTATTATTATTATTATCGACGTTACTGTTCATTGTAATAATATACAACCTTTTACTACGAAACAAACTTGTAACTTTCCTCATCACGAAACGAGGGACCCATTTTCAATTATTGCGGGCGGCCCCGAGGTTCTTAGCGCCGCTTCTGAACATATGGTAACAGTATTGTACTTGAAAAGGAACCAACTTAATTAAAATAGAATGACATATTTAGTCATTGAAAGAACATCATCAGTATCAAATCACACTCAAATATTTAGAAACTAGAAGTTATCTGCGGTTTCGCTCGCGTGGATTTCGTAATTTGATAAAAGCAAATCGTTCCTAGGTACTGTACTAAGACATTATCTGAAAATCCCTAAAATACAATACCTCACCGAAAAATTGAGTTCCATTTACCCCAGAAACTCTTTGTAATCCACGTTTGTGGCATTGCCTTAGGCAAATTATACCAATTTGCCTATATTTATGACTAGGCTACTGGCAGAGCTAAAACTGGAACATGTGTCATAGAACTGTACACGTGAGAAATAGTTTTCTCTCAAGTCGAAAACAAAAAGGAATACTTGTTCATTTATTTTCAAATGAGATTACAAAGACCACCTTCCACGTCTGTAAAATATTTAGTGTTTTAGATATAAGTACTCCCATAAAAATAATTCTACGAAAAAATACTTTTTTCTTTACTTTTTAAGGAGATTACAAATACTAGTTTTCACGTCTGTAACATCTTCAGTTTCTGAGATAGATATAAGTATCCTCATAAAAAAATAACTTCTTCTTCACTTCTTTCCACCCTACCCCTGCCCCCTTCCCCGTAAGTGGGCATTCCCAAAACAAAACAAAACAAAATAAGAAACAAAACAAAACGAAACAAAACAAAACAAAACAAAACAAAACAAAACAAAACAAAACAAAAACATACGTGTTTATTTATTTTTAAAGTAGATTCTAAATATCAATTTTCACGTCTGTAACATCTTTAGTTTTTTCAGACATAGTATACTTATACAAATAATTCAACTAATGTTTCAGTTCTTTCATTCCCCCTTCAGTGCTTTTTCCGAAAACTAAAGAATACGTGTTTCATTATTTTTAAAGGAGATTCCAAATACCAATTTTCACGTCCGTAACATCTTCAGTTTTTGAGATATACGTATCCTCAAAAAAGGTATTCAACCCCATTTTCACCCTTTTTCAACACCTTAACGATATTTTCAGAAACAAAAAATGTGCGTTTCTTTATTTTGAAAGGAGATTGCAAATATCAATTTTTATGTATGTTAACTTTTAAGTCTTTCTTTCATCCCGTTAGCGACAGAATATCCAAAAATCCTTCCGTAGTCAGCACCTACACTCTAATATAAATGTATCCCCAAAATGTATCTAGTAGTTTTGGCTCGGCGATGATCAATCAGTCAGTCAGGACATGTTATCTTATATATATAGACTAGCTAATGTACCCGTGCTTCGCTACGGGATTCTCAGAAAGACTGACTTGGTGGTTTTCCTAACTGAATTCAACATAGGTCATTACAAAAACGTCAGTAGGAATGTAGCGATTGAAAGCAATGTTATCATATAAAATACTCGATCAAATGAAAAACCGCACACTTTCTCACTTTCAACGAACAGTACTACGGTGCCTATCTAACAGTCCAAAGTTCCAGAGCTGGAATAACCAGGTCGCAGACTGCCGTGAACACTCCTCTGTCATTATTCCGTTAAATATGCACACTACTCATTCCAATCAGTGCCTCAGAGTAGGGATTGAATAGCTCGAATACTATGATGAACCAGTGTGTTACGTACCAGATATATCAGAAAATGTATGAACCAGAGGAATGGCATGCTAAAGAAGAAAGTTATCTTACTCCCCAGCTACTTCCCACCAATATACAGGCAGGCTGTTACAGTCGGTACGACCAGGCGAGTTGCCCGTGTGGTTAGGGGCGCGCAGCTGTGAGCTAGCATCCGGGAAATAGTGGATTCGAACCCCACTGCTGGCAACCCTGAAGATGGTACTCCGTGGTTTCCCATTTTCACACCAGTCACACCAGGCTGTACCTTAAAGCCAAAGCCGCTTCCTTCACACCACTATTCATTTCCTATCCCATCGTCGCCATAAGACCTACCTGTGTCGGTGCGACGTCAAGCAAATTAAAAAAACCTCGGTACGCTGCAGTAATCCTATCTATCGGGGATGAGAGGAAACAGAAGACAAAAAGCACATCACAACAAACAATGGTCAATGTAATGTTATTGTTGATAAAGTTTATGAGCTATCTATGTTGCAGGCCTTCATACTAGTTTTCTTTCGACTCTGTGATATTAGGGTGTCCTACAAAATTATTTATATCATAGACTGTAGTTCCTTATTCTCAGACTTTACATACCGATTTTCATTAAATTCTGTTTACCCATTTTCTCGTGACTCGGCGCTGATATGGACTTAGTAACAAAAATCCAAATTCATGAATATCTCTGATTATATGCGGTACGGTAACAATGTATAAGACATAAGTGATCGGAAATTTAATAACTTCTTACATAACTACTACTAACTTACGACATAACTAAAGTTATGTTAGTTATGTAGTATTTATCGATACGACCACTAATAACATAAATAACTTATTTGAGAATTACATTTCAGGCCTTCCCCTAAACTACCATTTCACTCAACGTGAATAAAATAATTTGTAGCCTAGATTGCAGTTGTTCATCACCCGATATTACATACCGATTTTCATTAAATTCTCTTCAGCCGTTTTCTATTGATGCGTGTACAGACAGACAGACAGACAGACAGACAGACAGACAGACAGACAGACAGACAGACAGACAGACAGACAGACAGACAGACAGACAGACAGACAGACAGACAGACAGACAGACAGACAGACAGACAGACAGACAGACAGACAGACAGACAGACAGACAGACAGACATTACAGAAAGGTAAAAAATGCATTTCCTTGTTACTGTGGACATGGCAGATACAGAAATATCATTCATTTCAAATTCTGAGCAATGCACAGGCAAAACACTTATTTTATATATAGATTACATTTCAGGCCTTCCCCTAAACTACCATTTCACTCAGTGCGAATAAAATTATTGATAGCCTAGATTATAGCGACCTATTCCCCGACTTTGCATACCAATTTTTGTGAAGATACGACCACTAATAAAATAAATATTTGACAATTAAATTTTAGGCCTTCCCCTAAACTACCATTTTTCTCAGCGTGTATAGCCTATATTGTAGCGAATTATTTCCCATCTTTGTCTAGCGATTTTCATTAAGACACGACCACTAATAACATAAATATTTGAGGATTAAATTTCAGGCCTTCCTCTAAATTACCATTTTACTCAGCGCGATTAAAACAATTTATAGCCTAGATTGTAGCGATTCATCACCCGACTTTACATTCCGATTTTCATTAAATTCTCTTCAGACGTTTTCTCGTGATGCGTGTACATACATACATACATACATACAGACAGACAGACAGACAGACAGACAGACAGACAGACAGACAGACAGACAGACAGACAGACAGACAGACAGACAGACAGACAGACAGACAGACAGACAGACAGACAGACAGACAGACGGACAGACAGACATTACGGAAAAGTAAAAAAATGCATTTTTTGTTACTGTGGACATGACTGATACAGAAATACCATTCTTCTCAAATTCTGAGCAATGTACAGACAAAACTCGTATTTTATATATATAGATGTATAAACACTTTTGTTTAAATACTTAGGAACATGAAATCTGGAACTTATCTTACTGAAGTCCTCTTTCCTCTCCACTCTAGCGAGGCGTTGAAAAACCGTTGCTCTGTCATTTGCGCGAGTCCGGATTTGTAATCTAATGCGTAGCAATTATAGTCCGTGAAACTTTTAGTGATACCGTACTTCTATTTACTGGGGTGAAGAGTAACGAGGGAGCTACCCCGGTTCCGGTAATACTGCCAACTGAATAGAAATGAAATCTGAATTGGATCGATAGTATTGTTACGAATAAAACTCAATCTTTTTGATTACTCTAATTTATTTCAGGATGGCCTAATAAATTCACACACACACACATATTTAAACACAAACCATTCTAACCAGTTATGAATGGCCACAATAATTACAAGTCTATTTAAAAATCTCTGTACCTTATGGCACAGCAAGGGTCCAGCCCGTTCCTTTACCTGGGACACTAATCCTTTCCTTCATTTTCCCCCAAGTCCAGTCACCTCCTACACCCACTGTGCGTAGACAGCTGGATTTGAACACAGTACCCCTGGCTATACAACACACATCGATTCGACTCTAATGATAGTACAGTACTTCGCACAGTCCCACGCAGTGAACAACTGAACAGCTCAACAGTATTCAACAGCAGGACGATACTCACAACTGCGAACATTAACATATTTCCATTTATCCTCGCACTAACGATAGCGCGTTTCCTCGCTGGCACACGGTGTTCCTCAGTCCGCAGAATACACAAACACACAATACCATCTTTCGTTCTGTCGTCTTCACCTACACACGGAGACGACAGGAAGCAACTATACGCGAGTGGAAAAAGTTACACCATCCTGATCATCATCAACAGAATCTCCCTTCTCGTCTTAAATCAAGGAATCCAATATGGCATGACATAACTGGCTTCAATATACAGGAAAAATGGCGTCAAAGCTGGAACTCTGCATGTGTAAAACACCAAGGCATCCAAGACCCCACAACTGGACCCCAGGATTTCACCTGAATAGACACCAATGGTTTAAACTCAACCGTGTAAGAATATATCACGCTAAATGTAATACCATGCTACGTAATTGGGGACTTCGAGAATCCCTTGCCTGTGACTGCTTTCCAGTCAGTGCACACATTATTGAGGAGTGCCCTCTGAGGAAGTATGATGGACCAGCCCAAGATGTCATCAGCGCTACACCCACCCCCCCTTCTTAGAATGGCTACAGCGACTGGACATTGACTTGTAAATCTGAACGCTACCAACATTCTTGCCCTTGTATATATTGTAAATTTTCTTTTTCTT
This sequence comes from Anabrus simplex, assembly GCF_040414725.1. Lineage (NCBI taxonomy): Eukaryota > Metazoa > Arthropoda > Insecta > Orthoptera > Tettigoniidae > Anabrus > Anabrus simplex. The sequence continues at coordinate 113,226,052 of NC_090269.1, read as the reverse complement.
TTGTATACTTGCCATACGATAAATAAATAAATAAATAATAATCTACACACTGGTCTCTCTGACACAACAACAGCTCCTCGTTCAGACCTCGGTGGGTCACTAGCGACAGCCAACACCTCTGTCACCCTCAGCCCAGCCACCGAACCCCAACTCACTGTGTGCCACACTGACTCCCCCACGGAGTCCAACTCTGACTGACTGTTCGCGGCTAGCCTCCCTTTTTATAGCTCGCGTGATTTGATCCAGAAATTTCACGATGTCACTACAGGCAGAACATTCCCGTTGAATCTCAAAGTAACTTACAGGTAAGCTGGCCGCCGAGAACAATACACGGAAAGACCGGCCTCACCCCACAGGCCGGCTGGAAGATCCCAGGTCGTCTGAGTCACCAGCACCTTCCTGGAAGTACGGAAAAGAGCTACCACGGGGCTGGCACGTAACAGTATGATCGATCGATGTGAATTTTTTAAACCGTCGCTTCCGAGAAGGAGTTATAGGTTGTTCCTGTGATGTACTTTGATTTTCCTCACTCATGTTCAAGCTTAATCTATATTTTGACTTTGGTGTGTAAATAACAATAGTATTTAAAGTGTTGCAATTATACCGCCAGATGTCTCACGGCGATGCATAATGGTTTCATACTTTTTGTGTTAGAGGTTGTCATTACGAATCTCGAAGATAATCGAGGTCTACCGATTCAGTACTAGGGAGCCGTAGTATGAACTAAAAGTTTCGAGGAATAAGGTGGCAGTTACAGAGAGATCTGCAGAAGCGACGTTGTCACATTGGTATGCATTGCATTCGATTAAATAAGCACAAGAAATGAATTTCACAATTAATCCGTATTGTCAGCCTCAACAAGATACTGTAGGTCTTGATAATTGAGTGACTCCACCTTACAATACAGTACAATGTTATTCTTTTATATTTTATTTTAAAAAGGGACATGTTTTGTCTTTTCCTTGTGGACATCTTCAGCCTAAAAACATTATAATAACAAACACATGATTCCGATTTTAGAACACTGTGATCATCACATTAATTTTTATTTTGAGAATCAAAACTCAATTGAACTTTCATAATTCCTCTTATGACTATTTTTAACAACATGAAATATTATATAACTGTGTTTGCATATGACAGATTGAGTCATCTTGACTTTTAAACATTTTAAGGATAAGTCGTTGTTTTTTAGTGGTATTAAGAATATCATGTGTTTATTATTATAATGTTTTTAGGCTGAAGATGTCTTACGTGGAATAAACGAAACATGGCCCTTTTTAAAATAAATTAAAAAGGAATAACATTATACAGTATTGTAAAGCTGGATTCACTCAATTATTAAATTCATTCAATTCATTTAAATAATGTTATATAAAATAGCTATGTTACTTTCATGTTATTAATAGTGTTTATGAAACATTGCACTCAGCGAATAGTCCTACCAAATATAGCTTGTGGTTTCATCTTGTTTAGATAACTTCACGAGCCCTGATAAACTTCATAAAATACAATCAGCTCCTTTTTCTGATATCTTGCTCGAGAAAGATAGCTTTTAGATTCTAAATGACTCTTAATACATGGATAATAACCCACTGGATCTTCAGTGATACTAGAACAGCAAAAGATGTCGGTGAGAAATAAAACCTCGCCTTCAATTCTCTTCTTATCTTTCGAAAAAAAAAAAAGGAAAAAAGAAAGCTATCTTTTATGTCTCATCTCTTTATCCAAGAAACTTTTGTTGGGGATAGTCGACTTGAAATTGGTATTTGTTAACCAGGTGTAACATTAGGAATCGAAATCAATAACCATTGAAAATACGTGAGTTTGAGTTCACCTACATTGAAGAGGACTAGAGATCCTGGGTGTTATAAATGAAATCTTTGAGGACGGAGAAAATAGTAAAAGATAAACAGTTAGTTTAATCAAGTATCTGGAGTCTGTGTACTGATATTTTATCTCTAGCCAGGCGATAGCCGAAGCTGGACATCTGGCTTCACTGATAATGAAACTTGATCCTCTACAGCCTTACCATTACACTGCTTTCAACCCCACCGTGCAGTCCAGTCGGTATGATTCTGATAGCTGTCTCCTTCCCCTCAGTTCAGCGATGAGGTCTCGAATCCGCAAAATGCACTCTGCAAAATTGTTTACCTTAGATAAGGGGATTCAAAGCGCACCATCCGGCCAAGAAATGTAAACATTGAAGTGCACTATCGAAGGTATGATATTTCTGAACGTATCGTAGAATGTTCCATTCAGTTCAAGTGGTGTTCTGTGTATATTGGTGTGTGTATTGTGTTAACAATCTGCCAAGGACGTTGCCATATGTCACACAACGGAGAGAGGACAAAGAAACAGAAGTATTATACTTATATATTAGGTTGGATAAGCAAACATGTTAGTGAGCGTGCCACATAGTCTCAACTGCAAAGGCGAACTCGGTGATTTTAGTGAAGCAGGTCCAGCTGTGATAGACTTTATTAACAACTTAAAAATCGAACTCGAAATAGTGTAAATAGTGTACAATATTATTTTATTTCATTTATTAATTAATGAGGAGATAAAGGCTAATTTAGGAATGAACTCGATGAATGAAGCTGTACGCATAAACCGGCTTCGGTGGTGGGGTCATGTGAGGCGAATGGAGGAGGATAGGTTACCTAGGAGAATAACGGACTCTGCTATGGAGGATAAGAGAAGTAGAGGTAGACCAAGATGACGATGGTTAGACTCGGTTTCTAACGATTTAAAGATAAGAGGTCATCAGCATCATCATCATCTGTTTACCCTCCAGGGTCAGCTTTTCCCTCGGACTCAGCGAGGGATGCCACCTCTACCGCCTCAGGGGCAGTGTCCTTGAGTTTCAGACCCTTGGTCGGGGATGAAACTGGGGAGAATGACCAATACCTCGCCCAGGCGACCTCACCTGCTATGCTGAACAGGGGCCTGGTGGAGGGATGGGAAGTTTGGAAGGGATAGACAAGGAATAGGGAAGGAAGCGGCCGTGGCCTTAAGTTAGGTACCATCCCGGCATTTGCCTCGAGGAGAAGTGGGAAACCACGGAAAACCACTTCCAGGATGGCTGAGGTGGCAATCGAACCCACCTCTACTCAGTTGACCTCCCGAGGCTGAGTGGACCCCGTTCCAGCCCTCGTGCCACTTTTCAAATTTCGTGGCAGAGACGGGAATCGAACCCGGGCCTCAGGGGGTGGCAGCTAATCACACTAACCACTACACCACAGAGGCGGACAAGATAAGAGGTATAGAACTAAATGAGGCCACAACACTAGTTGAAAATCGAGGATTGTGGCGACGTTTAGTAAATTCACAAAGGCTTGCAGACTGAACGCTGAAAGGCATAGCAGTCTATAATTATAATGTATGTATGTATGTATGTATATTAATATTTGGTGACATGTAATGCCAAAAACTAACTAACTAACTAACTAACTAACTAACTAACTAACTAACTAAATACATTGGAACCTCGATATCTCGAATAATCTCGGAAGCTAAATTTTATTTAGAGTTATCGAAGTTTACAGATATAGGGAATACCGTTTCTGATTATGTATAGCACATTGTTGAATCATATGAATCATATGTATAAAATGAATACATTATTTTTAACAGTGTTTAAAAAATACAAACACTATTTTGCGGCACCACTTTAATGATGTCCGACTCGTTGGCTGAATGGTCAGCGTACTGGCCTTCGGCACAGAGGGTCCCGGGTTCGATTCCCGGCCGGGTCCGGTATTTTAACCTTCACTGGTTAATTCCAATGACTTGGGACTGGGTGTTTGTGCTGTCCCCAACATCCCTGCAACTCACGCACCACACATAACACTATCCTCCACCACAATAACACGCAGTTACCTACACATGACAGATGCCGCCCACCCTCATCGCAGGGTCTGCTTTACAAGGGCTGCACTCGGCTAGAAATAGCCACACGAAATTATTATACTTTAATGATAGCACGTATTATAGTAACTTTTTAGAAGACAGGTTACAGTACATACACAGCAGTGAAACAAGAAACCTCCGTTAGCACCTTTGGAAAAAATCTGTTAGTCCCTTCTGTTTGTTACTGCTAACCTTTCCTCCCTTCACGTTGAAACTTCTCGTCAATACCACGCAGCCGAGGTTCGTAAATGGAGCTTGTCATCCGCGACTTGGGGGGTTGTTTTCGCACGTGACCGGTAATTAACTCACACCCGAGAAACAGCGAGGCTTCGCCGATTTTCTGATCATTAGAACTTTAAGTGTTTCTCTACCCGTCATACTTGCTCCCAGCATCACTGTAAACCTTTCCTTACCTATTCCTCACAAACCACAAATGCCGTATTGCACAGTTAATGTTGCATAAAATTCGAGTTACAGAGTATTTTTTGCTTCAAGGGATGACATATTTGCTTCGAAAAATCGATAAATTCGTGTAACCGAATTTCGAGAAATAGAGAAATAAATACACGCGGAGAATAGGAGAAACGGCCGGCAAATTTAAGTTATTTCGAGATACTGAAAATACATGCAGAAAAATTTCACCAGATCAGACTGCAAGGGATAACTAACTCCCTCCTTATTTCGAGAAAATGGAATTTAAATATTTCCAGAGTGCTTCGCAAGAGCACGAAGAGACACACTCCCACAAGGAACGCGGAGGGCAACGTGTAAGGTCTCTGCTTCACAAGGTCGAGGTATACGTCGTCCCGTGCCAGTGTTGCCAGATCTCTAAAAATTTCAGGAGATCTCCTGATTTTTTGCTACACACCATAAAACCCGAAAAACAAAAAATCTCCCGAAATTTCGTCTAATCCAAATTTAAGGAAAATGAATACTAATGGTTAATGGTACATAATATATTCTAATTCCTATATCAATGTTTGAAATGAGCAAATTTCTTTTCTTAAGAAAGCTCTTCCTTGCTTGTGCTAATCTGCATTTTATGTCCTCCTTACTTCTGCCATCGTTAGTTATTTTACTACCCAAGTAACAATATTCATCTATTTCCTTTAAGACTTCACTTCCTAATTTAATATTTCCTGCATCACCTGCCTTCGTTCGACTGCACTCCATTACTTTTGTTTTGGACTTATTTTCATCTTGTACTCCTTACCCAAGACTTTGTCCATACCATTCAGCAGCTTCTCAAGATCTTCTGCAATCTCAGATAAAATAACAATATCATCGGCAAATCTCAAGGTTTTGATTTCCTCTCCTTGGATCGTGATCCCCTTTCCAAATCTACCGATTTTTAATTTGTAGACCTGGCAACACTGTCCCCTACTATGATCTTTCGTAATGAAATACTTATCTTCCTCTATAATCTGCATTTGTCGAATACAAAAATTTACCAATAAATTTAAGTGGTTCTGTTGTGTGTCTGCCTGTGTGGTGCAGTGGTTAGTTCGATTCCCGGCTCTGCCACAAACTTTGACAAGTGGTATGAGGACTGAAACGGGGTCCACTCAGTCTCGGGAGGCCAACTGAGTAGAAGAGGGTTCGATTCCTACCTCAGCCATCTTCGAAATGGTTGTCCGTGGTTTTCAACTTATTCTCCAGGCAAATACCGCGGTAGTACGTAACTTAAGGCCACCGGGCGAGTTAGCCGTGCGGTTAGGGGCGCGCACTGTGAGCTCGGATCCGCGAGTTAGTGGGTTCGAATCCCATTGTCGGCAGCCCTGAAGATGGTTTTCCGTGGTTTCCCATTTTCACACCAGACAAATGCTGGGGTTGTGCCTTAATTAAGGCCACGGCCGCTTCCTTCCCACTCCTAGACCTTTCCTATTCCATCGTCGCCATAAGACCTATCTGTGTCGGTGCGACGTTAAGCAAATAGCAAAAAAAAAAACTTAAGGGCCGGCCGCTTCCTTCCCTCTTCCTTGTCCACCCTTTCAAATCTTTCCATTCCCCACAAGGCCCCTGATCTGCATAACAAGTGAGGCAGCTTGGGCGATGTACTGGTCCTCCTTCCCAGTTGTATCCCGAAGCAAATGTCTTACGCTATAGGACACTGCCCTTGAGGCGGTAGAGGTAGTATCTCTCGCTAATTCCGAGGGAAAAACCAACCCTGGACGTTAAACGGAGAGAGAAAGAAAGAGTTCTGTTATGTTAGTAAGTTAAGACGACAAGTTGCGCTCAGAGAAAGTTTGAAGCGAATGTTACCATAAAAATCGATTTTAAACCCACAGCAGCTTACCCTTTTAAATGTAACGTGTAAATAGATATCCACTGGCTAAGACATTTCTTTGATAAAGTGCTCCTTTCTTTCGGTCGGATTCTGCACCAGAAACCAAACCCAAACTCCATGGCACTACAGCCCTTGAACGACCTTGGCCTACCAAGCGACCGCTGCTCATCCCGAAGGCCTGCAAATTGCGAGGTGTCGTGTGGTCAGCACGGCGAATCCTTGGTCGTTATTCTTGGCTTTAGAGACCGGGGCCGCTATCTCACCGTCAGATAGCTCTTCAATTCTAATCACGTAGGCTGAGTAGACCTCGAACCAGCCCTCGGGTCCAGGTAAAAATCCCTGACCTTGCCGGCAATCGAACCCGGGGCCTCCGGGTAAGAGGCAGGCACGCTACCCCTACACCACGGGGCCGTGTATTCTGCACCAGAAGTGTACAAATACTCTGAAACAAACGGCACATCTGTAAGTGATAGACAGACTAACACCCGTAGTCGAACTTCACGACGACTAACCGCGACGGTTTTCATACGTTCCGGGTGCGCTACTATTTTCCGGAGTTACTCTCCATGATACTATCTATCTAACTATCTATCTATCTATCTATCTATCTATCTATCTATCTATCTATCTATCTATCTATCTATCGAAGTTTTCATTCTCACCCTAAAGGGGTGGAGCGGGCCACCTGGAGGGTGTCGCCCTCTTTCTGGCCAGGAGAGTTGACGGGGTTCAGGAGAGGTATTAGAAGAAGGAGATGGGTAATAGGTAAAAGATGATGTAATTACGGAGTGGAGGTGGCTAAGTGGAGGCAATTATACTGTGCTTTGTTGAGATTGGATACAAGACATGAATAGATATGACAGCGATGCTGTGAAGCGAAGGTTTAGACAAGGTGGGAGGGAAATAGGTGAAGTACAAAGTTATGATAGAAGGAGGAGAAGTTAACAAGAGAAGTGAGGAGAAGTCGAATGATGTCAAAGGAAGGTGGTGGTGGTGAAAAATAACCGGTAGAGGTGGGGGTGGATAAGGGCGAAGATATGGACTAGGTGGTTGGGGAGGTGGGGCAGGTCGGGGACGGCTACAAGGTGTGGTGGGACGAGGCGAAGTTTGGGGAGGTGAACGAGATGGTTCGAGCCGATGGTGGCGGCCGTTGAGGTGTATCCCGGTGGCGATGAGTCGTGCGTCGTCAGAAGTTGGAAGGAGAAATCTGACGCCGGCGTTGTAAATGCGGAAAGCTCTTCGCACGGGTAGTCCTGCCTGGCGGAGTTCCTGGGCGATGACTGCAGATGGTATGCTAGGCTCTACACCGCCAACCATGCAGCTATAGGTGTTAGCATAGATAGCAGAAGGCGGTGGTGTCGGTGGAGGATGTACCATGTTTCCAGGAGCATCTGTAGTAGAATTTCTCTCGGCAGGTGACTGAAGTGATGCGCTCTGAGGATGTGTTAGATCAGGGTTGGGAGGGAAGGGAAGAGTAGACGTCATAAGAGGGAAGGAATGAGACATGACTCTAGTAGTAATAGGCGGGTGGGCTGAGGTGGTAGTGGTGGTGATAGTAGTGGTGGTGACAGGGGTGGTGTAAAGGGAAGACGAAGGTTGTGGTGATGAGGTGGAGGAAGATGGCGTGGTTACGGCGATCAGAGTGGCTGTTGCAGGCTGAAAAGTTTCGTCGTCCTGTAGCTGAGCTGGACTTGAATATCCTCTGGAGTAGTTTCCGCTGGATAAAGATGACCACGAATACGGGCTCCAGTCTCGTAGATGGTGGAGAGGTCTGCTGGAGAGTGAAAATACACAAGTATATCTGGTGCTGGTTGAGTCCCTTCGTAGAGCCTGGAGACAGAATAGGCGCCGATTGGATGAAGTTCAGTAAGGAGGTCATCTTCAGAAAGTACAAGGGGAACGTTACGGAGAACACAGGTGAACAGCATGATGGGAAGGCCGACCTCCAACTTGGTGCCAGCCTATTTGCTTTATTGTCTCGGCGGGGTGCTAAATTAAAGATGAGCAGTCACCCGGCCAACAAAAAAAAAAAAAAAAAAAAAAAAAAAACATTGCCTCGGGGCAGTAAAGTGTCCACTGCAGAGAGAGTCCCCTATCCCAACCAGAGCTCTTCCATGATGCAGATTGCGCCGGAATTCAAAACTGCAAGTTTGACTATAGAATGTGAGTGTCTAAATCAACCCAGATTCTCAGCCGGACCAATATAAAATTTAGTAATAATGTTATTGGCTTTACGTCCCACTAAATACTTTTACGGTTTTAGGAGGCGCCAAGGTGCCGGAATTTAGTCCCACAAGAGTTCTTTTAGGTACCGGTGAACCTACCGACACGAGGCTGACGTATTTGAGCACTTTCAAATACCACCAGACTGAGCCAGGGTCGAAACTCCCAAGTTGGGGTCAGAAGGCCAGCACCTCAACCGCTTGAGCCACTCAGCCGGGCAATATAAAATTTCATGGTTTCCTTGGCCTAATTAGTCACTTCCCATCACACGTAGAAATACTGTAGTAGCATAAACATTCAAATTACTTTGAACTGAACACTAAACAGATTTGTCACTGGATGTTCGTTCCCTGTAGAAATATGATCAAGATATGTCGTTGTTCGTCTGCTCTATATTTATACAGATGTTTATCCAGATATGGATTACTGGTTGAAGAACGGTCTATTTCTTATCCTTTACCTCATAGGCCTACAAGAAGTCAACCTTTTTTTTTAAATATACAGGTTGTAACTGAAATAAGGTACGTCCGTCTGGCAGGTGATAGAAGAGACCATTTCTAAGCAAGCTATGCGAAGAAGTTGTCAACATTGAAATTTAAAATTAGATAGTATTAAAAAGTCAATATCTTTAAGTTTTCAAGTAACTTTTCAGGTAGGAGAGGCAAATCAAGTTTGCTTTAGCAAGGAGGGGTAAGACGAATCAAAGAAGGTGAGGGGAAGTTGTTGCGTAATCCAAGTATGACTTTGCCTGTTGGTAGGAGTGAGGAGTGGGAGGGGAGTGAATCAGGTGATAAGAGAATAGCAATGATCGTCTTGCAAAATCCTTATGTAAACAAACTGCTTTACCGAGCGAATGGCCACATGGTTTGGTCACATAGCTGTCAGTTTGCTTTCGGGAGATAGTGGGTTCGAACCCCACTGTCGGCAGCCCTGAAGTTGGTTTCTGTGGTTTTCCATTTTCACATCGGGAAAATGCTGGGGCTGTTCCTTGATTAAGGCCACGTTCGCTTCCTTCCCACTCCTAGCCCTTTCGTATCCTATCATCACCATAAGACCTATCTGTGTTCGTGCGACGTAAAGTTAAGCGTAAAAAATATGTTGTTTTGTTGTTGTTGTTGTTGTTGTTACAGCCTGACATAAAGGATTGGACTGTGCAGTCTTACCTAGTAAGTGTCATTGACTGTTTGTTGTTTCAAAGAACAAAGTAATTTCGATAATCAACCCCGGTGAACGACCCCTTTCGTCAATTTTTTTTTTTGCTTTACGTCGCACAGACACAGATAGGTTTTATGGCGACGATGCGGCAGGAAAGGCCTAGGAATGGGAAGGAAGTGGCCGTGGCCTTAATTAAGGTACAGCCCCAGCATTTGCCTGGTGTGAAAATGGGAAACCACGGAAAACCATTTTCAGGGCTGCCGACAGTGGGGTTCGAACCCACTATCTCCCGGATGCGAGCTGTGCGCTCCTAACCGCACGGCCAACTCGCCCGGTTCACCACAAATCACACCACATATTTCATTATTTGAAAAGGCCATTTCGGCTGTTCTCAGAGCCCGTACCTTGCCTTTCACCATGCATGCGATAACTAATGTCTTGTATCACAGTTGTTTATCATAGAATGTTAGTGAAAATGATTTTAGAACAACTAGGGGTAAAACCCAGGGTCAGCTGTGTTGCTGGTCGTACCGATATAATTTGCTTATCACTGCTTGTAGATTGAACACTCGCAGGGCACTGACCATGAGACACATTGACCTATATTGCACCGCCTTGGAGGGGAAGGCGACCTGGAGAAATCACAACCGTGCTGACATATCCAAAATATTTGTGATTTATTTTTTCTTAAAGATAGGAGTAAATATTTGGAAGATTTTTGCTTAGAATACCATCTTCCACCACCACCACAAATGATATACCTCGTTTCAGTTACACCCTGTACATTTACAGAAATTGCCTTCTTATTTCATGAATCACTATAAACAGGTATTCTTATGCTATTCATTAATTTGCGCAAATATTTATGCAAAAGCCTAGTGTGTTTATGAGAGGAAAAGCTTGTTAACATTCCAGACCTCAAAGATAAACCACGCAACAGAAAATTCCAAACGGAAGTGAACTAATTCATCCCAGTGGACTGACTCATCGTGCTAGCTCTATTGATTACGTTGTCGTCATCCCAGCTTTGTCCTTTCAATTCGTTTAAAACTGACGTGAGTCAAAATATGAGGAAGAATTTTTTTCTTAATATTGAACCCATGACCTTTGTGCCCTAAGAACATTATGAGTAATGTAACAATTAAACTAAAAGTTGGATTCTTGATAGCATGGATTTGACACGTGACGAGGGGGTGATTACCTTCGGTCCCACGCTCTGGGGTACGTGACGTCAACCACACGTGTCGATGGCGGAAGAATCTCGAGTCATTTTTATGAACTATTTCAAAGCGCGTGTACACGGCGTGACCACGCCAAGTCAAAAAAATATAGTGCCTATCAAAGGGGGTCAATCATCTCACAAATCGAACCCGTAAAATTTTTAAATGTCCATGAACACTACCATCAGAAATGTAGCAAGCATGTAGTCACTTTCAAAACTCTTGAAATTACAGTTTAGGTAAGTCAGAAAATTTAGAGAAATTTTCTTGGCGGCAAAGGGAGAGATCCGAAGAGAGGGGGTAACTGCTATAAATATGAAGGGACGCCATGACGAAGGTTCCTTCTCCGGCATTTGTGATACAAAGCGGACGAAAAATTGTTGAGCTGCTCTGCTAAATCAAACCAACGAAAGTAGACTGAGTTCAACTGCAGATTTTAGCCATTGCGGCTAAGTCTTGACTCCATGGGGAGATAGTTGTCTTGAGAGAAATAAGTGTATCAGATAGGACGGTCAAAGTACTGAAATATTCTAATGTGATTAAGTAATTCGTGTGCCGAAATAATTATAGTCCATCGTGTGCGCCCAGCAAACAAGTGAAGGGTATTTTCTTTTTTTTATGCTTTATTCCAGGAAACCTGAAGAAACACAATGATATGTACAGCCATGAATGTAAAAATGGCTAAATAAAATGCCAGGGTCGCAGGTGAGCCCTATGACGAACAATGGTGTGACTACATAAGGTAATGTGACTTTCCATCTTACTGCCTCTTATATCTCGTCTCGTGATTTCTTAAAGTGTATTTGCATGGGGATATACGACGCAGTGGTCGCCCTACTAAGTTTTGTAAATGTGAGAGTACGACTAAAAGAGTCATTTGTTTTATTTTCCACTTGGACAAAATTTTGAAGTTTAGCGAGGGCCGTATAATGTTGTAAAAAGTTATTGAATAGGATTCCGAAGTGATATCACGTCCAATGTAGATCGTCATCCGTGTGAGTGTACTGCCTGTATTTTGTGATGTCAAAGTAAGATGTTCATTCGACGTAAAATTCTTCTGTCTGCAATTTGACGTTAATAATAATAATCCATGGTTACTCATTTTCAATCGAGAGGAAGCGCGCTGTCGGGTGAGAGCCAAGGGAGATGAATTTGGTCACGGAGAGAAACGTTTTTATTTAATGCCCATTTTAAACTGTGTCTGACTGACAATAAAAGATCTAGTAGAATGTTTCAGTCATTTCTCGTAAAAATCAAGTTATTAAATACGATATCATTTATGCGAAGTTATTCATGAGTAATGCATTGTGCGATATTAGATGTTGGGATTTCTAGTGGGGATTTTATTCCAGTTCTTGGTCGATGATAATTGTGGAGCTGGGAAACAGAGGTTAGTTTTGTGAATCAGGTTGGACCTGTCATTGAAGCCGGGACACTGAAGCCCGAGGAATGTTTTATATGAGTTGAGATGAGATGTGCGAATCAGGTTAGAGTCCTGTCATTGAAGCCGGGATATGATAGCCCGAGGAATATTTATAATGTTGAGAATGGAAAGAAATTCATAGAAATCCATAGCGGTATAATTGGCGACGCGTATAATTAGTGTGGGCATCTTGAAGCATATCTGTGCATTTTGTTGGTTAGAATATCGTATTTGTTGAATCATGTCGGCAGAGTTTAAAGGGAGCATTTTGAGAAGTCAGTCATCTGTGAATAAACCAGGTGGTTCCTGTAACTGCCAAGCGAGCGAGGGGGGTGACACACCTCAGCTATCTAACGGGACAGGCTTGGTATTGAGACTGTATTCTCGGCCAGGAAAACGTTAAAATGCTGGATTTAGTTGAAAATTCATAGCCGGTAATGATCTAAGTATTGTGAAATACTGTAATTGGGGACGTAATGAACATTTGAAATCACGAACTTTGAGTATAAGGAACAGAGTAACCAAATTTAGGGTTGTCCAAAATATAGAGCGATGGTCGTGATTGATCGGTTTGTCTGTGAGGGGTGTGCAAAATTCATAATGGTAATGACGAGATATGACATCGTAATTATATGGCGAGCTGTTTGGTTTGTACGTAGATTATTAGGATATCCAAGTGTTAATAAAGGTTAGGATTATATTGAATTTTAAAGTGTGATATCACTAGATGAGATATATAGCTGGACATGAATGATGTAACAAATTCTTTTCCAGCCAGATAAACATCGCAATATTGAATTCACATCACAGCTGCGTAGAAATTTGTGAGGAAACCAGAGTCCGCGGAGATGAAATTTGTTGTTTGTTAATATTTCGTTAAATCATTTAAATTTATTAAATTATTGAATTCAGTGAAACCGCATTTTGAAATAACTTTAATCCAGCGAATAACTTGGAGATGCATTCTGGAAATTTTAATTTGTTGTCTGGGGAATATTAAAAAATAAAGTAAAGATAAAAGGGACATATCCGAAGGAAATGGATTTTCTGCCACAAAGTTTGTGAGCATTGTTGTTGTTGTAATTATTGAACTTTGATTGATTGAGCAGTGAATGTGCTGGGGATAGTAAAGTGGAAACTTTGGTCATCAACCGATGTAACTTAATTGTGTTTAGCCTTCAGCCTAGAAACTTGGATGGTCAGGGGGTCATCAACCTCAGTGACTTAAGATTAGGGCCATATGCCATTGTAGCATCATTTCCTTGCGGTCATCATCCACAATGACTTTAAAGTAACTTAGAAGATTAGAGGTCGGTCCATGACATAGACGCAGGTCACATCGATTCAATTAAGGGTCCATGCCGTAGAACCACTGTGTGGCACACACCAATTGGACGGCCTTAATTATACTCAGAGTCCAGAGTTCGTGTTACGAGGGCTGGACCATAACGAATCACTATGATGGTACATGTGGTCTCACATGGAAGCCGAATTTAAGGATTTCCAGACTTTCCTTTCTTAAATGATTAATAATTGAGACAATGGTTTCTAGTAAGAATGCCCATCAGGCAATTACGTTAAAGTCTCACGCCAGTGTTCTGACATTTATGTAAAAATGATTGTGGTGTCCAGTGGACACAATTGACTTCTATGATACCAGTGACAGATTGCTTCAGAATTTCCTGAATAAATAGGAATCTTTTAAACAGACCTTTCATTCCAGTAGATAGATTAGAATTAATGAACCCTACCTTTACCTCAGCAAGTGACGAAGAACCCGAAACGACCCAAGAGACAGATCTCATGAACTTTGCTGATAGGTAAGGAAGGTAGGTATCCCTCAATAAGGACCTAAAGGGTTCAATATGTGGAATTAATGAGTGCGTGGACATTCCCAAAATAAGTCCATTAAATGAACTGAATATGGTCATTGTAGATCTGCAAGTAATTTTATAACGTGAGATTCTAAAAGTGATTGAAATTAGTACAAAGAAAGCAGGGTCATCTACCACCTTGGCTGAATGGTCAGCGTTGAGGCCTTCGGTTCAGAGGGTCCCGGGTTCAATTCCCGGACGGGTCGGGGATTTTAATCGCGTCAGATTAATTTCTCTGGTTCGGGGAATGGGTGTTTGTGTTTGTCCCAACACTTTCCTCTTCGTATTCAGACAACATACTACACGACCAATCATCACAGAAACACGCAATAGCGATTACATCCTTCCAATTAGGGCTGGCGTCAGGAAGGGCATCCGGCCGTAAAACAAGGCCAGATCCATATATGTGTGACACAGTTCGTACCCGAAGAAGAAGAAGAAGAAATCAGAGTCGTCTACAATATGAACAAAAGTGAACTGCAGTGATAAGACGCGAGAGATATGACGGAGAAGCAACTAGCTAGAAAGGAGTAAAGCAGGCTTGCCGTTTGCCCCGCTCCTCTTTTAAAATGATTTTAGAACAACTAGGGGTAAAACCCAGGGTCATAAGCCCAAATAGGGTTTTATGCATTTCATGTAAATTTCAAGGAGTTCGCCTCCTTGCTGTTTTGATTTTTGGCCAGTAACTTGAACCTTTTGTTTTTACCGACGGCCGTGTAGAATGGGTACAGTTGCCCCTGTTAAACTCTATTTCATTCATTTCATGTTAAAGACATCAGACTATTGATAGTATAAGACAGTGGAGACTGTTTAATTTTGTTAAACGTAGGTTGTGCCTATGATAGGCCGGGAAGGTGTAAATTGATAGAGTAAAGATGCTCTTCCTGTTGATGTAAAAGAAATGGGGAGACCCGTTCTTGACTGTTGACTGAAAGGAGCAGCAGTGTTCAGGTAAAATTGTTATTAGAGAGCTTCAAGCTCAAGATTGCTAATTCGTTATTTGTTGATTGTTTTGAATTTCTAAAATTGTTATCCTAGCGCAGGGCCTCTCAAACGCCCAAAATTTCACGCGTGCAGATCGAGGCGCAAGAGCTCCGTGCACTGTGCATCGATGCCGCTCGGCATGGCTCGGATCAACGCTTCGTCACTGGGCTACTCGGCTAAGCTCGGCTCTACTCGGCTCTATTCGGCTCAACTCAGCCCGGATTTGGAGCGCTACGGCGCAAGTGGGGCAGAGGGAGACAGGCGTGAGGAAAGAGAGAGTAAGCGCTATTGCTCCAAATCGAGAAGTGGGGGTCTGCACTCTGGTCAACCAAGCCAAGTCGTCTTTTGCACCGTGCACAGTGCATGCACCCTGAGAGGCCCTGCCCTAGCGTATGAGCTAATTTTTTTGCACCTGAACTGTAAAGTCTAACTTTTGAAAAGAAACCAACGATAAAGGAGAAAGAAATATAGCTCTAATTTAAAGTTTTAAATTAATCTTCTGACTGTTTTATATCCAACCATTCACGCCCGCACCTTCTTTCACCTCTGCGTTCCACAGAATACCCGGAAAAAAAATCATTGCTAATTCTTTGGAGAAACGGTAGAAGAGGCGCGTCTGTTGAGCGTATGTAAGGAGACTGACTCATTTACGGTTAATAATAATACAGTCGAACCTCGATATATCGAACCTCCGTTATCCGAATTTTCAGTATCTCGAAGTAACGTAAATTTCCCGGTCATTTGTCCTATTCTTCATGTGTATTTATTTCTTTATTACTCGAAATTTGGTTACACGAATTACTCGATTTCTCGAAGCAATCATTTCTTCCCTTCAATTAAAAAAAAGAACAAAAAAAAAACCCTGTATCTCGAATTATGTGCAACATTACCTGTGCAATACGGCATTTGTGGTTGTGAGGAACAGTTAACAAGTAAAGAAGGGTTTATACCGATTCTACTGAGCTCGATAGCTGCAGTCGCTTAAGTGCCGCCAGTATCCAGCATTCGGGAGATAGTGGGTTCGAACCCCACTGTCGGCAGCCCTGAAAATGGTTTTCCATGGTTTCCCATTTTCACACCAGGCAAATGCTGGGGATGTACCTTAATTAAGGCCACGGCCGCTTCCTTCCCAGTCCTAGCCCTTTCCTGTCCCATCGTCGCCATAAGACCTATCTGTGTAGGTGCGACGTAAAGCCAAAAGCAAAAAAAAAAAAAAAAAAAAAAAAGCGATTCTGGGAGTTAATATGACGGAACCGAAAACCTAAAACTTCTAATAATCGGGAATTGGCGAAGCCTCGCTGTTTCTCGGGTGTGAATTAATTACCGGTCACGTACGAAAGCAACCACCGAAGTCGCGGATGACAAGCTCAGTCAATTACAGTAGAGACAATACGCGACACTTACGGATATAGCCTTGTTAAAATGGGAGACAATTCGCAAGTGGCGCTCCTAGTGACGTGGCCTGAAAATTGGCGCTAATTTCAAATATCGATGGAAATGAATATACGAAAATGGATAAATAAATTACGTCTAGAAAGAAAATATTATTGAGATAATAACTTCGAAGTTGCTAAAGCAATTCTGGATGAATGAATGTAGAATTATTTAAAAGGTTATTATTTAAAGACTGAAATTAGACATATAAACAAGATGTGAAATAGACTGCTGTGAAATGGCTTGATCTTTCATTTATGCATGACTTTGTTTGCTTTAGCATTCCTGCCTGAACTTTTACGGTTAGATTTGTCTTTTGTCTCATTTAAAGGACATTGTATCATCACATTAAGACACTTGTCAATAAAAATATCGGCACACCCCTTACACACATGATGCAATGAATTAACATTTAAAAGCTGGACAATTTTCCTCTTAACATCAAACCTATTGACAGAAAGAACATCTATAAAATCCCGGCTTTAATCTGAGAAGAGGGATAAAAGAAAGAAAAGTATGAAAATGTTGTCGATACTGATGCTATGAGGAATATTTACGTACAATTAGAGTAAAAATGTAACATACCGTTGACTGTATAGTACAGGATTTCTAAAGTCGCTGGCCTGGAAATTATCTTATATAAGCGTAATGTCCCTTCTTTCTTGTACACCTTATCCAAATCACTTCTGTGACATTTCAAAACCCACAGATCACACCTACAGCAACACATCGATATTGAAGGTTACCTGCTGCACTATACAATAAAATATGCGTATTATATTTTAAGCCAGTTAAAATATGGGTCGAGCAGGTAAGAAGATTATGAAGTACTATAAAAATCTATTTGTCACTGGAAGAATATACATACAAACACAATATTACTTACATTTTCTTGTCTCGAGGGAAACGGAAGAAAGACCGCGTATTCTTCTCTACTTCATAGTTACTGCATCCAAACACAGTACATACCTTTTCCAACATAATGAGAGGAGATATCGAGGATAACACACACTACTATTTGATTATGTCAACTCACTGAAAACGCATAAATAACACCAAAAACTTCACACACAAATACACGTGCTCTTATGACAGAATCAGTAGTTCTCAGGTCAATCCGCTAGAGAGAACTCTAATAGCTGTCCCTCGATATCTCGCAGAGTGTCGCGTATTTTCTCTACTGTATTTGGCTCAATTTAGGAATCTCAGCTGTGTGGTATTGGCGAAAGTTTCAACGTGAAGGGGGAAAGGTTAACCGTAACACCCAGAAGAGACTAACGGATTTTTTCGAAAGCTGTTAACCGAGGTATGTTTTTTGTTTCACTACTGTATGTTCTATATCCTGTCTTCTAAAAAGTTACTATAATAAGGGTTATAATTAATGTGATGCCGTAAAACAGAGTTAGTTTGTGTGTTTTTAAATACTATTAAAAATAATGTATTCAGTATAAGCCCGTAGGTACATATGATTGAATTATATGCTACTATACTGTAGATGCTCAAAAACGGTATTCTCTATGTCTCGAAATTTCGATAACTTGAAATAAAATCTAGCTTCCGAAGTGATTCGATATATCGAGATTCCACTGTAATAATAATAATAATAATAATAATAATAATAATAATAATAATAATAATAATAATAATAATAATAATAATAATAATAATAATAATAATAATAATAAGTAAACTCGTGTCCTCATCCTGAGGTTGTGCAGCTCTTTTCAGGCACACCCCCGTTGGAGGTGAGCTGCATGTACCATTTTAACCACATACCAGCCCTCCTGCCATTCTTAAATTCCTGGCAGTACCGGGAATCGAACCCGGGCCCCCGTGGACGGCAGCTAATAACACTAACTGTTACGCTACGGAGGCGGACATAATAATAATAATAATAATAATAATAATAATAATAATAATAATAATAATAATAATAATAATAATAATAATAATAATAATAATAATAATAATAATAATGTTATTGGCTTTATACCCCATTAACTATTTTTCTAACGGTTTTCGGAGACGTCCACGTGCCGGAATTTAGTCCCATAGGAGTTCTTGTACGTGCCAGTAAATCTACCGACACGAGGCTCACGTATTTGAGCACCTTCAAATACCACCGGACTGAGCCAGGATCGAACCTGCTAAGTTGCGGTCAGAAGGCCAGCTCCTCAACCGTCTCAGCCCGGCCACTTACGATTAAAAATCTAGGTATTTAATACAAAACTAAAATAGAAAGAAAACAATACTTCCATATAATTGTAAAACTATTAAATACGGAATGGATTGCACGGGGAAAAACAGCAGAACTTTCCTGTATTTAAAATATATATTTTCCAAAATAAAATAAAACAAGCACTAACGTAACTAATGAGAGGTAGGATACGTGTTTGTTCTAGAATATGTATTGTATAGCATTTAGAAGGGAATAGATCATTTGCAGAATGGATATCAACACTATTAGATTTAAGTATAATATTTAATGTAGTAGTAGACATATAGTCACCGGGCGAGTTGGCCGTGCACGTAGATGCGCGCGGCTGTGAGCTTGCATCCGGGAGATAGTAGGTTCGAATCCCACTATCGGCAGCCCTGAAAATGGTTTTCCGTGGTTTCCCATTTCCACACCAGGCAAATGCTGGGGCTGTACCTTAATTAAGGCCACGGCCGCTTCCTTCCAACTCCTAGGCCTTTCCTATCCCATCGTCGCCATAAGACCTATCTGTGTCGGTGCGACGTAAAGCCCCTAGCAAAAAAAAAAAAAAAAGACATATAGTCGTAACAAGGAAAATCTAATGCATGTACAGTCGAACCTCGATATCTCGAACCTCCATTAATCGAATTTTTAGTGTCTCCAAGTAACTTCAATTTCCCGGCCGTTTATCCTATTCTTCACGTGCATTTATTTCTCTAATATTCGAAATTCGGTCTCGGTTTCTCGCAGCAAACGCCCCCCCCCCCCCCCCTTGAATCGAAAAGTACTCTGTAACTGGAATTTTGTACAACTTTGTGCAATACAGGGAACAGTTAACAAGTAAAGAAACGGTTACAATGATGCTGGGAGCTAATATGACGGGAACCGAAAAACAAACTTCTAGTAATCGGAAAATCGGCGAAGCCTCGTTGTTTTTCGGGTCATGTACGAAAGCAACCTCGGAAGTCGTGGATGACAAGCACCATTTACGAATCTTGGCTGCGTGGTTTCGAATCTACATACAGAATCAGTCGAATATAAATGGCAGTGTTTCTCTCAGCAATAAATGTTGTTGAAAAGTATGTGGAAGAAAACAAGGTTAACAGTAAAAAACAGAACAGACTAAGGAATTTTTTTCCAAAGGTGGAGGTATGTTTTTTGTTTCTTTACTGTATTTTATCTTATAAAAAGTTACTATTATAGGGTCATAATTAAAGCGTTGCCGTAAAATAAGACTTACTTAGTATATTTTTAAATACTGTAAAAAGTATGTGGGTCCGCCTCTGTGGTGTAACGGTTAGTGTGATTAGCTGCCACTCCCGGAGGCCCGGGTTTGATTCCCGGCTCTGCCACAAAATTTGAAAAGTGGTACGACGACTGGAACGGGCTCCACTCAGCCTCGGGGGGTCAACTGAGTAGAGGTGGGTTTGATTCCCTCCTCAGCCATCCTTGAAGTGGTTTACCGTGATTTCCCACTTCTCCTCCAAGCAAATGCCGGGATGGTACCTAACTTAAGGCCACGGCCGCTTTCTTCCTTCTTCCTTGTCACCGGGCGACTTGGCCGTGCAGTTAGGAACGCGCAGCTGTGAACTTGCATCCGGGAGATAGTGCGTTCGAACCCCACTGTCGGCAGCCCTGAAGATGGTTTTCCGTGGTTTCCCATTTTTACACCAGGCAAATGCTGGGGCTGTACTTTAATTAAGGCCACAGTCGCTTCCTTCCCACTCCTAGCCCTTTCCTATCCCATCGTCGCCATAAGACCTATCTGTGTCGGTGCGACGTAATGCAATTTGCAAGCTCTTCCTTGTCTATCCTTACCAATCTTCCCATCCCCCGACAAGGCCACCTGGGCGAGGTACTGGTCATTCTCCCTAGTTGTATCCCCGACCCGAAAGTCTCACGCTGCAGGACACTGTCCTTGAGGTGGTAGAGGTGAGATCCCTCGCTGAGTCTGAGGGAAAATCCAACCCTGGGGGGTAAACAGATTAAGAAGAAGAAGAAGAAGAAGAAGAAGAAAGTATTGTATTCAGTACAAGCCCGTAGATACATGTGATTCAATTATGCGCTATATATGTTCTATAGCTGGGGAGTCAGAAAACTTTCTTCTTTAGCATGTCATTCCTCTGGTTCATACATTTTCTGATACCGTACTGCTGATACGTAACGCACTGGTTCATCATAGCATTCCAGCTATTCGATCCCTACTCTGACACGCTGTTTTGAATGAGCAATATGCACTCTTAAGGCAGAGGCATGCTTAGTATAGTAGTAGTACTATGACCTGGTCTAGAATTACAATTTAGGTATATTCCAAATTATAGTACCACAATTCACAAAATAACTTACAATTCATCCTTGTGAAGAGCCGCTTCTTAAAAATAACTTCTTCTTCACTTTTATTCAATACTACATTCATTTTATTCAAAATTAGCAGTGAAGAGGGGTTTTCTCCTCTGGCTTGGAGAAAAAAAATTGCCTCCAAGTCAGATAGAGTTTTCCACCGCCAGTGTAGTGAATTGAGATTTTCCGACTCATCGCGTACTCCTAGGAAACAGATTAGTAATAGTAAAAAGGGTATAATTTTTGCCCTGGGACTCTCCATTAGTCGACCCCCCCACCCCCACCAAAAGAGATTAAGAGTGTTCACGGATCACGGCTGTCTACGGCCTGGTCATTCCAGCTCTGGCACTTCGACTGTTACATCGGCAGCGTAGTACTGTTCGTTAAAAGTGAGAAAATGTGTGGTTTTTCGTTTGATCTCGTATTTCATGTGAAATCTTTGCTTTTACTCGCGCCGTTCCCACTGACGTCATTGTAATGAGCTGTGTTCATTTCAGTTGGGAAAACCACTAAAACAGTCTTTCTGAGAATGTAAAAAGGCAGGTGGAGAGTGAGTGTCTGCCATTATAATGCAATTCCCCAACCTGATTGTGATTGATGGTAGGCAAAAGGGCCTACCATTACAATGAAAATTCCCTAAAGCAGTCTTCATATGAGAAAAGACGTTCTAGGGTAACGTTAAGAGCTATGCAATTTAATACAGTCTTGCTCACAACGTGTACTCTACCTAACTTACAATTCTGTATACAATGTAGACTTCCGTAGCGAAGCACGGGTACATCAGCTAGTATCAATTACATGGATTGCAATAAATAAATGCTCTTTCTCCAGTTTCAGCCGGTCCGAATCTAAGGGATGTGAATATTATATTCTAAATCCATTCTAAAGCTATTTGAGTTCTTGTACAAATATAATTTAATCCTTTAATATCTCTTCAATTAAAATAGGCCTAGATTTTAAAATACCCCAGAATTTCGTCCCACAAGACTTCTTTAACGTATCAGACACGAATAACACGGAGTGTCAAGCTTAAACAGGCTCAGATGTCAGCTGCCTCAGCCAGAATTGAACCCCCTCTCTTGGGAACAGAAGGACAACAACCAACAAATTGCGCCTCTGCGATTGGGGGAGTGGGGGGGGGGAGAAATCATGTTCAAGCATTCGCTACAGAGAGCACACTATGAGGTCACTACTACTCTTTGGCGGAATGATCAGCGTAATAGATTTCGGTTTAAAGGGCCCTGGGTTCGATTCTCTGCCGGGGTTGGGATTTTACTTGCGTCTGGTCAATTCCTTCCTCTAGCACGGGAGCTGGATTTTTATCTTCGTCTAAATAGTATAAGTTCATTTTCATAGTGACAAATTAAAAAAGGATAATATCCTGCTGTCATTATTCTCCTTCCTGCCCTTTTCTCAATTTCCTATCGTCGGCATCTTGTATGGAATTACCCTAGTTTTACGGCCGGGTGCTTTTCCTGACGCCAACAATTTCGTGTTTCTGTTGTGGTTTGTATTGTGATGTGTTATGTGTAAATGAAGGTAAGCGTAAGCAAATATCCAGTATCCGAGCTAGGGAAACTGACTAAGTGCTCTTCTGAACTAAAAGCCAGTACGTTGACCATTCAATCAAAGAGCTCGAGTTCCTGACTTTCATTAACATACGTCAAAATTGAAATTGAGGCTGACTGCATGGTCGAACAATATATAAAGTAAAATATTACTTTATAAATAAAAGAAAGTGTACTGTGCTATACTAAATTTCTGTTAAAGAGGCTCTTTCGGATTCACTGCAGATTTTTTGGATATGCTTTACAATGGACATCTAGTAACAGCAAAAGTAGGCGGTCTCACATAATACAGTGTATTTAAAATCAAATAGAAAGTCAATTGCTACCCAAATTTTCTTTCTGTTGACTATACCTAATACAATGAACAAATTGGAGAAATAGTGCACCAGATACGAACTACGTAACATCTCCGGTGTTCCATTTTTATACCTTATACTGTGGACGAAATATATTTTAGAACATCCATTTCTGAAATATGACGTATTACCAGTACTGTACTAATGATTCCCCCCCCCCCTCTTTTTTAAAAATTCGCTTTGATAATGGCACCCAGTATATTTCAACGTTTTCATATTCATTCACTGGAAGTTTAATCAATGTTTGTTCAAACACAAGACGAAACCACGGGGAAATTCAAAGTGAAATACTTTACAATGTTACTCTCTGTTCTTAAAGGGTTTTCGTGATTTCTTTTCAGCCGGCTGACTCAGCTTCTGGCATGTTAAATAACTTCTGCGAGACAAATTTCAGACACCTAGCATCGATATAATGGATGATAAACAAATTATTATAGTTCAATGACCTTAGTCTGTGAGTACCACAACACATAATATCTGACGAGAACGTACGACAATATTCAAGGTTGAATTTTGAATTAGTACCATGCAAGTCATTCTCCGTGTTGTTAAAACAGATAAGAAATCATTCCAGGTGTACTTACCAGCTGTGTACAGTGAGGTATACAATTGGTGGAGCTGTAGCCCGCGACGTAGCTCGCCGTAAACACCGCGAGGACGCCGATTACAAGAGACACACTCATAGCGTCCGTCTCCTCAAACCGCTCTGTTAGAAGTACCGTTCAGCCATCGCGTAGCGACCATGCGCACAAGGGATCACCTCTCTTTCACGGAGCATCACAATTTGAACGTGTTATCGATGTTATCAGAGAAGACAGTGAAACAGATAAGTGAGTCCCCTAACTACTTGTAGAAGTGTCCACGCCTGCTTCTTATCAAACCCATAGAAACTACAGTGTAGGTGAATCTGCGTGATTTGTTCTCATGGGGACTTGTACATGTACATCATAGAAAACACTCCAATATTTGCTTATATTCATGATACTCCTGCTACTGAAGTTTAGAATGCACATGGTTATTATTGTGATAATTTCACTATACCTTCAGAAGTATTTTCTTTCTTTCTTTCTTAATATCTTTACCCTCCAGGGTTGGTTTTCCCCTCGGATTCAGCGAGTGATCCCACCTCTACCGCCTCAAGGACAGTGTCCTGAAGCGTTAGACATTGGGTCGGGGATACAACTGTGAAGAAGGACCAGTACCTAGTCCAGGCTTCCTCACCTGCTATGTTGAACAGGGGCCTTGTGGGGAGATGGGAAGATTGGAAGGGATAGACAAGGAAGAGGGAAGGAAGAATCCGTGGCCTTAAGTTAGGTACCATCCCGGCATTTGCCCAGGGGAGAAGTGGGAAACCACGGAAAACCACTTCGAGGATGGCTGAGGTGGGAATCGAACCCACCTCTACTCAGTTGACGTCCCGAGGCTAAGTGGACCCTGTTCCAGCCCTCGTACCATTTTTCGAATTTCGTGACAGAGTCGGGAATCGAACCCGGGACTCCGTGGGTGGCAGCTAATCACGCTAACCACTACACCACAGAGGCGGACTAGAAATATGTTAAACCCATAAAAGTTGTTCTTTCCCAACAATTACTTTTGTTATACATTTCTAATGAGTTTTTGTAACATTCAATACATTTTGCCTCTTCATGGGTTGGTACATGTATCTCAGAAACCAGCAACTTTACTGGAATGAAATATTTCATAGATGCACAGCATAATCTGGTCTTCAAAGTAGACCAATATAGCATTTCTAGTGTGTAGATAATTCTACAGAACGAGCTCGATAGCTACAGTCGCTTAAGTGTGGCCAGTATCCAGTGGGGTTCGAACCCCACTGTCGGCAGCCCCGAAGGTGGTTTTCCGTGGTTTCACATTTCCACACCAGGCAAATGCTGTGGCTGTACCTTAATTAAGGCCACGGCCGCTTCCTTCCCACTCCTAGTCCTATCCCATCGTCGCCATAAGACCTATCTGTGTCGGTGCGACGTAAAGCAAATAGCAACAAAAAACACCTTAAAGATAGTTTACATTAATCTAATTTCTGTCTAAGATTTCTATACAAAATTTCACCTCCCTATCTTCAATAGTTTCTGAAATACATGTACCAACCCATGATGTGACAAAAGTTATTGAATGTTACAAAAACTCACTAAAAAATGCTAACAAATGTAATTTTTGTGAAAGTACAACTTTTATGGGTTTAAGATACTTCTAACGGTATAATGGAATTATCATAATAATTAAACCTTGTGCATTCTAAACTTTAGTAGCAGGAGTACCATGAATATAAGTAAATATTGGAGCATTTTCTAGGATGTCCACGCACAAGTACCCTTAAAATCGCCTTCCCACGTTTCTGTATCGTCGATAGAGGTCTTGGCTGCGGTATAATACCGTATACCCACTCCTGTTGTTATTGAGTACAAGAATAACTAACGATGGCGAAGTAAGGAGGACATAATAATGTAGATTAGCACACGAAAGGTAGACTCTGATAAGAAAAGACATTTGCTCACTTCAAACTGTGATATGCATATTAGAAAAAATGTTTTTGAATATTGTTATGTGGAGTGTACCACTGTACGGAAGAGAAACTCGGACAATAACTAGCTAAAAAAGAAAGAGAATAGAGGCAGGGATGGCGAACCTATGCCACGCGTGTCACTGGGTGACACGTGAACACGATTTCAGTGGCACGCCACATGAATATAAGAATGTTTTTATATACATCCTGTAGTACAGACAATACATATCTTATAGTGTTTCAAGTGTAAGAAATAAATATCGAAAAACTAAATACTAGTCCATTCCGACGTACAATATGGCAACACTGCTACGCCAGAAAGTCAAGTGAAATAGTGTCGTTTTCTGGTAGTTTTGTATACGGACATCGCAAACATGTTTTCGGTGCCGAAAAGAACATTAACTTAACAAAGGTGGTGACCGTATATTTCAAGAACTGTGGACAAGGGAATTCGGACTAACAGAAAGATGTGTTGCTTGTGTTCGAAAACAACATATCCCCCACATTTAATGTAAAGCCCAATTTTGGAGACTAATCGTTCAAATGTTTGTTCCATTTCAAATGAAGTAAGAAGAGAGCTCGTTTCACAAAATATCGAACATTACACATAAAAAACTATTTTGTATCATCTTTCCGGCCAAGAAATAAAATCAGTGAGGCTGTTCCCATCTGTCTCACTGCATAGTACAGCATGCGTGGGAAAACTATTTCTAACGGTGAGCTCTTGAAGGAAACTTTTCTTATTGACGTCCGACACATTATTTGAAAACTTCCCTAACAACTAATAATTAACAGTATTAAAGGAATGCCAGCCAGCTCAACTGCTATCAAGGATATAATCATAAAAATGAGCGGAGAAGTTTCGGAGCAATTGAAAGCTAATTTGGATAACTCCCACATGCATGCAGTATGTTTTGATGCAAGCATGAATGTGATCTTACAGGCAAGGATAGGTGTTTTTTTTTTTCTGATTTCCTTGCGGAAATGTGATGAAGTAGAAATTAGTTACATTGTTGAGCATACGAACTACGACAACATGGAGGAGGGGAGGGGGTGTTGTAGGTTGTAGGTTTTCCTTAAAAGAAAATAAGAAGTGGCACGGTCAACAGTTGAGAATAATAAACCAAACTCAAAATGGCACACTAGTTGGAAAAGGTTCGCCATCCCTGGAATAGAGGCTCTTGAAGTATGGTGTTACAGAAGAATGCTCAAGGTGAGATGGTGGGGGTGGTAGGATAGATACACAGTAGCCCCTGTCTGGCTTCTTAAAGGAGGATCAGGAGCTCTCAACTTAAAATAGTGGGAATGTAACTTCAGGACCCTTAGCTGAGTTTGGCATTGATTCCACTTACTTGTGACAGGCTCCTTACTTTCATCTATCCCATCGACCTTCCTTGGACAACTCTTGTTCTTTTCCAACCCCGATGGTATTACGTTTTCGAGGTCCAAGGAGTCTTTCATTTTCACGCCCTTCGTGGCCCTTGTGTTCCTTTGGCCGATACCTTCATTATTGAAGGGTCAGATCCCCTTCCATTTTCTCTCTCTGATTAGTACTATACAGATGATGGTTGCCTAGCTGTACTTCCTCTTAAAACAGTAATTACCACTACCACCACATCTTCTGAAACGAAGGCCGCTATATTGGCCATTCCGCGAACTAGTCCGGCTCCTTTCTTATGTCTGACTAGACTAACATAAATCTACTTATGGTATTTACAAATATTATTAAACATAGCGTATGGCTCTATGGCTAATGGTTAGCGTTCTGGCCTTTGGTCAGAGGGCCCACGTTCGATCATTGGTTAATTCCGCTGGCACGGGAGCTGGGTGTATGTGTCGAGTGGTACTACTACCTTCACACTGTAGAGTGCATTTAAGTTGCCCGTTGAGGGCCAAGTCAACGAATATTGAATTTTCACGACCGTATTGTAATCGAAACCGAGCTGTACCTTAGATCCTTTCCAACAGAACGAAGATGGCCTAGGCCACCATAGCTCAATTGGTAGAGCAACCGACGCGAAATCGGGAGATTGTAGGTTCGGATCCCACTGGTGTCTGGTTGGCCATTTTTGTTCTGTACTTAACATCTCTTTAACACGTACTAAATGCACGTAACATGACCTAATAGGTTGAAAGTTGGTTTCGATTACAATACGGTCGTGAAAATTCAATTCGTTTATTTCTTTCTTCTTTCGTAATCCGTTTGCCCTCCAGGGTTGGCTTTTCCTTCGGACTCAGCGAGGGATCTCACATCAACCGCCTCAAGAGCAGTGTCCTGGAGCGTGAGACTTCGGGTCGGAGATACGACTGGTGAGGAGGGGTCCTCACCCGGGTGGCCTCACCTACCACTCTGAACAGGGGCCTTGTGGGGGTAGACAAGAAAGCGACCGTGGCCTTAAGTAAGGTACCATCCCGGCATTTGCCTGGAGGAGAAGTGGGAAAGCACGCAAAACCACTTCGAGGATGGCAGAGGAAGGAATCAACACCCACCCCCCTCTACTCATTTGACCACCCGAGGCTGAATGGACCCCGTTCCAGCCCTCGTACCACTTTTCAATTTTTGTGGCAGAGTGGGGAATCAAACCTGGGCCTCCGGGGGTGGCAGCTAGTCGCACTAACCACTACACCACAGAAGCGGTATGGTACTTACACTTGAATGAGTGGATATCTTTAGTTCCCTTCACTTTGGAACTTCATTACCCAGTATCTCATTGACAACGTCCGACAGTAAAGTATGGTCTTGGGGTTATGCAGCCGGAAAACATCCCATTCTTTCCAGCAGTATTTGTTGTTCTATCCTAAATATTTTAAGTCATTAGCTGACACTTCGCAAGTAGTCAGCTGGTCAAGTGGTATATCATGTCCCTGGTACGAATTGTCCGGTATTCAAACACGATTAGTCAGAGATTATGAATCAGCGAACACCAAACAAACTTAATGAATTGTTTCTCTGCCAGATTGCAGCACTGTGGTTCCGTACGACTTACACCTAAATTAATGTCGTCTTTGAATTCCTAGCTATTGTCTATGTTAATCGATTTCCGACAGATAAATACCACATATATCAGAGTATATCATGAAGTTCGTATTAAACCATGTTTACACATTAATCTTGATGTTTTATTACCACTTAGCTCCATAGGGATAACGACCAGTCGGTGGATGCAGAGTGGGCGGCTGGTCCGTGGCCCGACAGCTCTGCACTCTGACCGACCAACCGATCAGAGGAGGCATGGCCACGGCTCTATGCTTCTGTTTTCGGGAGAGGAAGAGGGGCTGTTACCCACCGTCAGCTATCCTGAGAATGGTTTACCGTGGTTTTCCATTCTCTTGCAATAAGGCGAATGCCGGGACAGTTCCTGGTACGTACCACGGCCGCCAACCCTCTGATCTTCTCCACACCGTGACAAATCTCCCGACCTGAGAAACGACGTCACCGTCTAGGAGGCCCGTCTCCCCCCTTTAGGGGAGGAATGAAACATTCAGTAGTAATAGGTTATAAAAGTAAACCCTACATGGACAGAAGTAAATGGAGAATGCTCATTCACCGTACCCAGGAAACTGGGGAAGGTTCAAGATGATGATGACGATGATGAGTAGTAGTAGTAGTAGTAGTAGTAGTAGTAGTAGTAGTAGTAGTAGTAGTAGTAGTAGTGGAAATAACTGAAAATATAATACACGAGAGAACAACTTTTAGATGATTAATTCAAGATTGTAAGCGTTTTCAGGAGGAAGAAAGCATAAAAAGAAGTTACATCCGGGTGGAAGAGCGGAGGAAACAACAAAGCAAAAGAATAGAGTTAGTGGTGAGCAAGAAAAAACTGGGCATTAAATAACACAGATAAGTTCAATAGGTTACTTTACGCAGTCCTTCGATGGCCAGATTCGAAAAAGAAAAACCTAAATAAATAAATAAATACACTAGAGTACCGACCACCAACTTATAAAATAACTCATTATTGTTGTTACTACTACTACTACTACTACTACTCTACTGTTATGCGCCAGAAATAAGGCGTTACCTTGTAGGTGGCCCGCACCTCTCCTTTCAGGGAGGGGGATGAATACCTTTCCTTAGATCGTTGGCGCAACATCTGGGTGCCTACTTAGACAGCCTCGAAGTTAGTTGCAACAGTGCTCAGTCGAGCTCAGCCTGGGATGGTCGCAGTCTAAAACAAGCGTGAGTCATCAAACAATTAAGTTGGTATAAAAGCCAGATGCAGGTATTTATACAAGTGGGGGAACATATCTCCCCGATGCTCCGTCATTCCATTGTTCTACAAAGGAGGCTTGCAGTGGCGTCTCAATCGCGCACTATCAGCCACCGTCTTAAAACGCTTTAACAATCCAACTGACGAGCCCGCTGCCACACTGGGGTAAAACGTTTGTAATTTCACGATTGAAAAAGCCTATTTTTCAATTTGTTTTTCGTCGCACCGACACAAATACGTCTTATGGCGACGGTGGGATAAGAAAAAGGTGCTAGGAGTGGGAATGAACCGACCGTGGCTTTGATTAAGGTACAGGCCCAGCATGTACCTCGTGTGGAAATGGGAAACAACGGATAACTATCTTCAGGGCTGTCGACAGCGAAAAAGCCTAAAGAGCTTGAATTTAAGCGGGAATTGTAACATTCAGAGAACGAATAGTGTATCTAGATGCCGCGAAAAGTGTTACACACAGGGGCAATCATGCTGCAATGCGACTTTCTGACTACTATTACTAAAATGTTTTTATTCGTGCCCTGAAGGGGGAGGCGGGCCTCTTAGACGGTGACGTCATCTCGCAAGCCGGGAGATTTGTTACGGTGAAGGAGGTGCTCGGAGAAGGTGACGGGGTTGGCGGCCGTGGTCTATACTAGGAACTGTCCCGGCTTTCGCGTTAGTGCAGGAGAATGAAAAACCACGGAGAATCATTCTCAGGACAGACCGACGGTTGGGACCAGTCGTGAGGTCCAGCCCCGTCCCGTCTCCTGAATGCAGAGGCGTAGAGCCACGGTAGAGCCGTGGCCACCCCTCCTCTGCTCAGTTGGCCGGTCAGAGTTCAGAGCTGTTGGACCACAGACCAGCCATGACCACTTATGGGCTGAGACCCACTCTGCATCTACCGACCCTTTCTGACTCAGTGAATAAATGTTTCAGCAATTCAGGTTTGGTACTTTATCATTGTCTTCCGGATACATTAGGTCATCCGCAAGTGCCGGTCGATCGTCTCTATTTGAGAAATCTACATATAAACTTCCTCTTGCCTTGTATGCCTTATTATGGAGCCTCTACCGGTCTTCCCACGGGGTTTCTCTGTGTCTGCATAACCTCCGGTGTAGATCCAGCCAGCCGGCGAACTGAGACTTGAAAGATACACATGGTGTGAATTAATAATGATTTAATAAAATTCCAAATAACAAAAGCAAGTGTGCTGGTGCCCAAAACAATGTATTTGAAACAGACGATACGTATAAGCTATATTTGCAACAGCACACCACAATATGAAAATATTTCTCTCCCACTTCAGTTTCAATTGCCCCCATATTTTGCATTTGTTCTGCATTAAGTTGGAAATGAGGAATATCTAGCTTATCGCATTACTTCAGTCGGTATTATGAAGGATCACTCCATGCCCTCGCAGAAGAATGCTAGCGAGCCCTGACAACCAACGTCGTGAAGTCCTCCGTTGATGTAGATAGCGCCGCAGTCGGCTCCAGGTTCAGGGATGTTTCCTCCATTATCAGGAAGCCTTTTGTCTGCCCATCGTGTGAAACCCGTTGAATTGAGGGAGGTACCTAAAACAAGCATACCAATTAATTCATTGCATGAAGACAAGTCGGTGCTATGATCACTAATATCCATCGTTACCAACCTCAAGACCAAAGGAATTTGCTATATGCACATGGAAATTTGGCTACAAAAACCAAAACTAAGCTACTCTCTAAACCTGAATAATAATAATACATACATACATTACATACATTATCATTATAGACTGTTATGCCTTTCAGCGTTCAGTCTGCAAGCCTCTGTGAATTTACTAAACGTCGCCACAATCCTCGATTTGAAACTAGTGTTCTGGCCTCATTTAGTTCTATACCTCTTATCTTTAAATCGTTAGAAACCGAGTCTAACCATCGTCGTCTTGATCTCTCTCTACTTCTCTTACCCTCCATAGCAGAGTCCATTATTCTTCTAGGTAACCTATCCTCCTCCATTCGCCTCACATGACCCCACCACCGAAGCCGGTTTATGCGTACAGCTTCATCCATCGAGTTCATTCCTAAATTAGCCTTTATCTCCTCATTCCGAGTAACCTCCTGCCATTGTTCCCACCTGTTTGCACCAGCAATCATTCTTGCTACTTTCATGTCTGTTACTTCTAACTTATGAATAAGATAGCCTGAATCCACCCAGCTTTCGCTCCCGTAAAGCAAAGTTGGTCTGAAAACAGACCGATGTAAAGATAGTTTCTTCTGGGAGCTGACTTCCTTCTTACAGAATACTGCTGATCGCAACTGCGAGCTCAATGCATTAGCTTTACTACACCTTGATTCAATCTCACTTACTATATTACCATCCTGGGAGAACACACAACCTAAATACTTAAAATTATCGACCTGTTTTAGCTTTGTATCACCAATCTGACATTCAATTCTGTTGAATTTCTTACCTACTGACATCAATTTAGTCTTCGAGAGGCTAATTTTCCTACCATACTCATTGCACCTATTTTCAAGTTCCAAGATATTAGACTGCAGGCTTTCGGCACAGTCTGCCATTAAGACCAAGTCGTCAGCATAGGCCAAACTGCTTACTACATTTCCACTTAACTGAATCCCTCCCTGCCATTTTATACCTTTCAGCAGATGATCCATGTAAACTACGAACAGCAAAGGTGAAAGATTACAGCCTTGTCTAACCCCTGTTAGTACCCTGAACCAAGAACTCATTCTACCATCAATTCTCACTGAAGCCCAATTGTCAACATAAATGCCTTTGATTGATTTTAATAATCTATCTTTAATTCCATAGTCCCCCAGTATAGTGAACATCTTTTCCCTCGGTACCCTGTCATTTGCTTTCTCTAGATCAACGAAACATAAACACAACTGCCTATTCCTCTCGTAGCATTTTTTAATTACCTGGCGCATACTGAAAATCTGATCCTGACAGCCTCTCTGTGGTCTGAAACCACACTGGTTTTCATCCAACTTCCTCTCAACGACTGAACGCATCCTCCCTTCCAAGACGCCAGTGAATATTTTGCCTGGTATACTAATCAATGAGATACCTCGATAGTTGTTGCAATCCTTCCTGTTCCCTTGCTTATAGATAGGTGCGATTACTGCTTTTGTCCAATCTGAAGGTACCTTACCAACACTCCACGCTAATTTTACTACTCTATGAAGCCATTTCATCCCTGCCTTCCCACTATACTTCACCATTTCAGGTCTAATTTCATCTATTCCTGCTGCCTTATGACAATCGAGTTTATTTACCATCCTTTCCACTTCCTCAAGCATAATTTCACCAACATCATTTTCCTCCTCCCCATGAGTTTGGCTGTTCGCAACACCACCATGATGATTTCCTTTTACATTGAGAAGATGTTCAAAATATTCCCTCCACCTCTCCAGTGATTCCCTGGGATCTATTATGAGTTCACCTGAATTACTCAAAACACTGTTCATTTCCTTTTTCCCTCCCTTCCTAAGATTCTTCATTACTGTCCAGAAAGGTTTCCCTGCTGCTTGACCTAGCCTTTCCAGGTTATTACCAAAATCTTCCCATGACTTCTTTTTGGATTCAATAACTATTTCTTTCGCTCTGTTTCTTTCATCTACGTACAAATCCCTGTCTGCCTCGGCCCTTGTTTGGAGCCATTTCTGATAAGCCTTCTTTTTACGTTTACAGACTGCTCTCACTTCATCATTCCACCAAGATGTTCGCCTTTTCCCATCTTTACACAAAGTTGTTCCTAGGCATTCCCTTGCTGTTTCTACTACAACATCCCTGTATGCCACCCATTCACTTTCTATATCCTGAACCTGCTTACTGCCTACTGTTCGAAACTTTTCACAAATCATATCCATATACTTCTGTCTAATTTCCTCGTCCTGGAGATTTACTACCCTTATTCCTTTGCAGACAGATTTCACTTTCTCCACCCTAGGCCTAGAGATACTTAGTTCACTACAAATCAGATAGTGGTCTGTATCATCGAAAAATCCGCGAAAAACTCTTACATTCCTAAGATTTCCTGAATTCAAAGTCGGTTAAGATATAGTCTATTATGGATCTTGTACCCCTAGCCTCCCATATATAGCGGTGAATAGCCTTATGCTTGAAGAATGTATTCGTAACAGCTAAACCCATACTAGCACATAAGTCCATCAAACGCTTCCCATTCCCATTAGCTTCCATATCTTCCCCAAATTTACCAATCACCCTTTCGTATCCTTCAGTTCTATTCCCAACTCTCGCATTGAAATCGCCCATTAGCGCTATTCTATCCTTGCTGTTGACCCTGACTACGATGTCACTCAATGCTTCATAAAATTTGTCAACTTCATCCTCATCTGCACCTTCACATGGCGAATACACGGACACAATTCTTGTCCTAATTCCTCCAACTGACAAATCTACCCACATCATTCGCTCATTTTCGTGCCTAACAGAAACTATATTGCGTGCAATGGTATTCCTGATAAAGAACCCTACCCCAGACTCTGCCCTTCCCTTTCTAACACCCGTCAAGTACACTTTATAATCTCCTATCTCTTCCTCATTATCTCCCCTTACCCGAATATCACTTACTCCTAGCACATCCAGATGCATCCTCTTTGCTGACTCAGCCAGTTCTACCTTCTTTCTTCCATATGCCCCATTAATATTGATAGCTCCCCATCGAATTCCATTTCGTTCGCCAAGTTGTTTCCAAGGAGTCCCTCGCCTGTCAAATGGGAGTGGGACTCCATTACTCCCATAGGTCCGAGGCTTACTTAAAATGTTCTGAGCTCGATAAATTCATGAAGCAGGATGCTACCCTACTTGCACATAGTCCAAGTGAGGATCTCTTTTCTAACGGGTTATGGACCACCGGTGAATTGTATAGTCCTAGCTGCCTGAGCACAAGGAGGGCCATGACTCAGAATATGTCCGAGATGCCCACTCCCATTCCATAGCAACTGGTATCCCGACTCTCAGGACCACTTACTAGGCCACTCAGCCGTTGCCCACGGTTCACGAACTAGGACGTGACTACAGTAACCCACAAACATGATAATAATAATA
The DNA here is from genome assembly GCF_040414725.1 of Anabrus simplex. Lineage (NCBI taxonomy): Eukaryota > Metazoa > Arthropoda > Insecta > Orthoptera > Tettigoniidae > Anabrus > Anabrus simplex. The sequence goes on along the minus strand of NC_090269.1, from coordinate 113,191,274 downwards.
ATAATAATAATAATAATAATAATAATAATAATAATAATAATAATAATAATAATAATTTAAACTCCACGACAGATGTTCGAACAATCAGGCGGAGCGATTCGCCATAATAAAAGCTTTGGAATCCTTAGGTATAACATGGGTAGAGGATGATGAAGATAAAAGAGCAACTATACACACGGGCAGTAGAATAACAATTGATCTCAAAGTGGATTACAAAGACCATAACCACCTAACTGAGAAAACAAGGAAAATTATAGCAACACTTAAAATAAATAATTGGAGCATACAATTGAAATGGGTTAAGGCATATGTGTACAAGGCAATAAGCTGGCTGATAAACTAGCAAAGGAGGCACTAAAATGAAACTCAATAAGTTACGACAAATTATCCATCAACACAGTTAAACGTAACCTCAGGAGAGAGTCTATTAACGAATGGCAGCGAAAATGGGAAGAAACTTCAAAAGGTACAATCACAAAGGAATTCTTTCCAACAGTTGAAGGTAGTGGTAGACTAACAACCGAAATCAACCCAACGCCAAATATGGCAACAATAGTAACCGGCCATGGAAACATCGCATCGTATCTTCACAGGCTTAGAATTATACGCAGTCCCAAGTGTTCCTGCAACAGAGGACCTAAAACAGTAGACCACTTAATATTCGAGTGTAGTGAAGTGAAAAGTGAGAGAGAAATGTTAGTAGCCAGTGTTAGTATAGTAGGCAAATGGCCAATGCAAAAGTTTGTCCTAATCAAAAAGTATTCAAAACCATTTGCAAAATTTGTGAACTCTTTAAACTTAAGAGTCCAGAACAATAGCCGTCACCAGATATGTATGTTAAATGTAATCAATATTTTTCACACAAATATGAAAGATTAGTTAGTTAAGTGCATGTAGTACTACGCATGCAGTGTGGCATGCAGAGAGTTTATGTAATAAAATAATAATAATAATAATAATAATAATAATAATAATAATAATAATAATAATAATAATAATACCTGTGTGGGGATTTACCGGTTACCTCCATCGGGCGCGTCCCATTGGAATTGGGGAAGCTCGCTGGCTCTGCCGCCAGCAGAGTCAGAGGGTAGTAGGGAAATAAAATACCACCTGAAAAAAACTGGTCCCTTGCCAGGGTTACGGAGAAGACTGGTAAATGACCAGAAGCCAGAAAACATATTGAGGCAACCTCTAGGGCTAACAACCCTAGTTGTAAAAGGATGGGTACCCGTCCAAAGCAAAGTCAAGTCAAAAAGCATGATGGCACAACATTTCAAGAAACATACCCCAGGGGGTAAATCTTCGGATAAATCCCTCGTCGTGAACACCACGGCGCACGAGTCTCGTTCGGATTCTGGGGGAGACTTGACATCATGCAAGAGACGAGTCGGAGCGTCTCGGTGTACCCCGAAGAGTCAAAAACTCAGGCCAAATTCTAAAATCTTTCTAGCAACTTTCAACATAAATTCACTTACACAAACTGGCAAGCTGAAAACCCTTACCAACGCTCTTCAGGAAAATCAGATATCCATAATGGCCCTGCAGGAAACAAGGTACCCAGATGAAGAGATTTTTGAATCCGAAGGCTACCGATTTTTCAAGAGCAAAGCGCAAAGAGGAATCCTCAATGGAGCTGTGATGCTTGGAACCGCGTTTGCTGTTAGAACCAAGATCCTTAAATCGGTTGCAAATTTCGAACCTGTGAATGACAGATTGTCTATACTCACAATTAAATGCGCAAACAAAACCTACGCCCTAGTTAACGCACATGTTCCTACAAACGATAAGAACAAGTCTGATCCAGACGAAGTTGATAATTTCTGGGACCTACTGGATGAAAAATTAAACAAAATCCCCAAACACCATGTCAAGCTTCTTTTGGGTGACTTCAATGCCCAACTAGGTCGTGAACAGAAGTACATGAAAGTTATAGGAAATTACCCAGCTCACAAAAGAACCAATCCCAACGGCAAAAGACTGGTGTCCATTTGCGAAAATCACAACCTGCAGGTCATGTCGACCCACTTTCGCCATCTACCCAGAAAGCAAATGACTTGGCGTTCTCCCGTCCAAGCTCTCGGAGAGTTCCAAATTGATCATGTTGCAATCTCCAGGAGAAACAGCCCTGAGATTATGAATGTCAAGGTAAAGAAAGGCATCAATGTGGCCTCAGATCATTATATGTCTCTTATCAAATTCAAACCAATTACCGCAAACACAAGGAAGACAACCAAACAGATCACACGCTTCGACAATGATAAACTTCGGCAAAGGGTCGAGGAGTTCCAGGAGAAGGCTAGACCAAATGACTGTGACTTTAACAACGCCAAAAGTCTCCTTGTTGAGGCCGCCAAAGACGTTGCAGAAATCAAGAGAAGCAAAAAGCATGCCTGGTGGAATAGTACCTGCGAATCAGTCCTCCAAGAAAGACTCAATGCGTGGAAACGGTACTACTCTACGAAATCAGAAAATGATTGGGAAACCTACAAAACCCAACGTGCCCAAGCAGCTAGGGTGTTCAGAACTGAGAAACGTAAATACGAAAAATCTCTCATTGAAAAGATAGAACAAAACGTTAGGAAGAATGAAAGCAGAGAGTACTACAGAGCCTTCAAACGCAAACTCATTAGCTATAAACCACCATCTTTATGCTTTGAGCGAAAGGACGGCACACTGGCGACGTCAAATGAAGAAAATTGCAGCATTCTGGCAGATTACTTCAAGAATTTACTTAATTGCTCTAAACCGCAAAACGCCATTGAGACCAAGGAACCCTTACTCAGGTACCCAGATTCAAGACCACCCGACAGAGATGAGATCAAGCGCCATATTGCCCGTCTCAAAAATAACAACGCGCCGGGGGAAGACTCAGTAGTAGCAGAACTATGGAAATATGCCCCAGAGGAATCACTTGATATCTTGCAAAAGCAAATAGAAGAAATTTGGAACAAGGAGACCCTACCCGAAGATTGGAAAATACACTGACTGACAGAGCAAATGCAACACCAAGAAGGAGTGGTCAGAACTTTATGCAAATTGCAGGGTAGACTGACGTCACTGAGGTATGCTCATGATGTGAAATGCGCCGCTGTGCTGCGCACGTAGCGAACGATAAATGGGACACCGCGTTGGCGAATGGCCCACTTCGTACAGTGATTTCTCAGCCGACAGTCATTGTAGAACGTGTTGTCGTGTGCCACAGGACACGTGTATAGCTAGGAATGCCAGGCCGCCGTCAACGGAGGCATTTCCAGCAGACAGACGACTTTACGAGGGGTATGGTGATCGGGCTGAGAAGGGCAGGTTGGTCGCTTCGTCAAATCGCAGCCGATACCCATAGGGATGTGTCCACGGTGCAGCGCCTGTGGCGAAGATGGTTGGCGCAGGGACATGTGGCACGTGCGAGGGGTCCAGGCGCAGCCCGAGTGACGTCAGCACGCGAGGATCGGCGCATCCGCCGCCAAGCGGTGGCAGCCCCGCACGCCACGTCAACCGCCATTCTTCAGCATGTGCAAGACACCCTGGCTGTTCCAATATCGACCAGAACAATTTCCCGTCGATTGGTTGAAGGAGGCCTGCACTCCCGGCGTCCGCTCAGAAGACTACCATTGACTCCACAGCATAGACGTGCACGCCTGGCATGGTGCCGGGCTAGAGCGACTTGGATGAGGGAATGGCGGAACGTCGTGTTCTCCGATGAGTCACGCTTCTGTTCTGTCAGTGATAGTCACCGCAGACGAGTGTGGCGTCGGCGTGGAGAAAGGTCAAATCCGGCAGTAACTGTGGAGCGCCCTACCGCTAGACAACGCGGCATCATGGTTTGGGGCGCTATTGCGTATGATTCCACGTCACCTCTAGTGCGTATTCAAGGCACGTTAAATACCCACCGCTACGTGCAGCATGTGCTGCGGCCGGTAGCACTCCCGTACCTTCAGGGGCTGCCCAATGCTCTGTTTCAGCAGGATAATGCCCGCCCACACACTGCTCGCATCTCCCAACAGGCTCTACGAGGTGTACAGATGCTTCCGTGGCCAGCGTACTCTCCGGATCTCTCACCAATCGAACACGTGTGGGATCTCATTGGACGCCGTTTGCAAACTCTGCCCCAGCCTCGTACGGACGACCAACTGTGGCAAATGGTTGACAGAGAATGGAGAACCATCCCTCAGGACACCATCCGCACTCTTATTGACTCTGTACCTCGACGTGTTTCTGCGTGCATCGCCGCTCGCGGTGGTCCTACATCCTACTGAGTCGATGCCGTGCGCATTGTGTAACCTGCATATCGGTTTGAAATAAACATCAATTATTCATCCGTGCCGTCTCTGTTTTTTCCCCAACTTTCATCCCTTTCGAACCACTCCTCCTCGGTGTTGCATTGTCACTGTCAGTCAGTGTAGCTTTGATCCATCCATTACACAAAAAAGGCAGCATGAAGAACATCAACAACTACAGAGGAATATCTTTGCTACCCGTGACTTACAAAATTCTATCACTTGCCATCCTGGAGCGTTTGGAAGCACAAGTCGAACATCAAATAGGTGAATACCAAGGAGGGTTCAGAAAAGGTCGCTCTACAGCTGAACAGATCCAAAATCTCAAAACGATCATCAGATATTGTACACTAAGGTCCAAGCAGTATGTGTCTGTCTTTGTGGATTTTAAGAAAGCGTACGACTCCATTGACCGGGAAGTCCTGCTAAACATCTTAAATGAATTTGGAGTTGATTTGAAACTGCTGGCATTAATTAGAGCCACCCTGATCGATACAAAATCCAAGGTGAAGTTCCACGGATGTCGCATTCCTTTGACATCAAAACAGGAGTCCGACAAGGTGATGGGCTATCCCCGATACTCTTCAACTGTGTTTTTGAAAAGATCATCAGAACCTGGCGGGTGAGATTACAGGAAACCAACTACAGTCCATTGAGAATAGGAACAAAATCCAAGGGGATCGCAACAGACTGCTTAGCATTTGCCGATGATATTGCTGTTCTCTCAAACGACATAGAAACCGCTAGAGCTCAAGTTGAAATTTTAAAGGAAATTGCCGAACAAACTGGTTTGCAGATATCGTTTGAGAAAACAGAAGTAATGACTAACATCAAAGAGGCTCCACCAAAACTCCATACAAAATACGGGGACATCACCCGAGTAGACAAATTCAAATACCTGGGTGAGATCATCATGAAAAATGGACTGGACAAAGAAGCACTTCAGGAGCGAGTACGCAAACTGGAAATAGACTACCAAACATCCCGCACAATCTACAACAAAAAATGCCTTTCCCAAAACACCAAGATACGTCACTATGAAACAGTTCTGAAGCCAGTAGTTCTATATGCAGCCGAAACCCTGTCTCTAAATGCCAACAAAGGACTCCTTGAAGAACTGGAGAAAAGAGAACGCAAAATTGTGAGAGGAATCTTGGGATCAAAGTACAGAAATGGAATCCATCAAAAGAGATCCAACAAGGAAGTCTACAGCAAAATACTGTAGAGAAAATTACCGACACAATCAGAAAAAGACGGGCACGATTTTACGGTCATCTGAAAAGAATGGATGGAAGAAAGTTAACTAAAGAAATCTTTCACTTTTTTGATTCAAACCCCAAAACTACAATTCCCTGGTTTAGAAATACCAAAGAAGACCTGCAAATGCTACATATCTCAGCTGAAGACGCCCTTGACAGAGATCTCTTCCGCAAGAAAATATTGACGAATGGGCTAAACCGAGACGAGCAACCGAAGAGAAGACACGGTGCCCCTTGGACAGAGGAGCGTAAGCAGGCCCACTCACAAAGAATGAGGGAAATTTGGGTTCTAAAGAAGGCCAAGTTCAGTGTCAAATGCAACAAGACTTAACGTGGTCCTTGATGGCCCCAGCGAATTATATAATAATAATAATAATAATAATAATAATAATAATAATAATAATAATAATAATACTTAACCCCTTTTAAAAACCGACACATTTATGTATTAGTAGTTAGACATTTGTATGTTACAATAGAATAGTCGCAATACCATACATAAATTAGAATTGTAGCGTTATCACTGAAAATTCCTCCCTGACAGTGTCTTCATCCCCAACAACAGACAATTACAAGAGTTTTGTTTCGTTTTCTGCTCTTTCTTTTAGGTATCTAGTAGAAAATTATTACCGGTAAAGTAAATCTATGGAAGTTACAACACAGTCTAATTATATGAGCAAAAATAAAAATCGCCACTCCCCCTCACCCACGAAACAAATAAACTTTGAAATTTTCTTTCATCTCACATATTTATTTTCAATGTGGTTTGAAATTCAGCCCAAAACTTAAATATTCTGTATAGTTTTATTGAAGAAATTAGCAACTTCTCATGGTCTTAAAAGTGCGAGAAATACGTATAATACAGTATTCGAAATAAGGAGAAATGATATCTGGGCTCTTAAATGAGGCCTCAAGCCCTCTGCAGTTGCTCTGGAAGTACTGAAGACAGATATACCAGTTAATAGAGCAGAACTCCAAGACTATCAGGATCAAGAAGAGAAGATAACTAAACTACATTCACAGACAGATACAAGACTGTGGGAAATGTGGGAGCAAGCATCGTCGTCTTCAGAAGTTTAGTCAGAATCAATTAAATTAAAACCGCATTGTACTGTGTTTCAAGCAGAGGTACAAGGAATTCAGATGGCTATAAACTGGTTAACAACAAACAAACAACAGTTGTGCGTTCAACGTCGATTCGTAAGCTGTGCTAAGAGCTGTCTCATCCAGTGAATCCATCAACCCTGCAATCAGTCAGATTAGAAAGAATCCCCACGCTGAACTTGCTACATTGCTGGACCTAGGAATGTATCAGACCCTAAGTCAATGAGATATACCAGACTAACAGAACAACTTTAATTATCCGTATCTTTCATATGCATCCTCGATACTAAATATCCTGAGGTATACCCAAACGGTGTAACGCGGGTTGGACCTGTAGTTTTAATATTATTCTTTTTTAAAAGGAGAAATAATTTCCTAAAGTTCTTTTAAGAGCTTTGCGTCATGAACATGTTGAACCCTTCTCTTCATATTCTCCAACTGAATGTTGAGAGTATTGGCGAATCGAAGAGTACCCAACGAATTAGCTGTGCTGTACTACTGTAGTGCCCGCCTCTGTGGTGTAGTGCTTAGTGTGATAAGCTGCCTCCCCCGGAGTCCCGGGTTCGATTCCCGGCTCTGGCACGAAATTTGAAAAGTGGTACGAGGGCTGGAACGGGCTCCACTCAGCCTCAGAAGGTCAACTGAATAGAGGTGGGTTCGATTCCCACCAAAGCCATCCTGGAAGTGGTTTTCCGTGGTTTCCCACTTCTCCAGGCAAATGCCGGGATGGTACCTAACATAAGGCCACGGTCGCTTCCTTCCCTCTTCCCTGCCTATCCCTTCCAATCTTCCCATCTCCCGCAAGACCCCTATTCAGCATAGCAGGTGAGGCCGCCTGGGCGAGGTACTGGTCATCCTCCCCAGTTGTATTCCCGACCCAGAGTCTGAAGCTCCAGGACACTGCCCTTGAGGCGGTAGAGGTGGGATCCCTCGCTGAGTCTGAGGGAAAAACCGACCCTGGAGGGTAAACAGATTAAAAAGAAATACTACTGTAGTTGTGGAGCTGCAAACTGGCATTCGGAGACAGTGGGTTTGAACTCCGCCTTCGGCAGCTTTGAATGTAGTTTTACGTGGTTTCCTACTTCTAATCCAGGCAAATGTCGGAGATTTACTTTCATTAAACCACGGCCACTATCTTTCCAGTCTAATCCCTCCCCATCTCAGCGTCGCCGAGAACGTGCGACATTAAACAAGGTGGAAAGGAAAACAATAGACATTCCCGACAGCACACAAAACACTTATACAATCAACGTGTCGCTTGTACGACGTTTGTCGCCAAAATGAGATTTTAGCAAATCAAGGAAATAAAGTTTTGTCATGAGCAGATTTAGCAACATCGCCTGGCAAAACCCAATTTATTGAATTCGCTCGCGGGATGATCTGATTGGCTAACTTCAGAAGCTAATAAAATTAACAACAGCACGAGATATCGATTTTTTCTAATCATTTATCAGTATGACCAGTCCTCTAATGCACATGTACCCGACTGACGTTTCCGAGTACTCTGCTACAATACTACCAAACGACCACCAATCCTACAAGAGAATCTGCATGATGTAATAGCCTATGACTTCCTTTACAGTTCACAATGCGCAGAAGGAAACGGATATAATGGTAATACTGACTTGGACAAGGTTATAAATACGAGGGCTGGAACTTAAATAGTGGCAACACTGCTGTGGAGACGCTATGCTGATATTGTCGCTGATAGCACACGTTGGTTACCTACCTACCTACCTACCTACCTACCTACCTACCTACCCTCAGAGCAAATGGACTCGCCCTTTCCACATCACCTGCTTGCGCACAAGCGAGAGAGACACAGTCACTTGTGAGCTACTGGTCTAACGTAACGTTGTCACTATGTTTTCCAAACAGAAACAACGGAGTTGGATCAAGATTGAATGTGCCAGAGGTCGTACAGCAGGACAGTGTCATCAAGGTCTTCAAGAGGCTTGCGGACAATCTGCATTGCCTTACAAAACAGTGGCACGTTGGGTAAAATCCTTCAACGATGGTCGGCAAACTGTGGCGGACATTCATCGAGCAGGTCGTCCCACGATTGAAGAAGAAGTGCATGCTCTTGCCGCATTACTGGACAGTGATCGAAACCAGACGATTCGTGAGCATTCGTTTCAGAACTGTTGCAGAGATTCGACAGACAGTAGACCGCTCCATTCACACCATCAACAGAACAGGCTCTGCTAAAGGTATACTACGACTTCCACATCGCTGGCAACGGGTTATACACAACGCTGGTGACTACATTGAAGGACAGTAAAGGTTGCTAACATGTAACTCTTTTGTATCTGTTGTAAGTAAATAGTTGCCACTATTTAAGTTCCAGCCTTCGTAGTTTAAACCATATAGGAAAGTAATTTTAAATATTGCTTTCTTCATACAGCGATAAATATAATAATACCCATACCGAGGACGGTCAAGAATTCTCCCTCGACGAAGCGGTCGTGGAATCCGATGTAGGCTATTTGACTCTGATGGTGACGCATCACTTGGACCATGTACTGACTCTCACGTTCAGAGTTTACGACAGCCAGATGAGCTCCCTCTTGGAGACAGGTATTTCTCGCCTTCTCCCATGTCTTGGCAGTAGAGTGGTACTTGAAGTACCCCACGCCAGGGAACAGCTCGTAACCAGGGCCGGGCTTGGGGATAGGTGCTGAAATCATAGAGGACTGACATTTAAACTAAGAGTAATAAAGGCGCATGGCCTCCGAAGAGCCATATTGGCGACCTGCATGTCTGTGAGGATTTCTAATTATGAAGACGGCACACACACACACACACACACATATACACAGACCCCGAGCCAGACCAATTAACCAATTAAGGTTAAAATCCCCGACCAAGCCGGGAATCAAACCCGAACCTTCGGGCCAAAGACCAGAACGCTAACCATTTAGCCATGAAGCCGGACTAAACTCACGGAAATTCTATTCAACATACTACTGGCGAATGGAGGGTGAAATATTTAGGGTTTATAGGTCTCATTACTTAGTGAAATAGTATATCAACAATGTTTGTATTGTACGAGGGGGTACCCAAAAATAACCGGAATAACATTGCCGTGAGCGAAGCTTGTGTAGTACGAATTTCTACCGCTAGGCGTGTATAGCGCAACTCATTGCCAGTTCAGTGCCGTGTGTGTTGTCGACCTGTTCAACTGCAGTGATTGTTTTGCTAGTGCTGTTTTGTTCTTTCGTTTTTTATGATGGCAAGTTTAAGTGAACAACGAACAAACCTTTCACTGGGAAGTTTGAGGAAGATTGCGCAACAGTGTTTGTCAAATAACACCCAATTTGTGGCAGACAGGACACTGGTTCGTCCACCACGACAGCGCACCTGCACACACAGCCATCTCTGTTAGTTTTGGCTAAAAATGGCATGCTTCCGCAACCCCACGCCTGACCTGGCGATTTTTTCTTATCTTTAGTTTGATGGAGCTATACAAGCCTCACGGTTTGAAACCTTTCCGGGCCCTTTAGCCTTTCAGCTTTCGGCATAATTGAGAAAATTGCTTAATTTTACGTTTTTAGTAGTTTGGGGATCCCTACTTTGTCCGGCAGGAAAATTTTTCAACATTAAAATATTGTTTATAAAGAGATATTTAACTGAAGTGTAGTTTCCTCCTTACATGGCCATATTAATATTTCCTGTAAAAGTTCTTCAAATGAAACAGTTACACAGAGTCATGAAAATGAGCCCCTTTACTACCATTGTCTAACAAATTACAATAGGTCATAAATAAACACGTTTTAAGTAAATAAGTAATAATAATAATAATAATAATAATAATAATAATAATAATAATAATAATAATAATAATAATAATAATAATAATTTGATGATTAATTAATTTTTGACATAAATATTTTTTTTTACATCTGGGTGTCATCCGAAATTGTGTGTAACGAAATAATATCGTGTGGCAAAATGTGTGACGAAAGTGTAACCCTAGCAACCGTGTAGGCTGCGATGTGAAGTATTGATAGATGGCCAGACAGCGTTACCTAGCAACAGTGCAGTCTATGTCTTATGGCTGACGGTCATCTGGAAATAGCAACCGTTAATGGGTGGCCATGACCGAGAGACGTATACCATCATCTGATTTTCTTATGGGGAAATTTGACACCATTTTTAAAGGCAAACTGCCCTCGCTTACTTCGATGCAACGGTCACAATTTCCTGAAGAGCATCAAATTGAGCCGGCGAGTTTTACGTTTACAATACTCTATTAGAATATTGATTTTAAGCCGCGAAAAGCCGAACCACACGAACGTCCCTTTCCATTTCGATCTCTTGAACCCCAAAACTCCATTCACCTAACAACAATGTTATTACTTCATCGACCAAAGTTTGAAAAATGCAGAGCAAAGAGGCCATAGAGTTCTCAGGAGTGGATGATGCCAACCGTAACCTCGACATCGAGTGAGATATTGTGTTTAGCCTTCTCTGACCACCTTTGCTCCGTTGAATTAACCTTGTACTTATATACATGGTAGGTTGTGTGAACCCCAAGCCGTGTGCCTCTCCAAATATGGAAGTCCTGTATGGCAGGCAGAAATTGAACCCACGTTTATCTGGGGACGAGCCTCGACTGGGTGGTTCCCGTTCGAAGTGTGAAACTGAGCTTCATTTTTTATAATAGTTCTTTCTGAGTTTTTAATACCTTTATATTATTTCAGTAATCTGAAAAATCCTGAAAACCGTCAGATTTGTAGACGAAAGGCTGAAACAAGAGTGTGATGATATCGAATAACCAAACACTTGTCCTTAAAGCGCAGCGAGCATTGTTTTCTTTCCTCCTCTGTGTTTATGAGCCAGATGCGTTCTATTATCTACAAGCAAGCAAAAACAGCCTCGCAAGCTATAAACCTAGAATATGTTTTTTCGGAGGACCTGCTGGTCAAACGCGTCATATGGATAGCATTATTACCAGTGTACATATGCGCTATACGACCAGTGTTAAAACCACACAAACAGTTAAACGAAACATGCAATGTGTAAATAGGTTTGTTTTCACAATCTGAAGTTATACTTAACAATGGTTTATGATAACTGTATTATCAGAGGTTAACTCCTTGGTAGATGATAACTGAGGATAAGTGGAAGTTCCTCTTCTTCTTCCGCTTCACAGTAACGTAAACACGGATAGTCAGAGAGATTATTAATCAAGGAACACCAAACTTAACCTTGTTGCATTGTTTCTCCGTCTGACTGCAGCACTGTGGACCCATATCCAGCACCTCCTAGAGAACAAGGCCTGGCAATACGACGAGGCCGACGAGAATGACAGGCCGCGGCGCGCACGTCATACACTGAATGTCACGTGATTCGGCCGGTCTTACTGTAGAGAATGCATCCCCAGGCTCACGCGAGAGACTATCGTAGTGTGGTAAATCAAATACATTTCAGCGCATTTCAACCTACTAAAATAACACTACTGAAATACAGATCAAATGAAACATAGAGTCTCTTACTATCCTTGGTTGAACAAACACTAAAAATCTTACTGAGGTAAAGATATGCTCATTCAAAATGTTAATGGTTAATGTACAAGTAATCCTATATTCGCAATAACATTCATGTAAGAAATATCTTATTGAATCCAGGGTGAAAGGTAGACCTATTGCAAGCTATTTACAAGTCTTACATTTGTTCCACTCCATACGTGGGTTCAGCATCATATCAAATACTTAAATTTTGCCACCTTCCTGGAAGTTACATTGGAACCACCCTGTTCAATTAGAAATTAAACGAAAGAGAGTGTATCTTACTAGCCTTGGTTGACAAAATCTAAAAATCTTACTCCAGTAAAGAGATGCATACTCAGATAAGTTAAATGTTGCTAATGAAAGTGCTTATAATAATTTCGTGTGGCTATTTCTAGCCCTTCTAAGGCAGACCCTCCGATGAGGGTGGACGGTATCTACCATGTGTAGGTAACTGCGTGTTATTGTGGTGGAGGATAGTGTTATGTGCGGTGTGTGAGTTGCAGGGATGTTGGGGACAGCACACACACCCAGCCCCCGAGCCACTGGAAATAACCAATGAGGTTAAAATCCCCGACCCGTCCGGGAATCGAACCCGGGACCCTCTGAACCTAAGGCCAGTACGCTGACCATTCAGCCAACGAGTCGGACATGAAAGTGGTTAATGTACAATTAAGCCTATATTTACAATAACATTCATGTAAGGAATATCTTATTGAATCCAAGGTGAAAGGTAGGCCTATTGTAAACAATTTACAAGTCTTATATTTGTTCCACTCCATACCTGGCTTCGGATCATATCTAATATTTAAATTTTGCTACCTTCTTGGAAATTATCTACGCCTATTTTAAGTGATTTACAAGTCTTGAATTTGTTCCACTCCATGCCTGGCTTCAGCATCATATCTAATATTTAAATTTTGCTACTTTCCTGGAAGTTGTCTTGGAACCACCCTATTCAATTAGAAATTAAATGAAATGGAGTGTATCTTACTAGCCTTGGTTGACAAAATCTAAAAATCTTACTGCAGTAAAGAGATGCACACTCAGATAAGTCAAATGTTGCTAATGAAAGTGGTTAATGTACAATTAGGCCTATATTTACAATAACATTCATGTAAGAAATATCTTATTGAATCCAGGATCAAATGTAGGCCTATTGTAAGCTATTTACAAGTCTTGCATTTGTTCCACTCCATACCTGGCTTCAGCATCATATCTAATACTTAAATTTTCATTTTCAGGGTACGATGCGCATTGGTATCACCCAAATATCACTATAAAATTTGTCACAAATGGAACATAATAATTGCTTTTACACATATCAAGTGAAAAGTCTGCGGCAAATTAAGAAATGCCGTCGTTATTTGAGAAATATGAAAACATACTTAAGGCTTGTAGACAGGACTGGTTTATGACGTACTCCGCTGCTGGTGCCGTCTTTTGTTACTTTCTTCAGGTCCAGGGCTAGCACCGTGGAATGGGAGGGCTATGTCTGTAGATTCTCATTATCCTTGTCCATATGACTAGAGCTGCCAGTTCAAACAGCAAAATGGAGGTCAACAGAAAAATAGCATGATCACTGGACCAATAAATATTTTTATTTCTGTTCGAACGAAAGTAGCTCGATCCCTGGACCAATAAATCACCGGTCCACTGAATTTTTCTTATGTACATTGGCCATGCCATTTTGTCGCCTATTAAATATTGCATATCGCGATACAATTCATGAAATGATGTCATTGACAAGTGAAGCAATGAAACGAAAGCAAAGAACTTCAGTGAACACAGATATCACACACGAAATTGTTGACAGTGTAAGACAAAAGACATACGTGTGTCACTGTGAGCGCAACACCAAATGTACTTGTAAAGTGGTAAAGTACGTATACATAATATTCTCCAAAAATCAAATATTTCTTAATTTGCCGCAGATTTTTCACTTGATATGTGTAAAAGCAATTATTATGTTCCATTTGTGACAAATTTTATAGTGATATTTGGGTGATACCAATGCGCACTATACCCTCATTTTCATATATCTGTAATTAAATAGGATATGAATGTATTACCTCTAAATCCCCAGCACTGGTGTTGTAATTTATCCAACTCGGGTACTGCAGCCCAAAATTGCTGAATGATGTGAACCACGTTGAGGTTATATACACATTTTTGTAAATAAAACTTACTTACACTACCACACACTAAACTATGAATGTAAGGAACTGTTGCACAACACCGACATATTCACATAAACACAAAATCTCCGTTATTTCCTTCCATAATCCACAATAAACTAGCAATAACACCACAAGAACACATGTAATAACCGGCTTCACTCTACCATTGCTGGGGCTGACCTCGTCACGTGACTTTAACGGGCCATGGCCTGTCTCGTCGACCTCGCAATACGATTCGTGACGTCAAGCGCGTGGGTCCAGCGCGAGTCGATAGTAGATGAAGCTAATTCCTTACGATGATTGAAAAATGCGTAAATAATAAAAAAATTCCAAAAAATAACAAGTTGTCTTATCCGTTTAGTTAGTGAACACACACATTGCACTAACTTGTCTCAGCACTAGGAGCTGTCTCCACTACACTTATATAATTTATGAACCCCTCAGCAATATTATTATTATTATTATTATTATTATTTATTGCTACTTGCTTTACGTCGCACCGAACACAGATAGGTCTTATGGCGACGATGGGACAGGAAAGGGTTAGGAGTGAGAAGGAAGCGGCCGTGGCTTTAATTAAGGTACAGCCCCGCCATTTGCCTGATGTGAAAATGGGAAACCACGGAAAACTATCTCCAGGGCTGCCGACAGTGGGGTTCGAATACACTATCTCCCGAATACAGGACACTGGCCGCACTTAAGAGACTACAACTATCGAGCTCGGTATTCTTCTTCTTCTTGTTTCGTATAGGCCAGCTAAGGACCACGACATTCAACTATTGCATTTTGGAATGGGCTTTGATGTTTGCCCAGTAGTTGCGCATCCTCAGGCTGTGTTGCTCCTTCCTCTCCTTTGTCCAAAGGGCGCCAGTCTTCTTTGTTGATAATCTGTCCTGGAACTTCTTATGTTTAAGCATCTTCCTGAGTGCTGTACGATCCTTTAAGATTCCTTCTGTTATTCCCAGTTCCTGTAGATCTTTATTCACTTCCATCAACCATGGTGACTTGGTCTTCCTATTTTGCCAGTAGCTGAGAATCTGGTTGGTCAACCTGGTAGGATGCATCCTGTAGACGTGCCCATAGAATGCTAGGCGTCTCTTCCTTGCTACATTCGTTATTCTTTCACAGTACTTGTAGAGTTCTTGGTTAGGCCGTCTTTTATAACTGTCCCCTTCCTTGACTGGCCCCAGTATCTTCCTCATTATCTTTCTTTCCTGGATTTCAAGTTTTTCCATGAGTCCCTTCCTGTTGAATGTTAGACATTCTGAAGCATATAAGGCTTCAGGGCGGATGACTGTCTGGTAGTGCTTCATCTTAGTATTACGAGAGAGACACATTTTATTATACGTCGAGCTCGGTATTATTATTATTATTATTATTATTATTATTATTATTACTATCACTGAAATCAATGTATTACTGCGCTGGAGTCGTGTGTTCAGTTACATTTACTTCCCTTATAATATATAAAACTGAAAACCTGTATTATTTTAATTTTTTTTTAAATCTTTACCCTGGAGGTCTCGGATCAAATCCCATTCGATCCGTTCACTCCTCTCTCAGGCGGAAGGGCGCGTTGCGAGTTCCGGTCTCGCGACAGGTCATATATTTCCTTGAATTTTGGTATTTTTTCATGTTTTTATCTTTTTATTCCATTTTCGCATACCTGCTTGTAGTCGTCTGAAAGACCGATCTCCTAATTGTTGTCTGTAATTTCAAGAATTGTCTTTCTTAGAAATATAATTTTATAATATTACCTCTCCTAGAGAGCCTCCGTGGCTCAGACGGCAGCGCGTCGGCGTCTCACCGCTGGATACCGTGGTTCAAATCCCGGTCACTCCATGTGAGATTTGTGCTGGACAAAGCGGAGGCGGGACAGGTTTTTCTCCGGGTACTCCGGTTTTCCCTGTCATCTTTCATTCCAGCAACACTCTCCATTCTCATTTCATAGCATCTATCATTCATTAATAAATCACTTTGGGAGTAGCGACCCCATCGTACTAACAGCCTGTATCTGCTTCATTCATTACATCACTGACCCGGTCAATGACTGGAAAACAGATTCTAGGTTTTTTCACCTCTCCTAGATTGATTAATTCCATCACGAATACCAATTACCTGATTCTGTATAGAAAGAGGCAGATGCGTAGAAAGCAATAATGAGCCTCAAACTCTAATGATTTGACGTGTTTCAAATATGCTTCACTAACATCCTGCGATGTTGAGCGGTCTTTACCCGTTACAAGTCAATGTTGCGTGAAAATAGAAGATCGTTCCTATTTGAAAACTTAAAATGTATGTAATTTTCTATTGTAATTATTTCGATCGACCATCAAAATGTGCCAAATACTTCATTTCACCTCATCCCCGACCCCGTATCAGGCAACGGGACTTGGGGGTAGACTGGTCTTCGGTTCAGAGGGTCGCGGGTTCGATTACCGTCAGGGTCTAGGATATTAACTTTGTATAGTTAATTTCTCTGGCTCGGAAACTGGGTCTTTACGATCGTTTTAAGTTTTATCTTTTGGTTGTTCTACATAGCCGACCAACAATACGAGAAAAATCACCGCTGACGGTTATCAAAATTAATGTCCGGTTCCATGGCTACATGGTTAGCGTGCTGGCCTTTGGTCACAAGGGTCCAAGGTTCGATTCCCGGCAGGGTCGGAAATTTTAACCATAATTGGTTAATTTCGCTGACACGGGGACTGGGTGTATGTGTCGTCTAAATCGTCCTTTCATCCTTATCGTGACGCGCAGGTCGCCTACGGGAGTCAAATCAAAAGACCTGTATCTGGCGAGCCGAATTTGTTTTCGGACACTCCCGGCACTATGCCATTTATTTTATTTATTAAAATATATCAACTGTAAGAGAGGATCAGGCAGCCTGACTTCGCCACTTGAAAGAATCCAAATAAATACATGAATACCTACAACCTGTTTTCCAGTCATTGACCGGGTCAGGGATGTAATGAATGAAGCAGATATAGGCTATGAGTACGATGGGGTCACCACTCCCAAAGTGATTTATTAATGACTGATAGATGCTATGAAATGAGAATGGAGAGTGTTGCTGGAATTACAGATGACAGGGAAAACCGGAGTACCCGGAGAAAAACCTGTCCCCACCCCGCTTTGTTCAGCACAAATCTCACATGGAGAGACCGGGATTTGAACCACGGAACCCAGCGGTGAGAGGCCGACGTGATGCCGCTTGAGGCACGGAGGCTTATGAGACACAAATGCTACAGTACGTTCTCTTGTGGGTTCGGATCCCACTGGTGTCTGGTTGGCCATCTTTGTTCTATACTTAACATATCTTCAACGCGTACTAAATGTACGTAACTCGACCTAATAGGTTGAAAGTCGGTTTCGATTACAATGCGGTCGTGAAAATTCAATATTCATTGACTTGCCCTCAACGGGCAACTTAAACGCACTCTACAGTGTGATGGTAGTAGTACCAGACCTGTAGCTCAGATCCTTTCCAACAAAACGAAGATGGTCTAGGCCACCATAGCTCAATTGGTAGAGCAACCGACGCGAAATCGGGAGGTTGTGAGTTCGGATCCCACTGGTGTCTGTTTGGCCATTTTTGTTCTGTACTTAACATCTCTTCAAAACGTACTAAATGTATGTAACACGAACTAACAGGTTGAAAGTCGGTTTCGATTAGATGAAATGATATTGGAGAGTGTTGCTGGAATAAAATATGACAGGGAAAACCGGAGTACCCGGAGAAAAACCTGTCCCAACTCCGCTTTGTTCAGCACAAATCTCACATGGAGAGACCGGGATTTGAACCACGGAGCCCAGCGGTGAGAGGCCGACGTGATGCCGCCTGAGCCACGGAGACTTATGAGACACAAATGCTACAGTGCATTCCCTTAGCAGTTTGCAGTACTGCCCGGTAAGGAAGAAAGTCAAATCAACGTACCTGTGAGAATAGCCTGGACAAATGCCACATCTCCTCCGTCGCAACCCGTCGTGCCATGGTTCACTGTGACCTGCCATGGACCTGCACGGCGATCCTCAAGCTCACGAGTGGCGAAGTGCTCCAGTCGCACCTGCGCACCAGTTGAACCAGACTGTAGATTGATATTTCAAGACAGAGAAATCAAGGTGGCCACAAAGTCCCACTACCCATTTACAAATGTTAATGTAAGTTGTTTTTTGTTACATGTTTCAGAGTGTGTGAAGTAAACGAAAGCTGATACATCCAATTACAGATGAATGTGTTATTGCATGCTGAGTGGATGCGAGGAATCAACTAGGGAAGACAATTGCAGAAGATCGTGCTGACTTTCGGGCGCAGATTCAACAAGATCCTCCTCCGAAACAATCACTTTTGCGATGAAAACGTAAACCCTTCGAAACAGGATATGTGAAGGATAAGGAAAGAAGTGGGAGACGTTCCACAAGAAAAGAAACATGTCGGCTCGTCGCGGAGTTCGTGGATATATTGCCGAAGAAGTCGACGCGTAAAAGATCTGAGGAATTGGGTATACCCCGGTCGACAATGCAGAAGCACCTGAAAGAAGACTTAGGCCAGAGCCCATTTCAGCCCACACCCGTGCAAGAATTATCGGATGCTGACCTGGATCGAAAAATGGAGGCATGTGCCTTCAGATGTTTGACACAATACGAAAACATGGCAAAGTGATCTTTTCCTATGTGTGTACGATTTACAGGAGTTCTTGAGCACGAAATGTGGTATTTTTGTCCAAGTAAAATCCACACTTTTATGAAGAGTTAGGAAATAATTTTTCGCATGTGATGGTGTGGGCAGCCATGGACAGCAGACATTTTTTTTGGCCATTGTTTTTCGACGGTGTTGTGAATCAGTATCGGTACCTGAACATGTTGCAGAACTGGTTTGTTCCTCTCATGGAACAGCACGGAATTAAAGAGACATGATGGGGCACCTACCCATTATGTCAGCACAGTATATCTTAATGAAGCCTTGCCTGGACGTTTGGATTGGCCCTGGTTCTCATGCGCTGCCGGCACCACTTGCCTGGCTACCATATGTGATAATTCGTTATGGGGATTCATAAAGGGATAGTTTCACAAAACCGGCACAATGCCACTGACGACCTGAAAAATACTGTGAGACAAACTTTCACTTGAATTTACACCAGCAATGTTCCGAAAAATTGTCGCACATAACCTGGCGACGTATTATCTTTTGCCATGCGAATGACGGTGCACAGATTGAACCTTTGGACACGCAATGGTTCGTATCTCAAGAAAATTCCTGTAAAGAACTGTTATTGAAGTTATTTATTAAAATTTAGGTGTTTTTAACTAAGGTTAGGGTGAATGGAAAATTTTACCTTCCAATACTTGTTTGTTTTTTACTGCTAGTCTATGTAATTATGTAACATAATCCAGCTTAACATCTAATTACATTATTTAAAAACATAGCGGGAGCGGTAGGGAGGTAAGCATTTTCATAGTTCTTTAGACACTTCGCCACTGTATATTTACAGGTTTTTTTCTTTCTTTCCTGTTTTAGAACACATTTAAATTTTTTCATTACAGATCCCCTTCAACAACAGAATACTTTAAAACAAAAAATCAACCTCAACTTCGGTTATTTTTTAGGAGTCTCCCACGATCAACGCATTTTTAAATTTATTTTTTTAGGTCTATCCTCGAGATATTAAAGTACATACTTCTCCAGCTTTTCAAGAAAGAAGATCCATTACGTCAGATTTTGTATCTTAAACTCGAACATTGACTTGTTGGGGTTTTAACTCAACATAACGAAACATTTTATCTTATCATCATCATCATCATCATCATCATCATCATCGTCATAAGTGTTTTTATTTCGTTTATACCAAGCTCGATAGCTGCAGTCGCTTAAGTGCGGCCAGTATCCAGTATTCGGGAGACAGTGGGTTCGAACCCCACTGTCAGCAGCCCTGAAGATGGTTTTCCGTGGTTTCCCATTTTCACACCAGGCTGTACCTTAATTAAGGCCACGGCCGCTTCCTTCCCATTCCTAGGCCTTTCCTAGCCATTCGTCGCCATAAGACCTATCTGTGTCGGTGCAATGTAAAGCAAATAGAAAAAAATCGTTTATGGCAATTTATGTATCTTTTCATCGTCATCATCATCTGTTTACCCTCCAGGTTCGGTTTTTCCCTCGGACTTAGCGAGGGATCCCACCTCTACCGCCTCAAGGGCAGTGTCCTGGAGCTTCAGACTCTTGGTCGGGGGATACAACTGGGGAGTATGACCAGTACCTCGCCCAGGCGGCCTCACCTGCTATGCTGAACAGGGGCCTTGTGGAAGGATGGGAAGATTGGAAGGGATAGGCAAGGAAGCGGCCGTGGCCTTAAGTTAGGTACCATCCCGGCATTCGCCTGGAGGAGAAGTGGGAAACCACGGAAAACCACTTCGAGGATGGCTGAGGTGGGAATCGAACCCACCTCTACTCAGTTGACTTCCCGAGGCTGAGTGGACCCCGTTCCAGCCCTCGTACCACTTTTCAAATTTCGTGGCAGAGCCGGGAATCGAACCAGGGCTTCCGGGGGTGGCAGCTAATCACGCTAACCACTACACCACAGAGGCGGACTATGTATCTTTTATAGCCTAAAATATTCCACATTAGGAATAAAACATGTACCTTTTAAAATAATGTAATTAGATTTTAAGCTGGATCATGTTACATAATTACATAGACTAGCAGTAAAAAACGTCAGTTGAGTTGAGTTGAGTTGAGTTGAGTTGAGTTGAGTTGAGTTGAGTTGAGTTGAGTTGAGTTGATGCCAATACGGGGAAAAAATGAGATTTATATATTTAGGGGTTTTTGTTGGTTATTATAGGGGTAACGGGAATTTGTAACCACTCTGCACGTAGGAAAAATGTATATCGGATTTACAGACAAGACTCACGGTCAACGTGTAAAGCTGTTGACCTGTGTGCTCTGTCTGGTGTAGGTTCCAACTTGGCCTTGGACAAGGCTGTTTGTTTCTCGTTAGTTACGATTATTTGGCATCATCTTCTGCACCAGCATTATATGTTAACAACAATGAATATTGAAGGTCTGTCTCCTTGGCTGAATCGTCGGCTAAGTGGCTTTCGGGTCAGAGGACGCCAAGTTCGATTCCCGACCGTGCCGGAAGTTTTAGCCGCATTTGGTTAATTCGATTAGTATCGATATTTTACGTAATGTGTATTTAAGATGTATGTTGAGTATTCACCCCGAAGTGTGATAGTTTCTCGTGCTTTTCCTCATATATCATACCAGTCAGTACTGAAGTTATTAGATATTTCTACTACAAGCTGTATATATCAACCATTAATAAACCACCCAGTGATGAACAACTAGCCCAGAATTAAACACATGAAGTAATACCGGAAGTAACCACCGCTGAAATTGAAAATGCACTTAAACAACTAAGGAATAAAAAAGTCCCCTGGAGAGGATAAAATAACGAATTCAATGCTGAAATTAGGTGGGAGAGATATGCTAGAAGCCGTGAAAATACTCCTCAACAAGTATATTAACTCTGGAAGAATACCAGAAAATCGGGAAAATGCTGAAGTGATACTACTCTTCAAGAAAGGTGATAAGGAAAATTTAGAGAATTATCGTCCTGTGAGTTTGTTATCACACCTTTACAAGCTCCTGACTAAAATTGTAACCAACCGCCTCACAAGAGAACTGGATTTTTATCAACCTGCCGAGCAAGAGAGATTTCATAAAGGTTTCTCAACTGTTGAACACATCCAGACTATTCGTTTTCTTCTTGAAAAAAAAAAAAAAAAGCCCTCTGAGTACAACATCAAGATTCGTCTGGCCTTCATTGATTATAAAAAGCTTTTGACTCAGTGAAGGCACTTCAAAATGCCATGAAAAAACTCAAGGTATATAAAGCTCCCGGAAAACATTTATGATCAAGCAACAATGGTAGTCCCCAAAGCAGTTTACCCTTGCCTTGGAAGATGTATTCAAAATCCTTCATTGGGATAATAAAGGAATACAAATCAACGGGTTATATTTGAAACACCTGCGTTTTGCCGATGACATTGTGCTCATAATTGAATATCTGGACAAGCTAGAAAGCATGATCCAAGAATTAAAAACTGCCTCTGCTAAGATTGGTTTGGAAATGAACATTAGTAAAACGAAAATACTAAGATCAGACAGTCAACCACTTAAAATGGGAAACCAGTATATAGAAGCTGTCGATGAGTACTTCTATCTTGGACACAAGATAAAACTTGGAAAAGACAACCATCGTGCAGAAATTCCTCGCAGAATAGGTATGAGTTGGATAGCATTCCGAAAACTAAGATTCATCCTGACCAACAAGGATGTTCCAATTAACCTGAAGACCAAAGTTTATAATACGTGCGTGCTGCCAGTTACTACTAACGGTCTGCAAACGATGACTCTGACAAAGGAAAATGCTAGCAAGCTTCAGCGAACATAACGAGCCATGGAGCGACAGATGCTAGGGATCAGCCTTAGGGGTAGGATCCGTTCAGAGGACATCAGGAGAAGAACGAATGTAACAGACATCTTAGAGAGAGTAGCAAGACTAAAATGGCTATGAGTAGGACACGTATCTCGACAAGTCTACAACAGGTGGACCTCTAGGATTGTTCACTGGACACCATGGGAACACAAGAGAGGCATTGGAAGACCCCAGAAGAGATGGCTCGATGACATAAGCTGTTGGCTGGAACACGCTGGTTCCAAGTGGCTCAAGACCGATGACGATGGAAGCATATGGATGAGGCCTACATCCAGCAGTGGATTGAAATAGGCTAGAAAAGAAGAAGAAGAATAAGGATAATAATAAGAAGAATATCATACCAGTCTGCAAAGCCCACTGAAATGCACACGCAGACTGGCCCTGTGAGTGAAATTTTCACACCGTTCATAACTGGGACTGGCTTTATAAGGAATGGTATTATTAGCATTGCTCATACCTCAGTCATTTTTATATTGTTAAAGTCAAGGATGAGTCGGAGAGAGGTCAATGAAACATAAATTTGTTGTGGTCCATTCTAGAAGACATAAGTAGTATGTTCCGAGCTGTCAGTGGAGAGATGGCGTGGAATGGCATTAGTAGATGAATACGTTCGGGTGTTGTCTTTAAAAGTAGGAAAGATCACAATATGAAGATGAAGCTGGAATTCAAGGGGACAAATTGGGGAAAATATTCGTTTATAGGCCGGCCCCGCGGTGTAGGGGTAGCGTGCCTACCCTTTACCCGGAGGCCCCAGGTTCGATTCCTGGCCAGGTCAGGGATTTTACCTGCATCTGAAGGCTGGTTGGAGGTCCACTCTGCCTACTACAATTGATGAGCTATCTGACGGTGAGATAGTGGTCCCGGTCCAGAAAGTCAAGAATAACCGCCGAGAAGATCTGTCATGCTGACCACAAGACACCTCGTAATCTGCAGGCCTTCGTGCTGAGCAGAGGTCGCTTGTTAGGCCTTGACCCTGGGGGGCTGTTGCGCCATGGGGTTTGGTTTGGGATTCGTTTATAGGAGGGGGAGTTACGGATTGAAATTGGAATTGTTCAATAAATTCCCAATTTCTTTGAAATCATTTAAGAAAAGGCTAGGAAAACAACAGATAGGGAATCTGTCACTTTGGTGACTGCCCCAAATGCAGATCAGTATTGATTGATTGATTGATTGATTGATTGATTGATTGATTGATTGATTGATTGATTGATTGATTGATTGATTGATTGATTGATATTGAGTCTTTGCTTTTTTCTTCATTGTCACTATTTGACATCTCTTGATGTGAAGGATGTGTTATCCGTCCACTTGGAAAATTATCCCAAGACGAGGGATCTTAAAGTCTCTTCATAAATAAATGAAACAGCAGTATACAACTATGCAATTTTTGTGAAATTCAAAACTTGATGTGAATGGAAAGGAGGAATTTTCTTATCAGGTGAAATGGACTGATTGTGTTCAAGATGGAAAGCAACTCTCAGTGATGTGGTTGCGTCCAAATTACCTGCCACCCCTCACGGCTGACTCACACCTGGCCGCCTACGCGCTCGATGCTTCTTTCCTCCTAGTGTTGCCACAAGTGTTCAATGTCTCAAAAATTTCCATAGTTGTACACTGCAGTTTAATTTATTTATCAAGATATATTAAGACCCCTTTGTCTTGAGATAATTTTCCAAGTGGTATTTTACCGAATACCACATGTTTCACATCAAGAGATGTCAAATAATGACAATGAAGAAAAAACCAAAGACCCTTTAGACCTGTAGACTTTCATCTTTTCTAGGGCAAGTTGTTTTGAATATGAGTGGTTAATAGTGTTTTACATTTGTAGCCTGTGGTTTGTGTATATTTTAACTGTAAATGAAGATCACAGCTGAAGATCTTTTCTATGAAAAACGAAACACGTACCTACTAATTTTAAAATAAATTCATGTTGTTTTAATCTAAGGAAAATCGCAAGATTTTGAAGTTGTGGAAAGGTGGGACTTCTCAAACATTCTTTCTTAATCTCTTTACCCTCCAGGGTCGGGTTTTTCCTCGGACTCGGCGAGGGATCCCACCTCTACCGCCTCAAGGGCAGTGTCCTGGAGCTTCAGACTCTGGGTCGGGGGATACAACTGGGGAGGATGACCAGTACCTCGCCCAGGCGGCCTCACCTGCTATGATGAACAGGGGCCTTGCGGGGGGGGGGGAAGATTGGAAGGAATAGACAAGGAAGCGGCAGTGGCCTTAAGTTAGGTACCATCCCGGTATTTGCCTGGAGGAAAAGTGGGAAACCACGGAAAACCACTTCCAGGATGGATGAGGTGGGAATCGAACCCACCTCTACTCAGTTGACCTCTCGAGGCTGAGTGGACCCAGTTCCAGCCCTCGTACCACTTTTTAAATTTCGTGGCAGAGTCGGGAATCGAACCCGGGCCTCCGGGGGTGGCAGCTAATCGCACTAACCACCACACCACAGAGGCGGACTTCTCAAACTTACAAGTTTGAAGTTGTCATACAGAAAGAAAGATGTTTGGAAGTTTTCAGTTTTTCTTTGCAAATTTCTGTTCTCTGAGTAAGAATAGGTATCTTTAAAAATATGCAATGGGTTTGCTAAGATCGCTGTGGGGCAGAAAAAAAACTGCCTTAATGGTTTTGCTTGTAAACCCACTGGTTCCGACGGTTGAGGCTGCTGGCCTTCTGACCCCAACATGGCAGGTTCGATCCTCAGTCCGGTGGCATTTGAATGTGCTCAAATACGTCACACTCGTGTTGGTAGATATACTGGCAGGTAAAACAACGCCTACGGGACTAAATTCCGGAAACTCGGCGTCTCCGAAAACTGTAAAAATACAGTAGCTAGTGGCACGTAAAAACAATAACATTATTATTTATTATTATAAACCCACCGTGAGCATCCGTGGTTCAGGCGGCAGCGCGCCGGCCTCTCACCGCTGGGTTCCGTGGTTCAAATCCCGGTCACTCCATGTGAGATTTGTGCTGGACGAAGCGGAGGTGGGACAGGTTTTTTTTTTTTTCGGGTACTCCAGTTTTCCCTGTCATATTTCATTCCCGTAAAACTCTCCAATATAATTTCATTTCATCTGTCATTCATTAATCATTGCCCCAGAGGAGTGCGACAAGCTTCAGCAGCCGGCACAATTCCTATCCTCACCGCTAGATGGGGGTTCCATTCATTCCATTCCTGACCCGTCGGAATGACTGGAAACGGGCTGTTGATTCTCATTTTTAAATTTTCAAACCCACCATAGTTTATCATCTTCTTCTTCTTGGCCTTTTCCCCCATTTATTGGGGTTGGTATTTCTTAAGTGTTTGGCTGAAATTTACGCCCGGATGCCCTTCTTCATGTCAGCTATATATGGAACGATATATTTAGAACTGCGCGTTTCACTGATGTTTGTGTTGTGTGTACAAGAAGAGTGTGTATTAGGAAAAAGATCAAAACTCAATCTCCGAGTCAGAGAAATTAGCTATGCGTACTTTAAATCCTTGTCTGGCAGAGAATCGTGCCCGGGCCCCTCTAAACTGAAGGCCTCTAGGCTGACCATTCATTCAAGGAGCAAGAAATTGAAATACATTTTATCTGTTTAAGAAATAATCACCCTTTTTTATAAGACCTTAGTCCATGATTCTAGCAATTATAACACTTTAAACACTGAAACTTGGACTGGTTTGAAGGAGAAAACATCATTCAATCGCTATTCTTCTTTTTCTACCGCTTTTCCCATACCTGTCGGGTCGCGGGTGCGAACTGCGTCCCACATGTGGATTTGGCCCTGTTTTCTGGCCGGATGCCCTTCCTGACGCCAACCCTATACGGAGCGATGTAATCACTATTGCGTGTTTTTGTGGTGGTATCTAGTGTAGTGTGTTAACTGAATATGAAGAGGAAAGTGTTGGGACAAACACAAACACCCAGTCCCCGGGCCAGAAGAATTAATTAAAGGCAATTAAAATCCCCGACCCAGCTGGGACCCTCTGAACCGATGGCCTCAATGCTGACCTTTCAGCCAATGAGCCGATCACCGCACTACACAGTATAAAAAATGTTGTATTTTCTTATTCTTCAATAACCACAGATTTTCTGATCATGATGCCACCCTTTTTAAGCTTGTAATTCAATCGCTATTCTACAGCGTTGAAGTCTCCTATTATTTTTCCGTTCAGATAGATAGATAGATAGATAGATAGATAGATAGATAGATAGATAGATAGATAAGAAATGGGTGAGCCCTGTCTTCGCAGAGCTCCACACGTAGGTCTATGAAGACCCTATGTGCCCCTTAAACGGGTTTGCCTAGTCCAGCCCTAGTGCTCCTATAAAGGATACCAGTGTCCGGATATTGGCATTCCTGATGTCTTCCAGGCTCACAAAATGTGAGCCAAGGTATCGATGTCTAGTGCTTGCAAGAGCCTCGCACTGACATAACACATGCGCGGAGGTCTCCTTCTCCTTACCGCATCTTCTACACATCGGATCCTGGGTGATTTTCATGATGTGTAGGTGTCTCTGTAAGGTATTGTGGCCTGTCAACAGTCCAACTACCATTCTCATTCTGGTCCTATTCAAATTCATTAGGACCTTATTATAACTTTGGCTAGGCCCTTTGATAAGTTCACGTGCCTGCCTTGCTATAGTTAACCTCTTCCAAATATCTAGGTGAGACTGGTTTATCCACTGGAATATTACCAGACTCACGCTTCGGAGTGACACTCCCAGGAAGGGCTCTGGTCCTGTAAAAGAACCTTTTGAGCCTTGTTTCGCTAGTTTGTCAGCTTCTTCATTTCCACTGATACCTGTGTGCCCAGGGACCCATAATAGGGTAACTGAGCTAAATTCACACAGCTTCCGTTCAGATTATTCTAGATACACTTAAACTGACGAGAACTGGAGATTGGAAAGTTGCGTTCTATCGAGATGATGTATCTTCAGTCACCCGCGATCACATGGAAGTTAATTGGAAAGTCCTACTAGAATATGTCTGCAGCATTGATCAGATATTGTGTCATCTCACTTTCAGTAGTTTCATTGTTCCAGAGATTCATGAACGGGAAATCAGCGCTGCAGTAAAACAGTTGGATGCCTATTTTACTGCTCAGTTCTTCGTGGATGAATCGTTACAATTCAGTGACTTCTTCTTTTTCTTCTGCCCACTGGTGGGGTCGTGGGAACAATCGGAGCCGTACTTGTGTACTTAGCTCTGTTTCAAGGCCGGAAGCCCTTCATGACCGTCAACCCTATTATGGAGGCATGCATTTGCTGTTGTGGCGACTGGTAGTGCGGCGTGCTTTCTATAGGCCTATCGGAAAAAAGAAGGAAAGTGTTACGAAGGGCGTGAGAATGAAAGACTCCGTAAGCCTCGCAAGCTTAATAGCGTCAGGGTCGTAAAAGATCAGACACACTCAGTTTTCAGAGCCTTAGACTCGGCTAAAATACCCTGCCCAGGCGGGAATCGAACCCGGGACACTCTGAACCGAACAACGCACAGCAGCCCAACGGTTGTAATTAATCATTTTGATTGGCTTTTGCTGTCCATAGTTGGTTCCTTCTAAAAGAAGAAAGAAAAAGTAAAGAATAATAATAATAATATTTTGTAAAGCCGTTTCAATTGCTACATATAGTAAGAGACGCCGAAGTGTCAGAATTCTGTCCCAAAGTAGCTCCTTAAAGTGCCGAAAGTCGACGATACGGAGAGTTGCCAGACGTCCCGTATTTTACGGAAGAGCTCCATATTTAAAGAAAATGCCCTGCGTCCCTTGTAAACTTTTCATGGGACGTAAATTTTCCCGTATATTCAAGACTGAATACAATTTCTTATTCAACTCAGACTCTACTTTTTAAAAAAAGGGGACCATGCTTTAAGCATTCGATACTGCATAGAGCCTACCAAGCGACGCTGCTCAGCCCGAGGGTCTGCAGATTACGAGGTGTCGTATGGTCAGCACGACGAATCCTCTCGGCCGTTATTCTTGGCCTTCTAGACCCGGGACACTACCTCACTGTCAGATAGGCCCTCAACTGTAATCACACAGGCTGAGTGGACCTCGAACCAGCCCTCAGATCCAGATAAAATCCCTGACCTGGCCGCGAATCGAACCCGGAGTCTCCAGATAAGAGACAAGCCCATTAACCCTACACCACGGGGTCGTCCAGGCATTAATGAGAAACAATAACTTCGTCGTTTAACAATTTGCATTGTTGCAACTTTGCAAGACAGATAATGTGACTATTCTACGCGTAAACCTAAACACTTCAATTAGCAGCCCGGCTCCATGGCTAATTGGTTAGCTTGATGGCCTTTGGTTCAAGAGTTCCCGGGTTCGATTCCCGGTCGGGTTGGGGATTTTAACTTTCATTAGTGAATACCTATGGCTCGAGGGCTGGGTATTTGTGACGTTTTCAGCATTAGATTTCATCTTAGGCAGGGCCCCATCCTCGGAGACGCGCAAGTCGCCTATACGGCGTCAAATCGAAAGACTCCCACCAGGCAACACGCCATTATTATTATTATTATTATTATTATTATTATTATTATTATTATTATTATTATTATTATTATTATTATTATTATTATTATTGTATTTCAATTAGCATTACAATCTTACAACAATGAAAATACGTTATTATTTCTTCTTCTAAATCTCTTTACCCTCCAGGGTTGACTTTTCCCTCGGACTCAGCGAGGGATCCTACCTCTACCGCCTCAAAGGCAGTATCCTGGAGCGTGAGACTTTGGGAGGGGATAAAACTGCGAAGGAGGACGAGTATCTCTCCCAGGCGGCCTCACCTGCTATGTTGAACATGAGTATTGCGTGAAAATGGTTTTTCGTGGTTTCCCATTTTCACACCAGGCAAATGCTGGGGCTGTACCTTAATTAAGGCCATGGTCGCTTCCTTCCAACTCATAGCCCTTTTCCTGTCCAATCGTCGCCATAAGACGTATCTGTGTAGGTGCGACGTAAAGCAACTTGCAAAAATGGGTATTGCGGGGGAGGGGGTGCTGAAGATTAGAAGGATAGACAAGGAAGAGGGAAGGAAGCGTCGGCCTCTCACCGCTGGATACCGTGGTTCAAATCCCGGTGACTCCATGTGAGATTTGTGCTGGACAAAGCGGAGGCGGGACAGGTTTTTCTCCGGGTACTCCGATTTTCCCTGTCATCTTTCATTCCAGCAACACTCTCCATTATCATTTCATAGCATGTATCACTCATTAATAAATCACCTTGGGAGTGGCGACCCCATTGTAATAACAGCCTATATAGGTTTCATTCATTACATCCCTGACCTGGTCTATGACTGGAAAACAGGCTGTAGGTTTTCATTCATTTTCGTGAAAACGGTGGGCATTTTTACATTAGATCCAAAAATCTATTAAAAGCCGAAATCCATCAGAATTGTCGCTATATAAATATTAAAATTGTTATGAAGAGAATGATATCGTCAAACGGCAAGTAAAATCCCCTAGATTTAGCTACTTGTTGCAATGAGTTAGCAACACTACATATAGGCGACCTGCGCGTCTATGAGGATGGGGTCCTACGTACGATCAATTCTAATCATGAAAATGGCACACACACACACACACACACACTCAGGCCAGGAATTAACCAATGAAGATTATAATCCCCGACCCGGCTGGGAATCGAACCCGGCACCGCCTGTACCAAATGCCAGCACGCTAACCATTTAACCATGGAGCCGGACATTCATATTATGAAAATCAATTTAAGACATGACAAATGTTATTCTGAATGTTTAAGACACCGTTTAAAAATCCAAATCTACGTAGAGTTTTCATTTGCTTATTAAATTTTCTGAAGATTTTTCTTCATAATTTGGATATTTTTATGTTAAAGACTAAATATATGCTAATGTTCCTTATTTTTATTTGATAAATCTGGCAACCCTGCATTTCACCCACCTCGTCTGCGATCAAACCAGCTTTCCTGGGAAAGACTAATTAACTACTCCCCTGCGGTCGACTTGTAAGTTTAAGACTTTGGTTAATAAGAAGATATGCTTTACCTCTACATTCCAATGGCCAGTCAAATTTCGTCGTGAAATCAGAGTGAGCATTCCAGACTTTGCCGTTTGAGGACACTCTTGGGCCCTGCAGATCTGAAGAACTAGCACACTCAGTGACAGAAGAGGCAAGAGCAACATCACAGCAGCTGGTAGATTGAGTACTGACAGAAACAGCACAAGAATATTCCCTAGATAGCTGTTACAGTTGACATTCACCATACCCGACCAAACATAAAAACAAGAGACTAACCACTCTACGCAACTTGAACTTCTATACAGTCCATAAACATATGAAGAAATAATTCACTTATTAGATCACTCTTAGATCATTGTGATGACCTCAGTTAATAAATCGGTTAGTCGTCCTTTTGTTCCTACAGCAAGATACTGGGTTTACCGAGTGAGTTGGCCGTGC
Organism: Anabrus simplex; assembly: GCF_040414725.1. Classification (NCBI taxonomy): domain Eukaryota; kingdom Metazoa; phylum Arthropoda; class Insecta; order Orthoptera; family Tettigoniidae; genus Anabrus; species Anabrus simplex. The sequence goes on along the minus strand of NC_090269.1, from coordinate 113,160,004 downwards.
GCTTAGGGTCGAGCAGCTGCGAGCTTGAATCCGGGAGATAGTGGGTTCGATCCCCACTGCCGGCAGCCCTGAAGATGGTTTCCCATTTTCACACCAGGCAAATATTGGGACTGCGTTTTAATTAAGGCCACGGCCGCTTCCTTTCCACTCCTAGTCCTTTCCTGTCCCATCGTCGCCATAAGACCTATCTATGTCGCTGCGACGTAAAGCAAATAGAAAAAATTAAAATATATTGGGTTTGATCCCGACTGAGGCCCGTGGCAGTTGAGGGTGTATAAATGCGATAACTCCGCGTCATAGGCTTCCGCTAAGTTAAACATCTCATGTGGGACAAAATTTAGACAATTAATGAAAATGTTATTTGTTTTACATCCAACTAACTACATTTTTTACGCTTTTCGGAGACGTTGAACCGCCAGAATTTTGTCCCACAGGCGTTCTTTTATGTGCCGGCACGAGACTGATGTATTTGAGCACCTTCAAATACCACAGGACTGAGCCAGGATCGAACCTGCCAAGTTGGGCTGAGAAAGCCATCATCTTAACCGTTTCAGCCAGTCAGCCCGGCTCATGACACTTCATCGTCTCTTCGACCTGTAGAAATCGTATAGATACTAAATTACTATTATTATATATACACTGACTGACAGAGCAAATGCAACACCAAGAAGGAGTGGTCAGAACTTTATGCCAATTGCAGGGTAGACTGACGTCACTGAGGTATGCTCATGATGTGAAATGCGCCGCTGTGCTGCGCACGTAGCGAACGATAAATGGGACACGGCGTTGGCGAATGGCCCACTTCGTACCGTGATTTCTCAGCCGACAGTCATTGTAGAACGTGTTGTCGTGTGCCACAGGACACGTGTATAGCTAAGAATGCCAGGCCGCCGTCAACGGAGGCATTTCCAGCAGACAGACGACTTTACGAGGGGTATGGTGATCGGGCTGAGAAGGGCAGGTTGGTCGCTTCGTCAAATCGCAGCCGATACCCATAGGGATGTGTCCACGGTGCAGCGCCTGTGGCGAAGATGGTTGGCGCAGGGACATGTGGCACGTGCGAGGGGTCCAGGCGCAGCCCGAGTGACGTCAGCACGCGAGGATCGGCGCATCCGCCGCCAAGCGGTGGCAGCCCCGCACGCCACGTCAACCGCCATTCTTCAGCATGTGCAAGACACCCTGGCTGTTCCAATATCGACCAGAACAATTTCCCGTCGATTGGTTGAAGGAGGCCTGCACCCCCGGCGTCCGCTCAGAAGACTACCATTGACTCCACAGCATAGACGTGCACGCCTGGCATGGTGCCGGGCTAGAGCGACTTGGATGAGGGAATGGCGGAACGTCGTGTTCTCCGATGAGTCACGCTTCTGTTCTGTCAGTGATAGTCACCGCAGACGAGTGTGGCGTCGGCGTGGAGAAAGGTCAAATCCGGCAGTAACTGTGGAGCGCCCTACCGCTAGACAACGCGGCATCATGGTTTGGGGCGCTATTGCGTATGATTCCACGTCACCTCTAGTGCGTATTCAAGGCACGTTAAATGCCCACCGCTACGTGCAGCATGTGCTGCGGCCGGTGGCACTCCCGTACCTTCAGGGGCTGCCCAATGCTCTGTTTCAGCAGGATAATGCCCGCCCACACACTGCTCGCATCTCCCAACAGGCTCTACGAGGTGTACAGATGCTTCCGTGGCCAGCGTACTCTCCGGATCTCTCACCAATCGAACACGTGTGGGATCTCATTGGACGCCGTTTGCAAACTCTGCCCCAGCCTCGTACGGACGACCAACTGTGGCAAATGGTTGACAGAGAATGGAGAACCATCCCTCAGGACACCATCCGCACTCTTATTGACTCTGTACCTCGCCGTGTTTCTGCGTGCATCGCCGCTCGCGGTGGTCCTACATCCTAGTGAGTCGGTGCCGTGCGCATTGTGTAACCTGCATATCGGTTTGAAATAAATATCAATTATTCGTTCGTGCCGTCTCTGTTTTTCCCCAACTTTCATCCCTTTCGAACCACTCCTTCTTGGTGTTGCATTTGCTCTGTCAGTCAGTGTATATATAATTTGCTAGGGCCATCAAGGGCCACGTTAAGTCTTGTTGCATTTGACACTGAACTTGGCCTTCTTTAGAGCTCAAATTTCCCTCATTCTTTGTGAGTGGGCCTGCTTACGCTCCTCTGTCCAATGGGCACCGTGTCTTTTCTCCGGTTGCCCGTCTCGGTTTAGCCCGTTCGTCAATATTTTCTTGCGGAAGAGATCTCTGTTAAGGGCGTCTTCAGCTGATATATGTAGCATTTGCAGGTCTTCTTTGGTATTTCTAAACCAGGGAATTGTAGTTTTGGGGTTTGAATCAAAAAAGTGAAAGATTTCTTTAGTTAACTTTCTTCTGTTCATTCTTTTCAAATGACCGTAAAATCGTGCCCGTCTTTTTCTGATTGTGTCGGTGATTTTCTCTATTTTGCTGTAGACTTCCTTGTTGGATCTCTTTTGATGGATTCCATTTCTGTACTTTGATCCCAAGATTCCTCTCACAATTTTGCGTTCTCTTTTCTCCAGTTCTTCAAGGAGTCCTTTGTTGGCATTTAGAGACAGGGTTTCGGCTGCATATAGAACTACTGGCTTCAGAACTGTTTCATAGTGACGTATCTTGGTGTTTTGGGAAAGGCATTTTTGTTGTAGATTGTGCGGGATGTTTGGTAGGCTATTTCCAGTTTGCGTACTCGCTCCTGAAGTGCTTCTTTGTCCAGTCCATTTTTCATGATGATCTCACCCAGGTATTTGAATTTGTCTACTCGGGTGATGTCCCCGTATTTTGTATGGAGTTTTGGTGGAGCCTCTTTGATGTTAGTCATTACTTCTGTTTTCTCAAACGATATCTGCAAACCAGTTTGTTCGGCAATTTCCTTTAAAATTTCAACTTGAGCTCTAGCGGTTTCTATGTCGTTTGAGAGAACAGCAATATTATCGGCAAATGCTAAGCAGTCTGTTGCGATCCCCTTGGATTTGGTTCCTATTCTCAATGGACTGTAGTTGGTTTCCTGTAATCTCACCCGCCAGGTTCTGATGATCTTTTCAATAACACAGTTGAAGAGTATCGGGTTTAGCCCATCACCTTGTCGGACTCCTGTTTTGATGTCAAAGGAATGCGAGAGACATCTGTGGAACTTCACCTTGGATTTTGTATCGATCAGGGTGGCTCTAATTAATGCCAGCATTTTCAAATCAACTCCAAATTCATTTAAGATGTTTAACAGGACTTCCTGGTCAATGGAGTCGTACGCTTTCTTAAAGTCCACAAAGACAGACACATACTGCTTGGACCTTAGTGTATAATATCTGATGATCGTTTTGAGATTTTGGATCTGTTCAGCTGTTGAGCGACCTTTTCTGAACCCTCCTTGGTATTCACCTATTTGATGTTCGACTTGTGCTTCCAAACGCTCCAGGATGGCAAGTGATAGAATTTTGTAAGTCACGGGTAGCAAAGATATTCCTCTATAGTTGTTGATGTTCTTCATGCTGCCTTTTTTGTGTAATGGATGGATCAAAGCTATTTTCCAATCTTCGTGTAGGGTCTACTTGTTCCAAATTTCTTCTATTTGCTTTTGCAAGATATCAAGTGATTCCTCTGGGGAATATTTCCATAGTTCTGCTACTACTGAGTCTTCCCCCGGCGCTTTGTTATTTTTGAGACGGGCAATATGGCGCTTGATCTCATCTCTGTCGGGTGGTCTGGAATCTGGGTACCTGAGTAAGGGTTCCTTGGTCTCAATGGCGCTTTGCGGTTTAGAGCAATTAAGTAAATTCTTGAAGTAATCTGCCAGAATGCTGCAATTTTCTTCATTTGACGTCGCCAGTGTGCCGTCCTTTCGCTCAAAGCATAGAGATGGTGGTTTATAGCCAGTGAGTTTGCGTTTGAAGGCTCTGTAGTACTCTCTGCTTTCATTCTTCCTAAAGTTTTGCTCTATCTTTTCAATGAGAGATTTTTAGTATTTACGTTTCTCAGTTCTGAACACCCTAGCTGCTTGGACACGTTGGGTTTTGTAGGTTTCCCAATCATTTTCTGATTTCGTAGAGTAGTACTGTTTCCACGCATTGAGTCTTTCTTGGAGGACTGATTCGCAGGAACTATTCCACCAGGCATGCTTTTTGCTTCTCTTGATTTCTGCAACGTCTTTGGCGGCCTCAACAAGGAGACTTTTGGCGTTGTTAAAGTCACAGTCATTTGGTCTAGCCTTCTCCTGGAACTCCTCGACCCTTTGCCGAAGTTTATCATTGTCGAAGCGTGTGATCTGTTTGTTTGTCTTCCTTGTGTTTGCAGGAATTGGTTTGAATTTGATAAGAGACATATAATGATCTGAGGCCACATTGATGCCTTTCTTTACCTTGACATTCATAATCTCAGGGCTGTTTCTCCTGGAGATTGCAACATGATCAATTTGGAACTCTCCGAGAGCTTGGACGGGAGAACGCCAAGTCATTTGCTTTCTGGGTAGATGGCGAAAGTGGGTCGACATGACCTGCAGGTTGTGATTTTCGCAAATGGACACCAGTCTTTTGCCGTTGGGATTGGTTCTTTTGTGAGCAGGGTAATTTCCTATAACTTTCTTGTACTTCTCTTCACGACCTAGTTGGGCATTGAAGTCACCCAAAAGAAGCTTGACATGGTGTTTGGGGATTTTGCTTAATTTTTCATCCAGTAGGTCCCAGAAATTATCAACTTCGTCTGGATCAGACTTGTTCTTATCGTTTGTAGGAGCATGTGCGTTAACTAGGGCGTAGGTTTTTTCGCGCATTTAATTGTGAGTATAGACAACCTGTCATTCACAGGTTCGAAATTTGCAACCGATTTAAGGATCTCGGTTCTAACAGCAAACGCGGTTCCAAGCATCACAGCTCCATTGAGGATTCCTCTTTGCGCTTTGCTCTTGAAAAATCGGTAGCCTTCGGATTCAAAAATCTCTTCATCTAGGTACCTTGTTTCCTGCAGGGCCATTATGGATGTCTGATTTTCGTGAAGAGCGTTGGTAAGGGTTTTCAGCTTGCCAGTTTGTGTAAGTGAATTTATGTTGAAAGTTGCTAGAAAGGTTTTAGATTTTGGCCTGAGTTTTTGACTCTTCGAGGTACACCGAGGCGCTCCGACTCGTCTCTTGCATGATGTCGAGTCTCCCCCAGAATCCGAACGAGACTCGTGCGCCGTGGTGTTCACGACGAGGGATTTATCCGAAGATTTACTCCCTGGGGTATTTTTCTTGAAATGTTGTGCCATCATGCTTTTTGACTTGACTTTGCTTTGGACGGGTACCCATCCTTTTACAACTAGGGTTGTTAGCCCTAGAGGTTGCCTCAAGATGTTTTCTGGCTTCTGGTCATTTACCAGTCTTCGCCGTAACCCTGGCAAGAGACCAGTTTTTTTTTCACGGTGGTATTTTATTTCCCTACTACCCTCTGACTCTGCTGACGGCAGAGCCAGCGAGCTTCCCCAATTCCAATGGGACGCGCCCGATGGAGGTAACCGGTAAATCCCCACACGGGGATATTATTATTATTATTATTATTATTATTATTATTATTATTATTATTATTATTATTATTAAAAGTACAGGATTAGTTCAGATGTAGCTTTACATTTCCTTTTAGGCTTTTTGACATATTATAAATCTCTTGTCTTTCCTTCACCTGTTTCTATCTTTTGATAATGACTGACCTTCGTTCATAATTAAACCGCTAGGAAAAATGAAATGGCGTATGGCTTCTGGTGCAGGGAGTATTCGAGGACATGTTCGGCCCACCAGGTGCAGATTTTTTAATTTGACTCACGTAGACGACCTGCGCGTCGTGGTGAGGATGAAATGATTATGAGGACGACGCATACACCTAGCCCCCGTGCAAGCGGAATTAGTCCATGATGGTTAAAATTCTCGACCCTGTCGGAAATCGAACCCGGGACCCCTGTGACCAAAGACCAGCACGGTAAGCATTCAGCCATGGATCCAGACTAGTCATAACGAGTGATGAAAGATATTTTAAACAAACTAAGGCATTTATAGAGATTGAGGATCAGGTTGTAATAGTAAGAAGAAGAAGAATCCGTTAGTGTGATTATCTGCCACGTCCGGAGACCCGGGTTCGATTCCCGGTCCTGCTACGAAATTTGAAAAGTGGTACGAGGCCTGGAACGGGGTCCGCTCTGCCTCCGGAGGTCAACTGAGTAGAGAGGGTTCGATTCCCACCTCAGCCAATCTGAAAGTGGGTTTTTTTTTTTTTTGTGGTTTCTCACTTTTACTCCAGGCATATGCCGGGATGGTACTTCACTTAAGGCCACGGCCGCTTCCTTCCCTCTTCCTTACCTGTCCCTTCCATTCTTCCCTGTTCAGCATAGCAGGTGAGGGCGCCTGGGCAAGGTAATGGTTCTCCTTCCCAGTTAATCCCTCTGACCTACAGTAAAGTCTCACGCCCCAGGACACTGATCTTGAGGTGGTAGAGGTTTGATCCCTCGCTGAGTCCGAGGGAAAAACCAACCCTTCAGAGTAAACGAATTAAAAAAGGCTGCGTAGCTCACTCGGTAGAGCGCTGGCTATCTGAGCTCAAGTTGGCAGGTTTAATCCTGGCTCATTCTGGTGATCCGCAACAACCCGCCGTGGTGAGTTCTGCTCCCGTGTGTTTCTCATTATTAATGTACAATGTAAAGTTGTAGAAAAAGAATTCTAAGATGGAAATAAAGCGTTTCCGGACCCATATTCATATAATATTTCCCTCTTCTACGTCTGAGGATTAGTTTTGGCTTTGGATTTTAACGACCATTTAGCCAGCTACAATTTTTTATGTTTCTGATTATTAATTATCAACTATGCCTTTGCCGGCAGGACCTAGTGTTTACAGTGCACTATGTCTTCTGGTATAGGCTAGAGCAATTTTGTTACTTTCATTGATCTGTCTCTGTCTTATCCTTGGCTTAGACAGTATGAAAGTGACTGAGGTATGTAATGCTAGTAATGCCATTCCTTGTGCAGCCAGTCCCTGCTATGAATTGTGTGAAAATGTTGCTCATAGGGTCGGTTGGTGCATGCATTTCAGTGGGCTGGCAGACTGATATGTAATAGCAACGTCTGGCTCGGTGAGGAAAGCAACGGGAAACTACCTCACTCCTCATTTCCCTAGTACGCCTCTTCAGTGATGCCTAGGCCATCTATGACAGTTGATGGCAGAGTTGTTGAGGATCCAACCAGACTTAGGGCTGAAGACCGAACATACATACAGTACATACAATTATCAACTGATAATTTCTTGTATGTTTCTGATAATTAATTTTGAATCGACTTTGATGAATTGAAATTATGCACTTAAGACGAACACAAACACCCATCCCCCGAGCCGGAGAAATTAACCAGACGAAGTTAAAATCCCCGACTCTGCCGGGAATCGAACCCGGGACCTCAGTGACAAGAGGCCACCACGTTAACCGTTTAGCCATGAAGCCGGACTACCTTATAATTATAGGTTATTATCCTGTTTAACACTTCAATTGCCTGGCGTCCCAATCGCGCGCGCGTGCGTGAGAGAGAGGGGGAGAGAGACCACGTGATAAATGAGCTGGCCGGCCACCCCGCCTGTACCTGCTTCCTCCTGCTCACTCCTGTCTACGCGGTGCTTAAATGAGCAAACTTTGACACCCCAAAACCGTTGCTTAACATACGATTGAGCATATCATTTTGATATGGCTGAATGAAACATTCCTACTTAAGTCGTTATACCAAATCTCAATTAGATCGGAGATTAGCAGATGGAAGTGTTTCCTTGTCAGTCTCAAAGTCTCCCGCGACGCATGTCGCTGCCAGCTTTAATTCCCGCTTCTTCTTTTGTTAGTGCAGTGGAACCTTGGTATCTCGAATCACTTCGGGAGCTAAATTTTATATCGAGTTATCGAAATTTCGAGATATAGAGAATGCCGCTTTTGAGCATGTACTGTAGAGCACATAATTGAATCATGCGTATCTACGGGCTTATACTGTATACATTATTTTTAACAGTACTTAAAAACACATAAACAATATTCTACGGCATCACTTTAATTATAACCCTTATTATAGTAACTTTTAGGAGCGCGCAGCTGTGAGCTGGCATCCGGGAGATAGTGGGTTCGAACCCCACTGTCGGCAGCCCTGAAGATGGTTTTCCTTGGTTTCCCATTTTCACACCAGGTAAATGCTGGAGCTGTACCTTAATTAAGGCCACGGCCACTTCCTTCCCATTCCTAGGCCTTTCCTGCCCCATCGTCGCCATAAGACCTACCTGTGTCGGTGCGACGTAAAGCCAAAGAGCAAAAAAAAAAAAAACTTTTAAGACAGGGTACAGTACGTACAGTAGGGAAACAAGAAACATACCTCCGTTAACATCTTTGGGGAAAATCCGTTAGTCTCTTCTGTTTGTTCCTCCCTTCACGTTGAACTTCTCGTCAATATTACGCAGCTTTTCATCCGCGGTTGCTTTCGTACGTGACCGGTAATGGACAGTGTTGCCAATTTGGCGGAATTAGAAGACTGTCGGCGGAGAAATATGTCATTTAGCGGACAGCGGATTTTTTGGCGGAATTCTAGATTTATTTTAGCGGAATTTAGTGTTTTAAACAATTCACGTTTTTTTTCTAAATTTGTACTCCAGTCTGTTTCCGAGCTTTTCCGTATTTTTTGTCAGGAGCTAGCAGTCACATGAGGGAAACATGTTATTTGGATTTAATGTTATGATATCATAGTATTATAAATTTGTAATGCGTGGGGAAAAGTTACTGATCTCTTAGTTGACGAATGACGACAGATAATGAAACTGTGAGAGAGCAGCATTTATATTTATGCTACGAAGGAAGATGAACTGGCCTGTTCTGTGTGTGGCCCTTGAGGTAGGGGATTCACCTAATTTGCACCCGGCAGTAAATTGCCTAAAAGTTTTAGCTCGATGGCTCGCAAGCATGGAGCTAATCCCAGTGAAACCCACAGATCAGGTGAGTGCAGGCATTTACTTTTATTATTATTATTATTATTATTATTATTATTATTATTATTATTATTATTATTATTATTTATTATTGCTAATTTTTATTTGAGATGTGATTACTTGGCGGAATTTTAGCGGATTTTTAGTAGTATTTAGCGGATCCTGAAAATATAAGTTGGCAACACTGGTAATGGAGGCCAGGGATATTAATAATTTACAATTAAAAACCGGTGATCCGGCCGGGAATCGAACCCGAGGCCGCCGGGTGACAGGCGTTACCCCTTAAACCACGGGGGTAGATATTGTAACCCTTCGTTTACTTGCTAATCGTTCCTCGCAATCCACAAATGCCGTATTGCACAGTTAATCATCATCATCATCATCTGTTTACCCTCCAGGGTCGGCTTTTCCCTCGGACACACAGCGAGGGATCCCACCTCTACCGCCTCAAGGGCAGTGTCCTGGAGCTTCAGACTCTTGGTCGGGGATACAACTGGGGAGAATGACCAGTACCTCGCCCAGGCGGCCACACCTGCTATGCTGAACAGGGGCCTTGTGGAGGGATGGGAAGATTGGAAGGGATAGGCAAGGAAGAGGGAAGGAAGCGGCCGTGGCCTTATGTTAGGTACCATCCCGGCATTCGCCTGGAGGAGAAGTGGGGAACCACGGAAAACCACTTCCAGGATGGCTGAGGTGGGAATCGAACCCACCTCTACTCAGTTAACCTCCCGAGGCTGAGTGGACCCCGTTCCAGCCCTCATACCACTTTTCAAATTTTCGTGGCAGAGCCGGGAATCGAACCCGGGCCTCCGGGGGTGGCAGCTAATCACGCTAACCACTACACCACAGAGGCGGACATTGCACAGTTAATGTTGTACAAAATTCCAGTTATAGAGTATTTTTTACTTCAAGGGAGAAAATGTTTACTTCGAGAAATTCGTGTAACCGAATTTCGAGTAATAGAGAAATAAATACAGGTGAAGAATAGAATAAACAGCAGGGAAATTTAAGTTACTTCGAAGTACTGAAAATTCGGGTAATGGAGGTTCGAGATAGCGAGGTTCGACTGTGCTGTAGTTTAACTTCGCCCCAACACAGACTGATTTTTTAGGGACGCTGGAACTGAGAAAGGAAGGACGGGAAAGGAAGTAGTCGTCTTAATTAAGGCACAGCCTCGGTATTTGTTGGTGTGTGAAAATGAAAAACTCACGGGAAACCTTCCTTTGTGCCACTCATGGACCTACCATTTCCTGAACGCACCGCTTTGCGCAGCCAATTCGCTCAGTTTTTAAATCCCGTATAGCAAGCTACATGCATTAAGGGGAGTCGGAAACCAAAAATATTTAAAAAATGACTTTTCCAAATGTTGCCTCATCCAATTATTTGGACTCTGCTCATTAAAATGGTGTATAATTTATTTTAATACGACACATGCAGGCATTTTAAAGAATTTTTAAAAAATCAATGCACAAGTGTCACATTGGGCAACTTAGACATGTTTTTTTTTGAAAATATAAATGTCTGGAACCCTTTAATCTAGAAGGCTGTGGTTTTTACTGTTCTATTCCTGAATGCTATGCGCAGAGGTTTCCGGCACTCTCATAACAAACATTTCAGTAGTTTCCATTAAATAGAGTTGGATTTTAGGCACTGCTGTGGGTAAATGTGTGAGCGAACATGTTGTTTTACTTTGAAATCATATTCTGAGAAATTACTTTTTTGCACATGTTTGACCCATTATCTCAGAAACTACACTGGATAGGCAGTTCATTGTTTGCAGAAAGTCACCTTGTGCCATTATACAGTTACTGAACCAAATAAAAGCACTCCACATATATAGTTTCTGATTTACATGCGTTTTAATGACATTTTATGTAAAAAATTTGGAACTTATTAAACAAATTCATAACTTTACAATCGTTTGCTCTAACCATACCATCCTGGTTCAGTAGGTATGGAAAGGATGTAAGTACATGTAGTAAAAATATCAAAGCTCTAAACTTAATACTTCCTGAGATAATGGGGCATCTTTTCTGTCGAATTAACATTATCAAGATAGGGATTTCCGACTCCCCTTAAATGATGGCGAAGTAATTCTGGCTTGTTGTTATAAAATACCATACCTCTATCAAGGGAAGTGTCACCTTCACGGCTAGACCTACCTTGAAACATTGGTGGTATAACCGATATGTTACGAGAAGGCCAAATGCAAAAGTAAATCAGCTGCCTGTTTCCACCGACATCAAAGATGGAATCCTCCGCGGCCAGACGGTAACGCTACGCAGCTCGACATCCCAGTGTTCTTGGTGAGCACTGTGAACTTTGACTCACTGTTTTCTGCTCGCCACTCCTTTGCTGATTTGTCCACAGTGAGGGTTGTATAATAAAACCTACAAGCGACTAGCACCGCTATCCTGTTGTTTATATACCAATTCAGTAGTTAATTTCGGGGCCTGGCGGTCCGGTACTCCTTAATCTGCGGGCCAACTTTTTGGGTAGCAATCAATCAATCAATCAATCAATCAATCAATCAATCAATCAATCAATCAATCAATCAATCAATCAATCAATCAATCAATCAATCAATCAATCAATCAATCAATCAATCAATCAATCAACCAATCAATCAATCAATGCTGATCTGCATTTAGGGCAGTCGTCCAGGTGGCAGATTCCCTGTCTGTTGTTTTCCTAGCTTTTTCTTAAATCATTTCACGAAATTGGAAATGTATTGAACATCTCCCTAACTCGCCTTCCTATAAACGAATATTTGCCCCAATTTGTCCTCTTCAATTCCAACGTTATCTTCATATAGTGATCTTTCCTACTTTTAAAGACGCCACTCAAACGTATTCGTCTACTAATGTCTTTCCACGCCATCTCTCCGCTGAAAGCTTGGAACATACTACTTAGTCGAGCAGCTCGTCTCCTTTCCCCCAAGTCTTTCCAGCCCAAACCTTTCAACATTTTTGTAACGCTACTCTTTTGTCGGAAATCACCCAGAACAAATCGAGCTGCTTTTCTCTGGATTTGTCCAGTTCTTGAATCAAGTAATCCTGGCAAGGGTCCCATACACTGGAACCATTCTCTAGTTGGAGTCTTACCAGAGACGTATATGCCCTCTCCTTTATATACTTACTACAACCCCTAAACACCCTCATAACCATGTGCAGAGATCTGTACACTTTATTTACAATCCCACTTATGTGATTATCCCAGTGAAGATCTTTCCTAGGTACTTACAGTGATCCCGTGGAAAGCCAAGGGCTTCAATGAAATGTTGCGCCACATCCTTATTACTTGATGTATCATGAAACAACCCGAATAAATGTTTTGTTTTTTTTCACTATTTGTTCGGGACGTCGACCCATGTGGATTTTTTGCCCCTACTGGCGCCATATTTTATGAACCTGCGTGTAATTGGAATGGCGGTAGTGTGTAATGTTGTGTGTGAGGAAAGGAAGATTAAGGACGTCACAAACACCCAATCCCCAGGCTAGGGATATTAATCATTACAATTAAAGAACGCTGATCCAGCTGGGAATCGAATCCGGGGTAGCCAGGTGATAGGTGGATGCGTTACCCCCTACACCGCGGGGCTGGACAGAATCAATTGTAGTTTCCAAGTTTGCAAAACAATTCATACAGGATAAGACGACCACATCATGTTTTAACAGCTAGGTGCGTTCAAAAACACAGCAGAAGTAAATAACACTAACCCTTTATACTGTGCTCGCCTCTTTTTACATAAGTTAAAAACTTTTGAAATGTATGTCGTCCTTCCGATTCTCGTTTTGATAATATGAAATTTCAGTATTATGTTTTGATGAATATACAGGGATATATTAACAGTTTGTAAGCATTGCTGAAGAACGCCAGATAAGGCAAACCTTCTTTCTTTCTTTCTTTCTTTCTTAATCTGTTTACCCTCCAGGGTCGGTTTTTCCCTCGGACTCAGCGAGGGATCCCACCTCTACCGCCTCAAGAGCAGTATCCTGGAGCTTCAGACTCTGGATCGGGGATACTACTCGGGAGGAGGACTGGTACCTCGCCTAGGCGGCCTCACTTGCTATGCTGAACAGGGGCCTTGCGGGGGGATGGGAAGATTGAAAGGGATAGACAAAGAATAGGGAAGGAAGCGGCCGTAGTCTTAATTTACATAGGTACCATCCCAGCATTTGCCTGGAGGAGAAGAGGGAACCACGGAAAACCACTTCCAGGATGGATGAGGTAGGAATCGAACCCACCTCTATTCAGTTGACCTCCCGAGGCTGAGTGGATCCCGTTCCAGCCCTCGTACCACTTTTTAAACTTCGTGGCAGAGCTGGGAATCGAACCCGGGCCTCCAGGGGTGGCAGCTAATCAGACTAACCGCTACACCACAGAGGCGGACTAAGGCAAACCTATTTTTCGAATTTATGAGCAAATTGATAATTATTTACTGTTATAGAACAGACACTTATCTTGGATGAACTATACATGAATTCACTGAGCTATTCTTGTCATAAGTACCAACAAGGATAAATATATTTCCTTTAATAATGGCGATAGTTCTAATTTCGAAATGAAACTTCTTCTGACTGTGGGAACAAACTCATAACTGAACAAAATCCTAATCGTAAGTGCCAGAGGGTTACAAACTTTATTCTACAACTCCTGTTCACAGATAAACGGCATCTTGTATTCACAACGTATATCGTTCAGCAATCCGTTCCTGTGCATGGAGCCGCAGTCCTCCCCAGGGTTCGTATCGCTCCCTCCAGAGTTATCGGGCTGCTGGGCTCCGTTTGTGGACCAATCGGTGAAGCCGGTGCTCGACAAAGGTTCTCCTGAAAGGAAAATCACTCTGGTTAGAAGAAAAGTACTCAATTCATAATGGAACACACTTGAATAAAATTATGAATTGTGAATAATGCAGGCCAGGTCCAACGTACGACAGAAAGTCAGCACAAGGGAAGCAAGTGGCCGATACATTCAATCCCAAGGAAGGCGTGCAGTAGGATATGTAAGCAATCAATAACATCAATTTCACTACACTTCTTTAACAATTCCTAAATTTACAGGATGCCACTGTGGACAAAGGTAACTATTACAATATTGTCGAAGTACTTCTAGGATGCACAGTATATTTTTAAAATGTATGACGAGTTTGATCTGTACAAACTGAAATTGTTTTAGTTATGGCTTGAGGACAGAACGTAGATCATTGCTATCATTTTGCAACTTGCTTTGGACAGAATTCAAACTGATACAACTCGGTTCATGTTCACATTAGGCTAATTACATTTTCACCACATACATATAGTCATTTCTAGTCATTTACAGCCAGAAAAATTTACGGAAGTTCGACGCGTTTTTCCTGAAGAAGCGCAGTTTAATTTACTTCGGCGTAAGGGTGTTTTTTGTTATGAATATCTTGACTGCTTAGAACGCCTCGAAGAACGTGCCTTACCATCGAAATAATCCTTTTACAGTTCGCTTAATTCAGCAGATATTAGTGATGATGACTATTTACACGCACAACATATCTGGGAGCAGTTCCACATTCAAACGCTAGGTGAATACTCAGACTTATATTTAAAAACGGGTGTACTTTTGTTAGCTGATGTTTTTGAAAATTTTCGCTGTATTTGCAAGAAAATCTACAGCCTTGACCCATGTCAGTATTTTACAGCGCCTGGGTTAAGTTGGGATGCGATGTTAAAATACACGCAGGTGAATTTGGAACTGCTAACTGATATTGATATGGTGCACTTTATAAAATCGTCTATTCGAGGCGGTCTAAGTTAGTGCAGCGGGCGGTATTCTAAGGCAAATAATAAGTACATGCCGAGTTTCGATTCTAGTCAGGAATCTCAGTATATTGTTTATCTCGATGCTAACAATCAGTATGGGTGGGCAATGAGTCAGCATCTACCGGTGAGCGGTTTCCGCTGGCTAACGCAGTGCGAAATTGATGCTTTACAGCTGCACGCCCTAGGCGATGAAGCTGATAAAGGCTATTTCCTTGAAGTTGACTTACAGTATCCTAAAGAATTACACACTTCTCATAATGACTTACCGTTCTGCCCTGAAAATATGACGCCCCCGTACATCGCATCAACGACGAAAATGCTAATTGCTAATTTGTGTGATAAATCTAAGTATATCATTCATTACCGAAATTTAAAACAGTGTTTGCAGCATGGTTTGAAGTTATCCAAAATTCATCGCGTACTAGAATTTAATCAGTCTCCGTGACTAAAACCATATATCGATCTGAATAATAATTTAAGAACAAATGCAGTTAACGAGTTTGAGAAAGATTTCTACAAGCTCATGAATAACAGTGTGTTTGGTAAGACTATGGAAAATGTTGACAAACGCGTTGATGTAAACTTGATTACAAACTGGGAAAATATTAAGAAAAGATATGGTGCTAACTATTTAATAAGTAAACCAAATTTCCACAGCTGTACCATCATACATGAGTATTTAGTTATTATACAGATGAATCGTGTTAGGGTTAAGTACGACAAACCTACCTACGTCGGCTTTGCAGTACTTGAATTGGCTAAAACACTCATGTATGAATTCCATTACGATTATATGATGAAGAAGTACGCGCATAATGCGCAACTGTTCTACACAGATACCGATTCGTTTATTTATCAAATCAAAACTGATGACTATTACAATTATATAAAGCCAGACTTGGGTAGGTTTGATACTAGTAACTATCCTGCAAATAATCAATATCATCTACCGCTAGTGAACAAAAAGGTTCTAGGTAAAATGAAAGATGAATATGCTGGAAATATTATCGATTCATTTGTAGGTACTAAACCCAAGTCATATTGCGTAAAACTCTTAAATGAACTACAAATAAAGAGATTAAAGGGGATTAAAAAGAATGTCGTTCAGAATCAGCTAAGTTTTGAAAACTATAACAATTTCATTAGAAGTAATCCACCTATTTTGCATAAGCAAATGTCTGTCATTAGAAGAAAGAAGCACCAGTTGTACACTCATTTAATTAGTAAGGTAGCCCTTAATAATGTTGATTGCAAACGGTTTGTCATTCCAAATTCTACCAACACTCTAGCCTGGTGGCATAGTAGTATTGATGGTACTACTTTACATAAAGCAGATGCGTGTGTGTGTGTGTGTGTGTGTGTGTAAACATTATGCTAGAGGTGTGTACTTTGTAATATATACGTTAAGCTGTCTTACATCACAATTCACTGTACATATTGTATAAAGATAGGGAGAGGTACGCTGAGAGCGTAGTACGGCAAGTTTAAACTTGTACATTCAAGAATTGCGTCGAGGATAGGAGAAGTACGCAAACATCACTACGGTAAAATGATTCGAGGTAAAACTTGTACATACAAGATGTAAATAAATAATGTAGAATTGACATATTCTTTTATTTTAGATTAGGTATTACCTTCTTCCCGCTCCTTATTTGCAAGATAGAGTTTTGTTTATTACTCAAAGAAGAAAAGCAAGAAAAAGGTGTTGAGCAGAATCGTAAGTATGTTATTGTCTAGTTCGGTAAGTATGTTGAGAAGAGAATTTTTTTCTTTTTCTAAACAGTGTTTCATTCTAGTCTTACAATACAGTGTTCAATAACACCGAACTCTAGTATGTATATATGTTTTTTGAACGGTAGTATGTGTTCAAGTCTAAACTTGCAATACTCTTGCTTTTGCGATGCACGTTCGATAGAGATGTACCTTGATATAGGAGGAAGAGCAGCTTAGTAAGTATGTTGAGAAGATATTTTTTCTTTCTAAACAGTGTTTGATTCTAGTCATACAATGCAGTGTTCAACAACATCGAACTCTAGTATGCAGTTCAAGTTGTAATAAGTTTTGAACAGTAGTATGTGTGTTCAAGTCTAAACATGCATCACTGCGGGTATGCGATATGTGTGTTGTCTTATGCATAAGATCGCGTTGTATGCTCGATAAAGCTATGCCTTGACAGAGCAGGGAAAAAGGAGGTTATAACAATTGCTATCTTACCCAAGCTGTTCAGAACTGTAGTCTTATTATTTTTTTCTTTCAGAACAAAGGTATTCCTTGACATGTTATTTTAAATTGTCCGCCACAACAAAGAGTGCGTCACGGTGCTCTGTAGATTAAAGATGGCGGATGTGGAATTTGCTACCACCACAAAGAGTGCGCACGTGGAATTCGCCACCACCACAAAGATGGCAGCACGGTGCTCTGTTCATTAAAGATGGCGGATGACAGCTAACGAAATTGCCCCGCATGAGGGCAGCACGGTGCTCTGTTCATTAAAGATGGCGGATGACAGCTAACGAAATTGCCCGCATGATAGTAGCATGGTGCTCTGTTGGTTAAAGATGGCGGATGGCAGCTGTCAAAAAAGCATGTGGCTTTGTTTCCCGATTCAAATCTCGCGCTAGTGAGGTTAAGTTGGTAGCCCTAAGGTTTAGGCCCGCCAAGATGGCAGTACTGCGGATGACAGGTGACGAATTTGCAGCTACTGCGATAAAGAGGGCAGCACGGTGCTCTGTAGTTTAAAGATAGCGGACGACAGCTGTCAAAAAGAACGTGGATTTGTTTACAAATTCAAATCTCGCGCTAGTGAGGTTAAGTTGGTACCACTAAGGTTTAGGTCCGTTAAGATAGCAGCACTGAGGTTTGCGATACGTTGTTGTCTGTCAAAAAGCACGTGGCTGTCAAAAAGCACGTGGATTTGTTTACCTATTCAAATCTCGCGCTAGTTAGGTTAAGTTGGTACTACTGAGGTTTGGGCCCATCAAGATGGCAGCAGTGAGGTTAGCGATGCGTTGTTGTCTGTCAAAAAGCACGTGGCTGTCAAAAAACACGTGGATTTGTTTACCGATTCAAATCTCACGCTAGTTAGGTTAAGTTGGTACCACTGAGGTTTAGGCCCGTCAAGATGGCAGCAGTGAGGTTAGCGATGCGTTGTTGTCGACGACAGCTGTCAAAAAGCACGTGGCTTTGTTAACAAATTCAAATCTTGCGCGAAAATTCAAATTTCCCGCCAAAATTCAAATTTCCCGCGGGAGGTGGAGGCCTCTCCCGAGAGCCGGAGGAGGAGGTGGCGGCAGAATCCCTGTATTATACTACTGATACTAAATTATTATTATTATTATTATTATTATTATTATTATTATTATTATTATTATTATTATTATTATTATTATTATTAAAAGTACAGAATTAGTTCAGATATAGTTTTACATTTGCTTTTAGGCTTTTTGACATAATATTATAATCACTCTTGTCTTTCCTTCACCTGTTTCTATCTTTTGATAATGACTGACCTTCGTTCATAATTAAACCGCTAGGAAAAATGAAATGGCGTATGGCTTCTGGTGCCGGGAGTATTCGAGGACATGTTCGGCCCACCACGTGCAGATTTTTTCATTTGACTCCCGTAGACGACCTGCGCGTCGTGATGAGGATGAAATGATTATGAGGACGACGCATACACCTAGCCCCCGTGCCAGCGGAATTAGTCCATGATGGTTAAAATTCTCGACCCTGTCGGAAATCGAACCCGGGACCCCTGTGACCAAAGGCCAGCACGGTAAGCATTCAGCCATGGATCCAGACTAGTCATAACGAGTGATGAAAGATATTTTAAACAAACTAAGACATTTATAAAGATTGAGGACCAGGTTGTAATAGTAAGAAGAAGAAGAATCCGTCTCTGTTGTGTAGTGGTTAGTGTGATTATCTGCCACGTCCGGAGACCCGGGTTCGATTCCCGGTCCTGCTACGAAATTTGAAAAGTGGTACGAGGCCTGGAACGGGGTCCGTTCTGCCTCCGGAGGTCAACTGAGTAGAGAGGGTTCGATTCCCACCTCAGCCAATCTGAAAGTGTTTTTTTTTTTTTTTTTTTTTGCGGTTTCTCACTTTTACTCCAGGCATATGCCGGGATGGTACTTCACTTAAGGCCACGGCCGCTTCCTTCCCTCTTCCTTACCTGTCCCTTCCATTCTTCCCTGTTCAGCATAGCAGGTGAGGCCGCCTGGGCAAGGTAATGGTTCTCCTTCCCAGTTGATCCCTCTGACCTACAGTAAAGTCTCACGCCCCAGGACACTGATCTTGAGGTGGTAGAGGTTTGATCCCTCGCTGAATCCGAGGGAAAAACCAACCCTGCAGCGTAAACGAATTAAGAAAGGCTGCGTAGCTCACTCGGTAGAGCGCTGGCTATCTGAGCTCAAGTTGGCAGGTTTAATCCTGGCTCATTCTGGTGATCCGGTAGCAACAACCCTCCATCGCCCATGAGTCCCGAATTCGCTGGAGTATTGCGTTTGCTAACGGGAGACATTCTGAACCCTATTTTCATGTAAGAAAGACTTTTACGTAGTTATGCTGGTGAGTTCTGCTCCCGTGTGTTTCCCATTATTAATGTACAATGTAAAGTTGAAGAAAAAGAATTCTAAGATGGAAATAAAGCGTTTCCGGACCTATATTTATATAATATTTCCCTGTTCTACGTCTGACGATTGCGTCCTGAGAGTTGGACCGTACCTTATTGTTTTTTCTGTTTGTTTAATTTTGGCTTTGGATCTTAACGACCATTTAGCCAGCTACAATTTTGTATGTTTCTGATTATTAATTGTCAACTATGCCTTTGCTGGCAGGACCTAGTGTTTACAGTGCACTATGTCTTCTGGTATAGGCTAGAGCAATTTTGTTACTTTCATTGATCTGTCTCTGTCTTATCCTTGGCTTAGACAATATGAAAGTGACTGAGGTATGAGCGATGCTAGTAATGCCATTCCTTGTGCAGCCAGTCCCTGCTATGAATTGTGTGAAAATGTTGCTCATAGGGTCGGTTGGTGCATGCATTTCAGTGGGCTGGCAGACTGATATGTAATAGCAACGTCTGGCTCGGTGAGGAAAGCAACGGGAAACTACCTCACTCCTCATTTCCCTAGTACGCCTCTTCAGTGATGCCTAGGCCATCTATGACAGTTGATGGCAGAGTTGTTGAGGATCCAACCAGACTTAGGGCTGAAGACCGAACATACATACATACAGTACATACAATTATCAACTGATCATTTCTTGTATGTTTCTGATAATTAATTTTGAATCGACTTTGATGAATTGAAATTATGCACTTAAGACGAACACAAACACCCATCCCCCGAGCCGGAGAAATTAACCAGACGAAGTTAAAATCCCCGACTCTGCCGGGAATCGGACCCGGGACCTCAGTGACCAGAGGCCACCACGTTAACCGTTTAGCCATGAAGCCGGACTACCTTATTATTATAATTATAGGTTATTATCCTGTTTAACACTTCAATTGCCTGGCGTCCCAATCGCGCGCGCGTGCGAGAGAGAGGGGGGGGAGAGACCACGTGATAAATTAGCTGGCCGGCCACCCCGCCTGTACCTGCTTCCTCCTGCTCACTCCTGTCTACGCGGTGCTTAAATGAGCAAACTTTGACACCCCAAAACCGTTGCTTAACATACGATTGAGCATATAATTTTGATATGGCTGAATGAAACATTCCTACTTAAGTCGTTATACCAAATCTCAATTAGATCGGAGATTAGCAGACGGAAGTGTTTCCTTGTCAGTCTCAAAGTCTCCCGCGACGCATGTCGCTGCCAGCTTTCATTCCCGCTTCTTCTTTTGTTAGTGCAGTGGAACCTTGGTATCTCGAATCACTTCGGGAGCTAAATTTTATATCGAGTTACCGAAATTTCGAGATATAGAGTATTGTAAACAAGGTTGGGTTTACAAAAACACAACTTCTTTATTTACTTCACATGTAAAATTACAATATTTATACTAACAAAACTGAAAGTTATCTCGAAGCAAATTGAACTATGAATTTGGAAAAAGAGTCGGTCTTTGTACACTATATACACGTTGGAGTATTCACGTTCACTACTACTTCGGAAAGATAGTCCTTGTGACATGAAAAGTTCTTGATAGTCGAAAACTATCAGAAGCACTGACGTAAATATCTCAGAGAGTCCTTCCTTGTTGAAGTGTCTGAGTTCATTAACGTAAGTTCAATGACTGAAGAGTTCCTACTTAGCAAAACTAAGTTGATAATGGGAGCTTGCATTAGCCAGGGAATGATCGTGGCATATAATGGTAAGACTGGGCATGGACAGCGGAATAGACAAGAGGAGCGGTGACCCGAGGTGAGACCTCTTACTGCCAGAAATTCAGTCCACCTGGCCGAAGCACATTTTCAAGAGGAGTAGCCTCCGTGCTCGACGTAGGGTGTATTCTGGAGCTGGACACCGGGGTCAGTGGGCGTCTGGACAGACTAGGAGCTCCTTTTTATAGCACACACGACGTTCCAGGCACGCGCACTGAGAGCTGCGCGTCGAGGCTCGAAGAATAACACACTGGCACGCGTGTAGCTGGCTGGCGGATCGAGAAGGGAGCGACGGACATACAACATAGAGAATGCCGCTTTTGAGCATGTATACCACATAATTGAATCATGCGTATCTACGGGCTTATACTGTATACATTATTTTTAACAGTACTTAAAAATACACAAACAATATTCTACGGCATCACTTTAATTATAACCCTTATTATAGTAAATTTTAGGAGCGCGCAGCTGTGAGCTGGCATCCGGGAGATAGTGGGTTCGAACCCCACTGTCGGCAGCCCTGAAGATGGTTTTCCTTGCTTTCCCATTTTCACACCAGGTAAATGCTGGAGCTGTACCTTAATTAAGGCCACGGCCACTTCCTTCCCATTCCTAGGCCTTTCCTGCCCCATCGTCGCCATAAGACCTACCTGTGTCGGTGTGACGTAAAGCCAAAGAGCAAAAAAAAAAAAAAAAGTAACTTTTAAGACAGGGTACAGTACGTACAGTAGTGAAACAAGAAACATACCTCCGATAACATCTTTGGGAAAAATCCGTTAGTCTCTTCTGTTTGTTCCTCCCTTCACGTTGAAACTTCTCGTCAATATTACGCAGCTTTTCATCCGCGGTTGCTTTCGTACGTGACCGGTAATGGACAGTGTTGCCAATTTGGCGGAACTAGAAGACTGTCGGCGGAGAAATATGTCATTTAGCGGACAGCGGATTTTTTGTCGGATTTCTAGATTTGTTATAGCGGAATTTAGTGTTTTAACCATTTTACGTTTTTTTCTAAATTTGTACTCCAGTCTGTGTCCGAGCTTTTCCGTATTTTTTGTCAGGAGCTAGCAGTCACATGAGGGAAACATGTTATTTGGATTTAATGTTATGATATCATAGTATTATAAATCTGTAATGCGTGGGGAAAGGTTACTGATCTCTTAGTTGAATAATGACGACAGATAATGAAACTGTGAGAGAGCAGCATTTATATTCATGCTACGAAGGAAGATGAACTGGCCTGTTCTGTGTGTGGCCCTTGAGGTAGGGGATTCACCTAATTTGCACCCGGCAGTAAATTGCCTAAAAGTTTTAGCTCGATGGCTCGCAAGCATGGAGCTAATCCCAGTGAAACCCACAGATCAGGTGAGTGCAGGCATTTACTTTTATTATTATTATTATTATTATTATTATTATTATTATTATTATTATTATGATTATTATTATTATTATTATTATTATTATTATTATTATTATTATTATTATTATTATTATTTGAGATGTGATTACTAGGCGGAATTTTAGCGGATTTTTAGTAGTATTTAGCGGATCCTGAAAATATAAGTTGGCAACACTGGTAATGGAGGCCAGGGATATTAATAATTTACAATTAAAAACCGCTGATCCGGCCGGGAATCGAACCCGGGGCCGCCGGGTGACAGGCGTTACCCCTTAAACCACGGGGCTAGATATTGTAACCCTTCGTTTACTTGCTAATCGTTCCTCGCAATCCACAAATGCCGTATTGCACAGTTAATCATCATCATCATCATCTGTTTACCCTCCAGGGTCGGCTTTTCCCTCGGACACACAGCGAGGGATCCCACCTCTACCGCCTCAAGGGCAGTGTCCTGGAGCTTCAGACTCTTGGTCGGGGATACAACTGGGGAGAATGACCAGTACCTCGCCCAGGCGGCCACACCTGCTATGCTGAACAGGGGCCTTGTGGAGTGATGGGAAGATTGGAAGGGATAGGCAAGAAAGAGGGAAGGAAGCGGCCGTGGCCTTATGTTAGGTACCATCCCGGCATTCGCCTGGAGGAGAAGTGGGAAACCACGGAAAACCACTTCCAGGATGGCTGAGGTGGGAATCGAACCCACCTCTACTCAGTTGACCTCCCGAGGCTGAGTGGACCCCGTTCCAGCCCTCATACCACTTTTCAAATTTTCGTGGCAGAGCCGGGAATCGAACCCGGGCCTCCGGGGGTGGCAGCTAATCACGCTAACCACTACACCACAGAGGCGGACATTGCACAGTTAATGTTGTACAAAATTCCAGTTACAGAGTATTTTTTACTTCAAGGGAGAAAATGTTTACTTCGAGAAATTCGTGTAACCGAATTTCGAGTAATAGAGAAATAAATACAGGTGAAGAATAGAATAAACAGCAGGGAAATTTAAGTTACTTCGAAGTACTGAAAATTCGGGTAATGGAGGTTCGAGATAGCGAGGTTCGACTGTGCTGTAGTTTAACTTCGCCCCAACACAGACTGATTTTTTAGGGACGCTGGAACTGAGAAAGGAAGGACGGGAAAGGAAGTAGTCGTCTTAATTAAGGCACAGCCTCGGTATTTGTTGGTGTGTGAAAATGAAAAACTCACGGGAAACCTTCCTTTGTGCCACTCATGGACCTAACATTTCCTGAACGCACCGCTTTGCGCAGCCAATTCGCTCAGTTTTTAAATCCCGTATAGCAAGCTACATGCATTAAGGGGAGTCGGAAACCAAAAATATTTAAAAAATGACTTTTCCAAATGTTGCCTCTTCCAATTATTTGGACTCTGCTCATTAAAATGGTGTATAATTTATTTTAATACGACACATGCAGGCATTTTAAAGAATTTTTAAAAAAATCAATGCACAAGTGTCACATTGGGCAACTTAGACATGTTTCTTTTTGAAAATATAAATGTCTGGAACCCTTTAATCTAGAAGGCTGTGGTTTTTATTGTTCTATTCCTGAATGCTATGCGCAGAGGTTTCCGGCACTCTCATAACAAACATTTCAGTAGTTTCGATTAAACCGAGCTCGATAGCTGCAGTCGCTTAAGTGCGGCCAGTATCCAGTATTCGGGAGATAGTAGGTTCGAATCCCACTGTCGGCAGCCCTGAAAATGGTTTTCCGTGGTTTCCCATTTTCACACCAGGCAAATGTTGGGGCTGTACCTTAATTAAGGCCACGGCCGCTTCCTTCCCACTCCTAGCCCTTTCCTGTCCCATCGTCGCCGTAAGACCTATCTGTGTCGGTGCGACGTAAAACAACTAGCACAAAGTTTCGATTAAATAGAGTTGGATTTTAGGCACTGCTGTGGGTAAATGTGTGAGCCAACATGTTGTTTTACTTTGAAATCATATTCTGAGAAATGACTTTTTTGCACATGTTTGACCCATTATCTCAGAAACTACACTGGATAGGCAGTTCATTGTTTGCAGAAAGTCACCTTGTGCCATTATACAGATACTGAACCAAATAAAAGCACTCCACATATATAGTTTCTGATTTACATGCGTTTTAATGACATTTTTTGTAAAAAATTTGGAACTTATTAAACAAATTCATAACTTTACAATCGTTTGCTCTAACCATACCATCCTGGTTCAGTAGGTATGGAAAGGATGTAAGTACATGTAGTAAAAATATCAAAGCTCTAAACTTAATACTTCCTGAGATAATGGGGCATCTTTTCTGTCGAATTAACATTATCAAGATAGGGATTTCCGACTCCCCTTAAATGATGGCGAAGTAATTCGGCTTCTTGTTATAAAATACCATACCTCTATCAAGGGAAGTGTCACCTTCACGGCTAGACCTACCTTGAAACATTGGTGGTATAACCGATATGTTACGAGAAGGCCAAATGCAAAAGTAAATCAGCTGCCTGTTTCCACCGACATCAAAGATGGAATCCTCCGCGGCCAGACGGTAACGCTACGCAGCTCGACATCCCAGTGTTCTTGGTGAGCACTGTGAACTTTGACTCACTGTTTTCTGCTCGCCACTCCTTTGCTGATTTGTCCACAGTGAGGGTTGTATAATAAAACCTACAAGCGACTAGCACCGCTATCCTGTTGTTTATATACTAATTCAGTAGTTAATTTCGGGGCCTGGCGGTCCGGTACTCCTTAATCTGCGGGCCATCTTTTTGGGTAGCAATCAATCAATCAATCAATAAATCAATCAATCAATCAATCAATCAATCAATACCGATCTGCATTTAGGGCAGTCGTCCAGGTGGCAGATTCCCTGTCTGTTCTTTTCCTAGCTTTTTCTTAAATCATTTCACGAAATTGGAAATGTATTGAACATCTCCCTTCGTAAGCTATTCCAATCCCTAACTCGCCTTCCTATAAACGAATATTTGCCCCAATTTGTCCTCTTCAATTCCAACTTTATCTTCATATTGTGATCTTTCCTACTTTTAAAGACGCCACTCAAACGTATTCGTCTACTAATGTCATTCCACGCCATCTCTCCGCTGAAAGCTTGGAACATACCACTTAGTCGAGCAGCTCGTCTCCTTTCCCCCAAGTCTTTCCAGCCCAAACCTTTCAACATTTTTGTAACGCTACTCTTTTGTCGGAAATCACCCAGAACAAATCGAGCTGCTTTTCTCTGGATTTGTCCAGTTCTTGAATCAAGTTATCCTGGCAAGGGTCCCATACACTGGAACCATTCTCTAGTTGGAGTCTTACCAGAGACGTATATGCCCTCTCCTTTATATACTTACTACAACCCCTAAACACCCTCATAACCATGTGCAGAGATCTGTACACTTTATTTACAATCCCACTTATGTGATTATCCCAGTGAAGATCTTTCCTAGGTACTTACAGTGATCCCGTGGAAAGCCAAGGGCTTCAATGAAATGTTGCACCACATCCTTATTACTTGATGTATCATGAAACAACCCGAATAAATGTTTTTTGTTTTTTTTTTCACTATTTGTTCGGGACGTCGACCCATGTGGATTTTTTGCCCCTACTGGCACCATATTTTATGAACCTGCGTGTAATTGGAATGGCGGTAGTGTGTAATGTTGTGTGTGAGGAAAGGAAGATTAAGGACGTCACAAAAACCCAATCCCCAGGCTAGGGATATTAATCATTACAATTAAAGAACGCTGATCCAGCTGGGAATCGAATCCGGGGTAGCCAGGTGATAGGTGGATGCGTTACCCCCTACACCGCGGGGCTGGACAGAATCAATTGTAATTTCCAAGTTTGCAAAACAATTCATACAGGATAAGACGACCACATCATGTTTTAACAGCTAGGTGCGTTCAAAAACACAACAGAAGTAAATAACACTAACCCTTTATACTGTGCTCGGCTCTTTTTACGTAAGTTAAAAACTTTTGAAATGTATGCTGTCCTTCCGATTCTCGTTTTGATAATATGAAATTTCAGTATTATATTTTGATGAATATACAGGGATATATTAACAGTTTGTAAGCATTGCTGAAGAACGTCAGATAAGGCAAACTTTCTTTCTTTCTTTCTTTCTTTCTTTCTTTCTTTCTTTCTTTCTTTCTTTCTTAATCTGTTTACCCTCCAGGGTCGGTTTTTCCCTCGGACTCAGCGAGGGATCCCACCTCTACCGCCCCAGAGCAGTATCCTGGAGCTTCAGACTCTGGATCGGGAATACAACTTGGGAGGAGGACTAGTATATCGCCTAGGCGGCCTCACTTGCTATGCTGAACAGGGGCCTTGCGGGTAGATGGGAAGATTGAAAGGGATAGACAAGGAAGAGGGAAGGAAGCGACCGTGGTCTTAATTTACATAGGTACCATCCCAGCATTTGCCTGGAGGAGAAGAGGGAAACCACGGAAAACCACTTCCAGGATGGCTGAGGTAGGAATCGAACCCACCTCTATTCAGTTGACCTCCCGAGGCTGAGTGGACCCCGTTCCAGCCCTCGTACCACTTTTTAAATTTCGTGGCAGAGCCGGGAATCGAACCCGGGCCTCCAGGGGTGGCAGCTAATCAGACTAACCGCTACACCACAGAGGCGGACTAAGGCAAACCTATTTTTCGAATTTATGAGCAAATTGATAATTATTTACTGTTGTAGAACAGACACTCATCTTGGATGAACTATACATGAATTCATTGAGCATCTTGTAGTTTCTTGAAGCTATTCTTGTCATAAGTACCAACAAGGATAAATATATTTCCTTTAATAATGGCGATAGTTCTAATTTCGAAATGAAACTTCTTCTGACTGTGGGAACAAACTCATAACTGAACAAAATCCTAATCGTAAGTGCCAGAGGGTTACAAACTTTATTCTACAACTCGTGTTCACAGATAAACGGCATCTTGTATTCACAACGTATATCGTTCAGCAATCCGTTCCTGTGCATGGAGCCGCAGTCCTCCCCAGGGTTCGTATCGCTCCCTCCAGAGTTATCGGGCTGCTGGGCTCCGTTTGTGGACCAATCGGTGAAGCCGGTGCTCGACAAAGGTTCTCCTGAAAGGAAAATCACTCTGGTTAGAAGAAAAGTACTCAATTCATAATGGAACACACTTGAATAAAATTATGAATTGTGAATAATGCAGGCCAGGTCCAACGTACGACAGAAAGTCAGCACAAGGGAAGCAAGTGGCCGATACATTCAATCCCAAGGAAGGCGTGCAGTAGGATATGTAAGCAATCAATAACATCAATTTCACTACACTTCTTTAACAATTCCTAAGTTCACAGGATGCCACTGTGGACAAAGGGAACTATTACAATATTGTCGAAGTACTTCTAGGATGCACAGTATATTTTTAAAATGTATGACGAGTTTGATCTGTACAAACTGAAATTGTTTTAGTTATGGCTTGAGGACAGAAGGTAGATCGTTGCTATCATTTTGCAACTTGCTTTGGACAGAATTCAAACTGATACAACTCGGTTCATGTTCACATTAGGCTAATTACATTTTCACCACATACATATAAAATGTTCCTAACTGTTGCTATACATTTTTAACATCCTAATACAATTAGCTCACCTGCAATGGATATTTTTAAACGCATCAAATTAATTTCGTTTCACGCATGCTTCTCTTTAGGTACAATTTCCTGATAAAATTACAAAGCTACATGTACTAAACTTTTAGGCTGGATACAATACAAAATATGTGATCTACTAAACAAAACATATATAGACATGATGCTGTATGGGCTTTTGGGCTTATGCCGTGTCAGGAAAATAAGGTGAAATTCTTTACGTTTCGCAGGGAGCCTAGCTGTTTAAGTTTGAATTCTGTCCTAATCAGTCTGCAAATTAATAGCAATCCTACCTCCTGCCCTTAAGCGAGTTCTACGGTTGACGGTGGAATTCTGAGGTACCAGGAACATCCTACAGATTTCGATTTTTACTTATTTTATTTTACTTTTTAAATTTCATGTACCCTTACTTAGGTTACTGGTACTTATACGTCTTGGCTGTCCCGTGGTAATTACGAAATTCCAAATACGTCATTCAGCTGCAACCTTCAACTGAATTAAAGT
Source organism: Anabrus simplex (assembly GCF_040414725.1). Lineage (NCBI taxonomy): Eukaryota > Metazoa > Arthropoda > Insecta > Orthoptera > Tettigoniidae > Anabrus > Anabrus simplex. The sequence goes on along the minus strand of NC_090269.1, from coordinate 113,131,396 downwards.
TGTTGGAACTACATTTAAAAATTTTAACATTTTTTTTGTAAATCCGATATCAGCAAAGTTATTTGGAATATTTTTCCGCATGTTTGAACCTCCGTGGCTCAGGTGGAAGCGCGCCGGCCTCTCCCCGCTGGCTTCCGTGGCTCAAATCCCGGTCACTCCATGTGCGATTTGTGCTGGACAAAGCGGAGGCGGGACAGGTTTTTCTCCGGGTACTCCGGTTTTCCCTGTCATCTTTCATTCCAGCAGCATTTTCAATTCCCATTTCATTTCATCTGTCATTCATTAATCATTGCCCCAGAGGAGTGCGACAGGCTTCGGCAGCCGGCACAATTTCTATTCTCGCCGCTAGATGGGGGCTTCATTCACTCCATTCCTGACCCGGTCGAATGACTGGAAAAGGCTGTGGATTTTCTTTCTTTTCTTTCTTCCTCGTTTTTCCTGTAAACCCCCAATACATTCAGGGGTTCTGAAATGATGTGAGTTAGTACATTTTAAATATACACTTTAGTTGAAATACTTCCAGTAGTTCACTGTTATAAGCATACAAAGATGCAGACAAAAAAAATCGTGCACTGCTCTTCAAACTGTCTGAAACGTGTAAGAATGTCAAAGAAGTACGGTAGACGAACTTTTTAATTTTAATTTTATTATTAATTAATCATTTTACTGCCCATGGTTGGCTTTTTCCTCGGAATCAGTGAGGGATTTCACCTCTACCACCTCAAGGACAGTGACCAGGTGCGTGAGACATTTGGTCGGGGGAATACAACCGGGAAGGAGGTGCAGTACCTCGCCCAGGCAGCCTCACATGCTGTATGGGAAGATTGGAAGGGATAGACAGGGGAGAGGTAACGAAGCGGCCGTGGCCTTGCGTTAGCTACCATTCCGGCATTTGCCCGGAGGAGAAATGGGGAACCACGCAAAAAAAAAAAAAAAAAAATCGAGGATGGACGAGGGGGGAAGATTCGAACCCAACTCTACTCAATTGACCTTCCGAGGTAGAGTGGACCCAGTTCTAAATCCTCGTACCTCAGTTCTAGCCGTTAGCTGTCCATGTGCCGCCGAAAATCCGTGTGTGTTAGTGCGTCTCTAAAACCGCAGACAAAAACGTCAAACATTAAAAACTAAAATACTGATGTACAAATTTGAATAACTCACCAAAAACAGTGATGTACTGGCCTTCGACGTATTTGTCATGGAAGCCGATGGAAACGACTCCGTCATAGGCACCTGGTATCTTGGGGTGACGAGCAAAGATCAGGGCTAGGACTCCAGACTCCGCCTCCGAGTTGATGATTGCCAAATGTGCGCCTTCCTTTTCACATATTTTCTCTGCTTCATTCCACGTGACAGGGGTAGTGTGGAACTTGTAGTAACCTACTCCAGGGAACAGCTCGTAATCAGGACCTGCTCGTGGAGGAGGAGCTGAAAAAAATGAACTTCAATGGTAAAGGGTTCTTTTCATTACCGAGCAAAAAACTTGTAATTTCCTAAAAATTCCGCTGCTTTATTAGGAGGAACGGAGTCAGCAAATTAGAATAAATGATGCTTTATTATTAGCATTTGTAACAGTTCTTTGCGCGGGAATTTGTAGTGGATTACAAAGTGTCCTTCATGAATTTAAGCGAACTGACATGCCTGTATTCAAACGTTGAATACGGAATGTTAAACTGACATTTTTCTACGAAAGCGCGTGTCAGTAACGTGAAGCCCGAACAAACTCGAGACAGAATGAGGAAGATTACAGAGTTTATTGTACGATAGAGTTCCTAGTCCGAAGTTGTGCGAACTTTTCCCTGCTTCTCACTTACATACTGTTGTTTCTCTGACCAGTGGCGTGGCACTGCGATTGAAGGCTCATGAAACCCATCATTTATTATCTATTCTATCGAAAAGACTAAAATGGCTCTTTAATTCTTCTTCTCTTTAACCTACCTTGAAGTGACATACACCAAGTGTTTCATGGGACTTGGAAAAAAAATCCAACGTTTCGTAAGCTCTCCGTTATTTACAGTCGTACTTATAAATAGGCATACTGTTGTATACAAGAATCACGATATAAAAAGCACAACATAAACGTTTATTAGTTTGTAAATATTCACACAGTATGTACAAAAAATGAAGGAAGTTAGACTTGTTGCTTGAAGTGCTGTACACGTTAAATAACAACATAAGTTAGTTGGCTGATGGTCAGAGAGATATATACATTTTGTACAAGTTGATATTTATATGTATACTGAGTTCTATCTTGATGAGATAGGATGTTCGTGATAGTTGATGATGATGACTATCTGTAGTTTGGAGAATTATAAAGGGAACTTGGAGTAACGTTCGTGGTAGCAGAATGCTAGGCAGAAGTTTGAGAACTTGAAGGGAACTTGGAGCAAAGTTCATGAGTAACAGAATGGTAAGCATGACGTAGTCGGTGATACGGGAGGCAGGATAACTTGAGGATAAGATGTCCTGAGGTGATACCTCCCGATCATAATTAGTCCACCTGTTCAGTACACTTTTTAGGAGGGTACCTCCGTGTCTGGCATACGGTGTAGTCTGATCATTGGACACTGTGGAGTGCCTACAGTGGATTTTCTTTTTTGTTACGGGGGGCCCCCGTAGCCCGCTCCCCCGCCGTGACCATCGACTCAATCTACATGGCCTCCGACATGCTATTAATGTCTAAAAAGAAAGAGATAGCAGGGAAGAGTGGGAAGTGATACAAGGAGTATCTGCCGGTTTCCGAGTTAGACTCGCTACCACGGCAAGAGTTTGTGTTTGGTAAGGTGGTGTTGAAGTGTGGTATTGAAGGGTCAGGGAAAAACCACATAGGCAGAAAAGAGAAAGAGCCTACGTGTAAAACCTGACAACTTTTGATAGCACATGCAAGGATGTGGGCTGGAAAGTCCAGAGGTTGTGTTAGTTAGGAAGATGTGTCATGCAATCATAACCATTTCCTTGCCATTGTTTGTTATTATGGGGATCAGTCCATCTTGTCACTGCCGGGACGGCTCGGGTCCACTAGCGTCTGGGCTCTGGGCCACAGGATCGTCCCTTTGCCCAGCAGCCAGTGGTCCCTGGTGCCAAGTCTCCGTTTGGAGAGGGGGATTTAGAGCCAAGCCTTACTTGGTGCAAGGGGCTGTCTTCTTCTTCCGCCTGGCGATGTCCCTCTGTGCGGTGTTGTTGGAACACACTTGTCACTGCAGATCTGCAACTATGCTAGGGTTATTAGAACAATAAATATATATAGGTGCTCCTTGGAGTGCCGGCTTGCTTGCCTGCGCTCACGTCCAGTGCTCTACCTAAGTAATAGAAGAATGACACGAAATAGTTTATAGATTTATACATGCTGGCTGACGTCACACGATTACGTCAGCGCGCTGCTGTCCACACTCGTGGCAACTATAGAAGAGAAAAAGCTCGTTCGGGTTGCGGAGCTTCCAGGCGATGAAGGACACACACAACACATACGGCATAAAATAACAGAAAAACATATTTTTAAACGTTTCATACATTCATTCTTTTGATATACCTAATTTATCAAATATTTATTGTGAATATCTTTTTATAAACGATTCCACCTGCTGTTGGACTAAATACGCTGGGACTTAGACTGCAAAACCGTCCGTTAATGATAGCTCTCTTGTTAATCTTCCTATCGAAGAGGTACACAAGAGAAAACAGTTTTAGAAATAGATTTCCATTTAGGCTGGTAGATTTCAATTCAAGTTAGTCTTGTATATTTTGTGAGATTATAAATCACTATTTCGAACGTCCTTTAAACCTCCAGTCCATTCAGGGATTTAGAAATAGTATTGGCCCTAAAACCTACACTAAGACAGATGAATTCTTAATTTGAAGTTTGGTAAAAATATCCATTCGTTTTCCACTTATAACTACTCAGACGAACAGACAAAGAGACAGACACCAAAGCTAAAAATATATACAGACGGATAACTGTACAAAAATTTCGCTGAAATATACAATGTACAGACACACGGTCTTTAGGAATTTATTTAAATAGATTACGAAATATAAGCATACAAGTCACCATAGATTATAGTTACACTGGTGTGTGCAAGGGAACCTAGTAGTTCTAACGACGTTAATATTTAGAGCAGTCAAGGAAGGAGGTACATTAAAGTGCATCTCTAACTTGGCGAACTTGAAACGCCTGTTATCCGTCAATAGCGCCCCGGGCTTGTTGCCTCCAAGATACGAGCTGGAAGAGAGCTATGGATAGCAGTTATTGGTAAAATCTTTCAAAGAAAGAGGAAGATGGATTCAATCAGAGCAAAATTCAAACTACGTTTCTGTTTACAAGCCATTTGATTAAAAACAACGAATACACACACATTAAAAATAAGGAACCACTTCAGCAAATATTAATGTACTTCTCCTTATACTGGTAATCAATGAGTATTTGGAGCAAGTAGTCCGAAGTTCAAAAAAATAACAGAAAATATGACTGTCATCTCATTGTGTTGAAAATACACTGACTGAGCAAATGTCATGGGATAGCGGAGCACTGATGCGCAGGTGTGTTGTCTGAGCACCACACGCCCTCAGTGCCAGCGGAAGTTGTATAGGAGACCTTGTGAGCAGTGGCTGTGCATGTGACAGGTGTAACATGGAACGTCGTCGTGAGCTGACACCGTTCGAACGGGGTGTGGTGGTCGGTGCCCGACGGATGGGAAGTGCGATTTCGGAAGTGGTGCGTGAATTCGGCTTCACACGATCAAGCGTGTCCAGGGTGTATCATGAGTGATTGAATGCGGGTGTCACCGTCCACAACAGACGAACGACCGGCCGTCCAACCACCCTCGATGACCGTGACCGGTGATATCTGAGACGGATTGTCAATAGTGACAGACGGGAAACAGTGCAACAAACCACGGCTCAAATCAACACAGGCCGTGCTAGACACGTCTCCCAGTGGACAACCCGTAGGAACATGGGTTCTATGGTGTATGGGAGCCGGCGCCGCACACGGGTGCCACTGTTAACCCAACGTCATCGGGCACAACGACGCGCATTTGTCGCCAGTCACCAGGGATGGACACTGAAACAATGGCGTAACGTGATATGGTCGGACGAATCACGATTTCAACTGCACCATGCCGATGGGAGGTACCGTGTATGGCGCAGACCACATGCAGCGATAGATCCTGCCTGCCTCGAAGGTGTGGTCCAGGGCGCTGGTGTCTCTGTTATGGTCTGGGGTGCATTTTCCTGGTATGGAATGGGCCCCCTAGTTGTTCTGGAAGAGACTTTGAATGGTACGCGGTACGTTGAGCTGCTCGGAGACCATCTCCACACATTTTCGGCCTTCCAGCGCCCAGACGGTTCTGCGGTGTATCAAGATGATAACGCGCCGCTACATCGTTCCCACGTCGCCCGGGAATGTTTCCAGGAACATGGAGCGGAGTTCCAACGATTGCCATGGCCACCCAGGAACCTCGATATGAACCCTATCGAGCATATCTGTGATGTCCTGGAACGCAGGCTCCGTGCCATGGATCCTCCACCCACGAACAGACCAGCATTGGCGGCCGTTCTGCAAACGATTTGGTGTCAACTGCGTCCAGAGGATTACCAGGGACTTGCCGACTCATTTCCACGGCGTCTCCCTGCAGTTTGCAGGGCCAGAGGAGGCCCCACACGCTATTAGGTGACTATCCCATGACATTTGCTAAGTCAGTGTATTTCGTTGTAAGACTCCAGCCAACCGGCAAAAAGGCTACAGCTCTTTTAATGACTTATTTGCGTCGTTCGTTGTCACATTCAAACTCTGGAAAATAAGTATGATATACACAGTTCTAAGTCCAGCTGAACAGTAATACAACCTGTGACAATAAAGTTCGTACTATCAACGTAGATGAACAATGCTCACAGTGACCTTAATGTCCTTCGAAATAGTCCCCTCCCATAACTATGCACTGCTGAGATCGGCGATACTTGTCCTGGACACTTTGCAAGAAAGCTTCCTTTGGGATGGTGTTCAAAAGCCTCGTCACGTTTCGTTGGATGTTAGGAATATCATCAAACCTCTTTCCTTTCAAAGCGAGTTTATGCGTGACTTTTCGGCTCTGACCTTCTTCCGATGAGGGGATCCTGGAGAACGCCATTCCATGCTTTGCCGTTTCGTTAAAGGGTCGTACCTGAGACACTAGGTTTCGTCCTCAGTGACAATACAGTTCAAGAAACTTGGTGTCGCATCCGGCGTTTCGATAAAATCCTATGAAGCCTCTAAACGTGCCTACTTCTGATCGTCAGTCAAGTGATGTGGCACAAGACGAGAACACGTTTTCCTCTTCCCTAACTTCTGAGTAACGATTTGTCGCACGGATTCACGCTTAATCTGCAGTCCATCCGCTATCATTCGCACAGTTAATCACCGAGCGTTCGTGATTAATGTCCATATCTTCTCAATGTTTTCGTCACTGACGGCGGTCGCCGGTCTTTCGCTATGGGGGTTGTCAGAAACCACTTTCCCAGGCTCCTCGAAAACGGGCGAACCACTTGTACACACACTTCAAGGACAGTGCTTGATCTTCATAAACACGTACCGGCATCACATGCGTTTCTTTCGGTGTCTTGCCAAGCTTAAAACAAAACTGTCCATTGATCTTTTGGTCGTTCATGTTCCTGTTCGCAGTTCAGAACCAACGCACTAAACACGCACTGTGTCAAACATGTCTCAAATGCTCAAATGAACAACGTTGGGAGCAGATGGTCAAAACATTCTGCTACGCAGGTGCAGCATTGCGTGTCGCCAGTGTTGCCGGATCGACCTTTCTGACTTCATTCATCATCATCATCTGTTTACCCTCCAGGTTCGGTTTTTCCCTCGGACTTAGCGAAGGACCCCACTTCTACCGCCCCAAAGGCAGTGTCCTGGAGCTTCAGACTCTTAGTCGGGGGATACAATTGGGGAGTATGACCAGTACCTCGCCCAGGCGGCCTCACCTGCTATGCTGAACAGGGGCCTTGTGGAGGGATGGGAAGATTGGAAGGGATAGGCAAGGAAGAAGGAAGGAAGCGGCCGTGGCCTTAAGTTAGGTACCATCCCGGCATTCGCCTGGAGGAGAAGTGGGAAACCACGGAAAACCACTTCCAGGATGGCTGAGGTGGGAATCGAACCCACCTCTACTCAGTTGACCTCCCGAGGCTGAGTGGACCCCGTTCCAGCCCTCGTACCACTTTTCAAATTTCGTGGCAGAGCCGGGAATCGAACCCGGGCCACTCCACCACAGGGGCGGACTCTGACTTCATTCACCGAACTTTATTGCACAGGTTGTATTCAGTGCTATAAATGAATACGGGGAAATTGATAACAGCTTATATTTGCAATATATGGTTGAGAAAACAGTCTTGTGGAACCTATGTCTATAATTTAAGTCACAATCTTGGAAGATAATGTTATAAAATTGGATGTATAGTAAAAAATGCTCTCATTATATATTTCTAAAAAATTGAACAGAGGTGAGTGTAAATAACCCTCAGTTTTACAACCTGTGAAGGAAATGATGTGAATTTATGTCGCAGAGAAGTGAGTGGAATTTGGATGTTACTTTTTGAAACCCAAATATTGGCTATCAACAACGAGCTAAGCCTGTTCTACTTACTTACTTAATTTTTTTACCCTCCAGAGTTGGTTTTTCCCTCGGACTCAGTGAGGGGTCTCACCTCTACCGCCTGAAGGGCAGATTTTTCAGTGATTATAAAATCGAGCTAAATTTGCAAAGACCTTGTCATTACGAGCCCACTTATCAGTATAACATTTTACCTCCTCTGGCCTGGATGCTTGCGCTGATTTGGTTGGGAAAGGTGTCATAAAGGCGTTATATCATTTCCTGATGCAAGCCTGCCCACAGCTGTTGTAACTGCTCCTTGATATCCTGGTTACTGGCACAGGGACGGAGTTGACGTCCGAGCTGGTACCACACATGTTCTGTCGGTGACGGGTCTGGGGATCTTGCTGGCAACAGGAGTACCTCAACATCTAGCAGACAGTTCATAGAGACCTGTACTGTGTATGGACGAGCATTTTATTGTTGAAAAATGGTGCCATGATTCTGTCTGATGAGAGGTAACACATGAAGACACAGGATGTTCGTGACGTACCGTTGTGTCGTCAGAGTTCCCTCAATCACTACCAGCCGTGTCCTGGAGTCATACCCAATGGCTCCCCACACCTTGGTACCAGGTGTAACACCACTGTGTCTCTCCAAAACGTTGGAAGAAAGGGATATCTCCCCAGGTTGCAGCCATATTCGCAGACGATGGTCATTTGGGGTAGTGCAGAACTGTGATTCATCGATGAACACAATGCGATGCCATTCATCAACAGTCCTTGCTTCCCGGTCACAGCTCCACTCCAAACGCAGCCATTTGTGTCGTGGTGTTGACGACAGTCTACGCATGAGGCGGTAATTCCCTAGTCTGGTTGCTGCTAGTCTCCGATCAATGGTGTGGGAGAACACAGGATGTTGCAGGGAGCCCGTTACCTGTTCTCGGATGGCAGGCGCAGATGTGAAGGAGTCATGATGTGGTTGGTGCACAATACATCGATCCTCCCTTATGGTGGTTAGACGTGGTCGACCGAAACCTTGATGACGAGGATGCCTGCCCTCACGTCCTGATGCAGTCCAACATTGGCCCACTGTCACATCGCAGTCACCCACAAATCTGGATATTGCGTGATTCGACCAGCCAGCCAAATGGAGACCCGCAAAGAGACCGCTTTCAAACTCTGTCAGGTGCTGATAACGCTGTCTCACAAAAGTACGTGGCATCTCCATATCCTTCACTCTACATCAGATTCTTTTAAATGTTTTCATTCCTCGCACGAATGGCGGGGTGGGCCCCCTAGATCGTGACGCGATCTCTCGGGCCGAGCGATATATGAAATCAGAAGATGTGTGAGATGAGGGAGAGGGGAATATGCGCAGAAGAAAGGAGAAGCAATGAGGGAATGGGGCCTCTTGGGTAGTGAGATTGGAAGGAGTTGGCGATTTAGACAGGAGTGTTATGGGTAAGGTGAAGAGCAATGATGTGAAATGTAGAAGCGTAAAAAACACGAGAAGTTAGGAGGAGTTGGAGAAGATCGGGTGTTGGCGGTGGCCAACCTTATATGGAAGGATATAATCACTATTGCGTGTTTATGTGGTGGTTGGTAGTGTACTATGTTGCCTGAATATGAAGAGGAAAGTATTGGAACAAACACAAACACCCAGTCCCCGAACCAAAAGAACTAATCAAACACGATTAAAATCTCCGACCCGGCCGCGAATCGAACCCGGGACCCTCCACACCGAAGGCCAGTACGCTGACCATTGAGTCAAAGTGTCAGACATGAGGCTGTAAGTGTGCGACCTTTCGTAATTGAATGGTCATTATGAAGTTGATATCTTGCAATTGTGACCTCAAAATTAAAGTGTAGGCTACCAAGATTTTTTGCTAGTCTTGGAGTGGTCTCCCTGTCTCTAATACGGCTTCACGTCTAGTCAAAGACTATTTCTTTGCACATTTAATGTTTCTACCTAAACAAAGATATCTGCAGCTGATGGTGTTTATAAGAAAACGAAACATATACTACAACTAATTTATTAATTCACTTAAGGCACACAACATCATCATCATCATCATCTGTTTACCCTCCAGGTTCGGCTTTTTCCCTCGGACTCAGCGAGGAATCCCACCTCTACCGCCTCAAGGGCAGTGTCCTGGAGCTTCAGACTCTTGGTCGGGGAATACAACTGGGGAGAATGACCAGTAACTCGCCCAGGCGGCCTCACCTGCTATGCTGAACAGGGGCCTTGTGGAGGGATGGGAAGATTGGAAGGGATAGGCAAGGAAGAGGGAAGGAAGCGGCCGTGGCCTTAAGTTAGGTACCATCCCGGCATTCGCCTGGAGGAGAAGTGGGAAACCACGGAAAACCACTTCCAGGATGGCTGAGGTGGGAATCGAACCCACCTCTACTCAGTTGACCTCCCGAGGCTGAGTGGACCCCGTTCCAGCCCTCGTACCACTTTTCAAATTTCGTGGCAGAGCCGGGAATCGAACCCGGGCCTCCGGGGGTGGCAGCTAATCACGCTAACCACTACACCACAGAGGCGGACGACACACAACATATTGAGTTGATAAGGTGGAACAATAATTGCTGTCAGTTTGTTAAATTACGGTACACATCGATACGGATCATGAAGTTGGTTACTTACTTTCTACACGTTAGGGAACTCCACCATAGGGAGAAAGATAATTGAATTGAATTGAATTGAATTGAATTGAATTGAATTGAATTGAATTGAATTGAATTGAATTGAATTGAATTGAATTGAACTGAACTGAATTGAATTGAATTGAACGTATTGAGATTGGGCTACAGTAAGGTTAAAGAGTCCACTTCTGTGGTGTAGTTGTTAGTGTGATTAGCTGCCACCCCCGGAAGCCCGGGTTCGATTCCCGGCTCTGCCAAGAAATTTGAAAAGTGGTATGAGTGCTGGAAGGGGGTCCACTCAGCCTCGGGAGGTCAACTGAGTAGAGGTGAGTTCGATTCCCACCTCAGCCATCCTCGAAGTAGTTTTCCGTGGTTCCCACTTCTCCTCCAGGCAAATGCCGGGATGGTACCTAAATTACGCCACGGCCGCTTCCTTCCCTCTCCCTTGTCTATCCCTTCCAATCTTCCCATCCCCCACCAAGGCTCCTGTTCAGATTAGCAGGTGAGGCCACCTGGGCGAGTTAATGGTCATTCTCCCCAGTTGTATCCCCCGACCCAGAGTCTAAAGCTCCAGGACACTGCCCTTGAGGCGGTAGAGGTGGGATCCCTCGTGAATCCGAGGGAGAAACCGACCCTGGAGGGTAAACAGATTAAGAAGAAGAATAAGGTTAGAGAGAAATAGAGTTCGACTCCTTGGCTGAATGGTTAGCGTAGCGACCTTCATTTCAAAGGCCCCCAGGTTTGATTTCCGGCAGGGTCGGGGACTTTAAATGCCTCCGGTTAATTCTTCTAGTTTGGGGTCTGGGTGTCTGTGTTTGTCTCAACACATATCTAGATGTATATACAACACAACACAACACAACACAACACACTACAAACCACCACAGAAACACGCAACAGTGAATATATCTCTCCACATAGGGTTGGCGTCAGGACAGGCCCCCGGCTGTAAAACTGGGCGACATCATCATTACCATCAACAACAACAACAACAACAATGTCCATCCCTGATAATTAGAAAAATGCCAGAGAGAAGATATTTATACTAGGATGTAATTCTCTTACTCACAAGTTATGGTGGCTTCTATTACAATAGAGGTTCCACTATCACAGTCTTGGGTTCGTTGCTCCAGTTCAACATTCCAGCGTCCATTGGCAGGTTTGTTGTTAGGATCGTGTTGGATCTGCACCTACGGAAAAACACCTCAGTTAAATTATTCATAGCATGAATTGCAGTCATGATGGTGAAGAATCTAGCAATAATGTTGCTGGGATTACTATGCCCCATTCCGGGATTTTATCCCGAAGAAGTTCTTTCACGTGTCAGTGAAACTCCTGTCACGAGGCTCTCATATTTGAGCACATTGAAATACTGCCGGTCTGAGCCAGAATGGAACACGCGAACTTGGGCTCATATGATCAGCGCTTTACCTCCTGAACCACTCAGCTCTGCAAGCGAAGAAAAAGTGAAACATGCTGTTCGTGATTTATAAAAGCTACGTGAACATGCATTCATTTTCTCTTATACACCATTTAACGGACTAATCCAGTTTATATTAACATTGCTGCAGGCACTCCGTTTGTAGCACAGTGTCTCCCTTATAAACCCAGACCGAGTGCACGGTGTTTGCACTCTGCGCTACAACAGCTGCCTCAGCCCAACTCACGTCGCGCGCGGCCGCCCTGCTTTAAGCGTGTATACAATTATCATCATCATCATCATCATCATCATCATCATCATCATCATCATCATCCAGCTGTAGCCGGGTAGGGGCAAATATGGTTCCTCTCCACTTTCTTCGGTCTTTCCACCACTCCTCCTAGAACACTGTGTCCCAGTCCAGGTTTCTTTCTATAATGCTGCGTTGGATGGTATCCTTCCATCTCAATCGTGGTCGTCCACGGCCTCTCCTTCCTTGGATTTGCATTTCCATCACCTTTTTTGGCATTTTTTCGTCGCTCATTCGCTTTATGTGTCCAAACCATCTTAGTTGGCTCTTCTCTATTCTATCATTCATTTTTTCTACTCCAATTTCTTCCCGGATTTTCTCATTCCTTATTTTGTCTCTTCTACTCTTCTGTATCATACTCCTCAAGAACTTCATTTCGGCTGCCTGTATTCGACTCTCATCCTTCTTTGTCATTGTCCAAGTTTCTGCTCCGTAAGTTGTTATGGGTACGTAATACATCTTGTACATAGTATCCTTTGCTTCCATTGGCACATCTTTGTCCCATAACATGTTTCTTACACTATGATAGAAACAACTTCCAACTTGAATCCTTTTACTAATCTCAGCATCCAGTCGAGCATTCTGCATTAATTCACTCCCCAGGTATTTAAACGTTTCCACTACTTCCAGGGACTTGTCTGCAAGTCTAATCTGACCTTTCCCTTCTTTCTCCCCTCTAGTCATAACAAGAGTTTTACTCTTTTCTACACTTATTTTCAATCCACATTCTTCGATCTTCCCATTCACCACATTCAACTGTTCTTGAACCTTCCTGTCACCTTCTCCCCAAATCACAATATCATCTGCAAACAACATCATGTTCATTTCTCTTCCTCCATATGCTGCTTTTGCTGTTCTCATGATGTCATTCATTACTATTGTAAACAGGATTGGTGATAGAACACTTCCCTGTCTCAGCCCACTAGTTATTTTGAACCAACTTGTGTTTGCACGCAGCTACAACATTCCTTATACAATGCCATGATCATTTTTATTAATCCCAATGTTATATGAAATCTTACCTTAAAAAAGGTGCTGGAAGTGTCACCCTTCACAATGAGGGATTTCATAAACACCATTAGGATTTTCTGCACGCCAGGCCTCATCCGAAAAAAACAAGCTGTGTATCGAATAAACTATCATTCAAGATGCAAAGTACCACTCACAATATCTCACTCTTGTGGCTGGATCAGCACGTTTCGAACAATGGGTCCGTGTAAACCTGTACGGTTTGATGTGGAACAGCTTTGTAGCTGTGTGTGCAGTAGAAACCGAAACTCTACTTGTGATAATTTTGTTAGTGATTTATTTGGTGACAGTTCAAGTTTCGCACCGATGTCGTCTAGCTTTTCCTCTGTTTAAACTGTTCGTGTGCGCGCAAGTGTTTTTATTGAGCACTGAGCTAGTAGTTTAAAATTTATTAACAATTACATGAATCTGTGCTCGTGAAGGTGGCACTTCACCAGGAAATTGCTAACAAATACATCGCATACTCGTCTAGCCGACTCGTTCTTAAAATAACTGCTACATACGAAAATACGGAGTTACAGTGATAACTGTCTCACCGTGTTAACAGCTGAGATTCAGACTGGCTACATGCCTGCTCCTTTTTCAAGATCAAGAACTATGCGCGCACCTCCCGTACAGCTGCTGAGGTCTCCGAGAGTAGAAACGGCGCAGGACGGTCTGGGTTTAAAGAGACATCCTTTATACGCGCCGTTCCAGGCCTCGTACCATGTTTCAAATTTCGTGGCAGAGCGGAGAATCGAACCCGGGCCTCCGGGGGTGGCATCTAATCACACTAACCGCTACACCACAGATGCAGAATAATTATTACTATTATTATTATTATTATTATTATTATTATTATTGTTGTTGTTGTTGTTGTTGTTGTTGTACCGGGAGGTACGCCTCTACGCCGCACATTTAAATCTTGCGCCTAAAAGAACTCCTCTACTGGAGAAACTGTGAACTTGAAACTAGATCTACTTAAACCTTTGCTCAGAAGATGTCACTAGAAATCTGATGAAATTTTGTTATTTTGAAGTTTACTGAACTGACTGTAGTTCTACTTGTTTTGTTTTCCATTCATCAAGAAGTTTGGACTTTCTTCAACAGATGTCACTGCTAAAAACTATGATACTATGACAATGCACCCTGATGTGAAGTGAAAGAACTTTAGATTTAAAGAAGTTTTGTATTCATAAGTTTTTTTACTAAAAGATGTTCATTTTCTTGGGTTGGCAATATTGATCTTTTCTTTCCGCCAGTTTTGAATCTAGCCAATCCCAAATTTCTGTAATTAATTTTCTACCTATCACTGCCTTCTTCTTCGATTTTGTGTGTAACTTTTAAATCCACCAATAAAGTGAGAGGGTGTGGCTGGTTTATTCATGAAAGGCCTCGAACTTTCCCCGAGGGTTTATAAACTGCGGATTTTCACGTCTCTTGGCCATTTTATCGTCACCTAACTAAGTGTGTGTGGCAAGCAGGAGGCGGGCGGCGCCTCTTTCATCAGGCAGCAGTTCTTCAGCAAGGTAATGGCCAACTAACATCTTACTTTTTTGCTAGCTCCGCAGTTTAACCCGAGGGAAAGGATCGAAACTTTAACTATGTAACCAACTTCTCTAAAATGTAAATCTTCTTTCGGCTCATGTAAAAATTTCATAAACCTTTAACTGTAAATCGGGGATAGAGAGTGATGTACCCTCTCGAGCTTCCCTTCATCTTGGTTTGAGGTAACTACGTTTATTGCTGTTTTTCATTCTGTAATGTGGTAAATTACTTTCTTATACGAGTCACCTCCATAGTTTTGGAACAGCCCCTGTTTCATCGGCCTAGTGCCCCTTAGGTTTTAAGAATGCATATTTAAGAATGCAAGTACTCGCCTCCATTCAATTTGTGTTTCGGGCCATTTACTTATCCTTTTTTTTTCGCAACGGCCCAATAGGCTGGGTACTAGATACATCTGTTTCGAATTTGTAAGTTGTGCCTTGATGGCGAGTGATTGTGATTTTCTGATATCACCTATAATAGGCTTGGAAAACTGAGAGCACGTCAGCTCTTATCTAGTGTTGTAAAAGTGCCTCTAGGAGGCTTGATATTGTGTGTTGGGAGCAAGCGCTCCATGTATTGAGGGATTTCGGCCCTTGTGTAAATTTGTGCTCTTTGTAAATTTGAGCTGGGAACTCAAAAATTGTAAAACTAGGGGCTTGTAGCCCAAGGGAGTTAAAGCACTGTAATCTTGGATTTTTCTATTTTTTTTGTCATTGTTATCTCACTAAGTGAGAATTTGTTAACTTATTGCTTTTCAAAAATATAACCTTCCATTTCAGTTTTAAATTCTTTCTTGACATTGTAGTTAGACCCATTCACCCCGGCATCTTCTTTCACCTCTGCGTTCCACGGGTAACCCCGTAACAATTATTATTATTATCCTGCTGTCACCCTTATCCAGGCAGTTCTAGCTTTTGGGTCGGGCAGTGGATCATTGACTTCCATCTACCTCTCGTACCTTCCTGGAGACACAAGAGATACGCGTCCCTTCTTGATCCTTGTCCTGATCTACTTTGATGGTTCATATTGGCTATTAGTACGGTGGAATCGCAACACCTAAAGGCTTTTTATACCCGACTACATACTAGGTTTCAATGAGGCCGTCCCTAACCCGGAGAACAGACACCTTTTGCAGACGCCCCTAATCTGGCAGACGTTCTTGCCGGATTTTGGTGGCATGTCCTCCACTGGCGGTTCAGCACCAACTAAAGGAGCGCCTCCACCCCAAGACCTTGGCCATCTTAGGCCCTATTCACAGCGAAACATAAACATAGAAACTAGAGGCTGTGTAATATGATGGAACAGCTCACAATGTATCACGTAAGTATAAAATTAAACGTTCTTTCATGCAGGAAATTCAAGGGAAGAGGGAAATGGTGTTAACGATGAAGAGCTAAATTCACTGGCGACGCAATGCCTTTCTTATCAATCTGCTGGAAGGAAAAATCACGAGGAAGAAAGACCGAGGACGAGCGAGGAAAACAATTCCTTCAAGACTTGGCACAGAGTCTTATATATGGTTCTTGTTATGAAATTAAGCAAGGAACTAAATACAGGAAAGAATGGTTTGTAGTCAAGGCATTGCCTTTAGATACTGATGATTAAAGCCCGGATTTTTATGCAGTAACAGGTTAGATTGCAAGCTAAATTGGTTTGTAGGAAGTGTCGGCCACCCGCTCTTCCATAATGTAGCAAGAGTAACATAAATTATAGGGGTTCTGATGGGCCGTACCCCTCAAGTTTATGCAATCCCCATAGCACGGTCGTTGTGAAGGTAGACTATACTTGCTACTCGCTTCAGTAAGTTTGCATTCTAACATATTAATACATAAAAATCCAGGCTCTACTGATGATGACAGAGCCTTGCAAGCTTTTGTGCTTCAGTCTGTGCGGAACATAGGAAATTAGCCTATCAGAACACACTGCTCCTCGGATGTTAGTAGTTACACAGTTGTGTCATCGGATGAAAGAGGTGACTGCAATTTATCAGACTCGATCCTGTTTTATGACAAGAAAAACAGATCATAATAAGATGTAATGTTGAAATCTAACGTGTGGGCATCAATGGCATGTGAATTAGATTGTGAAAGAAAGATTTTCAGAAGTGGTTTACGTTAATGTATGTTCAGTCCGTCAGCGCATCCGCTGGTGGGATCCTCAACAGCTCTGCCATCAGCTGTCATTCATGGCCTAGGCATCACTGAAGAGGTGTACTAGGGAAATGAGGAGTGAGGTAGTTTCCCGTTGCTTTCCTCACCGAGCCAGAAGTTGCTATTACATATCAGTCTGCCTTGCCCACTGAAATGCATGCACCAACCGACCCTATGAGCAACATTTTCACACCATTCGTAGCAGGGACTGGCTGCATAAGGAATTGGCGTTACTAGCATCGCACATACCTCAGTCACTTTCATATTGTCTAAGCCAAGGATAAGACAGAGACAGATCTATGAAAGTAACAAAATTGCTCTAGCCTATAACAGAAGACATAGTGCACTCTAAACACTAGGTCCTGCCAGCAAAGGCACTACGTTAATGTAGTCTACGTAATTAACCTATTTCACTATCTAGTCACACGCAGCCATTCTAAATGAACTGCCAGCTAGAGATTATAGACATTCGCATGTTTTTTTCCTCATTCGCTAATACTTACCTTTGTGTCGTTCATTGTCAATGCCTACATCAGAATACTTTTATGGGCTTAACTTTTATTTGATTACGTTAACGGACCTTAGAGAATCGGGTTATTTACCACCACTCGGCGTTGAGTCGCTGTCTGATAATATCCCCTGTCAACAAAGTTTCAGCACATTGTCCTAACTTTCAGTTTTTATTTATATAAGTTACAATTTGATTTACGCCACACCGACACAGATAGGTCTTATGGCGACGGTGGAATAGGAAAGGCCTAGGAGTTGGAAGGAAGTGACCGTGGCCTTAATTAAGGTACACCCCCAGCATTTGCCTGATTTGGAAAAAGGAAACCACGGAAAACCATATTCTGGACTGCCGACAGTGGGGTTAGAACCCACTATTTCCCGAACGCAAGCTAAGAGATGTGGGACCCTAACCGCGCGGCTAACTCGCTCGGTAATTTGAGTAACATAAAAACCTAATTTGTGAATTTTGAATTTCGAGCCAACTCTTGTTATAACTCGCTACTGATCAACGTTGATCCACATCTACTTACACTATAGAGGATGTATCATAACTATTCTGAACAAAAATAATCAGCGATGCCCTTCGTGTTATGTTAAGTTTGGCGCAGAAAATGTTTCTTTTCGAGAAAATGAAGTTTCTTTGTTACTTCGGGGCGCGCGATTCAAAATTGCCGAACTCGCCGAATTTGCTATGCCAGAGCAGAAGCCGCTCCCGGGCTTCAACGAAGAGAAGGGAAAGGGAAAACGAAGTGGGGTATATGGCGGAGACAGAGATAATGCTCCGTGTGTATGCACAAGTTTCCTCGTTCGTCACCGTATTTGCTATGCCAGAGTGCAAGCCGCTGCCGTGCTTCAGGGAAGAGAAGGGCAGGGAGGGGAAGTGGGATGTACGATGGAGACAGAGATAATGCTCCGCGTGTATGCACAAGTTTCCTCGTTCGACTCGCACAGGATTGTCCTTATCTCTCACAGGCAATATCCACAGTTCGTTTATTAACCAGAAGTAACTGCACACATTGTACAAGGACACACTGTAGCTAAGACACACTCGTCAATCAAGGAGTGCACCAGATAGTTTACCCTCTCATTTCTGTTGGTCGCAATAACTTTATTATTTAACACGCTCGAAGATGCAACTTTGCCACCCCATGATTGTGCATTCCTTCATTCAAAACATTGTAAGTGGAATGAAATACCGAACGAAGGAAATAATACGCCCAATGGTTTATTAACAATAGATGTTCAATTCCCCCCCCCCCTTTCCTACTTCGACGAACAGTTAACAACGGTTTAGTGGAGACTCTGTTCAGGATGTGTGGTGTGTCGCGCATTACCTCTGCCTCCCACTTCCCACTTCCCCTCCTTTCCCTCCTCTCACGCACAGGAATAAAGTAACCTCACTCTTTTCAAAAAGTATTTTCTCCACCAGTCCAATGGTGCCATCGTTCTTAACATAACAGAAAGAGAACCCCAAATTTTTTGTCGGTATGTTATGTTATGCCAACCAGATCAAACTCTTCTTGCTGGACTTCTCACCGAAATATGCACTGAACAAATAATATTGGCTATTACCTGATTATAGTTCAAGTAGCGAATATTTAAGAATCTTAAATATTATATTTAGGTGGTTCACCTATTCAATACATATATAATTTACTAAATATAGTACATGTTTCTTCCCCTAAGGGATAGAATAAATTACAAAAATTACATTAATAGATTGGAAAGGTGAGCAAGTGAACATCAGCAGAAGTGAGTCCTTTTCCGCGCATCGGGGTCAATAACAAGAAAACAGAACATTATTAAGTTCTACAAATAACTTTACTGCTCCGGCCCCGTGTTGACTTGAAATCCTGAAGCGTTCAATATTAAATATAATTTAAGGTATTTATATCAAAGATTTAAGGATCTTTTATCAAGAAACATTTATCAAAGATTTTTATTCACAACAACGATCATCTTACTATTTTATGAATACAACTGTTAGTTCCCACGAACTTTGTAATCAAGAGTTTAATGAACAATTCAACCAAATTTATTGACTATATGACGTGCAACTTTAACAAAGATTGCTAATAATTTATTTAAAATGTCCTTGCATATAAAAGTGTTTTTAATTTGTCTTTCCAATCTATTAATGTAATATTTGCATTCTGATATATTGTTGTAATTTATTCTAGCTGATGAAGTCCCTTAAGGTAAGAAACACGTATTAGATTTAGTAAATTATGTTATTTAGTAAATATTATTTAGAGCCCGGATTTTTATGCATTAATAGGTTAGAATGCAAACTTACTGAAGCGAGTAGCAAGTATAGTCTACCTTCACAACGATTATGCTATGGGGTTTGCATAAACTTGAGGGGTACGGCCCATCAGAACCCCTATAATTTATGTTACTCTTGCTACATTATGGAAGAGCGGGTGGCCGACACTTCCTATTGACCAAATTAGTTTGCAATCTAACCTGTTACTGCATAAAAATCCGGGCTTTAGTTATTATTAAATATTCACTACTTGATTTTATATTCAGTACGGGTTTTTATCTAAAATGAAGCTGCTAAAGCTTGTTACATGTAATGATTGTGGTTTGAATGACACTGATTTCGGTAACTCACATGAGAGACCCAGTGACCAGTCTCGTTCCGATGACTATTGACGGAGAATTTTATTTTGGTCTGTCTCTCCACCGGACAGGACGAGGACTGCTGGTCGGCGCTACACACAGCGAACAGGAACAAAACACACAACAACATCCGAAGTACTTGTCTCTCAGTCACCATTCTGAAACAAAATATCATACATACACCTTATTTATCACCCAAGACAGCGTTCAGCCGCAATATCAGTAAACAAACAGAGAGGGTCAACATGAATAAAAGCAACTTCGCATCCGGTTTCCCCAGGTTCAGTTCTCGACTTTACGCTACATTCAATTTCAGATACCAATGAAATAAATTTCATTTTGGATCCGTATTGACTATTGTGTTATATAAGTTGAAAATACTAGTATACTTGTTCCACCTAGTCAAAAAATACAAGTTAATTTACAAAAATTGTAAAAGCATCATATAAGAACAACAGTACATGTCTCGGCAGCATTAGGCCGTTTTCAGCTGTCTAGAAATAACTTTAAAATTAATGTATTGAAAGTTGTAAAACATGAGTAAAATTTACATTCATAGATACACCTTTAAAATAAAATAGGTGTATGGTGAAACATCATTAGATGAAAGAGTGACTTGATGTAGTATGAAGTATGATCAAGTCAGAATGAGTCTGACGTTGTACCGGGAACGCCGCTACGAGAGAAGCCCGAAGTATGTTTATTGAACTTCGCGCGAGGTGGAAGGTATGCAACCCGCCGAACTCAACGACGTACGCAGCGAGTGACGTGACCTCCTTGAGCACGCTATACGTGACCATATATGGTAATGTCCTAGCTTACCCGCAAAAGTCTATTTTGCGCTAAACTATCGCTATTTCGACATTGCGTCCATAGTAATGGTTTTTATGGTGGCAGTGTCGAAATAGCGATAGTTTAACGCAAAATAGACTTTTGCGGGTAAGCTAGGACATTACCATATATGGTCACGTATAGCGTGCTCAAGGAGATCACGTCACTCGCTGCGTACGTTATTGAGTTCGGCGGGTTGCATACCTTCCACCTCGCGCGAAGTTCAATAAACATACTTCGGGCTTCTCTCGTAGCGGCGTTCCCGGTACAACATTGAATTTTTTACGTAATAAATGACATCCATCATCTACTAAAGGCAATGCCTTGTCGCTGTAGCCACATCTGTTCGATCTGCTGATAGCCTCTTCATGTTGCTATGTAAATCACATGCCAGTTCACCGACGGAGTTCTTGATGTATGACACCCTCGGTCGTCCCGTGGATCTTTTTCCAGTACCGATACTTTACCTTCAATGGTGGTTTAGAGAAGAGAGTCATGTCTCAGTACGTGTCCAAGGAACTTTGTTCTTTTTTATCGTATTTAATAAATATAAATCCTCTTTTACGTTCTTTGAAACAAAGTAATTTATCTTTTTTATCTGTCCAATTTGTTTTTGTAATTCTTCTCCAAACCATATTTCAGTAGCCTCAAGTTTTGTTTCTTCCTGTTTTGCTAATGTCCAGATTTTGCACCCATACAGTAGCACACTCCAAACAAGGTCTTGAGAAATGATTTTCTGCCTCCAAACTGAGATGGTTATTTAGCAATAAGATTTTCTTATTTTGCAAGGCTTGTTTTGCTACCACTATTCTTTTCCTGATTTCTGAAAGGGATCTGTTATCAGAGGTAATTACACGACCCAAATAGGAGAATTCTGTGATTTGTTCTATCGGTGTTTTATTTAATTTTAAGTGCTTTAATAAATGACAATGATGATGTAATTAAAAGTTTATTATATGCGGGGGGCGATCTGTCGGCCACGGTTTTCTTTCACCTGTACCTTCAATTCCTGCCACACGATGGCAGCATAAGTAATAACCGCCGGAAAGATTGACATCTTTACTCTCTGGAAATATCGATAACATGTGATATTGATATCAGTGAAGTTTTATAAAAGCTTCCTTTCGACGCATTGTAAGCTTTGTGCGTGAGTCTGTGCGTCTGTGAAGATGGATCCCTACCAAAGATGAATTGTAATGTCGAAGACGGCACAAAGACGCAGCCCACGAGCCAGAAGAATGAACCGATGATGATTAAAATCCCGGATTCATCCGGGAATAGAACTCGAGGCCCTTGGATAAAAGGCTGTCATGCTAATCATTTAGCCGTGGATATGAGCATAGTGTATATTATTGGGTGGGGAGATATGTTCGTTCCGTGCAACCACGAATATTCGCCTGATATGGATACAAACCCGCCTTACAGCTGTGGCACAGCAGTTGCCGAGATCACAAACGAGGGTATAGCAAATTACTGTTCATTCAGTATAATTTATAACTATACTTCGGATTTGTAGGTGGTAATAGGTTAGAATGGAAAGTGATTTGGTTTGTAGGAAGTGTCATGCAACCCGTTGTACCACGATGTAGAAAGAGTAGCATAAATTCAAGGAGTTCTATAGTCTGGGCCCCTAATATCTATGCAAATCTCATAGCATAACCGTTGTACAGTGTAGGGTATACTTGTTACTGGCTTAAGTAAGTTTGCGTTCTAACCTATCAGCACCTAATAATCCGGACTCTATTTATAACTGTAATATTGCTATGATTTCTTTCTTTCACAGCGTTATCACTAGTAATCCACTTGTCCTAAAGAACCGTTTCACGAAATGATCATGTTGGTTGCATCCCAATAAGGAATTGCAGATAGAGAGAAGCGCTGAACCGAAGTCTGTTCATATCGTAACCCAATGTCGCAGCGATGAACGTAACCCAAATTTTTTCGGATGGCATCTCATATTACGGCATAAATCCTTAGTTTTTGTCGTATTATTTTCAGGTAACGCCTTCACAATTTCTACGAGAACGTCAGGTTCGAGAATTAACTTTTCATGGAACACTTCCAGACTGAAATCTTGAAATTCACTTCCTGCATGTCCAATCAGTTACAGCATCTTTGCCATCAACAAAACAAATCATCCTCTGTGTTTCTATAGTGGTTTTCCCCCTGCGAGAATAAAACAAATATAGAGTGTATGGTCTTTAAACCTTCCATTTGGACAAATATTGAACTAGCCAGAGTATAATAGAAACGTGTGATATCATAGTAATAAACTAAACCAGTTGACTATGATCTTGTACCTACATAGGCTGTACATAGCGTGTGCAGCTTCATCAGGTGGATATTCGTTATTTTCGCGCCCAATAACTGAAGGAATATATGTCAATAATAATTAATATTAATAATAATAATAATAATCGTTTTTCCCACATCGGTGGGGTCGCGGTTGCGAACTGTGTCCGTTTTGTGACCGGATGCCCATCCTGATGCCAACCTTATTTGGAGGGATGTGATCACTATTGCGTGTTTCTGTGGTGGTTGGTAGTGCAGTGGGTTGTCTGAATATGAAGAGGAAAGTGTTGGAACAAACACAAACACCCAGTCCCCGAGCCAGAATAATTATTCAGACGCAATTAAAATCCCCGATCCGGCCTGGAATCGAACCCTGAACCCTCTGAACCGAAGGCCTCAACGTTGAACATTTAGCCAATGAATCGGAAAATAATAATAATAATAATAATAATAATAATAATAATAATAATAATAATAATAATAATAATAATAATAATAATAATAAATGTACCGGGCGGTACACCTCCACGCCGCTAATTCAAACTTTGCGCCTGTTGAAACTCCTCTGCTGGAGGAAGTCTGAACTTTATCTACTGTATTAATTTTCAAGTTTCTCAGAAGATGTCACTACTTGGAAATTTTGAAGTTTCTGAACTGGGTCGTTTTCGACGTATTTTTGTTTTACCTGTAGTAAGAAGTGTGAACTTTCTCTTCTAGAGGACACTACTGAAGAACTACAATAGTGCACCCTAGTGCGAAGTGAAAGAACTGTTTTTTGGAGAAATTTTTATTTCAAAAGTTTGTTTCTTGTTAAATTTCTTTCTGTTATTGTTTAAGTTGGCTGTATAACCCCTTCTTTCCCTTTGTTTTGAATTTATCCAATCCCGAATTTCTTTAATTAATTTGTAACCAATCAGGTGTATCTTCCCCAAAGGGGATATATTGCTTAACCCTAGCCAATAAAGTTTTTGTGGGAGGGTGTTCTCATTCCTCAAACGCCTCGAACTTTCCGCGAGAGTATATAAACTGCTGATTTTAAGGTCTCTGGGCCACTTCAGTACTATCTTTCAGTGTTTAAAGTATATAGCAAGGGGCGGGAAGCGCCTCTTTCTTCGGGCAGCAGTTCAACAACAAGGTAATGGCCGTTTAAGAACTTCTTTTCTTGCTAGCTCAGCAGTTTAACTCTCGGGGCGGGTCCGAAACCTTTCACCATGTAACTTTCCTCTAAAATGTAAAGACACTTAGTTTCAATTCTATCTTTTTAAACTAAAAATTTGGGATAGAGAGTGCTTAACCCTCTTGAACTCCCACGCATATTGTTTTGAGGTGAACTTATTTTTCACAACCGATTCTTCCTTAACGTAATGTAAATTGTTTATTTCTAAAGTCACCTCTTTAGTACGGGATTAGCCCTTGCATTAGCGACCTAGAGCCAGTTTAGGTTTTAAACAAATGTATTAGGAGTGCTGATTGCCTCCTCTCAAATTAGTATTTTAGAGGCCATGTAATTAACCTTCTTTCTCTTAATAGGCCTCAGTAGGTTGGGTAGTTTACCCCTGTTTTCGTGTCCGTGGAGGACAACTTGAAAGTGGAGTTTGGTGTGGCCTTTGATAGGCTTAAGGTTTGAGAGCGAGTGGCTCTTTCTTGAAAATTGAGTGTTGTATGCCTCGAGGAGGCTTTACTGTGTAATTTTGGAGCAAGTGCTCCTGGGCATGAATGGGGTTTTCTGCCCCTCTGTTAAAACTTGTTTTGGGGTAAAGTTGGGCTAATTGCCCAAGAATTGTGAGTTCGGGGCTCGAAGCCCAAATCCTGTAAATACTGTAATTGTAATTTGTTACCTTGCTACTCTGCACCTGCCTTTATTGTTATTTCTTGATTTTGCTAAGAAAATATAACCTTGTTAAATTTTATCTTAACTTTAATTTCGTATTTTGAGGCCCGTTCACCCCCGCACCTTCTTTCACCTCTGCTAATCCACCAAACCACGGTAATAATAATAATAATAATAATAATAATAATAATAATAATAATAATAATAATAATAATAATAATAATAATAATAATAATAATAATAATAATAATCCAAAGCGAGTTGCTGCACGGTTTGGGCCACGTAATGATTAGCTTGATTTGGAAGATAGTGGGTTCAAACCTCACTGTCGGCAGCCCTAATATAGTTTTCCGTTGTTTCCCATTTCCACACCGAGAAAATTATGGGACTCTATTTTAAGTAAGGCCACAGTGGCTTCCTTCCCACTCCAAGCCCTTTCCTGTCCTACCGTTACCACAAGACATATTTGTGTCGGTTCGGCGTAGAGCAAATTGTAAAAAATAATTTAAAAATCCAAAATTATCGCGGAATCTGTGCAATGAATCCTATATAAGGAGAACCAATATCGCAGTACAGAAGAGCAATGTGGTTCATCGGTGGGGAGATCGTGTACCTACGAAATTTTCATTTTACGATTCCTTTTGAAAAAATATAAAGAGAAATCTAACGAAACAGGAATTGTGTTCTTTGATGTCGAAAACGCTTATGAGAGTGTTTTCAGAAAGCTACTGTGGCAAGCATTAAGGAATAATCAAAGAATGAAGATACAATTGATATTCTACGACCTACATTGTAACACTTAGAGCAATAAAAGGCATAATTACCCCAAGTGACAGCACCAAGGGTCTGACCGTGTACCAAAGGCACGGTTCAGATACGTGGAAACGTGCTAGACAAAGACAAATTAAAGAAAAAAAGGGCACTTACCATGAGAAAATAAAACAGGGCCCCCAAAGGAGCGGATAAATACACCTGGTCATATCAAATTATCACCCCTTTTTAAAGGAAAACACCAACACCTTGGGGAACAAAGATATTTAATCAGCATAATTAAGTAATAAACAAATAGGAAGGAATATCCTCGCTGGAAAATAATAAAATTAAAAGTTTAAAAATATTTAAACTCAAACCAAAACCCTACGGTCGACCGTTTATAAAGAAAATAATTATTTAGTTCTTGAAAGGCTTAGCAAGATAATGTAGATTTATGAAACCCCTCATCAACTCTCAAGTTTTCTTACAACCAAAGGTTTTCTTTGTACAGTACAAAGTTTCTTTTTAACATCCTTTCAACCGTGAGAAACAACCTTGACAGAAACAGTTCTTGATATTGATACTGAAAACCCCTTTTTAGGATGTGACAAACGACCCCCTGCAAGGATAGGTAGGTATTACGTGCACTTTTCAAGAAATTAAAATAATAATAATAATAATAATAATAATAATAATAATAATAATAATAATAATAATAATAATAAGCACCGAAACACCGGGAGGAAAAAAATGAGCAGAAGGTAAAATTAAAATCTCAAAGAAAAATTAAATGGACCAAGGAAATCCGCGGAGAAGGTAGAATTCATCATCGGCACATCAAATACAAAACATCAACAACATTAGCATTCCCATCGCAACGACCAACAATGGGTCAAGGGAAGGAAGGGGCCAATCGCAGGCCGCAAACAACAATAGGCGAAAACTAACAAAGGACCAAGAAAACAGACGCAGAAAATAACCCAAAACCCAAAAGGAAGAAAATAAAATTAACCAGAGAAGCAAGAAAGAAAGGCACCGGGACACACTGTACACGTAACACCCACATCCCTGAAGCGACTCGCTTGTTAAATTATTCCAGTAAAATGATAGCCTTTATCACAAAACCTTTAGGCCTAGAAAAGTCATTACCGGGCGAGTTAGCCGTGCGCGTAGAGGCGCGCGGCTGTGAGCTTGCATCCGGGAGATAGTAGGTTCGAATCCCGCTATCGGCAGCCCTGAAAACGGTTTTCCGTGGTTTCCCATTTTCACACCAGGCAAATGCTGGGGCTGTACCTTAATTAAGGCCACGGCCGCTTCCTTCCAACTCCTAGGCCTCTCCTATCCTATCGTCGCCATAAGACCTATCTGTGTCGCTGCGACGTAAAGCCCGTAGCAAAAAAAAAGAAAAGTCATTAATAAACGCTAGGTTACCCAATTACATTTTCGAAGAATCCAAAACGTTCTTTCACACAGTACGCAAGCCCCAATTTAACAGACATAATTACACATGCTATAAGTTCCAATTAAGAAGCCGAAAATTTGAAATTCCACAAGGCAAGACTTAGTCTTTAGATGACGCCAGTTACATAGTGTCGCACACACTTTCTTCACATAGGAAAATTTTCAGATCTTTCACTAAAAATCAGTAAAGGTTTAGTTGCAACAACACTTCCAGTTTCATCCAGTTTGAAGGTTGTGAGGACGGCTTCGGTAGTATATGCTACTTACTTACTTGAAGAAAAATATAACATGCAAATTCCAGACGAGGAATAATAAACCAAAACACTTGCAGAATTCACCAGGGCAAAAGCCCTACGTATGTAACCTTAACCAGGCTCGAACATTTTCGGAGAAATCATCTCCTTAGGGAGAGAGAAGCCACACACGTCCATCTCTTCCTTTTCACCAAACAGCAATGGCGACTTCCCGAGATTCCGCAGTGCCGGCCCCAACGATCACATGTGCGCAGAGGGCAAGCGCCTGAGTGGTAACGTAGCTCGCGAGGTAGTACATACCTACGCCACTAGAGTGCAGGAGAATACAGTCAGGCACCGATAGGACGTGCATACAGACAGCCGGGCAATAAGTTTTGAAAGGAAGAAATAAAGAAGCGGCGAACCACTTCTAAGGACACAGTTTTTCCACAGCCATGAGGCCAGTTTCGAAAATATTTCCCAAGAGGGAAAAATTGTTACGCAGGTAACAGTCTCCCTTCCCGAAACTTGACATGATCACCAATCGCCAGCCTCAGTTTATGCACCACCAGCAGAACGAGTCCAACAGTCACTAAGAACCCAAACACATGTGATTTAAATTAAAGAAACAGTACAGTTCACTTAGACGACACCAAATGTCTAGCCACTTTCAATAATAATGAAGTTCCATGCACCAAACTGTGCAACACCCAAGTCGCAGGCAAATTATTAATGGTCCAGATCACAGGGAACACTTATTCTCTAGATTTCTTGCTAAACTTTAATGCGAACTATTATCTTCCGCAAGTTCGTATGCGTCATCTGATCGGAGGTTACGCTACCTTGTGGTACATACACACCTTTAGGTAAAGTTCATAACTATTTGCTTTCAGAACATTAGACCTTCTAGGTCTTAACTGCACCAGATCACATACCTAGACTTAAATTACTACATGTTTGTTAACTTTGTAATATTATAGGACTTGCGTTAGATAAGAAACGCCTTTATTTGGTTTCCACCCTTTGGTTTGGATGGTAACGACAACCCCAAAAAGGAATAACGCCCAGAGAGAGAAGGGAAGAGAGAAAACAACATTGGTGAGCGAAAACACAATCACAAGGTCCAACCGGAAAATACTTAACCTAACCTTAAACTAGATTAACATGACTTAAGATTACGGTATGGCACAGGAACAGAATACGATAATTATTTAAACAATCCATACCCAAAAACGAAATTACATTACATTTAAGGTATCATGCCAACAAAAATATATAGGCAAGGATACAATTTTCAATACACAAGGAAAACAATAACCTAGGAAACCAAGATAGTTATCTCCAGAAAACACCTTTCAATGCATACAACCAATCCTACCAGGATGGCTACACAATAACGTCACCTTGACAAACAGAAACCAGGAGGCAAACGTTACATAGCCCAAAGACAAGAAATAAATTTAGCAATAAGTCAATTTTAATACCACGTATACATTCCATGCAAAACCCAAATAAACAAGAAACAGGATTGGATATACTTTACCTTTTTTTATATTACCTTTAAGAGAAACTCCCAGAAATAGGATACTAGGTAAGAATCAAAATTCATGGGTTACAGTAAATAATTACTCAAGACAAGATGAATGTACAGGCTGCGGTTGGAGACTTCAAGATCTTTCAGATGGAGGGTACGCGTATAGTTGGTCATCAGCAACGAGCCAAAACAACACCAAGCAAAGAGTAATAGGAGGGTAGCAGAGGTTATGAAACACAATCTTTAACACCATGATGAAACGGGACAGAAATTGGCCGAAAGGAAATAGGAGTGTTACCCAATCTAAAAACACATTTCTCACAATTTTACTGCACATACAAACATATACCTTAACCAAGGGCGACTCAATCAATTAAAAGGTTCAATAAAGCACCTCAATCAAGCCAACGCCTTTGAATATGGGAGCACAGATCTGACAAGATTCCCTACCGGCTATCCACCAGAAACCTCGGACAAATCCAGACTAGAACAAGGTGATATCCGAGACTCACGCTGTGGCCACTCAGTCACAGGTAGCTCGCCAACAATAGTACGAGGGAAATAAGATATGAAAGGTAGGTCACGAACCAGGTAACTAGAAAACACTCCAAATGACAGAGAAATAAGAAACACCACCAAACAAACACATCACCAGATAGTGGGAAGTTTTCAGTGCCGCCTATGAAGCACCAGCTGATCCCATACTCAACTGGAGCACCGTAGGACGACAAGATGATGAACGATAGCCAAGGTTTTCAAACACTCCAGAAGGAAAAGGACCAATAGGCTGACAGGTTATTTCGAGAAGAACATTATAGTATAGGATAATTGCATGATGACGTCAGATTACTAGGGTATGCAGAGAATTAAAATTAAAAATAGACCAGGTCGTACAGAAATCACACATTATATGCAAGCAGATAAGACACACCTACAGAGAGTAGTAAATCCATGCCAGGGTTTATTTCCCAATCTACCGGGACACAGGGTAAATTAAAGGCAACACCGCCCATACCGAAGCGCCATAATAAGTAACCAATACTACACGACAACAATACAACAATAAAGGACCACAACGGACATGCGTTAGCTAAAAGGGAGGAAAACAGCAACTACCCTCAACAACATGTCGTGAAGCCGTCATTCTACCTCACAAGGCAAACATAAAACCAAACCACGGTACCGTTTACAACTCTACTAAGACAGGACCGAAACCAATACCTACAAGGCACGAAAGGAGACCGCACTCCTCAGGTTCAGGATCCATTAGTGCAATACGTGCAAAACACCACAATAACAAATAGACTGGGCAGGACGACATGGAGCTACAACTCGTTTAAATAACATACTACAAGAATAATACACCACATTAGAGACTAAAACCAGGGAAGTAAAGACTTCAGAAGAGGTTAGAATTAATACCACTTGCAAGCAGAAATACATTAAGAAACCACCTAGTTAACTGCCACAACCAGGAAGGAAAACCCAAAGAAATATTTACCAAATCAGGTTAGCCGGGGCAGGATATTTTTTTTTGAAAACCAACGGTACAAGAATGATTAGAAAAGGATAACTCAGTAAACCGGGAATTCACAACAGATAACAGAAATGCCACAGAGAAGGACATCAGAGCACTCGCAACCTAGGGAATCGTGTCACCAGAAATTGGAGATAGAAGGCAGTGAAGACTGTGAAGTCCATGCCGTAGAGACAAACAACCAACCACCACCAATTCCAATTGACAGAGTTCCGCCATTGCCATTACCCACATCCAATCCAAAACATAACCAACAGGACCATAACACCGGGTATATCCAGATCCTAGTCAACTTACACCAACAAGGAAACCAAAAGCTAATTCGTTTCAACAAAGCACACCTAACAAACCACAATAGGAATAGATAACCGAAATATTACCCGCAAGGAAACAGATAACAAGAACTAGGACCAAAGACAAAGACAGGGCAAGATAAATAGGGGTTAGGAGACTAACAGATTTCCTACCGGATTAACAACAACGCACAGAGCAGAAATTGCCCAGAATTTTCCAAATGAGTACCAAACCAAGGCAACAGCAGTACAAGAGCATATAAATAAATTTATTATCAAAATTTTGCAAACGTAAATGATCAGGATATAATCGAATTATGATAGACGGAGAGACCTGCACCCAGACCCAAAGAGTAGTTAGATATTAACAATTAAGAAATCGGGTGCCAACAGAGCAAGAGAAAGTACACACATTTCTCGCAAACCGCAATTACCTTTTCAAAATACAATGTTTAGAACAAGTACACGCTAGAAAGTACTACATGGTCATGCCAAGAACCACCGGAGGCGTGAACGCAGCAGATAAGGTACCAAAGCTTAAACACGTGGTAAAAATTCTCACCCAACTAACCAACCATGGTTGACAGGAAAAAAGTTTAAGTACGACAAGCAACACCAAAACTCCTCAAAATAAATACAGCACACGAGAAAAGGGAGAAAAATATCACATGATTAAATTCACACTAGACCAGAATAATTACATAATAACCCACGGAGACCAATCAAATTTGCTCACTGAAAGGTAGCTCTCATCCGCAAGTCCAAACATGCGTTAACCTGTTTTTAACTGGGACAAATGAACCCGTCTAATCCTCTTGGCGATGGGGTCACTCACCAGTACCGACACCGGAGATAAAAACTGTAAAATAGTACAGGGACCATGATACCGAGGAGCAAGTTTGGCTGAAAACGTGTTAATAGCCTTGCTAATGGGATAGGTCTTGATAAAAACTTGATCTCCAACCTTCAAGCTAGGTGACTTTCTACCCTTGTTATACTTAACCCTGCCTTTCTCATAGGATACTGACAACTTCTTCTTGGCTCCATCCCAGATTTTCAGAACGTCATTTGGTTTAGACAAGTCTGGAAGAAGATCATCAATGCCCAGAACATTGGAAATAGGAGAGTACGGGGTGTAGCAGAACATAAGTGACATGGGGGTTTTACCATGAGTTTCGTGTGTGGCAGAATTGAAGGCATGAGCCAACCAGTGCAGGCAAGAGTCCCACTTGGATTGGTTATTGTGATGATATGCAATTAGAGCAGATTTGAGATTCCTGTTCATCCTCTCGGCATAAGAAGGGTTAGGATAGTATGGGGTAGTGGTGACATGGGAAATGCTCAGCTCAAAAAGGTACTTCTTAAACAAGTGACCAGTGAAAGCACTAGCATTATCAGAAACCAGAAACTTGGGGGGGCCGAAGAATGCAAAGATAGAATTAAGGCAACTTGTAGTCGCACGAGCAGTCGTAGATCTAGTGGGGAAAATCCAATAGAATCTAGAAAACGCATCAATAGCAACGAAGATATGAGTGTTTCCCAAGGTAGAGCGAGGGAGCGGACCAACGAAATCGATGAATAACCGTTCCATAGGGCGAGAAGCTTGTGAAGAAGATAATAGACCTACACGGTTGTTCAAACTAGGTTTGCTGATAGAACAAATATTACAGGACCTAATCATGTTTCGGATATCACCATCCATTCTTTTCCAAACGAAGAACTGTCTAATTTTCTGCCTAGTTTTAAAGGTGCCTAAATGGCCACCAATGGGACAAGAGTGATAGTACTTGAAGATGATTGGCACTAAAACCTTGGGTACAACAATTTTGAAATTAGTGTCCCTTCGACCTTTACAGCATAAGACACCCTTCACCAAAGAATAAGGTTTAACCACAATACCATCACTAATTTTGTCGATGATTTCTCTCAAATCAGGATCAGCCTTTTGATGATCTGCATACTCATGGTACAACAGAGGTAGGTCCGAAAGAATGGCACCCACACTAGCAATATTAGTTTCATCATATTCTTCAGCCTTAGATTTTTCATCAAGACCAAAACTCCCGTCAAACATTCTACTAAGGCTGTCAGCGATGACATTTTCCGACCCCCTAATATGCTTTACTTGAAAACTGAAGGCTGAGATCCTAAGCGCCCATCTAGAGATTCTGCCCGTTCTTTTGGGACGATTCAAGACCCACGACAGAGCCTGATTATCTGTTTCCAGATCAAAATTTACATGTTCAATGAAAGGTCTGAATTTTTCAAGAGCAAACAGCACGGCTAAACATTCTAATTCATAGATGGAGTACTTACTCTCCAGATCATTGAGGATCCTAGACACATAGGCAACCGGTCTACGACCATCCTCATATTCCTGTAAGAGTACACCAGCAACTGCTTTTCCAGAGGCATCGGTTTGTACAATAAAGCGTTTACTAAAGTCGGGTATAGCCAACACAGGAACATTTGACAAGGCAAGCTTCAGGGTCTCAAAGGCTTCTTGCTGGGAGGGGCCCCAGATGAACTTGACATCCTTACGTCTGAGATGATTTAGAGGAGCTGCTATCTCTGCAAAATTTGGAATGAACTTCCTGAAGAAGTTCACCATGCCTACGAACCGTGCGATGGCTTTGACATCTTTAGGGGGTTGAAAGTCCCTAATAGCCTGAGTCCTAGAGTGGTCGATGGAGACACCATCAGAGGAAACCACATGTCCAAGGAAAGACATACTCGGCTTAGCAAACGCTACCTTAGACAACTTAACAGTTAGTCCAGGTTTTCTCAAGCGATGCAGGACTTCTCTAACGTGTTCGACATGTTCTTCAAAGGAATTTGAGAAAATTACTAGGTCGTCCAGGTAATGAAAAACGAACTTGAATTTAATACCCGAAAGTATCGAATCTAACAGCCTCGTAAGAACGGCCGCACCACAAGAGATCCCGAACGGAAGTCTCAGAAATTCGTAAAGGTTCCAATCAGTAATGAAAGCAGTCAGTGGAATAGATGACTTAGACAACGGGACTTGGTAATACGCCTGATTGACATCTAACACAGTGAAAAACTTGGCTCCTGAGAACCACCCAAAACAAGTGTGCAAATCCGGTAAAGGGATAGATTGCAAGATGATCTTGCGGTTCAAAGCCCTGTAGTCAATTACAGCACGATAGCCCCCAGAGGGTTTAGGTACTAGAAAAACAGGAGATGCGTAGGGAGAAGTGGACGGTCTGATGAACCCATCGGCAAGCATCTGATCAATAATCTTTTTGAGTTCTAACATCTTAGGTGGTGAAAGACGGTAAGGAGGAGATCTAACAGGGGTGTTATCAGATAGCTCAATCTGATACTCAAGAACATCAGTAACTCCTAACTTGCTAGTGAAGACATCGGGAAATTGGTGGCACAAGTCACGCACACTATTAGCCTGCTGATAATCCAAATGACTAAGATCCAACTGATCTATTTCGTTGTTCTCCCTAGGTAGCGCCCTACCTACACAAGAAACACTGAAGGTACCCAAAGGAGCATCAATAATATCGAATTTACAATTTGGAGAAAATTTAAAGTAAAATTTCCTAGCCTGGAGGTCCAAAATTAAACCAGTTCTTGACAAGAAGTCCGTACCTAAAATCATGCTACACGCTAGCTTTGGAGTTACCAAGCAAAGAACCTTCCAAGTAAGAGGCACACAAATCAATTAACTAAAGCTCTGCTGCCACGAACTGAAACACTTAGAGCAATAAAAGGCATAATTACCCCAAGTGACAGCACCAAGGGTCTGACCGTGTACCAAAGGCACGGTTCAGATACGTGGAAACGTGCTAGACAAAGACAAATTAAAGAAAAAAAGGGCACTTACCATGAGAAAATAAAACAGGGCCCCCAAAGGAGCGGATAAATACACCTGGTCATATCAAATTATCACCCCTTTTTAAAGGAAAACACCAAGACCTTGGGGAACAAAGATATTTAATCAGCATAATTAAGTAATAAACAAATAGGAAGGAATATCCTCGCTGGAAAATAATAAAATTAAAAATTTAAAAATGTTTAAACTCAAACCAAAACCCTACGGTCGACCGTTTATAAAGAAAATAATTATTTAGTTCTTGAAAGACTTAGCAAGATAATGTAGATTTATGAAACCCCTCATCAACTCTCAAGTTTTCTTACAACCAAAGGTTTTCTTTGTACAGTACAAAGTTTCTTTTTAACATCCTTTCAACCGTGAGAAACAACCTTGACAGAAACAGTTCTTGATATTGATACTGAAAACCCCTTTTTAGGATGTGACAAACGACCCCCTGCAAGGATAGGTAGGTATTACGTGCACTTTTCAAGAAATTAAAATAATAATAATAATAATAATAATAATAATAATAATAATAATAATAATAATAAGCACCGAAACACCGGGAGGAAAAAAAATGAGCAGAAGGTAAAATTAAAATCTCAAAGAAAAATTAAATGGACCAAGGAAATCCGCGGAGAAGGTAGAATTCATCATCGGCACATCAAATACAAATCATCAATCCCATCACAACAACATCAACAACATTAGCATTCCCATCGCAACGACCAACAATGGGTCAAGGGAAGGAAGGGGCCAATCGCAGGCCGCAAACAACAATAGGCGAAAACTAACAAAGGACCAAGAAAACAGACGCAGAAAATAACCCAAAACCCAAAAGGAAGAAGAAACTAAGTTAAATTAAAATAAAATTAACCAGAGAAGCAAGAAAGAAAGGCACCGGGACACACTGTACACGTAACAACATACGGATAAGTCCGACTCCGTGGTTCAATGGTCAGCTTTGAGGCCTCCGGTTCTTAGGGTCCCGGGTGCGATTTACGGCCGGTCGGGGATTTTAATCGCGTCTGAATAATTCTTTTGGCTTGGGGACTGGGTGTTTGTGTTTGTTCCAACACTTTTCTCTTCATAGTCAGATAACACACGACACTACCAACCACCACAGAAACACGCAATAGTGAATACATCCCTCTGCATAGGGTTGGCGTCAAGAAGGGCATGCGGCCGTAAAGCAGGGCCAAATCCACATGTGCAGCACTGTTCGGTTCTGCAACCCCGCACAAGGGGGAAATGAGGTAGAAGAAGGAGAAGAAATGCCGGATAAAAGTTGGAAGTTAATTCCCTTGAAAATTCTATACAAACAAAAGGTTTGCTACAGGTAGGTTGCTTATCACCACTATTATTCAAAATGTATTTAGACGCCTGCTAACGGAAATGGTCCAGGAAATTTCGATGAAGCAAAACTACTTCCTACATCACTTAGGTCTAGTATTTGCAGAAGACTAAGTCACCGTAGCCCAAGGGTGATGGCACTTCTTATTTGACGAAGAAGTTAACTGAGCAGTACAAAATGTGGGTCTGAATACGAATTACACTAAAACAAAATATCTACCCTCGGAGATAAATAGCGACAACATGTTACGGATTGGAAATGATTAAATGAAGACAGTCAGTAAATGTTTAGGGTCAGTAATTGAGGATGATGGCTCAAGTTTATCTGAAATTGAGAGACGAGGTAGTGAGGTCAGGAGAACAACTGGGGCACTAAATTCAATATTACCGGGCGAGTTGGCCGTGGGGTTAGGGGCGCGCAGCTGTGAGCTTACATCTGGGAGATAGTGGATTCGAATCCCACTGTCGGCAGCTCTGAAGATGGTTTTCCGTGGTTCCCATTTTCACATCAGGCAAATGCTGGGGCTGTACCTTAATTAAGGCGACGTAAAGCAAATAATAAAAATCATAAATTAAATATTATGAAGTAAAAATATTTAAGTTTTAATAACTGTGTTGATAGGGTGATAGTATCTCATGGGGAATACTGTAAGTACCTAAATGTTAATATAAGACGTAATCTTCATTGGGGTTATGGGTGTATTTAGGGGTTGTAGCTACAATGTAAAGGAGTGGGGGTATAAGTCTCCAGTAAGACCGGTATGGTAGCGGTGAATGGAATCCACACGAGGACTACTTGATACAAGAAATGGAAAAGATCTAAATGAAAACAGCACGACTTGTTACGGGTGATTACCGACAAAGGACTAGTGTTACCAAAATGTTGTAAACTTTGGGCTGGGAAGACTTGGGAGAAAGGAGACGAGCTGCTCGACTATGTGGTATGTTTCGAGCTGTCAGTGGAGAGTTCACGTCGAATGACATTAGTAGAATAATAATCATGAGCTGAGCTTTTAAAAGTAAGAAAGATCATAATATGAAGATAAAGATGGAATTCAAGGGGACAAATTGAGGCAAATATTCATATACAGAACGAGGAGTAAGGGACTGGAATAAATTACCGAGGGAAATGTTCGATAAATCTCCATGTTCTTTGAAAACGCTGAAGAAAAAGCTACGTAAACAATTGATGGAGAACGTGCCGGCTGGGCGAGAGCCCTAAACAAAGAAACTCATGTACAATTCTATTGTGAGAAGTATTTTACTGCACGTAGTGCAAACATGATCATTAAACAGACAACATATAACATATTATTAGGCACAGGAAAGGATTTTTGTAGAAAGAAAGCTAAAAATTCAAAATTGGATAAAGTAAATAACACTTAAATCAGGAAAATTATGAGACGGGGGGGGGGGGGGACAGAGAAGAATGTATTAGATGTAATTTGGACACGTAAAAAGGGTGACAGAACTCCCCCAAGGTGATGCTAAATTTGGAAGCTGAGGGCATTAGGAAAAGGGGGAAAATATGGGGAAAAGTGAATGAATTGTGTACAGAAGAACATGGATAGAAGAAGTTTAAGTGAAAATGCGCAATATCGAGTATTGTGGAGGGAGAAAGTATGTGGACACATGAGTTGAAGGAAAACTACTGTATTGTAAAAAAAATATTAAATAATAATAATTATGTGTATGTCCAACCTTTATCCCGTTTCTTTACGGGGTCAGGTATGAAGTCATATGAATCTTCGTACGAGTTTCTACGAAGTTGATGAGATATATTACGTTATATATGATAGTGGGAAGAGAGAGGGTTAAATTCTTTGCCGGCATAAAGCCTACTCCTGTCGAAAAGCACCACGGAGTCTGAACAAGAATTAACATCCCCATCCGACGGACGAATGACTATCAAAAGCGTCATATACCCACACTCCATATGAACACTGGGGAAAGGTTTGGAACTGAATCAAGGATTTT
This sequence comes from Anabrus simplex, assembly GCF_040414725.1. Lineage (NCBI taxonomy): Eukaryota > Metazoa > Arthropoda > Insecta > Orthoptera > Tettigoniidae > Anabrus > Anabrus simplex. The sequence goes on along the minus strand of NC_090269.1, from coordinate 113,093,664 downwards.
GGCACACAATCTAGTGATTAGAAATTGTATACCAGCACCTTCCCTATCCTGCCGGCAAACATTCTGATGCTGGAAACGTTTTCGAACAATGGGACTTGAATCGGCTAACCATGGTGTGAGACCATAAAGACTTACCACCTTAACGATCATGGCCAGCAGGTGGGCTAAATAATAATAATAATAATAATAATAATAATAATAATAATAATAATAATAATAATAATAATAATAATAATAATAATAATATACCGAGCTGGATAGCTGCAGTCGCTTAAGTGCGGCCAGTATCCATTATTCGGGAGATAGTGGGTTCGAACCCCACTGTCGGCAGCCCTGGAGGTGGTTTTCCGTGGTTTCCCATTTTCACAACTTAATAAAGGCCACGGCCGATTCCTTCCCATTCCTGTCCCTTTCCTGTCCCATCGTCGCCATAAGATCTAGCTGTGTCGGAGCGACGTAAAGCAACTAGCAACGTATAATAATAATAATAATAATAATAATAATAATAATAATAATAATAATAATAATAATAATAATACGGCAAAATAAAATGAGTCCCAGAATTTAAATACCTCGGTGAAACAATTCTGGAAAATGGGATTGAGAAAAAGCCAATGAGACCAAATAAAAAATGGAAACAGCGTACCGATTCACCCAAAATACATACGGCAAAAATGCATTAACAAAGGCATGAAACTAATACATTACAATACGGTCATTAAACTGGAACCTCACTATGGATTGGAAAAACGAATTTTTAACAGAAGAGAAGATATCGAAAACACTAAAGAAGAAAGAAACGCAAAATCATTTAAAAACACTCCGTCCAAAACTCACAGGGGAATATAATGACTCAAGAACAAAAGGAAATTAAACAATACACATTCACAGTGGCATTAGAAAACACTGATAAAAAATTTACGGACACACGAGACAAATATTTGAATTCTATGAAAGCGAATGTAAAGCGAAGACGGACGCTGTGAAATGGATTGGCGAAATCAAATATGATCTCAGAATGGAATGAATAACACAGGAATACTGCCAAAGCAGGGAGATCATTAAATTCAAAATTTACAAATGGCAACTAGGGTCAAGTTGAGAAAAGAAGTTTACAGTAAAATTATATTTTTAAATACGGGCAGAAAGGAAGGCAAAGGGACGCCTTTAAGTACTTACATACTCCCAGATGGAATTATTCAAAAATAACAATAATAATATTAATAATAATTATTATTATTAGAAGAAGAAGGAGAGTCCGCCTCCTTGTTGTAGTAGTTAGTGTGATTAGCTGCCATCCCCGGAGGCCCGGGTTCGATTCCCAGCTCTACCACGAAATTTGGGCACGATTACTGGAACGAGGTTCACTCATCCTTGGGAAGCCAACTGAGTAGAGGTGGGTTCGATTCCCACCTCAGCCATCCTGGAAGTGGTTTTCCGTGGTTTCATACTTCTCCTCCAGGCAAATGCCGGGATGGTACCTGACTTAAGGCCACGGCCGTTTCCTTCCCTCTTCCTTGTCTACCCCTTCCAATCTTCCAATCCCACACAAGGCCCCTGTTCAGTGTAGCAGGTGAGGCCGCCTGAGCGAGGTACTGGTCATCCTCCCCAGTTGTATCCCCTGACCCAATGTCTCACGCTCCAGGACACTGCCCTTGAGGCGGTAGAGGTGGGATCCCTCGCCGAGTCCGAGGTAAAAACCGACCCTTGAGGGTAAACAGATTAAGAAGAAGAACCATAAGAACAAGAACAAGAAGTTAGTCTCTTGCTGACAGCCACATACCAAATAGGTTCAAAGATATAACTCCGACTTTTTTAATAAACCCTTCTTCTGATGAATTGATAACGAGGTCGATCCATTGGAGACCCTTGATTGAAGTTTATATATATACAGACATATGTATGTATGTATGTATGTATGTATGTATGTATGTATGTATGTATGTATGTATGTATGTATGTATGTACAGTCCTCAGCCCTAAGGCTGGTTGGATCCTCAACAGCTCCGCTATCAGCTGTCATAGATGGCCTAGGCGTCACTGAAGAGGCACACTAGGGAAATGAGTAATAATAATAATAATTTTATTTACTTTACGTCCCACTAACTACTTTCACTGTTTTCGGAGACGTCGAGGTGCCGGGATTTAGTCCCGCAGGAGTTCTTTTACGTGCCAGTAAATCTACCGACACGAGGCTGAAATATTTGAGCACCTTCAAATACCACCGGACTCAGCCAGAATCGAACTTGCCAAGTTCGGGTCAGAAGGCTTGCGCCTCAACCGTCTGAGTCACTCAGCCCGGTGGAAATTAGCAGTGAGGTGGTTTCCCCTTGCTTTCCTCACCGAGCCAGGAGTTGCAGTTACATATCAGTCTGCCAAGCCCACTGAAATGCATGCATCAACCGATCCTATGAGCAACATTTTCACACTATTCATAGCAGGGACTGGCTGCATAAGAATGGCATTACTAGCATCGCTCATACCTCAGTCACTTTCATATTGTCAAAGCCAAAGGATAAGACAGAGACAGATCAATGAAACTAACAAATTTGCTCTAGCCTATATCAGAAGATATAATGCACTGTAAAGACTAGGTTCCGCCAGTAATTGCATATATATACATACTAATAAACACTTTCGTCACTAACTAGCAGTTACGAAGTATGGTGTTGTTCGTTACTATCCTCACGGATGTATTTGCAAAGTTTCGAGTTAATGAAATAAAGCACATGATCTGCTGTGGTAAAGAAAATGAAAACCTACAACCTGTTTTCCAGTCATTGACCGGGTCAGGGATGTAATGAATGGATCATATATAGGCTATTAGTACGATGGTGTCGCCACTCCCAAAGTGAGTTAGTAATGACTGATAGATGCTATTAAATGAGAATGGAGAGTGTTGCTGAAATGAAAGATGACAGGGAAAACCGGAGTACCCGGAGAAAAACCTGTCCCGTCTCCGCTTTGTCCAGCACAAATCTCACATGGAGTGACCGGGATTTGAACCACGGTATCCAGCGGTGAGAGGCCACGGAGGCTTTGTTGCTGTGGCAATAGAATGTAATATTATGTCAACAAACACTTGAAAATACATCACACACAAAAATTGAATTAAACGTTCCTTGGAACAACACTACGCACCGAACTGTTAAAAAGTCCTTCAAAGATCTTCGTCATGGAGACAAATATACTCACAACTTTTCTCAAAATCTACCAATTGAAGTAGTTATGACCTCAAAAGAAAGCGCTTGATCCACTGAGTGTTTTTAGACCGAAACGAACTGCGTACCTAAATTAGAACCCGAGATATGATTGCTTCAAAGAGACAAAAAAAATGAAAATCAAATAATTTGAGGAAGGCGGAAGTTAAGTGATTTATAGTACCTGATAACAAATCTGTGCATGAATACCTTTCAGTTAACAAAAAATGGAGGAAATCGACCGGATAGAATAGCCGGACTGACTGACTTTAGTTTTCATATTTTTTTTTTTAATATATAGATAATTACTCACAGGATGAACTGTTGCCGACAACCGTTGACCACAACTAGTGCGAACTCATCCTTTGACTTGCCCACCCAGCTTTATAAGAAATTTCCTCTAGTCTGCGATTGGCTGCTGTAAATTCTCAAGGTGAATCGGGGAATCACTGGGGCAATTCAGCCGCCAGTCCTTCCTCCTTCGTAAGTTAGGTCATCGACTTCACGGTAACACTCGTCAAACAAGTATAAGGAGAGGAGAACAAATGGCGTGCTCTGTGTAATCGACCGCATCAGCTATAAAATGTTAAATATTATTACAAAGCCATATCAATCAATCTTTCAGACTACCATTCGTTAGTCTGGTCTCTCGACAGATACCCATCCGATATGGTTCCAACTACTGTTCGGCTATTTCTCTGGGAAACGCGATCCTCCCCACCGCAAAAAGATCATATGGTTCACAGATACATTTCAAAATGAAAACCTACAACTTGTTTTCCAGTCAATGACCGGGTCAGCAATGGGATGAATGGAGCCCCCATCTAGCGGCGACGATAAGAATTGTGCTGGCTGCCAAAGCCTGTCGCACTCCTCTGGGGCAATGATTAATGACTGACATATGAAATGAAGGCGATATTGAAGAGTGTTGCTGGAATGAAAGATGACAGGGAAAAGGGGAGTACCCGGAGAAAAACCTGTCCCACCTCCGCTTTGTCGAGCACAAATCTCACATAGAGTGACCGGGATTTGAACCACGGTATCGAGCGGTGAGAGGCCAGTGCGCTGCCCCTAGTCACGGAGGTTATTGAGCTGTTCTTCTTCTTCTTCTTCTTCTTCTTCTTCTTCTTCTTAATCTGTTTACCCTCCATAATTGGTTTTTCCCTCGGACTCAGCGAGGGATCCCACCCCTACCACCTCAAGGGCAGTGTCCTGGAGCGTGAGACTTTCGGTCAGGTGATACAATTGGGGAGTAGGACAAATACCCCGCCCAGGCAGCCTCACCTGTTGTGCTGAACAGGGACCTTGTTAGGGGATGGGAAGATTGGAAGGGACAGTGAAGGAAGAGGGATGGAAGCGGCCGTGGCCTTAAGTTAGGTACCATCCCGGCATTTGCCTGGAGGAGAAGTGGGAAAGCACGGAAAACCCCTTCGAAGATGGCTGAGGTGGGAATCGAATCCTCCTCTACTCACTTGACCTCCCGAACCTGGGTGGACACGGTTCTAGCCTTCGTGCCACTTTTCAAATTTCGTGGCAGAGCCGGGAATCGAACCCGGGCCTCTGAGGGTGGCAGATAATCACACTAACTACTACACAACAGAGGCGGACTGAAATTAAATATGATAGGGAAAACCAGAGTACCCAGAGAAAAATCCGTCTCACCTCCACTTTGACCAACCCAAATCTCACATGGAGTGACCAGGATTTGAAGCACGGAGCCCAGCGGTGAGAGCCCGGCGCGCTGCTGCCTGAGCCACGGAGGTTTTTTAGGCTGTTACCACTTATCTTATTAATTTTAAAAATTGTATTCACAACTCTTGAAAAGAGAGCACGAACTTAACTCATAATAACATGGATATGAATAACACTAGCTCATATTTAATGAACGGCCGGGCAACAGAAAGAGGACAGGTTTTGTTTTATCAATAACGCCAGGTCATCACACAGGGATGATGAGCACTTTTTCAGTGCCATGTCTTCCCGTGCGGTAACCTTAAAGAACATATTAACATGTGCTAGAAAACTGCAAGAACATTACCAAAACGACTTGGGAGGATTTTTGAGTTAAGAGATTGTTCATTTTAAAGCATAGGAAAAAGTACTCCAGTTCTGTAGTATAGTGGTTAGTGTAATTAGCTGCCAACCGAGGAGGCCCGGGTTCGAGTCCTGCCACTACCATGATATTTGAAAAGTGGTACGAGAAATGGAAAGGGGGGTCCACTCAGCCTCGGGAGGTCACCTGAATAGAGGGAGATCGGTTCCCACCGCAGCCGTCCTCGTAGTGTTTTCCGTGGTTTCCTACTTCCTTCCTTCCTTGCCTATCCCATCCCCCACAAGGCTCCTGTTCAGGATCGCAGGTGAGGCCGCCTGGGCGAGGTACTGGCCCTCTTCCCCAGTTGTATTCCCAACCAAGTATGTCACGCTCCAGGATATTACCCTTGAAGCGTTAGAGGTGGGATTCCTCGCTAATTCCGAGGGGAAAACCAACCGTGGAGTATAAACGATTTAATAAATAAATAAATAAATAAATAAATAAATAAATAAATAAATAAATGTTAGGAGTAACAAAATAAAAAGATCGCCAAAAAATGCAGTGTATAGAGCGTTGCTTAAAAACTACAACATCCAAGAAAGAAATGCTTCTTAATTTAGAGAACGCATTGCGAATATTCTTGTCAACCGCTACAACCAATATTGTTCCACTGAGGGCTCTTTCTCTCCTCTGAAAGACTCAAGAATGATTTACCATCAACCATGTCGCAAAAGATCGAGTTAACAGTCTTGTCTTCCCTTCTATGAATTCTGTCATAACAGAACAGCTAGACTACAGTATGCCAATCAATCAATCAATCAATCAATCAATCAATCAATCAATCAATCAATCAATGTTCTGCAATTAGCGCTATCGCGTAGGTGGCATATTGCCTATCAATTGTTTATCTGTCCGGCTCCATGGCTAAATGGTGAGAGCGCTGGCCTTTGGTCACAGGGGTCCCGGGTTCGATTCCCGGCAGGGTCGGGAATTTTAACCATGATTGGTTAATTCCCCGGGCACGGGGACTGGGTGTATGTGCCGTCTTCATTATCATTTCATCCTCATTACGACGCGCAGATCGCCTACGGGCGTCAAATCAAAAGACTTGCACCAGGCCTCTCCGGAAGCCACAAGACATTTCCTTTCATTTCAATTGTTTATCTAGGTTTTGCTTAAACGTTTTCAAAGAACTTCGAAATTTATCGAACATTTCCCTGGATAATGTATTCCAATTCCTTACTCCTCGTTCTAAAACTCAATATTTGCTCCAATTTGTCCTCTTGAATTCGAACTTCATCTTCATTTTATGATCTTTCCTACTTTTAAAAGCTCTGCTCATGCTTGTTCGCCGACTAATGTCATTCCAGGCCACCTCTCCACTGACAGCTCGAAACATACCATATAGTCGAGCATCTCGTCTCCTTACCGCTAAGTCTTCCTATCCCAAAGTTTGCAACATTTTCGTAACACGACTCTTTTGTCGGAAATATGAATATGTGATCACCGCGCAAGTGGCCGGCGAGCTTGTGTCACATGAGTATCAGCTTGCATTCGGGAGATAGTGAGTTTGAACCCCACTGATGGCAACCCTGAAGATGGTTTTCCGTGATTTCCCATTTCCACACCAGGGGAATGCTGGGGCTGTACTTTAATTAAGGCCACGATCGCTTCCTTCCCACTCCTAGGCCTTTCCTATCCCGTCTGTGTCGGAGCGACGTAAAGCCAATCGTAAGAAAAATGAAATATATATGTCATCGATGAATTTGCAACGAAGATAGCACGTCTGACTTGACTTTGCTGAGTTCAGTAGTTATTATTATTATTATTATTATTATTATTATTATTATTATTATTATTATTATTATTATTATTATTATTATTATTATTATTATTATTATTATTATTATTATTATTGTACCGGGCGGTACACCTCCACACCGCTAATTTAAAATGTGCGCCTGTTGAAACTCCTCTGCTGGAGGAAGTCTGAACTTTATGGACAGTATTAATTTTCAAGTTTCTCAGAAGATGTCTCTACCTGGAAATTTTGGAGTTTTTGAACTGTGTCATTTTCGACGTATTTTTGTTTTGCTTGTAGTAAGAAGTGTGAACTTTCTCTTCTAGAGGACACTACTGAAGATCAACAATAGTGCACCCTAGTGCGGAGTGAAAGAACTATTTTTTTTGGAGAAGTTCTTATTTCAAAAGTTTGTTTCTTGTTAAATTTCTTTCTGTTATTGTTTAAGTTGGCTGTATACCCCTCTTTTTCCCCTTGTTTTAGATTTATCCAATCCCGAATTTCTTTTAGTAATTTCCGACCAATCCGATGTATCTTCCCCCAACTTGGATATGTTTCTGTACCCTAGCCAATAAAGTGATTGTGGGCGGGTGTTCTCTTCCCTAAAACGCCTAGAACCTTCCGCGAGAGTATTTAAACTGCTGATTTTTGGGTCTCCGGGCCACTTCTGTTCCATCTTTCAGTGTGTAAAGTACATAGCAGGGGGCGGGAAGCGCCTCTTTCTTCTCCAGCTGTTCAACACCAGGTAATGGCCTCTTAATAACTTCTTTTCTTGCTAGGTTGGCAGTTTAACTCTCGGAGCGGGTTCGAAGCGTTTCCACCATGTAACCTCTTCCTAAAATGTAACCAATCTTTTCATCTATTCTCTTTTAAAGCTGCATATTGGGATAGAGAGTGCTAACCCTCTCGAGCTCCCACTCACATTGTTTTGAGGTGAACTTATTTTCTCAACTTATTCTTCGTTAACGTAAAACAAATTGCTCTTTTCTAAAATCACCTCTGTAGTATGGGATTAGCCCTTGCATTAGTGGCCTAGAGCCAGATTAGGTTTTAAAAACAAGTGTATTAGGAGTGCAGATCGCCTCCTCTCAAATTGTTATTTTAGAGGTCATGTAATTGCCCCTTTTCATTTAATAGACCTCAGTAGGTTGGGTATTTTACCCCTGTGTCTATGTCCTGTGAGGACAACTCGAAGGTGGAGTTTGGTGTGGCCTTTGAGAGGCTTAAAGTTGAGAGCGTGTGGCTCTTTTGAAAATTGAGTGTTGTATGCCTCGTGGAGGCTTTTCAGTGTAATTTGGAGCAAGGACTCCTAGGCATGAATGGGGTTTTCTGCCCCTCTGTTGAAACTTGTGTTTGGGGTAAAACTGAGCTGATTGCCCAAGCATTGTGAAGTCAGGGCGCGAAGCCCAAATCCTGTAAATATTGTAACTACCCTTTGGACTTAATACCTTGTACCTGCCATGCTTGTTATTTCTTTGTTTTTGATAAGAAAATATAACCTTGTTAAATTTTACATTAACTTTGATTCCGTAGTTTGAGACCCGTTCACGCCCGCACCTTCTTTCACCTCTACCTACCACTAAAACACGGTAACAAGTGGTAGCAGAGCATGGTTGAATGGGTCTCATTTTAGCCCCTTTTGACGGCTAAACATTATTTTGTTCTGAACTCTAACAATTTTCTCAGTTGCTGGAATTTTTTTTTTTTGATTTTTTCAAAATTGTTCTGTCATCATGCCCGGCCCTCGCGATGTTCTCCATCTTAACTATTTGCGCAAAGAGGAGTTGATATATGAGTTAACTATTAGAAATGTGCAATCTGGAGGCACGGTTGCAGTAGACACCAATAAGCTTAGAGAGTCCCTTGATTTGCCCATTTCCATCCCCACCTTGGGAGAGAAAGAAATTGACGACTCTCTTTCCACGATCACGGAGAATATTACTGGGCTAGCTTCTGTAGTTAGTTTTTTTGATGAAAATGATCCTTCTCCTAATCAAATTAAGCGTGTGCAAGCTAGGCTGTTTCATTTTTCAAATAGAGTTAACGATCTGTTGTCTCTAAAGTTGAATGACGTTCAGAAGAAGGAAGCTAGTACGCTGCTTGAAAATATGTCTGAATTATCTAGCAAGGTCACTCAAATGTTAACTGGGGAGGTTCCTCCCAAAACTGATCAACCCGTCACGGTGAATGTAGGTAGCGAGGAAGAGCCTCATAAGGGAGAAGTCAATAGGAAAACCATTGCTGCTCAAACAACCTCTGCCCCATTGGACGAGTCTGAACGCCGTAACTCATTAAATAATGTACGTTCTGAATTAACTACCTTGCCATTGAAACCTTTACCTACTATGTCACCCGGGTTTCATCCCTTGGCAATGTTGCTCAGAGGTATCTCTAAGTTTTCCGTTAATACCACCAGTGACGTAATTTCATTTTTAAGATTTCTAGTTGAATTTCAGGATCATGCCCTTGTTTTTTCTCTTTCTCCATGTCAAATTTTGCAAATTATCTATCCGTATGCTATTGGTATTCTCTCTGATAAAATCGTAAGAGCCATTGCCGAGCAATCATCTATTGAGGATTTCCATGCCCACTTGCTAGCTAACTTCATCCCTGCGAGGGCCAGGTCCTCCCTTATTCAGAAGTACTATTATCGGGTACAGCGCTTGGATGAAAACTTGGCAGACTTCATCCAAGATATTGAGTTTTATACTAGGGTGTTTGCTCTTCATTTCCCTGAGGATCAGATTGTACAAGCTATTGTGGAAGGGATTTCACCACCCTACAGGTCATATTTGTGTTTCGCGGCGTGCCCGCAAACTTTCTCGGAACTTGAAGCATTGGCCGTCTCAGCGGAAGGAGTTAGATACGCCGATTCTTTGCGTGTAGCGAAAGAACCCCCGCCTTCCTTTAGTAATACTCGGCCTCCACCTCGCCGATCAGTCACCCCTCGTAAATGTTATGCTTGTGGGTCGCCTGACCACCTGCGCAATCAGTGTCCACTGATCAAGTCGAGTGGGACAAGTAATGGGGCTGGTTCATCACAAGGCTGTTTTAAATGTGGGGCTTTCTCACATATCGCCAAGAATTGCCCAAATTCGAATAGCACCCCCTCCTGCTCAACTTCTGGTGCAAATTCCACCTATGCCAATAATAAAAAGTGACTAGTGGCTTCGGCTGAGTCGACTAATCCATCTTCCCGAGACTCAGCCCCTAGTAAACAGGTTGTAAATTCAGGGAACGAGCAATTTTCAAATGCATCTTTTGAATGTCCCAAAGAGTGTCTTAGGATTGCGGCGGATTCCCCCGCACCTATTCCTTTTCTTAAGATTGAGTTAAACAATGAGCCTATAACCGCTTTATTAGATTCAGGCAGTGTCTGTTCGATTATTTCGGCTGAATGGTATTCTAAATTGAAATCTGTTTGTAAACTACCTGACTATGTCTCATCTCCTGTCCTATATGTTTCGGCTAATTCATCTCCATTAGAAATTCTAGGTTCCTTACTGGTCAAAGTTCGTATTTTTAAATTTACATGGAAAACCAAACTGTTTGTGGCTAAGCACTTGTCTTGCCCCATCATACTGGGAGCGGACTTCATTTCTCACACTGGTCTTGTGCTCGATCTTCAGAGTAAGTCGTGCACATTCAAATTTGCGTCCAATTGTAACATTCCCTTGTTAAAGTGTAATTCTGTATCATGTTCATCTATTTCGCCTACCCAGGATGAGATGTTGTTAGACCTTAGACATCTACCGGAGGAGCAGGCTGATAGTATTCGCAAATTGTGTCAGTCCTTTCCGGAGGTGTTCTCGGATACTCTTGGTGTTACTGACCTTATTGAATACAAAATTGAGGTCACGGATTCGATTCCTGTCCGTTTTCCACCTTATAGGCTATCTCCACCTAAAATGAAGGCTCTGAAAGAAATTATCGATCAGATGTTGAAGGATGGTATTATTAGGCCCTCTAAGTCAGCGTATTCTTCGCCTATTTTTCTAGTCCCGAAACCCCAAGGGGGCTTCAGGCCTGTCATTGATTACAGGGCTCTCAATCGGAAGGTGGTGTTACAATCTGTGCCCCTTCCCGACCTTCATTCTTGTTTTTCATGGTTTCGTAAGGCCAAGTTCTTTACTATCTTGGACTTGAATCAGGCCTATAATCAAATTCCCCTTGCCGAAGAGTCTAAACACCTTACAGCGTTTGCCACGGACTGGAATTTATATGAATACAACCGCGTGCCTTTCGGGCTCCCCACGGGAGCAGCTGTACTCACTAGGCTGCTAGATAGGGTCTTCTCCGACATCAAATTTGAATACTTGTACCACTACTTGGATGATGTCGTATTTTCGGAAACCTTCGAAGAACATCTAGATCATCTGCGAGAAGTCCTCAATCGCCTTCGTAAGGCTGGGTTAACTGTCAAGTTGTCCAAGGTTGCCTTTGCTAAGCCCTCTATGTCATTCCTAGGGCATATTGTGTCACCTGATGGTGTTGCAGTCGATCATTCGAGAACACAGGCCATCCGTGATTTTAAACCTCCCAAGGACATTAAAGGCATCGCCAGGTTTATTGGTATGGTGAATTTCTTCAGAAAGTTCATTCCTAACTTTGCTAATAGAGCGGCGCCCTTAAACCTTCTTCGTAGGAAAGGCAGCAAATTCGAGTGGGGACCTTCTCAACAAGCCGCTTTTGAAGATCTTAAATTGGCTCTCTGTAATGCCCCTGTACTTGCTATGCCTGATTTCTCGAAGAAATTCATCGTCCAAACTGACGCGTCGTCGTCAGCAGTAGCTGCAGTCCTTCTTCAAGAGACTGAACTAGGGAGGCGACCCATCGCCTATGCATCTAGGACCTTGTCGGCTCAAGAAGCCAAGTATTCCATCTATGAGCTCGAAGGTTTGGCAGTCTTATTCGCCTTAGAAAAGTTCCGTCTCTATCTGGAACACGTCAAATTCGACCTGGAGACAGATAATCAAGCCTTAAGCTGGGTCTTAGGTAGGCCGCGTCGTACTGGTCGTATAGCCCGTTGGGCCATCCGTATTTCTGCCTTCCAATTCGATGTCAGGCATATCAGAGGTACCGAAAATGTTGTTGCTGATGGACTCAGTCGTATGTTTTCTAACGACGTCGAGACCCATGAACCGGTCGACAGTTCATCACCTCCCGAGTCCATACTATCTGGTGTTAATGCCATCTTAACAAATGCTCCCATGCTTTTTAGGGATATTGAGAAATACCAACGTGAAGATCCGACGCTGGCTCCGATAATGGAAACCCTTTCTTCTGGGGAACATGTTGTCCCTTATGTTCTGAGGAATGGTGTTCTATGTTGCCCATCGAGGCATGATAAGATGATGAAAGTTGTCGTTCCAGCTGTTCTTGTACCTATGATCTTCAAGTATTATCATGAGACCCCATTAGGAGGGCATCTGGGTATCTTTAAAACTCGTGAAAAGATTCGTGAAATGTTCATCTGGAAAGGTATGGACGGTGAAATCCGTGAACTTGTAAAAGCTTGTAAATCTTGTTTGCTTAGTAAACCCACCATGTCCACCAAGGTAGGCCTTTTGTCTTCGCATCAAGCGTCGCGCCCCATGGAACGCCTGTATATTGATTATGTAGGACCCTTCCCCCAGTCAAAGGGAAATGCTAACAAGTTCATCCTTGTATGCGTAGATGGCTTTACTAGATTTTCCTGGCTATTTCCGACTAAGCTGGCTACCGCTCAGTCTACCATTACTTGCTTAAATTCTATTTTTGCTTCTTTTGGTCCGTGCCAATATATTGTATCTGATAATCCTAAGGCTTTTACATCTAATTTATTTCGTAAATTCTGTTTTGACTTGTCCATCTCTCATGTAACTACTTCTGCTTATTACCCTCAACCATCTCTGGCTGAACGAGTTAACCGTAATCTCAGGTCCGCACTTATTGCCTATCATCATGAAGATCATTCCAGGTGGGACACGTCCCTGCATTGGTTAGCTTTTGCTTTGAATTCGGCGGTTCATGAATCACATAAATTTACTCCAGCCTCGTTGATGTTCAAGTTTGTTCCCAACACGCCGCTCTCTAACCTCTGGTCTCTGAGTGACATTCTACCCGAGACAATAGATCCGGACAACATTAAAGATCTTTGGAAGAAGGCTAAAGCCAATCTTAAAGTGTCTCATGAAAAGGTTAGGGAAAGGTATGATCGTGGACGGAAACCCACCCCTTTGAAGGTAGGTGACCAAGTTATGGTCAAGAACTTTGTTTCCGCGGGCAAGCTTGCCCCCAGATTTCATGGGCCTTGTATCATTCTCGATTTTCTTACGCCGGTTACATTGTTAGTAAGCAATCCAGCCACCGAGAGGATATTTAGGGTTCACCTGTCCCAGGTGAAACCGGTGTAAATTTTGGGTCAACTTGCTTCATATAATTTGATAGGAATATGAAGGTTATATTTTCTTTAGTTTCTACTCTTAAGGCATTCTGCTCCTCCTATTTTGTTTTATATGTAAGCATTTTTTGTAAAACCTTCCCCGATCCGTTAAACTGCCATTCTGTCCTTACCATGGCCATTACCACGCTCCCGTCTCCTGCTATACACACTGTGGCTTGCTTAGATTAAATGCCATGGATATTTGCACGCCGCTGGCCCCTCAACCTCTCCACCAAGCCTGTGCCCTCAAAACAGATGATGGTCCAACAATATTCTGCCGCCTAGCTTTAATGTTTCAGTGCCCCCGCAGCCGCGCGGCGCTGTGCCACGACTGGGTTTGAGGACGGGCCCCCTCGGCCCCAGCGAGGACGACATGCGCACGGCGAGCCGGAGCTCTCCTCCCGGCCAAGGCTGATGTGCGGCGCACGACCTGCTACTTGCCCGCAGCCTGTATATCTTCACCGCGGGCGCGGCGTGTTTCAACACCACTGCTCCCCTCATAGTGCGGGCGAGCGGTATCTCAGGGTACTTGAGGGGTCCGAGCGGCCTCCTTTGGACGCAAGCTGCAACGGCCGGTCTGGCCATCCAACTTCATCAACATCAACTACATGAACAGTTACTATAAGCAATGACTACACTTGGGAATTCAACAGCAATATTTGGTGGACATTGCAAAAATTTTCATCACTTTTAAGTATTAAAAGTTTATCTTCAGAACTCAACTTCTACAAACATAAAGACTGTACTTCACCTGCAACAACAAAATTTTGAAACGGAATCAAACCAAATTAAGAAAATCTTATAATTTTTTTTTTGCAATTAATCTCCATATCTACATCAAAACTTGGACCTTGTTTTCAAACAATTTCATGTGTCACCCCTGGAGGAACTTTTGGGGGGGGAGGTCTGTACCGGGCGGTACACCTCCACACCGCTAATTTAAAATGTGCGCCTGTTGAAACTCCTCTGCTGGAGGAAGTCTGAACTTTATGGACAGTATTAATTTTTAAGTTTCTCAGAAGATGTCTCTACCTGGAAATTTTGGAGTTTTTGAACTGTGTCATTTTCGACGTATTTTTGTTTTGCTTGTAGTAAGAAGTGTGAACTTTCTCTTCTAGAGGACACTACTGAAGATCAACAATAGTGCACCCTAGTGCGGAGTGAAAGAACTATTTTTTTTGGAGAAGTTCTTATTTCAAAAGTTTGTTTCTTGTTAAATTTCTTTCTGTTATTGTTTAAGTTGGCTGTATACCTCTCTTTTTCCCCTTGTTTTAGATTTATCCAATCCCGAATTTCTTTTAGTAATTTCCGACCAATCCGATGTATCTTCCCCCAACTTGGATATGTTTCTGTACCCTAGCCAATAAAGTGATTGTGGGCGGGTGTTCTCTTCCCTAAAACGCCTAGAACCTTCCGCGAGAGTATTTAAACTGCTGATTTTTGGGTCTCCGGGCCACTTCTGTTCCATCTTTCAGTGTGTAAAGTACATAGCAGGGGGCGGGAAGCGCCTCTTTCTTCTCCAGCTGTTCAACACCAGGTAATGGCCTCTTAATAACTTCTTTTCTTGCTAGGTTGGCAGTTTAACTCTCGGAGCGGGTTCGAAGCGTTTCCACCATGTAACCTCTTCCTAAAATGTAACCAATCTTTTCATCTATTCTCTTTTAAAGCTGCATATTGGGATAGAGAGTGCTAACCCTCTCGAGCTCCCACTCACATTGTTTTGAGGTGAACTTATTTTCTCAACTTATTCTTCGTTAACGTAAAACAAATTGCTCTTTTCTAAAATCACCTCTGTAGTATGGGATTAGCCCTTGCATTAGTGGCCTAGAGCCAGATTAGGTTTTAAAAACAAGTGTATTAGGAGTGCAGATCGCCTCCTCTCAAATTGTTATTTTAGAGGTCATGTAATTGCCCCTTTTCATTTAATAGACCTCAGTAGGTTGGGTATTTTACCCCTGTGTCTATGTCCTGTGAGGACAACTCGAAGGTGGAGTTTGGTGTGGCCTTTGAGAGGCTTAAAGTTGAGAGCGTGTGGCTCTTTTGAAAATTGAGTGTTGTATGCCTCGTGGAGGCTTTTCAGTGTAATTTGGAGCAAGGACTCCTAGGCATGAATGGGGTTTTCTGCCCCTCTGTTGAAACTTGTGTTTGGGGTAAAACTGAGCTGATTGCCCAAGCATTGTGAAGTCAGGGCGCGAAGCCCAAATCCTGTAAATATTGTAACTACCCTTTGGACTTGCTACCTTGTACCTGCCATGCTTGTTATTTCTTTGTTTTTGAAAAGAAAATATAACCTTGTTAAATTTTACATTAACTTTGATTCCGTAGTTTGAGACCCGTTCACGCCCGCACCTTCTTTCACCTCTACCTACCACTAAAACACGGTAACAATTATTATTATTATTATTATTATTATTATTATTATTATTATTATTATTATTATTATTATTATTATTATTATTATTATTATTATTATTATTATCATTATCATTATTTTCGGTTTCACCTACTTTGGGGTACGATAGATCTATCAAGGTCGTGTTTTCCTGTCCTCCCAGTACTTTGTCATTCTTTCAGATCTTGCCTTCCTCTCTTCTTCAGAAATCTGTACAGTCGTTTACCCATCACCCTGTCCTGAAACCTCTTTCTTTTATCTTTGGTTATTTTCTTTTCTGATCCATCTACAAGCATCTCTTCTGTAATGTGGAATTCTCGTAGGTCCTTCTCAGTTTCCTTAAACCAGTTCGGCTTGGTTTTCTTATTGCGGAAATAGTCGAAGATTCTTTTAGTCATCCTTTTCGGGTCCATTCTTAGGATGTGGCCATAGAAGTCAATTCTCCTTTTCCTTATTGTGTCGGAAATCCTTTCTGTTTTCCTATACAGGGTTTCATTGTTGATTTGCGAAAGTTCGTTATTATGGAATTTGGGGTCTAGAATTTTCGTAGTGTTTTCCTTCCTTTATCTCCAACTTTTCTATTGGACCATATGTATTATTATTATTATTATTATTATTATTATTATTATTATTATTATTATTATTATTATTATTATTATTATTATTATTATTATTATTACTCAGCTACGTAGAGCTGTAAGATACTTGATGGCACAGTCATGTAGAAATAAAGGACGGAAATATTTTTCTCTGCCTAGAGGTGCTAAGTAGCAAAATTCGCCCCTGTAAGCAGTCTCGACAGAACGATCCGAGGGTTTCGTACAGCCACAATGGAACGCAAAAAGTAGAATTTCGGAAAAATTGCAAATATGTCTAATCTGAAATGACGATATGACCGATTTTCCTTCCAATAAAAAGCACGCACACCAGTACAGACACAACAGCAACGCCGGCTATTTGAATATTCTATGCCCCTTGCATATACTAACATCAATACTTCATTCATATCGGATATAAAGACTTTAATTTTTAGCAGGTTTCGTAGATGTCTATCCCTTAGTCCCATATCTTAATAATAATAATAATAATAATAATAATAATAATAATAATAATAATAATAATAATAATAATAATAATAATAATAATAATAATAATACCGGGGGTACACTTTCTCTGGTCAGTTAAACTGCGCGCCTTCTATAAGGCCATCTATTTAATCTAACTAGAACTGATGTATTACCAGATATTTTGGTTTTCAACCGTTAGATGTCTCTATCAACGGTTTCATTGCTCCCCCTAGCGGGTCGAGCTCTAATTAATTTATTAAGAAATGTGGATTTCCACAGGTGATAAACCTTAAATTTTGAAGGTTGTTTTGTTCATTTATTAAAGTTGTCAACACTTCCGCTGGTTCCTTCTTCAAGAGCAATCAACCTATCAGTATTTTGTAAATACTTTCTCTAGCCAATTAAAAGTCGGAGTGTGTGCAGGAATCCAGCCTTCTGGAATCTTCCCCTCAAAAATACTATAAAAGCTGGACGCTTTAGGGCCGTATTGTCTTCTTCATTGCTCCAGTTAATTGAGTGCGGCGTGTCCTAACGAAGACGGGGGTCCGCGGGTGGCGTTCGGAAGGCCCAGCAAAGCAAGGTAATGGCAGAAATTTCATAAATATGTGATAGCTCCTGCAGATAGCTTGAGGGGAAGATTTCAACCTGTTTTATTTCATGTAAATTTCTTAAGTTGGTGGTTTAAATGTAGACTTTTCGGCCAGTTTGAGGACTATTCCCTATTGGGAAAAATGTAATGTAAGGGAAGAAAGAGTGATTACCCTCTGTTGATTCCCATTCAACTTGGCATGGGGTGACTGAAGTTTCTAAACCTCTAAAATTCTTAACACTGTTATGGTATTTAATGTTTCTCATTTAGTAAGCCCGGTGTAGAATAGGCTTAGCCAATGTATCATTGGACCATAAACCCACTTAGGGTTTTAAGTATTTCTAGAAGGGTGCAGGTGTTTCGCCTCGTTGCGTTTTATTTATGGCCGGTTTCAACCAACCATATCTTTTGTCATTAAGGCCTTTTAGTATGGGCAAACATGCCCCTGTAAATTTTTTGTGAAGTCCCTTCAGGGACAGAAAGTTATAAACTGCTGAGCAATACACAAGCCCATCTCGGGGCTACCTTTTGTAAATTCTTTAATTAAGAGTAACCTATAGTGCGCAGTTAGAAACTGATGCCTCTGCGAGGCTGGACGATGATATACTGTAGTCGGAGCGCAGACTCCCCTGTTTTGTGAATGTTAGGAGCAAATCGTGCTCTTGTAAATCTTGTACCTGTCAAGAGCAATTCAGCTCTTTTCCGTGTAATTTATCATTTGTAATTCTCTCAAGTTGTGTTCCTGATATTCGGACTTCCAAGTCCACTAAGGTTGTTGGAGCTGACGAGCTCAGTACAAGATTGTTATTGTTTATTCAGATTATTATTATTATTATTTATTTTCCTTAAATTGTACATGTACAATTTAGGGGTGGTAGATGGAGAAAGGGCAAGCCCCACATACACGGAAGTGCCTCCATCTCCACATGTGTACATAAACTCTACTGAATGTTTACATACAAACTTATGTAGACAATTTTAAATTTACATATTTACACTACAAATACTGTACCCTTAGAATAATAATTATCTTGATTTATCCTGAAAATAATAGAGTAAGAACACCCAGCCATTTATACTCTCACTCAGACCCCTGTATACACACTCATTTACAACCACTCACACTCACATCCGCGCACGCATACACATTCGCCCACATACACCTGTACTTGCACCCATCCTTCTTGCAATTCTAATTTATACAAGTTATATACATCACATATAGGTTTATATTTACATATACATTTTCTTCACTTCGCGGAGGAAGTGAGGAAGAGGAAGTAGCTTTACCTCAGATGGTATAAGGTTCCACGTACGAGCAGCCCTTGAGTAAAACCCATTTAAATATGAGGTTGTTTTAGCGAAGGGAGGGACAAGAGTAACTCCTTGGCCTCTTTTAACAGAGCGGTAATTGAGCTGCAGGCGGTGGAAAGGGGAGAGGTGTGTGTGATATGTCAGGGATTTCCTAAGGAAGGCTACATCTATTTGTGTACATAACGAGTTCACTGGTGGCAATGACCTGGCTGTGTTTAAGGGGATGTGTTTGTTAATTAAACGTTCTGCTCGTCGCTGGATACCTTCTAGTTTCCTCATATTTTCCGTTGTAGTTGGATGCCAGGAAGGAAGGCCATATAATAGTATGGGCCGCACAAGGGAAATATAAGCCGTTCGTAGGGCTTTACTTCTTCCTCCCGAGACACATCTACGGACGAAACCTAGCGCCCGGTATGCCTTACACCTCACTTCCTCCACGTGTTTATTCCATTTCAGATTGTCCGTAATGTGAATACCAAGCAGTCTGATGGAGTTAGAAGTCGGCAGTTGGATTCCACATAGAGTAGGTTGATTCTGGAGTGGTTGTTTAGCTCTGCTTAGTCTTATATATTTACACTTCTTAATATTTATATACAATCTATTTACCTCACACCACAGAGCTATACTATCCAGATCCGATTGGAATTGTACAATATCATCACTGTTTTTCATGGCTCTGTAAATGACTGTGTCATCGGCATACTGCGCCATGGTCGAATTTACACAATCCGGTAAGTCGAGAGCATAAATCGTGTACAGGAGGGGCCCTATCACACTGCCCTGAATTACTCCAGAAGTAATTGTGGTTTGGTCTGATTTGGCTCCTCCGTACACAACACATTGCGTTCGACCCACCAAAAATGACCTCAACCATGACAGCAGTTTACCCTACATTTTACAATTTGCTATTACGTCGCACCAACACAGATATGTCTTATGGCTAATGATGGGATAATCGAATACAAAATAATCTATTATTTCATTTTATTCCATTATATTTCGATTATTCATTCGAATGAATAAGGCACTCGAATAGTGAATTTTTTCCATCCAATTAATTTTTCGATTATCCATCCGAAACTCCATTGAATCAGTGAGGCTATCGAGTAGTTATTTTTTCCATTCGATTATTTTTCGATCATTCATTCGGAACTGCATTATAATGAATGAGGTAATTAAATAGTGAATGCTGTGGAAATAATGGAATGAAAAGTGATGTTATTAAGACAGTTAATTCACTCATTTAGTTTCAACATTTGGAGACATATTTTGATAAAGGCGCATTGCTATTCTTCACAAGAGTTCATCTATTCGTTTATTTCAATCCATTATCCATCTGATACAATTAAACCGAAAAATTGATTCATGGCGCATCCGAATATTCTATGAGATACAACTGAATGATATTTGAAATTCGTTCGATTATTTTATTCGATTATTTAAATAATCGGACTGTGGTTATTCGAATCGTTGCCTACGAGATACACAAGGCCGGGAAATACAGCACACTAGACTCGTCCTCGAGATACTTCCGGCAAGTGCCGCTAGAGTTCTCTTTACTGATCTGTCTCACCCGCTCATTGCAACACGTTCGAATATGAAAAACTATAAAAATTCATTAAAACTAGTAATTTCAGAAGGCAGAAAACAGATATGAGATCAAAGATAGACCAAGAGCAATTGTTTGACTTATTTTCTACAACGTATTTCTTACAATATCCTTAAACGAAATAAGTAATTCACGAAAGAAGCAGAGAAATCTGATAGCGAGTTTGTCACTTATTAACGATTCCTTTAATTGTGCCTCAGAGTATCCGATAAGCGGATCGAGATTGCGTTCATAAATAACTTTGGGTTTAATCGCCCTTTCACCAATTATCAGCGATCCAATCTTTTCCTCCGCACATCTGATATTTTGACATTCGTATTGAAGCCGCTGTTTGGTGAGAGATCTTATGCCCGTTACGCAAATATTTAGCGTCGTTTCACCGTATTTCTCTTTTTCTTCCCGTAAAACAAAATTTGTGTTCGCCTCTGTGGTGTAGTGGTTAGTGTGATTAGCTGTCACCCCCGGAGGTCCGGGTTTGATTCCCGGCCCTGCCACGAAATTTGAAAAGTGGTACGAGGGCTGGAACGGGGTCCACTCAGCCTCAGGAGGTCAACTAAGTAGAGGTGGGTTCGATTCCCACCTCAGCCATCCTCGAAGCGTGTTTCCGTGGTTTCCCACTTCTCCTCCAGGCAAATGCCAGGATAGTACCTAACTTAAGACCACGGACGCTTCCTTCCCTCTTCCCTGCCTGTCATTTCCAATCTTCCCATCCCTCCACAAGGCCCCTGTTCAGCATAGCAGGTGAGGCTACCTGGGCGAGGTACTGGTCATCCTCCCCAGCTGTATCCCCCGACCCAAAGTCTGGTGCTCCAGGACACTACCCTTGAGGCAGTAGATATGGGATCCCTCGCTGAGTCCGAGGGAAAAACCGACCTGGAGGGTAAACGGATGAAGAAAGAAGAAGAAAATTAAATTCGTTCTAACAGGAATAAAGCTCCTAAATGACCAATTTTAGCATGCTTTTCAATTTGGTTTGCTTTTTTGGTCAAGTTTAGATACCGTAAAACTTTTTTCTGATTTCATTACCCGTATCCTACTTCTCAATTTACAGATTATTTTCTGTAATTTGATATTTAATTTTCTCATCCGTATATTTTTTAGATTTAACAGAGATACTCGTACTTTCCTTGATATAGAAACGAGACTTGTACTCGTTTTTCGTTTGTGGCTGGCGTATGAAGATATGGCATGTTCATCGTTATCTGAATAGGAACTTTTACTAAATTTTGATGGCAATACATCATTTTTGGGAGCTGGACGCTTCCTACGTTTGACATTTTCCTGTTTGTGAACAGGATACACAATGAAAACAGAAGGAAATTTGATTGGTGTGCTTACACTGAAATCTGTTTTATGAGAAGAATTGCTAGATACCTAAAGAGATCCTACTATATCACCTTGCCTAGAAATAGTTTGCTTCCATTTCTCCCTTAAACCGCACTCAGAAGGGAAACTATGGAACGTCAATTTTCATGCTTTTTTTAGTGTCATCCGAAATACAGAGAGGTACACAATAGTGCACCTTCTTCTCAACCTCACAGACAATCACCGACAGAAACAATATTCACAATAAATTTCACAAAATCAACACAGTATCACAATTACTCCGATTATCACAATGTTAAAGTCCGCCAAGAACAGAACGGAAACCTGACATCTAGCGGCCAAACCGTGAACACGGCCGGGCCGCCTTTTCAGGGACAAATTAGTAGCTATGTCCCGGCCTTGTATATCTCGTAGGCAACGTTCGAATATTAAAAGTATTCGATTATCACATCACTGCTTATGGCAACGATAGGATAGGAAAGGGCTAGGAGTGGGAGGACGCGGCCGTGATCTTAATTAGATACAGCCCTAGCATTTGTCTGGTATGAACATCGGAAGCCGCGGAAAACTATCTCAGGGCTACCGACAATGGGGTTCGAACCCACTATCACTCGAATGCATGCTCACCAGATTCTAGAGAAACCCCTTCCAGTTTCTTAAGGATTATCACAAGGAAAATTAGTGAAAAACAAGAGGAGACCAACTGTTCCCCTGCATTCCAACGCTAGAATTGGAATGCAACGTAATGCACGAGAGTGAAGAACAGCCACTCACCTTGCACCTCGTAAGTACTCTGCTTTATCTAAACTCTTGACTGGGAGAACCCGACCAGACTTGAGTACACACCACCAGCAGCAGAAGTAATAAACAGGACGTTCCGAGAACTCGGTGACTCACAAACATGTTCCATCTCACTCTTCCGGAATGATGTTGAGCAGAACATACGCTTCCTAATCAGTGGTCTAACTGCATGTCCCGGATGACATTGAAGGCGTGAAGTACAGGATGATTCATGAGTCTGTGCACATACAGTACACTGCACCAAACTTCGTCTTAAGGGGTACTGGAGTCTTAAAAATTAAATGATGTGATATTTTTAGATTTTCATCCCACAGAGCCTTTTTAGAAATGCCCTATTACTTTGATGTATCGATTTTTAAGGCCGGTCTCGCGGTCTAGGGAAGGTGAGTTTGCCTTTTATCGAGCAGTCCAGGTTCGATTCCCGCCCAGGTCAACGACTTCTGCATGAATCTGAGGGCTGGTTCGAGGCTACTCAGTCTACATGAGAACAATTAAGGAGCTATATGATGATGAGACGGCCTAGATAGCCAAGAATAAAAGCCAAGTGAATTCGTCTCTCTGACCATGCGTCTGCAGGCTTTCAGGTTGAGCAGCGGCCACTCGTTAGGCCAAGGTCCTTCCTGTCTGTAGTGTCAAGGGATTTAATGTCTAATAAACCGTTCTAGAAACGTGTTTTGACACTTAAAATAGGTGCAGTAACCGTCGTTGATGGAAAAACCACTTCGCATTTGCATAACATTTATTGAGTGTTTTACACAGAGCCGGGATTTTAGGATATTCGGCTTTTAGTTTAGTGTCTTGATTTCCCGAGATTTTGTTTTTATTGGCAGATATGTAGGATAGAATAACCACCTCCAAATCGAATTTTGGATATGGTTTCGAGTCCTGTCGGGTTAAGAAGAAGGCACAATTGCCCATCTCTACTGCTCCTTCTCTTTCCAGTATGTCTTCTCCAGCTACAAGGCACGTACATTCATTACTATTTGCCGTATGAAAAACAAAGAGGAGATTAACGTTTACCCTAGTCTTGATAATACGCATTACATTTATAAGATTAATATTAGCAATTTTATTTTCTATCCGTGTCTACGCCTTCCCCTCAATCTCCCCCTCCTCCCTCCCAACCATTCCCTTTAAGACGAATCGAAAAAAATATTTGGGGACATTCTAACCACCCGTACTCTTAACTTAAATATCATTCTTCATGAAATTCGACCCATCCGTTTACCCGTGATTCTATATCAGACAAATTAAACTGAACCCAGCGTGGGTCATTACTTACCCTATCGAGCGAGTTGGCCGTGCGGTTAGGGGTGCGCAGCTGTGAGCTTGCACACGGGAGATAGTGGGTTCGAACCCCACTGTAGGCCGCCCTGAAGATTGTTTTCCGTGGTTTCCAATTACCATATCAGGAAAATGCTAGGGTTGTACCTTAATTAATGCCACGGCCGCTTCCTTTCCTGGTGTGAAAATGGGAAACCAGAGAAAACCATCTTCAGGACTGCCGACGGTAGGTTTCGAACCCACTATCTACCACTCAGCTTAAATGGACGTGCAAGTCACACAGTGAGTAAAATCAGACTTGGAATTGACAACCTAAGATTATTATTATTATTATTATTATTATTATTATTATTATTATTATTATTATTATTATTATTATTATTATTATTATGTCCGCCTCTGTGGTGTAGTGGTTAGCGTGATTAGCTGCCACCCCCGGAGGTCCGGGTTCGATTCCCGTATCTGCCACGAAATTTGAAAAGTGGTACGAGGGCTGGAACGGGGTCCACTCAGCCTCGGGAGGTCAACTGAGTAGAGGTGGGTTCGATTTCCACCTCAGCCATCCTGGAAGTGGTTTCCCGTGGTTTCCCACTTCTCCTCCAGGCAAATGCCGGGATGGTACCTAACTTAAGGCCACGGCCGCTTCCTTCCCTCTTCCTTGCCTGTCCCATCCAATCTTCCCATCCCTCCACAAGGCCCCTGGTCAGCATAGCAGGTGAGGCCGCCTGGGCGAGGTACTGGCCATTCTCCCCAGTTGTATCCCCGATCCAAAGTCTGATTCTCCAGGACACTGCCCTTGAGGCGGTAGAGGTGGGATCCCTCGCTGAGTTCGAGGGAAAAACCGACCCTGGAGGGTAAACGGATTACGAACGATTATTATTATTATTATTATTATTATTATTATTATTATTATTATTATTATTATTATTATTATTATTATTATTAGTATTATTATTATTATTATTATTATTATTATTATTATTATTATTATTATTATTATTATTATTATTATTAAGGTTTTGTCTGATGAATCCTACATCCTACCTAGGTGGCTCATACCTTGAGATTCCCAGAGAGATTTATATATTGTTCTAGAAGTCTTAGTCTATATGTTGCTCCAGTTTTTTTAGGTTTATTTGCATGTTTCGTAACCGCTTCCCACAACAAACTTGTGTGTGCGTACTGATAAGGAGACTAGAGCAAAAAATATGCTTACATCCTTCCTCCGAGGTTTGTTATCATTTCCTTAATGCTCGAATCACTCTTCTCACTCAGAAGGGCACCCACATGCAGGCACTAAACTGGAATGTTGAAAAAATGATTAGGTAAAGACCTCTATAAATTATCAACAGATTCACTTAATAATAATAATAATAATAATAATAATAATAATAATAATAATAATAATAATAATAATGCAAAATGCAAATGCAAACTCGTGTCCTAATCCCGAGGTGGTGCAGCTCTTTTCAGGCACACCCCAATTGGAGGTGAGCTGCGTGTACCATTTAAACCACATACCAGCCCTCCTGCCATTCTTAAATTTCTGGAAATACCGGGAATCGAACCCGGGCCCCCGAGGACGGCAGCTAATAACACTAACCGTTACGCTACAGACGCGGACATAATAATAATAATAATAATAATAATAATAATAATAATAATAATAATAATAATAATAATAGTTCCGTGGTTTATCGTGGATCGCAGAAGAGGAAGAATGCGCCGGGATGAATGGATCTAACGACAATGTCAAGAATAGAATTTAAAACTTAAACTGAAGGTTATATTTTCAGACATCCAAATTTGACAATTTTTACAAGTAGCAAATGTTAAACAACATTGGTAAAAAAATCCAAGATTCAGAACCTTAACACCTTGGGCTTTAAGCCCCTAGCTTTACATTTCCTGAGTTACACGCTCAAATTTACAAAGATCACAAATTTACTCAAGGGCAGAAATCCCACTAATTCTTGGAGCACTTGCTCCCAAAATTACAACATCTAGCCTTACAGAGGCATTCAGAAATCTTACTTTGAAAAAGAGCTATCCTATTCAAGGCAATATCAGAAAATTACTATCACTCGCCATCAAGGCACAACTTACAAATTTGAAACAGGGGTATCTGGTACCCAACCTATTGGGTCTTTGCGGAAAATAACAGGTTAAGTAAATGACCCGACACATAAACTGAATGGAGCGTGTACTTGCACTCCTAGATATGAACTCTTAAAACCTAAAAGGGCACTAGGCCGATGAAACAGGGGCTATTCCCAAACTACTGTGGTGACTCGTATAGAAGTAACTTTAATACATTGCAGAAACGAACGATTACAAAAACGTGGCACCTCAAACCAAGATGAAGGGGAGCTCGAGAGTGTACATCACTCTCTATCCCCGATTTACAGTTAAAGTTTTTATGAAGTTATTACATCAGCCGGCAGAAAGTTACATTTTTAGAAAAGAAGGTTACATGGTTAACGATTTCGGACCTTTCCCTCGGGTTAAACTGCGGAGCTAGCAAGAAATAAAGATGTTATGTGGCCATTACCTTGTCGATGTACTGCTGCCAGATGAAAGAGGCCTCCCGCCTCCTGCTTTGACACACACACTCAGTAGGATGACGATCAATTGGCCAAGAAACGTGAAAATCCACAGTTTATAAACCCTCGGCGAAAGTTCGAGATCATTCATGAATAATCAAGACACAGCCACAGAATTTTATTGGTTGAGTTCAAAAGTGACACTCAGAATCAGAGAAGAAGCCTGTGATAGGTGGAAAATTAATTACAGAAATTATTGATTGGTTGGATTCAAAACTGGCGGAAAGGAAAGATAAATATCGCCAACCCAAAAATAAATGAACATCAATCAGTAAAAAAAACCACTTATGAATACAAAACTTCTTTAAATCAAAAGTTCTTTCACTTCGCACCAAGGTGCATGATCATAGTTTTTAGTAGTGTGGAAGAATGTACAAACTTCTTGATGGATAGCAAACAAAACTAGTAGAAATACAGTCAGTTCAGGGAACTTCACCATAACAAAATTATATCATATTTTAGTGATGACATGTTCTGAATAAAGTTCTAAGTTGGTGTAGTTTCAGTTTCACTGGTTTACCGATAGAGGAGTTCTTTTAGGCGCTAATTTTGAATGCACGGCGTAGAGGTGTACCTCCCAGTACAATAATAATAATAATAATAATAATAATAATAATAATAATAATAATAATAATAATAATAATAATAATAATCCGGATCAATGGCTTAATGATGAGAGGCGCGAGTTTATGGTGTTTTCAACACTGCACACAGCCACTTTAGCGCCTCTCCAGAAACGCATTTAATATATAGGGCCACTAGGCACATGCCATGGGGTGGTGGAGTTGGGGCCGGCAAATTTTGGCTAATACTACTGTTAATATTTAGAATAATATTTTGTGTGCTGTGAATTTTACAGTGAGAAGATATTGTCTTAATATTTCGCTGTTTATTCTGTTGGGTTTTACTTTCCTAGCAGCCAAGAAACATACATTTATTACTTGTCATTCTCAGCCCCTTTAAATATGGCAGTTTTCTTTCCCCAGATATCGCTACTGATTAATGGTATGTACCCTATCCAAAAAGGAGTGATTTGTGTGGCATCTACACGCTTTACAGTTTCATGAAAACTTCGGGGGCCTTGGCTATAACAAAAGCAGTGTTCCATCATAAAACATAATCCCTACTTTATTTCACTGTCGGCTAAGGCTACAACACTACAATAAAAATGCGGTAGTGCATGGAGAGCTAGCTAGTTACTGTATGTTTGTGGTGCTTTATTTTAATCCACAGGCATCTGAATACTGTATTTTTACAAATACTCCATTGTTGCTTTTATGCTATGATGTTTTTAATGTGATCTAATGGTGGATTAACTTTCCTATATCACGTAAGTATGGCTTGTACAATATGGGTGACATAGAAGTAAAAGCCAAAATTTAAGTGGGGTGGCATTTCGCAAATTAGCAAACAAGTATGAACTGATCGACGAGTTCGCTACCGTAAAAGTGAGAACGAAAACTTTATGGTAGATGAGTTTATTTTCATCTTTAAAAGTTATAAGGTTCTGAATGCTGTGGGATTGTGTGGCTTTAAATATTATTTGCATGGTGCATCCTATTCCATAGCTTTTTCTAGTAATGGACTATTGTTCCGTTTTTTGGAGGATGCATGCTATAATTTTATCCACGGGCGCTGGAATGTTAAATCCACCACTGACCCGGCCTATGCTGTTAGAGCTGAAGCCTTCAGAATAGTAATAAAACTCGATATTTCACGATTGAGGGTTGTTGAACATTATCTACAAAATCAGCATTTGTAAGGCTTGATTATAAAATTAATAATTGTTGAAAACACGTTCTTTTAATTTTTGGTACAATAAAAATTTATTAGTTTACAGAAAACCATTAATTATAACCTGAATATTTAATTGATTCATTGACAAGGAAAGATATTCTAAGATCTCCGTGTCAGTAGCTGAGGAATTGTGTATTACGGTTGTCACTCGATAAACAGTGATTGACGTCATCACATGGCTTGTGAGTATCCGGCCGGTGAGTTCTGAAGGGAGGGTGGCGTGCCAGATGCGACCGGCGTTGACAAGCAAATTGTCATTTCATAAGTTGTGCCACCACCCAAGATAAGGTAAGCTAAACGAAGTGCAATGCCATTTCAAAAAGTCCTATAAGCAGCTACTGCCCCTACTTTATATAACACTTCTGGGGGAAAATCGTTTTACAACACGAAACATGGTGATGTGTTTACGTCTTTTCCCACCGGGCGAGTTGGCCATGCGGTTGGAGGCGCGCGGCCCTGAGCTTGCATCCGGGAGATAGTGGGTTCGAATCCCAATGTCAGTAGCCCTGAAGATTGTTTTCCGCGGTTTCCCATTTTCACACCAGTCAAATGCTGGGACTGTACTTTAATTAAGACCAGCGCCGCTTCCTTCCCATTCCTAGCCCTTGCCTATCCCATCGTCGCCCTAAGACCTGTCTGTGTCGGTGCGACGTAATGCCACTAGCAAAAAAAAAAAAGATCCTAATTCTCTGAAATTATTTACGACTTAGGCCTACTTACTTATCGTGTCCTATTAGTACCAGGAGTGTTCAAGAACGTGTTCGGCTTGCCTGGTGCAGGTCTTTCTACCTGACACCCGTTGGCGGCCTGCGCGTCTGGGTGTGGGAGTAGTGAGAGATAAAACCCGGTTTCGGCACGTAGTCTACTCCTCTCGAATAATACCAAGGGATCTGCTCAATGCTTTACGTCGCCATCCGACGGCCGAACCAACATCAACAGCATCATATCCCCTCACTCCATTTGAACACTGCGAAAAGGTTTGGATTTGAATCCAGGCTTTTGGCATCCAATCTAGTGATTAGAAACTGTCTAAAACCAACTTTCCTACCCTGCCGGCCATCATTCTGATGGTGATTTTTTTCAACCAGGCTAGTGGCTCAGACGGTTGAGATGCTGGTCTTCCGACTTCAACTTGGCAGGTTCGATTCTGGCTCAGTCCGGTGGTATTTGAACGTGCTCAAATACGTCAGCTTTGTGTCGGTGAATTTACTGGCACGTAAAATAAGTCCTGCGGGACTAAATTCCGGCACCTCAGCGTTCCCTTAAACCATAAAAGTAGTTACTGGGACCTAAAGCCAGCAACATTATTATATTTTTCTTTCGACCAACGGCACTCGAACCTGCTAACCACGGTGTCAGGCCTTTATTTTAGAAAAGACCAAGTTAGCTACTTATAAGCAATCTGCCACTAGGTGACAGCCCTTAATGCAGATCAATTGTAAGTGATTGATGGGTCGCATTTGGCACGTAACCGAAGGTAGTAGGCAATCCAAATAAATGAGTACATTAATTATAATCTTAAAATAAGTGGAAATGTGTTGTGTGTTGGGTATTCAACCCGAAGGCTGGTTTGATCCTCTGCAGCTCCGGCAACAGCTGTCATAAATAGCCCAGGCGTCACTGAAGAGGCGTACTAGGGAAATAAGGAGTGAGGTCGTTTCCCGTTGCTTTCCTCACTGAGCCAGCCGTTGCTATTACATATCAACCTGCCAAGCGTTGACTATTTGATAATGACAGTTACTGTATGCACGCGAATAATCTCGGTCATCGAAAATTCTCCGAATCTTAAATTTAGGAAGGGAATGTTTAAAAGTGTTTTTGTAATTGTATAGTTTTGTTTTGTTTCGATAATGTTGATAGGACCAAGTTATTTAGGATTCCGAAGGTGATCGGCATCAGATACCGAGTACGAAGAATTATCTACAATCTGTATAAAAATCAGTCTGCAGTGATAGAAGCAGCAATCCAGAAAGGAGTGAGGCAAGGCTGTAGTTTGTACCCCCTCCTTTTTAATATTTACATAGAACAGGCAGTAAAGGAAATCAAAGAGGAATTTGGAAAGGGAATCACAATCCAAGGCGAGGAAATCAATACTTTGAGATTTGCTGATGATATTGTTATTTTATCTGAGACTGCAGAAGATCTTGAGAAGCTGCTGAATGGTATGGACGAAGTCTTGGGTAAGGAGTACAAGATGAAAATAAATAAGTCCAAAACAAAAGTAATGGAGTGCAGTCGAACGAAGGCAGGTGAGGCAGGAAATATTAAATTAGGAATTGAAGTCTTAAAGGAAGTAGATGAATGTTGTTACTTGGGTAGTAAAATAAGTAACGATGGCGGAAGTAAGGAGGACATAAAATGCAGATTAGCACAAGCAAGAAAGAGCATCCTTAAGAAAAGAAATTTGCTCACTTCAAACATTGATATAGGAATTAGAAAGATGTTTTTGAAGACTTTCGTGTGGAGTGTGGCATTGTATGGAAGTGAAACATGGACGATAACTAGCTCAGAAGCAAAGAGAATAGAAGCCTTTGAGATGTGGTGTTACAGAAGAATGCTGAAGGTGAAATGGATAGATCGAATCACGAATGAAGATATACTGAATCGAATTGGCGAGAGGAGATCGATTTGGCTAAATTTGACAAGAAGGAGCGATAGAATGATAGGACACATCTTAAGACACCCAGGACTTGTTTAGTTGGTTTTTGAAGGAAGTGTAGGTGGTAAGAACGGTAGGGGTAGACCAAGGTATGAATATGACAAGCACATTAGAGCAGATGTAGGATGAAATAGTTGCGTAGAAAAGAAAAGTTTAGCACAGGATAGTGTGGCATGGAGAGCTGCATCAAACCAGTCTATGGACTGATGACTCAAACAACAACAACAACAACATAGTTTTGTTAAATATTGATAATCAAAACCGTAAATACTGCAGTACATAAAATAAGTCAGGTCTACATTACCAATCTGAGAGAGTTAATACTAAATTTATCTGGCAGAAACCGCCAACAAATCACTGTCTGTGGGGCCCAAAGGGATCTTAACTTGGGAGCGTGGGTTGGCAACCACGGGTCCGCTACCTGAGTCCTGGCATTGCTTCCACTTACTTGTTCCAGGCTCCTCACATTTATCTATCCTGTCCGACGTCCCTCGGTCAACTTTTGTTCTTTTCGACCCTAACAGTATTAAGTTGCGGGGAGCCTTTTATTTTCACGCCCTTCTTGGCCCTTGTCTTTCTTTGGCCGATGCTTTCATTTTTCGAAGTGCTGATGCTGAATCCCTTCCATTTTCGCCTTGATTGTTGTTAAGAGAGGATTGTTGCCTATAGCTCATTCCACGTTAAGAAAAAAGTATTGCTCTTATGGACTTACAACGAGTGAACGCACCTCCTCTGAGACAATCACAATATTCTTCGTGATGAAGGAATATTATACTGTACTTTATAATGTATTATGAAAGACAGATAAAAGGATGAGGCATTTTTGCCCTAAGTTATTGAAATAACTACACAAAATGTTCTTTTTCAAAAAATCATTTGTAGGGTGGAAGCGCGATGGCTGGAACAGGCATCGCTCCGCTGCCTTCCTTCATTTTCCTTCTTCTGTGTTGCTCTGCCACAAGCCTCGTGTAGTCCCTCACTCTATGAAACACCGGCAGCTCACTTCTGTAGTGGAGTCATCTGCAGTATTTATTTGTTGCGTAATTGTGTTGTGTAGAGCGAAATGTCCGTTCAAGACGAGGTTTATTTTTCCTCCAGTCAAGTACGGTGCTCTCGTCCGCATCGTACTTTCCTCTCACAGCGCGATTACCAATTTTCCTTGCCTCTTCCATAACCTGGAACTTTTTCTTTAGCCTAAACGACGTATAACGAGAACTTACACCAACCACACAACTGACGCGGTTTGCATTTGGTGGGAACGGAAAGAGCATGGGTGGACAATACCAGCTTCCAGACTTCTGAGTGTCACCAACCTTGATGCAAAATTAATACTCGCACACTACCTGCCAAAATTTGAATATATATACAAGGTTTCCCTTTTAAACACAGACCATGCATTTCTACTCTCGGAGACCCAAGCAGCTGTATGGGAGTTGCGGGCATAGTTCTTGACCTTGCAAGGAGCGTGCACGTGTTCGACCTGGCAAGCATCAGTAGCCAGTCTGAATCTCAGCTGTTAACATGGTGAGAGAGTTATCATTGCAACACCGCATTTTCGTATGTAAAAGTTATTCTAAGTACGAGTCGACTCGACGGGTACGCGATGCATTTGTTCAGCAATATAAGATTGTATACTCGCTTAAAGCAGGGCGGCCGAGAGCGACGTAAGTTGGGCTGAGACAGCTACTGTAGCGCAGAGTTCAAACACTGTGCGCTCGGTCTGGGTTTATAAGAGAGAGGCCGTGTATGCGGGGATTACTCGCGTATAAACGGCATTGTTTCTGTTATCTGCTAGCTATTACGTTCCTCTCGTTTGCGAGTTAGTTTGTCATTGCAGCTGTAATGACACCTATCGGAGATAAGTGACTGGAAGAAGAAACAGAGCACACCCCAACTAACAGTCAGTCACTGTTACGTTATTGCCGATAAGTTGTAGAGGCAGACGATGTAGGCCATTCCATTCTGTATTCTTCAACCTCTGTGGTACCAGAGTTTTCAACACCTCTTCTTCATAATTTCTGTTTCTCCCCATTCATCGAGTGATCGTTCCTTCTTCTTCTTCCCCCTGTGGGTGGGGGCGGTAGAATAACGCCAACGGTATCCCCTGCCTGTCGTAAGAGGCAACTAAAAGGGGCCTCAGAGACTCTGAACTTTGGAGCGTGGGTTGGCGACCATGGGACCCTCAGCTGAGTCCTGGCATTGCTTCCACTTACTTGTGCCAGGCTCCTCACTTTCATCTATCCTATTTAACCTCTCTTGGTCAACTCTTGTTCTTTTCAGACCCCGACGCTATTCGGTTTGCGAGGGCTAGGGAGTCTTTCATTTTCACGCCCTTCGTGGCCCTTGTCTTCTTTTGGCCGATATCATTTTTCGAAGTGTCGGATCCCATCCCTTTTTTCCCTCCGATTAATGTTATATAGAGGATGGTTGCCTAGTTGTACTTCCTCTTAAAACAATAATCACCACCACCACCTTCTTCTTTCTTTCTTAAATCTGTTTACCCTGCAGGGTTGGTTTCTCCCTCGGACTCAGCGAGGGATCCCACCTCTATCGCCTCAAGGGCAGTGTCCTGGAGCGTGAGACTTTGGTTAGGGATATACAACTGGGGAGGAGGACCAGTACTTCGCCCAGGCGGCCTCACCTGCTATGCTGATTAGGGACCTTGTGAAGGGATGGAAAGATTGGAAGGGATAGACAAGGAAGAGGGAAGGAAGCGGCCGTAGCCTTAAGTTACGTACCATCCCGGCATTTGCCTGGAGGAGAAGTGGGAAACCACGGAAAACCACTTCGAGGATGGCTGAGATGGGAATCGAACCCGCCTCTACTCAGTTAACCTCCGGAGCTGAGTGGACCCCGTTCCAGCCCTCGTACCACTTTACAAAATTCGTGACAGGGCCGCGAATCAAACCCGGACCTCCGGTGGTAGCAGCTAATCACGCTAACCACTACACCACAGAGGTGGCTGTGATCGTTCCTTCTCATATTTATAATATCGATAGGCAATTTAATTATCTTCCTGTTCGATAGCGCTAGTGACACCCCACTTTTGCAACTTATAAAGACAATCACTATAACAATCACCACCATTAACAATTAGTTCGTTACCATGGCAACTGAACAATATTTCCTCGTCAGCGATGTTCGCCTTTGACGGACTTCGCTCAGGTGCTCTGGAACGCGTGCTTTTACATGTGAAAAATGTAATTTCCTGCGAAGCCATTAGAGTTACCAAGAAAATGCATATTACTTTTTCTGTAGAAAGTCGTATTTTAAGTGTGATAGGACTAACCATTTGCCCATTATTATTGTTTTCGGCGCGAAAAGATATGGGCAAGTTTATTAAATTCCCGCATGTTTTTCGCCGCTATTCTGACACGGTTAATTATTTTTAAAAAATATGAATTGATCTGTGTTTGAACTGAAAAACAAACAAACCAAACGAACCCCATGGCGCTACAGCCCTTGAAGGGCCTTGGCCTACCAAGCGACTGCTGCTCAGCCCGAAGGCCTGCAGATTGCGAGGTGTCGTGCGGTCAGCACGCCGATTCCTCTCGGCCGTTATTCTTGGCTTTCGAGACCGGGGTCACTATCTCACCGTCAGATAGCTCCTCAATTCTAATCACGTAGGCTAATTGGACCTCGAACCAGCCCTCAGATCCAGGTAAAAATCCCTGTCCTGGCCGAGAATCGAACCCGTGGCTCCGGGTAAGAGGAAGGCACGCTACCCCTACACCACGGAGCCGGCTCATGTTTGAACTGAGTGTATGAAATACACACCAAGTTTCAGCTCTGGTATGAATGAGTGGAAAAGAAACAGATACAATCTTATTTTAAGCTATTACACGATTTTTTTGTTCAAGAATATCCCCCCACCTCACCCCCCACTCCGTACAAGGGTATAGGAAATTCCGACACAAGGTCACGTAACACACTTTAGCCATCGTGTTCCGTCTACAAGTTTCTCAATTTTCAATATATCGAAATGAACGAGGTGTCGTTTGAAAGAGGGTTGAAGGCGTTTGTCGGATTTAAAATTGGACCATTGGGTCTCAGAATACAAGGAGTCAAATTTCTCCCCACTTAAAAAAAAAATCCGGTAAATCTCAATTGAACTTCAAAGTAATATATTCGCTGAAAAGAGCAAAAGACAACAAATCCAAGTATATGCATATAATTTCTGTCGGTTAATTTCACCAACAGTTATTGTTGCAAAATTGATAGAAATTTTTGTGTCAGTTAATTGTTTCAGATGTCAGTTTATAATGAATCGTGATGCAGTAGACTCACAGTATATATATACAGTATATAATGAGAAAGTATCATGAAGTGTGTATGAATAGATGGGCTCAAGCTACTGAACGGTTAATTAAAATACATTTATCAAGACGAGGTAAAAGGAATTACAATAAATGGCTACGGATCAGATTGACCGAATTAGAGTTTTCTCTAAATACCATGACTTCGTCTCTTGCCAAGGGAAACGAAGTCTTATACTTTGAAATACTGAGCCTGATTACCAGGAACTGAGAGGACTTAACTGAATAGGCCTACCTTGGATGTTTCGACAGCCGTCGTAAAGCAGTCAGATCGTTTACAAATTTGGTACACAGAAAATTCGTGGTAACTTTCTCACAGAATTATTAGCGCAGTTTTTAATTTCTGTGAGAACGTTTCAGTGGATTCAGCTTATAATATAATATAATATAATATAATATAATATAATATAATATAATATAATATAATATAATATAATATAATATAATATAATATAATATAATATAATATAATATAATATAATATAATATAATATAACGCGAGTCCTCATGTAAATCTACTTCACCCGACATCAGCCAAGTGCCTGATTGGATGGTAAAGACCCAACAACTGAGAGGGGATGGTTATCTAAAACAATATCACCACCATCTAAAGCGGTAAAGTGCAGATACGCACTGGCTAACGAAACTCCTCGCTCACTCCAGCGCAGCTTCACCCTCTGACTAAGTTGAGGAATCATCCCCCTTGAATACATAAAAAATCAAAATACAACTGGGCACAGAGGAGAGGTCTAGGAATCTTTATAATGAGGACGAGATGTACAAGGAGATAGGAAAGAAGGACGGTCGAACCCACGCCTGTTCTGAATCCAGTAAGCCTAGCCCAGCAGTCAATGAGCATTAATACATCGACCTAAACCAGTCGATTATGCACTGTTGCTAGAATTACTGGAGTAGTCGAAAAAGTCCTATAATGACTCCTCTCTATTCAGTACGAATTATGTATGGAGTCACCAAGGTTTGAGACCTGGTATACAGCGATGAAAGGCTGACTATTCACCGCCTGAGCCACAGAAGAATTTATTGCTATCCTGATAAGCATTTTATATTTCGCTTGAAAATTGTTCTATGCTGGACAGGCATCATGACCTTGTGGATATTAACTCGGCGTGATATAATGAACATTTTCGTCATATTGTTAAATTAGCTGGGATTTCTTTCGAAGGAATGACGCGATGTTCAAAGAATCTCTCACACTCCTTCTGTAGACTAGATAAAAAAAACATGACCTCTGCAGTTAGAGCATACCGCGTTGTTACGTCAGAAACCGTAAGTGTGATGTGAACAATCAGTATCAAAACATGTTCGCCGAAACACTCATAACAACACTTCACGTCAGTTCAAGGCCTTTTCCTCAGATATTCTTTTTTATTCCCGACATACACAAACCGGAATTTATGGAGTTCTTAGAAGACAATACTGGCATGCTGAGATTAACACCCATCATAGTTCCTAGGCTGAGACAATTCTTTCCTCGTTGAACGCACCCAACCCCCCACCCACAACTCCCTCCTTTCATTATCCAACAAACAAGGGGAAAACCTTAGTTATGTACTGTGTAAGTTTTCCATTCATGACGTGTTTATTTAAATATGTTTTCTTTAGTTTTTTTCTATTTGCTTTACGTCGCACCGACACAGATAGGTCTTATGGCGATAATTGGACAGGAAAGGCCTAGGAATGGGAAGGAAGCGGCCGCCGCATTAATTAAGGTACAGCCACGCATTTGCCTGGTGTGAAAATGGGAAACCATGGAAAACCATCTTCAGGGCTGCCGACAGTGGGGTTCGAACAAACTATCTCCCGGATGCGAGCTCACAGCTGCGCGCCCCTAAAGGCACGGCCAACTCGTCCGGTGTTTTCTTTAAATTAACGGGATTTTTTAGTATTTATGCTTTTGTATAAGAACACATCAGTTTCTAGTCAAATGACACCATTCTAGAACGTTCCCTTGTTTGTTGCTGCGTAGTGCAAAAATTATTTAGGAATTAGAGTTTATAACATAAAAGGAGAGTGCACGGCAATGTTAACATGAAAGCCTGGAAGTTGTAAACTCTCCTGTTAGCATCGTGTATTATCAAGTCAAGCTGAAACCAAAGCTCCTAATCAGTAGGCTCTGCAAACTGTCAGACGTTTCTGTGAAGCAGTGTTATATACTACAACCAAGCATGAAATATGTTTTGCTATTTATTTTACGTTACACCGATACAGACATATTTTATGGCACCGAGTGAGTTGGCCGTACGGTTAGGGCCGCCCAGCTGTGAGATTTTTTTTTTGCTAGGGGCTTTACGTCGCACCGACACAGACAGGTCTTATGGCGACGATGGGATAGGAAAGGCCTAGGAGTTGGAAGGAAGCGGCCGTGGCCTTAATTAAGGTACAGCCCCAGCATTTTCCTGGTGTGAAAATGGGAAACCACGGAAAACCATCTTCAGGGCTGTCGATAGTGGGATTCGAACCTACTATCTCCCGGATGCAAGCTCACAGCCGCGCGCCTCTACGCGCACGGCCAACTCGCCCGGTAGCTGTGAGATTGCATTCGGGAGATAGTGGGTTGTCAGCAGCCCTGAAGATGGTCTTCCGTGGTTTCCCATTTTCATACCAGGCAAATGCTGGGAATGTACCTTAATTAAGGCAACGGTCGCTTCCCTCCCATTCCTAGCCCTTTCCTATTCCATCATCGCCATAAGACCTATCTGTGTCGGTGATACGTAAAGCCAATTCTAAAATTAAAAAGACCTTATAGCGACGATGGCATAGGAAGGGATTAGGATAGGGAGAGACGCGATCGTGGCGTTAATTAGGTACAGCCTGGTGTGAAAATGGGAAACCACGGAAGACCACTAAAGGAATAAGCGCGTGACATTGTATAATTTCCTCGCAGTCACACTTGACTCAGAAAAATCCGAATCTATACATTTAATGTTTGCTGTGGGTGTCTACAGGGCCTGAATCGACATTGAAGGTCTCCTCATCCCGAAGTGGTCCTACTCGTTGGCTGAATGGTCAGCGTACTGGTCTTCGGTTCAGAGGGTCCCTGGTTCGATTCCTGGCAGAGTCAGGGATTTTAAACTTCAATGGGCAATTCCAGTGGCTCGGGGAGCTGGGTGTTTGTGCTGTCCCCAAAATCCCTGCACCTCACACGCAACACATAATACTATCCTCCACCACAATAGCATGCAGTTACCTGCACATGGAAGATGCAGCCCACCCTGATCGGAAGGTCTGCCTTGCAAGAGCTGCACCCGCCTAGAAATAGCCACACGAAGCTCGATAGCTGCAGTCGCTTAAGTGCGGCCAGTATCCAGTAATCGGGAGATAGTGGGTTCGAGCCCCACTGTCGGCAGCCCTGAAGATGGTTTTCCGTGGTTTCCCATTTTCACACCAGGCAAAGGCCGGGGCTGTACCATAATTAAGGCCACGGCCGCTTCCTTCCAATTCCTAGACCCTTCCTATCCCATCGTCGCCGTAAGACATAGGCCTATCTGTGTCTGTGCGACATAAAGCAAATACCAAAAATAATAATAATAATAATAATAATAATAATAATAATAATAATAATAATAATAATAATAATAATAACAGACCCCGAGGACGGCAGCTAATAACACTAACCGTTACGCTACGGAGGCAGACAAAATTCAGTCTGATAAAATATTATATGCAAGGAACATATAATGCCATGCACTCATTATTTTTTTCTTTTGAGCGTCTATTCAATAAGCTGAAGGTTCGTCGTCCTTAATCAAAACTACCTGGGTTTTTTTTGTTTTGTTTATTGTTACTTGTTTAACGTCGCACTAACACATCGACGGACGGATGGAAAAGGGCTATACTTGGGAAGGCAGCAGCCATGGCCTTAATTAAGATACAGCCCCAGAATTTGCCTGGTGTGAAAATGGGGAAACCATGGTAAACCATGTTTCAAGGCTGCCGACGGTGGAATTCGAATCCACTATCTCCCGAATGCAAGCTCACATCTGCTCGACCCTAACCGCACTACCTGCTTTCCTTCACATTTCAAAAGTTTGTTGCCACTGATATTTCACAACTTCCACCATCTTTACACATTGAAGCTGTTTGTAATGTAAACATATATGTACACGTGGTCTACTTTGTTGCATTGCTTTTCGTAACAAACTACCCCATCTAAATAAAATATACGGATTGGAGATGAATAACAATAACTTAAACAAATGGCAAGTTGACCAAGAAGAAAAACCAAAGAAGACTGGACCATCCTGATCTGAAGGCAGAAAGGAAGCCCACGTAAAAGACTGAAAGAAATAATGAGCAAAAAGGAAGGCAAAAGCACGCAAGACAGTCCCTGGCCGTGAGCGCTGACGTGTGTCGGCATATATTGTACAATTCAGGGCGCACACCGCCAACTTGAAGCTCCCAAATTCCCCCTTAAAAAGGACCAGCAAAACGCTAGACCTCCACTACCTGTTTCAGCATAGAAAGGCCTTCACGAATATGTAAAAATTAAATCGAAATTCGCCGTCCGACTGCATAGCGCTCCCTCGTAAGTACTTTGAACAGACCCAGTGAGCTTATTCGGTCATAATAATAATATGTAGTTGAATTAAAATAAACTGAAGATTGAATGAAATAAGACCGAGCGAACTGACCACGCGATTCGAAACGCACAACTGTGTGCTTGCATTAGGGACACAGTGGTTTCGAACCCCAATGTCGGCAGCTCTGAAGATGGTTTTCCGTAGTTTCCCAATTTTACACCAGGCAAATGCTGGGACTGTGCCTTAATTAAGCCCACAGCCGCTTTTTTCCCACTTAAAGTCCTTTCCTATCCCATTGTCACCATAAGACCTATCTGTGTCAATTGCAATCCGAATAAAACAGGAAAAAATACTTGTAGAACGCCGCAGAACTGGCATCCTGTCAGAATTAGACCTTATTGCATCTACTTTATAGCGGGCTTCAGTTTCCAGAAAACACACAATATTATTTAATAATGGTAATGTAATACTTCTGTTTAAAGAGATTTAAATGATTAGGCTCCATTGTCCTGGTCTGCAGTAAGAATAATGTGGTGGGAGTCACATCTTTTCTCTTAATAGAAGAAATCTCTCGACTCTCATTCTATTGAGTCGACCAGCAGCCAAGGAAGAATGTAGGAGACAAGGTAAAGTATTCTAGCCAGAATCGAGGATGGACCTGCTGCTTAGTTTATCGGCATAGTGAGAAATTACAGTAATTCTGATTATGTTTTGGTTAAGAACCCTTGTCGAGAACTCTTTTTCCTCCGTGCCAGAAATCACACGAAGTTCTAACGCTCACAGAACCCAGAAAAGCAGTTACGTTTTCCAAAATGATAAATAACATTATACAACTGATGATAGGAAGTATGGAGAAGTGAGAGGGACCAGGGTTCGATTCCCGGCCGGGTCGGGGATTTTCATGACGTTGTATTAATTCTTCTGGCTCGTGGACTGGGTGTTTGTGTTTGTCCCAGCACTCTCCTCCTCATATTCAGACAACACACTACAACAGAATAGTGATTACCTCACTCCACATGGGGTTAACGTCAGGAAGGGCATCCGGCCGTAAACAAAAGACAAATCCACTTGTGCGACACAGTTCGCACCCGGGAAGAGCGGTAGAAGGAGATAGAAGGGGTGGAGAAGAGTTTCTGAACGTGGAACTTCTGATATTGGTTCGAAACTCAAATACGGTAATCCTGAAACGAGAGGTGCAATGCAGGAAGTGGTATTCCATGATGGCCGTCAACCAGGCACCAGAAGAAGAAAAAGAAGAAATAATTCATGTAATAAATTCCGAGAAGTTAAGAAAAGGCTCGTTAGGTTTTGATTAAGGAAGCATAAACAAAAGCATTTTACTTCCCTTCCGTTGTAATCTGATGTTTTCTAGTACTCATGTGAATTTAAATCGTCTCCATTACTCAATTTCGGATAACTGATTGTAGGAAAACACTATTTGTTCATAATAAAACATGAGATATAATATCTTTACAGTTCTGTATGTTTGAAGCCAAGTGTCCTAAGTCCATTAACTTTTTTCTTTTCTTTTCTTTTCTTTTCTTTTCTTTTCTTTTCTTTTCTTTTCTTTTCGTTTCTTTTCTTTTCTTTTCTTTTTTTCTTTTTAATTGGGCTTCTATAGACTACATGTTATCAATCTCATTTTCAGTGTCTAGTAGATCTTGTTCGTTTGCTGGCTTTGACGTCCTGCCAGTATCATTTGGGCCCATCAATCAACGCGTTCTTTCGCTCTTCTGGTAAAGGCCCTTTCTGTCTTCTGTTTCTGACTCCACCATAAGCCGTGATGACTTTTCACGGTCCTCCTGAAAAAATCCCGTCATTAATTTTATCCTCAGGCGGCAGTGCGCCGGTCTTTCACCGCTGGGTTCCGTGGTTCACATCCCAGTCACTCCATGTGAGATTTGCGTTGAACAAAGCGGAGGCAGGACAGGTTTTTCTTCGGGCACTCCGGTTTTCACTGTCATCTTTCATTCCAGCAACACCCTTCAGCATCATTTCACTGTCAGTCATAAAACCCGGATATAAGTAGAGTCTACCCGCACGACTGTAATGCTATGAGGCTTGCATAAACATTAAGGGTTCGGCCTATTAGAACCCCTAGAATTTATGTAACTCCCACTACATTACGTTAGAGCGGGCTGGTCGACATTTCCTACTAACAAAATTATTTAGTAACAAAATTACTTAGTAGGAAATGTCGACTAGCCCGCTCTAACGTAATGTAGTGGGAGTAACATAAACTCTAGGGGTTCTAATGGGCTGAACCCCTAATGTTTATGCAAGCCTCATAGCATGACCGTCGTCCGGGTAGACTCTACTTATTACTCGCTTCAGTAAGTTTGCATTCTAACCTATTACTGCATAAACATCCGGGCCCTCATTAATAATTGCCCCAGATGAATGTGACGGGCTTCGGTAGCGGCGGCACAATTCCTACCCTCGCCGCTAGATGGGGCTTCATTCATTCCATTCCTGACCGGGTCGAATGATTGGACACAGGCTGTGGATTTTCAATGTCCATGTCTCGCAGATCTGTCTCATACTCTTGGAACCATCTTAAATTGGATGCCTTCGGGTTCAGAAAATTCCAGATTTGCTTCGTGAGCCGCTCGTTATTCATACGGAAGATGTTCCCTTAGAACAGCAGTCTTCTCTTTTTAATTGCTGCTGTTATTGGTTCCATCTTAATTGAAAAGCAACTCAGGCTACTACGAAAGCCCTTGAGGTTCAATTAAGGTCCAACAAAGAAGTATATACTACTGCAAGATAGAACCAAATTAGTTTTAATACATTATTATAATCGCAATTGAGCCTCCGTGGCTCAGGCGGCAGCGCGCTGGCCTATCATCGCTGGGTTCCATGGTTCAAATCCCGGTCACTCCATGAGAGACTTGTGCTGGACAAAACGGAGGCGGGACAGGTTTTTCTTCGGGTACTCTGATTCTCCCCGTCATCTTTCATTCCAGCGAAACTCTTCTATATGATTTCATTTCATCTGTCAGTCATTATCATTATCATTCCCCAGAGGAGTGTGACAGGCTTCGGCAGCCGCTACAATTCCTATTCTCGCCGCTAGATGGGGCTTAATTAATTCCATTCCTGCACCGGTTTAATGACTAGAAACAGGCTGACGACTAATAGGATACGCCTACTCTCTGGCCAGGAAGAATAGGAATTCCTTACTGCATATCGTAATTTGAAGAAACCACTTTCCAAGCGGTAGACTTGATGAGACACGCATAGTATCTCAAAGTGGCTTTGCCAGCACAGCTACAAGTGTGATATCACAATCCATTTTCAACACAAAAATATTACGATCACATAGACTTGCTGCAATTTTTTTGTACAATCATATTGTCATGATTACTACAAAATTTTACTCAGTCCAGCAGTAGAAGTTATTATCCCGCACCTAACCTCACCCCATAGCACTACAGCCCAGAACGGCCTTGGCCTACCAAGTGACCGCTGCTCAGCCCGAAGGCCTGCAGATTACGAGGTGTCGTGTTGTTAGCACGACGAATCCTCTCGGCCGTTATTCTTGGCTTTCTAGACCGGGGCCGCTATCTCACCATCAGGTAGCTCATCAATTGTAATCACGTAGGCTGAGTGGACCTCGAACCAGCCCTCAGATGCAGGTAAACATCCCTGACCTGGCTGGGAATCGAACCCGGAGCCTTCTGGTGAGAGGCAGGCACGCTACACCTACACCGCGGGGTCGGCAGTAAACCTCAATATGCCAAGCAAAATGCAACATGTAAATAACACTTAGAGAAGTTCCAACCGGGTCAGATACCTTAGTTTTCTCTGTCTTTAGCAACAACATAACGAGAACCATCTGCATTTGAATTCTTTGTCATCACCGTAACACTGGAATTGGTCATAGTTGCATCTCTGATGTCTTCCTTTCCTTCACTAAATTAGCTGGTGGATTCACGATCACTGGTAATCACAAAATCGTGGTAGACGTTTGAATCGTCAAACTTATCATCGTATAACATTTCCTCTATTTTTTATGTTGAAACCCTTCCAGTTTAAGCTGGCATGTTCAAAACTTCATGGGAATACGAATGATATTGTTCATTGAAGACATGAACGTGGTTAGAACTTTAAAACTTAACCACAGAAAATAACCTTTTCAGCGTGTCGGACAGAATTAGGTACGGGCCCGACCTCAGAGATCAACTGCTAGTTTGCGCAAGTGACAGAAGAAGACTAACTGATGAAGCTCCTAGATAAGAACTGCGACCATTACAGGGAGGTATAGAGACGATCAGCCCTCTGAATGCTGAAGCCTTGGGGTTACTGCAAAATTTCATACTGCTGGGTCTCAGAGGCCAGCCGGACTGTTGTAGGGTTACTGACGACGTTGTTAGTTTTCTCCGAACTTGTTTCTCAGTACTGTATCTTTAAATTAACAATAACATGTTTACAATGAACCACCACGGTTCACTGACAACGATCTCGTCCATCTGTTCACTTCAGAGGCGCCAGCGCCGAGGATTCTCCTTAAAACTTGCCCACCCAGCTTCATCATAGAATTGTTCTGTCTGTGATTGGCTGTCGTTCATTCTCAAGGAGAATAGGGGAATCACACGGGGAATTCGCTTGCTAATCTTTCCTCTTAGACTTGTTAGGTCATCGGCTCCACGTTAATAAACCCGCCAAGCAAGTTGGTATAAAGGGACGAGTATTCTGCTGTAACGTTTGTGAGTCCACTCCACTCGTGAACTAGTCAACGTGTGGTAAGTATCTGTGATGAAAGTATTTATTAGGTTATAGAGTAGTCCTACTTATCTCTTACTGCTATTTAAGAAGTAAATTATTATTATTATTATTATTATTATTATTATTATTATTATTATTATTATTATTGTACCACCTGGTAGTCATGATCGTTAAGACGTTGAAGTCTTAAACGGTCTGACTCCGTGGTTAGCCGGTTCGAGTCCCGTTGGTCGAAGAAATGTTCACCACTCGTTTGTTGGCCGGCAGGGTAGTCGAGGTGGTGCTATACAATGTCTAACCACTGGATTGCGTGCAAAACTCTGGATTCAATTCCAACCCTCTCCACAGTG
The DNA here is from genome assembly GCF_040414725.1 of Anabrus simplex. Classification (NCBI taxonomy): domain Eukaryota; kingdom Metazoa; phylum Arthropoda; class Insecta; order Orthoptera; family Tettigoniidae; genus Anabrus; species Anabrus simplex. The sequence continues at coordinate 113,048,831 of NC_090269.1, read as the reverse complement.
CTCATATGGAGTGAGGGCATATGACGCTGTTGATGGTGATTCGTCCGTCGGATGGAGACGTTAAGCCTTGAGCAGACTCCTGGGTGCTATTCGACAGGAGTAGGCTAAGTGCCGGCACCGGGTTTCGCCCTTTCACATTCACTTCATCTCATTAACCCCTTTGATGGGGTTGCCGTCAGGAAGGGCATCCGGTCATAAAAACAAACCACGACAGATTCATCCCACCTCATACCCGAGCCCGTAGAGAAACGGGACAAGGGTTGGACAAACATTATTATTATTATTATTATTATTATTATTATTATTATTATTATTATTATTATTATTATTATTATTATTATTATTATTATTATTATTATTAAATACACGTATAATAATAATAATAATAATAATAATAATAATAATAATAATAATACCGAACGGAGTAGTCGCGCCTGTTAACGCGCTACTGCTATGGAGCCGAGCTCTACATTCCGAAGATGCGCGACTTCGAACCTCACTGTCAACTGCCTTGAGAATGTTTTTCCGTGGTTTCCCATTTTCACTTCCAGGAAAATGCTGGGACAGTACGTATTCATAGGTCCCAGCCGATTTCTTCCACCTCCTCCGCCAATTTCATTCCCCATCATTCATTTCACCTCCATTAGCTCCTCGGCTGACCTTGTGAGGTTGGCATCAGGAAGGGTATCTTTTATTGCTCGTTGCTGTACGTCGTACCGACACAGATAGATCTTATGGCAACGATGGAAGAGGAAAGGCCTAGGAATGGGAAGGAATTAATTAAGGTACAGCCCCAGCATTTGCCTGGTGTGAAAATGAGGAAACCACGGAAATCAATCGTCAGAGCTGCCGACAGTGGTGTCCGAACCCACTATCTCCCGGCTGAGAGCTCACAGCTATGCGCTCCTAACCACACGGCCAACTCGCCCAGTAGGAAGGGTATCACCAAGGAAATTGGCCGCATAGTTTGCGTCACGTATTTGTGAGCTTGCATTCGGGAGAAGTTGGCTTTGAACCCCACTGCCGACACCCCTGAAGACGGTTTTCCGTGGTTTCCCACTTTCACTCCAGACAAATGCTGGGGCTGTACCTCATTTAAGGCCACGGCCGCTTCCTTTTTATATTTATACATTAGGCCTACTATATATATTGAAGTATTTTGTCCAGGGACTAGTCTTAGAAGTTTCGCGGGCCACCAATTGAATAGGCCTGTACACGAATTATACTGTACAGGGCTCGAACTAGCTCATTATACGTGTATTTAAATTATAAGCATGACCCCAAATTGCACACTAGAAATGTATCAGACTGATAGGTATAATTGCCAACGTATTAATAATAATAATAATAATAATAATAATAATAATAATAATAATAATAACCAAACCAAACTCCATGGTGCAACAGCCCTGAAGGGCCTTTGGCTATCAAGTGACCGCTGCTCAGCCCGAAGTCCTGCAGATTACGAGGAGTCGTGTGGTCAGCACGACGGATCCTTTCAGCCGTTATGCTTGGCTTTCTAGACCGGAATAATAATAATAATAATAATAATAATAATAATAATAATAATAATAATAATAATAATAATAAGTGTTTGCTGTACAGACCTGAAATGGTTTCGTGAAGTGAGGTTGGACTTGACGAAGATGGGGGTTCCGGAAGATTATATCACGGACAGAAATCAATTTAGACAATTCGTAAAAAAGTCGCGTGGTTTCAGGAGACTGGGGTCCGACTCGTTGGCTGAATGGTCAGCGTACTGGCCTTCGGTTCAGAGGGTCCCGGATTCGATTCCCGACCGGGTCGGGGATTTTAACCTAAATTGGTTAATTTCAATGGCTCGGGGACTGGGTATGTGTGTGGCGTATTCAACATTAGAAATCATCCTAGGGAGGGCCCTCATCTTCACAGACATACAGGTCGCCTAACAGGCCGTCTACTAGAAAAAGACCTGCACCAGGCCTCTCCGTAGGCCATACGCCATTATTATTAGGAGACTGGGGAAACGCTAATGAGAAAAGGGAGGTGCTATACGGAAGAGCATACGAAGGAAGCTGGAGAAAGGATCAAAATAAAATGGCAGTGAGTGAAGGCAGAGAAGGCTAAAAATATTGTAAAGATTTTCAAAAGTGGTGCATAGACGGCCGAGACGATTTTTTTTTTTTTTTTTTTTTTATGGTTTCAAGTTCCAAGAACTTTTTAGGGACTTTAGAGACGTCGAGGTCCCGAAATTTTGTCTTGCAGGAGTTCTTTTACATGCCGGTAAATCTATCGATACAAGCCCACCGACTTGGCCTCAGAAGGACAGAGTTCGACTCTCTGAGTCATTCAGCCGGGCGATTACAAATTTGAGTCATAATCAAAAGACCTGAAGCTTTTCTTTTTTCAATTGGCTTTACGTCGCACCGACACAAATGGGTCTTATGGCAACGACGGGATAGGAAAGGACTAGGAGTGTGAAAGAAGTGGCCGTGGTCTTAATTAAAGTACAGCCTGGTCTGAAAATGGGAAACCACGGAAAACGGCCTTGACGACTGCCAACAATGGGGCTCGAACCCACCGAATGCAAGCTCACAGCTGCGCGCCCCTAACCCCACCGCCAATTCGCTCGGAACCTGAAGTTCGAATAGTTAATGTGCCTTGTTTCTTTCTTTTAGAATGCATATCATGCTTATCAGATTTTTGATCCTCGCTCTGCTGTCGATCGATGCCCGCCATCTGACTACGGCTTCAGAATGTAGAGCATCCGATATGAAGTTGAGGGTTCAAACCTACAGGAACGAAACAGGCCACTGGATTACTAAGGTAAGTGAAGAGCTTCTAAATGATAGATAGATAGATAGATAGATAGATAGATAGATAGATAGATAGATAGATAGATAGATGGATATGCCTCTTTATGACATGAATGTTGGAATGGGAGTTGGGAGTGTGGGTAACACCTATAGCTGGAATAACAGAATGAGCTGCTTTGGCCTGGATGACAGGGAAAGAATACTGCCTTTGGGATGGGTTGCCAGGAGCACATTCGTAATCCGTGTACGCTCCAGGGTTGGATTTTCCCGCGGACGCAACGAGGGATCCTACCTCTACCGCCTGAAGGGCAGTGTTCTGGAGCGAGAGATTTTGAGTTTGAGATCAGCTGGGAAGGAGGACCAGTACCTCGCCAGGCGGCCTCACCTGCTATGCTGAACAGGGACCTTGTGGGGGATGGGAAGATTGGAAGGGATAGACTATGAGGATGAAAGGGAGCGGCCATGGCCTTATATCAGGTATCATCCCTGCATTTCGCTGGAGGAGAAGTGGGATACCACTTCGAGTATGGGTGTGGTGGCAATCGAACCCCTTCTACTCAGTTAATCTCCCGAGGCTGAGTGGACCCCGTTCTAGTCTTCGTACCACTTTTTAAAATTTCGTAGCAGAACTGGGAATCAAACCCGGGCCTCCGGGGGTGGCAGCTAATCACTCTAACCACTACACCACAAAAGCGGACATGGATATTTCTATGATGCTTTAAATCTCAAAAAAATGTCTGTCAGAATTTTCGGCAACTAGTGGCTTGTACAATAAATGCTGCATAAAAAGTAATGGTTCTCTGGTTCCTGGGCGAAATTATAGTCGGTCTTTGTCTGTCTGTTAGATCAGCAGCCCAGAGGCTGGTTGGATCTTCAAATAGGCCAAAAGCTATGCAGTTTTAGGGAAACCGCAAAAACCAATGGCAGAGCCCAAACGAAGCGTACTAGGGAAGATGAGGAGTGAGGTAGTTTGCCACTATTTTCCTCACTGTGCCAGAAAGTGTTATTGTAACATGACTGAATGTATGAGCAACAGCTTTCAGAACAAGATGCACTGGTCGTCATTCATTACTCAGCACCACCCACACCCCAGCAGCTTCCATATTGTCACAGCCATGGATGAGACTGGGACTTCAGTGGAAGCTACACTTTGCTCTGGCCTGTGCCAAGAGACGGATACAAAAATACTGCATCTATCAAGAAATGGCAACAGGCGGTAGTCGGTCTTTTTGACCCAATATTTTCCGTCTAAACCCTCAGGGCTTACCTTCATTCATATTATTCTCTATAGCAAGCACGTCAAGGTCGCAAGCTGATAGTTGTGCGTGCATGAGAAACAGCTGTTATGACAGTTAGCCCAGGACGTTATCAGGTAGCGCAAGCCTGGAGGGGTGTACACGCACGCACAAATGGTGTCCCGACATAAACAATCAACACTGCCCCACTCCAGTGCTGAAAAGAAGTGGTTTTCCGTGGTTTCCCACTTCTCCTCCAGGCAAATGCCGGGATGGTACCTAACTTAAGCGAACAGCCGCTTCCTTCCCAGTTTCTTGCTCATTCCTTCCAATCTTCCTATTCCCCACAAGGCCCCTGTTCAGCATAGCAGGTGAGGCCACTTGGGCGAGGTACTGATCCTCCTCCCCAGTTTTATCCCCAGACCAAATGTCTCACGCTCCAGGACACTGCCCTTGGGGCGGTAGAGGTGGGATCCCTCGCTGATTCAGAGGGAAAACCAACCCTGGAGGGTTTACAGATTAAGAAAGATGTTTGACATAAAGAAGCGAGTTCATATCTTCTGCTGGACGTACGGTCTGCCGCGAGTCTGTCGGCTAACATGGCACCGCTGTGGTCTGCCGCCAAGATAGGATCAGTGTATTGTGTGTACTCATAGTTGTATGCAATGAATGTCCCTAGCCGAGAAAATGGCAGCTTTTCATAAAATAAGTATCTTACTTTCAGACATGAAAGGTGATAATAGGCCTATTGTTTTTTACGTCCCACTAACTACTTTTGGTGGTTTTCGGAGACGCCGAGGTGCCAAAATTGTGCTCCATATGAGTTCTTTTACGTGCCAGTAAATCTACTAACACGAGGCTGACGTACTTGAGCACCTTCAAATACCACCGGACCAAACCAGGATCGAACCTGCCAAGTTGGGGTCAGAAGCCCAGTGCCTCAATCGTTGAAGCCACTGAGCCCGGCTAAATGATTCCACCTCTAACCTCACCTCATTCCCTTCCCCTCACACAATTTAAAAAATGAAGTTAAATTTTCATATTTTACTTATTTTGAACTGTGAATTCGAGAAGTATGTTTCTGTTATCCCACTGTACGATGTTATTAGTTGAAAGTTTTGGTATACCGAATAGTAGCCTATACGGCGTGTATTATCGTGTTCTCTGAAAGTAATTCGTAATTGTAATTTACAGCTAAATGTGGACAACAGTGCTCCGTCCACCCTGGAACAAGGCCAGTTACAGACTGGACATTATACCATCGATGTAGGCCAGAGTACAAGTGGATGTGACGCAGCCAGTGGGTCCATCAGCCTATCAACCACTATAATAGGTGAGTAAATATTCCTAGATTTTATTTCATCATATGTTCGGCTCCATGGCTAAATAGTTAGCGTGTTCTCCTTTGGTCACAGGGGTCCCGGGTTCGATTCCCGGCAGAGTCGGGAATTTTAACCGTACTTGGTTAATTTCGCTGGCACACGGGTTGGGTGTGTGTCGTCCTCATCATCATTTCATCCTCATCACGACGCGCAGGTCGCCTACGGGAGTCAAATCAAAAGACCTGCACCTGGCGAGCCGAACTTGTCCTCGGACACTCCCGGCACTAAAAGCCATACGCCATTTCGTTTTTTCATTTCATCATATAATGTTGAGTTCTAGGCGAAGTTCGAAGTTCTGTTAATGCTGATATCTAGAAGTGCTAAAGGGAACCCTTTTAGATGGTGTCTAAGGCTGGATTAATTTTGTCGGATGACGTTCAGATTGTGAGTAATGATTTGTAACACGAGGACAACAACGTACCGGAGGAAATTGCCAAGAACGTTTTACGGCTACTCCAACAGCGCAACAGCCCCGAAGCGCCTTGGTCTACAAAGCGACTGCTGCTCAGCCCGAAGGCCTCCAGACTACGAGTTGTCGTGTGGGCAGCACGACGAATCCTCACGCCGTTATTCTTGGCTTTCTAGGCCAGGGCTGCCATCTCGCCGTCAGATAGCTCCTCAATTGTAATCATGTAAGCTGAGTGGACCTCGAAATAGCCCTCAGATACAGGTAAAAATCTCTGACCTGGCCGGAAATCGAACCCGGGGTCTCCGGTTGAAAGGCAGGCACGCTACCCCTACAGCACGGGGCCGGCTTACGGCTAGTCCACAAGAGATAAATTAATGATTTTTTTTCTTTAAATCAGGAAAAACCGCTGATTTTAGTGTTAATGTCTGTATAATCTCAGCAAAACATTTTTCGAACGACAATTAGCTGAAGTTCACGTATAGCAGATTTTGCAAGTGGCAGTCAAATTTGGCAGGTTTTGCATCTGCATCGGCGGCCATCTTGATCGCGTTCTGATTTACAAAACCTGAAATTTGACTTTCATTTGTAAAACCTGCCAAAGAGTTATAGCAGGTCTGCTTTTTTCCTTATCTACAAATTTTGAATTCATTTTATGTGTTACAAAATGCGATGATCTAGAGAGCCGCAATTTTTGCTCACTCTAAAATATCTATTGTTCGGGCGGGATCGAAACCACGAACCGAGGACCATGAGTCGGACACACTCCAGGCGATTCATTGAGACAGTATTCATCCATTACAGAGTGTCTTTGTCAGTCTTTGTAGAAGTGGAGCAGCCGCTGAATGTGTAGTAACCAAATTGTTCTCTAAAATTATCAGCTAATAATAATAATAATAATAATAATAATAATAATAATAATAATCGTATGGCCTCAGCTACCGTGTGCAGACATTTGAATTTGACGCCATCTGGCTGTCTGCTCGTCAATTTCGACGTTCCGTTTTACTCTAGGCCCCCACTAGATGGCAGACCGAGTAAACCGAAACTCTCTTGGGCGTCTATGGCTGAGATTAAATTAATTTTGTCGGGTAAACACCAAATGTGTCACCAGAGATCTTTTACATGCCGACATCGCACGACATGGAGTGTCGAATGGACTTTTTTCCGCCCTTCAAAAATCCGACTACCTCTGCCGGGTTTGAACCCGCTATCTTGGGATCCGGAGGCCGACACTCTACCGCTGATCCACAGAGGCAGCTATTAGAATGGTATCCCTTCCTTATCCTTTTAGACACTGATTTGATCAGCCTATGAATCGTATCTATATATTTAAAAAATATGAAAACTTAAGTCAGTCAGTCCGGCCATTCTATCCGGTCGATTTCACTCATATTTTTTAAACTGAAAGGAATTCACGCACAGATTTGTCATCAGGTACCATAAATCACTTAACTTCCGCCTTCCTCAAATTATTTGATTTTTCAATTTTTTGTCTCTTTGAAGCAATCCTATCTTTGGTTCTAATTGAGGTACTGAGTTCGTTTTGACCTAAGAACACTCAGTGGATCAAGCTCTTTTATTTCAGCTCTTAACTATTGGTTGATTCTGACAAATACAGTAGAGACAATACACGACACTGAGCGAGATATCGAGGGACAGCTATTGGAGCTCACTCTATCGGATAGACCTGAACGGTACTCATTCTGTCATAAGAGCACGTGTATTTTTGTGTGAAGTTTTTGGTGTTATTTATGCGTTTTCAGTGAGTTGACATAATTAAATAGTAGCGTGTGTCATTCCTTGATATCTCCTCTCAACATGAGGGGAAAGGTATGTGCTGTGTTTGGCTGCAGTAATTACGAAGTAGAGAAAAATGCGCGCTCGTTCTTCAGGTTCCCTCGTGACAAGAACACGTAAGTAATATTGTGTTTGCATATATATTCTTCCAGTGACAGAGATTTTTATAGTACTTCATAATCTTCTGACCTGCTCGACCCATGTTGTAACGGGCTTAAAATATAATACGCATATTTTATTCTGTAGTGCAGCAGTTAACCTTCAATACCGATGTTTTGTTGTAGGTGCGATCTGTGGGTTTTGAAATGTCACAGAAGCGATTTGGATAAAGTGTACAAGAAAGAAGGGACGTTACGCTTGTATAAGAATTATAAGATCTGTTCAGATCATTTCCAGGCCAGCGACTTTAAAAATCCTCGACTATACAGCCAAGGGTATGTTACATTTTTACTCTAATTGTACGTAAATATTCCTCAAAGCATCACTATCGACAACATTTTCTAACTTTTCTTTCTTTTATCCCTCTTCTCAGATTAAAGCCGGGATTTTATAGATTTTCTTTCTGTTAGTAGGCTTCATGTTAAGAGGAAAATTGTCCAGCTATTAAATGTTAATTCATTGCATCATATGTGTAAGGAATGTGCCGATATTTTTATTGACCAATGTCTTAATGTGATGATACATTGTTTTTAAATGAGGAAAAAATACAAATCCAACCATAAGATTTCAGGCAGGTATGCTAAAGCTAAAAAAGTAATGCATAAATGAAAGATCAAGCCATTTCACAGCAGTCCATTTCACACCTTGTTTATATGTCTAATTTCAGTCTTTGAATAATAACCTTTTAAATAATTCTTCATTCATTTATCCAGAATTGCTTTAGCAACTTCGAAGTTAATATCTCAATACCACTGTCTTTCTAGACGTAATTTATTTATCCATTTCCGTATATACATTTCCATTGATATTTGAATTTAGCGCGATTTGTTCAGGTCAAGTCACTAGGAGCGTCACCGTCGAATTGTCTCCCATTTTAGCAAGGCGAAATCCGTAAGTGTCGTGTATTGTCTCTACTGTATTTGATTCTGAGGAAAGTTATGAGTGCACATTCAATTTGACGTCTCATTTCTTCAACATTTTTTCTCATTGAAGCAATCATATATTTTGTTCTAATTGTGGTACGCAGTTCGTTTTAATCTAAAAACACTCAGTAGATCAAGCGCTTTCTTTTGAGGTAATAAATACTTAAATAGGTAGATTCTGAGAAAAGTTATGAGTACATTTGTCTCGATGACGAAGATCTTTGAAGGACTTTTTAACAGTTCGGCGCGTAGTGTTGTTCCAAGGAACGTTTAATTCAATTTCTTTGTGTGGCGTATTTTCAAGTGTTTTGTTGACATAATATTACATTCTCTTATCATAGCAGATCATGTGCTTTATTTCATTAACTCGAAACTTTGCAAATACATCCGTGAGGATAGTAACGAACAACTTTGTACACTGCGGGCGGAGCGGGAAACTGCTAGTTATACATGAATTCAGACTTGTTATCTTCATAGAACTGCAGTCGATATAATTAGCGAGAGAAATGGTGTCAAATTTTCCTAAGGGAAAATCAAATGGCCAAATGTTTTATACAGGGTTTCTCATATAAACCCATACCGAATGCATGGTGTTTGTACTCTGAGCTACGGCAGCGTCAGTATGGGAAGCGGGCCCATTGTTGTTGACTTTGCAAGCAGCTTGCACGTGTTTGACCTGGCAAGCATGAGTCGCCATTCTGAATGTCAGCTGTTAACATGGTGCGGCACTTCTTAACGGTCGTGTGAACAGTCATAACTCTCGCTATTGGTGTGCAGAAAGTCCTAATGGTGATTATGATGTCCCTCATTATGACAGGAAGATTGGTGTTCGGTGTGCTGTCAGTGCAAGACGAATAATTCGGCCGTTTTCTTTCCAGGCGACAGTAAGTGCAGATAGGTATCAAGATGACATATTGATGCCGTTCTTTCATCAGTTAACGGAAGAAGAATCGCGTGGGTGGTTTCAACAAGATTTAACCACTGCTCATACAGCAGAAGATCCCCTTCTTACAATCTCGGAAGTGTTTGCAGACAAAGTGATCAGCGCTGGACTGTTTCCCCTCGTTCTCCAGATCTAACAGTGTGTGATTTTTATTTGTGGGGTAAACTGAAAGGAAAAGTGTGTCGAACAAATCCTTACATATTGGAGGAACTGATACAAAACTTTACGAATGAAATTAGAAACATTACAGTCGCAGAACTCACTCGCGTTAGCCAGAATGTGGTCACCAGATACAATGCCTGTATAACCTAGGAAAGATGATACTTCCAGTATCTTTTATAAAGTAGGATTTCATATACAATTATATACACGCTTAAAGCAAGGCGGCCGCGCGCGACATAAGTTCGGGTGAACCAGCTGCCGTACCGCAGAGTAGAAACACCATGCGTTCGGTCTGGATTTATAAGCGAGACCCTGTATGGTTCTCGGTTATGGCCAGCCTTCAACGGCCGCTAATTTCAGTTGACCACCAACCATAAGACAGACTATACGGTTGCGGACCAGCATAACAGTTTTCCGTAAAAATGATCCGAAAGTACAACAAAAATAAGGCTAAAAAGAGATTACAAAAATACAAACAAGAAATTCGGATGTTGTCATTTTTATCAACATTAAGATTGCGCATTATCGAAGAGTACGAGGATGCGTTCAGAAATCTGTATGTAACATTTCGGGAGTCATAGGCATAAATATGGAAATCGGTAAAAGTATGCATGTCCTCTTAAAGTGCATTTTAGTTATTTTGAGTCTCATAACCATGACCAGGATTTTGAAGACTTAAACATTTTTGAAAAATAATCATTAAAATGACGGTAAAAACCAGTAAACTGATCCGAACTTTTAAAAGGACATATAAATTGTAAATTAAATGTTACTATCAATGCCATTCGAACTGGTATAGCGCATATTTACGTTGTTGTTGTTGTTGTTGACATAATTTCAACACACAAGCAAATGCAAACAGACGGAGTCATTCTATACTAACTTAAATTTAATGGATATTCTTCTTCTTCTGCCGTTTCTCCCACACCTGTGCGGTCGCGGGTGCGAACTGTATCGCACATGTGGATTTGGCCCTGTTTTACGGACAGATGCCCTTCCAGACACCAACTCTATGTGTAGGGATGTAATCACTATTGCGTGTTTCTGTGGTGGTTGGTAGTGTGTTGTGTTGTGTGAATATGAAGAAGAAAGTGTTGGGACAAACACAAACTTCCAGTCCCCGGGCCAGAAGAAATAATCAGACGCCATTAAAATCCCCGACCTGGCCGGGAATCGAACTCGGGACACTCAACATAAATACTGGTTAACATTTCAGCCCACTGTTTAATACTGCAAATTCAGTTTTTCTGTGATGTGGTCGATTGAGTCGGTAAAATCAGAAGAACAAGACAAAACAAACAAAAAAGTCTTAATGTTGCGATAATATCCAATACCACACTTGTAAATGCTTCAAAGTCCTCAAACATGTGAGAAAATTACTCAAATGTCGGCAGCCCTGAAAATGGTTTTCCGTGGTTTCCCATTTTCACACCAGACAAATGCTGGGGCTGTACCTTAATTAAGGCCGCGGCCGCTCCCTTCCCATTCCTAGCCCTTTCCTGTCCCATCGTCGCCGTAAGACCTATCTGCGTCGGTGCGACGTAAAACAACTAGCACAGAAAATGACTCAAAAAGTATAAAACAGGCTAATTAATTCCATAAAATGACCAAATAATTATGTATAAGTTTAGAAAATTATCTGAAAATACAAAATGAGAAAAAATGACCTACCGGGCGAGTTGGCCGCGTGGTCAGGGACGCGCAGCTGTGAACTTGCATCCGGAAGATAGTGGGTTCAAATCCCACTGTCGATAGCCCTGAAGATGGGTTTCTGTGGTTTCCCATTTTCACACCGGGCAAATGCTGGGGCTGTACCTTAATGAAGGCCACGCCGCTTCCTTCCAACTCCTAGCCCTTTCCTATCACATCGTCGCCATAAGACCCATCTGTGTCGGTGCGACGTAAAGCCACTAGCAAATAAATGATCTAATAAATGACCTTTTCTACAATGTGGGAACTATGATCAGGATTTCTATAGAAGTTAACAATGTCTGTTGTGTCCGACTCGTTGGCTGAATGGTCAGCGTACTAGCCTTCGGTTCAGAGGGTCCCGGGTTCGATTCCTGGCAGGGTCGGGAATTTTAACCAGCATTGGTTAATTTCTCTGGCACGGGGGCTGGGTGTATGTGTAGTCTTCATCATCATTTCATCCTCATCACGACGCGCAGGTCGCCTACGGGAGTCAAATAGAAAGACCTGTACCTGGCGAGCCGAACATGTCCTCGGACACTCCCGACACTAAAAGCCATACGCCATTTCATGTCTGTTGTGAACCAATTAAAAGATGACAGGTCATCAAAGTCCTAGCCGTGTTCATAATCTACTTGTTTGAGAGATTTAAAAGAACGCCTTTTTCTCTATATCATAAATGATCAAAAGGACAAAAAATCTCAATATTGAATGTTTTACCGCAAGCCGGGTGTTTCTCACCATAACTTCAATTGTTGCATATTATATTTATTTTTTAATTTATGTTACTTGGAAAGTTTGTCTGACTCCTTGGCTGATTGGTCAGCGTTGAGACCTTCGGATCAAAGGGTCCCGGGGTCGATTCCCGGCCGGGTCGGGGATCCCAACACTTTCCTCTTCATATTAACACAACACATTACACCACCAACCACCACAAAAACACGCAATAGTGATTACATCCCTACACATAGAGTTGGTGTCTGGAAAGGCATCCGGCCATAAAACAGGGCCAAATCCACATGTGCGACGCAGTTCGCACCCGCGACCCCACCGGTGTGGGAAAAGCAGTAGAGGAAGAAGAACATGATATTAATTGGGAAGTTTATCATTCTAAACCAAACAGTTATTTCATATTTTGTACGGCCAGACCTGTGATCCACTCATTGCCTGTTTCCGTACAGCTCCTCCTGCATTGGCTGGACCAGGGTATGAGAACATCCCTGGAGTCGGACGATATAAGTTCCACACCACACCCCAGACATGGACCGATGCTCGAGCCGCGTGCGCCAGAGAGGGAGCTCATCTGGCTGTCATCAACTCAGAGAGGGAGTCTGATGTTCTGAAAGAGTTATTTGCCCTGAAACCAGAGAATACGTTGAAATCGTCCAATAACAATTACGCCTTCATCGGATTCCACGATAGGTTTCAAGAAGGATACCATGTAACTATTTTTGGTAAGTACGATTATTCAATACACATGCCAGAATTAAGCTAAATAACTTTTTCCAGAGGAACTTTGTCCATGGAATGGTACCCCTGCGTTGTCAAGAATGTTATTGGAGAAGTTTGTACAGTTTGAAAATATCTAAAAACCGAAAGTGTTCAGTAAATGAAATCAGTCGCCAGTGAGCTGCATTTAGGGCATTCCCTATCTGTTGTATGTCTAATCTTTTCTTAAATAATTGCAAAGAATTTTGAAATTTATTGAACATATCCCTTGGTAAATTATTCCAATCCTTAACTCCTCTTCCTATAAACTAATATTTGCTTCAATTTGTCCTCTTGAATTCCAACTTCATCTTGATATTGTGATCTTTCCTACTTTTAAAAACATCTCTGAAACTTATTCGTCTTCTAATGTCATTCCACGCTATCTCTCCACTGACAGGTCGGAACATACTACTTAGTCGAGCAGCTCGTCCCCTTTTCCCCAAGTCTTCCCAGCCCAAACTTTGCTACATTTTCGTAACGCTACACTTTAGTTGGAAATCACCCAGAACAAATCGAGCTGCTTTTCTTTGGATTATTTCCAGTTCTCTTTAATGGGTTTTTCTTGATTGTTTCACTCCTAACTGAAATGGGTTGATAATAGAGCAGTTCAAGCAAGAAAGAGGTCATTGATATTTTGGAGGTCATCGTTCTCATAGATTTTGGTTGCCACGGCTTCATTAAAATCATCCAGCATTTCCTTCGTCTTCTACTTATTTATCAGTCTCGGTAAGCTGGGCTTGCTCACCGGTACCAAATGTCGGTATTCGATATATGTGTGCTCAAAGACATGTTATACGTTGCCTACTGACTAAACGTCCTCTGTGAATCTTTCTGTTACTATGCGAAATTGTAAGTAGGTACGATAGAGGTATTTGTTAATTTTGTGTCTTCCCCTTTCGGAGAACAATCATTGAACGAGAAATGCAACCATGCAAGCTAAGGGCGCCAATCTTTAAGTTGATGACTTAAAGATAAAAATTTATAATCAAGCTTGGACGGACTCTTATCACAGGGGTGGGGTGAAAGTGCACTAATCATTAAGCAGGAGAATTAGAAATCAAAAGGCTAATTAAGGCAGATTGATTAAAGTGAACTAGAAAAATACTATTTATTATATTGAATATAAATGACGACGGTTTAACGAGAACTGAATTTAAAATAGGAAATGAATTTAACAAAAAGTTGAATGACTCTACTTCGCGAAAACTTGCAATATTTTTAACTCGCTTGCTCACCATGTAGTCTTGTTCTGCTGGTCCTTGGAAAGCTTCCATCCTTGTAGCTGGAACATCACCGGTCGTCTTTGAGATATCTTCATCTGCAGCTAAGTACCATTCCTGCCTTGCTAAGTGCACCGACCACTAATTGGAAGATGGCTTCGACACTAACACTCCCTATTATGCTCTATCCCATATATTGGAGATGAGCCCTAAGTCATAGTTAGAAAAACCTCCTTGGGTTATGTGGAGAGGATACTCAATTAATAATCCTTCCAACTTTACTGAAAATGTGCCCTGAAGTTTCATTTCTATCTAGTTTAATACTACCTATTGTCTTAGACTGGTACAAACCGGTCTAGTAGCCGAGCTGTATGTACTTCCTGATGAGAGTGGCTATACACCCCTCATTCAGAAATTCCTAATTACCACGTCGTGGTAACGAAGTAATTAATGTAGAAGTGATAAACTATCACACTAGTCCACTATGGTACAACAACCATAAGACAAGTTCTCAGACCTACAGCGAATACAAGATCGAAGAATCAAGAAGATTAATAATAACGAATGCAGAATGAAGCCAAGAGCTCCAACACGCCCTTTTATAACCTTCTCTGGCTCTAATTACAGGTCGCTACACGTGGTCCAATCAGTTGACACGTCTCTCCCCACTCCAGATATTAGAGTTGATGGGTCCCAACCAAGATCTCAACTGTTCTTCTATTAGCCCTTTCACTCAGTATCCATGGCAACATGACGATCCTTTGAAAATATAGGCGGTGATCAGTTTGAATTATTCTGGTCGAAATACGGTAGCTGTCGTTACAACGCTTGAACACGTGCTCGCTTTTCCCAGAATTTGATGTCTAAATTTGTCCTTCCTTCTTCCTCGGTGATGTGGCAAGATAGAGGAAATCTACTGCAAGTTAAATTTAAAGGAATGTCGCAAGAATCTAAGTGAATATTAGGATATTCAGCCCTCGTTTACAAGTCGTAGTTACAAAGTAATGAAATGATAGTGAGCAAATGATCAACCATGAATTATAATACAATTACATACCAAGATAAATATCATGACGTTAAATTCCTGAATTAATTACACATAATAAAATTAACATAATTACACTGTGACGTCTGGAAAGTTACATACGCCCCCATGAGTTCTTAACAAATATCACATGAGTTGAGAACTCACACACTTACTCCCACATTGACATGAAATACCTCTATTACCTGCCCATTACGAGCGACATTATTTTCATACAATTAATTATATCTCACTGTCTCCATCTCACTCTTAGACTGCTTACCATTGCGAATGTCTGTTATTTCAGTTCATCTTGAGGTTTAGATACTAAATTATGCCCAACATGAGCAACTTTCCATTTTTTTAAAAACAAGATTATCTTTGAGAATATAACATAATATATATACAATTCAGATTACAAACTCTCCCGAGTGTCTATTAGTCCTTTTACTCTCCATCTTTCCGACATTCTTTGCTAGATAGCAGTAACACGTTCTCTTCCAATCTTTTACATTAAAACTATGGAAAACAAATCATACAACCAATTCACACCTTAATCACTCTCTCGAATGTTTCAACCTTATCTTGAAGCAGGATGCAATACACTTCACACGAATACACACGCGATTTAAGCTCACGGTAAAATTATTGCAAGTTAGAAATGCACATACGGGAAGATTAATTATTTGCCGTCGTCAGCTTTCATTAGCCTTCGGTAACATCTCAGAAAACAGATAAGATATAAAATTTCATGGCCTCACATACAGAAAACAGATGATCTATTGTCAATGAACGAGCGTAAATCTACCGCTACACACAAACACCTCCCTTGTTTACAAACACAACTAGGAAATACCACCACAATGAGAGGTAAACTCATTCCGTCGTAGTCTGACATAACAGGTAGCAACTTCCCCGAGTTACTGACCTATATCTCACAATCCAGTTCAGCCACCTCACACGACAGGTATCTCCGTAAACTACTGTTATATGAACCATTCACTACGCTCTCGCATTCAATACACAGATGTATTGATCCATCACACTTAGGTACAACAATTAAGGGATTAACGTATTGACTGTTTGATAATTCAATCACATCGTCTGCTAACATAGCTTGAATTTGATCCTCTACGGCTATGGCATATTTGTGTGGTATCGGATACCGCGGTCCGCTAAATGGACTCTTATCCAGCACAGAAAAAGAATGCTCGTACAGATGGGTAACACCAGGTTTCTCAGAGAAAATCTCCATGTGTTCACATAACACTTCAAAATAACTTGTCCTTCTGGACTTCATTTAACTGATTTCTACTTACGGCTTTTTTCAAGCCACATATTTTATCCTCATTAATCCACAACTGGCACAACTTTAGGCCCTCACTAGCCTCTTCATTAACTTTAGAAACCTCTCTCATTCTCCACACTGTACTACCTTCCGTTTTCCTATCAATTTCCTCCTCAAACTTGACCTTGATATCCTCATTATTCCACCTCAAATTTAGCACTGAATCGTTGTAATTTAACTGAGCCAATTTTAACGTTAACCAGTCAGATCCCAAGATAAGATCAAATATCAAATGCGGAATTACCAAACATATCTGAACGCTAATAAAATTATTAATACAGATCGGAACAGCTACTTGTTTACAAATTTGCTTAGACCTCTTTCCAACAGCCGTAATGATGAAAGTAGACTTAACAGGCATTTCCTCCAACTGAATACCCTGTTTCACTAATGACTCATACCACTGAGAACTAATACATGATATTTGGCTACCAGAATCAATAAAAACTTTAACCCACGCCCCCCAAACTTTCAATTTAACAACGGGATTGACTACTTTATTACTTGAATCTCCATTATTCTGCTCGGGTTCATACAACAAATCGTCTCTAACATCTAGGTCATATGATAACCCTTTCATGACAAGACACTTCGCTACCTTCGTACTAGGCTGGAATTCTGACCTAAGATTACAGCCTCTAGTTAGTTTAAAGGTTCCCTTTGTGTATTGACGTTGGACTCATTAGTACATTGCTCTGGCCCCAGTTGGGAATTTCCTGTCCTATATTCAGGTGCTCCGCTCCTACTGTTATGCTGAGGTCTGAACTGATTGCGAGCTTCGTGATTCTGTGTTCTTCCGTTATGTCTCATTCCGTTGTGATGACTAAAGCTCTGTATATTCTCCGTTCTACTCCTAAGGTTACCTAAAGCATCAAAACTGCCTAGTAGGTTCTCCATCTCCTGAATAGTACCAACTCTTTGCATGCAGGCCGCTTCTCTCACCCTGTCCGGAAAATGTCTCAAAAGTAGTCTTACTACATCAGACCCCTCGGTTATACCATCTAAGTTCTGACAAATCATGACATGGGCCAGGAAGTATTCGGTCATAGTGACTCCCTCATGCTGTTTGTACCTCCCAAATACCGCCCTTTCTCTCTCCCGAGCTTGTATCGCTTCATTCCAGAATTTCTCTCTAAACTTATTTCTGAATTCTTTCAGGTTCGTCATCGTTTGCCTATATACCATGAACCAAGACCGAGTTTCTCCTACAAAAGCATTGTCAATATTTTCCATAACGTCTTCCCAGTCCATAGACCCTTCCTCTAGACGCTTTTCAAATCGTTTTTCTATCATCTTAAGGAAATCTAGCGGGTTCGTTTGTTTCCCATTAAATTTAGGTAGTTCAATTTCCCTAATGTAGCTATTTCCTAGACATTGCTTTCCCGTGAAAACCTGTTTATCCTTTGCCACCTGTTTTAACTGATTTTCTGCTTTCTCCATCCGGCATTCTACATCTTTGTCTCTCCTATCAATTTCGCTCTCCAAATTAACCTGCTTCTCTTTCAATGTCCTAATTTCAATCTTATTCTCTTCAGCTATCGCAAACCTTTCTTCACTTGCCCGAGTCTCATCTTCTATTCTAAGCTTTACTGTGTCTATCTCTTGTTGGACGTGGTCTTTGAATACCCGTATTTCCCCTCTTTGAGTCTCAACTCTCTTATCAATACTAGTGACCTGCCTCATTACTTTCTCCCTAGTAGAGTTGTTTTCCTTCCCCATTAATTCCAACAACTCACTCCTCTGCTCTACAAATTTCTTTTCTACCTCTTGTTTGTTTTGCTTAGTTATCTCTTTCTGTTCCTCTATCTGCTTGTTAAATCTTTCATTTTGTTTAAATAATTCTTGTAACAGTTTGCTATGTTCGTCCATCCTTTTATTATCTTCTACCTTGTGTTCATTCAATGCCTTACTTAATTCTCGTTTAGTTTTTTCTACTTCATTTTTGATTTCTGATTTAGTTTGTTCCAATTCCTTTTTTATTTCAAATTTATTTTGTTCCATTTCATTTTTTATTTCAGATTTACTATCCTCTATTTTACTTGACATTAACTGCATCATTTCCATTAACTGATCATTATTATTACTTTCATTGTTAGTGTTTACTTCCGCTTCGCTCCCCATCCTACTATCATCTGACTCCATACCGACTTCTTTCTGTTTGCCTTCACTCTCCATACTACTTACACTTCTATCTTCAATTTCCTCTACTAGACTGCACAACTCTTCCTCTGAACTCAATACGTTATTGCCTTTTATCGCCCGTCCACTGCGCAACATCCTCTCCTCTTTCGTCTGATCAGCCATGACCCTCCCCACAATCAAACACTCCTAATGCAACGTGGATATCCAAATTTTGCCCATAATACGAATTCTGATATCGTTACTGTCATTAACTGCTCCGTACTTAATGATTTTCTCGCCCTACGTTGGAGCGGCATTTATGTGACTTCCACTTTCGGAGAACAATCATTGAACGAGAAATGCAACCATGCAAGCTAAGGGCGCCAATCTTTAAGTTGATGACTTAAAGATAAAAATTTATAATCAAGCTTGGACGGACTCTTATCACAGGGGTGGGGTGAAAGTGCACTAATCATTAAGCAGGAGAATTAGAAATCAAAAGGCTAATTAAGGCAGATTGATTAAAGTGAACTAGAAAAATACTATTTATTATATTGAATATAAATGACGACGGTTTAACGAGAACTGAATTTAAAATAGGAAATGAATTTAACAAAAAGTTGAATGACTCTACTTCGCGAAAACTTGCAATATTTTTAACTCGCTTGCTCACCATGTAGTCTTGTTCTGCTGGTCCTTGGAAAGCTTCCATCCTTGTAGCTGGAACATCACCGGTCGTCTTTGAGATATCTTCATCTGCAGCTAAGTACCATTCCTGCCTTGCTAAGTGCACCGACCACTAATTGGAAGATGGCTTCGACACTAACACTCCCTATTATGCTCTATCCCATATATTGGAGATGAGCCCTAAGTCATAGTTAGAAAAACCTCCTTGGGTTATGTGGAGAGGATACTCAGTTAATAATCCTTCCAACTTTACTGAAAATGTGCCCTGAAGTTTCATTTCTATCTAGTTTAATACTACCTATTGTCTTAGACTGGTACAAACCGGTCTAGTAGCCGAGCTGTACGTACTTCCTGATGAGAGTGGCTATACACCCCTCATTCAGAAATTCCTAAGTACCACGTCGTGGTAACGAAGTAATTAATGTAGAAGTGATAAACTATCACACTAGTCCACTATGGTACAACAACCATAAGACAAGTTCTCAGACCTACAGCGAATACAAGATCGAAGAATCAAGAAGATTAATAATAACGAATGCAGAATGAAGCCAAGAGCTCCAACACGCCCTTTTATAACCTTCTCTGGCTCTAATTACAGGTCGCTACACGTGGTCCAATCAGTTGACACGTCTCTCCCCACTCCAGATATTAGAGTTGATGGGTCCCAACCAAGATCTCAACTGTTCTTCTATTAGCCCTTTCACTCAGTATCCATGGCAACATGACGCTCCTTTGAAAATATAGGCGGTGATCAGTTTGAATTATTCTGGTCGAAATACGGTAGCTGTCGTTACAACGCTTGAACACGTGCCCGCTTTTCCCAGAATTTGATGTCTAAATTTGTCCTTCCTTCTTCCTCGGTAATGTGGCAAGATAGAGGAAATCTACTGCAAGTTAAATTTAAAGGAATGTCGCAAGAATCTAAGTGAATATTAGGATATTCAGCCCTCGTTTACAAGTCGTAGTTACAAAGTAATGAAATGATAGTGAGCAAATGATCAACCATGAATTATAATACAATTACATACCAAGATAAATATCATGACGTTAAATTCCTGAATTAATTACACATAATAAAATTAACATAATTACACTGTGACGTCTGGAACGTTACAATTTCACTTGCCCAGTTTTCTCGTGTTCACCTGTGGCCTGCTGGAGTGATATCCTCAGCAACATCTTCAGCAGCTGGGTTTAGAATGTGTGCTGGTGAAGTTCTCACTTCCGATTCCAGTCCGTGTCCATTTCTTGTGGTTCCATAGAGTGAGGTGCTGCTTCAGCATCATCCATTCCAGACTGGCCATAAAACGTCGGTTCTGTAAAACGTCGGTTCTGAAGGATACGAGTCCGCAATACCCTATCGCCACAAATGATTTCATCATTTTACTTTACTTATCCTCCATTATAAAGCAAAATGGGTGAGCGGGATAAGTTCCTACTGGCAGGGCTCCAACCCCTACAAGCACAGCCGCCCCCAGCATCGGAAACAGACTTGTTTGTACTTTGATTGCTCTCACAAAGCTGGAGACTGTTTTTGTCGAGGTTTGCTCTTTTAGCTTTTGATATTCCCCTGTTAGACTTCCAAGGAAAGAGATGTGTCTTGGGTGGCCCTAGCAGGAGCTTAAACTCCAGCCGTCACAGCGATGAAGATCACGTAAACACACAAGCCCCCTCGCCCGCATGAATAACAATCGTCAAGGTGGAGATGCTGTCTAGAGAATTATTATTATTATTATTATTATTATTATTATTATTATTATTATTATTATTATTATTATTATTATTATTATTATTATTATTATTATTATTATTATTATTATTATTATTATTATTAGATAATTCGCTGGGATCATCAAGGACCACGTTAAGTCTTGTTGCATTTGACACTGAACTTGGCCTTCTTTAGAGCCCAAATTTCCCTCATTCTTTGTGAGTGGGCCTGCTTACGCTCCTCTGTCCTTCTCTTCAGTTGCTCGTCTCGATTTAGCCCGTTCGTCAATACTTTCTTGCGGAAGCGATCTCTGTTAAGGGCGTCTTCAGCTGAGATATGTAGCATTTGCAGGTCTTCTTTGGTATTTCTAAACCAGGGAATTGTGGTTTTGGGGTTTGAATAAAAAAAGTGAAAGGATTCTTTAGTTAACTTTCTCCCGTCCATTTTTGTCAGATAACCGTAAAATCCTGTCCGTCTTTTTCTGATTGTGTCTGTAATTTTCTCTATTTTGCTGTAGACTTCCTCGTTGGATCTCTTTTGATGGATTCCATTTCTGTACTTTGATCCCAAGATTCCTCTCACAATGTTGCGTTCTTTTTTCTCCAGTTCTTCAAGGAGTCCTTTGTTGGCATTTAGAGACAGGGTTTCGGCTGCATATAGAACTACTGGCTTCAGAACTGTTTCATAGTGACGTATCTTGGTGTTTTGGGAAAGGCATTTTTTATTGTAGATTGTGCGGGATGTTTGGTAGGCTATTCCCAGTTTGCGTACACGCTCCTGAAGTGCTTCTTTGTCCAGTCCATTATTATTATTATTATTATTATTATTATTATTATTATTATTATTATTATTATTATTATTATTATTATTATTATTATTATTATTATTATTATTATTGCTGTTGTTGTTACAGGTCAGCCTATCAACGAGACTGGGTTTACACGATGGTCGCACTCGGTACAGCCTGACAACGCAGGGGGTAACGAAAATTGCGGCTCCATCCACCGGAACGGCGGCCTCAATGACATTACATGCAGTTTGAAGCTGACTTTCTTCTGCGAGCAAGAGTTTTGGTGACAGTGTTGACTTTAAACTCACCTTAGACTTAATATTTATATGGAATTATTGTGATTTCCTCTATCCGTCATAAAGAGATATCTGAGGGTAATTATGTGACGACAAGGCATACGCCTTACACACAGACGAAGACTGGAGTACTTTTTACAAATTAGTCATTTAGAGTGAAGTTTCTTTTGATTGAGTTTACATGCTCAAGGCTGTACAAAGCAAAATAAAACTCAGACTGGATGTCCATTGGTGTTCGTTTATGAGTGGTAGGTTGATGTTTGTATATTATATCCTTGAAACTACACGAATTAAAATCAACTATGTAGGAAGGCATTTTTTATGAAAAAATAAAAATAAAACAATTATAAGGCACTGCGAACCTCAAATCTGCAGACGTAATACAGTGGCAAGGAAGTCGACGGTAATGGGAAGATACAACAATCGCTACCAACAAGTAGCTCAACTACTCCGGATACTCAAATCATCCCCCCCTCCCTTGTCACCTATCGGACTGAAGCCTGGACCATTAAGTAGATGACCGCTAGCGACTCGATGGTCTGGAAATGACCTGCTATAAATGGATATCCCAAATTTCCTGAAACAGCTCGGTATCAAATCGAAACCGTCACCACTGCATTCCAGCAATAGGGTACCTCAGATATTACAGACATAGCCAGAAAACTTGAAGCCATGGAGAAACTTAAAAGTAGGCGTTCGCCGACCAAGAAATAGAGTATCAACTCGATGGGCGGATCAACAAAGCCCAGTGGTGGCTTCTACTCTGAAAAAATGATTAAGGGTTAAAATTAGAGATGGCTGAAAAATAACGTAGCAGTTACTTTGTCACAGTTACATGCCTGTCACTGTTACAGATAAAAAGAGGACAAAAAATAACCGGTTACCGAGTAACGACAACAGAATAACGTACTAGTGAAAGCAGTTACTGCGAAGTGGGAACTGTCACTAGTAGCAGCTTACAGACACAGAATGTGACCTTCAGGGTTCAGATAGTACGCATGTCTTCCAAGTGAGAGCGCTTTCGTAGGAAATTGCTTTTTAAGTCAAAAATACTACAAATAGTGTATAATATACTGTATAGTGTATTTGCTGCTGTCATCTGCTAACCAAAGTGTAAACTGTAACCACATATTAAACTGCTCAGGGTTAATCGTTGACTCAGACATCGCGCAGGGATATCTACATTATAATATTATTATAAATTTCACCCGTATCATTTTTCTTGTAGCATAAATAAATTAGTATGCTAACTTCCCATACTGATATTATAGATAACATAACATTACTTCATTTTACTTAATCGATCCTCTTGTACCGGTTTGTGTCGAGGTTTGGCAGACAGATCATCATGTTTTCTTGTATTCTATCCTTGATCGAGGCATTGTCAAACTCACTCCTCTAAATTTCAGAAAAGACGCTATGTTGTCTTCTCATTTCATCCACCGAGCTCGATAGCTGCAGTCGCTTAAGTGCCGCCAGTATCCAGTATTCGGGAGATAGTAGGTTCGAACCCCACTGTCGGCAGCCCTGAAAATGGTTTTCCTTGGTTTCCCATTTTCACACCAGGCAAATGCTGGGGCTGTACCTTAATTAAGGCCACGGCCGCTTCCTTCCCACTCCTAGGCCTTTCCCGTCCCATCGTCGCCATAAGACCTATCTGTGTCGGTGCGACGTAAAGCAACTAGCAACAACAACAAAAAAAATCATTTCATCCTGTGTCTGCCTCTCGTTAACTTTATAGTAAACAGGAAAGCGTGTTTTGCTGCACCGATCTTCAACAGTGTAGCGATGCGTGTAACAGTGGTCTCATCAGTTGGATTGCTACACCTTTCCAAGACGCTGGCGGCTAGTGCGCCGTTCAGACACCACTTCAAGCCTCCTATGTAGACGAATTCAGTGACGGTGCACTAGGGGGAAGCATGTGCCTCCACTTGTATAAATGCCTGCTACACTGGGGCGAAACGTTGGTAATTTCACGGTTGAAAAAGCCTAAAGTCTTATTGAGCTTAATGTTTTAACATTTGCAATCGATGGAATTAAATTATGGTTTCCTTCTAGGAAACTTATTTTTTTATTAAGGGTTCAACCGAAAAAAACAAAATATACTTCCAAAGAAGCTAAATTATTTCAGCCTATGTCATTTTTATTTATTTATTTTATCCCTTCTTGGCCAGCTGTGGACCACGTGCAGTAACTTCGTGGTTTTCTTCCGCCCCTTGCCTTCCTGTCTTATCCAATGTTTCTTAATTCTTTCACTCTGTTCCTCCCTCCTTTCCCCCGACCAGACAGATTTACTTCATCCTTTGTCTGAAAATTGATCTATCTAATATATCGTTTCCTGTGATACCCAACTCTGCCATTTCCTGTTTATCTTCGACGAACCATCAGATTTATGTTCTGGGACTTTTATCGAAATGATCAAAATAGCCTCTCTGGATTAATTCCGCCCAAATGGTCATAAATGCAATCCTCCTTTTTTTGACACTGTCTGAAAGTTTTTTCATTTTTCAAATAAAGGTCTTACCTAAAAGTGACCCGTGCATGTTCACTGATTTCCTGAGCCCTATTGACTTTGCTGGCAATAATTCAGACAATGTTAAGCTTGATGGTGATAGCAGACACTATTTCATTACTGCACTGAGATGCATGTCTGTTAGCCGAGATCGGAATCGAGATTTGTTGATCTTCATCCTGGAAAAGAACTGTTCACACCTGTAAGTACCTCCAAAGATTGACAGGATTTCTGGTTTTGTAAAAAAGCCGATATTTGGAACTACCGTTATTATTATTATTATTATTATTATTATTATTATTATTATTATTATTATTATTATTATTATTATTATTATTATTATTATATTTGCTACTTGCTTTACGTCGCACCGACCCAGATAGGTCTTATGGCGACGATGGGATAGGAAAGGTCTAGGACTGGGAAGGAAGCGGCCGTGGCCTTAATTAAGGTACAGCCCCAGCATTTTCCTGGTGTGAAAGTGGGAAACCACGGAAAACCATCTTCAGGGCTGCCAACAGTGGGGTTCGAACCCTCTATCTCCCGGATGCAAGCTCACAGCTGCGCGCTCCTAACCGCACGGCCAATTCGCCCGGTATTGTTATTGTTATTATTATTATTATTATTATTATTATTATTATTATTATTATTATTATTATTATTATTATCGTATGGCTTTTACAAGCATAATGTTCAAAAATATACAATGAACATATAAGTTAAAATAGAGAAATAATTAAACTAGAATGTCCAGCTTTGACAACCAGTCCACTGCATTTGGTGTCAATTCATGCAGAGGCCGTAAACAATCCTTAAATGCGGACAGTGGACAGGTCTCAACAACATGAAGCAATGTTTGCTTCTCAGCACCACACTCACACGCAGCACTTTCACAAAATCTCCACTTTTTCATCATATATCAGCACCTACCGTGGCCTGTTCTGAAACAGTTGAGTTTTGACCACTCATGTCGAGGAAGATTGAAACCTGGCACTTTCTTCGTTGGGTCTTTAATCACAAAGGCGTTGGTGGGTTTACATTGTTCCCATCGCTAACTCCATTCTGCTGTTACACTGAATTTTTCATGAGAGTTTAGATCAGTCCAGAGTGGATTCCGGTATTTTAAACTCATCACAGGTGGATCTCGTAAGGCATTGAACAAGAGTGAGTTCCTGTGTGCTAAGGTCTTTTTGAGCAACTGTACTTTCGCTACTTTTCTCCTCAGATCTGGAGGAGCAATGTTTGGTAAAACTGGCAGCCACTGAGCAGGAGTGGACCTCACTGTACCAGTAACAACTCTCATGGTTTCATTGAGCTGTACGTCAATCTTGCTCGAATGTACGCTGTTTTCCCACACAGGAGCGCAGTACTCACCAGTTAAGTATGCTAAAGAAAGTGAAGCAGTGCGAAGAATGTAACCGGGTGAGGTGGCCGTGGGGTTAGAGTCGCGCAATTGTGAGCTTGCATCCGGGAGATAGTGGGTTCGAATCCCACTGCCGGCAGCCCTGAAGATGTTCTTCCGTAGTTTCCCATTTTCACACCAGGCAAATGCTGGGGCTGTACCTTAATCAAGGCCACGGCTGCTTCCTTCCCACTCCTAGGCCTTCCCTATGTCGTTGTCGCCATAAGACCTATCTGTGTCGGTGCAACGTATAGCAAATAGCACAGACGAAGAGCGTTTGCATCTGCACTCCAGTTGCTGCCCGCTAGTTTATGCAACAGATTTGCTCTTGTGTTCAGCTTCTCTGACAGATTCAGGCAATGCCGTTTGAACGATAAAAATCTATCCAGTGTGACACCCAGATATTTTGGGAAGAAGTTGTGGGAGACTTCTGTTCCG
The DNA here is from genome assembly GCF_040414725.1 of Anabrus simplex. Classification (NCBI taxonomy): domain Eukaryota; kingdom Metazoa; phylum Arthropoda; class Insecta; order Orthoptera; family Tettigoniidae; genus Anabrus; species Anabrus simplex. The sequence continues at coordinate 113,022,297 of NC_090269.1, read as the reverse complement.
TTAAGAACAAGATGTACCTTCCTATTAACGTCTGTGTTTTGCAAGTAAAATGCTGTTACTTCCGCTTTACTAGGATTTGGCTGGAGTCTCCATTTGTGGAAATAGTCACACATTGTAGCTAGGTCCTTTGCAAGTACATCCTCACAGTGTGCCAAATCCGTACTCTGAGTAATTAAAACTAGATCGTCTGCAAACGGCATCTTCTTTGAAATTGTTCTTGGCAGGTCATGGATGTAAAGATGGAATAGAATTGGAGATAATACTGACTCTTGAGGTAAACCATTATTTAGAGATCTCCACCTGCTTCTTTCACCGTTCAGAAACACAGAAAACGGGCGGTTGGATAACATGTTGTTTAGTATAATAATTATAATTTCGTGTGGCTATTACTATTACCCTTGTAAGATAGACCCTCCGATGAGGGTGAGCGGCATCTGCCATGTGTAGGTAACTGCGTGTTATTGTGGTGGAGGATTGTGTTATGTGTGGTGTGTGAGTTGCAGGGATGTTGGGAACAGCACAAACACCCAGCCCCCGGGTCATCGGAATTAACCAATGAAGGTTAAAATCCCCGACCCGGCCGGGAATCGAATCCGGGACCATCTGAACCGAAGGCCAGTACGCTGACCATTTATCCAACGATCCGGACATGTTGTTTAGTAAGAACTACCGTTATTTGGACGTTACTGTTTTGTGTTCTCCTAACAAACTATTTTTTTTACCACATCACTTAAGTATACTTACAACATTCAAAGTACTTCGTAGTTTCGCTATTAATTTCAACCTCTCATCACCAATAATACTACTGTACTGATGTGCATGATACATCTCATAATGACGCATAACATTAAACGTTTGTAGACGACATACTTTTCGCACACTAAGCAGTGCATGGCGCGTAGTCAAAGATGGAACGTTACTCGTCACGAGAGTTACCAGACATGCATTTAATGTACGGTGTGGCAGGATGTAGTGCCCGTAAAGCAGCACGAATTTTCAGAGATGGTTTTCCCAACTTCCCCAACTGGAAGAAGTTTACCTTACCAACTTACGAGAGAGGGGGTCGTTCACGCCAAAGACATGTCCGAACACCAAACTTTGAGGAGATGGTGTTGGATCGTGTGGCCAACCACCCAGGAATAAGCACACGTCAACTTTCCCGTGAAACGCACACTTCGAAGGATGCAGGGTGGACAGTACTGGCGGAACAGGTACTACACCCCTATCATAAAGAACGTGTGCAAGCACTGGGACCAACTGATTTTGAGCCCCGCGTTCACTTCTGTCAATGGATTATCCAGCGCAGTGCTGTAGTGCCGAAATTTGTACAGTTTTGATTGTTCACGGGTGAGGCCTCATTCGGTTGCCACCAGCAACAATTCTCTTTCAACGTATGGGCGGGCATTGCCCAAGATCACCCAATAGGACATTATTTGCTGCCTCCGCGTTTGACTGGTGCACGTTACCTGATGTTCCTGCGATATGTGCTGCCACATTTCCTGGTGACTGTACTCCTTGTTTTCCGAGAAAAGATGTGCTCTCAACACGAAGTTGCACCAGCCCACTTCGATTTTAATATCCGCGAGCTCCTGAACAACACGTACCCTCAACGTTGGATTGGAAGGGGAGGTCCTGTCCCATGGCCAGCGCGATCGCCGGATCTCACACCTCTGGACTTTTTCCTCTGGGGTTACGTCAGGTCGTTGGTGCATGAAACCCCCATAGAAACGGATGAAGACCTGCTTGCTAGGATCAAAGCTGCCTGTCCCTTGGTACACAGACACTAGGAATCTTTGAGAGAGTGCGGCAAAACTTCGTGCGCCATTGCCGTGCATGCATTGAAACTTGTGGTCTTCACTCTGAACAGTTACTATGAGATACATTGTTGTTATGCGGCGTACGCTGTGTATGTCCATAACACAATAAATATGCATTTCCGACCATTGGTTCCCTACCTCAATATAATCGGTTGTGAACCCACCATCACCTGTTTCAATTTGATCCAAAAGGTTAGGGACACCCTGTATGAAGTTTTCTTGTGTTAAAAAAGGAGAAGGGCAAGGTATGAGGTGGGCTGTTCATCAGGAATGCTATTGCACGCAACATAGTATCTGTTAGGCACGTAAATAAATGAATGATGTGGATAGGTTTAGCAGTTGGAGAAATTAGGACGAGAATTATCTCAGTGTACTCGCCATGTGAGGGTGCAGATGAAGATGAAATTGACAAAATTTTATGAAGCACTGAGTAGTCAGGGTCAACATCAAGGACATGATAGTGCGATAGGGCGATTTCAATAAAACTGAAGAATACGAAAAGGTGATTGATAAATCTGGGGAAGATATGGAAGCTAATGGGAATGGGAAGCGTTTACTGGACTTTGGTGCTAGTATGGCATTATCACTTACAAATACATTCGTTAAACATAAGGCTTTTTACTGTTATATATGGGAAGGAATCAGCGTGTCCTCCTAGTCCGAAAGGACCGGGCAACATGTTGAACCTCCGTCGTGCTAGGGATTGGGGCTTGCAATTGTTCCCCATGAACGAGGAATTCTCAGTAAGCGCGAGTCATAAGCTCCCGTTGATTACGTCCCTGCCCTTTGTACACACCGCCCGTCGCTACTACCGATTGAATGTGTCCCTCTAAGAAGATGTGTTGTCGCCGGTAGCACGAACGGATACCGGATGCGACTATTTAGCAGGCTGGAGTCTCGTTCGTTATCGGAATTAACCAGACAAATCGCTTCACCAACTAAGAACGGCCATGCACCACCACCCACCGAATCAAGAAAGATCTCTCAATCTGTCAATCTTTCCGGTGTCCGGGCCTGGTGAGGTTTCCCGTATTGAGTCAAATTAAGCCGCAGGCTCCACTCCTGGTTGTGCCCTTCCGGCAATTCCTTTAAGTTTCAGCATTGCAACCATACTTCCCCCGGAACACAAAACCTTTGGTTTCCCGGGAGCTGCCCGCCGAGTCATCGGAGGAACTTCGGCGGATCGCTACCTGGCATCGTTTATGGTTAGAACTAGGGCGGTATCTGATCGCCTTCGAACCTCTAACTTTCGTTCTTGATTAATGAAAACATACTTGGCAAATGCTTTCGCTTCGGTCCGTCTTGCGACTATCCAAGAATTTCATATCTAACGTCTCAATACGAATGCCCCCGCATGTCCCTTTTAATCATTACCTCGGGTTCCGAAAACCAACAAAATAGAACCGACGTCCTATTCTATTATTCCATGCACACAGTATTCAGGCTCAGCCGGCCTGCTTTAAGCACTCTAATTTGTTCAAAGTAAACGTTCCGGCCCACCTCGACGCTCGATGAAGAGCACCGCGGTAGGATTTCATCGGAATCCATGAATGATAACATTCGCTTAAAATTGCCTTAAAGGCAGCTTGTCACTTTGTTAATATGATATAACTACGTAGTGGCATTGTTCGTATTGGACAAATGTATATTTGAAAGATAAACGATAAACGTTCCATTACGAAATACCATAGCATGGGGGTGAGGTATATAAAGAGTATTCTTCTATACAAGGATCAGTTTTTTTTTTAATCAGGAAGTATATGCGGTACTGCCAACCACGATATCCCAAAATTCTTATATATAAACCTCCAGTCTGAGTTATTGCTGTGTTACTTTGTTTGAATTTATTATTTCGTTCATAACAATGATTATTTCTTCTCATTTATGACCACACTGTGGAACAATATCATAGTTCATAATCTCACAATTATCAGCAGTAGTGTAGTAAAGAAAATGACGGGAGAAACCATAAATATGTTCCACCTTCACTTTGATCTACAGGTATGTTACATAGGGAGTCTACATGTACTAACTTTGATGTAAATCTATGATGCTACGGTGAGAATCCAGTATCTAACCAACAGAGTGGTAGTTGAGCCTAGAACACATCACGTTAGTAAAACACAATTCTTTTAGAACACCTTGATCAAGAAGGTAGTGATAAAGTTACGTTTAAAGAATCAAGGATTTAGTATTCGAACACTGCTGCTTTGTGGTGTATTGCTAGTTGCTATGATCAAGTTCTGAGAGCTTGGAGAAAAAGTAAACATTAAGATACCAGCCACTGTAAACTGCCAATTATATCCGCGCCGATCTTAGCCTCGATTCCACCAGTTGGAGCTTAAAATTATCGCAAAATTGAACGAAAACATGCCATTTACATAAATTTTTCAGGGTTCTTCTTATTGCCATCATTAACTGGAGCATGTGCATTTACAATAGAGTATCCCTTGTTGCCACATGTTAGAGATAACACGGAGATGCGTTCGCTAGCTTATGTAAATCCGATGACAGACTCCATTATATATCATCGTATTAAAAAGGCTGTACCAAAAACGCTGGAGCCATGTGTGTTCTTAATAAATAAAAAGTAGATGCTGGTTTCCGCTTAATTACTCTATAACCTTCTGACTCAAAAGCCACATCACCAGTAAATCGGTTTTCCTGGACTGCTGTTATTGCAATTTTGCACTTATGCAGGTTGTCTGTCAATTGCTTGAGTTTTCCGGTCTTACAGAGGGTTTGAATATTGATGGTTCCAAAGTGTGTGACAGTTTTGGGTCTCAATAGGTTGGTGATATTGGAGAACTCCGACTTTCCCTGCACGATGAGGTCAGGCTCCCCAGAATCCGAAAGCCCGAATGCGCCACCATTGGTGACGGGAGATTGGATACTCCCTGGCGTACTAGTAAAGAAATTTACTAGGGGTGAAGACTAAACGTCTTCAGGGTTGGCCACTCCGAATCTTATTCAGGAGCGTTGATTACAATGGGGTCGCCACTCCCAAAGGCATTTTAGAGCTACTGCCAGCAATTATTTAGGCCGCCCCTAACATGGGAAACAGACGTTGCTGATGCCAAACGCACTGATATTATTTCCTGAGTACTGGGCTGCTTCTTCTGCAATCTCCACTATTCAGAAGTCCATCTTCTCCGCTGTAGATACCGTTGAGGGCTTCACTCGTAACCCTGAACTGGGACTCTTACCATAAGCTACACACCGGGTCAGTGTGCTCTGGGACTCACATAGGCAGGGGCGCCAATCCCTGGGCAGGGCTACCTCTGAAGAGGGTCCCTACCTGCTACCTGTTTAATTATTTCATTTTTTTTACAAACCATTTCTATTTCCTTGATATTCACTTTCAAGTTAAATGTTCTGCAATATTCAGCAGTTTTCTTAAAATTGTGTTGCATACTGACTGTCGTTAGTGAGAGCAGAAGAATGTCGCCTGTGGAAACCAGGCCAGGAATTTTTTTCTATTTGCTTTACGTCGCACCGACACAGATATGTCTTATGGCGACGATGGGATAGGAAAGGCCTAAGAATTGGAAGGAAGCGGCCGTGGCCTTAATTAAGGTACAGCCCCGGCATTTGCCTGGTGTGAAAATGGGAAACCACGGAAAACCATCTTCAGGGCTGCCGACAGTGGGGCTCGAACCCACTATCTCCCAATTACTGGTTACTGGCCGCACTTAAGCTACTGCAGCTATCAAGCTCGGTTCTTCATTGTTTAAGCATGGAGAAAGCCAATATATACACTGACTGACAGAGCAAATGCAACACCAAGAAGGAGTGGTTCGAAAGGGATGAAAGTTGGGGGAAAAACAGAGACGGCACGGACGAATAATTGATGTTTATTTCAAACCGATATGCAGGTTACACAATGCGCACGGCATCGACTCAGTAGGATGTAGGACCACCGCGAGCGGCGAGGCACGCAGAAACACGTCGAGGTGTCCTGAGGGATGGTTCTCCATTCTCTGTCAACCATTTGCCACAGTTGGTCGTCCGTACGAGGCTGGGGCAGAGTTTGCAAACGGCGTCCAATGAGATCCCACACGTGTTCGATTGGTGAGAGATCCGGAGAGTACGCTGGCCTCGGAAGCATCTGTACACCTCGTAGAGCCTGTTGGGAGATGCGAGCAGTGTGTGGGCGGGCATTATCCTGCTGAAACAGAGCATTGGGCAGCCCCTGAAGGTACGGGAGTGCCACCGGCCGCAGCACATGCTGCACGTAGCGGTGGGCATTTAACGTGCCTTGAATACGCACTAGAGGTGACGTGGAATCATACGCAATAGCGCCCCAAACCATGATGCCGCGTTGTCTAGCGGTAGGGCGCTCCACAGTTACTGCCGGATTTGACCTTTCTCCACGCCGACGCCACACTCGTCTGCGGTGACTATCACTGACAGAACAGAAGCGTGACTCATCGGAGAACACGACGTTCCGCCATTCCCTCATCCAAGTCGCTCTAGCCCGGCACCATGCCAGGCGTGCACGTCTATGCTGTGGACTCAATGGTAGTCTTCTGAGCGGACGCCGGGAGTGCAGGCCTCCTTCAACCAATCGACGGGAAATTGTTCTGGTCGATATTGGAACAGCCAGGGTGTCTTGCACATGCTGAAGAATGGCGGTTGACGTGGCGTGCGGGGCTGCCACCGCTTGGCGGCGGATGCGCCGATCCTCGCGTGCTGACGTCACTCGGGCTGCGCCTGGACCCCTCGCACGTGCCACATGTCCCTGCGCCAACCATCTTCGCCACAGGCACTGCACCGTGGACACATCCCTATGGGTATCGGCTGCGATTTGACGAAGCGACCAACCTGCCCTCCTCAGCCCGATCACCATACCCCTCGTAAAGTCGTCTGTCTGCTGGAAATGCCTCCGTTGACGGCGGCCTGGCATTCTTAGCTATACACGTGTCCTGTGGCACACGACAACACGTTCTACAATGACTGTCGGCTGAGAAATCACGGTACGAAGTGGGCCATTCGCCAACGCCGTGTCCCATTTATCGTTCGCTACGTGCGCAGCACAGCGGCGCATTTCACATCATGAGCATACCTCAGTGACGTCAGTCTACCCTGCAATTGGCATAAAGTTCTGACCACTCATTCTTGGTGTTGCATTTGCTCTGTCAGTCAGTGTACATTCTTCCAAAACTGTACGACATACGAAGTCAGAAATTTCACTTGATGATCGCGTCTATGTCCTACAAGTGAAATAAGAAAGGGTTTTAAAATATTCCAGGTCTACTGGGTTCAAATGAAGGTTATATCCCAAAACAAATGTGTTAATTTCTCCAAGAGTGTTTTAAATGCGAACTGTGGGTGAATTGTGAAGGATCCCCTGAGAATGGGATCTCCAAAATTTAAAACTTTGAAAGAGAACCTTCAGTTTAAAACCACTGCAAAGACCGGTATCCTGTTAGTTATGAATAAAAGTTTTGACAAAGGATGAATCATTATTGTAATTGTTGTTTAGCAACGCTTTTTTTAATGAGAAAGATTAGTTAATATCCTCAAGTTTACCCGAACATTTCTCGTTGTATATGATGGTATATCTAAAATTGCAGCCCAGGGTAAATGTGACCAGCAATGTTTGCTACTAACACTAGTGATATATTCAGAATGATGCAAATCAGAATTTATAACATAATTGGAAATAAGAAATGTTTGAAGCATAAAAGTCAGTCAACTTTGAAGTGCCTGGCCCCGAACGAGTCACATAGGGCCTAGAGTACAAAGATATTAGCGCTCCAAGAGGAGACTACTTGAATTACAGATAGTCATATTCCGTGGTATCAGGTAGCCATATTCTACATAGTTTCAGATTTTTCTAGGTATAAGGAAATAAGGTCTATTAATAAGTAACCGAGAGCATGTATAGAATTAGATTACAGTTCATTTAAGTATCAAAGACTTAGAAAGGCAGACAAAAAATCGTTGTTCTAAACGGGACCACACAAACACAGAAAACTGAGCTAAGCTAAATTATGCCAAGCTAAGCTAAACTAAACAAATCAGTGTTATGCTATGTGCAGAATTTCAAGATAACTGGATTACATTTTCAAGTGGCACTTTTATTAGTTGCTGTATTAGAAGACTGAAGGAAGAAAAACAGAATGAAAAAAGTGTTCTGGATAAATGACATGGGAAAAAGTAGAACATACTGTGCAGATAATATCACCATTTGATTCAAGAATTAGCTGGAAATGATGAATTTAAGAGCTACTTTAGTCTGAGTCGGGAATATTTATATGAATTTTCATCTATTATAAGAATTATACCTGCACGGCAAGTTGGTCCTGTGGTTTCAGTAGCTTAACTGTGAGTTTGTGTCCAGAAGTTGGTGGATTCGAATTGCTCCGTCGGCAACTTTGAAGATGGTCGTCCGTTGTTTCTCATTTTAGTAACAGACAAATGCTTGGGATATACCACAATTATGGCCACGGTTACTACCTTCTCAGTCTCCCATTGTTGCACCGCTGAAAACCTTCGATGAGTTAGAGGAACTTTAAACTACTAGAAAAAAATGGTGATTCGAGAAATACCACAAATAGGGGACAACCTATATCACCAAAAGATATGTTTGAGGTAGGAATATAATACTGCAGATTTTATTATATTTTTTAAAAAAATAAAACATATTTTTAGATGAATGTCTGTAAACTGGATAGCATATTTTACTGTTCACATTATAATCAGGATAAACATTAACACAATTTCTGATCAACATTAAATAATACACTGGGACAATACGACATCGACACAGAAGCCAAGGGAAAGCGCCGCCCTAAACATCTGCTAGTTATGAAGGAGATGCTTCAAAACCCACTACCATAACCTAAAGCAGTCAACAACAACATCAACTCACACATCTCAAACAAAAGTAACTACACCCCACTCTAAACACATGTTTTTATTTTTACATCCTCTACTCCCAAATTAGGGGCTGTCTGGCCGAGGCGGTAAAAGCGTGCTCGGTTCAGCCGGAAGGACGTGGGTTCGAATCCCCGTAAGGAAGTCGTAAAATTTAAGAAACGAGACTTCCAATTCCGGAGGTGCACGTGGCCCTGAGGTTCACTCAGCCTACACCAAAATTGAGTACCAGGTTAATTCCTGGCGGCAAAGGCAGCCGGGCGTAGAGCTAACCACTCTACCCCACCAAGTGCCGAGGTTACGGATAGTGGAAGCCTTTACCTTCCACCTCTCCAGGGGCCTTCATGGCCTGTACGGAGATGACTTTGCTTTGCTTTGCTTTTACTCCCAAACAGACTCAGCAAGATAAACCCTGGAGAGGGCTCGTCACTGTCCTTTCGACCGGGTTTAGAGATAAATGTTTATAGTTCTTAACGTAGAGGACCGCTAGCTTCCATCCCCTCAATAGCTTACATTGCACTCATCCACTATCAGTGTGCGTAAACAATTCACCCCTTACGCCCCTCAGTTTCAGCCTGAGTGCATTGCTTGACGGACCCGGTCTAAACTTCCTGGCGCGCCCCATGACATATGAGTGTTTATGAGTTAAGTTTTATTTTTATTTTTCAGTTAATCTTGTAAGAATGTGTCAGTTTTGTTTTAATTTCGTGTAAAATAGTGCCTTCGTATATTAAACTGAAGTCCATGGACAGAAATAGGGAAAGAGAAATCGAAAGACTTTCAGGAAAGGAACATTCGTCAAATGTTAGGATTGCCTGAAGAACAACAGCTCTCTGGTGCTCCACAAGAACTCGAAGGACCTGGAAGATGCACCGACTGCAACCGAAAAAACAACAACATAAAATCCAAGACTAGGTGCCGTGGATGCCAGCGATATAATATTATCTCCAGTGACATGTGTTCGGTGCGCTACGGAAAGTCAAAAATCAAGTGATGACGCAGAATAAATGTCAATTGTTTAACATCCAATTTTTGCATTGTTAAAATACCTTTGAATATTATTTACAAGTTGTTTCAAAATTATTTACTCGTTTTGTAAGATTTTGCTTAATTTGCGTTATTTTTTCCTGACCCGGTCTAAAACACTGTGCGCGCCTTCTCACGGGGTTATTTTTACGCGCCCTCTCCAGGGTTAATAATAAGGCCCTAAATTAAATCCAACTATTCCGATCTCAAACTCTAAATTACCCGTACAACTCAAATCCTAAATTGCTACCAACAAACTGAAACATGCAAGCTGCCGTGTCGCCGTGGGATCTGTCTGGTCGGAGAACGCTTATAGTTGTTAACTCTACCTAACGCCCGCTCTGTAGTCTGTTACGAGCTCCCGATCTCAACATTTTTCTTACCTTAAGCAGACTTCTCCGCTCCGTTCTGCTACACATTATACTGCTCTGCCTGCTTGCTAGTCTGCCTCACTACTGCTTGCGCTGTCGCTTCTCCCCACGCCACCACCTGACGTCATCTCTCTCTAGCATTTTCTAGACTTGCCTTCCCTGGCGTATATATACTCGCCGCTTTCCTTCGACCAGCGATCAGGTGTGCTTCGTGTTCTGTAATAGGCAGTGGGAGCTCCTGCATTCCGCACGGCTGGACCGTGCGCTGTTAACCTTATTCTTCTTCTTCCTCTTCAGACCGGTTGAGCAGACTAGTATTTTACATTATGTTTTCAATACGTGCCTTTTCCTTGCCTTGAGAGGCTTTACTACTATTTGATTCTGAACTCTAGTCCCTTCAGGACTCAACGTCAAAATACAATTATGGTCACAAATTTTCGTTCTGAGACTTCTTCTCCGAGTGTGTAAGAAGGGAGTGGTGGACTGCCAACCTTATCAGTGGCTTTGAACTTTGCGTGTGGTGTAATCAACATCATTATTTCCCACTGGGACTTTGCAGCCTGATCCCTACTAATTTTCATCCTCCTTGTTTCGCTTCCTAACATATTTTTCTCTTTCTCGTGTTTTCCCTTGTCCTTTCCCCTTTCCTTTCTTTCTATCTTTTATTATGAAGATTTTAAAAACTAATCACTGTGAAATTGTGGTCTGCGAATCGAATAGTGTATTTTCTCTGGTCTTTGAAATGTTCTGTCATCTTTCTTATTTGAAGCAAGCCTGGTTGACCTTGGGGGATTAGACATTGTTTTTACTTGCACTTATAATAATTTCCGGAATGTTCCATTCTATTTGTGAAAGATTGAGTATGCCTTTTCAAAGTTTTGGTACGTTAGTGTGAATGACTCCAATTTATGTAAAAACCTGTCCCAATCTAGTCCTTTGAAATTTAACTGGATAACCATTATTATAACTTATATTACTCCGGTTATGTCAGTACCTGTGTAAGTCAAAGATATCTATTTTTACTCGTTGTTGTATAATGCTTCTTGTTTCCATTCTGTTGTCCTTACAATATATCTGTTATTGAAACCTGTTATTTTGGGAGTTCTCATTTTTTTCATTCCCTCTCATTATACTACGTGTACCTACTACGGAAATCCTCTGGGAAAATAGGGCCCAAAAATTATTTGTACGCTACTCAGTTGAGGTCTTGCTATCTTACCTTTACTGCTCATGATTGTTCGGTCTCGATAATTCGACGCCACAATTATCTTATACCACGCTTCCTTGCGCTCTTCTCGTTGTGTGGCACTATTAACACGCTTTAGTGTATGCCATCCTTTCCCTTTTTCGTAGGATTAGCTATTTGTTTCCGACTTAATAAACACAAGGATCGCCACAAGTCCGACTGGTCCTTGGTCGGTTACAGAGCTAAATTTAAATTCACTCAGCATTCGTAAGAGCAGCGCATAAACGCACCGGAGATGACAACAACCCTCCCCCCCCCCCATTGCTTCCCCCCTTGGGGTAAGAGGCAACGGGGGGTGGCATTAGTTCAGCCCGTAGACCGCCGTAATTTGTAATGTAACAAGTGAGTGGAATTAGTGAAATCTTACTTGGTGAGCGTCTCAGAGGAGAGATGTGTTCTTAGCGAAGTCTAGGAACCCACCATTCCGCCCCAAGAAGAACATTTACTTTTATAACCTAACTAGCATGTGCCCGCGGCTTTGCCCGCGTTTAGTAATTCAACCGTTAGATGTTTCTAAACTCTTCGTTTAAAATCAAATTAAAGCATTATATTTATTAACTCACATCTTTTTGACGTAAATTGCTTGAAATGTATTATTTTATTTTTATTATATTGTTACTTTGAATGCTTAAGATACCGGGTTGATGGATGGTACAGATAATATTAAAACCATGTAAAAGACCGCGTTATATAATATAAAATATATTGTTTCCGTAGAGCTTCGGAATAAAATATAATAATGTCCTTCCATTTGGAGGTAAGATGTATACTGTATTGTGTTTGCCTTTCGAACTCTTGAACAATCCACGTACAGTTGACAATGGCAAAAGCACCGTTTTCGAAGATGGAGTCCTACAACTTTAAGCGATTGTCCTATGTAAAAATTTCAGATCCCTGTGTGTCGTAGATTTGACTGGGCTTCACATACATACACACAAACACTTCCGAATATTACGGGCTGATGGCTCCTCGTGTCGCGGGCCGAAAATGGCTTCCTACTCAATGGACTTAAAGTCCGAGGAATACTACTTCGCCCGCGGCATGCTCAGTCATGAAGGTGGCTTCAATAATATTCGTCATCAGTTTCAGAGCCGTGTCCATTGCAGAGGGAAAGGATTCATATTCCTGAGAAGGATAATCGGTGCCATAATCGTCCACCCCAAGATGTTCGAGAGTACTCCAGGTGACTCCAAATTGTTCAAAATCTCTGTCGTGTAGTTGACAGCCTCATCTGTATGACATGTCGTGTCGATAGACTTTTCAATTTATAGGAAACCGGATAATTCTTGAGCTTCATGTCTTGGAGCAGGAATTACTTTCAGACACAGCCATGCTCACCTATGACAAACATTTTAGATCTTTGTTTGCCGTGGATTTGGCTGGGCATCGCACACATGAACATCATGGATTGAAGAAAAATGGCTTCCTATTCCACGGACTTACAATGGCATCCTGACTGATTTATGTATTATTCCTTGTTTATTATTATCGTCCATCTTGTGTCATACATGTTTCCTGTAAATGTATAAGTGTCCAACCCTTGTCCCCTTTCTCTACGGGGTTTGGGTATGAAGTGAGATGAATCTTCGTAGCGAATTTTTACGACCGGATGACTTTTATGACGTCAACCTAATCAGATGAGTTAATGAGATAAAATAAATGACATTATATATGACAGTAAGAATGAAGAGGATGAAACCCGGCGCCGGCACATAGCCCACTCCTCTCGAATATCTCAAGACTACGTTCCGATCCGACGGACGAATCACCATCAACAGCGCCATATGCCCTCACACCATATAAGATCAAAACCAGTTTCCTACGCCCTGGACGTAAAATGGCTCCTTGCATATTGTGTTCTCTACCTATCTTATGTACGTTGCCTAGCGACAGCGACTCTATGCATTTAATCTTGGTGACAGCACGTTGGATTGTCATATCCCAATGCACGTTTTCCGATGGTTTTCCATTCATAACTCACCAACGAAAGCGAAAATGAAAATTCCGGCTTCGAGGCGCATTCGGGCCCCTTTAACATCTACCTATGTTCAAAATTTCAGATCTCTGCGTGCTGTAGATTTTGCTGGCCATCGCGCACAGACACACAGACACACAGACAGACAAACACTTCCTTTTATAATAAATAGATTAAGATTATTACACGGCATGTTCATTTCTGAAGTAGGTACTTGTATATTTATTGGCCAATGTAAAGTGTCACGTGATCTCCTTCCCGTCAAGTATGTTGATGATAATCCGTTACCAACCGCAACACAATAAAAGCGCAAGTAAATGTAACATGTGAAAAAAAAACAATGTACAATACAGAACAACAATAAAGATACGTGAAACTTACCTTAATGCAGAGGAGCGTAGAGGGTTGCTGCACCCTTGAGGAATTCGTCCACCCTGGCGTTTAAGGGGAACGAGCTCTTAAAGAGAGATTCGGCAAGATAACCGTGAAAAAATCGTTTTCTCCTACCGAATCCCGAAACCGAGTAGCTCCCGTGCTTGAGATAACGCCACCGTTTTTCAATATTCTGAGTGTGCACGGTAGGGCGATTGATGGCCATCACCCTCCTGCCCCCCCCCCCCCCCCTATTCAAGTGACCACTGTTCTTAGTGTCTACAAACTGAAGAGAGTGGTTCACGCGGAGGTGCACGCATCCCTCGTCCTCCAAGCAGTCGTAGGCCTTCCAGCAGTCCGATATGATTAACGTGCCTGAGAGGATCCACTCTTTAATAACGGCAAGTAACGTGGCTGTATCCCTTTTTTCCACTGGAAGTACGAAAAGTTTCCGAAGTTCTCCCTCTCCACGCCTCCGAAGATCCACTGCCCTTCTATCTGTCTGCCTCGATTATACGTTCTCTTCCCGAACTTGCTTTCGTCTATTTCCACTATTATTCCGGGTCCACTTATTTTTTTTTTTTTTTAATTGTCGTCAACCCAGGCAATGCACACCTCCCTACAAAAGTTGGACCAATCCACAACAGTTGCAACAGAGAAACCCCACTCAAGTTTCACAGTTGGACCCAGGGGTTTCGGTGAAAGGCACCACAGGATAGCAAACCGACAAATTTGATATAAACTCAAATTAGAGCCTTCAGAGAAGGTATTTGTCCTTCCACTACCTTTCCAATTACAGTTGACACCCCGTTCGACTCGTCGACACCGAAAAACAATTATTTCACTTTTTTCGCCTCTCTCTATCACAAGCAATGGAGCATCACGTCCGCACTTTTTACAAACTGCTCTATTAGATAGCAATCCGTGACGTTGATAGAACTCCACTAAATCTTTTGAATTCCTATGATATTTGGTAATAAAATCAGTGTAAGTGACAACAGGCAGCCATTACATCAATAATGACCTGCCTTTACCTGTGTGACGAATGCCATAAGTTATATAGCAATACCATTGAAATAGCAGTTGAAATTTCTTATGCTTATTCGGAAAAATGAATGAAAATGAAAACCTACAACCTGTTTTCCAGTCATTGACCGGGTCAGGGATGTAATGAATGAAACATATATAAGCTGTTATTACAATGGGGTCGCCACTCCCAAGATGATTTATTAATGAGTGATAAATGCTATGAAATGATAATGGAGAGTGTTGCTGGAATGAAAGATGACAGGGAAAACCGGAGTACCCGGAGAAAAACCTGTCCCGCCTCCGCTTTGTCCAGCACAAATCTCGCATGGAGTCACCGGGATTTGAACCACGGTATCCAGCGGTGAGAGGCCGACGCGCTGCCGTCTGAGCCACGGAGGCTCTGCTGATTCGGAAATACATTTTGAATTTATCTTCAGGGCACAACAACGACTGAAACATTGTAAAATCCACAATTTAAATTTGTAGATAAATTTTGCCGCCTCTGTAATGTAGTGGTTAGTGTGATTAGCTGCCACCCCCGGAGGCCCGGGTTCGATTCCCGGCTCTGCCACGAAATTTGAAAAAGTGGTACGAGGAATGGAACGGGGTCCACTCAGCCTCGGGAGGTCAACTGAGTAGAGGTGGGTTCGATTCCCACCTCAGCCATCCTGGAAGTGGTTTTCCGTTGTTTTACACTTCTCTTCCAGGCAAATGCCGGGATGGTACCTAACGTAAGGCCACGGCCGCTTCCTTCCCTCTTCCTTGTCTATTCCTTCCAATCTTCCCATCGCCCCGCAAGTTCCCTGTTCAGCATAGCAGGTGAAGCCGTCTGGGCGAGGTACTGGTCCTCTTCCCCAGTCGTATCCCCGACCCAATGTTTCACGCTCCAGGACACTGCCCTTGAGGCGGTAGAGGTGGGATCCCTCGCTGAGTCCGAACGAAAAACCGATCCTGGAGGGTAAACAGATAAAGAAGAAGAAGAAAGAAGATAAATTTTGTCTTTGTCCTTCCATTGCAGCATCTGCAACCAACATAACATAGTGATACATTAGTTGGGTTCGGCTGCGCTAACGCTTCACACACAAACGACAGACAGGTTTCAGCGATCAGCTGTCCAAATGACGAGGTGCTCTTCCGCATACAGAGCGCATACAGAAGAATTTTTTCTCGGAATTTCCTCTCTCCGCGTCACCCTTCTGGTATGAGCGGGCCTTATGAATTGCTAAACTTATGCGAATGCGCTTTTGCGGTTTGCAGTAGTTAGTGTAGGGGAACCTCAACACAGTCCTAAGGACTTTCACTTTAACGTCAGGGTGTAGCACTTCTTGGAGACCCTGATTACTCACTCAACCCCAGTCAGGTGCATTACTCGCTATTTGTCCCCATGCTCGTCTTCTTCACTTGCGGTAATAAATAAATTTGCCAGCAAAAATAAAGAATAAAGAGGATAAAAGAGGAAAAAATAAAGAGGATGGACTTAATTCATCGCCATGCAGTTTAAAAAGATAGATGGGGAGTGTCAAAGGCTGATGGAAGGGTAAATCTGCTATTCTTTTTATGTGGATACTTGTCTATGTGAAAGAAAGACAGAACATGAGTATTAAAGAGAGAAATGTTGCACACCCATTTGAATAGACCACGAGCGGCCACTGCAGTCAAGAATTTTCTAGCTGCAGTCGCTTAAGTGCGGCTAGTGTCCAGTATTCGGGAGATAGTAGGTTCTAACCCCACTGTCGGCAGCCGTGAAGATGGTTTTCCGTGGTTCCCATTTTCACACCAGGCAAATGCTGGGACTGTACCTTAATTAAGGCCACGGCCGCTTCCTTCCCATTCCCAGCCCTTTGCTGTCCCATCGTCGCCATCTGTGTTGGTGTGCGACGTAAAACAAATAGCCAAAAAAAAAAAAAAAAAAGAATTTTCTACCGGGTGAGTTGGCCGTGCGGTTAAGAGCGCGCAGCTGTGAGCTCGCATCCGGGAGATAGTGGGTTCTAACCCCACTGTCGGCAGCCCTGAAGATGGTTTCCCGTGTTTTCCCATTTTCACACCAGGCTGTACCTTAATTAAAGCCACGGCCGCTTCCTTCCCATTCCTAGGCCTTTCCTGTCCCATCGTCGCCATAAGACCTATCTGTGTCGGTGCGACGTAAAGCAACTAGCAAAAAAAAATTCTACATGCCGCTATAATGAACACTGTACCCTCAGTCAAATGGTTGCCGGGTACCCAAAAATGATAAATAGTGCAATCTGCCCAGAAGCCTTGTCTCCCAGTGCCTGATCCTCAACAGGAAAGGTCTAGCTGAAAAACTAGAGATCAAAGAAAGGAAGACTCTCAGGAAGATAATAGCGCCAGTCAAAATAGAGGGTGAATACAGTGAAAATGAAAATCCACAGCCTGTTTCCAATCATTCGACCGGGTCAGGAATGGAATGAATGAAGCCCCCATCTAGCGGCGAGGATAGGAATTGTGGCGGCTGCCGAAGCCTGTCGCACTCCTCTGGGGCAATGATTAATGACTGACAGATGAAATGAAATGATACTGGAGAGTTTTGCTGGAATGAACGATGATAGATAAAACCGGAGTAGCCGGAGAAAAACCTGCCCCGCCTCCGCTTTGTCCAGCACAAATCTCACATGGAGTGGCCGGGATTTGAACCACGGAACCAAGCGGTGAGAGGCCGGCGCGCTGCTGCCTGAGGCACGGAGGCTCGTGAATACAGTAGGCGACACAATCAGAAGTTCTATAACTACACAGAAAAGATCACGGACGTGGCCAGGAAGAGACGTCTGACCTTCTATGGGTACGAGAATGAACTCTGCCAGAGTGACCAATCATATTCTAACCTACTGGTAGAAGAGAAAGATTTAGACCGCGTGGTCAACGGAAGTGGCTAAAGATCTTCAGGAACTAGGAATAGTTGAAAGTGACCGTTCACTACTCAGAAGTATTCTGAGACAAAAGAGGTTCCAGGACAATCCTCCCCGTTAGAAGACAGGTGCCCTCTGGACAAAGGAGAGGAAAGGGCATCACAGCCAGAGAATGCGCACGTACTAGGCAAACATTAAAGCCCAATCCCAGCGAAAACGTTGAATATCGTGGTCCTTAGTTGGCCCTATTGAAATAGAGAGAGAGAGAGAGAAAGATTGAGTGAGTGCAATATTAACTTGATGTTGCAAAAACATTGGCAAAACATCGCACTGAATTTAGAATTGATATAACGCAAAAATACAACATTACACACAACAGTATGTCTTTCAGACAAAATTTACCTACTTTTATGCCATTCTTTACATAGAAATCACCTTTGAAATCGTCGCTGTCATCACATTCCTAGCAAGCCCATTCTAAGTACGATGAACAACGGATGATCCATCACCTTTCGTTGACATCAGATATGTGTCCGTGCAGACAGTGGAGTCCGCATCATGATTAGCACCTATTTAGTTTCTCCACGAAGTGCGACCTTAACCTTTTGCTATTTTATTTGCTGAGTTCCTGTTTCTGTGCGGTGAGACCTATTCGTCAAAATATTGCTCCGCACTTGCTTTAGTGTGGACTGTCTGTTGTTCCGTGTTTCTCTCTCTCTCTCTCTCTCTCTCTCTCTCTTAATTCAGTTGATGTACATATGGACTACTGGTCAAGATTGAAGGTGAACCACTTTATTTCTCGGTTTTGAGAACGGTCTACTGTGAATTTGGTTGGAGGAATGACTCCTTCTGCATTAGCCGTGAAGGTTTAACTGGGTGGGCAAGAACTTCCGGTAGGAAAAATATAAGGCAAGTATCAACATCTGCAGATATGAATGGAGCAAGGTAAATCGGCAAGGTTTATGGATTGCCAGAACTTTCCTCAGGGTTGAGAAGACTGCCAGTGGACACTGGTGGAGCAAAACCTGCGTTTTCTGAGGTGTATGGATCCAGAGGACACATTCCACACTTTTGAAACTATTTATTGCAGTTGTAGGCAACCTCTTTCTAATACACCCAATCGCTTCACGCATTTTAGTTTGGGTCCATGGTTAATTTATGGGCATGCTGTATGATGTCTGCAACAGAAACACAGTGCCATGTATTTGAGAATTTCTGGGACGCTATGGACCCCCCAGAAAGAAATGGCGACCAGTTTACTCCAATCGCTCTATTTTTCCGAAACAACAGGCTGCGAGAATAGCACTGTCTGGTGCAATTTGTATAGGCTACACACTGAAGTATTCAATAAAAAGCTAGGTATTACCAACACATTAACTTGAAGTAGTGTAGCACTTATTCACAATACATAAAGTGAAACGATAAAGAAATTTTCCTTATACGAGATAATTTTAAAAAATAATCAGCCAGGGACACTGACTATCAATTAATATATGGTTGCCAGCCGTTCAGGACTTATGTAGGTAGTTCTCTTCCTGACCCCTCGCTATTGTTATTTCATTTCGGTGTTTTCCAAATTCCAAGTTCCAAATTCGACCAATTTGTGTCGGTGCGACGTAAAGCAAATAGCAAAAGGAAGAAAAAATGATTCGTCTGATGAGCTTGCTGTTACTTCGTAACGCATATACGGTGTAACAAGAAACATCTTAATCGGAGCCATCTAGTGACGAATGAGAGTACCACTTGCTATGGACCAACGGTTAAGCATTCTTAAATTCAAACCTTCATTATTACAGAAATCTTGCTCGGTGAACAGACGAGATTTTCTTCTGAAGACCCGGAACAAAGTTCTCTACGAAACGTAAAGAATTTCACCTTGTTTTCTGACACGGTAAAATCCCGAAAGCTTATTATAAGGCGTGATCAAAAAGATTTCCGTTCGAGTGGACGTGCAACGTAGCGCGACTCCGATGCGGGTATATGAGCACGGACATGTAGACAAAGAGATTAGTCTAGCAGTCCTGTCGTGCCGAGGTGAATGCGTTAAATGCGGCCACGTGAACTATTGTGACGTTATTAGCAAATGCGTCCAAACAGGACCAAAGTGCCGTTATCCTGCTCTTGGCTGCCGAATGACAAACACCGGTGGACATCCATCGGAGAATGAAGACTGTGTACGGGGCAGCATGTCTGTCGAAAACCACCGTTGTGGAATGGTGCGCCAAGTTTCGTGCGGGTCGCGTTTCAACACAAGACACCAGTAGATCTGGGAGGCCAGCCTCATCCAGAATGCACGCCAACTCAAGCGGGAGACACTCCAGCACCCATTCTACAGTCCTGATCTCTCCGCATACGGTTATAACGCCTTCAATCCCCTTAAAAAGGCCTTCAAGGGTCGATGCTTCCTGTCGGACGAGGATGTGCAACAGGCTGTTACGGACTTGTTCGTGCAGCAGGACGCGGTGTTTTACCACACAGGGATCTTCAACCTCGTCCGTCGGAAACTTCTTGATCGCCTATTGTATCACGTCTACAATTATGGGACGTGAAAGCATCCATCTAAACATCTTTATCGCGTAGGTAAACATATCCAATCACTTCCTCAAACACTCACGTAATGGCAGTCACATCGACAGCAGTACGTGGCGAGATAAGTACGGGTGACTATTTCACTCTGGGGGACCACCATAGACAGATAACGTACGTTCATTGATTCATCTGATCGTGAGCAATAACTTCAGTGATAATTATGATAATAAGCATTTGGGCGTTTGCCACGTCAGAAAACAACGTGAAATACTTTACGTTTAACAGAGAACTTTGTTCCATGTCTTCAGAAGAAAATCTGGTCTGTTGTTCTTCTCTCAGATCCCCCTGTGGGTGAGGGCGGTAGAATAACACCCACGGTGTCACCTGTCTGTCGTAAGAGACGACTAAAAGGTGCCCCAGGGGCTCTCAACTTGGGAACGTGGTTTGGCGACCACGAGGCCCTTAGCTGAGTCCTGGTATTGCCTCTCCTTACTTGTGCCAGGATCCTCAGTTTCGTCCATCCTATCTGATCTCCCTCGGTCAACTCTTGTTCTTTTCAGATCCCAGCGGTATTAGAGCAGTCGAGACCTAGAAAGTTCTTCATTTTCATGACCTTCGTGGCCCTTGTCTTTCTTTGGCCGATACCTTCATTTTCGAAGTGTCGGATCCCTTCCATTTTTTCTCCCTGATCAGTGTTATATACAGGATGGTTTCTTAGTTGTACTTCCTCTTTAAAAAATAATCACCACCACTTCTCATCTCAGAAGAAAATCTCGTCTATTCTTCTGAAGACAAAGAGCAAAGTTCTCTGCGAAACGTAAAAGCATGACAAATGCCCAAAAGCTTATTATCAGATCTACAATTACGGGCCGTGAAAGCATCAGTCTAAATTCTAGTGAATTTGTTACATGGCTTATGTCCACCACTTTTAGTAAATGTAACTAACTGTTCAGTAAGAGATTGCAAACATTTTTGAGGTATGAATGTTTCACTCGAAATAAACTTTCAACGTATTAGGTCGTTCTCAGTACACACAGGATGCCGAGTAGGCAGCACACAACAAACGAAGGATTAAAGGTCCTATAAAGGCCTATAATCGCAAACCCAATATTTTCGGAGTTATTGTCCGCTACCACTACTATTAATGCTCACCATATTTCACTAATTTACGGAGGGTCGTATATAACAAAATTCCTCAATATTGGCCATAAACCTACTAGCGTACTGTGTTATGGTCTTATTATGATGAGGCACCGGCCCATTTTCGTCGTAGTGTTAGGCGTCACATCACACGGGTCTTCCATGCGCAATGGATTGGTCGGGAAGGGGCAATACCTTAGCTTGCCCGATCGCCTGACCTTAACCCTTTAGATCCAATCAGTCAACAGTGATCTGCATTTAGGGCAGCCGCTCAGGTGGCAAATTTTCTACCTTTTGTTTTCCTAGCCTTTTCTTAGATGATTGCAAAGAAATTGGAAAAAATATAGGAAATTTATTGAACATCTTCCTTGGTAAATCATTCCAATCCCTAACGCCCATGCCTATAAACGAATATTTGCCCTAATTTGTTCTCTTGAATTCCAACATTATCTTCACATTGTGATCTTTCCCACTTTTAAAAACACCACTCAACAAACTTTTTTTTGCTAGTTGCTTTACGTCGCACCGACAGAGATAGGTCTTATGGCGACGATGGGACAGGAAAGGGCTAGGAGTGGGAAGGAAGCGGCCGTGGCCTTAATTAAGGTACAGCCCCAGCACTTGCCTGGTGTGAAAATGGGAAACCACAGAAAACCATCTCCAGGGCTGCCGACAGTGGGGTTCGAACCTACTATCTCCCGCACTGGCCGCACTTAAGCGACTGCAGCTATCGAACTCGGTGCTCAACAAACTCATATACTGCTACCTACTTACACTGGATCGGTCGAAACTGGCTAAGAAAATCGCCAGGAGCTGAATCCGGGCCTCTTAGACTTATAAACTGAGTGAAAGAGGCACGTCCAAAAATAATAACAAAATCACGGAGATATGGGGTTAATTTAAATGAAACAAATGTATTATCAAAAACAGATGTGAAATTAGTTTAAGACAAGCATAAAGGAACAAATAATAGGTATATGGAAAGTCAGTTACTCACATACACAATGTTCAACAACGGTCTATCCCAAGGAAGTGTTACACAATCTCACAATTCTTTTGATACTTAATGAAAGCATGGTAGAGGAATCTGTTAAGTAACCTAATATTTCTCTCACCACACAATGAGTACAGCTCTTAAGATCAGATTTCAAAGTATTTCTTTCTCGAAATAGAAAAAATAATCATCCCGAGGTACATCATCAGAATCTATACTCTCACCTTTTTTATTTAACAATCCCACGTAGATTAAATACCCAATAAAATCAAAGACCGGCTAAAAAGAATAATCATGGAACATAAATGAGTTAAGAAAAGGGTTTCCATAGCTACCAGAAATAAACACGCAGCAGAAGAGCGTAAAAATGAGGTTAAAATCCAAAACAAACAGATAAATTGGCTAGGAAGGCCAGAAATGAAAGTAAGACTAAATGGGAATAATTATAATAATAAATAATAGCTAGATACTGAAAAGTAGCATAGGCCTGGTAATCACACCACACTCACGCACACACATAGAGACCAGCATACGAAGTATAAATTACTAAGAGTACGATGGCACGTCACACAACGACAAGAATCGTGCAGCATAAATACATCGGTCAACGGCTCATGAGTTCCATCAGAAAGCACAAATCAGAAACCTGGACTGACGCAAAAGGGGCATGGCACACCCAGGCAAAACACGACGAAAACAACTTACTGGCTGCATAACACGGATTCATATCGTGCAGAAAGACGAACACGAATCATAAGGTATCAGCGACAAAACATAGTGTAGAGCACGAACTCGAGCAAAGACATCGAAGATAAAGAAAAATTAAAGGTCTCCAACCAAACACAGCAAGCAAACCCACCATGTGCATGAGCAATATGCCCGATGCCACCTTTCGCTCTTAGCTGAAGTGAGCACAGTTTAACAGACATGTAAAGGAAGGGATGTAACGGAAAACAAGTCTGCAACAAGATATAAAAGAAATAACATACTAACGAGAGACCTCCTTATAAACAGGCTTACTACCTATGGCAAACCGAGAATGATAGGAACAAGCATTTCAAACCGAGAATGATAGGAACGAACATTACCTCGAGAAGAAGTAGTCATAGCTCCGATTCCAAACACTGAAAGTAGTACAGAATAACGTTTTAAAACGTTTATAATACCTTCTGTAAGAGATGAAAGCCACTTCACAAAACACCGTCTCCATGTTATTTTTTCTTTTTCACCATCCGACTTTCAAAGATCATACAACATTCAGATAATACAGAAAGAAATGCTTTAGCGATCCTCATGGCATTAGCTGCCATCTGTCTAAATAGGGATAAGTTACACATCGAGCACGGCATTCGTGATGCCAAGCAGCCACGAGAGTTAAACCTAAGACATCGCATAAAATGCGGTATCTGAAGAATATGAAAACAAGACAAGCAGGTTTACGAGGTGTGGCCCACCACACAAACTTATTCTTCTACTAATGTTATTCCGCGCCATCTCTCCACTGGCACCTCAAAACATACCACTTAGTCGAGCAGCTCGTCTCCTTTCTCCAAACTCTTCCCAGCCGAAACTTTGCAACATTTTCGTAAGGCTCCTCTGTTGTCGGAAATCGCACAGAACAATTCGAACTGCTTTTATTTGGATTTTTTCCAATTCTCGAATCAAGTAATCCTTGTGAGGCTCCCATACACTTGAACCATACTTTAGTTGGGGTCTTACCAGAGACTTATATTTCCTCTCCCTTACATCCTTACTACAACCCCTAAATACCCTCAAAATTATGTACAGAGATCTGTACCTTTTATTTACAATTCCATTTATGTGATCCCAATGAAGATCATTCCTTATATTAATACCTAGGTACATGCAGAGATCCCCATATGGAACTTTCACCCCATCTACGCAGTAAATAAAACCGAGATGAATTTTCTTATTAGTGAAACAACCTGACTTTTGGCCCCGTTTATCATCATACCATTGCCTGCTGTCCATCTGTCCATTTTTGGCTTTGAGGACATGTAAAGACCATGATGTATGCGGTCCCCATAAATGATGCTGATACACTACGAGAACGCATGTTCAGTACGTGTGATGTAATCTGGCAACAGCCAGAGGTGTTCCAACGAATGCGTGATTCCATACGACTTAGGGTGTAAGGCTGCAGTGCAATGGATGGCGGTCACATCGAGCACATGCCATGAAGAGTAGATCAAACAAATGGTAGTGAAGTGGAACATAACTCCGAAAATATTGGATTTGCGACCAATGTTTACATAGAATAGGAACTTTCTTCCACCGTTTTTTGCGTGCTGTAAATATTGGAACCTTTTCAAGGACACCTTGAATAATACATACTGAAAAGAAGTCGAGTACAATGGGGCCGTGAAAATGAAATATTCAATGAATTATTTAGTCGATAGTTTCAAGGAGAGCAATAAATCTAAAGACATTATCTAACGTGTGAATAATTTTCATTGCAGATGCTGATTGTGTTGATTATCTGTTCGATAAGTATCCTTCTCGTAATATACGGCTATCTCTCAGGCGTACTAAGTCTACCCGGAATAGTGAAGAAATTAGTGGTAAACCTCTACGTACTTCCATTTGACCTTATAATTTATACGTCCTGTTTGACCTTAGTTTTTCTTTCGATAACAATACTGATATTATACACAATTGTAACATACGCAGTCACGTACAGCTATGACGACGACAGCTTTTACGAAGAAACAGAAACAGAAACAGAAGAAAAAGTAGAAACGGAAGAAACACCAGAAGCAGAAACAGAAGGGGATTCATAAAATAACATAGTAAATATAAGAGTTTAGTCTTTAGCTTTCTCTGTAACAATGTGTCAAATGTGTCTGTCTGAATGAATAAATTAATTTTTCTGCCTGAAGTATATCTTTGTCTTACTAAAGTAATGGCAGTGATTATTCTTAAGAAAGCAGCTGCTGACAATTGTGAAAACTACCACACCATTAGTTCGGTATCTCATTCTTGCAAAATTTTAACACGTACTATTTTCAGAAGAATGGAAAGACAAGTTAAAGATGAGTTGGGAGAAGATCAGTTTGACTTCAGAAGAAATGTAGAAACACTTCAAGTAATCCTGATTTTACAGGTGATCTTAGAGGATCGAATTAAGAAGGACCAACCCACGTACATGGTTCCCGTAGTTCTACAGTAGAAAAGGCATTCGATAATGTTGATTGGACCAAGCTATTTGAGATTCTCAAGGTAATCGGGATCGGACACTGAGAAAGGAGGATTATCCACAATCTTTACACAAATCAGTCTGCAAAGGTAAGAAACGAGAGATGTGAAAAAAATAAGCAGCAATCCAGAAAAGAGTGAGGCAAGGCTGCGCTTTGTCTCCCTCCTCTTCGATGTTTATATAGAACAGGTGGTAAAGGATTTGTGGTAAATGATACTGCAGGCACTCTTAAACAAGACCAACCTGGAGAAACGTTTCTGTTCATGTATGAGGCTTTGGATAAAGTGAACAACTCCTCCATCGTTGTTGTTTTCGACACTGCAATGAATTTGTTGCAGCCAGATAAAGTGCAAACGAGAGAATATGTGTGGTCATCTTCGTAACGAACGCTGCTCCGTACATCGTAAAAGCAGTGAAAGGTCTTCAAATTCTGTATCTAAAGACGGTGCATGTATCGAGGGGCTTAAGACATCCGAGGGAACTACCCTGAGGTGGATAAATGCATTACTAACGCTAAGAAGATTTTTCTTAAGGGGAGTCGGAAAGCCCTAACTTGATAATGTTAATTTGACAGAAAAGATGCCCCGTTATCTCAGGAAGTATTAAGTTTAGAGCTTCGATATTTTTACTACATATATTTACACCCTTTTCATACTTACTGAACCAGGATGAAACGGTTGTAGTAAACGGTTGTAAAGTTATGAATTTGTTTAATACGTTCCAAATATCTAACAAAAGATGTCATTAAAAGTGTATGTAAATCAGATACTATATATGTGAAGTGCTTTTATCTGGTTCAGTAGCTGTATCATGGCACAAGGTGACTCTCTGCAAACATTGAACTGCCTATCCAGTGTAGTTTCTGAGATAATGGGTCAAACATGTGAAAAAAGTAATTTTTCAGAATATGATTTCAAAGTAAAACGTTCACTCACACATTTACCCACAACAGTGCCTAAAATCCAACTCTATTTAATCGAACCTATTGAAATGTTTGTTATGAGAGTGCCGCAAACCTCTGCGCAAAACATTCAAGAATAGAACAGTGAAAACCACAGCCTTCTAGATTAAAGGGTTCCAGACATTAATTATATTTTCAATTTGACACTTGTGCATTGATTTTTAAAATATTTCTTTAAAATGCTTCCATGTGTCGTATTAAAATAAATTATACACCATTTTAATCAGCGAAGTCCAAATAATTGAATGAGGCAACATTTGGAAAAAGTCATTTTAATTTTATTTTTTATTTATTTATTTATTTATTTATTTATTTATTTATTTATTTATTTATTTATTTATTTATTTATTTATTTATTTATTTATTTTGTTTCCGACTCCCCTTAATGCTCAACTTCGAGTTAAGAAGAAGAGGCACCATCACTACCTTTACCGCCTCAGCCCTTTGTAAGACGTTGAGGGACTTGGCTTGATACTATAAACTACTATTGCACACATTTGACAGAAGTGACGCATCTGCAATCTAAAATATTCAAAAGTTGTTCTAACACGTCAAGAAACTTAGCTGCCTAATTTCAAATTTATCTGTGGTATTAAAATCCATCACTCGCCTTAGACTGTGGGCATGCAGTTGTGTGTTGCACTAAGCACTGTGAAAGAAACCGAGAGTGAGTTATCGAAAGCGCATGGGGTGGAGTAGCTGACATTTTGTGGAAAAGAAGCAAAATTAAACGAGAATGAACCGGAACTTTTCGCCAACGATTTCGTGCGATGCAGAAAGAACGTCTCTCCACGTACAAGATTTTACTTGCTGACAACCGAAGATCTGAGCATCTGAAATTGCATGTCGTTGGCCAATGTAATTTTATTGAAAATGAAGGCATTATTTCATTTGTAACTAACTGTTAAAAGTAACATTCTTTGATTATTGTTTTATTTTGAGGTCATATTTTCAGGGTTTTAGGTCATATTTTGGTACTTTTAACGGCATAAATGCATGCACATTTCAAGAGATTTTAGGATATAGAAATCCGAGCCCTACTTATGACATTGTTTGAAAAAATTAAAAATTGTATACTATTCCGTGATATACTGGTGAGGCAGCCAGCCCTTCCCAGGGCGTCTCGGCGCACACTTTGGGAAACACTGCTATTTTTTTTTGGCAAGATGGCTGCCGGCCAGGTCTGGTTGTAACAGCGTCTGGATGTTTTCTGTGAGATTCTAGGTTCCTTGATTCGATTCTTGATTTTTCCGTAGGCATCAACGTGCTGAACTAGTTTACTTAGGTACTGGAGGTGATAGGTGAATAATATTGTCACTGACGTCGCATTAAACACGTGTCTTCTCTCCACATACGAGGTGAGTCTGGAAAATAAAGATGCATCACATAAAGACCGAAGGGTAAATATGTAATGCGTTCTGTGGCCACACTGGCTTTCACCGTGATCCTTTCACTTTCTCCTCGGGTTTATCTGGCAGAGGTACATCGAATACTGTTCGAGTGGTGGTGGTGGTGATTATTATTGTTTTAAGAGGAAATATAACTAGGCAACCATCCTCTATAGGGGCTGCCTGACCGAGGCGGCAAAGGCGTGCTCGGTTCGCCCGGAAGGACGTGGGTTCGAATCCCCGTCAGGAAGTCGTAAAATTTAAGAAACGAGATTTCCACTTCCGGAGGTGCACATGGCCCTGAGGTTCACTCAGCCTACACCAAAAATGAGTACCAGGTTAATTCCTGGGCCGGGCGTAGAGCTAACCACTTTACTCCATCAGGTGCCGAGGTTACGGATAGTGGAAGCCTTTTCCTTCCACACCTCCAAGGGCCTTAATGGCCTGTACGGAGATGACTTTGCTTTGCTTTTAACCATCCTCTATATAACATTAATCAGAGAGAAAAATGGAAAGAAACCGACGCTTCGAAAAATGACGGTATAGAAAGGCAAGGGCCACGAAGGGCGTGAAAATGAAAGATTCCCGAGCCCTCGGAGACCTAATAGCGTCGGGGTCGTAAAAGAACAAGAGTTGACCAAGGGAGGTCGTATAGGATAGATGAGAGTGAAGAGCCCGGCACAAATAAGTGGACGCAATGCCAGGACTCAGCTAAGGGACCCGTGGTCGCCAATACACGATCCAAAATTCAGACCCCCATGGGGCTCCTTTTAGTCGCCTCTTACGACAGACAGGGGATACCGTGGTTGTCATTCTACTGCCCCCACCCACAGAGGGTACTGTTGGAGTGACACGTTTTGGAAATGCTGCAGCTATCCAGAATTACCGCCAAATGTGAAGTGTGCTCCATCATGCGGATATTTAATGGCAAAAATTGAGCGCCCAGTGCAAATTCATTGGCAAATTGTTGGCGCTTATGGGAACATTATGAATAGACAGAATGGTGTCAAGAATTCTCTAGAGGTAGGACCGATATTCTTGACGAACACATGAACGGGTAGGCGTTTATGATCTTGGTTTCAAAGACATGCATATCTGTCATTGCCTGAAGAAACACCTTGGCTGACAACGACGATTCGGCGACGACGACGAGTTAAAAGAATATGTCAATACGTGATTGAAGCGAAGAGCCAGGCATCAGACTTCTATGACTCTGGGATTCAGAATAAATAAGTGTTTGGATAATGAGGACAACAAAGTTGGAAGTCAAGTATAGTACCAGTCATTCATCTGCAGTGGTAGTTGTATTAACTAAGCATTATGTGAATGTATATTGGCCTTAGTATATTAACTTTCCAGACACGCCACATACTTACCACAAAGTAAAAGTCAAAGAAGTTTTGAATTTTATTTATACAGTCGTCAATCTTAAGATGTATAAGTATACAATGAATCCAAACATTTCATAATTATAACCACTCATCCTTCCTACATTTTATTACAATACTGATTATATTATTTGAATATTATTACTCTGCGCTATATACAGAATACTATTATCATAATGTCATAAGCTGTGCAATCTAATTACGAATGA
This sequence comes from Anabrus simplex, assembly GCF_040414725.1. Taxonomy (NCBI): domain Eukaryota; kingdom Metazoa; phylum Arthropoda; class Insecta; order Orthoptera; family Tettigoniidae; genus Anabrus; species Anabrus simplex. The sequence continues at coordinate 112,992,889 of NC_090269.1, read as the reverse complement.
GTCTTGATATTAATACACCTATCTGTCATGATAAATGAACCCAAAATGTTGCAAAATTATACCTTTCAAGAAGAAGTGGGCATATTTCTCTCAATATGTAGGTATTTCTTGGATGGAAGTTCTCGTCATCCCGTTTCATGCAGTATAAGATTTTCTTTCAATTAGTCTAATTCATAGAATATAGGGAGGGGATTTCCACTGTGAATCGAAATTACAGACTATATTATCTCCTCAATATAAAAGCTCCATTTCCACTCATTTTCTTGCCGACCGTGGAATGAATTTGATCGTTTTAAAATTAATGCTGCAGCCGACTATGTGGGCTCTTGAGAACCTTCTTAAACAGTGAACCATTTACTATACTATCACCTGTAACCTATCATGTTTGAAAGGACAAGATATGTACAAGAGTGTCACCTGAACATCTGTAGAGTGGGCCTCTTAAAGCCGTTATATCATCAGATCAGGAAATCTTGCTGCTACAAACAGTTCTTATATTCATTCACCACATCTTCAGTAATTTAGTTTTCAAACTGAATTATTTCCTAAATCTTTTTTTTTTTACTGGTTGGTAAACAATTTATTATACTCATCTAAAATAGAGTTCCAAATGATTAAGATAGTCAATAATATCAAATATGCTCAAACGTACTGTCAGCTCAAAGAAAATCGAAGATAAGGACATGAAAGAAATGTATAAATAAAAACTTGCTTGAGCTTATCGCAGGTGTTTCTAGAGTCACTGGAGCCACCCAGGTTTATTTTGTGCTTGCCCGGGGATTTAATGGCGGATGCCCTTCCTGATGCCATGTGATTCCTGAGATGAAAATCTCAACCGGGGATCGGCCAGAATTCGAACCTCAGCCCTCTCGGAGGAGGTGTGGGGGAGGCTAGCATCTAAACCACTGAGCTAATCACGCTCCCCAAGCAAATGCATAAAAGTATTAAGGAAACTTCACTCCAATTGCGGAACAAAACCGTGGCTTATCTAACCCCATTAGTGTCAATGTGATTGTTGCTCAACTTGAAGGTCAGCAGATATGGACTGTCACATAGTTTTGTGACGATATTCTCAGCAGTATTGCTTAATTTTCTCGAGCCACTCATATCAGACGGCCTCTCAGCTGAACGTTGCAATAATGTTCACATTATATATGAACAGCATGTAAAGAAGAACGTTCTTGAAATGATCTGTAGAAATGCAACGTTATATTTAGAGCTTGTTTAAAATTCTTCGTCATCATCATCATCATCATCATCATCATCTGTTTACCCTCCAGGTTCGGTTTTTCCCTCGGACACAGCGAGGGATCCCACCTCTACCGCCTCAAGGGCAGTGTCCTGGAGCTTCAGACTCTTGGTCGGGGATACAACTGGGGAGTATGGCCAGTACCTCGCCCAGGCGGCCTCACCTGCTATGCTGAACAGGGGCCTTGTGGAGGGATGGGAAGATTGGAAGGGATAGGCAAGGAAGAGGGAAGGAAGCGGCCGTGGCCTTAAGTTAGGTACCATCCCGGCATTCGCCTGGAGGAGAAGTGGGAAACCACGGAAAACCACTTCCAGGATGGCTGAGGTGGGAATCGAACCCACCTCTACTCAGTTGACCTCCCGAGGCTGAGTGGACCCCGTTCCAGCCCTCGTACCACTTTTCAAATTTCGTGGCAGAGCCGGGAATCGAACCCGGGCCTCCGGGGGTGGCAGCTAATCACGCTAACCACTACACCACAGAGGCGGACATTAAAATTCTTCGTCACAAATTTAATTTCATGTGCAAGCGATATCCAAACTGTACCTTTACTAAAATGATGTGTAAACACTTTTCTATAATAGGTTAACTGTATGCGAACAGAAATATTTTCATAAAACATCCAATGCACAGTCTCATATAATTTTATCCGTTTTGTAGTTATCTGTGAGTTTTTAGTATAATTCCAAAAGAGAATGAATTGAAATTATTTTGTTGGCATCAAAGCAAGAAAATAACTGTTGTAATTTTACCGTACACGTGAGGAAAATCGTTAAATATTATTATGAGCATGATATCCATCAGTTTAATATTACTTTGTTTATAATATCATGAATAAAATAAATAAATAAATAAATAAATAAATAAATAAATAAATTCATATTTAACAGCCCAATTTGATTATTACTCAACAAATATTCAGGATTTTGATCTGAATACAAATACATCGAAGGGACTTCATATTGCGCAACAATACATTGTATGGGCATTAATAATTGTGTTTAACAAATTAATCTTAAACCCTATATTTTGTAGTATTTGATACAAAGTTTAATATACCGTACCGGTACGTAATACTTCTCTCCCTCATCACCACTATCATATGGAGCTGTTAATAATTATATGACATAATATCTAAACCTGATATTTATGCAATTCTTAGTATTTAACTTGCACAAAAAATATCTCCAAACTTATCCCAGAAGAAGAATACTGAAGCGTATTTTGACTATTAACATTGAAATGTCCACAGCAATGAACGCAGAATATATGATACAACAGTTCCTTATTTTAAGACAAAGTATGGTATTGCTCCAATTGAAATAGTTGGACTATGATTCTTGCATACACAGTACATATATACTTATTCTTTTTTGTAGAAAATTAAAGTTAGACAATGTATTTATAACAGGCGTTAAGGAGAAGTGCGTATTTTTGTACCAAATATGTAAACATTTTGGCATTTACTGTAATCTATAATATCCTTAAATTAATTTCATGTACCGGTATTTAATTCCATTTGCTCTGTTTATTGGTTGTATGTAGAGATATATTCTTCATAATTAACATTTTAAATACTGTAGTAAACGGGACACCCTATTAGTTTTTTTAAGATCTGTATGATGTTACTTTTAAAGGACTGTGATATTTTCTTATTTTTTATTTCTTATTTTTGAAGTAGTAACTGATTAATGTAGAAAATCGTATACTTTTTTTAAGTTGACTCGGTATTCAACCTCTTTCCTTTAATACAAAATTCTTCGTTTTCTCTGCATGCTTTATGTCACAAAAACCAGAATCTATATGATTTTAAGTAAATTTAAATCATGGTGTGATCTTTCTATAAGAAACGGAACATTATAAATCATACTACACACAAATTAATTAATTTGTTTCTACTTAATTACTTTGACAGTATTGTGTCCAACTTACAGACTATATGTAAATATATTGTCTTGAGTAAAAGCAACATTCTATAATACTCTTGGATACATGTTTCTTTAGGCACTTTTGCATTCTCAAAACAGAGGGTTAGTACAAATGAGCTAGATGTTCAAGTTCAGACGTATGTTAAAAACAATTAAGCTTTCGAGTGCCTTAGACATATTCGTAACAGATAAGAATATCATATCCTGTCCTGGACAGGGCCTCCCTTCACTAACTTTGGTCGTGGAATAAAAGATAAAAACACAAAGCAGCTTTTCTTATGAAATGTCATAGTCTTCGTAGTCTGAACTGCGACACGCCGGTACTGGGGGACAGGGTGCTTGTACACATTGCACTTGATGCAAGTAGCACGTCTGGTCCTCAGGACACTGGTGAAGAGAGCAGGGATTATCCTCCTTTGAGCAGGAATCTGCATCTGTAACAACAACATAAATCGTCTTACAAATTTAGAACCACAAAATGACCTTCTTTGTTTCAAGTTAATAATAATAATAATAATAATAATAATAATAATAATAATAATAATAATAATAATAATAATAATAATAATAATAATAGCAAACTGCCTCGGTGGAGCAATCGTAGTGTGTCAGCTTGATTATCTCAAGTTCGCGAGTTCAATCCTGGCTGAGATAGTCTATTTGAAAGGTGATCAAACACTGTTGCTGGTAGATCTCTGGTATACTGGTAAGCAGACCACCTAAATGACACCCCTTCAGAAGGTCTACAACTCGGTAGGTGAGTTCATACCGTTCTTATTATTATACATACATACACAAGCATTCCTTATAGACCGCTAGGACTTTAAACGTTCAGTCTGCAAGCCTCTGTGAATTTACTAAACGCCTCCATAATTCTCTATTTTTAACTAACTCTGTGGCCTTCTTTAATTCCTTACCTCTTACCTTTGTATCATTAGAAACTGAATCTAACCATCATCGTTTTGGTCTCCCTCTGCTTCTCTTACCCTCCTTGACCAAATTCATTATTCTCCTAGGTCCTTGTCTTCACATGATCCCACCACTGAAGACGGTTTAGCGTACCGTTTCATACATCGAGCGCATTCCTTTGTCGGCCTTTATCTTCTCATTTCAAGTACCCTCCTGCCATTGTTCCCATTTGTTTGGACTACTAGTGATCATTCTCGATACTTTCCTTCTAACTTTTAAATAAGATATCCTTAAGTCCATCCAGTTTTCACTCAAGTTAGTCTGCAAACAGACCAGTGTAAATAGTTTCGTCCGAGAGCGGACTTCTTTCTTACATAATACTGTTGATCGCAACTGCGAGCTGAGATTTAATTTCGCTGCACCCTGACTGTCGCATCATCCTGGTATAAGATACATCCTAAATACTAGAAATCACCTACCTATTCTAGTTTTGTATTTCCAACATTACATTAAATTATGATATCGCCGATTCACGATTGAGAAAGCCTAAAGAGCTAGCAGAGTTTAATAATAATATTACTAAAGGACCCCGCAACATTCGTTATAAATAGGTCAGATAACTCGCCTTGATACGCCTGTCCTAGTCATATTGTTTTTCCTGCCATTTTCAACGGTTTTATGAACATTTAATGCGGCAGTTTGTAGTCAGAGTTCATCCATTCCGACGTCATCATATCGTCTGTTTGGTAAACATCTCACCATACATTCACTCTATTATCCTGCAGTTCTTGATGTAAAGCTTCGTATTGTGTCGTGGAGCCGGACAACTCGCGTCCTCATCCTGAGGTGGTGCAGCTCTTTTCAGGCACACCCCCAATGGAGGTGAGCTGCTTGTACCATTTCAACCACATACCAGCTCTCCTGCCGTATCGGGAATCGAACCCGGGCCTCCGAGGATGGCACTAACCGTTACGCTACGGAGGCGGACTACTATATGCTGCAGCTTGAGGTAACTACGACAACACAGCATACTTCGTAGTTACTGCTTTCACCACTCAAATGTCAGACTCCACCTCCCGTGGGCCCAACTATACTTTCCTTGTTTCTTTTTGTTTGTTTGTTTGTTTGTTTGTTTGTTTGTTTTTTTGTTTTGTTTTTTACCCGGTGTTAGAATCCTGCCTACAAAAGAGTATTATTAATGGATTTAGAGAGCATATTATTGTGGTAGCACAAAATAGGAAGTTTCAAAAAGAATTCGGCATGGGACGCCTCTCTAAACACTACTCATGCGAAAGGAGATACGTAGAGAGAGAGAGAGCGCGCGCGCGTGCGCGCGCGCGTGCGAAAGAAGAGGCTACTAAAAGGTGCCCTAGGGGCTCTTAACTTTGGAGGGTGGGTTGGCGACCATGGGGTCCTCAGCTGAGTCCTGGCATTGCTTCCACTTACTTGTGCCAGGCTCCTCACGTTCATCTATCCTATCCGACCTCCCTTGGTCAACTCTTGTTCTTTTTCGACCCCGATGGTATTAGAGTACTCGAGGCGTAGGGAGTCTTTTATTTTCACGCCCTTCATGACCCTTGTCTTTCTTTGGCCGATGCCTTCATTTACGAAGTGTCGGATCATTTCCATTGTTTCTCTCTGATTAGTGTCCAATTGTACTTCCTCTTAAAACAACAATCACCACCACCATCCCTCCAAGAAAGAGACGGTGGATCAAAGGAAGGGGAGCGGTTTGAAAGAAAGGAAATTTAAGGAACTATTTAGATCCGACAAACCTAATCTATCTGGATCAGAGGAGAACAAAATTAGTCAAGGAAATGGCACAACTGAAATAGAAATGTCGATATCGGTGAAGCGTCATCTGGCGTCCCATGGTTCCTCTGCATGGTTCTTTTTTTTTTTTTTGCGTCGCACCGACACAGATAGGTCTAATAATAATGTTATTTGCTTTACGTCCCACTAACTACTTTTTAAGGTCTTCGGAGACGCCGAGGTGCCGAAATTTAGTCCCGCAGGAGTTCTTTAACGTGCCAGTAAATCTACCGACACGGGGCTGTCGTATTTGAGCACCTTCAAATACCACCGGACTGAGCCAGGATCGAACCTGCCAAGTTGGAGTTAGAAGGCCAGCGCCTTAACCGTCTGAGCCACTCAGCCCGGCACAGATAGGTCTTATGGCGACGATGGGATAGGAAAGGTCTGGGAGTGAGAAGGAAGCGGCCGTGGCCTTTATTGAATCGATTATTTCAGAAACCAGTTAAGCACCAAGTCTGTCATTTTTTGGGAAAATGAAAAAAAACTGTCTAGCAACAGACAAAATGTTATGGTAGGGGATTTAATATTTTAGCTTGAAAGTATTATACTATTTAATACTTTCTATCTAAGGAAAACTATTTTGTGCTTATTAACTTTTCTGTAAAAAAATCCGAAACATTTTCCACTTAACTGGTTTCTGAAATAAACGAGTGTTGCAAACATATTTTTGTGCGATAATTCTTGAATTTCGAAAGGATTTTGTCATAAACTCCATATTTGTAGAAACAGAAAATATTTGAATAGGTTTAGACTACAAATATAATTATTAAAAGGATGAAATCAGCAATGCCTGATTATTATGACAGGAGGTGATTAATCCTCATAAACGAACTTCACACCATATTCTGTCCCTGTAGTAGGCCATTGTAAAATTATGTCCTAAAACTGTTCATATCCTATCATGTAAGGTTTTAAGGCATTTAGGTCACGTATCTTCTTGATATTGATGGGCACATAAAACAAACAATAACAAAGAATAATGTAGGGCTCAGACCAGGTATTTCCTTTCCTGAGTAAGAAAGATAACCTCCTTTTATCCTGGCATTTCGAATAATATTACGCGTGTGGGTTTGTGTGTCTACCACTCCTCATTTCCTTTTTGATACAGGTTCGTCTTCTGAACATTCAGACATATCACTTCTATTATAAAAACACTGCACTAAACAAAAGAAACACTTTTTCAATCAGTTGTTGACAAAACTACGAACATGCAATTCCAGAAACACAACAATGACAATATAAACAGCTGAACAGCTAGCTGTTCTGGATTCAGAACAGCAGCGCCAACCGGCAAGCTGCTGCACATCACAAAATGTACCAGCAGTTTACTGCAGAAACCAGCCAAGTGATGTCACTTAACTGGTTTCTGAACTAAATACGAAATTCAGGGTAATGCCAGATCATTATAGGAGGACATTTCTTGACTGGTTTCAACACCAAAATATGCGTATACCCTCCTAGTAACATATTCTGCAATTAACTCATTTTTTTCATTTTTTGGCACTTGACTGCTTTCTGAAATAATCGATTCAATTAAGATGCAGCACCAGCATTTGCCTGGTGTGAAAATGGGAAACCACGGAAAACCATCTTCAAGACCGCCGACAGTGGGATTCGAACCCACTATCTCCCACATGCAAGCTCACAGCCGCGCGCCCCTAACCGCACGGCCAACTCACCCGGTCCTCTGCATGTACCATAATTTGTGCGTCCCTGATGGGGCTGGTTCAAGACTGTTCTAAGCGACTATAACTTCAAATATATGTCTGAGAATTCTACTTTCTTGCAAACAAATGGATGACCTTACGTTAAACTAAAAGAAGTGACACCGAACGAAAGCTTAAAGCATGCTCCTTATGACAGACAGAATCATGCGGTGTTTGTATTCTAACTTCCGTCAAAGAGATGTTTTGTTGTGGCATTAGACTTGTAGTACCATGGTTCACATTTCAAAGTGAACTATCTATCTGCGTTGAGTCCTATAGGGTGTAGCATCAACTCAGAAAAGCTGAAGGATCCCAAACTTGTACAAAAATTCGAGGGATTGAAATAAACATTATCATCATCATCTGTTTACCCTCCAGGTTCGGTTTTTCCCTCGGACTCAGCGAGGGATCCCACCTCTACCACCTCAAGAGCAGTGTCCTGGAGCTTCAGACTCTTGGTCGTGGGATACAACTGGGGAAAATGACCAGTACCTCGCCCAGGCGGCCTCACTTGCTATGCTGAACAGGGGCCTTGTGGAGGGATGGGAAGATTGGATGGGATAGGCAAGGAAGAGGGAAGGAAGCGGCCGTGGCCTTAAGTTAGGTACCATCCCGGCATTCGCCTGGAGGAGAAGTGGGAAACCACGGAAAACCACTTCGAGGATGGCTGAGGTGGGAATCGAACCCACCTCTACTCAGTTGACCTCCCGAGGCTGAGTGGACCCCGTTCGAGCCCTCGTACCACTTTTCAAATTTCGTGGCAGAGCCGGGAATCGAACCCGGACCTCCGGGGGTGGCAGCTAATCACGCTAACCACTACACCACAGAGGCGGACGAAATAAACATTATAAAGAATTAAATTACTAGTGGAAGGTAATGAACACGCTACGTAACCAGTGACACAAGAAAATTTACTTTACTGTCATTACAGACATAATTCAGTAATGCTATTGACTGCTTCACTTTTGTTTTGAGTGATCAGAAATCACTTGCATTAATTCTTTGCATTGGTAGAAGTACAATATCAAAACATGTCTCTTACAATAACGGTATATACGGGTATTTTAATACACATTACATTCTCAGAAGAGTTACATAAATGTTGTATTACCATCACCATCGTCATCATCATTTCCCATTATCCAGCTGTAACAGGGTAGGGGCAAATATGGTTCCCCTTCGCTTCCTTCGGTCCTCCAGCAGTGTGTCCCAGTCCAGGTTTCTTTCTGTAATACTGCGTTGGATTGTGTCCTTCCATCTCAATCGTGGTCATCCGCGGCCACTCCTTCCTTGCATTTGCTCCCCCTGTGGGTGGGGGCGGTAGAATAACACCCACGGTATCCCCTGCCTGTCGTAAGAGTCGACTAAAAGGGGCCTCAAGGGCTCTGAACTTTGGAGCGTGGGCTGGCGACCACGGGGCCCTCAGCTGAGTCCTGGCATTGCTTCCACTTACTTGTGCCAGGCTCCTCACTTTCATCTATCCTATCCGACCTCTCTTGGTCAACTCTTGTTCTTTTCCGACCCCGACGCTATTAGGTTTGCGAGGTCTAGGGAGCCTTTCATTTTCACGCCCTTCGTGGCCCTTGTCTTTCTCTGGCCGATATCTTCATTCTTCCAAGTGTCGGACCCCTTCCATTTTTCCCTGTGATTAGTGTTATATAGAGGATGGTTGCCTAGTTGTACTTCCTCTTAAAACAATAATCACCACCACCACCACCACCACCACCTTGCATTTGCATTTCCATCACATTTTTTGGCATTCTTTTATCACTCATTCGCTTTATGTGCCCAAACCAGCTTAGCGTTTTGAGTGTGAAATACTGAAGTTCAAGACTGTTCTAAGCGACTATAACTTCAAATGTTTGTCTGAGAATTCTACTTCCTTGCAAACAAACTTAAACGTTATTTTATGCATTTTTAGCAAGTTACTTTACAAATTCTGGTGCATGAAAACTGCAAATAAATCTTTCTTCTACTGCGAGAGCCCTGCAGTGGACTTAATGTGTGCCAAAGTTTTCTCAGTTCGTCTCGAAATCATGTTATAATACATTATTATTAATATTATCATCATCATTATTATTACTGGCGTCTGGCCTCCGGAGAGGTCTAGTGTAGGTCTTTCAACATGACGCCCAATGGCGACATGCGCGTCTGAGAGGATGGAGCTCTGACTAGGATGAGATCTAATGTTGCAGACAGCACAAATACCCAGTCCACGAGCCAGAGGAAATAACGCACGGAAGCTAAAATCCTCGACCGGACAGGGAATCGAATCCGGGAACCCTTGGACCAAAGGCCAGGATGCTAACCAGTTAGCAATGTCCCTAAGTTTCTTTGGTGTACGGCTATCCCAATGTCATGAGGAATATTTGCTACTGAAACAAAGAGAATCATGTTATTAATCTTACGCCCCGCTAAGATGCCGGAAATTTTGTCCGACTGGAACCCTTTTACGTGACAGAAAATCTGCCGACACGAGATTGTTGTATTTGAACACTTTCAACTTAATCGAGATCGAACCCAGCGCTATATCGTCCGAACTACTCAGCCTGGCATTGAAATAAAGAAGAATGATAAGGAATTAATTAAATTTTATCAGCTTTCAAACATATAACTTCTAATGGATTGATGTTCTAGTGTGGCATTGCCTGAAACAAACCCTTAAGAATAAAACATATCAAATATTGTACGCTATTTTTCCATTTTTTTGTTTGTTTACTATTTGCTTAACGTCGCACCGATGCAGATGGTTTTATGGGTTTGATGGGATAGGAAAGAGATTGACGTGGAAAGGAAGTAACAGCGGCCTTAACGAAGGTCCTCGCCTGGTATGAAAATGGGAGACCACGGAAAACCATATTCAGGGTTGCCGACAGAGGGGTTCGAACTCACTATCACCCGAATGCAAGTTGATAGCTACGTGACCCAAACCGCACGGGCACTTCCCCAGCCTTATGTACAGCTAAGCGTAGCGATTACCTTCAAGGAACACCAAAATAAATTTTAGAAACTTAGTAGTTTTGTTCATTTTTTCCCCACTTTGACACCCTGGAATAAGTTGGAATGTAATTCCCCACTTTGACACCCTGGAATAAGTTGGAATGTAATTCCCCACTTTGACACCCTGGAATAAGTTGGAATGTAATTCCCAACTTTAAAACTCTGAATTTAAATTGAAATGAAGTACCCACAACGGCCGGTACTTCATGTAAACTGCATTGAGAAAACCGGAAAATTGGAATGAATGAATAAAACTATTTCCTCAACTTTGCCCTTCATTCAAAGACAAAACACTGCCACTTCATAATCATACGAATCTTCAGTGATTCACAAGCTACTGTACCGTACCCAGGGGTAAATACCCTCTAGGACGATGCCTCCATTCCTGTATGAACATCCGACTAACTCAGGGTTGGGCAGAGTGTGGGTTGGTTGTCGATTGGGTCAGGATAAAAGTCGAAGTTCAACACTAAAATAGCAATCAATGACAGGAAATGGAGGTATAACACGAATGAGAAACAATCATAGGGGGTAAGATGGATTTATTAACAAATATCCCCGATCAAATCACACGAAAATAATTGAATAAAAAAAAATAATAACTTATAAAAAATGAACCCAAAGTAATAAAATAAATCGAAATCAGAAACGTTAAATGAGTGATAATACAAATTTGACATTAAAAGAAAAACAAGTTCAATAAAGAACATATATAAAAATCAAGACTGAGTATCTTCTCATAGTCCAATGTTTATGTTTTATGGCAACAAGTGTATGCCAACACTGCCATGTGGTGTTTCGGTATGGAGTTTCACACTATCGCATCCCAACGATACGGTTTCAAAATTAAGTTACTCCCGAGAATCATCAATCTATTTCCGTAAAATCAAAGTTACATTATATAAAAAATTACGACGGAAAGAAAAATAATTAAGACGCACTGGACGCTATGTAAGAAATGCAAAATACTAGGGGCAAATCCTACACTATATTTACAATAATTCAAATCATCAAATTAAACATATATATACATCGGATATCGAGTAAAGTCTTAAATGCTACACTGCTTCTAATGTGAATCCCGGTTCACTACAAAAGATCTAGACAGAACTAGATGAACCAACAATACATCAGCACTCGGGCTGTTCCCTTAAAAAAACAACGAGACAAGGTATACAATCACAAAATAATAAGGTAAAAGCATCCTGTAAGAGAAAAACATATAAATAATCCTTGATGTCATGAAGAAAGCAATGGGCAACATTGCCTCCTTCTGCTGCGTTTGAACGCTCAACAGCGCGGTCATCCGTCATGTACTTCCGGGTAGATTACGAGCTGTAAAGAAATATTGAACTCCACTACGCTAAAGATTGGATTTTGTCTCCCGTGGCCGCCGCAAGGAAATACTGTCTCTTTCACACATGCCGATAACACAGGCCAGAACTCAACTTACCATAAGATAACGCCCATCATCAACTACACGGAAACTCCCGTATATTAATTTCTTCTTAGCATGCTTGGGCCATTTAACAACATCAGACTCAATAGTCTGGAATTAACACTGTCCATTCTGATCACAATATACTCAGAAGACGCTAAGCAGGCACACACACATCTGCATAATTTCTCTCTATCTTGTCAAGCATACAATCGGCCTGCACCAATACATTATAATTAAGCATGCAATTATTATCTCATCATTCCTCATGAATCCTACTGGCCTTTCCACATAACGAGACGCTGTTCAAGTCCTTGGCAGACCATCAGGCAAACAGAATCCAACTTAACTTCAAAGATCTTAATTTAACAACGGCGTTCTGCAGCTCCTTCTGGCAGCTTCTATAAAACCATGCATCATGCAAAATAGCTATACCTGTCTCTCTGAATAAACGAAATAAAATGAATTGATACGTGTTTGACGTAATATAGAAATGAACCTGTCGATCTAGCCCTTCTAGTCTATATTTAAGGAAAACTCGGAATATCCTACTCTAAGTACTATATTTACAACAATGACTGATCCTATCAATCCCTCATTTTCCCAAACACCTAATCATAAAGCAAAATGAAAATAAAATAAACATGCATTAATCTCGTATCCGAATCTACCATAGTGACAAAATTAAACAAATACATGCCGCCAGGCTTACTTTAAATGAAACTGAAAATTCTATCTACACTGCCCTAGTACCTTAACATAACTTACATATCATGCCATATATAATACGTGCATCTTACTTTATGATGACTCTCGGGATACCAGGATAGCAGCTTACATCCCCACTAATTTTAGGATCTACACCATGATAATCACATCCTTAACATGTGGGAATGCGCTTCCTTCCTCTGCAGGTGCATCCATCATCTTGCTGGAAAACAATTCACTGGAACACAGAAGACTATAGTTGATAATCTCTTCGCTGCTTAATGCTGCGAGCCGAAATACCCTTTCTTTTACCAGATCAGCTAACACACTGATTCACATATATATAACACACTTCACTAAAAGGGTAAAATTACAGTTTTAAAAGCAGCCCACGGTTCGGTACGGAAGTTCCACGCGAATACGCGCCCGTCGCGAAATAGTGAAACACTGGCACGTTTCCACAACACTTGTTACTCAGCGGTCACTACACCGTCTTTATCGATTAAAAGTAAACTCTGTCAAAGCACAGTAAATATTACGACTGCACAATTTGAAGCATCAATGAGAACCAGTTACTATTTCTGGAATAACGCCACGTTAATTACAACCACCAGACACAGAGTTGGTACATCCGCACTGTTCAAACTTCCTACAGAGTGCCGAATTAGTACAACCGTACTGCTCAAATTTCAACTACAGAGTGACGCTCTCCAGAGCTTGAGTTACTGAGGAAGCTTCGGTGACGCTAATAATGTTGGGGTTCCCGGGTATCTGAACCAACCACCAATCAGAGAGTTCGTCATGTATGATGATACAATACTTATTGTGATATATTTGTAAAACACAGCTCAAACATTAGCAAATCTCTTCCACCAATTTCTATAATACATTTCCAAATATATCTAACTTCAGAAACTGTGGAAAACCGATTGTCTACAGAAACTGACTTTATCCACAGAGCATGTTGGTCATCCTGGAATTAATATTTAGCGCGGTGTAGCCTCCAGGTTTGCCAAATCCTTAAGTTCCCATTGGCTGAAGAATATTGCTTGGTCAGCATGTAATACACGTGTCGATCCTTGCCAGCGCGTGGGTAAGCTTACTTTCTCACGGTCATACGAAAATATGAAGCAACATCCAGCGACTTACAGTCTTGCTCAACATCCGGTATTAACTATCTTGGGATACGATACTTTAACATATTGGACTGTAACCTTTATAAATAAATTTCACATATTTGGTCAAATAATATTCCAATTACTATTATGGGCCGGCAGGATACGGCTCATCCTCCTCTTACCAGGGGAAAAAAATGAATATGGAATATTTTTTTTTTCTTAATGTATTATTTTACTATTTATTATCATCTGGATATATGCAATCTCTTTCCTTTAGTACTATTTGCCATCTCGCAAATTTGTATTCTCTTCCCACAGTCTATCATTATCTTGGCGGATGTTGTAGTAGATGTCAAGTAACGCATGAAAACGTCTCTGCACACCACCACACTCTTCACAATCTTCTTCTTCTGAATAATTGTCTCTTTCCATCTGCGCGAAGTTGACATTCTCCGTGTCTTCTTCCGGGTCATCTGCATCCACCATCACAGGTTCATCATTCGGGTTTTCTTCTTCTTCTCCATCATCTTCACTCTCATCTTCTGCCATCTCTCCTTCTTCTTCTTCTTCTTCTGGGATGTCGTCTATTCTAATTTGACCTCTGGGATAATAAAGCTTAAGGTTTGAGGCATTGAAAACCTTCTCCGTAGATCCGTCTAAGCTACAAACTTTGTAGGAATTATTTCCATATACCTGAGTTACTTTATATGGACCTATATACAATTCAGCAAACTTCTGACAGAAGCGCGCTGACACATCTGAGCTCTGAGGACGTTTTACCAATACAAGTTCATCAACCCGCAGTTGTCTATGAAATCGTCTGTTCCTGCTTCTGCGTAGCCTCTTGTCTGCCTGAGCCTTTAATTTTTCTGCAGTCTCTCGTATGCATAATTCTGCAGACGGCCTTGGGTCATTTGGACATTGAATTTTCTCGTACCATGGACGCTGTGGGTATTCGTTGAGATGAATAATACTGGGAATCTGTCCGGTACTTTCATGCTTGGTAGAATTAATGCTTTCCATGATAATTGGAACTACATCTGGCCATTTCCAATGCTCTCTTGGTATGAAGATCCGACAGTACTTTGCTATCTCTCTCATAACACGTTCGCTCGGGTTAGACTCCGGATGTCTCACTGAACTCAACACATGTCTTATCTCCATCCTATCGAGCTCCCTCTTGAAAGCAGGCGAGGTGAACTGTGGACCGTGATCACTTAGTATGCTTTCTGGCTTACCCATTCTCGGAATGATCTTATTTTTAATCTGATGTAGTGCGGATTTCGTGTTGGCCTTTTGTACAGGACACAAAGTTACATACTTAGAAAATACATCCATGCATACTAGAATATATTTCACACCACGACGTCCTGCAGGTAACGCTCCAAAATAGTCAATTGCGAACAGTTTCCTGGGCATTGTGGGCAATACAGCTCTTGGTTGCTGTCTTAGTAGGAAAGTGTTAGGTTTGATACGCTGACATGTGTCACAGGTTCGCAAGACTTGTTGAATCATGCGCCTCATTCTTGGCCAAATAAATGTTTCCTGTAACGTAGCTGTAACTTTCTCAATACCCGCGTGTCCAGTGGTATGATGCCCTAACCATATCAAGTCCATCTGGAACACTGGTGGAACAACAATACGAAATTTAGTATGTTCTTCGTCAATAAATTTATGCAAAAGGTTATTAAAGTAGTGATATTGGGATGCCTTCTTTTGTGCCTCGATGAAACCTGGGGTGCCGGGTTCGAGTTCCTTATTAAAATAATCAATCAGTAATTTGGTTGGTCCATAATTTTTCTGCTCTTGGCCTAAACTTGGTAACTTGTCCAAAATGTTTTGGTCCTCTTCGCCCAACATTGCCAAATTTACAGTAGCCTCAACTTCATCCGGGTTTCGACTGAGTGCGTCTGCCACGGTATTCAACTTGCCTGGGCAGTGTTCTAGTGTCAGATCGAACTGTTGTACAAATAACGACCATCTGTACACCCTGTCGCTACCTACATTGGATTTTAGGATAAAAGTTAATGCCTTATGGTCCGTTCTAATGATGATCGGAAATCCATAAATATACTTCTTCCACTGACCTAGGGCAACTACGATAGACAGCATTTCTAGTTCCGTTGTAGTCCACTTTAACTCATGGTTACGTAACTTCCTGCTCGTGAATGCCAAATAAGTGATCCTGGGTTCGTTCTCTGGATTTTCCTGATACAGAACCGCTCCTATGCCCACATTTGAAGCGTCTGTTTGAATTATGAAAGGACGGTCATATGCAGGATAGCCTAGCTTCACTGCCTTCGCCAGCATCTCTTTGGTCTTTCTAAAAGCCACATCTTGATCCTCTCCCCATTTCCATCTGTTGTTCACCTTCAAAAGCTCCTGTAATGGCGCTACAGTGTCTGTATATGATTTACAGTGGTCCGAAAAAAATTGACAAAGTCCTAAAAACTGCCTGATATGCTTAATTTTAGTAGGTTTAGGAAAATTTTGTATTGCTGATATCTTCGCCGGATTAGGCTTGATTCCTTTTCCATCGATGACATGGCCCAAAAATAAGGTACTCCTGCTACAAAAATGAGATTTCTCCAGATTTACCTTGAAATTGCAGCGATTAAGATCTGCCAAAAGTCGGTCAATTTTGTCCAAATGTTCCTCGATTGTTTTCGAACAGAAAATTATGTCATCGATGTAGATGATAGTAAATGATTTTATGTCTGGACTTAAATTGCCTTCCAATGCACGGATAAGAACGGAACTTGAGTTTTTTTACCCAAAGGGCAAACGTAAGAAGTGATAAGTCTGGTTGTTAAACATGAAACCAGTTAGCATACTAGATTCTGGATGTAATTCAATGTGATGAAATGATGAAGTTAAATCAACGGTGCCGAAGTACTCCATGCCTCCGAACCTCTTTAAAATGTCCTTAATTGCTGGTGCCTGCGTATACTCGGGGACTAGGCGCTTATTAACCTCTCGTGCGTCCAAACATACCCTCACAGAACCATTTGCTTTTGGAACAGCCAAGATCGGACTCAAAAATGGTGTGGGCGATTTGGTAATGACTCCATTCTTCTCCATATCATCTACCAATTCCTTCACCTGAGGGAATATCTTCTCGGGAATGGGATATGGTCTCTGTTTAAATGGCTCCCAGTTGTTCACAATAATTTTGTACTTGTAGTTAGGTATTTTTCCTGGTTTTGATCCGAATACATTCTTATGTTGTTCTAAAATTTCTTTCATTTTCCCACGGGCTTCTTCGTTCACTGGTGCTTCTGCTAACTTCTCTGGTAACAATTTTGAAAATTTTTCATCCTCCTCGGCTTCTAAGTTTAACGTCATGGCTTCAAAATATTCTGCGAGCTCATTACAATTTTCTACAAAATTTACTGGAAACTCAAAAGGTTCTTCTTTTCCCTCAGTTACAGTTGCTGTCCAAATTCTTTCATCTCCAACATTCTCTTCAACCTGGTCTAATCTCAACTCTTCACTAGAATTTCGTGTTCGGAAAATAATGTTATTGTTTCCCATGTCTATCAAGGCATTGTATTCTCCAAGAAAATCTGCACCAAGAATTAAATTAAATTCCATCTTTGGTAGAATTACGCAGGGATGTGACATAGTTAAATTTCCAATTTGAATATCCAAAAGAGCCTGCTCCTTACACACAGCTGTCTTGTCCGGTACAATTCCCCTGACTTTCAATTTTGATATAGGAATAGTGAGTACCTTCATGCGTGATTTCAATTCACTAATTAATGCCTGAGATACCACACTAATCGACGCTCCAGTGTCCACCAAAGTTTTTACTCGTAAATGACCAACTCTAGTATATATTACGGGTAAGCGCTTTACCGAATGATAATTTTGTGATACTTCCTCTTCCAATAAATCCTCGGGTCTTACAATCCAACTGTCTACAGAGACTACGGTCCAACCATTATTGTTCCCATTGGTCAAATCCAGGCTATCTTCTTCATCATCTATTGTGCTTTTTTTTTTGTTGTCCGTCCCTCGACTCTCATAATTAGGAGCATTGGGATTCAACCTGTTTTCCTGTTGCCTTACACGGTATTCCCTGTACGCAACACTTTCAGCTCCGTGACATTCTTCGTTACCATTAGCTTGTATGGCTCCTCTCCACCGGTCTTCCTCCTGCCTTTTTCCTCTCAACTCTTCAACGTATTGTCTTGATTCTTCTCTTCTTTGGTCACGGTTCTCCTGGTAATTGCCTCTTCCTCCTCTAGGGTTTCGCTCCTTCTCGTCCCAACGATAATATGGTCTTCTGGGTCCACCATAGTTTCTATACTTATATCTATAGGTCCTCCCATTATTTCCATTTGGATAGCTATATCCTCGCTGATTTAGGCTGTTACCTTGATAATTATTTCTTCGAAACTGGTCTCTTCTATCTCTCCGCTGCCAGTTACCATCCTGATGTACAGCACTCCTGTTGGTTTGCTCATGTGTCGCTGTTTGAGTCCCTAAGTTTTGATAATCATTTCTCTTCCTTACTTTCGGTGGATTACTTCCTTCTTCCACCCCTACCGTATGGATAGCCTCTACATGCCTCAACCTTGGCTGGTTTTGACTAGATGTTAAGTCTAACTGTCTTAAAGTCAATTCTGCCTCTGCTGCAGTTTTGGCATTAGCTGCAATTAACGTCCTCTGCACTTCAAGAGGTAGTTGCCGAGAGATTGCCGCTATAATTTCGCTCTCGCTTGGGGGCATGTCTAAATCACGAAATTTTAGCATCTGAGAAATGAAAAAAGGAGAATACTTCGTTGGCGTAGTAGCCGGATATCTACGTGAATACAATTCCATCCTCAGTGATTGCTGCGTAGATACGTCCCAGAACTTTTTAAGAAATGCCTCCTTAAACTCCTCATATGTAGTAAATGTATAACGGAAAGCATTCGCCCATTCAGCCACGGTTTCGCCTAGAAATCTTTCTACTGTCCTTAATTTACGCTCTGGTGGTACCTTGTAATCTGCTAAAAAGTCATCCATTTCACGCAAGAAAGCTTTAGGTGTTCTCTCATCATTCCCTGTAAACTTCCGTGGTTTTTCTTCATTGCTCCTCATAATATTGTAAATAGGAACATTATGTGTTTCATTCGGAGTTGAACAGTGGACCTCCTGACGCGGTAACTGTAAAAGATCGCTCAGCGCAACGTTATCGCTAACTTGACTGGGTGCCTTCTCTATAATGGTTTGTTGCACTGTACATTTTAATTTACTAAGTTCTTTATCCGTTCGTAAATCCAACAATTCTAACTTATCCTTCATGTAGGCGATTTCCTTCTCAACAACCTCTATCTTCACTTGATTTTTCTGTGAAACCTCTGTCCACGTCTCCAGACTCGAACCAAGTACCTGTAGATCTTCCTTGTTCCTTTCCCGATCAGCCATTATCATGTCTTTGACTTCCTTGCCTGTCTCCGCGATGTCCTCCTTCATTTCCAATCGAATCTGAGTTTCTATTTCCTTCATTCTTTCCTCAGTCTCCATTTGTTTCATCTTAAGTTTCAAATTAATTTTGTCTTCAGTATTCTGCTGAGCTTCAGTAATTTGTTTACTGATGTCCACGGTGAACTCTTCCAACCTCGTCTCCGTGTCAATCCGTAACTTGTCAATCGCGCCTCGCTGGAGTGTAATCTCTGCTGTGGCTTCTTCTACTGTATGCGATAAGTCTCCCAGCCGCTTATCTGTGCTAGTCATGTGTTCTGTAACCCGATCGGCGATTTCCTCAACAGAATCTCTGATCTTTTCAATTTGCGTCTGTGTTTTAAATTCTACTGTATCTAGCTGTTTCTCTAATTTTCCCATGCCTTCTAAACAGCATGTACGAACGAAGTCAATTTTCCCCTGTAACTCATTAGTCGCCACCTTAAGTTGCTCCTCAGTTTTCTCCGCCGCCTGTGTTAATTGTTCCTCAGTCCTATCTGCAGCTTGTTTAAATTGCTCGTCAGTCCTATCTGCAGCTTGTTTAAATTGTTCGTCAGTCCTATCTGCAGCTTGTTTAAATTGTTCGTCCGTCCTATCTGCAGCTTGTTTAAATTGCTCCTCCAACTTACTCGAAAGTTCATTCATACGCTCCTGATCCCTTCTGTCCATCTCCGCCAACAACTCCTCTATCGTCATCGCCATACCAAATACGTATTTGAGAAAACGCAGGGATGCTCGCCACTACCTAGTATCCTATACCGTATCTTGTGTACTCCATACGAAAACCATTTATTTTACTGAAAAGCTTCTATGATTTACGTTAATCAAATATCAAGAAAACATGGCCTCAAAATTCGCCATATAGAAGCTTACTATGATTTGGGATATTTATCTTCTACCGCGCATAACAAACAAACGCGTTATCATAACTTTAAAAAGAAGTTACAAGTATCGTAGCCCCAAATTCTTTAAATCCAAACATTAATAATTTTCCTGTCTTTTGGGCTCTAATCTAAGTACTAGACAACAGTACTGGACCATATTTACGATAAATACCTCCGACTCCAGACTAATATTCCAGCATAGGTTTACCAGTCCTGAATCATCAGCATTCATTGCAAATATCATCACTCTTTTCTTAAGACTGAGGCGCTCTTAAGTTCCTAGCCTTACTCTAAATCAAATAAAATTATCATTACTGGCAATTGAAATTTGATCTGCACACAAATTCCAGGCTATGTCAAGATCAACACATGTCTGAAGGACACGTCATCGACCACTTTACCTCATTAGAGAAATCTTTTTATAGTTCTCTGACTCAAATAGAGTTCCTTTACTACTACGACACGCCTTATTTATCGGCTATGTTCCTCATTCTTCCTAACATAATTTAAATCAAACTTTTTGCCGATGTTCCTAACGTACTGCATTTAGATTTTACTCTGTTTTCTAAACACACGATTTCCGATGAAATCTTGCCCTTTCATGTCCGCCTACTATCATTCGTAGTACTGAACATGGGACTCTAGACTCAAGTTGTCTGAACGTTAGGTTGCCAGATTCCTAAGTTGCGCCTATGGTTCGAAATTACCTATCTACCTTTCTTAAATTTAATCATTATCTGGATACCAATTATTGGTCTCTTCCAGCTTTCGAACCATAATCCTAATCCTATCTAGCCTTCGGAATAGCTTGTCAAATCACATTCACTCTCGCAAATCTTAATTTGACCTGCCCAAGTTTGTAAGAACAACCTAGACATCTTTGGGTAACACAAAAATACTCCCAGCGGGATACGAACATACTCCAAAGTGTCTATTTGCCCTTAGTTGCGGCGCCAAATATATATGTACCGTACCCAGGGGTAAATACCCTCTAGGACGATGCCTCCATTCCTGTATGAACATCCGACTAACTCAGGGTTGGGCAGAGTGTGGGTTGGTTGTCGATTGGGTCAGGATAAAAGTCGAAGTTCAACACTAAAATAGCAATCAATGACAGGAAATGGAGGTATAACACGAATGAGAAACAATCATAGGGGGTAAGATGGATTTATTAACAAATATCCCCGATCAAATCACACGAAAATAATTGAATAAAAAAAATAATAACTTATAAAAAATGAACCCAAAGTAATAAAATAAATCGAAATCAGAAACGTTAAATGAGTGATAATACAAATTTGACATTAAAAGAAAAACAAGTTCAATAAAGAACATATATAAAAATCAAGACTGAGTATCTTCTCATAGTCCAATGTTTATGTTTTATGGCAACAAGTGTATGCCAACACTGCCATGTGGTGTTTCGGTATGGAGTTTCACACTATCGCATCCCAACGATACGGTTTCAAAATTAAGTTACTCCCGAGAATCATCAATCTATTTCCGTAAAATCAAAGTTACATTATATAAAAAATTACGACGGAAAGAAAAATAATTAAGACGCACTGGACGCTATGTAAGAAATGCAAAATACTAGGGGCAAATCCTACACTATATTTACAATAATTCAAATCATCAAATTAAACATATATATACATCGGATATCGAGTAAAGTCTTAAATGCTACACTGCTTCTAATGTGAATCCCGGTTCACTACAAAAGATCTAGACAGAACTAGATGAACCAACAATACATCAGCACTCGGGCTGTTCCCTTAAAAAAAACAACGAGACAAGGTATACAATCACAAAATAATAAGGTAAAAGCATCCTGTAAGAGAAAAACATATAAATAATCCTTGATGTCATGAAGAAAGCAATGGGCAACATTGCCTCCTTCTGCTGCGTTTGAACGCTCAACAGCGCGGTCATCCGTCATGTACTTCCGGGTAGATTACGAGCTGTAAAGAAATATTGAACTCCACTACGCTAAAGATTGGATTTTGTCTCCCGTGGCCGCCGCAAGGAAATACTGTCTCTTTCACACATGCCGATAACACAGGCCAGAACTCAACTTACCATAAGATAACGCCCATCATCAACTACACGGAAACTCCCGTATATTAATTTCTTCTTAGCATGCTTGGGCCATTTAACAACATCAGACTCAATAGTCTGGAATTAACACTGTCCATTCTGATCACAATATACTCAGAAGACGCTAAGCAGGCACACACACATCTGCATAATTTCTCTCTATCTTGTCAAGCATACAATCGGCCTGCACCAATACATTATAATTAAGCATGCAATTATTATCTCATCATTCCTCATGAATCCTACTGGCCTTTCCACATAACGAGACGCTGTTCAAGTCCTTGGCAGACCATCAGGCAAACAGAATCCAACTTAACTTCAAAGATCTTAATTTAACAACGGCGTTCTGCAGCTCCTTCTGGCAGCTTCTATAAAACCATGCATCATGCAAAATAGCTATACCTGTCTCTCTGAATAAACGAAATAAAATGAATTGATACGTGTTTGACGTAATATAGAAATGAACCTGTCGATCTAGCCCTTCTAGTCTATATTTAAGGAAAACTCGGAATATCCTACTCTAAGTACTATATTTACAACAATGACTGATCCTATCAATCCCTCATTTTCCCAAACACCTAATCATAAAGCAAAATGAAAATAAAATAAACATGCATTAATCTCGTATCCGAATCTACCATAGTGACAAAATTAAACAAATACATGCCGTCAGGCTTACTTTAAATGAAACTGAAAATTCTATCTACACTGCCCTAGTACCTTAACATAACTTACATATCATGCCATATATAATACGTGCATCTTACTTTATGATGACTCTCGGGATACCAGGATAGCAGCTTACATCCCCACTAATTTTAGGATCTACACCATGATAATCACATCCTTAACATGTGGGAATGCGCTTCCTTCCTCTGCAGGTGCATCCATCATCTTGCTGGAAAACAATTCACTGGAACACAGAAGACTATAGTTGATAATCTCTTCGCTGCTTAATGCTGCGAGCCGAAATACCCCTTTCTTTTACCAGATCAGCTAACACACTGATTCACATATAAATAACACACTTCACTAAAAGGGTAAAATTACAGTTTTAAAAGCAGCCCACGGTTCGGTACGGAAGTTCCACGCGAATACGCGCCCGTCGCGAAATAGTGAAACACTGGCACGTTTCCACAACACTTGTTACTCAGCGGTCACTACACCGTCTTTATCGATTAAAAGTAAACTCTGTCAAAGCACAGTAAATATTACGACTGCACAATTTGAAGCATCAATGAGAACCAGTTACTATTTCTGGAATAACGCCACGTTAATTACAACCACCAGACACAGAGTTGGTACATCCGCACTGTTCAAACTTCCTACAGAGTGCCGAATTAGTACAACCGTACTGCTCAAATTTCAACTACAGAGTGACGCTCTCCAGAGCTTGAGTTACTGAGGAAGCTTCGGTGACGCTAATAATGTTGGGGTTCCCGGGTATCTGAACCAACCACCAATCAGAGAGTTCGTCATGTATGATGATACAATACTTATTGTGATATATTTGTAAAACACAGCTCAAACATTAGCAAATCTCTTCCACCAATTTCTATAATACATTTCCAAATATATCTAACTTCAGAAACTGTGGAAAACCGATTGTCTACAGAAACTGACTTTATCCACAGAGCATGTTGGTCATCCTGGAATTAATATTTAGCGCGGTGTAGCCTCCAGGTTTGCCAAATCCTTAAGTTCCCATTGGCTGAAGAATATTGCTTGGTCAGCATGTAATACACGTGTCGATCCTTGCCAGCGCGTGGGTAAGCTTACTTTCTCACGGTCATACGAAAATATGAAGCAACATCCAGCGACTTACAGTCTTGCTCAACATCCGGTATTAACTATCTTGGGATACGATACTTTAACATATTGGACTGTAACCTTTATAAATAAATTTCACATATTTGGTCAAATAATATTCCAATTACTATTATGGGCCGGCAGGATACGGCTCACTACATTGAACTCAGTAAACGATAAATATGACTTATATCCACTAGCTGTCAATATCAGAGCAATAACTCAGGAGTGTTCTCACATCTGCACATCTTGGATTAGAGGTCACACTGAGTTTACTGGTAATGAAAAAGCAGACTCATTAGCTAAATCAGCTGCTACGTCTCTTTTGGATATTGCATGCCATAAATCTCCAATATGCTATGTTAAAAGACAAATCAGGCAATATATTTTAGATCACTGGAATATTTTATGAACATGTTTGAAAAGATCTGTTGCGCGAGAAATATTTTTTCTGGAAGTTCAAAATCGACTATTGTGTAAAGCATTAGTGCCGAACTTTGTTTTCACTCAATTTTTAACTGGTCATGGAAAATTTAAATCTTATTTGGAACGCTGTAAATTTAACGTTACAAACAGCTACTTATGCCTTTGTGGATCAATTCAAACAGTGAATCATTTGATAAATACTGCCCAATGTTTGAAATGAAAAGATATTTTTTACAATGCCACTTGTATGGTTGTAACCTGGAATTTTCTAAACCACTGTATCATGTACTCAAGAGACAATGTTGTTATGTGCAGTTTCTCACATTCATTAACAAAATGTTTTGTAAACTAAATTTATAAGAATTATCTTTGTTCTGATTTTAAACTATAACCCTAATATGCCTTTGGTAAAATAGGGTTCCTGTATTGATTTTCGATATTAAATAAATAATACCGGGCGAGTTAGCCGTGCGGTTAGGGTTGCGCAGCTGTGAGCTTGCATTTGGGAGATAGTGGGTTCGAACACCATTGTCGGTAGCCCTGAATACGGTTTTCCGTGGTTTCCCATTTTCACACCAGGCAAATGCTGGGACTGTACCTTAATTAAGGCCACGGCCACTTCCTTCCCACACCTATGCCTTTCCTAATCGTCGCCATAAGACCTACGGTGCAAGGTAAAGCAAATCGTAAGATAATAATACTTACAAGGCAGACACTTCCCGTCCTGGCAACAACCACCGCAACACTCTGAGCTCCTTACACACTGTAACATACAAAAGAAAATTACAATTGCGTAGAAAATGGTACAAAATAGATTTTAAACCGAAAGAATTACTTAGCTACATGTCAAACTTTGCCCTTGGGAGTACATTAATATGGCATAGCTTTCTCCCATTAAAGCGTCGTAACAGCATCAGGATTCCATTCCCCCATCCTGTGCATATGAAGTGAGCGCTCAAACAGTCGCTCAGACCATCTGATATGATACCTGAATCAGTCTCTCTAACTAAAACACTACCTGACAGACCAGCTATGTGGCAGAATTAGGTAGGCGCTTGGCTTCTGTACTAAAGGTTGTGGGATCTAATCTGAGCGCAGCCGATTGGTATTTAACTGTGTTTAAATGGGAGAGAACTGTGCCAGTAGATTTGTTTTAATGAACCCGTTTACTGACCAGAATTCCAGAATCCGGCACCTACTAAGCCAAATTGAACTCAAAAGGGGTTGTACAGTACATACTACCCAGGTATACAGCTTGTTACTATTCTCTGATGAATGCAGTATCTGTCTCTTGAAACAGGTGAGGGCAAAATGTACCGTCCATCGAAATCATAGACTCATTTATGGCTGTGACAGTATGGAAACTGCATAGGTATTTTTGGTGTTGAGTAATGGCATGAAAGATGCTACTCATAGGGCTAGTGGTGTTGCAATAGCTCTTTCTAGCCCAGTGAGGAAAGCAATGGCAAACTACTGTGTAGAGATGAGAAGAATGCAAGAATGAGGAATGTGACCAGCAAGCACGAACTTCCTGTTCTGCCCAGACAGGTCGGCTCTTATCTGCTCGTATCTGCTACACGAAAACATTGACTCACACTTTGCAGTTGGCTGGATTACAACTGACAAGGGCGAAGAGCTGCCAGTAGAAGATAATATAATGTCGCCTGAGTAGTAGCGGAGTTGCTATGGTAACCATTGCGTCATTGGTTCTGCTGGTGAAAACCCCTTCGCCCCGTGCCTCACCGGGCATGTGCATTCTTCTGATCTCCCAACAGTACATCACTACCCATCATGTCTTATGAGCCTCATCAAAGCAGAGATTTCTCGGTTTCTTTATAACCGTCTACTTCGTTTCGAAAATCTTTCGCTGAATAAATAATTTTGTTTTACTTTAAATTTCTTTTCCACTTAATTTGTTCAGAGAGGATTACTACCTAGTTCTACTTCCTCTTAAAACAAAAATGACCACCACCACCGCACGCACAACCTTTGGTGGTGCATTCTGGGGATCACATCAGCCTCCGAGCTGAAGACTTAACAGACTTAGGTATGATTGCACTCCAGGCTGCGGTAATGAAATGGCGTATGGCTTTTAGTGCCGGGAGTGTCCGAGGACATGTTCGGCTCGCCAGGTGCAGGTCTTTTGAACTGACACCCGTAGGCGACCTGCGCGTTGTAATGAGGATGAAATGATGAAGAAGACAACACATACAACCAGCCCCCGTGACAGTGAAATTAACCAATGATGATAAAATTCTCGACCCTGCCGGGAATCGAACCAGGGACCCCCTGTGACCAAAAGCCAGAACGCTAACCATTTAGCCATGGAGCCAGACTCGGCTGCGGCTAAGAATATCAGACACGGACTGTCCCCTACAATCATTCAAATTCCAACCAAATAGCAATTAAAGAAGTAAACATCAACTTGAATATAGTTACTAAGCATATCTTAAAAATTCATGAATTTGTTTGATATGAAGTGCTCAGGAGTCTTTAAGAAGTGACAGCAGTAAACAGAAACATTTATCATACTCTTGTAATCAAGATTAATATGGACAGTGAGACTTTTTGAGGGATACATGGAAGATATATATTTTAACATTTCAGACGAAACGCATTTTTTAATGTATTATGATTTCTACGCACTCTTTTCTCAGAAAATTCACTTACTTTCACTAAGTAAATAAACTCGTGCCGTCATACCTAGGTGGTGCAACTCTTTTCAGGCACACCTCCAGTGGAGGTGAGCTGCATGTACTGTTTTAACCACATACCATCGAAAGGTTTGAATACAGGTCCGTCGACTATAGCAACGCATAACTAATGTACACTTGGTTCGTCTCCAGACAAGACCGATAATTTACACAATCAAGTCAGGTGACTGCTGCACACACTGTACTACTTAAGGCGTATCACTTGACAAGACAAGAACACAGCACCAAAACAATACCAACCACAAAACAACAAGAGCCCAACACTCCTGGAATCGAAGCCGGGTCTCCGAGGACGGCACCTATTAGTCCTCACCGTTACGCTACGAAAGCAGGCAATTCACTAAGTGAAAAATGTTATTACATTTGTTTATTACTTAATCATTTCGAAATGTATATACATGAAATTCCATTTAGAGTAGTAAATTAGCAACAATTCATACTTAATCAAATTTAATCAGTGCTGTTATCAAAATACAGTTTACCTTCACTGTATATAACAATCCTGTGAATACCCACGACCAATATTATATCTACAGATTCAATAGTTTCAGAGAAATGTGTCCTTAAACATTATAAATTGCAAACAAAATATTTTTCATGAACATGGAAGCATGTATCATTCCATATTCTTGGTTTTGGATTAAGAAGATACGATTCAGTGTACGGGCAAAGTCTTACTGTTCTATATGGAATATTGTGGGAAAATGCGAGCCTCGAAGTACGTGTATTTTTTTGTTCAGTTCAAATCACAACTCTGCTATGTGTCCGTATAGAGTGTAATATGAATCCTATAGATTCTAAGCGTGCACAATTCTCTATGCACCAATCAAAAAGTTAGTGATGAAGCTTACCGCTTTCTCATCCTTAATACACTCGGGAGGAGCAGCAACCACCAGAGCTAACAGCAACAGCACTACGAACATCACCAAACTTGCTCCCCTCATGTTGTTCTGAAACATAACAAAGCAGCGTTATAATGAGCTTGAAAAGTATTAAACATAAGGCGATATTCTTACGGGCAGGTCAGTCTACGCATATGCACAGCATGCTCAGAGAATAGGGTACGTCTCAGTTTAGTGTCGAACATTGGCACTTCTTGTGTCGGTTTTTAATTTTTTATTACTGGTTTAACGTCATCCTAACTCAGATAAGTTTTCGGTGACGATAGGGACGCACTCTGAAAGATATATAAAAGCAGGCTCCCCGCGAACAGCAAGAGTGACCAGGAGTGTTGGGCTCTTGTTGTTTTGTGGTTGGTATTGTTTTTGTGCTGTGTTCTTGTCTTGTCAAGTGATACGCCTTAAGTAGTACAGCGTGTGTGCAGCAGTCACGTGAGTTGATTGTGTAAATTATCGGTCTTGTCTGGAGACGAGTCCGCCTGTGTGGTGTAGTGGTTAGCGTGATTAGCTGCCACCCCCGGACGTCCGGGTTCGATTCCCGGCTCTGCCACTAAATTTGAAAAGTGGTACGAGGGCTGGAACGGGGCCCACTCAGCCTCGGGAGGTCAACTGAGTAGAGGTGGGTTCGATTCCCACCTCAGCCATCCTCGAAGTGGTTTTCCGTGGTTTCCCACTTCTCCTCCAGGCGAATGCCGGGATGGTACCTACCTTAAGGCCACGGCCGCTTCCTTCCCTCTTCCTTGCCTATCCCTTCCAATCTTCCCATCCCTCCACAAGGGTCCTGTTCAGCATAGCAGGTGAGGCCGCCTGGGTGAGGTACTGGTCATACTCCCCAGTTGTATCCCCCGACCAAGAGTCTGAAGCTCCAGGACACTGCCCTTGAGGCGGTAGAGGTGGGATCCCTCGCTAAGTCCGAGGGAAAAATCGAACCTGGAGGGTAAACAGATGATGATGATGATGATGATGATGATGATGTCTGGAGACGAACCAAATGTACATTAGTTATGCGTTGCTACAGTCAACAGACCTGTATTCAAACCTTTCTGCATGGAGCCGCTGATCGACGTGACTGTTCCGTGAGAAACCAAGTGAAAGGTGAGACCTGCCGATCAAGATTACGGAACGATCGCCCGTTCCAGCAAGTGAAGATCCGCTGTGAGAACAAAAGACTTTTGTAAATAGCCACTAATCACTGAAGTGTTGTCATTCATTGTCAAGTACACTGATTCTGGATTAAATTAGTCCAATAAAACAATCAGTGTTTTATTCGTAACGGTGTTATGTAATAGGGTAGATAATAGGGTAGCACTACTAACTTTGAAGTATCAGTAACCAAAAAGACCGAGCGAGTTGGCCGTGCGGTTAAGGGCGCGCAGCTGTCAGCTTGCATTTGAGAAATAGTGGGTTCAAACTCCACTGTTGTCAGCCCGGAAGATGGTTTTTCGTGGTTTCCCATTTTTGTTTTACTTAAGGCCACGGTCGCTTCCTTCCCACTCCTTGATGGCATCTGTATCTACGTGATTTTACTCCTGTTCCCATGGAATTAGTCAATTTGTTTTGTGATTCTGTCAGTGTTCGTCGACTTTTATGTGTCCTTTCCTATCCCATCGTCACCATACGACCTATCTCACGGTGCGACGTGAAACAAATTGTAAAAAAGAAAAAGTAACCAAGAAGAAAATAGTTCAGAAAATGTGTCCTCCTTTTTTGATTTTACAAACCAGGCAACCGTGAACTTAGGGTTTTTTGTTTGCCTTCCTTAGTATATTTTTCATTATTTTTCTGCTGGATTCTTCTCTCTCTTTAGTCCAAATTCATCTAGTCGTTTCGCTCGATTCTTCCCCTTGCTCACCTTGCAATTCGTGAATTTTAGATCTAAAGAACTCCCTGTTTTCAACGTCTTTCTGTGCGAATCTCTTTAATGTAAGGATTTTTTCCCCCATTCAATTTTATAACATCTATATCTGTTTGATTTTACTCCTGCTTTCATAGAATTAGTCAATTTGTCTTGTGATTCTGTCAGTGTTCGTTGCTTTTTATGTGATCTAAAATATTAATTTGACTTTCCTTGATGTCACTGTGAATATCAGTGTATTATTATTGTTACTATTAATACCATCCAGTCTCTTGGCTGAATAATCAGCGTATTGGCGTTCGGTTTTTAGAAGGCCTCAGGTTACATTCCCCGCCAGGCCGAGGATTTGAGTTGCATATATTTATTTCCTATGGTTTGGGAACTAGATGTTTGTGTTCATCTCAGTACATTACCCTTCATATACATTAAGCATTTTGTGGTGGTTAACAGAATGGAAGGCTGAGGTTCGGATCCCGGTCGATTCTGGATTGAGATGCTTTTCATCTCAAAAATCACGTCGAGTCAGGAAGGGCATCGGCCTTAACGCCCAGCCAAATCCAAAATAAACCTGGGAGCCTCCAACAATTTTAGAAATGACTGGGATAAGCTGAAGCACGTTTAAAGGTTATTATTATTATTATTATTATTATTATTATTATTATTATTATTATTATTATTATTATTATTATTATTATTATTATTATTATTATTATTATTATTATTATTCCTACTACGCAGTACGTCACCGTGGTCAACCTAAAGGCCTACCCTTGACTCAGGACTCCTTGAAACCAGCAGGTGAACCAATCAAGCTCTTAGTGGGTTGACCTTGGATTTAGCACCTCAGCTAATGTTTCTAACATACACGAGTCCAGTCATGTGCTACTGACGTTAAATCTTGTTACATCACCCGTTTAGCTTAACGATAAAGAGAAAATCTGTAAGCTAAAAACTGACTACAGGCAATTATGTGTCCGCCGTTGACGGAGTTTTTCTTCTTCTTATAATATACTTACCCTCCAAGGTTGGTTTTTCCCTCAAACTAAGCGAGAGATCCCACCTCTATCGACTCAAGGGCAGTGTCCTGGAGCGTCAGACTTTGCGTCTGGGGATACAACTGGGGAGGATGACCAGTACCTCGCCCAGGCGGCCTCACCTGCTATGCTGAATAGGGGCCTTGTGCGGGGGATGGGAAGAGTGGAAGGGATAGACAAGGAAGAGAGAAGGAAGCGGTCATGGCCTTAAGTTAGGTACCATCCCGGCATTTGCCTGGAGGAGAAGTGAGAAACCACGGAAAACCACTTCTAGGATGGCTGAGGTGGGAAACGAACCCACCTCTACTCAGTTGACCTCCTGAGGCTGAGTGGATCCCGTTCCAGCCCTCGCACCACTTTTCAGATTTCGTGGCAGAGTCCGGAATCTAACCCGAGCCTCCGGGGGTGACAGCTGATCACACTGACCACTACACCACAGAGGCGGAAATAATAATAATAATAATAATAATAATAATAATAATAATAATAATAATAATAATAATAATAATAATAATGTACTGACTGTCGTTGGATATGTCGTAGGAGTGGATTACGTTCTATGTAATGTTCAGATATACGACAGCATGTATACTCTCATGGCTCCTCGGTATTTAAGAATCCTTGAATCTCTACTAACTACGCAGAAATTCAGTCTCTCGAATTTGATCACAAGCGTCAGGCATAACTGAGCTACCCTATCCTCGCCGCTAGATGAGGGGTTCATTCATTCCATTCCTGACCGGTCAAATGACTGGAAACAGGCTGTGGATTTTCAATAATAATAATAATAATAATAATAATAATAATAATAATAATAATAATAATAATAATAATTCCCTCTGGCTGTTGCTAGTCTGGTACAGTTCTTGTAAGGCAAGCCCTCTGACGAGAGGGAAACTGCGTGTTAATATGCTGGAAGATAGTTTTGTGTTTAGCGCGAGAGTTACAGCAGACAAGGGAATTAACCATTTAAGATTTAAATCTTTCGCCCCTATTGGGAATCGCATCTGGGGCTCCGAGGTCCGAAGGCAAAGACGCTGACCACTCAACCATGGAGACGGATAATAATAATATTTCTTTCTTTCTGTATGTGTTTCTTTCTTCTTTCTTAATCTGTTTACCCTCCAGGGTTGATTTTTCCCTCGGACTCAGTGAGGGATCCCACCTGCCTCAAGGGCAGTGTCCTGGAGCGTGAGACTTTGGGTCGGGGGATCCAACTGGGAAAGAGGACCAATACCTCGCCCAGGCAGCCTCACCTGCTAAATGAACAGGGGCCTTGCGGGGGATGGTAAGATTGGAAGGGATAGACAAGGAAGCGGAAAGAAAGCGTCCGTGGTCTTAAGTTAGGTACCATCCCGGCATTTGCCTGGAGGAGAAGTGAGAAACTACGGAAAACCACTTCGAGGATGTGTGAGGTGGGAATCGAACCCACCTCTACTCAGCTGACCTCACGAGGCTGAGTGGAACCCGTTCCAGCCCTCGTACCACATTTCAAATTTCGTGGCAGAGCCGGGAACCGAACCGTGGCCTCCGGGGGTGGCAGCTAATCGCGCTAACCACTACACCACAGAGGCAATAATAATAATAATAATAATAATAATAATAATAATAATAATAATAATAATAATAATGTACTGACTGTCGTTGGAGATGTCGTAGGAGTGGAATACGTTCTTCATAATGTTCAGATATCCGACAGCATGTATACTGTCTTGGCTCCTCGGTATTTAAGAATTCTTTAATCTCAACTATCTACGCAGAAATTCAGTCTCTCGAATTTGATCACAAGCGTCAGGCATAACTGATTTACAAAGCTTCGTGCTGAACGCTCCTCATTTTCATATATATGTATATTTCTTTTTTCTTTTTTTTTTTTAAGATATTTGTTCGTGGTGTCGACCTCTGTAGATCTTTTGCCACTACTTTCACCAGATGAAATGAACCTGCGTGTAAGTGGAGTTGCGGAAGTGTAGAGTTTTGAATGTGAGGAAAGGAGCGTTATGGACAACACAAAAACCCAGTACCAAGGCCAGGGATATTAATCATGTGCAATTTAAAACCCCTGACATGGTCGGGAATCGAACTCGGGGCCGCCGGGCGACAAGCGGACGTGTTGCTCCCTACACCGCGGGGCCGGACCTTTTTAATATAAGTATTCAATTGAATGTGTCACGCAAAACACGATTTCTGCGGCACGTCAGACAACATAGATACTTGAGTGTTTTAGCATGGAATAAAAAAGTCGAAAATCTAGCAGCACAGCATATTTTGACATTGCGCTTTCATAATGAAGTATGTGCCAATTAATTATGTGGAGATATGTTTTTATAAATTTTATTTGGTTAAAGTAAAAAATATACCTTTTTCTTAAAATGTAACTGGTTTTAAAATGATGTTTGTAAAATAAAATAACGAAACATCCAGTCGAATGGATGTATCTTCTTCTTCTTCTTCTTAATCTGTTTACCCTCCAGGGTCGGTTTTTCCCTCAGACTCAGCAAGGGATCCGCCTCTACCGCCTCAAGGGCAGTGTCGTGGAGCTTCAGACTCTGGGTCGGGGATACAACTGGGGAGGATGACCAGTACCTCGCCCAAGCGGCCTCACCTGCTATGCTGAACAGCGACCTTGCGGGGGGATGGGAAGATTGGAAGGGATAGACAAGGAAGAGGGAAGGAAACGGCCGTGGCATTAAGTTAGGTACCATCCCGGCATTTGCTTGGAGGAGAAGTGGGAAACCACGAAAAACCACTTCCAGGATGGCTGGATGGAAATCGAACCCCTCTCTACTCATGTTAACTCCCGAGGCTGAGTGGACCCCCTTCCAGCCCTCGTACCATTTTTCAAATTTCGTGGCAGAGTCGGTATTCGAACCCGGGCCTTCGGGGGTGGCAGCTAATCACACTAACCACTACACCACAGAGGCGGACGAGTGTATTTTGAATGTAATGCAATCTAATGCCGCCTCTGTGGTGTAGTGGTTAGCGTGGTTAGCTGCCACCCCCGGAGGTCCGGGTTCGATTCCCGCCTCTGCCACGAAATTTGAAAAGTGGTACGAGGGCTGGAACGGGGTCCACTCAGCCTCGGGAGGTCAACTGAGTACAGGTGGGTTCGATTCCCACCTCAGCCATCCTCGAAGTGGTTTTCCATGGTTTCCCACTTCACCTCCAGGCGAATGCCGGGATGGTACCTAACTTAAGGCTACGGCCGCTTCCTTCCCTCATCCTTGCCTATCCCTTCCAATCTCCCCATCCCCCTACAAGGCCCCTGTTCACCATAGCAGGTGAGGCTGCCGGGGCGAGGTACTGGTCATACTCCCCAGTTGTATCCCCCGACCAAGAGTCTGAAGCTCCAGGACACTGCCCTTGTGGCGGTAGAGGTGGGATCCCTCGCTGAGTCCGAGGGAAAAGCCGAACCTGGAGGGTAAACAGATAATGATGATGATGATGATGATGATGCAATCTAATATCTAGGCCTAACTGAAGTCAAATGAGGGTTTCGTTGATGATTTTATAGGAAAAAACCGTGGCACAGCAGACAGTAAAACGCAATAAACAAGACCTTAATTGGCATGCTAATAGTAAAGGTTTGCCATCCCTGATCTAGTTATTCAGGCGAGCTGACAGGCTCAGACGCTAGTATGGCCCATGTTAGTGGGTCTGGTAGTAAACTCCACTAGAGTTAGGTTTCTTTTGATGGGTTTAAATGTTCGATTGATAAACCCCACCCTGGGTTCAATAAGGCATAATCATGTTTTATTTTTACAGGTTGTTTTACGTTACTCGGACACAGTCAGTTCTTATGGTGACGATGGGAGAGGATGGGGCCGTGGCCTTAATTAAGGAAATTTGCCTGGTGTGAAAACGAGAAGAGGGGTTCGAACCCAGTATCTTCTGAATACCGGATACTGGCCGCACTTAAGCGACTGCAGCTACCGAGCTCTGTTGAAGTAAAATCGTGAGATACTGTAGGTAAAGTCCGGCACGGGCTCAACTACGTACTACTCTCCTTTAATGCAAGATGCTCTGTGGTGGAATTTTGCTATCTGCCCACAGTATGAAACGTGCAAATAATCAACCACCTCCCATCCCTGCCGTCTGTCCCAAGTTAGACGTGCAAACGAGCAACTTCCTTCCCGTGCTGATACACGCACCAAACTCTCAGCCGAAATACGCGGACACGAAGACGAAGAATGGAAGGAGACGACTAACGCCGAGGAGGTGGAGCCATTTCATTCAAAGTTCAATTTGTTATTCTACAACAGACATCCTAACGTCTTTGTTTTCACGGACACACTCAAGTGAATACTTATATAAAAATGAGGAGCGGTCAGCAGATCGTTGCTCTTAGAAGAAATAACAAAGTAATGAGTATGTACGAACGTACTGCACGTTGGCGAGTGACGTTCGTTCGTTCGTAATCTGTTTTCCCTCCAGGGTCGGTTTTTCCCTCGGACTCAGCGAGGGATCCCACCTCAAGGGCAGTGTCCTGGAGCTTCAGACTCTTGGTCGGGGGATACAACTGGGGAGTATGACCAGTACCTCGTCCAGGCGGCCTCAGGCTGAACAGGGGCCTTATGGAGGGATGGGGAAGTTGGAAGGGATAGACAAAGAATAGGGAAGGAAGCGGCCGTGGCCTTAAGTTAGGTACCATCCCGGCATTTGCCTGGAGGAGAAGTGGGAAACCACGGAAAACCACTTCCAGGATGGCTGAGAAGGGAATCGAACCCCACTCTACTCAGTTGACCTCCTGAGGCTGAGTGGACCCCGTTCCGGCCCTCGTACTACTTTTCAAATTTCGTGGCAGAGCCGGGAATCGAACCCGGGCCTCTTGGGGTGGCAGCTAATCACACTAACCACTACACCACAGAGGCGGACGGCGAGTGACGTACATACGCAAAACAATATCCTGCTCTGAATTTGTTTAAAAGGCATCCAGCGAAAACAAAATTATGAAAGAAAGGATCGAACAGTTTTAACTTACAAATTGAATAAACATTTTGAAACACCACAGTCCTCAGTGTGATGTTTCGAAATTTCAAAGCCAGTCCTCGGCTTGAGTAGTGAGAATGCATTTGGTCAATTTATGCTGAAATATAGACTGGCGGGATTTACCACCTCGATGGGCTAATGATATGACCATGTCAGAGTTTAACAACTCCCGTTGGTGGGTTCGATTCCAGCTGACAACAGTGGTATTTACATTTTGAAGGTGCTCAAATACGCCACCTTCCTGTCGGTATATCTATCAACACCCACGCAAAAAAAACTCCTGTCGGACAAAATTCCAGCCTGCAGGTGTCTCCGAAAACTGTAAAATTAGTTCATGGAACGTAAAACCAAAATTATTATTATTCTTTCTTTCTTTCTTTCTTTCTTTCTTTCTTTCTTTCTTTCTTTCTTTCTTTCTTTCTTTCTTTCTTTCTTAATCTGTTTATCCTCCAGGGTTGGTGTATCCCTCGGACTCACCTCTACCGCCTCAAGAGCAGTGTCCTGGAGAGTGAGACTATAGGTCGGGGAATACAACTGGGAAGGAAGACCAGTACTTCGCCCAGGCGGCCTCACCTGCTATGCTGAACAGGGACCTTGTGGGGGGAAGAAGAACTTACGGTCCAAATACGAGGTCGAATCTAAAAGTAAGTTACACTAGCTCGCCACGAGAGCACGCTGTGTGTCGTGAGCGTGGCCAATGCGGATGAAACTACAGTAACTCCTAACAGGTCCGATAGGAAGGTTGGTGTGGTATCCCGTCGTGTTGTGTGTGCAGAGTGGGCTAGGTTCAATGAAGCGTCAACTGGATGTTCACTCCAAATTGGAAGTGCGTACAACAAACCGATTTCTATTGCATAAGCGGTTCAATTGCACGGACATGCATCGTGAAATCACTGCTGTGTATGGTCAGCACGCAATTTCTCACCCAGGTATTGTAAAGTAGTATAAGCAATTTGACGCCGAACGCACGGATCTCACGGACGAATACCGCGAAGGCAGGCCGGCAACGTCCAGTACCGTTGCAAATGTTGACCGTGTGGATGGGGTCATTAGAGAGAATCGGCGCATAACAATGCAGGAAATTGCCAGCATGCTGTACATTTCGTAACGCAGTGTGTTCTCCATTGTTCACCAGCACCTTGGAGTTCTTAAACTGTGTCAAAGATGGGTCCCACGTCTGCTCACCGATGTTCACAAGTGACAAAGTTTCCAATCGTCACTGACATTTTTGCGAGGGTATTCTGTGGAGGGCAACGAGTTTCTGCGGTGAATCATCACAGAGGATGAAACATAGATCGACTACTTCATCCCCGAAACAAAGAGAACATCAATGGAATGGGTGCACACCACGTCACCACTACGAAAGAAGGCCAAGGTACAGCCTTTAGTAGGAAAGGTAATGGCGACAGTGTTCTCTGACATGGAGGGTGTGGTGCACGTAGAACTTATGCCGAAAGGGCGACATTCAACGCGGCTTCGTATTGTGAAACCTTGAAACGGTTGCGTAAGGCAATTAAAGAAAAGCGGCGAGGAAAATTGAGCGCTGGTGTGATTTTGTTGCACGACAACACAATACTTCACATGGCCTGCCAAACGTCTGAACTGCTGCAGCGATTCAAGTGGTAGGTATGGCAACATGCTCCATACAGTCCAGATTTAGCGCCATGCGATTATCATGGGTTCGGTAAGATGAAAGAGGATATCGGTGGACGACGATTCCGAAACGATGAGGAGGTGAAAGCAGCTATATCCAGGTGGTTACATAGCACTGGAGGCGTTTTCTACGCATCCGGAATCGAAAAGTTGGTTGACCGTTCCGAGAAATGTCTACAGGATTAAAGTAACCTTTCTCCGCCATTCCGATTGCAACATCGCTCTTTATACACTGACTGACAGAGCAAATGCAACACCAAGAAGGAGTGGTCAGAACTTTATGCCAATTGCAGGATAGACTGACGTCACTGAGGTATGCTCATGATGTGAAATGCGCCGCTGTGCTGCGCGCGTAGCGAACGATAAATGGGACACGGCGTTGGCGAATGGCCCACTTCGTACCGTGATTTCTCAGCCGACAGTCATTGTAGAACGTGTTGTCGTGTGCCACAGGACACGTGTATAGCTAAGAATGCCAGGCCGCCGTCAACGGAGGCATTTCCAGCAGACAGACGACTTTACGAGGGGTATGGTGATCGGGCTGAGAAGGGCAGGTTGGTCACTTCGTCAAATCGCAGCCGATACCCATAGGGATGTGTCCACGGTGCAGCGCCTGTGGCGAAGATGGTTGGCGCAGGGACATGTGGCACGTGCGAGGGGTCCAGGCGCAGCCCGAGTGACGTCAGCACGCGAGGATCGGCGCATCCGCCGCCAAGCGGTGGCAGCCCCGCACGCCACGTCAACCGACATTCTTCAGCATGTGCAAGACACCCTGGCTCTTCCAATATCGACCAGAACAATTTCCCGTCGATTGGTTGAAGGAGGCCTGCACTCCCGGCGTCCGCTCAGAAGACTACCATTGACTCCACAGCATAGACGTGCACGCCTGGCATGGTGCCGGGCTAGAGCGACTTGGATGAGGGAATGGCGGAACGTCGTGTTCTCCGATGAGTCACGCTTCTGTTCTGTCAGTGATAGTCACCGCAGACGAGTGTGGCGTCGG
Organism: Anabrus simplex; assembly: GCF_040414725.1. Classification (NCBI taxonomy): domain Eukaryota; kingdom Metazoa; phylum Arthropoda; class Insecta; order Orthoptera; family Tettigoniidae; genus Anabrus; species Anabrus simplex. The sequence goes on along the minus strand of NC_090269.1, from coordinate 112,954,207 downwards.
CGTGGAGAAAGGTCAAATCCGGCAGTAACTGTGGAGCGCCCTACCGCTAGACAACGCGGCATCATGGTTTGGGGCGCTATTGCATATGATTCCACGTCACCTCTAGTGCGTATTCAAGGCACGTTAAATGCCCACCGCTACGTGCAGTATGTGCTGCGGCCGGTGGCACTCCCGTACCTTCAGGGGCTACCCAATGCTCTGTTTCAGCAGGATAATGCCCGCCCACACACTGCTCGCATCTCCCAACAGGCTCTACGAGGTGGACAGATGCTTCCGTGGCCAGCGTACTCTCCGGATCTCTCACCAATCGAACACGTGTGGGATCTCATTGGACGCCGTTTGCAAACTCTGCCCCAGCCTCGTACGGACGACCAACTGTGGCAAATAGTTGGCAGAGAATGGAGAACCATCCCTCAGGACACCATCCGCACTCTTATTGACTCTGTACCTCGACGTGTTTCTGCGTCCATCGCCGCTCGCGGTGGTCCCACATCCTACTGAGGCGATGCCGTGCGCATTGTATAACCTGCATATCGGTTTGAAATAAACATCAATTATTCATCCGTGCCGTCTCTGTTTTTTCCCCAACTTTCATCCCTTTCGAACCACTCCTCCTTGGTGTTGCATTGTCACTGTCAGTCAGTGTATAACACGAAGAGCACCCCTGATTTTTTTCATCGGTATAATTAAAATACACCTTGTATGACCTTTACAGTTCGTTTCACTCGAGTATCATACTGTCAGCAGGTGTTCACTTTACACATACTACATGTGGGTAATTTGTGATAACATGAGTACATTTTGCATGCAATGAATTACACGAAATAGACAGCTTCAAGGAGTCTGAGTTTAAGTCTACGACGACATTATTGTCTTCTATGTGAAGTTGTGTGGCACTTTAACACATGAACCACATCATCATTTATTCCTTATCAAAAAATAATAATACTAGCAGTTTTAAGTTTAGTACTATGGCAAGTTTCTGGATTGTGGTGACCTAATCATATAAGTCAAGGGATCACTATTTACTAGCAACGCATGACCTGTTATTTTCTGTTTCTTTCTCTTTCTTTCTTAATCTGCTTACCCTCCAGGTTTGGCTTTTCCCTAGAACTCAGCGAGGGATCCCACCTCTACCGCCAGGGCAGTGTCCTGGAGCTTCAGACTCTGGGTCGGGGATACAAGTAGGGAGGATGACCATTACCTCGCCCAGGCGACCTCACCTGCTATGTTGAACAAGGGCCTTACAGGGGAATGGGAAGTTTGGAAGGGATAGACAAGGAAGAGGGAAGGAAGCGGCCGTGGCCTTAAGTTAGGTGCCATCCCGGCATTTGCCTGGAGGAGAAGTGGGAAACCACGCAAAATCACTCCCAGGATGGCTGAAGTGGGAATCGAACCCACTTCTACTCAGTTGACCTCCAGAGGCTGAGTGGACCGCGTTCCAGCCCTCGTACCACTTTTCAAATTGCGTGGCAGAGCCGGGAATCGAACCCGGACCTCCGGGGATGGCAGCTAATCACACTAACCACTACACCACAGAGGCGGACTTCTGTTTCTTGAACAGCCAAATCGAGCGAGTTGGCTACGTAGTTCGAGGCGTGTAGCTGTTTGTTAGCTTGCACTCCATAGTGGGTTCGAACACAACTGTCGGCAGCTCTGACGGTGGTTTTCCTTGGTTCCCCTTTTTCACACCAGGCAAATGCTGGGGATGTACCTTCATTAAAGCCACGGTCGCTACCTTCCCAGTCCCAGACCTGTCCTATCCCACCGTCGCCATAAGACTTTCTTCTGTCGCTGTGACGTAATCATTAATATTATTATTGTTGTTGTTATTGTTGATGTTGTTGTTGTTGTTGTTGTTGTTGTTGTTGTTGTTGTTGTTGGGTTTACATCCTGCAATGTTGTCCCGCAGGAGTTGCTTCACCTGCCAATAAATCTACCGACACGAGACTGGCGTACTTGAGCACCTTCAAATACTACCGGACAGAGCCGATATCGAACCCATCACCTTGGGTTCAAAATGCCAGCGCTCTATACCTGGGGTAAAAACAAGACGGCCTCAGTTACTGGAAGTGAACTAGAAACCAGCTGTCAATCACACCCTGCATCCCGCTGAGTTAACGAGTGCTAAGTGATCTCTGTTTGGTGTGGAGAAGTTGCCAAACCACTTTCTTCCACACTCTCTTCAGTCTTCACGCTTTCCTCGTGCCGAGTGCACTAGACGATTTGGCAACTCCGGCTATAGTAAATCCTATAAGCCGCTAACAGACACCGGGCAGCCGCTCGAGAGTAGTGGTGTGAGGTGAGGTCGTCACGTTTTGTCCGCAAATATGCCACCTAGCGATAGTGCGATATACAGAATGAAGCGAAATTCGCGCACTCGGGCATCGCAGCGCGACTCCTCACATGCCAGCAATAAAAAATGTATCTCACAATAGTTCGTCCTCAGAGTATATCCGGCAGAAACAGGACGTTGAAAAGTGGCAATCTGGCAGCACTGTAACCACATGTAGGGTAACTACCTCTGTCAGCACACGTTCGGCGTGCTGGACAGTTGGTGCAGTGGATAGAGTTTTGGGTTAGCATGCAGGAGGTCGAGGAATCGATCCTGGGTTGAGGCATATGTTTTTTTTATTTCCTAACTGTAGTCCAGGTGGTATGGTATCTAGCATCTTAATCGTCAACAGCGATTGCAGCGGGCCCCCATTTGCACTTACATGCTGCGATCCTAGAAATGGATGAACAGTCGTTTTCATTGGTCAGCTTTGAAATACGCCCTTTCCACGTCGTGGGCGTGAATTTATTCTCTGTTGACGATTAAGATGCCAGATACCATACCACCTGGACTACATTTATGAAATAAAAAACATACGCCGCCACCCAGGATCGACCCCTCGACCCCACGCATGCTATCCCAAACTCTATCCACTGCACCAACTCCACAGCACGACTAATACACCCTGTATAATAGACAGATAGATCTTCTTTTTAAGAACTTGCTTTACGTCGCACCGACATAGATATTTTTTGCTAAGTTATTTGCATTACGTCGCACTGACGCAGATAGGTCTTATGGCGACGATGGGACAAGAAATGCAAATGAGTGGGAAGGAAGCGGCCTTGGCCTTAATTAAGGTACAGCCCCAGCAATTGACAGGTGTGAAAATGGGAAACCACAGAAAACCATCTTCAGGGCTGCCGACAGTGGGATTCAAACCCATCTCCCGGATGCAAGCTGACAGCTGCTCAACCCTAACCGCACGGCCAACTCGCCCGTTCTGACACAGATAGGTCTTACGGCAACGATGGGATAGGAAAGGCTTAGGAGAGAGAAGGAAGCTGCCGTGGTCTTAATTAAGGTACAGCCCCAGCGATTGAGGTTCGAACCCACTATCTCCCGGATGCAAGCTCACAGCTGCGCGCTCCTAACCGCATGGCCAACTCGCCCGGTAATAGATAGATCAATGCAAATAGAGATTATTGGATGTTCCACACAAACCGAACTATAGATATCGTAATCATAGGCACAGGACTTCCATTTTTACATGGAACATAGAGAGATGGTATTTAATTTCAAGAATCGCATGTAGGTGCATTTTTATGGGTTTAAACGGTGGCTAGCTTGGTGACAAGCCACTGACAAATGTCATATGGCTATCACGCTCCGAGGGCAATACTAATCTATATTTTCGTTATCACCTTCATTAATATCAACTGCACGGCATGGAAAAGGAAATCACTTGTCTCAATCTCACAGCACAACAGCCCTCGTGGATCTTGGCCTACCAAGCGACCAATGGTGATCCCGAGGGCCTGCAGATTACGAAGTAGCGCATGGTCAACGTGACGAGTCTCTCGGCCGTTATTCTTGGCTTTCTAAGTCGAGGTCGCTATCTAATCGTCAGCTAGCTCCCCAATTGTCCTCACGTAGGCTGAATGGACCTCAGATCCAGGTAAAAATCCCTGATGTGAATCGAACCGGAGGCTCCGCGTAAGAGGAAATCTCGCTATCCCAGAATCGCGGGGCCGGCACTTGTCTCAACAGTCACACAAAATACAACTTATCAACACTTCTTTAACCTTGGCACATATTTCGTCACATTTCATTAGTGTGTTTGTGCGAGTTGGAACAGATACGTCTACAATACACAATACCACCTTAGCTATATTCCAAACCGATGCCGGTGCTTAAATGACGGCCTAAAATGTGAAATTTAAAGGATTTTCCGAGGAGCTATCCCTATTTTCCTTCCTGATGAATTACGTCGTAAGATGGTATAAAGCTGAAAAGACAATGGTCACGTCAGGAGAAATACCGTCTCCGCACCTGCCCGTCTGGTGACTATGATCGTTAAGACGTCTGACACCACCATGGTTAACCCGTTCGGGTGTCGAGTCCCGTTTGTGGATACAAATTTCACTATCACAATGTTGGCCGGCACGGTAGTATACAATTATTTGCAATCGCTAGATCGCGTGTTAAAAGCTTGAATTAAATTCCAAAACTATCCGCAGTGTTCAAATTGAGTGAGGGCACATGACTCGGTTGATGGTGCTTCGTCCGCAGGATGCAGACGTTTTTTTTTTTTATGTTTTTTTTTGTTTTTTTTTTTTTTTTTAGCATTTTGGCATTTGGTCCGTAAGACCATGCTGCCAGCTCTGTACATTTAGAAAACAGGAAAGTCAAAGAGCAACATCTTTACAACATGGGACCGTTAATGGCATTGTGACTAATTGGTGATGGAAAGCCACGGTACAGGAACTTTGGTTGGATGAGAAAAGTTTAACTACAGACTACAGAACAAACGTATCACAGTGTTAAATTGGCTTCACTTAAAAATTTGGCTATTGCTTGATATATACGGATGTCATAGCTGCTGAACAACGACGAAACGGAAGTGGGAAGTGGAACTTTCAGTTGTATAAGCGTTTGATATAAATTGGTCACTTGTGGTTTGTATCTAGTGCATCCTAAAATTGTATGGTTGAGGTCTGCTTCTTGATTGGGGTCAGAGGGACAATTTGGGGAGTCTATGACTTTGAGTCTGAACAGATGACTGGGGTAAGATGCATGTCCAAGTCGCATTCTGATAATTGATGTCATATGGCGGCGAGTTACAGATAGTAGACTGAACCATGGTCTCTGTGGGATGTGTCTCTGGATAGCGGCGTAATGCTTGCCTTTGATGCGTTGAGTTGTTGCCCAGTAATTTGACCATTCTTTGTAAGCCTGTTCCTTGATGTGGCTTTGGAAGTCCGTGTATGGTAGGCGTAGTGCTTGGAACTGGCCTTCTGTAATGCTCTGCTTTGCCAGTTGGTCTACGGTTTCATTGTGTATAATTCCAGTGTGACCTTTGATCCACATAAGATGAACTTCTTTTCCGTTTTCCTTAGCTTGGTATATGCAACTTAGGATGTCCATGATGTATTTATTCGAACGCGTGTTCCTGCATGGGTGTTCTAGTTTTTGAAGTGCACTCTTGGAGTCCGTGAGAATTAATATACTGCTGAAGTGCTGGACGCCGTACGTGATGGCTGATTTAATGGCAAGTATTTCAGCTGTGAATATTGAAGCTTCGTGGGGAAGGGAGAACATTTTGCTAGTGTTGAGTGCAGGACAGTAGTACGCATATCCGACTCCTTCATTGGTCTTAGACCCATCTGTGTATATTTGAGTATAACTGCCCCAATATGCATTGATAAAATTTGTTACTTTTTCGTTGATATTGGTATTGCAGATTATAAAATCTGGAAGATGAAATGTGGATGGTTGAAATACTGAAAGTTCATACCTCTGCCGAAATACTGGAAGCGCTGTATCTTGAAGAGTAAGGGGTATGATGTGCTGCAATTTCTTGATACTTTTGACCAATAGAGGTATCCGTAGTCTTCTGTTTGTTCTTCTGTCACACAGTGGAAGGAGGCGGCGCAGTTTAGATGTTATAGGGTGGCTAGTTATGGACGAGCGTTGCAGAAGAAAGTTGTTGGAAAGCAGATCTCGTCTTATCTGAAGGGGCATTTCTTTAGCCTCTACCAGTAGTGCGTTAGTAGGACTTGAGTTCATGGCTCCGAGACATATTCTGAGTGCGCGGAACTGCAGGACATCTAGTTTTCGAAGGACATACTGCGGTGCGTTGCCGAAAAAGATGCAGCCATAATCTAGTACAGATCGGATTAACGATCTATATAATAGTAATAGGACAGATGGGTCAGCTCCCCACCATACTCGACATAATGCTCTGATTATGTTTAACGTTCGGCCCACTTTAGTTGCCAGGTACTCGACGTGGGTTCTCCATGTAAGTTTACTATCGAGGTATAAGCCTAGTAGCTTGGCTGAAGTTCGTAAAGGGAAGGAGTATGGCCCAAGATGTACAGATGGTGATATTGAGTGGAATTGCTTTCGAGTGAAGACAATAATAGAGGATTTTGTTGGGGATAAATTAAGACCTGTTTGAAATGTCCAGGCGTGGAGTTTCCTTGCAGCGTCGTCTAGCCATAAGCATGTTAACCAAAGAGACTGCGATGATGCGTAGATACATACGTCGTCTGCATACTGAAGAACTTTGACTGTTTGTTTAAACATGTGATCGAGATCTGCAGTGTAGATGGCATACAGTAAAGGACTCAGTATAGCACCCTGAGGGAGTCCTTTTGGATGCAGACGTTAAGTTTTGATAGGCTACATGCCGACACCGGATTTCACCCTCTCCCTACATCCTCCTCCTCCTCATCGTCATCATCATCATCTCACATCCAGACGGCAGATCGCCCATGTCCTCGGACACACCCGGCACTAAAAGCTATAAATACCGGGCGAGTTAGCTGTGCGGTTAGGGGCGCGCGGCTGTGAACTTGCATTCGGGAAATAGTGGGTTCGAATCCCACTGTCGTCCGACTCGTTGGCTGAATGGTCAGCGTACTGGCCTTCGGTTCAGAGGGTCCCGGGTTCGATTCCCGGCCGGGTCGGGGATTTTAACCTTCATTGGTTAATTCCATTGGCCCGGGGGCTGGGTGTTTGTGCTGTCCCCAACATTCCTGCTACTCACACACCACACATAACACTATCCTCCACCACATTAACACGCAGTTACCTACACATGGCAGATGGCGCCCACCCTCATCGGAGGGTCTGCCCTACAAGGGCTGCGCTCGGCTAGAAATAGCCACACGAAATTATTATTATCCCACTGTCGGCAGCCCTGAAGATGGTTTTCCGTGGTACCTTAATTAAGGCCACGGCCGCTTCATTCCAACTCCTAGCCATTTCCTATCCCATGGTCGCTATAAGACCTGTCTGTGTCGGTGCGACGTAAAGCCACTAGCAAAAAAAAAGCTATAAATAACTGTAGGCCTCCATTGGTGGCGGTGTTGATCATCATTTTAAAGCGAAGACCAACTAAATCATCATCCCTTCATATTTCTAATCAGAAGACAAGAGACCGAGCAAGTTGGCTGCGCGGTTCGGGTCGTTTAGCTGTTAATTTGCTTTCCGGAGATAATGGATTCGAACCCCACTGCCGGCAGCCCTGAAGATGGTTTTCCGTGGTTTCCCACTTGCACACCAGGCAAATATTGGAGCTATATCTTAATTAAGGCAACCTTCCCAACCCTTTCCTATCCCATCGTCACCATAAGGCCGTCTGAGTCGGCGAGACGTAAAAGCCGATGGCAAGGAAAATAAGACAAAAGAACCAAAAGAGATCCTACCCTTAGAATAATGAATACAAGAAAGAGAAGGGTCATGGAAGTCATTAAAATGAAAAACTATGTAGGCCTCGTAAACGTAATACCATCGGGATCGGAAAAGAAAAGTTTCTCAAGGGAGGTCAGACAGGAAACATGAACGTGAGGATTTTAACATACGGTATGTAAGAAGAAACAAAGCCAGTCTCAACTCGGAACCTCGTGGCTGCCAGTCTACGCTCTCAACTCAAGGCTCCCACGGGTTCATCTATTTAAGTCACCTCTTACGACGGGCAGGGGATATCGTGGATGTATTTTATCCCCATCAACAGTGTTTCCATTTCTGGTTGACGAGGTTATACCACACTCTGATGAACATTTTTTTTTTTTTTAATCTGTAATAGATCTCGTATGGTCAAATCTTTCGAATAACGTGCTACATTCAAACTCCGTTTTGTTCTTTTCCGAGAAAGTATTTGAATCATGTTATGGTCAAAAGATTTCATTTTTGCTAGCAGTTTAATGTCACACTAACATACTGGCACCGGGTGAGTTCGCCGTGCTGTTACAGGCGCGCGGCTGTGAGCTTGCATCCAGGAGATAGTGGGTTCGAATCCCACTGTCGGCAGCCCTGAAGATGTTTTCCCGCGGTTTCCTATTTTCACCCCAAACAAATGCTGGAACTGTACCTTAATTAACGACACGGCCGCTTCCTTCCCATTCCCAGCCCTTTCCTTGATGCAAGTGTGTAATGGCTTAGTATTTGGAAACAATTCTCTAAACCCATGGGTAAATAGTGAAAATATCGAGCTCGATAGTAGCTGTTATTATTATTATTATTATTATTATTATTATTATTATTATTATTATTATTATTATTATTATTATTATTACACTGACTGACAGAGCAAATGCAACACCAAGAAGGAGTGGTTCGAAAGGGATGAAAGTTGGGAAAAAAACAGAGACGGCACGGACGAATAATTGATGTTTATTTCAAACCGATATGCAGGTTACACAATGCGCACGGCATCGACTCAGTAGGATGTAGGACCACCGCGAGCGGCGATGCACGCAGAAACACGTCGAGGTACAGAGTCAATAAGAGTGCGGATGGTGTCCTGAGGGATGGTTCTCCATTCTCTGTCAACCATTTGCCACAGTTGGTCGTCCGTACGAGGCTGGGGCAGAGTTTGCAAACGGCGTCCAATGAGATCCCACACGTGTTCGATTGGTGAGAGATCCGGAGAGTACGCTGGCCACGGAAGCATCTGTACACCTCGTAGAGCCTGTTGGGAGATGCGAGCAGTGTGTGGGCGGGCATTATCCTGCTGAAACAGAGCATTGGGCAGCCCCTGAAGGTACGGGAGTGCCACCGGCCGCAGCACATGCTGCACGTAGCGGTGAGCATTTAACGTGCCTTGAATACGCACTAGAGGTGACGTGGAATCATACGCAATAGCGCCCCAAACCATGATGCCGCGTTGTCTAGCGGTAGGGCGCTCCACAGTTACTGCCGGATTTGACCTTTCTCCACGCCGACGCCACACTCGTCTGCGGTGACTATCACTGACAGAACAGAAGCGTGACTCATCGGAGAACACGACGTTCCGCCATTCCCTCATCCAAGTCGCTCTAGCCCGGCACCATGCCAGGCGTGCACGTCTATGCTGTGGAGTCAATGGTAGTCTTCTGAGCGAAGCCGGGAGTGCAGGCCTCCTTCAACCAATCGACGGGAAATTGTTCTGGTCGATATTGGAACAGCCAGGGTGTCTTGCACATGCTGAAGAATGGCGGTTGACGTGGCGTGCGGGGCTGCCACCGCTTGGCGGCGGATGCGCCGATCCTCGCGTACTGACGTCACTCGGGCTGCGCCTGGACCCCTCGCACGTGCCACATGTCCCTGCGCCAACCATCTTCGCCACAGGCGCTGCACCGTGGACACATCCCTATGGGTATCGGCTGCGATTTGACGAAGCGACCAACCTGCCCTTCTCAGCCCGATCACCATACCCCTCGTAAAGTCGTCTGTCTGCTGGAAATGCCTCCGTTGACGGCGGCTTGGCATTCTTAGCTATACACGTGTCCTGTGGCACACGACAACACGTTCTACAATGACTGTCGGCTGAGAAATCACGGTACGAAGTGGGCCATTCGCCAACGCCGTGTCCCATTTATCGTTCGCTACGTGCGCAGCACAGCGGCGCATTTCACATCATGAGCATACCTCAGTGACGTCAGTCTACCCTGCAATTGGCATAAAGTTCCGACCACTCCTTCTTGGTGTTGCATTTGCTCTGTCAGTCAGTGTATTATTATTATTATTATTATTATTATTATTATTCGTTCGTAATCTGTTTACCCTCCAGGGTCGGTTTTTCCCTCGGACTCAGCGAGGGATACCACCTCTACCGCCTCAAGGGCAGTGTCCTGGAACTTCAGACTCTGGGTCGGGGATACAACTGGGGAGGATGACCAGTACCTCGCCCAGGCGGCCTCACCTGCCATGCTGAACAGAGGCCTTGTGGGGGGATGGGAAAGTTGGAAGGGATAGACAAGGAAGAGGGAAGGAAGCGGCCGTGGCCATAAGTTAGGTACCATCCCGGCATTTGCCTGAAGGAGAAGTGGGAAACCACGGAAAACCACTTCCAGGATGGCTGAGGAGAGAATCGAACCCCCCTCTACTCAGTTGACCTACCGAGGCTTAGTGGACACCGTTCCAGCCCTCGTACCACTTCTCAATTTTCGTGGCAGAGCCGGGAATCGAACCCGGGCCTCTGGGGGTGGCAGCTAATCACACTAACCACTACACCACAGAGGCGGACTATTATTATTATTATTATTATTATTATTATTATTATTATTATTATTATTATTATTATTATTATGTAAGTAGTTATGTACGACAGGTTGTCAGTACGAGCTTTGTTTGGAGTAATTCGTGGTCGTATCATTTATTATTGGTGTGTTGTATGGTCTGTCTTGTGTAACAGAACATGTGAGGTTATGTCACGATACTTCTGCTGTATGTTTATTAATATGACTTTATCTAATGTAATAACACGTAATTAATAGTATATAATTTATTATTACGCGTAAATATGATGTATAAATCCGATGCAATGTTGTGCAACACAGAACAACGCACCTTTGTCAGTGGAGTTTTACGGAATGTTCTATTCATTTGTAAATTGGTTATTGCAGACTCGAGAAAATACGAGAAAGCAGGTTGTGTCATACTTTTCTGGAAGCCGGGTCAGGCAAGGTATATAAAAGGACGGTCTTGGATAGCTGAGTTGTGAACTCATGTTGTGGTTTTGTTGTTGAAGTGGTTATGTTGTGTTGGTACCAACTGTTCAGTAGTTGGTTGACATGCTAATGTGGCAGTCGAGTTCAAGATGGTGGTTCATTAATGTGTATTTAATTTGTAAATGAAACAGTGTACACAACTGACAGCATCTCGTGCGTGCGATTTGTGAACACGATATCCTATCCTGTCCTATCGTCGCCATAAGACCTATCTCTGTCGGCGCGACGTAAAGCAAATAGCAAAAAAAGGAAAAAAAACCACAATGACGATTTTCGATGACGTAAGGATGAGAAAGGTTAGAACTGGGAAGGTAGTGGTTGCGGTTTTAATTAAGGTATAGCCCCAGTATCTACCTTATGAGCAAATTGAAGACCACGGAAAACCATTTTCAGGGCAGATGACGGTGGGATTCGAACCCGCCATCTCCTAAATGCAAGTTCACATGTATACCAACCGACCATGCGGCCAGCTCGCTGGGTAAACTCGTAAGAATGTATGATACACACAGTAGCGGGCTAAGAAGCTCGCCCCCCACCGCCGCAATAATTCAAAATGGGCCCCTCGTTTCCTGATAAGGAAAGTTACAAGTTTATTTCGCAGTACAAGGTTGTATATTATTATAATGAACACCAACGATAACGATAATAATATTAATAATAATAATAATTGTACCGGGCGGTACACCTTTACTCTGTTTATTTAAAAGTTGCGCCAGTTGAAACTCCTCTTCTGGAGGAAGGTTGAACTTTATCTATTCTATTAATTCTCTACTTTCTCAGAAGATGTCACCACGTGGAAAATTTTGAGTTTTTGAACTGTGTCACTTTTGATGTGTTTTTGTTTCGCTTGAAGTAAGAAGTGTGAACTTTCTCTTCTAGAGGACACTACTGAAGATCAACAATAGCGCACCCTAGTGCGGAGTCAAAGAACTATTTTGTTGGAGTAATTTTTATTTCAAAAGTTTGTTTCTTGTTAAATTTCCTTCTGTTATTGTTTAAGTTGGCTGTATACCCCTCTTTTTCCCCTTGTTTTAGATGTAGCCAATCCCGAATTTCTTAAATTAATTTCTATCCAATCAGATGTATCTTCCCCCAACTTGAATCGATTGCGGGGTCCTATCCAATAAAAACATTGTGGGCGGGTGTTTTCATTCCCCTAACGCCTAGAAACTTCCGCGAGAGTATATAAACTGCTGATTTTGGGGTCTCCGGGCCACTTCTGTTCCATCTTTCAGTGTATTAAGTACATAGCAGGAGGCGGGGAGCGCCTCTTTCCTCGGCGGCGGTCAACAATAAGGTAATGGCCGATTAATAAATTCTTTCTTTTCTTGCTCAGCAGTTTAACTTTCGGGGCGGGTTCTAAGCGTTCAACCATGTAACCTTTTCCTAAAATGTAAAAACAACTGGTATCTATTCTATTTTAAAACGACATATCGGGATAGAGAGTGCTTAACCCTCTCGAGCTCCCACTCACATCGTCTTAAGGTGAACTTATTTTCTCAACCAATTCTTCCGTAATGTAATGTAAATTGCTATTAAGTCACCTCTGTAGTATGGGATTAGCCCTTGTAATAACGGCCTAGGGCCAAAGTAGGTTTTAAAAAATCAAAGTGTATCAGGAGTGCGGTTAGCCTCCTCTCAAATTGTTATTTTAGAGGTCATGTAATCAACCTTCTTTTCATGTAATAGACCTCAGTAGGTTGGGTATTTTACCCCTGTGAATACGTCCTTAGAGGACAGCTTGAAGGTAGAGTTTGGTGTGGCCTTTGAGAGGCTTAAATTTTAAGAGCGGATCGCTCTTTTGAAAATGGAGTGTCATATGCCTCGTGGAGGCTTTTCTGTGTAATTCGGAGCCAGGGGCTCCTAGGGATGAATGGGGTTTTCTGCCCCTCTGTTAAAACTTGTGTTTGTGGTAAAACTGAGCTGATCGCTGAAGTCAGGGCGTGAAGCCCAAAACCTGTAAATATTGTAACTCCCCTTGTTTTGCTACATTGTACCTGCCATGTCTGTTATTGCTTTGTTTTTGAAAAGAAAATATAACCTTGTTAAATTTTAAATTAATTTTACATGCACTATAATTTCGTAGCTTGAAACCCATTCACACCCGCACCTTCTTTTACGCATAACTACCGCTAAAACACGGTAACAAGTGGTAGCAGAGCGTGGTTGAATGGGTCTCAATTTAGCCCCTTTTGACGGCTAAACATTGCTTTGATTCGAACTCTAACAATTGTCTCAGTTGCTGGAATTTTTTGAGTTTTTCAAAATTGTTCTGTCATCATGCCCGGCCCTCGCGATGTTCTCCTCCTTAACTATTTGCGCAAAGAGGAGTTGATATACGAGTTAACTATCAGAAATGTGCAATCTGGAGGCACGGTTGCAATCGACACCAACAAGCTTAGAGAGTCCCTTGATTTGCCCATTTCCATCCCCAATTTGGGAGAGAAAGAAATTGATGACTCTCTTTCCACGATCGTCGAGAATATTACTGGGCTAGCATCTGTAGTCAGCTTTTTTGATGAAAACGATCCGTCTCCTAATCAAATTAAGCGTGTGCAAGGCAGGCTGTATCACTTTGCAAATAGAGTTAATGATCTGTTGTCTCTAAAGGTGAATGACGTTCAGAGGAAGGACGCTAATACGCTCCTTGAAACTATTTCTGAATTGTCTAATAAGGTCACTCAATTGCTAACCGGCGAAGTTCCTCCCAAAACTGATCAACCCGCCACAGTGAACGTAGGTAGTGATGAAGAGCCTCCTCAGGGAGAAGTCAATAGGATAACCGTTGCTGCTCAAACTATCTCTGCCCCATCGAACAACGAATCTGAACGCCGTGCGTCATTGGGTAACATCCGCTCTGAATTAACTTCTTTGCCATTGAAACCTTTAACGACTATGTCACCTGGGTTCAGTAGCTTGCCTCATCCATTGGCAATGTTGCTTAGAGGTATCTCTAAGTTTTCCGTCAACACCACCAGTGATGTAATTTCATTTTTAAGATTTCTAGTGGAATTTCAGGATCATGCTCTTGTTTTTTCTCTTTCGCCATGTCAAATTTTGCAAATTATCTATCCGTATGCTATTGGTATTCTCTCTGATAAAATCGTAAGAGCCATTGCCGAGCAATCATCTATTGAGGATTTCCATGCCCATTTGCTAGCTAACTTCATCCCGGCTAGGGCCAGGTCCTCCCTGATTCAGAAGTACTATTACCGTGTACAGCGCTTGGATGAAAACTTGGCTGATTTCATACAAGATATCAAATTCTACACTAGGGTGTTTGCTCTGCACTTTCCTGAAGATCAGATTGTGCAGGCTATTGTAGAAGGTATTTCGCCATCCTACAGGTCATATTTGTGTTTCGCGGCGTGTCCGCAAACCTTCTCTGAACTTGAAGCATTGGCCGTCTCAGCGGAAGGAGTTAGATACGCCGATTCTTTGCGTGTCGCGAAAGAACCCCCGCCTTCCTTTAGTAACACTCGGCCTCCACCTCGCCGACCAGTCAATCCCCGTAAATGTTATGCTTGCGGGTCGCCTGACCATCTGCGCAACAAGTGTCCACTGATCAAGCCAAGTGGGACTAGGAATGGAGCTGGTTCATCACAAGGCTGCTTTAAATGTGGGGCTTTCTCACATATCGCCAAGAATTGCCCAAACTCAAATAGCACCCCCTCCTGCTCTGGTGCAAATTCCACCTATGCCAATAATAAAAAGTGACTAGCGGCTTCGGCTGAGTCGACTAATTCTGCTTTCCAAGGCTCAGCCCCGGGCAAAAGGGTCGAGAATTCAGGGAATGAGCAATCTTCAAATTCTTTTTTTGAATGCCCCAGAGAGTGTCTTAGGATTGCGGCGGATACCCCCGCACCTGTTCCTTTTCTTAGGATTGAGTTAAATAACGAGCCTATAACAGCTCTCTTAGATTCAGGCAGTGTTTGTTCCATTATTTCGGCTGATTGGTATTCTAAATTGAAATCTGTTTGTAAACTCCCTGACTATGACTCATCTCCTGTTAAATATGTTTCGGCTAATTCATCTCCATTAGAAATTCTAGGTTCCTTACATGTCAAAATTCGTGTTTTTAAATTTACATGGAAAATCAAATTGTTTGTGGCCAAGCATTTGTCTTGCCCCATCATACTGGGAGCGGACTTCATGTCTCACACTGGTCTGGTGCTCGATCTTCAGAGTAAGTCGTGCACATTCAAATTTGCCTCTAATTGTAAAATCCCTCTATTAAAGTGTAATTCTGCATCATGTTCATCTATTTCGCCTACCCAGGATGAGATGTTGTTAGACCTTAGACATCTACCTGAGGAGCAGGCTGATAGTATTCGCAAATTGTGTCAGTCGTTTCCCGAGGTGTTCTCTGATACTCTTGGTGTTACTGACCTTATTGAATACAAAATTGAGGTCACGGATTCGATTCCTGTTCGCTTTCCACCTTATAGGCTGTCTCCTCCTAAAATGAAAGCTCTGAAAGAAATCATCGATCAGATGTTGAAGGATGGTATTATTAGGCCCTCTAAGTCAGCGTATTCTTCGCCTATTTTTCTAGTCCCGAAACCCCAAGGAGGCTTCAGGCCTGTCATTGATTACAGGGCTCTCAATCGGAAGGTGGTGTTGCAATCTGTGCCCCTTCCCGACCTTCATTCTTGCTTTTCATGGTTTCGTAAGGCCAAGTTCTTCACCATCTTGGACTTGAATCAGGCCTATAATCAAATTCCCCTTGCCGAAGAGTCTAAACATCTTACAGCGTTTGCCACGGACTGGAACTTATACGAATACAACCGCGTGCCTTTCGGGCTCCCCACGGGGGCAGCTGTGCTCACTAGGCTGCTAGATAGGGTCTTCTCCGACATCAAATTCGAGTACTTATATCACTACTTAGATGATGTCGTCGTATTTTCAGAGACTTTTGAAGAACATCTAGATCATCTGCGAGAAGTTCTCGATCGCCTTCGTAAGGCTGGGTTAACTGTTAAGTTGTCCAAGGTTGCCTTTGCTAAGCCCTCTATGTCATTCCTAGGGCATATTGTGTCACCCGATGGAGTAGCAGTCGATCATTCTAGAACACAGGCCATCCGTGATTTTAAACCTCCCAAGGACATCCAAGGTATCGCCAGGTTCATTGGTATGGTGAATTTCTTCAGGAAGTTCATTCCTAACTTTGCTAATAGAGCGGCGCCCTTAAACCTTCTTCGTAGGAAAGGCATCAAATTCGAGTGGGGACCTTCTCAACAAGCCGCTTTTGA
Source organism: Anabrus simplex (assembly GCF_040414725.1). Taxonomy (NCBI): domain Eukaryota; kingdom Metazoa; phylum Arthropoda; class Insecta; order Orthoptera; family Tettigoniidae; genus Anabrus; species Anabrus simplex. The sequence continues at coordinate 112,937,960 of NC_090269.1, read as the reverse complement.
AGATCTGAAATTAGCTCTCTGTAATGCCCCTGTACTTGCTATGCCTGATTTCTCGAAGAAATTCATCGTCCAAACCGACGCATCGTCGTCAGCAGTAGCTGCAGTTCTTCTTCAAGAGACTGAACTAGGGAGGCGACCCATCGCCTATGCGTCTAGGACATTGTCAGCTCAAGAAGCAAAGTACTCCATATACGAGCTTGAAGGTTTGGCAGTCTTATTCGCCTTAGAAAAGTTCCGTCTCTATCTGGAACACGTCAAATTCGATCTGGAGACAGATAATCAAGCCTTAAGCTGGGTCTTAGGTAGGCCGCGTCGTACAGGTCGTATAGCCCGTTGGGCCATCCGTATTTCTGCCTTCCAATTCGATGTACGGCATATCAGAGGTACTGAAAATGTTGTTGCCGATGGACTCAGCCGTATGTTTCATAACGACGTAGAGACCCACGAACCGGTCGACAGTTCATCACCTTCCGAGTCCATACTATCTGGTGTTAATGCCATCTTAACAGATGCTCCCATGCTTTTTAGGGATATTGAGAAATACCAACGTGAAGATCCGACGCTGGCTCCGATAATGGAAACCCTTTCTTCTGGGGAACATGCTGTCCCTTATGTTCTGAGGAATGGTGTTCTATGTTGCCCTTCGAGGCATGATAAGTTGATGAAAGTTGTTGTTCCAGCGGTTCTTGTACCTATGATCTTCAAATACTATCATGAGACCCCATTGGGGGGGCATCTTGGAATCTTTAAAACTCGTGAAAAGATTCGTGAAATGTTCATATGGAAAGGTATGGACGGTGAAATTCGGGAACTTGTAAAAGCTTGTAAATCTTGTTTGATCAGTAAACCCACCATGTCCACTAAAGTAGGCCTTTTGTCTTCTCATCAAGCGTCGCGCCCCATGGAACGCCTGTATATTGATTATGTGGGACCCTTCCCCCAGTCAAAGGGTAATGCCAACAAGTTCATCTTTGTGTGTGTAGATGGTTTTACAAGATTTTCCTGGTTATTTCCGACTAAGCTGGCTACCGCTCAGTCAACTATTACTTGCCTAAATTCTATTTTCGCTTCTTTTGGTCCGTGCCAATACATTGTATCTGATAATGCTAAGGCTTTTACATCTAATTTATTTCGTAAATTCTGTTTTGACTTGTCCATCTCTCATGTAACTACTTCCGCTTATTACCCTCAACCATCTCTGGCTGAACGGGTTAACCGTAATCTCAGGTCCGCACTTATTGCCTATCATCATGAAGATCATTCTAGGTGGGACACGTCCCTGCATTGGTTAGCTTTTGCTTTGAATTCGGCGGTCCATGAATCACACAAATTTACTCCAGCTTCTTTAATGTTCAAGTTTGTTCCCAACTCGCCGCTCTCTAACCTCTGGTCTCTGAATGACATTCTACCCGAGATAATAGATCCGGACAACATTAAAGATCTTTGGAAGAAGGCTAAAGCCAATCTTAAAGTGTCTCATGAAAAGGTTAGGGAAAGGTATGATCGTGGACGGAGACCCACCCCTTTGAAGGTAGGCGACCAGGTTATGGTCAAAAATTTTGTTCCCGCGGGCAAGCTTGCCCCCAGATTTCATGGGCCTTGTATCATTCTCGATTTTCTTACGCCGGTTACCTTATTGCTAAGTAATCCAGCCACCGAGAGGATATTTAGAGTTCACCTGTCCCAGGTGAAACCGGTGTAATTTCTGTGTTAACTTGCTTCATATTATTTTGAAAGGATATGAAGGTTATATTTTTTTTTTTTTTTTTTGAGTTTCACTTTTAAGGCATTCTGCCCCTTCTGTAATATTTTGGTTTTAGATGTAAGCCTTGTGTAAAACCTGCCCCGACCCGTTATACTGCCATCCTGTTCTTGCCACGGCCATTACCACGCTCCCGTCTCCTGCTCCACCTTACACTGTGGCTTCATAATAGTAAATGTCATGGATATCTACACGCCGCTGGCCCCTCAACCTCTCCACAAGCCTGTACCCTCAAAGAAGATGATAGTCCAACACAATTCTGCCGCCTAGCTTAATGTTTCAGTGCCCCCGCAGCCGCGCGGCGCCGTGCAGCAACTGGAGCCAAGGTCGGACCCCCTCTGCCCCAGCGAGGACGACATGTGCACGGCGAGCCGGAGCTCTCCTCCCGGCCAAGGCTGACGTGCGGCGCACGACCTGCTACTTGCCCGCAGCCTGTATATGTTCACCGCGGGCGCGGCGTGCTTCAACACCTCTGCTCCCCTCATAGTGCGGGCGAGCGGTATCTCAGGGTACTTGAGGGGTCCGAGCGGCCTGCTTTGGACGCAAGCTGCAACGGCCGGTCTGGCCACCTCACTTCATCAACATCAACTACATGAACAGTTACTATAAGTAATGATTACACTTGGGAATTCAACAACAATATTTGGTGGACATTGCCAAATTTTTCATCACCTTCAAGTATTAAAAGTTTATCTTCAGAAATTCAACTTCTAAAAACAGAAAGACTTTACTTCACCTGCAACAACAAATTGTGAAACTGAATCACACAACATTCTGAAAATCTTGTAATCTATTTTCATATTCACTTTATAACTTGGAACTTGTTTCAAACTGATTTCATGTGTCACCCCTGGAGGAACTTTTGGGGGGGGGAGGTCTGTACCGGGCGGTACACCTCTACTCTGTTTATTTAAAAGTTGCGCCAGTTGAAACTCCTCTTCTGGAGGAAGGTTGAACTTTATCTATTCTATTAATTCTCTACTTTCTCAGAAGATGTCACCACGTGGAAAATTTTGAGTTTTTGAACTGTGTCACTTTTGATGTGTTTTTGTTTCGCTTGAAGTAAGAAGTGTGAACTTTCTCTTCTAGAGGACACTACTGAAGATCAACAATAGCGCATCCTAGTGCGGAGTCAAAGAACTATTTTGTTGGAGTAATTTTTATTTCAAAAGTTTGTTTCTTGTTAAATTTCCTTCTGTTATTGTTTAAGTTGGCTGTATACCCCTCTTTTTCCCCTTGTTTTAGATGTAGCCAATCCCGAATTTCTTAAATTAATTTCTATCCAATCAGATGTATCTTCCCCCAACTTGAATCGATTGCGGGGTCCTATCCAATAAAAACATTGTGGGCGGGTGTTTTCATTCCCCTAACGCCTAGAAACTTCCGCGAGAGTATATAAACTGCTGATTTTGGGGTCTCCGGGCCACTTCTGTTCCATCTTTCAGTGTATTAAGTACATAGCAGGAGGCGGGGAGCGCCTCTTTCCTCGGCGGCGGTCAACAATAAGGTAATGGCCGATTAATAAATTCTTTCTTTTCTTGCTCAGCAGTTTAACTTTCGGGGCGGGTTCTAAGCGTTCAACCATGTAACCTTTTCCTAAAATGTAAAAACAACTGGTATCTATTCTATTTTAAAACGACATATCGGGATAGAGAGTGCTTAACCCTCTCGAGCTCCCACTCACATCGTCTTAAGGTGAACTTATTTTCTCAACCAATTCTTCCGTAATGTAATGTAAATTGCTATTAAGTCACCTCTGTAGTATGGGATTAGCCCTTGTAATAACGGCCTAGGGCCAAAGTAGGTTTTAAAAAATCAAAGTGTATCAGGAGTGCGGTTAGCCTCCTCTCAAATTGTTATTTTAGAGGTCATGTAATCAACCTTCTTTTCATGTAATAGACCTCAGTAGGTTGGGTATTTTACCCCTGTGAATACGTCCTTAGAGGACAGCTTGAAGGTAGAGTTTGGTGTGGCCTTTGAGAGGCTTAAATTTTAAGAGCGGATCGCTCTTTTGAAAATGGAGTGTCATATGCCTCGTGGAGGCTTTTCTGTGTAATTCGGAGCCAGGGGCTCCTAGGGATGAATGGGGTTTTCTGCCCCTCTGTTAAAACTTGTGTTTGTGGTAAAACTGAGCTGATCGCTGAAGTCAGGGCGTGAAGCCCAAAACCTGTAAATATTGTAACTCCCCTTGTTTTGCTACATTGTACCTGCCATGTCTGTTATTGCTTTGTTTTTGAAAAGAAAATATAACCTTGTTAAATTTTAAATTAATTTTACATGCACTATAATTTCGTAGCTTGAAACCCATTCACACCCGCACCTTCTTTTACGCATAACTACCGCTAAAACACGGTAACAATAATAATAATAATAATAATAATAATAATAATAATAATAATAATAATAATAATAATTTACACAACTTAGTTTTCAAATCCGAAGGAATTAAAAAATAATACACTTACATGGTATGAACACATACACACATATGCGCGCGCACACACACACACACACACACACACACAAGAAATGCATATTCCAATTACGGTAACCCATGCTCGGTTCGCCCGGAAGGACGTGGGTTCGAATCCCCGTCAGGAAGTCGTAAAATTTAAGAAACGAGATTTCCACTTCCGGAGGTGCATATGGCCCTGAGGTTCACTCAGCCTACACCAAAAATGAGTACCAGGTTAATTCCTGGGGGCAAAGGCGGCCAGGCGTAAAGCTAACCACTTTATCCCATCATGTGCCGAGGTGGAAGCTTTTACCTTCCACTCCTCCAAGGGCCTTCATGGTCTGTACGGAGGTGACTTTGCTTTGCTTTGCTTTTTCATTCACAGTAACCAAAACACGCCGACGGTCACAATATTAAGAAATAATATCGTTCCTAGGACCAAACAATTTACAACTTAACCGTCCATCGTAGGCCTACTTAACTACACTGCCGAGACTTATAAACAGGCTCAAAACGTCAGTATTCAGAGTTAGATAAGGAGGATGTCTTTGTTATCGCATCTTCGCTGACTACTGGGTTCTCAGAACAGGCCAATTACTTCAAAGGCCTTGTTGACTGTTGTGAGTGGCAGCAAGGATGGTTATTATTGGAAAAGGCTAGGAAACCTAACTACCGTACTCCTATTGACGAAAGAAGCTCTGCACTACGACGGCCTAAGTTTGGAGTAACCCTCTGTAATACAAATAATACTGTGTTTTGTTATGTAGCTTTATCATTATGTAAAATCACTCTTCAGCTACGGAATTAAAAAACAGTCATGCCCCCCTAAGAAGCCGTGTCCCCCCCTCTCCCCGCGGGGTCTGCAGGGCCCTTATTGCCGCCACTGGATACACTATCAGGAAAACTACCTCATTCATCTGCAGAGTACCAGTGATGTTTTCATCACGTGGACCAGGTGGGCCCGTGTCGACCAAAAATCCTGAAATTTTCAAATTTCGAAAAAAATATATAACTTCAGAGAAGTTTAATGACAATAGAAACCAGACAGGGAAGAACGAGCAGGACGATAGTATAGCATTTTTAATTCACACTTTTCTAGATACAGACAATATTCTGCAGAAACGTCTAAGAGCTTTTCCCAGAGCAGAGATATACTGCACTTTACATAGTTTCTGTTCCTGATCTTTCCTCAGGTTTACTCATGAATTCAAAAATCCACTGCACCTTTGCTAAATCATATAACAAAGATGAGGGCATTACTACTTATATAAATAGTCAGTGCTCTTTTGTCAAAATTATGTATTAGTTTTGTGACAACACACTTTTAATTTTCTCAAAAATTAAAAAAAATAGTGTTTCAACGAGATGAAAGTTTTCAGTAGTTAATTGTCTTCATTCTTCCTGCGACTACTGCCACGACCAAAGTTTCTCAACAACGAAACTTTTCAAAACATACCTGAGAAGAATTGTGACCGGGGAACACCTTAGCAACCTACCAGTGATATCAACTGAGATGGAGTTCGGCTCCATGGCTAAATTGTTAGCTTGCTGGGCTTTGTTCCAACGGGTTCTGAGTTCAATTTCCGGCCCGGTCGAGGATTTTAATGTTATTTGGTTAGTTCCGATGACGCGGGGGGTTGGCTGTGTGTGTGTGTGTGTGTGTGTGTGTGTGTGTGTGTGTGTGTGTGTGTGTGTGTGTGTGTGTGTGTGTGTCGTTTCCACCATTATTATTTTCATCAAAGTTAGGGTCTCATCCTCACAGATGCGCATTTCGCCTATAGGTATCAACTCGAAAGACCTGCACCAGACCACACGCCATCAAAACAAAAAAAGGGAGAAGAAAGAATGTCATAAATGACGATTTCGTCTCACGGAAAGTACTTCATCTTCAATTCACCGTACAGTTTGAGCATGTGGGTAATACATGTAATTCATAATTATTGTACTTGTTTATAATACTGCACAATCGTATAATTTTGTCTATATTTTACGAAAAATTAGGCAATGGAATGTTTAGAAACACTTTGAATCATTCTGTCAACAACCGATGACCTAGATGTTAGTTCCCATTAAACACCACCACCAACCATTCTGTTAAATATTCTGATACATGTACGCATTGACGACATTTTCATTATTATGATGCTTTTTGAATTTGACGGAAGTGAAACAGTGGCGTATGCTGAGTCCAAGACGTGGGCTACCACTAGACTTAGGTTACCCCTTTTCGATAGTTGATTTAGTGAATGTCAAGCCTTTTAAGAGTTTTGAGCTGCAGTGAACGGAGTAGCCTGCTATGTTGTCTAGGCTGCTTCACAAGCTACTACCCCTGGCCACTGCTACTGTCAATACTCAACACCTGATCAGTGGAGATGGTAGCATAAGGTTTAGAAAATTAAAGTCCAGCTTTATGGCTAAATGGATAGAGTTTCAGACACACATTTCTCAGAATGAAACCCTTCCTACTGTTAATTCCCCTGGCTTGGGGACTGGGTGTTTATGACGTCTTCGCCATTCATTTCATCCTCATTAGGTCACCACCAATTCTATACAGAAGATATGCACCATTATTATTATTATTATTATTATTATTATTATTATTATTATTATTATTATTATTATTATTATTATTATTATTATTATTTCTTCGTTATGCCCATTCATAGAGCGCGTTTGAACTTGTTAGTTGGTTTGATGGTTTGTGCCTTCTTATCCTCCCAAAATATCTTCATGAATGCACTGTGTTGCATCTTGCGTTCTGTCGACGACTTCCTACCAGTTGTCTTTTTTGGTTTCTCTCTAAATTTATTATTATTATTATTATTATTATTATTATTATTATTATTATTATTATTATTAAATACAAAGGTTACATTTTACAGCATTACCAGAGGTCGTACGCATCGTTCACTGGTTTATTGTCCGACTCGTTGGCTGAATGGTCAGCGTACTGGCCTTCGGTTCAGAGGGTCTCGGGTTCAAATCCCGGCTGGGTCGGGGATTTTAACCTTCATTGGTTAATTCCAATGGCCCGGAGGCCCAACATCCCTGCAACTCACACACCACGCATAACACTATCTTCCACTACAGTAATACGCAGTTGCCTACACATGCCAAATGCCGCCCACCCTCATCGGAGGGTCTGCCTTACAAGGACTGCACTCGGCTAGAAATAGCCACACGAAATTAATTACTGGTTTATTACCTTCCTCAGGAGATCGGTGGTAGTGTCCCGTGGTGTCACGGGTTCGATTCCAACCCACAAACTAAACCTGAAAGTATACATTCCATTTTAGCAGATCTACCTATAAAAAGAAAACTATATTACTCCTATAACAGCAACCCTGCAGTGTCGTCTTACAAAGATGTAGAAGCAACGGGAGTGAAATATCAGCACTCTATTATCTATGAGGTGAACAAGGATATATGATGAGGAACGCATGGCTATTAGTAAGCAGTGGCGATCTGATCGAGCGAAGCCTAGCAGCTAGCACACATATCTCCCCGGTCCCTTAACCCCTTCAGACCCAGTGTCCATTACAATGGACACAACATATTCCCTTCTGGCTTCTGCAGTGTTTTTGACTATTTGTCCATCTCACTTCACATGTATACTCAACATATATATAGTGCTGCAGCCAGTGTTGGCAGCTGGAACTGCAGGAATAAACATTCTGTACAAGACGACTGCCCCTTCCAGAGGCAATGAAGGTATGCTATGTTTATCTTTCTATTCTGAGTACTTAAATGATCTAGATCTTCTTTTGTTTTATCAGTATTTAAGCTAGGAATATATAAAAAGACATTTGGTTGTAATTCCTCATTTGCTTCACCATATGGTGAGTTCTCAAAATATGATGTCCACTGTAATGAACATTACGTCTCGATTGTTGCTGTCACTGTGGCAGGCACATAACCTTACAGTGACTGTTCAGGTGTTATTTTATGTAACTTACTGTCGCCAGAGTAACATTATGTTATGTTATACTTTACAGTCATTCAGTGAATGATACATTCTTGCTTGAACAATGCATAATTACATGTTTTGTTAACTTTTTGTGACTAGCATGAGTTTTGATAAGTTTGTTGTGCATATATTTTATCACTAAATCTTTATACTGTTCGACTTCAAAAGACGACTTTGCTGCCTTTAATAATAATAACAATGTGGTTGCATTGTTTCAGAATATTACAATCCTTCACCTCCATCAGGAGCAGAAAAAGTTCTTGACCTGTTGGAAGATGGTATCCTATCAGATTTGGATGTACCGGTATTAGAAATTGATCAGAGAAGCAGGCAAGAAAGAGAGAAGCTACAATAACTAGGTGACAGGCCGGGATGGAAACACTGTGCTGTGCAAATGGGTTGATAACAGATTTGTAGTACTGGCCTCAAACTTTGTTGGAGTTTGTGAAAAAGATGAGGTACAGGGATGGGACAAGAAAACTAGGAAATACATTATGGTGAGGAGACAAGAAATTGTAAAGTTGTATAACCAGAGCACGAGTGGAGTCAACAAGATGGATCTTCTTGAACTGTACAGAATTTTTATAAAATCAAGGAAATGGACATTGCGCATGTTCTTTCATGCAATTGATATGGCTTGTGTCAATAGCTGGCTTGAATACAAACGTAATTGTGAAAAGAATGGGATCCAATCCAAGAAGATCCTGCACGTGCTGCATTTTAGAATGAGGGTTGGAGAAGCCCTAGTCAAAATGAATAAACAAGCAAATCTCCAAAGACGAGGTCGACCCAGCTCCAGTGACATCAAAACTCTGCCATCTGGGAAAAAGCAGAAGGTTGAAGTTCGACCAACTGTTGAGATTCAGAGAGATTTGACAGATCATATGCTCAATTATGATGAGAAAGATGAAGCAGTGCGGTGTACGAACACCGGATGCAAAGGGAAAACCCATGCGTATTGTGACAAATGTAATGTCCATCTTTGCTTCGTGAAGAAGCGCAACTGCTTCATGTCATTCCACAGGAAAAGTCTTTAGATTGATGAATCGTGAGGAAAAAAGGCTTTTAATACATAATAAACCTATGTTATGTATTAAATAATGACATATTGTGAACTTTGATCAGATAATTTGAATTAAAATAACTTATAATGCAAATCTACTTGTATAGTTATAATCAGTTCAACAGTTACTATTGAGACCATATGTCCACTACAGTGGACATGCCATATTTCCGAATAAATTTTTGAAATATTCAAAGAAACATGATTTTTCATTTGTTTGGACTATTTTAAGGTGGAAATTACAACCAAATGAGTTTTAGTGCCTGTAAAAATAATTCAGGTCTGAAGGGGTTAACCTAGCGGGCATACATGAGCAAGCCGCGCGAGGTGGGTCGAGGGGATAGGAACGCAAAGCCTGGGCTGCAAGGTATGTCTCCGATGCCTTGCTCTCAGAAATGCGTGCGACGTTTTTTCGCATTGCTTTCAAGTTTTTTAAATGGAACAACGTGTCAGATGTTTACATTATAATGTGCTTTAAATTTCCGTCGTTCTCATTTGAGGTTTGAGCTTCACCCTCAGTATACGCCACTGAAGTGAGCGAGCAACAAACTTTCAATTTGAGTCCGCCCAAAATATTTATCCTGGAACCCCCACTTCATTTTGAGCCTTGGGAGTCAGGTATTTTACAAGATCTTCCTACCGATCAAGTGGCTGCGCGGTTGGAACCACGTAACTGGCAGCTTGCATTCGAGAGAGAGAGGATCCGAATCTCACTGTCGGCAGCCCTGAAGAGGGTTTCTCATCTTCACACCGGGCGATTACTGGGGCTGTACTTTAATTGAATCGATTATTTCAGAAAGCAGTCAAGTGCCAAAAAATGAAAAAAAATGAGTTAATTGCAGAATATGTTACTAGGAGGGTATACGCACATTTTGGTGCTGAAACCAGTCAAGAAATGTCCTCCTATAATGATCAGGCATTACGTTGAATTTCGTATTTAGTTCAGAAACCAGTTAAGTGACACCACTTGGCTGGTTTCTGCAGTAAACTGCTGTTACATTTTGTGATGTGCCGCACCTTGCCGGTTGGCGGTGCTGCTCTGAATCCAGAACAGCCAACTGTTCAGCTGTTTATATTGTCATTGTTGTGTTTCTTGAATGGCATATTCGTAGTTTACTGAACAACTCGTTGAAAAAGTGTTTCTCTTGTTTAGTGCAGTGTTTTTATAATAGTAGTGATATGTCTGAATGTTCAGAAGACGAACCTGTATAAAAAAGGAAATGAGGAATGGTAGACACACAAACTCACACGCGTATTATTCGAAATGCCAGGATGAAAGGAGAAGGTTATCTTACTCAGGAAAGGAAATACCTGGTCTGAGCCCTACATTATTCTTTGTTATTGTTTGTTTGATGTGCCCTTCAATATCAAGAAGATACGTGACCTAAATGCCTTAAAACCTTACATGAAAGGACATGAACAGTTTTAGGACATTATTTTGCAATGGCCTGCTACAGGGACAGAATAAGGCGTGGAGTTCGTTTATGAGGATTAATCACCTCCTGTCATAATAAGCAGGCATTGCTGATTTCATCCTTTTAATAATTATAGTTGTAGTCTAAACCTATTGAAATATTTTCTGTTTACACAAATATGAAGTTTATGACAAAATCCTTTCAAAATTCAAGAATTATCCCACAAAAATATGTTTGCAACACTCGTTTATTTCAGAAACCAGTTAAGTGGAAAATGTTTCGGAATTGTTTACAGCAAAGTTAATAAGCACAAAACAGCTTTCCTTAAATAGAAAGTATTAAATACATTTTGTCTGTTGCTAGACAGTTTTTTTTTTTTTTTTCCCAAAATGACAGACTTAGCGCTTGACTGGTTTCTGAAATAATTCAATTAAGTCGACGGCCACTACCTTCCTAATACTAGCCCTTTCCTATCCCACCATCGTCATAAGACCTATCTGTATCGGTGTCACTACGACGTAAAGCAAACTGAAAAAATAAAAAAGGAAGGCGTTCCTTCTTTTTAACACTGGATAACCCTAGTCGATAAGGAGATAAACAAAAGAGCGCCACTCCCAAGTACGGCTGACCTCGAGGTAAGTTAGAGCGTGACTCATTCATGTCACGTCATGATTCTTCCCACGTCTCGAAACATACTGAAGTGCACTTCCGCTGCGATCTGACATCCACAATTGCTTCTTCAGCACTTAACGTTGATTAATTTCCTTTAATTCGTAAACGTTTCTTTTTTGTTCTCGTTCATTACGAATGACCTCCAATGTTTGGAACAGGCCTGAAATGGTGAGAGAAACTCAGTCTGAGTCATATCAACAACCATTGTCACTCTTGTTTATTCAAATCAGAGACTTGGGAGATCCCATATAATTATGAAAAGTGCAGAAGTGTGTTGAGACTGTCTGGTAGATTAAACTGACCAGAAACGTTTGGATTAAAGAGAGAATATGCTCTTTTCACTTCAAGCTGTAGGTGGCCAGTATCGGCGATTAGGGGGAGTCGCCCCCCCCCCCCCCGCACATTGTGGAGAAAACACATTTTTATTCTATTTTATCCGACTGAAACTATAATTTTTTAGGAATTATTAAAAAAAGCAATTTGTGCAAGCCTTGTTGCCTTGTTAGCTAATTCTTTCCTTTATTTTCTTTAATAACAAAATTATTATAGGAAATACGCACAAAATGTCATTTGTTGCGGCTAACAAATTTGTATAGCGCCACAGCAAGTAGTGGAAACTTTGCATGTGCTGTGAGGAAGGGTAACAGGAATATTTTTGCCAAGGTCATGGGCATTTGTTGTGTATTCAAATACTAAATGATTTTTAGTTGTATAATCACGCAGTACTTCTATTTAATTATAATGTATGTTCCTTTCGTGAAAGTTTTATTGTATAGTCATCATCATCATCATCTGTTTACCCTCCAGGGTCGGCTTTTCCCTCGGACTCAGCGAGGGATCCCACCTCTACCGCCTCAAGGGCAGTGTCCTGGAGCTTCAGACTCTTGGTCGGGGATACAACTGGGGAGAATGACCAGTACCTCGCCCAGGCGGCCTCACCTGCTATGCTCAACAGGGGCCTGGTGGAGGGATGGGAAGATTGGAAGGGATAGGCAAGGAAGAGGGAAGGAAGCGGCCGTGGCCTTATGTTAGGTACCATCCCGGCATTCGCCTGGAGGAGAAGTGGGAAACCACGGAAAACCACTTCCAGGATGGCTGAGGTGGGAATCGAACCCACCTCTACTCAGTTGACCTCCCGAGGCTGAGTGGACCCCGTTCCAGCCCTCATACCACTTTTCAAATTTCGTGGCAGAGCCGGGAATCGAACCCGGGCCTCCGGGGGTGGCAGCTAATCACGCTAACCACTACACCACAGAGGCGGACTTATTGTATAGTATTGAATGAAAATCTAAAAAAAAAAAACTGTTATTACTGCACTTAAGTTGGCAAAGGTTCAACCTTTACATCCCTGTCGAAATGCACCCAGACAGCATCAAAAATCTTACAGTTTTGTAGGAATTTTTTTTAAATTTGGATATAACATTGATACATGGATCAACCCACCGTCGCATTGAATCCTGGAAGCGCTGATGACGGGTTGATGTATGTATCAATGCTAACGGAAGGAATGTTGATCATTTAATGTAAGAAAGAGAGCTACGTTCTGTTCTTGTGTGTTTCCCATTATTAATGTACAGTACTATACAAAGTTGTAGGAAACTAATTCTAACATGGAAATAAAGCGTTTCCAGACCCTTGTCCATATAACACATTTTCTTCTCCTATGCGTGAGGAATATGTCCAGAAGGTTTGCCCATACCTTATTTTTACATCCTGCACATACAGCCCTAGTAATCTGTTAACGCCCACAAGTTTTTGAGAACTCTAGAATGGAAGGGGGTTTGGACTGAGAAGGTACCCCTGGCTTTAATTAAAGTAGGCCTACACACAATATCTTGGTTTTAAAACGGGAAACCACGCAAAACCATCTTCAGAGCTACCGACAGTGGAGTTCGAACCCACAATGGTTATCCGCATCCGCAAAATGGTTATCCGCGGATATTGTAAATATTTAACTACAGTATACTACACCCAAGATATTGAAACGGATAGATCTGTTAACATAATATAATAGGCCTGACACCTCGCACCAGACCCCCTACAGTCACAGGTTTATGAGGGATTTTCTCTTGCGACAACTACCGACGTATTGACCTTTGTTCCTTCCTTCCGTTAATTGCGGGCAGGAGCCAGTTAGGCTAAGTCAGATTTACGGTTTTATGATCTCAAGGCTCTATATATCACCATTCTCCCATACCAATGTGAAGGTCGCCTAACCACAAGCAAAAACAAGAGTATACCTGAGTGAAAATCAATAAACATTATTTATAAATTATCAGCAAAATTATCCGCACTGTCGTACAGTTTATATCCGCCAAGACACTAACTTCGCGGATATCCGCATCCGTGCAGGGCTCAACTGATAGCTACTTGACCCAAACCGCGCGCTCTGTGTGTTAGATTATGACCTATATATTATAATGCTAGACTGTGAAGGCCACACGAAATTATATCATTATAATAAATAGCCTAAAATACAGAGTAGTCAACCTGCCCTTTAATGTTCAGTGTTATGTAACCCGCAGTTTAAAAGCAGCCTAAAAGCTTATACAGGACTAAGCAAAAGCAAAGTCACCTCCGTACAGGCCATGAAGGCCCTTGGAGGAGTGGAAGGTAAAGGCTTCCACCATTGTTAGCCTCGGTACGTGATGGGGTAGAGTGGTTAGCTCTACGCCCGGCCGCCTTTGCCCCCAGGAATTAACCTGGTACTTATTTTTGGTGTAGGCTGAGTGAACCTCAGGACCATATGCACCTCCGGAAGTGGAAATCTCGTTTCTTAAATACGACTTCCTGATGGGGATTCGAACCCACGTCCTTCCGGGCGAACCGAGCACGCCTTTACCGCCTCGGCCAGGCAGCCCCTATACAGGACTAAGGGCCGGTATTATAATGAAGGTTTAAACTGAAGATTGAGTTAAACTGTAAGTTGAGTTTAAACCGATGTTGAGTCTTATAATGGCCGGCCTAAGTTAAACTGAGGTGAAGAAGAAAATATACGATCTTGGTAGCAGTGACTTATGCGAAAAGATGACTATCGATAATGTTTTGTTTACTTCTTGTAGGGAAAATGCCGGATAAAAACAATAAACGTTGTCCTAATTTTACTTGTAAGGAAATAGAATTGCGTGTGCAATTAGTACAGAAATATATATATAGTCCGTGAAACAGTGGCTTTATAAATCCCTTCGAAATCTCCCATTGTAATAAACATACTACCGGAGGCATAAAACCGCAATGCTATTAGTAGCTGACTGAGGGGTTCTAAAGCATGATTTCTGAAATAGATGGGAGTTACTTTATTTTCTAAAATTTACACTTTTGACATTCAAACAGTTCAAGAAGTCATTTTTACATTCTTACCTTTTCGTTGCATATTTTATTCTAGCACCAATTTGCTGAAATAGGGTTATGACACTCTGTTTTGTAAGCCTAAACCTATTTAAAAACTCTGTTTACATTCCATATATGAAAGTAACGTGCCCTTGCTCGAAAAACTCGTGGTGCCCGTGGTCGTTCAAATTATAATTTGAATCATTTCTTCATCATCGCTTAGTATTTCTTCAAACACCTGAAAAATATCTTCAAGATCCATTCCTTCTGCCATGTTGTAAGATAATGTATTCTTAAACTCCAGTTTAAACGGTAGATGAGTGGCAGTAAAATTAATCTCTAGTTAAACTTAAGATGAAGTTTTATAATACGCGACTAACAGATAAACCGAAGTTTAAACTGAACCAACAGTTTAAACGTCTATTATAATACCGGCCCTAATACAACGATATGTTTGGGTTTAAACGCGACAATTCAGATG
The DNA here is from genome assembly GCF_040414725.1 of Anabrus simplex. Classification (NCBI taxonomy): domain Eukaryota; kingdom Metazoa; phylum Arthropoda; class Insecta; order Orthoptera; family Tettigoniidae; genus Anabrus; species Anabrus simplex. The sequence continues at coordinate 112,922,815 of NC_090269.1, read as the reverse complement.
AGTCTTGGCTGGTAATGTTAAATAAATTATAGAAACTGCAATGAATGTATCAAGCGATCACAGCTGTGAATAACACTTACGTTAATACAATAACAGACTGCGAATGTACTGACTGCTATGCACCGTCCTAGCTAAGGCGGCAAAAGCATGCATATTACAAGTTAAGAAACAAGGAAGTGCAGAAACAGGTTCAAATATCACGCAGTATCTTTCTTTCTCTTTTCTGTTGCCGGGCTGAGAGCCTCAAATGGTTAAGGCACTTGCTTTCTGATTCCAAGTTGGCAAGTGCGATCCTGGCTCAGTCCGGTGGATTTCAAGGTGCTAAAATACGTCAGCCCCGTGTCGGTAGATTTATCGGCATGTACAAGAATTCCCGAGGAACAAAATTCCTGCACCTCGGCGTCTCCGAAAACTGTAAAAGTAGTTAGCGAGACCTAAAACCATTAACATTATTATTATTCTCCTTTTTTGTTCTGTCTATTACTGCCCACTATCCAAAATATTCTGTAAGTATCGACGTCAGACCGAGAAGCTTCTGATGTCACAGTAGATGGTGTGGATGAAAATATGTATTGTCAAGTAAATAGTCAAAAGCTAAAGGTTTTCACCTATTCAATATTATTTATTGTTACCTTAAAAAGTTACATGTGTTTCATGAAACTAGTTTCGGTCTTGCTAGAGACCATCATCAGTTAAAATCAAGTTAAGGCAAGACATGAATTACAGATAAAATTTATGAAGAAAGCGTGTGTTGTTGAAATTATTTACTTGACTTGCACTGAATTTCAACAACACACGCTTTCTTCATAAATTTTATCTGTAATTCATGTCTTGCCTTAACTTGATTTTAACTGATGATGGTCTCTAGCAAGACTGAAACTAGTTTCATGAAATATATGTGACTTTTTAAGCTTACAATAAATAGTACTGAATAGGTGGAAACCTTTAGCTTTTATTTTAAATTATATTGATCTTCAATACGGAATAATATTAAATTTATTAACTATGAAGTAAATACTCGCATAATAGATGACAAGCAGACATTGGTCTGTTGTACAAGTGCCTGTGCACCAATATGAGGGATATCCCAGACAGCGTCTGAAAAAAACCTCTTCGTTATGACGAGACATTGTATATCTCTAATAGGAGGTTCTCTATCGTTCATGGCTCCGGAACGTACTGACTGTTCCCTTCTTTCAGGAAATCGGCTTGTGATACGGACGTTGCAACTGTAATGACTTCTATTATGTAGGGCTATCTCCTTAGATGAGTAACGTACCAATGAATTAGTTACTGGAATATGTCGTGAGTGTAGATTAAACTGCATTATGTTCGTTCCCACTACACCTTTCTTATCGGCTATGTTTAATATAACCCTGTATTATCATCTCTGTCCGCCTCTGTGGTGTAGTGGTTAGCGTGATTAGCTGCCACCCCCGGAGGCCCGGGTTCGATTCCCGGCTCTGCCACGAAATTTGAAAAGTGGTACGAGGGCTGGAACGGGGTACACTCAGCCTCGGGAGGTCAACTGAGTAGATGTGGGTTCGATTCCCATCTCAGCCATCCTGGAAGTGGTTTTCCGTGGTTTCCCACTTCTCCTCCAGGCGAATGCCGGGATGGTACCTAACTTAAGGCCACGGCCGCTTCCTTCCCTCTTCCTTGCCTATCCCTTCCAATCTTCCCATCCCTCCACAAGGCCCCTGTTCAGCATAGCAGGTGAGGCCGCCTGGGCGAGGTACTGGTCATACTCCCCAGTTGTATCCCCCGACCAAGAGTCTGCAGCTCCAGGACACTGCCCTTGAGGCGGTAGAGGTGGGATCCCTCGCTGTGTCCGAGGGAAAAGCCGACCCTGGAGGGTAAACAGATGATGATGATGATGATTATCATCTCTAAAGAGTCACCCGTCCGTACAGACATACAGTGAAGCTATGAATATCTTCAAAATATCTGCATAGAGCAGGCAGGATTTGGCCGTGGATCCATTCTCAAATTTCAAAGACCTTACCGCTGCCTTACCTATTTTTACAGAATTACGGCACACTGATTGCTATCGGTGCATGTTCCTCTCACATTGACATTGAATTCCCGAGTCTACCTCTGATTCGTGTTTTACAGCGTTCACTTAGGTTCTACCCGTATAAATTACTTTGTACAACCTATTAACGTGATCGTAATAGCGGTGTTTGTATTAAAACAGCACGCCATAAAGTCTGTTTGAGAAATTATTGCATATAGTCGTTTTTATTGTACAATGTTGGCTCGTTTTGTCGGTGGTATCCAAGTAGCAAGCAGAGCAATATCGACCTCTCGGTGTCCTATATAATAAATAACATGGCATAATTTAAATCGAATACAACCTTATGAAGTAATTCTAAAAATTATATATTGATTTTTAAATACAGTCCGACTCCTTGGCTTAATGGTCAGCGTACTGGACTCGGGCTCGATTCTCGGTCGGGTTGTGGATTTTAACTGAGATTGGTTAATTCCACAGGCTCGCGGACAGGGTGTTCGTGTTGATCTTAATACACTCCTCTTCACTGACATACAATACTACAAACCATCACAGAAACAGACCGTAGTAAATGCATTCACATAGGTTTGACGTCAAGAAGGGAATCCGGCTGTAAAAACTAAGCCAAATCCATAACAAGTGGCGACAGTGGCAGTGGAGGAGGAGGAGGCATTTTATCTCCCGGGACCTCTTTTTGATTCAACAGTGCAATCATTATTAGTAAGGATTTAGAATTGTGTTGTTGTTTGAATTTTAAGTCATAAATTCTCTGTGTGTTGTATGGCTGTGTAATTTTGAAATATAATAATGTCATATTTTTCACTATAAAACATATGACTCAACATGTCCAGGGCTATGAATCTACGTGTCGAGTGTCCACTCGTATGAGCTCTCAACCTGCTCTCCTTCAATCCCAAGTGCCAGAAAACAGTCAAGGTTATGCCGTTCTTTTGTTTGTTGCAAAATCTTGTACCACTAGGGTCTGGATGATGTACTGTACTTCTCTGTCACACACTACCTGACCAGTTCACCGTTCACGAGAGGCCACAGCTATGTGGTTACCGATACTGTTAAAGCTTTGGAAACCGAGCTCGATAGCTGCAGTCGCTTAAGTGCGGCCAGTATCCAGTATTCGGGAGATAGTAGGTTCGAACCCCACTGTCGGCAGCCCTGAAAATGGTTTTCCGTGGTTTCCCATTTTCCACCAGGTAAATGCTGGGGCTGTACCTTAATTAAGGCCACGGCCGCTTCCTTCCAACTCCTAGGCCTTTCCTATCCCAACGTCGCCGTAAAACCTATCTGTGTCGGTGTGACATAAAGCAACTAGCAAAAAAATAAAAAAAAGACCACTATGAATTTACCTTTCTACTTCACCCGTTAAGTTGTAAAATGTACTGCACTAAAATTATTTCAAACTTTTCTTCCTGTAAAACCTGTATAAATTAAAAGAACTGAAACCGGGCGAGTTGGCCGTGCGCGTAGAGGCGCACGGCTGTGAGCTTGCATCCGGGAGATAGTAGGTTCGAATCCCACTATCGGCAGCCCTGAAAATGGTTTTCCGTGGTTTCCCATTTTCACACCAGGCAAATGCTGGGGCTGTACCTTAATTAAGGCCACGGCCGGTTCCTTCCAACTCCTAGGCCTTTCCTATCCCATCGTCGCCATAAGACCTATCTGTGTCGGCGCGACGTAAAGCAACTAGCAAAAAAAAAAAAAAAAAAAAAGCTTTGGAAGGCTGATCTACGTCAAAAACAAACATATAACTTATGTGATGCGGAAAATGAAAAGGACCATTTGTCGACTTTTTAAATTCAAGCCATCAGCTGAGTCCTTGGCATTGCTTCCACTTACTTGTGCCAGGCTCCTCACTTTCAGCTATCCTATCCAACCTCCCTTGCTCAACTCTACTTGTTTTCCGACTCCGACGGTATCAGGTTTGCGATTTCTAAGCAGTCTTTCATTTTCACGCCCTTCGTGGCCCTTGTCTTTCTTTGTCCGATACCTTCATTTTTCAAAGTGTCGGATCCCTTCTGATTTTTTCTCCGATTCGTGTTATATATAGGATGGTTGCTCAGCTGTACTTCCTCTTAAAACAATAATCACCACTAGCACCATCATCATTTAAATTCAATTTTTGCAAATGTTCTTATAAAGCACATACCTAACAATTTGGTACCAAATTTTGTTTTCCTACAAATGGTCCCTTTTTATTTTCCGCATCATATATTTGTCCGAAGGTTTGTAGCATTAGGGTTATTATTTAACTGTGAAGATGATTTTCCGTGGTTTCCCATAATCAGAGCAAAAGTGAAAGATAGAAGAATGAAGGTATCCCTAAAGAAAGCAAGGGCCTTGAAGAACGTAAAAATGAAAGATTTCCTAGGTCTCGCAAATCTATAACCGTCGGACCGGAAGAGAACAAGAGTGGACCAAGGAATATCGGATAGGAAATATGAAAGAGAGGAGCCTAGCACAAGAAAGGGGAAGTAATGCTAGACTCAGCTAGCCAAGTCAAAAGCACATGGAGGTGACCGCTTCTAGTCGCCTCTTCTACTGCGCCCATCCACAGGTGAATGTGCTGACTGTACACGAAAGATCAGATTAAATGCAACATTTAATCATCACGGTGATGTGGCCTGCAAGCTGCCATCAGAAACGACCAATTACCGTCTAAAATTAGTGATAGTGTCTGACTAGAGGATATGTGCTTTCAGGTTCTAATCCCGAGTGCATATTTACAACTGTATTTTTCAACTCACATAAATTAATGGAATAGTGCTCCAAAATATTCCTTCATAAAATTAATAAATGACGTCTAGTCTTGAGCCTGTTTCAGGATGGTTGTAGTTGTTGAATATAATAACTTCCACTGTACGAGCTGGAATGTGATCCTGCCGCTACGTCATGCAAGAAAGATGTGGGTATCATATAACAGTGTTAAAGGTCATGAAACCGGTAACTACATGAGAATACTAACAGAACGTCATCATATCTGGTGAGTTTCAATGAAAGAGCGCAGAGATGTTTCTAAGTATTTCAGCATGTGCTACTACTATCATATATAGTATTTCATTAGTATATGTAGATACCTTTTGCGGCGCTCACAAGCAACCGATCGTGACAAATGAGCATTCAAAAGAAAGAGAATATACATTTCCAGTGACGAATTGCACTCTTGTTTCATAAACATCGACAATTTATTTAAAATATGAGTTTAAAAAATTGTACGAAGTGTGCGATTTGCAAATACTGTTTCTGTAGGAAAATACGCGCTATCATTGCTGTCCACTTCACATTATGGCCGTTGGGATGCCTGTTTTATGTCATTATCGTATACTGTATTTATCAGTTAAGAAAATAATGGTAGTAAAACCAAAAATTACTTCCGGAACATTCGTCAGTATAATAATGCACTTACATTTGCTTCCGTTCAAGTGGATACCGTAAATGCTTTAAAAAATCAAAGATTATATTAAGTGGTAAGTAAGACTGTCTAATATTGCACTGATTTGTGTATTCCTTTGTTCACCAGTAGTTAACCAAGGGGCTATTCCGCTACATACTTTATGAACATGTGGAATTTCTCGCACGGATCCCCTAGCTAAATATATTTTGGACACGATAAATGTTCTTTAAATATGGAACATAACAGCTAGTGGAGGTGCTTAATGTTTTGAGAGGAAGTAAAACTAAGCAATCGTCTTCTATTAACATTAATCAGAAGAAAAATAGAAGAGGTCCGACACTTCAAAGAATGAAGGCATCGGCAAAAAAGGGAAAGGCCTCGAATGGTGTGAAAATGAAAGACTTCCTAGGCACCATAAACCTAAAACCAACGGAGTCGGAAAAGAACAGGAGTTGACCAAATGAGGTCGGATAAGAAATATAAAAGCAAAGAGCCTGACACAAGTAAGTGAAAGCAATGTCGAATTCAGCTAGGGGAACCGTGATGATGATGATGATGATGATGATGATGATAATAATAATAATAATAATAATAATAATAATAATAATAATAACTCTGGTCTTATTCCCAACTTGTTGGGGTCAAAACGTTACACCTATTAGGTACAGTTTTACGGCAGGATGCCCTTTTTGATGGCAATCTTATGTGAAGAAACGTGTGTATTATTACAGCGTGGTTTCACTTCAGGCCGACGAGTAAGAGCAAATTTCAAGCAGAGAGCTGAATTATTTACACAAGGCAAACACCGAAGACTACGGTTACAACAATCCTTATATCAAAATAAAGGCATAAACTGGGTGAGAGTGAGTGTTTATTTCCTTAATTTCTCATTGAGCTTGAAAACCTACGTAATTATGAATACCTTGATTGACTATTTACTTGGGTAGGGAAACTTCCATTACTGATATTTACATTGAGGTTACATTGGGATAATCACTCAAATGGGATTGTAAATAAAGGGTACAGATCTCTGCACATGGTCATGCGAGTGTTTAGGGGTTGTAGTAAGGATGTAAAGGAGAAGGCGTACAAGTCTCTGGCAAGACCCCAACTAGAGTATGGTTCCAGTGCATGAGATCGTCACCTGGATTACTTGATTCTAGAACTGGAAAAACATCCAAAGAAAAGCAGCTTGATTAGTTCTGGGTGATTTCCGACAAAAGAGTAGCGTTACAAAAATGTTGCGAAGTTTGGGTTGGGAAGACTTGGGAGAAAGAAGACGTGCTGCTCGACTTAAATTGGTATGTTGCGAGCTTTCAGCGGAGAGATGGCGTGGAATGACATTAGTAGACGAATACGTTTAAGTGGATTCTTTAAAAGTAGGAAAGATCAGAATATGAAGATAAAGTTGGAATTCAAGAGGAGAAATTGAGGCAAGCACTTAAAAGGAAGGAGAGTTAGGGATTGGAATAACTTACCAAGGAAGATGTACAATAATATTCCAAGAAAAGGCTAGGAAGACATTAGATAGGGAATCTGCCACCTGGGCGACTGCCCTAAATGCAGATCAAGATTGATTGATTGATTGATTGATTGACTGATTGATTGATTGATTGATAATCACTTCGGCCACCGGCTAACCACAGCTTACAAATATCCTTGCGTTTTGAGAACGTATAAAATTAAATATTTCTTTCCCAGCCAATTTTTGTGCGATTGAGTGTACGTTTACAAGCAGGGTGGTCGAAACTACGTGAACCGAGTATATGAACGTTAGAGTGTTGGACATCCTGATAAATAGATTTTAAGAAATGCATCGATATCTCACCAGACGGTGTTGCTAAATCTGCACATACTGGGCGAGTTGGCCGCGCGGTTAGGGTCGCGCAGCTGTGAGCTCGCATCCCGGAGATAGTGGCTTCGAACCCCACTGTCGGCAGCCCTAAAGATGGTTTTCCGTGGTTTCCTATTTTCACACCAGGCAAATGCTAGTGTGAAAATGGGAAACTATCTTCAGGGCTGCCGACAGTGGGATTCGAACCCACTATCTCCCGGATGCAAGATCACAGCCGCGCGCCCCTAACCGCACCGCCAACTCGCCCCTAACTTACATCGACAAGAATATTGATTATTATTATTATTATTATTATTATTATTATTATTATTATTATTATTATTATTATTATTATTATTATTATTATTATTATTCAAAATAATACATAAGAAGTGATATAGTCAGTTTATTTGGAAACAAGTGGGTTTTTTCTTACATGCTTTTAACTTTTTTTTTGTATTACCCAGTATTCCAATTGTGTGCACCAGAACTTGGTGTACCAACTGAGTTTTAATTTTTGCTGCAGCCCATCAAATTAGAATTTTGTTCATATCCAAGTCAACATTTCTAGTCAAGTGGGTTGGGCAACTTGGTATTTCCCACTTGTTCGCAATCTGGACTGTTCGCAATCAGGACGACGCCGTTTTGCAGCTGTGCCAGTGGAATCGGAAATAAATCACAAGATCATCTGCAAATGCTAGACAGTCTGTTGTCACGTTCTTACTCCTACAGCCAAGTCTAGCCCGATTTGTAATAGCTTCTTTACTCAGTTACCTTAAAAGTCTTAAAAGAATAATCACCGCCACCACCACCAAAACCAACAACAACTTTGCGCCATGCGCACATAACTTTCTCAAGCACGCAGTTGAAGAGAAGAGGAGAGAGCCCCATCTTCCTACTTAACTCCAGTTCTAACTTCAAAGGTGTCTGAAATGTATCCTATATTTTTCATTTTGGATGCGGTAACCATTAGGATCTGTTTAATGATCGCTCTCATTTTATTGTCCAAGCCCAATTCTTTCAGAATGTGATTAAGAAGTTTCGATCAATCGAGACGTAGGACTTAAAATTGACAAAAGACACTTTGAATTTCTTGTTCCAAAGTTTCTGATATAAAAGAATGATTTTAATGTCACGATCCATTCAACAAACGAGCGCCCTTTCCCAAACCCTCTTTGGTTGTCTCCCAGTTGTAGATTCAGTTGTTTCTCTGTCCTGATTTGGAGAGCTTTCAAGATAATATTGTATGTAATTGAGAGCAGTGAGATGTTACGGTCGTTTTCCAAGTCTGTTTTATCACCTTTCTTACGAAGAGGGTGTATCAGGACCGAAGTCCAGCAATTTGGGAGTTTCTCTGTTTCTTCAGAAAGCGATGGAACCAACTAGAGGGAAGAATAATTTTGGATGTGGTGCTGATAAAACCACATGAGCTCTATAGAGAAACCGAAGTAATAGACGGTATTAGTGATCACGAAGCTGTTTTTGTCGTAGTTAAAAATAAATGTGAAACAAAGGAAGATATTAAAATTAGGACTATTAGGCAGTACCATATGGCTGACAAAACAGGCATGAGGGAGTTTTTAAAAAGTAACTATGATCGCAGGAAAATGGTAAATAAAAATGTAAACAGACTCTGGGATGGGTTTAAAGCAATTGTTGAGGAATGTGAAAATAAGTTTGTACCTTTAAAGATGGTAAGGAATGGTAAAGATCCACTATATTATAACAGAGAAGTAAAGAGACTAAGAAGGAGGTGCAGGTTGGAACGTAATAGAGTTAGAAATGGTTATGGAAGTAAGGAGAAATTGAAGGAACTTACAAGGAAATTGAATCTAGCAAAGAAGTCAGCTAAGGATAACACGATGGCAAGCATAATTGGTGGTCATACAAATTTTAGTAAAAAATGGAAGGGTATGTATAGGTATTTTAAGGCAGAAACAGGTTCAAAGAAGGACATTCCAGGAATCATTAATGAACAAGGGGAGTGTGTATGCGAGGATCTTTAAAAGGCAGAAGTATTCAGTCAGCAGTAGGCCTATGTAAAGTTTGTTTGTTGCAAGGATAATGTCCAGACAGCGGAGATGAGTAATACTAAATAAGTATTAAAATTTACCTATTATGACTGACATTTACAGTAAGATACAAAAGTTGAAAACTAGAAATGCAGCTGGAATTGATAAGATTTCTGGGGATATACTAAACGCTATGGGTTGGGATATAGTACCATATCTGAAATACTTATTTGATTATTGTTTGGTTGAAGGAGCTATACCAAATGAATGGAGAGTTGCAATAGTAGCCCCTGTGTATAAAGGAAAGGGTGATAGACATAAAGCTGAAAATTACAGGCCAGTCAGTTTGACATTCATTACATGTAAGCTTTGGGAAAGCATTCTTTCTGATTATATTAGACATATTTGCGAAATTAATAACTGGTTTGACAGAAGGCAGTTTGGGTTTAGGAAAGGTTATTCCACTGAAGCTCAGCTTGTAGGATTTCAGCAAGATATAGCAGATATCCTGGATTCAGGAGGCCAAATGGACTGTATTGCGATTAACCTATCTAAGGCATTTGATAGGGTAGATAATGGAAGACTACTTACAAAAATGAGTACTATTGGACTAGAAAAAGAGTGACTGAATGGCTGGCTATATTTCTAGAGAATAGAACTCAGAGAATTAGAGAAGGCGAAGCTTTATCTGACCCTGTAATAATTAAGAGGGGAATTCTTCAAGGCAGTATTATTGGACCTTTTTCTTATATATATCAATGATATATGTAAAGAAGTGGAATCTTTTTTTTTTTACGTCGCACCGACACAGATATGTCTTATGGCGACGATGGGAGAGGAAAGGCCTAGGAATTGGAAGGAAGCGGCCGTGGCCTTTATTAAAATACAGCCCCAGCATTTGCCTGGTGTGAAAATGCGAAACCACGGAAAACCATCTTCAGGGCTGCCGACAGTAGGGTTCGAACCCACTATTTCCCGATTACTGGATACTGGCCGCACTTAAGCGACTGCAGCTATCGAGCTCGGTGAGAAGTGGAATCAGAGATAAGGCTGTTTGCAGATGATGTTATTCTGTATAGAGTAAGAAATAACTCACAAGATTGTGAGCGGCTGCAGGGTGACCTCGATAGTGTTGTGAGATGGACGGTGGGCAATGGTATGATGATAAACAGGGATAAAAGTCAGGTTGTGAGTTTCACAAATAGGAAAAGTCGCTCAGTTTTAATTACTGCGTTGATGGGGTGAAAATTCCTTTTGGGGATCATTGTAAGTACGTAAGTGTTAATATAAGAAAAGACCTTCATTGGGGTAATCACATAAATATGATGGTTAATAAAGGGTGCAGGTCTATGCACATGTTTATGAGGATATTTAGGGGTTGTAGTAAGGATGTAAAGGAGAGGGCATATAAGTCTCTGGTAAGACCCCAACTAGAGTATGGTTCCACTGTATGGGACCCTCACCAGGATTACTTGATTCAAGAACTGGAAAAAATCCAAAGAAAAGCAGCTCGATTTGTTCTGGGTGATTTCCGACAAAAGAGTAGCGTTACAGAAATGTTACAAAGTTTGGGCTGGGAAGACTTGGGAGAAAGGAGACGAGCTGCTCGATTAAGTGGTATGTTCCGAGCTGTCAGTGGAGAGATGGCGTGGGAGGACATCAGTAGACGAATAAGTTTGAGTGGTGTCTTTAAAAGTAGGAAATATCACAATATGAAGATAAAGTTGGAATTCAAGAGGACAAATTGGTGCAAATATTCGTTTATAAGAAGGGGTGTTGGGATTGGAATAACTTACCAAGGGATATGTTCAAAAATTTTCCAAATTCTTTGCGATCAGTTAAGAAAAGGCTAGGAAAACAACAGATAGGGTATCTGCCACCTGGGCGACTGCCCTAAATGCGGATCAGACTTGATTGATTGAATTAAATTTCGCCGATTATCTTAGATTATCGATCGCCTTGTTACCTGCATATTTCCAGAGTTCGGTGATTATAGATTCCTCGCCAGGTGCTTCGTTGTTCTTGAGTTCCTGGATGATCTGTCAGATTTCTTCTCTGGTGGGTGAAGACGAGTCAGGGTTGGTGGATGCGTTTTCTTCGAAGGTGAATTATGATTTTGGAACCTCACAGTTGAGGAGAGACTCAAAGCACTTTTCCAGGTCCTGACAATTTTCCTTGTCACTGTAAGCAGCTTTATGATCAGAACTTCTGAATCCCAGGGCTTGACAGGGAGTATTTTCTGAGGTTGCGTTTAAAACTTTCGCAGAAATCTCGGGCGCTGTTAATATTTTTTTTAAGTTCTTTTGGGCCACCTGAGAACCACAGTAGTTGTGCTTTAGCTGTGTTGTTACCGATGTTTGCCGCTTCTGGCGTTCTTGATGGTGGGTTTGGTTGCTGCTTTCTTCTTGATACCTTGAGCTTTTCTGTTCGCTTGGTAACCCTTCATTTCCTTGCTGAACTCTATCTTGCGTTCCTCAGATCATTTCCTGGTCTGATTGTGGTTTGCAACTGTAAGGGATCTTAGGAAGGGTCTGGTTTTAATAATTATTTTTTATTTTTATTTTTATTTTTTAGCTATTTGTTTTACGTCGCAGCAACTTAGAGGGATGGAATAGGACAGCGCTAGTACTGTGATCGGCAGCTGTGGGGAATCATTTTCACCAGGCAAATGCTGCCGACAGTGGGGTTCGAACCCACTATATACCGAATGCAATTACACGTCTCGAACCTCAGTATCTTCCTCTTGTTGGTGGTAATCACGATTCTTGTTTTATGAAGCCGGACCTGCGTTTTCCTCGGATGAATGAAGAAAGTTTCTGGGAATTGTTGCTGTAAATACTGTCAACAATATTTTGTATTTATATGTTTCTGTGGCACCATTAACTCAGTTCTAAGCCGTAGCTTCAAACTGTCTAAAACCATTTATGAGTACTTACGTGATGTCACTGAGTTGTTACTGTAGTTTTTTGTAGCTTTAGTAAAACAAGGACATTGGTTCCATACTATCTGATGAGAATGAAACGAGCTTCGTAGTATGTTATACGATGTCTGCACTAGTGTTCGTTAAGGATGCTGTTGTAAAAGGAGTACTAACACATAGTGAGTAGGCCTATATGTAACCTGGTATAAGGCTACACTAAGAAGGGATGGAGTCAGCGTAGGAATTCGAATGTCATCTGAAAATTGCATAGCCCATTATCCACCAGGTTTCGGCGTCTAAGATAGCACAGGACTGCAAGAGTCGTCAATTTAAATAATTTTTTTTTTTCTAGTTGCTTTACGTCGCACCGACACAGATATGTCTTATGGCGACGATGGGTCAGGAAGGGGTTAGGAGTGGGAAGGAAGCGGCCGTGGCCTTAATTTAGGTACAGCCCCAGCATTTGCCTGGTGTGAAAATGGGAAACCACGGAAAACCATTTTCAGGGCTGCCGACAGTGGGATTCGAACCTACTATCTCCCGAATACTGGATACTGGCCGCACTTAAGCGGCTGCAGCTATCGAACTCGGTTTTAAATAATGTACTCATGACAAATTCACATCAAGACACGTAAGTTACAGACAAGGAAGCCTGCTCGTACTGATTTTGGACACCCATTGACTAAAGATAGCAATCAGTAGGCCAACTTGTAGTCCATTTTAGAAATTGCACCCCAATCCAAATGAAAGCCACTTTCTAGTCACCTGAGGCGAACTTTCTTCAAGTAACAATTTACAAATGATGGTGTTTGCCCTCTTTGTCACAAAGTTTATGTGCCGTTATTCAGAGAGATTGACTGATGTGTGGTCAGCAGTTCATCAGTATAAGACGACGTTCACAAAATATAACGGAATGAATTTTATACTTGTTCGCCTCTGTGGTGTAGTAGTTAGCGTGATTAGCTGCCAACTCCGGAGGCCCGGGTTCGATTCCTAGCTCTGCCACGAAATTTAAAAAGTTGTACGAGGACTGGAACGGGGTCCACTCAGCTTCAGGAAGTCAACTGAGTAGAGGTGGGTCGATTCCCACCTCAGCCATCCTCGAAGTGGTTTTCCGTGGTTTCCCACTTTTCCTCCAGGCAAATGCCGGGATGGTACCTAACTTAAGCCCACGGCCGCTTCCTTCCCTCTTCCTTGTCTCTCCCTTCCAATCTTCCCATACCCCCACAAGGCCCCTGTTCAGCATAGCAGGTGAGGCCGCCTGGGCGAGATAATGGTCCCCCTTCCCAGTTGTATCCCCCGACCCAAAGTCTCGGACTCCAGGACACTGCCCTTGAGGCGGTAGAGGTGGAATCTCTCGCTGAGTCCGAGGGGAAAACCAACCCTGGAGTGTAAACAGATTAAGAAAGAAAGAAAGACAGACAGAATTTTATACTTAATGAAGGGGTGGTGTACCCGTCGTTGTAGCTAGGGCTCTCTAAAGATTAGGTATGCTCGCCCGCCATTATGGTTCATTCCTGCACTACGTTGGTTAGGCAGTTGACCGCCCCAGCCTTATATATATCACTCTTTTTTACTGTTCTCAACGCTAGAAAATAATGCTAAACTAACATACTGTAAAAATACTCATTCTCAGTATTACTCAAACGGTTACTCAACATGAATATTAGTGTATTTCGTACATAATTGTGTAATTTTTACTCGAGACGGTGATTGTAAAAGCAACGTCGTTGATAGTTTGCCTTTTAATAAACAAACAAACTAGGCATGTACTCTCACTGGAGAAATATTAGAAAAAATAGCTTACTAATAAATCGGTTCTTTTTTTCCTATTATATTATTGATAAGTAGATAGGTTGTTCGTAAGCTATGCGCCGCGGTACCGTCTAACGAAATGAGGGACACCGTGATATTGATATAGGCTACTGTCATTCTTAAATCGTGGAATTTGACGAGGTAATCAATCAGTGTCGAAGATATATAAATTGTGATAGAAGATTTTGATACCACATGATCTTAGTCGGTATTTCATACTTGAGTAAAATTGATTCAGCGCTATTTTCAATGTTGTCGGAATAATAAGAAAAATATTCTTCGAACAAAAATAACGCTGAAATGTGATGTACGAAAACGAACACACCCAAGTACCTGGGATTATTTAAGTTTATTTCTTTCTTCTAAAATTTAGTCATCATCATCATCATCATCATCTGTTTACCCTCCAGGGTCGGTTTTTCCCTCGGACTCAGCGAGGGATCCCACCTCTACCGCCTCAAGGGCAGTGTCCTGGAGCTTCAGACTCTTGGTCGGGGGATACAACTGGGGAGAATGACCAGTACCTCGCCCAGGCGGCCTCACCTGCTATGCTGAACAGGGGCCTTGTGGAGGGATGGGAAGATTGGATGGGACAGGTAAGGAATAGGGAAGGAAGCGGCCGTGGCCTTAAGTTAGGTACCATCCCGGCATTTGCCTGGAGGAGAAGTGGGAAACCACGGAAAACCACTTCTAGGATGGCTGAGGTGGGAATCGAACCCACCTCTACTCAAATGACCTCCCGAGGCTGAGTGGACCCCGTTCCAGCCCTCGTACCACTTTTCAAATTTCGTGGCAGAGCCGGGAATCGAACCCGGACCTCCGGGGGTGGCAGCTAATCACGCTAACCACAACACCACAGAGGCGGCTAAAATTTAGTCCCTTTTCTTATTTACCAGTATTTAAAACACATTCTATGTGCAAAATAAACTTAATTTTTGGTCAGTGTTTTTTTACAAGTAGCTTTACGTCGCACCGACACAGATGAGTCTTATGGCGACGATGGAACAGGGAAGGTCTAAGAGAGGGAAGGAAGCAGCCGTGGTCTTAATTAAGGTACAGCCCCAGCATTTTCCTGGTGTGAAAATGGGAAACCACGGAAAACCATCTTCAGGGGTGCCGACAGTGAGGTTCGAACTCACTATCTCCCGAATCTCAAACGACTGCAGCTATCGAGCTCGGTTTTGGTGAGTGTTATGAATCTCATCTGCTTATGCAATTGTAATGAACAGAGGATTTTAGTTTGTTCAACCGAACGTTCATGAAACAAATGTTATGTTATTATAAATTACAGTCGGGAAGAAAATAAGAATAGAGTAGGGGAAGGGGGGGCAAGATGGGGACGCTAAGGAAAAAGTAGTTCAGGTGCGTTATACCTGTTGATAATATGTTCATAAATAGTTCCATTTTGTTGCGTCACTATCTGTTTCTCATAGTGCACTAAAATAGTTTTTGAAAAGTTAAACACAAAAACTCCACACACAAAAATTCGTGCATACTACCAATGCCCCGTCTTGCCCCACATATGGGGCAAGACGGGGTGGAGGTTTCTTTGTCTCCATGGTGCTGCCACTGGCCTGGAAACTTGCATTTTTAGTAAAAATTATACTAAAATTTGAATCTATTCCCATAACCTTGAATTACTAATATCATCGTAAAGTATTACACCATAATAAACCATCATAAGGCTCGTAGATGGCATAATGAGCAAGAATACAATTTAAATTCATTTTTATGGTAAAAATGTATGGATTTATAAATGACCGATTTTTTCGTGTGACTTCCTGAGAGGCCGTGTGCAGGTCTTTAAAGTCGACTCCCGTGGGCGACCTGCGCGTCGGGATGAGAGATGGAATGGATGAAGGTGAATGAAACTGGGTAAGGGTGTCGAAGGAAGTGGCCGTGGACTGTCAGAAGGTACCGTCCCAGCTTTTGACTGGTGTTGCAAATGGGAAACCACGGAAAACCATTTCAAGGACGGCCGACGGTGAGGCTCGAACCCACGCGTCTACCGAGTCAGCAGAGAGCTTGGTCCCATGACCTATCGCTGCGCTTTAGCCAGCGTAGCCACTGCAGTCGATAATGACTGATTGAGAAATCCACTACCCTTTGCACTCAGTATTTGGTCCCTTGGCCTATACCAGGTGGCATAATTTATAAAAATGAAATATGACTAGAAATTATATAAGTACCTATAGGGGAAATACTATTTATCCTAAAGGGCAAGATTAGGACTGGGGCAAGATGGGGACTAGGGCAAGATGGGGACTGGGGCAAGACGGGGACGTCCCCATCTTGCCCCAAATGTTATACTGAGACTAACGGAATAAAAATATCTTAATTTATTTATGAATCACCTCCACAAGCTCAATATATATACATTAAGGTACAGTCTAATGGATAGTGTTCAAGAACAAATGTATTGCAATTCCAGCTTACCTCATCAAAGTCCAAAGGATACATATGTATAAGATCACAGGGGTGAGAAACAGTAAAAAGGCCACTCCAAGCATCCAGACAGCTCACATTGACTAGAAGTCGTACAAACTGTGTAACCTTCATCTGCCCTTCAAGCTATTTCCATTTTCAGGCCAGTGGCAGCACCATAGAGACAAGGAAACCCCTACCCCGTCTTGCCCCGTGTCCCCATCTTGCCCCCCCTTCCCCTAACTACTTCTATAGCTGAATCTTCTCTCCCAACTTGAAGTATTGCACTGATAATCAGTTACCAGTGACTTGTAAGGGGAGTGACCCACGAGCTGTGGAGAATATTAAAAATTTTTGACTTTGGCAAAGTTAACAGCACTTCTTTTTTTACAGAAATTCCTCTGCTTTGAGGAGAAGTAGTATGATTTCTCAACACGACTCACCTTATTAAACTTCAAAGGTTTGCAACATTGGTTAACTTGCTCAGGCAGCACATTAAAAAAAGATATTTAAATATTTTTTACAAATTTACTCTCTCCTTTTATTACAGTATTTACAAAACAATAACATTCCATTCCTTGCTTACATTTTTCTCTTCTTTTCCGAAGCAGTTGCATACATTTTACCTCGTTTCCGTACATTCTTTTTTTTTAAAAGTCCACAACAGTATAGGATTGAATTTTGAAGAAGTGTCTACCAATTTTTTCTTTTAAATTACAGCATGTTGGAGAACATATACTGGTGCATTCACCATTCAAAATTTTCTCCGTTACAAGATTTGCACCATTTTGCATTATATAATCCCTATAGAAGACCTCACAGTTACAAATTAATTTCATAACTTCAAAATTTGGTTTCTTTAAACCACCCCAATTTAAAAAATACGAATATTTCAGAACTTGAGTCAGAAAGCTCATAGTTTAAAACCTGTCTGCATATAGGCCTACCACAGATCTTAGTTTACAAAAATGCATTTGTTGTACTACCACCAACGTTAAACAAATTATTTCTGTCATATGAAGTTAGTTTTGACAAATATTTTGTAACTGTGGTGTTTGGATGTTGAACTCCTGTTCCCGGAGTTTGGGGGCAGAACTGAATATTGAATGATCAATGTTACTGAATTAAGGGGTGTAGTATTGTCAGTGGGAGCTGGATGCAGGTTTAAGTCAGCAATTGAAGTAAAAGGTGTAACAGAGGGAGTGGATGCATAATGCAGATCAGAAGGGAATCTAATCAACCTGCATCCCGCAGTAGAGACATTACTACAATTAAGTGCAGAACAACCCACCATTATGTAATAAATACCCACACAAATATAGCACTATTCCGTCCCTGCACGCGGTGATTAAAGCAATACGTCCAATGTGACGAAGCGAGCACACGTAGGAGAAACTAGAGTTTGGTCACATGGCCCATTGAGCATGTATGAACCAAAATGGCGGCTAAACATACCCATCTTATAGAGCCTTAGTTGTAGCAGTAACGTCATACAGTAAAGATGAGTGGGAGGAGATGAGACAGAGCACAGCTCAGCTAAAAGCAATAGACAAGCCAGTGTAAGGTGATTGTTAATTAATGTTAGGACATGCCCTTAGAACATTGCAAATTAGGCCAAAACATTTTGAATTCTTCCTGCTCAGATATATTAGAATAGTGTTCTTCAACCGCAGAGCCGCGGCCTCGTGCCGGGCCCTGGCATCAATGTATATGGGGCCGCGATATATATATATAGATAGATAGATAGATAGATAGGTAGATAGATAGATAGATAGATAGATAGGTAGATAGATAGATAGATAGATAAAGCCTTTTATTTTCTGTGGTGAAGTTAGGACTCCTGGCCCTTTCTTACACTTAATCACGCACATATCATTACTGTACTTATTAATACAATGACATTGTTAAACTTAAAATATGAGCTTGCATCCGGGAGATAGTAGGTTCGAATCCCACTATCGGCAGCCCTGAAGATGGTTTTCCGTGGTTTCCCATTTTCACACCAGGCAAATGCTGGGGCCGTACTTTAATTAAGGCCACGGCCGCTTCCTTCCAACTCCTAGGCCTTTCCTATCCCATCGTCGCCATAAGACCTATCTGTGCCGGTGCGACGTAAAGCCCCTAGCAAAAAAAAACTTAAAATACCCATACTAAGAACTACAAATGAAACTAATGTTTAAGACAAAAATATGAATATATATACACATAAAGGAGAAAGAAAAAAGTAACTGCCTACATAATACAGATTTGAAAACATACTCATTTCAACACACAACGAAAGAAATACGAAAGTAAAAATACTATTCAACTTAATTAAAATGTTTAATAAAATTTATCTAATTGTATTCTGGCAATACTAGATCTAAGTTAAATACTGTAATTACTACTAGCTATGTTTACTTCTAATTGGTAAAAACAGTACGAATATTTTAATTAAATTATCATATTACCCAATATTTTATTTAATTGTACAATAATCTCACAACATCATTTTCACACACAATCACTCGTTCCACCCATACAGGTACCATGCTGGAAGCTCTTAACAAGGAACTGCTGGTAAGAGGTTTTAGATATACTTGTTTGATGCAGCATCCTTGATGTCTTGGGGAGAGCACTCCACCATCCCGAGGCAGTGACAGTGAATGATCGATGATATGTGGTTGTTCGGTGGACGGGTATTTCTAGGAGGGGCAATGAGTATCATAGAGATGTAAAGGACCCAGGTGACGAAAATTGCTGGAGAGATAAGCAGGGACGTCTTCCGAAAGCACCTGGTACACAAGAGTATTTGAATGTAGTTTACACCGGTCGTCTAGTCGTAACCAAGATAATTGTTTATAATAGGGAAAAACTCGAGTGTCGTACCATAAATCCATAACATATCTAAGGCAAGCATTTTGAGTGTGTTGTAGTTTCAAGCTTAATTCACTTGTTATATCCGTAAAAATTACATCACAGTAGTCGAAAATAGGAAATAATAATGACTGAACAAGTTGAATGTTTTTAGTGTCAAAGGAATACATTTCTGAACCGTTTTAAGGGGTGCAAGCCACAATACAACTTTTTACAGATTTTCGTAACTTGCGCTGACCAGTTTACAGTTCCGTTATAATAACTCCGAGGTTAGAAACTGATTCACAATAAGGTATAACAGTATTATTTAAAGTTATGGGAGGAATGTAATTTTGTTTTAAAATGAGAAGATTGTTCGATTCACCGATGGCTTGCGTTTTATGGGAGTTTAATTTAAGGTTGTTATTAATTGTATAGCCATTAATTAGCTCAAGGTCAGCATTTACATTACATATTGCTTGTTGTATATTATATATGCATATACCTGGAATTTGTCTTTCACTTTTCTTGATATTGTTAATAAATAAATATTTTATAGTGGAAATATTCTTTTCGTGCTTGTGTCGAAAAGTTCAAACCCAGGTCGACTCTAGACTCAAAACTGTATAATCTAACGAAATAACATTTTTCAGTTACCAAGCCACTTTGAATGATCGCGAATTTTCAGACATATGAATCTTCCAATGTTTGGAAAAGGAAATGCCACAGTTTATCACGGATCACAAAAATGACCTGCTATTCGATGTTCTCTTCTTTCTTTCTTTTTTCTTTCTTTCTTTCTTTCTTTCTTTCTTTCATAATCCGTTTACCCTCCAGGGTTGGTTTTCCCTCGGCCTCAGCGGGGGATCTCACCTCTACCGCCTCAAGGGCAGTGTCCTGGAGCGTGAGACTTTGGGTCGGGGGATAATTTGTAAACTGTGTATATTATGTATGCTGGGCCTTCAGCCCGAAGGCTGACTGAATCCTCGACAACTTCACCATCGGCTGCAATGGATAATTCAGATGACACTGAAAAGGCGGACTTGGAAAGTGATGTTTACAGATGTGCATATGAGTCTGCCAAGCCCACTGGAATTCACAGACGAACCAACTCTATGAACACCATTCATCACAGGGACTGGCTGCATAAGGAATGATGTTCCTAGCACCACTCAGACTTCAGTCACTTTCATGATGTCAAAGCCAAGGATGAGACTACGACAGGTCAGTGAAAGTAACAAATTTTGTTCTAGCCCATGCCAGAATTTATGATGCATTGTGTACACCATGTCGCACTACAAATGGATCTGGACTCAATCTGTAGACTATAATAAACAAAATTATATCCTGTCTATATACTGATGATGATGATGATGATGATTGTTGTTTTAAGGGGCCTAACATCGAAGGTCATCGGCCCCTATCCTGTCTATATAATAATATAGCCTATTACAGGCATTTTTCAAACAAAGAGATCATAAAACTTTGAAAAACTTCTGTTCTCCCTACAAGTAACATTTTACAACTAGTATGTTTTATATAATTCAAGTCATTTCATGCATAGGCTTGAACAAGTTATCGGCATCGTCAACCTAAGGATTGCTTCAAAATTTATAAGCAAAATATATCCCCAAATGGGGAGCATGGTAGAGGACTGGATAACGTAGGCTACAACCGCGACATTTGCCTCGTGTGAAAATGGAGAACCATATTCAGGGCTACCGGCAGTGGAATTCGAACTCGCCATCTGCCGAATGCAAGATTAATGGTACAGGCCTATTAATCAAATTAAAGGAGTGCGTATTAATGTTCCAGTCTTAATTACACCACAGAGAAAGGCCATGGGGGAAGAAAATAAAACGAACTATAGTAACTTTCCATTGTATGCACCTTCTGTTTCGTTTAGCTTCATTCTATGGTTTATTCCCAGTCATGCGAGTAGCATTTGAAGGTCACGGTATATTCTTTCCTCGTTTGATTAGTGATTCATCGGAAGAACTGAGCCTTATTGAGGCAACAGCTCTATGTAACAGAGAAGTCAAGACACGTATTCCAAGTACTTGAATATCCTACCTTTAAATAAATATAGCAATAAAATTATTATTATTATTATTATTATTATTATTATTATTATTATTATTATTATTATTATTATTATTATTATTATTATTATTATTATTTTAGGCTCCTTGGCTGAATGGTCAGCGTAGTGCTCTTCGGTTAAGGTTCGATTCGCGTCCTAGTCGGAGATTTTAATCTTAAATGGTTAATTCCCTTGGCTCGAAGACACTATCCTCCACTGCAATAACGCATTTTCCCATACAGGTCAGATGCCACCCATCCTCGTCGGAGGGTCTATCTTGCAAGGGCTGCAACATGCTAGAAATAACCACAAAAAATTATATAAATGATATATTATTATCAAAACTGGGCGAGTTGGCCGTGCGGTTAGGAGCGCGCAACTGTGAGCTCGCATCCGGAAGATATTGGGATCGAACCCCACTATCGGCAGCAAATGCTGGGCTGTACCTTAATTAAGGCCATGGCCGCTTCCTTCCCATTCCTAGACCTTTCCTGTCCTATCGTCGCCGTAAGACCTATCTGTATCGGTGCGACGTAAAGTAACTAGCAAAAAGCGATATTGCAAGAAGTGTGTTCCTGAAATGAAAACATCTTGTGTGCGACCATCACCTCCGATTCGAATTGAAAGTACGGACACTAAAGGCTTCTTCAATGAACCTACTGTAAAGCTTTGTGGGCTATGTGAGGCAAGCTTGTAATTTTATGTTTACAGTGAGTAGTATAACTGGACAGTTCTGCCGCCTCCTCCGCCGCCCGCGGCGCGGGAAATTTGAATTTTGGCGGGAAATTTGAATTTTAGCGGGAGATTTGAATTTGTAAACAAAGCCACGTGCTTTTTGACAGCTGTCATCGACAACAACGCATCGCTAACCTCACTGTTGCCATCTTGACGGGCCTAAACCTCACTAGTGCCAACTTAACCTAACTAGCATGAGGTAAACAAAGCCACGTGTTTTTTGACAGCCACGTGCTTCTTGACAGACAACAACGCATCGCTAACCTCAGTACTGCCATCTTGACGGGCCTAAACCTCAGTAGTGCCAACTTAACCTCACTAGCGCGAGGTAAACAAAGCCACATGCTTTTTGACAGCCACGTGCTTTTTGACAGATTTGTAAACAAAGCCACGTGCTTTTTGACAGACAACAACGCATCGCTAACCTCAGTACTGCCATCTTGACGGGCCTAAACCTTAGTGGTACCAACTTAACCTAACTAGCGCGTGGTAAACAAAGCCACGTGCTTTTTGACAGCCACGTGCAGCTGTCATCCGCCATCTTTCATCCAGAGAGCGCAGTGCTGCCCTCTTTAGCTACTTACCTTTGACAGCTGTCATCCGCCATCTTTAATCTAGAGAGAACAGTACTGCCCTCTATGTGGTGGTGGCAAATTCCACGTGCTCTTGTTCGGAAACAAAGCCACGTGCAGCTGTCATCCGCCATCTTTAATCACAGTGCTGCTCTCTTTAGCTACTTACCTTTGAAATGTGGTGGCGGATAATTTGAAAAATGCTTTTTGACAGCAGCCATCTTTGAGCACCGTGCTGCCCTCTTTAGCTACGTACCTTTGAAATGTGGTGGCGGTAAATTCCACGTGCTTTACAAACCTATATGCTTTTCTGACAGCTGTCATCCGCCACCAGAGAGAACAGTGCTGCAATCTTTGTGGTGGCGGCAAATTCCACGTGCTTTACAAATCAACATGCTTTTTTGACAGCTGTCAACCGCCATCTTTAATCACCGTGCGGCCCTCTTTAGCTACTTACCTTTGAAATGTGGTGGCGGTAAATTCCACGTGCTTTACAAACCTATATGCTTTTCTGACAGCTGTCATCCGCCATCTTTAATCCAGAGAGAACAGTGCTGCCCTCTATGTGGTGGCGGCAAATTCCACGTGCTTTACAAAGCCATGTGCTTTTTTTGACAGCTGTCATCCGCCATCTTAGAGCACCGTGCTGCGGGCAATTTCGTCAGTTGTCATCCACCATCTTTAAACACCGTGCTGCCCTCTTTATGGCTACTACCTTAAGCATGTAGTAGCGGGTAATTTGAAAAGATCTGTTAGCTATCATCCGCCATCTTTGAGCACCGTGCTGCCATCTTTAGCTAGATACCTTTGAAATGTGGCAGCGGATAATTTGAAAAAATGCTTTTTGACAGCGGTTATCTTTGAGCACCGTGCTACCCTCTATGTAGTGGCGGCAAATTCTACATGCTTTACAAACCCACGCGCTTTTTTTGACAGCTATCTTTAAGCAACAGAGTACAGTGCTGCCCTCTTTGTTGTGGCAGCAAATTCCACGTGCTCTACAAAGCCACATGCTCTTTTGACAGCTGTCACCCGCCATCTTTAACCAACAGAGCACTATGCTGCGGGCAATTTCGTTAGCTGTCATCCGACATCTTTAATGAACAGAGCACCGTGCTGCCCTCATGCGGGGCAATTTCGTTAGCTGTCATCCGCCATCTTTTAATGAACAGAGCAACGTGCTGCTCTCTGTAGTAGCGGGTAATTTGAAAAGTTCTGTTAGCTGTCATCCGCCATCTTTGAGCACCGTGCTGCCCGGTGGCGGCAAATTCCACGTGCTACGCGCAGCTGTCATCCGCCATCTTACATCGCAAACCTCAGTGCTACACTCTATGTGGTGGCGGATAATTTTAAAAAGAAAAATTCTACAGCAGCCATCTCTCGACGCTAATTGCACAAGATGGTGGCTATACATGACTCCTTAAAGGTGCTTATGCAAGATGATCGCTATACATAGACGCCCTTGGGATGCTTGCGCAAGATGGCGCTTATACAAGGCTCCTTATGAGGGATGCTTGCGCGAGATGGTGGTTGCTCTTATGAGGCGGCTTAAGGATCCATGGCTAGAGACGCCCTAAGGATGCTTGCGCAAGATGGCGGATGCAAGATGGCGGCTATACATAGCTCCTTATGAGACAGCCAGTACTCGATACAACATGTGATCAGAACATTGATTGATGTGTTCAGAACACAAAATAAGTAGAATCGAACACTGTACTCGATACAACATGTGATTAAAACATTGTGTGGTGTGTTCAGAACACTACATAAGTAGAATCGAACGCTGTACAACATGTTAGGGGATACCTTTGTTTAGATTGAAACATAACAAGACTAGAATTGAACACTGCACATTGATTGATGTGTTCAGAACACAAAATAAGTAGAATCGAACACTGTACTCGATGTCGTTAACTTCAACATGTGATTAAAACATTGGCTGGTGTGTTCAGAACACTACATAAGTAGAATCGAACGCTGTACAACATGTTAGGGGATACCTTTGTTTAGATTGAAACATAACAAGACTAGAATTGAACACTGCACTCGATGTCGGAAGATCAGATTGAAACATAACAAGACTAGAATTGAACACTGCACATTGATTGATGTGTTCAGAACACAAAATAAGTAGAATCGAACACTGTACTCGATGTCGTTAACTTCAACATGTGATTAAAACATTGTCTGGTGTGTTCAGAACACTACATACGTAGAATCGAACGCTGTACAACATGTTAGGGGATACCTTTGTTCTAAGAAGATCAGATTGAAACATAACAAGACTAGAATTGAACACTGCACTCGATGTCGTTACATGCGATCAGAACAATGATTGATGTGTTCAGATCACTAAACAAGTAGAACCGAACACTGTACAACATGTTAGGGGATACCTTTGTTCTAAGAAGATCAGCTTGAAACATAACAAGACTAGAATTGAACACTGCACTCGATACAACATGTAATCAGAACATTGATTGATGTGTTCAGATCACGAAACAAGTAGAACCGAACACTGTACAACATGTTAGGGGATACCTTTGTTTAGATTGAAACTAACAAGACTAGAATCGAACACTGCACTCGATGTCGTTACATGTGATCCGATACAACATGTTAGGGGATACCTTTATCCTAAGAACCGAACACTGTACAACATGTTAGGGGATACCTTTGTTTAGATTGAAACTAACAAGACTAGAATCGAACACTGCACTCGATGTCGTTACATGTGATCCGATACAACATGTTAGGGGATACCTTTGTTTAGATTGAAACATAGCAAGCCTAGAATCGAACATTGTTTGATGTGTTCAGTACAACTTCAATGATTAACACACACTGTGCACATATCGCATAGCTAAAAACACACTGTGCACATATCGCATACCTAACACTTCAAATGATTTGCTTAGTACGAAAATAAAAAATCTATACCGCGTAGCTAACTCGTTCATCACACTGCTAAGACGCTTAGTAATTGTGAATACACTCATACGAAAATCAAGAAAGCACACTGCGTAGCCAACTCGCTCGGCTCACTCGCTTAGTAATTGCAACACTGATACACACACGGATAAGAATGTTCCGAGATACTTACATGTTTTTTAAGGGGGGTGAAAGATCATAAATTATATGTACACATGTTGTCTCCTCCAAGTTGTAAGATGAAATAGACGCAGTACTGCGAGTTTCCGCTCTAGCTGGCGAACGGAAGTAGCATGATATCTCAGCAAAAAATAATACGCGTGAGCTTGCAAGTCAGACACAATGATGGATACCGCGATTCAAATCCTGGCAACTTATGCCGTCGGGAAGGGTATCCGGCGAGCATCTAGCTGTAAATCCCCGATTCTCGACAGATTCTTAATCCCAGTTCTTTGACGTCAGGAAGGGCAACCGGTCGAAAACAATAGTGTATGATGTAAGAGGCTAGATACTGCTAGTTTTGCGTCAGGAAGGGCAACTCAACAAATTCTTGCGATTTAAAATCTTAGTCCGGAAGGGCATCCGGCTGTAAAACAATAGTTCACGATACAGCGATTTAAAATCTAAGAAGAGCATCTAGCTGTAAAACCCCCGATTCTCGACAGATTCTTAATCCGAGTTCTTTGACGTCAGGAAGGGCAACCGGATGAAAACAATAGTGTATGATGTAAGAGGCTAGATACTGCCAGTTTTGCGTCAGGAAGGGCAACTCAACAATTTCTTGCGATTTAAAATCCTAGTCAGGAAGGGCATCCGGCTGTAGTGATACAGCGATTTACAATCTAAGAAGAGCATCTAGCTGTAAAACCCTCGATTCTCGACAGATTCTTAATCCGAGTTCTTTGACGTCAGGAAGGACAACCGGTTGAAAACAATAGTGTATGATGTAAGAGGTTAGATACTACCAGTTTCGTGTCAGGAAGGACAACTAGTCTTAAAACAAAACAGATTCTTAATCCGAGTTCTTTGACGTCAGGAAGGGCAACCGGTCGAAAACTATAGTGTATGATGTAAGAGGCTAGATACTGCCAGTTTTGCGTCAGGAAGGGCAACTCAACAAATTCTTGCGATTTAAAATCTTAGTCAGGAAGGGCATCCGGCTGTAGTGATACAGCGATTTACAATCTAAGAAGAGCATCTAGCTGTAAAACCCCCGATTCTCGACAGATTCTTAATCCGAGTTCTTTGACGTCAGGAAGGGCAACCGGATGAAAACAATAGTGTATGATGTAAGAGGGTAGATACTGCCAGTTTTGCGTCAGGAAGGGCAACTCAACAAATTCTTGCGATTTAAAATCTCAGTCAGGAAGGGCATCCGGCAGTAATACAATAGTTCGTGATACTGCGATTTAAAATCTAGCTGTAAAACCCCCGATTCTCGACAGATTCTTAATCCGAGTTCTTTGACGTCAGGAAGGGCAACTGGTTGAAAACAATTATCGAACACGCATCGCGAAGGCAAGAGTGTGCAGCGATATGCTTGTTTAGACTTGCAGATTACGAAAGAAACATAACAAGACTCGATTCTCGACAGATTCTTAATCCGAGTTCTTTGACGTCAGGAAGGGCAACCGGTTGAAAACAATTATCGAACACACATCGTAAAGGCAAGAGTGTGCAGCGATATGCTTGTTTAGACTTGCAGATTACGAAAGAAACATAACAAGACTTGAGTCTTAAAACAAATTCTTGCGATTTAAAATCTTAGTCAGGAAGGGCATCCAGCAGTAAAACAATAGTTCGTGATTTAAAATCTAAGAAGTGCATCTAGCTGTAAATCCCCCGATTCTCGACAGATTCTTAATCCGAGTTCTTTGACGTTAGGAAGGGCAACTGGTTGAAAACAATTATCGAACACGCATCGTGAAGGCAAGAGTGTGCAGCGATATGCTTGTTTAGACTTGCAGATTACGAAAGAAACATAACAAGACTTGAGTCTTAAAACAAATTCTTGCGATTTAAAATCTTAGTCAGGAAGGGCATCCGGTAGTAAAACAATAGTTCGTGATACTGCGATTTAAAATCTAGCTGTAAAACCCCCGATTCTCGACAGATTCTAAATCCGAGTTCTTTGACGTCAGGAAGGGCAACCGGTCGAAAACAATTATCGAACACGCATCGCGAAGGCAAGAGTGTGCAGCGATATGCTTGTTTAGACTTGCAGATTACGAAAGAAACATAACAAGACTTGAGTCTTAAAACAAATTCTTGCGATTTAAAATCTTAGTCAGGAAGGGCATCCGGCAGTAAAACTATAGTTCGTGATACAGCGATTTAAAATCTAGCTGTAAAACCCCCGATTCTCGACAGATTCTTAATCCGAGTTGTCAGGAAGGGCAACAGGTCGAAAACAATAGCGTATGATGTAAGAGCTTAGATACTGCCAATTTTGCATCAGGAAGGACAACTAGTCTTGAAACAAAACAGATTCTTAATCCGAGTTCTTTGGCGTCAGGAAGGGCAACCGGTTGAAAACTATAGTGTAAGAGGTTAGATACTGCTAGTTTTGTGTCAGGAAGGACAACTCAACAAATTCTTGCGATTTAAACACATTTTTATTCCCAAGAGAATCGAACCCGAAACTACCGGGTGAGAGGCATGCATACTGTAGGCTATGGGTTTGTTCTACTGTCCTTGAAGTCGTATCAGCGCAGAGCGAGCAGCGGAATGCATGTGTTGGCTGAAATTGTACACGTATCTTCCGGCTGTAGTAGTAACCTTGGACGAAAACACGGTGTGCTGATAAGCGACTTGTAACTCACGAACGTCTTCTTAGCTGAGTAGCATTCAGCCATGTAAGCTCTTAAAACACAGTACTAATTAAGGTTGTAAAATATTCTGAAATAGTCCTCCTCTGTAGTGTAGTAGTTAGTGTGATTAGCTGCTACCCCCGGAGGTCCGAGTTCGATTCCCGGCTCTGCCACGGAATGTGTAGCATTTAGCCTATGTAAGTTCCTAACGTAAACTATCATGATTGTACGGAGAGGTAAAAACACACACAGTGTCAGCATATAGCACACCCCTATCGAAAGAGCCTGCGCGGTGCCGGCATGTAGGCTTCTCCTGATGAAGGAGCCTGCACAAGGTTTAACGTCCCCATCAACAGCCCTTACTTAATACTGGCTTTTTTGCACACCCCGCCTCTTAGATCATACACCATAGTTTTACGACCGGTTACCCTTCCTGACTAGGATTTTAAATAGATATCCCGACATAGCCTACTCCCACCGAAGAAGCCTGCACAAGGCTTATTGCCTCCATCCGACAGATGAATCACCATCAACGTCTTGTACTCAAAATCATTTTCGAAGGAGTCTGCATAAGGTTTAACACCCCCTATCAACAGCCCTTACTTAATGCTGGCTTTTTTGCACACCCCGCCTGTTAGATCATACACCATAATTTTATACGACCGGTTGCCCTTCCTGACTAGGATTTTAAATCGATAACTAGATATCCCGACATAGCCTACTCCTACCGCAGAAGCCTGCACAAGGCTTATTACCTCCATCCGACAGATGAATCACCATCAACACTCTTGTACTCAAAAATCATTTTCGAAGGAGTCCGCACAAAGTTTAACGTCCCCATCAACAGCCCTTACTTAATGCAGGCTTTTTTGCACACCCCGCCTCTTAGTAGTTTTACACGACCGGTTGCCCTTCCTGACTAGGATTTTAAATCGATAACTAGATATCCCGACATAGCCTACTCCTACCGAAGAAGCCTGCACATAGCTTAACGCCTCCATCCGACAGATGAATCACCATCAACACTCTTGTACTCAAAAATCATTTTCGAAGGAGCCTGCACAAGGTTTAACACCCCCTATCAACAGCCCTTACTTAATGCTGGCTTTTTGCACACCCCGCCTCTTAGATCACACACCATAGTTTTATACAACCGGTTGCCCTTCCTGACTAGGATTTTAAATCGATAACTAGATATCCCGACATAGCCTACTCCTACCGAAGAAGCCTGCACACAGCTTAACGCCTCCATCCGACAAATGAATCACACTCAACACTCTTCAATCATTCTCACTACTTCGGAAGATAGCGGGTTCGAACTGGAAGCTGTAAAAAATAGCAAATGCTAGGCGAGGGACCTGCGCGATCGTCATTACATGATCTAGCCGGATACCCTTCCCGGCGGCATAAGTTGCCAGGATTTGAATCGCTGTATCCATCATTGTGTCTGACTTGCAAGCTCACGCGTATTATTTTTTGCTGAGATATCATGCTACTTCCGTTCGCCAGCTAGAGCGGAAACTCGCAGTACTGCGTCTATTTCATCTTACAACTTGGAGGAGACAACATGTGTACATATAATTTATGATCTTTCACCCCCCTTAAAAAACATGTAAGTATCTCGGAACATTCTTATCCGTGTGTGTATCAGTGCTGCAATTACTAAGCGAGTGAGCCGAGCGAGTTGGCTACGCAGTGTGCTTTCTTGATTTTCGTATGAGTGTATTCACAATTACTAAGCGTCTTAGCAGTGTGATGAACGAGTTAGCTACGCGGTATAGATTTTTTTATTTTCGTACTAAGCAAATCATTTGAAGTGTTAGGTATGCGATATGTGCACAGTGTGTTTTTAGCTATGCGATATGTGCACAGTGTGTGTTAATCATTGAAGTTGTACTGAACACATCAAACAATGTTCGATTCTAGGCTTGCTATGTTTCAATCTAAACAAAGGTATCCCCTAACATGTTGTATCGGATCACATGTAACGACATCGAGTGCAGTGTTCGATTCTAGTCTTGTTAGTTTCAATCTAAACAAAGGTATCCCCTAACATGTTGTACAGTGTTCGGTTCTTAGGATAAAGGTATCCCCTAACATGTTGTATCGGATCACATGTAACGACATCGAGTGCAGTGTTCGATTCTAGTCTTGTTAGTTTCAATCTAAACAAAGGTATCCCCTAACATGTTGTACAGTGTTCGGTTCTACTTGTTTCGTGATCTGAACACATCAATCAATGTTCTGATTACATGTTGTATCGAGTGCAGTGTTCAATTCTAGTCTTGTTATGTTTCAAGCTGATCTTCTTAGAACAAAGGTATCCCCTAACATGTTGTACAGTGTTCGGTTCTACTTGTTTAGTGATCTGAACACATCAATCATTGTTCTGATCGCATGTAACGACATCGAGTGCAGTGTTCAATTCTAGTCTTGTTATGTTTCAATCTGATCTTCTTAGAACAAAGGTATCCCCTAACATGTTGTACAGCGTTCGATTCTACTTATGTAGTGTTCTGAACACACCAGACAATGTTTTAATCACATGTTGAAGTTAACGACATCGAGTACAGTGTTCGATTCTACTTATTTTGTGTTCTGAACACATCAATCAATGTGCAGTGTTCAATTCTAGTCTTGTTATGTTTCAATCTGATCTTCCGACATCGAGTGCAGTGTTCAATTCTAGTCTTGTTATGTTTCAATCTAAACAAAGGTATCCCCTAACATGTTGTACAGCGTTCGATTCTACTTATGTAGTGTTCTGAACACACCAGCCAATGTTTTAATCACATGTTGAAGTTAACGACATCGAGTACAGTGTTCGATTCTACTTATTTTGTGTTCTGAACACATCAATCAATGTGCAGTGTTCAATTCTAGTCTTGTTATGTTTCAATCTAAACAAAGGTATCCCCTAACATGTTGTACAGCGTTCGATTCTACTTATGTAGTGTTCTGAACACACCACACAATGTTTTAATCACATGTTGTATCGAGTACAGTGTTCGATTCTACTTATTTTGTGTTCTGAACACATCAATCAATGTTCTGATCACATGTTGTATCGAGTACTGGCTGTCTCATAAGGAGCTATGTATAGCCGCCATCTTGCATCCGCCATCTTGCGCAAGCATCCTTAGGGCGTCTCTAGCCATGGATCCTTAAGCCGCCTCATAAGAGCAACCACCATCTCGCGCAAGCATCCCTCATAAGGAGCCTTGTATAAGCGCCATCTTGCGCAAGCATCCCAAGGGCGTCTATGTATAGCGATCATCTTGCATAAGCACCTTTAAGGAGTCATGTATAGCCACCATCTTGTGCAATTAGCGTCGAGAGATGGCTGCTGTAGAATTTTTCTTTTTAAAATTATCCGCCACCACATAGAGTGTAGCACTGAGGTTTGCGATGTAAGATGGCGGATGACAGCTGCGCGTAGCACGTGGAATTTGCCGCCACCGGGCAGCACGGTGCTCAAAGATGGCGGATGACAGCTAACAGAACTTTTCAAATTACCCGCTACTACAGAGAGCAGCACGGTGCTCTGTTCATTAAAAGATGGCGGATGACAGCTAACGAAATTGCCCCGCATGAGGGCAGCACGGTGCTCTGTTCATTAAAGATGTCGGATGACAGCTAACGAAATTGCCCGCAGCATAGTGCTCTGTTGGTTAAAGATGGCGGGTGACAGCTGTCAAAAGAGCATGTGGCTTTGTAGAGCACGTGGAATTTGCTGCCACAACAAAGAGGGCAGCACTGTACTCTGTTGCTTAAAGATAGCTGTCAAAAAAAGCGCGTGGGTTTGTAAAGCATGTAGAATTTGCCGCCACTACATAGAGGGTAGCACGGTGCTCAAAGATAACCGCTGTCAAAAAGCATTTTTTCAAATTATCCGCCGCCACATTTCAAAGGTATCTAGCTAAAGATGGCAACACGGTGCTCAAAGATGGCGGATGATAGCTAACAGATCTTTTCAAATTACCCGCTACTACATGCTTAAGGTAGTAGCCGTAAAGAGGGCAGCACGGTGTTTAAAGATGGTGGATGACAACTGACGAAATTGCCCGCAGCACGGTGCTCTAAGATGGCGGATGACAGCTGTCAAAAAAAGCACATGGCTTTGTAAAGCACGTGGAATTTGCCGCCACCACATAGAGGGCAGCACTGTTCTCTCTGGATTAAAGATGGCGGATGACAGCTGTCAGAAAAGCATATAGGTTTGTACAGCACGTGGAATTTACCGCCACCACATTTCAAAGGTAAGTAGCTAAAGAGGGCCGCACGGTGATTAAAGATGGCGGTTGACAGCTGTCAAAAAAGCATGTTGATTTGTAAAGCACGTGGAATTTGCCGCCACCACAAAGATTGCAGCACTGTTCTCTCTGGTGGCGGATGACAGCTGTCAGAAAAGCATATAGGTTTGTAAAGCACGTGGAATTTACCGCCACCACATTTCAAAGGTACGTAGCTAAAGAGGGCAGCACGGTGCTCAAAGATGGCTGCCTCAAGGGCAGTGTCCTGGAGTCCGAGACTTTGGGTCGGGGGATACAACTGGGAAGGGGGACCATTATCTCGCCCAGGCGGCCTCACCTGCTATGCTGAACAGGGGCCTTGTGGGGGTATGGGAAGATTGGAAGGGAGAGACAAGGAAGAGGGAAGGAAGCGGCCGTGGGCTTAAGTTAGGTACCATCCCGGCATTTGCCTGGAGGAAAAGTGGGAAACCACGGAAAACCACTTCGAGGATGGCTGAGTTGACCTCCCGAGGCTGAGTGCACCCTGTTCCAGCCCTCGTACAACTTTTCAAATTTCGTGGCAGAGCCGGGAATCGAGCCCAGGGGTGGCAGGTAATCACAAAAATAATAATAATAATAATAATGGTATTTGTTTTACGTCCCACTAACTACTTTTACGGTCTTCAGAGACGCCGAGGTGCCGGATTTTAGTCCCGCAGGAGTTCTTTTACGTGCCAGTAAATCTACCGACACGAGGCTGTCGTATTTGAGCAGCAGGTAATCACGCTAACCGCTACACCACAGAGGCACCCTCCCTATATTGCCCTTGATAATCATTCTCAAAATGCGTCATACTTCCAATTTTGCCTTAATATTATGGATTTAGCCGAGTCTCGCCTACGCCTTTGAATCATTTCAATACGTTATTCCTAGTGTAAGTGAAGTTACAAATCATAGGAAATATCCCGATCGGGATATTAATCAAAATAACCCTGCGGAGGTACACGCGACAATAACAGGGTAACAAGAGAACAAGAGCATTGCATTAGGACCAGGACCGAAGCAGGAACTAGTTTGCAGAGCTTTCACTTAAGGCTGCAGGAGAAGGCAAGTTCAGTAACCTCTGACGCCACCGCGAAAGAATAAAACAAAACACTGTACTTGCATATGGACAGCGTTCACTTCTCTTTGGGGGGGAAAAAAAATTGATGTAGGTTTATACAGTGAATGAGGAAATCCCACTCACCAACATTCCAGTGGACTTTGTGTCACAGCAGTAATTATTAAATTGTCCTTCATGTTGAAGAGGTCTGCTCATTAGTGTGCCTTAAATTTCATCCACACGTTTGCTTTTTTTTTTCTTTTTTTTTTTTTTCTACGTCGCGCCAGGGGCGTAGCCCGGGCGGGTTACTGGGGGGTTAGAACATCCCCCACCCAACGAATGTTTTACAATAAGGGAAATGAACAAAAACTGGCAATAAACAATAAACTAAACAAACATTCAGAGACATGGTTGTAAAACCAAAAGCCGATGGTGTATTCTAGGGTGGGTAATAAAGATATGTATGTATGTATGTATGTATGTTGTAAAACCAAGAGATCTGTTGAATCTACTCTTCTAAGAAGACTCAAAACTTGGATTTTAGATTATAATCTGAACATACTATTCGCTGTAAAACTGTTGATCTTGATCGTACTGCTCCTGTTCTGTATTTTAATATAAGATGTTGTAGTGTACTGGAATCTGAATATCAACATAATTCACTTGTATCACTGCCCTTATAATAACAAGTCATGCATGCTCGCACCACACACGCACCCTCATTACGATCTATCAGCATTTTGTAACTATAAACCCCTCCCAACGGCCGATCCTGGCTACGCTTCTGCGTTGATCCGACACGCATAGGTCTTATGGCGACGATGGGACAGGGAAGGGCTAGGAGTAGCCTTAATTAAGGTACATCCCCAGAATTTTCCTGGTGTGAAAATGTGAAACCACAGAAAACCATCTTCAGGGCTGCCACTATCTCGCGAATGCAAGCCCACAGCTGCGTACCCCTAACCGCACGGCCACCTGCTCGGTTGTTTGCTACATAATATACAGATGTGTATAAAAGAGTAGCATCTATAATATCCTCGGCGTTTGAAGTAAAGGTAATGGCTAGTAGTACGGCAAGCCTTTGAAGGAGCAAATGAGGCGGCGTGATAGTAGTGGTGGTGATTATGGTTTTAAGGGCAAAACGGATACAAGACAAATTTTCCCTCTTAACACTATGCTAGTACAGCTTTACTTTTAAATTGAAAGTTTGCAAACTACATAACCAACGCCTTACCTCTGTTCCTGGCGCTGTACTTCTACGCCAACAGCTAATGCAATACGCCCGTGGCTCAAAGGTCTCGTAAAACGTAATATCGTACACAGAAAAGCTAGTGAAACACGAGTGAAAACAAATTCTGCACTTACTAACGACATCTGACACTAAAACGAGATAAATAAATTATTCTGAATAAAAGAGAATGGGGAAACAAAAAATTACTCACCGCTAATATCTGGCGCAGAAAGGAGGTTATGGCCTACAAATGGAACACTCCACTGATCTCAGAGTCACTAGAACCCACTAGAACTACTACCCAACGTATTTCGAACTGTCTCTTAATCTTTTGTAATAGACATACAAATATGAATTTGTATACTTTTTCACAATAGGAAAGCCTAGATTATGGGAAGAATAAATAAGTAAATAAATAAAACATCACCACTGGTTTATCGTCAAGATGGCAGCGGTCCGAAACATACTCAAAAGATTACTAAAACTTTCGACACGACACTAAAATATTAAACCTATATTATACGAATTTATGTCTGAACCTCAAAACTATCTTTACCTACAAAAACCTCAGCGCCTCACCCTATATGTGGCAATTTTCGTTGACTTCCCGAAGGCCTACGACTCAGTAGGCAGGCAGTCCCTCTTTGAGACGATAACTGAACCGGGACTAGATAAGAAGACTTTCAGTCTTGTGAAGGCTACTCTAACGAACACCGTGTCCAAAGTCAAATTCAGAGGGACACTATCAAAAAGCTTCGAGATCAAAACAGGTGTTAGACAAGGAGATGGTTTGTCCCCCATCCTGTTTAACTGTCTGCTGGAGAAGGTCATTCTGGAATGTACAAATACACTAGCTGACAACTCTGGATTAAAAATCGGCTACAAAAAAGACGAGTTAACAGTCACTTGCTTAGCCTTCGCAGATGACCTCACACTCTTAACCACAAGTATGGAAGAAGCCACGTACCAGCTACCCTCCCTCGAACACATCGCAGCTAAAGTAGGGCTTAAGATCGCTCTCAAGAAAACTGAGTTTCTGACCAACATCATAGAAGCACCCAACTTCATATCTTTGGGCGACAAAATAATACGAAAGGCTAACTTTCAAATATCTTGGAGAATGGATAACCCCAAATATTAATGAGGACCTTGCAATGAAGAGTAGATGCACCAAATTAGAAAGAGCTTATCATCTTTGTAAGAACATAATTATACAAGTCTAAATCCCTCTCCTTGAGTCTTAAACTTAGACACTACAACACAGTAGTAAGACCATCTGTACTGAACTCCTCAGAATGCCTAAACATGGCCCGGAAATAACAACTCAGAAAACTGGAACTGAAAGAGCGAAAGATCCTCAGAAGGATTATGGGTCCTATTAAAGAAGGAGATGGGTACAGAATCAGGCACAACAAGGAACTGCACAGTAAAATAGAGAACATTACAACAGCTATGAGGAAGAGAAGAATAATTTTCGATGGTCACATAGTCAAGATGGACAGCTAGAGACTCACACTGCATCTGGAGAGAAAGCAACAAATGCCAAATGGACGAATTTAGTTCGAAAAGACCTACAATGCACAAAAATTGATCACGCTGACATTTAGAACCGAGATAAGTTCAGAAACTGAATCAAGACATCTGACCCTCTCCAAACACTAACAGCAAAATCACTGCGTCCAAAAGTAGGAGTGAAATGGACTCAAGAAAGAAAGGACATCCGTAAGCTCACCAGAGTTAAGAACCACGTGGTCCATTGTCGACTTAAACGAATAAGAAGAATTTATGCTACGCTAAACTGTAAACTACGCTATATTTACCCAGCTAGAGAGACAAAGACTAGAAATAACGATATGAAGAATACAAATTACAGAAGTAAAAGTAAAAGATCACGAACCGCACTGAATATCATACACGCTGAGAGAGATAGCTTAACCACGTGGTGAATGGGGTATAATGCGCAAAGGTATCACCCAAATATCACTATAAAATTTGTCACAAATGGAACATAATAATTGCTTTTACACATATCAAGTGAAAAATCCCTGGCAAATTAAGAAATACCGTCGTTATTTGAGAAATATGAAAACATACTTAAGGCTTGTAGACAGGACTGGTTTATGTCGTACTACGCTGCTGGTGTCGTCTTTTGTTACTTTCTTCAGGTCCAGGGCTAGCACCGTGGAATGGGAGGGCTATGTCTGTGGATTCTCATTATCTTTGTCCATTCGCTTCTGGTGCCGTCTTTTGTTACTTTATTCAGGTCCAGGGCTAGCACCGTGGAATGGGAGTGCTATGTCTGTAGATTCTCATTATCTTTGGCCAGTACAAACAGCAAAATGGAGGTCAAAAGAAAAATAGCATGATCCCTGGACCAATAAATATTTTTATTTCTGTTCGAATAAATCACTAGTCCACTGAATTTTTCTTATGTACATTGGCCATATCATTTTGTCGCCTATTAAATATTGCATATCGCGATACAATTCATGAAATGATGTCATTGACAAGTGAAGAATGAAACGAAAGCAAAGAACTTCAGTGAACACAGATATCACACACGAAATTGTTCAAAGTGTAAGACAAAAGACATACGTGTGTCACTGTGAGCGCAACACCAAATGTACTTGCAAAGTAGTAAAGTACGTATTAATATTCTCCAAAAAACATATATTTCTTAATTTGCCAGGGATTTTTCACTTGATATGTGTAAAAGTAATTATTATGTTCCATTTGTGACAAATTTTATAGTGATATTTAGGTGATACCAATGCGCACTATACCCTGGTGAATGTATACAATAGCAAGACCAACACCTTCTTCTTATTCTTCTTATAAATGTCTTGAACTCAGCTTAATAGCCAGTACCCAGTCACAACACTTATTATCGATTTTCTTCAGGGATACAGATGTTATTTTCACTCGCTATTTCTTGAATTATTCGTCACATTTAGAAAATGTAGCAACTCTGGTCTTGACAACCCGGTTTCGAGATACCGATATAAATCGATATGAATTTCTGTGTCTCCGTACATCACCAGGAGACAGCGCTAAAATCGGTCAAAGCGTCGATTAAGAAGCTTTAATATTCAGAGCATAATATTGGTTATCAGAGGAAAGAACAGAAGAGTTAGGACAATTTGAAGAATGATAATATCGGCAAAATAAAGATAAAACCGCGAAGGGCGTGAAAATCAAAGACTTCCTGGTCCTCGCAAGCCTATTAACTTCGGAGACGGAAGAGAACAGTAGTGAATCAAGGGAGATCGGATAGGACGGGACGGTTGAAATTACGAAGGCTGGCAAAAATAAGTTGAAGCTATGTCACAACGAGAGACCCGTGGTCGCTAAATCAAACTCCCAAGTTGTGAACTCCTTTTCGTCGCCTCTTACGACAGGCAAAGGGTAAAATGTATTTGGCCTTCGCCCCCCACCTCAGGAGAAAGGGGAAATGTGATAGCCGGGTATTGTACATCACCATTGGCGTATTGCCAAGATGGCAGCGGTCAGAAACACACTCAATACATGCGAGATATTTTAATGAAGTCACCTTCCAGGAGTTCTGAATGCATGTAAAGCTGATGGTCTCGTGGCTATGAATATAGCTTTGTTCGTAGTACAGTCAGAAACTGTTGCCATCTATCAGGCGCATGCGCACATTCAAATTCGTGTTCGTAGTAGCGATCATCAGAGTTGCTGACTACTAATGTGTTGTTCGTACAAACTTTTCAAACTGTTGGAAGCCATCAGCAAACCGTTGGACAGTTTCTGATCCTGGACGAAAACTGTTTCAGTCAGCGAGTCAGAATATGCGCGCGCATACCCGCTGCCATCTATGTTCGTTTCATAACTGACCTGAGAATTACTTCACGGCCGTGATTAGTTGCTGAAGTAACCTTACAAAATAAGTAAGATTTACCAAATATGAAAATATAAATATAACCCACTTCTGTATTTATGTCTAAGTATAGCCTATATATTCAGACTTTAAACTAATACTACTAATACTATGTAGTCATTCACGTTGTTATCTTACCGTGTTTATCAATTTTAAAACCTGAAGTTTCGAAAAAATCCTAATTAATTTCTGAAGCTTACAGAATACAAAACACGTTGGTTCAAAACAGCAGACCTTTCCAACTACTTCCGTTCGTAGTGGAAATTAGCTCGTCATATTTCAAACTGGTTGCCAACCACGCATGCGCATATGGACGATAAATCGAACTATCACGGATTCGTTCTGCGAACAAACCTTATGTTATCAACAGTCACGCAGAACTACAAGCTCGATTGCTTTCTTTAGAAAGGGGCTGTGCACCATTTCCATAACTTTACTGGAATATGCCTACTATCACTACTACTAAATGTTTTCATTCCTCCCCTGAAGGGGGAGGCGGGCCTCTTAGACGGTGACGCCGTCTCTCAGGCTGGGAGATTTGTTACGGTGAAGGAGAGGCTCGGAGAAGGTGAGGGGGTTGGCAGCCATGGCCTATACTAGGAACTGTCCCGGCATTCGCCTTAGTGCAGAAGAATGGAAAACCATTCTCAGGACAGCCCGTCTCCCGAATGCAGAGGCGTACAGCCACGGTAGAGCCATGACCACCCCTCCTCTGCTCGGTTGGCCGGTCAGAGTGCAGAGCTGTTGGATCACGGACCAGCCTTAGCCACTCATCGCCCAAGACCTACTCTGTATCTGCCGACGGAATATGCCTTCATACTATTGCAAGTAAACATCGATCGTCTCTCCACTGTTGAGTAGTGGTTATCAAAGTCTTGTTGACCTAGTTTCGATTCTTGGTTCTGCCACAAATTTGCGACGAGGACCTAGACTAGGTTTCGTTCAGTCTCGACAACGAGAAGTAGGTTAAAAATGATTTCGGTTTTCCATGGTTTCCTGCTTCATTTTCAGAAACGATTGTATTCAGAACACACTGGCCACGACTTCTTTCTTCCTGGTCTGAGCCCCAGTTAGATTACAGACACAAACGGCCAGGATTGAAGTACAGTGGGGACTTCGAGGGCCCTGGGGCCGCTACGGTAGCTGTGAAGGCCCTTCAGGAACTCTGAAAAGAGGTGGCAAAAGGGGCTCTGGTTAAGACGCAGCAGGTCGTTATTCTTGTTAGGTTCCAAAATGGGTTTTTAAAAATGCAATGTAAATTTTAATATTACAGCAGTTGTATAGTATTATTTGAAGTAATTCCACATATTGTATATTGAGTTGATTATGTGTGTACCGGGCGGTACACCTCCACACCGCTAATTCAAACTTTGCGCCAGTTGAAACTCCTCTACTGGAGGAAGTCTGAACTTTATCTACTGTGTTAATTTTCAAGTTTCTCAGAAGATGTCACTACTTGTAAATTTTGAAGTTTCTGAACTGGGTCGTTTTCGATGTATTTTTGTTTTACCTGTAGTAAGAAGTGTGAACATTCTCTTCTAGATGGCACTACTTAAGAATTACAATTGTGCACCCTAGTGCAAAGTGAAGGAACCTTTTTTTTTGAAGAAATTTAATATGTATAAGTTTGCTCTTTGTTAAATTTCTTTCAGTCATTGTTTGAGTTGGCAATGTTAAGCCTTTCGTTCCGCCAGTTTTGAATTTAGCCAATCCCGAATTTCTTTAATTAATTTTTGACCAATCAGGTGTATCTTCTCCAACATGGATATGTTGCTTAACCCTAGCCAATAAAGTGAGGGGGGTGTGGGTTCTCATTCATGAAACGTCTCGAATTTTCCGCGAGGGTATATAAACTGCTGTTTTTCTGGTCTCGTTGCCACTTCAGTAACATCTTTCCTAGTGTGATTATATAGCAGGGGGCGGGAAGCGCCTCTTTCTTCGGGCAGCAGTTCAACTATCAGGTAATGGCCGTTTTATAACTTATTTTCTTGCCAGCTCAGCAGTTTAACCCTCGGGGCGGGTTCGAAACTTTCCTCATGTAACCTACATTTAAAATGTAAAAGTTACTTGGTATACATTCTGCCTCTTTAACTACAAATTGGGATAGAGAGTGCCTAACCCTCTCGAGCTCCCATTCATTTTGTTTTGAGGTGACTACGTTTTTATAACGGTTTCCCTTCTATTTGTAATGTCATAAAATTTTTCAATCGTGTCACCTCCATAGTATGGGATTAGCCCTTGCATAAGCGGCCTAGTGCCAAATAGGTTTTAAAGAAATGTATTAGGAGTGCAGCTACGCCTCCTCTCAAGTTAGTATTTTTGGGGCCATGTAATTGCCCTGTTTCTTTATGGAATAGGCCTCAGTAGGTTGGGTATTTTTACCCCTGTTTTCTTGTGCTTGGAGGTCAGCTTGAAGGTGGAGTTTGGTGTGACCTTTGATAGGCTTGAACTTTGAGAGCGGGTTGCTCTTTCTTATTTTGGTTTCTGTGTGCCTCGAGCAGGCTTTACTGAGTAATAGGGAGCAAGTGCTCCTGGGCATGATTGGGGTTTTCTGCCCCTTTGTCAAACCTTGTATTTGAGTAAAGTTGAGCTAATTGCTCAAGAATTGTGAATCTGGGGCTCGAAGCCCAAAATCCATTAATAAACTGTAATTGTACTTTCTTATCTTGTGGATATCCCAATGAGTTCCTGTTATATTTGTTATTTCTTGATCTTGAAAAGAAAATATAAAATTGTAAAATTTTAAATTAACTTTAATTTCGTAAGTTGAGACCTGTTCATCCCAGCACCTTCTTTCACCTCTGCTGATCCACCAAACCACGGTAACAATGTGTGTAAGTACAGAAGATATTTTGTAAGTAATATAAATTTATTAAGGATGAGCTATGTGTTTAAGAGAAAAATTGTTAGTGTAAATTTATAATACTGTATTTTTGGGCAACAACTTCTTCTCTTGTTAATTTAAAATTTAGTGCTTGATAATAATGTGTCTTTGTGTACCATTTGCCACCGAGGTAGACAACTCATTTCTAAATGATTTGATTTGATTTGATTTGATTTGATTTGATTTGATTTGATTTGATTTGATTTGATTTGATTTGATTTGATTTGATTTGATTTGATTTGATTTGATTTGATTTGATTTGATTTGATTTGATTTGATTTGATTTGATTTGATTATGAGAAGACGAGCTCTCGATCAGTCTATAATCTGTATGGTTTTCCACTCCTGCTGCTGCTGCTACTCTTCGTGATTGTCAGGATGGTGTTTTCTTTCCAATCCTAGAAACAAACAAACCCATGGCACAATAGTCTATAGAGAGCCATGGCCTGTCACGATGGCTGCTGCCAGCCAGATAGCCTGCATATTTTGGAGTTCCAAGTGGTCAGCGCAACGACATAATCAGATTATAGTTTTACGTTCGTCACCCGCCCGCTGTATGTCATATCAGACAACTCCTCAATTAGTCTCACGAGGCTAAGTGAACCCCGTTCCAGCCCTCAATCCTGTATTGAACGGGAATCGAACCCGGTGCCTTTGGGTAAGAGGGAAGCGTGCTATACCTACACCACGGATCTGGCTTTCCAATCCTGGTCCCAATGAAAATACGAATACTTAGAAAGTACGTCCACCACACTTACACATTTTGTAGCCTCTTTGGACCCAAGACCAGACGAAAGTGTATTGTGTCATTCGCCCATCCTGCCATCATTGAATATTTCTTTCCGACATCGCGGTGGTGGTGATTATTGTTTTAAGAGGACTCTGGTGTAAACTATCTTTGACGTAGGTTCACAAATGCGTTTCTACAGTCACAGTTCACGTAATATAGACTGCCAATGACCTAATAATTAAGGAATGGAGGTGCACATATTTTTACCTAGGGTGTGAAGAGGAGAAAGTAGACTTCACATACATACATGAAGCTCACGTCCCTGACGTCTCAAGGTCCTTACTGTACACGAAGCAACAATGTTCTGGTCAGAAACAAGACCGCGTTTTGAAGGAGGTGGTCGGTCTAGGATTGTTTATCATCGTGTCTGCTAGTCACCGTCTGTCGGAGGATATTCTTAATGCAGTTAGAAGTTACCCACGATGGACTTCCTTTTCAGTTCCACCTCCTGTGTTTACTTTGAGTCATTAAGTCGTCACATGAATATAGAGGAAGATACAAAAAGGTCTTGATATATAACAGCTGACTAAGCACTGTGGTACGCATGGTAACAATACGAGACAGATTAACGGCGACTTATTCGTCACTGTACATAAAGTTCCCATTCTCGCCAGTGCTCCGTATCAGGTCGCGGATTGATATCAGACAATTTCTACCAAACGCGCACATCCAACTTAACAGACCATTTTACGACTAGAGTGTCCACCTACGCAGTGTAACGGTTAGCGCTATTAGCTGCCGTCCTCAGAAGTCTGGGTTCGATTTCCGGTACTACCAGAAATTTAAGATAGGCAGGAGGGCTGGAGATGTGCCTGAAAAATGCTGCACCACTAAACTTAGTCCGGTTTCGTAGTTAACTCGTGATGCCCTTTGGTGCAAGGGGTTTCAAATTCGATTCCATACCCCGCTAGGTCGAACATTTTAACTCCTGTTGGTTAATTCCTCTGACTCTAAGACTGGGTGTTTGTGCCGTCTCCAACATTAGATTCCATTCTAGGTAGGGCCCCACTCTCAAAGATGTGCAGGTCACCCATGGGAGTCAAGTCGAAAGATCTGCACCAGGTTTCTCCGGAGGCCATATTATATACGGGTAGGATTGCCAGATGTCCCATATAGTACGGAATGTCCGGTACTTTAAGGCAGGAAAGCTTGTGCCATATTGACCCCATATAGGATGGGCATAATCCCGTGTTTATGAACTAGGAAGAAAATAACCACTTTATTTCCATTCCCCGTTTGATTTTTAAATCATGGGAATATCGCTTCGTTGCAGAAACATCGCTTCGAAGACGAAAATACAAAATACAAATACAAAGAACAACATACCACATTATTAAGCGTGTGTTATAATAACTATGGCGAGGATTTCGTCATAAATACCTCTTTTTATCCTCAACCTAAAATTGTAGGCTCATAAATCGAATATCTGCTTCAGTCAATTTGTGAAAGAAATACGGGTTTTATAGTGCCAATAAAAGCCTATTTCGTGCATTAATGCCTATTTTGAAAATATTTGCATGTTAAGTGCCTAATACGACAACTTAATTTTTAAAATCGTACTTTTCCTCATCTCTACTTCGTTAGTTTTCTTTACCAGATAGCTTCATTCTTTGCAGGTAGCTACCAAAAACAGGCACTTAAATGTGGTTAAAGGACAACAGCGTTCTTTCTGTCCTCTGATTCTGTTTGGAGCAAGCTGGCCTTGAATCTACACTCTGCACTGGCCAACCCCAAGATTTTCAGCGCTCTCACGTATCGGTACATTTCTTCCAAGTTTCAGCAGCTATCTTCCAAAATAAAGCAGCTGGAAGAGAAAGAATTACCTCTTGTGAAGGCTGTAGGGATTGTTCGTGAGGTGGAGGCGACCATTG
The DNA here is from genome assembly GCF_040414725.1 of Anabrus simplex. Lineage (NCBI taxonomy): Eukaryota > Metazoa > Arthropoda > Insecta > Orthoptera > Tettigoniidae > Anabrus > Anabrus simplex. The sequence goes on along the minus strand of NC_090269.1, from coordinate 112,878,416 downwards.
TTAACCTTAATAGAGCGATAGGAGAAGAGATCAGTGCCAAATTTCACAGTATAATGCAGAGGAATCCCGGCTGGAAGGATGCTTTGGCCATTGCTGCTGTTCTCGAAGGGAAATACGTAGGCCACCATCACCACCAGATTTCACTCCAGCAGAGCTAGCTGCTCTTACATGCTGTCCCCTGACCTCATTTTCTCAATTTAAAAATATATTAGCCGACAACAGGCAAAGTGTTACAGTTCAGAATTGAGAACAATATCTGGTTGTCCATTATAACATATGCTGACTAAGATTAATTTGAAGTTTCCTGTTTATATAATTACTGTGTGGAAGAGATAACAGCGTCTTCAATTGTAATAATAATATAATTATATAAATGTATATTATATTATATTATATTATATTATATTATATTATATTATATTATATTATATTATATTATATTATATTATATTATATTATATTATAATTTTATTATTATCCTTTCTTGATTCGTTATGACCAACTAAGGAGGGCGTGTGAACTTATTTAGCATGCTTCTTCTTGCCTCCCCAAAGTCTCTTCATCCTTTCGCTCTGCTTCTTTTTGCGTTCTTCCATCCATCCTGTAGCTTGTATTTTAGGTTGATCAGCAAATTTGTGTTCGCTTATGAGATTTCTGACTTTTTTTCTGACTTGCAAGATTTCTTCATTTATACCAATTTCCTGAAGATCTTTGTTTATTTATGTAAGCCAGTTGTGATGTTTTAGAGTTACTGCGAGATTTAGTATTTTCTTCGTTAGGCTATTGTTATCCATCTTGATCGGATGGCCATAGAATAATAATCTTCTTTTTCTAACGTTGTTTGTATTTTTTTCTGTTACTCATTAGATCTCCTGTGATTTCCTTTTTATCCAAATACCATGTTCGCATTTATGTCTTAGAATTTTCATGAGAATTTTCTTCTCTTGTTTTTCGATATTTTTTTATTTGTGATCTGCCACCAATTATCAGAGTTCCTGATGCATAAAGGGATTATTATGATTATGATTATTATCATTATTATTATTATTATTATTATTATTATTATTGAAGCCTCCGTGGCTCAGGCGGCAGCGCGCCGGCCTCTCACCACTGGATACCGTGGTTCAAATCCCGGTCACTCCATGTGAGATTTGTGCTGGATAAAGCGGAAGCGGGACAGGTTTTTGTCCGGGTACTCCGGTTTTCCCTGTCATCTTTCATTCCAGCAACACTCTCCACTATCATATCATTTCATCTGTCAATCATTTATCATTGCCCCAGAGGAGTGCGACAGGCTTCGGCAGCCGGCATATTTTCCTATCCTCGCCGCTAGATGGGGCTTAATTCATTCCATTCCTGACCCAGTCGAATGACTGGAAACAGGCTGTGGATTATTATTATTATTATTATTATTATTATTATTATTATTATTATTATTATTATTATTATTATTATTTCTACCTTATCCTGATTTTGGTGACACTTTTAGTTGCTATTTTGCGATTTTGAACTGCATATTTGCCTGCCTATTTTGGGTATTTTTAGTGCATCTATATCCCCGCCCTAATTTAACACAGAGTCTTGATCTATATAATCTTGAAGAATTCTCGCATGTTCATAAAGTATGTGGTGGAGTAGCTCCCTGGTGAAGTACTGGTGAGCTAAGGAACACACAAATCAGTACATTATTAGGCAGTCTTACCACTTAATGTAATCTTTGATTTTTTAACATTTATGGTAGCCACTTGATCGGAAGCAAATGCAAGTGCATTATTATACTGACGAATGTCCCGCAAGTAATTTTTGGTTTTACTATAATTCTTTTCTTAACTGATAATTACAGCATATTATAATGACATAAAACAGGCGTCCCAGCGGCCAAAATGTGAAGTGGACAGCAATGATAGCGCATATTTTCCTACAGCATCAGTATTTGCAAATCGCACACTTCGTACAATTTTTAAACTTATTTTTTAAAAAGAAATTATCGATTAAATGAGAGAGCAATTCGTCACTGCTAATGTCTATTCTCTTTCTTTTGCATGCTCATTTGTCACGGTCGGTTACTTGTGAGCGTCGCAAAAGGGATCTATACTACTGAAATAATATAATTATACAGAATGATGTGCTTGTGACTGGACAACACATACGTTACAACCAGCTGGGGCTACATAATAATACAAAGACATTGTACTGTATGTACGTCTACCTCTTAGCCCCGCTTCTTGATACGGGGTCGGGGATGAGGAGAGATGATATTTTATGGCATATTTTTACGGCCGGATGAATTCCCCACGCCTATCTCGCTCGCTCCCCCTGTCTCCCTCTTCCTCACTTGCTCCGTAGCGCTTCAAATCCGAGCCGGGTTGAGCCGAGCTTAGCCGAGTAACCCAGAGACGAAGCGTTGGTCCGAGCCGAGTCGAGTGGAACCGATGCACTGTGCACAGGAACTCTGCGCCGCAATTTGCATGCGTGAGATTTTGGGCGTTTGAGAGGCCCTGCTGTAGAGTGTTAATACGCACGGCCACTCCGCTTGGTAGAAAATTCTAAATCACTATATCAGATAAAATGAAATGGTTAAGCGATTTATATAGCTACGTAACAACTTCGGAACCACAATAAAGTTTTAATGCCCAACTTGACTTATTTGAAATCAGATCACAATGACTTACGCCGGGAGAAGCGGGGTTGAGGCGTGATAAGCGAGTGGCACTGTCATTAGCTTCTCATCAAAAGACCGAAGTTTGAACCTCGGCCAATACATTTGGGATTTTTTGAATGAAAAGTCATCTCCCAGTGGTTCGGATTCCGCGTAAAAGGTGCTGGTGGTGATTATTGTTTTAAGAGGAAGTACAACTAGACAATCTTCTTCTACATAACACTAATCAGAGAGAGAGAGAATGGAAGGGATACGGCATTCGAAAAATGAAGGTATCGGCTAAAGGAAGACAAGGGCCGCGAAGGGCGTGAAAATGAAAGACTCCCTAGGCCTTGAATGCTCTAATACCATCGGGGTCGGAAAAAACAAGAATTGACTAAGGAAGGTCAGATAGGATAGATGAACGTGAGGAGCCTGACACAAGTAAGTGAAAGTAATGCCGGGACTCAGCTAAGGGTCCCGTGGCCACCAACCTACGCTCCAAAGTACAGAGCCCCTTGGGCACATTTTAGTCGCCTCTTACGACCGGCAGGGGATACCGTGGGTGTTACTCTACCTCCCCCACCCACATGGGGATTCCGCGTAAAAGAGAATAGCCCGTGACAATAATCACGATATCGCCTGTCACGACTTGCAAGACTTATACCGACCAATCTAAGAATGTTTCTGGAAACTCTATAGACATAGCTTTGATAGTTCGATAGCAAATTTTTCCCCCAAAGTAGACCTAGGTAGTTAACCTTAACACATCAGGACCAATACCATAATAATAATAACACATAACATCAAACGACAGCATTCAGGCATGACAACGGTTGATTAGTTCGACGTCTCTAAACCCATACATGACGAAATATACCAACAGTAGTATTAATTTGGCAAAAATAATAATAACAAGACTAATGCAGGAAACTGAAAACACAAACATTTTCGTTGGTTATAAAAGGAGGCTTGAGGTGGGTGACCTTTGCTTTAAAATTTGGCATGTCACTAAATGACATCGTATACAAAATGTCTTACACCATTCCTCTATCCACTACAAACACACAAACACATGTCAATTAAATTTACTTCTTTAGGATTAAATACCAAAAAGAAAATTCCTCGTCAAAGCAACTAGAAAAGATCTGTAGGCTACTTCAGCACAATCTCCTTCCTACTGCTTTATGTAAATTTGATCCCTAAGATAATGTTTGTGCAAATTATTACGTTGTCAGTTATGTAATAATAATAATAATAATAATAATAATAATAATAATAATAATAATAATAATAATAATAATAATAATTAGCTCAGTGGCTTAGTTTTAGCTTCCCACCCAGAGTGCTGAGGATTAAATCCCGGCCGATTCTGGGTGAAGATTTTCATCTCAAAAATCACGGCGCGTCAAGGAGGGCATCCGGCCTTAAATCCCCGGCCAAAAACAGAATGAGTCCGAGTGGCACCAGCAACCCCAGAAATACTTGGAATAAGCCGAAGAAAGATTTATATAATAACCCTCCACCAAGGCACTACAGCTCTGAAGGGCCTTGGTCTCCCAAGCGACCGCTGCTCAGCCTGAAGGCCTGCAGATTACGAGGTGTCGTGTGGTCAGCACGACGAAACCTCTCGGCCGTTATTCTTGGCTTTCTAGACCGGGCCCGCTATCTCACGGTCAGTTAGCTCCTCAATTCTAATCACGTAGGCTGAATGGACCTCGAACCAGCCCTCAGATCCAGATAAGTCCCTGACTTGGCCGGGAATCGAACTCGGCAGGCACGCTACCCGTACACGCTACCCGTACACCACGGGGTCGGCAATAATAATAATAATAATAATAATAATAATAATAATAATAATAATAATAATAATAATAATAATAATAATAAACGATTTAAAGATAAGAGGTATAGAACCAAATAAGGCCACAGCACTAGTTGCAAACAGAGGATTGTGGCGACTTTTAGTAAATTCACAGAGGCTTGCAGACTGAACGCTGAAAGGCATAATGGTCTATAATGATTATGTATGTAAGTATGTATAATAATAATAATAATAATAATAATAATAATAATAATAATAATAATAATAATAATAATAATAATAATAATAATAATAATAGCATGTATCTGTTTTTAAAGAAAATACACTGAATACAATTACGCATTTGCTTATATACATGAAGTTCGGTAGAATTAAGTACGCCCAAATGAAAAACAAATTCAGTCTTGATATATGCATGAATAGAAATATTATTATCGAAACTATAGAAAAAAATGTAACTCTTAGTTTCTTCGCAAGAAACGTACACATTTATTATTACTTACATTGGACCTATTATTTACATTTAAACATCTCGTAGTGAATTAAAAATTAATATGTTTCAAGTTATCGTTGCTAGTGGAGTTATCTCCACCATTGAGACGTTTTAAATTGTTTACATGCATAAAGCATAATTAGGTTAGTGAATCGAACATCGCGAGATGATTTTCGGGAGATTTTTCCATTTACAGCAAAGGCCACTCCTTTATCAAATAGAAAAGAACAATGATGTTTTTAAATTCTGAAATCTATGTCACATACTTTCTTTTCACAGCTGAAATTAATCGCCTGAAAACAAAAGATCCATTAGTCTTCAGTACATACGTTCGCTTGTTCCTCTTCGACTTCAGCAAACAACACTCAAAGAGAATAAGTAGACAACACTACACCCACCCAACTGGCTCTCAGCTGCCACAGACGCTACTACAAAACAGAACAGGGGGCTCTGCGATCTGTGACGTCACCAGTCCACACCTACGGGCAGTATAACATTTATACCTTGTAGATTCTTGCTCATGCCGCCATTTCTGAGCTAGCCAATGGCATGCGAGAGCTCGATAAATGAAACAGCTGACGTACGTGAAGGCCAACGGGAACCCTTTCACCTGCGGATAGTGAGTGCGTAACACACTGCGTACGTACCTCTTTAGTGTCTTAAGACGGAAAAGGTATCTCTTAGATCATTCACATTATCACGATGAAATACTGAAATGAACTTACTTCTTCAGATTACACTCTGAATGGATCTGTGTCACTTCGAATCTCCCTAAACGTCCTTACTTCTTTCATAAACCTCCCATCAGTGAGAAGTACATAGAGAAGAGGAAAAGGAGGTACCGTAATTCCCATGCGTGAGGAGCGGTGGCCACTGCTCTACCGTGGCTCTACGCCTCGGCATTCGGGAGACGGGACAGGGCTGAACCTTGCGGCTGGCTCCAACCCAGTGTTGCCAACTTATATTTTCAACATCCGCTAAATACTACTAAAAATCCGCTAAAATTCCGCCAAGAAATCCGATCTCAAATAATGCGCAATAAAATGAGCAATAATAATAATAATAATAATAATAATAATAATAATAATAATAATAATAATAATAATAATAATAATAATAGTAGTAAACGTCTGCACTCACCTTATCTGTGTTTTTCACTGGGATTAACCCCCTGCTTGAGAGCCGGTGAGCTAAAATTTGTTGGCGTTTTAGTGTCGGGTGCAAACTAGGTGAATCCCCTACCTCAAAAGGGCCACACACAGACCAAGTCAGTTCATTAAACGGTCTTCCTTCATAGCATGAATATAAATGCTGCTCTCTCACAAATTCATTATCTGTCGTCATTCGTCAACTAAGAGATAAGTACCCTTTCCCCACGCATTACAAATTTATGATAGCGTGGTCTCATAACATCAAATCCAAATAACATGTTTTCCTCAAGTGACTGCTAGCTCCTGACAAGAAATACGGAATAGCTCGGTGACAGACTGCAGTACAAATTAAAAAAAAAGCGTAAGATGGATATAACACTAAACACAATAAATGTAGAATTCCGCCAAAAAATTCGCTGTCCGCTAAAGGATATATTTCTCCGCCGACAGTCTTCTAATTCCGCCAAATTTAGCGGAAAATCCGCTAAGTTGGCAAAACTGCAAGAAATACGAATAGCTCGGAGACAGACTGGAGTATAAATTTAAAGAAAAACGTAAAATGGATAAAACACTAAATTCCGCTATAATAAATCTAGAATTCCGCCCAAAAATCTGCTGTCCGCTAAATGATATATTTCTCCGCCGACAGGCTTCTAATTCCGCAAAATTTAGCGGAAAATCCGCTAAGTTGGCAACACTGCTCCAACCGTCGGCTGTCCTGAGATTGGTTTTCCGTGGTTTTCCATTCTCCTGCACTAAGGCGAATGTCGGGACAGTTCCTAGTATAGGCTACGGCCGCCAACCCCCTCACCTTCTCCGTGCATCTCCACCGCAACAAATCTCCCGGCCTGAGAGACGGCGTCGCCGTCTAAGAGGCCCGCCTCCCCCTTCAGGGGAGGAATGAAAACCTTTTAGTAGTAGCAGTCCCTTGGGTTCTCGCACTGTAAAAGCTTTGCAATGTTTCCATAATTCATTCAAAATGGATGTGAACAAAATTTGAATTATACTAGAGAACAAATTCACGCTGAACTCGAAAAGGTGAGTGTATCATAGAGTTGGGAAGTAGATGAGTAAACAATTGAATTTTTAGTAAGTTTTACTCAGAAAAGTTACGTTTCACAAAATGTAATTTTTACTCGTAAGTTAGGCTACTTCTGAAAATAAAATTGCAATCGGCACATTCGATATATCGATCGATACATCGATATAATTCTCATCGAGAGTTTGGCAACTTTGGAGCCCCAGCACTCGCAAGGCGTCCACCAAGGGTATATTCCAGGATACGACGCGCACTCGTTCATTTACCCGCAGGTTGGTGTTGGTGGTGGTTATTGTTTTAAGAGGAAGTACAACTACCTCTGCGTGTTGGGTATTCAGCCCGAAGGCTGGTTTGATCCTCCACAGCTACGCCAACAGCTGTCATAGATAGCCTAGGTGTCACTGAGAAGGTATACTAGGCAAATGAGGAGTGAGTTAGTTTCCCGTTGCTTTCCTCACTGAGCCAGAAGTTGCTATTACATATCAGTCTGCCAAGCCCACTGAAATGCATGCACCAACCGACGCTATGAGCAATATTTTCACACCATTCATAACATTCCTGCATAAGGAATGGTATTATGTCCTGCATAAGGAATGGCATTACTAGCATCGCTCATACCTCGGGCCACTTTCATATTGTCAAAGCCAAGGATGAGACTAAGACAAATCAATGAAAGTAGTAACAAATTTATTCTAGCCCATACCAGCAGACACAGTGCACTGTAAACACTACATCTTGCCAGCAAAGGCACACAGCTACCTCTATATAACACTAATCAGAGGGAAAAAGTAGAAGGGGTCCGATCCGACACTTCGAAAAATGAAGGTATCGGCCAAAGAAAAACAAGAGCCACGAAGGGCGTGAAAATAAAAAACTCAGCTGAGTACCCCGTAGTCGCCAATCCAAGCTCCCGAGTTGAGATCCCCTGGGACCCCTTTTAGTCGCCTCTTACGACAGGCAGGGGATACCATGGGTGTTATTCTACCGTCCCCACCCACAGGGGTTTGCCCGCACGTTATCGTGATTACTGATTGAGATTTAGATAATCGTGTACTACGTAGTCGAAATGGTGGCGGTGATGATTATTGTTTTAAGAGAAAGTACAACTGGGCTGTCGTATCCCGGCCAACAGGTGAGACGCCGAGCGGTGAGTGGAATCACCTGATGGCTAACAACAGTACTAAAAACGAAAGGGATATAAGATGGTAATTTATAGGCGTTAGGTAAGTTGGTTGTTAAGAGTTGAAACTCATATGATTTCCTATATATGTGCGTATATTGACAGATGATGTACAAAGAATATACACGTACAATTGAAGTCGGTCACGTATTGTGACGTACTGGAACTAGCCTTCCTCAGAACGGCTACTCCAAGTAAATGCAAGTGGACTCTAAAGCATTAGAGTACCACTGAAATGCTAAAGCGATGTTAAAAACAGAGTATCGTGAAATCTCACAGAGATTCCTCAAGCTTTAAGTTGCCAACTACGATAAAACCCAGAAGAACTCGGGCTTAAGTCGAGAATCAAAGTATGAATGGTGAATACCAAGTGTTAGCACCACCGTTCAACCTGATCTACTAAGAAATATTCTAAGTAGCGAGACCGCTTGGAGAATTGATCGCAACCCTCTAACGTGAGCGGAAGGCAAGGCTCCCAAAGCGAAGACTAATGCAATAAGACGCTTGTTCCTTCAATTACATACGTATTTAAAGGGACTAGCAATATGATATGAGGGTCTCCCCTCCTCTCAGATAAAGCCTTACTGGCTTACTATTGGTGCTACCACTTCCCCCATGTATCTCAAATCCCACACTATGCACGTGGCAATATTTATTAACATGAACTTGACTTCTCGCCCTTAAACCTATGCTCATAAAATAACTTCCCCATTTCTAATACTTGTCATCATAAACATGACACTGCGTCCCGTTTCACTTAATTGGGTCGCCCATTAATTTTAAGTATCGTATCCTTCAAACTACCCCCATTTTCTTGCCATCTCAAGACGACAGGACGTGACTTTTTAGATTTGTCCGTATCGACTTCCTCGTGAGACCTCTTGACCTCACACAACTCTGTTTTTAACTGTCATTCTATATCACCCCCAACACATGGCTGCTTCGACAGCAAGGCCAGTGGATTGAGTTACCAAAATAATCACTATGTATTACTTATGTGCTGCTACTTGATGAAGGTTCGTGTCCCTGGACATGACACCTCCCCCCTTAGGAAAGAAACTAGTTGCCACACATGCAACTGGTTTCCACCTGAGTACACGTACATACAGGTTTAATTACCGCATGTACCTTACATGGCACATTACATTTTAGCAATATTACATTACATTTCATAGATACACTTCAACTTATTACATTTTGACATTAATACAATTCTCTTTACCCTTCATACAATTAATGTTCATAATACATTTCACATTACAATTAACATATTCTTTCACAGTAAACCATATTGCATTAATACATTTCAATTCATATATTCCACAGTACATGTAGTACTTAATATAACACAGTTTAGATTTAACATCTAATACATATCAATTTATATGTTTCACAGTACATATAACATTTCATTTTTTTATTTCACAGTACTGATATAACTCATTTACATTTTACATTTCACATTTTTCATTTCACATTTTACAGTGATTAATACATATCAACTTATATATGTCACAGTACATATAACACTTCATTTTTTTCATTTTACAGTACTTAATATCACTCATTTACATTTCACATTTCACAGTAATTAACACATATCAATTTATATGCTTCACAGTACATACAACTTTACCTTCCAGCCTTCTCTGGTCGGTTTTTACTTCCGTACCAAACTCTTGGAATGGCCGGCTTCGAGATTGCAATAGCAACTCGGTTCCCCTGACTATACTTCTTGAGTAAGTCTTACAAACTTGTGCAGTCACTGCTGACACATTATCCGTACCAAACTCATAGGAATGGACGCTTGGACCGTGCCTCTCTCGACACGTCCGAACTGTGCCTCCTTAGGCCAGTCTCACAAATTTTTGTGCAGTCATTACTGACACATTAACCTGTACCAAACTCATAGGAATGGACGCTTGGGTCTTGCCTCCCTCGACAAGCCCGAACTGTGCCTCCTTAGGCCAGTCTCACAAATTCTTGTGCAGCTATTACTGACATTACCCGTACCAAACTCATAGGAATGGACGCTTGGGTCTTGCCTCCCTCGACAAGCCCGAACTGTGCCTCCTTAGGCCAGTCTCATGAAATTTTACCTTAACATAAGGTTGCCTGTTCGACTCTGCCCCTTGGCAAGTCTTTTTTTTTTCGTACTTTAACAATTTTAAAGTTACATTTGTTACATTACAGCCTTAACACTGTCTTACTAGTGATTCATTACTTATACAATGGTCATTGAAATTTTTACTTTACTAATGTGGTTATGTTCCCTCTTTATTGCCTCCTTGGCTCTCTGATGAGAGACCTTTCATTAAGCTCTATACTGGAAGTAGTAAGATCTGTCATACTTCTACCCCTGCGCTCATTTACGCGCTTACCTCTTACATACTCCTGTCTATCAAAGTGCACTGTAACGTCCTCGTCTGAACAATGTGAGTTAGGACCATTAATTATAGTTTGGCGGATACATACCTTTCCGCAACACTCATCTCCTAGCTCTGACAGTTTATGAGCAAGTCTAAATCTTTTGCAACATCCTTTGCAACAACAGCAGGAACATAATAATAACAAAATAACAGCAATTGTTCCTCCACCTATATAAGACAGAAAATTCAACTTATCCAATTTATGATTTTGCTTTAATTCATCCTCCTGTTCAAGTATTAATTTTTCAACTGCCTCTACTTTATGACTTGCTAATTTTAATTCCTCTGCATGGTGAAGTACATTTACCAACGGTATCTTTCCTTCATCCTGCAATTGACTCAATTTAGTGTTAATTCCTAAATGATCGCAACAGTCATACTGTAACAATAGATCAGGTACAAACCCTTGATCTTTGGTACTATTTGTTTTAAGTACATTTGAAGATTGAATTTTTGATTTTGGCCCAAAGGCCGTACATCTATTAAACATTGTTATTATTCCTGTACCTGTTAACTTAGCATCACTTGTGTGCAACTCTTGACATACTACTGTTATTTTTACCTCCTGTGGAGCGATATAAATCCATTTATTTTCTCTTAAGGGAAACCACATTACTTCTTGTACTCTAATTACATTTTTTTGACAATCTTGTGGCATAACCTGTGCCCCTGTCAACAATTTTACTACACATTCCTCATGTGAATGAGCTAGTTTGATAGCAAACTCTTGTTTGCATACCTTAAGTTTATCATTCAACCTCTTACAATTATTAATTTGATTTTCAGTTAACATTACATAATTTTGCCTGTTCTGGTCCAAAAGAATAAATTCATTTTCACTATTAATAAAAACAAAGTTTTCTACCTCACCATTCACTCTTGTTGGGAATGGTATAACCTTAATAAGATCATATTTTACCTTATCTACCAAAGGCACCTTTACAATGTAACCAAGTATCTCTTTAGTAATGAACACTTCAATCTCTGCTATTCTAGTTATTAAATAGCCATAAGCCAGTCTCAACTCAACAGGTAATGTCATTCCTGGTGGGAAATTATTCTGTGCCTTTGAAAACGACTTTATTATATCACTAGGACTTATAATCTGAGGTTGTAAGACTCCCTTTTGAGCCAACATTATTCCATTTAACAGAATCTCATAATGATCTTTTAATTGCGCTAAGAATCCTTGCGTGTCAATTAAATGCCTATTGACCGCGATTTCAATCTCCGTTCTCCTAAATGCGCTTTCTATTTGCTCAGTCTCATCCTTCAGATATCCCCGTATTGTTGCTATATTATCGCTTAATTCTTTTTCGTTCTTAGCGACGTCATACAATGAGCTATTCATTGATTGTAATGTACTTTTTACTACAATCATCTGTTCTTTCGCGACTTTTAACATCGACAAATTCTCTGATTCAAGATCCTTAATGTGACTTTGATAATAGGCTGCATCTTGCGAATCTAAGGTTCCGAATAAAATTTTAGCAATACTTCCTACAAAATTAAGAACTCCTCGCTTCATTCTATTCTGATCTGAATTTTCCTTCCCCTCAGTCTTAGTTGTTTGTCTTATCAATTCACGCAAATTTTGAGTTTTATTTAATTGCATAATTAAAAGCTTTACCTCATTCTCACACGTATATGTTAAATTTACTTCCAGTTCTGAACACAATCTCATGGTTCTCTGAATGTATTTCTTACCAACATTATACGCATCATTTAACGCTTCTAAATTTACATAAGTTACTACCTTCCATTCAGTGTTATAGAGTTGAACTTCACCTAGCTTGTCGAAATAAACCCCTGGGGTGGACTCATATGGTTGGAGCTGGAAATCAATTGCCTTTCCTCCTTTCGTAAATATCGCCATCACTGCGATCGCCGCTGCTATCAGCGCCATTGACCTGCAAGTAACAGATTTGTGTTACCTTGCGTTGCCTATAATTTATTACTGGTTGTTCACAATGTATTTACATACAATTTTCCTTCTCATTTAAATATATAACTTTAATCGGTTACTGTGTACTGTAACGCACTTCCCTCGCTTATTCATATTCAAAACGCAGTTCACTCCTGAAACTTCCTGTACTGTGTACGGGCCTACAAAGTTTGGACTTAATTTTTTGCTACGACCTCGCCTTACTGAATCATTTCTTAAAAGAACTTGGTCTCCTATCTTAAACGTTACTTCGTTTATTCTTGTATCATACTGGACTTTATTTTTCAACTTGGTTTCTATTAGAGTTTTACGTGCTACCTCGTGACTTTCTCTAAGCCTTCGAGCTAATTCCTCCACATAGCTTTCGTGTTCATTATAATTCTTCTCGTTTGGCTTTCTCTGCAATGTCCCTGGTATATTCGCCTTTCTTCCAAATACTAATTCAAATGGTGTGAAATTAGTTGACGTACTTTTAGTTGTATTGTATACAAAAGTTGCCATTGAAATGAACTTATCCCAATCGTCTTGGGTTCCACATACATAGTGTCTCAAAAATTCAGCTAATACTGCATGAGACCTCTCTAAACTTCCGTTTGACTGTGGCCTAAATGCGGCAGTATGAATCTTCCTAATATTTAATAATCTACATAATTTCTTCATTACTTCGCTCAAAAAGTTGCTACCTTGGTCAGTTAATATTACACTTGGTATTCCAAATGTTCGTACTACATTGTCCATCAATGCCCTTGCAATTGTCTCTGCTTCTTGATTTTTCATTGGCACTGCTACTAAGTACTTCGATAACTGATCTTGACACGTTAAAATAAATTTGTTTCCGTCGAGTGTAAGTGGAAGTGGTCCAACCACATCTAACGCTATTTTCTCAAACACAATCCGCGGTGTGTCTGTGATTACCATACTTGCCTTCGTATCTGGCTTCGTAAACTTATTAGTTTGACATGAATGACATGATCGAATGTATTGCTCTACATCTTTCTTCATTCCTGGCCACTCAATATAATCTTTTAACCTAGCATACGTGCGTGTAATGCCTTGGTGTCCTCCAACTAAAGATGCATGAAATTCTTTCATAATCTCTTTCTTTTCATCCTCTGTTAATTTCTCTGTGAATTTCTCATCTGTTTCCATTTCTGAAACTTCTTCTTGTTCAACCTCATCTAATTTGTGTATTCTGCTCAGTGCGTCTGCATTTGTATTTAACTTTCCTTGTTTATAAACAACATCGAAATCGTATTCTGCTAACTTCAATCTAAATTTTAGCAATCTTGAGGTTGGATCTTGCACATTAAATACCCATTTAAGTGGTTTATGATCCGTCACTACAGTGAACTTTCGTCCTAAGACATACGGTCTAAAATACTTTACTGCAAATACAATTCCCAACATTTCCTTTTCTGTTGTTGAATAATTTCTTTCTGCCTTATTCAATACTCTAGATATGTATGCTACTGGCAAATCGCTTCCTACCTTCCCTTGCGACAATACTGCGCCTAACGCTTCGTTGCTTGCATCGGTTGTTACAATAAACGGCTTCTCGAAATCTGGATATTGTAAAATCGGATACGTTATCAACTTATTCTTTAAAGTCTGAAATGCTTCCTCTTGTTTAATTTCCCATTTATAGTCTACTTCTTTCTTTAAAAGTTCATACAGTGGTTTAGCAATTTTGCTATAATCTGGTATAAAACGTCTGTAATATCCCGATAATCCCAAAAATCCCTTAAGTTGTTTCGTGGTCGTGGGTTGAGAAAAATCTCTCTTAACTTCTCAAAAACGTCGATCATTTATTATTATTATTATTATTATTATTATTATTATTATTATTATTATTATTATTATTATTATTATTATTATTATTATTATTTTACTGAATCTCAAAATAATCATAGTTTAATTTCATTTAATAAACATTTCATTCACTTTACTCCCGCTAATACGTTTGTCATTAATCTCATGAACGTCACTGACATACGTTTATATTCAAAATTCCGATCTAATGCTGAAAATGCTGTGTTTTATTTTTTGTAATATAATTAGCATAAACACTTAGTTCCATTTACTCCGCTAATTAATCTCATGAACGTCATTTGCATAAATTTATATCAAATTCCTATCTAATACCGAAAATGTGATCTTTTCAATATCTCTTTCTCTGCTTCAGCTTGATAATAGCTACTGGCTAAATCAATTGTCGAGAAATAATTCGCTTTCCCTATTGAGTTACTTAACTCCGTAGTACCTGGTATAGGGTACATGCTACCGATCGTAATCTCGTTTAATTTTCTATCTAAATAAAATCTATCATTAAATTCTGGACACAATTCAAATATCCTTTCTCTATCACTCTTTAGCATATGATCTGCCCTAATTAGTTCGATTAATCTTCGAGTTCTCGATTGTGAACATTTCTGTGCGTCACTTTTTTCTACTTTCATTACGTGCGCAATTTCGTCTTGTCCTATGTTATACATAGTTTCCGTTCTCGGACATACTGTTATTGCTTTAGCTTCTCTAATTTCTATTTTATGTTTATCACCATTTACTTCTATGAATTCCTCCGTGAAATTAATTACAGAATCTTTCAATAAATCTCTGCCTATCAATCCGTCTTGTGACAGCTGAAATTCATCATCTACTACATGCAATTTGCATTGAGATGTTCCCAAAGTTACCTTCGCGGTTCCACACGTGAACAGTGTTCCTTTGCTAACTCCTAGCAATTTTAATCTATCACTTGTATCTATCTTTATTTCCTTCGGTACGCATTGTTTCTTTATTACACTTATTTCTGAGCCTGTATCGATTAAAAATCGAAAAGGTCCGTGTACATCATTTATAGATAGTAAAACTGTCCCTTCATTGTTATTACACTTATTGTGTACTTGGCCTATGTGAACACTTTTAGGACCTATAACCGGCCTTGCGTCATGATCCTGTTCTAGTTTTCCGCCTGCTTGTTCTCGTAACCTTTACCGTTGTAATTAGTGAATTGCTGCGGTTTACTACTTTTACAATTTTTCTCTACATGCCCTGTTCTCTTACAACGTTTACAAACTATTACTCTGCACTCTCGTGAATAGTGCCCTTCCTTATTACAATTGTAACATGTTATTGCCTTAACTTCTTTTGGTCGCATTTTAAGAAAACATGAGGATGCCGAATGTCCTTTCTTATTGCAATTACTACAATATTTATCTCTCCTAACTGATTCACCGTGCTTTTCTTTACTTGAGAGTACGGCCGACTCTTCTTGGGCCGCTACCTCAACTGCTAAACCGAAATCATCCGTAATGTTCCTACTACGGACAATCGTTTGAATGCTTTTATCAATTAATCCTTGTACAAAACATGATATCCCTAACTCTCCTATTAAATTCGCTCTATGAACTTTTGCCTCCGGTTCGACTCTTGCCGTGGCAACTTCTTTAAGTTCGCTTACCATTGCATCCATTCTCGAACCCCAAGCTATTACAGATTCATCTTTATTTTGCTGTGCTTTAAACATTTTACATGCGTAATGATCAATAGTCCTACGCTCTCCATAATTTTCAAACAAAGCTGCCTTCGCTTTTGGCCAGCTCGTCGCATCCTGTCTTACTAATAACTTGCTTCTAGCTTCACCCGTTATTCTGGTAAGAACATATTTAAAAAACAGCGGATGTTCATCCGGTTGAACAAATTCTATTGCTGAATCTACATTTGCACAGAACTCTTTCAACCTACTCCGATTTCTCCCGTCAAAAGGATCTCCGATTAACTTGAACGCTTGATTGATATTAATATAATTGTTATCTGAATTATCACTGGCATTTCCCACTTCAGAATTAGACATACTGATTTTGAGTTTGGCTTACCTTACAATATTTGGTCTTCTACTGCGTGCTGATGGTGAGCTGACGACGTGCAGGTACGCCGGGTCGATTGCGTCTTCCTTCCTTGGACTCCTATGAATCCTTCTGCTACTCCGTGGGCCAGCCCTTGCGCCTTCTTGGTTCTGCTCTCTGTCTGCTTACGGACTTCTTCTTCCTCCTGCCGACCGCCCCTCAGTCTACTAGGATAGACAGCCGCTGGACTTCTTCTTTCTCCTTCGGACCGCCCCTCAGTCTACTAGGATAGACAGCCTCCGGACTTCTTCTTCTTTCTTCCGACCGCCCCTCAGTCTACTAGGATAGACAGCCGCTTAGGAAACCACCAACGCCTGGTTAAGAGTTAAACAACCCTGGATGGACGTCGAACTCAGGACCAACCCCACAAAACTGACACCAGTTTTTCTTCTCCTGTCGTATCCCGGCCAACAGGTGAGACGCCGAGCGGTGAGTGGAATCACCTGATGGCTAACAACAGTACTAAAAACGAAAGGGATATAAGATGGTAATTTATAGGCGTTAGGTAAGTTGGTTGTTAAGAGTTGAAACTCATATGATTTCCTATATATGTGCGTATATTGACAGATGATGTACAAAGAATATACACGTACAATTGAAGTCGGTCACGTATTGTGACGTACTGGAACTAGCCTTCCTCAGAACGGCTACTCCAAGTAAATGCAAGTGGACTCTAAAGCATTAGAGTACCACTGAAATGCTAAAGCGATGTTAAAAACAGAGTATCGTGAAATCTCACAGAGATTCCTCAAGCTTTAAGTTGCCAACTACGATAAAACCCAGAAGAACTCGGGCTTAAGTCGAGAATCAAAGTATGAATGGTGAATACCAAGTGTTAGCACCACCGTTCAACCTGATCTACTAAGAAATATTCTAAGTAGCGAGACCGCTTGGAGAATTGATCGCAACCCTCTAACGTGAGCGGAAGGCAAGGCTCCCAAAGCGAAGACTAATGCAATAAGACGCTTGTTCCTTCAATTACATACGTATTTAAAGGGACTAGCAATATGATATGAGGGTCTCCCCTCCTCTCAGATAAAGCCTTACTGGCTTACTATTGGTGCTACCACTTCCCCCATGTATCTCAAATCCCACACTATGCACGTGGCAATATTTATTAACATGAACTTGACTTCTCGCCCTTAAACCTATGCTCATAAAATAACTTCCCCATTTCTAATACTTGTCATCATAAACATGACACTGCGTCCCGTTTCACTTAATTGGGTCGCCCATTAATTTTAAGTATCGTATCCTTCAAACTACCCCCATTTTCTTGCCATCTCAAGACGACAGGACGTGACTTTTTAGATTTGTCCGTATCGACTTCCTCGTGAGACCTCTTGACCTCACACAACTCTGTTTTTAACTGTCATTCTATATCACCCCCAACACATGGCTGCTTCGACAGCAAGGCCAGTGGATTGAGTTACCAAAATAATCACTATGTATTACTTATGTGCTGCTACTTGATGAAGGTTCGTGTCCCTGGACATGACACCTCCCCCCTTAGGAAAGAAACTAGTTGCCACACATGCAACTGGTTTCCACCTGAGTACACGTACATACAGGTTTAATTACCGCATGTACCTTACATGGCACATTACATTTTAGCAATATTACATTACATTTCATAGATACACTTCAACTTATTACATTTTGACATTAATACAATTCTCTTTACCCTTCATACAATTAATGTTCATAATACATTTCACATTACAATTAACATATTCTTTCACAGTAAACCATATTGCATTAATACATTTCAATTCATATATTCCACAGTACATGTAGTACTTAATATAACACAGTTTAGATTTAACATCTAATACATATCAATTTATATGTTTCACAGTACATATAACATTTCATTTTTTTATTTCACAGTACTGATATAACTCATTTACATTTTACATTTCACATTTTTCATTTCACATTTTACAGTGATTAATACATATCAACTTATATATGTCACAGTACATATAACACTTCATTTTTTTCATTTTACAGTACTTAATATCACTCATTTACATTTCACATTTCACAGTAATTAACACATATCAATTTATATGCTTCACAGTACATACAACTTTACCTTCCAGCCTTCTCTGGTCGGTTTTTACTTCCGTACCAAACTCTTGGAATGGCCGGCTTCGAGATTGCAATAGCAACTCGGTTCCCCTGACTATACTTCTTGAGTAAGTCTTACAAACTTGTGCAGTCACTGCTGACACATTATCCGTACCAAACTCATAGGAATGGACGCTTGGACCGTGCCTCTCTCGACACGTCCGAACTGTGCCTCCTTAGGCCAGTCTCACAAATTTTTGTGCAGTCATTACTGACACATTAACCTGTACCAAACTCATAGGAATGGACGCTTGGGTCTTGCCTCCCTCGACAAGCCCGAACTGTGCCTCCTTAGGCCAGTCTCACAAATTCT
Organism: Anabrus simplex; assembly: GCF_040414725.1. Taxonomy (NCBI): domain Eukaryota; kingdom Metazoa; phylum Arthropoda; class Insecta; order Orthoptera; family Tettigoniidae; genus Anabrus; species Anabrus simplex. The sequence goes on along the minus strand of NC_090269.1, from coordinate 112,859,365 downwards.
TGTGCAGCTATTACTGACATTACCCGTACCAAACTCATAGGAATGGACGCTTGGGTCTTGCCTCCCTCGACAAGCCCGAACTGTGCCTCCTTAGGCCAGTCTCATGAAATTTTACCTTAACATAAGGTTGCCTGTTCGACTCTGCCCCTTGGCAAGTCTTTTTTTTTTCGTACTTTAACAATTTTAAAGTTACATTTGTTACATTACAGCCTTAACACTGTCTTACTAGTGATTCATTACTTATACAATGGTCATTGAAATTTTTACTTTACTAATGTGGTTATGTTCCCTCTTTATTGCCTCCTTGGCTCTCTGATGAGAGACCTTTCATTAAGCTCTATACTGGAAGTAGTAAGATCTGTCATACTTCTACCCCTGCGCTCATTTACGCGCTTACCTCTTACATACTCCTGTCTATCAAAGTGCACTGTAACGTCCTCGTCTGAACAATGTGAGTTAGGACCATTAATTATAGTTTGGCGGATACATACCTTTCCGCAACACTCATCTCCTAGCTCTGACAGTTTATGAGCAAGTCTAAATCTTTTGCAACATCCTTTGCAACAACAGCAGGAACATAATAATAACAAAATAACAGCAATTGTTCCTCCACCTATATAAGACAGAAAATTCAACTTATCCAATTTATGATTTTGCTTTAATTCATCCTCCTGTTCAAGTATTAATTTTTCAACTGCCTCTACTTTATGACTTGCTAATTTTAATTCCTCTGCATGGTGAAGTACATTTACCAACGGTATCTTTCCTTCATCCTGCAATTGACTCAATTTAGTGTTAATTCCTAAATGATCGCAACAGTCATACTGTAACAATAGATCAGGTACAAACCCTTGATCTTTGGTACTATTTGTTTTAAGTACATTTGAAGATTGAATTTTTGATTTTGGCCCAAAGGCCGTACATCTATTAAACATTGTTATTATTCCTGTACCTGTTAACTTAGCATCACTTGTGTGCAACTCTTGACATACTACTGTTATTTTTACCTCCTGTGGAGCGATATAAATCCATTTATTTTCTCTTAAGGGAAACCACATTACTTCTTGTACTCTAATTACATTTTTTTGACAATCTTGTGGCATAACCTGTGCCCCTGTCAACAATTTTACTACACATTCCTCATGTGAATGAGCTAGTTTGATAGCAAACTCTTGTTTGCATACCTTAAGTTTATCATTCAACCTCTTACAATTATTAATTTGATTTTCAGTTAACATTACATAATTTTGCCTGTTCTGGTCCAAAAGAATAAATTCATTTTCACTATTAATAAAAACAAAGTTTTCTACCTCACCATTCACTCTTGTTGGGAATGGTATAACCTTAATAAGATCATATTTTACCTTATCTACCAAAGGCACCTTTACAATGTAACCAAGTATCTCTTTAGTAATGAACACTTCAATCTCTGCTATTCTAGTTATTAAATAGCCATAAGCCAGTCTCAACTCAACAGGTAATGTCATTCCTGGTGGGAAATTATTCTGTGCCTTTGAAAACGACTTTATTATATCACTAGGACTTATAATCTGAGGTTGTAAGACTCCCTTTTGAGCCAACATTATTCCATTTAACAGAATCTCATAATGATCTTTTAATTGCGCTAAGAATCCTTGCGTGTCAATTAAATGCCTATTGACCGCGATTTCAATCTCCGTTCTCCTAAATGCGCTTTCTATTTGCTCAGTCTCATCCTTCAGATATCCCCGTATTGTTGCTATATTATCGCTTAATTCTTTTTCGTTCTTAGCGACGTCATACAATGAGCTATTCATTGATTGTAATGTACTTTTTACTACAATCATCTGTTCTTTCGCGACTTTTAACATCGACAAATTCTCTGATTCAAGATCCTTAATGTGACTTTGATAATAGGCTGCATCTTGCGAATCTAAGGTTCCGAATAAAATTTTAGCAATACTTCCTACAAAATTAAGAACTCCTCGCTTCATTCTATTCTGATCTGAATTTTCCTTCCCCTCAGTCTTAGTTGTTTGTCTTATCAATTCACGCAAATTTTGAGTTTTATTTAATTGCATAATTAAAAGCTTTACCTCATTCTCACACGTATATGTTAAATTTACTTCCAGTTCTGAACACAATCTCATGGTTCTCTGAATGTATTTCTTACCAACATTATACGCATCATTTAACGCTTCTAAATTTACATAAGTTACTACCTTCCATTCAGTGTTATAGAGTTGAACTTCACCTAGCTTGTCGAAATAAACCCCTGGGGTGGACTCATATGGTTGGAGCTGGAAATCAATTGCCTTTCCTCCTTTCGTAAATATCGCCATCACTGCGATCGCCGCTGCTATCAGCGCCATTGACCTGCAAGTAACAGATTTGTGTTACCTTGCGTTGCCTATAATTTATTACTGGTTGTTCACAATGTATTTACATACAATTTTCCTTCTCATTTAAATATATAACTTTAATCGGTTACTGTGTACTGTAACGCACTTCCCTCGCTTATTCATATTCAAAACGCAGTTCACTCCTGAAACTTCCTGTACTGTGTACGGGCCTACAAAGTTTGGACTTAATTTTTTGCTACGACCTCGCCTTACTGAATCATTTCTTAAAAGAACTTGGTCTCCTATCTTAAACGTTACTTCGTTTATTCTTGTATCATACTGGACTTTATTTTTCAACTTGGTTTCTATTAGAGTTTTACGTGCTACCTCGTGACTTTCTCTAAGCCTTCGAGCTAATTCCTCCACATAGCTTTCGTGTTCATTATAATTCTTCTCGTTTGGCTTTCTCTGCAATGTCCCTGGTATATTCGCCTTTCTTCCAAATACTAATTCAAATGGTGTGAAATTAGTTGACGTACTTTTAGTTGTATTGTATACAAAAGTTGCCATTGAAATGAACTTATCCCAATCGTCTTGGGTTCCACATACATAGTGTCTCAAAAATTCAGCTAATACTGCATGAGACCTCTCTAAACTTCCGTTTGACTGTGGCCTAAATGCGGCAGTATGAATCTTCCTAATATTTAATAATCTACATAATTTCTTCATTACTTCGCTCAAAAAGTTGCTACCTTGGTCAGTTAATATTACACTTGGTATTCCAAATGTTCGTACTACATTGTCCATCAATGCCCTTGCAATTGTCTCTGCTTCTTGATTTTTCATTGGCACTGCTACTAAGTACTTCGATAACTGATCTTGACACGTTAAAATAAATTTGTTTCCGTCGAGTGTAAGTGGAAGTGGTCCAACCACATCTAACGCTATTTTCTCAAACACAATCCGCGGTGTGTCTGTGATTACCATACTTGCCTTCGTATCTGGCTTCGTAAACTTATTAGTTTGACATGAATGACATGATCGAATGTATTGCTCTACATCTTTCTTCATTCCTGGCCACTCAATATAATCTTTTAACCTAGCATACGTGCGTGTAATGCCTTGGTGTCCTCCAACTAAAGATGCATGAAATTCTTTCATAATCTCTTTCTTTTCATCCTCTGTTAATTTCTCTGTGAATTTCTCATCTGTTTCCATTTCTGAAACTTCTTCTTGTTCAACCTCATCTAATTTGTGTATTCTGCTCAGTGCGTCTGCATTTGTATTTAACTTTCCTTGTTTATAAACAACATCGAAATCGTATTCTGCTAACTTCAATCTAAATTTTAGCAATCTTGAGGTTGGATCTTGCACATTAAATACCCATTTAAGTGGTTTATGATCCGTCACTACAGTGAACTTTCGTCCTAAGACATACGGTCTAAAATACTTTACTGCAAATACAATTCCCAACATTTCCTTTTCTGTTGTTGAATAATTTCTTTCTGCCTTATTCAATACTCTAGATATGTATGCTACTGGCAAATCGCTTCCTACCTTCCCTTGCGACAATACTGCGCCTAACGCTTCGTTGCTTGCATCGGTTGTTACAATAAACGGCTTCTCGAAATCTGGATATTGTAAAATCGGATACGTTATCAACTTATTCTTTAAAGTCTGAAATGCTTCCTCTTGTTTAATTTCCCATTTATAGTCTACTTCTTTCTTTAAAAGTTCATACAGTGGTTTAGCAATTTTGCTATAATCTGGTATAAAACGTCTGTAATATCCCGATAATCCCAAAAATCCCTTAAGTTGTTTCGTGGTCGTGGGTTGAGAAAAATCTCTCTTAACTTCTCAAAAACGTCGATCATTTATTATTATTATTATTATTATTATTATTATTATTATTATTATTATTATTATTATTATTATTATTTTACTGAATCTCAAAATAATCATAGTTTAATTTCATTTAATAAACATTTCATTCACTTTACTCCCGCTAATACGTTTGTCATTAATCTCATGAACGTCACTGACATACGTTTATATTCAAAATTCCGATCTAATGCTGAAAATGCTGTGTTTTATTTTTTGTAATATAATTAGCATAAACACTTAGTTCCATTTACTCCGCTAATTAATCTCATGAACGTCATTTGCATAAATTTATATCAAATTCCTATCTAATACCGAAAATGTGATCTTTTCAATATCTCTTTCTCTGCTTCAGCTTGATAATAGCTACTGGCTAAATCAATTGTCGAGAAATAATTCGCTTTCCCTATTGAGTTACTTAACTCCGTAGTACCTGGTATAGGGTACATGCTACCGATCGTAATCTCGTTTAATTTTCTATCTAAATAAAATCTATCATTAAATTCTGGACACAATTCAAATATCCTTTCTCTATCACTCTTTAGCATATGATCTGCCCTAATTAGTTCGATTAATCTTCGAGTTCTCGATTGTGAACATTTCTGTGCGTCACTTTTTTCTACTTTCATTACGTGCGCAATTTCGTCTTGTCCTATGTTATACATAGTTTCCGTTCTCGGACATACTGTTATTGCTTTAGCTTCTCTAATTTCTATTTTATGTTTATCACCATTTACTTCTATGAATTCCTCCGTGAAATTAATTACAGAATCTTTCAATAAATCTCTGCCTATCAATCCGTCTTGTGACAGCTGAAATTCATCATCTACTACATGCAATTTGCATTGAGATGTTCCCAAAGTTACCTTCGCGGTTCCACACGTGAACAGTGTTCCTTTGCTAACTCCTAGCAATTTTAATCTATCACTTGTATCTATCTTTATTTCCTTCGGTACGCATTGTTTCTTTATTACACTTATTTCTGAGCCTGTATCGATTAAAAATCGAAAAGGTCCGTGTACATCATTTATAGATAGTAAAACTGTCCCTTCATTGTTATTACACTTATTGTGTACTTGGCCTATGTGAACACTTTTAGGACCTATAACCGGCCTTGCGTCATGATCCTGTTCTAGTTTTCCGCCTGCTTGTTCTCGTAACCTTTACCGTTGTAATTAGTGAATTGCTGCGGTTTACTACTTTTACAATTTTTCTCTACATGCCCTGTTCTCTTACAACGTTTACAAACTATTACTCTGCACTCTCGTGAATAGTGCCCTTCCTTATTACAATTGTAACATGTTATTGCCTTAACTTCTTTTGGTCGCATTTTAAGAAAACATGAGGATGCCGAATGTCCTTTCTTATTGCAATTACTACAATATTTATCTCTCCTAACTGATTCACCGTGCTTTTCTTTACTTGAGAGTACGGCCGACTCTTCTTGGGCCGCTACCTCAACTGCTAAACCGAAATCATCCGTAATGTTCCTACTACGGACAATCGTTTGAATGCTTTTATCAATTAATCCTTGTACAAAACATGATATCCCTAACTCTCCTATTAAATTCGCTCTATGAACTTTTGCCTCCGGTTCGACTCTTGCCGTGGCAACTTCTTTAAGTTCGCTTACCATTGCATCCATTCTCGAACCCCAAGCTATTACAGATTCATCTTTATTTTGCTGTGCTTTAAACATTTTACATGCGTAATGATCAATAGTCCTACGCTCTCCATAATTTTCAAACAAAGCTGCCTTCGCTTTTGGCCAGCTCGTCGCATCCTGTCTTACTAATAACTTGCTTCTAGCTTCACCCGTTATTCTGGTAAGAACATATTTAAAAAACAGCGGATGTTCATCCGGTTGAACAAATTCTATTGCTGAATCTACATTTGCACAGAACTCTTTCAACCTACTCCGATTTCTCCCGTCAAAAGGATCTCCGATTAACTTGAACGCTTGATTGATATTAATATAATTGTTATCTGAATTATCACTGGCATTTCCCACTTCAGAATTAGACATACTGATTTTGAGTTTGGCTTACCTTACAATATTTGGTCTTCTACTGCGTGCTGATGGTGAGCTGACGACGTGCAGGTACGCCGGGTCGATTGCGTCTTCCTTCCTTGGACTCCTATGAATCCTTCTGCTACTCCGTGGGCCAGCCCTTGCGCCTTCTTGGTTCTGCTCTCTGTCTGCTTACGGACTTCTTCTTCCTCCTGCCGACCGCCCCTCAGTCTACTAGGATAGACAGCCGCTGGACTTCTTCTTTCTCCTTCGGACCGCCCCTCAGTCTACTAGGATAGACAGCCTCCGGACTTCTTCTTCTTTCTTCCGACCGCCCCTCAGTCTACTAGGATAGACAGCCGCTTAGGAAACCACCAACGCCTGGTTAAGAGTTAAACAACCCTGGATGGACGTCGAACTCAGGACCAACCCCACAAAACTGACACCAGTTTTTCTTCTCCTGTCGTATCCCGGCCAACAGGTGAGACGCCGAGCGGTGAGTGGAATCACCTGATGGCTAACAACAGTACTAAAAACGAAAGGGATATAAGATGGTAATTTATAGGCGTTAGGTAAGTTGGTTGTTAAGAGTTGAAACTCATATGATTTCCTATATATGTGCGTATATTGACAGATGATGTACAAAGAATATACACGTACAATTGAAGTCGGTCACGTATTGTGACGTACTGGAACTAGCCTTCCTCAGAACGGCTACTCCAAGTAAATGCAAGTGGACTCTAAAGCATTAGAGTACCACTGAAATGCTAAAGCGATGTTAAAAACAGAGTATCGTGAAATCTCACAGAGATTCCTCAAGCTTTAAGTTGCCAACTACGATAAAACCCAGAAGAACTCGGGCTTAAGTCGAGAATCAAAGTATGAATGGTGAATACCAAGTGTTAGCACCACCGTTCAACCTGATCTACTAAGAAATATTCTAAGTAGCGAGACCGCTTGGAGAATTGATCGCAACCCTCTAACGTGAGCGGAAGGCAAGGCTCCCAAAGCGAAGACTAATGCAATAAGACGCTTGTTCCTTCAATTACATACGTATTTAAAGGGACTAGCAATATGATATGAGGGTCTCCCCTCCTCTCAGATAAAGCCTTACTGGCTTACTATTGGTGCTACCACTTCCCCCATGTATCTCAAATCCCACACTATGCACGTGGCAATATTTATTAACATGAACTTGACTTCTCGCCCTTAAACCTATGCTCATAAAATAACTTCCCCATTTCTAATACTTGTCATCATAAACATGACACTGCGTCCCGTTTCACTTAATTGGGTCGCCCATTAATTTTAAGTATCGTATCCTTCAAACTACCCCCATTTTCTTGCCATCTCAAGACGACAGGACGTGACTTTTTAGATTTGTCCGTATCGACTTCCTCGTGAGACCTCTTGACCTCACACAACTCTGTTTTTAACTGTCATTCTATATCACCCCCAACACATGGCTGCTTCGACAGCAAGGCCAGTGGATTGAGTTACCAAAATAATCACTATGTATTACTTATGTGCTGCTACTTGATGAAGGTTCGTGTCCCTGGACATGACACCTCCCCCCTTAGGAAAGAAACTAGTTGCCACACATGCAACTGGTTTCCACCTGAGTACACGTACATACAGGTTTAATTACCGCATGTACCTTACATGGCACATTACATTTTAGCAATATTACATTACATTTCATAGATACACTTCAACTTATTACATTTTGACATTAATACAATTCTCTTTACCCTTCATACAATTAATGTTCATAATACATTTCACATTACAATTAACATATTCTTTCACAGTAAACCATATTGCATTAATACATTTCAATTCATATATTCCACAGTACATGTAGTACTTAATATAACACAGTTTAGATTTAACATCTAATACATATCAATTTATATGTTTCACAGTACATATAACATTTCATTTTTTTATTTCACAGTACTGATATAACTCATTTACATTTTACATTTCACATTTTTCATTTCACATTTTACAGTGATTAATACATATCAACTTATATATGTCACAGTACATATAACACTTCATTTTTTTCATTTTACAGTACTTAATATCACTCATTTACATTTCACATTTCACAGTAATTAACACATATCAATTTATATGCTTCACAGTACATACAACTTTACCTTCCAGCCTTCTCTGGTCGGTTTTTACTTCCGTACCAAACTCTTGGAATGGCCGGCTTCGAGATTGCAATAGCAACTCGGTTCCCCTGACTATACTTCTTGAGTAAGTCTTACAAACTTGTGCAGTCACTGCTGACACATTATCCGTACCAAACTCATAGGAATGGACGCTTGGACCATGCCTCTCTCGACACGTCCGAACTGTGCCTCCTTAGGCCAGTCTCACAAATTTTTGTGCAGTCATTACTGACACATTAACCCGTACCAAACTCATAGGAATGGACGCTTGGGTCTTGCCTCCCTCGACAAGCCCGAACTGTGCCTCCTTAGGCCAGTCTCACAAATTCTTGTGCAGCTATTACTGACATTACCCGTACCAAACTCATAGGAATGGACGCTTGGGTCTTGCCTCCCTCGACAAGCCCGAACTGTGCCTCCTTAGGCCAGTCTCATGAAATTTTACCTTAACATAAGGTTGCCTGTTCGACTCTGCCCCTTGGCAAGTCTTTTTTTTTCGTACTTTAACAATTTTAAAGTTACATTTGTTACATTACAGCCTTAACACTGTCTTACTAGTGATTCATTACTTATACAATGGTCATTGAAATTTTTACTTTACTAATGTGGTTATGTTCCCTCTTTATTGCCTCCTTGGCTCTCTGATGAGAGACCTTTCATTAAGCTCTATACTGGAAGTAGTAAGATCTGTCATACTTCTACCCCTGCGCTCATTTACGCGCTTACCTCTTACATACTCCTGTCTATCAAAGTGCACTGTAACGTCCTCGTCTGAACAATGTGAGTTAGGACCATTAATTATAGTTTGGCGGATACATACCTTTCCGCAACACTCATCTCCTAGCTCTGACAGTTTATGAGCAAGTCTAAATCTTTTGCAACATCCTTTGCAACAACAGCAGGAACATAATAATAACAAAATAACAGCAATTGTTCCTCCACCTATATAAGACAGAAAATTCAACTTATCCAATTTATGATTTTGCTTTAATTCATCCTCCTGTTCAAGTATTAATTTTTCAACTGCCTCTACTTTATGACTTGCTAATTTTAATTCCTCTGCATGGTGAAGTACATTTACCAACGGTATCTTTCCTTCATCCTGCAATTGACTCAATTTAGTGTTAATTCCTAAATGATCGCAACAGTCATACTGTAACAATAGATCAGGTACAAACCCTTGATCTTTGGTACTATTTGTTTTAAGTACATTTGAAGATTGAATTTTTGATTTTGGCCCAAAGGCCGTACATCTATTAAACATTGTTATTATTCCTGTACCTGTTAACTTAGCATCACTTGTGTGCAACTCTTGACATACTACTGTTATTTTTACCTCCTGTGGAGCGATATAAATCCATTTATTTTCTCTTAAGGGAAACCACATTACTTCTTGTACTCTAATTACATTTTTTTGACAATCTTGTGGCATAACCTGTGCCCCTGTCAACAATTTTACTACACATTCCTCATGTGAATGAGCTAGTTTGATAGCAAACTCTTGTTTGCATACCTTAAGTTTATCATTCAACCTCTTACAATTATTAATTTGATTTTCAGTTAACATTACATAATTTTGCCTGTTCTGGTCCAAAAGAATAAATTCATTTTCACTATTAATAAAAACAAAGTTTTCTACCTCACCATTCACTCTTGTTGGGAATGGTATAACCTTAATAAGATCATATTTTACCTTATCTACCAAAGGCACCTTTACAATGTAACCAAGTATCTCTTTAGTAATGAACACTTCAATCTCTGCTATTCTAGTTATTAAATAGCCATAAGCCAGTCTCAACTCAACAGGTAATGTCATTCCTGGTGGGAAATTATTCTGTGCCTTTGAAAACGACTTTATTATATCACTAGGACTTATAATCTGAGGTTGTAAGACTCCCTTTTGAGCCAACATTATTCCATTTAACAGAATCTCATAATGATCTTTTAATTGCGCTAAGAATCCTTGCGTGTCAATTAAATGCCTATTGACCGCGATTTCAATCTCCGTTCTCCTAAATGCGCTTTCTATTTGCTCAGTCTCATCCTTCAGATATCCCCGTATTGTTGCTATATTATCGCTTAATTCTTTTTCGTTCTTAGCGACGTCATACAATGAGCTATTCATTGATTGTAATGTACTTTTTACTACAATCATCTGTTCTTTCGCGACTTTTAACATCGACAAATTCTCTGATTCAAGATCCTTAATGTGACTTTGATAATAGGCTGCATCTTGCGAATCTAAGGTTCCGAATAAAATTTTAGCAATACTTCCTACAAAATTAAGAACTCCTCGCTTCATTCTATTCTGATCTGAATTTTCCTTCCCCTCAGTCTTAGTTGTTTGTCTTATCAATTCACGCAAATTTTGAGTTTTATTTAATTGCATAATTAAAAGCTTTACCTCATTCTCACACGTATATGTTAAATTTACTTCCAGTTCTGAACACAATCTCATGGTTCTCTGAATGTATTTCTTACCAACATTATACGCATCATTTAACGCTTCTAAATTTACATAAGTTACTACCTTCCATTCAGTGTTATAGAGTTGAACTTCACCTAGCTTGTCGAAATAAACCCCTGGGGTGGACTCATATGGTTGGAGCTGGAAATCAATTGCCTTTCCTCCTTTCGTAAATATCGCCATCACTGCGATCGCCGCTGCTATCAGCGCCATTGACCTGCAAGTAACAGATTTGTGTTACCTTGCGTTGCCTATAATTTATTACTGGTTGTTCACAATGTATTTACATACAATTTTCCTTCTCATTTAAATATATAACTTTAATCGGTTACTGTGTACTGTAACGCACTTCCCTCGCTTATTCATATTCAAAACGCAGTTCACTCCTGAAACTTCCTGTACTGTGTACGGGCCTACAAAGTTTGGACTTAATTTTTTGCTACGACCTCGCCTTACTGAATCATTTCTTAAAAGAACTTGGTCTCCTATCTTAAACGTTACTTCGTTTATTCTTGTATCATACTGGACTTTATTTTTCAACTTGGTTTCTATTAGAGTTTTACGTGCTACCTCGTGACTTTCTCTAAGCCTTCGAGCTAATTCCTCCACATAGCTTTCGTGTTCATTATAATTCTTCTCGTTTGGCTTTCTCTGCAATGTCCCTGGTATATTCGCCTTTCTTCCAAATACTAATTCAAATGGTGTGAAATTAGTTGACGTACTTTTAGTTGTATTGTATACAAAAGTTGCCATTGAAATGAACTTATCCCAATCGTCTTGGGTTCCACATACATAGTGTCTCAAAAATTCAGCTAATACTGCATGAGACCTCTCTAAACTTCCGTTTGACTGTGGCCTAAATGCGGCAGTATGAATCTTCCTAATATTTAATAATCTACATAATTTCTTCATTACTTCGCTCAAAAAGTTGCTACCTTGGTCAGTTAATATTACACTTGGTATTCCAAATGTTCGTACTACATTGTCCATCAATGCCCTTGCAATTGTCTCTGCTTCTTGATTTTTCATTGGCACTGCTACTAAGTACTTCGATAACTGATCTTGACACGTTAAAATAAATTTGTTTCCGTCGAGTGTAAGTGGAAGTGGTCCAACCACATCTAACGCTATTTTCTCAAACACAATCCGCGGTGTGTCTGTGATTACCATACTTGCCTTCGTATCTGGCTTCGTAAACTTATTAGTTTGACATGAATGACATGATCGAATGTATTGCTCTACATCTTTCTTCATTCCTGGCCACTCAATATAATCTTTTAACCTAGCATACGTGCGTGTAATGCCTTGGTGTCCTCCAACTAAAGATGCATGAAATTCTTTCATAATCTCTTTCTTTTCATCCTCTGTTAATTTCTCTGTGAATTTCTCATCTGTTTCCATTTCTGAAACTTCTTCTTGTTCAACCTCATCTAATTTGTGTATTCTGCTCAGTGCGTCTGCATTTGTATTTAACTTTCCTTGTTTATAAACAACATCGAAATCGTATTCTGCTAACTTCAATCTAAATTTTAGCAATCTTGAGGTTGGATCTTGCACATTAAATACCCATTTAAGTGGTTTATGATCCGTCACTACAGTGAACTTTCGTCCTAAGACATACGGTCTAAAATACTTTACTGCAAATACAATTCCCAACATTTCCTTTTCTGTTGTTGAATAATTTCTTTCTGCCTTATTCAATACTCTAGATATGTATGCTACTGGCAAATCGCTTCCTACCTTCCCTTGCGACAATACTGCGCCTAACGCTTCGTTGCTTGCATCGGTTGTTACAATAAACGGCTTCTCGAAATCTGGATATTGTAAAATCGGATACGTTATCAACTTATTCTTTAAAGTCTGAAATGCTTCCTCTTGTTTAATTTCCCATTTATAGTCTACTTCTTTCTTTAAAAGTTCATACAGTGGTTTAGCAATTTTGCTATAATCTGGTATAAAACGTCTGTAATATCCCGATAATCCCAAAAATCCCTTAAGTTGTTTCGTGGTCGTGGGTTGAGAAAAATCTCTCTTAACTTCTCAAAAACGTCGATCATTTATTATTATTATTATTATTATTATTATTATTATTATTATTATTATTATTTTACTGAATCTCAAAATAATCATAGTTTAATTTCATTTAATAAACATTTCATTCACTTTACTCCCGCTAATACGTTTGTCATTAATCTCATGAACGTCACTGACATACGTTTATATTCAAAATTCCGATCTAATGCTGAAAATGCTGTGTTTTATTTTTTGTAATATAATTAGCATAAACACTTAGTTCCATTTACTCCGCTAATTAATCTCATGAACGTCATTTGCATAAATTTATATCAAATTCCTATCTAATACCGAAAATGTGATCTTTTCAATATCTCTTTCTCTGCTTCAGCTTGATAATAGCTACTGGCTAAATCAATTGTCGAGAAATAATTCGCTTTCCCTATTGAGTTACTTAACTCCGTAGTACCTGGTATAGGGTACATGCTACCGATCGTAATCTCGTTTAATTTTCTATCTAAATAAAATCTATCATTAAATTCTGGACACAATTCAAATATCCTTTCTCTATCACTCTTTAGCATATGATCTGCCCTAATTAGTTCGATTAATCTTCGAGTTCTCGATTGTGAACATTTCTGTGCGTCACTTTTTTCTACTTTCATTACGTGCGCAATTTCGTCTTGTCCTATGTTATACATAGTTTCCGTTCTCGGACATACTGTTATTGCTTTAGCTTCTCTAATTTCTATTTTATGTTTATCACCATTTACTTCTATGAATTCCTCCGTGAAATTAATTACAGAATCTTTCAATAAATCTCTGCCTATCAATCCGTCTTGTGACAGCTGAAATTCATCATCTACTACATGCAATTTGCATTGAGATGTTCCCAAAGTTACCTTCGCGGTTCCACACGTGAACAGTGTTCCTTTGCTAACTCCTAGCAATTTTAATCTATCACTTGTATCTATCTTTATTTCCTTCGGTACGCATTGTTTCTTTATTACACTTATTTCTGAGCCTGTATCGATTAAAAATCGAAAAGGTCCGTGTACATCATTTATAGATAGTAAAACTGTCCCTTCATTGTTATTACACTTATTGTGTACTTGGCCTATGTGAACACTTTTAGGACCTATAACCGGCCTTGCGTCATGATCCTGTTCTAGTTTTCCGCCTGCTTGTTCTCGTAACCTTTACCGTTGTAATTAGTGAATTGCTGCGGTTTACTACTTTTACAATTTTTCTCTACATGCCCTGTTCTCTTACAACGTTTACAAACTATTACTCTGCACTCTCGTGAATAGTGCCCTTCCTTATTACAATTGTAACATGTTATTGCCTTAACTTCTTTTGGTCGCATTTTAAGAAAACATGAGGATGCCGAATGTCCTTTCTTATTGCAATTACTACAATATTTATCTCTCCTAACTGATTCACCGTGCTTTTCTTTACTTGAGAGTACGGCCGACTCTTCTTGGGCCGCTACCTCAACTGCTAAACCGAAATCATCCGTAATGTTCCTACTACGGACAATCGTTTGAATGCTTTTATCAATTAATCCTTGTACAAAACATGATATCCCTAACTCTCCTATTAAATTCGCTCTATGAACTTTTGCCTCCGGTTCGACTCTTGCCGTGGCAACTTCTTTAAGTTCGCTTACCATTGCATCCATTCTCGAACCCCAAGCTATTACAGATTCATCTTTATTTTGCTGTGCTTTAAACATTTTACATGCGTAATGATCAATAGTCCTACGCTCTCCATAATTTTCAAACAAAGCTGCCTTCGCTTTTGGCCAGCTCGTCGCATCCTGTCTTACTAATAACTTGCTTCTAGCTTCACCCGTTATTCTGGTAAGAACATATTTAAAAAACAGCGGATGTTCATCCGGTTGAACAAATTCTATTGCTGAATCTACATTTGCACAGAACTCTTTCAACCTACTCCGATTTCTCCCGTCAAAAGGATCTCCGATTAACTTGAACGCTTGATTGATATTAATATAATTGTTATCTGAATTATCACTGGCATTTCCCACTTCAGAATTAGACATACTGATTTTGAGTTTGGCTTACCTTACAATATTTGGTCTTCTACTGCGTGCTGATGGTGAGCTGACGACGTGCAGGTACGCCGGGTCGATTGCGTCTTCCTTCCTTGGACTCCTATGAATCCTTCTGCTACTCCGTGGGCCAGCCCTTGCGCCTTCTTGGTTCTGCTCTCTGTCTGCTTACGGACTTCTTCTTCCTCCTGCCGACCGCCCCTCAGTCTACTAGGATAGACAGCCGCTGGACTTCTTCTTTCTCCTTCGGACCGCCCCTCAGTCTACTAGGATAGACAGCCTCCGGACTTCTTCTTCTTTCTTCCGACCGCCCCTCAGTCTACTAGGATAGACAGCCGCTTAGGAAACCACCAACGCCTGGTTAAGAGTTAAACAACCCTGGATGGACGTCGAACTCAGGACCAACCCCACAAAACTGACACCAGTTTTTCTTCTCCTGTCGTATCCCGGCCAACAGGTGAGACGCCGAGCGGTGAGTGGAATCACCTGATGGCTAACAACAGTACTAAAAACGAAAGGGATATAAGATGGTAATTTATAGGCGTTAGGTAAGTTGGTTGTTAAGAGTTGAAACTCATATGATTTCCTATATATGTGCGTATATTGACAGATGATGTACAAAGAATATACACGTACAATTGAAGTCGGTCACGTATTGTGACGTACTGGAACTAGCCTTCCTCAGAACGGCTACTCCAAGTAAATGCAAGTGGACTCTAAAGCATTAGAGTACCACTGAAATGCTAAAGCGATGTTAAAAACAGAGTATCGTGAAATCTCACAGAGATTCCTCAAGCTTTAAGTTGCCAACTACGATAAAACCCAGAAGAACTCGGGCTTAAGTCGAGAATCAAAGTATGAATGGTGAATACCAAGTGTTAGCACCACCGTTCAACCTGATCTACTAAGAAATATTCTAAGTAGCGAGACCGCTTGGAGAATTGATCGCAACCCTCTAACGTGAGCGGAAGGCAAGGCTCCCAAAGCGAAGACTAATGCAATAAGACGCTTGTTCCTTCAATTACATACGTATTTAAAGGGACTAGCAATATGATATGAGGGTCTCCCCTCCTCTCAGATAAAGCCTTACTGGCTTACTATTGGTGCTACCACTTCCCCCATGTATCTCAAATCCCACACTATGCACGTGGCAATATTTATTAACATGAACTTGACTTCTCGCCCTTAAACCTATGCTCATAAAATAACTTCCCCATTTCTAATACTTGTCATCATAAACATGACACTGCGTCCCGTTTCACTTAATTGGGTCGCCCATTAATTTTAAGTATCGTATCCTTCAAACTACCCCCATTTTCTTGCCATCTCAAGACGACAGGACGTGACTTTTTAGATTTGTCCGTATCGACTTCCTCGTGAGACCTCTTGACCTCACACAACTCTGTTTTTAACTGTCATTCTATATCACCCCCAACACATGGCTGCTTCGACAGCAAGGCCAGTGGATTGAGTTACCAAAATAATCACTATGTATTACTTATGTGCTGCTACTTGATGAAGGTTCGTGTCCCTGGACATGACACCTCCCCCCTTAGGAAAGAAACTAGTTGCCACACATGCAACTGGTTTCCACCTGAGTACACGTACATACAGGTTTAATTACCGCATGTACCTTACATGGCACATTACATTTTAGCAATATTACATTACATTTCATAGATACACTTCAACTTATTACATTTTGACATTAATACAATTCTCTTTACCCTTCATACAATTAATGTTCATAATACATTTCACATTACAATTAACATATTCTTTCACAGTAAACCATATTGCATTAATACATTTCAATTCATATATTCCACAGTACATGTAGTACTTAATATAACACAGTTTAGATTTAACATCTAATACATATCAATTTATATGTTTCACAGTACATATAACATTTCATTTTTTTATTTCACAGTACTGATATAACTCATTTACATTTTACATTTCACATTTTTCATTTCACATTTTACAGTGATTAATACATATCAACTTATATATGTCACAGTACATATAACACTTCATTTTTTTCATTTTACAGTACTTAATATCACTCATTTACATTTCACATTTCACAGTAATTAACACATATCAATTTATATGCTTCACAGTACATACAACTTTACCTTCCAGCCTTCTCTGGTCGGTTTTTACTTCCGTACCAAACTCTTGGAATGGCCGGCTTCGAGATTGCAATAGCAACTCGGTTCCCCTGACTATACTTCTTGAGTAAGTCTTACAAACTTGTGCAGTCACTGCTGACACATTATCCGTACCAAACTCATAGGAATGGACGCTTGGACCGTGCCTCTCTCGACACGTCCGAACTGTGCCTCCTTAGGCCAGTCTCACAAATTTTTGTGCAGTCATTACTGACACATTAACCCGTACCAAACTCATAGGAATGGACGCTTGGGTCTTGCCTCCCTCGACAAGCCCGAACTGTGCCTCCTTAGGCCAGTCTCACAAATTCTTGTGCAGCTATTACTGACATTACCCGTACCAAACTCATAGGAATGGACGCTTGGGTCTTGCCTCCCTCGACAAGCCCGAACTGTGCCTCCTTAGGCCAGTCTCATGAAATTTTACCTTAACATAAGGTTGCCTGTTCGACTCTGCCCCTTGGCAAGTCTTTTTTTTTTCGTACTTTAACAATTTTAAAGTTACATTTGTTACATTACAGCCTTAACACTGTCTTACTAGTGATTCATTACTTATACAATGGTCATTGAAATTTTTACTTTACTAATGTGGTTATGTTCCCTCTTTATTGCCTCCTTGGCTCTCTGATGAGAGACCTTTCATTAAGCTCTATACTGGAAGTAGTAAGATCTGTCATACTTCTACCCCTGCGCTCATTTACGCGCTTACCTCTTACATACTCCTGTCTATCAAAGTGCACTGTAACGTCCTCGTCTGAACAATGTGAGTTAGGACCATTAATTATAGTTTGGCGGATACATACCTTTCCGCAACACTCATCTCCTAGCTCTGACAGTTTATGAGCAAGTCTAAATCTTTTGCAACATCCTTTGCAACAACAGCAGGAACATAATAATAACAAAATAACAGCAATTGTTCCTCCACCTATATAAGACAGAAAATTCAACTTATCCAATTTATGATTTTGCTTTAATTCATCCTCCTGTTCAAGTATTAATTTTTCAACTGCCTCTACTTTATGACTTGCTAATTTTAATTCCTCTGCATGGTGAAGTACATTTACCAACGGTATCTTTCCTTCATCCTGCAATTGACTCAATTTAGTGTTAATTCCTAAATGATCGCAACAGTCATACTGTAACAATAGATCAGGTACAAACCCTTGATCTTTGGTACTATTTGTTTTAAGTACATTTGAAGATTGAATTTTTGATTTTGGCCCAAAGGCCGTACATCTATTAAACATTGTTATTATTCCTGTACCTGTTAACTTAGCATCACTTGTGTGCAACTCTTGACATACTACTGTTATTTTTACCTCCTGTGGAGCGATATAAATCCATTTATTTTCTCTTAAGGGAAACCACATTACTTCTTGTACTCTAATTACATTTTTTTGACAATCTTGTGGCATAACCTGTGCCCCTGTCAACAATTTTACTACACATTCCTCATGTGAATGAGCTAGTTTGATAGCAAACTCTTGTTTGCATACCTTAAGTTTATCATTCAACCTCTTACAATTATTAATTTGATTTTCAGTTAACATTACATAATTTTGCCTGTTCTGGTCCAAAAGAATAAATTCATTTTCACTATTAATAAAAACAAAGTTTTCTACCTCACCATTCACTCTTGTTGGGAATGGTATAACCTTAATAAGATCATATTTTACCTTATCTACCAAAGGCACCTTTACAATGTAACCAAGTATCTCTTTAGTAATGAACACTTCAATCTCTGCTATTCTAGTTATTAAATAGCCATAAGCCAGTCTCAACTCAACAGGTAATGTCATTCCTGGTGGGAAATTATTCTGTGCCTTTGAAAACGACTTTATTATATCACTAGGACTTATAATCTGAGGTTGTAAGACTCCCTTTTGAGCCAACATTATTCCATTTAACAGAATCTCATAATGATCTTTTAATTGCGCTAAGAATCCTTGCGTGTCAATTAAATGCCTATTGACCGCGATTTCAATCTCCGTTCTCCTAAATGCGCTTTCTATTTGCTCAGTCTCATCCTTCAGATATCCCCGTATTGTTGCTATATTATCGCTTAATTCTTTTTCGTTCTTAGCGACGTCATACAATGAGCTATTCATTGATTGTAATGTACTTTTTACTACAATCATCTGTTCTTTCGCGACTTTTAACATCGACAAATTCTCTGATTCAAGATCCTTAATGTGACTTTGATAATAGGCTGCATCTTGCGAATCTAAGGTTCCGAATAAAATTTTAGCAATACTTCCTACAAAATTAAGAACTCCTCGCTTCATTCTATTCTGATCTGAATTTTCCTTCCCCTCAGTCTTAGTTGTTTGTCTTATCAATTCACGCAAATTTTGAGTTTTATTTAATTGCATAATTAAAAGCTTTACCTCATTCTCACACGTATATGTTAAATTTACTTCCAGTTCTGAACACAATCTCATGGTTCTCTGAATGTATTTCTTACCAACATTATACGCATCATTTAACGCTTCTAAATTTACATAAGTTACTACCTTCCATTCAGTGTTATAGAGTTGAACTTCACCTAGCTTGTCGAAATAAACCCCTGGGGTGGACTCATATGGTTGGAGCTGGAAATCAATTGCCTTTCCTCCTTTCGTAAATATCGCCATCACTGCGATCGCCGCTGCTATCAGCGCCATTGACCTGCAAGTAACAGATTTGTGTTACCTTGCGTTGCCTATAATTTATTACTGGTTGTTCACAATGTATTTACATACAATTTTCCTTCTCATTTAAATATATAACTTTAATCGGTTACTGTGTACTGTAACGCACTTCCCTCGCTTATTCATATTCAAAACGCAGTTCACTCCTGAAACTTCCTGTACTGTGTACGGGCCTACAAAGTTTGGACTTAATTTTTTGCTACGACCTCGCCTTACTGAATCATTTCTTAAAAGAACTTGGTCTCCTATCTTAAACGTTACTTCGTTTATTCTTGTATCATACTGGACTTTATTTTTCAACTTGGTTTCTATTAGAGTTTTACGTGCTACCTCGTGACTTTCTCTAAGCCTTCGAGCTAATTCCTCCACATAGCTTTCGTGTTCATTATAATTCTTCTCGTTTGGCTTTCTCTGCAATGTCCCTGGTATATTCGCCTTTCTTCCAAATACTAATTCAAATGGTGTGAAATTAGTTGACGTACTTTTAGTTGTATTGTATACAAAAGTTGCCATTGAAATGAACTTATCCCAATCGTCTTGGGTTCCACATACATAGTGTCTCAAAAATTCAGCTAATACTGCATGAGACCTCTCTAAACTTCCGTTTGACTGTGGCCTAAATGCGGCAGTATGAATCTTCCTAATATTTAATAATCTACATAATTTCTTCATTACTTCGCTCAAAAAGTTGCTACCTTGGTCAGTTAATATTACACTTGGTATTCCAAATGTTCGTACTACATTGTCCATCAATGCCCTTGCAATTGTCTCTGCTTCTTGATTTTTCATTGGCACTGCTACTAAGTACTTCGATAACTGATCTTGACACGTTAAAATAAATTTGTTTCCGTCGAGTGTAAGTGGAAGTGGTCCAACCACATCTAACGCTATTTTCTCAAACACAATCCGCGGTGTGTCTGTGATTACCATACTTGCCTTCGTATCTGGCTTCGTAAACTTATTAGTTTGACATGAATGACATGATCGAATGTATTGCTCTACATCTTTCTTCATTCCTGGCCACTCAATATAATCTTTTAACCTAGCATACGTGCGTGTAATGCCTTGGTGTCCTCCAACTAAAGATGCATGAAATTCTTTCATAATCTCTTTCTTTTCATCCTCTGTTAATTTCTCTGTGAATTTCTCATCTGTTTCCATTTCTGAAACTTCTTCTTGTTCAACCTCATCTAATTTGTGTATTCTGCTCAGTGCGTCTGCATTTGTATTTAACTTTCCTTGTTTATAAACAACATCGAAATCGTATTCTGCTAACTTCAATCTAAATTTTAGCAATCTTGAGGTTGGATCTTGCACATTAAATACCCATTTAAGTGGTTTATGATCCGTCACTACAGTGAACTTTCGTCCTAAGACATACGGTCTAAAATACTTTACTGCAAATACAATTCCCAACATTTCCTTTTCTGTTGTTGAATAATTTCTTTCTGCCTTATTCAATACTCTAGATATGTATGCTACTGGCAAATCGCTTCCTACCTTCCCTTGCGACAATACTGCGCCTAACGCTTCGTTGCTTGCATCGGTTGTTACAATAAACGGCTTCTCGAAATCTGGATATTGTAAAATCGGATACGTTATCAACTTATTCTTTAAAGTCTGAAATGCTTCCTCTTGTTTAATTTCCCATTTATAGTCTACTTCTTTCTTTAAAAGTTCATACAGTGGTTTAGCAATTTTGCTATAATCTGGTATAAAACGTCTGTAATATCCCGATAATCCCAAAAATCCCTTAAGTTGTTTCGTGGTCGTGGGTTGAGAAAAATCTCTCTTAACTTCTCAAAAACGTCGATCATTTATTATTATTATTATTATTATTATTATTATTATTATTATTATTATTATTATTATTATTATTATTATTATTATTATTTTACTGAATCTCAAAATAATCATAGTTTAATTTCATTTAATAAACATTTCATTCACTTTACTCCCGCTAATACGTTTGTCATTAATCTCATGAACGTCACTGACATACGTTTATATTCAAAATTCCGATCTAATGCTGAAAATGCTGTGTTTTATTTTTTGTAATATAATTAGCATAAACACTTAGTTCCATTTACTCCGCTAATTAATCTCATGAACGTCATTTGCATAAATTTATATCAAATTCCTATCTAATACCGAAAATGTGATCTTTTCAATATCTCTTTCTCTGCTTCAGCTTGATAATAGCTACTGGCTAAATCAATTGTCGAGAAATAATTCGCTTTCCCTATTGAGTTACTTAACTCCGTAGTACCTGGTATAGGGTACATGCTACCGATCGTAATCTCGTTTAATTTTCTATCTAAATAAAATCTATCATTAAATTCTGGACACAATTCAAATATCCTTTCTCTATCACTCTTTAGCATATGATCTGCCCTAATTAGTTCGATTAATCTTCGAGTTCTCGATTGTGAACATTTCTGTGCGTCACTTTTTTCTACTTTCATTACGTGCGCAATTTCGTCTTGTCCTATGTTATACATAGTTTCCGTTCTCGGACATACTGTTATTGCTTTAGCTTCTCTAATTTCTATTTTATGTTTATCACCATTTACTTCTATGAATTCCTCCGTGAAATTAATTACAGAATCTTTCAATAAATCTCTGCCTATCAATCCGTCTTGTGACAGCTGAAATTCATCATCTACTACATGCAATTTGCATTGAGATGTTCCCAAAGTTACCTTCGCGGTTCCACACGTGAACAGTGTTCCTTTGCTAACTCCTAGCAATTTTAATCTATCACTTGTATCTATCTTTATTTCCTTCGGTACGCATTGTTTCTTTATTACACTTATTTCTGAGCCTGTATCGATTAAAAATCGAAAAGGTCCGTGTACATCATTTATAGATAGTAAAACTGTCCCTTCATTGTTATTACACTTATTGTGTACTTGGCCTATGTGAACACTTTTAGGACCTATAACCGGCCTTGCGTCATGATCCTGTTCTAGTTTTCCGCCTGCTTGTTCTCGTAACCTTTACCGTTGTAATTAGTGAATTGCTGCGGTTTACTACTTTTACAATTTTTCTCTACATGCCCTGTTCTCTTACAACGTTTACAAACTATTACTCTGCACTCTCGTGAATAGTGCCCTTCCTTATTACAATTGTAACATGTTATTGCCTTAACTTCTTTTGGTCGCATTTTAAGAAAACATGAGGATGCCGAATGTCCTTTCTTATTGCAATTACTACAATATTTATCTCTCCTAACTGATTCACCGTGCTTTTCTTTACTTGAGAGTACGGCCGACTCTTCTTGGGCCGCTACCTCAACTGCTAAACCGAAATCATCCGTAATGTTCCTACTACGGACAATCGTTTGAATGCTTTTATCAATTAATCCTTGTACAAAACATGATATCCCTAACTCTCCTATTAAATTCGCTCTATGAACTTTTGCCTCCGGTTCGACTCTTGCCGTGGCAACTTCTTTAAGTTCGCTTACCATTGCATCCATTCTCGAACCCCAAGCTATTACAGATTCATCTTTATTTTGCTGTGCTTTAAACATTTTACATGCGTAATGATCAATAGTCCTACGCTCTCCATAATTTTCAAACAAAGCTGCCTTCGCTTTTGGCCAGCTCGTCGCATCCTGTCTTACTAATAACTTGCTTCTAGCTTCACCCGTTATTCTGGTAAGAACATATTTAAAAAACAGCGGATGTTCATCCGGTTGAACAAATTCTATTGCTGAATCTACATTTGCACAGAACTCTTTCAACCTACTCCGATTTCTCCCGTCAAAAGGATCTCCGATTAACTTGAACGCTTGATTGATATTAATATAATTGTTATCTGAATTATCACTGGCATTTCCCACTTCAGAATTAGACATACTGATTTTGAGTTTGGCTTACCTTACAATATTTGGTCTTCTACTGCGTGCTGATGGTGAGCTGACGACGTGCAGGTACGCCGGGTCGATTGCGTCTTCCTTCCTTGGACTCCTATGAATCCTTCTGCTACTCCGTGGGCCAGCCCTTGCGCCTTCTTGGTTCTGCTCTCTGTCTGCTTACGGACTTCTTCTTCCTCCTGCCGACCGCCCCTCAGTCTACTAGGATAGACAGCCGCTGGACTTCTTCTTTCTCCTTCGGACCGCCCCTCAGTCTACTAGGATAGACAGCCTCCGGACTTCTTCTTCTTTCTTCCGACCGCCCCTCAGTCTACTAGGATAGACAGCCGCTTAGGAAACCACCAACGCCTGGTTAAGAGTTAAACAACCCTGGATGGACGTCGAACTCAGGACCAACCCCACAAAACTGACACCAGTTTTTCTTCTCCTGTCGTATCCCGGCCAACAGGTGAGACGCCGAGCGGTGAGTGGAATCACCTGATGGCTAACAACAGTACTAAAAACGAAAGGGATATAAGATGGTAATTTATAGGCGTTAGGTAAGTTGGTTGTTAAGAGTTGAAACTCATATGATTTCCTATATATGTGCGTATATTGACAGATGATGTACAAAGAATATACACGTACAATTGAAGTCGGTCACGTATTGTGACGTACTGGAACTAGCCTTCCTCAGAACGGCTACTCCAAGTAAATGCAAGTGGACTCTAAAGCATTAGAGTACCACTGAAATGCTAAAGCGATGTTAAAAACAGAGTATCGTGAAATCTCACAGAGATTCCTCAAGCTTTAAGTTGCCAACTACGATAAAACCCAGAAGAACTCGGGCTTAAGTCGAGAATCAAAGTATGAATGGTGAATACCAAGTGTTAGCACCACCGTTCAACCTGATCTACTAAGAAATATTCTAAGTAGCGAGACCGCTTGGAGAATTGATCGCAACCCTCTAACGTGAGCGGAAGGCAAGGCTCCCAAAGCGAAGACTAATGCAATAAGACGCTTGTTCCTTCAATTACATACGTATTTAAAGGGACTAGCAATATGATATGAGGGTCTCCCCTCCTCTCAGATAAAGCCTTACTGGCTTACTATTGGTGCTACCACTTCCCCCATGTATCTCAAATCCCACACTATGCACGTGGCAATATTTATTAACATGAACTTGACTTCTCGCCCTTAAACCTATGCTCATAAAATAACTTCCCCATTTCTAATACTTGTCATCATAAACATGACACTGCGTCCCGTTTCACTTAATTGGGTCGCCCATTAATTTTAAGTATCGTATCCTTCAAACTACCCCCATTTTCTTGCCATCTCAAGACGACAGGACGTGACTTTTTAGATTTGTCCGTATCGACTTCCTCGTGAGACCTCTTGACCTCACACAACTCTGTTTTTAACTGTCATTCTATATCACCCCCAACACATGGCTGCTTCGACAGCAAGGCCAGTGGATTGAGTTACCAAAATAATCACTATGTATTACTTATGTGCTGCTACTTGATGAAGGTTCGTGTCCCTGGACATGACAGGGCAACCACCCTTTATTAACACTAATCACAAGGTCCGACACTTCGAAAAGTGAAGTTATTGGCAAAACAAAAAGTAGGGCCACGAAGCACGCGAAAATTTGGCTTCAAAAATTCTACTACCGTCAATAATGGTTGACCAAGGGAGGTCAGATAGGAAACATGAAACCGAGGATACTGACACAAGTGGAACAGCGGTCGTCAACCCACGCTCCCAAGATGAGAGTACTTTATCTACCTTTTAGTCGCCTCTTATGACAGGCAGGGGATACCACGGGCGTTATTCTACCGCCCCCGCCTATAGGAGTTACGTACACAGAGATCTCAAATTTGGACATAGGACAATCGCTTAAAGTTGTAGGACTCCATCTTCGAAAACGGCGCTTTTGCCATTGTCAACTGTACGTGGATTGTTCAAGAATTCGAAAGGCAAATACAATACGGTACACATCTTACCTCAAAATGGAAGGACATTAATATAGTTTATACCGAAGCTGTATAAGGAAACAATTATAATTTGCATTATATAACATGGTCTTTTACATTGTTTTAATATTATTTGTACCATCCATCAACCCGGTATCTTAAGCATTGAAAGTAACAATAAAATAAAAATAAAATAATGTATTTAATGCAATTTACGTCAAAACGATGTGAGTTAATAAATATAATGTTTTAATATGCTTTAAAATAAATAGTTTAGAAACATCTAACGGCTGAATTAATAAACGCGGGCAAAGCCGCCGGCACATGCTAGTGTAGTAGTCCGGAATGGAGCCGGAATAAACATGTGTCGGTGGAGGCATTTCCATTCTCCTATTTTTTATAAATATTTTGAATTATTTATCCTGAAAATAATGAAAACACGAACGTGACACGCACATTAACTTCGGAGCAATCATTTTGAAAGTCCGACCAGTCTCACCTAGTGATGGTAGCCACTTAATGTCTGTGCTAAAGAACACAAAATGGAACAATGATTTTTTCCTTGCAGACTTCGGTGTCATTCCAACCCCGTGTGAAGAAAATATCGGTGATTCTCTAAAGACGTGCGTTCTGTGAAGTAATTGTAATTGTATTTGTAATATTTCTGATTACTTTTTGAAAAACTAATCAGTAAATGTAACTAAGCATTTTTTCCTCGGATAACTGTAATTGATCCCAATTATTTTTATTTTGTACTTTTCCCATCACAGATCATACTACATATTCCGCTTCGTAGTAAATGTTGGTAGGAGAACAGCCATACATTAGGATATCAACGCAACACCGTCGTAGTCCCGCCCCGCGGTGTAGGGGGCAACGCGCCCGCCTGTCACCCGGCGGCCCCGGGGGTTTTAATTGTAAATTATTAATATCCCTGGCCTGGGAACTGGGTGTTTGTGTCGTCCTTAACGTGGGATCCCTCACAGAAAAAGAAAAGACAACATGGTTTGTAAAAATTGCTTTTTATTAATAATTCCCAATTTTAGGCGGTTAAAATGGAATAAAAATGTATATTTTTCCCCACAAAGTGGGGGTAGAGGCGATTGCCCCCCCCCCCCCTTCGCCCCCTAATCGCCGCTACAGAGTTTGCGTGCTGTCTTTAAACGTGGGGAAGATCACAATATGAAGATAAAGATGAAAGTCAATGGGAAAGATGGAAGTCAAAGGGACAAATTGGTTTATAGGAAGGGGAGTTAGGGATAATAACTTACCAAGGGAAATGTTCAAAAAATTTCCAATTTTCTTTGCAATCATTTAAGAAAAGGCTAGGAAAACAACAGATAGGGAATCTGCCACCTAGGCGACTACCCTAAGTGCAGATCAGGCTTGTATAATGACAAACAACACTGAAGATTAAAGGGGGAAAAGACCTAAATGACATCCGTAAGGATTCAAAAATTACGTTATCTTCTCGCGTAATTCAGGAATATTTGTAGGTGGCTCATCTGTCTTCAAAACAGATTCAACATGCCTCATGTATAGGCATCTGAGGCCGTGATACCCGGGAAGCAGGAAGGGTGCGGGAATGGAGTTCCACGAGAAATGTGGTGATCTCCAAAGTGTTGTTGCAGAAGGTTAAGTGTCCCCCACCCCTATGATTTGGGGACTGTAATGCCATGATTCTCGTTTGTGGTTTCTTTGACATAAGACACTGATTCCGTTTCACTGAACTTGTCAACGACAGCTAACATTGTTCTCTTATTTGGTGCCTGCTTATTAATTCGCTGCTCGTGAAGCAAACTCGGCCCATTCTGACGCCGCACTACATATGACCGGAAACAATGTTCCACGACAAACACGTTTTCTGTTGTGAGAACCATAATCGCAGAACTTAGCAACACAACACTGAATTCACAATATGCCAAAATGAAGTGAAATAGCGTATGGCTTTTAGCGCCGGGAGGGTCCGACGACAACTTCGGCTCGCCAGATGCAGATCTTCTGATTTGACTCCCGTAGGCGACCTGCACGTCGTCGTGAGGATGAAATGATGATGAAGACGACACACACACCCAGCCCTCGTGCCAGCGGAATTAACCAATGATAGTTAATATTCCCGACCCTGCGGAGAATCGAACCCGGGTACCCTGTGACCAAAGGCCAGGACGCTAACCATTTAGCCATGGAGCCGGACTATGCCAAACCATTATCTGTGTACAGGCCTATAAAACGCTAACATGTATTTTTCACAAAACTCAAGCTCTTAAACCAAGAGGGAGTTAAAAAGTGCGGTTTGAAACAAAATCTTCCAAATTGTTGCAATAGTACAGGAAAAATCATGCATTTCTTAAAACGTCAACGGAAATATATTTATTTGCAAGATGATATACTTCTACAAAGCCGCACCAAGATTGGATCGACCTTGATGGACAGAATACTCACTCAATATCATGATAGTACGGTAAGAAGTGCTGTATATAGGAGGATGGGAATCGGCGCCATGTTTTATGATGTACCGGTACCTTTGTTGGTAGGAGGTTCATGTAACTAGGCAACTCATTGCCAAGGTATCTGTTCATTTTCGCACCAGGTTGCAATGAATATCATACAAAAAAATCGACATTGTTTGTTTGTCCAACCCTTGTCCCGTTTCTCTACGAGGTCGGGTATGAGGTGAGATGAATCTGTCGTGGCGGGTTTTTATGACCGGATGCCCTTCCTGACGTCAACCTCATCAGAGGAGTTAATGAGATGAAATGAATGACGTGATATATGATAGTAGGAAGGGGGAGGGTGAAACCCGGTGCCGTCACATAGCCTACTCCTGTCGAATAGCACCAAGGAGTCTGCTCAGGCTTAACGTCTCCGGCCGACGGACGAATCACCATCTGTGTCAGACCGTTTGGACTTCAACGCCTCAACGATCATGGCCACCAGGCGGGCTAAACTTTCTTCAGCTTATCCCAGTTATTTCTGGGGTCGCTGGAGCCACCTAGGCTCATGTTGGTTTTGACCAGAGGTTTAAGACCGGATGTCCTTCCTGACGTCACGTGATTCTTGAGATGAAAATCTCGACCCAGAATCGACCGGAATTCGAACCTCAGTCTTTCGGTTGGGAAGCCAGCAGCTAAGCCACTGAGCTAATCTACATCAATGTAAGCGAATAGAAATAGATATACTTTCAGCAAATTAATATACATAGGAATATAAAATGGGACATATTTACAGTAATTATTTCTTTGATTTGCAAGTGAAATTACAAGTAAATGTGATAAGAAACGTGTAAATTTAAAAGATAATGAAGAAACGTGTTAATAAACATTACATAAACTAGAATGAATTAAAATCACATATTATTTAATGAGGCGTAGCAGCGCACGCCGGTTATCTACTAGTATACAATCAATAAATACTTCGTTGCTATGGAAACATAGACAGCAGGTGAGCAATAATTTCAGTGTCCTTTGTTTCGCCACATACCGTATTAGCCCTATTGAACATTATGAAGCTTTCTGTGAGACACAATGAAAGGGCACCGAACAGTTAGTTACAAAACACCGTGTGTTTTCCGGGGGAACGTTTGTTTAAGGTAATAATTTACCATTATAAATGATAACAAGGGAGCGTTGTTTTAGAAAGTAAAAGAGATTCCTCACTTCTATGTCCTTGTATTTGGAATCGTAGGGACTTCCTAGCCGAGGTGGTAAAGGCGTGCTCGGTTCACCCATGGGTTCGATTCCCATTCAGTGAGTCGAAATATTTAAGAAACGAGATTTCCACTTCCGGGGACGGTTGCCCAGTTGTGCAAACGTTCATGCATTGTGTCGTACAGGTCATTTTGTAGGAGGAGTTCCACACCTGTTCCACTTGGTCAATCAAATCAGCAACGGGTTAATGCTGGTATTGGAAGACGCAGGATGTGTCGTCGCGTAACGTCCCATAGATGCTCAATGGGCGAAAGGTCTGGTGATCTCGCATGTCAAGGCAACTGATCGACACTTTGTAGAGCACAGTGGGTGACAACAATGGTAGGATGAGCGTATCCTGTTGGAAAACACTCCTCTGAATCCTGGGAATGAATGGCAGCAAAACCGGCTCAATCACTAGCCTGCCGTACAAATCCGCTGCCAAGGTTCTTGGGCTAACGACGAAAGTGCTCCTGCTGTCAAACTAAATGCTCCCCAGACCTTAACTCCTGGTGTAGGTCCAGTGTGTCGACACCGCAGGCAGCTTGGTTCCAAGCGATCACCAGGCCTCCTATGGCCATCACTGGCACCAAGACAGAAACGATTTTCATCTAAGAACACAAAAGATCTCCACTCCACCCTCCAGTGAGCTCTAGCTTGACACCACTGAAGTCGCAGATGGCAGTGATTCGGAGGTAGTGGCATGGACGCTACAGGACGTCCGGCTCAGAGCTGTCCCTCAAGTAATAAATTTGTTATAGTTCGCCGTGTCACTATGGTGCCAACTGATGCTCTAATAGCTGCTGTAGTTGCAGTACGATCCACCACAGCCATGCGGCGAATACGGTGATCTTCCGTCTCCGTAGTGGCCCGTGTGTGGCCGGACCCTAGTCTTCTTGAGCCTTCTCGTGACCATTGCTGCCAACACCGATGCATTGTGGATACATCCCTGTCAAGGCTTTCTGCAATATCGCGGACAGAACATCCACCTTCTCGTAGCACTATTGCATGACTTCGTTCATACTCAGTAAGATGCTGGTACTACCTTCTTCGTCTCCTTAATGGCATGTTTAACTCACACCCTCACAACGTCGACACCGCACGATGACTAACGCTCACGAAGTGTACAGCGCGTCTTTAAAGCAAACTTGCAAGGTCATAGTGGCGCTACTATAGCTCATTCCATGTTAAGAAAACAGTATTGCCCTCATGACAACAGAGTAGCCATATCGAAGGACTCTGCTCAACGCCATCACGGGAAAACGGCGGAACATAAATTTTTGAAATTCAGTGTTTAAGTTCAAAATAGAAAGCGGAATAAACTAAGCTACAAATTAATTTTATGAACTAAAGGGGACGGGGGGTTTACAAGGGATATTTTTGGTTTGTACAGAAACTACACGTGTAAACTACGGCACACAAAAATCCTCAGCATTGAAGTGTAAGGTAAATCGGGGGAGGAAATAGACAAATGATGTTTATGGGCTCGATGGGTGAGGGATGCATTTATTTGCATTTAATAAATTTCTCCGGGCAATAAAGGCTAGAAAACAGACGCAACAAAAAAATACTGTGGATGGCTCTACAAAAAATCACAGTATTAATGTTAAAGAAAGAAATCACACACGTAGGTTTATCGCATAACTCTCGCTCAGCACAAGACAATTATGCACTAATTTAAAGCCTATAAACACACACGGAACACATAAATACAGTGGATGACTTCACTACAGAAGTGAGCTGCCGGCGGTTCACAGAGTGTGGGACTACACGAGGCTTGTACCTGAGCAATACAGAAGGAAAATGAAGGAAGGCAACGAAGCGATGGCTGTTCCCGCCATCGGGCTTCCTCCCTACAAATGTATTTATGAAAAAAATGTTTCGTTGTTATTTTAACAAGTCGCGGGCAAAAAAGCCTCATCTCTTTTATCTATATTTCATAAAACATTACACCCTTAATCACGAGAAATTATGGGTGTCTCAGAAGGGGTGTGTTCACTCCTTGTAGGTCCCTATGAGCAACACTGTTTTCTTAACGTGGAATGACTTATAGCACCACCCTTGCTTGACTAGCGCGCAAATATGAACAGACGTCATTTTTCAGATGTGCAAGCACAGCTCCTTCTTGGTTTTGGGATTTCATTTTTCACTAGTATAGTTGAATGATTTAGCGGTTCCAACAGATAAATAATGGATAACGATCCTCCTTCAGTTTAAAGACAATTATGTCAGACAAATGGACACTCTCAAGGACACACTATATTTTCCTTTTATTCCTGGAGCAATTGCTTCTGTCGAAGGGATATTCTCCCAGATGAATAAAATCTGGACATCTGAAAAATCTCATCTAAAATTTTGGAGATTTTTTATTTTATATTTAGAAACTGATTTACGTTTAGAAGTCATTTCCACAAGTGTTAAAAAACTTGTAGTTAGTGAAAAGTGGATACTGGTAGTGAATAAAAATGGCATTCCCGTAGAGTCAGAGAATAGACTTAAGTTTTGTTTGATACAAATTACATTCGAAGTGGATATTTGTGCATTAATTCCATAAATAATTCAAAAAGATTTATGCTAAAATTTAACTCTTTAATTTTAAAAACTAAATCTTGATTAATGATATTTTGTCACAGCATTGTTTCTGGTTTCATATACTGTTAAATAATCTTCACAGCTGTCAAGTAGTGCCCAGTAAGACTGTGAATCAAAGTGAATCTTGAATTACAGTTAAAGTAGAGAATAATGATATAATTAATTTAAAGTGATTTGTGTTGAAATATAGCCTCTCAATTTTTAAATCTTTCAGAATTTCACCGTCTCACTTTGTCCCTGCAAAAGTTGTCCCTTTTGAGTCCCCCATAAAATGGCAGCTTATTTATTCGGAAACTGATTGGAAATTCTGCAACGGTGACGATGATCGTTTATAATAGCCTACCTACACCATTTTAAGGTTATCAGAATAACTGCTTCGGTGGATCAGTGGATGAGTTCCGATTTATGATCAGAAATTCACGAGTTTGACATCGGCTGCGACAGTCAACTATTGAAGGACAGTGAAACGTCTTGGCACTCCCATGTCGTTACTGGCATATTAGTGATTTCTGGCGGTGACATAGGAACCATTCGTCAAAATATTCCACTTTTATTACTAGGGAGTAGCACAATTGGAACGTCGAAATTGATTTATTCCGCCTAGATAGTACTACTTTGGAAGGCCCGCAATTTGGTAGCAGAGGCCATACGATTGTTGTTATTATTATTATTATTATTATTATTATTATTATTATTATTAATGGTTAATGGTGAGGGTCACCGTAGTCATTGGACGAGATTATACAATTAAAAATCATTTAGAATTTGACTACACACTAAGAAATTAGTCTCTTTAGTGTCGGTTGGAGGAATTCAATTGTTTTAACAACTGACCTCGAAACCATCCTCAATTGCTCCCTGAATGATAATGCCCGGTTACAGGTTTATCTTCCCGTTGGTTCTGGTTGCCTCGGCATTGGTCTTGCTGTGGATGTGACGATTCCGTCATTTTCAGTGTCTTTCTACGGTTCTCTTCGTGTCGTCGACGCTCTGTTTCCACCTGGTGGATGCCTGGAACCTGATGCTGCCGTACAAGCTTAGTCGGTTAGTTCCCCCCGATATTGGCAAAAGACGTATTCAAGCTGTTTGGTATGCTCCTCTTATCAGCCATCTCCACTTGTTCTGTAGCAGTCAACTAAAAGTCTTCAAGACAAAGACAGGCTCCTCGCTGCTGTTTCTCCGAAATCTTGGTCCCCATGGCCTTTCCTGTGTGAAAAGTAAATGCAGACATATCTGTCACTCGACTATCAACGATGTCATCTTGCGGGCTCTCGTTTCAGCAGAAGTTTCACCTATACAAGAACCTACTGGCTGCTGCCGTCCAGACGGTAAAAGGCCAGACGGAATGACACTTATGCCATGGAAAAGGGGCAGATCTCTCCTGTGCTGACACAGCCACCCAGTTCAATCTTCACCTTTCATAAATGAGTGCTGGAGGTGCAGCCGCGAGTAGGGAAAATTCTAAAAGAAGGAAATACAGTGATTTGTTGGACAAATTTTTCTTCGTAGCAGTTGGTATCGAATCCAGTGGTAGCTAACAGGTTAGCCAACGGATTGCTCGTATTTCTGGCGATACCCGATCCACTATTTTCCTTAGCGCATCAGCGTAGCTTTACAGCGTGGGAATGTCACATCTATTCTCGGGGCGCTACCAGGCGCTACCACCTGGTAAAGAAGTGGATCAAGTTTCCCTCCTTTAAAACATGACTTTATATTTTATAGAAATTGTATGACCGAGCTCGATAGCTACAGTCGCTTAAGTGCGGCCAGAATCCATTAATCGGGAGATAGTGGGTTCGAGCCCCACTGTAGGCAGCCCTGAAGATGGTTTTCCGTGGTTCCCCATTTTCACACCAGGCAAATGCTGGGGCTGTACCTTAATTAAGGCCACGGCCACTTCCTTCCAATTCCTAGGCCTTTCCTATCCCATCGTCGCCATAAGACATATCTGTGTCGATGCGACGTAAAGCAAATAGCAACAAAAAAGAAATTGTATGTAGGCCTATATTACATCATGCATAATCTTCTAGTCTTAATATATTATATAAATTAAACAATTGAAAAATGTGAAAAAGAAAAATGGAAAAAATAAATTTATGAAAAGTGATTAATTAAATTTGAAATAATGTCATCTGTGTGTTATGTCTAATAGTTTGTTCATGTTTATATTTTATACGTGAATTTCATTCATTTATAACTTGTATTTATGGATTTATTCTTTTTTAAACATTGCATAAAATTAATTTGTTTAAATTTTTATAATATTTTGAATTTGCGAAGTAACCTATAGCCAAAACGCAAAATGTTTGTATTTTGGTAATGTTGGTGAAATAGGGGCCACTTCACATATTTTGACCCCTTTATATTATCATTTTCACTTCTTTTTTCAAGTCCGTATGTCACGAATTTATTTTTCAAGTAATGTGAAGATAAGGACAATTCCCGTTTAGTTATTCTTTTTTGTTTTCGTAAGTACCAAATGTCTTTTGACATACCTAATGTAGTAAGAAATAACTTGTTCGTACCAACAGCAGCGGCGATTGGGAATTAGAAGTAGGGGGAGGGGGCAAAAAATGCACAGAAAATAAAACGTACCCGGGTTTGTGGTATATAGCGGGGGGATATATACGTGAACAAATAAAGGTGCTAAATCTTTTTATGTTCTCTGAGCGAATTTCGACAGTGAGGTATAGATTGACAATTCACCAACTTAAGTGCCGTAATAATAGTTTTTCTGACTTCGATTCAATACTATACAATAAAACTTTCACTAAAGGAAAAATATTACGTATGTATTACAATTAAACAGAACTACGACGAGATTATACAATTAAAAATCAGATATTTGACTACACACTAAGAAACTAACAGACACTAAAGAGACAGCCAGACTGACGAGTATCCATGACCATGGCATAAAATATACCCCTGCTACACTTCCTCAGAGCACATGCGTATTTATGCGTATTATCGGTAATATTTTGCTTAATAATAAAATAAAATAAGGGAAATAATGAGCTGAGAAGACAACAGGGCTTGTACAAATTGCTTTATTAATGATTCCTATAATTCCTTGTTTCAGCCAGCTAAAATGAAATAAAAATGTAATGTTTTCTCGACCCCCCTACTGCGTACCAATTTTGAGAAAGTATAAATATATTCACTAATACGTACTTTTTAAATAGGAAAGATTATACTTTCTGTTCGTATGGAAAAATCTTCGGTAAGAAAAGGTTAATATTTCAACAATCTTGTACACAAGTATATAATTATAGTTATGCACCAAATTTAACTATTTTTGACGTCTATTTAGGCCTGCATATGAATCTGGGGTTGTAGAAACAGCACGTCACTATTTTTGGCAAAATGAGTATATTATTAGTATACACTCTTAATATACGGCCAGCATTCCGTGCAGAAACTACACTTGTCAGTGTAACCGTTGCATATTTGGAGACTATGCGAAATCCCAGAAACACGTAGAAACAACTCATGTCCAAGACATGTGCTGTTTCGTTGTGCTTTAGCCTGTCTCTACAGCTATTCCTATAATTATTACTATTGATGTCCGGCTCCATGGCTAAAAATGGTTAGCGTGCTGGCCTTTGGTCGCAGGGGTCCCGGGTTCGATTCCCGGCAGGGTCGGGAATTTTAAAAACCATTGGTTAATTTCTCTGGCATGGAGGCTGGGTGTATGTGCCGTCTTCATTATCATTTCATCCTCATCATGACGCTCAGGTCTCCTACGGGCGTCACATCAAGAAAAACCTGCACCTGGCGAGCCGAACATGTCCTCGGGCACTCCCGGCACTAAAAGCCATACGCCATTTCATTTTTTTTACTATTGATCCAGCTGCCTCTGTGGATCAGTGGTAGAGTGTCGGCCTCAGAATCCTATGATAGCGGGTTCAAACCCGGCAGAAGTAGTCGGATTTTTGAAGGGCAGAAAAAGTCCATTCGACACTCTATGTCGTGCGATGTCGGCATGTAAAAGGTCTCTAGTGACAAATTTGGTGTCTACCCGACAAAATTCATGAAATCTCAGCCATAGACGCCTAAGAGAGTTTCGGTTTACTCGGTCTGCCATCTAGTGGGCCTAGAGTAAAACGGAACGTCGAAATTGAAGAGCAGACAGCCAGATGGCGTCAAATCCAAATGTCTGCACACGGTAGCTGAGGCCATACGATTATTATTATTATTATTATTATTATTATTATTATTATTATTATTATTATTATTACTATTGATCTTGGGTTTTTGCCAAAAGGTTAGGAATCGTTGTGTTTGTAAGTTAAATTTTAAAGTATATTTTAGGGTTGGGCAGACCGGAACATTCACTTGTTCCACAACATTAGGAGCTTGAGGCGGAGTGTTTCGGTACAGAGTGCCGGGGTACGGGACACAGGACTGTAACTGCGTCCTAGAGAGAACTTCGAGAGGCAACAGGACATGCTCCGCTTCAGCTGGAATGTGCCTGAACCGAACGTGCTGTGTCAAGGCCGCACTAGATAGATTAGTTGGCCTTGGCTGTGTCTGCCTGTCGATACCGGCTGCGTGCCGCCCTGTGCTGGAGTGTCAACATTTTTTCATCCAGTTATATCTTTAATTCCAAAGCGAAGACCCGTATTTTTCTTGGGCTCAAAAATTTCCTTAAAGTCCAAATTAATTTTAACGTCAATCTCCGAGAAAGTGTTGAGGGAAATTTTCGAGATATTGAGGAAAGTAAATGGAAGTTGAGAGGGAAGGAATTCGAAGTGCAGCGAGCATAACAGCACGAAAGTACATCAATGTTTTCATCCAGTTATATTTTTAATTCCAAAGCGACGACCCATATTTTTCTTGGGCTTAATAGTTTCCTTAAAGTCCAAATTAATTGTTAACGTCAATCCCCGAGAAAGTGTTGAGGGAAATTTTCGAGATATTAATTACTCACTAATTACTCACAATATAGGCCAATACATTCAACTGGTGAAAATATTCTTGAATTGGTTACTTTTAAACACCTGCACTGCCATTGTAACCGTGTTATGTGTATTTTATATTGACCGGAAAACTCTTAACCTGAAAGCAGCCTTTAAACGTGATTATTGGGCGCGAATTTCAGTGTTCCGACTGTTCGTTCACGTTCCCTGCAGCTTTATGCTGGACCATGGCAATAACTACACACAGGCACACACCACACAGCACGTTCCGTACAGGCACATTCCCACTGGCGCGGAGCATGTAATGTTGCCTCTCGAAGTTCTCTCTACACTGCGCAGTTAACAGTCCCGCGTCCCGTGCGCCCTCTGCACAGTTCAGCTAGTAGGCGAAGGGCGGTGCATAGTGGCGCTTCTGACGGGACAGCGAGTCAGTGTCTCCGGCTCGCTTGAGAATGTTTCGGAACAATTGGCATTCGGTGTTCTGGAACAGCGGAACATAACTGTGCACCGGCACAGTGTGCCGAAACAGGGACATAGTACCCAATCCTAGTATATTTTACCATTGTGTTTTCGTTACTACGAGGCGTCGGGGGGCAAATGCTACAGGACTGAAATATTCGCAAGTTTTCGAAGGTTTTAAGCAAATGAGCAAGATGCTTATCTACAAAGGCTTATAGAGAGATCAGAAATTCAATCAAAGCGTCCTAGTGGCTATAAATTCGAAAAGGCACACATTTTGTTTACCGTGTAACTAGCACATCCAAGTCCGAAGCGGTTTTACAAAAGAGCAATTTGTAACATAGGCCTATGCACTGTATGATATCAGTCTGAGCAACGACTAACTGACTTTGCTGGCTGCTGGGAAAGTTCTATTTGACCGAGGAAGTAAACCATTTCCGGAAATGCAATTCCGGGCTTTCCTGTCTTTCCCTATACGTCTGGCTCATTACACAGCTACTGAAAAGCACTATCTAAGTCAGAAGTTAAATATGAAAATTATGTTTGATCTTTTCCAATAAAAGTAAAGTCGTCTGACAGTAATTATACACTTTACTGTAAAATTTTAAAAGAGTGGTTTAACTTGTCTTTTGGCCACCCTCAGGTAGATAACTGCTGTCAATGTCGGGAACTGACTGTCAAAATGAGAAGTCCTTCATTAAATGACACGGCTAATAGCGTGGCTGTAGTGGAATTGTTGGTTCACAAGAGAAGAGCAAACAAATTCCATTCCATGTAAATGAAATGTCGTATGGCTTTTAGTGCCGGGATATCCCAGGACGGGTTCGGCTCGCCAGGTGCAGGTCTTTCTATTTGACTCCCGTAGGCGACCTGCGCGTCGTGATGAGGATGAAATGATGAAGACAATACATACACCCAGTCCCCGTGCCGTAGGAGTTAAGTTAAGGTTAAAATCCCCGACCCGGTCGGAAATCGAACCCGGGACCCTCTGAACCGAAAGCTAGTACGCTGACCGTTCAGCCAACGAGTCGG
This sequence comes from Anabrus simplex, assembly GCF_040414725.1. NCBI lineage: Eukaryota > Metazoa > Arthropoda > Insecta > Orthoptera > Tettigoniidae > Anabrus > Anabrus simplex. Next base: position 112,821,022 of record NC_090269.1, on the reverse strand, counting down.
ACGCCATTCCATGTAAAAGGCCATGAAAGAAAACGGTTTAGAAGATGAGAGAGCGGCTGCAATATCGTTTGACTTCTGCACAACTGTGCGCTATCAGTAATTACAGGAATCATTCTATCTACTACAGCTTAATATTAACGTATTTTCTGTCACTTCTTTGGGCACAAACCATTTTAAATTTAACGTGCAACATGAAGGATCAGCGAGAAAGGACCTAATGAGGTGGCATCTTTTATTCTTCAATATATATCCGAAATGAAATAAAAAGTACAGCTAAGCATCTTCATGTCTTTTCAGATAGTTGCCCTGGGTAAACCAGAAACGATTGGATTTGGGAAGCGGGGATGACGCAGGGGCGGCCGTACCTTATGTGCTGAAGTGCTGCAGCACATTGCCTATTGGGAAAATTAAATTAGTTTAAAAATATTATCTACAATCAAATACTGTACTGCACAGTGCATTGAAAAAGACGTCAGCCAAAGAATAGGACATTATCCAACTTCCCTCACAACCAGGTAACTACTGGTGCGCTCCACGCCGGGTGCTGTGCGATCACAGCTCACAGAAACCAGGAACTCTGCCTTTTGCGCATGCGTGCCGAACTTTTCCGATACAAAGAGAATGTGTTCCGATCGGTTCCGACAGGCTGTGGAAACAACAGCCAAGACATCACTTCACAGCGATTCTTCGTTCGACCACAGAGAAGCAGCACTTGCACTACCACTAGTCACACTTGCATTACGAACGATATGAGAACGTGGCAGCTGGCACCCTCTTGACTCATCAGTAGTATTTAAGAGGGGATCGCTCAAAGCAAACGGGAAAACAAAATACTATAGAGTTGTTCGCGCCAGGTCTTTTAATACCAAAGAAGATAGAATACTACCAACTTGCCTATTCCATAGTCACATTTGTAAATCGATGAACTATAAAAATTGTACTTTTTATGTTGTCAAAATAAGGACATGATATTGTGATTTTCTTTAATTAATATGTCTAGTTTATAAATGACACTATAAAAACATAACATGTTGGTAACACTGGGAAGTTCTGTTTTTGCGCGCTCACACCAAGTGTTGGAGATCGTGAATATTTTGCCATTGCATGTGTTATTGTGTGTTTAATTATATAGTTTTATAGTTTTTTATGAGGAATGTGTATATGTGTTGGGGTTGTTTGCGTGTTTGTTCAGTGTGGAAAACTCAGTGGAGAGCCTCTTGAAAACCACATACCGGTATGTTTCTAAATATTTTTATTTTTTGGAGTGGGGATGGGTTACAGCACACAACTGATTTTCTGCACCAGCCGCCACTGGGTATGAGGTGGCAAGAAAGATTATATTTGCTAATAGAACAGGTTGAACTTATTGTGAATTCCAGTAAACGGGGACATGTTACTGTGATGCTAGCAGATTCGAGTGATGTCATTAACTTTATGCAATGATGGCCGAAACGTTTCAAGAAAAAATCTGTCTCTCTGTCGAATCCTTGAGCTGTGCTGTTCTTACAAGGGGGCATTCCCTACTCGTCACCGCCGATTTCGCTCAAATTTATAGAACGTGCAGGGCTTAGTTAGAAATAAAAGTACCCGTAGTGGAAACTCCAGATGGCCAAGCGTATAGAAAATAAAAATAAAAATGTTGACGCGGCTCGCGCACCGTATAAGCCACTTACATAAGTGCGCACGCCGAGTAGTAGTTGGCGTAGCGGTAAGGGCTCGGGCTAGTAATTTGGTGCTCGTGGGTTTGACAACCGTGTGGGGACTTCTTTTTCTTTCCTCTACACTTTTATATTATTCATTTTCCAATTAAGCAAAGAGGTGAATAATTCATTTTATTTATTTATTTATTTATTTATTTATTTATACTCAATCATCATCATCATCATCATCATCATCTGTTTACCCTCCAGGTTCGGCTTTTCCCTGGGACTCAGCGAGGGATCCCACATCTACCGCCACAAGGGCAGTGTCCTGGAGCTTCAGACTCTTGGTCGAGGGATACAACTGGGGAGTATGACCAGTACCTCGCCCAGGCGGCCTCACCTGCTATGGTGAACAGGGGCCTTGTAGGGGGATGGGAATATTGGAAGGGATAGGCAAGGATGAGGGAAGGAAGCGGCCGTGGCCTTAAGTTAGGTACCATCCCGGCATTCGCCTGGAGGTGAAGTGGGAAACCACGGAAAACCACTTCGAGGATGGCTGAGGTGGGAATCGAACCCACCTCTACTCAGTTGACCTCCCGAGGCTGAGTGGACCCCGTTCCAGCCCTCGTACCACTTTTCAAATTTCGTGGCAGAGCCGGGAATCGAACCCGGACCTCCGAGGGTGGCAGCTAATCACGCTAACCACTACACCACAGAGGCGGCTATTTATACCCAAAAGGCATAAAAGGAGTAAAAAATTGGGATTTCATTGTCAGACTTTTCAACAAGGGATTGTAATTAAAGCGCGTACGAAAAGACTTTGTACATGAAAATTCAAAACTTTATTCATTGACATTCGATGCTTAACATGTGTCGGGATGATATTTATCGTAGAAACAGGGGAAACAATAATTATTATTTCTGCATCTAGCACAAGTCATAAACGCCGCATTTTTTGAAACAAATCGTTATTTCAACGTCTCCATAGAATAAAAATGTCTCCACACGGGGTGTCGAACCAACGACCATCCAATTACTAGTCCCAGCTCTTACCGCTATGCCAACTACTGCTCGGCGTGCGAACTTACGTTAGTGGCATATACGGTGCGAGGGCCGCTTCAACATTTTAATTTTTATTTTCGATACGCTTGGCCATCTGGAGTTCCCACTTCGGGTACTTTCCTTTCTAGCCAAGCCCTGCACGTTCTATAAATTTGAGCGAAATCGGTGGGGACATGTAGGGAATGCCCCCTTGTTAGAGACCAAAAGAAGCTATTCCAGCCCAACGTTTACACACACTTCTTGTCCGTTGCGGTTAATCCTCGGATTACTGTTGCAAGTGCATTTACTGACGATCAAATCAAGGGCACCTTCAAACTACGTACGAAGTACTAAGTACTAACTACAGGCATATCCAGACAATGGCGTACCAATTCAGAAGGAGAAGCTTGATGATATACTCAAATGAATGCGTTATGTACCAGAAGAACACAACGAATTGTATAATGATATACTTTTCTTACAAGTTGTTTTACGTTGCACCGAAAGAGATAGGTCTTATGACGACAATAGGACAGGAAAAGCCTAGGAGTGGGAAAGAAGCGATCGTGGCCTGAATTAAGGTACAGCCCCAGCATTTGTCAGGCGTGAAGATGGGAAACCATCTTGAGGGCTACCAGCAGTGGGGTTCGAACCCACTATCTCCAGATTAATGGATACTGGCCGCACTTAAGCGACTGCAGCTATCGAGTTCGGTTAATGATATACACTGAGTGGCCTAAAGTCACTGGAAGGGGTGTCCCATTAGAAAATGTGCCGTGTATGACCCCTAAGCGTTGCGGCTCGCTGCGGCGTAGCGGAGCAGTCTGTACAGATACCAGTGTCGTGAAGATGGCAACACGTCGCGAGTTAACCGACTTTGAACGTTGGATGATCATCGGCGCACGGCGCATGGGTCATAGTATTGCAGAGATTACACGCGAATTCGGGTTTCCCAGGTCAACAGTGTCGAGGGTGGATCTTCAATATCGCAGAGAGAATGTTAGCACCCGCATAAACCGCCACATGGGAAGATCACGGATGTTACGAACAATCATCACGTCGCCTCCGCAGAACCATACTGGGCACTCGACGGGCTAATGTGAGTCAGATCACCGCCCAGTTGAATGTTGGGAGTCAGCAACCCATTTCTACCAGGACTGTAACGAGGCAACGGCACCGCATAGGCTTCACCAGCCGACGGCCAACACGTGTCCCTTTGCTGACACCTCGACACAGAGCTGTATGGGCCCGCGAACATCGACAACGGACCATGGAACAGTGGCGACGTGTGGTATGATCCGATGAATCCCGGTTCCAGTTATATCGAGCTGATGGGTGCGTGAGAGTGGGGCGTATGCTCAATGAAGCTATGGATCCTGCAAATCAACAAAGTTGTGTCCAACGGGAGGTGGCTCAGTTCTGGTCTGGACGGCGTTCTCATGAATGCAATTAGGCCCCATTGTCCGGCTGCAGGGAGCGTTGACAAGTGCACGTTATGTGGACATTCTTTCAGACCATCTTCATCCCTTTCTGGCCCTAGAGTACCCTGATGGAGATGGCATGTTTCAACAGGACAATGCGCTATGCCATCGCTCTGTGGGGCACGCAGGTGGTCGGAGGAGCACTCCAGTGAAGTTAGGACTATGGATCATTATAGACTGTTCAGCATTCAGTCTGCAAACCTCTATGAACTATACACCTCCACAATCCTATATATCTAACTAGCTCTGTGACCACGTCTAGTTCCATACATCTTATCTTTCAATCATTAGAAACCGAGTCTAACCATCATTGTCTTGGTGTCCCTGTACTTCTCTTATCCTCCATGACTAAGTCCTTTAAAAGGTACATTGTGAGTTCTGTGGTGAACTTAGTAGTTTGTGGTGTGAAGGAATCATTTTCTGCTGTAATGCATGGTGTGCTTTGTTTGTGTTTATACACAAATTTAAATGTCAGATGTTGCCTTGTGATGTCATCATTTAATCGTGATGACCTTCATCAAGTTGACTGTGAACTATGACATCATAAACATGGCTACTGTGGCTAAATAGTCTTAGAGCGTGGAAAATATTTTCATTTAATAATCACTTACTTCTTCTTTCTATCTTGCCTTTATGCCCTCGCAGGCAAGGGCGCCCATACCCGGGGGCAAGGTTGGGCCGCTGCCCTCCCCCCCCCGCCCCCCACCTAGCTCTCAGGGAAAGGCAAAAATCTAGTCTAGTCAGGTGTTTTCCTTTCAAGAAAATTATTCAAACCTCAGTATTACGTAGAAGCGGTAGTACCGTTCCCCACCAACAGGCAGGCAACACCGTGGGTTATTCTACCACAGAATACAAGTCGCCATTTATCTTCCAAAATATTAAAAATACTACTTACCCCCAGGTCTGCCCCCCACCTACAGACTGTCATATGGGTGCTGATGCTCGCAGGCGTCGGGTATAATCACTTACAAATTATGAGAAATCGTTAATTTTCTTAGGTCATGGTAAGATTCACCCTTAGGTTATAAAATTTCTGAAACCCAAATTAGCGATGGTCAACTTCTTTACCGGACCCGTCCATTATTCTCCTAGGTATCCAATTCTCCTCCATTTGCCTCACATGGTCCACCACCAAAGCCGGTTTATGCATATAGCTTCATTAATAGAGTTCATTCCTAACTTTGCCTTTATCTCCTCATTCTGAGTGCCCTGTTGCCATTGTTCCTACCTGTTTTTGTTTTTTTCAGCAATCATTCATGTTTGTTACTTCTAATGTATGAATAATACATTCTGAGTCCACCCAGCTTTCACTTCCATAAAGCAGAGTTGGACTGAAAACAGACTGGTGTAACCCCTTGTGGGTGGGAGACGCAGATGAAGAATACACACATGGTATCCCCTGCTTGCCATAAGAGGCGACTCAAAGGGGCAACCTAGGTGCGGAAATGGATTGTGGCTTTAGTACCATGTGTTGTACCGCCTGTGGATGGGAGGGGCTGAATTCATTTGCAGGTAATTCCTGCCTGTTGTAGAAGGCAACTGTGTCATGTGGCCATTGGTCCCCTCTTTATCATTTTCTTTTTTCTTGAGGTTTAGTTATAGACTGAATCAAAATTCTAATGTGTGTGTGCAGCTTGGGGAGGGGCCTCTTACGTGTGTGATGATGCTCTAAAGCCCAGATGGTATCCCAAGAGTCCAGTTGGGTGGGAGCGCCATGTACTCAGCAGTAGTATCTGCCTTATAATGCAGGTCCCTGCACAGCCTAATGCCAGAAGGACTTATTATTTTTTTAAATCTATACTTATCACTCTGTATACGCTATGGGGTACATGCTATTGCAAGTGATTTGAGGAAGGGAGTCCTTTTGCTCATAGCCTCAGTCAGCCTGTGTTAGGCACTGTTCAACATTGGACCCTGAGCAATACCTGCTACAACCAGGTGGGTATTGCCTTGGCAGCTTGGTTCGGCTACAGAGGCCCCTGATTGGAGTCGGTGGCATTTGGGGAGGATGTTTCTCGGCATGGTTTCAAAACGTCTCAGGTCTGCCCAGATTCGTCCGCCACCCAAGCCTTTAACTTGTGATTCCCTCAGGAGGACAACCCCTTGGGAACAGGCGCAGCATGAAAGCATGGGATCCAGCTTCCCTAGGTTCCTGCGTGCAACCAGAACTGATGGGCAAGGTTTCAAGGTGGTGAAGTCTGTTTTGTTCTGTAGATACACTGAAGGTGCCTAAGACAAACTGCAAGACTTAAAGAAAACGCACAATGGTGGTTTGCTACTCAAGACTCGCTCTCCACTTCAAGCTGATCAGTTGCTCAAGTGCGACCACTTTGGCAAAATCCCCATCAAAGTGAAAGGGCACAAAACCTCGAACCTGGTTTGTGGAGTTATCTACCACTGTCATCTTATCTTGAACGACAATGAGTTGATAGAAGACATGAAGCACTGTGGCGTGACACAGATCTTAACATCCATTTCTGATACACCTTCTTTTTATGTTTACAAGCTGCTCTCACTTTATCATTCCACCAAGATGTTTGCTTTCTCCCATCTTTACACACAGTTGTTCCTAGATATTCTGTTGCTGTTTCTACTACAGCATCCCTGTACACCACCCATTTTCTTTCTATATCCTGAATTTACTTATTGTCTTTTGTTTTGAACTTTTTTAGTAATCATATTCATGTACTTCTGTCTAATTGCCTCATGCTGCAGATTTTCTACCCTTATTCGTCTGAAGACATATTTCACTTTCTCTATCCTAGGACTAGAGATATTTAGTTCACTACAGATCAGATAATGGTCTGTATGATCAAAAATCCTTGGAATAGCTGAACATCCTAACATATTTTCTGAATAGAAGACAGGTTATGATAGTCTATTATGGATCTGGTGCTCCTAACCCCCATGTGTAGCAGTGAATAGCCTTATGCTTGAATATTACCACTGAAGTCCTGTAAAGGTTTCCCATTGCTATTAGCTTCTTGTTACATATCTTTCTCACATTTACCTATCACCTTGTCATATCCTTCAGTTTTATTTCTATCTCTCGCAACAAAATTGCCTATTAGCACTATCTTATCCTTGTAGTTGATCCAGACTATGATGTCACTCACTGATTCATGAGACTTGTCAACTTCATCCTCATCTGCATCCTCACATGGTAAATATCGTGAGATAGTTATCATACCTACTAATTCCTCCAACTGCTAAATCTACCCACATCATTTGCTCATTTACATGCCTAACAGAAACTATGTTGTATGCAATACTATTCCTGAGGAAAAGTCTTAAACCCACACTCTGGCGTTCCCTTTTTAACACCTATTAAACCCCAAACTCCACGGCACTTAACGCTTTTGAAAGGGCCTTGGCCTACCCAGTGACCGCTGCTCAGCCCGAATGCCTGCAGATTACGAGGGGTCTTGTGGCCAGTACGACACATCCTCTCGGCCGTTATTCTGGGCCTTTGAGACCAGGTTTAACACCTATTAAGAACACTTTATAATTTACTAACTCTTTGTCATTATCTACCCTTACCGTAATATCATTAACTCATAACCTATACAGATTTGCTGAATCAGCCAGTTCTACTTTCTTCCATAAGCCCTATTGAAATTGATAGCTCCCCATCAAATTCCATTTCTTATGCAAAGTTGTTTCCAAGGAGTCCTTCACCTGTCAAATAGAAGTGGGACTCTGTTACTCCCATAGGTCTGATGCTTGCTTAAAATGTTCTGAGCAATCTAGATAAATATTCTGTGAAGCAGGATGCTACCCTGCTTACACATATTCCCAGTGAGAATTTCTTCTCTAACGGATGAGGGACCACCGGTGGATGGTAGTCTAGCTAGAGACCACCGGTGGATTGTATAGTCCTAGCCACTTGAGCATAAGGGTATCCATGACTCAAAATATGTCCGAGATGTCCACTCCTATTCTATAGCAACCAGTATCCTGACTCTCAGAACCACTTACTAGGCCACTCAGCCATTGCCCATAGTTCAAGAACTAGGACGTGACTACTGTAACCCACACCATGAACCATTCCAGATGATTTTATGATGCAAAATTAATGAGCTTGCATATATGTGATAGTTATTTAAACTCTTTCTTGTTCAGACATTGAAGCGTGGCTGAGACAGAAGCAATGAGAAAACAAATCACAGTATTATCGCAGGACAAGAAGAAGAAGAAGAACTGATGGTTCCAAAATTATTTACTATGACTGCAATCGCTCAGGAAAGTCTCGTGAATGTAGAGCACCAAGGCAGAGAGCTTCTAAAGCACAGGGGTCTCCAAAGATCAATGCAGGTTGCACCAGCCATTGCAAAGTGACAGTGGGGGAAAAAACAAATGTAGTGTTTTCGGCTACTCATTATGGTCATGGGCAGGAAATAAAAAATCTCCAACTTACAAAGGCAGAGAGAGAGTGTTTAGCAGGTCAGATGAGTTTAGGTCTGCCTACCAAAACGGTGCTAAATTCTGTTCGGGAAAATGTTGGCTCCGAAGTGAAGAGATCTGACCTTGTAACAAGAATCGACCTGCACAGTATAAGAAAAGAGTTCAATTTAAATATTTTTTTCAGGGCAGCGTCATGTAAACGATTCCTGTAGTGTTGACTTTTTTGTGCAGGAATCACTGAAGCTTGGGGAACAAAATCCTGTGGTTTTTTACAAAAAACAGGGGGATGAACTGTCAAGGAATGACTTTAGGATTGTGCTTATGAATGAAGCACAGAAGCATATGCTAAGAAAATTTTCAAGGAATGCCATCTGTATACATGGAACACATGGCCTAAAGGGTTAGGACTTTGAACTAACAACTGTATTAGTATTAGATGACTACAACGAAGGTTTCCCTGTATTTTTCATGTTTTCGAATCGAAGAGACTGTTATATTTATGAATTACTCTTCATGAAAATTAAGGAAAGAACTGGTTCTCTATATACCAAATTCTTTATGAGTGACATCAGTGACTACAATATAGCCTACGCAGTGGCCTCCATGGTATGCACTAGCCAGCGCCTTGGTAGGTGTGCTAGGTACCAACTGATGAGCCCAGCCTAGCACACGGGGGCGAAACGCTGGCAACCAGGAATGAGTTAACCTGAAAATTTATAATGTCCAATAACGGACCATTTATATTGGTATTATAAATTTACTCATTCGGAACAAATGTTTCAGATTCCCTATAGGAATCAACATCTGTATCACATGACATCACTGAAACGTATAACATGGCATGGAAGTGTATCATGGGAGAGCCAGGTCATAGATTGCTATGTCTATGGCATGTGTTTAAAGCATGGACTGAGAATTCCTCCAAAATTAAAAATGCACAAAAAAACGGGAGAAAGTCATGACTTCCTTGAAGATCCTTCAGTCTCTTCCTCATCAAAAGGATTTTTCACGGGCACTTCAAGATTTTTGTGAAGAATGTGCACAAGATCCAGAGACCCAAAACTTTGGTTTGTATTTTGGAAGATATTATAGAAGTATTCCACAGATGTTGGCAAAATGCTTCAGAATAGGTTGCGATATAAGCACAAACATGCATCTAGAAAGAGTTCACAGAACCATAAAATATGAATATTTGGGAGGTGTGCGTGTTAAAAGACTTGATAAGAGTATACATGCTCTCTTACAGTTAGTGTGAGATAAGGAATTTGACAGAATACAGAAATTAATAAAAGGCAAGCACCATAAATATTTTAAAGAGTTTGAAAATGAAACTGCATTGGCAATGCAGGAAGGAATAATTCATGAAAATTAATATGAATGGAAAGTTGGCATGTACAATGTTGAGAGAAAATTGCTGGAGAATTGTTGTCAGTTGCTCTGTGATAAGTGCAAAATCTGTGTGCATGCATTCTCCTGCAGTTGCCTGGATTATCTTACCAGAACCATGATATGCAAACTTGTCCACTACTGTATCATGCATTTAACACAAAACCTTGTTGGTACCTCCCAACAAGTACTTCCCTATTCCCTAGAAAATGATGGTTGCTTTGAACTGCAATGTCACATGAAGCAATTGCACAAACCTGAAGAAGCTACACCAGAAAGTATTATGGAAGAAATTAAAAAACAATTCAGGTAACAATAGGGAAATTAGAATACTTCAAAATGATAAGCATAAGCTAAAAGAAGTTCTGAAGCAGCTTAAAAGCTGTTGAAGGTTTTACAGCATCACTTTGTTCCAATGACAGTCAGAATGAAACTTGCTTTACACCAACACAAACAGTAGAGTGTGAACCTCCAAACAAGAAGATTCAAAAACAGTAATTCTTCTCAACAAAGAAGTCATCTACAAAAAGAATGAAGTACAGGATAAAACCATTGCTTCCACCATAGTGCATCCACAGCTCTATCATTTGCAAGAAGGTGATGAAAATGAAAACCTACAACCTGTTTTCCAGTCATTGACCAAGTCAGGGATGTAATGAATGAAGCATATATATATAGAGGCTGTTAGTACGATGGGGTCGCCACTCCCAAAGTTGCAAGAAGGTGATAATGAACATAAATATGCTGGTTCAAGTTCTTGGCCAGTTCTATTTAGTGTGATTTCTTTCATTCATGTTCCTCAAGTGTTATCATTCACATTTTAATTTTATTTACAAAACAGAATAAAGATAAACCCATGCTGATACATCATACACCTCTCATTACTGGTGGAACAACTGATGGGCTGTGGTTCAGGTGCTATTGTTTATTATATGTCTGTGGAGTAGATGATGGACAGTGCTGCTTCTTTTTCTTCCTCCTTGAGTAATTCAGTCTAATGATTGGTTTGCCCCTGCAATACATCTTCCCCAACTGGCTCAGTTCTGTGCAGTATGTTTTGCGTCTGCATAGCTCCTGCATCCTGTGCTACCAGTCCTATTGTTTCTTTTAAATGTGTGAAGCAAGTGATAGATTATACTTCTGGTGCTACTGTTTATTTTATACATATGGAGCAAGTGACGGATCGTGCTTCTGGTGCTGTTGTTTATTTTATACATACAGAGCAACTGATGGATCGTGCTTCTGGTACTATTGTTTATTTTATACATACAGAGCAACTGATGGATCGTGCTTCTGGTGCTATTGTTTATTTTATACATACAGAGCAACTGATGGATATTATAAACCTATTGTTTATTTTTGTTTTTAATTTGTAGATGGTTCATGGTGTGGGTTGCTGTAGTCATGTCCTAGTTTGTGAAGTATGGGCAATGGCTGAGTGGCCTTTTAAGTGGTCCTGAGAGTCGGGATACCAGTTGCTAGGGAATGGGAATCGGCACCTCGGACATAATCTGAGTCATGGCCCTCGTTGTGCTCAGGCGGCTAGGACTGTACAATCCACCGTGGTCCCTAACGCATTCAAGAAGAGATCCTCACTTGGACTATGTGTAAGTGGGGTAGCATTTTGCTTCACTAATTTACCAATCTCACAACATTTTAAGCACGCCTCGGACCTACGGGAGTAACGGAGTCTCACTCTCATTTAACAGGCAAGGGACTCCTTGGAAACAACTTGCTGAACAAAATGGAATTCGATGGGGAGCTGTCAATATTAATGGGGCTTACGGAAGAAACAAAGTAGAACTGGCTGAGTCAGCAAGGAGGATGCATCTGGATGTGCTAGGAGTAAGTGATATTCGGGTAAGGGGAGATAACGAGGAAGAGATAGGAGATTATAAAGTGTACTTGAGGGGTGTTAAAAAGGGGAGGGCAGAGTGTGGGGTAGGGCTGTTTATCACAATAGTATTGTGCGTATTGTAGTTTCTCTTAGGCATGTAAATGAGCAAATGATGTGGGTAGATTTGGCAGTTGGAGAAATTAGGACGAGAATTGTCTCAGTGAATTCATCATGAGAGGGTGCAGATGAGGATGAAGTTAACAAGTTTTATGAAGCATTGGGTGACATCATAGTTAGGGTCAACAGCAAGGATAAGATAGTGCTAGTGGGCGATTTCAATGCAAGAGTTGGAAATAGAACTGAAGGATACAATAGGGTGATGCAGAAAAAAACAAGAATAATTTATGAAGAAACGGTGGACTTCTATAAGCGAAAATATAAGCTCTGATCCATTTCTGTAATCGGATTGATGTTAGGTGCTCGAGGAACCATACCTAACTTTTTTGTCAACTTCTGCAATACCTTTGGCCTGAATAGAGATTTCATCTATAACATCGCGATTACCACACTAAAGAAGTCAATCATGATCAAGAACCATGCTTGCGGACCTCAAATAAATGTTTGACATGCCTCACTTGATTGCCTACATTTAACATTATATGATCACATTATCTATTGTATCCACATCCATTATTGTTGTTAAGGTACTCTTTGTATTTGGGCAACCTGCAGCTGTTGCAGGAAGATAATAATAAGAATAAGAATAATACTTTTTTTTAACGAGGGATTGTGGAAAATCTTCAAAAGACACTTGTGAAGGGTCCGCACTCCACAAGTGTGTGGGATTCTTACCCACTAAAAACCACACACCCTTTTCCCACGATGTGTATCATCGCCCCGGAACCGCTCTCGCATTACTTCAGGTTGATATCATGCTTTGTCTTTCAGACGTCTTCTTTCTTCATTTCTCCTTTACGAACGTTCGTATGCTTCCAAATCCTTCTTCTTCTGACGAAGGACGTCCTCCACATGTACTGCCACGCAATCCCAGGATTCCTGGTTTCGCAGCATCACCGAAATAACATTATCTGTTGTCAATTCTCCTAGTTCAGTTTCCACACATCTTCTCTGAATCGTCCAATGGCCGCATACAAAAAAGGTGTGATATACGTCGTCAATATCATCGCAGTGTATGCAAGCTGCGTCACTCGCTCTGCCCACTTTATGCAGGAATTTCCGGAAATATCCATGTCCTGTTAGAAGCTGCGCGAGGTAGTAATTTACTTCACCATGGGGCCCTTTCAACCCAGATATCCAAGCGTGGTATCAGTCGCTTGGTCCATTTGCCTCGAGGGTCACTTTCCCATCTGAGTTGCCATCGCCTCATCAGTTGACTGAAGGCACGCTTCTTTGCACATTTCTTTCCCAGCTCTCCTTGGGTACGCCAGATTTTATGTCGCTCCAATGCAAGTAGGTCTATTGGGGCTATTGCTGCCACCGTGAGGACTGCCGGTTCGGAAACAGTGCGGTATGCACATGCAATACGTAAAGCCGCTCTCCGTTGTGCGGCAGCTATCCTTCTCCGATACCAAGCAAATCTCAATGATTCAGCCCAGATTTCAGAGCCATATAGGAGCACTGACTGAACCGTCGACATGAGAAGACGTCGTTTGCTGGATTTCGGACCTTTAATATTTCCCATTAGTCAGCTAAGTGCAGTCATGTATTTTATTGCCTTGTCTGTCGCTCTCTGAATATGATTCCAGATTGTGAGCTTGGCGTCAAGTGTCACTCCTAGATATTTTGTGCTCGCAGATGTTTCAATCACTAACTCTCCAACAGTCATTGGTACAAGAGTTTCGATCCTTTTCCTCGTCAGAAGAACTATCTCCGTTTTGTGTTCGGCTAATGTTAGACTGTGGCTCATCATCCATTCTTTTATGCGCCGCATCACCTGGTTCAGTTTAATTTGAGCCATTTCAACATTACGAGCTACTATCAAGGCGGCCACATCATCAGCGTAGCCCACAAGCTTAGTGTACTCTGGCATCTCCAAACATAACAAGCCATCATACATTATGTTCCAAAGATCTGGACCAAGGATCGATCCCTGCGCTGCACCAGCCGTCATGCGTTTTGTCTTTTCTCCATCTTCCATATCATACAACAGAGTGCGATCTTTGAAATAATCTCTCATTATGCGCATAAGATATTGTGGTAGCTTGAAAGTTTCCTCAAGAGCTACCATCATGTCGCTCCATCTTGCCGAATTGAAGGCATTCTTCACATCCAGGGTCACAAGAAGTGTCAATTTACGGGAATGATGGTTTCCCATTTGTGCCCTTTCTGCTGTATTCACCACCTCCCACACTGCATCTAGCGTCGAGTGTCCTCTCCGAAATCCATGTTGACGAACAGATAGATCCCCTGCTAGTTGAACTGCTGAGAATATTCTGGGCTGCAGAAGTTTCTCCAGGCCTTTTCCAGCTGTGTCCAGCATGCATAAAGGTTTATAACCGCCAAGTTTTCCTTTGCTGATCGGAACCAAACGAGCCATTTTCCATCGGGGACTAAAAACACCCGTTTGCAGGCAATGATTGTACATATTCAGCAACAGTTCTGGACATAGTTCTGCTATTATCTTTAGCACTTCTGTAGGTATACCATCTGGTCCTGGAGTTTTCTTGTTTCTAAGAGAGCTAATAGCTCTATTCAGCTCTTCTACAGTGAAGAGGGGTATATCATCCAGTTCTTTTTCGTCGTCACAATCAATCCTCTCTGGATGGTCTGGGAATAGTGTATCCACAATTTGTTTAATTGTTTGCGGATCCGCACTCGGGGTTGAAAATGTTCCGAGTTTCTTCATTACAATCTTATAACCTTGTCCCCATGGATCATCTTCTACTTCTTTAGCCAGTGCCCACCATTTATAATAATAATAATAATAATAATAATAATAATAATAATAATAATAATAATAATAATAATAATAATAATAATAATAATAATAATAATAATAATAATAATAATAATAATTTTACGAGGGATTGTGGAAAATCTTCAAAAAGACACTTGTGAAGGGTCCACACTCCACAAGTGTGTGGGATTCTTACCCACTAAAAACCACACACCCTTTTCACACAATGTGAATCATCACCCCGGAACCGCTCTCGAATTACTTCAGGCTGATATCGTGCTTTGTCTTGCAGACGTCTTCTTTCTTCATTTCTCCTTTACGAACGTTCGTATGCTTCCAAATCCTTCTACTTCTGATGAAGGATGTCCTCCACATGTACTGCCACGCAATCCCAGGAATCCTGGTTTCGCAGCATTACCGAAATAACATTATCTGTTGTCAGTTCTCCTAGTTCAGTTTCCACACATCTTCTCTGAATCGTCCAATGGCCGCATATAAAAAAGATGAGATATACGTCGTCAATATCATCGCAGTATATGCATGCTGCGTCACCCGCTCTGCCCACTTTATGCAGGAATTTCCGGAAATATCCATGTCCTGTTAGAAGCTGCGTGAGGTAGTAATTTACTTCACCATGGGCCCTTTCAACCCAGATATCCAAGCGTGGTATCAGTTGCTTGGTCCATTTGCCTCGAGGGTCACTTTCCCATCTGAGTTGCCATCGCCTCATCAGTTGACTGAAGGCGCGCTTCTTTGCACATTTCTTTCCCAGCTCTCCTTTGGTACGCCAGATTTCATGCCGCTCCAATGCGAGTAGGTCTATTGGGGCTATTGCTGCCACCATGAGGATTGCCGGTTCGGAAACAGTGCGGTATGCACATGCAATACGTAAAGCCGCTCTCCGTTGTACGGCAGCTATCCTTCTCCGATACCAATTAAATCTCAAGGATTCAGCCCAGATTTCAGAGCCATATATAATAATAATAATAATAATAATAATAATAATAATAATAATAATAATAATAATAATAATAATAATAATAATAATAATAATATTGGCGTAGGGACGTGGCGCCCCCATCGCCCAGTGGGAAACCACTGCAATCAGCTACCCGAGTACCAGCGGGAGAACCGAAGCATGGGG
Organism: Anabrus simplex; assembly: GCF_040414725.1. Taxonomy (NCBI): domain Eukaryota; kingdom Metazoa; phylum Arthropoda; class Insecta; order Orthoptera; family Tettigoniidae; genus Anabrus; species Anabrus simplex. The sequence goes on along the minus strand of NC_090269.1, from coordinate 112,805,169 downwards.
TATGGAGGAAATGCCATCCCGAGTCGAACACCAGGCTCTCTCCAAGGCTTACAACCTTGGAAGTAACTTGGTCGATGTAAAACTACACCGACCCCAAACTACAAGTTTTCAACTGCAAAGCATGGAGGAAAATTCAACAGGAAATTGTACCCCAGGTGGTAACCAATCCACCGTCGCCTTGAGTGACGTAAGCAGGCCTTCGGATTCTGGGGAGCCTGCACCTACATGCAAGGAGGTATCGGAGACTCCTAGGAACAAAATCAGCCACAAACGCCGAAATTCTTTTGCTACCTTCAATGCCAACTCCCTCTTGAAAATTGGTAAACTCGAACATCTTACGGATGTCCTCTCCCACCATGAAATCCTAATTACAGCAATTCAAGAGTCAAGGTTTACTGATGAACATGCGTTTGAATCACAAGGTTATAGAATCTTCAAAGGGAAAACTGGCAAACGTGTAATGAAAACTGTTCCACACCTTGGTACAGGATTTATTGTCAGCAGGAAAATTATTGAATCAGTCACTGACTTCAGCTCTCCTAACAGCAGGGTCTCGATGCTTAGCTTTCGGAGTGTGAACAACGTACACACGCTTGTGAACGTACATGCGCCAATCAACCAGGCAAACAAGAAAGACCCAGAAGGAACAGACAAATTCTGGGAGGACCTAGAAGATGTTATATCAAAAATTCCTGACAAACACACAATCATTTTGCTTGGAGACTTCAATGCCAAGATTGGCAAAGAAAGGAAATTCCAAAACATCGTTGGAAACTATCCAGCCCACAGACGAACCAACCGAAATGGGGAAAGGCTTATAGAGCTTTGTAAGGCATTCAATCTTGTTCTTAAGTCAACAGCCTTCAAACATCTACCGAGAAAACAAAAGACATGGATATCACCAAATCCTCACTTGGGAGAATTTCAAATAGATCATGTTGCCATTGCACGAAAAGCAACACAAGAGATCCAAAATGTTTAAAGTCCTGAGAAGTGCTAACCTTGACTCAGACCACTATCTATCCAAGATCAAAATTAAGCTTCATCCAAGAAACACCAAGAGAGTTAAGATAAAGAAAACTAGCAAATTTGATACAGAAAAGCTGAAAACTAGCAAAGAATTCACCCAGAAACTTCAGTCTTTGGACACAGAAAATTGGGAACAACTGAAACATGCCATTGTTGAAACGGCTGAGGAGACAGTATTGCTAAAGAAACCAAAGAAGCATCCGTGCTGGACTCTAGAATGTGATGAAGCCATAACACAAAGACAAATCGCTTGGCAAAGGTGGAATTCCCTGAAGAATCCAGTAAGATATGAAGACTTTCTGAAGGCTAGGAAACATGCAGCAAAAGTGATCCGCCAAGTAAAGCGTGCATTTGACAAAATCCAACTGACACAGATCGAGCAGGACTTTAATAAGAATAATACTAGGGATTTCTATAGAACCTTCAAACGCAACCTCACCAAGTACACCCCACCAAGTCTAAATTTCCGAGATCACAATGGAAAAGTTGCCTACAACGGCAAGGATAACTGCCAAATCTTGGCTAAATATTTTGAATCTCTTCTTAACTGTGAAGAACCAGAATCAGAATTCACCTTTGAATAATCCAGACATCCCAACCCAGACTCTTCTCTCCCCCACAAAAGAGGAAATCAAACAGATAACACTAGTCAACAGCCATTTTGCATCTGGAATGTGCTACATCAACTAGTATGTATTTTGGTGTGTAGAATCCGAATATACTTTCAAAATGTTCTAGCACGTACCATTTTTGAGTTTTTAAAGTTTTTTATTTTTGCATTCAGTATTTCGCTTTTTGCTGTTCTTCTGTTTTGATGTCTAATTGTTTCTTATTGATTTGCAGAGGAGAGCTAGAAGATCTACAAATCATCAGTAAATGGTTGGTGTTGTAATCCAGTGGTGTGAAAGAGATCCTCAGTGAGTGTTTCCTGTGAAAGATAGTGCAAACTTTTCGTGTTTAAAACTTACACTAAGAAAAATGGCAACTAGTAAATCTCATTGCTGTCTAAACCACCCCGACAACTTTTGTTATGTGTGTGGGAAATTCACTCCAAAAGCCCAAAGAAAACCAATCACTGATTTGGTTAAGAAGGCATATAAATTGTATTTTGATTGTCCTGTTGGTGATGAAGATAAAAATTTTGCACCTCATATTGCCTGCATAACCTGTACTACAATCTTAACCGAGTGGTTGAAAGGAAAACGCCGAGCCATGCCATTCGCTGTTCCGATGGTGTGGTGTGAGCCTAAAGACCATTATTCAGACTGTTATTTCTGTCTTACAAATATTTCGGGACATTCAAGCAAAACTAGACATAAAATAATGTATCCAAATGTATCTTCAGTGCATTTGCCTGTGCCTCATGATGAGGGGTTGCCTGTTCCTGTCTGTAACTTGAAAGCCACGGAACCAGACACAATGTCAAGTGAATCAGAAAGTACTGAACATATAGAAGAGTACTGCCCTCAATATCATGACACTTCACCTCAGCTCTTTAATCAAGAGGAATTGAACGATTTGGTTCGCGATCTAAAACTTTCAAAACAGCAAGCTGAACTCTTGGGGTCGAGACTGCAGCAACGTAACCTTCTAGCTCCAGGGTCAAAAATTTCCTGTTTCAAATCAAGAGGTGCTTCCTTCGCTCAATATTTCGATATGCAGAATTCAATGTGTGTATGTAGAGATGTCAATGGTCTGATGATGCAGCTAGGTGTACAATATAATCCACAGGAGTGGCGACTATTCATATCAAGTTGGGCCTTATCAAGAACTTTGTAAAAGCTCTGGATAAAGAAGGTGAGGCCTTCAATCACTTAAAAGAAAAGTTTCCCAAATTAAGTGAGGCAAAGCTGAAGGAGGGTATATTTGTTGGACCACAAATAAGAAAATTGCTGAAAGACCCAACCTTTGATACCAAACTCACAGATATCCAATTAGCTGCTTGGTCTTCTTTTAAAGCAATTGTGAAGGGCTTTTTGGGTAACAGGAAAGACAAAAACTATGTTACCATTGTGAATGATCTGTTGGACAACTATAAGAACATGGGGTGTAGAATGTCGCTTAAAATTCACTTTTTACATTCTCACCTTGATTTCTTCCCGGAAAATTTGGGAGCCGTAAGCGATGAGCATGGTGAACGTTTCCACCAAGACATTCTTACCATGGAACAACGTTACCAAGGCCATTGGAACTGCTGGGGTCTTGTTAGGGAAAGTGATGAAACGGCAAACAAAAGAAGAGCTCCGTCGTCGCATTTTTCAAAAACCAAAGACGATTAAAGGTGAAAACATCTTCTGAACTAATTTGGACCTTTTTTTGGCATCATGCCCATATATACATACAAAACAGTATTGATTTCAAACGTTCTGAATGTGTATTTTTGTTTGACTTAATTGTGTCAATTTTCGCTATTGCCATTTTTTATTCTGCTGTATATCTAGCAAACGTGACGTCATAGAGAAAAACTGATTTTACCAGTGTATTCAGCACCCCAAAATTAGGCAAATCCACCCATTTACAAACCAGATGCAAAAAAAAAGTTTAAATTTGTTAACTAGTGTAATTACATCATTAAAGAACAACAAAGCACCTGGAGAAGATGCGATTATTGCTGAACTCTGGAAGTCTGCAGGTGAAAAGGCGATCGATAAACTAACTGAGATCATTCACGAGATCTGGGAAACAGGGAGGATCCCAGATGATTGGACAGCAGCCCTGATTCATCCCCTACATAAGAAAGGTGAGAAAACAGATGTAAAGAACTACCGCGGCATCTCCCTTCTCTCAGTAACATACAAAATTCTTTTCAAAGCCCTTCAAACTCAGGCAGAAGAGCAACTTGATTCACAGTTGGGTGAATACCAAAGAGGCTTTAGAAAAGGACGATCTTGTGCAGAGCAGATCATGAACCTTAAGTCTGTCCTGTCGTACCTAAAATCCAGGAATAGGAATTTTGTAGTTACTTTTGTTGACTTCCAAAAAGCCTATGACTCCATAGATCGACACACTCTCCTCCGCATTCTGAAGGAAATGGGCTTAGACAACAAAACGAGAGCTATCATTCAACAGACCTTAACCAGCACTACGTCCAGGGTGAAATTCAGGGGAGAAATTTCGAAACGTCTTCGAAATCAGGACTGGTGTTAGGCAAGGGGGTGGACTATCACCCCTTCTCTTCAACTGCGTTCTGGAGAAAATCATTCGGGAATGGCGCAAGGAGATGTGCAAGGAAGAGGTTGAGAATGGCCTTAGAATAGGATATAAGAAAGATGATCTTATCATAGACTGCCTAGCTTTTGCAGATGACCTAGCGATCTTTTCTGATTCCCTAGATACTGCTGAAAAACAAATTAACCAACTGAGAATCCAAGCAGCAAAAGCTGGCCTCCAAATCTCTTTCCAAAAAACAGAGTTTATAACCAACATCAAGCCAGCTCCCAGAGAGCTCATTGTGGAACAGGGAAAAATCAAGCAGGTGGAAAAGATTAAGTACTTCGGTGAGTGGATAGTACCTAACAACTCTGAGAAAGAAGCAATCATGTACAGAATCAACAAGATGGAGATGGCATATCAGCTGACTAGGAATGTCTACAACAAAAGATCAGTGTCCATCAACGCCAAGTTTAGGCATTATTGTTTGGTTGTACGCCCGGAAGCACTGTACGCAGCAGAATGCCTTGCAATAAACAGAAAAGGTCTGATGGAGAAGCTAGAAGCTAAAGAAAGAAAAATCCTGAGAAAGATTCTTGGACCAATCAAAGAAAATGGAGAATACAGCAGACGACACAACAGCAATCTGTACCAGCATGTGGAGAGGATAATGGACACGATTCCGAAAAGGAGGATTCATTTTTATGGCCATATAGCACGCATGAGCACACAGAGACAGACCAATAGGATCTTTTCCTACTTTCTTAACAAGAAAACCAAGGGACCCTGGTTTATCGAAGTTGAAAAAGACCTTCAGGAAATAGGAAAAACACTCGAAGACATCCACAAACGTGCTCCTCTCCAGAAAAAGCTCCAGGGATACAAGAGGTTCCAAGAAAGGCCAAAGTTGAAAACAGGCAAGAAGTGGACTGATGAAAGAAAGGAGGCTTACAGAACGAGAATGCGTGAGTACTGGGGAAGAATTAAAGCTCAAGGATGCAAACGGTTGAAATAACGTGGTCCACAGCAGGCCGAAACGAAGAAAGAAATAATAATAATAATAATAATAATAATAATAATAATAATAATAATAATAATAATAATAATAATAATAATTTTTTTACGAGGGAAGTGTGGGAAATCTTTCATTAGACACTTGTGAGGGTCCGCACTCCACAAGCGTGTGAGATTCCTACTCACTAAAACCCACACACCCTTTTCCCACGACGTATATCTCCGCCCCGGAACCGCTCTCGCATTACTTCAGGGCGGTGTCGTGCTAATTTCTCACGTTACTTCTTCTTTATTTCTCCTTACTGTCGTTCATGAGCATTCATATCTCTCTTTTTCTGACGCATGATGCCTTCTACATATACTGCTATTCGATCCCAAGATTCCTGGTTTCGTAGCATCGCCTGCACAATAGTTTCTGGCGTCAACTCTCCTTGCTCAGTATATAAACATCTTCTCTGAGTTGACCAATGATAGCATACGAAAAATGTGTGAAATACATCGTCTATATCATTGCAATATTATTATTATTATTATTATTATTATTATTATTATTATTATTATTATTATTATTATTTTACGAGGGATTGTGGAAAATCTTCAAAAATACACTTGTGAAGGGTCCGCACTCCACAAGTGTGTGGGATTCTTACGCACTAAAAACCACACACCCTTTTCCCACGATGTGAGTCATCACCCCGGAACCGCTCTCGCATTACTTCAAGGTGATATCGTGCTTTGTCTTTCAGACGTATTCTTTCTTCATTTCTCCTTTACGAACGTTCGTATGCTTCCAAGTCCTTCTTCCTCTGACGAAGGATGTCCTCCACATGTACTGCCACGCGATCCCAGGATTCCTGGTTTCGCAGCATCACCGAAATAACATTATCTGTTGTCAATTCTCCTAGTTCAATTTCCACACATCTTCTCTGAATCTTCCAATGGCCGCATACAAAAAAGGTGTGATATACGTCGTCATTATCATCGCAGTATATGCATGCTGCGTCACTCGCTCTGCCCACTTTATGCAGGAATTTCCGGAAATATCCATGTCCTGTTAGAAGCTGCGTGAGGTAGTAATTTACTTCACCATGGGCCCTTTCAACCCAGATATCCAAGCGTGGTATCAGTTGCTTGGTCCATTTGCCTCGAGGGTCACTTTCCCATCTGAGTTGCCATCGCCTCATCAGTTGACTGAAGGCGCGCTTCTTTGCACATTTCTTTCCCAGCTCTCCTTTGGTACGCCAGACTTCATGCCGCTCCAATGCGAGTAGGTCTATTGGGGCTATTGCTGCCACCGTGAGGACTGCCGGTTCGGAAACAGTGCGGTATGCACATGCAATACGTAAAGCCGCTCTCCGTTGTACGGCAGCTATGCTTCTCCGATCCCAAGCAAATCTCAAGGATTCAGCCCAGATTTCAGAACCATATAGAAGCACTGACTGAACCGTCGACATGAGAAGACGTTGTTTACTGAATTTCGGACCTTTAATATTTCCCATTAGTCTGCTAAGTGCAGTCATGTATTTTACTGCCTTGTCTGTCACTCTCTGAATATGAGTCCAGAATGTGAGCTTGGAGTCAAGTGTCACTCCTAGATACTTTGTGCTCGCAGATGTTTCAATCACTAACTCTCCAACAGTCATTGGTACAAGAGTTTCGATCCTTTTCCTCGTCAGAAGAACTATCTCCGTTTTGTGTTCGGCTAATGTTAGACTGTGGCTCATCATCCATTCTTTTATGCGCCGCATCACCTGGTTCAGTTTAATTTGAGCCATTTCAACATTATGAGCTACTATCAAGGCGGCCACATCATCAGCGTAGCCCACAAGCTTCGTATCCTCTGGCATCTCCAAACGTAACAAGCCATCATACATTATGTTCCAAAGATCTGGACTAAGGATCGATCCCTGCGCTGCACCAGCCGTCAGACGCTTTGTCTTTTCTCCATCTTCCGTATCATACAACAGAGTGCGATCTTTGAAGTAATCTCTCATTATGCGCATAAGATATTGTGGTAGCTTGAAAGTTTCCTCAAGAGCTACCAACATGTCACTCCATCTTGCCGAATTGAAGGCATTTTTCACATCCAGGGTCACAAGAAGTGTCAATTTACGGGAATGATGGTTGCCCGTTTGTGCCCTTTCTGCTGTATTCACCACCTCCCACACTGCATCTAGCGTCGAGTGTCCTCTCCGAAATCCATGTTGGCAAACAGATAGATCCCCTGCTAGTTGAACTGCTGAGAGGATTCTGGGCTGAAGAAGTTTCTCCAGGCCTTTTCCAGCTGTGTCCAGCATACATAAAGGTCTATAACCACCAAGTTTTCCTTTGCTGATCAGAACCAAACGAGCCATTTTCCATCGGGGACTAAAAACACCCGTTTGCAGGCAATGATTGCACATATTCAGCAACAGTTCTGGGTATTGTTCTGCTATTATCTTTAGCACTTCTGCAGGTATACCATCTGGTCCTGGAGTTTTCTTGTTTCTAAGAGAGCTAATAGCTCTATTCAGCTCTTCTACAGTAAAGAGGGGTATATCATCCAGTTCTTTCTCGTCGTCACAGTCAATCATCTCTGGATGGTCTGGGGATAGTGTATCCACAATTTGTTTAATTGTTTGCGGATCCGCACTCGGGGTTGAAAATGTCCCGAGTTTCTTCATGGCAATCTTATAACCTTGTCCCCATGGATCATCTTCTACTTCTTTAGCCAGTGCCTACCATTTATCGGCTTTACTTTTTCTGATTGCATTACGGAGTTCCTTCTTCGCTGACTTGTACTCCGCTGTGACTGAGGTATTCTCTTGACTGCCTCTCATCCTCTGAGCCCTGCGTCGAAGTCGCAGACAATTCTTTCTCAGTTCAGCAATCTCTTCGGTCCACCAGTACGCTGGGCGCTTGCTATTTCGCGGTCTCCTTCGGGACATTGAGGCGTTGCATGCTTGATGGATTAGCTGCATAGTGAGTTCAACACATACACCAGCTGCTTCTTTCCCTCTACGAGCAAAATAATAATAATAATAATAATAATAATAATAATAATAATAATAATAATAATAATAATAATAATAGGAAGCATTTGCTGGACTTCTGTGCTAGTATGGGATTAGTAGTTAAGAATACTTTCTTCAAGCATAAGGCTATTCACCACTACACATGGGAGGGTAGGGTTACCAGGTCCATAATAGACTATATCAGGACCACTTCAGGAAATGTTAGGAATGGGATTTTCAGGGATTGTTTGATGATCTGTAGTGATCCAAGTATCTCTAGGCTTAAGACAGAGAAAGTGAAATCTGTCTACAAATGAATAAGAGTATAAAATTTCCAGGACGAGGAAATTAGACAGAAGTACATGGATATGATTAATGAGAAGTTTCAAACAGTGGGCAGTGAGCAGGTTGAGGATATAGACAGAGAATGAGTGGCATACAGGGACGCTGTAGTAGAAACAGCAAGGAAATGCCTAGGAACAACTGTGTGTAAAAATGGGAAAAAACAAACATCTTGGTGGAATGATGAAGTGAGAGCAGCTTATAAACGTAAAAAGAAGGCTTATCAAGAATGGCTTTAACTAAGGGCTGATGCAGACAGGAAATTATTGGTTATGGGAAAAATAATGTGATAGATATCATGTCGTGATGTGTGAGAAGTGACACACTTAACTTAGGTATGTTTTTGGGCTGGAGATATATCTGGAATTAGCATCATCAATTTTTTGACACTACTGTAACTGAGGCAAGCAGTTTCATCATGTAAGTATACTAGGCCAGCAGCATCATCTATACATTCCTATAAGAACGCTAGCCTTGTGAGAAATTATAATTTAATTTACTACCCATCGGACTTGGTGGCGATTTGAACATCGATGTCAAGCCAGCACTTAGGTACTTGTGCCGATGCTGTGTTCGGTCGCCATGTAAACCGGATAACAACTCAACAGCACGTTTTGTACTTTCCCTATCATTCTCCATTACACCGAGTATAACTAATGTACCCAACCTATGACTGCAGATTAATTTGTAAACAAATCTTTGTTCAGTTCCATCAGTATTGTATTTTTTCTTCATGAAAAATACTTAATCACACTTCTTCACTTGTGTGCTCCATTACAGACAACCACACTTTTCACTCATACATTTTCTCCGCTACACAAAAGATCACAGAATTGTGGAAAAGAACTTGCTCTCATCTTCATCTCTCATCTTTTGATCTTATGCTTCTCTGTGAAGTGAAGAAAATGTACCAGTGCAAAGTTTTTTTTTTTTTTTTGGGCACAGAACTTTTGGATCTCAAAATGTACTTTGCACATTTGTGCACTATACCTATTATTATTATAAAAGTGTTTTAGCTTGTACAGTTAAACTTACAACTAGAGTGTGGCTTGTACAGTACCAACTCACAAAACTTCTTTATTTAGAAATAACACAAGTACTTTTTTTCTTTATCTTCTCCTGCTTGCCCATAAATAAACTCTAAATTATGTTCCATGATCATTATTTGCATCACAATTTCATTGCACCCTCCTCTAACTTTGTAGAATATGTTCATATGTCACCAGATCAGGCACATCAACTTTCTTCCATTTTCAATGTTATGTATGACTAATATTTTCTTGCCAAGTTTAACACTTTCTTTAATGGCGATTCTAAACCTAAAGGTGGTAGTGTTTCACATTGGTACTAACAACATAAGACAAGCAGGTACAAGTACCAACATAGTTGGGGATGTGTGGAATCTGGTAAATGCAGTATGGGTAAGTTTAAGGAAGCAGAGATTGTTATTAGTGGAATACTGTGTAGGAGGCATACCGACTGGACGGTGATTGGGGATTTAAATGAGACTATGGAGTGGGTATATGGGGAACTGGGAGTTAGATTTCTAGATCTTAATGGGTGGGTAGGAGATAGGGATCTGCGCTCAGATAGCCTTCACTTAAACTGCAGTGGTAGATATAAGTTAGGAAATTTCTTTAGAAGGGTTATAGGGTGATACATTGAGAGAAACGGGGTGGCCTAGGGAGCGGTGATAAGGGTATAGGGAACTGGAAGTCAAGTAGGGATGACATAAAAATGTTAGTGCTGAACTGTAGAAATATTGTAAAGAAAGGAATAGAATTAATTTAATAGATACTGTATATAAAAACCAAACCCCATGGCACTACAGCTCTTGAAGGGCCTTGGAGTACCAAGCGACCGCTGCTCAGCCCGAAGGCCTGCAGAAGTAATACGAAGTGTCGCGTGGTCAGCACGACAAATCCTCACGGCCATTATTCTTGGCTTCCTAGACCGGGGCCACTATCTCACCGTCAGATAGCTCCTCAATTCTGATCGTGCAGGCTGAGTGGACCTTGAACCAGCCCTCAGGTCCAGGTAAAATCCCTGACCTGGCCAGGAATCAAACCCGGGGCCTCCGGGTAAGAGGCAGGCACGCTACCCCTACACCATGGGGCCGGCATGGATACTGTATATACTTACCAGATATTGTAATAGGAGTTGATTCACAGCTGAGAAACGATGTAATGGATGCAGAAATTTTCTCACAGAACTGGAGTGTGTTACATGTAATCATTCTCATTGTTGGTCCATATTGAATTTTACATTAAGTCAAAATAGCGTGTGTATTTTTTTTTTAAACACCTATCCAATACAATGTAAAGTTCTTATAATTAAGATTTATATCTTGTCATAATAACATTATTGGGACATGTTTCACCCTCTAGCTGAGCATCATCAGCCTTACCTCGTACCTCTTAATCATTAATCAGGATCCTGATTTTGTACAAAATGTTACATAGATACTATATTATACAGAGTTTAAGAAGTCCATATTACATGTCCTTAATTAATAGTCTGAGAATTTGTGTAATAAAAATTTCAAAGAAATCACCTTGGCTGAAATGATTATTTACTGTTAAAGAGATCGTATGAATAAAAATTACAATTTATTGACTGTCTTGTCCATTTTTCAAGCTTAGTCTGAATGTCTATGGCTAAAATTCTATTCCTATGTTGAATTTAAAAGAAAAACACTAGAGAACATTTGTTTTTGTTTAGGACACTGAATAAAATCTTTTCAAACTGGTTGTGGTCGTAATAAACTGTTGCCTTATCGAAACTTTTTGCAATCATGCGTACAAATCATTGATGCTCAACTGTCTCTTGTGGCCGCCCTATGAATAAGTATTTGTTTTAAATTATAAGTTGTTTAACAATCTAGAAGACGATATGTTGACATAATTATAATTATTAAAGCACATATTATTCGAATCCGGCTTTCCTCTTAATTTCCATTGTAAAAGTGAAGAATGGATATTCAACAGAGCAAACGTAGTTGTATCCTTTAATTGAAATTATAGTTGCTGCCTCTTGTTATGCTACTGGTCGAAAAGGGACACTCATTCTTGATATTAGTTGATGCATGAGTGTTGATTCTAATTTGTGAGAAAGCGTGTTGATAATGTCCCCTCGGCTATTGTGAAGAAGACTAGTTGTTCTGACAGACCTGGTTCGACTGACTTTTATCGTAGAGATAGGATAGGAATGGTAGGAGAGGGAGTATTCATTCTTGTGAAAGAAGAATTTGTAAGCTACGAAAAAGCTGAAGATGACAAACATGAAATTCTAGGTGTAAGGCTCATCTCTAAAGATAACAGGCAACTTGATGTCTTTGGTGTGTACAGACCGGGAAAGGGTAGCGTTGATGCAGATTCAGAAATCAGCTATCTGGGAAACAATATGGAAAGGAACATGATTGTACTGGGTGATCTCAATTTACGAAATGATAATTGGGAAGGTAATGCAAATGACACAAAGCATGACCAACAAATGGCAAATAAGTTAATATGGGAAGGGCATCTGATTCAGAAAGTGATGGAACCAACTAGAGGGAAGAATATACTGGATGTGGTGCTGGTAAAACCAGATGAGCTCTATAGAAAAACCAAAGTAATAGATGGTATTAGTGATCACGAAGCCGTTTTTGTGGTAGTTAAAAATAAATGTGAAATAAAGGACGGTATTAAAATTACGAATAGCAACACCATATGTCTGATAAAACAGGCATGAGGGAGTTTGTAAACAGTAACTATGATCGGTGGAAAATGGTAAATCAAAATGTACACAGACTCTGAGATGGGTTTAAAGCAATTGTTGAGGAATGTGAAAATAGGCTTGTACCTTTAAATGTGGTAGGGAATGGTGTAGATCCACTATATTAAAACAGGGAAGTAAAGAGACTAAGAAGGAGGTGCAGATTGGAAAGAAATAGAGTTAGAAATAGCTGTGGAAGTAAGGAGAAATTGAAGGCATTTACTAGGAAATTGAATATAGCAAAGAAGTCAGCTAAGGATAACATGACCGATCTCGATAGCTGCAGTCGCTTAAATGCGGCCAGTATCCAGTATTGGGGAGGTAGTGGGTTCGAACCCTACTGTCGACAACCCTGAAGATGGTTTTCCATGGCCATGGCCGCTTCCTTCCCACTCCTAGCCCTTTCCTGTCCCATCGTCACCATAAGACCTATCTGTGTCGGTGCGATGTAAAGCAACTTGCAAAAAAAAAAAAAAAGATAACATGGTGGCAAGCATAATTGCATAATTGGTGGTCATGACAAATTTTAGTAAAAAATGGAAGAGCCTGTATAGGTACTGGTACTTTAAGGCAGAAACAGATTCCAAGAAGGACATTCCAGGAATCATTAATGAACAAGGGGAGTGGGTATGCACTTATCTTCAAAAGGCAGAAGTATTCAGTCAGCAATATGTAAAGATTGTTGGTTACAAGGATAATGTTCAGATAGAGGAGTTTACTAATATTTAAGAAGTATTAAAATTTACCTATGACAACAAAGACTTTTACAGTATGACACACAAGTTGAAAACTAGAAAAGCAGCTGGAATTGATAAGGTCTCGGGGGATATACTAAAGACGATGGGTTGGGATATAGTACCATATCTGAAGTACTTATTTGATTATTGTTTGCATGAAGGAGCTATACCAAATGAATGGAGAGTTGCTATAGTAGCCCCTGTGTATAAAGGAAAGGGTGAACGACATAAAGCTGAAAATTATAGGCCAGTCAGTTTGACATGCATTGCATGTAAGCTTTGGGAAAGCATTCTTTCTGATTATATTAGACCAAAGACTTTAATATTACTTATCTAGACTCACAGAGTGCGTTGATGCTATGTGGAATACTGAACACTTTCACACATCGCCATGTTGTGGGCGTTTCAGCTTCGAATGCATGGCTAGCACATGGTAATGTTTACAGTCCCTTGGATGTTTTTGATCTGAATCATGACTGTTAGTGGATCTGTTGTAGTATTATATGTGACGGAGTGATAATATATTGTCAAATATTTTCAAGGTGTGTGGAAGCTTATACATTACAGTAGTTAAATTGATCAGCAATATTAAATAGAAGCAAGAAATCATTTAAATCATTTAAGAAAAGGTTAAGAAAACAACAGATAGGGAATCTGCCACCTGGGCGACTGCCCTAAATGCAGATCAGTAATGACTGATTGAAAAAACCTTTAGGAGAGCATCCGTGGCTCAGGGTGTGCCGGCCTCTTCTAGGCATTATGTACTGCACAGAAGGGAATAAAGGCATTCTTTGCTAGTGGCTTTAAGTCACACCGACACAGATAGGTCTTATGGTGACAACAAGATTAAAGGCATAGGTATAAAAGTCAGTACTCTATGGTTATAAACTTAAATTAAAAGTCACTCTACACTACATTTGCGTATTTTTTAGAACACTGGTATGAGTTGTGCAACAACAAGAATTTCTTAAACTGGCCAGTTTCGCTGGAATAACATTGTTACTGAAGAAATTTGAGGATAGTTTTGAAACTGCTGGAGCTCAATGCTTATCCAGTTACGGTGCATGAACTTCTACATAAGATATTCAGTCTTCAGAGGAGTAACTGGAGCAGAGGCACCTCCCGTTCAGGCAACACTCGGAAATCTTCCCATTCTTCAGATGTTTCACTGAAAACTTGACAGGAAGGAAGGAAGAAGACTATGTAGCAGTATTTGTTATTGTTATGGCCCAAAGCTTGGAACTAGTGTGTACTTGTGTCAGAAAATTGAAGTGGAGATTGAATTGTATTGGGTTTAATGTATCGATCATGCATAACAAAAGGATATCCAAAGATATGTCACTCCTGGAAAGTGGTGTCTTTATGTACTCATCTCGAATCCCGAACAATCATTTCATTTCCTCTGTCATTCATTAATCATTTCCCGAGAAGAATGTGACAGGCTTCAGCAGCCGGCGCAGTTCCTGTCCTCGCCGCTAGATGGAGGCTTCACCCATTCCATTCCTGACCCGGTCGAATGACTGGAAACAGGCTGAGGAATTTTTTCATTCTATACTGCGATGCCAGAATATGTGAGCAGTGAGAATGGCAATAGAGTGGGGAGCTTGCCTGCAGCAATTTCTGAAGGTCAATGACAGAAGGGGAGATTGAGTAATTTATCTGGATGTCAACTCCGACTAATGAAATGTGCAAGTGACGCTAGAGATCTCTGAACAGATTAAGAGCTTCCAAAGTGAATTAATGTATATCAGTCGGTAAAACTTTCGGTACCCACTGGGCGAAACTTAGGTTAGAAATCAAACATACCGCAGACACCACCTTTAAATCAATATAAAATATTCAACGAGCTAGAATAACATAGAGGGGCTGTATGCCTGACATCAGCACTCCCTGCGGAAACAAGTTGATAAGGGGCAGCCATGTTAACGGTTGTCAAAACAAAGCGAATTGACACGAGAGCATATGTTGAGGTGACAGGGAGATTATGCATGGCAATTTAATTTCCTAAGTTTTAAGAAGTGAAAGATGGATTCTCGCTTTCAAGAATGCCAGCCGTAAGTCAGCGTATGGTTGTACTAATCGGAGCAATAAAATCAAGGGTATATTGTATTTTAAGTATTACTGAATTATAGCCGAGATTCCTTTTCATATTTTCTGTTTGTAATTAAACCCATTTTATTGTTTACACAGTGAAAGTAAGAATAGTCACGGTAATTATTTGTCGGGTTATGTTTCAGATTTCCTTTAAAGAACAAGGAATTAACAGAACAATGCGTTGTGAGGACAAAAGAGATAAATGGTATCCCATTCAATACAGTCGTTTATGCTCTGTACATTTCGCAGATAAGTGCATGTATGAAACAAATGACCAACGGTGATTACTGGCAAATGCCGTTCCAACCCTGTTTAATTTTCCTTCACATTTACAAACAAACAAAATGGAGCGCCCACCACCAAGGAAACGTAACCACGAAAAGTCACCTATTTCGGTCAAACGTACACCAAGTATGGTAAATAGAGTATTTTACTGCTATTTGTAAAATTTATGCAGCCTTTATTGTATTCTATATGTCAGCCTACACTTCATAATTGACAACTTTCAAGGTTACCTTTCAGCTAGTTATCCCAGTCTGACAGGATAATGGGATAATAATAATAAATCATTACAATAGGCAGTTTTAGTGGTACAGTACTCATGGGCCGCCTCTGTGGTGTAATGGTTAGCGTGAGTAGCCCCCGGAAGCCCGGGTTCAATTCCAGGCTCTGCCACAAAATTTGAAAAGGGGTATGAGGGCTGGAACGGGGTCCACTCAGCCATCCTCGAAGTGAATTTCCGTGGTTTCCCACTTCTCCTCCACGCAAATGCCGGGATGGTACCTAACTTAAGGCCATGGTCGCTTCCTTCCCTCTTCCTTGTCTATCCCTTCCAATCTTCCCATCTCCTCACAAGGCCCCTGTCCTCCTGTGGGTTGGGGTGGTAGAATAACACCCACGGTACCCCCTGCCTGTTGTAAAAGGTGACTAAAAGGGGTCCAGGGACTCTGAACTTTGGAGCGTGTGTTAGCGACCACGGGGTCCTTAGCTCAGTCCTTGAAGTGCTTCCACTTACTTGTGCCAGGCTCCTCACTTTCATCTATCCTATCCAACCTCTCTTGGTCAACTCTCGTTCTTTTTCGACCCCAACGGTATTAGGTTCCCGAGGCCTAGGGAGTCTTTCATTTTCACGCCCTTTGTGGCCCTTGTCTTTCTTTTGCTGATACCTTCATTTTTCGAAGTGTCGGATCCCTTCCATTTTTTTTTTCTGATTAGTGTTATATAGAGGATGGTTGCTTAGTTGTACTTCTCTTAAAACAATAATCACCCCCACCACCTCACAAGGCCCCTGTTCAGCATAGCAGGTGCGGCCGCCTGGGAGATGCTGGCCCTCCTTCTCAGTTGTATCCGCCGACCCGAAGTCTCACGCTCCAGAACACTGCCCTTGAGGTAGAAGGGGTGGGATCCCTCACTGAGTCCGTGGGGAAAACCAACCCTGGAGGGTAAACAGATTAAGAAAGAAAGACAGTACTCATGGGGATGCAATAATTTTAAAAATATGAACATAATGAGGTTGTAACCTATTGTTGGTCCCTATAATTTTAAGGCTTTCTGTCACAAATATTTATGTCCACGTTTTTTATTGTAATTTACGCTTAACCACAACAGCCAAGCAGGGTAATGCTCTTGTTCCGATTTCGAGGCCTATTCGTATGTCACTGTGCGATGATTTCGAACTACCCTACAATCAACTGATCGTGATGTTGGCCTCGTGCCGCAATATGATCTGTACCGGGCGGTACACCTCCACGCCGCTAATTTAAAATTTGCGCCAATTGAAACTCCTCTGCTGGAGGAAGTCTGAACTTTATCTACGGAATTAATTTTCAAGTTTCTCTGAAGATGTCACTACTGGGAAATGTTGTAGTTTCTGAACTGGGTCGTTTTCGACGCATTTTTGTTTCCCTATTGTAAGAAGTGTGAACTTTCTCTTCTAGAGGACACTACTGAAGATCAACAATAGTGCACCCTAGTGCGAAGTGAAAGAACTGTTTTTTTGGAGAAAATTTTTATTGCAAAAGTTTGTTTCTTGTTAAATTTCTTTCTGTTATTGTTTAAGTTGGCTGTATAACCCTTCCTTTCCCCTTGTTTTGTATTTAGCCAATCCCGAATTTTTAAAATTAATTTCTAACCAATCAGGTGTATCTTCTCCAAAGGGGATATGTTGCTGTACCCTAGCCAATAAAGTGATTGTGGGCGGGTGTTTTCTTATCTGAAACGCCTCGAACTTTCCGCGAGAGTATATAAACTGCTGATTTTAGGGTCTCTGCGCCACTTCAGTACCATCTTTCAGTGTGTAAAGTACATAGCAGGGGGCGGGAAGCGCCTCTTTCTTCGGGGAGCAGTTCTACACCAAGGTAATGGCCTTTTAATAACTTCTTTTCTTGCTAGCTCAGCAGTTTAACTCTCGGGGCGGGTCCGAAGCGTTTCTACCATGTAACCTTTTCCTAAAATGTAACTACTCTTAGCATCTATTATCTTTTAAAGCTACATATTGGGATAGAGAGTGCTTAACCCTCTCGAGCTCCCACTCATTTTGTTTTGAGGTGAACTTATTTCTCACAACCGATTCTTCCTTAATGTAAAGTAAATTGTTCTTTTCTAAAGTCACCTCAGTAGTATGGGATTAGCCCTTGCATTAGTGGCCTAGAGCCAGATTAGTTTTTAAAACAAATGCATTAGGAGTGCAGATTGCCTCCTCTCAAATTGTTATTTTAGAGGTCATGTAATTAACCTTCTTCTCATTTAATAGACCTCAGTAGGTTGGGTATTTTACCCCTGTGTATATGTCCTTAGAGGACAGCTTGAAGGTGGAATTAGGTGTGGCCTTTGACAGGCCTAAAATTTGAGAGCAAGTTGCTCTTTCTTGAAAATTTTGTTTTCTGCGCGCCTCAAGGAGGCCTTACTGTGTAATTTGGAGCAAGTGCTCCTAGGCATGAATGGGGTTTTCTGCCCCTCTGTTGAAACTTGTGTTTGGGGTAAAACTGGGCTAATGGCTCAAGAATTATGAGGTTGGGGCTCGAAGCCCAAATCCTGTAAATATTGTAATTGTACTTTTATTGCCTTGCTACTCTGTACCTGTCTTTCGTGTTATTTCTGAATTTTGGAAAGAGAATATAACCTTGTTAAATTTTACATTAACTTTAATTTCGTAGTTTGAGACCCGTTCACACCCGCACCTTCTTTCACCTCTACCTACCACCAAAATACGGTAACAAGTGGTAGCAGAGCGTGGTTGAATGGGTCTCAATTTAGCCCCTTTTGACGGCTAAATATTGTTTTGTTCCGAACTCTAACAATTTTCTCAGTTGCTGGAATTTTCTGATTTTTTCCAAATTGTTCTGTCATCATGCCCGGCCCTCGCGATGTTCTCCATCTTAACTATTTGCGCAAGGAGGAGTTAATCTATGAATTTAACTATTAGAAATGTGCAATCTGGAGGCACGGTTGCGGTAGACACAAACAAGCTTAGAGAGTCCCTTGATTTGCCCATTTTCATCCCCACTTTGGGAGAGAAAGAAATTGACGACTCTCTTTCCACGATCACCGAGAATACTACTGGGCTAGCATCGGTAGTTAGTTTTTTTGATGAAAATGATCCTTCTCCTAATCAAATTAAGCGTGTGCAAGCCAGGCTATATCATTTGTCAAATAGAGTTAACGATCTGTTGTCTCTGAAGTTGAATGACGTTCAGAGGAAGGAAGCTAGTATGTTGCTTGAAAATATTTCTGAATTATCCAGTAAGGTTACCCAATTGTTAACTGGGGAAGTTCCTCCCGAAATCGATCAACCCACCACGATGAATGCAGGTAGCGAGGAAGAGCCTCCTAAGGGAGAAGTCAATAGGAAAACCGTTGCTGCTCAAACTACCTCTGCCCCATTGGACAACGATTCTGAACGCCGTAACTCATTGAATAATGTACGTTCTGAATTAACTTCTTTGCCACTTAAACCTTTACCGACTATATCACCTGGGTTCAGCAGTTTGCCTCATCCATTGGCAATGTTGCTCAGAGGTATCTCGAAGTTTTCTGTCAACACCACCAGTGAAGTTATTTCCTTCTTAAGGTTTTTAGTTGAATTTCAGGATCATGCCCTGGTTTTTTCTCTTTCTCCATGTCAAATTTTGCAAATCATCTATCCTTATGCAATTGGTATTCTCTCTGACAAAATAGTAAGAGCCATAGCTGAACAGTCATCTATTGAAGATTTTCATGCACACTTGCTTGCAAATTTTATTCCTGCCCGCGCGAGGTCATCTCTGATTCAGAAGTACTATTATCGAGTACAGAGATTGGATGAAAATCTGGCTGATTTCATACAAGACATTAAGTTTTATACTAGGGTGTTTGCTCTTCATTTTCCTGAAGATCAGATTGTACAGGCTATTGTAGAAGGAATTTCACCATCCTATAGGTCATATTTGTGTTTCGCGGCGTGCCCGCAAACCTTCTCTGAACTTGAAGCATTGGCAGTCTCAGCGGAAGGAGTTAGATACGCCGATTCCTTGCGTGTCGCGAAAGAACCCCCGCCTTCTTTTAGTAATACTCGGCCTCCACCTCGCCGATCAGTCACACCCCGTAAATGTTACGCTTGCGGGTCGCCTGACCATCTTCGGAACAAGTGTCCATTGATCAAATCTAGTAGGGCAAATAATGGAGCTGGCTCATCACAAGGCTGTTTTAAATGTGGGGCTTTCTCACATATCGCCAAAAATTGCCCAAATTCAAATAGCACCCCCTCCTGCTCAACTTCTGGTGCAAATTCCACCAATGCCAATAATAAAAAATGACTAGTGTTTTCGGCTGAGTCGACTAATCCATCTTTCCGAGGCTCAGCCCCTGGTAAACAGATCGAAAATTCATGGAAAGTTCAATCTGAAAATCCATCCTTTGAATGCCCCAAAGAGTGTATTAGGATCGCGGCGGATTCCCCCGCACCTGTTCCTTTTCTTAAGATTGAGTTAAATAACGAGCCTATAACAGCTCTATTAGATTCAGGCAGTGTTTGTTCGATTATTTCGGACCAATGGTATTCAAAATTGAAATCTGTTTGTAAACTACCTGACTATGGCTCATCTCCTGTTCAATATGTTTCGGCTAATTCATCTCCATTAGAAATTCTAGGTTCTTTACAGGTCAAAATTCGTATTTTTAAATTTACATGGAAAATCAAATTGTTTGTGGCCAAGCACTTGTCTTGCCCCATTATATTGGGAGCTGACTTCATTTCCCACACTGGTCTTGTGCTCGATCTTCAGAGTAAGTCGTGCACATTCAAATTTGCTTCCAATTGTAAAATCCCCTTGTTAAAACGTAATTCTGCATCATGTTCATCTATTTCGCCTACCCAGGATGAGATGTTGTTAGACCTTAGACATCTACCTCAGGAGCAGGCTGATAGTATTCGTAAGTTGTGTCAGTCGTTTCCAGAGGTGTTCTCTGATACTCTTGGTGTTACTGACCTTATTGAATACAAAATTGAGGTCACGGATTCGATTCCTGTCCGTTTTCCACCTTATAGGCTATCTCCACCAAAAATGAAGGCTCTGAAAGAAATCATCGATCAGATGTTGAAGGATGGTATTATTAGGCCCTCGAAGTCGGCGTATTCTTCGCCTATTTTTCTAGTCCCGAAACCCCAAGGTGGCTTCAGGCCTGTCATTGATTATAGGGCTCTCAATCGGAAGGTGGTGTTACAATCTGTGCCCCTTCCGGACCTTCATTCTTCTTTTTCATGGTTTCGTAAGGCCAAGTTCTTTACTATCTTGGACCTGAATCAGGCCTACAATCAAATTCCCCTTGCGGAAGAGTCTAAACATCTTACAGCGTTTGCCACGAACTGGAATTTATACGAATACTACCGCGTGCCTTACGGGCTCCCCACGGGAGCAGCTGTACTCACTAGGCTGCTAGATAGGGTCTTCTCCGACATCAAATTTGAGTACTTG
Organism: Anabrus simplex; assembly: GCF_040414725.1. Lineage (NCBI taxonomy): Eukaryota > Metazoa > Arthropoda > Insecta > Orthoptera > Tettigoniidae > Anabrus > Anabrus simplex. Next base: position 112,784,103 of record NC_090269.1, on the reverse strand, counting down.
TATCACTACTTGGATGACGTCGTCGTATTTTCGGAGACCTTTGAAGAACATCTAGATTATCTGCGAGAAGTTCTCAATCGCCTTCGTAAGGCGGGGTTAACTGTCAAGTTGTCCAAGGTTGCCTTTGCTAAGCCCTCTATGTCATTCCTAGGGCATATTGTGTCACCTGATGGTGTTGCCGTCGATCATTCTAGAACACAGGCCATCTGTGATTTTAAACCTCCCAAAGACATTAAAGGTATCGCCAGGTTCATTGGTATGGTGAATTTCTTCAGGAAGTTTATTCCTAACTTCGCTAATAGAGCGGCGCCCTTAAACCTTCTTCGTAGGAAAGGCATCAAATTCGAGTGGGGACCTTCTCAACAAGCCGCTTTTGAAGATCTTAAATTAGCTCTCTGTAATGCCCCTGTCCTTGCTATGCCTGATTTCTCGAAGAAATTCATCGTCCAAACCGACGCGTCGTCGTCAGCAGTAGCTGCAGTCCTTCTTCAAGAGACTGAACTAGGGAGGCGACCCATCGCCTATGCATCTAGGACCTTGTCGGCTCAAGAAGCCAAGTATTCCATCTATGAGCTCGAAGGTTTGGCAGTCTTATTTGCCTTAGAAAAGTTCCGTCTCTATCTGGAACATGTCAAATTCGACCTGGAGACAGATAATCAAGCTTTAAGCTGGGTCTTAGGTAGACCGCGTCGTACTGGTCGTATAGCCCGTTGGGCCATCCGTATTTCTGCCTTCCAATTCGATGTCAGGCATATCAGAGGTACCGAAAATGTTGTTGCTGATGGACTCAGCCGTATGTTTTCTAACGACGTCGAGACCCAGGAACCGGTCGACAGTTCATCACCTCCCGAGTCCATACTATCTGGTGTTAATGCCATCTTAACAGATGCTCCCATGCTTTTTAGGGATATTGAGAAATACCAACGTGAAGATCCGACGCTGGCTCCGATAATGGAAACCCTTTCTTCTGGGGAACATGTCGTCCCTTATGTTCTGAGGAATGGTGTTTTATGTTGCCCATCGAGGCATGATAAGATGATGAAAGTTGTAGTTCCAGCTGTTCTTGTACCTATGATCTTCAAGTATTATCATGAGACCCCATTAGGAGGGCATCTAGGCATCTTTAAAACTCGTGAGAAGATTCGTGAAAGGTTCATCTGGAAGGGTATGGACGGTGAAATCCGTGAACTAGTAAAAGCTTGTAAATCTTGTTTGCTTAGTAAACCCACCATGTCCACCAAGGTAGGCCTTTTGTCTTCCCATCAAGCGTCGCGCCCCATGGAACACCTGTATATTGATTATGTAGGACCCTTCCCCCAGTCGAAGGGAAATGCTAACAAGTTCATCTTTGTATGCGTAGATGGTTTTACAAGATTTTCCTGGTTATTTCCGACTAAGCTGGCTACCGCTCAGTCCACCATTACTTGCCTAAATTCTATTTTTGCTTCTTTTGGTCCGTGCCAATATATTGTGTCTGATAATGCTAAGGCGTTCACATCAAATCTTTTTCGTAAATTCTCTTTTGACTTGTCCATCTCTCATGTAACTACTTCTGCTTATTATCCTCACCCATCTCTGGCTGAACGGGTTAACCGTAATCTCAGGTCCGCGCTTATAGCCTATCATCATGAAGATCATTCCAGGTGGGACACGTCCCTGCATTGGTTAGCTTTTGCTTTGAATTCGGCGGTTCATGAATCACATAAATTTACTCCAGCCTCTTTGATGTTCAAGTTTGTTCCCAACACGCCGCTCTCTAACCTCTGGTCTCTGAGTGACATTCTACCTGAGACAATAGATCCGGATAATATCAAAGATCTTTGGAACAAAGCTAAAGCCAATCTTAAGGTGTCTCATGAAAAGGTTAGGGAAAGATATGATCGTGGACGGAGACCCACCAATTTGAAGGTAGGTGACCAGGTGATGGTCAAGAACTTTGTTCCCGCGGGCAAGCTTGCCCCCAGATTTCATGGGCCGTGTATCATTCTCGATTTCCTTACGCCGGTTACGTTGTTATTAAGTAATCCAGCCACCGAGAGGATATTTAGGGTTCACCTGTCACAGGTGAAACCGGTGTAATTTCTGTGTTAACTTGCTTCATATTATTTTGAAAGAAATCGGAAGGTTATATTTTTTTTCTCTTTCTCTGAGAGGTTTCTCTTTTAGGCCTTCTGCCCTTGCAATCTGTTTCCCTTATGCGTAATTATTTTTGTAAACCTCCCCCGATCTGTTGAACTGCCATCCTGTCCTTGCCACGGCCATTACCACGCTCCCATCCCCTGCTCCACTATACACAGTGGCTTGCTTATATAAAATGCCATGGATATCTGCACGCCGCTGGCCCCTCAACCTCTCCACAAAGCCTGTGCCCTCAAAAAAGATGATGGTCCAACGAAATTCTGCCGCCTAGGTTTAATGTTTCAGTGCCCCCGCAGCCGCGCGGCGCCGTACCGCTACTGGAATAGAGGAAGGGCCCCCTCTCCTCCAGCGAGGTCGACCAGTGTACGGCGAGCCGGAGCCGTCCTCCCGGCCAAGGCTGATGTGCGGCGCACGACCTGCTACTTGCCCGCAGCCTGTATATGTTCACCGCGGGCGCGGCGTGCTTCAACACCACTGCTCCCCTCATAGTGCGGGCGAGCGGTATCTCAGGGTACTTGAGGGGTCCGAGCGGCCACCTTTGGACGCGAACTGCAACGGCCGGTCTGGCCATCCAACTTAATCAACATCGAAATATTTAATCAACTACTTGGACATTTACTATCAGCAATTACTACACTTGGGAATTCAACAGCAATATTTGGTGGACTTTGAAAATTTTTCTTCACTTTCAAGTATTAAAAGTTTTCTTCTGAATTCAATTCCTACATAAAGACATTACTTCAACAGTTACTACAAGTATTTTGAAAATGGATCAAATCAAATTTCAACAATTTTGATAAATGCTTCTGCAATTAATCTCCATATCAACATCATAACTTGGACCTGGTTTTCAAACAAAAGGTTATGTTCTTCTGTGTTACCCCTTGGAGGAACTTTTGGGGGGGGAGGTCTGTACCGGGCGGTACACCTCCACGCCGCTAATTTAAAATTTGCGCCAATTGAAACTCCTCTGCTGGAGGAAGTCTGAACTTTATCTACGGAATTAATTTTCAAGTTTCTCTGAAGATGTCACTACTGGGAAATGTTGTAGTTTCTGAACTGGGTCGTTTTCGACGCATTTTTGTTTCCCTATTGTAAGAAGTGTGAACTTTCTCTTCTAGAGGACACTACTGAAGATCAACAATAGTGCACCCTAGTGCGAAGTGAAAGAACTGCTTTTTGGAGAAAATTTTTATTGCAAAAGTTTGTTTCTTGTTAAATTTCTTTCTGTTATTGTTTAAGTTGGCTGTATAACCCTTTCTTTCCCCTTGTTTTGTATTTAGCCAATTCCGAATTTTTAAAATTAATTTCTAACCAATCAGGTGTATCTTCTCCAAAGGGGATATGTTGCTGTACCCTAGCCAATGAAGTGATTGTGGGCGGGTGTTTTCTTACCTGAAACGCCTCGAACGTTCCGCGAGAGTATATAAACTGCTGATTTTAGGGTCTCTGCGCCACTTCAGTACCATCTTTCAGTGTGTAAAGTACATAGCAGGGGGCGGGAAGCGCCTCTTTCTTCGGGGAGCAGTTCTACACCAAGGTAATGGCCTTTTAATAACTTCTTTTCTTGCTAGCTCAGCAGTTTAACTCTCGGGGCGGGTCCGAAGCGTTTCTACCATGTAACCTTTTCCTAAAATGTAACTACTCTTAGCATCTATTATCTTTTAAAGCTACATATTGGGATAGAGAGTGCTTAACCCTCTCGAGCTCCCACTCATTTTGTTTTGAGGTGAACTTATTTCTCACAACCGATTCTTCCTTAATGTAAAGTAAATTGTTCTTTTCTAAAGTCACCTCAGTAGTATGGGATTAGCCCTTGCATTAGTGGCCTAGAGCCAGATTAGTTTTTAAAACAAATGCATTAGGAGTGCAGATTGCCTCCTCTCAAATTGTTATTTTAGAGGTCATGTAATTAACCTTCTTCTCATTTAATAGACCTCAGTAGGTTGGGTATTTTACCCCTGTGTATATGTCCTTAGAGGACAGCTTGAAGGTGGAATTAGGTGTGGCCTTTGACAGGCCTAAAATTTGAGAGCAAGTTGCTCTTTCTTGAAAATTTTGTTTTCTGCGCGCCTCAAGGAGGCCTTACTGTGTAATTTGGAGCAAGTGCTCCTAGGCATGAATGGGGTTTTCTGCCCCTCTGTTGAAACTTGTGTTTGGGGTAAAACTGGGCTAATGGCTCAAGAATTATGAGGTTGGGGCTCGAAGCCCAAATCCTGTAAATATTGTAATTGTACTTTTATTGCCTTGCTACTCTGTACCTGTCTTTCGTGTTATTTCTGAATTTTGGAAAGAGAATATAACCTTGTTAAATTTTACATTAACTTTAATTTCGTAGTTTGAGACCCGTTCACACCTGCACCTTCTTTCACCTCTACCTACCACCAAAATACGGTAACATGATCAATTGGCGGTATTCCCAGTATATGATTTTTAATGTTTTAAGCTTTCGGCAACGGTCTTTAATTCTCCCCCAGTGGTTCTAAAATGAGTATTTTCTACAATTTTCGTCATTCAAGGGACATGACCCCTTGCTTGTGTGATCACACTTTTCGTCATTGAAGGGACATGACCCCTTGCTTGTGTAACCACAGGAAACATGGCGGACGTTCGTCCTATTAGCTTCACCAAATACAGTAGAGACAATACGCGACACTGAGCGAGATATCGAGGGACAGCTATTGGAGCTCACTCTAGCGGATAGACCTGAACGGTACTGATTCTGTCATAAGAGCACGTGTATTTTTGTGTGAAGTTTTTCGTGTTATCTATGCGTTTTCAGTGAGTTGACATAATTAAATAGTAGCGTGTGTCATTCTGTGATATCTCCTCTCAACACGAGGGGATAGGTATGTGCTGTGTTTGGCTGCAGTAATTACGAAGTAGAGAAAAATGCGCGGTCGTTCTTTAGGTTCCCTCGTGACAAGAACATGTAGGTAATATTGTGTTTGCATATATATTCTTCCAGTGACAGAGATTTTTATAGTACTTCATAATCTTCTGACCTGCTCGACCCATGTTTTAACGGGCTTAAAATATAATACGCATATTTTATTGTATAGTGCAGCAGTTAACCTTCAATACCGATGTGCTGTTGTAGGTGTGATCTGTGGGTTTTGAAATGTCACAGAAGCGATTTGGATAAAGTGTACAAGAAAGAAGGGACGTTACGCTTGTATAAGAATTATAAGATCTGTTCAGATCATTTCCAGGGCAGCGACTTTAAAAATCCTCGACTATACAGCCAAGGGTATGTTACATTTTTACTCTAATTGTACGTAAATATTCCTCAAAGCATCACTATCGACAACATTTTCAAACTTTTCTTTCTTTTATCCCTCTTCTCAGATTAAAGCCGGGATTTTATAGATTTTCTTTCTGTTAGTAGGCTTCATGTTAAGAGGAAAATTGTCCAGCTATTAAATGTTAATTCATTGCATCATATGTGTAAGGAATGTGCCGATATTTTTTTGACAAATGTCTTAATGTGATGATACAATGTTTTCAAATGAGGAAAAAAGACAAATCTAACCGTAAGATTACAGGCAGGTATGCTAAAGCTAAAAAAGTAATGCATAAATGAAAGATCAAGCCATTTCACAGCAGTCCATTTCACACCTTGTTTATATGTCTAATTTCAATCTTTGAATAATAACCTTTTAAATAATTCTTCATTCATTTATCCAGAATTGCTTTAGCAACTTCGAAGTTAATATATCAATACCACTTTCTTTCTAGACGTAATTTATTATCCATTTCCGTATATACATTTCCATTGATATTTGAATTTAGCGCGATTTGTTCAGGTCAAGTCACTAGGAGCGCCACCGTCGAATTGTCTCTCATTTTAGCAAGGCGAAATCTGTAAGTGTCGTGTATTGTCTCTACTGTATTTGGCTTCACCCGGGCAGTGCTTCCGCCTCTCTATGTTATTCTAGCTCGTTGAAAATATTATTCAAGTGTTATATGTAGCATATACTATTTTTTTTAAATTTACTTCAACAGATTCTTTTAACACCGCAGATGGTTCTTACATGGATATTCCCTCCCTGTCAACATAATTAGGAATTATGTATATGCCTAACCTCAAATTATATTGACAACACCTGTCATAATAATTAGAAATACGTTCAGCAAGTAGCCTATATAATCAGTACTATCGATGAACATGAGCGTACGAGTTCGGTAAAATATACACTGACTGACCGAGCAAATGCAACACCAAGAAGGAGTGGTTCGAAAGGGATGAAAGTTGGGGAAAAACAGAGACGGCACGGACGAATAATTGATGTTTATTTCAAACCGATATGCAGGTTACACAATGCGCACGGCATCGACTCAGTAGGATGTAGGACCACCGCGAGCGGAGATGCACGCAGAAACACGTCGAGGTACAGAGTCAATGAGAGTGCGGACGGTGTCCTGAGGGATGGTTCTCCATTCTCTGTCAACCATTTGCCACAGTTGGTCGTCCGTACGAGGCTGGGGCAGAGTTTGCAAACGGCGTCCAATGAGATCCCACACGTGTTCGATTGGTGAGAGATCCGGAGAGTACGCTGGCCACGGAAACATCTGTACACCTCGTAGAGCCTGTTGGGAGATGCGAGCAGTGTGTGGGCGGGCATTATCCTGTTGAAACAGAGCATTGGGCAGCCCCTGAAGGTACGGGAGTGCCACCGGCCGCAGCACATGCTGCACGTAGCGGTGGGCATTTAACGTGCCTTGAATACGCACTAGAGGTGACGTGGAATCATACGCAATAGCGCCCCAAACCATGATGCCGCGTTGTCTAGCGGTAGGGCGCTCCACAGTTACTGCCGGATTTGACCTTTCTCCACGCCGACGCCACACTCGTCTGCGGTGACTATCACTGACAGAACAGAAGCGTGACTCATCGGAGAACACGACGTTCCGCCATTCCCTCATCCAAGTCGCTCTAGCCCGGCACCATGCCAGGCGTGCACGTCTATGCTGTGGAGTCAATGGTAGTCTTCTGAGCGGACGCCGGGAGTGCAGGCCTCCTTCAACCAATCGACGGGAAATTGTTCTGGTCGATATTGGAACAGCCAGGGTGTCTTGCACATGCTGAAGAATGGCGGTTGACGTGGCGTGCGGGGCTGCCACCGCTTGGCGGCGGATGCGCCGATCCTCGCGTGCTGACGTCACTCGGGCTGCGCCTGGACCCCTCGCACGTGCCACATGTCCCTGCGCCAACCATCTTCGCCACAGGCGCTGCACCGTGGACACATCCCTATGGGTATCGGCTGCGATTTGACGAAGCGACCAACCTGCCCTTCTCAGCCCGATCACCATACCCCTCGTAAAGTCGTCTGTCTGCTGGAAATGCCTCCGTTGACGGCGGCCTGGCATTCTTAGCTATACACATGTCCTGTGGCACACGACAACACGTTCTACAATGACTGTCGGCTGAGAAATCACGGTACGAAGTGGGCCATTCGCCAACGCCGTGTCCCATTTATCGTTCGCTACGTGCGCAGCACAGCGGCGCATTTCACATCATGAGCATACCTCAGTGACGTCAGTCTACCCTGCAATTGGCATAAAGTTCTGACCACTCCTTCTTGGTGTTGCATTTGCTCTGTCAGTCAGTGTATATGGTAATAATAAGGCAAAGGAGAAAATAACATAAACAGGGTCGTTATATTAATCGTATTCTTAACAGTTGGACTGGATAACATACGGTACTTTTTTTACCGGCTACTGCAGCCATTCCAATAGTTTAGTTGAATACTCAATACTGAAACGACAGATGGCACATACAAACCACTCCTTTAACGCTCTCACGGCTACTGACGCTTACCAGGCACTTCTAGCTGCTAGACAAAGGAAACGAATGGACATCGAATTGGAATTTTACAGTACCGACATTCCCTCTTCGTAAAACATCGTCCCTTCTCGTACGTCGCACGTCCACATTTTTTCGGCTGGGTGGCGCTTATCTCTTCGCAACCTCAGTCGGCCCAAGAACAATCAAACGGGCAGACGCCTAGTTGGCTGTCGCCTTCCCCAACATGTACACTGCTCTCATCAAAGGCGTGCCTGTATACATTACGGACCACTCTATACTCAGTGACCTAACCAACAGAAATGTTCCAGTCAAGGATGTCGTCCGGCTCCAAGACAAAGCGTCTGGTATCAGTTCCCCGGATGTTCTGGTCTTCTTCAGAGCAGTGGCGGCTCGTGATGATAGAAATGGGTGGGGCACATTCAACATATTAGGAACACTAGGAATCAATTGAATTAATCTTAAATTAATCCGCCATTGAATATATTATTCATTGTACAATTCCTCTGTATGAGTCTTTGGCTCGTTGAAATTAATTATTGAAATAAAAATCTATCATCTACCTTCTTATTTCTTGTGTATGAAACTGCGATTGTAGGTTCTATTTTTATCTTTGAACGATTTATGCTAAGCTCTGATCTTGGTCGGCCTATTTCTTTAGCTAATAATCTGTTTTCGTAATTAAGAGATTTTGTTTGTAAGTAGCTCACTTGATTCATTATAAAACACTTATGCTCGCACAGGAATCCACTCAGATACATCACACTAATCTGCACACACTTTTCAGACTTACAATGAACATCGACACAGATGGACACGATTAATCTAACAGACGTACAAGGTAAGCACATGTTTGCTACAAACACTACCTTTGCGCGCGTTAATAATACATATGCCGATAAGAAAGTGTAGCTGGGTGCTATCTAGTAGGCTGTAGGAGAAGTAAGTTCAAAATACGAACTAGCGCTGAAGTGTCACGGCGTAGAAATACTGTGACCGGGTCAATGGAATTTGCCATTACACCCTTCACCCCTCACAGCGCGCAGAATGATGGGATGATGTTCAGGTATACGAACGAGTCGGTCCCATCCGGGATTAGACCTTTACTATGTCGCCTAGTTTAGTCCAGGGCTGCTAGAACAAGAACAACCATGGTGAGTCATAGCCTCTTGAACTCACTGAAGGTGGTCCTGACAGTAATCGTGAATAATGTTGTTCTGATTGTTATAATAGTTTTAATCGGTGGAGGGGCACGTGACCATGTGACCTAAAGGCAGAACCGCGCCTGCTTCAGAGAACTCGATGACGCGGCGGCCTTCATCAAGGGCGACGCACGCCTCTCCAGTGGCATGTATCGAGTGGCGTCTACTCCTGAGAGTCTCTTAAACCAACTGCGTTTCCTTCCCGATCCTCCTCTCACTGTTCTACGTTCCTCTCACATACCACCGCCGTCCACATCCTCTTCGACTTCGGCCCCTGTCTCTCCTACCACCACTACTACTACTACCACCATTACTACGGTCCACACTTCCTCAACTTCTCTCCCTCTTATTTCCACGGCCAGCCATTCCTCCCCTATCATGTCCACATCTACCACTTCCCTATCTACGTCTCTCACCAGTCCCCAGCTGCCCCCTGCCAACCTCATGATTACCACAGCCGCACCTCCGCTAATCTCCCTTGGCACTGAAGATGATTCTACTCCAGCTAGACAACTGACACCCCCTACGAGCTGTGTCGTCCGTGGGATCGACCCTGCCGTCACCGAACAGGACCTACTCCATGAATTACAATTGGCAGGCGTTCCAGTTCGTCGGGCGATTCGCATCATTAATAACGACGGCCCGACTTACATGATCCGTCTCCAACTCTCTTCATCTGCCGACGTAGACCAACTCATCGCTACTGGTGTCCGATTCAGCAGAAGAGCATATAGAGTTGAGCCTTCTCGCTCCTCCCTTCGTTCTGGTCGCTCTCCCCCTCTCGCCCCGCTCACCATCTAACCCGCCACCCACCCCACCGCCGCCTACTGTTAACTTCTCCGCTCCACAACCGAATTTCATTCATTCCCCTCTCCCGACATTAGAGCTTCTTCGCCTTCTCGCCACCTCTATAACTAATATTACTACCACCCTCTACTACTTACTCTCCCAGCACTATATTCTTCCTTCCTCCCACTACATTCCCCATCCTCACATTATACCACCACAGTATTTGTAAGGTGCTTTTCTAAATCTGTGTAGCGACTTTCTTTTCTGTACTGCGCGCCCGAGATACACCGCCCGTAAATACAGAACTTTCACTGTTCCTTCCCTCGTATTTGTGGGGGTTTGCTTGTGCGGGGTGTTTTTGCGGGTCTTCCCTGGGTCCCGGCTTGCTGTGGTGGTCCCCTGCGCCACCTTCATTCAATGTCTCCCCTTCTGGTATGTACAAGACGTACCTTCTATAATACTTCTTCTCGGTAACTTTTCTTCTTCTAAGGCCGAAGAGCTCCATCGTTGAGCTGATGGCCCGCTTCCCCCTTATGGGGAAGAGTTGAAATAACCTATTATGTTATGTTATGTTATGTTATGTTATGTTATGTTATGTTACAGTACCGATGCAATGCAAGACAGATCATGGACAATCGCTAACGAAGAACAAAGACACACAATCACAAGACTAGCCATTCATGGCTATCACCACAAGTTATGTAGCAATAAGAAATTTCATCTACCAAACGAGAATTGCATATGTTCACTCTATGGAAAGTGCTGCAAAAAAATACCATATTGTGTTGTGTTCAAAAAGGACCAAAAACATCACGCAAATTAGCAATGAATAATTTAAAAATTTGATGTAATCGTATTGTATATGCCCCTTCGGGTGCTTTTCCTATTAATAATAATAATGTCTAAAGTCCAGACTCCTTACCGCTCCTTACAAGTATTCTCTTTGCTTACAAGTTTTGCAGAAAAGAGGGTGTACAGCGAGGTATCCAGCTGGCCAAGTGTTGGACTCGTACACGCTACTCTACGGGATAGATATATCCTGGTCGTGAACACCACGGTGAAAGTCTAAAGATGCTTATGATTCCAATCTCTAGCTAGCTTCACGTAATTTTCGTCTTCGATTATAGATGGCGCTGGAGGTCATTCATAACGTGTAGATAGTTGTATACAGGTTCTGTAGAATGCACGCAAGTAGGCATGATATGAGCGACATTAATCATTAAAGCAAGACCGACTGCAATCCTCAGACCATAATATAAAAAAACACGGCGGCCGAAGTAGCCGGATTGCTGGCATTGGCTAACACGAAAATATCACGTACATATTATATAAACGGCGGTAAATTAACATGATACATGTAACATCATGGGGAAAATCACTTTTATGCGTATTGTACCGGGCGGTACACCCCCGCGCCGTTAATTCAAACTTTGCGCCAGTTGGAACTCCCCTACTGGAGGAAGCCTGAACTTTATCTACTGTGTTAATTTTCAGGTTTCTCAGAAGAGGTCCCTACTTGTAAATTTCGAAGTTTCTGAACTGGGTCGTTTTCGATGTATTTTTGCTTTGCCTGTAGTAAGAAGTGTGAACATTCTCTTCTAGAGGACACTACTGAAGAACTACAATGGTGCACCCTAGTGCGAAGTGAAATAACTGTGTTTTTGGAGAAATTTTGAATTCATAAGTTTGTTCTTTGTTAAATTTATTTCAGTCATTGTTTAAGTTGGCAATATTAACCCTTTCTTTCCCCTTGTTTTGAATTTACCAATCCCGTATTTCTCGAATTAATTTTCCACCAATAATGTGTTTCTTCTTCATCTTGTGTAGGGGTTCTCTTGGTTAGCCAATAAAATTCTTGTGGGAGGGTGTTCTCATTCTTGAAACGCCTCGAACTTTCCGCGAGAGTATATAAACTGCTGATTTTCGGGTCTCCGCGCCACTTCAGTAACAGCTATCAGTGTGTAAAGTACGTAGCAGGGGGCGGGAAGCTCCTCTTTCTTCGGGCAGCAGCTCAACCACAAGGTAATGGCCTTTTAATAACTTCTTTTCTTGCTAGCTCAGCAGTTTAACTCTCGGGGCAGGTCCGAAGCCTTTTTCATGTAACTTTCCTTTAAAATGTAAAGACACTCGGTATCAATTCTTTCTGTTTTAACTACAAATTGGGATAGAGAGTGCTTAACCCTCTCGAGCTCCCACTCATATTGCTTCGAGGTGAACTTATTTTCTCAACAGTTTCTTCTAGCGTAATGTAAATTGTCTTCTCATATAAGTCACCTCTTTAGTATGGGATTAGCCCTTGCATTAACGGCCTAGTGCCAAGTAGGTTTTAAACAAAATGTATTAGGAGTGCAGCTTCGCCTCCTCTCAAATTGGTATTGTCGAGGCCATGTAATATTTCTGTTTCTTCACTTAATAGGCCTCAGTAGGTTGGGTATCTTTTTACCCCTGTGTCTATGTCCTTGGAGGACAGCTGGAAAGTCGAGTTTGGTGTGGCCTTTGATAGGCTTAAACTTTGAGAGCGGATTGCTCTGTTGAAATTGATTTTGGGTGCCTCGAGGAGGCTTTATTTTGTAATTGGGAGCAAGTGCTCCTGAACATGATTGGGGTCTTCTGCCCCTTTGTCGAATCTTGTTTTTGGGTAAAGTTGGGCTAATTGCTCAAGAATTGTGAGTCCGGGGCTCGAAGCCCAAATCCTGTGAATACTGTAATTGTACATTTGTTGCCTTGCTACTCTGTACCTGCCATTCTTGTTATTTCTTGATTTTGCTAAGAAAATATAACCTTGTTAAATTTTATCTTAACTTTAATTTCGTATTTTGAGACCTGTTCACCCCCGCACCTTCTTTCACCTCTTCAAATCCACGATACTCCGTAACACGTATGAAAACGCTTCGCCAACATTCTACTAGAAAAGAGACCAACAAATTTCAATTCGTCAAATAACGCCTTTTCTTAGACTTCACTTCGATGAATAGATGAAAATACATGATAAAACTGTTAAAATGATACTTCAAACATCATTTTGAATGTTTCAAAATACATTTCTTTCTTTCTTAATCTGCTTACCCTCCAGGGTTGGTTTCCCTCGGACTCAGCGAGGGATCCCACCTCTACTGCCTCAAGGGCAGTGTCCTGGAGCGTGAGACATTGGGCCTTGGTGGGGGATGGGAATATTAAAAGGGGGAAGGAAGTGGCCGTGGCTTTAAATTAGGTACCATCCAGGCATTTGTCTGGAGGAGAAGTGGGAAACCACGGAAAACCACTTCCAGCATGGCTGAGGGGGGAATCGAACCCACCTCTACTCAGTTGACCTCCCGAGGCTGAGTGCACCCCGTTCCAGCCCTCGTACCACTTTTCAAATTTCGTGGCAGAGCCGGGAATCGAACCCGGGCCTTCGGGGGTGGCAGCTAATCACACTAACCACTACACCACAGAGGCGGACTCAAAATAAATTAAGGTACGAAATTCCTCGATTTATTCGCTGTCATGAGAACTGTGAAACACAATTTATTGCCTTAATTTTGAAGTGTACCGGGCGAGTTGGCCGTGCGATCAAGGGCACGCGGCTGTGAGCTTGCATCCGGGAGATAGTGGATTCGAATCCCACTGTCGGCAGCCCTGAAGATGGTTTTCTGTGGTTTACCATTTTCACACCAGGCGAATGCTGGGGCTGTACCTTAAGTAAGGCCACGGCCGCTTCCTTCCTACTCCTAGGCCTTTCCTATCCCATAGTTGCCATAAGACCTATCTGTGTCGGAGCGACGTAAAACAACTAGCAAAAAAAAAAGTTTTGAAGTGGTGGACAATTTCTTAAATTCAGCACCCAACGAATAGGAAGTACATCCGAAATAATAATGTTATTGGCTTTACGTCCCACTAACTGCATTTGTTACGGTTTTCGGAGACGTCGAAGTGCCGAAACTTAGTCCTGCCGTAGTTCTTTTACATGCCAGTAAATCTATCGACACGAGGCTGACGAATTTGAGCACCTTCAAATACCACCAGACTGCCAGGATCGAATCTGCTAACTTGGGGTCAGAAGGCCAGCGCTTTAACTTAGCCCAAGTACACCCGAAATGATTATGTTAACCCAACGAACGGCCCTGGCAATGTTAACATAATGTTGACATATGGCATAACAGCACTTCATACAATGATAGTAACCTTAGTAATGAAACGTTCAGACACTAAAGACATAATAGGTTTTTAGCCATTAAAGAACATGAGTGCAAGAACTATATGACTAAACATTGATATTTAACCACATGCACGAGCTTCAATTCGGTGCAGTGTGCTTGATAACAGATAACCACAACATGAATCGGAAGGTTGTTGGCAGTGTAAAACTCTATGTTACAAACCCAGCTAATTCCTCTAAGTCACTATTTCTTCTGTGTAACAGTATACAGATTGCTACAACTGTCACACTTATAAGTTTTGTTATACTCCAAAATCCAGCCAAACATTCCCGCAGGCAAAACACAGATTACTGTAAAACATACTTGCATCTAAATCACTCGACACTTTGCAGCACACAGACACTGACGGAATAACACACTATCAATTATATTTTATCTAAATTAAATTGTTCGAGGAACACGAATAGTTTGGAAGTAGAGAAATAGCTTTCCTAACCTCAGATTTATTCTCAAAATGATGTATGCACGCTACAGTTTTGTCATGGACTTCAAAATAATCACAATCTATATTCCTAATCCATTTCTATCTTAATGTTCTATTCCGTAGGAAACTTAAGAATCGTTGTATGAGAGGCATTGTCATAATTAGACTAAAACCTTGTCCACCTAGTACACTCATGTTCTGGGTAAAAACACGATCAAATCAAGCATATTCTCACATTACTGCGTATAGCCTAATTACAGATCGTATGTGTCCACTGACTCATATAAATACACTCGCACACTTATATTCCACAAAGAAACTAACATTTATCGTCAACTTTCATAAAATTACACAGAGTACACACCATAACAACAAACCAAAACAAATCCAGATTTCCAACAATTACGGCTACTCGATTCGCCATCTTTGAACGATCGAGAGTAGCATTAAGGTCTGAGGATTGGAATCGGTCTTGATTAAAGGCAGTTTATCTCGAACTGAAGTATTTCAAGTCTAACCTCTATCAGTGGGCCCTTCTAACAAAGAATTAGTCATATCACGTCAAGTATTATGGAGATAATATTGCTGGGAGCTGTAAGCATAACCGGATGTGCGTCACTGCGCCGGATGCTACTTCTCTGCGCTATCTGTTGATAATAGCAGTAAGGTATTGCACAAAATGCGCACTGTGGCGCTATGTCTTATCGAAGACTGAAACTACTAGCGCCTAGTGGCTTGCTACCGAAATTCATCATTGAGTTTCATCTCTGTTATCCTCTTTAGTCCTGATTCTACTAAAAAAAAAACAGCACAAACACGAATCGCAAAGCTTGTAGGACATAGATATCCTATGGGCACATATTTATATTCAAAGTAAGACATTCTGTGACCAAGTACAATAACAGATATTAATTCCTTTGAAGTAATATATTATTTGTGATGTAAATGTGTAATTAATCACTGCATGTCCTGATCTGTAATAGATTAAAGACAATGAAACGTAATTACAGTCATAGTTATTTTACAGTAAAGATCATTGAAATTCGTACACGAAAGAGCCATTAGTTATCTGTGTCTGAGTGCTTTACGACACTACCAGTGTCATCTCTATCCGTGTTCATTTTCAATCATTCTGTGTTTTTCGCGTCCTCATTGTTCCACTAGTGTACGTCCATTTCTTTCTGCTTCCACCATAGTGTTTTTCGTATCGTACGTCAAGATGAACTGAAGACATTTCTCTCTCAGTACGATGTGTTGTGCGTTTATACTTTGTGTGCCAATCGAAATCAATGAAAAATAGACTGACATGGAAGAAATCACATAATATTTCCTTGTTATATACTTGTTTATGTTTTTTTTCTCTGCTTCAATCTGTATTTGATTATGTTTTGTTTTCAGTATGTACGAGACATACTTCTATGTATGTGTTTCAAAATTCTACTTTTATGTACTCACTCACCGGCCAAAGAGCTACATGTTTAGCTGGTGGCCCGCCTGCCCCTTACCGGGCAGGAATGAAATAACTATTTGAATAGAATAGAATAGCCATTAGTATAACACCTGCTTATAAATTTAGATTTCAATCAATTTTTGGAATGGCTTAGCCGTAGTGTTGAGCCAACTTGTTACAAAATACTAGAGCTGGGAACGGTAGGAGCGGAGCGGAGCAGTTGTTTTCGCTCGTCCTCCGGAGACCTCCGGTAGTCCTCCGATTGAATTCACGGGCGGAAAATTCAAATGCTTTAATGTGGGCAATGTTGTAACGGTGATCTTAGGAGGAATTACAATTTAAATTTCATTACTAATTCCACAGATGCATGTGTTCCCCCACGTTTGTCATTCAAATGCTGTAGTCGTTTCAAGATAGCCGCATTATTTGTTACGCTATGAACAACAGATTTTGATCTGCTGACATTCAGTTTGCAATAGGTGCAGGTGGATAGAATACTGTAGAATGAATATTGGCACATATAATACCATTGCAAATGCATTTACAATATTATTATTAGTAAAACAGTTTAAGCGATATTCCAGTGCATGTAAACATGTATTATATACGATGCTCTTACATTGTGTTATACGTGTAGCTCATTTATGACGGAAGAGTACGTCCGGCTCCATGACTAAATGGTTATCGTGCTGGCCTTTGGTCCCAGGGGTCCCAGGTTCGATTCCCAGCAGGATCGGGAATTTTAATTTTAATTGGTTAATTTCGCTGGTACTGGAGCTGGCTGTATGTGTCGTCTTCATAATCATTTCATCATCATCATGACGATAGGTCGCCCAAGGGTGTCAAATCAAAAGACCTGCATTTGGTGAGCCGAACTTGTCCTCGGACACTCCCGGTACAAAAAGCCATACGCCATTTCATTTTTGAATGAAGAGTACGAACTGATTGGTATTGGTTATATGCTGTACCGGGCTGAGTAGTTCAGACGGTAGAGCTCTGGCGTTCTGAGCTCAAGTCTGCGGTTTCAATTCCGACTTTGCTCGGCGGTACTTGAAGATGCTGACATACGAGAGTCGCATGTCGGCAGGTGTACCGGCACATGAAAGAACTCCTGTGGGACAAAATACCGGCACCTTAACGTCGCAGAGAACCACAGAAGTGGATATGGGAGTACAATAATAATAATAATAATCTTTCTATCAATTTACCCTCCAGGGTTGGGTGTTCCCTCGTTCGCAGAGAGGATTTCACCTATACCGCCTCAAGGACAGTGTCCTGGAGCGTGAGACTTTCGGTCGGGGATACTTTTCTGTTTTGTTTTACGTCGCACCGACACAGATAGGTCTTATGGCGACGATGGGATAGGGAAGGTCTGGGAATGGGAAGGAAGCGCCCGTGGCCTTAACTAAGGTACATCCCCAGCATATGCCTGGTGTGAAAATGGGAAAGCACGGAAAACCAACTTCAGGGCTGCCGACAGTGGGATTCGAACCCACTATCTCCCGGTTGAAAGTGGGTTCGGACCCCACTGTCGGCAGCCCTGAATATGGTTTTACGTCGTTTTCCATTTTCACGTCTAGAAATTGCCCTCCTTAATCGTTCCTATCATATCGTCGCCATAAGACGGCATGACGTAAATCAAATTGTTACAAAAGTAATCGACAAATGCAACACGAACGTTATTATTCTTTATTCAAATAGTTATTTCAGTCCTGCCCGGTAAGGACATGTAGCTCTTTGGCCGGTGAGTGAGTACATAAAAGTAGAATTTTGAAACACATACATAGAAGTATGTCTCGTACATACTGAAAACAAAACATAATCAAATACAGATTGAAGCAGAGAAAAAAAAAAACAAGTATATAACAAGGAAATATTATGTGATTTCTTCCATGTCAGTCTATTTTTCATTGATTTCGATTGGCACACAAAGTATAAACGCACAACACATCGTACTGAGAGAGAAATGTCTTCAGTTCATCTTGACGTACGATACGAAAAACACTATGGTGGAAGCAGAAAGAAATGGACGTACACTAGTGGAACAATGAGGACGCGAAAAACACAGAATGATTGAAAATGAACACGGATAGAGATGACACTGGTAGTGTCGTAAAGCACTCAGACACAGATATTGGAGGCCGGTACCACTGCCGCGAGGAGCATCGTAATATCCAGTAAAAGAAAAATTAGAATAAAAAGGCAGTGGGACAGGGGGGGAAGTTACGTGATAGGGGTGGGGAAAAGGTAAGAGATAGCAGGAGAGCGGTCATTATTAAGGATAGCGGTGGCAAGAGGAGAAAGGTTGAGGGCTTCTTTAATCGCAGAGTGATTGATGGCTAGGGCAGATTGTAAGTATTTGAGACGAAGATCAAGGACATGAGTAAGGATGGTGGGGAAAGAATAAAGAGGTTGGAAGTCAGCAGAAGGGGTGTCAAAGGGGAGATGGTATGCAATACGCATAGCATGTCTGTCAAGTTTAAGCAAGGTCACGTATTGTTGTCTGTCAGCTGTGAGCCAGGTCAAGGAACTGTATGTTACGACAGGGCGAATAAAAGATTTATAAACTGTGAGGATTTGGGAAGGACGGAGGCCCCACGTTTTACCAGTGAGAATACGAAGGGCTCGGAAGCGTTGAAGGGCACGTTTGTATACTTGTGTTAAATGATGTTTCCAATGAAGGTTGTTCTGGAATTGAATACCAAGGTAAATTAGGGTATTAGTTTCTGTTAGTGGAGTATTATACAACGTTAAAAGAACTCGGTGACGGGGTCTAGTGAGGCGGGATTTTTTCCGAAATACAATAAATTGGGTCTTGGTGGGATTAACAGCAATATGCCAGGCGTCGAACCAGGATTCTAGAACGGAGAGGTAGGTCTGTAAATAACGGGTAAGAGTAACAGTAGTAGGTGTAAGTGCAAGGATAGCCAGATCATCGGCATATTGATAGAGTCTTAAAGGGGGGTCGGGATGTGGGATATCATAAGTATATAAAATATATAAAAGTGGGGAAAGTGGGGAACCTTGGGCTACGCCCGCAGTCATACGAAAGGAATAGGAACGGGT
Organism: Anabrus simplex; assembly: GCF_040414725.1. Classification (NCBI taxonomy): domain Eukaryota; kingdom Metazoa; phylum Arthropoda; class Insecta; order Orthoptera; family Tettigoniidae; genus Anabrus; species Anabrus simplex. The sequence continues at coordinate 112,765,028 of NC_090269.1, read as the reverse complement.
ACCACGGATGAGGATCTGTGCTGATCGATGTTGAAGATAGTTGAAAATAAATCGAATGATAGTGATAGGAATGGGAAGATGGCGTAACTTAAAAAGCAACCCAGCATGCCAGACTGAATCAAAAGCCTTATTCACATCGAGGCAAACTAAAGCGGCAGTTTTACGGGGGCGAAGATAGGCATTGAGAGAAGAGGATATGTGAAAGAGGTGATCGTGAGTGGAATGATGGGATCGAAAACCGGCTTGAGAGGATGGAATAAGACCTAGAGAGTCGAGATAGGAGGAAAGTCTCCTACTCAGAATCCCTTCTAGGATCTTGCTGAGGACAGGGAGTAAGGAGATTGGGCGATAAGACCGAATGTCAGATGGGAGTTTATGGGGTTTTAGGAATAGGAGAAGATTGGCGTTACCCCAATGATCGGGGTACGCGCCTGTATAAAGAATGTAGGTGTAAATAATGCTAAGAAGATAAAAAAGAATAGGAGGGGCTTCTTGAATATGACGATATGAGATGGTATCGGAGCCAGGGGAGGTGTTTTTCCGATGTTTCAGGAAAAGCCGGATATCAGTGGGTGTAATGGGAGCATTTAATGGATGAGTATAATCAACATGAGAAAAATGGAGGAATGAAGGTTGAAGTTCAGGGAGGTTAGGATCAGAGTAAGCAATGATGGTAGGTTCGTGAGGATGATGGAAATTAGGGGCGTGGGAGGGGGAAAACACAGTTTGATAATAGTCAGCGAAAAGATTAGCCTTGTCTTGGTCAGTTTGTGGATGAGTGGGGGGATGTGTAATAGGGTAGCGAGGAAGAGGGTTGGTAGTTTTGGTTAGTTTTCGAAAAGTCGTCCAAAAACGTCGAGGGTCGTGATAATCAGCTAGCTCAGTACACTTGTCCATCCACATTTTACGTTTAATAGCTTTAATATATGAGCGCGCGTGGCGTAAAGTTCGGCGGTGTTGTTGGAGCGTAGTAGGGTCCTTGGTTCGAGTATATGCAGTAAAGTAGTCATGAGCTAGCTGCAATAAGCGGAGAGCTGTGGGGGGTATAGGAGGTTTAGAGGGGTGGTAGGAGTGACGAGGAATATGAAGAGAATCTGCGGTAAGGATAGCTCGCTCTATTTTAGAAATTAGGGCGAATAGAGTGGGAATATTAGTAGGCGGTACAGCATCACTGAGTAAGTTAGTGAGAGTAGTGCGATAAGTATTCCAATTAGTGTGATTGAAACGACGAGTAGGGGGAGGGCGAGGAGGGGGTAAGGTCTGACGGGGAAGAACACCAGGAAAGGTGAGAAGGGCTGGGGCGTGATCGCTACCTATAGAAACGAGCTGCTGGATGGTGATAGATGTGGCAAGGGAGGGAGAAAGAAGGAGGACATCAGGGGTGGAATTATTGGCGGGGAGGGTGTGGAAAGGAAAATGGAAGCGCATGCCCCGGAGAGACGTACATAAATTAGTGAACTCGGAGATTTGAGTAGGGGTATATGAAGTAACATTAAGGTCTGCAACTATAATATATTCAGAAAATGTAGCGTCTATGTATTTAATAAAATCAGAGGGAATGAAAGGTTTAGACGGTATGTAGATAGTAGCTACCGTAATGGTTTTCTGAGGAGTAATTACTTCGAGTATTAGATATTCAGAGAAATTAGTAGGGAAGTGAAAGTAGTGCTGAATAACAGTAAAATCCCGTCTGACGCCGATAGCCACGCCACCACGGCCTTGAGTCGGACGATCAGCGCGATAGAAAGTAAACCGGGGAAATTGAGGCATTTGAGCCGGCGTCAGAAATGTCTCATTCAGAACAAAAATATCCGGGGCATACAATGAAAGGGAGGTGTCCAGCAGCGGCCGATTGGACTTAAGAGATCTTATGTTGGCATAGTAAAGCTTCAATACGCTAACGCATAAAGTGAACAGTACTTAGGGGAAAAAATGCAAAATGCATTTTATTCCCCGAGTACGCCACGTCGACATGAGTGTTCAAAACCAATCGAGCCGCTAGCTGGATCTGATTGAGGATGTGTGGGCGATGGAAGGGGAGGACGTTCTGTAACACCATCGTAATAAAACGAATGATGTTCTCAGAACTCGGAGGGAGGAGGAAGGAGGAAGAGGCAGGGGTAGGTAGGTCTTGAGATTGAACAGGGACAACGGTTTCAGGATGATCAGGTTCAGGAGCAGGTTTGGAACGACATTTATAACTGAAAGCAGGATGATTTTGATTACAATTAACACATTTTGGATTCGACTTATTGGGACAAGCATGAGTAGGATGCTCCTCACGTGAACAGATGGCACATACCTCCGGATGAACACATGGTGTCCCTGGGGCGTGGTCGAACCTCTGGCACGTCCCGCAGCGGATCTTCTGAGGTGGCGATGTTCTGGAGGGTTCCACCCGATGGCGCCGGGCGTAGATCATGGCGCCGTCACGGAGCAGGGCGTCGAGCGTCGAGACGTCGCGTGATAGAATGCGAACCAAGGAAGTGGGTCCTTGAGCGTTCCGAATACGGATGACTCGGTAGATGTGGTGACCCTCGAGTTGGAGTTGAGCAGCCACCTCATCGTCGGTGTAGTCTCGGTCGACTCCATAAGCAACCACAGATAGAATTGTTGCTGGTCGGGTGGGCGGTGCAGGACGTTGTGTTGGACGCTGTGTGGTGACATTAGTGGCCCGTGCATGTGTCCCCAGTTGATGAGCTCCGATGTTATTCATGAAGTGATGGTAAAATGGTTGGCAGGTTTTAAGATTATAACCATCTCTCGACCGTTGGATTTCAAGTTTATAATCCTGAAGATTGGGCGTAAATTTTGCAATTAGTTGATAGATGCACCTGACGTTGGCCTTGGTGATGTCCAGATTTGTAAGCTTTATCAGATAGAAAGGCGGTTGAACAGTTGGCTGGAGCGTTGGAGTAACAATACTGCGCTGGCGAATATTAGGTGGTATTGCTGGGTTTTGCGCCGCCTGAGCATAACTACGTACATGTGCAGGCATGTACGTTGCAGGTTGGTCCAACAGGTTGGGCAGTTGGTGGGCGGTCGATGGTCCAGGGCCCAGCAAATGAATCCCAAGGTCCGTTCCAGAAGATTCCAGACGAGCATGAGATCCCGGTGAGGTTTCGACAGAGCCTGGAGAACGTTGTATCAGGGATTGTGTCGGACAAATTCTTTTCCTTTCTCCATCAGGACTTCCAGAACCAGATTCCGATAAACGACGAGGTTGTTTGGTTTGAGTAGTTTCCATGTCCTTTGGTGGCGACCTGGGTGAACGTGATCGCGTTGGTGATGGCGGCGGTGAAGGAGTCATCGCGTAACTTCCAGAAACTTCTTGATATGTAGACGTAAGACTGTCGACGTGTAGAGATTCCGGTCCGATCATATACTGTAGACTGAGGTGAACACGAACGATAAATGAGAATGTATGTATTTCATATGTTCGCCTTCGTCATACGTATAAAGCAGTATTTACCATGTCGCTACCACATCCGTTACGCACCACGGATGGAACGGCAAGGGAGCACACATTCAATACTGTTCCTCCGTCCTCCGCTCGCCGACCGAACCAGCGATTGGTTTCCAAGCAACAGTTTACTACCAAAGAATACAGGTGGAAGCGCTGCACTCGCATTACCGATTGCAATCATAGGAGCTCAGTGTACTACCAAAGAACACCGGAGGGAGCGCTGCACTCGCACTACCGATTGCAATCATAGGAGCAACTGATCCGTTCCCAGCTCTACGTCCAATGACGAACCGATGCAATCTGATGAAACTGTGGAACATGACATAGCTAAGACGAAGACAGACTGCCTAGAGCTGAGAACGGTAGGAGCGGAGCGGAGCAATTGTTTTCGCTCTTCCCCTGGAGACCTCCGATAGTCCTCCGATTGAATTCACTGGCGGAAAATTCAAATACATTAATTTGGGCAATGTAGTAATCAGTGGCGGCTCGTGACAAATTTTTTAGGGTGTTCACAACAACATTTTTGTTCATGTCTCAAATCAGCAAAAAAGTAACATAGGTACAAAAATCATTTCCCTAACAGTTCCTTGTACGGTTCCTTCTTCACAAATAATTTGCCGAATATTGAAGGATGCGAGCACTATTCTTGGTTTTTAAATAGCACGAACTTCACCTGGGTGTTAGTGTAGAACCAAACAAAACCCCATGGCCCACCAAGCGAGTGCTGCTCAGCCCGGTGGTCTGCAGATTACGAGGTGTCGTGCGGTTAGCACGACGAATCCTCTCGGCCGTTATTCTTGGCTTTTTGACCGCTATCTCACCGTCAGATAGCTCCTCAATTGCAGTGGACCTCTAACCAGCCCTCAGATCCAGGTTAAAATCCCTGACCTGGCCGGGAATCGAACCCGAGGCCTCCGGGTAAGAGGCAGGCACGCTACCCCTACACCACGGGGCCCGCAGAGTTCTACTGTGTCATATGTTAATTATTCTCGTCTTGGAAATTATAGACAATACTACCGTAGGGAATTCAATACTCGCATTTTTGTGTGCATGAGAATTTTCATGTTTATTTATTTTTGCACTCAAATGAGCAAGGTATGTGCACCCAGCTGAATTCCATTCACTTCTTTCTTTGTTGAACAATAAACAGGGCAAACAAAAAAGCGCGTTCCTAGATCTACATCCACAGAGCCACTTGCGTGTTTCGTACACTTCTCTCTTAAACTTACGCCTATACTCGCGTTTGTCAGTTTTTGTAATTTTTTCGATAATCAAATCTGGTCTGTTCGGTCCAAGCCTTTTAAATTCTAACTTATCCTGATAGGTTAATATTTCACTGGTTAAAATTACCTGAACCGAATTCATTTCCTCTTACACAAAGAAAACCATGGTCACAAACCATACAAACACAGAAGCAGAACAGAACACTTAAATTAATTTCACTTGAAGAGATTTTCCAGTCACAAGGTAAAGCAAACTTCTTCCCTCGATTACAAACACCTGTTCACAACGAGCTAGAAAATGCCTATTCAGAATTAGGGTACTAGCGAAATCTGCCGGTAATGTAATGCAATAGTAGTTCCTGGGAGGCAGTGGCTAACCGTAATAGGGGAGGTGGCGGACCCTTGTGGTCAACTGTCATACTGCCACTGGGTTGAGGGTGGCTCTAGACGACAAGGCACGAACCTTGCCGTGCTCTTCGCTAATGGGAATATCAGTGCAGAAAACCCTGACGTCATCTGCTTTGCGCATGCGTATAGTCTTCAGCACAATAGCGCATTATCCAGTGTGCTCGCTGCACTGTCAGTCAAAACGAACAACTGTCGGTGTAACGGAGCTTCGATATAAGTCGAATGCTTTCGATTGATTGTTGAAATCAGGTCGAAAGAAAGGAAAGTTTTTAAATTATCCATGAATGCGTAAATATATATTAAAACTGGGTGTTCACGTGCTCCTGTGCTCCTGAGAGCCCACCGCCACTGGTAGTAATGGTGATCTTGGGTGGAATTACAATTTAGGCTTCAGTATGAATTCCGCAGATGCATGTGTCTTTCTACTTTTGTCATTCAAATGCCGCAGTCGTTTCAAGATTGCCTCATTATTTTGTTACGCTGTGAATAACAGATTTTGATCTGTTGAAATTCAGTTTGCGTCCGCCTCTGTGGTATAGTGGTTAGTGTGATTAGCTGCCACCCCCCGGAGGCCCGGGTTCGATTCCCGGGTCTGCCACGAAATGTGAAAATTGGTACGAGGGCTGGAACGGGATCCGCTCAGCCTCGGGAGGTCAACTGAGTAGAGGTGGGTTCGATTCCCACCTCAGCCATCCTGGACGTGGTTTCCCAGTTCGCCTCCAGGCAAATGCCGGGATGATACCTAAGTTAAGGCCACGGCCGCTTCCTTCCCTCTTCCTTGTCTATCCCTTCCGATCTTCCCATCCCCCCGTAAGGCCCCTGTTCAGCATAGCAGGTGAGGCCGCCTGGCGAGGTACTGGTCATCCTCCCCAGTTGTATCCCACGACCCAGAGTCTGAAGCTCCAGGACACTGCCCTTGAGGCGGTAGAGGTGGGATCCCTCGATGAGTCCGAGGGAAAAACCAACCCTGGAGGGTAAGCAGATTAAGAAAGAAAGAAAGAAAGATCATTTATTACTGAAGAGAATGAAGTGATTGGAATTGTTTATATGCTGTACCGGGCTGAGTAGTTCAGACGGTAGAGCGCTGGCTAGTGGCTGGGACGGAGCGGTGCAGTTGTTGTGACGTCATCATCCGGTTATACCGAGTAAAATACCGATTGAATGTACTGTAGCGGCATGACAACGTAAAGGTATTTCACCCGTATATTCAATGCCCTTTTCTCACAACATAACTGTTTCGCTTAATACAGCAATGTTGTTTTCTTCTGCTGAAGCCGACTACCACCCGTCGCGTAATTGCGGCCGCAAATTGTGCATTTTGCTAATGTTTATCATCGGTAATTTCAAAGAAATGCCATGCATCAGACGGCCTTCGTGGCATTTGTGGTACAAATTTCTGTACAAATTTATTAAATGCCTTTAAATATTCTAAAACACGAATACCATCTAAAAACGGGATTAAATATCAAACCAATACCACAATTATTTTCTAATATACTTTGCATTACCTACACAACACAACAAACAGAGGAAATATAGACGCAAATTTAATGCGCACAGACTGAATACAGGTACAATACACTTACAAGGGGAGACCATGACGTTCGGATCACGTTCTCGAGAAAATCGCAAGATAACCTTTCGCGTCGAATATGTACCGGTGCTTTGGGTTCACGAGCACGAAACGGCGGTGGGCGAGTGGTTAGCGTTCAAGCTCCGAAAGCGCTGGTTTACTGAATCGAGTCCCGCTTCTCGCGTTGTTTTTCAACACTGGTTATTTTCTTCAAAATGCTATTTGTTCGGGGCGTCGACTCATGCGGATCTTTTGCCCCTACAGGCACCATATTGTATGAACCTGCGTGTAATTGGAATGCCGGTACTGTGGAATGTTGTGTGTGAGGAAAGGAAGATTAAGGACGTCACAAACACCCGGTCCGCAGGACTGGAATAGTATTCACTACAATTAAAAAAACACCGGCCCGGAATCGAACCCGGGGCCGCCGCGCGATAGGCGGGCGTGTTGGCCCCAACACCGCGGGGACGTACGAGAGCTATTATAGTCTATCATATATATTACACTTCAAAGGTAATATAATGAAAAAGGTCTATTCTATTTGCATGGGCTTTTATCGGAAATATATATATATTATTAAACGTTAACGATAAATGCGAATGTATATATTTCATATATTCGCCTTCTTCATACTTATAAAGCAGTATTTACTACGTCGCTACCACATCCGTTGCGCTCCACTACTGGAAGTGCAAGCGAGCACACATTCAGTACTGTTGCACCGTCCTCCACTCGCCCTCCGAAACCTCCGATTGGTTTCCAAGCAACAGTTGACTACCGGAGAATACCGGAGGGAGCGCTGCACTCGCACTACCGATTGCAATCATAGGAGCAACAGCTCCGTTCCCAGCTCTACAAAATACTAAGATGAAGTGACGGGCGAATGATACTGAAGTTCGAGCCGGTTTGATACTAGAGGTGGGCACTATCGACTACTCGGTAGGGATGGGCTGCCCATAGGATATCTATGTCCTGCTACTTCTGGAACCGACACTCTCGACTCCATTGTCGGAACTGCTTGGAATTATAGTTCCACGTTCCTCCCTTGGTAACTCGTGATACAATGAATACAAGATGATTATTAGAAAGCAAACATTAAATAGTGTTCATCATCATCATCATCATCATCTGTTTACCCTCCAGGTTCGGTTTTTCCCTCGGACTTAGAGAGGGATCCCGCCTCTACCGCCTCAAGGGCAGTGTCCTGGAGCTTCAGACTCTTAGTCGGGGGATACAACTGGGGAGTATGACCAGTACCTCGCCCAGGCGACCTCACCTGCTATGGTGAACAGGGGCCTTGTGGAGGGATGGGAAGATTGGAAGGGAGAGGGAAGGAAGCGGCCGTGGCCTTAAGTTAGGTACCATCCCGGCATTCGCCTGGAGGAGAAGTGGGAAACCACGGAAAACCACTTCCAGAATGGCTGAGGTGGGAATCGAACCCACCTCTACTCAGTTGACCTCCCGAGGCTGAGTGGACCCCGTTCCAGCCCTCGTACCACTTTTCAAATTTCGTGGCAGAGCCGGGAATCGAACCCGGGCCTCCGGGGGTGGCAGCTAATCACGCTAACCACTACACCACAGAGGCGGACATTTAAATATTGTTTCGGGATGTTATCATCGTTAGTGTTAATGATGTAGGTCTATTTTGGCGACGATGATAATAATCATCATCATCATCATCATCTGTTTACCCTCCAGGTTCGGTTTTTCCCTCGGACTTAGCGAGGGATCCCACCTCTACCGCCCTTCAAGGGCAGTGTCCTGGAGCTTCAGACTCTTGGTCGGGGATACAACTGGGGAGTATGACCAGTACCTCGCCCAGGCGGCCTCACCTGCTATGCTGAACAGGGGCCTTGGGGAGGGATGGGAAGACTGGATGGGATAGGCAAGGAAGAGGGAAGGAAGCGGCCGTGGCCTTAAGTTAGGTACCATCCCGGCATTCGCCTGGAGGAGAAGTGGGAAACCACGGAAAACCACTTCCAGGATGGCTGAGGTGGGAATCGAACCCACCTCTACTCAGTTGACCTCCCGAGGCTGAGTGGACCCCGTTCCAGCCCTCGTACCACTTTTCAAATTTCGTGGCAGAGCCGGGAATCGAACCCGGACCTCCGGGGGTGGCAGCTAATCACGCTAACCACTACACCACAGAGGCGGCGATGATAATAATGATTACGATAATTGTAGTGGTAACAATAATCTGACAGTATACGTTTACATACTCGCCAATATTGACTTCAAGCTGTTTGGCTCTGCGGTGTAGGGCGCAACGCGCGTGCTTGTTACCCGGCGATCCCGGGTTCGATTCTCACTCAGGTTAGGTTTTTAAAAATTGTAAATGACTAATATCCCTGGCCTGGGGCATAAAACAGAAAAAAAGAAGCGAGTGCTTAGAGTATGATTTTACCAAACATTGTGCGTCATAATAGCCGCCTCCTCAGTCTAGGGAGGCCCCGGGACCGATTCCGGCCAGGTCAGGGATTTTTACCTGTATCCCAGGTTTCGCGATCACGTTGAGGTAGAGACCGGGTCTAGAAAGCCAAGAATAACGGTCGAGAGGATTCGTCGTGCTGAACACACGTCACCTCGTAATCTACTGATCTTCGAGCTGGGCAGAGGTCACTTGGTACGCCAAGGCCTACCAGGGCTGTCGCGAAAAGGGGCTTTTGTATATACTACTACTATTACTACTACTAATACTACTACTACTAATAATAATAATAATAATAATAATAATAATAATAATAATAATGTCCGCCTCTGTGGTGTAGTGGTTAGCGTGATTAGCTGCCACCCCCGGAGGTCCGGGTTCGATTCCCCGCTCTGCCACGAAAATTTGAAAAGTGGTACGAGGGCTGGAACGGGGTCCACTCAGCCTCGGGAGGTCAATTGAGTAGAGGTGGGTTCGATTCCCACCTCAGCCATCCTCGAAGTGGTTTTCCGTGGTTTCCCACTTCTCCTCCAGGCGAATGCCGGGATGGTACCTAACTTAAGGCCACGGCCGCTTCCTTCCCTCTTCCTTGTCTATCCCTTCCAATCTTCCCATCCCTCCACAAGGCCCCTGTTCAGCATAGCAGGTGAGGCCGCCTGGGCGAGGTACTGGTCATACTCCCCAGTTGTATCCCCCGACCAAGAGTCTGAAGCTCCAGGACACTGCCCTTGAGGCGGTAGAGGTGGGATCCCTCGCTGTGTCCGAGGGAAAAGCCGAACCTGGAGGGTAAACAGATGATGATGATAATAATAATAATAATAATAATAATAATAATAATAATAATAATAATTCAACGAGACTTAACGTGGTCCTTGAACTATAATGATAACCTACAACCTGTTTTCCAGTCAGTTACCGGGTCAGGAATGGAATGAATGAAGCCCCCATCCTGCGACGAGGATAGGAATTATACTGGTTGCCGAGGCCTGTCGCACTCCTCTGGGCCAATGATGAATGACTGATAGATAAAATGAAATGATGTTGGAGTGTGTTGCTAGAATGGAAGATGACAGGGAAAACGGAGTACCCGGAGAAAAACAACTCTCACGTGCAGTGACCGGGATTTGAACCACGGAATCCAGTGGTGAGAGGGTAACGCACTGCCGCCTGAGCCACGGAGGCTTTTAATGGGGTAGTCTATGTTCGAAGTATGTTAGAGGATTTACCCATATTAGATTTGTTTTCATCGTTCATGTGCAATTCATAATGATTTACCATCGATATCTGTTTATCATTTTCCGGATCACGACAAATAAAGACGTGAAATTAAATGTCCGTGGTCTGCTATGCCGATACTTTCTGACATGACACGTTTAATTTTATTTCAACTACCATTACGCTCTTCTTAAAAAACCCAATGGGCAAATGAGCAGCAACATGTATGATATTCCATGTTATTTTCCGCGCCTCGACACGCAAGCGGCCCCGCAATGAGAGTCAAGTTCGCTTGGAGTAGCGAGGCTTCATGTAGTTGGTCTTGGACCGGTGTTCGGAGTCGATGGAATCGACGCTCTCGATTCCAGGCATCAGTCGCGCCCATCCCTACTACTCGGGCGATAGTCCCTTCGAACTATCGACTGAATAGTCGAATGTTTTCAGTCGAGCAAAAGTATTTCTATTCATTAGTTCCTGTTGAGAAGACTGAACAGTAGTGATGGGCTAGCGACGGAATCGAGTAGAATCGAGTAATGTGCTCTTAGAATCGGTATACTCGACTCCAGACTCGAGTCCAAGCATACTAGTGTCGCTATCTGTGGACATATCTTAGAACTATAATCTATTGTACTGGATTGCGCAGCATTCAGGAAGGAAAGGAAAGGAAACGTAAGTTATTTCATTCCCGCCGCGAGTGCGGCGGGCGGGCCATCAGCCGAACTAGCGGCTCTTGGGCCTTGCGAATGAGAAAGGGAGAGTGAGATTAACAAGATCTAGCGGGTATGTTATGCACATACGTAAAATAATATGTAGAATGTCCCAGCGCAGAAGGGTACAATTGAAACAGAAAATTGTGAAAGTCCTGCAGCATTGCTTACATTGCACTACTATAACGTAAAATAAACAGAATTGGCCTGCAGCTCTTCTTACGCTGCAATGTTAACTCTAGACATAACGAAAAAGGAGGAAAGTAGAAGAGAGTGTTCAGTTGTCCTTCGGAGTACGTCGGTAGCAAGTGCGATAAAATCGCACAAAAGAAACCATAGAGACGTAGCGAATAGTAATAAACACTGAGAGAAAGAAATGCACGTGAAGGACACTTTATTGCACTTGGTAAAAACAATCATTGAGGGCGCTTGTGGCGCCGGATCGTCGAGGGTAGACAAGAGGAGCAGTACCGCACCCAGGAGCATCGGGAAAACAAAACATGAGTGGACAGTTTGCGGTTCGGTTGAAAGGTTTAGTAAGGAGCAGGAGGGTAATGTTGTAATAGGAGGTAGTAGAGGGTGGTTGTGATGTTAGTAATGGAGGTAGCGAGAAGACGAAGAAGGTCTAGGATCGGGAGGGGCGACAGGAAAGTTGGGGGTTGGGGAGCAGGTAGGTAAACCTATTGCGGGGGTGGGGTGAGTGGCGGGTCCGGTCGAGGACGAAGAGGAGAATTGATGGGAGGTGAGCACACAGTTCGGGGTGGGGAGCAAGAATGTTCCACGCGGAGTGCCGACGACGGATGCGGACGCCAGAGGTGATCAGTTTGTGGACGTCTACATCTGACGGGAGTTGGAGGCGTACCATAAACGTTGGGCCAGCATTGTTGTAGATACGGAACACTCGAAGTGCCGGAACGCCTACCATGTGGAGTTCCCCCAATATGTCCTGTTCCGTGATGGTAGGGTCGATGCCACGAAGGACGCAGCTCGAAGACGGAGGCCGGTGAAGAACTGCGGCAGCGGCGGACTCTCCTTGGGAAGCTGGCTGAGTAGTACGGTGGCAGCTGTGGTGGTGGTAGGGGGCTGTTGGGGACTGGGCAATGTGACGGATGGGGTGAGGGCAGGGGTGTACATGATGGGAGAGGGTGACTAATTGTAGGAGGAAGAGTGGAAGTACTCGGGAGAGTAAGTGCAGAATGGGTGGAGATGGTAGTAGTAGTAGTGAGGGTGGTCGTTACAGAGGTGGGGAGCGGTGGGAAATGCTGAAGTGTGCGAGGGGGATATAGATAAACGCTGGGAGGTTCGCCGGGGTCAGGGCGCAACTGTTGAACCACCTTATAAAGCCGTCTGTTGATGTTTACTCCACTGGTTTGGAGGGCTGCCGTGTCGACGTGATCAAAGAATTGCACCACGATCTGCGTTGACATTTCATTAGTGGTGCGATCATGTAGCCGCCTGACTGCACGGATGGGAAGAACGTTGAAAAGCTGATTTTCGTCGATAGCGGGGTCCACACCAAGAAGAAGATGAGAAGTCATGGTGAATAGGGAAGGCGACAGCCAACGAGGCGTCTGCCCGTTTAGTTATGCTTGGGCCGACTGAGTGTGCGCAGAGAAGAGGGCCACCCAGCCGAAAAAAGTGTGGACATGTGAAGGATATGCTGATTGACGATCCATGTAGCATTCAGGGTCACCCACATAATATTTTTGTGATGTGGATTGCAATATGTTTACTGCTGATTATTGGTTTTATTGAGTCATCGGTCGTCAATAATTTGATTGTTAGGTACGATAATTATTATCATCATAGGCAAAATATTTATGCCTTACTAACAAACCGTCAACTTGAAAGATAGACACGTAGGACCGAAGATGAGCGTAGGATGGGGACAATTTCCACACTGTGGTGGGGACCTTTTCTAATGTCGATAACTGCAGCGTTCTATTATTATTGATATTATTATTACTTGTATTACTGTGCAGCCTGGAAGTAGCCATCAGGGATTTGTGGATAGCTATGAAATATTATTCCCGCGACGTCCTTGTAGGAAAACGTGTAATAATATTGTGCGAAATAATGACAATATTACTACCAGAGAATTTATTGCAAAGATACATGTGTAGGGCGTTCAGAAACATACATATGCTGTAGTATCATTGTTATTGTCTAACTCGTTGACTGAATGGACAGAGTATCAGCCTTACTCAGGTACCCAGATTCCAGACCACCCGACAGAGATGAAATCAAGCGCCACATTGCCCGTCTCAAAAATAACAAAGCGCCGGGTGAAGACTCAGTAGTAGCAGAACTATGGAAATATGCCCCAGAGGAATCACTTGATATCTTGCAAAAGCAAATAGAAGAAATTTGGAACAAGGAGACCCTACCCAAAGATTGGAAAATAGCTTTGATCCATCCACTACACAAAAAAGGCAGAATGAAGAACATCAACAACTACAGAGGAATATCTTTGCTACCCGTGACTTACAAAATTCTATCACTTGCCATCCTGGAGCGTTTGGAAGCACAAGTTGAACATCAAATAGGTGAATACCAAGGAGGGTTCAGAAAAGGTCGCTCAACAGCTGAACAGATCCAAAATCTCAAAACGATCATCAGATATTGTACACTAAGGTCCAAGCAGTATGTGTCTGTCTTTGTGGACTTTAAAAAAGCGTATGACTCCATTGACCGGGAAGTCCTGCTAAACATCTTAAATGAATTTGGAGTTGATTTGAAACTGCTGGCATTAATTAGAGCCACCCTGACCGATACAAAATCCAAGGTGAAGTTCCACGGATGTCTCTCGCATTCCTTTGACATCAAAACAGGAGTCCGACAAGTTGAAGGGCTATCCCCGATACTCTTCAACTGTGTTCTTGAAAAGATCATCAGAACCTGGCGGGTGAGATTACAGGAAACCAACTACAGTCCATTGAGAATAGGAACCAAATCTAAGGGGATCGCAATAGACTGCTTAGCATTTGCCGATGATATTGCTGTTCTCTCAAACGACATAGAAACCGCTAGAGCTCAAGTTGAAATTTTAAAGGAAATTGCCGAACAAACTGGTTTGCAGATATCATTTGAGAAAACAGAAGTAATGACTAACATCAAAGAGGCTCCACCAAAACTCCATGCAAAATACGGGGACATCACCCGAGTAGACAAATTCAAATACCTGGGTGAGATCATCATGAAAAATGGACTGGACAAAGAAGTACTTCAGGAGCGAGTATGCAAACTGGAAATAGCCTACCAAACATCCCGCACAATCTACAACAAAAAATGCCTTTCCCAAAACACGAAGATACGTCACTATGAAACAGTTCTGAAGCCAGTAGTTCTATATGCAGCCGAAACCCTGTCTCTAAATGCCAACAAAGGACTCTTTGAAGAACTGGAGAAAAGAGAACGCAAAATTGTGAGAGGAATCTTGGGATCAAAGTACAGAAATGGAATCCATCAAAAGAGATCCAACAAGAAGTCTACAGCAAAATAGAGAAAATTACCGACACAATCAGAAAAAGACGGGCACGATTTTACGATCATCTGTAAAGAATAGACGGAAAAAAGTTAACTAAAGAAATATTTCACATTTTTGATTCAAACCCCAAAACCACAATTCCCTGGATTAGACATACCAAAGAGGGCCTGAAAATGCTACATATCTCAGCTGAAGACGCCCTTAACAGAGATCTCTTCCGCAAGAAAATATTGACGAACGGGTTAAACCGAGACGAGCAATCGAAGGGAAGACTCACAAAGAATGAGGGAAATTTGGGCTCTAAAGAAGGCCAAGTTCAGTGTCAAATGCAACAAGACATAACGTGGTCCTTGATGGCCCCAGCGAATTATATATAATAATAATAATAATAATAATAATAATAATAATAATAATAATAATAATAATAATAATAATAATTGTACCGGGCGGTACACCCCCATGCCGCTCATTCAAATATTGCGCCAATTTAAACTCCTCTACAGGAGAAGTAGGGAACCTTAAAAACTGAACTAATTCTACTATTTCTTAAAAGATGTCACTACGGTAAGTGGTGTAATTTTGAAGTGTTCTGAACTGTGTCTATTTCGGTTTGTGTTTGTTTATTCCGTATCAAGAAGTGTGGACATTCTCTTCTAGATGTCTCTACAGAGAAAAAACTAGGATTACGCACTCTGTTGCAAAGTAATGAACCTTCTTGAAGAAGTTTTGTGTTCATAAGTTTTTGACCTTACTAAATTTTGTTCTGTGGTTTGTGGGTTGGCAACATTAATCATTTCTACCCGCTTGTTTTGAATTTAGCCAATCCCGAATTTCTCTAATTAATTTTTGACCAATAACGTATGTCTTCTCCGATATGGAGATGTTGCTTTAAGCTATCCAATAAAGTTGAGGGGGGTGTGTGTACTCATTCTTGAAAGGTCTCGAATGTTCCGCGAGGGTATATAAACTGCTGATTTTCTTGTCTCGGGGCCACTTCATCGATATCTTGCTTAGTGTGTGATTATGTAGCAGGGGGCGGGAAGCGCCTCTTTATTCGGGAAGCAGTTCATCCACAAGGTAATGGCCGTTTAAGAACTTTATTTCTTGCTAGCTCAGCAGTTTAACCCTCGGGGCAGGTTCAAAGCTTTTCTCATGTAACCTATCTTTAAAATGTAATAGACATTTGGTAAAATTTCGTCTCTTTAACTATAAATTGGGATAGAGAGTGCCTAACCCTCTCGAGCTCCCACTCATATTGTTTTGAGGTGACTACGTTTTCATAACCGTTTTTCTTCTCTTCGTAATGTAATAAAGTTTTCTTATCGTGTCACCTCCTTAGTATGGGATTAGCCCTTGCGTAAGCGGCCTAGTGCCATGTAGGTTTCAAAAGTGTATTAGGAGTGCAAGCTTCGCCTCCATTCTATTTTGTATTATGGGCCAGTAACTTAACCTGATGTTTTATTTTCCTCATGTAAAGGCCCTGTAGGTTGGGTATCAAATACCCCTGTTTCTTGGTGTGCCATAAGGGCAGATAGAAATGAAGTTTGTTGTAGCCTTTGATAGGCTTGTCAAATAAGGAGCGGGTCTGCTCTTTTTCTTAACACGGTAATTAGGAGCAAGTGCTCCTTGTACTTAGGGGTTTTTATGCCCTTCAGCAATGGTAGTTGTGAGCTGAGAGCTCAGGAATTATACTTGGGGCTTGAAGCCCAGATTTTGGTAATAACCCCCGAAATCTTGTAATTTCTTTGTACCTGATTTTGGCTTGTTGCTGACTTGTTATTTGTTGAGTTTTGAAAGTCTATATGAAAATTGTTAAACCTTGTTGTCTGTTGAAAATATAACCTTTGTCAAAGTTTTAAATTAACTTAATTCTGTAGTTGAGACCTATTCTAGCCAGCACCTTCTTTCACCTATGCAAATCCATAAAACATCGTAACAAGTGGTAGCAGAGCGTGGTTGAATGGGTCTCAATTTAGCCCCTTTTGACGGCTAAACATTGCTTTTCATTCAAACTCTAACTATTTTCTCAGTCGCTGGGATTTTTTTTAATTTTTCAAAATTTTCTGCCATCATGTCCGGCTCTCGCGAGGTCCTCCATCCTTTCTATTTGCGTAAGGAGGAATTACTTTATGAACTATCTATTAGAAACGTTCAATCTGGCTGCACGGTTGCGTTGGATGCCAATAAACGTAATGATTCCCTTGATTTGCCTATTACCACCCCAACGTTGGGAGAGAAAGAAATTGACGACGCTCTCTCCACGATCAATGACAATACTACTGAGCTAGCACCTGTAGTTAGTTTTTTGAAGAAGGGAATCCATGCCCTAATCAACTTAAACGTGTGCAAGCTCGACTATTTCATTTTTATAATAGGCTTAATGATCTATTGTCTCTCAAGTTGAGTGACATTCAGGGAAAGGAGGCTAGTGCCCTCATTGAAAACATTTCTAAATTGTCCAGTACTGTCGGTCAATTGCTATCGGGGGTAAGGACTCACAAAACTGACCTGCCCATGGCGGTAAACACTGTCAGCGAGGAAACTTCTTCCAAAGGGGAAGAAAATAGAACAGCTGGGGTTACTCAAAAGACACCTGCCCCTCTAGAAACCGGCCCTGATCGTCGGCCCTCAATTCCGCACTTATTTTTGTATAATGCTCCCTCCGAGCCTCCGTCACCCCCTAGGCAGTTACTGACTAGATCACCTGGGTTCAGTAGTTTGCCTCATCCATTAGCCATGTTACTTAGAGGTATTTCTAAGTTTTCGGTGAACTCTACCAGTGATGTAATTTCTTTTTTGAGATTTTTGGTTGAATTCCAGGATCATGCTCTAGTGTTTTCCCTCTCTGCTTCGCAAATTCTTCAAATTATATATCCATATGCCATGGGGGTCCTCTCGGACAAGATTGTTAGGGCAGTAGCAGAACAGTCATCGATTGAAGACTTTCATGCGCACCTCCTCGCAAATTTAATTCCTGCTCGTGCGAGGTCATCTCTGATTCAGAAATACTATTATCAAGTACAGAGACTGGATGAAAATCTTGCGGATTTCATACAAGACATCAAAATCTATACCAGGGTGTTTGCTCTTCATTTTCCAGAAGATCAAATTGTTCATGCTATTGTGGAAGGAATATCACCATCCTATAGGTCATATCTGTGATTTGCGGCGCGCACACAAACCTTTTCCGAGCTAGAAGCATTGGCTGTGTCAGCCAAAGGGGTTAGGTATGCGGACACACTACATGTCGCGAGGGAGCCCCCTCTGTCATCAAGTAACTTTCGGCCTACACCTCGCCGAACCATCACTGCCCGTAAATGTTATGCTTGTGGGTCGCCTGACCATCTTCGGAACAAGTGTCCATCAATTAAAACTAGTGGGACAAGAAATGGAGCAGGGTCATCCCAAGGCTGATTTAAATGCGGCGCCTTTTCCCATATTGCCAAGAACTGCCCTAATGCTAACAGCACCCCCTCCTGCTCAACTTCGGCTGCAACTTCCACCAACAAGCATAAGTGACTAGTGGCTCCGGCTGAGTCGGCAGATTCATCTTTCCTAGGCACAGCCCAGATTAAATCCGGCGAAAGATCGGGGAAATGTCAGTCTTCTAATTCATCATTTGAAGGCCCTAAGGAATGTCTAAGGATTGCGGCGGATTCCCCCGCACCAGTAATTTTCCTTAAAATTGAGGTTAATAATGAGCCTGTAACTGCTCCTTTAGATTCTGGCAGTGTTTGTTCTATTATTTCGGCTGAATGGTATTCGAAATTGAAATCTGTTTGTAAACTTCCTGACTATTGCCCGTCTTCGGTTCAATATGTTTCGGCTAATTCTTCTCCATTAGAAATTTTAGGCTCCTTAAATGCCAAAATTCGTATTTCTAAATTTACTTGGAAAGTTAAATTGTTTGTGGCAAAGCACTTGTCTTGCCCCATTATATTGGGAGCTGACTTCATGTCCCATACTGGTCTAGTGCTCGATCTTCAGAGGAAGTCGTGCACATTCAAATTTGCTTCTAATTGTAAAATCCCTTTACTTAAATGTAGTTCTGTGTCATGTTCATCTGTTTCGCCTACCCAGGATGAGATGTTGTTAGATCTTAGACATCTACCTGAGGAGCAGGCTGATAGTATTCGTAAGTTGTGTCAGTCATTTCCAGAGGTCTTTTCTGATAATCTTGGTGTTACTGACCTTATTGAATACAAGATTGAGGTTACGGATTCGATTGCAGTCCGGTTTCCGCCTTATAGGCTGTCTCCTCCGAAAATGAAAGCTTTGAAGGATATCATCGGTCAAATGTTAAAAGATGGTATTATTCGGCCCTCTAAGTCGGCGTATTCATCGCCTATTTTCCTTGTTCCGAAACCTCAAGGTGGCTTCAGGCCTGTGATTGATTATAGGACTCTCAATCGGAAGGTGGTGTTACAATCTGTGCCCCTTCCTGACCTTCATTCTTGCTTTTCCTGGTTTCGTAAAGCTAAGTTCTTCACCATCTTGGACCTCAACAAGGCTTATAACCAGATACCATTAGCAGAGGAATCCAAGCACCTGACAGCGTTTGCCACGGATTGGAATTTGTATGAATACAACCGCGTGCCTTTCGGGCTCCCCACGGGAGCAGCTGTGCTTACGAGACTGCTAGACAGGGTCTTCTCCGACATCAAATTTGAGTACTTGTACCACTATCTCGATGATGTCGTCGTATTTTCAGAGACCTTCGATGAACATGTAGATCATCTGAAAGAAGTTCTTAGTCGCCTTCGTAAGGCTGGGTTAACGGTGAAGTTGTCCAAAGTCGCCTTCGCTAAGCCTTCCATGTCATTCCTAGGGCATATTGTATCGCCCGATGGTGTCGCAGTGGATCATTCCAGAACACAGGCCATCCGTGATTTCAAATCTTCCAAGGACATCAAATGTATTGCCAGGTTCATTGGTATGGTGAATTTCTTCAGGAAATTTATTCCAAATTTCGCCAATAGAGCGGCGCCCTTGAACTTAAAAGGCGTAAAATTTGAGTGGGGACCTTCTCAACAAGCCGCTTTTGAAGATCTCAAACTAGCTCTGTGTAATGCCCCTGTTCTTGCACTGCCGGATTTCTCGAAGAAATTCATCGTCCAAACAGACGCGTCGTCGTCGGCAGTGGCTGCGGCCCTTCTTCAAGAGACCGAACTAGGGAGGCGACCCATCGCCTATGCATCTAGGACTCTTTCGGCTCAAGAAGCCAAGTATTCCATCTATGAACTTGAGGGTTTGGCTGTCTTGTTTGCGCTAGAAAAGTTCCGCCTTTATCTGGAACATGTCAAGTTCGACTTGGAGACTGATAACCAAGCCTTAAGTTGGGTCTTAGGTAGGCCGCGTCGTACTGGTCGTATAGCCCGGTGGGCCATCCGAATTTCTGCCTTCCAATTTGATGTTAGGCATATAAGAGGTACTGAAAATGTTGTGGCAGACGGACTAAGCCGTATGTTTTCGAATGATGTAGAGCCCCTTGAACAGGTTCATAGTTCTTCACCTCCCGAGTCCATACTACCTGAGGTTAATGCCATTCTGACTGATGCTCCAATGTTATTTAGGGATATTGAAAAATATCAACGTGAAGATCCAGTGCTGGCTCCCATTATGGAAACCCTTTCTTCTGGGGAACATGTTGTCCCTTATGTATTGAGGAATGGTGTTCTATGTTGCCCGTCGGGGCATGATAATATGATGAAAGTAGGGGTTCCAGCTGTTCTTGTGCCCATGATCTTCAAGTACTATCATGAGACCCCATTGGGGGGGCATTTAGGCATCTTCAAAACTCGTGAAAAGATCCGTGAAAGGTTCATCTGGAAAGGTATGGACGGTGAAATTCGTGAACTAGTAAAGGCTTGTAAATATTGCTTGCTTAGTAAACCCACCATGTCGACCAAGGTAGGCCTATTGTCTTCTCATCAAGCATCGCGCCCAATGGAACGTCTGTATATCGACTACGTCGGACCCTTTCCCCAGTCAAAGGGAATGCCAATAAATTCATCCTGGTGTGTGTAGATGGCTTCACTAGATTTTCTTGGTTATTTCCTACTAAGCTGGCTACTGCTCAGTCAACTATTTCTTGTTTAAATTCCATTTTTGCTTCTTTTGGTCCGTGTCAATATATTGTGTCCGACAATACTAAAGCTTTCACTTCCAATCTTTTCCGTAAATTCTGTTTTGATCTAGCCATCTCGCACGTAACAACCTCTGCATACTATCCTCAACCTTCTCTGGCTGAACGGGTCAATCGTAATCTGAGGTCGGCTCTTATTGCCTATCATCATGAAGATCATTCTAGGTGGGACACGTCCCTGCAGTGGTTAGCTTTTGCTTTGAATTCGGCGGTTCATGAATCCCATAAATTTACTCCAGCTTCTTTGATGTTCAAGTTTGTTCCCAACACGCCGCTCTCTAACCTTTGGTCTCTGAGTGATATTCTACCCGAGACAGTAGATCCGGATAACAATAAAGATCTTTGGAAGAAGGCTAAGGCCAATCTTAAAGTGTCTCATGAAAAGGTTAGGGAAAGGTATGATCGTGGACGGAGACCCGCCCATTTGAAGGTAGGCGACCAGGTTATGGTCAAGAACTTTGCTCCCACGGGCATGCTTGCCCCCAGATTTCATGGGCCGTGTATTATTCTCGATTTCCTCACACCCGTTACCTTATTACTAAGCAATCCAGCCACCGAGAGGATATTTAGGGTTCACCTGTCGCAGGTGAAACCTGTGTAATTTCAGTGCTAACTTGCTCCGTATAATTTTGAGAGAAATCTGAAGGTTATATTTTTGATTTCATTTTGAGGCCTTCTGCCCTTTGAATCATGTTCTTTATATTTAAATATTCATTGTACAACCTCCCCTGTCAGTTAAACTGCTGTCTTGTCCACCTAGGCCATTACCAAGCTCCCGTCTCCTGCTCAAACACACCAGTGGCTAATTAAAATTAAATAAAAATTCCACGCCGCTGGCCCCTCAGCCTCACCACAAAGACCGTACCCTAAATACACAAAGACCGTACCCTAAATACAATGTCTCCAACAACATCTTTCTGCCGCCGAGATCTTACTGTTTCAGTGCCCCCGCAGCCGTGCGGCGCCGTACCACCACTGTGGTGGAGTACGGGCCCGCTCTACTCCAGTGAGGTCAACCAGTATACGGCGAGTCGGAGCCCTCTTTCCGGCCAAGGCCGATGTGCGGCGCACCACCTGCTAACTGCCTGCGGACTATAAACAATCGTCGCGTGTGAGGCGTGCTTCACCACCACTACCCCTCTCATAGTAGCGGGAGAGGTGTATCTCAGGGTACTTGAAGGGTCCGAGCGGCCTCCTCTGGACACAAGCAGCGGCGGCTGGTCTGGCCGTCAAAGTAATCGGCAACTAATGTACTTATGCAGCTACGTGGACATGCCATATCCTCAATTACTACGTTCTTGGATTCAACATCAACATCTGGTGGACTTAGAAATTTTTTTTTATTTTTTCTTCTTCCAAGAATTAAAGTTTTCCTTTGGAATTCAACTACTACAACCATAGAGACCTTTCATCAAAAGCTACTACTAAGAAATTCCAAAACTGGATTTTATAATCCCACTTATATCAAATAACTTCTGAGACCTTCGACTACTGCAAAATTAGATTTCTCTCTTCTAAATTCTGCAACTCATCAGCAAAACTTGGACCTTTTTGTAACAAAATTTTTGTTTTCTTCGGTGTCACCCCTTGGAAGGACTTTCGGGAGGGGGGAGGTCTGTACCGGGTGGTACACCTCCATGCCGCTCATTCAAATATTGCGCCAATTTAAACTCCTCTACAGGAGTAGTTGGGAACCTTGAAAACTGAAATAATTCTACTATTTCTTAAAAGATGTCACTACGGTAAATGGTGTAATTTTGAAGTGTTCTGAACTGTGTCTATTTCGGTTTGTGTTTGTTTATTCCGTATCAAGAAGTGTGGACATTCTCTTCTAGATGTCTCTACAGAGAAAAAACTAGGATTACGCACTCTGTTGCAAAGTAATGAACCTTCTTGAAGAAGTTTTGTGTTCATAAGTTTTTAACCTTACTAAATTTTGTTCTGTGGTTTGTGGGTTGGCAACATTAATCATTTCTACCCGCTTGTTTTGAATTTAGCCAATCCCGAATTTCTCTAATTAATTTTTGACCAATAACGTATGTCTTCTCCGATATGGAGATGTTGCTTTAAGCTATCCAATAAAGTTGAGGGGGGTGTGTGTACTCATTCTTGAAAGGTCTCGAATGTTCCGCGAGGGTATATAAACTGCTGATTTTCTTGTCTCGGGGCCACTTCATCGATATCTTGCTTAGTGTGTGATTATGTAGCAGGGGCGGGAAGCGCCTCTTTCTTCGGGAGGCAGTTCATCCACAAGGTAATGGCCGTTTAAGAACTTTATTTCTTGCTAGCTCAGCAGTTTAACCCTCGGGGCAGGTTCAAAACTTTTCTCATGTAACCTATCTTTAAAATGTAATAGACATTTGGTAAAATTTCGTCTCTTTAACTATAAATTGGGATAGAGAGTGCCTAACCCTCTCGAGCTCCCACTCATATTGTTTTGAGGTGACTACGTTTTCATAACCGTTTTTCTTCTCTTCGTAATGTAATAAAGTTTTCTTATCGTGTCACCTCCTTAGTATGGGATTAGCCTTTGCGTAAGCGGCCTAGTGCCAAGTAGGTTTCAAAAGTGTATTAGGAGTGCAAGCTTCGCCTCCATTCTATTTTGTATTATGGGCCAGTAACTTAACCTGATGTTTTATTTTCCTCATGTAAAGGCCCTGTAGGTTGGGTATCAAATACCCCTGTTTCTTGGTGTGCCTTAAGGGCAGATAGAAATGAAGTTCGTTGTAGCCTTTGATAGGCTTGTCAAATAAAGAGCGGGTCTGCTCTTTTTCTTAACACGGTAATTAGGAGCAAGTGCTCCCTGTACTTAGGGGTTTTATGCCCTTCAGCAATGGTAGTTGTGAGCTGAGAGCTCAGGAATTATACTTGGGGCTTGAAGCCCAGATTTTGGTAATAACCCCCGAAATCTTGTAATTTCTTTGTACCTGATTTTGGCTTGTTGCTGATTTGTTATTTGTTGAGTTTTGAAAGTCTATATGAAAATTGTTAAACCTTGTTGTCTGTTGAAAATATAACCTTTGTCAAAGTTTTAAATTAACTTTAATTCTGTAGTTGAGACCTATTCCAGCCAGCACCTTCTTTCACCTCTGCAAATCCACAAAACATCGTAACAATAATAATAATAATAATAATAATAATAATAATAATAATAATAATAGTGCATGGCATCTGTATAGCCTTGGTGGTGACCTAATGAGGATAAAATGAATGCCGAAGACACCATAAATACCCAGTCTCCAAGCCAGGGGAATTAACAGTATGAGGGGGTTGATTCTGAAAATTGAAGCAGGGAAATTGGACCAAAGGCAAGCATTCTATCCATTTAGCCACAAAACCGGATTTTAATTTGCTTAACCTTAGGCTACCATCTCCACTGATCAGGTGTTGAGTATTGACAATGGCAGAGGCCAGGGCAGTAGCTTGTGAAGCAGCTTTGACAACAAAGCAGGCTTCCCCGTTGGCTATTGGCTGCAGCTCAAAACGCTTAAGGCCTGACGTTCACTAAAACAACTATTGAAAAGAGGTAACCTAAGTCTAGTGGTAGCCCACGTCTTGATCCCAGCATATGCCACTGACAAATATGTCAAATCAATTCATCTGTAGAACAAGTATTTTGGTAGTGAACCATGCTCCCTTAGATGTTTCTTTAATTCAAATGATTTGTGTTGTTAATGCAATGTTTTGATATGCTTATGAGTTCTGTCTACCTCAGTTCAAATTACTTATCTATATGCTCCCTTAGATGTTTCTTTAATTCAAATGATTTGTGTTGTTAATGCAATGTTTTGATATGCTTATGAGTTCTGTCTACCTCAATTCAAATTACTTATCTATTTCGGTGGTTCACAATAAGATCGTTCCTTTTACGAGACAACGGTGTTTCATCTTCTTAGAGTCTTATCTTTGCTTTGTGGACATAAGACTTCTTAACAATGGAGCCCATACGGACCAGAATCGCATTCCAGTGTTTAAGATGGTTATTTGAGATATTTAAAACCCGTTCTTACTACTTTCTTTTGGTAAGATGAGTATACATACTACAGGTATGTTGGTCTTAGTTTGTCTTAGATTTTAACCTTGATTTTAAGAATGTTTTGAGTACTTTGTACTCGGTCATTGAGAACTGATCGATGTGTCCCTTTCGGCTTCACTGCGTGAAATGATCTGTGTGAGTGCGTACGATTGCTTTGTGGTAATGATATGTTGGGAACCTGGATCTCCTACTGATTACATATTTCGTGCACTGCAGTTATTACACCTCGCCATCAATGATTGCACGTCCTTAGAGTCGGCTAGAAGTTTCCATTTGGGTCGTTCGAAGCGCGGACCTGATGGGTTTTTGGTATGTGATTCTCTCTGATTTCCCGGCTTGTAATGTTTGAGTAGTGTGCACGCTACTACCATTACTTCCCGATACCGATATAGTGTGAATGTTGGAATGAGTGCTGGTGATTGGGCGAAGTGGAAAGATGACCATTTGGTTAGTTTTATTTTCATTTTAATCCTTGTTCTGTACCTTATCTTTGTTTGTGGTACAATTTTATTTATTTTTTGGCCGGGTCTTTAACTTGATTTTTCTTGTCCGCGTTTATCTTCTTATATTTGAATCGCGTGCATGCTCGTGGTCCCTTGTGTTTGTTTTTATCTCTGTGGTCCAGAGATCTTCCTCTCTGCTCCATGTTTATAACCCTTTTTAATTTATTCATGTTCTCCTTGGACGTGTGGGCTTTGTTTCGTGTTGTAACAGTGTGCTATTGTTGTGTGGATAGTGAAGCGAAGAGAAGTCTAATATGAATGAAGTTATTCTCATAAAATGATCGATTTTAATTCAGCCATGTGCACGGCAGAGGTGTTAATACTTGATGAAACGAGATCATTACTAAAACTGTGAGCTCACTATAATGCTTGTTGGGTGTTTGAAAATTAATATGTTATGCTCACACCACCGCTTCGAGTTGATCATTTGGAAGGTGCGTTATGTTATATTCCGTTTATTTTGGCTTGACTACTGGCTTAATGTTTCATATTTACTTTCTCAATAAACCATTATTTTAACTTCATCTGATTTTTATTGAGAGTAGGACTTGGTTTTTATATCCTTGTTCATTAATTTCGAGGGACATCTCCAGTTCAGGGCTGTTTTCTGCCTTTCCTGTTCGGAGACCACGCCTCGAATCTCCCGTCTTGCGTGTTTTTATGGGTCAATTAACAATGGTAAGGGAGGGTTTCGGTACAGTAGCTGAGAAGAAATGGGTGTAGAAGAACTGAGATTGGTGAGGAGAGAGCCAATCTATTTGAAGACAGCAGTGTACGAAGATGTGGAGGTTATCCTTGTCCTTTTGCATTTTCGTGTTTGTCCCTGTCACCTCTTTCTGTTCCTTCCACTTTTGATGCTGATATGTCATTGTTTTTGTGGTATTATAAATATCATCTTCTTTTTCTTCTTTTTTCACTCTTTTCCAAGGGACTCCTGGGCCAAGCAGTGAATCATTGACTTCCATCCATTTCTCTCACTCCATGGAGATACAAGAGATACGCATCACTTTTGAAGTACTCCTTAGCACTTTGTCCCGATTCACTATATCGCTTCATTTAGGCTATTACTACTGTGGTCTTCCCACATCGAAAGGGATTTTATACCTAAATGTCAATTTTCAATTAAGCCACCCCTAAACTGAATAATAGATGCTTCCTGCTGGATTTCAGTGGAATTTCCTCCAATGGGGAAATAGCACCCAGCTAGAGTCTCCTCTGTTGGCCCCTTTAGAGAGTCAGATTATTTACCACTGCCCAACACTTGGCGTTGAGTTGCTGGCTGTACGGTCAACTCCATTCCATAACAAGTAACCCTGTCCAGATAATGTATTATTGCCTATTTCTACTAATTTACTTAATTTATCACTTGTTTGTTCCTTTCCATTATTTATACATTGTTGTTCATTATATTATACATTTACTTTACATCATATCCCATGTTTAACGATGATTTGATTAGACATTTGATTCCATGTTTGTGTGCATTTGAAATAAATAATCTTACTTTCGAATTTCATTATCATACTATTCATTTTTCATTTTTTACTTCTTATGGTAGTAAAGTTTACTGAAGAGTTTTTGCCTGGCATGGGCATGTAAATACACCTGCCACTAGCCAAGCTGTTTGCTGGCGTTTGCATGTTTCATTGTTCTGGTTGCACTCTCTCCTTCATTGCAGCTTCAAAAGTCGTTGACAAGAGACACATGTTCATGATTTTTTCTTCAGACTGTTACTGTGGTGGGCTTGCCATATCCAAATGCATTTTATACCTGTCAGATTTCAATTAGGCTATTCCTAACCTGGGCTGTACATCTGTTACAAATGTTGAACAAGGGAAATACCACTATCAAAGGGTAGGAAGAGTCCACCTATTCAATACTATTAGTTTGTATATTGTCGTATAAAACTGGGACTAGTTTCGACCCCATATATATTGGGTCATCTTCAGCCACGCTTCAGTTGGAAGACTTAAGCAAACATATAACCAATAATGATATAAACACTGATATGACACAATTTATAGTCTTAATTTAAACCATTGATGAAGTCTGAATGACATAACCACACTTTAAACTAAATAACACATCAAAAATGTTGTGGTTGATGGCAAACTATTTTGTCGTTTCTACAGCAACCATTGTTTTTGAGTTGATCTGGGAGTTGGTATCCTTTTCTGTGTAGACGAGCAACTTGATTGATATTCCTGTTTGTTCAGTAGTAATATGGGTCAAGACTTACGTAGCTTTAAGGGGAACATTCGTACTTTGAATAGGTTTTCCTTATCATCAATGTAGTGATCTATTGTTTAATTTATTTGGAGGTGAATGTCCCTATGTTGTTCGTAAGTTACGTGCAATTGGTATGGATACCAACACCAGAATTGGAGTCTCAAAAACAATGGCTGCTGTAGAAACGACAAAATAGTTTGCCATCAACCACAACATTTTTGATGTGTTATTTAGTTTAAAGTGTGACTATGTTATTCAGACTTCATCATTGGATTAAATTTGCTATTTGCTTTACGTCTTATGGCGACGATGGGACAGGAAAGGGCTAGGACTGGGAAGGAAGCGGCTGTGGCCTTAATTAAGGTGTGAAAATGGGAAACAACGGAAAACTATCTTCAGGGCTGCCGACAGTGGGGTTCGAACCCATCATGTCCCAGATACTGGATACTGGCCGCACTTAAGCGACTGCAGCTATCGAGCTCGGTAATGGTTTAAATTAAAACTATAAATTGTGTCATATCAGTGTTTATATCATTATTGGTTATATGTCTGCTTATGTCTTCCAATTGTAGCGTGGCTGAAGATGACCCAATATATATGGGGTCGAAACTAGTCCCAGTTTTATAAGACAGTATACAAGCTAATAGTATTGAATAGGTGGACCTTTCCTACCCTTTGATAGTGATCAATTGTCAATACGGACCATGATGAAATTCATAACTTATGAAGGGAAGTATTACACTTTTAGTTCAGTGTCACCATTGCTTCACACAATTGTCAAGAAATTCCAACTGATCAGTCTGAAAGTGTGGAAAATGAATTGCGCAGATGACAAAAATGGCGATGAAATTATGATTTAGAATTAGGTAGGCATGACTGTAGCATAATATACTGTGGTGATAGAAAGTGATCTCTGTGATGGCGTTAATGAAAGCGAAAATATCATGACTATGCGCCTTATATGAGGGCTGTAAATAAAGTAGTCCAGACACTCACAGGAGTTTGGGTATCCGCAAATAGGATATGGGAGCGGTCAGGTGGCGCTGTTGTCAATGTGTAGTGTGCATATGATGCGCATCCAGTTGGGAGTGTTGTTGCTGTGTGGCGTTGAAGTGAAGAGTGTCGATTTCACTGCTCTAAAGCATATTTTCAAGAGGTCATCAGTGTTCGTGAATTAAAATCAAGGTTGCCCATGGCAAAAATGCATCAGAATGTCATTGAGGATTACATGAAGCCTGTGGCGAGAATGCATTAGTGTATAGGAAGGTTGCACAATGGATCAAGGCATACTATAATCTATTAGCTTCATAGTCCGTATTGATAGTTCAAGCACACAAGTATGAAGGATGAATTCTCCACCTAACCAATACTTTATTTTACATAGTGTCAATATTATTATTTACATAAATAAATAAATAATTTAAATAATTAAATAATAATTATTATTTACATAAATAATATTGACACTATGTACAATGGCGTATGCTGGGATTAAGACATAGGCTACCACTAGACTTAGGTTACCTCTTTTCGATGGTTGGTTTGGTGAACGTCAAGCTTTCAGCGTTTTGAGCTGCAGCCAGTAGCCAACCAAGAAGCCTGCTGTGTTGTCAAGGCTGCTTCTCAAGCTACTGCCCTGGCCTCTGTTACTGCCAATGCTCAACCCCTGATCAGTGGAGATGGTAGCCTAAGGTTTAGCATCTGAAAGTCCGGCTTTGTTGCTGAATGGATACAACGTTCGCCTTTGGTCCGATGGCCCCGGTTCAGTTTCCATAATCAACCCCCTCATACTGTTAATTCCCCTGGCTTGGGAACTGGGTGTTTATGATGTCTTCACCATTTTATCCCCATTAGGTCAACACCAAGCCTATATAGATGTCATGCATTATTATTATTATTATTATTATTATTATTATTATTATTATTATTATTATTATTATTATTATTATTACCGTATTTTTGTGGTAGGTAGAGGTGAAAGAAGGTGCGGGGGTGAACGGGTCTCAAACTACGAAATTAAAGTTAATGTAAAATTTAACAAGGTTATATTCTCTTTTCAAAATCAAGAAATGACAAGCATGGAAGGTACAGAGTAGCAAGGCAACAAAAGAGCAACAACAGTATTTACAGTCTTTGGGCTTCGAGCCCCGAACTCACAATTCTTGAGCAGTTAGCCCAAGCTTACATGTACATAAGGTTTAACAAAGGGGCAGAAAACCCCAAATCAAGCCCAGGAGCACTTGCTCCAAATTACACAGTAAGACCTCCTAGAGGCACGCAAAAACAAATTTCAAAAGAGCGATCCGCTCTCAAAAGTTTAAGCCTATCAAAAGGCCACACCTAACTCTACCTTCAAGCTGTCCTCTAAGGACGTAAACACAGGGGTAAAATACCCAACCTACTGAGGCCTATTAAGCGAGAAAAAGATAATTACATGGCCTCTAAAATACCAATGTGAGAGGAGGCGAACTGCACTCCTAATACATTTTGTTTTAAAACCTAATCTGGCTCTAGGCCACAAATGCAAGGGCTAATCCCATACTAAAGAGGTGACTTTAGAGAAAAAAAACAATTTACATTACGTTAAAGAAGAGTAGGTTGTGAAAAAGTAAGTTCACCTCAAAACAATATGAGTGGGAGCTCGAGAGGGTTAAGCACTCTCTATCCCAATATGTAGCTTAAAAGAGAATAGATACTAAGAGTCTTTACATTTTAGGGAAAAGTTACATGGTGGAAAAGCTTCGGACCCGCCCCGAGAGTTAAACTGCTGAGCTCGCAAGAAAAGAAGTTATTATACGGCCATTACCTGGTTGTTGAACTGCTGTCCGAAGAAAGAGGCGCTTCCCGCCCCCTGCTATGTACTTTACACACTGAAAGATGGTAGAGAAGTGGCGCAGAGACCCTAAAATCAGCAGTTTATATACTCTCGCGGAAAGTTCGAGGCGTTTCAGGAAAGAAAACACCCGCCCACAATCATTTATTGGTTAGGGTTAAGCAGCATATCCAATTTGAAGAAGAAACACCTAATTGGTCGTAAATTAATTAAAGAAATTCGGGATTGGCTAAATTCAAAACAAGGGGAAAGAAAGGGGAATACAGCCAACTTAAACAATACCAGAAAGAAATTTAACAAGAAACAAACTTTTGAAATAAAAATTTCTCCAAAAAACAGTTTTCACCTTGCACTAGGGTGCACTATTGCAGTTCTTCAGTAGTGTCCTCTAGAAGAGAAAGTTCACACTTCTTACTACAAGCAAAACAAAAATACGTCGAAAACGACCCAGTTCAGAAACTTCAAAATTTCCAAGTAGTGACATCTTCTGGGTAACTTGAAAATTAATACATTAGATAAAGTTCGGACTTCCTCCAGCAGAGGATTTTCAACTGGCGCAAGGTTTGAATTAGCGGCGTGGAGGTGTACCGCCCGGTACAATTATTATTATTATTATTATTATTATTATTATTATTATTATTATTATTATTATTATTATTATTATTATTATTATTATTATTATTATTATTATTATTATTATTATTATTATTATTATTATTATTATTATTATTATTATTATTATTATTATTATTATTATTATTATTATTATTATTATTATTATTATTATTATTATTATTATTATTATTATTATTATTATTATTATTATTATTATTATTATTATTATTATTATTATTATTATTATTATTATTATTATTATTATTATTATTATTATTATTATTATTATTATTATTATTATTATTATTATTATTATTATTATTATTATTATTATTATTATTATTATTATTATTATTATTATTATTATTATTATTATTATTATTATTATTATTATTATTATTATTATTATTATTATTATTACAGCAGTCGTACCCATCTATCACTGGTTAATTAGCTTTCTTGGGAGGTCAGTGGTGGTGTCCGACCCAAGATCACGGGTTCGATTCCAACCAAAGAAAACACTAAACCTGAAAGAAGGCATTTCATTTTAGCAGATCTACCAATAAAAATAAAACTATATTGCTCCTCTAACAACAACCCTGTGTCTCTTCCTACAGGGAAGTAGAAGTAAACGGTAGTGTGGAATACCCGCACTCTCTTATCTTTATCATTCAATCAGAAGTATGAGGTGAGGAAGTATATACGATGAGTAACGCATGGTTGATAGTAGTGGCGATCTGATGGACCGAAGCCTGGCACACCTATCCTCCGCCAACCCGCTCCTAGCCAATATCCAGCAGCAAGTCACGTGTGGCGAATCGAGGGGAGAGGGGCGAGTGTCTGGACTGCAATATCGGTCTCCGATGCCTTGCTCTCAGAAATATGTGCGACGTTATTCTCACTGCTTTAAAGTTTTGTAAATTGAACAAAGTTTCAGATGCTTACATTATAATGTGCTTTAGTCTTCCAACATTCTCAACTGAGATTTGGGCTTCACTGATAGCCTTGGTAGCCCTCAGTATACGTCACTGACTATGTAAAATAAAGTATTGATTAGGTGGAGAACTCATCCTTCATACTTGTGTGGATCAAGGCATTTCATGCGGGTTGGAATGAGGCATTGGGAGGTCTTGGATCACCGTCAATCGGGCGAGTTGGCCGTGCGGTTAGGAGCGTGCAGCTGTGAGCTCGCATCCGGGAGATAGTGGGTTCAAACCCCACTGTTGGCAGCCCTGAAGATGGTTTTCCGTGGTTTCCCATTTTCACACCAGGCAAATGTTGGGGCTGTACTTTAATTAAGGCCACGGCCGCTTCCTTCCCATTCCTAGGCCTCTCCTGTCCCATCATCGCCATATGACCTGTCTGTGTTGGTGCGACGTAAAGCAAATAGCAAAACAAATAATAAATAAGATCACCCTCTGTACTCACCAGACACGAGTCCTTGTGACTTCAACCTGTTTCCGAAGTTGAAGGAACCCCTCCGAGGCCGCCAATTTCCTGACGTGGCATCTGTACTCCACGCGGTAGGGTGCTCCATCGCTGTCATCAACAGAGAACGCGTTGCCAGCGGTCCCCAACAGTTTCCCAACATTTTGCAAAAGTAACACACTTTGCAGGTGACTACATTGAAAGAATGTAATGCACTTGTACTTATTAGCTCATTTAATGTTGCGTTCTATCAATATTGCCTCTACTTTACTTACAGCCCTTGTACATTAGCTGTGTGAACAGACAGTGACATTTTATCAACATTTTATCCCAATTAACTTCAACATAAGGCATGATGGAAACACCTTAAGAAAATACTACTCAAGGGGGCAGCCAGAAACAGAAATCCCCCACCGTCGTGAGCAGTGCAACCAGGCCTTTGGATTCTGGAGAGCCTGGAATGTCATGCAGGGAAGAGTCGGAGCTTCCCAGAACCTCCTCACAATATCTTACATGGCAAAACTTAGACACTGCAGCACAGAGGGTCTCTACGTTTCAGAGAGCCTGACAATGAATAACAAGGGTGAGCTTCAAGATCTCGAAAAAAAAGAAATGAATCTTAAAGAAAATTTTAGGACCACAGAAAAATGCTGATGGGGAGTGGAGGAATAGAGAAAAATGATGACATCTACAAATACACCAAAAAAATCAGTCACCATGCGAAAGCGAAGGCTAAAATTGTATGGGCATCTAGAAAGAACGGATGAGAAACGGCTAATTAAGAAAATATTAGAGTACATCACTGAACTGAAAGCTTCGACGAAGTGGGTAGAAGAGGTAAAAAGAGATGCAATAGAAAGTGGACTTACAGTGGATATGATTCACAACAGAAAAGAATTTAGAAACTGAGTGGACAGCATCAAAACATTCCAGGATAAAACACCAAAATGTAGACCCAAATTGGTCATATCTGAGAAAGGAAGATTAGAAGTGAAAGGATGAAGAGGTTCTGGGAGGAGGAGCAGAGGAAGAAGAGAAGAGAAGAAGAGAATTCAGTCCATAGGCGGCCAAGTTTGGAAACAAGAAGAAGTTATATATACAGGTAATCAGAGAATAAAAACAGGACTTGCAAAACTGACCCATACTCTTCCCTTAAAAATTTTTCTAGACAAAGATCATAATTACAGGGAGGTTGCATTATATGTAATATGGTCATACCTGAGATAATACTGAAGAATATTGGTTCACAAGATGGTTCTTTCAGACCACAAATTATGGGGAAAACGGTATTTACGGTGTTTCTAACCGATATAAAAATTTTGTCTTTTTTTTTTTTGTTAATCAAGCACAACCAGCTGATAAAACTACTGATCTGGTCTGGAAATATGTTTAATGTATGAAGTATTACTTATTAATACTTCAAAATTTCATGTTAAAAGACTGAGTAGTACTGGAGCTATTTAAAGAAAATTTCTTTTATGCAGCTTGACAACTGAATCTTTGAACAGCCACCAGAATGCAGAAGGCATTTAAAGGCATAGAGCTAATATGGTAGTATTCGATATTCAGAAATAGTTTGTGACAATATCTAACCCAGAGCCTTTGATAAAAGTTCCACGAGGCCAAGACGTAACTTGAAATGATGAGGATATGTTTGAGATAATATTAGCCTACCAAGTTTATTGAAATGTCATATCTGATTTTTTTTTTGTGGTAGACTGGAAATATCATTATATGTCATTTCTGGAATTGGGTTAGCTTGAACCAAATCCATAACTATTGAGTGAAACCAACAATCTGTACTAGATGTTTTAGTCACCTTCCCAGTTTCTTATTAAAATGGTTATAAGTCCATAAGATATATGGCAACCATCAACACAATATTGTACTCTGAGGACAGAAAGATCATTGCTCAGCAGGCATGTGCAGAATGCACTATCTGAAACACATGATTTTATGAATTCATCTAAAAACTGTGGATTGTTACTTGTTTGAGAACTCTAAATTTCAAAATATACGAATCCTCTATCAACCATGCTGAGAAAGTTGAGTACATATTATGTTAGCACAAAAATACATATTGGGCACTGCTTTCTACTATGAGCTA
This sequence comes from Anabrus simplex, assembly GCF_040414725.1. NCBI lineage: Eukaryota > Metazoa > Arthropoda > Insecta > Orthoptera > Tettigoniidae > Anabrus > Anabrus simplex. Next base: position 112,730,625 of record NC_090269.1, on the reverse strand, counting down.
AATTGTCCACTTTTTTCTCTTTACAGTTAAGCAGCAGCAAGATTACCATGGACAGCATGCAGTCCTGTCTGCAGCCATCCTCTTAGTTCCTTCATAATTTTCTGCTATTTTGACACTGTCCACCAACTGGTACGTTCTTCATCCTCTTCTTCTCCTTCCCTTTACTGATCCTTCTGGAGCATCCATCAACAAACACTCTCTTCGTAGTCAGTGCCCAAGCTAGTTCCTCTTCCTTGTATGGATGGTTTGTAATAAATTCCTCTTTTCTCCAACTCTTTCCAATACCCTGGTCATTCCATATCCTTTCCACCCTGGATATCCTTTCCATTTTTCTCCATAACCATATCTCAAATGTTTCTAGACTACTTTCATCTATCTTCCTTAGTGTCCAAGTCTCTGGTCCATATAGCACCACACTCAAAAAAGCATATTGCCAGCCTCTTCCTTAACTTCAAGTCCAAGCGTCCACATAGGAGTCTCTTCTTTCCGTTGAAGGCTTCTTTAGCAAAGGCAAAGCAAGTTATTACCTTCCTACTGCTTCTCATATCATCCGTTATTAACATTTCATTTATTTGAAATTATAAGCAGCTAGATGAATAGACATTTTTCGGTTATATAAAAAATGCTATTTGTTCGGGGCGTCGACCTAGAAAGATCTTTTGCCCCTACTTGCAAGATATGTGAGGAACCTGCGTGTAATTTGTAAATGGCGGAAGTGTAAAGGGTTGAATGTGAGGAAAGGAATGTTAAGGACGACACAAACACCCAGTCCACAGGCCAGGGATATTAATCATTTACAATTAAAAACCACTGACCCGACCAGGAATCGAACCCGGGGCCGCTGTGTGACAGGGGAATGCATTGCTCCCTACACCGCAGGGCCGGACTAGATGAATAGACTACTACTACTACTGCTGCAGCTGCTACCACTACTAGTATTTCCTTGTGTTACTCCCACTTTGCTGCAGGGTCCAGATGTCTAGTCTATCATCGCCATAACAGTTGGTTGCAAGCTTTTACTCTAGGCTTGTTGTATCTAAGACCTTTGCTGCTACAGTTATTTTCTCTGAGGCCTGTGTCCAATCATCCTGCTATTCTAGTGCATGTCAGACTAAAACTTACTCAGACGCCACGATATTATGCTATACTTCGCCACTGTATAGCGAGTTCTTAGGGCTTTACCTACAATTTGAGAGCCCAGAATCAGTAGGTGTTGCTGGGGACTGATGTGTTCTTGTGGAATTCTTTTGAGTCCTTGACAAACATTCTGTCACTTGCTCATTAGCCAGTAGTCAAACTGCACCTTTTCTCCTCCACTTTCATATGTTACCAAGTGGCTCGGTATTCTTGTTCAGTCTTCATTTCTCATGCCGAAATCATGTCTTCCGTGATGTTCATATTCATTGCTGCTGTCATCTCCATGTTCTGTCCATTGAAACCCCTCCAATAACCACGATTCCTTAATCTCTGAGACTATGAAGACTCCAGGCCTTATCAGAAACTTCCTTTCTCCTCAGTAGAGCATCCAGCCTGGAGTGCTAGCAGGTGATGACATGCATTGATCTCCATCCAATATCAACAGTGATGGCCATAGGGTGGCCATTAGTTCTTGTTACATTGGTTATATGAAAGGCAAGTTTGGTGTTGATGGCAGTGATAACACCATTCAGGTTAGACTTTCCCTCCACTGTAGATCAGTTTTACATGTTTCATTTGTAGCTTATTTAAATATTGAATGTTCTGGTTAGTTGGAAGACAAAGCCTAATGACCTTAATCTTGCTAGATAAAATAATTCTGTTCTTTATCCTTCATCAGTATCTTTTTGCTTCTAGCCTCTCTGTCTTGTTTCTATTATACAGGTATTGTTGACCTGACTTTTCAATAAACAGTCAGCCAACACACGGCTCCGCCCAGTTAGTGTACCAAAATGAATAGTGGCCAATCTCATTAAATTTAGTTACGGGACTTGCTTCTTCAGCCCATTTGTCCTTTTACGCATAGCCCTTGCCTACTTTCCACATTACCTGGGCACTGGGCACTGGAAATGCACTTCTCTTCTGGGGAATACCCCAGTCATTGATTGTACTTCAGAGCAGACTATATTCATGTCTGGTATCAATGTTTAAGAAACTTGTTGGCTTGTCAATGAGCCTGACATGAAGTCACTGTAAATCATCTCACTAAGTGTACATACACCATCGTTATCCACCAGAAGATCCTCCGCTTTCATACTAAGTATTAAGTATTGCACTCTGCTGCCAGTGCATACCATCCTGCCACACAATAATTTGTAATTGATCCATTGGCTGTATCAATATGACTGAATTATTACAACTACCTATTTAACATCAACTGAACTCCAGCTTCAATTACAACTGACTGACTGAACTGAACTCACACAAAATACATAGTAGGTTACAATTGATCTGCTGTCACAGTATTTTTATAGCTGATCTACAATAATTCGTTTCATAACATCGAAAGCACTACAACACTCTGAACTCTCACACCTCTCTGCTTTTGCACTTCACAAAACCAACTGCATAACATCAATAGCATTACACTTCACTCTCTGATCTCCAATTACCACTGACTGAACTTCAACAGTTTATGTATATATATGAGTTATGATTCTGGATAATTCTGCTTTCTTACAACATAGTACGAGGGTTGGGGGCAATCGTCATTACAGCTTTCTTTTTTTTTTTTTTTTTTCCAGATATGTGAGCGGATCACAAACAGCTATTTGTCGCATGGAAGCCATGCAGGCATAGTGTGTATTCACAACAACAGATGGCTCTGTGATTGCTGGTAGTAGCACAGAGAGCGCTGTGAAATCAGTTGTGTGGCGAACGTCGTGTAAGATGGAAGTAACCTGTATTAATAATAGATAATACACATACAACTACTAGTTTCCAGGACACATGAAAGATTATTTACAAGTGATAAAGCATGACATAATCTTAACCTATAATACAAGATTAAACCGAAATACATAATCTAGCCTATAACATATGAAAAATTGTTTCCAGTTCCACACACAAACACACCTAAACTAACTTGTGTCAAAGTGAAAATGGGAAACCATAGACAGTCATACTCAGTACAGCCAACAATGGACCTCAAACCCACTTGGCTTCATAGCTTGTTAACAACCACGGCCACTCCACTCAGTATTAATATCTCTTAAACTAATTTATATTTTGTCAGTTGCACTATCTTGTATCTTCCTGATCTGGCATATATGTTAAATTAAACACTATATGACTGATCTTTGAGTAAACAAGCTCACTTTCCCACCCTTGGTCTCAAATTCTTTACATCAAATCAAATCAAAATCTCTTTATTTGCAAATGAGGTGTCTACCTTGGTGACAAATGGTACACTAAAATACATTATTGTCAAGCACTAAATATTAAATTAACAAGAGAAGAAAATTTTCCTATAATACAATATTATACAATTTACGCTAACAATGTTTTCTATTAAACACACAGCTCATCCTTAATAAATTTATATTGTTTACAAAATTCTACTTATAATATCTCCTGTACTACTTACAAATATAGTCAACTGATATACAGTATGTGGAATTACTTCAAATGATACAAGATATACATGATATCTTATACATGATATAAGATTAATATTTACATTGCATTTATTTACTTATTTACTTTTTTTTTTTTTTTTTTTTTTTACCCGTTCTGGAACCTAAGTAGCATAACGACCTGCTGCGTCTTAACCAGGGCCCCTTTTGCCACCACTTTTCAGAGTTCCTGAAGGGCCTTTACAGCTACCGTAGCGGTCCCAGGGCCCTCGAAGTCCCCACTGTACTTCACCCCTACAGGCAGTCCCCTACTTTGGCTGTCCAAACTTCTTAGACCAGGGGATGGAATTAATTTATTCACACACATTTTTTTTATTTATATTAACCTGTACTGGTTGAATGCCCTCTAACACTTCGTTTATTTTCCTCTGTTGCTGTTTATTCTCTTCTTGAATATCTGTACAGATTTTGGAAAAGGATCAAACACTACCCCTGGTAAACTGTTCCACTCCTTCACACCCTTCCCAATGAATGAAAATTTACCCCAATCGCTTCTGCTAAAATTCCTTCTAATTTTATATTTGTGGTCAGTCCTGCCGATATAATTATTTTCCAACTGAAGCCTCTCACGGATATCTCCCCATGCTTCTTCTCTTGTATAGGCTCTATATAATCCTATAAGTCTAGTTTTCTCCCTTCTCTTACTTAAAGTTTCCCACCCAAGTTCCTTTAACATTTCTGATACACTACTCTTTCTCCTGAAATCTCCTGTTACAAATCTTGCTGCTTTCCTCTGCACACTATCTATTTCTTTTATTAGGTATTCTTGGTGAGGATCCCAAACACTGTTTGCATATTCCAATAATGGACGAACCATACTCAAGTAACTTTTTTCTTTTAATTCTTTGTTGCATCCTTTAAGTAGCCTCATTATGACATGTAACGATCTGTATGCTTTCCCAACAACGTCATCAACATGACCCTTCCAGTGCAAATTACTTTCAAATCTCACACCTAAGTATTTGCACTTGCCATCTTCCAGAAAAGGCCAATGATTTAGCCTTTGAACTTACTACATATGGCATGTTTGTGTTCCAACCTTCTGTGTCTTCATTCATTCAGTATATTGAACTTATTCACTCAGAATATTTTATAATGTTCCTTAACATTTTTCTGTTATCTGTTTCAGAACATTTCCATGAAAACCAGGAACAGCAGGGCAGTCGATTTGAGATCAAGATGACTTTACTACTATTTTTGCGTGTTCTCAACATGAAAGTCAATTTCAAACTAAGCACAAATGATAAAAGATTTGGAGGTTTGATGACATTGTTCTTCGTTACAATATTGAGGCCCAAGAATTTGTAATACTTATACAGTTAAAACACAAGGACCCAAACAGTAAATGGAAAGACATTACTGATCAAGCATTAGCTGCTTCTACAGGTGATTTCAGTTTGAACAAATATTTTAATTCTTACTGTGAACTCGAGGATACACTTCACAACTTTGAACATGTTCACTACATCCTCTACACAAATACACAATATCATACAGTACATCATACAGTATACTCAAAAGATATTCCTAGAGATCTTAAACAAATATTGAACACGGGTGGAAATGATAGCTGTATGTTTGATTTCAACATCCACGATCATCAGGAAGTATGTGAACATTTCAAGGACCATCCTCAAGCATCAGATTTCTTGGAAAGATTTAGGTTTTTCACTCGTCAAGCCAATGAGGATGAACTTGATGAATTAATAAAACAAGAAATATCAAGATACTTCAACAAACCTGGTACAGAAAGGAATACAATTTTCTCAGATATGTACAAACAAATAGAGATATGGTATCAAGAAAGTAGCTCAGAAATGTATTATTTAACTGAAAATTGGTCAACTCTAAAGATTATTGAAGAGTCACTAGCAGATCAAGGCAAGTTAATATCACATGTAACATTTACGCTGATAGAAATTGAAGTACTGGCTTCTAAACTTTATGATTCAGGTTCAAATGTAATCTATATATACTATCCTGATGGATCAGGAGTAGATTTATACAGTTTAAAGATTCTTCAGGCAATAACGGTGAAGGACTACCTGCACAAGGTCTATATTTCTAGTTTATCAGAGCTGACAATAAACCTTGACAAAATGCTTAGATTATGGGAAAATGGATATTTCGATACATTGGTGTTATATTCTTCAGAAAAAATCACTAATATTGACCATATGGTTAGTGAACTTGCTAGAATTTTGAATCTGTCATCTACAAAGCGGCTTGTCCTCATCTCATCAGAAAGTCAACATCATTTTTTGAAGGAAATTAAAGAAGGAAGCTGGAAAATTTATGAAGATACTTGTGAGTTTGAACAATTCTGTTCAGAAACACAGAATCTCATTTGGAATCTTAAAATAACATTCCAAGGAGTAGAAGAAACTTTAAAAGAAGTAGACAAAAATAGGATATTGAAAAATATTTTACGAGGCATGACCAAAATGCAAGTCTCTACCTTCTATCTTAACAATCATGAAGGAAATAGAGATGTCAATGTTCATTTTGAAAGTACAGCATTTATGTTAAAAACTTATTTTTAATATCTTCCTCACTGGATTATCGCTAAAGACTGTCGCTGTACGTGTTGGCCAACAGGCATCTCCAGTACAAAATGTATGGCAGCAGTGGTCAAATTAAGGTACCCACAATCGTAGACCTGGCACAGGCCCAGCGCGACAGACAACTGTGAGAGAGGATCGCCGCATCATTCGGATGGCCCAGATGGAACCCCATGCAACAGCAGCGCAAATTCGAGCAGCTGTGGCACCCCACGTTACACTACAAACAGTTGGTAATCGCCTACGTGCAGCTGGCTTATGAGCCCGTGTCCCTGCAGAAGGTGTTCCATTGACCCCACAACAGCGACTTGTAAGGCTGGCCTGGTGTCGAGAAAGATCGACGTGGGTCGACGAATGGCATAGGGTCTTTAGTGATGAATCGTGCTTCTGTCTTGCCTGCAGTGATCGCCGGAATCGTGTGCGCCGACGTACCGGGGAGAGGGGCCGCCCAGATCTTATTGTCGAGAGGCACACAGGGCCAACACCAAGCATTATGGTCTGGGGGGCTATTGGCTTTAATGTGAAATCACAATTAGTGCTTGTTGAGGGCACTATGACTGCTCGACAGTACGTTGATAGGGTACTCAATCTAGTGGTTGTTCCTATGATGGCGAACATTGCTAATGGGATGTTTCAGCAGGACAATGCCCGAGTTCGCACTGCACGCATCTCCAGAGAAGCTCTCCACGACATCACAACCTTAGAATGGCCCACCAGATCCCCGGACCTCAGTCCTATTGAGCATGTGTGGGACATGATAGGTCGACAACTGGGCAACCGTCCTGAGCCATCCACAACTTGGGAACAACTGACCCGTGCAGTGCAGCAAGCATGGGCCACAATTCCTCAGGAAACGATCCAGGGACTTATTGACTCCATGCCTCGACAAATTCATCAATGTATTGCAGCTCGTAGTGGGCACATCCTGTATTGATTGTTGTCCAAACTTGCTGTCGGAGGGACCTGAAAGTGTAATCATCGAAGCACAACTGAACACTCGTCCTGCATGTTCAATTGCAGCAATGTAGCACCACTCCTTCTGGGTGTTGCAATTTCCATTTTCTTCAGTGTAAATCTCCCAGCAAAGGAAGTATAAATTTGATAGAAAGAGAAAATTTTCAGATTGGCAGTTAAATTTTTATACTGGGTATCAAAAGTAATCAATCATTATTGATCTGCATTTAGGGCAGTCGCCCAGGTGGCGGATTTCCTAGCTTTTCCTTAAATGACTTCAAAGAAATTGGAAATTTGTTGAACATCTCCCTTGGTAAGTTATTCCAATCTCTAACTCCCCTTCCTATAAATGAATATTTTCCCTAATTTGTCTTCTTGAATTCCAACTTTATCTTCATATTATGATCTTTCCTACTTTTAAAGATACCACTCAAACTTATTCTTCTACTAATGTCGTTCCACACCACCTCTTCACTGACAGCTCGGAACATAATGCTTAACAATACCAATATAGTTGGTCCATTATTGAACATTATACATTTTCCAGCGAACTCATTCCTGGTTGCCAGCGTTTCACCCCAGTGTGCTAAGTTGGGTTCATCAGTTGGCAAATAGCACACCTACCAAGACGCATGGCTAGTACATACCGTGGAGGCCACTGCGTAGGCTACTTGGAGCCATCGGCAGTACCAATGAATGCAATATGAGAGACTTTGTCTCATTTTCAAAAATTGATGCCTGCCTGGCCATCAGATGATAGAGATGTTGATTCCCATTGGGAACCTGAAATATTTGTCCCGAATGAGTAAATTTATAATACCAACATAGTTGGTCCGTTATTGGACATTATAAATTTTCCAGCGAACTCATTTCTGGTTGCCAGCGTTTTGCCCCAGTGTGATTAGTTGGGCTCATCAGTTGGAAAATAGCACACCTACCAAGACGCATGGCTAGTACATACCGTGGAGGCCAATGCGTAGGCTACATAGAGCCACCGGGAGTGCCAATGCAATACGAGAGACTTTCTCATTTTTATAAAAATTGATGCCTGCCTGGCCATCAGATGATAAAGATTTTGATTTCCATAGGGAACCTGAAATATTTGTCCCGAATTAGTAAATTTATAATAGTGCATTGGCACTGCCGGTGGCTCCAAGTAGCCTACGCAATGGCCTCAATGGTATGCATTAGCCATGCGTCTTGGTAGGTGTGCCATTTACCAACTGATGAGCCCAACTTAGCACACTGGGGCGAAACGCAGGCAACCAGAAATGAGTTTGCTGGAAAATTTATAATGTCCCATAACAGACCAACTATATTGGGATTATAAATTTACTCATTTGGGACAAATATTTCAGGTTCCCAATGGGAATCAACATACCACTTAGTCGAGCAGTTCGTCTACTTTCTCCCAAGTCTTCCCGGCCCAATCTTTGCAACATTTTTGTAACGAATCGAGCTGCTTTTCTTTCGATTTTTCCAGTTCTCGAATCAAGTAATCCTGGTGAGGGTCCCATACACTGGAACCATACTCTACTTGGGGTCTTACCAGATACGTATATGCCCTCTCCTTTACATCCTTACTACAACCCCAAAACACCCTCCTAACCATGTGCAGAGATCTGTACCCTTTATTTACAATCCCATTTATGTGATTACCCCAATGAAGATCCTTCCTTATATTAACACCTACGTATTCAAATTGACCCCCAAAAGGAACTTTCACCCGCAGTAATGAAATGAAATGGCGTATGGCTTTTAGTGCCAGGAGTGTCCAAGGACAAGTTCGAATGCAGTAATTAAAACTGAGAGGACTTTTCATATTTCTGAAACTCACAACCTGACTTTTAACCCTGTTTATCATCATACCATTGCCTACTGTCCATCTCGCAACATTATCAAGGTCATTTTGCAGTTGCTCACAATCTTTTAACTTATTTATTACTCTATACACAATAACATCATCCGCAAAAAGCCTTATCTCTGATTCTACTTCTTACAGGATCAGATAAAGCTTCACCTACTCTAATTCTCTGAGATCTATTTTCTAGAAATATAGCCACCCATTCAGTCGCTCTTTTGTCTAGTCCTATTGCACTCATTTTTGCCAGTAGTCTCCCATGATCCACCCTATCAAATGCCTTAGACAAGTTAATCGCAGTGCAATCCATTTGACCTCCTGAATCCAAGATATCTGCTATATCTTGCTGGAATCGTACAAGTTGAGCTTCAGTGGAATAACCTTTCCTAAACCCGAGCTGCCTTCTATTGAACCAGTTATTAATTTTGCTAACATGTCTAATATAATCAGAAAGAATGCTTTCCCAAAGCTTATATGCAATGCATGTAAAACTGATTGGCTTTTTGTCTATCATCCTTTCCTTTGTACACAGGGGCTACTATAGCAACTCTCCATTCATTTGGTACAGCTCCTTCATGTAAACAATAATCAAATAAGTACTTCAGATATGCTAATACAGTATATCCCCACCCATTGTCTTCAGTATATCCCCTGAATCCTTATCAATTCCAGCCGTTTTTCTAGTTTCAACTTTTGTATCTTATTGTAAATGTCGTTATGATAGGTAAATTTTAATACTTTTTTAGTATTAGTCACCTCCTCTAAATGAACATTATCCCTGTAACCAACAATCTTTACATACAGATGACTGAATACTTCTGCCTTTGAAGATACTCGCATACACACTCCAATTGTTCATTAATGATGCCTGGAATGTTCTTCTTGGAACCCGTTTCTGCCTTAAAGTACCTATACATACCCTTCCATTTTTCACTAAAATTTGTATGACCACCAGTTATGCTTGTCATCATGTTATCCTTAGCTGACTTCTTTGCTAGATTCAATTTCTAGTAAGTTCCTTCACTGTCTCCTTACTTCCACAGCCATTTCTAAGATTCTGTGACTCTGCTAATAATGACAATGTTGCTTGCATATTTTTGTAAGTTCCCATTCACTCTTTAGAGGAGAAAGATTATTGAAGATAAAAAAAAGTTTAGCCTACCAATGTGCACATACATTCAGAAAGTAGATGTACATTAGGTAACATATTCAATCACTCAATCACTACTGATCTGCATTTAGGGCAGTCGCCCAGGTGGCAGATTCCCTATCTGTTGTTTTTCTAGCCTTTTCTTAAATGATTGCAAAGAAATTGGAAATTTATTGAACATCTTCCTTGGTAAGTTATTCCAATCCCTAACTCCCCTTCCTATAAATGAATATTTGCCCCAATTTGTCCTCTTGAATTCCAACTTTATCTTCATATTTTAACCTTTCCTACTTTTAAAGACACCATCCAAACTTATTCGTCTGCTGATGTCCTCCCACGCCATCTCTCCACTGACAGCTCGAAACATACCACTTATTATTACATGTGATAAAATTCATTTTTGGGTCCGTATTGAAAATATTTGTATTAAATAACACTTGTATGTTTTATTATTCATCCACCATTCATCCACCTATTCAATACAGTACAATTCAATTCAATGTATTGTATTGAATAGGTGGATGAATAATAAAACATACAAGTGTTATTTAATACATACCACTTAGTCGAGCAGCTCGTCTCCTTTCTCCCAATTCTTCCCAGCCCAAAGTTTGCAACATTTTTGTAACGCTACTCTTTTGTCGGAAATCACCCAGAACAAATCAAGCTGCTTTTCTTTGGATTTTTTCCAGTTCCTGAATCAAGTAATCCTGGTAAGGGTCCCATACACTGGAACCATACTCTAGTTGGGGTCTCACCAGAGACAAATATGCTCTCTCCTTTACATCCTTACTACAACCCCTAAATACTCTCATAACCATGTGCAGAGATCTGTACCCTTTATTTACAACCATATTTATGTGATTACCCCAATGAAGATCTTTCCTTATATTAATACCTAGGTATTTACAATGATCCCCAAATGGAACCTTCACCCCATCAACGCAGTAATTAAAACTGAGAGGACTTTTCCTATTTGTGAAACTCACAACCTGACTTTTATCCCTGTTTATCATCATACCATTGCCTACTGTCCATCTCACAACATTATCGAGGTCTTTTTGCAGTTGCTCACAATCTTGTAACTTATTTATTACTCTGTACAGAAAGCTAGAAAAGCATCTGGAATTGATAAGATTTCTGGGGATAAATTAAAATCATTGAACTGAGTTCATCTTATTTTTAAATGTTTGAATATCTAGTGTTTTGAGTAATTCAGGTGAACTCATAATAGATCCTAGGGAATCACTGGAGAGGTGGAGGGAATATTTTGAACATCTTCTCAATGTAAAAGGAAATCATCCTGGTGGTGTTGCAGACAGCCAAGCTCATGGGGAGGAGGAAAATTATGTTGGTGAAATTATGCTTGAGAAAGTGGAAAGGGTGGTAAATAAACTCCATTGTCATAAGGCAGCAGGAATAGATGAAATTCGACCTGAAATGGTGAAGTATAGTGGGAAGGCAGGGATGAAATGGCTTCATAGAGTAGTAAAATTAGCATGGAGTGTTGGTAAGGTACCTTCAGATTGGACAAGAGCAGTAATTGCACCTATCTATAAGCAAGAGGACAGGAAGGATTGCAACAACTATTGAGGTATCTCATTGATTAGTATACCAGCCAAAGTATTCACTGGCATCTTGGAAGGGAGGGTGAGATCAGTGGTTGAGAGGAAGTTGGATGAAAACCAGTGTGGTTTCAGACCACAGAGAGGCTGTCAGGATCAGATTTTCAGTATGCGCCAGGTAATTGAAAAATGCTACGAGAGGAATAGGCAGTTGTGTTTATGTTTCGTAGATCTAGAGAAAGCATATGACAGGGTACCGAAGGAAAAGATGTTCGCCATACTGGGGGACTATGGAATTAAAGGTAGATTATTAAAATCAATCAAAGGCATTTATGTTGACAATTGGGCTTCAGTGAGAATTGATGGTAGAATGAGTTCTTGGTTCAGGGTAATTACAGGGGTTAGACAAGGCTGCAATCTTTCAACTTTGCTGTTCGTAGTTTACATGGATCATCTGCTGAAAGGTATAAAATGGCAGGGAGGGATTCAGTTAGGTGGAAATGTAGTAAGCAGTCTGGCCGATGCTGACGACTTAGTCTTCATGGCAGATTGTGCCGAAAGCCTGCAGTGTAATATCTTGGAACTTGAAAATAGCTGCAATGTGTATGGTATGAAAATTAGCCTCTCAAAGACTAAATTGATGTCAGTAGGTAAGAAATTTAACAGAATTGAATGTCAGATTGGTGATACAAAGCTAGAACAGGTCGATAATTTCAAGTATTTAGGTTGTGTGTTCTCCCAGGATGGTAATATAGTAAGTGAGATTGAATCAAGGTGTCGTAAAGCTAATGCAGTGAGCTCGCAGTTGCGATCAACAGTATTCTGTAAGAAGGAAGTCAGCTCCCAGACTAAACTATCTTTACATTGGTCTGTTTTCAGACCTACTTTGCTTTACGGGAGCGAAAGCTGGGTGGACTCAGGATATCTTATTCATAAGTTAGAAGTAACAGACATGAAAGTAGCAAGAATGATTGCTGGTACAAACAGGTGGAACAATGGCAGGAGGGTACTCGGAATGAGGAGATAAAGGCTCATTTAGGAATGAACTCGATGGATGAAGCTGTACGCATAAACCGGCTTCGGTGGTGGGGTCATGTGAGGCGAATGGAGGAGGATGTTACCTGGGAGAATAATGGACTCTGCTATGGAAGGTAAGAGAAGTAGAGGTAGACCAAGACGACGATGGTTAGACTCGGTTTCTAACGATTTAAAGATAAGAGGTATAGAACTAAATGAGGCCACAACACTAGTTGCAAATCGAGGATTGTGGCAACGTTTAGTAAATTCACAGAGGCTTGCAGACTGAACGCTGAAAGGCATAACAGTCTACAATGATAATGTATGTATTATACCCGTAACACGGTTCTCAATCAAAGTACCCAATGTATGCGGAGTTATGCTACCCGCCGAACACGCTTCCCCTGCAACCATGTCAGCTGTGAGCAGCGGGGAAGTGAAACGTCACAACTGGGTAACATGACCAAGGTTGTATTACGTCAGATGGAATGTTCCATTTTTTCCATCGTTAATTTCTTCCAGATGGATTAATGATATGAAGAAATAAACCACATCACCGTATAGCCTAATTTTTTATAGCCATAATCCTCAAGTTTCATGGAGATCTGTTAAAATTTGCATAAGATATTAGCAATTACAGTTCCCAGGGGATACTGAATAAATAGGCAAGCATTTCGCTTGTCAGGTCAGTCTACCTTGTGCCACCGTCGAGGCCGGTCGGTCGGCTGTTGGTCATGCTGTTGCCGTGATGTTGGTCGCCAGTTCGACTCTCCGATGGAAGTCCAAGTTCGTGTACTATTGAACTCTGATTCTACAAACGCATCTACAAGACTTAGAAATATTACAGTATCGTTTACGTGTGGTAATAGAAGTTGCGTATGAGTTGAGACATGAACAGTTAAGGTGTTTAACTATTTACAGGAACAGTGTGATTCGAACTAGTACGATACTACGTTACCAAGTACCAAATGTAATTTGATGCTTAAATTACAAGAGATGACAGAATTTGAATGACAGTGTTTTAACTTCACAAAGTGATTTAACATTGAATGCTAAAAGTGAAAAAAAAAAAAAAACCTTGTCGTTCGTGAAACTTCAAAACTGTACATAATTTTGTATTTAACTCTAACAAGTGATAAACCTGTGCTAATAGCAAGACTTAATTCAGTATTTCAAGCTGTACAGGTGATTGAATTTTGTGACAGTGTTACTCTACCAAGGTGTTAGAACATTTTGACAAACTATGCGCTTATGTTACAAGCTACTGACACAAGTAGTTGAATTTAACAGTGTCACTGAACTTAAGATTTATTTTCCAAGTGACCATATTCACGATAGAACATAGCCTTAGAACTGTGGTTAAATAAACTGGTACAGTTAACATTTCTTGTGTTGAACCCAGGACGGTTCTTGAAAGGATAGTGGTTTTTTTTATTTAATCGTGAACGGGACTAAATTAGCACAAGTATTACAATGGTTTAATGGAGGGGTGGGGCAGTAAACACAGGAAGGATAACATCCATCAAGACAGATGTCATAATAATAATACAGTAAACTAGGTACCGTATATAACAGATTCATTGGTGTGGCTGTGTGGTTTGAATCACATTGCTGTCTTATTATTGTTTTATTATTTTCCTTACTATTTTCCTTAGTAATTTTTGTAGTATATATGGAATACTCTAGCTTGATATATGCTGTTTTGAAATGTAAACTCAAGTACTTTACAGAATAATTGGACTTTAATGGACATCTTTTACTAAATTGTAAGATTGTAAGATACAGAAAGAACAGAACAGTACAGTACCTCATAAACTGTTCTTTTTCATCTGAGCCACTTTCTTCAAATAATAAATGAGCAGATTTCAGACTTCAGTGATGGGGAACATTGGGATGAAGTGGCTGTGGAAATGAATCCAGATTGGAAGTGTTGATAAACAGGAAAATGGTAGTGGAGTTGGCACAACTGAGATAGAGTCGATTCCAATTATCGAGGCACTGCAAAGTAATCCAAGACACCAGTCTCCTGCTTGTGAACTTGGTATTCATAAACTGATAGATTTGCTATCTGAGGTGGAGAAAGAATACGAAAATATTGTGGTCAATAAACATTCAATGTAGTAGTAGTAGTAGTAGTAGTAGTAGTAGTAGTAGTATGAGGAGGAGGAGGAGGAGGAGGAGGAGGAGGAGCAGGAGTAGGAGTAGTATCTTGCAGTGACTGCTAATGTCGCAGCCATTCGAGCCATGTTGGGTAAGTCCCAGGACATTAACCATTATCAGCATTGCCATAGCAAGATATAAACCCTTTCTCATGTCCTGAGATAATGTCCCTACAGCAAAACCCTACAACTTACTAGAGACTATGATATAGATGTTGATTCCCTGGAATCAACATCTATATCATCTGATGGCCAAGCAGGCATCAATTTTTGGTAATGAGACCAAATTTCTCATAGTGCATTGGCACTGCTGGTGGCTCTAAGTAGCCTATGCAGTGGCCTCCACGGTATGCACTAGCCAGCGTCTTGGTGGGTGTGCTAGGTACCATTGATGAGCCCAACCTAGCACACGGGGGCAAAACGCTGGCAACCAGGAATGAGTTAGCTGGAAAATTTATAATGTCCAATAACAGACCATTTATATTGGTATTACTAGACACCACGCGATGCAAAGCTCTATCACTCAGTCATTACGAGATGCTTGTTACACAGTGCACGAAGAGGTCCGTAGATTGTCGGAGAACGGCAGTACCCGTAGGATTGATATGATAGCCTTCAAAAATAACAACATTGTATATATTGTTACGTGCTCAAGCGACCGTCAGCCTTGTCAGAGCCCCTTCGGTATCACTTGAAATGGGATGACTAAGCCAGCTCGAGGAACTTCCCAGCCCGCCCGAGGACATGCCATGGCCCTTCCTCTGTTGTTCTTGTCATCTAGTTTCTCCGTGCGATTTCTGGAAGATACGATGGAAAGGTTCGATCTCCAGCCGAACCCTGAATGTTCTAGAGGACCAATATCGAGGTATAAATACATGGCCCCTGCGAGCGAGCTGTGGTTGTAGTGTCAGAGAGACCAGTGAGTGTGTAAACTGGAAGCGACAGAATGAAAAACTGTGTACTACCTTAGAGTACTGTGTGTGTGTGTGTGTATTTCTGTGGATTGAGGACTGCCGTGAATCAGCGATTGAAGCAGTTATCGCGAGTGTGAGGATAATTGGACGCATGTTAATATTCGCTGTTGTGAGTTTTGTCCTGCTGTTGGATACTGTTGAGCTGTTGCTGATTGTTGTTCACTTCATGTGATTGTGTGAAGTACCGGACTATCATTGGAGTTCGAACCAACGAACAGTCGTCGTGTCTTGTATAGCCAAATCCAGCTATCTATGCACAGCCGCTGTATAAGTTGATTGACTGGACTTGGGAAAGTGAAAGTGAGGCTTAAGCGTCCGCAGGTAGACGAGCGGGCTAGACCTCCTACTGTGTGTACATAAGAGAGATATGTAAATAGACTGTAATTAGTGTGGCCATTCATAACTTTCGACCGCCACTGGGAACATTCCAGAATATCGGTGTATAGTGAATGCACACTCATATAAATCTTTTTGTCATCTTTTGTTAATTACTGCATGCCAGTTGAGACCAGAGGCCACACGAAAATGGAGGCTCAGTTAAATGCACTCTTCGATATGATGAAGAAGATGGAAGAAAATCAAAAGAAGCTGGAAGAAAATCAAAAGCAGATGGAGAGGAAGGCAGAAGAAGGCCAGAAAATGACGATGGAGAAGATTGAAGACGGCTAGAAGAAGGTTGAAAACATACAGAGACAGTTCGAGCAGGGTCATCACAAGATAAATGATGTGAATCTGCTCGTAATAAATAGTATTGATAGGTGGAACATCTTTCTTGTCTATATACGTGCATCCAATCAATACGGAAATGAAACTTATAAGTAATGATAAAGGATATTCTGCAGGCAGAAATAACTAAAGTGAAAGATGAACTTGAAGAAAAGATAGGGGTGGTTGACGAAAAAATAGCTATGGTCAATCAAAAATTCAATGCTATTTGCCAGGACCTGAAGCAAGAAGTTGCCCAGCTACGCAATAACGTACAAGACGGGACCTTAGTGGAGGGGACATCATCTGCAGTACCGAGTTCAACCAAGGTGACGCCACCAACATTCGACGGGAAGGTACCATGGAGTACGTACCTGCGGCAGTTCGAGGCATCCTGTTCTGCTAACCACTGGAGTGAAGGGGACAAAGCTACAGCCCTCGTCGTGGTTTTGAGAGGGGAAGCACTCAATGTACTACAGGCATTACCAGAAGGCGCTGAGAACAACTACACTGCACTAGTAGCTCACATGGATGCCCGTTATGGAGACCGCCACCTACAACAAGCATAACAGACTCAGCTTCAAACCAGAACTCAGAAGAGTACGGAGAAAATCCAGGAATTCGAGACAGATGTTGCCTGTCTCGTTCGCCTTGCCTATCCTCCAGCACCAGAAGAGTTCCTCGAACAGCTGGGTAGGCAGACCTTGATAGATGGGTTAAGTGACCCAGATACTCAACAGGCCCTTTGCCTTGTTTGCCACAAGACCCTAGGAGATGTTGTTGCCCATGCTTTGGAGTTCGAGGCCGCGAAGCGGGCATCAAGACTACAAACTAGGGTGAATTGCCTGGAAGTGGACGAAACTCCACGGTTGCAGGACGATAAGTCCCTGACCGACTTCCTCGAAGCCGTGCAGAAATGTGGTACCAAGGGCCATATAAGCTGGAACTGCGAAGACCACTGAAGATGGGAGGCCCCATCTGACGTCCCAATGGTCAAGAAATACACCAGTCAGGGAAACGACTATTAGCCAGCCTTGGAGGGCAAAGGTTGGCTCAGGAAAGTCAACAAGCCCCAGCAGCCCGCGCCCGTGTAACGAGACTGCGATCAGATAGTAGCAACCTAATGGTAGACAGAGTCGTCGATTGGATAGCACGGAGCATGCTGATTGACACTGGTGCAACGAGGACCATCGTGAAGCCAACAGTTGCACAGCTGTGGAGAATTTGACCCCTGCCGGTGAACCTCAGCCTGGCTACTGCCACCAGAGAGACGACGCCTGTCCACGGGGAGACGATGATGGAATTCTCCATAGGGCGGCAAACAGTGAAGCAACGGGTTCTCGTTGCGGACATCATGGACAAGATAATCGTTGGACTTGACTTTCTGAACAAATATAAAATCATTCTGGATATGAGCGCCAACACACTTTGGTATGGGAATGAAGAAATTGCCATGCGACCAGCGTGGGAAGGCACTGCTTTACGCCAGGTTAAGCTGCGAGAGGACCTGACCATCCCAGCAAGTACCGAGGTGGACACAGACGCGGCTGTGGACATGGATGGAGCTGCTGGAGGTTTGACAGCCATTGTGGAGCTGGAATATCACAGTGGTCAAACAAAGGGATTACTGATCGCCAAAACCTTGATCAGCACCTCTCATCAGCCTTACGTTTGACTATCCAACTTGATAATACCAATATAAATGGTCCGTTATTGGACATTATAAATTTTCCAGCTAGCTCATTCTTGGTTGCCAGCGTTTCGCCCTCGTGTGCTAGGGTGGGCTCGTCAGTTGGTACCTAGCACACCTACCAATACGCTGGCTAGTGCATACCGTGGAGGCCACTGCGTAGGCTAACTGGAGCCACCGGCAGTGCCAATGCACTAAGAGAATTTGTCTCATCACTAAAAATTGATGCCTGCTCTAGCCAGCGTATTGGTAGGTGTGCTAGATACCAACTGACGAGCCCACCCTAGCACACGAGGGCGAAACGCTGGCAACCAAGAATGAGCTAGCTGGAAAATTTATAATGTCCAATAACGGACCATTTATATTGGTATTATAAATTTGCTCATTCAGGACAAATATTTCAGATTCCCTATGGGAATCAACATCTATATTATCCAACTTGATACGACATCGCCATCCACTAAGGCACAACGCTTGGAGTTTGTTAGCCCATGGTATGGATAGCTCACTGCAAAGCCGTCGAGTCAGATTGGCCAGACACAAGAGCAGGGTGGAACTTGTCAGAGGCCCTGCAGAAGGTGTATGAAAAATCCACTGACAACCTAGAATGCAGGCAACAAGAGAAGCCAGAAGACCTACTGCTGGAGTATCAAGACGTCTTCTCCCTGGACAGCAACGATTTCGGCCAGACAAATCTCGTACATCAGATTGATGTGGGTGGCAGCGCGCCGATCAAGGGTCCGTTTTGACGAGTCCCACTTGTGAAGCTACATGAAGTAGACCAAACAATTGAAGAAATGAAAGAACAGAAAGTAATAGAACCCTCGGAAAGCCCTTGGAGCTCCCCGGTACAACTGGTGAAGAAGAAGGACGGCTCTACTTGATTCTGTGTTGACTACAGAAGAGTAAATGATGTCATGAAGAAAGACAGCTATCCGCTACCCTGGACTGATGACACACTGGATACGATATCAGGGTCGAAGTGGTTCTCTACGCTGGACCTGAAGACTCGCTACTGGCAAGTAGAAATTCATCCTGAAAACCGAGAGAAGACTGCATTTTCAGTTGGACATGGTCTCTGGCAATTCAAGGTAATGTCATTAGGGTTGTGCAACACTCTGGCAACTTTTGAGAGACTGATGGAGTCTGTGCTGAGAGGGTTGCACTGGAAGACCTGCCTGATTTACCTGGATGATGTCATCATTCTCAGAAGCACCTTCGATGAGCACCTGAAGGAATTTGAGGGAGATTCTGAGAAAATTGAGAGCAGCCCTGCTGAAGTTGAGCCCAAAGGAATGCCAGCTCTTCAGGAGGGAAGTATAGTACCTCGGCCATATCGTCACAGAGGAAGGAGTCCGAACGAATCCTGATAAAACTATGACAGTGACCGCCGATTCGTCAGAGGATTTGCCAACATTGTCAAACCACTGCATCGTCTTATGGAGAATGACCAGCGGTTCACCCAAGGCCAACTAGATATACAGGCCATAAGGCTCCCCCTCCACTTCCGGCGCTACGTCACACGAAGAGCCATCCGCTTCATTTTTCGCCAGTGACTTGTAGGCTGATATGAACCTCGCAACAGTAAGGCTATCAATGGTGTTGAATGACTTAAACGTGTGTGAACATTGTGAATTATGCCCACGTCGTGTTGTGTACCTGGTTGTAGAAGCAACTATAGTTCAGAAGAGCCTAGTATTTCAGTGTTTAAATTTCCTACTGATTTGGTTCGGAAACAAAAGTGGATCCATCGAACAGAATTTGTCCCTTCAGCAAGCTAAGTTGTGTGCATAAAACACTTCGACGAACGTTTCGTAATTAGGGAGGATTCTGTTAAAAGACCTGATGGGTCTATTTTAACAGTAACATTTTGATCACACAGTTTAAATTATTTAGTGTACTTATAAGAGATAAATTTGAATCGAGGTTTTTACATGGTGATTCTCAAAGAAACATTCTGATTTTGCTTGTCAACAAAGTTCTGGAAAATGAAAACGTCATGTTTGAAACATGCAGTGATTGTAGAAGTAGTTTTAAAGATTACGTTGACAAATGTATCTACATCTTTTGTAATATATTATTGAATAACTATAGAAAAGTTATCGCAGACAAACTCGTTGCTGTATGATGTATGTTTAGTCATCAGCCCGAAGGCTGGTTGGATCCTCAACAGTTCCGCCATGAGCTGTCATAGATGGCCTAGGCATCACTGAAGAGGCGTACTAGGGAAATGAGGAGTGAGGTAGTTTCCCGTTGCTTTCCTCACCAAGCCAGAAGTTGCTATTACATATCAGTCTGCCAAGCCCACTGAAATGGATGCACCAACCGACCCTGTGAGCAACAGTTTCACACCATTCATAGCAGGGACTGGCTGCGTAAGGAATGGCATTACTATCATCGCTCATACCTCAGTCACTTTCATTTTGTCAAAGCCAAGGTTAAGACAGAGACAGATCAATGAAAGTAACAAAATTGCTCTATCCCATAACAGAAGACTTAGTGCAGTGTAAACACTAGGTCCCGCCAGCAAAGGCATAACTCGTTGCTAAGAAGAAGAAATCCTCAAGTAAGGATAGCCATAAATCGGCGAAGAAAAGGAAAATTGATAAACTGAAACCTTAAGAATTGTTAGGTAAGTTTTAAGTTGAAGCCTAATTTCTAAGAAAGGTTCCAGACTATTGTTGTGAATTGCTATCATGTATTTGCATAGTAACATTAAAACTATTTTTATACGTATTATGGGTTGTAATCTTTTGCATGAAACCGTGTTCCGTTACAAATGACAGATGTCAGCTTAATTTTACGTAAATAAATGTACATAAACTGTTCCGCTAGTTTTCCCCCGCATAAAACTGATGTAGTGCACAAGCCTAAATAAAACCACAATTAAAGGCGTGTTCAGTTATAGCGTTAAGGTTCAATAAATTAATAATATCATGGAAACAGTGAGAGCGGGCCGTATACTCCCATGCTGAACGCCAGCCACTGGCGTGACGTCACGGTCCGAGCCTTGTGGCCTGTCTATCTAGTGCGGCCTTGGGTTCACCTGGACAGAGGAATGCCATAAAGCTTTTGACCATCTGAAGCATGCAGCACTGGTATTGGTATATCCCAGAGCTAGGGTGAAATTTGTGCTTGACATGGACGCCAGTGAATTTGGTGTTGGGGGCGTTCTGTCTCAAGTATGGACAACGAAGAGCGGGTAGTTGCATACTTCAGCAAGGCCCTTTTCAAACCAGAAACAAATTACTGCATCACCCGGAAAGAGCTGCTGGCCATTGTGAAGACCATCGAGTATTTCCATAAGTACCTATATGACCAAGAATTCCTCATCAGAACTGCTCATGCATCACTCAGGTGGCTTCTAAATTTCAAGAACCTGGCAGGACAGCTCGCACGATGGCTGGAGAGACTGCAGCAGTACAATTATGTGATCGAACACCGCAAGGGTCACCTACATTCCAACGCCGATGCCTTGTCTTGAAGGCCTTATCCCAGAGACTGCAAGTTCTGCTCTACAAGGGAAGGTGAACATGACATTCACTGCCAAAGGACCACCGTAGAGTTTGAGGGAAGCTGGAGACGTGAAGCTTGGATTAATGCTCAGAGGGATGATGACAACATCAGACTGCTGGCCGAGTGGAAGATAACCTGGAGATTTGTATACTAGGATACATGTTTACAATATCGAATGAGTGGAGAGAATATAAGGTACTCGGAACACGTCAATGCCCTGAAGAACAATAAATTTTCAGCTGTAGGACAGCATATGCATGACTATAATCACAAATTCATAGACATAAAACAAGATATGGAAATTCTCAAAATCATCAACAAAGGACACCTCCTTAACATCACTGAAAGCTGCTTCATACATATAGATCAAAATTTTAACCCGAATTATAATGACATTTCAGAAAAGCCAAATATCTTATTTGACCTTCTAATTTCCATTTCTAGAAATGTCAAACCAACAGGTCATAATTCAGTTTTTCATAATATTCACAGCACCTTTCCTCAGCAGTCATCTCTTTTCGCACATCCTTCAGCCCCGCCTTAATTCCCCCCCTTCTCTTCCAGCCCCCTGTTCTTTTCCTGGCCTCTCCCCTTGCCCCACCTCTCTCTCCTTGCTCCACCCCTTCCTTTTCCTTTGAATCTCACAACCGTTAGTATGAGACACACACCAATAGGCCACGCACCATATGCCGCAACAAGAGGTAAGTCTCATATAACCTATGCCATTTGACTAACACGCTCTCTCCTTTAATTCATTAATTTTATTTAATTTTATCTATCATTTATTCAGGTTAACTTCATGGACACCGCAATGAATTGCAAATTTATACCAGCCACAAATTAAGAATGTGTCAGTTTTAACCATATCTTCATGTGCCGTCCTGACAATGTCCAACAGCATTTCAGCACGATTTTAACAAGCACTACGGGAACATTTCATTTTATTTACATTGGTTGATGTGAAAATACCATCTAGCAGTTCTGCGTCAGCTGGTAGTTATTTACAGTGGCGTCCAGTGGCTTGTATACTGCTAACACCACTCAGTTATATTTGGTGATTGATGATCTGACTACAGATTCAACATTTACCAGTTCCCATTTTCTAATTGAAATTGTAATGATTAGCAGTAATAGAACTAACAATTCTAATGAATATTAAAGCAAGAAAGAGTCTGGATGATGAGCATATTCCAGATGCTAAGAATTTAGAGCCTAATTTATTTTTCAAATTTTACTCTTACTTCTTCCTAAATTTTAATGTCAATTGTGTGTTTGTACATTTGTTTTTTATGTCAATTGTGTGTTTGTACATTTGTTTAGTTATTAGATGTATTACATTAAGGCTAAAGATGGCCAGCCAAGGCCAAAACTAGTCCCTAGTTTAGTAATGTAAATCAAATATATTGCATGTTATAGTATTGAAAAGGTGGGCCATTACAGCATTAATTTAATAATTATCCTCTACACAGCACCAAGCAGTAAAACAATGCCTCAGATAACAGAAGAGTTTTGTGAACAATGTCAAGCAAACAACAGCTAAACCAAGCGCTCTCAGAAACCAGTACTGACAGCAACAGTCGACACTACTGAACTGGAATAAGACGTGACAGAGGACTCCAACTTATGTTTCACAACCATGGTCAGAAGGGAGAACACTCAATTGGATAAGAATTGATATGGTAAGAACTAGGGGCACACTAAAAAATGGGGCTATGCATAAAATGGTGCCTTTTACTGCAGTGCTTTATACCATTTGTACCGTGTGAATGGGATCATTAGTGTATAACACTGCAGGAAATTGCCTTCATGCTGAACATTTTGTATGGCAGTGTGTTCTCCATTGTTCACCAGCACCTTGGAGTTCGTAAACTGTGTCAAAGATGGGTTCCACGTCTGCTCACCAATGTTCACTAGGGACAACATTTGCAACAGTATTCTGTGGAGGGCAAACAAGTTTCTGTGGCGAATCATGACAGGGGATGAAACATAGGTCCACCACTTCACCCCCGAAACAAAGAGAACATCTATGGAATAGGTACACACCACATCACCACTACGAAAGAAGGACAAGGTCCATCCTTCAACAAGAAAGGTAATGGCAACAGTGTTCTTTGACATGGAAGGTGTGGTGCACGTGGAATATATGCCGAAAGACATGACAATCAACTCAGCTTGGTGTTATCAAATGTTGAACTACTTGCGTAAGGCAATTAAAAAAGTGGTGGGGAAAATTGAGTGCCGGTACGATTTTTTTGCATGATAACGCAACACCTCACATGGCCTGCCAAAAGTCTGAACTGCTGCAGCAATTCAAATGGGATGTACGGCAACATCCTCCATACAGTCCAGACTTAGCGCCATGCGATTATCACGTGTTCAATAAGCTGAAAAAGGATCTCGGTGGACGATGATTCCAAAACAATGAGGAGGTGAAAGCAGCTGTCTCCGAGTGGTTACATATTGCTGGAGGTGATTTCTACGCATTCGGAATCGAGAAGTTGGTTGACGGTTCTGAGAAATGATTACAGTCTCTTGGGGAGTATGTGGAAAAGTGAACTTACATTGTATGTTGTAATAGCAGTGTTGCCTATGTGTAGGTGGT
Organism: Anabrus simplex; assembly: GCF_040414725.1. Classification (NCBI taxonomy): domain Eukaryota; kingdom Metazoa; phylum Arthropoda; class Insecta; order Orthoptera; family Tettigoniidae; genus Anabrus; species Anabrus simplex. The sequence continues at coordinate 112,706,260 of NC_090269.1, read as the reverse complement.
TTCATAAATGGCCATAAGTTCGAAGTGTAACTTACTTTTTGATTCTCCCTCATAACTGTTATTTTCAGTGTAGCATGTTCCTCAACATTGTAAGTTGAATCAAAACTTAAGTTCTCCAACAGAACACAATGCAGGTTCACTGTGTAGTACATTTATAAATTATGTATTAATGTTGAAGAGTTGTAGCACTGCAAGTACCATTGCAAGGTTCATATTTCATTTTAATAATTTATTTATTAAAAATATTTATATCAGACTTAAACTTTGGATTAATGTTGATTCAAAGCTTAATATTTCCAACGTGAATTCCACCTGTGGTATAAATTTGTAATCCAGTATCAAAGCTGATGGACTGTTAAGACATTTAACCAATTGCCTTAACTTACATACATTCCAACCAAGAATACTTTTCACTTAATGAAATTAAGTCTTCAATCATAAATTTCTTTATAGCAACCACATGAAGTAATTACATTTGATAAACATTTTACTGACTCAAACCCCTTGATATTTAATAGTTTATAGGTACCAAAAATATTTAAACCCAATTTCAGCATTTAACTTCAAATTTTGTGAATATATGCAGTTTTAGAGTAAGAAATTAAAGGAAGTGAAATTCAAGTTTCTATTCATAATTTTAAATTATTGGAGTGGGACACTGATGATGATGATGATGATGATGACGACGACGATGACGATGATGATGATGATGATGATGATGATGATGATGATGATGATGATGATGATGATGATAATTAGCTCAGTGGCTTAGCTGCTGGCTTCTCACCCAGAAGGCTGAGGTTCGAATCCGGTCGATTCTGGGTTGAGATTTTCATCTCAAGAATCTCGTGACCTCAGGAAGGGCATCCGGTCTTAAAACCCCCAGCCAAAACCAAAATGAGCGTAGGTGGCTCCAGCAACCCCAGAAATAACTGGGATAAGCTAAGAAAGTTTTTTAATTAATTATTTTAAAATTTAAGGGGGGATGCCAACGATAATTCAGTGTTTGTTTAAAAAATCACTGTGGACTTGTTTTTCAAGATAGGATTTTTATATTTTGCATATGTAATAAAATGATATTAGTGAGTCTAAATGCTTTATTACAGTTAGAAATATTATACAGTGTGGTCAAAAAGTTGATATAATTTTTGGAAAACCCACTGCAACAAAAGTGCACCTTTTTTCCAAGACCAATGGACATATCACTATGAAATTTGTTGTGCAAAATGTACAAACATATGCTAGTTTTGGAAACTAGAATTTTGTATTTGAGTGAATTGATTGTGTAGAAATTAAATTTTTAAGTTCCAAATTTTTTTCAACCTCATTTTTCAGTTAATAATAACCCCGTAATTTGGTTTCTAATAACTGTAGTCTCTTTATTCTAGTTCCTAAGTGATGTTTTGTTGCTATAAGCAAGTACTGAAAATTACATTACTCTGGCTCTAATAGCTGCTGAGAAAAGGTACAAAATAGTTTGAAAAATGTGATTGTGAGAAATGAAGGTTTAAATATTTGTATTTGCATTCAGTATGAAAATACTCATTTTTTAAAGCCAGAGAATTAATGTCCTCCATAAGAATAGCATTCTTCATCATCCTCTTGCCTTCTCTTCTCTGATCTTCTGTGCTATCTTGCAGTCTGCTGTAATTTTAGTAGACTGGCTTCAGCTTCCGCAATCCCCTTCTGATATATTTCATTCTATATCCAGATAGTATGTACTCCTGGTTCCATTCCTACCTGCCTTAAAACTTCAATTCTGCCTTTATTTCCCTCATTAAACCACAACATAGCATCATAAACAGCAATAGATAACACTTTCAATCCACAGAATGTAGTTCTTGGACACCGACCTCACACTAGGTTGTTAAAACTTTCATTATTATTTTGTTTCTTCCCATGAATACACTTTTTTAGTAATTCTGGGTCAGCCAGAACTTTGAATGTTAGCTTTATTTCATTCATAACTGCCTCAGAGAGTGAATGTTTATGTTTATAAGTGGTTCTATCAATATTGTACTTACACCAGTCATCCTTGGGGAATAGAAAATGCATCCAAAAGCAACAGAATAGGTTGAAACTTGGTGCGACACATTCACGCACCCACATAAACATTAATTTTTTTCTCCCACTTCTAGAAAAGATATTACCATGAAACTTTCACGAGATGAAAACAACATCCCAAATATTCAAAAAACACCATTTTCAAAAAATCAAAATTTTCAGCCATTCTCACTGACATCACCCCTTAATTTCAATTCACTTTAAAATATTTTAATTTGAATAACTTCTTATTACACAGTGTTTTATGCATGATGATATTGAGCTCTGTTGATGTATATGTTGTATTAACATTGAATTATTCATAATGTTGATCAAAGTAATCTAGTGCACTGAAGAAGCCTTTTGAAACAGGGAAAAACATGTATGCATAAGTAATATGCAATAAACATTATGGGTTAGCTGATTGAATGTTAAATTTTTTTAACACAGCATATTGACTGTTCCTATGAATACTATTGAAACTGTAAAATGTTATTTTATAGCAGAGTGGCATAAAGTTTCTCTTGATACCAATAATTCTCATAGTTTGATCATCCTCATTAATGGTTTTGACATTGTATTTTTCACATATGGCCAAAGTCTATAAAAAAAGAGCCCGTTTGCATTATAAAACTCAATTTCTCTCATTTTCAGTTCCGATAGTGCATGTAGGGACAGTTGATATGAAAGATTATTTCAGTAGAGGTATATCATGTTGTTCATTCCTTTTTATCAATACCAAACTATTCTTGTATATCTAAATAACTTATTAGAGAAAATGCAAATTTGCTCTTTCAACAAAATCGAATAAACAGTACATCATATATAATAGTACTGGAAAGGAATCACCATATGTGTGTGTGTGTGTGTGTGTGCGCGTGCGCGCGCGTGCGTGCGTGCGTGCGTGTGTGTGTGTGTGTCAACCCCTCCAGCTAAGACCATTGTATTTGCACAAAGTAAATTGTTGAGGAGAACAGTTTGAAGTTTTGAAAATTTCAAACAAATCACAGAGTCAATATTAACAATTATTGGTTCTATGGAATGCATTTACTGCCTAGTTTATTTTGCCCCAAGAAGGGTGTTTTAATCTATTAAATAACTATTTACATGTAGTTACACTATTACTGAAGGGGCTGCCTGGCCGAGGCGGTAAAGGCGTGCTCGGTTCGCCCGGAAGGACTGGGTTCGAATCCCTATCAGGAAATCGTAAAATTTAAGAAACGAGATTTCCACTTCTGGAGGTGCACATGGCCCTGAGGTTCACTCAGCCTACACCAAAAATGAGTACCCAGTTAATTCCTGGGGTCAAAAACGGCCAGGCGTAGAGCTAACTACTCCACCCCATCAAGTGCCGAGGTTACAAATAGTGGGAGCCTTTACCTTCCACCCCTCCAAGGGCCTTCATGGCCTGTACGGAGATGACTTTACTTTGCTACAATATTACTGAACTGGAATTATCCAACAAAGAACATCGTAGGCCTATGTGATGAAATTACCAATGTTCTTCATCGGAGATGTGTGAACAACTAACTGCATACGTCAAGTTACGATGTTATCGTTTGGACATTTTGATCCAGTAGTGATCATCAAATTCAAGTTATGTCTTTTTTAAGTTAAATTTTACTTTTACTCCTTAAAAAGAGCTAAAAGGAAGAGCTGACTGAACTTAACACTTGAAATAGTTGCCTGTAGATGACACATCATAAAAGACCATGGAGTTGTACATCTTTCAAAATAAATTACCAGTTTACAGGTTAGGCAATTTGGAGGGATAAGGGTATTTTTTACAATTTCTACCAGTAGTTATTATTTTTACCTTTCCAATTTTTTATTGTTTGGAAAATACGAATACCAGGTGTATGCATTAGTTTTTGCCAGTTTTTTTGTAAAGAAAACACATAATTTTCAAGGGAAATTAATTTTTTGTTTATTCAAAATATTGGTCATCTGCTTTTACACACTTCGCTCATCTTTCAGGTTAAGTTATGAATACCATGCCAGAAAAACTGCTTCTCTTTTTTGGAAAACCATTCTTCGAGCCATTTTCCAACTTCCTCAAAATTGCTGAAGTGCTGCTCTACAAGCGCATGCCACATTGATGCGAAGAGGTGATAGTCAGGTGGCGCCAGGTCGGGGAAGTACGGCGGGTGCGGAAGGATGTCCCATCCGAGCGATTTTAAGGTGTCTTTCACTGGTTTTGCTGTGTGATACAACGCATTGTCATGTAACAAAACCAGTTTGTCACGTCTTCTGGTCCAATCCAGTCATCTTTCGATCAATGCATGATTTAAATTAATCATTTGTTGGTGATAGCGTTGTGCATTAACGGTTTCGCCGGGCTTCAAGAGTTCCATGTTTAAATTGTTGAAACCACGTCTCACATGTTCTAATCGATGGAGCGTGTTCACCATATGTTTCTACCAGCAAATAATGACTTTCCACAGCCTTTTTCTTTTGATTAAATATGAAAAGCACAAATATTCTTGTTCAGGCACAAACATTGACATGATCACCAAACGATATAACACAGACACTTGTGTTTGGCGGACTCGACTTGTGTGTGTTGGTAGGTTAATGTCAGACGAACAAACTGACATATGTGTCAAATTCATACGCTGCGTAACTGTTCGTTGGCACCATCTCTTAGTGAGACCGGGAAAGACTTATGCATCACCTGGTATAGAAACCTAACCAATTGAAGTGTGAGACCACTTAATTTTATAAATCCTTTTAGTTACTAATTGTGCCTGATTCAGTGGGTTCAGCTACAGCAGTTTTCAGAAATGTTCATACATCATATCTGGAATGAGATTATGTGCACATAAAGACAGCAAGTCCTTTTTTTTTTTTTTTGCTGGAACTACTGGCTACAGTCCCTTGTAAGCATTGCCAAGTTCCAAAGTGTGAATCGATTCCTGTCTTCCTTATTGTTTCTAGCTTGATTTCTACATTTCTCATCTAATCGGAGGCTTTAGCTCTTGCTGGTGAAAACTACCTTTTTGATATATAAACATGACTGGTCCCGCTGAACAAAATGAATATACACTTACCTTGTAATTGAGTTGAACAAGCAGCTATGTTCTTCACTAAATCAACCATCAATTTGCCTCTTGAATTCATTTTGGAATGGGTGAAAGACTATGCACAATAATCACCATAACATTTTAGTCGGCGTTTAACATTGCACTGGTACATTCCCACCTGTACTGTGTCTTGACTTCAGTTCCCCAGCTGCTAAAATGAGTACTATAATGAACTGATGATCTCTCAGGTCACAAAGCAGTGAGAATGGAAACTTGGAACATCTTGGCACGTCAATGCGGACAGATGCTCAAAATCAGTGCAATCCCTAATGTGCAGTGTTGAGTGAATGAGTTCAATACTTCCTGTAAGATGATCATAACTTCAATTGTCCGACTCGTTGGCTGAATGGTCAGCGTACTGGCCTTCGGTTCAGAGGGCCCTGGGTTCGATTCCTGGCCGGGCCGAGGATTTTAACCTTCACTGGTTAATTGCAATGGCCCAGGGGCTGGGTGTTTGTACTGTCCCCAACATACCTGCAACTCACACACCACACCTAACACTATCCTCCACCACAACAACACGCAGTTACCTACACACGGCAGATGCCGCCCACCCTCATCGGAGGGTCCGCCTTACAAGGGCTGCACTCGGCTAGAAATAGCCACACAAAATTATTATTATTATAACTTCAATTTTACAGAACTTGTTATAGATAACACTCCATTTAAGAACAATGTACCGTCTTATGTTACATTGTTCTTAATTATAGGATATAAACTTCATGGTTTTGATCTGTGATTATTGTGATCACAATAATAAACTAAACTTATGTTGTAATAGTCCACCTTTTTAATACTATATTTTGCAATGTTTACATTAAATTTTTAATCCTAGAACTCTTTTCAACCTTGGCTGGCCATCATCAGCCATAATACAAAACTGTACAAACACATCTAATGACTAAAACAAATGTACAAACACAAATGATGTTAAAAGGTATTAAAGGCATCTGGGAATAACTGTGTACAACATGCATAATATATTATAAAATTAAAATAGGCTCCAAAATCATTAGATACATTGCATCATGTTAAAATGTTTCATCAGTGCTTCCTGTTGAAATATTTCAAAAAATGCTGAAAAGTTCCTCCGTTGGAAATTGTCAATGGTTGAGTGAAAAATAGCACACAAAGATATGACTAAATAGTTGGCACGTTCTTAGATTGCAGCTGGTAGAGATTCACAATTCAATGCGGTGTCCATGAAGTCAACCTAAATAAATGATAGTCAAAATAATGAACTAAAAGGAGAGAGTGCTGATCAAATGGCACAGGTTACATGAGACTTATCTTTCGTTGCAGCATGTGGTGCGTGGCTTACTGTTGTGTGCCTCATACTAATGAGGAGGAGTTGAGATTGGATCATGAGGTTCAAAGGGAGCACGGAAAGGGAAAGGGTGGGGCAAGGAGAGAGGAGAGGTCAGGGAAAGGAAAGGGGAGAGTAGGGAAGGGGGGTTAAGGTGCAGCTGAAGGATGTGGTAAAACAGATGGCTGCTGAGGAAAGGTGCTGTGAATAGTATGAAAAATTGAATTAAGACCTTTTGGTTTGACATTTCTGAAAATGGGAATTAGAAGGTCAAACAAGATATTTGGTGTACCGGGCGGTACACCTCCGCGCCGCTAATTCAAACATTGCGCCAGTTGAAACTCCTCTACTGGAGGAAGCTTGAACTTTAACTTCCACATTAATGCTAAGACTTCTCAGAAGATGCCATTACTATAAATTTTGAAGAGTTCTGAACTGTGTCTTTTTTGATTTATTTTTGTTTTCCCTGTAGTAAGAAGTGTGAACATTCTCTTCTAGATGGCACTACTGAAGGACTACAATTGTGCACCCTAGTGCGAAGTGAAAGAACTGTTTTTTGGATAAATTTTGTGTTCATAAGTTTGTTCTTTGTTAAATTTCTTTCAGTCATTTGTTTGGGTTGGCAGTATAACCCTTCTCTTTCCGCTTGTTTTGAATTTAGCCAATCCCGAATTTCTCTAATTACTTTTCCACCAATAAGGTGTTTCTTCCTCATCTGGTGTAGTGGTTTTCGTTGTTAGCCAATAAAATTTTGTGGGCGGGTTGTAATCATTCATGAAAAGTCTCGAATCTTCCGCGAGGGTATATAAACTGTTGATTTTCTGGTCTCCTCGCCAGTTCAGTAACATCTTTCCTAGTGTGATTATATAGCAGGGGGCGGGAAGCGCCTCTTTCTTCGGGCAGCAGTTCAACCATCAGGTAATGGCCTTTTAATAACTTCCTTGTTTGCTAGCTCAGCAGTTTAACCCTCGGGGCGGGTTCGAAACTTTTATCATGTAACCTTCCTTTAAAACGTAAAAGACTCTTAGTATAAAGTTCTGTCTCTGTAACCACAAATTGGGATAGAGAGTGCCTACCCTCTCGAGCTCCCATTCATTTTATTTTGAGGTGACTACGTTTTTATAACAGTTTCCCTTATACTCGTAATGTCATAACTTTTTCATTTAAAGTTAAAAACTTCATTATTGTTCCGTATTGAATAGAGAAATAAGATGTACAATATTATAGGTTAGGATCCACCTTTCAATACTCCGTAATAAGATGGTAAAAAGTAGTTACAACCTGTTTAATGGGACCGGTTTCAACACATTTTAAGTGTCATCATCAGCCAATTTGCGAAGATCTTAAAACAACTAGCACATTGAATACAGGCAAAAAATTAACATTGTATCATAACGTAGCAATTCAGTAAATGTTCAAAACACAATAATCACAGTCAAGAGAGTAAACAGAACATCACTATCTTGCGCCGAAAACAAATATAGCTGAAGTTCATAAGCAGGTCAAATATTCGCTTATGTAAAGTCGTTGCTAGGCAGGTCTTGTAGGCATTTGTTTCTCCGGCCGAAGAGCAAAAGGTGACGTGAATGAAGTCCTAGGAAAACAGTGTAGGATTTAATTTCGTCAAATTTCAAAGTGGATATATAGGTTTTATAAAATAATTTAAAACGTTAAAAAAGAATAAAGCCAAATAAAAAATATATTTAAAAAAAAAAAATAGGAAGAAATAATGAAAGAAATACGAGGTTCAACTCGAAACAACTTGCCGTAGTAATTGATAAAGAAATGATAAATAGAGAAAGGGGGGGACGTTAATTAGAGGGTGGTGATGGTGGTGGTGGTGGTGGTGGTGGTGGTTATTGTTATTAGAGGAAATACAATTGGGCAACAATCCTTAATATAATACTAATTCGAAGAAAAAAGAAAAAGAACCGACACTTCGAAAAATGAAGATATCGGTTAAAGGAAGACAAGGGCCACGAAGGGCGTGAAAATGAAAGACTCCCTAGCCCTCGCAAACCTAATAGCATCGGGGTCGGAAAAGAACAAGAATTGACCAAGGGAGGTCGGACAGGATAGATGAAAGTGAGGAGCCTGGCACAAGTAAGTGGAAGCAATGCCAGGACTCAGCTAAGGGCCCCGTGGTCGCCAACCCACGCTCTGAAGTTCAGAGCCCCTGGGGGATGGAGGATGGAAAGGAAAGAAAAAAATGGAAGGGATCCGATACTTCGAAAAATGAAGATATCAGCCGAAGGAAGACAAGGGCCACGAAGGGCGTGAAAATGAAAGACTCCCTAGCCCTCGGAAAACTAATAGCGTCGGGGTCGGAAAGGAACAAGAGTTGACCAAGGGAGGTCGGACAGGATAGATGAAAGTGAGGAGCCTGGCACAAGTAAGTGGAAGCAATGCCAGGACTCAGCTAAGGGCCCCCGTGGTCGTCAACCTACGTTCCGAAGTTCAGAGCCCCTGGGGGATGGAGGGTGGGAAGGAAAGAAAAAATGGAAGGGATCCGATACTTCGAAAAATGAAGATATCAGCCAAAAGAAGACAAGGGCCAACGAAGGGCGTGAAAATGAAAGACTCCCTAGCCCTTCGGAAACCTAAAAGCGTCGGGGTCGGAAAGGAACAAGAGTTGACCAAGGGAGGTCGGACAGGATAGATGAAAGTGAGGAGCCTGGCACAAGTAAGTGGAAGCAATGCCAGGACTCAGCTAAGGACCCCCGTGGTCGCCAACCCACGTTCCGAAGTTCAGAACCTCTGGGGAATGGAGGGTGGGAAGGAAAGAAAAAAAATGGAAGGGATCCGATACTTCGAAAAAATGAAGATATCAGCCAAAAGAAGAACAAGGGCTACGAAGGGCGTGAAAATGAAAAAATCCCTAGCCCTCGGAAACCTAAAAGCGTCGGGGTCGGAAAGGAACAAGAGTTGACCAAGGGAGGTCGGACAGGATAGATGAAAGTGAGGAGCCTGGCACAAGTAAGTGGAAGCAATGCCAGGATTCGGCTAAGGGCCCCGTGGTCGCCAACCCACGCTCCGAAGTTCAGAGCCCCTTGGGTGAGAAGGGGGAGAACTGAGGAGGATCAAGGGGGGTGTTGCGAAAGGGGGAAGTGGCATGAGAGGGTATTGTGTAAATTGTGAAAGATTGATTCCTTATTTGTTGACTTCAGGTTATTTAAAAAGGAGATGAGAAAATCGAAAAGGGGATTGGGTTTCTCAGAAATATCATTCAGATTAAGATTTGGATTGAAAAACTGGTCAAGGTGTATAAAACAGTTTTCGGTGATGTCTAGGAGAGGGCCTTTATTTAGAGTGCTGAGAATTTCAATATCCTGGTTTATTGTAGTGAAAGCATGTTTTGTGTCATGTATGTGTTGTCCCACAGCCGAAAATCTGTTGTGCTTTATTGCATTAACGTGTTCAAAGTACCTAATTTTGAAGTTGCGACCAGTTTGACCTATGTAAGAAGAATTACAGTTGTGGCACTTAAAACGGTATACGCCTGATTTAGAAAAGACACTTGTTCTATTTAAGGAGTGGGAATTATGTAATAATTCAAGGTTTCTATTATTAGTTCGAAAAGAAATCATAGTATTATGTTTTTTGAAGACATTAGCTATACTATAGGTATTTGCATTGAATGTGAATGTGGTGTAAGCAGCTGGTTTGGGAATATCTTTTAAGAGTGTTGTGTTAGGGCGGTGTCTAAATTTGTTAATGATTTGTTCAATAAAATAAGAATTATAACCGTTAAATTTGGCAATAGAGCGGATGATGTTTAGTTCTTTATTTAAGTTATCCTTTGATAGCGGAATTTTGAAGGCGCGGTTAACCATACTGTTGTATGAAGCACGTTTATGTGACTGTGGGTGAAAAGAGTCTTGTTTTATGGTATTAGCTGTATGTGTGGGTTTTCTGTAAATCATATATGATAATGAGGAAGGTAATCTGTTTATTGTTATGTCTAGAAAATTAATAGATTTGTTTGATTCTGTTTCAAGAGTGAATTTAATATGTGGATCAATTTTATTGAGGCTATTAAGAGTAGAAGCTGCATTGAAAACTCTATCATCCAGTATAACAAATGTGTCATCCACATATCTAGCCCAAAATAATACATGTTTAAAGTCGTCATTGTTATCAATGAAATTGTGTTCTAAAAAGTCTAGGTATATTTCTGCAAGGATCCCCGAGGCTGGAGAGCCCATAGCTAAACCATCTTGTTGATAAATTGTATTGTCGAAGATGAAGAAGTTGTTAGTAACTACTAATTTTAAGAGGGTCATAAAATCATTAATTTCAAGTTTGCTTAAGCAACTATATGTATTTAAGTTATTTTCAATAATAGGAAATAATTTTCTGATATTAATACTGGGATACATATTGATAATATCGAAAGAGTGTAGAGAGTGGTGTGGTTGGATTTTGAAGTTATTTAATTTCTCAACTAGTTCTATGGTGTTTTTTACAGACTTATTCGATAAAAATTTGTAATTATTCTTAAGAAATTTATGAATGAATTGTGCTAATTTGTAAAGTGGGCTGGGTCTGTAATTAATAATTGGTCGAATAGGGACGTCAGTTTTATGAATTTTAGGGAGAGATTTAGCGGTTGGTAGGCCTGGATTCATGCTTAATAATTTTGTTTTTTCATGTTCAGTAAATAAGAAAGAAGAGTTCTTAAGGGTTTGTTTTAGAAGACGTTGAATTTGTTGGGTAGGATCTTTCTTTGTTATAGAAAAGGAATTATTGCTGAAGAAATTTTTGGTTTTCTCGATATAATCAACTTTATCCATTATTACTGTAGTGTTACCTTTGTCAGCTTTTGTGAGGATGAGGTCCTGGTCTTTAATTTTCTTTTTGAGGTTAAGAATGTGTTTACGTTCAACGAAGGGAACAGTGTTGCTATTATCATTGGATGTGTAAATCTTATTAAGTTTTCTTTTTACATCAAGTCTAATTTCGTCCTACACTGTTTTCCTAGGACTTCATTCACGTCACCTTTTGCTCTTCGGCCGGAGAAACAAATGCCTACAAGACCTGCCTAGCAACGACTTTACATAAGCGAATATTTGACCTGCTTATGAACTTCAGCTATATTTGTTTTCGGCGCAAGATAGTGATGTTCTGTTTACTCTCTTGACTGTGATTATTGTGTTTTGAACATTTACTGAATTGCTACGTTATGATACAATGTTAATTTTTTGCCTGTATTCAATGTGCTAGTTGTTTTAAGATCTTCGCAAATTGGCTGATGATGACACTTAAAATGTGTTGAAACCGGTCCCATTAAACAGGTTGTAACTACTTTTTACCATCTTATTACGGAGTATTGAAAGGTGGATCCTAACCTATAATATTGTACATCTTATTTCTCTATTCAATACGGAACAATAATGAAGTTTTTAACTTTAAATGATAACGCTTACCAAGCAAAATCTAAAGCCTATAACTATTTAGGCCTTAAAATCAAGATTGCTAAGCTAGGCAAAGATATTAATTTTCTCAAACAGTGTATCGCGCATAATTTAACCCCTAATTTTCTTAAACCTACCATTTTTAGACATCGCAATTCTTATGATTGTTCAAGAACACAAAAGAAAATTAACAAGATATGGTTAACCAATGAAATTAAATTCCTTTATAGGAAGAAATCTTTCCTAAACAATCGTCTTTACGAATCTCACCTCGAAGCAACTCGCCTACTATCAAGTGCTCAATGGGACTTATTTCAATCCCATATAGACGATAAATTATTCTTCATACTTTCCAAAAAGCAATCAATTCTAGACAGAAAACTTAACAATCTCAAAAATATCTCTACGACAAGGAAACCTTTTACTAAATTACCTAATGAACCAAAAAATCATGACAGTATAATTAGTAAGTTCCACCCCCCTGTTATAAACTTATCCAAAACAACCCTAGATGATAATGATAACTTAATCCTATCAAAAGGCCCTAAACATAACTGGCCTAACTTAAATAAAAATAACAGTGTTTTTAATACAATCACTGAATCTGAATTGGCTATCAAAAAAATGCCTTTAGAACTACAGGACGAAATTAGACTTGATGTAAAAAGAAAACTTAATAAGATTTACACATCCAATGATAATAGCAACACTGTTCCCTTCGTTGAACGTAAACACATTCTTAACCTCAAAAAGAAAATTAAAGACCAGGACCTCATCCTCACAAAAGCTGACAAAGGTAACACTACAGTAATAATGGATAAAGTTGATTATATCGAGAAAACCAAAAATTTCTTCAGCAATAATTCCTTTTCTATAACAAAGAAAGATCCTACCCAACAAATTCAACGTCTTCTAAAACAAACCCTTAAGAACTCTTCTTTCTTATTTACTGAACATGAAAAAACAAAATTATTAAGCATGAATCCAGGCCTACCAACCGCTAAATCTCTCCCTAAAATTCATAAAACTGACGTCCCTATTCGACCAATTATTAATTACAGACCCAGCCCACTTTACAAATTAGCACAATTCATTCATAAATTTCTTAAGAATAATTACAAATTTTTATCGAATAAGTCTGTAAAAAACACCATAGAACTAGTTGAGAAATTAAATAACTTCAAAATCCAACCACACCACTCTCTACACTCTTTCGATATTATCAATATGTATCCCAGTATTAATATCAGAAAATTATTTCCTATTATTGAAAATAACTTAAATACATATAGTTGCTTAAGCAAACTTGAAATTAATGATTTTATGACCCTCTTAAAATTAGTAGTTACTAACAACTTCTTCATCTTCGACAATACAATTTATCAACAAGATGGTTTAGCTATGGGCTCTCCAGCCTCGGGGATCCTTGCAGAAATATACCTAGACTTTTTAGAACACAATTTCATTGATAACAATGACGACTTTAAACATGTATTATTTTGGGCTAGATATGTGGATGACACATTTGTTATACTGGATGATAGAGTTTTCAATGCAGCTTCTACTCTTAATAGCCTCAATAAAATTGATCCACATATTAAATTCACTCTTGAAACAGAATCAAACAAATCTATTAATTTTCTAGACATAACAATAAACAGATTACCTTCCTCATTATCATATATGATTTACAGAAAACCCACACATACAGCTAATACCATAAAACAAGACTCTTTTCACCCACAGTCACATAAACGTGCTTCATACAACAGTATGGTTAACCGCGCCTTCAAAATTCCGCTATCAAAGGATAACTTAAATAAAGAACTAAACATCATCCGCTCTATTGCCAAATTTAACGGTTATAATTCTTATTTTATTGAACAAATCATTAACAAATTTAGACACCGCCCTAACACAACACTCTTAAAAGATATTCCCAAACCAGCTGCTTACACCACATTCACATTCAATGCAAATACCTATAGTATAGCTAATGTCTTCAAAAAACATAATACTATGATTTCTTTTCGAACTAATAATAGAAACCTTGAATTATTACATAATTCCCACTCCTTAAATAGAACAAGTGTCTTTTCTAAATCAGGCGTATACCGTTTTAAGTGCCACAACTGTAATTCTTCTTACAGAGGTCAAACTGGTCGCAACTTCAAAATTAGGTACTTTGAACACGTTAATGCAATAAAGCACAACAGATTTTCGGCTGTGGGACAACACATACATGACACAAAACATGCTTTCACTACAATAAACCAGGATATTGAAATTCTCAGCACTCTAAATAAAGGCCCTCTCCTAGACATCACCGAAAACTGTTTTATACACCTTGACCAGTTTTTCAATCCAAATCTTAATCTGAATGATATTTCTGAGAAACCCAATCCCCTTTTCGATTTTCTCATCTCCTTTTTAAATAACCTGAAGTCAACAAATAAGGAATCAATCTTTCACAATTTACACAATACCCTCTCATGCCACTTCCCCCTTCCGCAACACCCCCCTTGATCCTCCTCAGTTCTCCCCCTTCTCACCCAAGGGGCTCTGAACTTCGGAGCGTGGGTTGGCGACCACGGGGCCCTTAGCCGAATCCTGGCATTGCTTCCACTTACTTGTGCCAGGCTCCTCACTTTCATCTATCCTGTCCGACCTCCCTTGGTCAACTCTTGTTCCTTTCCGACCCCGACGCTTTTAGGTTTCCGAGGGCTAGGGATTTTTTCATTTTCACGCCCTTCGTAGCCCTTGTTCTTCTTTTGGCTGATATCTTCATTTTTTCGAAGTATCGGATCCCTTCCATTTTTTTCTTTCCTTCCCACCCTCCATTCCCCAGAGGTTCTGAACTTCGGAACGTGGGTTGGCGACCACGGGGGTCCTTAGCTGAGTCCTGGCATTGCTTCCACTTACTTGTGCCAGGCTCCTCACTTTCATCTATCCTGTCCGACCTCCCTTGGTCAACTCTTGTTCCTTTCCGACCCCGACGCTTTTAGGTTTCCGAAGGGCTAGGGAGTCTTTCATTTTCACGCCCTTCGTTGGCCCTTGTCTTCTTTTGGCTGATATCTTCATTTTTCGAAGTATCGGATCCCTTCCATTTTTTCTTTCCTTCCCACCCTCCATCCCCCAGGGGCTCTGAACTTCGGAACGTAGGTTGACGACCACGGGGGCCCTTAGCTGAGTCCTGGCATTGCTTCCACTTACTTGTGCCAGGCTCCTCACTTTCATCTATCCTGTCCGACCTCCCTTGGTCAACTCTTGTTCCTTTCCGACCCCGACGCTATTAGTTTTCCGAGGGCTAGGGAGTCTTTCATTTTCACGCCCTTCGTGGCCCTTGTCTTCCTTCGGCTGATATCTTCATTTTTCGAAGTATCGGATCCCTTCCATTTTTTTCTTTCCTTCCCATCCTCCATCCCCCAGGGGCTCTGAACTTCAGAGCGTGGGTTGGCGACCACGGGGCCCTTAGCTGAGTCCTGGCATTGCTTCCACTTACTTGTGCCAGGCTCCTCACTTTCATCTATCCTGTCCGACCTCCCTTGGTCAATTCTTGTTCTTTTCCGACCCCGATGCTATTAGGTTTGCGAGGGCTAGGGAGTCTTTCATTTTCACGCCCTTCGTGGCCCTTGTCTTCCTTTAACCGATATCTTCATTTTTCGAAGTGTCGGTTCTTTTTCTTTTTTCTTCGAATTAGTATTATATTAAGGATTGTTGCCCAATTGTATTTCCTCTAATAACAATAACCACCACCACCACCACCACCACCACCATCACCACCCTCTAATTAACGTCCCCCCCTTTCTCTATTTATCATTTCTTTATCAATTACTACGGCAAGTTGTTTCGAGTTGAACCTCGTATTTCTTTCATTATTTCTTCCTATTTTTTTTTTTTTAAATATATTTTTTATTTGGCTTTATTCTTTTTTAACGTTTTAAATTATTTTATAAAACCTATATATCCACTTTGAAATTTGACGAAATTAAATCCTACACTGTTTTCCTAGGACTTCATTCACGTCACCTTTTGCTCTTCGGCCGGAGAAACAAATGCCTACAAGACCTGCCTAGCAACGACTTTACATAAGCGAATATTTGACCTGCTTATGAACTTCAGCTATATTTGTTTTCGGCGCAAGATAGTGATGTTCTGTTTACTCTCTTGACTGTGATTATTGTGTTTTGAACATTTACTGAATTGCTACGTTATGATACAATGTTAATTTTTTGCCTGTATTCAATGTGCTAGTTGTTTTAAGATCTTCGCAAATTGGCTGATGATGACACTTAAAATGTGTTGAAACCGGTCCCATTAAACAGGTTGTAACTACTTTTTACCATCTTATTACGGAGTATTGAAAGGTGGATCCTAACCTATAATATTGTACATCTTATAACTTTTTCAATCGTGTCACCTCCGTAGTATGGGATTAGCCCTTGCATAAGTGGCCTAGTGCCAAATAGGTTTTAAGAAGTGTATTAGGAGTGCAGTTACGCCTCCTCTCCTGTTGGTATTTTTAGGCCATGTCATTGTCCTGTTTCTTTATTGAATAGGCCTCAGTAGGTTGGGTTATTTTACCCCTGGTTTTGTGTGTCCGGAAGACAGCTTGAAGGTGGAGTTTGGTGTGTCCGTTGATGGGCTTGAACTTTGAGAGCGGGTTGCTCTTTTTGAAATTTGGTTTCTGTGTGCCTCGAGCAGGCTTTTCTGAGTAATAGGAAGCGAGTGCTCCTGGGCATGATTGGGGTTTTCTGCCCCTTTGTTAAACCTTATGTATAAGTAAAGTTGGGCTCATTGCTCAGGGATTGTGTTTCTGGAACTCGAAGCCCAAAATACATTAATAAACTGTAATTGTACATTCTTACCTTGCTGCTACAGAACTAAGTTCCTGTTGTACTGGTTATTTCTTGATCTCGAAAAGAAAATATAACCTTGGTGAAATTTTAAATTAACTTTAATTTCGTAGGTTGAGACCTGTTCATCCCAGCACCTTCTTTCACCTCTGCACATCCACAATAAACCGTAACATTTGGCACGGAGAATACAAGTATAGTCAGGATGTCCTCTTTCCTCCACCCCTGTGTGTGTATAGATCAGGTTGGGTCAGTGTTGACCTCCACCCTGACTGGTGACCATTCTGATGTTATATTGGGTGGAAGAAACATCCTGACTATACTGCTATTCTCTGTGAAGAAATAAAACAGATTTTTCAAAATTTCACCACCATTTCCAGAAGCATGACAAATAGAACAACATCTAACTGTCTTCACAATTTTTAAGTATTTCCTCCATCCAACCAATAGTTGTATTAGATATGAATGGACCCACACTTACAACTAAATTCGTCCCAAGTTTGAAGCTATGTACATTTCAAACACAGATTTCCATTGCAGTTGTTGAGTGTATTTTAAGATTGAAGCTATGTACATTTTAAACATAGATTTCCATTGCATTTGTTGATTGTATTTAATCTCAAGATTTTTTATGTATCACTAGTTTTTTGTATATGTCTTTTTTTTTTCTTTTCTTTTTTTTGCATGTTGCCACGTCGCACCGACACATATAGGTCTTACAGCGACGATGGACAGGAAAGGGTGAGGAGTGGGAAGGAATCGTCCATGGCCTTAATTAAGGCACAGCCCCAGCATTTGCCTGGTGTGAAAATGGGAAACCACGGAAAACCATCTTCAGGGCTGCTGACTGTGGGGTTCGAACCCACTATCTCCCGAATAGTGGATACTGGCCGCACTTAAGCGACTGCAGCTATCGAGCTCGGTTGTATATGTCTTTCTTCTTTATGTTATTTCAGCTGATGATGACCTCTAGGGTAGGTCGAAACATGTCCTATGTAGCTTGTTAGACAGACCATTTATCAAATGGCAAATGTATATTGAACAAGTGGACTTTATTCAATTAAATTATTTTAGAAATTTATCTTAGATATTTAAAGTCAATATGGAACCGGAACAAAGTTCATTACTTGTAATCAACAGAACCTGATTGAATAGACTTTGTATTTAATGGAGATAATTCAAAAAATAAATTCAGATAATGAAAATAATTACAAAATTAATTATTGAATCAAAATGAGCCACAATACACATTTAGAGTTTTTGAAAGTTCTGGAGACAATGTTACTGTAGGTAGTGAGAATGACACTGAATAATGACCAGATCTCAACGAAAGTGACACAGGCTACTAAATTCTAAACAAGGAGGAGGAGCTTGCTGAAGATGATCCATGGAGCAATCAGAAAACTGATGATGATGATGAAGAAGAAGAAGAAGAAGAAGAAGAAGAAGAAGAAGAAGAAGAAGAAGAAGAAGAAGAAGAAGAAGAAGGAAAAAGAAAAAAAAAAAGAAGTAGTTTCAACTGGTCTGACACTCAGTGGTTACAGAACACATAGATGACATTATCTCAGACCCAAGAAGTGATTGATTACAAACATCTTAAGCAATTTCAATCAATACTATTGAGGAGCAGCACAGAAATATGAGGCAAATGAAACTTGATTATTTTCCTAGCCAAATCCACTGTAAAATGGGTATAAATACACGATGTTCCAAAACATGTGAGAAGTAATCACCAGATGGATAGCACACCCCAAAACAATATACGTAGAAAGTCCCTGTGAACATATGCCCTACAGTTGATCATTTATGACTTACAGACATTCAAATTTTGTATGGAAAGTACTGGTAACAGTCTAGCCTGGCACATCCCAGGTCAAGTAGCTGGTGGTATGTTGCCAACAGGGATACTGCATTCCAGAGGTGTGGCATGGGAAAATCCTGGCTGTTACTGTTTCAAAATTGATACAGTCAAGGACAGGATGAAATTCTTTCAAGCATTCTACTAATGTTTTATGGGAGAATTTTTTTTTCAAATACAATATCCAATGTACAGAATTATAGGAATAAGAATAATAAATGTGGAAAAAATTTACGTGAAAGTAATGTAATAGAAGATCTGCCAGAAGTTGTGTTGTGCCTACTTGTACTTCACTTCCATTCTCAATCTCTTTCTTTTACAGCTTTATTGTATTTTTTGGTGATCTTTTTTAAATGCCTTGCTTAATGAGAAGTCTCTTTTCATTTTGCAAAAACATACTGGAGAAACAATGGATGCCACATGATTTTTAGAATTTTCATGACGTGCATGTAGAACATGGGGAAGTATCCATATTCTTGATACCATCTTTGGTCCAGGTGGGTCTTTTTAAAAAAAAGTAAAACAAGGCCGGCAAAAGAGTCATGATAATTTTCTCTAATGCAAAGCCATGGTGATTCTGTATGCCATGATTCATTAAAATGTTTTTCAAAACCTCCATACGATTTAGTTTTCAAGTCTTTTAATAAAGGAGTTGTCTGCCATTTGAAATAATAGCACTTTTCTCACTAAGTGTAAGTGATCCTAAGGAGTGGTTTAAAAGGCTTTTTCTAAAACAGTCAAAATCACAGGAAAATACTTAACCAGTCAATTCAGAAGCCATGCTTGAGGAGCATAGGGGAGGGAAGGGGAAGCACCATTTGCCTTTACTTGTAACTGGCAAATAATGCACAAACTTTCACCATGGCACTGAAGGTCACTGATAGCCAATGCCTTTTTTTCTGGAAATACTTAAACCAGTACTCACTCGACCCATCCCAAACACAGAATACTGTAGTTGCAGGCTACAGTTTCTATGGTGTCATATTCATAATTCATATTACACTACTAGTGTGGGTGGCCGGTTGCAGTAAATTAATTAAAAATTACTTCAAAACAAATAATGTACCATAATGTCTGTTACCGTGATTTGGTGGATCAGCAGAGGTGAAAGAAGGTGCAAGCTGGAATGGGTCTAACTACAAGTCAGAAAGATGAATTTAAACTAGGTGAAATAACAAAGAAAAATCAGGTACAATGCAACTTTATAAACGAAAGCACAAGTTAAGGGGTTTTTACAATTCTGGGCTTCGAGCTCCAAAATTTAACAATTTCTGAGCTCTCAGCTCACAACCACAAATTACCAAAGGACAGAAAACCCCTGATTACATGGAGCATTCATTTGCTCCCACCTCGTAATGTCAAGCCTCCTAGAGGCACCCTTCAAATTACCAGAAAGAGCTGACCCGCTCTCAATCGTCTAAGCCTATTAAAGGCAATAACAGCTTATTACACTTAACTGCCAACAAGGCACAACTTATAATGGCACAGGGGTACCTCGTACCCAATCTACTGGGCCTTCTCAGGAAGGAAAACAAAAGCGGGTTAAATTAATGGCCCAAAATACAAGATTGAATGGAGGCGAGTACTTGCACTCCTAAATACACCTTTTAAAACCTAAGAGGCACTAGGCCTATTGCACAGGGGCTAATCCCAATCTATGGAGGTGACTTGTATAAAAAATAAATTTAACACATTAAGAAGGAAGAGAAAAACGGTTACGAAAACATAGTCACCTCAAATTCAAAATGAAGGGGAGCTCGAGAGGGTAAAGCACTCTATCCCTGAATTACATTTAAAGATATATGAAGTTTTACAAAGTAGGAAAAAAAAAATTTACATGTTTAAAGGTTACATATTAAAGGTTTCGGACCTTCCCCGTGGGTTAAACTGCTGAGCTAGCAAAGAGGAAAGAAAGATGTTAATCGGCCATTACCTTGTTGAAGAGCAGCTGCCCGAAGGAAGAGGCGCTACCCGCCCCCTGCTATGCTTCTATACACTAAGCAAGATGTTGTAGAAGTGGCGAAGAGCCGAGAAAATCAGCAGTTTTTAAACCCTCGTGGAAGCTTCGAGACCTTTCATGAATAATTAAGACACACCCACTCAACTTTATTGAGTAGCTAAAAGTTATACATCAACATCAAAGAAGAAAGACACTATTGGTCAAAAATTAATTAAAGAAATTCGGGATTGGCTGAGTTCAAAACTGGCGGAAAGAAAGATTAATATTGCCAACCCAAAAAATGAAAGAACAAAATTTAGTAAAGCCAAACTTTCGAATACAAAATTTCTTCAAAAAGTTCCTTCCCTTTGCACCAGGGTGCATGATCATAGTTTTTTAGTAGAGACATCTGTCAGAGAAGGTCCACACTTCTTGATCACCAAAAAAAAAAAAAAAAAAAAAATCGAAATACACACAGTGGCATCTTCTGAGGAACTGTTGGATTAATTCAGTTGTTAAAGTTCAGAGTTTCTCCGGCAGAAAGTAATTTAAAGCAGAAAATTCAAATGTGCGGCGTATAGGTGTACCAACCGGTACAATGTCGAACCCAATTTATAGCGCAAAACACAAATTAATCTAATCTTTACATTTACTAATATGTTAATAATTAGTATCTTTTCCATTACAGTAACTTCCAAAATGGACCCATGATATTGATGCTGCCATCTTTACGTAGATGTTCTTTGCTCCTTGTGTCGATCGGAAGATATCTTCCTTCCAGGTAACAGGATTTGACATAAGGTAGAGGACGAAAATCTCATAGAGGAGGACCTACCAGCTTGATAAATTCAATGAACTCACAGTCGGAAGGTGCAGAAAATCCCTTGTTGGTGTCAACATTAAGTTCATTTGTGAGAAACCATGTTCACATCAGAGATAAAAATGGGAATTCTGTTGATGGCATTTCCTTCTCAACAAGGAATTACTATCAAAGGGTAGAGAAGGGTCCACCTATTCAATACCATAAGCTTGTATACTGTCTTATAAAACTGGGACTAGTTTCGATGCCATATATATTGCATCATCAAAATTGGTCCGAGTTTTATAAGACAATGTACAAGCTTATGGTATTGAATAGGTGAATCCTTCTCTACTCTTTGATAGTAATCAGTTGTGTCAATACAGACCATAATGAAACTCATAACTTACGACGACAACAAGGAATTCACGATAATCTCTTAGAACATGCCTGCCCTGAATACTTAATCACCTTCACAAATTTTATACTTCAACTTTACCAAATGCGACATTCTTCTGAACATTATCTGTCCACTATACAAAATACAGTACTTTTGTCTATTCTGGTATTTTTTTCTTCTGTTGTTAACCTACGAGTCTTAAGCTGTCATAGAGCATTTCCGGATCAAGAGAGCTTTTTGTGTTGGCAGCTCTACTTCTTTTTGTTCTTCTCCAGGATAACTGCCTTGAAATTCAAATTCTCAGGTGCACTTTGAGCTTCAAAATAATAGGAGCCACTATTAAGTTTTCTCTCTTCAAACAGAAGAATCTGCCTGGATATAACTTTATGAGCCTTATAAAGAGACATATCGTGTGCTTGTAGTTCAACGCCGAGTTCTGACAACTCTTGAAGAGTTGACCAAGATCAAGAATAATATCAACATTCGTAATTATTTTCAAGCAACCATTAGACATAACTCTTTCAATCTTATCCCTGTTCTCTTCCTGTTTTTCTCTTTCAAAATGTGCCACAAGTAATCCATTGTTTCTCCAAACTGCAGAAATACCTCTGTAATTTGAAGCTACCCAACAAATACTTAGAATTCTTCCAATGTGGTACAGTTGCTGGTCCAGATCATCAGAAATACTCTCTGGTATTTTTAGGTGACTGGTGATATAATGTTTGTTAAGGAATTATTTAAAATGATTAATATGTGATGGGACATCCCTTTGGTTTTTTCTTTTACTGTTCTAACAGTAAAAGAAAAAAACAACGGGATAAATTTTAATGGTAAACAAATTCATAGTATTCGATTTGCAGATGATATTGCATTGATAGCTGATTCAGAGCACAAAATGACTAGGATGCTCGGTATACTAAACAACATGTTAGAGAAGTTCAGGCTAAAAATAAACACAAAGAAAACGAAAATGATGGTCATTCAAAAGAAGAAGACAATTAAAAACAAACATTAAATTAGGGTGTGCAAAAATAGATTAGGTTAAAGAATTTTGTTATCTGGGTAGTGTTGTTACCAATGATAATCAGTGCCTGAGAAAAGTCAAAAGAAGAATTGCTATGGCAAAACAAGTGTTTCAAAGCAGTACAAATCTATTGTTAAATAAGTGCATAGGAATTGAAACCAGGAAGAAATTTATTAAAACCTTTGTTTGGAGTGTACTAACTTATGGTTGTGAGACCCATACTTTGAGAAAAAAAGCACAATCAAGACTAGAAGCTGCAGACATGTGGTTCTGGAGAAGACTGACAGGGATGAGTTGGACAGAAAAGAAGACTAATATCCAAACCTTGAATGACATTAATGAGGAACGGGCCTTAATTTATTCAATAAAGCAGAGAAAAGCTACATTTCTTGGACATGTCCTATGACATGACACCTTTCTCCAGAATGTCTTCGAAGGAAAGGTCCTAGGGAAGAAGTCGAGAGGAAGACCACATCTCTCATACCTTAGGAGCATAATCACTCAGCTGGGTTTTGCTTCCTATGTCACGATGAAAAGGACTGCTAAAGACCATGGATGTGGCTGCAGCGACAAGGCTTAGCCTTTAGATAATGGATGGATGGGACGTCCTTCGCAACTACATATCCAACAGAGAGTTCAAGTCTATGGTTTGCGTAGTGCCAAAACAAGACCTGTGGATATTGCTCCTTAATTAAAGTCATTACGCCTTCCTTTTTTTCCCTAACATTACAGCAGCTCCAGCACATGGTACTGCAATAAGGTCTTGTTTCAACAAATTCTTAAGAGAAGCCCAGTTCATCCAAAACATTAATCAGACATTGAAAAATACCTTGAGCAGACACATTTTGCAACTCAACAATGAGATTAAATTATTATCTTCATCAGAGTTTTCTTCATTTCAGCTTCAGTATGCTTAACTATGTTGATGCAAGCATTGGTCTAATGAAGAATTCGGCCCATGTCGCTACCATTCACTTCTTGGAGCTCAATTTCAGATTGAAAATCATTGTATGCCTGACATTTTGCAGTCAAGCTTTTTATTTTTCACAATTAACCAGTCATATCTTTCGCAGAAATCAGCTTTTTGCTGTGGAGTTCAATGTTCGGGAAGATTTTTCACTCGCAAATGCATGTTCGTTAGCCACAACAATGTGTTCAACTTTTACAGATTCAATCACAGCATTTTCCCCAAAACTTATTTTCAGCACACTACATTCACTCGATTCACTCTCAGAAAATTTCACTTTCTTATCTGCTAGAGCAGAAAAGAACTGAGTGATTTTCAAGTACATAGAGTTTGATAAAGACCATAGGAAACAAACCAATTCACTGCTCACAGCCCACTGCTATACTGGGGCGAAACACTGGTAATTTCACGATTGAAAAAGCCTAAAGACTTAAAGAGCTTAAATGTTTTAACATTTGCAATCGATGAAATTAAATTATGGTTTCCTTCTAGGAACCTTATTTTTTGATATAGGCCAAAGTTAGGCATTTATACAAGTGGAGGCACATGCTTCCTCTAGTGCACCGTCACTGCACTGTCCTACACAGGAGGCTTGCAGTGGTGTCTCAACGGCGCACTAGCACCAGCGTCTTGGAAAGGTGTAGCATTCCAACTGATGTGCCCACTGCTACACAGGAGCGAAACGCTTGTAATTTCACGACTGAAAAAGCCTAAAGACCTAAAGAGTTTAAACCAATTCAAGTCTAGAATGCGCAACAGACACAACCACAGCACTTTACAAAGGTAAAATTAAGTGTATCCTCCTAATTCAATACATCATATAATTCCATCATTAGATGGAGTAATCAAATTCAAACATGTTTCGACTCGCTTGAGCCATCTTCAGTGAAAAAAATGGGAGGGGGGGGGGGGGCAGGGGGTTGAAGTAATTTACATAATACAAGCTAAAAACGTGCCAAAAAACATAATGAAGCAACAAATGAAAAACAAAAGAGAGACATGATGAAAATAAAAACAGCACAATATACAATATTTACATCATCATATGGAGCAAAAAAAACTCGCTGCGATAAAATTCAGTTAAAACAGGGGTTAATACAAAACATAATTAAATCTAAAAACTGTGTTAACCCAAGAAAAGAAAACAAATAATACACATGGAAACGAACAATAAGTGCACATAGCGAGGTTGCAGACCTCTTAGTTTACAAAAGTTTGGTTTTATAACAATTCAAAACAGGATGAAATCACTGTGTCAAAAATTCAGGCCAAAAGTCTGCCTTTGTAGAAACACCATCACATTGAATGGCTAGGAGGGGAGCGGGAGAGAAAAAGTTTGAGAAACCAAGCCTGAGATAACGTGCAGGCGAAATGCATGTAACAAGTGATGGAAAAACGCCAACGAAATTTCAAACTTTAGAACAGCAGCATCCTCAATATCTTCTCAATCTAGCGGTCCCATTCTCGAATATTGTTTCACAATGTTGGCTGGTTTGTTTGCATTATTTTAAAAGATTGGGAGGGCCGCGACAAAAATTGAGAAGCTGTGTTAGAGAAGATGACAGATGCATGGTAAACTGTAAGTGGCCTAGTGGAAACTGTCAATGAAGTTCCAATCTGTAATGGAAAAAATGAGGTTGTGTGTGAGAAAGTTGGGCTGATAAGTAAAAAGTGTAAAATTGGTGTGAAGAAAGCTTTAAACTTACGATGTTTAGAAGGTGATTGTCCTCTCAAAATGGCCTGGCCTTCTCAATGTTAACGGTCCCATTCATACAATCGAGTCTATTGTTGGCTCAGCTGTGTTTGCGAGGATGGGAGTAGCAGAGGGGGAACGGGTGGTGCAGGGCTGGTGGGGAGAGGGTGGGTAGGAGGGGGCTGGTGGTGAGTTGGAGATATGGAAGCAGGGTTTGTTTATATTATGGGAGTTCTGACAAATATATGGAATTAATGTTTCAAGTAGAATGTTTTTTTTTTTTTTTTTTTTGTTGATTTCATTTAAATTGTGAGAGGGGTTCATAAACTGATCTAAATCGAGGTGGATGCTCTCGAGAATGTTGAGCAAGGTGCCTTTTTGCTCATAATGCAAGATCTTAAGGTCTTTATCTATTGAAGTGTTTTCATGGCTGGATGCTTTATGATGTTCACTCATAGCTGAAAAGCGATTGTATTTGAGGGTGTTGCGATGTTCGGCATATCTTACGACAAAATTGCAGGCTGTTTGATCTATATAGCTGGAATTACAGGATTGCCATTCTAATTTGTAAACTCCAGAGTTCAAATATCTATTATTGATGTTATTATTGTTATTGTTGACAGTGTGTGGATTGAAAATAAGTTTGGAGTTGGTATGGGAGGTTCTATATGCTATTTTGATATTGTGGTTTTTTTTTATATTAGAAAATTGGTAAATGCTGTTATTATTGAAAGTGAATGTGGAAAACTTTTCTTTAGGAGAGGAATTTTTTTTCTTGGGTAGTCTTGAGCCTGCTCTTATATCTATTGATGATTCTGCTGATGAAGGTTCTACTGAAACCGTTGTGTTCTGCAATATTGTAAATAGTATTATTATTTTTTTTGTAATTCTTGCGAGATAAAGGAACAGTGTAAGTAACGTGAAATGGAAGATGAAATGAATATAATGTAATAAAATCGTAATACGATTTACACTTATTTTTAATTTTATTTCAGATAAAATTATATCCATTACCACAAAGAACTTTGCCACTACGGCCCCGAGCTGACTTTAAATTCTGAAGCATTCAATATATTATACTATCTAAGGAATGCATATTAAAGTTTTAACAAATCTTTCATCAAGAGATACAAATCAAGTGTGCTGTTTACAACAATTGATCATTTAAGATTTTATAAAGCAAAACTGGTATTTTCCAATATCAACAAGAGTGAATATGGACTATTTAACTGTTTTATCTATCATATGACTTACAATTTTAACAAGATTTAACAAGATCTTTGATATCAAAGAAAAATGAATCCTGACTATATACATTACTTCTGTAGAAAAGTAGAAAATAATTCAGAGATGCTCATCATTATGACAAATTATTAAATTAAAATCATCTTTATGTTATTCTTTTCTCTGCTTAAACTCAACATAATTCCTTAAATTCTTCTCCTAAAATTTTATATAAAATATTGCAGATCTGTTCACAAGTTATCAGTCTATTTGCCTGCATGTATCTGTCAATATTTTACAATTATATTCATATAACCTTCATTAATCTTTAGTATAAGGAAAGCATTGATTTTCTTATTCATTTTTCAAGTATTTCAGATTGAATGTCATACACACAAGGAATAAAAGATAAAGGTAAGTCATTTAAACATTGCTTCATTTTCAAATAATAAAAAATTACAATTTCTAATCATTATGTAGGTCATTTATCAAAAAATAAAAATTAATTCCCAAAATTAAGTTAAGTGCCAATTATTTATATCGTGCAATCTGTCAGCCTGTCACCAGTAATTCCTAACACCTTATTCAATGTCATTTCTGGAAATTCTGTGGTCTATCATCTAAGAAGACTTTAATAACCAATGTCATCATCAACCAATTATGGAGAACCTCTTCAGTGCTATCATTGAAATGAGCAAGTAAGCATCCTAACTCTATTTATTTAAATAAACATGATTGTGGTTAAGAATTCTGGATAATGTAGGCTAATTACACTCTCTCTTCCCTAAATGGATTCATTTTTGATGATCTACGGGTATCTATCCGACATATGTAAATTACATGGATCATATTTAATGCTAGATGTGGAATACTGAAGGATTAATATACGTTATGGAATTAAATACATTCACCCTTAACCTTAAATAGCGTCAACTAACTTAATATCACCATTAAAATACATACATCTCTTCTATCTTGATGAAATAGTAATCATCACCATCATTATTCTTCTTATTACACAACCATTCTTCATATATATAACATATGTTTCATATTCTTTATATCATATCTCATCCTTCATTTCAATAACCCCAATAATCTATCTTAACTTGACACATATGACTTCATAATTATTATTTATCCACTTATATATTCCATTCCCTTCTAAATTTTCTTCAGATTCATCTCATATTGCTCATATGTCTTCTTATGATCCCAATATAACCTGTATATCGTATTGCATCATCTCCATTTCGTGGTATAACACCCTAACTTAATCATAACATTAACCGCAATATCGGTATAATATTCACAACCAAAATAAATTAACCCCTCATTTAAATATAGACAGCATTACAAACACATAACCTGATTATCACTGATTAAATACATCCTAACCAAAGAATTGTCATTTTAAGTTAGATGACTACCTATTATCCTCCTACGTTGTTATATCAATGCTCTTTCATGCATGAAATCACTCTTCTTGAATATAACTCTATGACAGCACTGCACTCTTATATTACATGCAATTAGAAAATGGCACTTTTCAAAACAAGTTATTTAAGTTACTTATGGTAATGTTATTTCAATAAACTTACCTTTTCTGTATTCCCTCGCTGGTGTGTCCGAATGCTTAGGACATCTCGTCAAATACGACTGCTACATCACGCCGGTCACTGGGAAACATATTGGTAGGTCATTCCTCCTTCTCCGTCATCTAGAGATAGCTCCGCCTACTTCAGGTTACTATCTCTTGGTTTTCTTAGTGCATGATGCTACCCTCTCTTGCACAGGTAGGACAAAAATACAGATAAACATGGTCAGTTACATCATCTTAGTATTCAAACCCTTCTAAGATTCATAAATGTATTGGAAAGAATGCTTCTTTTGATTAGATTCAGCTTAGGTCTTGCAGACTACTAATATGGCTATTAAAATCTCAAATATAATTTGCTTTAGTTTCATATAGCTTGTTTTCAGTTGCCGCAGTATTTCTTATTTCTTGCCAGTAGCTTAGAATGATATGTGCTACTTTCGTGTGGTGTCTTGTGACGTAGCTGGTTACATAATGATTCCAGCAAGTTGTTTTAACTTCTTAGCTTATTAATACGCGATTCTACGCAACACTTCTGTAGCCTTGCTCTATTTTCTTGATGATATTCCTATTTCTTTTGGTTCAAGTCTTTTTCTATGCGGACCGACTTCTTTACGTATTAATAATTTGTACCAATCAGCTTGAGATGGTTTCTTCTGGAATGATTTTTGTAATAACAAATTTGTAACAATATCCTTCATTCTTTTTCACCGCCTTCTTGATACTATTTCTCGGCTTATCCCCGATATGAATGCAATCTTCTTGACATTGACAATTAGATTTCCGTGTTGTGTCTAATTTTCTCGTGGCATAGCGTCCATTTTTGTTCAAAGATGTTCATTTCTAACAGTGAAATGGCACAATAATATTATACATTTTGTTTCAAAGATATAGATGGATAGTAAATGTTAAGAAGGTACTTCACTGGGTGTAAAACCTTTGTACTTTCACGTAAATAACTTAAAGAAGAAAGCTTGATAAGTACAGAAAACGGAGGAGACATAACGCAAAAATAAATACAGGTGATAAAAGATAAGAAACACAGGACTAACAAAAAAAGAGAAAAGGAGCCAAATAGGATAATATAAGTATTGGAACAAACAAGTGTCATATCAAGTCACGTATATATATAGAGAGAGAAAAACAAGAAAACAAACACATAACAGCACAAACAAAATGGCAGGTTAGTGTTAAACTGGAGTTACAGTACTGTATGGTTTGTAGTAGTGTAACTGTAATTCTTTGATACTGGAGGTTTAAGATAGGTGTTCCAGTACCAGATACAGTTACTAGATCTTTATTTTCACAGGACAAATACATAGAAGAGAGATGGGGAAGATGATAGACAATATAAGGACTAGGATTTGAAACCAGAATTTCTGAGTGGTGTAAGTTACCAGTCCTACCTTAAAGAGGCTTTCAAACTCACTACATTTCCCCATATCATTTCAGGTTCTACTGAAGCCACATGGACTACTTTTTATGATTCTGTTGTCATTCACCCCTCTGTTCACATTTTCCAGATGATTTGAAACTTTAAAAATATATTAGCAATTACTCGTACAAAAACCAGGATGGGAATACAAAAGGACATTGATAACGTCATTTTTTGGTGTGATGTTAATAATGTCTTTGAATGTTAATAAATGTTAGACAAAGAAACCTGAGCAGTATGAAAGAAGGCTTAGGGAGCCTGGGAGCAGTTTACGGCTCAGAAAATCAGTCAGTCAGTCAACTGGATGAAATAACCCTAGCAGTGAAGACTTTTCTCAGGATGCAATTGAATAAATCCATTTACTCATGTGGCAAAGCTGAATGGTAGCAATCGTTTGGTGTGGTATGAGCAAAAGCAATTGATAATTGGTGGGATGCAGCACAGGAATGAGTCAAGTAGGTTTGGTTCATGGGGAAGACTGGAGATGCTCATTAATGAGGAAATCTCCCCAGGTTTTCCCATGAAGAGGTTGACATAGTAGTGGGCCATCCTGGTGCCACAAATCTGATAGAATAATTGCCCCTCAAAGGTGAAAATGTGGTGAGTTCAGATGTAGATTTAGACAAGGAAGGAAGCCCCTCAGTCTGCGGTAAAGTATATTAGTGTATAGTGAATTGTACAGATGTACTGAAATCTAAGCTCTGGTGACAGGAATGGTTGGTTGAGTTCCAGTAGATGATGCTGTTTCTGAACCCAAGAGCAGTGTTGTTTGCTGAAGAGATAATGTACCTTTCTTACCTAATTGTTAGGGAACTAACTGTAGGAATATTAAACTGTTTCCTATAGTGCAAAATTTTGGGCTGCTGAATTGGGTCTCAAAACCTGACTACAATTAGACTCATGTGGCAATTTTCTCCCAGGTGAGATCCAAACTGGGAAATCTGACAACAATTACATATCCAGGGCATTTGGGAGATAAGTACAACTATTTTTTTCTGTTGGTTATTGGAAGGGCCCTAAATGCATAGAATGTCAAAATAATGCCCCATTTCAAAAATTTAAAGAATGAAATTAAAATTTTTAGATTTGTAGCTCAGGTAGTATTTAATGATGAATGACTTAAGGCTTTGCTGACATCCATTTTAATATTTTCCAGAGTGAAAACATTAGCTTCTTGTACGTACACAATATGTATGCATACGTCCTCAAGCTGCAGTGAAGTGATGTACAATGCAACACTCTAGCATCCTCTTGACTAACTCGTAATTTTCTGACTAGGAAAGGTGATGGTGTTGGTGATTATTGTTTTAAGAGGAAGTACAACTAGTCAACCATCCTCTACATAATACTAATCAGAGAGAAAAAATGGAAGGGATCCGACAGTTCGAAAAATGAAGGTATCGGCCAAAGAAAGATAAGAGCCGCAAAGGGCGTGAAAATTAAAGACTCCTTAGGCCTCGATACCTAATACTGTCGGGGTCAGAAAAGAATAAGTGTTGACGAAGGGAGGTCGGATAGGATAGATGAAAATGAGGACCCTGGCACAAGTGGAAGCAATGCCTCGACTCAGCTGAGGGCCCCATGGTCGCCAACCCATGCTCCCAAGTTCAGAGCACCTTTTAGTCGCCTCTTACGACAGGCAGGAGATACCGCAGGTGTTATTATACTGCCCTGACCCACAGGAGTCTGACTATGAAATGGCACAGAGGTAAAGCGTATCTTTGTAAACCAAGCTGTTTGGCTTCTATTAGAATGGGTGTATACTGAGGGTTCAAAGCAATACTATCGTAACTAGCATTTTTCAGATTTTACATTTAAAGCAAATTAGAAGTCCCTGTGTATGCCAGAAATCACTTTGGAGACTTACGTCTGTTAGTCTTGCCTAGAATTTAGAAACAGAGTGACCAGATCATCATCGTTTTCATCTCCCTTTGTCCAGCTCCTGCCAGGTCGGGGTACTGATGGTACTTCTCCAGCATTGCCTCTCCTTCCACCGTTCCTCTTAAGCAACTGTATTCCATTCCAGTCCTCTTTTTCTTATACTGTTCTACTGCCTTCAAGACTTCATTTCCTAATCTAATATTTCATGCATCATCTGACTTTGTTCGACTGCACTCCATTACTTTTGTTTTGGAGTTACTTATTTTCATCTTGTACTCCTTAACCAAGACTCTGTCCATACCATTCAGCAAGTACTCCAGCAGTCTCTGATATAATAATAATATCATCAGCAAATCTCAGGGTTTTTATTTCCTCCCACTGGATTGTGATTCACTTCCCAAATTCCTCTTGGATTTCCTTTACTGCCTGTTCTATATAAACATTGAAAAGGAGTGGGGACAAACTGCAACAATGCCTCACTCCTTTCTGGACTGATGCTTCTTTTTCAAAGCCCTCAATCCTTATCACTGCAGACCGATTTTTATACAAACTGTAGATATTTCTTCATTCTCGGTATCTCATTTTGATCACCTTCAGAATCTCAAATACCTTGGTCCAATCTATATTATCAAATGCCTTTTCAAGACCTACAAATGCCACGTATGTGGGCTTGTCCTTCTTAATTCAATCCTCCGAGATCAGGATTGCTTCACGTGTTCCTACATTTCTTCTGAAGCCAAATTGATCTTTTCCCAACTTAGTTTCAACTTGTCTTCCATTCTTCTGTATAGTACGCAAACCTTTTCTTGAGCCCTGAGCTCCATAGTGCTGAACGGGAACTAGGGCTCAAGAAAAGGTTCAAGTACTATATATAATATGTGTTAAAATTTTACAGGCGTGAGATACTAAACTAATGGTGCGGTAGGGTTCACACTTGTGAGCACTGGCTTTCTAGGGAACAGGTACTGTATACATCTTACACACTAAATAGAATAACCTCGCCATCCTGGTTTCTCCTAAGGCAGTAAGTAATTCAGAGGCAATATCATCAATTCCAAGTGCCTTGTTCCTCTTTAGATCTCTCAAAGCTCTGTCAAATTCTGACCTCAAAATTGGGTCTTCCATTTCAACATCAACAGCCTCTTCTTGTTCCAGAACCATATCATCTAGGTCTTTTCCCTGATACAATTGTTGGATATGTTCCTGCCATCTTTCTGCCTTTTCTTCTTTCCCTAGAAGTGGTTTCCCATCTGAGCTCTTAATAATCATACACCTAGTTTTCCTTTCTCCAAAGGTTTCCTTGATTTTCCTGTATGCAGCATCTACCTTTCCTATGATCATACAACCTTCAACAGCCTTGAACTTCTCCTTCAGCCATTCTTCCTTAGCTGTCCTGCACTTTCTACCCACTTCATTCTTTAATCACCTGTATTCTTTTCTGCCATCTTCCTTTTTTGCATTCTTGAACTTTTATCGTTCATCAATCAGATCTAGTATCTCCTGAGTTATCCGCTGATTCTTAGTTGGTCTTTCCTTTCTTCCTAACATATCTTCAGCAGCCCTAGAGACCTCGTTCTTCACAACTGTCCATTCATCCTCTATTATGTTTCCTTCAGCCTTTTCATTTAGTCCTTGTGCAACATATTCCTTGAAACATCCCCTCACTCTCTTTTTTTTCAACTTGTCTAGATCCCACCTCCTTGCATTCCTTCCTTTCAACTTCAGATAGCATTTCATGACCAATAAAATTTGGTCAGAGTCTACATCTGCTGCTGGGAAAGTTCTGCAGTCCAACACCTGGTTTCTGAATCTCTGCCTAATCATAATGAAGTCTACTTGATACCTTTCAGTGTCTCCAGGTCTTGTCCACAGATACAGCCATCGTTTGTGGTGTTTGAAGCAAGTATTAGCAACGACTAAATTATGATTGATGCAGAATTCAACCAACCGACTTCCTCTTTCATTTCTTTGCCTCAATCCAAATTCTCCTACTGTATTACTTTCTCTTCCCTGGCCTACCACTGCATTCCAGTTTCCCATCACAATTAGATTCTCGTCATTTTTTACATATTGTATTAAATCTTGTATCTCTTTATATATTCTTTCGATTTCATCATCATTAGCTGAACTAGTAGGCATGTAGACCTGCACTATTGTGGTGGGCACTGGTTTGGTGTCTATCTTAACAACAATAATCCTTTCACTATGCTGGTCGTAATAGCTTACCCGTTGCCCTATTTTCCTATTCATTATTAAACCAATTCCTGCATTTCCCCTGTTCGATTTTGTGTTGATAATTCTGTAATCGCCTGACCAAAAGCCCTGCTCTTCCTGCCAGCGTACTTCACTTATCCCAACTACATCTAGCTTTATTACATCCATCTCAGTTTTCAGATTCTCTAACCCTCCACAACGATTCAAACTTCCAACATTCCACACTCTGACTCGCAGAATGTTGGTATCCATCTTCCTGACGATTGCCCCCTCTCGTGTAGTCCCCAACTGGAGATCCAATGGGGGACTATTTTATCTCCAGAATATCTTTCATACAAAGAGAGCTGTATGTTGTTACGAGCTCAACTTCGCCTACCTTATGGCTGCTTCTCCGTCTTGATTTAGTGCACACTATATTGCGCTGCTCTATGAACCTTCTGCTTGCTATGCTGTCTCACCACTGCTTCATCTGCTACACCGCCACGCGCAATCTCCGTGACGTCACCTAGTTCTAGTGTGTTTTCGAGCTCGCTTCGCTCCGTGTATATATACTCGCCGCTTTCTCCTGTCCGGCGATCAGGTGTGACTTGGTGTTGTAATCGGCAGTGGGAGCTCAAGCCCTGCTCCGGCTGGTCCGAGTGCATTTGGACTTTACTTGGTTCTCCGTTACGTGTTGGGTGAGCAGACTTTTACTGTAATTATTTACCATTCATTTTAATTTCGCCCTCTCATTCATCATATGGGCTTGAATAACGCTTCGATATTGAACTATCGTCCCTTCAGGACACAGCGAAATTTCACGGTGCCAAATTATTGACTTTGAGTTTATGATGGAAATATGAAGGAGGAAGCGTGCTGGGCTTCAAGTTTTGAACAGTTGTACTGGAACCTTTTCTCTCGTTTGGAGCGGACATCGTACCCTGGTCAATCACCTTTCCCTGCTTGAATCTCTTTCCTGATTTTTCCTTCTTTTCGTCTACCTTTCGTACCTCTAGTAACATATTAATAAATTTGTAGCTTGGTGCTCTGCTAAAATTTTACACTTCATCTGGCATGTGCCTTTCGATTATTTTGGTGTCTACTTGTTTTAAAAAGAAAAAAAGGAGTGCCTTAGTTTAAGGGGGATAGCCTGTTCTTTTATCACGTGCCTTTGTGAGCACTGGAAAAATTCCTTTTAACTAATGTTAATTTTCTTGTTCCTGTTCCCATAATTCCTTGCTGCTTTTGTGGCATTTGCGTGAACATTGGTAATAAAATTTTATTCTGGTTTCGTGCTTGGCGCCCCCCCCCCCCAAGCTCTATTGTGGTTTGGTGATTACCCCTTTAAGATACGTACACTAAACAAAAAAAAAAAGGAGAGAAAACCTGTTGATAATTTGTACAATTTCCCACTTTAATGGTGTATCAAATGGTCGTTCTCATTCTTATAGTGTAGACAATTGTTATTTCTTGGAGTTGTTTTAATATATGTGTTCATTTTTGAAACCTGTGCTTGTGGGAGTTTTCTTGGGTGTTCTCCTTCCCCCCCCCCCCCCCCTTTTCCACGTGTCCCTACCGCGATAGTTCCTCTGGGGAAAGGCCCCATAATTGAAATCACCACTTGATTTGGGATGTGATCACTGCTATCTGGTTATTCTAGACACGACATTTAAATATTGGTGTTTCCTCACTTTACGCCCTTCCCTGCGCATTGCTCTGCTGAGTCCTCTTCCCCCCCGCACCGGCAAGTATTCTTGAGTCCCTTTGCTTGCTTTACGTCGAACTTGGTCGGTTTATGCTTAGTGATTGCTGCAAGCACTTGAAAGTACATATCTGTTTAAATGTGTCAACGCTCACCGTAACAAAATGGTAGCAGAGTACTTCCTATTTTGACTGCTTCATTCCTTTCTGTGCTTTCATTCATGGCTTGTTTTTCCGATAATTTCCCTTTAGGGGATGACTCTTCCGTACTATCTTCTCCAACACCAAATTTATCATTACCTAACCCTCCTGTACC
Source organism: Anabrus simplex (assembly GCF_040414725.1). Taxonomy (NCBI): domain Eukaryota; kingdom Metazoa; phylum Arthropoda; class Insecta; order Orthoptera; family Tettigoniidae; genus Anabrus; species Anabrus simplex. Next base: position 112,670,531 of record NC_090269.1, on the reverse strand, counting down.
GAATCTAATTTCTTTTTCGTCTACCCCATCTTCTCCTTCCCTATATCCGTCTTCCTCAACCCATACACCTCATTTGCAATCCGATGATACTAAACCTTCCGTTTTACTACATCACATGGCCCCGTCGCCCCCTCCTTATTCTCAACCCCCAGTACCTACTACCCCCTCTGTTGATAATGCACTTAATGTACAAATCATTACGCAGTCATTATTACAAGTTCCCCAATTATCCGCAACAGATCCCCGAAATCTTACCATTTGGCTGTTTTCAGTTCGTAAGTTCTTAAATATAAAAGTTGCCTCCTTTCCCCAATTAATTGGTCTCTTATCCACCAAAACTACGGGTTTTTTCTCCACCTTTTGGTTGGATAATATGTCGAATTTTTCAAATTGGTATGAATTGAGACATGCGATACACAATTATTTCTTGCCCCTAGAAGTCCGTTACAAACTAAGTACAGAGTTCATCAGACGCCACCAGCTACCCAATGAACCTGCGCACGACTATTTGGACTCTATCATCACTTACAGTGACGTTTTGAATGTTTCATATAATACTTCCGAACTGATATCTATTATTCAGTTTTATGCCGCTCCATCATTCCGCATGCTTTTTAATGTTCTTACCCCCCCTGTTTCCCTTTTTCAACTCTACAATCTTGCTCAACAACATATGATACATTCTCTAGGGGATCGTTCCTACTATGCTTCCGTCTCTCCCCCACCGATCCCTGCTCCTCCTTTACGTTCTTCTTTGTCTGCCGTACCTACCCTTAGTGTCCGTCCTCCTATAACCTGTTATCGTTGTAAATTACCGGGCCATATTGCCCATCAATGTACTAATTTGCCTTCGGGAAACGCCTTCCACCCGTGTCCTTAGGCAGTAGGCGTTCACATAGGGAAAATCTGCCTCATTCCTCCCAGCTTACCTCCGTATCCCCATCTTCCCAATCCCTTCATAATTCTATTTCTCTCTCACCCCCGAGTTGTCATGTTATGCTCACAGTTAATAACCTTCCTTCTGTTGCGCTCCTAGATTCTGGGGCGACAGTGTCACTCATTAGTTCCCGATTTTATAGCGATTTACTTCACAATAATCCTCATCTGCAATATCTTCCATCTCCCCTTCGATGTCTTTCAGTCTCTAATCAACCCTTAAAAATTTTGGGTAGTATCTTGTTACATATTAAACTCCAGCACCTTTCTTGGCCTTTCACTTTTCAGATTGTGGAGGACTTGTCCTTCCCGGTTATCTTAGGTTATGATTTCTTTTCACATACTGGTCTTCTTCTTGACTCTGCCCAGTCCAAAGTTTCTTTTTCCTTTTCACACAAGTCTGTTCCGTTGATTAATATCTCTGATTTTCCCTCTCGTTCACATTCTCTACTTCCTGCTATTAACTCTATTCATTCTAACCAGGTTCAAGCTTTGCTCACTGAGTTCTCTGACGTTATTACCCCTAATTTGGGCACGGTTAAGAATTTTTTTGCACATATTGATCTAGTGGATTCTACCCCTGTCCGTTCTTCTCCCTATTTTCTTAGCCCTCCTCGGATGAACACTTTAAATCAATTGATTCAAACAATGCTTAAAGATAATACTATTATTCCATCATCTTCCGACTATGCTTCACCTGCCTTTGTGGTCGCCAAGCCTGATGGCTCTGCGAGATTTATTGTGGATTATAGGAAGCTTAATGAGAAAATCGTCTATGACGCCTATCCGATGCCTAAATTAAATTCGGCATTCCAACATTTTTCCGGTTCCAAATTTTTTTCAATTTTCGACCTCAATTCTGCTTACAATCAACTTCCCTTAGATGACCTCAGTTCTCGGTATACGGCATTCATTACTCCTACTGGGCTCTATCAATTTAAAAAAAGTTCCCTTTGGCCTTAATCTTGGCTCCCAAATAATGCAGCGCTTTGTTGACTCCCTTTTTGCTGACATTAAGTATAAGTATCTTTTTCCTTTTGTTGATGATATCTTAGTTTTTTCTCCGGATTTTGACTCACATTTGTCTCATGTACGTGAAGTCCTTACTCGTCTTCGCAATGTCGGCCTCACCGTTAATCCTTCTAAAGTTTTGATCGCCCAAACTTCGATTAAATTTCTTGGCCACATATTGAGTTCTGATGGCATTGCTGTTGATCCTGATCGTGTCTCCGCCATTAATAAGATACCCCCTCCTACGAACTTGAAACATTTACGTTCCTTTTTGGGAATGGTTGGCTTCTATGCCAAATACATCCCTAATTTTTCATCTATTGCTGATCCATTGAATAAACTCAAAAGAAAAGGCGTCAAATTTCACTGGTCCCCTCAGCAACAAATGCCCTTTGATCTTCTTAAATCGAAACTATCTCATGCTCCCCTCTTACAAATTCCTGATTTTAATTTTACCTTTGAATTATCTACCGATGCCTCAGACATTGCCATTGGTGCTGTCCTTCAACAAACTATTAATGACCGTACGCTCCCCGTGGCCTACTTTAGTCGCCTGTTATCCCCTGCTGAACAAAAGTATTCTACTTACGAAAAGGAAGCCTTGGCTCTTATTCTCTCAATAGAACACTTTTCTGAATATCTCGACCATCGCGAGTTTATTGTCAGCACTGATAACCAGGCCCTTTCTTGGCTCTTACATAATGCCCCCAAAATTGGTCGTACTGGTCGTTGGTTACTCCGCCTGTCTCGTTTCAAGTTCTCTTTAAAATTCGTTTCCGGTTATAATAACTCTGTCGCCGATGCTCTTTCTCGTCTCTTTGATGACCACCAGCTTCAACCTTCTGAACTTGATTCCCTTCCTATTAACTCTGTTACTTCCGTCTCTTCCTTAACTAACTTTCCCCTCTCTTTTCAATCTTGCTTGCACCATCAACAGCATGACCCTTACTGTCAACAAATTTCCCAAGAAATTACTTCTCCTGATTATTCTGGCCCTTTTCGGGTCCACCACCAACTACTTCTTTTTAAACCTACTCCTAAGGCTACTCCTCGTCTGGTTCTTCCTTCCACTCTCCGGTCTATGGTATTTCAATATTTTCATGATTCGCCTATCGGCGGCCACTTTGGGAGAGCTAAGACCTACGCTCGCCTTGCCTCCCAATTTTTTTGGCCGCAGATGCGTAAAGACATTTTTTCGTGGGTTCGATCTTGCCCTTCTTGTCAGAAACATAAACCGTTAAATCACCTACCTTACGGCTCCTATGCCGCTTCTCCCGCCACTTACTCGTCTGAAAAGTATTACATTGACATTGTTGGGCCTATTGTTAAATCCTCTAAGTCCAATTCATACATTTTTACTCTGTTAGATGGGTTTTCTAAATTTCTTATTGTTCGTCCTTTGAGAAATATCTCTTCACAAATTGTTATTAATCTTTTGTTCAATTACATTTTTCCTATCACTGGCCTCCCTAAAGTTCTCATTTCTGATAATGCTTCGATTTTCACCTCTAGACAGTTCTATAATTTTTGTTTTTCTCTTGGCATAAAAAAGGTTTGTACTTCCCCCTATCATCCTCAGGCAAATACCGTCGAACGCTACCACCGTAACCTTAAAACATTTCTATCTATTTTTCACTCCCATAACCAGAAATCATGGGATACCGAACTCCCTTCTTTTGTGCTCGCCCTCAACTCCACCATCAATTCTTCTACTGGTTGTACACCGGCTAAACTCTTTCTTGGCCGGGAGTTGAATACCCCCCTTGCCCTTACGTGGGATCTCCCCTCGCTTTTGGATACACCCTCCGATCGTCTTAATCACTCCCAATTGTATTCCGCTTATCAAAAGCTCCTTCAGGCCAGTAAAGTTCATAAAAATCTGTGTAATTCTCGTGCCTTACCTTCTAAATTTAAATTGTTTGATTTAGTTCTTCTTAAAAATCATCCATTTAGCTCTGCACCTCAGAATATTTCGGCTAAACTCTCCCCTCGTTGGCTGGGTCCCTTTCGTATTCTTTCTTTTCCCTCGCCCAATACTGTTCAGCTTCAGTCTGTGGAATCCCCTACTGATCTCCGAAAGGCTCATTTTTCTCGACTAAAGCCCTTCCATACCTAATCCCTACGTTCCCCTTTTTTTCTGTGGGGCGGGAGAGGGGTATTGATCGGTTCTTTTATTCCTTTTGTAATTTCTTGGTTTTACGATATTAATTTGCTGTCCATTACTCTCCTTCCTTCATATTTCTTAATAAAAATTTTTTTTTTTTTTCCCTTGTCTCTGCTCACCCAGCTCTTCTCCCACTGCCGAAAATTTCATGCCTGATCCTCCCCCTCTTTTAACTAAGTTTTGTCTTGTTATCCCTTTGGGGTATATTATTGATAAATATTGGAAAATTTTTTTTTACTGTCATATTGTTATGCAGAGCACTAGATAATTTGGTTTGATCATTTAAATCATCCTGTTTGTTTTCTTGCTCTCTCCTTTCCCCCCGTCCTTTTCCCCCTTATTCTCCTCTTATTTTCTCTGGTGACTTATTCTCTTTATTTCTTCTTTCCTATGATGCTGCGTCTTCCTGTCTGGCCCTGAGACCGCGCTTCCTTCAGACTTCGTGGGACCTGGTGCTTCTACTGTCTTCATGTTTTCGTCGGTTCTGCCTTTTTGCCTGTCATCGTTTTCGCCGCAGTTGGATCTCCGCCACTCTTCATCTTCGTCCGTATCGCTTTGGACCACCGGTACTACTTTCACCATCTTCTGCTCTCATTTGCCGTCTCGTCAACTTTGGACACCAATCCTTCGGATTTCTCCTGGTGGTGGGAGTATGTTACGAGCTCAACTTCGCCTACCTTATGGCTGCTTCTCCGTCTTGATTTAGTGCACACTATATTGCGCTGCTCTATGAACCTTCTGCTTGCTATGCTGTCTCACCACTGCTTCATCTGCTACACCACCACGCGCAATCTCCGTGACGTCACCTAGTTCTAGTGTGTTCTCGAGCTCGCTTCGCTCCGTGTATATATACTCGCCGCTTTCTCCTGTCCGGCGATCAGGTGTGACTTGGTGTTGTAATCGGCAGTGGGAGCTCAAGCCCTGCTCCGGCTGGTCCGAGTGCATTTGGACTTTACTTGGTTCTCCGTTACGTGTTGGGTGAGCAGACTTTTACTGTAATTATTTACCATTCATTTTAATTTCGCCCTCTCATTCATCATATGGGCTTGAATAATGCTTCGATATTGAACTATCGTCCCTTCAGGACACAGCGAAATTTCACGGTGCCAAATTATTGACTTTGAGTTTATGATGGAAATATGAAGGAGGAAGTGTGCTGGGCTTCAAGTTTTGAACAGTTGTACTGGAACCTTTTCTCTCGTTTGGAGCGGACATCGTACCCTGGTCAATCACCTTTCCCTGCTTGAATCTCTTTCCTGATTTTTCCTTCTTTTCATCTACCTTTCGTACCTCTAGTAACATATTAATAAATTTGTAGCTTGGTGCTCTGCTAAAATTTTACACTTCATCTGGCGTGTGCCTTTCGATTATTTTGGTGTCTACTTGTTTTAAAAAGAAAAAAAGGTGTGCCTTAGTTTAAGGGGGATAGCCTGTTCTTTTATCACGTGCCTTTGTGAGCACTGGAAAAATTCCTTTTAACTAATGTTAATTTTCTTGTTCCTGTTTCCATAATTCCTTGCTGCTTTTGTGGCATTTGCGTGAACATTGGTAATAAAATTTTATTCTGGTTTCGTGCTTGGCGCCCCCCCCCCCCCCAAGCTCTATTGTGGTTTGGTGATTACCCCTTTAAGATACGTACACTAAACAAACAAAAAAGGAGAGAAAACCTGTTGATAATTTGTACAATTTCCCACTTTAATGCTGTATCAAATGGTCGAAGTTCTCATTCTTATAGTGTAGACAATTGTTATTTCTTGGAGTTGTTTTAATATATGTGTTCATTTTTGAAACCTGTGCTTGTGGGAGTTTTCTTGGGTGTTCTCCTCCCCCCCCCCCCCCCTTTTCCACGTGTCCCTACCGCGATAGTTCCTCTGGGGAAAGGCCCCATAATTGAAATCACCACTTGATTTGGGATGTGATCACTGCTATCTGGTTATTCTAGACACGACATTTAAATATTGGTGTTTCCTCACTTTACGCCCTTCCCTGCGCATTGCTCTGCTGAGTCCTCTTCCCCCCCGCACCGGCAAGTATTCTTGAGTCCCTTTGCTTGCTTTACGTCGAACTTGGTCGGTTTATGCTTAGTGATTGCTGCAAGCACTTGAAAGTACATATCTGTTTAAATGTGTCAACGCTCACCGTAACAATGTCCTTGGGAGTTAGTTACGGCTGTAATTTCCCGTTGCTTTCAACCATGTGGCAGTATCAACACAGCTAAGCCATGCTGAGTATTATTAAAAGGCTATCCTTTCAATTTTTTAAACTCATATTTCTTTTCTGACCTCATCATTTCTTACTCTGCCTCTCTTTGTCTTTCCTACCACACTCCTCAGGAACTTCATCTCACTGGCCTGAATTTTACTCTCACCTCTTGCTGTCAATGTCAAAGTCTCTGATGCATACATTAATATAAGGGTATAGTACAACTTGTATATTATCTCTTTGCATTTCATAGGAACTTTTCTCCTCCACACCAAGTTCCTTACATTTTGGTAGAACGTACTTCCCACTTGAATTCTTCTGCTGATCTTCTTATCCAACCACAATAAAATCAGGACAGTCCTAGTTTTTAGTATTGCGCCCCTGTGTCCAAAAAATTATTCTTTAAGACACCGAAATATCCCAATTCTCAAGAAATGATCCTTTCTAATATTTTGAAAATGTTTCTCCTTCCTTGAATAATGCTCACATTGTGTTGATATTCCTGCTTCCTAAAGTAATAGAGTAAAGAAAAGGAAAAAGCAAGATTGCATTGAATAGAGCAAAATTTCAGTTGGGTCATTTGGAGAGAATGTGGTACTAATAGCGTACAGGAGTATGTTGTTGGAGTTTATATACAGTATAACAGTCTGTGAGACAATCTTTTTGTAAGTAATGTTGAAGGAAAGTATTAATTTAATTCCAAACTTCAGGATCATTTTCCATATATTTGAGAATCTAAGCGAGAGATGTAATGGAATATAGTGTATCTGAACACTGCTTTCATGTCTGATTGTCCTGGTTTTCAATCTTCTAAATTGAGTCACCCTGATTAAGAAACACTAGAGAAGTTTCTGATCTGATTCTGCTTGGAAAACGTTCATGCTCCTTTACACTAATACAGTGTACCATGGATATGTGCTCAGAATTGGTTAATCTTACCTTGCAATGGTATGATTATTAGCTTTCATAAATTATTTATTAGCATTCAGGCATTACTAAATATCAAATATGTTAGGAACTTATTGCTCGTTTGTCTTCAATATAATGAGCCTACAAGGAAAAAAAGAAACACCAAATTACTACATTAACTGCAAGAATAAAGGGGTGATAGAGTAGGTTCACAAGTCTTGTCATAGTAACATGAACACAGGCCAGTACATCAGAAAAGGCCCTACGCTAGATAAATGGGCCATGCAAAGGCCGAAGTCTGAGCTCCAATATGAACAACATAATATGTGAAAAGACAAAACACAAGATAGATATTAAGCTTTAAGACACAAGCAGTGGACCAGACTCTTGAAAATTTAATTTAGCGCTATAGTACTGAAGGGTAGATACAATGAAGAAAATGGAAATTGTAACACCCAGAAAGAGTGGTGCTACATTACTGCAATTGAACATGCAGGACGAGTGTTCAGTTGTGATTCGATGATTACATTTTCAGGTCCCTCCGACCGCAAGTTTGGACAACAATCAATACAGGATGTGCCCACCACGAGCTGCGATACATTGATGAATTTGTCGAGTCATGGAGTCAATAAGGCCCTGGATCGCTTCCTGAGGAATTGTGGCCAATGCTTGCTGCACTGCACAGGTCAGTTGTTCCCAAGTTGTGGGTGGCTGAGGACGGTTGGCCAGTTGTCGACCCATCATATCCCACACATGCTCAATAGGACTGAGGTCCGGGGATCTGGCAGACCATTCTAAGGTTGTGATGTCGTGGAGAGCTTCTCTGGAGATGCGTGACGTGTGAACCCGAGCATTGTCCTGCTGAAACATCCCATTAGCAATGTTCGCCATCATAGGGACAACCACTGGATTGAGTACCCTATCAACGTACTGTCGAGCAGTCATAGTGCCCTCAACAAGCACTAATTGTGATTTCACATTAAAGCCAATAGCTCCCCAGACCATAATGCTTGGTGTTGGCCCTGTGTGCCTCTCGACAATAAGATCTGGGCGGCCCCTCTCCCCGGTACGTCGGCGCACACGATTCCGGCGATCACTGCAGGCAAGACAGAAGCGCGATTCATTACTAAAGACGACCCTATGCCATTCGTCGACCCACATCGATCTTTCTCGACACCAGGCCAGCCTTACAAGTCGCTGTTGTGGGGTCAATGGAACACCTTCTGCAGGGACACGGGCTCGTAAGCCAGCTGTACGCAGTGATTACCAATTGTTTGTTGTGTAACGTGGAGTGCCACAGCTGCTCGAATTTGCGCTGCTGTTGCATGGGGTTCCATCCTGGCCATCCGAATGATGCGGCGATCCTCTCTCACAGTTGTCTGCCGCCCTGGGCCTGTGCCAGGTCTACGAGTATGGGTACCTTCATTTAACCACTGCTGCCATACACGTTGTACCATAGACGCCTGTCGGCCAACACGTGCAGCGACAGTCCTTAGCGATAATCCAGCCTCACACAGCCCAATTATCCGACCCCTCTCAAACGGCGACAGTTGTTGATAGCGTGCTCTTCTCTGTCATCGAGGCATGTTTGATGGGGAACACTTCACTGCACAGACTGCAAGTCAACTATGCTACACCAGAGTCCGTATACTGGAGTTGATTCCTCCGCGACCAATCATGTGGGGAGACCTGAAGCAACAATCCAATGGGTCTGAAACTTTGATCATTTACATACCTACATGGCATCGTTTCATATCTTGAAAATCAACACAAACAACCAATGCCTTCATGGTGTTGCAATTTCCATTTTCTTAAGTGTAAAAGCTAATTTTTAAGGTAAGTATGCGTTTATCATGTCACAGGTTCGTTCGTTCCAACTGGATTTGGAATTTTGAAATTTCTTGAATTTTCTTGCATTAGTGACTACATAGCATATATAGATGCAATAGGATGTTTGCTACCAATTTTGCAAAAATTAATAGCTATGTCTAGGGTCTATAAAACTGATGATGATTGTTGTTTAAAGGGGCCTAACAGCTAGGTCACCAGCACCTATTGGTACAAAGTGAAAAGAAATGAAAAATTAAAACTTCAAAATGTATCCACTCACCAAAATCTACAACGAATTATGATGAATAAATGATCGTGAGACAAGAACACTCAGTGGATCCAATTCACAATGTCTTAATTTCTGGGATGACATGTATTATCTAAATGGGTCCAGAAACCAGGTCACTGGCCCTTCATAATGGTACTATTCACTGGTAAATCGTGTAATCCCACCCCCTGGTCACATCAATTTTTAGCACATATAAAAACGAAGTAATAAAGTAACAAACCTAACTTCTTCGAAAATGTCTTAGTTCTTACAATTCTTCCCTAGTACATCGGCACTGCATTGTGCTTATCACATGTATGGCTTGCAGTGGTGTCGCTACCGGCCAGTGTCTTGGAAAAGGTGCGGTATCCAACTGATGAGCCCATGCCGCACTCTGGGCGAAACACTGGTAACTTTTGACGATTGAGTTTCCTGAATTTTAATTTTAGCTATCTCAATCAGAAGCCATTTTTTGGTCAAACCTGAAGGAACATACGTCAGCCGATAAGACTCCGATAAAAACATTTCAAGTTTCAAAAACATACACATGGCTAGAAGCAAAGATAAGCAGGATTACCAACATGACAACTAGAGAAATGTGGGAAAGTGGACTGGAATCCCTAAAGAGGACGTGATCTTACATGATGTTGCCCTGTTCCTGCCAAGGAGTCAAAGGCCGGAAATTGAGAAACACGCAAACAGACAATCAGAGAAGCTTACCACGATTCGACCCGAAATTTTCACCAATGAAAAAGGTCGTTATTCCAACCAATTAAAATGAATTACCTTATATGGGCATACGGGCAACACATTCTAGAGGTTTTAATTGCAAAACACAGCGATCGAAGCCTGTGGCAAATACAGGGCGATACCAAAGATTAGCTACAACAAGCACACTACTGGAGATCTCCAATAATAGAATAAATGTTTTTCCTCCAACACTCATAATGATTAAATAAATATAATTAACTGCCTTTCTTGTGAGTCATGAAAATTCTTATTAACATTTTTACATAAATTCGCAAAAAAAAAAAATTTGACTTCTTCGAAAATGTCTTAGTTCTTTCAATGGCCATCTTGCAAACAATTTTTTACATAAATTCACAAAAAAAACACAAATATTTCATTGACTTCTTCAAAAATGTCTTAATTTTTGCAATGGCGATTTTACAGAATTTAGCATCACATCCACGTTATGAACTTCTCACCACCAGCGACAAATCGGAACTATGGTGGTACTAATCACAGTTAACGTAGGCTCATGGTATGTCACACACAATGGCACCACTCGTAACACAAACTCATGGTGTTTCGCACGTAAGGGCACCACGCACAAGCAACACAGACCCGTGGTGCTCCTCACATAGTGAGACTAATCACGGGCGCCGGTATTCCTGTGGTGTTCCTCACTTGGTGGAACTAATCACAGGCCATGTATATTCATGGTGTCGCTCACATAGTGGTACTAATCTCAAGCAATGTAGATCTACGGTGTATCACACATTATGGTAACGTCCACAGGCAACACAAAACCATGGTGTTCCTCATATAATAGTACTACTTTCAGACAAACGCAGACCAATGATTTTCCTCATATACTGGTACTAATCACGGGCGCCAGCCAAACCTGTGGTGTTTCTCACACGGGAGTACTAATCACAGACAATGTAGACCCATGGTGTTCCTCATATATTGGTACTACTATTAGGAAACACAGACCTCTTCTGAACACAGTAGAACCAACACATTCAAGTGCAGCACTCAGCAACTCTCGCTAGATGCTTGTCTATGCAACCGAATGCCCCGCCTCGGTGAAATACACACTATGGCACTTATCACAAGCAACGCCCAGATCCGTAGTGTTCCTTGCATAATGGTACTGCTCCTAGGTAACGTAGACCCATGGTTTTCTTTGAAATGTGGTACTAGTCGCAAGTAACATAGACCTATGGTGTTCTGCACATGGTACTTATCACAAGTAGTCTCATGGTTCTAATGTCATTATGCTTTGGTCACCTCTTACGACAGGCAGGGGATATGGTGAGTGGATTCTTTGTCTGCGCCCCCCACCCCCCCACCCACTGGGGGTGGTCCATAAAAAGCTTGGCTCATATCTCAAATGTGATGTTCTTAGGAAAGCCCATCAGTATTAGGTAACACAGCTAGTCTTTTAAGACAAGTGGCTGTAACTACCAAGTTTTTTTTTTTTTTTTTGAAAGAATCTAACAACTACGTAATCAGCCCGCAAGTTTTCAGATAGGCATCCTCAGGAAAATGCTTACATTTACTACCCTAATTTGTGCACTGTATAAATTCAAGGAGTATAAGGAGAGAGCTGAGATGGGAAAATGAAGTTTACAATTCAGAATAAAATAATTCATATGGATCAAGTAAAAAATATTTCAGTTTATATTGTTCATAATTAAATCAGAAAATAAATACAATAGTATTTCATGAAAACATCATGAACTTATAACAAACACAAATTATAATCTTTTAGTCACATAAGTTTAGCAAGGAGGGCATTCCTTTGGAGGGTTTCTTCACATCTTTTATTAAAATTACAACTTGCACATATTAGAAAACCACACAAGTCCAACAATCTGACTATGCAAGATCTAACTAAGAAATCTGAAAACTCGTTCTTTCAGTTTGTCAGTAATCACCCCACTGTAACAACAACTATTGTACCAGTGAATGTTTCAATTTCTGGAGGAAGATGAAGACAATGTGGTTAGAAATGACATATTTTTAGACACTTGTGAAATAGTAACACAGCAAAAGTTATAGTTTAGAAATGTAATCTTTTAATAAAAATGAGCTAATAAATTAAGAACACTGCAGGCAATTATTAAAAAAGCATTCATAAACTTCCAATTGTTTTCATTTCTTGACAATTATGTGGAGATTAAATTATAGTGTGATTACTATTCGTCTTCATCTAAAAGGGTATGAAAAGAGATAATTGCCATGTGAGAAGATAGTAAGGCATTCGTTTAATGCCTCACTAAGTATTTTATAGTTTTCAGAGGCGTCGAGGAGCTGGAATTTCGTCCCATTGGAGTTCTTCTATGTCACGAGGCTGGCATATTGGAGCACTCAAATACCATTGGACTGAGCCAGGATAAAAGCTGCTGACTAGGGCTTCTACCATCTCAGCCACTCAGCCCAGGATGTGAGAAGAATTTGAAGGCCAAAAATTCAAGTGGTTTACTTTTCAAAGTGAATTAACATGTAAATAGATAGATGAATGACATGAACCTTTATATTATGATTTAATTTTACAATGTTTAAAAAGCCTCATTACATCGAAATCTATAGAAAAATCATCCTGCCATATCTAAAAAGTTAATCTTGAACAATTCTGTTTACCAACAAATATACTGGTTATTAATAATGATTTTTCACTGGTAGTAACATCACCAAGTAAAGACAAATGGTAATTTTCATGAGAACCCCACAGGTCTCCAATGAACTTGTGCATAAATATCTCAAGTGATTTTTTTATATACACGTGTGGGTAAATAAATAATCCACCCCAGCCGGGCTGAACGGCTCAGACGGTTGAGACGCTGGCCTTCTGTCCCCAACTTCGCAGGTTCAATCCTGGCTCAGTCCGGTGGTATTTGAAGGTGCTCAAATACGTCAGCCTCATGTTGGTAGATTTAGTGGCACGTAAAAGAACTCCTGCGGGACAAAATTCCAGCAAACTCTGCATCTCCAAAAACCTTCAGAGACATAAAAAACAATATAAAATTTAAAAATAAATAACCCATTAAAGCTGCTGCTGGAAATTTAAGAAAAATAACTAAAACATTCTTCAGATTTGATAGTCACATCTTGTACAACTTATCTTAAGCACATACTTCAGACAATATTAATTCTGGGACAATGCCTTTTTAAAAAGAGACATCAAAGTAATATCTTTTCATAACTACAATAACAATGTTAAAAGTTTTATTAAAATATTCAGGAAGTGCTGAAATAGGCTCCAAGTTTTTCAAATATGAAAATGCTCATTAAAATATTACCTATATGGGTGTTACTTAGGCCATTTTTCAACACCCCTTAACCCAAGATAATGCTACTTACAATTTTGCTTCCCTCATTCAACATTTTGCATTCTAAATACAGTGATTATCAAATGTATCTTTTATTGAATACTTTTAAGACCACAGAGGTTTAAAAAAAAAAAGGCAAGCTTTTATTTTATAGTCAATTAGTGAATATCAAATAAACAGTTGCATGATCTGTTTTCCATAGTTATTAATTAAACCACTGGCTCTACTTAGCTAGCAAATATCTGAATAGCATCTTGGACATTAATTTCTTTATATTTAAGGATACTGTATTTTAGGATATTTAAAGATATTTAAAGAAATTCATGTTTTATTCTAAGTGGGAACGGTTGACTAAATCAATCAAATACAGTATGTTTGAGGACATAGGAAAGACCAGCAACCATAAATTTCTGGCTAAAGCTTCATATTTGGAAATATATGAGGAAGTATGTGACCTCCTATGATCAGAAGGAACTAGTCTGCAAAGTTGGGCAGGGGATGGAAATTTTGTCATCTCAAATTTAAAGAAAGAACTCATAGCTGATATGATAAAAACAACAGACTTCATGAGGGGCAGAGTGGGGGTGAAAACAAAGACACATTGGCAAGACAGTTATGAATGCCAAAAAGCTCTCAATCACATTCTTTCCATATTGTAATAACGTACTTCAAAAATATGTTTTGTTTTTTAATAGTAAATTTGTAATTCATTGTAGTGTGAATGAAGTCACAATGCTTTAACAACAAATATGCTTTCATATTTTGATATCTATCATATTTCATGTACAGCAAACTCTCGTTCATCTGGGCTAATGCAGACCCGAGCCTGCACAGATAACTGAAAAACACTGGTAATCCAAAATATACATGTTCTTACCGGAAACTGCTCATTTTCTACTTATTAGGGGATCCCGTCACAAGGAGGGACAAACGCTGAAGGAAAAGAAGACTACAAAAGATGCTACATATCATATTTGAAAGCTTACTGTATTACTTACGTGTTCAAGGGTTATGAATTTCATGTTGTTGGTCCTTACTGAACTGAGAATAACGTATGAATAGTAACACAGTAAGGTTTCCACCTATTCAGTACTAATATGTTATAAATTATATGGAACTAGTTTCGACCCGCCTAGGGGTCATCATCAGCCATATTAAAGCATACATAAGTATTTTGTCGAATCCTAAAAACATGTTATTTTTAACTGTAATAATCGTAAGGATTTTATAATTTATAAAGTGAAGTTTGGTAATGAGATGAGAAATGTTAGTATGGTACAGGTGAGTAGTAAATAATAATATATGTACAAACAAGTTTGGAACAAAGTACTAGTGGGGTGCTTAGAGTTGTAAAATATAACCTCGTGGATGTCAGTAGTCCTCGTACTAAAGAAACAATGTAAAATAACACATATAAACATATATACAAGTATGTACAAAGTCTGGAGAGTAAAGAGTGATACTCTTTTAATGTTGAGTTGGCTTGACACTGATCATTGTAAAAACAACTTCACGTCCAACAACCAGCAACTGACCAACACAGCTTTAATACACCAAATACCTAATTTCTCCGCTTAAGTGATCAGTGTCAAGCTAACTCAACATTAAAAGAGTATCACTCTTTACTCTCCAGACTTTGTACATACTTGTATATATGTTTATATGTGTTATTTTACATTGTTTCTTTAGTACGAGGACTACTGACATCCACGAGGTTATATTTTACAACTCTAAGCACCCCACTAGTACTTTGTTCCAAACTTGTTTGTACATATATTATTATTTACTACTCACCTGTACCATACTAACATTTCTCATCTCATTACCAAACTTCACTTTATAAATTATAAAATCCTTACGATTATTACAGTTAAAAATAACATGTTTTTAGGATTCGACAAAATACTTATGTATGCTTTAATATGGCTGATGATGACCCCTAGGCGGGTCGAAACTAGTTCCATGTAATTTATAACATTGTAAATACATATTAGTACTGAATAGGTGGAAACCTTACTGTGTTACTATTCATACGTTACTTACGTGTAGCTCACCGGAAACTGACAATTTATTTACAAAAATTCATTTAGAAACACACTGTACTTCATATGACTTGCTTTCAGTTCACTTTCGGGAAATAATTGTTCAATATTTTCTGTTTCTGTTTTCATTCACGTTTTTCCTGACAACAGCCCTTATTTTCTACAGAGTCAAAACATCGGTGTAGTCAAATAAATTTTGTCCTGCATACTCTACACTAGTAACAGGATCAATGCATTCCCAAATCCTGGTTCAAATGCAATGCTATTCAACCACTCGCAGATAGTTAAAACAAATTTATCTGTCATCTTCCTAGTGCATGAAAACAGTCTGTAACTTCAGCAACAACAAGAAATGTGATACAGGTTAACACTCATTGTCAACAATTCATTTTAGAGACTATTACTGAGGTCTGTCAGCGGCTAGAAAAGTACGATCAACAATGCATTCCTCCTGGCAATGTTTAAGAGTATGCTTTCACTTCGTATCAATATAGAGCAAGAATTCTGAAAGAACCGTCCCAGAAGAAAACTTGAATTTTTTCTTTTATTACTGGCTTTATGAGTGTTGGAAATTATCTACACTTAGGTCCTAGGAAAATGGTTCAGACAGGAAATCGTCTGTGGACAGATTACGAGGTTAGTCATGGCATTCACCTGAAGATAAAATAGGAACCAACAGAAAATATTTCAGAAGTGACTGACAATGGGAATGGTTCGTGCAACATTTTCCGGCAGTAAAACGTGAGTCACATGCAAATGAGTGCATTCTAAAAGAAAACATTTATTCTAATTATAACAGTATATAGTACTTCAGGCTTCATTTTTTTATTCTGAAAAATCACCAAACTATGAACGGATAATCTGCACCCAGATAATGGGAAGTTTGCTGTAACTGAGAAGGAATTTATTGGCGATTTATAGTGAATCAGATTTTAAGGAGTAATGATTCATATCATTGGGGTAACCATACAGTAGGGATAGGCAATGATCTTGCTCGAGACTCTCTCAAATGACGTCACGGATTTCAAGAATGTCAAGAAGTGCTGCCATCTTAGTGACATTCCAGTAACTACGAGCTTAGGAGACACTCGAAGGTTGGTAGTTGGTATATCATTGGGAGTTATTGTGTGAAATAACGTCCTCATTTGGAAAGAATCACAACATGGGGACAACGCTCTCAAGATCTCTCAACACATCTCCTAAGAGACAAGTCATAGCACTAGTCTCAAGAAATGTTGAAATCCTGCCTCAGACTGCCCTTCACTACCATACAGAGTAACTTAATCTGAAAGTAAAGTTTAGGAGTTCACATTTTGAGTTTACCTTGTCCTGTGTTGTCTATTATCTGGTTATGTTGATGTGTCTTACTTCCCTGAAAATGCTTGCAGGGAAAAGCAAAGAAAAAAATGTATATATCAGCTAAGAGAGGAAAAAGTCTGAATTTTGTGCTTTGGCAAACAAGAGACGTCTTGAATTTGAACACTAGTTTTATGTGATCCTGGAAGGTTAAATACTTTCTCACTGCATGTTCCAGATACGAAGCTCAAGCCAGAAATTAAGAGCCACCTACCAGAAACTACCTAGAAGGATATGTATGCGTATATAAACAAACTTAAGTCTCATATTTGCCAAAGTCATTGGCCTGTGTAAAACAGCTGAACTTAGATTTAACAATTTCTTATTAGCATAGTTTAAAATTCAGACTTTTGCCTTCATAAAAGTAAGCATCAAAACAAACTGTTGAAATTACAAACATGCTCTGAACATCAAACAGTACTGATCACCAGAAACTTGCCTCTGCAGTGACAATGGATGCAGCAATATGGAGCTACAGCATACACCGAGGGGTTGCTTGCCATTCTGCAACAATATTTTCAAGATCGCTTAATTTCCTGTACCCTTTCCACTCCCCAGAAGACTAGTTACCCTGAGAGGGATCCACCACATCAATAATAAATTAATTGGCTGGATGCTGAATGCTAAAATAGTAACCTATATGGAAAACTATGACATTCACAAAGAAGCGCATTTCATGATGAGAGATATGTAGCTTGGATGCCTAACAATCACACTGCCAACTCTCTGTGAGTGACAGAATCCATCAACAGCATTCTGTATGTCATAAGAAGCATGCCAAGGACTCTCAACAAGGGAACATGGGTTGGCAACCATGATTGTCCTTTGCCGAGTCTGGCATTACTTCCCCTTACTTCTGCCAGGCTCCTTGCCTTCATCTTTCCTATTTGACGCCCTCTGGTCAATACCTGTTCCTTTCTGACCCTAACAGAGTCTTTAATTTTCACGTCCTTTGTGGCCCTTTCCTTTCTTTTGCTGATGCCTTCAGTTTTCAAAGAGCTGGACATCTTCCATTTTCTTCTCTATTAGTGTTCAGAGGGGACGACTCTCACACTTCCCCTTAACACGTTCACTGCTGTCTGTAGCATATGTGCATATCCTGGTTTCCGCACTACATGCCGATGATGCAGATGCGCATCATTTTAAGTGATCCGGTTTAGAGGCAATTAATAGGTTTAATTAAGGTGACAGTAAAGGTATTAAAACCATTATCACAACCATCTCCAAACAAACCACAAGATGGCCAGACAGACTTTGATTTGTGCAACTCCCAACAGCCCAAGTGCACTTGAAATGAGCGGCAGAAAGAAAATGCCTGTTTGGAAGACCTACAATCTGTTGAATGGCTACAGTCAAGATGGACACTGCAGCTACAGATAGGATGCTAGATGAAGAACAAGACACTCACAAATAGGGGAAAGTGGAAGAAGTTTATCAACAATACCCGGGAAATAAACTGTAAACAGATATGATGCTGAATGATGATGTATCATAAAAATGTAAAATTATGCAAATATTGATGGAAACAAAATTGCTTGAACAGAAAAGAAATAAAGGCATTCATCAATACCACACAATATTAATGTATCAGTTGAGGATTTAAGGTGCAAAGGAGTATTGTAGAAGAACCCTAGAAGATTCATCATGTGTTGCGACATTAAAAAAGAGAGGGCTTAAAGGATCACCCTGTAGTACACCTGTAGTCTGGTCTATTGGATCGGATATTGTGATCGAATTGTCTATTTGCACCTCATTCTTTGCCATTGCAATAATGGATCTTTTTTTTTCTATGAGATCCTCAATCTTTGATATGACTTGTGTTCGACTAATTGTATCAAAGGCTTTCGAATAATCCACAAATATAACATGTAGCTTTCCCTTCTTTAATCTAAAGGCTTCATGAATATCATTCTGAAGGCATTCTATAGCCTGTATTGTGGACCGGTTTTTCCTAAATCCAAATTGCTCTTCTGGGAGATACTGATCTATTAAAGCATTCAGCCTTTGCGTTAACAGTTTAGTCAATATCTTCAATAATGTGCATTCTAGTGCTAGTCCTCGATATGAATTAGGGTCGCTTAAGTCTCCCTTCCCTTTATAAAGGGTCTTTATCGTTGAAGTCCACCATCGATCTTGTATTCTTCCCTGTTTAATACATTCGTTGAATAGGCTAGTAAGGGGTTCAAAGAGAACAGGAGCCAAACTCTTCAAATGTTCATTATAGATCATGTCTGGCCCGTGAGCTTTGTTATTTTTCAAATTTAAGAGTACCTCCTGTGCGCTGAACATATCTAATGGTCCGTCAATTTCGGTGCTATCGCTGATTATGCGTGGTTTCGTGTCCTTAAATGTCAAAACCTGTGTGTAATGAGCCGTCCCACGTGCTCATGGGAATATTCCGAGGGAATGTTGGTCGTTTCGGCTTGATAACCGTGTAAGGGTTGTTTTCTGCCTCTTCTATCCGCCTTAGTGCTGTCTCTTCAGAGTATTTCGCTTTAGTTTCACTTATTAGCTTTTTGTATTCCCTTCTTTTCCAGGCGTACATTATTAGTGCTTCTTCTTCTTCTAACTTGTCTACAGCAAAATGGAGGAGTTTGATTGTTTTATATCTAGCCTGGTTACAGGACTCGTTGAACCATGGTTTTGCTCTTTTCTCGGTTTGACTATATTTTATAGCGGAATTTAGGATGTTTTGTAGTTTCGACACTGCACTATCAATATCACCATCTTGGACATGTAGGGACACCATATCTATTAGTGCATTAGACTCTGATATTACCCGCATGTTGATTTTCCTTGATACTTCCGTAGTTTTAGTGATGGCTCTGGTTCTCTCTCGCAGCATTAGCGTTGTTGCCACTGGTAAGTGCTTCCTGGTTGCTGTGCGTAGAACTGTCTGGGTAATCATTTTGACGTCCTTCATATTGGAAAATATGAAATCTATAGTGCTACTTCCATTATGGCATATATATGTCTTTTCACTTGGTTCATTAATAAGGCTTAACCCTTCTGTCTTGAGGTATTCCAGAAGTACCTCTGTTTTAGAGTTGCGAATATCTATCCTGCAATTCAGGTCTCCCGTGAGTATTACTAGATCCTGTGGTTGTATTCTATGAAGCCCAGCACTAATAATATCCACAATGTCTTCTGCCTTGTATCGTGGTGGGAAGTATACGCCTATCACTGTGCATGTTGGCAATTTGGGTGCAAGCTTTTGTAGTCCCACTAGTTTGATGGTCAGCGCCCCATACTTCCTCCTCACATTTACCCAATTATTGATTTTGATGCAAAAGTTATAAACAAAATTATTTCAGCTGGGAAATTCACAACTGGCCTTAGAAAACAGCCATTCTAATGTCCATATATAAATGACCTGAAATAAAATCAACAAAAACAGCAAGGATAATGATAAGATTTCTCAATAAACAAAGGAAAAGAATAGCTTTCCAGTGTGCATACGGGAACCATGAGTAATCAAGAGGATAATATGGTTTATTTAATTCATTTTCTGTAAAAACATTATTCCTCTGCATGAAATGCTAATGTAATTTGACCTTACGTCATTCTAAATTTACATTTTTGAAATCCAATCTGCCATCTCGCAATTACCTTCACGCAATTCACCATACAAAAAGGCCTTTGATATTTGATTAGGTTCCATACGCTTAACATGACCCAGCCATCTGATTCACCTATCACATATATACTGGAGAGACTGGTGAGTTGCAGGACTTCCGTGAAATCTGGAGGATCCTCTGAAGACAATGGAGATGAAAACCATTCAGCCATTTCTCGTGCCTTGTGAGGGTTGTCTAAGCTTCACTGCTATAAAGAAGTGCATTGATAACACAGACATTTCAGACCTGTATTTTCATGTTTACTGTCAGTAGTCAATTGTTCCTGAAAGTCCTGCATAAGCAGAAACATATCAGCAGGAAGTAGACGAAGAAGAAGACGAAGAATAAGAATAAGTCAACTGTTCCATACTCTCTGATTTAGCCTTGCCATAATGTATACTGCCTTTGCAATCTTATTAGTGATCTTAGCATCCAGACACAAGGTGTTGGATACTGCAGGACTGGGGTAGATGAAGTCATCAAGCACCCTGAGAGGATGTCCTTCAAAGGCAATGGATGGAAGGTTGAAGGTGCCCTGAACCATAACATTAGCTTTCATGAGACTAAAGATTTTAATCCACTTCACCATCTCAAAACAAATTCAAACTGGTAGCTCAATGGTTGGGAAGATTTCCAGCTTCAAATATCTTGGAAGCCTTGTTAATGATGACTAGAACTCCTCCTGAATAAAAAGAAGCATCAAGCATGCCAGGAGCTGTTTCAGGAAGATGTCCAAAACACTGACATCCTGCATTCTGTCAATAACTCTTCTTGCTCACATTCTCCACTGTTATGCACGTGATGTTCTTCTGTATTGGAGTTGAGTCCTGGACTTCAACAGGCATTATGTGCAAGAAGCTAGAACCTTTTGAAATGTGGGTATGCCTTAGAATTTTAAAAATCCCCTAGATTACTGGTAACCAATATGGAAGTGCTATGTCACATGAACAAGGAGATGAAAATCCTCATGACCATCAAGAGGAGAAAGCTAGAATACTTTGGCCATGTCATGTGTAATAGTAAGCACAGCTTTCTACAATTGGTCATCCACAGAAATACTGAAGATAAACAGGGTACTGATTGCAGGATATTTTGGCTATGGAATCTCCAACAGTGGTTCCGGCTTAATACAGCTTCATTGTTCAGAGTGGATACCGATAAAAGTGCAAGGCATACTACTGATCACCAATGCTGGAAGAAACAGCACTTGAAAGAAGAAGTTTGGGATTTTTTTTTCTGCTGTTTAAATTATATACTTATGCAACTTCCTACAATATTTTTATAAAGATTCTATAATAATAACCAGATACTGTGTACCTATGATTTACGGGTTCGTTTTTGTAATTGCAGAAGTAATGTCATGCAGCAGAGATGAGCATCAGCAAAGGAGAAAGAACACTCTTCCACTAATAACAATAGTCAGTGTAATGTAACTGCTTATGTTTTAGGGGCTTAGGGCATTTTAGGCCATCATATTCCATTTTCTTCTGGTGTAGCAATGCTAGGTCATTTGAGGCCTAGGCTTTCAATGAACCCTGGGGATTCCATTCCTCTCCCCCTTCTTCTAGTGATAATTGTTTCATGAATTTCTTATTTTGATAGTTATCTTCAATACCTTCCTGATCAACAGGAGCTAACAAATACTCATTTTTGTTATAAAAACAATCACAACAACCACTACCAATTAGTTAGTTATAATGATGACTGAACAGTTATTTCCAAGTCTGTGATGTTTGTTGTTTATGAACTTGCCAATAATCTAATAATTAGAAATTTTATACCACCTATTCTGCCAGCCAACATGCTGAGAGTGAAATTTTTTTTGACCTAAAGAACTCAAACCAGCTAAACATGGTGTCAGACCAATATAGACTTGATGCCTTTATGATCATGGCCATCTTATAATAATTCATTATGTAACATAAATTAAAAAAATATATTTATGGCAACTTTCCACTCTTAGACCTCAAAAGCTTTTTGTGAATTATTTGATGTCTATGAAAGAGCTTTCCTTAGTTCCCAACAGGTGTACAGATTGAATTTACACTAGAGCTGTGCAAAATGACATGTATATTCATTCAAACTCGTTTCTGAGAGATGGGTCATGCTCAATATTTCAACGTCTACATTTGTTCAAAGCTTCCTGTTTGAGCACTCTAGTCAATGAATGTGTGAAAGAATCAAGTTTAACAGGACACTCAGCTCCACTGAAAAAAATAAGTCTACCAAAACTGCCCATAATGAGCAGAATAAGCCTGTTGATGGTGATTCGTCTGTCGTATGAGTAAAGATTAAACAATTCTCTTCCTTTAGCATTTAATATCAGAAATAACAGGCCAATATGACATTTTGGACAAAAACTTAGAAGAGAAAAAAAAATTTCTCATAGAAACATCTTCAAAAATATGTTCATATTCAATGCTGTGGCAATTTCCAAAATATTGAAAGCAGTAATGTTCACATTGTTTAGAGCAAAAACCCATAGTTTCATTCTAAATATACCCAGAAAATATAACTTTGATCAACATCATGAAAAATATACTTTCAGTGCAACTATAAAACCAGAATGTTTTATTTCAACATAAAATTCCAAAACTCAGTATTAATACTTTTCTCACAAATGGTTCTATGTATTTTTACTTTTTGTATTAGGAGAAAATTAAACCCAGAAAAAGACACACTGTCTTAAATATTACTTTCCTGAGCAAGAGGAAGTATCCATGCATTAAAGTTAAAGAAGAGATATATGTAAGAGTTTTGTCTGTACATTGCTTAGAATTTAGAAAGAATGGTATTTCTGCATCAGTCATGTCCACAGTAACAAGGAAATACACTTTTTACTTTTTTGTAATTTCTATCTGTATGTACACGCATCACAAGAAAACTGCTGAAGAGAATTTAATGAAAATGGGTATGTAAAGTCGGGGAATGAGCCACTACAATCTAGGCTATAAATCATTTTATTCACGCTGAGTAAATGGTAGTTTAGGGGAAGGCACCTAATATTTAATTTTTAAATACCTATGTTATTGGTACTATCGAAAAGTACCACGTAACAAAAGTTATAGAAAATGCAATTTCCGATCATTTATGTTTTATTCGGTTTTACCATAGAGACTATGATAAGAGTGGTATTTCAGAGTCGGTAGAAAACTAAATGTGAAGGCCTACATTATCGAATGCTCATAAAATTGGTCAACAATAACATTACACTGACCACTGTTTGTTGTAATATTCTTTGTCTTTTATACTGCCACTCATCTCTGATAGATGGGATTACAGCTGCGTACCGAGTATAACAGCCTGCCTAAATATTGGCGGGAAATAGCTGGGGAGTTAGATTTCTTCTTTAGTATGCCATTTCTCTGGTTCATACATTTTCCGATACTGCTGGTACGTAACATACGGATTCATCATAGTATTCCAGCTGTTCGATCCCTACTTTGATGCGCTGATTGGAATGATCAGTGAGCACACTTGACAGAATAATGGCAGAGGTTAACTTATGACCTGGTCTAGAATTACAATTTTGGGCTATTCCAAATTATAGTACCACAATTCACTAAGTAACTCCAAATTCAACCCTGAAAAGAGCCATTTCTTAAGAAAAGCTTCTTCCTCTTCACTTTTATTCCAAATTAGCAGCAAAGAGGGGATTTCTCTTCTGGCTTGGAGAAAAAATTTGCCTCCAAGTCAGATAGTTTTCTCCCCCGCCAGTGTAGTGAAATGAGATTATCCGACTCATCAGGTACTCCTATTAAACAGATGAGTAAAGGGCATAGCTTCTGCCCTGGGACTCTACACTATTTGTCCCGCCCCCAAAATTAAAGTGTGTTCACGGCTCATGGCTGTCTGCGGCCTGGTCATTTCAGCTCTGAAAATTTGGACTGTTAGATCGGCAGTATAGTACTGGTCGTTAAAAGTGAGAAAATGTGTGGTTTTTCATTTGATCAAGTACTTCATATGATTTTAAAGATAAAAATTTCATAATGTTCCGTATTGAAATGTATCACAATGAAATTGAAATCTATATATATATAAAATAAGAGTTTTGTCTGTACATTGCTCAGAATTTGAAAAGAATGGTATTTCTGTATCGGTCAAGTCCACAGTAACAAGAAAATGCGTTTTTTACTTTTCCGTAATTTCTCCCTGCCTGCCTGTCTGTCTGTCTGTATGTATGTACACGCATCACGAGAAAACGGCTGAAGAGAATTTAATGAAAATCGGAATGTAAAGTCGGGTGATGAACCCCTACAATCTAGGCTATAAATTAATTTAGTCACGCAGAGTGAAATGGTAGTTTAGGAGAAGGCCTGAAATTTAATTCTCAAATATTTATGTTATTAGTGGTCGTGTCTTAATGAATATCACTAGACAAAGATGGGAAATAATTCGCTACAATATAGGCTATACACGCTGAAAAAAAAAATGGTAGTTTAGGGGAAGGCCTAAAATTTAATTGTCAAATATTTATTTTATTAGAGGTCGTATCTTCACGAAAATTGGTATGCAAAGTCGGGGAATAGGTCGCTATAATCTAGGCTATCAATAATGTTATTTGCACTGAGTGAAATGGTAGTTTAGGGGAAGGCCTGAAATGTAATCTATATATAAAATAAGTGTGTTGCCTGTGCATTGCTCAGAATTTGAAATTAATGATATTTCTGTATCTGTCACGTCCACAGTTACAAGGAAATGCATTTTTTACTTTTCCGTAATTTCTGTCTGTCTGTCTGTCTGTCTGTCTGTCTGTCTGTCTGTACACGCATTAATAGAAAACGGCTGAAGATAATTTAATGAAAATCGGTATGTAATGTTGGGTGATGAACCACTGTAATCTAGGATACAAATTATTTTATTCACGTTGAGTGAAATGGTAGTTTAGGGGAAGGCCTGAAATGTAATTCTCAAATAAGTTATTTATGTTATTAGTGGTTGTATCGATAAATACTACGTAACTAAGATAACTTTAGGTATGTCGTAAGTTAGTAGTAGTTATGTAAGAAGTTATTAAATTTCCGATCACTTATGTCTTATACATTGTTACCGTACCGCATATAATCAGAGATATTCATGAATATGGATTTTTGTTACTAAGTCCATATCAGCACCGAGTCACGAGAAAATGGGTAAACAGAATTTAGTGATAATCGGTATGTAAAGTCTGAGAATAAGGAACTACAGTCTACGATATAAATAATTTTGTAGGACACCCTAATATCACAGAGTCGAAAGAAAACTAATGTGAAGGCCTGCAATATAGAAAGCTCATAAACTTTATCAACAATAACATTACATTGACCATTGTTTGTTGTGATGTGCTTTTTGTCTTCTGTTTCCTCTCATCCCCAATAGATAGGATTACTGCAGCGTACCGAGGTTTTTTAAATTTGCTTGACGTCGCACCGGCACAGGTAGGTCTTATGGCGACGATGGGATAGGAAATGAATAGTGGTGTGAAGGAAGCAGCCTTGGTTTTAAGGTACAGCCTGGTGTGACTGGTGTGAAAATGGGAAACCACGGAATACCATCTTCAGGGTTGCCGGCAGTGGGGTTCAAATCCACTATCTCCCGGATGCAAGCTCACAGCTGCGCGCCCCTAACCACACGGACAACTCGCCTGGTCGTACCGACTGAACAGCCTGCCTGTATATTGGTGGGAAGTAGCTGGGGAGTAAGATAACTTTCTTCTTTAGCATGCCATTCCTCTAGTTCATACATTTTCTGATATATCTGGTACATAACACACTGGTTCATCATAGTATTCGAGCTATTCAATCCCTACTCTGAGGCACTGATTGGAATGAGTAGTGTGCATATTTAACGGAATAATGACAGAGGAGTGTTCATGGCAGTCTGCGACCTGGTTATTCCAGCTCTGGAACTTTGGACTGTTAGATCGGCACCGTAGTACTGTTCGTTGAAAGTGAGAAAAAGTGCGGTTTTTCATTTGATCGAGTATTTTATATGATAACATTGCTTTCAATCGCTACATTCCTACTGACGTTTTTGTAATGACCTATGATGAATTCAGTCAGGAAAACCACCAAGTCAGTCTTTCTGAGAATCCCGTAGCGAAGCACGGGTACATCAGCTAGTAATAAATAAGATAGTTCAACCTATTCAATATAAATAAATACGAAATGTAGTGTTACATTCCTATTTAATTATAAGTGGAAGCGGTACCGGTTTCGACCCCAATCCGGGTCATCATCAGCCGAATAAAATGCAAAAAACAATGCATAGGTAAGAAAGAAATCTTTAGATTTTATTCGGCTGATGATGACCCAGATTGGGGTCGAAACCGGTACCGCTTCCACTTATAATTAAACAACCGGTACCGCTTCCACTTATAATTAAATAGTAATGCAACACTACATTTCGTATTTATTTGTATTGAATAGGTTGGACTACCTTATTTATTATTTCAATTTCATTGTACTTCATATGATAGCATTGCTTTTAATCGCAACATTCCTACTGGCGTCATTGTAATGACCTATGTTGATTTTGGTTGGGAAAACCACTAAAACAGTCTTTCTGAGGATGTAAAAAGGCAGGTGGAAAGTGAGTGTCTGCCATTATAATGAAAACTCCCCTTCTTGATTGTGACTGATGGTGGCAAGAGGGCCTGCCATTACAATGAAAATTCCCTAACCCAATCTTCACATAAGAAAAGACGTATGGTGACTTCCCTGTCACGTTTCTAGGGCAACACTAAGAGCTATGCAATTTAATACAATCCTTACTCGAAGTGTGTACACTACGTAACCTAGAATTCTGTATACAATGTAGAATTCCATAGCGAAGCATGGGTAAATCAGCTAGTCTTCAATATAGTACTTTTGAATCCAAAGATCTGTGGAAATATACTAAAAACAAGAAAAAAAAAAAGAAAAAAAAGGCATGTTTATGACGATAGGTAAGAAATGTTCTTTCATTTCAAATTACAAGATTATCTTCAAAGGAAATACCGGCACCTCAGGATACATGTACTTAATAGGTTAGTTTGCAAAAGAACATTAACACAAAAAGAACAGAAGATCAAACTTTCCTTTATATTACACCAGCATGTTCAGGAAAATTTTACATCATAAGCTAAGGAAAATCTCCTA
Organism: Anabrus simplex; assembly: GCF_040414725.1. Lineage (NCBI taxonomy): Eukaryota > Metazoa > Arthropoda > Insecta > Orthoptera > Tettigoniidae > Anabrus > Anabrus simplex. The sequence continues at coordinate 112,643,017 of NC_090269.1, read as the reverse complement.
AAGCTCAAATCATAATGCAAAACTGTTAGTAAAGACTGAAATTTCCATGAGTGCTCAGCAAAGAGAAATTAGCAAAATGGTCAGGACTGGATTCCCACATGATATTCAGAAAAGCAGCAGACTGAATCAATTTCACTAGAAATCGCAGAAAACCATTACTGACAATATGAATGCAGGAGCAAACTATAGTCAGTCAACTCCCCCCCTCCCCCCACACACACACAAATTGGAGTACCTTGTCTGGAGGTGCTTTGGTTACATAGCATTCATTGTACTTCTCTGATTTACAACCACAAGCAAATTAATTAATATCAGGATTGATGGTAGAATGAGTTTTTGGTTGCTAGTTATAGGGGTTAGACAAGGCTGTAATCTTAATTCGGTGTCCATAAAGTACATGCATGATTTACTGATAGGTATAAAAATGGCAGAGAAGGGTTCAATTGGGTGAAAATGTAGTGAACAGTCTGACTTGTGTCAACAACTCGGTCTTAATGGCAAACTGCTGAAAATCTGTTATCCAATGTCTTGGAGCTTAAAATTAAGTGCATAGAGTATGATATCAAAATTAGTATTTTCAAGGCTAATATAATGTCAGTGGGGAAGAAACCTGAAGCGCAATGCACACAGAGAAAATGTGGCAAGGACGTGACGTGAGCAAAGCATAGTCTGTTTTCAGACCGGCTTTACCGTACAGCAATGAAAGCTGAGTGGACTCAGGACTTCTTGTTCATAAGCTGGAAGTAACAGACATGAAAGTAGCAAGAATGATTGCTGGTATAACGGGTGGGAACCTTGGCAGAAGGGTACTAAGAATGAGAAGATAAAGGCTAAGTTAGGAATAGATTTGATGCATGAAACTCTCTATATAAACTGGCTTCAGTGGTGAAATCATGCGAGGCAAATTGAGGAAGATAGGTTACATAGGGAGACCAAGGCGACAACGATTAAACTCTGCTTTTAAGGATTTAACGATTAGATGTGTGGAACTAAATAAGGCCAAAGAGCTAATCGCAAATAGAAGATTGTATAGATGCTTAATTCACCAAAGCTTGCAACCTCCAATGAAGATTCGTGTATGTGAACAAGAAACAATGATTAACAGCTCAGGTTAAGGAGCAATAACACAACCATTTCAGGCAAACTTATCATTATTTTACAGTTCCTGTTTTCAGAGTACTGTTGGTGGGCCTCTTCCAATCTGTCTTACTGAGATACATTTCTGTTGTTCACGATGTCCTCTAGTGTCCTTCCCCTAGCTGCAAGGTCTATCTTTACGATGTCCACTCAGTGGGTTCTTGGTCTTCCCACCATCTGGTTTCCTGCCACATGCCTCCTCTAGGTTAATATAGGCTGTCCTTGTTGGCTCCATCCTTGTCACATGCCTGAATCAACTCAATCTGTACATATTGTCCCAATCTAACTATGCATTATATAAGCAGAAAAACGTAAAACTGTATTTTCCCCACACATGTGGGGTCGTGAATGTGAACTGTGTCGCACAAGTGGATTTGGCCCTGCTTTACGGCCGGATGCCCTTCCTGACACCAACCCTATATGGAGGGATGTAATCACTATTGCCTGTTTCTGTGGTGGTTGGTAGTATAGTGTGTTGTCTGAATATGATGATGAAAGTGTTGGGACAAACACCCACTCACCAAGGCAGAAGAATTAATCAGACAAGATTAAAATCCCGACCTAACCCTCTGAACCGAAGGCCTCAACGCCGACCATTAAGCCAATGAGCCGGTCGTGGCCTTAATTAAAGTACAGCCCCAGCATTTGCCTGGTGTGAAAATAGGAAACACAGAAAACCATCTTCAGGGCTGTTGACAGTGGGATTCGAATCCACTATATCCCGGACGCAAGCTCATAGCTGCGTGCCCCTAACCGCACAGCCAACTCACCCGGTCTCTCTCGCACTTAAGCACAATTATATATCGACTCACTGTGCCATAATTCAACCCCAGAATGTTAGTCACAAAAGGCAGTATCAATAACCTGTTATATGCCGCAGCAAGCTACATTTTAGTTCACACAGATTTATTATCTAACTCTTGGTCCTAAAATGCATTAAGTCAAGAAGATAAAATCATGATAAGAATAGTAAGATTTGCTATCAATTTTGCCAGCAACTGCAGAACGTCATGGCAGATTTTAGTAGCACATTTTTTCATCTAACTATATTATTAATAAAAATGAGATAGTACCTGTCCATTTTGTTTGTTCCAGATAAGCTCAAAAACTACTGGACTGATTGAGCTGAAATCTGGGAAGGATACAACTTGAAAACCTGAGTCACACAAGGGATGCTGATAATTTTGATATATTTGATAATTTGGAAGTAGTGGAGGATTTTACAGGAGTATGTCCCAAATTTGGGCAATTTTCGCCCTGCATCAACTAAAATAATGGTTAAACGGTTGGCCCTATCGAAAAATGAAGTGCACTGGAAATTACATTTTTCACAAGAAATGTTATATGCATTTTCTTCCTAATGAACGGTTTCAGCTTTCTTGTGTTTTTGGCTGTGGTAGCCTTTACCAATGAACAGGCTACTCTCTTCACGCATAAGTTCATTCACATTTCATTTTGTGTAATCTTAACACATTGGTGACGGGCCCCGAGAATTCTCGTTTATATGGACCTCGTGTTTCCTTGATCACTGCTACAATCTGGTGGTGAAATTATAAGTTTTAAATGATGTAGTCATGGAATGAATAGTATAAGGCAACTATTGCTCCATGATCTTCATTAAAACTTCATAACAAAATAATATCGGAAACGTCGAGCTATTCCTTGGAGCTTCAGTCCAGCTGTCAACATGGCACGGCACATGCAGTTGCTAACAGATATGGATAGTTGTGATGAATTATGTGCAGACCAGTTATCATATATACCTAGAGGCAGTGAATTGGATATTTCTAATTATGTGAGTGATTCTGAGAGTGCGTTTGGTCCTTCTATGTCAAATCGTGGACAACATTCTCATGTGGTGGAATACAGCACAGACTCAGATGCACATAAGTTGTGTATAGACAGCACTTGTAGTATGTAGTAGGTATAGATACAAGCACATGAAGGAAGATGCTCAAGGCAGAGAGAAATGGAGGACATCCAGTTGATACCTGTCTAATGACAGATTTACTGAAAGAAGAAGACAATTTCTGCATTTAACCAGTTATATAGTGTCACAATCTACCCTATTTGTGTATTCAATTACCACCAACGGTTGGAAATAAGGTTTTAGAATATGTTTCTAATATGGATGGTACAGAGATAAATGAAATGAATTAGGTTGTATGCTGATATAGACAGAAGACTAAGAAGAAACATCTTCCATTCAAGCAGGCTTGAAATCCAGACTTTATAAATGACCACATGTATCCTTTGGAGGAAAGGATATCACTACCTTATTGTAGACTTGCCAATGATGAATGAAAGATGCAACATCAAGAGCCTCCTACCAATCTTACTGATTATGATAAACTCTTTTCATGCAACTTCCCTATGTGAATGCACTTGGTATAAAGGGGACTAGACTGTATTATCTTCCAAATTCTACTTTCCATATTCATGGATTAAGAGTCTGAATTCCTCTCCACAGATTTCCTGCCTGTCATAAGACACACCTAAAAGGGTGGAGCAGATTTAATGGTCTAATCTATATCAGTCTATTTTGAAGAAATAAATTGTTTCCAAAGAAGCAATCGATTTCATTATATCTGTAAAATATTTACAAATATCATGGCCCATGTTATTTTTTTGCCATTCCATCTCATTAAAACCTAACAAAATCATTAAAAGCAGTTTCAATTTTCAACAACATGCTCACAGTCACTACACTGTCATGTAACAATGAATCTCTTTGTTCAGCAATAAATTAACAATAATTTAATATGCAAAATTAACTCTCCACCAAAAAATATCAATAAAAAAATTATGGTAGGCTTTACCAACCAGTAAACTAAATTTTGTATATAAACTAACATGAGAAGTGCATATGAGTATTGCTACATTTTTCTTCCTGATCAGTATATACACTACAAATACCATTCTACTGGCTACAAAATATATCTTACAATACAGTCAGTCTGAGAAAGACAAAGGAAATGATGACCACTCGGTAGGCTGTATAAGTCTGTTAAAAAAATGACAGTAACAAACACATTTCACATCAATTAAAAGAGAAAAAAAAGGGGAAAGATGTAACCCTAGAGGTATACTACACTTTTAATACTTCCCAAGTACAAACATTATTATTATTATTATTATTATTATTATTATTATTATTATTATTATTATTATTATTATTATTATGACCAGCTACTTCAGAAAGAATCCTTGTAAATGTATGACCTGGCACTCATCTAATGAACTGATTGGTGAATGTCAGACAGACCACAGCAATTTCCACAAGATATAGAATGTGAAAGTGCTTGGAGGTAGTAATATTGATTCGGACCATTATCTAACAAAGGTTAGAGTGCAGTTTGTACCAAAGTCAAATCGCAGATCCCAAACGCAGAAGATCCATAGATTTTGGATCAACAAACTCGTGATAAATCAAAATGTCATTCGTGACCAGACAGAGTTCAAGTCTCTAGAATCACACAAATGTGAAGACATTTCCAAGAAGGTTCGGGATACTACTATTCTAACAATCTTTGAGCAGGAAAAAAAAGAAACACCCGGGGTGGACACAACAGTGTGACAAAGTGCTTCTCATCCAATGTGCACCGCCTGCTAAAGTGATCCGTAAAAACAAAATGTGCTTACGGCAAGACTCAGCTTGAGAACATCGAGGAAACCTTCAGAAGAAACAACATTTGTGAATTTTACTATACTTTCAATCTGAAACATGGATGAGAACAGTAATCTTATTCTTAACAATTCATATCACTGAGAACTATGAATGATTAGCTCAATATTTGGAGTCCTCAATTACCCTCCTCCAGCATCAAAAATCACAATTTCTGGCCCATCATTCATTTCACCTGATTTTTTTCCCTCCTCATTGAGAAGAAATCATCAAAATCATTGCACCTCTCCCCAATAACAAGACATCACATAAGAATTGTATAGTTGTCAAACTTCTGAAAATGGCTGGTTCTAATTTGTTGCCAAAATGGAAGAACTCTTTCATGATAATATGGGAATCAGAAAATATTCCTAAGGAGTGGCTGAGGCAATCAGCTCTTATACAGTACATCTTCTCCATAAAAAAGTGAAAAAGCAGATGTGAATAACTGAAGAGGCATATCTCATCATTCAGTTGCCAATAAAATCCCATCAAAAGCACTTCCCATTGAACTTACTGATCATCCACAGTTCGGTAAATATCAAGCAAGCTTCCATACGACCTATTTTTTGCAGTGAACAGATCTTTATACTAAAGAGTTCCATCAAAATCAGATCTATTCATGACAAACCACTTGTATTGGCTTTTGTTGATTTCCAAGAAGACCTATGATTCAATTGATTGATTCAGTCTTCTTGATATTCTCAAGGAGATAGGTATGAACAACAAAACTTGCTCCAACATCAAACAATTTCTGACCAACACCTATTCGCAAGTGAAATTCATGAGGGAAATCAAGGTGGGGCTCTTGTCCATTCTTTTCACCTGTGTTCTTAAAAGTCACCTGAAAGTGGAGAAACAGACAACCCAACATTGGTATAAGGCCTGTTACTGGATCCAAAGCAGTGAACATAAACTGCTTTCTGCTTTGCTTTTACAAATGATGTAGTCCTAATGGCAGATGACCACCAGGTTGAAAAATTACAAGAAGTAACTGAAGCTGTAGGTCTCTGGAACTCTTTTGAAAGAAAAAAAAAAAAAAACTTGAAGTAATGATGTCCAACCATCATAACACTGCATTTCTCAATACCAAATATGGAAAAGCAAACGTTGCATTCATTTTAAGTATCTTGGAGAAATCATTTCCTTTAATGCAAAAGAGAAAGAGCTCTGAAATATTAGGCTTAATGGACAGAAACAGCTTTTCACCTCTGGAAACTCACTTATCAGTCCAGACTGGTCTCGTGGCAGAACAAATATTGCTACTACACCAGAGCAGTATGCCTGAGAATTCTGAATGCATGGCCCTCACTCACCATGGTGGTACAGATCCGAATACAGAAGAGAAGAAAGTCCTAGGAAAGATCATTGGCCCACGTCAAAGTTAAGAGGGTGAAGTCAAGTGCAAAGCTGTACTCTAAATTTAAAAAGGCTTTCACATGTTATAAGGAAGCGCCGTCTTATGTTTTACAGTCATCTGTCTCAAATGCTTAACATCAGAATATCTCAAAGAATTCTTGATCTTTTCACGACTTGATAATGTACCACTCCATGGGCAACTGCAGTGAAGGAGGATCCGGCCAGTGTCTCTAAGACACTGGTTCATGAAAGAAGTAAGTTCAAGACAGGGTACATGTGATCAAGGAACTTCTGGAAAGAGTGAGATGATGACCTGGTGCAGAGTGGTCCAAAGAGTGAAGAACTGCATTCTCCATCACGATGGAGTATTGTAAATTCAGAAAGGCTGACAAGTGTTAATCACGGTCCTTAACAGGCCGAATTGATATATTAAAAATTAAAATTATTATTATTGCTACAGAAATGATGGTATGACATGCTGGGAAAGACAGCAGTGTAATGTTCGTCGAAAAGAAGGTGAGGATTCAGTCAGAAGTGGCCGAGACTTTGTTCTGCATTTTAGAATGAACTGTTGAGTAATCTAGAAGACAGAGTACAGTATAAAATGGATTTAAAAGTGCTGAATATTAAAACCTTAGTCCCAGTCACTTCTCTATCAAAATATTTCTTCTGATACATGATCCACTGGCAAGTTTACCAACAGACCATATTTGATCTACCTGCTGATACTCAAGAGATTGGACATCAGTTCATTTTTAAATTTAGAGCAAACACAGACTTGAATATCAGGCAACTTTCACATTTATCAACTGACTCAAACCTTTTCATTCCCATCTTCCACTCTGAACTATTACCTAGTCCTTCAGAAGAGCATGCTAAACCAACAGTTTACATCTCCTTTGATCATTCACACATTCACTCATACTGGTGAAGAAATACAGAACTATTTGTTTCATATGATGTCCAAAATTTTATCATATTTACAAGGAAATTTACTACTCTTTCTTGTTCCTAATTCTGATGAACTAGTTCAATGGTCCAAATACTGAGTAATACCTTTTGCTTTATAGCAACAAAGCATGGTTATTTTTGGCCAAATACCATCAAAGAGATAAAGTGCAATACAAAATGAAAAGTTTAACACATTTTCATGAAGAAAAAAGCCAAGTGAATTTGCAAATTGCTTATAACATGAGAATGAAAACATTTTTAGATCACATTTGAAAGTAAGTGTATCTAATAATCTCAACTTAGTGGATTCTAAGGCATGTTATACAGCTCACACCAAGTGACAATGAATATGGCAAACCTAAGTTTTTCAAGTCAGTAGCTTTATTTTTATTTTTTATTTTAATTGGTCTACTTACTGCAACCTCTTATATTCTATACCCAGATCAAATCAGGGCCAATAACCATATGGTTGAGACTCGTTAAACAAAAGTCATTCAGTTGATAACAAATGCAATGATAAAGTCTATTTCTGTAGTTAAGTGGTTTTACATGCAGATCAATGCAAGAAATGAATGGGTTTTTGAAAGCATACTCTGAGGAAGTGCCCTACGCAATCTGTTAGAACTCTATCAATGCTTCATCTGGGTAATTTATTTACATTGCCCATATTATGATGTGGCATTTTTAATGACAATGAAGGTAATTAAATTAATGCAGTCCACATTGTAAGAAGCATTAAATAAGCCTTTGAATAAAGTCAAAACTCTGCTTGGTTGGAGCGATGTAGATGCAATGTAAAGTTAAATACCTTTTAATACTCATTAATAACATACGAGCTGCATATTTTAGACTCGGAAGGTATAACTGAATAAACACAGATGGACATAAGTGTTCACACAGAGGCCCATTGACCTATTAGTCAATATACAAGAGATACGATCGCAAACTGCGTACGTTGTTTGGTTTATCATGAACTGCAACGATACATTATGCATGCATATGCTAAAATATGTACAGTAAAATTCTGATCATACATGACGAGATGAGGAAAATAAGGCCGGGCAGTGGTGGTATGCCTGGACAGAAGTCTACACACACCGATGGAAGCTATCGACAAAACAGTGTAGTACGCATCAGTACTGACTTGAACATTGAGAAGTAAATACAGTTATGAACCTTGTTTACATTGGAAGTGGATACTGGTGATTCACGGTGGTATGGTGAAAATTAGGAAGGAAACTGCAATTAAAGAAAGGAAAATAATATTAAGACTGCATGAAGAAGGCAAATCTTATGCCGAAATTGCACAAATCATTAAACAAAGCACATACACAGTGTGCAGTATCATTAAGAAGCAAAAAACTTCAAAAACATTGATAAATAAAGAGAAAAGTGGATGTCGCCGTATGCTCACTTTGAGAGAAGAGAAGATGGTAATTAGGACAGTGCAAAAGACTCCAAATATATAATTTTCCAAAATTGCAGCAGAACTTCAGGAGTACATTGGTAAACAGGTACATCTTAAGAACAATCATAGAACTCTTCATACAGCTGGATATCATACCCGAAGTCCCAGGAGGAAGCCATTTATCAGCCCAGTAAACAAAAAAAAAAAAAGAGATCGGCATTTGCTCAAGAGTACATAATGAAGGGTGACCACTTCTGGAAAAAGGTTATTTTTTCACATGAAAGCAAATTCAACATTTTTCGCCATGAAGGAAGAACGTCAGTGTGAAGGAAAATGATTACATAGTTTGAAACAGCCAATCTCCAGACTACAGTCAAACATGGTGGTGAAGGTGTTATGGTGTGGTGGTGTATGGCGGCTTCAGGTGTTGGAGACCTAGAGTTTATAGATGGAACAATGGACCAGTATGTTTATTTGGATTATTTGATAAACAATTTACGACATTAGTGCCCCAAAACTGGGTCTACAAGCCGATTACTACTTTCAGCAGGACAACGACCCGAAGATTACTGCTAATAATGTTCGTTATTGGATTGTTTATAATACACCTCATACCTTGAAATCCCCTCCCCAGTTCTCCGACCTTAATCCCATTGAACATCTATGTGAGGAACTTGAACGAAGAGTCAAAAAACAGTACATATCCAGCAAAAAACAGCTAGAAGAATTTCTTCTACAAGAATGGAATACTACTGGTGAAGAAATCACAAGAAAATTAGTTGCCTCAATGCCTAACAGATTAAGAAGTGTTATTCGCAACAAGGGAATTCACACACATTCCTAAACCGTACATAAATGGTGACGAACGTGCAGTTTAAGTTGTTGTAGGAACATTTACGTCCAACCATAAAAGGACTGGAAGACTATCTTTATTTTACTTTTTAGCAAAGCAGTTTGTTTAAGTTTGTATATTCTGTAACTGAATATACAGTTATAAACGGCATACATTTCTATTAAATATCTATTTTTAAAAAATCAATTACTATTGCCAATATGTGCATATGTCAAATGTCTCCACTGCTGGGTTAACACTTATGTCCGTCAGTGTACATGGTCTCAGATATAGAATATTGTTTTGAAGAAAGAGTAATTTTCAGGGTTTTTTTTTTAGAATGATATACGGTATACAAATACCATAACTCCACTTTCATAATGGAGGAATAGAAAGCAGACAGATGTTGGTGCTTCTCTCACCTACAAAGAGTACAGGAAGTTCTGTGAGGAAACATTTGTGGTCCCATTTTCTTCAACAAAAGGCAACTAGACAAATTTCCACACGTGTTGACAACGACAGAAATTTGAGTTTGCTGGAAGTAGTTCTGCTTTGTAAAACAGTAGTCAAAACTCCTTCGGAAGCATTTCTAACCCCCTAATTTCACTGTATTCACAGGTCTGATAATGCAACAGTTAAGACACACACCCATCTCAATACAGCACAATCATCATCTGTCTGCTGAATACTCTGCACTGAAGCTGTATACCATCACATCCTCATGCATACAAGGCAAGCAAACACTTCAGCTGTGGTACAGTGGTACACAGCCTGCTGGTTGTTGGTGACACACAATAGATTGCAAGAGAAGAAAAATAAATATGCAGTCGTTCAAAAAAGAATGAGTGCATGCTATATTTTATAAGACTTAATTTTATTATCAAAATATAATTTATCTCTCATATAGATAAAAATTCTGTGGATACTCACAACAAACATATCTATAGGTTCAATTTGTTTCTAAGAAAAGTGTACCTGTGAGGAATTTATACAATACCATGCGCTCATTGTATTTTTGAGCCACTGTACACAACATCAAATACCCACACCCTGAATAATCATAATACTATATCCCAAAACTAATGTCACTGGTAATTCATCTCCAGCAGTACATCTTGAACTGAAGATTAGGTAGACCTCTGGCAGACTAGCTGCTTTATTGAACTTGTAAAGAAACCAAGAGTTTAGGGTCAAAATAAGTGTCTAGCATTTCCAGCATGATTCTATTTGAAATATTTCAATTTATACAGAGCTTCCCTCCAAAGCCATTTCAAACATTCTGAGATTGAAGTGTTCAGCCATATAACACACAATGTTGTAAATTATTCAAAATCAAACGGTTGATGGGACAGCGGCCTTTACATATAACAGCTGGTAGGTACATAGAATCAAAGGAAAACCTCTTCTTTTGTGGCTGAGACAACAGTATGTTACTATCAGTTTAAAGTATGATAATTGGTTATTCATCGCAACAAGGAGTAAACTAAGGTTGTTCTTCCTACACCTGAAGTAGTACCATTGCAGCATATTTATTCCTTTCAAAGCTTCAGAAATGGACTAACAGAGTTCACTTAACAATCACTGAAGATCACTAGCAGAAAAATAGATACTACTTAAAACTGTAAGTTAGTAAGTACATATAAATGAAATATAATACTGATGATCCATGTAGTGTTAATGCTTAAACCAGCTATAGTGTTTTGAAACATGGGGAAATATTTATCAACCACTGCTGGAGAAACAAGTTACATATTTCAACATGTTATTCTGCAGCACTTTATTAATGTACAGAGTCTCACTAGTCTGATACCTAACGAACCGGTCATTGTAAGACTACTGGATGTTCAATAAAAAACCAGAAAAAAAGAACAATACTGTGTACTGCTAAGAGTACATATTCAAAGAAAAAAACAATATTGTAATTATAAAGACATATTAAATGAAAAAGACATTTTATTTAATTAACAGCAAGTTATAACCATGATTCACTTATTTAATGACCATCTTCCATATCACTAGACCTATTCTGGAAAATACAATCGTTATTCTTTGTTTTTTGGGCTTTTTTGGTTTTTACAGGTTTTCAGAACTTTTTGTGACAATGTAAATATCATGTGACCGGGGCTTGCTGCATCAGACTCCTGGATGTGTCGGACTGGCGAAGTGTCAGACTATCTACTGTACTTGCTTATTTATTATTAGGGTTGCCAGGTATCTCTTATTACACATGATATCCTATATTATGAAGTAAGAAAAGCTAGTTCTATACTGACCCCATACGAGACTATAAATTTCTCATATTTAGAAGCCAGTAAAAATAAACAATTTTATTATTTTCTTTGCTTATTTTTCACTTGGAGGCAGGCAGATGAATATATAAAAAAAAGCAGGACACCAATTTTCAACACTGAAAGACAAAATAATGAGTTTGATCACTTAAATAGAAAGGTTGCTAGCTTGCTTACTTGCTTGTTTAAAGGGGTCTAACGTCTAAGGTCATCCATTGACCCTAAATAGAAAGGATCATTTGAAGACACAACACTCCAAAGATGAAAGACATTACTCTGAGTGTTAGGATTTGTTTTCCTCTATCAACACCTATCATCAATTATTAGTACAATATTTCTACTAATCCTATTATTAGGGTTATACCACGAATGAAACCAAGGGGCCCTAGAATGAGCACATTAGGGTTGTAGTTAACTATAACATTTGATTTGCACTCAAAAAGTATTGATTCTGCATATTCTTAAGATTTATTTTTTTTTAATTGGCTTTACTTCGCACATACACAGATATGTCTTATGGCGACTATGGGACAAGAAAGGACTAGGAGTGGGAAGGAAGCGGCCATGGCCTTAAGGTACAGCCCCAGAATTTGCTTGGTGTGAAAATGGGAAACCATGGAAAACCATCTTCAGGGCTGCCGACAGTGGGCTTCGAACCCACTATCTCCCGGATGCAAGCTCACAGCTGCGCGCCCCTACCTGCACGGCCAACTTGCCCAGTGTTCTTAAGGTGTCTCAATCTTAAATGCTTGTGCCTGAGTAATGTAGAAGAACTAGAACCACCTGCAAAACTATCTATCAATCTAAAGGCATTAAACTATAAGAAATGAGAATATCAACTTTTATGTATTAAAAAAATGAGTGCCACTCTAGCCACCTGTTACTGTCCACTGTAGTGGTTTTTAAGGTGCAGAGATGGAAACACATCAAAATGAGCTGTTCTCCTCCATGTAAACTGAAGACACTGTGTGAATAGAGATGGTCGATAAATCGTAGCCTGTTACTTTGTCACCGATATTTTTCTGTCACCGATATATCAGATAATCTGTCACAGAAGTATCTGTGACAAAATATTGTTTAAGTTGTCTACTTGGATCATGCTCACAGGCCTATGTTATCCGCTGTAGATCAAGGTCTATATCCATTTTTCATTTACCAGTTACCTACGGCGATATTAAAGGTGTTAAATCATACATTTTATCATAGTGTATTTTTGAGCACAGTAGAGAGAATACCTGTCTAGCAACTCTGTATGTCAATAGCTAGCTCATGTTTCATTTTTTTTTTTTAAACCTACATTACATACCGTACTGTAAATAATTGGTATCCCGGAGACACGACACGGGTAATCACATTCCGCTTGTTAATTTATTGCGTATAATGTTAACAACCTTTTCCCTATGCATTATTAAAACTTCAAGTTATAAATGTGAATATTATATTTCCCACTTCTAATGTCCCGAATCTTCCAAAAAATACCACCCGACTTTGTCATTATATCAACTAGAAGTATTTCCATACTGGCCGACCGCAACCAAAAAGTGACCATGACGATAATCATATGCTCGTGCTTCCTGTGACTAGTCCTTTATTGGTGTAGGGACCAGATATTTCAGAAGATGAGACTACTGCAGTATTTTCAAAAACCTGATGAATGCATCCAATTTGCAAAACCTTGTTGACTTTTTCACTGATAATATTTGAGTAAATTTTGGAAATATTAGTGCTTATTGAAATTTAAAAGATGAACAAAAGTGAGTAATGAAAGCAAATTGTAGTCCCACATAGGACATAATGCCTGCAAACAAGCATGTGAAATGTTATAGAAAAAAATAGAACAGTTATTTTAAAACATTCCCCATCATTTTTGTTACTTTTAAAAAACGGAATTTGTTTTGAATTCAAAGAAAATAAATTTTATGAATTAATAAAACATAGGCTGATGAGATTATCTTTAGGTGAAGGATGCAACAGTACTATGATGCAATATGTAACTATTTAAAAATACCCTCGACAGATGAAGTATTTAAAATACTTTTTCCAAAATGGAAATACTGAAAAGTGATTATGGCTATAAATATATTTCCCACTCTAATACAATATTTATAAGGTAAATAAAGATACAATTTTAATTCTTAAAGGAAGTTATCTTGTCATTATAGCAACTTTTAAAGCTATAATGCAAACGAAGAAGAAACTAAGCAGCAAGATTAAAGATAAGCTTGCTAGGAGTGAGATAAAGTTATTGTTGACAGGATTGCTTCCCAAGGATCAGGATAAAGTTATGAAGAATCTTCTGGACTTTTACAACAGTGACTCAGGTTAACAACAAAAATTGTATAAATTTCTTGGGAGTAGAGTTTACAGTTTGTTCAGAATTCAAGCTCAACAGTTTTTAAGAATATTTTTTAAATTTTAAGAACGCAAAAAGCTGAACAAGTAACTACTCAATGTAGTGAAAATGCAAGCCAGGTAAGATTCTTTGAGGAGGTAAATTTACATACTGTTCTACATATAAAGGTTGGTAATCCTGTGTATTCCAGGTTCTAATGATAATTACAGGAAGGGTTTTTCTCAGTTATAAAAAATTTGAGGGATGAAAGAAACATATTTCCAAGAAAACTTGTAATATGATGGAATTAAAACAGTTTTTTGTTGTTAATGGTAAAAATGAAGAATGTTGGTTTATTACTTATGAAAGATTTTGTATTAAATATTCAGATTGTGTTTAAATTCATAACACATGTCATGAACGTTGGTTTCACAAAAATGTTTACTCTCACCACAAGTCAATTTTATTTAATCATTTAGCAGTACAATTGTTGTACTTGCAACTTCTTAACATTAAAAAATATGCAAGAGACTAATCAAGGACATAGTTGTAACATTTATGGATTTTAATTAGGCCCTTGACTCTGCTGATCGAGAAAACTTACATAAAATGGTTCGGGAATTTGGAGCAAAATCAAAGTTGGCAAACCTAATATGTGAAAGCCTTTCAAACATTATATCAATGGTAAAATGCATGGAAGAAATGTCACAACCTGTCAAAACCTTTCAAGATAAATGTATGTATGCATGTATGTAAGGCAAGGCAAGTTTACTGCCCATCCTCTTCAACTATAACCTGGAGAAAATTGTAAGAATTTGAAACAAAACACAAAATTTTGCCAATAACTTTGTGGGGAAAAGATAAACTGCCTAGCTTTTGCACATGACTTTGCTATATTTTTGGAGAACCTAACAAATGCAGAAATACCAATCAATCTCTTGGATGAAATAGCCAACAAAATAGGTTTGCGGATCTCTGTAGAAGATTACAAACATAAAAAATGCTCCAAAATATTTAACAACAGATATTGGTAGAATCAAGAAAGTGAAGAAATTGAAATATGTGGGGGAGATAATTCAATAAAATGGTTTAGTTAAGCCCGATGTAGAAGAAGGAAAAGGCATATGGTATGACTAAAAATGTTTAAAGCCTGGCAACCCTATTTATTGTTAAATTATTATTAATTATAAGATTCATTTGTTTAATATACTGTAATACTGACTATATAAAGCAGCTTTATATTTCTTGTAATGATGCATAGAAATCTTCACCATTTTGTAAAAATTAATAGGAAAATCTTTCATGTATTCTAATAATAATAAAAAGTATAATAATGTAGCTTGTCAAAAATACAGTACATGGTGATGGAATAACAGCCAATGTTGAACTCCCAGTGGAAATTTTATCACTGAAAATAACATATAATGTTACAGTTCCTCATGCAAAATTAACAAATTTAAACACAGGCTTATATTTGGTTGAATGTTTCAATTGCTACTTTTGATAATCACCGAGTTTATATTGCTGCATCTTTTAATAATACCATCAAAATACTGAAGGCACAAAATTTAAAAAAAAATCCACTCTCTAAATAACTCGTACTGCAATTTACACTGCAATAACATAAAAGCATTCCACTTATGTTAAAGGGTATACAAATTATTTGTAATCTATTACAAATATATATAAATATATTCTGTACATAAATATACTACAAAAGAGCCATCTACTTTATAACATTTCTATTGTCATGCTCAGTATTAGGCCAACATTGAGCAGAATAATGTTGGAATGATGGAATAATGAAGACAAACTGGTAAATCTAATAACCTTAATGTATAGTGTCAAAGTTTTACAGCCATTGGTCATTTCCTTTCAAATCTTTCCCAGACAACTGTAAGAGAGTGCTTTGAACTCTTCAACTAACATTCCATTTCAAAGAAACTGATATTTGGTACAAAATATGTTCATCACAAAGATCAATTAATCAGTCATTAAGCCACATGATAGGAAGGAAGGCAATCACAAAAACAGAGATATGATATTAAAGACCTACACCTCAAGTTTATGTGATGGTAACACTGGGGAGTCGCTGTTGTAGATTTTCATTGCTTCCCAACAGCTCTTCATCAGCTAAAAGAAGAACATCAGCTTCTGAATCATCACGTTTATCTTTCTTAATCCTACGATATCGAACCTTCACCCTCTGCAGCAGTCCTGGATCAGTCTTATGACTTCTACGGTTATTGTGTCTCATTAAGAAGTTGTCAGTCACCCAGAACATAAGTGCCTGAAAGAAGAGAAAATTAAGATAGAGAATGGGACTATAATTCTTGTCTTGTTATGGCATTTATACACACTTTTCAGAGCACATAGGTAACTTTAAACAATGGTCCAATATAAATGGGTAACAGCCATTGCTATATCAACATCTAAAGCAGGCCTGATTATGTATTTGCTTTAGTGCAGATTGGAGAGTGCTCTGTATTGTACAAGCTTCTTACCTGCACACAGCACTTCACGAAACATGTCTGTATGAATAAAGAACTTCTTGCATCAAGATTAACAAGGATGTTATTTAAAACAAACGATTTCCAAACGTTCATAATTAAGACACTTGAATACGAGAACACAAAAATAAAATATTTTACATGTTTTATACATTTGCTTCTTCTGACTCCTCATGTATGAAGTACAGAGATAATTGATGGCATATAAAATAAAATAAAATAAAATAAAATAAAATAAAATAAAAAAATAAGCACTAAAGTTAAAACTGTTTTTAAGATTTAATTATTTTTTTGAAAATTAAAATATTTCACTAGAAATGTTCCATTCTTAAAAACATACGTGAACAATACCAATATACTAAACCTTCACAATAAGTCTCCCTGTCGCACACGAGAAAATCCCACCAAAAATTTATATTTATCTTTCATAATCTATATATATATATATATATATATAACTGTCAATGTATGTATGTATGTATGTATGTATGTATGTATGTATTACATCTCCTCCTAAACCACTGCAGCGATTTTAACCAAACTTTGTACACTTATGACTTAGTATCAGGAGACAAACCGCGTGGGGATAAGACACCCCAAGTTCCCTTAGGGGCGGGGGGTGAGGGGGGCGACATATAGAAATATATGAAAATAGTGTCGAATCCATAGTTTTCGGATTCGCTGAGATGAATAGTGATACTCCGGAATTTTTTAAAGTCCAAATTCAGCCCCCCTTTTGCGTGGAGGCGAGGGGGGAGTGATATATCAAAATAATAGCAAATAGTGCCGAATCCATCCTTTTCGGGGTCGCTGAGATAAATAGTGACACTCCGGATTTCTTTTGACAAACTGCATGGGGGTAAGACACCCCATGTACCCATAGGGGCAGAGGCGGGGAGGGGGGGGCAAGGGGGTGAATTATAAAATATTCGAAAATAGTGTCGAATACAGACTTTTTATGGTCGCTGAGATGAATAGTGACACTCCGGATTTCTTATGACAAACCGCGTGAGGAGGAGGGGGGCGAGGGGGGTGACATAAAATATTCGAAAATGGCATAGAATCCATACTTTTTGGGGTCGCTAAGATTAATAGTGACACTCCGGATTTTTTAAAGTCCATGTTCAGCCCCCTTCGGGGTGGGGGGCGAGAGGGATTGATATATCAAAATAACCGAAAGTAATGTCAAATCCATCCTTTTGGGGTCCCTGAGATGAGTAGTGACACTCCAGATATCTTGTGACAAACCGCGTGGGGGTAAGACACCCAAAGTACCCTTAGGGTCGGGGGGTGAGGGTGACGTATAAAAATATACAAAAATAGTGTCGAATCCATAGTTTTCGGATTCACTGAGATGAATAGTGATACCCTGGAATTTTTCCAAGTCCAAGTTCTGCCCCCTTTGGGGTGGGGGGCGAGGGGGAGTGATATATCAAAATAACCGAAAATGGTGTTGAATCCATTCTTTTCGGGGTCACTGAGATGAACAGTGACACTCCGGATTTCATTTGATAACCATGTGGGGGTAAGACACCCCATGCACCCATTGAGGCGGGGGGTGACATATAAAATATTCGAAAATAGTGTCGAATCCATACTTTTCGTGGTCGCTGAGATGAATAGTGACAATCTGGAATATTTTGAAGTCCAAGTTCAGCATCCTTTTGGGTGGGAGTGAGGGGGGGGGGTGATATACGAAAATTATTGAAAATATTGTCGAATCCATACTTTTCGGCATCGCAGAGATTAATAGTGACACTCCGGACTTTTTAAAGTCGAAGTTCTGCCCCTTTTGGGGTAGGGGCGAGGGGGGGGGGAGTGATATATCAAAATAACCGAAAATGGTGTCGAACCGATACTTTTCGTGGTCGTTGAGATGAATAGTGACACTCCGGACTTTTTAAAGTCGAAGTTCTGCCCCTTTTGGGGTAGGGGCGAGGGGGGGGAGTGATATATCAAAATAACCGAAAATGGTGTCGAACCGATACTTTTCGTGGTCGTTGAGATGAATAGTGACACTCTGGAATTTTTTTAAAGTCCAAGTTCACCCCCCTTTGGGATGGGGGTGAGAGGGGAGTGATATATTCACTGCTAAGTATTTATTTATTTTCCACCTAGTCGATACAATGATTGCCTAAGGCAACTTAATGGTTAAAAGTGGTACATGTTTCGTATATTATCAACATCTTCAGCTACATAACACTGTTTAGATGAAAAATACATAAATTGACAAAATAATGTTTTAGAGGAAGTGTCCTTAAAATTAACATAAGATTGACAACATTAAAACAAACAAAAAACTCAAGAGAAAATATATAAATGATTTCTACAATTGAAAGCAGTTGTCAAAGAAACACTTGTACAATATTCCATAGAGAATATGTCCTAATGAATATTCCTTTCTTAATAATTCATGAAAAAAGGTCAATTTATAAATTAAAAATTATACAATTTGAAATTTGAATTGTCGAAATGAAGAAATCCAGATATCACAATGTGGCTCTTATTACTAATGCAGATGAAAATATTACTGATTCCTAGGCTTAATAAGAATTGACAACTAGGAATTTTAAAATATGTTACAATATACTTATTTAAGGGAGGGGGGGGGGGGGGAACATAAATAAACAAGCTTGCAGTTTTACATTTTTTATATACGATATGGCTTAGAACAAAGTATACCGAAACATGTAACACTGAGTTGCACGACAAGCAGGATGCAGGTATTTTATTAGACTGCAGTTTGACCTTGGCTTGTCACTGAAGTAGTTACAGTGGTTGGTGGACTCCAGCTCTAAGCGTGCAGGGAAAAGCATTTGCTGCGGAGCATTATTTCCGATCATACGGAAATGGGTGATTAGCGGGACCAAGTGTGAGGATTGTGCTGGAACATTTCTGAGAGGAATTCATTTGTATGCTCGTACCAATTTCAATAATTTTTAGGGGGTATTAGGTAAGGTCCAACAATGGGAATATCAGATTTCCAGTAAATCGTTTATCTGCATTTTAGGAATATTATGATTATCACAGTAATAATGAACGGACATACAGTAAGGTGACAACTGGTTTCCAATTTGTTTACCCACTCTTTTCACAATGAACTCTGAAATTGTTCCAGCACTGGTTTTCACACAGCTCTTACTATTCAGACACATGCTCTGTATAACAGTAATCAAACCTCTATTAATGAGTTTCCTCTCCAGAGCTTCTCATACTAACTCTCACTACAGACATTGTTGTATACTTTCTCTCTGTGTAAAAAAGACATTATGAAGTCCTTTCCATATTCCCATTTCCTTTCAATCATCTGTCTCATTATGAAGACTGGGACAAAGATTGATCTGCCTTGTCTAAAGCTGAACTGTTTTCCTTCTACCATTCCTCAAACCCTTTCTCTGATCCTCTTGTCTGTATAATCTTCTCAAGAATTTTCATTGTATGGGGGAGAAGAGTAATTCCTCTGCAATTCCTGCAGTTTCTCTTGACTCCTTTACTCAAAAGTAGAATTATTAATGCCACTTTTCTGGTATACACTATTTCTTTCATATCAGTTGAAATAATCTACGCAGCTGGGTCACACCTCTAGGTTGCCTCACCAGGGCTACCACCAAAACTGTTGTTCCCCCTATTCAGTAGTTCAGAAAAGCACTCCCTCAATTTTAAAATATCCAACTGTCCGAACTTTTTACGAAATTTGTCCTTTCATTTGTTTTTCTACTTTTCCTCACCCAATTATGCAATATTTCCTTACTTTCTGTAATTTCCCGAGAGAACCATGGCCATCGCTCTTCTTTCTTCTTCAAATATTCTTCAGCACTGCCTTTTTCTGTGTTGCGTGTTTCTTTACTCTCTGGTGTTTTGTCTTTCATACATTTCTTCCAAGTAGCTTTCCATCATTGGACAGCTTCTTTAACTCTCACACTCCACCATGTTGTTCTGCATTCTTTTTTACTGCTGATGTGCCATATATAGCCTCTATGCTTCTTACCATACTTGTCTCGGACATTTTTCCACTCTTCCTCAACATTTGTTGGATCATTTTTGGGAGAAATTCATTGAATTTTTCCTGGAAGCTTTCCTGTACATCCACGTCGATTAGCTTCCAGCTTCTTATTTTTGTGTCTCTCTATACCTTTTCCATCATCTTACTCTTAGCTTTGCAACAATTCCCTTATGGTCTCTTTCAGAGGTTTCCTCAGGAATAGCTGTGCAGATGCATTATTTTTCTGTCACCCCAATCATACTAAAAATCCACCAATTCCTCTGTCTTTCTTGTCAATGTGATTGTCTCAATCTTGATTTAATTCATTCTAGAAATGGTGCATCGCTTGTAGGGGATGCCCTACCACTTTCCAAGATCCTGCTCTACCATTTTTAAGGCTATTAATACTGTTTGAGTTGCCATGCACAAAGATATTTTACAGCTACTGCCAACAGCTGATCAAGCTGATCCTAAAATGGAGTGCAGATGCCTCTTGTAGACACCCCTAACCTGGGAACACATGCTGCATGATTGATTCTAGTCTCTTTTCCCACTATGAGGAAAAGGTAACAAACAAAATGAAAAATAAGTGAACAGAAACTGAAGATTTAAATTATTAACACTTTGACTACCAGGAAGTTCCAGGGAATTTAAAACTCCAGCCCAACCATTTTTTAACAAGTTCCTGCCTGCCAGACCTACCTTCTGCACTATGGCACTTTTTTTTCTTTTTTTTTTTTGGGCGGGGGCAAGTTGATTTACGTCGCACCGACACAGATAGGTCTTATGGCAAAGATGGAACAGGAAAGGGCTAGAAGTGAGAAGGAAGCGGCCATGGCCTTATTTAAGGTACAACCCCTGCATTTGCCTGGTGTGAAAATGGGAAACCATGGAAAACTATCTTCAGGGCTGCCGATAGTGGGGCTCGAACCCACTATCTTCCGAATACTGGATACTGGACGCACTTAAGCGACTGCAGCTATCAAGCTCGATAACACTATGGAACAAAAATATTTACTACTCCTATATTATGCTTTGAAATAATGTGAAAATTAGAAAATACCTGGGAAAGGAATTCTAGTTTAATTTTAAGGTATGATACCTGGTGTCACATGCTCCAGGGTGCAGAGGGATGCCACACTTCCTGCAGTATCATCTTGTGTCAGATACTTTTTTCTTGAGACAAACTCTACATCTTCTTGTCAGGTAGGGATCAGTTTTCAGTGGTGGAATTTTAGCAGAACATGTTCGTTCATTTTTGCATCCAGGCGTGATGGGGGCTCTTTAGCTGGTGTTCTTTGTGGGGTGGCCTGGTCAATAGAATGCGGTGAAGTGGATGCTAGTGATGACGTGTTGGAGAGATCAGGAGAGGCTGTTCTGACTTGGCTCGGGGCTGAGACTGGGACAGAGATAGAGGCTTATGACCTTCAAGATAGTGTCTAGAAACTGTATGTATGAACTGTAGATAGGATTGTTTGTCTGGCTAATGGACTTTTGGAAGAGACTGAAAGAACTGAAGAGGCTGCACCGTAGTAAATAGAAAACAAGCATTTATCGGCCATTTACAAGTTTTTTCATGAAGATGTATAGAACAAGGTATTGGTCAGCTGTGCTGTTCCATGCATGTGCTGATCAAACTATGAAGTGACTTCAACCATTTCAGCAGAATGCATGGATGAAATCATGGTGATTATTTTCTTGTCCATCCAAGAGACAAGAAGAATTTCCCCACCACATTTGAATTTCATTTCCCCTCTTTTCAAGGATTTCTGTTGGTCCCCAAGATCTTTTGGTACTCCCCTATTTTGCCTGTTAGTCCCATAAACCATGGTATTCTGTTCACATAGGGTTTTTGCAAGAGCAACACTGTTATAGTAGTTATCCATGTAAACAGAATACCCTAGGCCTAAATATGGAGTAAGAAGTTTGAGAACAGTACTTTTTAAGGCCATTTCACTTGTGTTGGAAATAAGCAATTCACAAATGTATCCAGTTTTAGATTCACCAACCATCTTAACCATAATTCCATACTTAATTATTTTAGATGTATTGTACGCTCGAAAACTCAACCGGCCTCTACAAGAACGCATGCCTTCATCTAAAGCAATCTTTCAGTCAGGACTGAAAACTGATCCGAAAGTTTTTCTAATATTGGCCTGATTTTATAGAGCCTGTTTGCACTGTTTCCACAGTTACTACTGTCACTAAAATGCAAAACCATCGTAATAATTTCAAACCTGTTCCTGGACACTGTCTTGGAAAACACATGTGTTGAAAACACAGGATCATCTGTCCAGTACATTTTTATATTTGGTTTCTTTATAATCCCGGTAACTAACAACAATTACAAGTCATTACTTTCATTTTTGTCCGTATTGAAAATAGCGGTCTCAATTTACAAAAGGTATACATTTATTATTCAACCTATTCTATACATACAGTACCACGTTGTGTGGTTAATTAGACATAAAAGATGTGAATATTATGGACATGTTTCGCCCTTCTTATTGGGCATCATCAGCATATTAACTAATCTTAACATACATACATACATACATACATACATACATACATACATACATTATCATTATAGACTGTTATGCCTTTCAGCATTCAGTCTGCAAGCCTCTGTGAATTTACTAAACGTCGCCACAATCCTCGATTTGCAACTAGTGTTGTGGCCTCATTTAGTTCTATACCTCTTATCTTTAAATCGTTAGAAACCGAGTCTAACCATCGTCGTCTTGGTCTACCTCTACTTCTCTTACCCTCCATAGCAGAGTCCATTATTCTCCTAGGTAACCTATCCTCCTCCATTCGACTCACATGACCCCACCACCGAAGCCGGTTTATGCGTACAGCTACATCCATCGAGTTCATTCCTAAATTAGCCTTTATTTCTTCATTCCGAGTGCCCTCCTGCCATTTGTACCAGCAATCATTCTTGCTACTTTCATGTCTGTTACTTCTAACTTATGAATAAGATATCCTGAGTCCACCCAGCTTTCGCTCCCGTAAAGCAAAGTTGGTCTGAAAACAGACCGATGTAAAGATAGTTTCGTCTGGGAGCTGACTTCCTTCTTACAGAATACAGTCGATCGCAGCTGCGAGCTCACTGCATTAGCTTTACGGCACCTTGATTCAATCTCACTTACTATATTACCATCCTGGGAGAACACACAACCTAAATACTTGAAATTATCGACCTGTTCTAGCTTTGTATCACCAATCTGACATTCAATTCTGTTGAATTTCTTACCTACTGACATCAATTTAGTCTTAAAACAAACATTTTTAAAAAGATGATAACATTTATGATTTATAAGAATTGAGCTCTCCCCTGCGAACCATGTGACCTTGCCATGGTGGGGAGGCTTGCGTGTCCCAATGATGCAGATAGCCGAGCCGCAGGTGCAACCATATCGGATGGGTATCAGTTGAGAGACCAGACTAAGGAATGGTTCATCGAAAGGGGGGTAGCAGCCTTTCGGAAGTTGCAAGGACGGCAGTCTGGATGATAGACTGATATGGCCTTGTAATAACACTCAACATGGCTTAGCTGTGTTGATACTGCTACACGGCTGAAAGCAACGGGAAACTACAGCCGTAACTAACTCCCGAGGACATGCAGCTCTCTCTGTATGAATGATGTACTGAGGATGGCTTCCTCGCGGGTAAAATATTCCGGAGGTAAACTAGTCCCCCGCTCGGATCTCCGGGTGGGGACTACATGAGAGGGGGCGATCATCAGGAAGATGGATACTGACATTCTGCGAGTCGGAGCGTGGAATGTTAGAAGTTTGAATCGTTGTGGTAGGTTAGAGAATCTGAAAATGGAGATGGAGAGACTAAAGTTAGATGTAGTTGGTATAAGTGAAGTACGTTGGCAGGAAGAACAGGATTTTTGGTCAGGCGACTACCGAATTATCAACACAAAATCAAACAGGAGAAATGCAGGAGTTGGCTTAATAATGAATAAGAAAATAGGGCTGCGGGTAAGCTACTACGACCAGCATAGTGAAAGAATTATTGTCGTCAAGATAAACACCAAACCAATGCCCACCACAATAGTGCAGGTCTATATGCCTACTAGTTCAGCGGATTATGAGGAAATCAAAAGAATATATGAAGAGATAGAAGATTTAATACAACATGTAAAAGGTGACGAGAATCTAATTGTAATCGGAGACTGGAATGCAGTGGTAGGCCAAGGAAGAGAAGGTAATACAGTAGGAGAATTTGGATTGGGACTAAGGAACGAAAGAGGAACTCGGCTGGTTGAATTCTGCACTGATCATTATTTAGTCCTTGCCAAAACTTGGTTCAAACACAACAAACGACGGCTGTATAGTGGATGAGACCTGGAGACACTGGAAGGTATCAAATAGACTTCATTATGATTACGCAGAGATTCAGAAACCAGGTGTTGGACTGCAAAACCTTCCCAGGAGCAGACGTGGACTCTGACCACAACTTGTTGGTCATGAAATGCCATCTGAAGTTGAAGAAATTGAAGAAAGGAAAGAATGCAAAAAGATGGGATCTAGACAAGTTGAAAGAAAAGAGTGTGAGGGATTGTTTCAAGGAACATGTTGCACAAGGGCTAAATGAAAAGGCTGAAGGAAACACAAGAGGAAGAGTGGATAGTCATGAGAAATGAAGTCAGTAGGGCTGCTGAAGAGATGTTAGGAAGGAAAAAAAGATCAACTAAGAATCAGTGGATAACTCAGGATCAGGATAACACCTGATCTCTGAACGACGAAAATACAAGAATGTTAGAAATGAAGAGGGCAGAAAAGAACACAGGCAATTAAAGAATCAAGTGGATAGAAAGTGCAAGGTAGCTAAGGAAGAATGGCTGAAGGAGAAGTGCAAGGATGTCGAAGGTTGTATGGTCCTGGGAAAGGTAGATGCTGCATACAGGAAAATCAAGGAAACCTTTGGAGAAAGGAAATCTAGGTGTATAAATATTAAGAGCTCAGATGGAAAGCCACTTCTAGAAAGAAGAAAAAGCAGAAAGATGGCAAGAACATATCCAACAGTTGTATCAAGGTAAAGATATAGATAATTTGGTTCTGGAACAAGAAGAGGCTGTTGATGCTGATGAAGTGGGAGACCCAATTTTGAAGTCAGAGTTTGACAGAGCTCTGAGAGACCTAAATAAGAACAAGGCACCCGGAATTGATGATATTCCCTCTGAATTACTGACTGCCTTAGGAGAAAGCAGCATGGCAAGGTTATTCCATTTAGTATGTAAGATGTATGAGACAGAAGTCCCATCCGATTTTCGGCAGAATGTTGTTATACCTATTCCCAAGAAAGACAGTGCTGACAGATGTGAAAACTACCGCACCATTAGTTTAGTATCTCATGCCTGCAAAATTTTAACACATATTATTTACAGAAGAATGGAAAAACAAGTTGAAGCTGAGTTGGGAGAAGATCAGTTTGGCTTCAGAAGAAGCAATCCTGAATTTACGTCTGATCTTAGAGGATCGAATCAAGAAGGACAAGACCACGTACATGGCATTCGTAGATCTAGAAAAGGCATTTGATAATGTTGATTGGACCAAGCTATTTACGATTCTGAAGGTGATTGGGATCAGATACCGAGAACGAAGAATTATCTACAATCTGTATCAAATCAGTCTGCAGTTATAATCGAGGGCTTTGAAAAAGAAGCAGCAATCCAGAAAGGAGTGAGGCAAGGTTGCAGTTTGTCCCCCCCTCCTTTTCAATGTTTACATAGAACAGGCAGAAAAGAAAATCAAAGAGGAATTTGGAAAAGGAATCACAATCCAAGGAGAGGAAATCAAAACCTTGAGATTTGCCGATGATATTATTATTTTATCTGAGACTGCAGAAGATCTCGAGAAGCTGCTGAATGGTATGGACGAAGTCTTGGGTAAGGAGTACAAGATGAAAATAAACAAGTCCAAAACAAAAGTAATGGAGTGCAGTCGAACGAAGGCAGGTGATGCAGGAAATATTAGATTAGGAAATTAAGTCTTAAATGAAGTAGATGAATATTGTTACTTGGGGAGTAAAATAACTAACGATGGCATAAGTGAGGAGGACATAAAATGCAGATTAGCACAAGCAAGGAAGAGCTTTCTTAAGAAAAGAAATTTGCTCACTTCAAACATTGATATACGAATTAGAAATATGTTTTTGAAAACTTTTGTGTGGAGTGTGGCATTGTATGGAAGTGAAACATGGACGATAACTAGCTCAGAAAGAAAGAGAATAGAAGCTTTTGAAATGTGGTGTTACAGAAGAATGCTGAAGGTGAGATGGATAGATCGAATCACGAATGAAGAGATACTGAATCGAATTGGTGAGAGGAGATCGATTTGGGTAAATTTGACAAGAAGAAGAGATAGAATGATAGGACACATCTTAAGACACCCAGGACTTGTACAGTTGGTTTAAAAGGAACTGTAGGTGGTAAGAACGGTAGGGGTAGACCAAGGTATGAATATGACAAGCAGATTAGAGCAGATATAGGATGCAGTAGTTATGTAGAAATGAAAAGGTTAGCACAGGATAGGATGGCATGGAGAGTTTCATCAAACCAGTCTATGGACTGATGACTCAAACAACAACAACACAAGAATTGAGCTAAGATTTGTTATGATATTAAAATTTATGTAAGGTAAGGGTGTATTCTGCCCAAAGGCAGGTCCGAATCTCCGCAGTGGTTAAAAAATATGATATTGGGAAGTACAAGCACATGTTAAAATTATTGTAGGCTAATTTAAAATCTTGTCTAAAAAAGTATCTGTATCAATATAAAGTTCCAAAAACGGCGTGTGTCTGAAACTGAAATGGATCCTCTTCATTGTGAAAGTCAGCATATATTTGCTGTGGTAGCTGCTAACGTAGGTCAGAGGGTGAATTTTGTTTATATTATACATTCCAACATTAAAAGATAGGTTAAGAAAGGGCGAATGTTATGATGTATCTTCAGTAAGTTGATTGGTTTAAGATACTCTCTGATATAACCATTGTGAAAGTGTACTGGTTGGAGCTGCTATGAGGAGAGACTATATCAGTATTTGAAGGTTATACTTGATTTTCACATAAAAGTGTAGTCTTCTAGAAGATGTAGGAACTTCGATGAATAGAGTGTCATGAAACTGAAACACACAACGTGGTACTGTATGTATTGAATAGGTTGAATAATAAATGTATACCTTTTGTAAATTAAGTGAGGCAACTAAAAACAAACCAATAAACTGTTTCATTTCGGCCACTGACACAGATTTCAAAGTTTGATAAATTGAATATTTCGTGAATGGACGCAGTGCACTAACCTGCTGTGTGTATATGTTAGTATGCTCACAAATACTCTCATAAAAACTGTCCCTGATAAAAATATTTTAAAAAGACATTAGGTCTTCACTGTTTGGAATCTCTACATTTAGGCCTACATTTCCTACAAACTCAGGTAATGGGGGAGAATAGCCTGGAGAGGTGTCAGATAGAGGAGCACTGTCTGGTATTTCACCTTTATCGTGCACTGTTGTTTCATCCTCATCACTTTCACTGTCTAAATCTGGGATGAGTTCATCTCCAGAATTATCATTGTAAATCATTTCAACAGCTTCTTCAACAGATAACAAGAAGGGCAATTTAGTGGGAGTAGTGCAAAGGGAACAATGATATTTAGTTGCAAGAGCCTAAAATCCCATCAATGTACTTCCAGGAGTACTTCCCAGAGCAGCACTGTGTACCAGCTAGTACTACCAATGAGAGAAGAATGAAGAATTGAAACCGCTCCTTACACCAATAGAAATTAAAGTAATCCTTGGTATTCACTGCATGTTATGTTGCATAAAATGTTCACAGTGTAGTTGGCATGGAGTTCAAGAATTGGTATGGATCCCATAGCCATTTTTCTAATGGTTAAGACCCAGCACTGGCATCTGTGAGGGCTCATTTTCTGCCAAAGTTTGGATTTTAATTCTTTTAATTAAAAATAATCTATTCAGACCAAGTGAAAAGGCTACTCAAAAACAGGAAATAATATTGAAGAATGAATGTTCTGACTTGAATCTATAAAGGGAATAAAAATTAAATCATTTTTGAATGAGCTATGAAATATTTTTCATAAATTTTCTTCACATTCCTTAAAATACTACTTTTAAAATCCCTCGTGGGCCGCCATTTGGAAACCCCTGTTATAGACCAATGGGTCTTGCTACTTTCATCATTTCCACACACAATTCATCCGATCCCGCTGCTTTTTCAAACTGAATTTGACAACAGTTTCCACCTCTTCTATTGTGATTTCACTCTCAGATTCTGTCTCCTCATACTCTACCTCTTATCATTTCATCCACACCCCTTCTCAGTTCAGGAGTTCATCAAAGTAATTCTTCCACCTTTTCGTTATCTCCTCCAGTTGTGTTATCTCTCCTTTTTTCCCCCTTCACTTGCTTTGTGTAGACTATTCTCTTCTTTCTTACAAGTCCATATAGCATCTTTTTACCACTATACACATCCTCCTACAACTTTCGTGTAAATCCTTCCCAGCTTTTGTTCACTTACTACTTTCTTGCACATTCTTTTCATTTCCTGATACTTTCTTCCATTTTATCCGTATTCCATACTTGTCATGTGCTTCCTTTACCTTCTCATTCCACCATGGGATGTGTATCTTTCACTCTTTCAACAATTCTGCCACAAGCTCTCTCTGTACAGCGTACAAATGCCTTTTTGAACATGTCACATTTCAATTGCTCACTGTCCACCTCAACTCTTGGGTATGTGTTGTTTCAATTTATAATGGAATATTTCTTTCACTTCCGTATCTTTTAATTTCCATAATTTTTATTTTCTTCTCTCTCATTTCTTTCATTTTCACTATTTTTGCTTCTTTCATTTTTGCTGCTACTACTACTCTATAGTTATCATCAAAGGCTACTTCTGGCAAGGCTGTTACATCTAACAACTGTCTACGATTTGCTCTTTCCACCAAGAAGTAATTAATTACTGTCTTTGTCCTTCTGTTTTCCCATCCATATCTTGGAATCTTTCTACTATTCTTCCTGGACCATGTAATACCCACACTTAACCCATTTCTCATTAAAAAAAAAAAAAAAAACTCACCAATTCCTCCCTCTCTTATCCTTCTTTCCATGTTGAAATGGTCCAATTACTTCTTTCATTCCTTTTCTGTCATATCCCACCAATGCATGACAGTCACTTGCACATCCTTTATTTGTCGTTACATCCAGTCTGGGGTGCATACACTTGGATGAAAGCCTTTACACCAATCTTTGTCCTTAACTGTACAATATTTATTATTCTAATCACTTATGTAGTCCACCTTATCTTGTTGGTACTAATCACAGGTACTGTAAACCCACAGTGAAGCCATTCTCTGTTGCTACTAATCACCTGTTGTGTACCTAACATAGTGGTACTACTCGCAAGTAAAGGCGACCCATGGTGTTCTCTGCGTGATGGTACTAATCACAAGTAATTTCATGGTTCTAATACAATCATTTCTTGGTCGCCCCTTTTAGTCGCCTCTTACGACAGGCAGGGGATACTGTGAGTGTATTCTTTGTCTGCGTCCCCCACCCACAGGGGATACTAGCTGTATGGTCTACTCTTACCATAGCGGAATAATCAGCCTATTAAGTACCAGTATTGACATATGCAGAAGATCCACGGACAACAACAAAACAACAAGAGAGTAGGAGTTCAGGAGGCTGAGATGAAATTCCTTAGAGGTATCGTAACAGAAAAGATAAAATCAGAAACAAAGAAATTAGAAACAGGATTGGAGGTCCAAAACTACAGGAGAGGATAGAAACAAGTAAGCTGAAATGGTATGGTTACATGATGTGAATGGGAGAAGACAATTTTTAAAAAAAGGTACTGTATTTACAAAGAAACCAACAGGAAAGAGAATACAAAAGGAATACTGGAAGCAGGAAAAAAAAAGTATTTGAGAGAGAGGGAACAATGGACATCCTCCAATCATAACCCGACCCAGGAGAGAACTGGATATGGGAACGGAAGAAGAAGAAGAAGATTTAGGTAAGAGTGCATAGATTTACACCGATCTATCCTCAATCTAAATAAAACAACCATCTCTCACCATGAAATCAGAAAGATGCCTGCCAAACCACTCGTGTCCTTCAAACTGTCTTCATTTTGTTGGGAATTCAGGTAACTACCCACTTCAACTTTACAGCCACCAGAGTGAATCGACACAGTTGAGAACAAAATATCCTTAGCAGGCTTAGCTGATATTACCGTATTTCTCTGAATCCAAGGCGACGTTTTTCTTCGCAGAATTTCACGCGGAAAATCAAGGGTAGTCTTGTGCTTGCAACCTATCAGTAATGAACACCACTGGCAGCTACCACGGTAACCACACTGCTTCCCTTCAACCAGCCCACCTCTCCCCATGCCAACAAAACTCTTTGATCTTCAGCATCCAAGTCTATTATATACACGGCTAGCCATGACAGCCAGTTGTACAGTGCCTCTGTGAAACGTCACTGGTTCTCGGAAAATAGTGAATAACATTCCACTAGCCTCTGCAGAAATGTTTCTGAAATCTGCAGAATGGCATCAAAACATTACTCTCTTGAGCTAACTGCAAGGCCGACCATAATGTACATCTGAGTCCCAGCTGCACAGGAAATGGAATAGCAAGGATGCGACCCTTCGGATTCTTAGAAAGGCCACGGCTACTCAGTGGCAGAATTATGCAACACATCTAATGAACCTGATGCTCAGTAAAAGTAACAGTCTTATAGACAGAAAGAATATTTTCAAGATGGATTGTCGTATTGTAGAGACACGTGAAATAGGCATTGCCATAAAGTTTCGACGATTTCTCGTCGATATTAGGATGCCATGAAGTTAATGGTTATTTAAACACCTGGAAATAAAGAATAATTATGCAGCCACAAGAAAACATGGCATAACTGAAGCCAATGTTCGGCACTGGCGTGAAGACAAAGATTGAAATAATAACATTAAGTTATTTATTAGACCACCTAATCAATACAAAATCGTCTTGGATGATTTACATAAATTTGTTAGCTAATAGTGGTACATGTTTCGCCTTCCCTGAAGGCATAATCAGCCATAGTCTTAACCTTAAATTAAAAATAAGCGTCTAAATAACATGTAGTAATGAAATGAATTTTAAAATCTTGAAAAGATTTGAAGTAAAATAACATTAAACATAACAATGATGGTTTGAAAATACAATGTGATGAGATATATAATAGTGGAAGTATTAACAAAATTAACATTAGAAGGCTGCTAAAATAAGTACAATGGATAAAACAACAGATTGTTATACAACAAGTAGTAAGATTGCATAAAAGTAAAGTTGATAGTCTGGCGGTTATAATTAGACGATTTAAAGATAAAAATTTCATTGTTCCGTATTGAAATTATTGATGTTAAAAATTAAATAACTGGAAAGGAGGTTCAACCTATTCAATACTCAAAAGAAAGAAACGTAGCAATCACATTTCTATTTGAATGGGACCGGTTTCGACCTTAGTCTAGGTCATCATCAGCCATAAAAAACATGTAAAATGTTTAAGAATGTTGTAGGTCAGTTTTTCACTCTGTTAGGCACAAAGACACGACATCACATTATGTTCTGCACAAAGTCACAACATTAACAATCAACTTGCGAAGATCAAAAAGGCTTGAATTCGCAGACGAACAGATCTGTAGAAGAAAGCCGCCAGCTCCCGGTGACTACGCGACACACTCAAGGTCACGCGCTGCGGCCAAACACCAAAGTAGAGTGGGGAACGTTTCGAAGGTCCAGAACCTGTCACGGCTGCGGGAAGCCAAGTACGTATATAAAAATATACGATGCCAATTAGTATAACCGAATGAGCACCCGTACTCCAGCTAAGATCTTGGTAAACAGTTGACTTGAAAAAACAATTGTAGAGAAAAGAAAAAAATGTAGTAAAAAGCGCAATATCGGAAAACAAATGAAAACTTATATGCACAGTGCGCTATTTAAAAAAAAAAAAAAAAAAAAAAAAAAAAAAAATTTTAGGTTATGATTGAAGTAGTCGAAGTTGGCGCAAGACAAAAATTTTTGAAAGAGGAGAATAAATTAAACGAGGAAGAGTGATAGTGAAATAAGAGAAAGAATAAAAGAAATTGAGGTTAGATGGTAACGAGGAAAGATAGGGAAATGAAGGAGGGGTAGTTTAAGGTAAATCGTAAATCTATCTAAAACAACTCTGAGTGATGATGAAAACTCAATCCTTTCGAAGGGCTTCAAACACAATTGGCCCAATCTTAACACTTTCAATGTAGCCACCAATTTAATTATTGAATCTGAAATAGCCATTAACAAAATGCCAACAGATGAACAAGATGAAATCAGATATGAAGTAAAAAGGAAACTTGAAAAAATCTTCATTAACAATAACAAAAACACTTCTCTTATTAATAATAATAATAATAATTTAATTAAAGATAATAAAACCATTTCAGATCTTAAAAAGAAAATCAATGACAATAATCTCATTATCACCAAATCTGATAAAGGCAACACTACTGTCATAATGGATAAAACTGACTACTTAGATAAAACCAAAAACTTTTTCAGTGACCCTTCTTTTTCTATAATAAAAAAAGACCCAACCACAAAAATCCAACGCCTACTCAAACATACTTTAAAAAACGTTTCCTTTCTCCTCACAGATCAAGAAAAAACTAAACTAATAAACATGAACCCTGGACTACCCACTGCCAAAGCCCTCCCTAAAATTCACAAAACTAACATTCCTATCCGTCCAATTATCAATTACAGACCCAGTCCCCTATACAACACTTCTAAATTCATCCAAACATTTTTACTAAAAAATTATCGATTTTTATCCAACAAATCTATCAAAAACACTTCTGATCTAATCAACAAATTAAAAAATTTTGAAATCCAACCAAATTTTTCTCTCCATTCTTTTGACATTGTCAACATGTACCCTAGTATTCCAATTCCAAAATTATTCCCCATTATAAACAACAACCTAAACAAATTCAGTAACCTAAGTAAACTTGAAATTCAAGACTTCATGTCTATTTTAAAATTAGTTCTCAACAATAATTATTTTACCTTTGACAACACCATTTATCAACAAGATGGCTTGGCTATGGGCTCACCTGCTTCTGGCATTCTTGCTGAAATTTACCTCGACTTCTTAGAAAACACAAGAATTAATAATAATAATAATTTCTCCAACATCCTCTTTTGGGCGAGATATGTCGACGACACATTGGTAATATTAAATGAGGAATCAACCAACGCAGCCTCTACACTTCTTCATCTCAACAACTTAGACTCTAACATTAAATTCACCCTCGAATCAGAACACAACCAAACTCTTAATTTTCTAGACCTAACTATTACTAGACATCCTTCTTCTTTATCTTACAAAATTTTCAGAAAACCAACCCAAACAGCAACTACAATAAGACAAGATTCTTCGCACCCCCAAGCTCATAAACGTGCTACTTATAACAGCTTAATTTTTCGTGCCTTCAACACCCCTATGTCCAAAAAAGATTTAAATAATGAATTAAACACCATCCGCAACATTGCTAAATTTAATGGCTTTAACAACTCCTTCATTAACCGCATCATCAACAAATTCAAACACCGTCCAAAAACCACTTTATCTAAAGACACAATAAAACCAACTGCTTTTTCCACCTTCACTTTTACTCAGGATGCTTATAAAATAACTAATATCTTTAAAAAACATAATATGAAAATTTCTTTTAGAACTAACAATAGAAGTCTTGATATCTTACACAACTCTAAATCTCTAAATAAGTCTAATGCCTTTTCTAATTCTGGTGTATACAGATTTAAATGCAACAACTGCAGTTCCTCCAACGTCGGACAAACTGGCCGCAACTTCAATATCAGGTACTCTGAACATGTCAACGCCATTAAATACAACAGATTCTCTGCCATAGGACAGCACATACAAGACTCCAAACATAGTTTCACCAGTATTGACAATGACATAAACATACTTAAAATCATTAACAAAGGCCCCCTCTTAAACATTACTGAAAATTGCTTTATCCACCTTGACCAGTACTTCAACCCTAATTTCAATTTAAACGACATTTCTGAAAAACCCAATATCCTTTTTGACTTCCTAATTCTTCTTCTCAAAAATTCCAAATTCCAAAACCCCAATTCTATTTTCCATGTCTTACATAGTTCCCACCCACATTTTCTACCTCCGATAACCCACCCTCCTAACCCACCTTAAACTACCCCTCCTTCATTTCCCTATCTTTCCTCGTTACCATCTAACCTCAATTTCTTTTATTCTTTCTCTTATTTCACTATCACTCTTCCTCGTTTAATTTATTCTCCTCTTTCAAAAATTTTTGTCTTGCGCCAACTTCGACTACTTCAATCATAACCTAAAATTTTTTTTTTTTTTTTTTAAATAGCGCACTGTGCATATAAGTTTTCATTTGTTTTCCGATATTGCGCTTTTTACTACATTTTTTTCTTTTCTCTACAATTGTTTTTTCAAGTCAACTGTTTACCAAGATCTTAGCTGGAGTACGGGTGCTCATTCGGTTATACTAATTGGCATCGTATATTTTTATATACGTACTTGGCTTCCCGCAGCCGTGACAGGTTCTGGACCTTCGAAACGTTCCCCACTCTACTTTGGTGTTTGGCCGCAGCGCGTGACCTTGAGTGTGTCGCGTAGTCACCGGGAGCTGGCGGCTTTCTTCTACAGATCTGTTCGTCTGCGAATTCAAGCCTTTTTGATCTTCGCAAGTTGATTGTTAATGTTGTGACTTTGTGCAGAACATAATGTGATGTCGTGTCTTTGTGCCTAACAGAGTGAAAAACTGACCTACAACATTCTTAAACATTTTACATGTTTTTTATGGCTGATGATGACCTAGACTAAGGTCGAAACCGGTCCCATTCAAATAGAAATGTGATTGCTACGTTTCTTTCTTTTGAGTATTGAATAGGTTGAACCTCCTTTCCAGTTATTTAATTTTTAATTAGACGATGGCGAAAAATCGTATATAATCAAAGTAAAGAAGAGAGAATAAAAGTCAAAGTTAGTCGAGAGATCCGAAGTTAATCATGATCTTGAAGATAAAAGACGAAAGTCAGATGCATATGGTGAAGTTGTAGAACACGTTGAGGATATGAAGTTGGTGAATAGAAGTTGAAGAACAGTTTCAAACAGGATCACTATGGACCATCTCAAAATTTGAAGTGATGTTCAAATGTTGTAAATTGTGAGTTTGTAGATATTCTAGTTGAAAAAGCATATAAAAGTGGAATCTGTAAAAGGAAGCAAGAAACGTAGAGTTAATTGTGTGAAAAGATATTTGAAAATATTGAAGTAGAATCGTGTGCACTTACCATTTGACGGTGACAAAGATAGCTTGTAACATTATGAGTTAGAAGTATTTGCAACAGTAGACTTCTTGCTACGTGTGTTATAACTGAAGTTTTGTGCTGGAGGGGGATCTGTTTGCGTTGACGTAACTATTGGAGGGGGGCTGCTATTGGTGGGAGGGAAGGAAGAGAGTGTATTACTGCGCGTGTTGTAACGGTGTAAGGCTATTGGAGGGAGCGATGTTACGGTGGGTGTGGCTATGGGTTTATTGGTTGTATTTGAATTAGAGGTACTAGCGGCGGGGGGAAGGGAGGGGGGTATATTAGCTGTAGGGGAGGTGGGAACTCTAACTGATGTGAGGTTGAAGATTTTTAAGAATTTGTTGGTGAGGGAAGTTGATTCTCGTAATAAAATAAGAATCTGTTCATACAAGGGGCTTTTTTTATCAATAGTGTCATTTAGATTCTTATCTTTATTAAAATGTTGGTCGAGGAAAATAAATAAGTTTTCATATTCTGTCATGAGTTTGCTTTTATCGACTCTTTTTAGGATATGGAGGTCTTGTTCTATTGTGGTGAATTTATGCCCGGTGTCCCTCATATGGTTGGCCATTGCGGAGAATTTGTTGTGTCTTTGGGCATTGTAATTCTCGGCGTATCTGGTAGAGAAGCTGCGGCCAGTTTGGCCAACATAAGAAAAATTACATGAAGAGCATTTCAATCTGTATATTCCTGATCCAGAGTAACTATTGTCTGTGATGTTAATAGAGTTGTGATTGAAGAATAAATTACGATTAGTGTTTTTTGTTGTGTAGGCTATTTTTACTTCGTGCTTCATTAATGAATTGGTTATCGGGTAAATGCTATGGTTAGTGAACGTGAATTTAGCGTATTTTGGTTTAATGGGTTTCAATGGAGTTAAATTGGTAGCTAATTTCAGTTTGGTTTTATTGATGATTTTATCAATCATACTCGTGTTAAATCCATTGAATTTAGCTATTTCCTTGATGAATAGTAATTCTTTCTTTAAATTAATAGAGGACACAGGGATCTTTAATGCTCTATATATTAAACTGTGATAAGTGGCTTTTTTATGTGAGTTGGGATGTAAAGAATCATTTTTTATGGTTGTTGGAGAAAAGGTGGGTTTTCTGTATATTTGGAAGTCGAATTTGTTCAATGCTCGTGTGATTTTGATATCTAAGAAGTTCAAAGAGTTATTGAACTCATCTTCTTTAGTGAATTTAATATTATTATCTAAGTTGTTGAGAAATGATAGTATGTTATTGCTGTTGTTGATTTGTTTATCAATGATAGCTATGGTATCATCAACATAGCGATGCCAAAAACAGAGTCCGTTGATGTTATTAATAATCTTACTATGTTCGAGATTATCTAAGTATATATCGGCTAGTATTCCAGATAACGGGTCTCCCATCGCTAGACCTTCTTGTTTGTAAATTTTCTTATTGAAGGTAAAATAGTTGTTGTCTAAAACGAAATTAAGTAATTTTAACCATTCATCAATTTCGATTTTACTCAATGTGCTATGTTTCAAGACAAAGATAGTCTAAAAATGCATACTGTACAAGAATGGCATTCAGTGGCCCACAACAAGGATGCTTTAAAGAAGTTGAACATGAAATTGTGAGGTACATGCACAGAACGCTAGGTTGAAATGGCCATAACACAAAATTCAATACAAATGCGGGCTCACGAAGAGGAATTCCCTGAACTTTCAAAGGCAGTATCAGATACTTCTAACTAAAATGATTAGGGAAGTAGGTAGGATTTATGTGATACTTGTGTCTGTTTATTGCTTTTCTCAAATTAAATTTGAAATTTCTTAAAAATAAAACTATGATTTTACAAAGCATTTTTTAAGCCTGGTTAAATTATTTTGAAGGAAAAGGTGGGGGTTGACTTGCATTCGGAGAAATATGGTAATATAGTCTCTTTTGCAGCCTACTCTGCAATTTCGTTTCTGGCTATCCCCATGAGGCCAGGATGCCAAACGAGGGTGATTATGATCACACAAACTGGCTAGAAGATCATGAGTCTGCTGTATCAGTGGTGTAGCGGGAAACAGGAATCTAAAGACTACAACAAGTTCAAAGACTGTACACACAAGAAAGTGGCCTCACTCATGTGTTACTGCAAACTACAGAGCTTCTCACAATCAGATGATGAGAAGTTTTGTAGTATATATGTTACACATATTGCTATTTGCTTTACATTGCACCGACAGAGATAGGTCTTATGGTGATGAAGGGACAGGAAAGGCTTAGGAATGTGAAGGAAGCGCCATGGCCTTAATTAAGGTACAGCCTCAGCATTTGCCTGGTGTGAAAATGGGAAACCACGGAAAACCATCTTCAGGGCTGCCGAAAGTGGGATTC
The DNA here is from genome assembly GCF_040414725.1 of Anabrus simplex. Taxonomy (NCBI): domain Eukaryota; kingdom Metazoa; phylum Arthropoda; class Insecta; order Orthoptera; family Tettigoniidae; genus Anabrus; species Anabrus simplex. The sequence goes on along the minus strand of NC_090269.1, from coordinate 112,604,749 downwards.
GAACCCACTATCTCCCAGATGCGAGCTCACAGCTGTGCGCCCCTAACTGCACGGCCAACTCGCCCGGTACTACACATATTACATGATCTTGATGCTGTATGCTGTAAAGGAACAAACACCCAATATTCTCTGCAACCTTAGAGCCATTCATGAATACCAACTACCCACTCAGATACTGGTGAACACATCTCTGTTAATACATCTGATAGACAGAAGCATCTGTATTCACCCTTAGTCCATAATGTAGATGAAACTGTAAATTCAGCTGTGGAACTTGTCACAGAAGAAACTTGCAAGAGGTCAGGACAAGACAATTGACTAATGCCACAGTCAACTCAAAACATAAACTACCTATGTAGATTGTAACGGCCTGTGTGGCTGTCAATTTTTGTGCCCTTGACATAGTTGAACACTAAAGAGATAACGATAACTCAGATTCTGCAGCAATGCACAAATTCTAGCAGCATTCATTAGCAAAATCTTCGGCCATGTATGTTCTAGAGATAGAACTCCCGATTCCGAGAGTAGGCTGACAATCAGGCTACCGGTAATCCAAAAAGCTTCCATCTCCAGCCTAACTCTACTTTGGAGTATACCATTCAAAAGATTTAATACAATCGTCTTGCTAAATTATAAGCCATGCATGCAACATGCAAAAATAAGCAAAAGAGGGTACAAGCCTGTCCAAAAGTATCAATGAAGCTGTTGCAACTACAAAGAAGAAAACCTAATTATTTTATTTATCAGCATTAATTTTAATATGGATACTGTCAAGTAGATGTCTAGAAAACATTTCTAAAATGAAAAACATATAAGACAACTAACAAATTTAAAGGAAGTGAACTATGCTCTAGACAACATGAAAATTTCCCTATTATTTCAAAACTAACAAGGGAAGTGTCTGAAGTGTTACACTCTGATTTTGTTCAAATTGTGCATGTGGGTAGCTGAGCTAAAGCACATCTCAAATTACAAAATATTATCAAGTGACTAGTTTCGACCCTATATGGGTCATCATCAGCCTAACTAAGATACACTTATGGATTTGCCGAAGTCCTAAGTCAGAATTACACTGTAGAAATAAAATTTAAAAGAATGAACTGTGTATGTGATGCGATAATGTACATATAAAATGGTGGATTGGTGAACTGTTATAGATAAAATAATGTTATACTGATGGGTGACAAAAAATTTTTTAAAGGATTTACGTCAATTACAATCAGACTGTAAAAATAGTTATCGTACAACTTTTACAATGATGATTAAAATATGCCCTTGTTAGTGAATACTCTAAAATTGCACTTTAAAAACGTAATATGCCCGTTGAATGCAAAGTCCAGATGCTTCTATTGAGTTCTAAAATTCTGAGTGCATCTTCAAATGGAGAATTGGCGCAGAGGGTGTCTGTCTTGCTTGAGGTCCAATATTTCTGATACAGAAATTAAATGTAGATATAACCATGCGACATTCTTATAATATAATGGATTCTTGCTGTAGTCTGAGGAAAATTCCCAATCCAAGTTGGAACCAATACAACCTGATTATGAAAAAGTTAAAATTAACACAAGATATTTTGAAGGAAGGGAATGGCGAAAAACGAAAAGAGAAAACAACTAGTACTCACCTTGCTTGCAATGCGAACGACCTTACCGGTAGAGTGCAACTAAGGGAATGAGAATGGCATGGAATAGGAGGGGAAGAAGTTGGTGAAGGGAGGAGCAAACCAGTGGAGCAGGTGACGTGCGAAGGGAGGGGTGGGGAAATGGGAAGTGGCTTAAGGCGGGGCTGGCGGGTGGGAAAATGGTGGTGATTGTATCGGCGGAGGACCTTTTATTAACTTAAAGATTTTTTATCTGCTAACTTGTTTTTTCTGAAGTAGATAATGAATAAATCAAATAAAATATTAGACTTTTACGTTATTTCGTTGAGGTTATAGTTAGCGTCCCTTGATAATATTTTGTAATGTATTTATAGACATTGCAATTATTGTACAGTATTGAGTAGGTGGATTAAACTTTGTAAATTACCATGTAATCTTAATTCAATATGGAACTAATAATGAAATTTATAACCTTGAATTATACTTCCACTCAGACATGTAGTATATGGGCAGTTGAATATTATGAATAACATAGGTAATATCATATAGTAAAGTATTCAGCAAATAAAAATTGAAAACACACTGTCTAATGTATAGATTTTGTGCCCTAGTTGCTGGTCAAAAACATGGTGTTTGCAAACATAACCATATGAGCTATGTTACCAAATATATCACACAGTTAATAATTCATTTTCCTAATACACTGAAATTATTCCTTAATAAGATCTTACACTACAACCTCTTGAAATTACTTCATTTACTTCAAAATTGGCCCTTAAAGTGTGCTGACAATAAGAATATACCATATTAGGCAAACTGTATATTCATGTTGTCTGTGATGGTACAATAGTTCGTTTATTCTAAGTAACTGTTACAAAGTGATCTATACAAAGGGTTTTCTTACCTCAGCTGCACTTTGCAATTGTCACATCCTGACACAAGTCACTAACGTCTTGGATATCAATATTTATGAAGCAAAACTGAACAGGATTGGGAAAGTGGGAGGTCTTCTTTCAATATAGACAGCTCCTTACTAATGATGTTAACATGTGTTAACATGGCAAAGATAGTTGGTTACATGCCACTCCTTGGATCCTCAAAATATTATTACGTAAATGAAAGCTGACGATCTTATCTAACAAGATCAAATCATTAAAGGTTCACACAAAGTTTTTCCAATTATGAAACTCCACATCCAAGGATTGAGTCATGCTCATGGTACCATTTGGAATAGTTTTTATAATTACTGTCTTTCCTTGGGGTGTACCCCTAATATTGTCTTTTCATTCTGTCCTTCCTGTCCATGTAACAACAAGCCAACCACTGAAATCTGGAACATGTTGAAAATATACTTTATAGCCAATCATCCAACAAATACATAGTATGTTATAAGGATTTTTGAAGGAAGTATGTACAAATTGTCCTCTGTAAACAAGCAGCAATAGATTTCAGGCCCAAATACACCATTTTGTTCTTGTAAAACAAAACTGGAAGCACCTCACCATTTGTTGATATTATGAGGTGCACGCTGCAGCTATGAGCCAATGCATTCACGTACTGGGCTTCAGCCACAACGTGTCTTTCACCTTTCTTGTCCAGAATACATCCAGAATGAAACTCTAGATCAAAACCAATCTGTTTGGATTAACAACGCTCTGTACGACTGTTATCATTTCAGCAACATTTGTAACAAAAGTGTGGCACTTTACAAGAGATTGATGTGATCCCCAGGGTACTGTTGAGATACAAATGTTGTCACTTTCCGTAACACAATTAGAAGCGACTTTTTGTGTGTGTCAAGCAACAGCTTGGATGCGTAAAATGAGTGAGCACTCATGCGGTGTGCTGCAAAGAAAGTCCATTTAAATATGCTGTGATCATGAACTGTGTCTCATTAGCAACTTCAACTTGTCTTTCTTCATTCCTCCCTCTTCCACTTGTTGTTTCCATCTGCACAGCTGTTCATGATCCTTCATCTTTCTAAACTTCTATCGCACATACTCAAAAGACCTTCTTTTACCATGTTTATTTTGCCAAAATTCTATTATGAGTATCAAGGAAGGCTAAAATGTCTTCACTTTCAACGTCAAAATGTTTGTTGTTGATATGATTCAAAATTAGACCCGTAACAAGCAGATTAAAGATACGATTATACCACGCCCCAATTACTGAATTCCGATGGGTCATTTCTGTAACTGTCCTGAATATACAACTTACATAATATATACTGTAAGTGTAAATGCTCTTCTTCCAATCAAATCCAGCTGTACAAGTGTGACTCATTGCTCTCAAACTTGAACCTTGGTTGCTCGCTACTACTGTACACGATGAATCTCTGCACATATTTTCACAACTTTCAACATTAAATATTAATATTAATCTGGGCACATATCATTTTCATATTTGGAAGGTACACTAGCTCAGCTACCTGTTTGCTTATTTTGAATGGAATTGGAGTGTAACACCTTGAAGACTTCCGTTGTAAGTATATAAGACCCAGAGTATTTTTACATAAAAATATTTCCATAAGCACTTCAATACAGTATTCAACTGAGGAATTTATATGTGGACTGTAATGGTGATGTTACTTCCAACTAGCAGAAAATTTAAAAAATTTAAAATGTTACATTACAGAAGAAAATATATTTATTAAAAAGAAATCTGTAAATAAGTAATGAAATGCTTCTACTTGCAAAGAACACCAGTAATACACATGTGCTTTCAGCAAGCCCTTGGTTAACACATAATTTTCAGAAGATTTTACATCACATTGGCAGAATTTGCCTTAGTGCTGGCATTCAGACCAGAAACAAGCACCATAAACAGATGCAGCTTTCCTCCTTGCTTCTTTGTCAACTCTGCCTCCAGCCAGATAAACTGAACATTGATGGAATAATTCTACTTTCAAGTAGGTAATCCAACACAAAACTGTGGATGAAAGCTCATTGTAGCACCTCACTGCTTTCAATTTAGAAGTCATACAAGCACCAATTAAACTATCATACACTCACATGAAAAATGTCCACAGCTGGCATAACACATGATAATGACTTTATGGAGTAAAATGAGAGAACTTTCAGTCAAGATATTGTACAAATTATTATGAAGGAGTACTCACATTGACAAAGAAGGGAATGATGAGCATGACTATTGCTTGTTCTACTTTGGCATTAGTGATAGGTGAAAGAATGAAGTGTCTCACAGCTTCCCAAAAGTCAAACTGAATGAGTAATGTAATGCAGATCTTCACTATCACCATGAGAATCACATACAGGCAGCACTGGGCCAACCAGGCATTCATTGAAGGAGGCTTACCTGAAAAATATTACACCAATCTGTTGAAAGAAAATAATAATAATAATAATAATAATAATAATAATAATAATAATAATAATAATAATCTTCTTTTTCCACTTTTCCCACACTTGTGGGGTTGTGAGTGTGAACGGTGCCGCGCATGTGTATTTGGCCCTGTTTTACGGCCGGATGCCCTTCCTGATGCAACCCTGTATGGAGGGATGTAATCACTATTGTGCGTTTCTCTGGTGGTTGGTAGTGTAGTATGTGTCTGAATATGAAGAGGAAAGTGTTGGGACAAACACCCAGTCCCCGAGCCAGAAGAATTAATCAGACACGATTAAGATCCCCAAACCGGTCGGGAATAGAACCCGAGACCCTCTGAACTGAAGGCCTCAATGCTGATCATTCAACCAAGGAGTTGGACAATAATAATAATTGATGGTTATGAATTTCATGTTTTTGGTCCGTATTGAACTGAGAATAATATATAAGTAATAATAATAATAACGTAAATGTTTCCACCTTGTCAATACTACAATATATTCACAAAATTACAAAATTATACGGTACTAGTTTCGACCCATCTAGGGGTCATCATCAGCCGTATTGGAGCAAAGATCATTTGTGGTGAAATCCTAAGACAATGTTATTTTAAAGAATAACAAGTGAAATGAGATGTTATGGTAATAGTTAATAATACAAGGAATATACATACTAAGAGGTTTTTAACAAAGAATAAAGTATAAATGGGGTGTTGTAAAAATTATAATCATGGAAATCAGTAAGTTCTTGTATTGAAATGAAATATGGCTTAGGAAGAGGGCTTAAGGTGGGGCTGAAGGGTGCGGGAGAAAGTGTAATTGTCTTGGAAAAGTACCTTTGATTAAATTTAGGATTGAGTTTAGGTTGGCTGCATTATTGTTTCTGAGGAAAGTGATAAATAGATCGAAGAGTATGTTGGGTTTCTCTGAGATTTCATTGAGATTGTGACTGGCATTAAAGTATTGGTCTAGGTGTATGTAGTAATTTTCCATTATGTTCAGTAAAGGGCCCTTGTTTGCTAATACGAGGATGTCCATGTCTTGTTCAATACTGGTGAAATTATGGTTATAATCTTGCATGTGTTGGCCGATGGCTGAAAACTTGTTGTATTTTATTGCGTTAGTGTGCTCGTGGTATCTGATAATGAAGTTTCTCCCGGTTTGCCCGATGTAGGTTTTTTTACAGGTGGTACATTTGATCCTATAAACTCCTGATTTTAAAAAACTGCTGGTCTTGTTGATGTGTGAAGTATTGTATAAAACATTCATGTTCTTATTGTTGGTTTTGAAGGCTATTTTAACGCCTTGTTTCTTAAAGATGTTGGTTAACTTGTAGATATCATTGTTGAACGTGAAGGTGGAAAATGTTGGAGGTTTGGTTATTTCTTTTTTGAGGGTAGTTTTTGGGCGATGTTTGTGTTTATTGATTATCCTTTCTATAAAATGATTGCTGAAGCCGTTGAATTTTGCGATTCCGCGGATTGTGTTGAGTTCGTTTTTTAGATCTTTATTGGACATAGGTATGCTGAAGGCTCGGTGAACTAGGCTGTTGTATGTGGCTCGTTTGTGGGACTGGGGGTGCACTGAATCTTGGCGAATGGTGGAGGCTGTTTGAGTGGGTTTTCTGAAAATTTTATAACTGAAAGAATCTGAGTTTCTAGTGATGGTTAAATCTAGAAAGTTGATTTTTTGATTTGATTCGGATTCTAGTGTGAATTTGATATGAGGATCAATATTGTTGAGTCTTAAGAGGGTGGTGGGTGCGTTAATTGATTTCTCATTCATGATTACAAAGACATCGTCGACATATCTGGCCCAAAAGAGAATGTTTTCGAATTCGTTGTCAATTTTGGTGTATTCGAGGAAGTCCAGGTATATTTCTGCTAAGATACCTGAGGCCGGTGACCCCATTGCCAAACCATTTTGTTGATATATGACATTGTCAAAAGTGAAGAAGTTATTGTCGATGATAAGTTTTAATATTGTGATAAAGTCTTGTATCTCTAGTTTGCTTAAGTGGCTATTTTTGTTTAAATTGTTTATAATTATCGGAATTAATTTTGATACTTGTATGCTTGGGTACATGTTTACAATATCGAAAGAGTGGATGGAGTGATCCGGTTGCAAATTGAACTTGTTAAGTTTTTCTACTAGCTCAGATGTGTTTTTAATAAACTTTTTGGATAAGAATTGATAATTTTTTCTTAAGAAACATTGGATGAATTGTGATATTCTGTATAAGGGGCTCGGTCTATAGTTGATAATTGGCCGGATGGGAATTCCGGTTTTGTGAATTTTGGGAAGAGCTTTAGCAGTGGGGAGTCCTGGGTTCATATGTATGAGTTTGGATTTTTCCTGTTCGGTAAATAAAAATGAAGTGTTTTTAAGAGTTTGTTTAAGTAGTTTTTGAATTTTTTGGGTGGGGTCTTTTTTGATTATGGAAAATGAGCTGTCTGTGAAAAAGTTTTTTGTTTTTTCAATATATACTTTTTTATCCATGATAACTGTTGCATTGCCTTTGTCAGCTTTGGTTACGATGAGTTCGTTGTCTTTAATTTTCTTCTTGAGGGCGTATATGCGCTTTTGTTCAGCAATTTTTTCTTTATTATTGAGGTTATTTGCGGGGTTGATTAAATTGTGGAGGATATCAGTCAGTTTCCTTTTAACATCGGTTCTAACCTCATTTTGCGTGTCTTCCGGCATTTTGCTGATGGCTAGCTCTGATTCTGTGATCATAGTAGCGGCTATGTTGAGGTTGTTCAAGTTTGGCCAGTTGTGTTTCGGTCCTTTGGATAAAGTTAAGTGTTCACTTTCACTTAAGGGCGTGTTAGATAGATTTACAACAGCTGGATGAATAATAATAATAATAATAATAATAATAATAATAATAATAATAATAATAATAATAATAATAATAATAATAATAATAATCAGACAATATACTGATGAAGCCTAATGCCAAGTTTCTATTGATCTCTTCAAAGTTGTACAGTTGGAGTAGAAACGTACACTATCAGAGCTATGAAATGGTTTAATAAACCCACTCTTGTTACATGATCCAGGTATAAACCAGAAATCTGATCAGTCCATCAACAGCTAACAACAAGTGATTTTAGAAGAATTGTTAAAATGTGAATGTTAATTGAGTTTAAAATGTTTAATAATAGATGTTACACCTACCACCATGAATAGAAATAATGCAGTGAAGTCAGTGGAATCAACTGAACCACATAACATCAAATATTAAGACACCAAAGTTAAAATCTGGACGTTAATTGAGTTAATGGGAAGTAAAATACATGTTATTAACCTTATGAGGGAAGTACAAAGGTCTCTGCCCCTCAAAGTCCATTAAGATCACAATACCTTACCCTTTGATAAGATACCAGCATTAAAGTCTGGCTGATGGCAAGTGTTGCCCAAAGAATGCTGATTTTATACATACCACTATTAAAAAGAGGGTTTATTAATCAGACATGTAATGTTCGTTTCCATATATTTCATATGAAAAATAGGTTTTATTTTTACGATTTGCTTTACGTCGCACCGGCACGGATAGGTCTTATGGCAACAATAGGATAGGAAAAGCCTAGGTGTGGGAAGGAAGTGGCCGTGGCCTTAATCAAGGTACAGCCCCAGCATCTGCCTGGTGTGAAAATGGGAAACCATGGAAAACCGTCTTCAGGGCTGCTGACAGTGGGGTTCGAACCCACTATCTCCCGGATGCAAGCTCACAGCTCCGCGCCCCTAACCGCACAGCCAACTCACCTGGTAAAATAGGTTTTAACAAGCAACTAAAATGGAACCTATAAAACTAATTAGAAAATTGAATATTTGTTAAATACAGTAAACATCCTTATAAACAATATATGGTATATAACCTTAAACAAAATATTTAAAAATGAGGAAAACTTTATCATACATCTTACTAGTACATGAACAGTTATTGTATGTAGGGTAGCAAATTAAATATATTTTCAGTCAAGACTGAGTAATTGCTTACTTTGTAGCTGTTCCATGTAAATGGCTTGGGGCATCATGATCAACAGCAGTGTGAACTTTGTGTGTTAAGTATGCCCAACAATTTATTTAACTGAAGTGTGAGTAAACCACTATTAAAGATAGACAGATGAAGCACATCCCATCGCTCAGAACCGGAGATGAGAAGTGTTACCGAAGTTTGAACGGAAAAGGACAATAAGTCATTGTCTTCATTTGGTTTTGTAAAATCTGTTAATTTTGTTTTGCCTTGAAAAATTGACAGAGTGTAATATTTAAAATTATAGTTTTAGATGAGGACTAAAAGAAGAACAATTATTTTAGAATTTTTTGTGGTGTGTAAAATTATTATCATCATTATCAGGGAAAATTTTCTTATTACAAGTACGTAGATTTTTAGGCAACGTGTACTGCCACGTGCCATTTCGGGCAAGGAAATTTCTATATGTGGCAATCGAACTCTCTAGAACTTACTGGACCAAAAACGAAGTATAATTAACTGTATAATATTCTGATTAATGAAACTGTGAAGAAATTCTGTATGTTGTATTGTGTAATCGCGTGTTTTAATGCTTGAAGGACAAACTTTCAAGGCAGCTTGTACTGCCACGTGTAAAGTTATAGAAAGGAAATTTGTATGTGTTGTAATCGAAACATCTCGAACTTCCACTGCGGAAATCTTGTGAATTGTAATTGGATTAAATAAGAACTATTTTAATTGGTAGGAATAAAGAGGTTTCTATTGGTGAATGTGGGTGTCATAGAGAGATTTCCGCGTGCTAATTGGTCCCTGGGATTGCCTTATTTGCAGTGTCTTGTGCCTCCGTGTGTGTGCATCTTTGAATACTGATCACCTTAGCGGCTGGGCGTGCTTTGCGTCCGTCCCGTCTCGGGACTCCAGCCTCCTGGGGTTTGCTGGCCTCTCACAGCCAGTGCTATATTCTTGTTTGATTTAATTTAAATTTATTCTTGTGTTTCGACCTGATCTTATTTAAAGTAACCTTCTGTGGTAATGTTAACTTTGTTTTGCGTGTGGGAGTTTACTCTAGACATCTGTATTGACTAAATTTGAGTATCAGTATGACTTAGTTGTTCACCTAGTCTGCAATATGTTATTTTCGGAGGCAACTCTCTTGTCAGGCTCAGGATTTTGTAATTAAATGTAAATGTAACTTTCTTTCTTGAATAGCGATATTGTACATCACATGAAAATTTTTATTTCTTTTGAGGTTGTCTCCAGTCATTCTGTGTTAATTCTTTATTAAGGTTTTAATCTCCTACTATTCGAGGAGCCAGATAATTCTGTTGTTCTGTTTTCTTTTAAACTCTATTTAAAAGCCTTGTGACATCAGTGTTTCTTAATTGTCAGCTATTATGCCATTTGTTTGTTTTGTTTAATTTGATTTTGTATCGTATTCCATCTTGTTAATCAGTAAAATAATTAGTCGAGGGTGATTATCGAGAACCTTTTCTTCCCCATAACGTCTTACTTTCCCACGGACTTCATTAGGGTTTCGCGCCACTTCCACATCCTTCCGTAGTTGTTGTTGAACTACCTGTAAGTTAGGTTTACCTTGTGTATGGCTTGATTTTCATATATTTCTATAAGTTTACCATCTCATTCTCATTATGTTATGAACCATTTTTTGTTACCTGCTGTCACAAGAAGAGAACCATACTTACCTTTTCCAAGCAGAAACAACGACAGGTCCATCTTGGAAAGCCATGATCTTTCTACACATCATATTGAACAAGTAACGTAGTTCTTTCAATATTCAGCAGTTAACCGGCAGAGGGATATAAAAACAAATGAGCAAACTTGTAGTTTAATGCAGCTGTTGATATTGTGATCATAGCCATGGGACCTCCAGTTTTATGTGGAATCCAAACCACATGGGACATGATTTTTTCATTTCAAAAATCACACATGCATTGGTTGGGATTCAAACCATGGCCATCTTGGTGAGAAACCAGTGACTATCATGCCCCTCAAATGGTATACATTATTCCCAAGGCAATTTTGTTTCCAACACCAACCAGGTATAAGGTAACTCACACTCTAATTTACACATTATGTATACAAATAGTACTGACAGTGCAAATGAGCACTGACAGGTCATTTTAGTCAACAGTTTCAAAGTCAGCACATCTCCCACTAGCTGGATGATGATTATTATTATTATTATTATTATTATTATTATTATTATTATTATTATTATTATTATTATTATTATTAACAATAATCAATAAATAAGTAAATGTCATCATATGTATTTACGTAAAGGACTATGGTATGATAAGAATTGGAAAAAAAGTGGTGCTCATTTTCCCCCCAATGGCACAGCTGTCTTAAAACTATCTCACTATTCTGCTGCAACATTGTGTATCAAATGCCAGTCATTTTGGACATAATACAAAAAGGAGAAGAGGAGGAGAAAGAAATGAATGTATGATCGTGTGTTAGAGTCAATTTTTTGAAGAGTTAGGCACACAAAGCATAAATTCTCATGTTCCATTTCTCTTGTCATCTTGCATACAATTTATTCTTCTACATGGGCAAAGATATGCCTGCAAATGACTTTCTTCAGAGGATCAAACAAGTTGTTAGGGTTAGCTGTGGATACTACTACTACTACTACTACTACTACTACTACTACTACTACTACTACAGTTGAGATTAAAACAATCACAGGAACCCTCATTCTCTGAACTCTAGTACTCCAATAATAGCCATAACAAAACTTAATTCATTTTAAGAACAAAAATAAAAATAACTCTTACCATATTCACCAAAATTTATTGCTTCCCATCTCTTCACTCGGGCTAGGTACTGTGACAATCTTATACCTATGTAAATTATAAACAGTCCAACAGATGAATCCAACAAAAAATTAATGATATACCTGAAACAATAACAGAAAATTACTATTAATCTTAACTATTATTTAGTTTTGTATAACATTATTTTAAATATTGTAACTTATTATTCATCTTTCAGCCAAGAGATAATAGTATATGACCGGTTCAGTTTACAGTACGGGTCAGATAACTTAGTTTTCAATTGAAGTATACTGAAAATACAGTCTTGCTGGAATAAAAATATTTTTATCAAGTAGTGATGCTATCTCTGGACAATCGCTAAATGCATGGGTTGACCGTGTTATGACCATATTCACTAAGGGTATTATAACAACAACAACAACAACAATAATAATAATAATAATAATAATAATAATAATAATAATAATAATAATAATAATAACAACAACAACAACAGACAGCCAGCTTTTCCAGGTTGTAATTCAGTGTGTTAATTAGTGACTTGTATTCAAAATTCTAGCCAGCCCTGTGGTGTAGGGGTAGCATGCCTACCTCTTAGCCAGAGGCCCCAGGTTCTATTTTTGGCTGGTCAGGGCTTTTTACCTGGATATGAGGGCTGGTTCGAGATCCACTCAGCCTATGTTATTACAATTGAGGGCAACAGTAAGATGGTGACCTTGGTCTAGAAAGCCAAGAATAACGGCCGAGAGTATTTATCGTGCTGACCACACGTCACCTCATGACCTTCAGGCTGAGCAACAGTCACTTGGTAGGTAAAAGGCCCTTTGGGGCTGGTAGCGCCGGGGGCAGTCAAAATTTTCTGTTCATGAGAGAAAATACTAAGTAGTGAAACTTGAAGTTTTAGTTGTTTCTATGAATACAAACATCTACATGTGATTACAGAAGTATCTATAGTCCACCTTAAATGGGAAGCTGTTTTAAGTTACAGTCATTTTTATGAGTAAAAATATTTTAGTCAGGCGTAAGTGACATACAACCCAGCAAAATTTTCTGCAGAACATTGTGCACTGAATGGCAGGGATAATGCAACATAGAAACCACTTGGTTGCACAATCCTGAGTAGTCTTGAGGCCAAAACGCTTCCCATCTGACACTAATTATAGAGGTCAATACAATATTCAATCAGTAGTGAGAATACGTTGGCAACGTCATCGTCATTTTAGTGTTCCAGCTTCCCGGGTACTGCTGGCGAGCCTCTTCCATTCTGTCTTAATGAGATCCGTTCTGTTGTTAATGACGTCCTCCAGTGTTCTTCCCCCCGATCTGCAATCTTTACGATGTCCATCCAATGGGTTCTTGGTCTTCCCACCACCTGTTTCCCTGCCACATGTCTCTCCAAGTTAACATATGCTGTCCTTGTTGACTCCATCCTCATTACATACCCAAACCATCTCATGCTGATCCGATCTAACAATGATGTCTCAATCCCAGCTTCCTTCCTAACCACATCATTCCTTAACTTGTCCAGGTTGGATTTTTGAATTGTGGACCTAAGGAACTTCATCTCGGATGCCTGCAACCTTGATGAGTCTTTCTTAGTGATGGTGCAGGTTTCAATACCATAGGTTAAGACTGGTATGAAGTACTGACTGAACATCACCAGCTTTGATTTTGTTGGTACTTTGGGATCCCAGAGGAGTGTTCGTACTTGCTGGTAAAAGTGAGAGCTCTTCTGCACTCTATCTGCCACCTCCTTAGTGGCTAGTGTACCTCGAGATATTATACTGCTGAGGTATGTAAAGCTTTCCACATTTTCTAGCGGATGGTTTCCTAGCATGATGTTTGCTGGTCGTTCCTGTCTGTTTACTGCCATCACTACTGTTTCGAGTTCGCTTATCTTGAGATTGAAATCCTGGAACTTAACCTTTCAACGTTGGCAACATAATTGGACTAAACCTGATCTTTGCTGATCACAAAAATATTAATATCTTTGTTTAGCAATAAAATTTACTTATCACATGGCATAGTGTAGGGTCTTTATTATAAAAGCTGAGTAAGGTAGGCGTAATGGTAGTCACACAATGACGTCACCATGTGCATGTGGAAGTCGAGATATGTGAGCAGGATGATGAAATCACATATTTTGGTGGTGGTTGGTAGTATGATGTGTTGTGTGAAGATGAAGAGATGTGTACTAAGACAATCACAAATGCCCAGTCACCGAGCCAGAGGAATTAACTATATACAGTTAAAATCCCTTGTCCAGCCAGGAATTGAACACGGGGCCCTCTGAACCGAAGGTCACTACAGTATGTTGAGCCAGACGACATCCTCCACATATAACAGCTGTATTTCCATTCCATATTTGTTTGTTTACCCCTTAGTCCTGTTTCTTGATATAGATTTGAGGATGAGGCGAGATTAATTTATATGGTATGTTTTTATGGTCAAATACACTTTCTGACGCCAACCTCTCTTGAGGAGCTAATGAAAATGGAATGAATGACTGTGAAAGAAATTGGGTAAGGAGGTGGAAGGAATCAGCTATGACCTCTACTGTAAATTAGAACCCTCCCGGCATTTGCTGAAAGTGAAAATGGGAAACCAAAGATAAATATTCTCAAGACAATCAACAGTAGAATTCAAACCCATGTGTGTCTCGTGAATGCAGAGCTTGGTTCCATAGGTGTAGTGCGTTAACATGCACACCACTCTGCTCGGTGTTGTATTTCCATTTATATTGCATAAATATAGCATAATAACACCTGTACTGTAGGTGTGCTGGGACCTTTTGCCCATACTGTATGTATGTATACGAAAATCATTATTTTAACAGTCAAAAATAAGAGGGTACAAATTTTTAAAACATCCGTTGATAACAACACAGGTATGTCAGCAATTTCGACTGTAGTTGCAGTTGCTGTCTGTCTCCCCTGACTACTGATTTGGTTAAGCATGTGCTTTTGCTCACAAATTCATTTTCGAGCAACAAGAGGAACAGGCTAGACACTGGTGTGGTTAAAGCAAGTGTAATACTTAAATCTCATTTTTCAATCTTACCATACGTGCAATTTTACCACAAGATTCTAAGGACTAAAGAATAGCTGATAAATTTCACAGTTCCACCAAGTACTGTATTTCTGTTGATTGATGATGATGTTTAAAGGGGTCTAACAGCTAGATCATCAGCCACTAATAGTACGAGGTGCAAGAAAATGAAACGATAATTAAAACTTCCAAATGTATCCACTGACTAAAATCTAAAATGAATGATGATGAAAAAATGACCATGAATCCAAAACAATCAGTGGATCTAATTCACAGTGCCTCGTATTCTGAAATGATGCTTGTTGGTCCAAAGGGGTCAAAAATCCAGGTCATTGGCCCCTCATAATTGCACCAATCACTGGTAAAGCAAAACCATGGTGTTCCTCCTACAATGGTACTAATTACAGGCTTCTCCCAGACCCGTGGTGTTCCTCGCATGGTGATACTAATCACAAGCAATGCAGACCCATGGTATTCCTCACTTAGTGGGACAAATCACAGGCACCGGTATTCCCGTGGCGTTTCTCACGTAGTGGAACTAATCAGAGACAACGTATACTCATGGTGTTGCTCACTAGTGATACTAATCATAGGCAATGTATACCGATAGTGTATCACACACTATGGTACCACCCACAGGTAACACAGACCCATGGCATTCCTCACATAAAGGCGCTACTCACAGGCACCACAGTCCAGAACGCAGAACCATGGTGTTCCTCCTATACTGGTACTAATCACGGGCAATGCACAATCCTTTGTGTTCCTCTCATAGTGGTACCAATCACAGGCAACGCAGACCTATGGTGCTCCTCATACAGTGGTACTACTCATAGGTAACACAGACCAGTTCTGAATAAAGGGGAACCTACGCAATTCAGCGCAGCACACGACAGCTCCTCCTGCATGGACGCCAGTCCGTGATGCCACATGCCTGCTCCCTCGGCTGAGAATGCACACGATGGTACTAATCACAAGCAACACCCAGATCAATGGTGTTCCTCACATAATGGTACTCATCGCAAGTAATCTCATGGTTCTAATTCCATCATCCCTTGGTTGCCCCCTTTTAGAAGCCTCTTATGACAGGCAGGATATGCCGTGGGTGTATTCTTCGTATGCGTCCCCAACCCACAGGGGATACTGTACTCCTATTGCAGAAAGTAAAATGGCGAAAAGTCCTGCTTTTCTTCACTTTTGCCAACAAAACAGGAATGGTTCCTAGGAATATGCTATATCATCAAAATCATCATCATCATCATTTGACAGGCATAAAACTGCAAGTGCCTAGTTCTTGCAAGCCTTTCCAACACAATGAGGGAAAAGAAAGTTCTTTTTACAGACAGATGCACCATTTACAACAGAGGGGTTTCTTTTAGGCCAACTATGGACCTGTGGTTCTGAACTCCGGCAGACTTTCTTCTTAGCTCACTACTCTCCCATTCTCATGCTGTGAGTGTCTTTCTATTCCTGTATCCATTTCACCAGGTGCAGTGTTCGGCTGTTGGTGATGATGATGATGATGATGATTATTATTATTATTATTATTATTATTATTATTATTATTATTATTTTAAATAGTAGTAGTACCAAGCGAGTTGGCTGTGCAGTTAGGCGAAAACTCACGCGTACCAACCACCATTTACTTTACGCGGGCGCTACCCATCACATTACCACAGGCTTCAGGAGTACCTCTGGCTCAACCTCAAAGACAGTACCGACCTAAGGTCGTGCAAGCTGTACTTGCGCCTTGCAGTATGTACCCATGGCCAGTAGGTAGTAATGTTCGGTCTTTGAATGTTAAAAGCTTAGCGTAAAATCATGAAAAATCGTATATATATTCCACTATGGCAATCCACATCACATACGAGTGTTAAGCTATTAGCCCCAGTTAAGAATTCCTGGTACATCTAAAACACTGAACTATGTTTAAGATTAAAGCTTGAAATCTTCTTCACCAAACGAAAATGAAAAATAATTCATGCAGTAGAGGGTTAAGCAAATAACTCAATCAATTCTTCTGTCGGTTGTTCTTGTTTTTCCATTAGGTTTTCATTCTTTCCGAGAAGGCATGTTTACATTCTACTGACCACTTTGGTCTGTACTGATTTTGTTGTGGTTGCTCTGCTGTAGCTTCCCAATTGTTTACTTTGTGCCTAAAGATGTCTCTTTCTAGGATGTCTGTTGAACTTATGTTTGCATTTTTGAGGTCCTTTCGAAGTTCGTTAAGCCAGGGTGTTGTGTTCTTAAGCGAGGTTACATAATCTATTATCCTTTTTGTCAACAGATTTTCTGGTAATCTAGTCAGATGGCCGAAGAATTTCATTTGTCTTTTCCTACTGTCGATTTCGATGTTTGAGAACTTTTCTGTTGTTTTGATTGATTGTATCCGTCTTGGGTGTATCTTGTTCCTAAGATTTTTCTAATGATCTTCCTCTTTTCTCTTTTGATTTCTTCAAGTTCTTGCTTTCTGCTGAGTGCCAGTGTTTCGCTTGCGTAAAGGACTGTTAGTTTTATAACTGTGTTTTAATGCCGAATTTTTGTATGTCTTGACATGGATTTTTTGTTGTAGAAGTTTTTGGACTAACCCTAATGCTCTTTAAATTTTTTGGAGATGAGTTTGTTGTGAGATCTTTTCATTCGATAAATTCTCCGAGGTATTTATTGTAAGGGGCTCTGTCAATTGTACCATATTTTGTTCTCAGGCTCTGGATATTTGTCTTTGAACATAAGAATTTAGTTTTCTCGAACGATATCTGTAGTCCCACCTTTTCTGCATTTTCTGTAAGTATCTCGCGCTGTTTAACGGCAGTCTCCTCATCCTCTGTTAGAATCGCCAGATCATCTGCAGAAACGAGGTATGGTAGGTTATCTTTGGAAAAGCCCAGTCTGATTGGCTTCCGAAACTCGCATTCCTCGAGTTCTTTCTCCCGTTCTTCAATAACCTTGTCTAGGAAGACGTTGAACAGAATAGGAGAGTCCATCACCTTGTCTGATGCCTGTTTGAATGTTGAAGGGTTCTGAGATTTCTCCCATAAATTTCACTTTAGATTTCATGCCAGTCAATGTTTGTTTTAAAAGTCCTCGAATTTTGGGATCTAGTCCCCCCCCCCCCCTTCTAGAATTTGGAAGTGAGGGCCTGTCTACTGAATCGTAAGCCTTTTTTGAAATTAACAAATGTGCATACGAGAGGTTTTTGTCTGACAGCTTGCATTTTGAATATGGTTTTGAGGTTAAAAATGTGTTTGGGGCATGACCTATTTGGTCTGAATCCTGCTTGATATTCAGCTAATTTGGGTTCTAATTGCTTTTGTGTTCTTTGCAAAAGACATGCTGATAAAATTTTTAAGTGACAGATATAAGAGAGATCCCTCTATACTTATTTACATCTGATTTGTCACCTTTTTTTATGTAGTGGATGGATTAGAGCAATCTTCCAGTCATCCGGGAGCTTTTCAGTTTACCAAGTGTTTTGAATTATTTGTGTAATTTATTTGAGTGAATTTGAGCCTAAATTGTTCAAAAGTTCATCTACAACTCTGTCCTCCCCTGATGCTTTCTTGTTTTTAAGTTTCTTGATGTGTGAATAAATTTCTTCTTGTGTTGGTGGTGACGAATTTTCTACAGTCTGTCTCACCATGTTTGAGAATCGAAGAAAACAACCACAAGCACGTGTATTCTGAAATATTACCTGTTCCAAAAAAGTTATCTTTCGGTCATCAGACTCTTTCTCCTGAGCAACAATACTCATTATTAAGATTTTTTAATCACAGAGGAGTTAGAACAATTTGATTTTCCGCTATGAGGTTTGTAGTAGAGAAACTGAAGGTAAAGACAACCTAACGTTTAGTCATAGGGCCTATATAAATATCACACCAGCCAAAAGGTGCCCCTATTAGGTACGTTATACAAACTCATTGAAATAACAGCTGCCTGTTTTAACAGAAACACAATAGAAACAACAAATCTACAAAAGAAAATTGATCATGCATTAATGGGTAGCAATATGACTCACAGTTTACTTGCTAGCCTGCAGTTGTTCTATTCCTTCCAAGTCTGTGTTGTCATCGGTATCCGTGTCATCAGCTAAGTTGATAACAAACCGTTCAAGGACTTCCTCCGCAATGCCATCGAGCTTCCACATATTGGCTTCCTCCTCATCGATATCGTGTTGAATACAGGATTTCCAGCGGTCAGTGTAAATACTTTCGTCTCCACAACACTATTTTATCCTTTTCAGTAAGAGCACACTGGCGATTTTGCAATACATAAGCAAAGTTCATAATTTTTAAAAGTCTGAAGAGTTGCACGAGAAAAGTTAAGTAATAAATCATCACTATTAACTGAAGCTAATATTTTATTCAGAGTTGGTATTTCATTTCTTAAAAAGAAGTCGTGAATTTTTTAACAGATAGCGTCTTTTGCAAAACTGTCTTATTTTTCACTTAGCTTTGTCGTGTTACGGGTTATCTTAGGAGTAAACACTTTCCTATCAACATTAAGTTCTTTCCTAGCACGGAAAATGGGAAATACCAGTTACATCGGACACTGCACGTGTTACTTCATCCACAGTACTTCCAAAATTTTCTTCACGAAATTTGGAAAACACATTTAACACACACGTCTTCTCGCCACTCATTAGTGGTTTTCCTTTTTTATGTTTAATCACAGACTCGTCTGGTTCACACAGGGTTTAAAATTACGGCAATTTCTCGCGTGTGCACGCGCACATACACACACATACTGGACGGACGTTTGCACTTCCAACTAATTAAACAGTATACTTGATAAATGTTGTGTATTTTTATTCACAATAAACTTAGAACAAGCAAGCAAAGTGGACACGTGCTTTGGATCAGCAGTCGCTGAGCTACTGGGCTCAAGAATCATGTTTGCAAAACGGATAGTCGTTTCCCGCAAACTTTTCCGTCAAGTGACTTGCTTCCCTATGTCTGGGAGACGTATAATTTGTATATACATGTGGGAAGAATAAGGAATACTCAAATTATATTGCTAATAATAAGCAACAGCATCATATGTTAGGCTTATTACATTTCTTCTAAACTATGTAAGTTCAGCAACGTTAATTTTTGTACATTTGTTCATATAGGGAGTGCATTACTAAAACCAAACCTCAAAAATGTTGTGTATTCCATGTCTCAAACATGGCGAGACAGACTTTAGTGTAGTTTTTGGCTATATTTTCCGGAATCTCTCTGTAGGTTCTGGACAATTTAAAAGCTGTGAAAAATACGTGGCTAGTTCCTGGCAATATTTTTTATTTGTTAAGACCAGTTTACCATCTTGTTTTTGAAAGCAAAGGTTCTGTGGAGAGAACCCTTCAAATATTATTATTATTATTATTATTATTATTATTATTATTATTATTATTATTATTATTGAAAATGAAAACCTGCAACCTGTTTTCCAGTCATTGACCGGGTCAGGGATGGAATGAATGAAGCAGATACAGGCTATTAGTACGATGGGGTCACCACTCTCAAAGTGAATTATTTATGACTGATAGATGCTATGAAATGAGAATGGAGAGTGTTGCTGGAATGAAAGATGACAGGGAAAACCGGAGTACCCGGAGAAAAACCTGTCCCGCCTCCGCTTTGTCCAGCACAAATCTCACATGGAGTGACCGGGATTTGAACCACGGTATCCAGTGGTGAGAGGATGACGCGCTGCCGTCTGAGCCACGGAGGCTCTATTATTATTATTATTATTATTATTATTATTACTACAATATATCAGCAAAATTTTAAGGCTGAAGAAAGTTTCTTTATACAACAAAACATTCCAAACATTACCGTGTATTTATGCATCTGCTCATTGTATGCATTACTATGTATCAAAAACTCCTCAGCAAAGAATTATTATGTCACAGTCAAAGAAAAATGGGTAAATATTTTTAGAACATTTGTTGGCTCATGTGGGAACAATGGCAAGAGGGTACTGGGAATGAGGTGACAGAGGCTAAGTTAGGAATGAACTCTATAGCAGACCCTACACGGTGAGTAATACTGATCAGTAATACTGAGTCAATAATACTGACAGTACGCATCAATATTGTAGCGACCTTACACGATCATTATTACTGTCAATATTTTGGTCAGTACCAGTGCACTCACTAGCTTACCATTGCGGCATTCTCACTTAACAAATAAAGTCAATAACCATCACTACGGAATGAGATTTATAACATGCAATTGCGGTATTCTATCAAAATGGATCGTAAAAGATGGGCATTTTGTAGCTATCATATTAGTACTGCACGAAACGCAGTTTTAAACGTAAACGATGGGTTAAAGATTGGCCTAGGAAAAGAGAAGAGTATTCTCATATGAAGTGTTAAGGGAAACACAATATACCGAAGCAGAAGATTATCAGAACTATCTCCGAATGCGTGAGGGTACTTTTGTGAAATTACTACGAATGGTAGAGCCTTTTGTAATAAGGCAAAATACAAACATGCGGTGCTGTTTATCGGTGGCAGAGAGATGAGCGGTGACAGTGGGGTATCTTACAACTGGTATAAATTTTGAAGATTTAAAGTTTTCCGCTATAATGTCACCAGTTTCCATCAGTACAGCAGTTGTGGAAACATGTAAAGTATTGTATTATGTTTATTCTGGCAGCGTTTCATATCGCTTGATAAACTTTTGCAATAGGCCTGCTTGACGGTTCCACAAGCACCTCTGCTTGGCCTTGGTGTGAAAGACATTTGTCGTCCACCGCTGCTCCGTTGACACTGACAGAAATAATGACAAGCGCACTCACACGGTCAGTATAACTGTCAGTATCCCCACCACTCTACAGTACTGACGCTCGCAGATCAGGAAATCCGGATCTGCTTCAGTACTGGCCCTCATTCCATCATTCCAGTCCACACGCGATCAGTATTACTGTCAATATTTTTCGGTACTGACAGTTTTATTGATTGTGTAGGGTCTTCTTATGGATGAAGCAGTACACACAAAGCAGCTTTGGTGGTGGGAACATGCGAGGCAAATGGAGGTGGATGGAATAATGGACTCTGTCACGGAGGGTAAGAGAAGTAGAGGGAGACCAAAAATGCGATGGTTAAACCCTGTTTTTAAAGACAAGAGGTAGGGAACTAAAGGCCACAGAGCTAGTTACAACTAGAGGATTGTGGAGACATTTAATAAATTCACAGAGGCTTGCAGACTGAATACTAAAAGGCATAACAGGATGGATGGACGGACGGACAATCAATGCAGATGTGTCAGCACTTTCAAGCTACTCACTAGATCCATTTACATACATTTTTCCACATTATTTTTCTTTTAAAATATATTTTATCCATGTCCTAGACTTTCATCGAACCCTAAAATTATGCACCATACAGTCAAAAAATTATTCTAGTTCTAGTTCCTAAATCAATTTTAACATTTAGACACATGGAATAGAAATAGGATTACCTCTTATGAACTATTTGTTTCTTATTGACAGAAAACAATTCGCAACCCCAAGAATACACAATGTATCAGGTTGCAGCAACACCGACAATAATGTAAAAATAAAATAGACATTCTGCTATTCTTTAATATTTCCTACCAGCTAACAGATCACAGAGCTGCACAAAGGTTTTGAAAATGAAGAAGGAATTTTACCACATTTTTCAAACAATCAAACTTGGGGCAAGATAAAGGTTATGAGAGGAAAGAGAGGACTTGGTTCACAGGAAAGGAAACAAATGCCAGAATGACTGAACTGGAAGCCACACGGAATGTCCATAAACAAGGATCAAAAAATAAAATCTTACCATGTACAAGGGTCTTCCTGAAATGTACTTGCTAAGTATATATTAGCTAAATGTATGACAAGCGCACCCATTCCTTGCTTAGAAGTATCATAGAACCAAATCAACCAAGGCCTGCGTTCATATCGAGGTTCACAGAATCGTTTCACTGAAATCAAACAATTAAAATAGACTGATACAAATAAAATAAAAGGTAAAATATGATATCTAAAGCTGATCAGTATAAGAAAAACACATATCCTTTCAAAAACTTAAAATAAAAACATTATTCAAACAATATGTACCGACAATGTATAGACCAACTAGGGCCAAGAACAGTCCAGATAACAATACTCTGGCTTAACAAAATTATATAGAAATAAAATCAAAATGCTACAACATGCAAACTACTTGTCTAAAGTTGACAGATTTCTCATGTGTTTATACAGATAACCCTATTTCTGTATTTTCACTTTCTTGAATAAAACTGACCACAGAGTTAGAGAATTCTTGAACACTACTTTTGTATGTCTATATGGATTTACTGGTATTGGTTGAGGTTTTAAGGTTTGTTGTCCTTCTTGGGAAAGGAAGGGGCTAAGAGTGGGTAGGAAACGGCTGTGGCCTTAGTTAAGGTACAGCCCCAGCATTTACCTGGTGTGAAAATGGGAAACCATGGAAAACCATCTTCAGGGCTGCCGACAGTGGGGTTCAAACCCACTATCTCCCAAATACTGGATACTGGCCGCACTTAAGCGACTGCAGCTATCGAGCTCGACAATGTTAATATAAGTGGTGAAATAGAGTAATGGCTCAGATGTGCTAGTGCGGTGTTTGGTCGTCTCCTTAAACAAGTCTTCGACAATCATAATCTCTGTGTCCAGACCAAGCTATGTGTTTACATAGCCATACTGACATCAAGTTACTTATGTATGCAAGACGTTGGAAATTTACGGAAGACACTATAAGTGTATGGTAAAATACCACTCTTAGGAGTAAAATGGCATGACTGTCGAACATCAGTACCATGGAAGAGGCCAATACCATGAGCACTGAGGCAATGATTATCAAAACCAACTTTGATGGGCCAGCCACGTCGTCCGCATTTTTAATGCCTTCCAAAATGATACATTCTCACTTGAAGGATGGACAATAAACTCCAAGAACAGAGGAGAGAAAAAGATACAGGGGGATTAACGTAAATAAATAAATAAATGAATACTGGATTAAAGCCACTATATTTATTTAATGAAGCCAAGCTTTCACCACAGACCGGAAGCTCAAATCCCTGTGTCAACCATTCAAAGAAAAACCACATCTTGAAACACTGGGTGTTTATGAAGTTCCATGTGGTTGTGGTTGCTCATATATTGGCATGACGAAAAGGCTTGTCAGCACCAGGGTGAAAGAACACATTAGGTTGGTAAAGAATGTCGCTCTTTCATCCTCCATGGAGAATGCCATAAGCCAGTCTGCCATAGCAGAACATTTCTACAGTACAGACCATGAAATCCTCTTTGACCAGGCGAAGGCCATCGCGCCTGTAAAAGACTTCTATGCTTGACTGGTAGGAGAAGCCACAGAGATAGAGCTGCGCCCAAATAACATCAACAGGGAAGACGGCTTCCAGTTATCAAATACATGGAGACCTGTACTGCAGAAATACATGCATAACACCACCATGGAACAGCGGGACGCACTCACAAAACCCTCGACAGAGGGCGGTGAATCACAGCACGACGATCCTTGAGTCCAATTAGTGGAGTAGGCCGTGGATAGTACAGTCATGACTTCCACGTGTCTTTGAATTTCTTTGCTCACTGTCGGAAGCAGAACTTAACATGCCCTGATGAAGGCCAATGCAATTTGGCTGAAAGCTCGGCTTCATTAAATAAATATAGTGGCTTTAATCCAGTATTCATTTATTTATTTACGTTAATACTATGAGCCACGAAAACCTATGTTCAATACAAGGGGATTCTTAACCCTAATATGAAGATGATTTGCCACTGTATTTTACTACTGCTGGTGTACTTTCATCCAATCCTGCAGTCATCATATTATATTTGTCATTCTCTTATATTTCTCCAGAAAAATTTTACTACAATGGTAATTCTCCTTCAGATGAATTCTGCGATTAAAAATTCCATTAATTTTTTTTTTTTTACACTGAGTAAGATATTCCTTCCATCTGTCCAATAATTCCCTGGATTACACCAACCACCCCCACCTCACACTTGTCACCCCACTTAGCCTTTATAGTTATTAGCAAGCATATCTCATAATTTCTTTTCAAACTCTATACAGTAATTTGCTAGGCTCTATCTTCTATGCACTGTGTCCATCTACAGCATGTTTTTGCTTTTTTTGCCTTCCCTTTTTACATTTACAAGCTGCCCTGATTGTATTAGTCCAAATCAATGTATTTTTCCATCTTCTCAGTTATTCCCTTGATTTTTCTATTATGGTATCCCTTTTATAACCATTATTCTCTTTCAACAACTAGACTTGTATATTGTCTATTCTTTGGAACTGATCATGTACATGGATATGTTTTATTTCCTTATCCAGAAGCTTTTCTACCCTTACCTGACTGCAGTCTGTCTTAACTTTCTTTGCATCAGATCAGATCGCAAATTAAGCACGTCATCTCCACACAGGTCATGAACCACTTTGTAGTAGTGGAAGGTAGAGGCTTGTCACTATATATTAGCTATGCACTACTAAGTAATCCTTGCCTGGCAGAAGTCTCCAAGACAGTCAATCCAGCAACAAAAGTGTGTCTCTGCTGTGTTGTAAGAATTCTGGCAGAAGTGGTTAATGCACCCATTTGGAGGGTAAAAAATTTAGATTTGAGTCCCTAAGGTGGTCACATGCATCAGTGCTTCACTTCCTAGCTTTGTAAACCTGAAATTGATCTTTGCTGAAACTAGAAAATGGTCAGTCGATGTCTGCCTGGATATGTGAGGGCCTTTCTAAGTTGATTTCTGTAAATGTATAAATCTAGCAACAAATCTGTAAGTTAGCATATGAACACATTTATACAATATGAATTTGAGATAGGAGCAAAACAGCAACCTTGGACTGTGAACCAATTTTAAAATCTTTAGTACGTACCACTCAGGTCAACAACAATAACAATCACTATTCTAGGTACTAGAGATAAGAGAGAGCTGTTTACTAATGAGTTAAAATAACCAACATAAAGGTAATATTTTAAAAAGTATTATTTTTCTAATATCAAGAAATGAAATGGTGTGTGGCTTTTAGTGCCGGGAGTGTCCGAGAACATGTTTGGCTTGCCAGGTGATTTGACGCGCGTAGGCGACCTGCGCATCGTGGTGAGGATGAAACGATGATGAAGACTACATATACACCCAGCTCTGTGCCAGTGAAATTAACCAATGATGGTTAAAATTCCCAACCCTGTCGGGAATCGAACCCGGAACCCCTCTGACCAAAGGCCAGCACGCTAACAATTTAGCCATGAAGCCGGACTAATACCTAAGAAAGAATTACTGATAAGGTTCAAGTATGTAGGTTCAATCCTCAGCCTTACGTCTGGGTTGGATCCTCAACAGTGCCACCATTAGCCATCATAGATGGCCTAGGCATCACTGAAGAGGCGTACTAGGGGAATGAGGAGTGAGGTAGTTTCCCGTTGCTTTCCTCGCTGAGCCAGAAGTAGCTATTACATATAAGTCTGCCAAGCCCACTGAAATGCACGCACCAACCAACCCTACGAGCAACATTTCACACCACCTATAGCAGACACTGGCTGCATAAGAAATGGCATTACAATCATCGCTCATACCTCAGTCACTTTCATATTGTCAAAGCTAAGGATAAGACTCAAACAGATCAATAAAAGTAACAAAATTGTTCTAGCCCATACCAGAAGACATAGTGCACTGTAAACACTAGGTCTCGCCTGCAAAGGTAAAAGGGCCAAGTATCTCACACAAAATGTAAACAGAAATTCTTTACAGAAGATTAGGAAGTCAAGATGAGCCCGAACTGGGAGATAAATTAGGTTTCCAAAGAAATCTAGGAACATGCAAAGCAACGCCGACTATTATGTCGGAACTACTACACCACCACCACCTAAAGGCTAAATCTTGTCACTGCAGCCATAGATGTCTATCTTGAGAAAGCCTTTCAACTCAGCATCTCACAGTACATCTTCAGAAGCAGGTTGTAAGACACTTTGGATTGTCCTTTTCCTCTTTTCCTGGCAATTATTCTTTCAACGATGTTGCAAATGAGCTCCCCCATCCCACAGAATGTGACCAATAAAATTTATTTTATTTTTTCAATTTCAGTGACCAGACTCGGTTTTTCTTCTATCTCTAGAATGACTTCCCTATTGCTCTTCATTTCACTCCAATTTATCCTCTGCATTCTCCATCAGATCCACATTTCAACTGCCTCTAATCTCTTTGCTTCCTGTTCTGATATCCAGCTTTTATAACTGTACCACACAGAACACACTCCATACAAAGGATTTTGCAAAGGACTTCCGAGTTTGTTGGCCAGCAGATTCTTTTCATATTGGAAGACCTGCCATTACATTTAATTTTAGAAAGAAGACCTGAGAAAACCAAGTAAGAATACATGATGTATGTCGACTTAAAGAAAGCTTTTTTGACTGCAGGAACTGGTACCAGCTTCTCCACTGGGCGAATTGGCTGTGTGGTGTGAAAATGGAATACCATGGAAAACCATCTTCAGGGCTGCTAACAGTGAGGTTCAAACCCACTATCTCCCAGATGCAAGCTCACAGCTGCGCGCCCCTAATTGCACAGCCGACTCGCCACCAATAAAAAAAAAAAAGGGATGCACTCTTGGAAAGAGAAGATATTATAAATGGTACCATGATTATCTAATTGAAATTAGATATTTTCATTAATCTGACTGAAATATTGCACATAAGCCTACTAATGCGGCTGGATTGAGAGTAATCTTTTTTCAAAATAATGGAAATACAAAGATGAATTTGGTATCATGAGAATGATGATGATGATGATGCTTGTTGTTTAAAGGGGCCTAACATCTAGGTCATCAGCCCTTAAAGGTACGAAATGAGATAAAATGTAATGATAATTTAAAAGTCCAAAAATCATCCACTGACCAGAATTCAAAGCATGATGACGAAGAATGAATGGATGGATATGAATTTAAATCAATCAGTGGATGCGACCCACAATGCCCCATATTCCCAGAAACTAGCATTAAACAATAGTATTACTGACCAAGGGATTGCTTCTAAAGCAAAATCTTGAATCGATTATGCTTGTAGTCCAAAGGGGTCCAAAATCCAAGTCATCGGCTTCTCATAATGGTACTGATCGGTAGGAAAATAGAACCATGGTATTTGTCATGTTGTGGTACTAATCAAAAGTAGCGCAGACATGCGGTATTCCACACATTATGGTACTACTCACAGGTAATGTAGTACACACATGTAATGCAGACCTATGGTGTTTCTCACATTGTGGCACCATTCACAGGCAATGCAAACCTATGGTGTTCCTCATATAGGTGTACTAATGACAGGGACTCGTATTATCCCGTGGTGTTCCACACATAGTGGGTACTAATCATAGGCAAGGCAGACCCATGCTGTCGCTCATATAGTAGTACTAATCACAGGTACTGTAAACCCCACCCTGATTCACACACTCTTGCGACTAATTACAAACCGATTGTGTACCTAACATAGCAGTACTACGCGCAAGTAAAGGCGACCCATAGCAGTACTATGCGCAAGTAAAGGCGACCCATGATGTTCCCCGCATAGTAGTCTCATGGTTCTAATTCTATCATCCCTTGGTCGCCCCTTACGACAGGCAGGGGATACAATGGGTGTATTCTTCGCCTGTGTCCTCCACCCACGGGGGAAGTGTGTTTGGTCTGCGCGAGCTATTGAACTCTTGAGGTATTGAGCTATTGAGCTGGTGAGGACCCCCGTATCTGCCACCTGGGAGTGTCACCTCTCCCCCTGCTACGCCAGTGTAGTAGGTTCGTGGAATTTGCTATCAAAGTCAAACAGATCTATATTACATGTTCAAAATATGGCTGCACTTGGCCAATGCAGGTACTACTGCTTGCTTACATCCAGTGCTCTATAATCCAAGTCTTTTACCAGATGCAGTAGGATCCTAAATCTATGATAGCTCTGTTAGCCCTTCGGTCAGTCCTTGGTGTAACAGTGGTTCCTTTCATTTTAATGTTGCTAGCCCCTAATGATCACCATGTATTCCATTCTGAATTTGTCCTATTATTTTTGTATTTGTAGCACTCACAAATGATTCTCTAAAATGAGATCTTGGCCAGTTGGTAATGCGAGATTCTTGACATGATCATACTTGGTCCACTAACATGCCTGCTACTCACCCTGTTGTCATCTACCCACAGCAACAAAAAAAAAAAAAAAAGCCCTGGTTGCTTTGCCCTAGTGCAATCATATTTTAATATGTAATATACATACAAACACCTTCATTATAAACTGTGATGTCATTCAGTGTTCAGCCTGCAAGCTTTTGAAATAAAATGCTTCCACAATCCTCTACTTAAGACTAGCCTGTAGCCTCATTTAGTTCTACACCTCCTATCTTTAAAAACATTCTAACCATCATTGCCTTGGCCTCCCTCTACTTCTCCTACTCTCCATGACCGAGTCTATTATTTTCGTAGGGAACCAATCCTCCTCCATTTATCTCATATGACCACCACCAAAGCCAATTCATGCATAAAGCTTCGTCATTAAGAAATAAGACTATCTCCTTATTCTGAACACCCTCCTGCCACTGTTCCCACCTGTTTTTACAAGCAATCATTCTTGCTACTTTCATGTCCATATTACTTCTAATATATCCTGATTCCACCCAGCTTTCAGTTCCGTACAGTCAGTCTGAAAACAGGCTGATTTAAAGGTAGTTTCGTCTGGGAGCTGTCTTCCCTCTTACAGAATACTGCTGATTGCAACTGCAAGCCCTCTGAATTAGCTTTGCTGCACCTTGATTCAATTTCACTCAGCATACTACCATCCTGTGAGAATTCCTCTTCTTCTATTCCTGTTTCCGTTTCTCTCCTGGGGCGGGTTATGAATCAAAGACCTCCATCGTTGTCTCTCTCTCCACAACTCTCATCTTGCTTCTAATATTTTCTCTATCTTCACTCCTTTCTTCTCTAAACTATCCTCCACTGTATCTATCCACTTCATTCAAGGCTTTTCATGTCATCACTTTCCTGTTGGTTTCTCTTAATTACTGTACATGGAAAAACACATAGTACTGTGTGTTGTGTATACAGGCCATAACGCCTTCTGTGATAGTTGTGCATGAAGTAGTGCAGTCTGCAACTGGAGTAGTGATAAAGGTACTCACAACAGAGAAGAAGGTGTTTATCATCCAACACTATTTCCAATTATATGGAGTAGGGCATCAGAGTGAGCCGAGCTTACACCCTATTAAAGAGCAGTACCAGGCGCGATATAACAAGGCAGCATGAAGAAATTACATTGTATGGGCAGTCTTGTGTGTTAAATCCACAGGACAACCAGGCACCCAAGGACTGTCACCACAAACAAGAATCATGTACAACTTCTCCAACATGTGTTACAGTCCCCAAAACATAGTCCACAACAAACATCGGTGAAACATGGTCTGAGATATAGGTCAGTTTGGGAGATGTTTAAAAAAGCAGGGTGTATTTTCATACTGCGTTCCAAGTTGCATAGCATCAAAGCAGAATGGATGAGCAGACCAATGTACAATATTGTACCACAGTGTTGGCCATGACGTATGATGACCCAGAGTTTTTTTCAACATATGGTTTGCAAATGAAAGCCATATCCACTTTGGTGGCTACATCAACTGACAAACAACCTGTTTTCTAGGGTTTGAACAACCTGATGTCTTCATTCAGAAACCACTGTATAGTGCAGGTTAATATTTGGTGCATCATATCCGGATTTGGGATACTGGGAACTTATTTCGTCAAGGACAATGCATCGAATCCACTAACAGTAAACCAGGGATGCTACAGAGACCCACTGTCCCATTCATGCAGGGATTCGTGCTGTTTTTGTCATGCCAGAAACCTCTCACTACAACGACAATGGATGCCGCAAAGGGAGCTACAGCCCATAATTCGGGTCAGATGACCCACCTAGAAATGTTCCCGGATTATGAGAGAGCTATCTTTTGAGTCCTTATGGCAATGTGTTCAACATGTTTAACAATCTACAAGACTTACGAAAAATGCATAAGATGTGAGGGTATACATTTTTAGCATATGCTGTACTGACATGGTGTCCGACTCGGCTGAATGGTCAGCGTACTGGCCTTTGGTTCAGAGGGTCCCGGGTTTGATTCCCGGCCGCTTCGAGGATTTTACCTTCATTGGTTAATTCCAATGGCTCGGGGGCCGGGTGTTTGTGCTGTCCCCAACGTCCCTGCAACTTACACACCACACATAACACTATCCTAGACCACAAAAACACCCAGTTACCTACCCATGGCAGATGCCACCCACCCTTATCAGAGGGTCTGTCTTACAAGGGCTGCACCCGGCTAGAAATAGCCACACGATATTTAAAAAAACTGACATGATTAGATACTACTACATGTTGTTGTCGTCATTATCTTGCATATTATAATGACGTTATCTTGATGTTCAGAGCAAGTTTGTAATTTTAGTACTGTTTGTTTTGCTATATACTGAACTTTCCTTGGAACTCAATCTTATCCCATTAGCATCATGTGTTCATACCATTTTAGCTTGCTTGTTTCTATCCTGTCCTGAAGTTTTGAAACTCCAATCCTCTTTTTGATCTCTTCATTTCTGATTCTATCTTTCCTTGTCTTCACTACAATATCTCTTAAGGAATTACATCTTGGCTGCTTGAA
Source organism: Anabrus simplex (assembly GCF_040414725.1). Taxonomy (NCBI): domain Eukaryota; kingdom Metazoa; phylum Arthropoda; class Insecta; order Orthoptera; family Tettigoniidae; genus Anabrus; species Anabrus simplex. The sequence goes on along the minus strand of NC_090269.1, from coordinate 112,573,300 downwards.
CTCTCCTCTCTGGTTTTGTTGACGCCCATGTACAGTTACTTAAAAAAAAAAAAAAAAAAAAAGAATGAGTGTACTCTTGATAACTGTTTATGCCAAATTCCAATGGCAGGTTTAAACAAGATTCTTTATGGCAGTGGCAGGTTTTGCAAGTATTTGAGTTTTAGCTTCGAGCTCGAAAACTAAACAAGAAATAAGGTAGAAAAATGCCCCGAGGCCTAACTTCAGTCTACAAATAAAAACAAATGGGAATATCTCAGAAAGAAACTAAGAGATTCAGAGAGCTGCTTGTTAGCTATGCGGGTAGAAGCATTGGGTTGAACTGACAGCGTGGCAATTGGGAACTGATGTAAGTTGAAATCCTCCTAGCCAGCTGGTTTTCTCAATTTCATTACACTGATTCCTGGTTGCTGGGGGAGATGTGGATGTTACCATATACAGATAGTATCATATTAATTATGAGCATTTTTTAATGATTTGCTGGAGTTTTGTCTTTGTGCTTGAGGACTAAACAAGAAAGGAAATTATGGAGTGTTTTGAGATTTACCATCAGGCACTACAAATAAAAACATACCCGAAACAATCGCAAATCAGTATTGGGTCTGTCAACACTTGTGCTCTATGACAGCTGAAAGTCGAATGGGTATGGAAGCATTGAGGATCTGGAAGAATCCCTCTGTAAGAGCCAGTTCATCCCAAGGTTGAGCACCACTGTCCACAGCTATTCCTTTGAGCTCATACAGCAACAGCGTTCCCAAAGAGTCCTCTTCACTAGATCACGGACAATCTCAATGGGGTTCAGGTCAGGACTATCAATTTGATCCTTGCCTGCAAAGTAAACCATTACCAACATCCTTTAAGACATGAACCGGGCAATTATCCTGCTGGAAGCTAACATACTGTCCTTCAGGATAAATTATGTCCAATGCTACAATCAACCAGAGAATCAAATGCTGCTTCTAAAGTTCGACGTTGAGAGATGTTGAGAATAACCGGAATTCACCTTGCAAGGTGAACAAATCCCAGCATTAAAGGCTACAACTACCACTTGTAAGACAGATGGCAATGTATTTACCATCATACCAGGAGTTAGGTTCACAGTATATACAGATCTGCCCCCTCCTCCATCTACACAGGAAAACATGATTTCATAGCTGAAGGCAACATCTTGACAAAGTTCAGCATTCCCATAGCTTATGTGAGATGATCAATTATTTGTCCACAATCGAACGAACCTTCATAACAGTGACGTAATTTCAGAGTCCCACATACTAAACTTTGTTATGTGCAGTCTGCACCACACCATGAAAGGAATACAAAGCCCTCAGTGAAACAGTTGAGAGGAAGGGGTTCTCCTCTAGTACTGCCAATAGGACCTTATCTTGCTCTCTGGTAGAGACATGTAGGTAGCCTGTAGAATGCCTCTTTGCTTCTTGTGCATGTCACTGATAAAGCTTGGCCCGCTGCTTAGCAGTAGCCTTTCCTGCAGCCGGCTCATGCAACCAAAAAACCAGCCTTCACTAGCGCCAACACAGCTGACTTATGGTCCACAAGCTCTGCCATTACAGGAACGATGGTAGTAAACACAGTACAGGGTCATGTACTGATATGCAAGGATATCAGACCTAGGTAGCAAAATGTTTCACGATACTCCCTTGGACATAGCAAGAATGGGGGGGGGGGGGGGGGAAATCAGTTCAGGATTCATAAATGTAACACAATGGAATGACTACGATTACGTCACTATATGCAATTTTACTAGCAATGAAATCTATGAGGTGAATGGTGAAACGTGTCTTTAAAATGCACAAATACAGTAAAAAATATATATCCTGGATGGGATTCAAACTTGTGATGTTTGGGTTTGTCTATGTCTGTCTATGCCTCAGCCGTATAGGTCACCTGCCACAGGTACAAAGTGGCCTGCAGGGCATCACACTACTGAACTTGGAAGGATACACCAAATTACAAATGATGTGTACTCCTTAATTTACCACATTAATAAGAGCTAATGTGAACTTCAATTCCGTACATTCGGTCATTCCACCACCTAGAATAATCAAATAACATTAGCCATACAGCTAAACTGTTTCCAGGAGCATGTAAACTGTACTCAATTGCGCTTCACATGCACACATGTGCCTGTGAGGAACTTATACACTCCTTAATTTTTTTGAGCGACTTTACTGCTTCATATGTCAATATCAGTACATACTAGGTTGAATACACAACTCCCTTGCAATTTCTTGGAATTTCTTATTTCCACAGCACACTCCTCACACACTTTTCACGAGAGTTTAATCCTGATGTAAACAAATAGGCGGAGCACCTTGCCTATGCACGTGGACATAAACGTAGTTGATTGGAGAAGCAACCGCCGCACTCACTCGGCTGTATGTGAGCACAAAGAAAAGTAGTAACGGTACGTATGGTTTTCATATATACCGGTATATATATGGTTTTATTTTAATAAAATAGTGATTAAATAATGAGAAATGAAGACACAAGGCGTGGTGTAATACAGGAAGTCTTCTCGTACTGGGGAAAAGTCCCAAGCTGTACAGTGTGGAGATAAGGTGTTGCATCTTGCAGCAGCAGTCAGTGTCAATATTCATAGTGAGAGAAATGGAGCAAGAGGTAGGACTATCGCGTGTAGTGAAGCACGAAAGAGGAAAATCGCTCAGAAGTGACCATAGGCAGTGCTTTGTGAATGTGTTCAATAAACTAAGTGAACAGAATCCAGGTTTAGTTGTTTATTCAGAAGTTCAGATCTTCTCACTGTTGTCATATGCGAAGGCGAAGGTGAAAGGAAGTTATTTCAATTCTTGTCTCAAGGACAAGCGGGCCATCAGCTGAACGGGCAGCTCTTAGGCCGTATATTATTATTTTGAAACACGCAATTTGAGTATAACTGAGAAGTATGTGTCGTACATACTGGGGAGGGGAAGGGATTCATAGAATTTGGCGCAGGGGCAACTGATTGTCATATGTGATACGCAGCCCTGTACGTCCGAGCACGAGACGTTGACAGGGTGGAGGTCGATAGGCCTACTACACGCTCAGCGAATCACAACTCTTTCTTTGGCAGAGGCGTGGACATACCATGTTTACATCAGGATTAAACTCTCGTGAAAAAGACATATAAAAGCCATTTATTTGTTATCTTTCCAATTTCCTCAGTTATTATTACCATATTCTGTGATTATACTTCCTAAGTATTTGAAACTTTTCACAATTTCTATTGGTTCTCCATTGCTTCAATTTTCCCACCTTCCTTCCCTCCTCTGTACCTCTTGCCATCATTACTGTTTTACTCTTCTCTACACTATTCTTTTTTTTCACACTCTTCTATAATCCAATTCCATATATTAACATGTTCCTAGCGATTCAGGCCACCATATGTCCTGAAGCATGTTACTCTTATCCATCGGTACGAACTTCCCAAAATTGTGGAGTAAGTAACTGCATCCTAGTTACAAATTTCCGATAACTAACAGCAACATAGTGTTCCTACTGAAGTAAAGGATCGAGGCATACTGCTAGTTTCGATCGGCCCACTGGTGACCCAGAGGAATTTTTTTGCATCTTCCATTCATACCGCATCAGGTCACCCTGTGTTCGGATTGTTGTCTAACCTATATTTTTACGCGGGAATCTCTTGCGTGGTTACGTGAATGAAGCCTACAATGTTGCTGCCTTCAGATGGCAGATTGTTGTTTAATACAAGGAGTACCGGCACCACCCTTCCGACATCTCATGTAACCTATTCCCTTCTACATTCCTCTCATGTAAGCAAATATCACTTTTCAGAATTTTATTTATTGGAGTAATTATTGATATGTTTATTATCTTTCCATAGATAATATTTACAAGCAAGTTCACTTTTTTTTTTTTTTTTTTTTGGTAGGCAGGAGCCTTCACATTCTAACACATTGGTGGCATGGAAAAGAATGTTTAGGATGGCGACTTGATCCCGGACAAATTGCTCATTAATTGGAACAAAGTTATGACAGTGACGGTGATTTCAGTATCTGTTGATGACCCTACGTACAGCCTCGTCTTTTGTGATATTATTTTGTTACTAAGCATAATATGAAAATAATTAACATAGGCTTATCATATTCCTACAAATCAGATCAATAAACAAGAAACTAACATTTACTTCCGGGGTCATTTCTGGGTCACACAGTTGTTGAATCGGAAAACTGTTGCAAAGGTAAATACATCAGAATGTCTCCTCAACAATAAGGCACACAACAAGACTTCTAGCATTGTTTTGGTCTTCATAGTAGGGACTAACCAAAGTCAAATTCATCAGGTCACCGGTGACCTGAACCGATATAATAATAGTAAAAGGCAGCATCGGGTCACTGGCAGGCCAATTCGACGTAAAATTAAGTCATTAAAATTCACTGCTGCAGGGAACATATTAACTAGTTCTTGTACTTCAATTTAATTTTCTCCCATATCACCACATCATCTGCAAACAGTACGGCCTTTGCAGTGTTTCTTCCCATCTTCACATTTACACATTTGTGGATTTCATCCATTATTGTGATGAGGATGGGAGACAGTACACTTCCCTGCTGAAATCTTGTTTCCACATCAAATAATTTTGTTCCTTCTTTTTTGTACAAGATTTTTTATCATCTACACTTTTGCTCTGTCTAGGCCTACCTGTATATTTCCCTCCTCCCCCCCCCCCCCCTTAGTGCATTCATTCCAAACCAAACAGCCTTGATACACTGTTATAGGCTTTCTCGATATCCATAAATGCCATCAACAAATCTTTCCCGAACTGCCATCTTTCTCCATCCTGTGCATTTGTGTAAAAATAAGGTCTCTCCCAAAGCCATTTTCTTTTCTTATTTCAGTTTGAATCTTCCTTCCACTATCCCCTCATATACCTTGACTATATGAGAAATAAGGGCAATTCCTATGTAGTTGTTACATTACTTCTTCACCTTTCTTGAATAATGGGGCTACTATACCCATCCCCAATCTTCTGGGATCTTTTTTCTTCCACATCCACCTAAATAATCTGGACAACCACTGTACAACTGAGCCCTCTGTCTTGATCATATCCATAGCTACCTCATCTACTCCAGATGAAGAAATTTGCTGACATCCTGGGAGAACACACATTCCAAATACTTGAAATGGACAGACTGTTCCTTTTGTATTTTTGACAGGCATTCAATTCTCTTAGGTTTCTTTCCTGATACCACTTTAGTCTTGGAAATGCTCATTTCTATACCATACCATGTTTACGGCAGCACAGGAGAGCAGAGATTGTCGTATGTATGTAAAGTGCTCAGCCCAGAGGCTGGTTTGATCCTGAACAGTTTCACCATCGGCTGTCACAGGTGGCTTAGGTGTTAATGAAGAGGCATACTAAGGAAATGAGGACTGAGGTAGTTTCCCGTTGCTTTCCTCATTGATCCGGAAGTTGCTATTACATATCAGTCTGCAAAGCCCACTAAAATGAACGCACCAACTGACTCAATGAGCAATATTTTCACACCATCCATAACAGGGAATGGCATTACTAGCATCATTCATACTTTGCTCACTTCCGATAATACTGCCAACTGAATGGAAATGAAATCCGAATTGAATCAATAGTATATTGATCGATAGGAATTTTCTAAACCTTTATTATCTTAAGCCAACAACTGTGTCACACACATTACATAACATTTCTCGATGTGAATCTTGTTCCTAGCATGAATTCTATATTTTAACTTTGCTGTATAAACAACAACAGTACTAGTATGTAAAGTGTACGCCAGATGTCTCGTGGCGATTCATAGTTTGTGTGTCAAAGGTTGCCAATACGAATCTCGAAGATAAAAGAGGTCTACCGATTCAGCACTAGGGAGCCAAAGTATCACTAAACGTTTTGCAGATAATACATACATTAAGGCAAATACAGCTTCCAGGAATCATAAATGACCACGGTGACTGTATAACTTATGTCAGTATTTACAAAAAAGCAGAAGTATTCAGTCGGCAGTATGTAAAAACAGTTGGACAAAGATAACATCCAGGTTGAGGATGTGACTAATACTAGTGAAGTATTGAAATTTACCTTTGATAATAAAGATATTGACAAAGAGATACAAAAGCTGAAAGCTAGAAAAACAGCTGGAATTCATAAGATTTCTGAGGATATATTAAAGGCAACGGGTTGGGATATAAAACCATATCCAAAGTACTTATTTGATAACCATTTGCCTGAAGGAGCTATACCAAATGAACAGAGTGTTGCTAAAGCAACCCTACTGCATGAAGGAAAGGGTGATAAACATAAAGTGAATAACTACAGGCCACTCTGCTTGACGTGTTGCATGTTAAGGTCTGGGAAAGTTTTTTCCCCACCAATTATATTAGATACTGGTTTGATAGTTCGGGTTTAGGAAAGGTTACTTCACTGAGGCTCAACTTGTAGATTCCAGCAATATTCACAGATAGGTCAAATGGAATATATTGCTACTGACTTATCCAGGCTTTAATAGGAAAGTGAGAGCTGTTGGACTAGACAAAACAGTGATTGAATGGGTGGTTAAATTTCTAGAAAACAACACACTCAGAATTAGAGTAGGTAAAGCAATATCTGATCCTGTAGAGATTATGAGAGCAGCTATGCAAGTCAGTATTATTGGACCTTCATGTTTTCTTATGGTGTCTAAATGATATGAGTACGCAATGGAGTTCACAAATAAAACTTTTTGCAGATGATGTTATACTGCATAAGAAGACAATGGTGTATGATGGTAAATTCGGCAAAAAGTCGGGTTGTAAGTTTCACAACAAGGAAAAGTCCTCTCAGTTTTAATTACAGTGTTGATGGGGTGAAAGTACTTCATCGGGTTCACTGTAAGTACCTAGGTACCTAATGCAAAGAAAGATCTTCAATGAGGTAAACGATGGTTACAAGGACATTTAAGGGTTGTAGTAAGGATGTAAAAGATAGGACAATTTACTGTAAGTCACTGGTAAGACCCCAATTAGAGTATCGTTCCAGTGTACAGGACCGTTACAAGGATTTGTTCTGGGTGATTTCCAACAAAAGAGCAGTGTTGCAAAAATGTTGCCAACTTTGGGCTGAGAAGACTTTGGGAGTATGAAGACTAGCTGCTCCACTACCCAGTATGTTTTGAGCTGTTATTATAATGACATTATTAGCTGAATAAGCTTGAATGGAGTTTCTAAAAGTAGAAAAGATCATAATATAAAGATAAGAGCTGGAATTCAGGAGAACAAATTGGTGCACATACTCATTTACAGGAAGAGGAATTAGGGTTTGGAATAATTTACCAGGGGAGATGTTCGATAGATCTCAAACTTCTTTGAAATCATTTCAGAAAAAAATTGGTAAACAACTGACAGGGTATCTGTCGCCTAGGTGACAGCCCTAAATGCAGATCAATGGTGATTCATTCATTCATTTAATATAGCTACTGCACATCTTTTCAGGCTCCAATATATTAGATTACAAGGCTTTCAGCACAGTCTGTCATTATGACCAACTTTTTTGCAATTGTCCAACTACTTATCCATTTCTATCTAAGTGAATAAATTCCCTTTTGTCTTCTTTAAAGTGGCGAAGTTAGGGCACATGGCCCTCTCTTACACTCAACCACACAGTCGTAACTACACACATTCTACCATAAATTCTCACTGCGGTCCAATGTTCAATACATGGTAAATGCTTTCAATTGTCTGTGATAACATAACCCTAATTCTATAATCTCTCAGTATTGCTAACCTCTTTTCAATAATAATAATAATAATAATAATAATAATAATAATAATAATAATAATTATTATTATTATTATTATAATTTTAAAAAATTACTTTTACGGTTTTCAGAGACGTCGAGTTGCAGGAATTTAGTCCCGCGCGAGTTCTTTTACATGCCAGTAAATCAACCGACACGAGGCTGATGTATCTGAGCACATTCAAATACCACCAGACTGAGCCAGGATTGAACCTGCCAAGTTGGGGTCAGAAGGCCAGCGCTTCAACCGTCTGAGCCACTCACAAGGGACACATTTGACCTCGAATGCTCGGAACTGCACGAAACCATGCTTAGAATAACAAGCAACCAAACAAACAAAACAGTGCTGTGCTGTGCTTCATTTCCATTCAAAACTCTGCACTTGTCTGCTAGCGCCACTAGACGGTGCCATAGTGTAGCTGCACTAACCAGTGCTCCAGTTGCGTGTGGTATAGCTGCAGTACGTATTTGTCACTTGGAGTGTTCGCAAGCAAGTTACTGTGTAAACTGTGTAACAGTGCAGTGATATCATGAACAGAATTAATCCTACGCATGTAGTCCAAATATTAGGGACCAAGTTGCGACGTGCTGAATATGGAAATTACATCAGGGCCGAGGATATGGAGTTCAATCAATCAATCAATCAATCAATCAATCAATCAATCAATCAATCACTACTGATCTGCATTTAGGGCAGTCGCCCAGGTGGCAGATTCCCTATCTGTTGTTTTCCTAGCCTTTTCTTAAATGATTGCAAAGAAATTGGAAAATTATTGAACATTTCCCTTGGTAAGTTATTCCAATCCCTAACTCCCCTTCCTATATACGAATATTTGCCCCAATTTGTCCTCTTTAATTCCAACTTCATTTTCATATGGTGATCTTTCCTACTTTTAAAGACACCACTTATACTTATTCGTCTACTGATGTCCTCCCACGCCATCTCTCCACTGACAGCTCGGAACATACCACTTAATAATAAAGTGAGAAATTTATTTTCTCACTTTATTATTGAGATTCTTTCAATACGGAAAAAATGATCTTCATTACTTTGTAGCATACCACTTAATCGAGAAGCTCGTCTCCTTTCACCAAAGTCTTCCCAGCCCAAACATTGCAACATTTTTGTAACGCTACTCTTTTGTTGGAAATCACCCAGAACAAATCGAGCTGCTTTTCTTTGGATTTTTTCCAGTTCTTTAATCAAGTAATCCTGCTGAGGGTCCCATACACTGAAACCATACTCTAGCTGGGGTCTTACCAGAGACTTATATGCCCTCTCCTTTACATCCTTACTACAACCCCTTACATTAAACCCAGCAAAAACGCAAGCCATCATCCTTGGATACCCGAAACTACTCGCGAAGATCAATCAACCAGAGAGTCCATCTATAAGGTTATGTAATACTAACATACCATTCACGTCACCGGTAAAAGTCCTAGGCGTTACTTTCGATGATGACATGTCATGGAAAATGCATATTACGAACACTCAGAAAACATTCTCTGCATTTCACATGCTGCGCGGGTACAAATACTTATTTCCAGAAAAACTACAAAAAATGTTGGTAGAAGCTCTGGTTTTCCCTCATTTCGACTATTGTGACGTGATTTATAGATGTGCTGGGTGCAAGTTATTGAGCAGATTACAACGTGATCAAAATGCATGTGTGAGATACGTCTGTAACATACGGTACTATGACCATGTAACTCCTTCATATAACCACCTATCTTGGCCCCGACTAGAAATCCGTCGCACTGTTCATACCCTATGCCTTCTTCATAAAATCCTTCATCCTTCACAGCCATTTTACCTTACTTCATATTTCAAATACCTATCTTCTTATCACAATCTTAACACCAGATCTACTAATAACTCCATCCTTGCTTTACCTAACCATAGATCTGCCATTTACGATAAATCATTCACGGTAATTGCCTGCCGGGAGTGAAACCTCTTTCCCGAAAGTATCAGAGGGTTGAGCGCTATTCGCACTTTCAAGGAAGTTCTGTGGGGACATTTTATGCATCAGTAAGGTTCATCTTTAAACTTGATGCTACCGAGCTCGATAGCTGCAGTCGCTTAAATGCGACCAGTATCCAGTAGTCGGGAGATAGTGGGTTCGAGCCCCACTGTCGGCAGCCCTGAAGATGGTTTTCCGTTGTTTCCCATTTTCACACCAGGTAAATGCCGGGGCTGTACCTTAATTAAGGCCACGGCCGCTTCCTTCCACTTCCTAGGCCTTTCCTCTCCCATCGTCGCCATAAGACATATCTGTGTCGGTGCGACGTAAAACAAAATAGCAAAAAAAAAACTTGATGCTGCTACTTACTACCATTCTATTGTCATGGATGTTCTGGTAGAAGATTAGTCTAAAATTCTTACCCGATCTGTTTTTCAATTTTTATTAAATTTTATGTACTACCTCTTTTTAGACGTAGGATATTAGTTTTAAGAATTTATCCTTTTATTATACCTAATTTATTTCATCTTCATTTAACCTTATCACTTATCATTCTCACATTACTATTAATTTAATTAGTATTAAATCTATTACTGTAAAGTGATACAATGTAATATATGTATATTGATGGTTATGAATTTCATGTTTTTGGTCCGTATTGAACTGAGAATAATATATAAGTAATAATAATAACAACGTAAACGTTTCCACCTTTTCAATACTACAATACAATGCCAGTCACAATCTCAATGAAATCTCAGAGAAACCCAACATACTCTTCGATCTATTTATCACTTTCCTCAGAAACAATAATGCAGCCAACCTAAACTCAATCCTAAATTTAATCAAAGGTACTTTTCCAAGACAGTTACACTTTCTCCCGCACCCTTCAGCCCCACCTTAAGCCCTCTTCCTAAGCCATATTTCATTTCAATACAAGAACTTACTGATTTCCATGATTATAATTTTTACAACACCCCATTTATACTTTATTCTTTGTTAAAAACCTCTTAGTATGTATATTCCTTGTATTATTAACTATTTCATAACATCTCATTTCACTTGTTATTCTTTAAAATAACATTTTCTTAGGATTTCGCCACAAATGATCTTTGCTCCAATACGGCTGATGATGACCCCTAGATGGGTCGAAACTAGTACCGTGTAATTTGTAATTTTGTGAATATATTGTAGTATTGAAAAGGTGGAAACGTTTACGTTGTTATTATTATTACTTATATATATATATTTCAGTGCCTGGTTAGATGGAAGAGAATACCTGCCAGGTAAAATAAAACATTACTAACTAACTACTCTCATAACCATGTGCAGAGATCTGTACCCTTTATTAACAATCATATTTATGCGATTACCCCAATGAAGGTCTTTTCTTATATTAACACCTACGTACTTACAATGATCCCCAAAAAGAACTTTCACCCCATCAATGCAGTAATTAAAACTGAGAGAACTTTTCCTATTTGTAAAACTCACTTTTAACCCCGTTTATCATCATACCATTGCCCACTTGAAAAACGATTGAGGTCACAATGCAGCCGCTCAAAATCTTGTAACTTATTTATTACTCTGTACAGAACAACATCATCTGCAAACAGCCTTATCTCTGATTCTACTTCTTTAAACATATCATTGATATATATAAGAAAACATAAAGGTCCAATAATACTGCCTTGAGGAATTCCCCTCTTAATTATTACAGGGTCAGATAAAGCTTCGCCTACTCTAATCCTCTGAGTTCTATTTTCTAGAAATATAGCCACCCATTCAGTGACTCTTTTTTCTAGTCCAATAGCACTCATTTTTGCCAGTAGTCTTCCATGATCTACCCTATCAAATGCCTTAAATAGGTCAATCGCAATACAGTCCATTTGGCCTCCAGAATCCAGGATATCTGCTATATCTTGCTGAAATTCTACAAGCTGAGCTTCAGTGGAATAACCTTTCCTAAACCCCCTTCTGTCAAACCAGTTATTAATTTTGCAAACATGTCTAATATAATCGGAAAGAATGCTTTCCCAAAGCTTATGTGCAATGCATGTCGAACTGACTGGCCTGTAATTTTCAGCTTTATGTCTATCACCCTTTCCTTTATACACAAGGGTTACTATAGCAACTCTCCATTCATTTGGTATAGCTCCTTCAACCAAACAATAATCAAATAAGTATTTCAGATATGGTACTATATCCCAATCCATTGCCTTTAGTATATCCCCAGAAATCTTATCAATTCTAGCTGCTTTTCTAGTCTTCAACTTTTGTATCTTACTGTAAATATTATTGTTATCATAGGTAAATTTTAATACTTCTTTGACCTTGGTCTCCTCCTCTATCTCGACATTAGCCTTGTAACCAACAATCTTTACATACTGCTGACTAAATACTTCTGCCTTTTGAAGATCTTCGCATACACACTCCCCTTGTTCATTAATGATTCCTGGAATGTCCTTCTTTGAACCTGTTTCAGCCTTAAAGTACCTATACATACCCTTCCATTTTTCACTAATTTGTATGACCAACAATTATGCCTGCCACCATGTTATCCTTAGCTGACTTCCTTGCTAGATTCAATTTCCGAGTAAGTTCCTTCAATTTCTCCTTACTTCCATAACCATTTCTAACTCTATTATGTTCTAACCTGCACCTCCTTCTTAGTCTCTTTACTTCTCTCTTATAACATAGTGGATCTTTACCATTCCTTACCACTTTTAAAGGTACAAACCTATTGTCACATTCCTCAACAATTGTTTTAAACCCATCCCAGAGTCTGTTTACATTTTTATTTACCATTTTCCAGTGATCATAATTACTTTTTTAAAACTCCCTCATGCCTGTTTTATCAGCCGTATGGTACTGCCTAATAGTCCTAATTTTAATACCTTCCTTTCTTTCACATTTATTTTTAACTACGACAAAAACAGCTTCGTGATCACTAATACCAACTATTACTTCAGTTCCTCTATAGAGCTCATCTGGTTTTATCAGCACCACATCCAAAATATTCTTCCCTCTAGTTGGTTCCATCACTTTCTGAACCAGCTGCCCTTCCCATATTAACCTATTTGCCATTTGTTGTTCAAGCTTCCTGTCGTTCGCATTACCTTCCCAATTGACATTTGGTAAATTGAGATCACCTGCTACTATCACATTCCTTTTGCGGATATATTATATAACATAATAATTCAGAAATATAATGGCGATGACACAGAAATACACGACGACGTTACACTGGATAGATATACAAATTTTGAAGGACAGGAGGAACCTGAACCTGAAGGTGGCTCTTCAAGCAGTACACGACATTAATCTCCAGAGCAACAGGAACAGTCAAGTCAAAATGAGTACGAACTCTCTCAACCCAAAAAGACGAGGTCTAGTGTATTAAAAGATATTGATGACAGCGTACTAGAGAACATTTATGAGGACTGTTACAATCGTGGCTTCAATTCCTATAGCAAACTAATGAAGCACTATAAGTGCATCAAAAGTAAATCAAATTGCACATTAATTCTAAATTATGTGTCTAGGAAATGGGGAGCAGGTGCTCGTTTCAAAGGAAACAGACTGTTGCAATTACAAACTATAAAAGAGTATGTAATATCGCAATTTGATGGTGCAAGGAGGTATGGATCTGCAGTTCACTTTTGGCATCTGCAGATGTGGGCACTAGAAGGGGCTAAAATGGTTGGCTTGGTCAATTTCAAAGCTTCCATTTCCTTTATCGACCATCTCACGGCTGAATATGGCATTTCATCCAGGCATATTACTACATTTGTCACACGTAAGGACATAGAAGACGATAATATTATACGTCAGAAGGCACAACAGTTTGTGGAAGAAGTGAACATGTTTATAACAGAGGAGGATGTGGAGAAAGGTAATGTTTGGAACAGTGACCAGAGTCATTTCCAGTATGAAATGTCTTCAGCATCAACACTATCCTACAGAGGAGAGAAAACTACAGGTAGTGTGTTGCAGTCTGTACATAGCTCTACCCACAGCTACACGATTGATGTGGCTTTATCAATGGCAGGCAGACTAGCGAACAAGTTGTACATCTGTTTTCAAGAGACACAAGGCACTTTCGGTCCAAATATTTTAAAGAAACTTGCAACAACCTGTCCACGAAACATTCATGTGGAGGCAAGCGAAAGTGGAAAAATGACTAAAGAACACATGAAACATTTTCTAACTTCAGTCCTTGGCGAACATGTAACAAATGAAAGAGCCTATTGTTGTGTGATTCCTGGGCAGGTCATACAGATCGTGCCCTTCTAGATGCAAGTTTTCCAAACAAAGATGTTACGCTGAAGATATTGCCACTGAAAACAACAAAATATTGCCAACCCCTTGATGTTTACTTCTGTCGGCTGACATCAATACACTAAACTCTATATCAGAAGGATTACTGATTTTGTAAGACTACAAGGTGCCAAACCACAAGTGAAGGTACATGATCGTTATTTCATCGTGAAACTTCACTCTGTGATTTACAATCAATTTGCTGCACCTATGTATAAATTTATGTTGCAATATGCTTGGCGAAAGCCAGGTTATGACATTTGTTATACCAACATCATCATTTGAAAATGTAATTAGTGTGGCTTTTGATATTGGACTGCGTGAATGCGAAAGTGATTTGGAATGAGATAACGTGGCTTTAGTGAGGTGTGCACATTGTTCTCTCCCACTTTGTTTTAACCACTTCATCGAAATCCCGCATCTGCACTTTGAGGACTAATATAAGCATGTTCAGGTTTGTGGTACTGCTGTATATGTGTGTTTTGCGCTATTATAAGTACTTTTAGCAGAGAGATTTGGCGCTGCTGATTGAAAATGTAATGATACACTGACACCATTAAATTACATATAATTTCCTTCCTATGGTATTGATATCTTGTTACTTTGTTTCTCTCTATTAAAATGTTACTTGAGGTAGAATGCAATGTTTTGCATGGAAATGACGCACACCACTGTTTTCTTTACGATTGCTTGTTATTCTAAGCGTGGTTTCGTGCGGTTCCGAGCGTTTGAGGTCAAAGGTGTCCCTTGTAGTCCGCTAACCTTTCTTTCCCTTGGTATTCTGTCAAACGTCACCTACAGATATGCAAAATGTAAATATCTATTTCTCTCGTAGAACTTTCCAATTACTTGGCGCATACTGGAAACCTGGTAGGCCTAATGACAGCCCCTCTGTTGTCTGAAACCACATTGGTCTTCATCTAACTTAATCTCCACCACTGATCACCACCTCCTTTCCACACGTTCTACTAACGCCTTGCCAGGTACACTGATAAATGAAATACTTTGATAGTTGTTCCTATCCTTGGTGCTCCCTTGCTTACAGACAGGTGCAATTACTGCTTTCATCTAATCATAAGGTACCTTACTCACATTCCATACTATTCCTATACTACGAAGTTATCTCATCCCTGCCTTCCCCATTGTATTTCACTATTTTGGGTCTAATTTAATATATTCCCACTGCTTTATGACACAATAACTTAATTTACCATCCCTTCTATAAGCATAATTTCACTGACATCAATTTCCTCCTTCGAGAGACAAATTTCCTTTTACATCAAAAAGATTTTCAAAATATTCCTCCATTTGTCTAGTGTTTCCTTGACTGCTTGACCAAACCTTTTTAGGTTATCAAAATCCTGGTACGATTTTTTCTTGGAGTCTATAATGCTGTGTTCTGCTCTATTTTGTTCATATAGATACAATTCCCTACCTGCATCAGTTCTTGTTCAGAGCCATTTCTGACACACCTTTTAATGTTTACAAGTTTCGTTCTTCATTATTTCACCAAGACTTTCATTTTCCCATCTTTACACAGAGCTGGTCCTAGATAAATTATTCCCTTGCTGTGTCTACTACGGCATCCCTGCTGTATGCCATCCATTCTTTTTCTATATCCTGAACCTGCAATAATCCATCCTTTGTGAAACTTTTCACTAACTTAATCATATCCATGTACTCCTGTTGAAGTTCCTCATCCTAGAGATTCTCTACCTTTATTCCTCTGCAGACAGAGGTTTACATTCTCTATCCTACGTCTAATGATAGTTTACAAAAGATCAGGTAGAAGTCTGTATCATCAAAAAATCCCTGGAATACCTGTATGTTTCTAATAGATTTTCTAAATTTACTTTTGATTCTGTTATGGACATGGTTCCAGTATCTTCCCATGTGTAATGGTGAACAGCCTTATGCTTGAAGAATAAATTTGTAACTGCTAATCCCATACTAGCACTAAAGACTACCACCCTATATGTGCAAGCTGAAAGCAGTTAATTTGTAATAAGGAGAATAAACCAAACAACGAGATTGGGAATAAGGTACTGCTCAGACTAAAGGAATCAACCAAATTGGCAATTGATTCATAGACCTAACCAGATTGGGAGAGATATCGCAAACAAATTATGATGTAGAAGAGTATTTTAATAAGATGTGTGTATCACAAATAACACCCAGCTGTATTATTGCACTGGATGATGGCTGGAGCATCAGCAGATTCAGTGATGGAGTAATTCAAATCAAAATGCCCATGAACCACTATCAGAAAAGAAACTGGCTGTGTCATCATGACTTACAGGGAAATGTTTTTGCTGCCAGTTGCCTCTTTCTAGAGTAAAATAGTAGAATATGTGCAGAACTGCAACACACACTATTATGCCTTGTACAATGACACAGGAGTTGCATTGTGTCTAGCATCTACAAAGTGACAATATTTCATTCTTTCTTACTACCCTAAAATTGCTAAGAACTGAGCCATTTTTTTTACAGTTCTATACCCAGATTCAACTGTTCAGATCATGCATCAAATCCAAGCTGAAATTATGACTGTCTGCACTATATAATTATTCATTCCCTTACAGAGAGCAAATGTGTGATGAAAATACACCTATAGGCCTAGGCCTATACAGTTTTTTCTAATACTCATTGCGTTTTACACAAAGAAACAGCTGAATCAAATCACTATCGTCCATGTACAATCTAGCACACTTATAACTCAAGTAAATGACAGCTACTAGTATTAATATCACTTCTTTAATCATCAGTTTACTCTCTGTATTTAAGAATGGTTCACAAAACTCATATTATACATAAGAACAACGAACCACACACTGAAAGACTGTTATTCATAAAGACTATTTCACTCGTAAATTATATGGGGGGAAAAATACAAGCTTTCGTTCACCTAAGGAACAAATTAACCTCCAACTAAGAAGACACTCACATATAAGACAGGTAAATGCCAAGCATGCCAATAGCACTTGTAGAAACCATCCAAACATGTCCGTGAGAGCATCTTTGCCGCACTTTTGTGGATCATTGTGCAGATCAATTATTGTTTTATTCATTTGGATTCAGTTACTATCACGGGTGACAAAATTCGCATCCTCAAAACTTTCTAAATCGTTCGTAAGTGCATCCTGCACAGTAAACGTGAGATCATTTAACACCTTTCATTTATGCTAATCTCACTAATTCAATTAACATGATAGTTCTTACGGTCCTTATAATGACTATTCCATTCAAGATCCGTAATATCCCAACTAACAACTACAAAATTAACACGGTGGACTAATGTATACTTTTAAGTCACGAGTTCCACTCGTGCATGATCTTGATTTTTGACGTTTCAGAGAGACTAACTCCTTAAACGAAACAAAAACTACTTTAGAGGGAAATTTTCTACAGAAAGAAGAAATATAAATAATATTTAAATTAAACACACCAATTGTTACTTCGAGAAAACACTTCGTTGAGAGATATTCTTATAAATAACAATTAACATTAGTTATTCGATTGTGGCACTGATCAAGTTAGTGCCAAGACTAATGGTCGTTCGGCTGTTTTTATAACATGTATTACAGTATTATCAAAGAGCTCAATTCGATTAAGCTTATCTAGCTTCGTGCCCAAAGGGTAGCAGTGACTTGTAATATCATTATTGTAAAACCAACCAGTACACTAATAAGGCATACCAAGGCCAGAGGAAAATGTCCAGGTGCATGGAAAGCCGCAGGTTTTCTGTTCTCAGAGTCACGGTTCATTTCGTGCGGACTCAGCCTACACCAAAAATGAGCACTGGGTGATACAGTAACTCCGTGCAGCTGATTGCAATGCCTCTCAAGTAGTATCTTTTTTTTTTCTAGTTGCTTTACGTCGCACCGACACAGATAGGTCTTATGGCGACGATGGGACAGGGAAGGCTAGGAGTGGGAAGGAAGCGGCCGTGGCCTTAATTAAGGTACAGCCCCAGCATTTGCTTGGTGTGAAAATGGGAAACCACGGAAAACCATTTCAGGGCTGCCGACAGTGGGGTTCGAACCTACTATCTCCCGAATACTGGATACTGGCCGCACTTAAGCGACTGCAGCTATCGAGCTCGGTCAAGTAGTATCGCTTTTAATTATAATGTTATTCGTTTTACGCCGCACTAACTACTTTTTACGGTTTTCGGAGACGCCGAGGTGCCGGAATTTAATCCCGCATGATTTCTTTTACATGCCAGTAAATCTACCGACACGAGGCTGACATATTTGAGCGCCTTCAAATACCACCGGACTGAGCCTGGCTGATCGCTTTTACCCCGCCAGTGTAGTGAAATGAGAACCATAGCGTAACGAGGTCCCAGGTTCGATTCCCGGTACTGCCAAAAAATTTATGACAGGGGATTGGTTAAAATCGTATGTGCAGCTTACCTCCATTGGGGCGTGGTGCCTGAAAAGAGCTGCACCAAACCAGGATGAGAACACGATAATGCCTACGGTATCCCCTGTCTGTCGTAAGAGACGACTAAAATGGGCCACAGGGGCTCTTAACTTGAGAGTTTGGGTTAGCGATCACGGGTCCCTTAGCCCTGGCTTCTACTTACTTGTGCCAGGCTCCTCACTTTCATCTATATTTGGTCAACTCTTCTCCAACACCAAGGCAAAGCCTAGGGGGTCTTTCATTTTCACGACCTTCGTGGCCGTTGTCTTTCTGTGGCAGATACCTTCATTTTTTTGAAATGTTGGAATCTTTCCATTTTTCCCTGCGATTAATGTTATACAGGGTTATTCACCTAACATGTTACACAGAAGTAACTTCTAAACCATTAAAGATATCAGCATTCTGTTTTCATATTCGTAAATGGTACGCAGGGTCTTGTAATTTTTTTTTTTTTTTTTTTGCTTGAGGCTTTACGTCGCACCGACACAGATAGGTCTTATGGCGACGATGGGATAGGAAAGGCCTAGGAGTTGGAAGGAAGCGGCCGTGGCCTTAATTAAGGTACAGCCCCAGCATTTGCCTGGTGTGAAAATGGGAAACCACGGAAAACCATCTTCAGGGCTGCCGATAGTGGGATTCGAACCTACTATCTCCCGGATGCAAGCTCACAGCCGCGCGCCTCTACGCGCACGGCCAACTCGCCCGGTAGGTCTTGTAAAATAACGTGCTACTTAGTCTCATGAGGTGATGAATAACCGAGATACTGATACTAACTCCATATTTGTAAATGGAACGGCACAAATTCATACAGCTGATTTAAAAGTTCATCTGCGTACAAGTTCAAATGTGTAAGTATTTTCAAAATCGGACAATTACTTTTTGAGATATAAGTAAGAACAGCATGCGCTGTTTTGCATGCCGCATCAGACGGCTTGAAGTCAGGCAAGGATATATTGAAGCACAAGCAGTTTCCTGGGAGTCAGTTCAGCCACAGAATGCATACCAGGCATGTAAGCACCTTGCACACATGTGATGGGTTTGCAAAGTGTGTATGACAGGCGAACACATGACAGGACAGAAAGGGCTGGTGTGTTTAAAAGGAATAAAATAACTACTTTGCCTTGAAAGGAACATAACGAAAGCTATAATTGTCACTGGTTTTACGAGGTGCATTCAAGTTCTAAGGCCTCCGATTTTTTTTTCTAACTAACAACTCACCCGAAAACGATGAAACTGGCGTTTCTTCTCGACGTAATCACCCTGCAGTCGTACACATTTTTCACAACGTCGACGCCATGATTCCATGGCAGCGGCGAAGGCTTATTTAGGAGTATGTTTTGACCACTGGAAAATCGCTGAGACAATAGCAGCACGGCTGGTGAATGTGCGGCCACGGAGAGTGTCTTTCATTGTTGGAAAAAGCCAAAAGTCACTAGGAGCCAGGTCAGGTGAGTAGGGAGCATGAGGGATCACTTCAAAGTTGTTTTCACGAAGAAACGTTTACGTAACGTTAGCTCGATGTGCGGGTGCGTTGTCTTGGTGAAACAGCACACGCGCAGCCTTTCCCGGACGTTTTTGTTGCAGTGCAGGAAGGAACTTGTTCTTCAAAATATTTTCGTACGATGCACCTGTTACCGTAGTGCCCTTTGGAACGGAATGGGTAAGGAATACGCCCTCGCTGTCCCAGAACATGGACACCATCATTTTTTCAGCACTGGCGGTTACCCGAAATGTTTTTGGTGGCGGTGAATCTGTGTGCTTCCATTGTGCTGACTGGCGCTTTGTTTCTGGATTGAAAAATGGCATCCACGTCTCATCCATTGTCACAATCGACGAAAAGAAATTCCCATTCATGCTGTCGTTGCGCGTCAACATTGCTTGGCAACATGCCACACGGGCAGCCTTGTGGTCGTCCGTCAGCATTCGTGGCACCCACCTGGATGACACTTTTCGCATTTTCAAATCGTCGTGCAGGATTGTATGAACAGAACCCACGGAAATGCCAACACTGGAGGCGATCTGTTCAACAGTCATTCGGCGATCCCCCAAAACAATTCTCTCCACTTTCTCGATCATGTCATCAGACCGGCTTGTGCGAGCCCGAGGTTGTTTCGGCTTGTTGTCACACGATGTTCTGCCTTCATTAAACTGCCGCACCCACGAACGCACCTTCGACACATCCATAACTCCATCACCACATGTCTCCTTCAACTGTCGATGAATTTCAATTGGTGTCACACCACGCAAATTTAAAAAAAACGAATGATTGCGCGCTGTTCAAGTAAGGAAAACGTCGCCATTTTAAGTATCTAAAACAGTTCTCATTCTCGCGGCTGGCGCTAAAAATCCGTCTGTCGTATAGTGCTGCCATCTCCGTGACGTTTTGACAACGAACGCGGGCTCCTTTTAAAACAATGCACATGTTTCTATTTCTTTCCAGTCTGGAGAAAATAATCGGAGGCCTTAGAACTTGAATGCACATCGTAGTGTACAGTTCATACTACTCTATGAGTTGAGAAATAAACATAACACAAAACACCGGAAGAGCTCCTTCTAGAAAAGCAAATGTTCAGAGCTGATCGTGGTGAGATGGCAACAACACTATTATTTATGTTTTTACAAGCATTAATCTCCGCAGAGCTCCAGCGCGACTGTAGTAGCGTGCATTCGGGAGAGCGTAGATTCGAGTCCTGCCTCGCCCAACCTGAAAGTGATTTTCATGGTGTCCCATGTTCAACACCAGGCAAATAACGGATATGTACATTTGTGATAGGCCACGGCCGACTTCCTTTCCAAATCCTTCCCATTCCCATCCGTGAGAAAAAACGCTAAACTGAGTGCAACCTATTACATGTCAAAACAAAACAATACAACTTTAATCTCCCTTCCCCGTTGTGTGTTCGCCAGTCATACAATAACGTTGAACACCCAGGGTATGTTATGGTACATCACATTATGTTTACAGTACATGCCTGGTATCCGTTCTGTGGCTGGAATCAAGGCCAGGAAGCAGCTTGCGCCTCAATGTGTCCCTGCCCGACTCCACGCGGCATGCAAAACCGCGCATGCTGTTCTTATTTATATCTTAAAAATTAATTGTCAGATTTTGAAAATACTTACATATTTGAACTTGTAAGCAGTTGAACTGTTAGGCCAGCAGTAGTATAATTCAGGGATTCTGCGGCCACCGCCACCGCAGGCTCCCAGAGGCCACCTCCACCACCACCACAGCCAGAGGCCTCCCAGATGCCTCCTCCACCACCACCACAGCCAGAGGCCTCCCAGAGGTCTCCTCCACCACCCGCGGGAAATTTGAATTTGTAAACAAAGCCACGTGCTTTTTGACAGCTGTCATCGACAACAACGCATCGCTAACCTCAGTACTGCCATCTTGACGGGCCTAAACCTCAGTAGTACCAACTTAACCTAACTAGCGCGAGGTAAACAAAGCCACGTGCTTTTTGACAGCTGTCATCGACAACAACGCATCGCTATCCTCAGTACTGCCATCTTGACGGGCCTAAACCTCAGTAGTACCAACTTAACCTAACTAGCGCGAGGTAAACAAAGCCACGTGTTTTTTGACAGCCACGTGCTTTTTGACAGACAACAACGCATCGCTAACCTCAGTACTGCCATCTTGACGGGCCTAAACCTCAGTAGTACCAACTTAACCTAACTAGCGCGTGGTAAACAAAGCCACGTGCTTTTTGACAGCCACGTGCTTTTTTGACAGCTGTCATCCGCCATCTTTAAACCACAGAGCACTGTGCTGCCCTCTTTATCGTAGTAGATGTAAAATTCGTCACCTCTCATCGGCAGTGCTGCCATCTTGGCGGGTCTAAACCTTAGTGCTACCAACTTAACCTCACTAGCGCGAGACAAATCCACGTGAAGCTGACATCTGCCATCTTTAATCTATAGAGCACAGTGCTGCCCTCTTTAGCTACTTACCTTTGAAATGTGGTGGCGGATAATTTGAAAAATTCTACATGCTCTTGTTTGGAAACAAACTCACGCGCTTTTTTGACAGCCGTCATCCGCCATCTTTAATCAACAGAGCGCAGTGCTGCCCTCTTTAGTTTGAAAAGTGGTGGCGGCAAATTCCACGTGCTCTTGTTTGGAAACAAAGCCATGTGCTTTTTGACAGCTGTCATCCACCATCTTTAATCAACAGAGCACCGTGCTGCTATCATGCGGGCAATTTCGTCACTGTCATCCGCCATCTTTAATCCACAGAACACCGTGCTGCCCTCTTTAGCTAGATACCTGTGAAGGTAGACAATTCCACGTGACAGCAGCCATCTTTGAGCACAGTGCTGCCCTCTTTGTGGTGGCGGAAAATTCTACGTACTCTACAAACTCACGTGCTTTTTTCTGACAGCTATCATCCGCCATCTTGCATCACAAACCTCAGTGCTGCACTCTTTAGCTAGATACCTTTGAAATGTGGCGGCGGCAAATTCTACATTCTCTTGTTTGGAAACAAACCTATGCGCTGTCATCCACTATCTTTAAACTACAGAACACCGTGCTGCCCTCTTGCGTCAGCTGTCATCCGCCATATTTAAACTACAGAGCACCGTGCTGCACTCTTGCGTCAGCTGTCATCCGCCATCATTAAACTACAGAGCACCGTACCGCACTCTTGCGGGCAATTCCGTCAGCTGTCATCCGCCATCTTTAATCAAAAGAGCGCAGTGCCGCACTCTATGTGGTGGTGACAAATTCTACATTCGCCATCTTTAATCTACAGAGCGCCGCGCTGCACTCTGTGGTGGCGGACAATTTGAAAAGCTGCTAAGAGAGCATCGTGCTGGTATATTTATTCTTTGACATGTGGTGGCGGATAATTTGAAAAATGCTTTTTGACAGTAGCCATCTTCAATCAACAGAGCACCGTGCTGTGCACTCTTTGTAGTAGCGGTAGGCAATTTAAAAGAACATGTCAAAGAATACCTTTGTTCTAAGAAGATATTACAAGAGAAGTGATTAAGAATATAATCGAACACGGTACTCGATACAACATATGATTAGAACATCGATTGATGTGTTTACAACATATCTGGTGTATACCTTTGTTCTAAGAGAAAAAGTAAGACTAAAATTTTGAACAGCTTGCGTAAGATAGCAACTCTTATAACTTCCTTTACTTTGCTAAGGCATAGCTTTATCGAACATCCAACGCAGTTTTGCACATATCGTGTACCTACATGTTTATACTTGAACACATACTGCTGTTCATAGTTCGATATTGTAGAACACTGCATTGCAAGACTAGAATCAAACACTTTTGAGGAAAAAAAAATTCTGTTCTCGACATACTTACCGAACTAGACGATACTATACTTACGAATCTGCTCATCACCTTCTTTCTTGCTTTCCTTCTATGAGTAATAAACAAAAACTCTATCTTGCAAATAAGGAGCGGCAGAAAGGTAATACCTAACCTAAAATAAAAGAATATGCCAATTCTACATTATTTATTTACATCTTGTATGTACAAGTTTTATCTCGAATCATTTTACCCTAGTGATGTTTGCGTACTTCTCGACGCAATTCTTGTATGTACAAGTTTAAACTTGCAGTACTACGCTCTCAGCGTACCTCTCCCTACAATATGTACAGTGAATTGTGATGTAAGACAGCGTAACGTAAGTACACACCTCTAGCATAATGTTTACACATATCTGCTTTATGTAAAGTAGTACCGATCAATTCTACTATGCCCCCAGGCTAGAGTGTTGGTAGAATTTGGAATAACAAACCGTTTGCAACCATCACTATTAAGGGCTACCTTACTAATTAAATGAGTGTACAACTGGTGCTTCTTGCTTCTAATGACAGACATTTGCTTATGCAAAACAGGTGGATTACTTTTAATGCAATTGTTATAGTTTTCAAAACTTGGCTGATTCTGAACATTCTTTTTAACCCCCTTCAATCTCTTTATTTGTAATTCATTTAAGAGTTTTATGCAATATGACTTGGACTTAGTACCTACAAATGAATCGATAATATTCCCAGCACATTCATCTTTCATTTTACCTAGAACCTTTTTGTTCACTAGCGGTAGATGATATTGATTATTTGCAGGATAGTTACTTGTATCAAACCTACCCAAGTCTGGCTTTATATCATTGTAATAGTCATCAGTTTTGATTTGATAAATAAACGAATCGGTATCTGTGTAGAGCAATTGCGCATTATGCGCGTACTTCTTCATCATATAATCGTAATGGAATTCATACATGAGTGTTTTAGCCAATTCAAGTACTGCGAAGCCGACGTAGGTAGGTTTGTCATACTTAACCTTAACACGATTCATCTGTATAATAACTAAATTCTCATGTATGATGGTACAGCTGTGGAAATTTGGTTTACTTATTAAATAGTTAGCACCATACCTTTTCTTAATATTCTCCCAGTTTGTAATCAATTTTACATCAACGCGTTTGTCAACATTTTCCATAGTCTTACCAAATACACTGTTATTCATGAGCTTGTAGAAATCTTTTTCAAACTCGTTAACCGCATTCGTTCTTAAATTATTGTTCAGATCGATATATGGCTTTAGCCACGGTGACTGATTAAATTCTAGTACGCGATGAATTTTGGATAACTTCAAACCATGCTGCAAACACTGTTTTAAATTTCGGTAATAAATGATATACTTAGATTTATCACACAAATTAGCAATTAGCATTTTCGTCGTTGATGCGATGTACGGGGGCTTCATATTTTCAGGGCAGAACGGTAGGTCATTATGAGAAGTGTGTAACTCTTTAGGATACTGTAAGTCAACTTCGAGGAAATAGCCTTCATCAGCTTCATCGCCTAGGGCGTGCAGCTGTAAAGCATCAATTTCGCACTGCGTTAGCCAGCGGAAACCACTCACCGGTAGATGCTGACTCATCGCCCACCCATACTGATTATTAGCATAGAGATAAACGATATACTGAGATTCCTGACTAGAATCGAAACTCGGCATGTACTTATTATTTGCCTTGGAATACCGCCCGCTGCACTGACTTAGACCGCCTCGAATAGATGATTTTATAAAGTGCACCATATCAATATCGGTTAGCAGTTCCAAATTCACCTGCGTGTATTTTAACATCGCGTTCCAACTTAACCCAGGCGCAGTAAAATACTGACATGGGTCAAGGCTGTAGGTTTTCTTGCAAACACAGCGAAAATTTTCAAAAACATCAGCTAACAAAAGTACATCCGTCTTTAAATATAAATCGGAGTATTCACCCAGCGTTTGAATGTGGAACTGCTCCCAGATATGTTGTGCATGTAAATAGTCATCATCACTAATATCTGCTGAATTCAGCGAGCTGTAAGAGGATTGTTTCGATGGTAAGGCACGTTCTTCGAGGCGTTCTAAGCAGTCAAGACATTCATAACAAAAAACACCCTTACGCCGAAGTAAATTAAACTGCGCTTCTTCAGGAAAAACGCGTCGAATTTCCGTAAATTGTTCAGGCTGTAAATGACTAGAAAGTTTATCGAGGCTACTCGCCATAAAGCGAAACGAGTCAAGGAATCTCAGTTTTATAGAATGCTCAGCATCTACTTTTACAGACTTTGCAAACGCAATGTACCGCTCTTTATTCTGAGGGATTATATCTACTTTTTCATCTGAAGCTCCAAATTGTGAAATGATGAAATGAGAGTCGTAACCAGATAAGTTATGAAAAATTACAGGGATAAATTTAGGAACTCTATACTTAAGATTACAGCTATAATGAGCGGCACATCTGTAGAAACCAGTTAAATGATCATGATCAAAAACTTTAGGGTCATTTTCGGAAAATTCCCCATCACAAATGCTACACTTTGTAGCACGTTCATGATCATTTAACTGAATTTCGGTGAGTGGCTTCATAGGAATATTACTATTTAGAATACGACCAAGACGAACTGCATCACTTTCAAGTCTTTCTAAAAATACTTTAGCAGCATCATGTCCTCGATACAGCTCTAACTTGTTAAGCGTACTATCGTAACTACACTTGATGTAATACGCGAAGCTATACGGGACATGCATGTGCGTAGTATTAGTGAAAGAGTTGTCAGGATTAGGTAAGCATGTGTTGCATGGCGTGAGGATGGCTTCAAAGTCTGCATAAATCACGAACGGTACCCACATCTGATGTGAAAATTTGTAAATTTTAAAACATCATTGCCTGTAGTAGGTATCTCTGTACGTACATGATTGCAGTCATTCTTGGAATGCTTCGTTAACTGATCTTCAGTTCTAAAATACTGCAAGCATCCATCACATAGCCACTTTTTACACCTTTCTTTGGACAACTGACTACCAACAAGTCTACTCAGATTTTTAATCCAGCAAAAGTGGCTATTCTCACTGTTTTCAATATAGAGTAAGTTAACATGAGTACTCTTCTTATGACATGTATAATACAGAGGACCTACTACAGACTTTTTCTCTACAACATATACATTAATGCTAATTTTATTTAGTTCCTCAAAGCGCTTAATATCCTTTATCTGCACAGGAAATTCTATACTATCGAAATTTAGTTGCGTTGAATAGTGTGGATACGATGATATTCTCTTAGCTACGTCTGATTTCGCAGGATTTAAAGCCGACATCACCGCCCATGCAAAACATGCTTCATCATTGTTTTGGATGTTTACAACAGCTTTTCTTTGCTGAATCCATGTCGGCAGCTCGATGTGCGAAGATCCACGCATAGGATTGTACTTATTGATGTTAACTTCTAGATACATTATTTCAACTAAAGCCCACTCTGATTCCTTTTCCTGAAATTCCTCGCTCTTAGTTGAAATAATGTTAGAGACATCCCTAAGTACATCACCAAAATTAGTCGACTCACTTATGACAAAATTCTTCGTATTAAATGATTTAATGTCCGTTATTTCGGATTCATCCGTGCTTTTAATGTTCAAGGCGAAAAGTTCAAAATTAACTTTAAATAAATTATGATTGGACAAAGATTTAGCAAGAAGCTGTTGTACATCCGGTTGAACGCAATTTAAAAAGTTTGAAGTGCTCTGAAACTTTTGACTAGTGCGAATTCTGTAACTAGCAATCCTACTTTTAAATGCTGTATTAATTTCCTCGATGTTTGCGTTACTACCACTTCTACACGCATTATTTTTATGTGCATTACTCCGTAAGTGTCCCTGAAAATGTGAAGATGGTACATCAGTGTTACAGTGCTCGCAGTGAATAGTTTGAAGTTCATTTTTCCTAGGTTTTTTACTACTAGTACTTTCTACAGCTACATCAGTAGCTGCACGCTTTTTCCCTACTACTACCTGAGGGCAAGTAGATATTTGATGCACCTCTGCTAAGTGAGCCTGATATTGCTCTACATTAGCGAAGTACAGCCCGCAAACATCACATAAAGCGGATGTTAAGCTAGGGTGTTTTACTTTTTTATGCCGCGTAAGGGTATCTACCCTCGTAAACGATGCCTCACACTGCTCGCAGGTGAACGTAGTAGACGCTTCTCCATGTTTCATTTTTAAATGTCGTGTAAGGGCATCTCGTCTTGTAAAAGTTACATCGCACTGCGAGCAGGGAAACATCTGAAAAGAGAACAACCAATAGAGATTAGCCTAAAGTTACGATGTTTTAGAAGAAACCAAGTTTCAGCCTGTTGAGGTCAGACATAGCTATGTGGGTGTTTGAAATTATAAAAATAACCTCGTCTATAGCATGAGGATTGAAGAGAACGACTATTTATCAATAGACTAAAGTTACGATGTTTTAGAAGAAACCAAATTTCAGCCTGTTGAGGACAAACATAGCTATGTGTGTGTTTGAAATTATAAAATTAACCTCGTCTGTAGCATGAGGATTGAAGAGAACGACTATTTATCAATAGACTAAAGTTACGATGTTTTAGAAGAAACCAAGTTTCAGCCTGTTGAGGTCAGACATACCTATGTGTGTGTGTTTGAAATTATAAAATTAACCTCGTCTATAGCATGAGGATTGAAGAGAACGACTATTTATCAATAGACTAAAGTTACGATGTTCGGAAGAAACCAAGTTTCAGCCTGTTGAGGACAGACATAGCTATGTGTGTGTTTGAAATTATAAAATTAACCTCGTCTATAGCATGAGGATTGAAGAGAACGACTATTTATCAATAGACTAAAGTTACGATGTTTTAGAAGAAACCAAGTTTCAGCCTGTTGAGGACAGACATAGCTATGTGTGTGTTTGAAATTATAAAATTAACCTCGTCTATAGCATGAGGATTGAAGAGAACGACTATTTATCAATAGACTATAAAGTTACGATGTTTTAGAAGAAACCAAGTTTCAACGTATAGAGGTCAGACATACCTTAAAATCTTCGCACTGCAAACTGTTACTCGGATGAATAAAATGCGTGCGTTTAAGCCTGAAACTCGGATGATAATATTCTGGTCGTACCTAAAAGAAAAGAACAAACATATATGAATGTAGTGTAGGGCACATCAGCTAACCTAGCTATCTTTACAACTCAAAGTTCGAAAACATACCTTAACAATGCATGTGCTGCAGACTGTTACTCGGATAAATAAAATGCGTAGGTTCAAGCCTGAAACTCGAATGATAATATTCTGATCGTATCTAAAAAGAAAAGAACAAACATATATGAATGTAGTGTAGGGTACATCAGCTAACCTAGCTATCTTTACAACTCAAAGTTCGAAAACATACCTTAAAAATGCATGTGCTGCAGACTGTTACTCGGATAAATAAAATGCGTACGTTCAAGCCTGAAACTCGAATGATAATATTCTGGTCGTACCTAAAAAGGAAAGAACAAACATATATGAATGTAGTGTAGGGTACATCAGCTAACCTAGCTATCTTTACAACTCAAAGTTCGAAAACATACCTTAAAAATGCACGTGCTGCAGACTGTTACTCGGATGAATAAAATGCGTACTTTCAAGCCTGTAACTCGAACGGTACCTAAAAAGAAAAGAACATATATGAATGTAGATGTCTCTTACCTAGCGTAGAAGTTGCTTTGCAAACAGTAACTAACAGTTCTAGCTTACCTTAAGATAAAGGCTGAAGAATAATATTCACAACAGATAGTACTTAGACGGGAGATGTGTACGTAATAAACGCATACAGAGAACTGTGAGCGCTTCACGCAGACTGCAGCGAGTCAATATGCCGCTTGTTACCAAGCGGATGTGAAAGTCGCTGACAACTGCAGTACAGTTGGAACTAAATGTTTATGCAACAAGAGCTCTCCTGAGGGTCTTACGCTGAGTTCTGCAGGCTGACGTATTTAAGCCGGAATCGAACCTGCTGTTGATGCCGAGGTGTCAGAATTTAAGAGTTCTGCAGCGGATCGAGCCTTAGAATGTTAGCGCGCGA
This sequence comes from Anabrus simplex, assembly GCF_040414725.1. Lineage (NCBI taxonomy): Eukaryota > Metazoa > Arthropoda > Insecta > Orthoptera > Tettigoniidae > Anabrus > Anabrus simplex. Next base: position 112,543,422 of record NC_090269.1, on the reverse strand, counting down.
TCCTCGACCTCTGGACTTAAACGGGAGGGTACTAAGCTACATCCGCGGTATTCCTTACCTGTAGGCACTTAAAAGTATTGAGCTAAAACTACATTTAGCTTGATCATGTAATTACACGTTATGACAATCGCGCAGGCCCCTCGCCTAGCATTTGCTATTTTTTACGGCTTCCAACGGTAGGAGTTCGAACCCGCTATCTTCCGAAGTAGCGAGAATGATTGCGGGTACAAGAGTGTTGAGGGTGATTCATTTGTCGGATGGAGGTGATAAGCCTTGTGCAGGCTTCTTCGGTTAGGAGTAGGCTATGTGCTGGTACCGGGACATCTAGTTATAAAACCCGCTACAACTGATTTGTCGCGTATACTGCGATTTAAAATCCTAGTCAGGAAGGGTAACCGGTCGTAAAACTATGGTGTATGATCTAAGAGGCGGGGTGTGCAAAAACGCCAGCATTAAGTAAGGGCTGTTGATAGGGGGGCGTTAAACCTTGTGCAGACACCTTCGAAAATGATTATGAGTATAAGATGTTGATGGCGATTCATCTGTCGGATGGAGGCATTTAGCTGTGTGCAGGCTTCTTCGGTAGGAGTAGGCTATGTGCCTACCGAAGAATATGCGGGTTTACCCTCTCCCTACTATTGTATATTACATTCTTAGGTAGTTTCGAGGGCGTGCAAAAAGCCAGCATTAAGTAAGGGCTGTTGATGGGGGCGTTAAACCTTGTGCAGGCTCCTTCGAAAATGATTGTGAGTACAAGATGTTGAGGGTGATTCATCTGTCGGATGGAGGCGTTAAGCTGTGTGCAGGCTTCTTCGGTAGGAGTAGGCTATGTGCCGGCACTGGGTTTTACCCTCTCCCTACTGTTGTATATTAAATTCTTAGGTAGTTTCGAGGGCGTGCAAAAAGCCAGCATTAAGTAAGGGCTGTTGATGGAGGCGTTAAACCTTGTAAAGGCTCCTTCAACAGGAGTAGCCTATATGCCAGCACCGTGCAGGCTCTTTCGATAGGGGTAGGCTATATGCTGGCACTATGTTTTAACCTTTCCGTACAACCATAATATTTTATGTTAGGAGCTTACACCAGCTGAATGCTACACACAGCTAAGAAGACGTTCCGTGAGTTACAAGTGGCTTATCAGCACGCCGTGTCCCCGTTTCAAGGTTAGTGCAGCCGGAAGATGGGTGTACAATTTCAGCCAACACATGCATTCCGTACCTCGCTCTGAATGACTGCGCCGATACAACTTCAAAGATAGTGTTCTATGCGGTAGAACAAAAATGTAACCCATAGCATGCTTCTAAAGCTTAATACTGTAAATGTTTGCAGCTCCTGTTTTACAGCTAGATGTAGTTCCTAACGTAACAGGACCGGGATTAAAAATATGTTTTACAGCCGAGTACCCCCTTCCATAACATGAGATTTTAAATCGCAAGTATCTGTTTTACGGCCGGTTGCCCTACCTGACGCGAGATTTTAAATCACAAGAATCTGTTTTACAACAGGATGCCCTTCTAGGATTTTAAATAGCAGTATCTAGCCTCTTACATCATACACTGTTGTTTTACAGTACGGCCGGTTGCCCTTCCTGACGTGAGATTTTAATTCACAAGAATCTGTTTTACAACTGAATGACCTTCTGGGATTTTAATAGCAGTATCTAGCCTCTTACATCATACACTATTGTTTTCGACCGGTTGCCCTTCCTAACGCTGAAAGACCAGGATTTAGCCAGTTACCCTTCCTAATACAACAAGACTAGGATTTACTTTTTTTAGACTGCACTTGGCTTGAAATAGGCCACACGGAATTATTATATAGAAAGAGAATTACCGGCTCCTACAGTTTGGTTTAGTGTGCTTGCCTCTCACCCGGCAGTCTCGGGTTCGATTCTCTTGGGATTAAAAATATGTTTTACAGCCGAGTGCCCTCCCCCTCCTGACGTAAGAGTTTAAATCGCAAGAATCTGTTTTACGACCGGTTGCCCTTCCTAACGCTGAAAGACCGGGATTTAGCCAGTTACCCTTCCTGATACAACAACTCTAGGATTTATTTTTAGACTGCACTTGACTAGAAATAGCCACACGAAATTATTATATAGAAAGAGAATTGCTGGGCGGATGACAGCTGACGCAAGAGTGCGGCACGGTGCTCTGTAGTTTAAAGATGGCGGATGACAGCTGACGCAAGAGGGCAGCACGGTGTTCTGTAGTTTAAAGATGGTGGATGACAGCGCATAGGTTTGTTTCCAAACAAGAGAATGTAGAATTTGCCGCCGCCACATTTCAAAGGTATCTAGCTAAAGAGTGCAGCACTGAAGTTTGTGATGCAAGATGGCGGATGATAGCTGTCAGAAAAAAGCACGTGAGTTTGTAGAGTACGTAGAATTTTCCGCCACCACAAAGAGGGCAGCACTGTGCTCAAAGATGGCTGCTGTCACGTGGAATTGTCTACCACCACAGGTATCTAGCTAAAGAGGGCAGCACGGTGTTCTGTGGATTAAAGATGGCGGATGACAGCTGACGAAATTGCCCGCATGATAGCAGCACGGTGCTCTGTTGATTAAAGATGGTGGATGACAGCTGTCAAAAAAGCACATGGCTTTGTTTCCAAACAAGAGCACGTGGAATTTGCCGCCACCACATTTCAAACTAAAGATTGCAGCACTGCGCTCTGTTGATTAAAGATGGCGGATGACGGCTGTCAAAAAAGCGCGTGAGTTTGTTTCCAAACAAGAGCATGTAGAATTTTTCAAATTATCCGCCACCACATTTCAAAGGTAAGTAGCTAAAGAGGGCAGCACTGTGCTCTATAGATTAAAGATGGCAGATGTCAGCTGCACGTGGATTTGTTTATCTCGCGCTAGTGAGGTTAAGTTGGTAGCACTAAGGTTTAGGCCCGCCAAGATGGCAGCACTGCCGATGAGAGGTGACGAATTTTACATCTACTACGATAAAGAGGGCAGCACAGTGCTCTATGGTTTAAAGATGGCGGATGACAGCTGTCAAAAAGCACGTGGCTTTGTTTACCACGCTCTAGTTAGGTTAAGTTGGTACTACTGAGGTTTAGGCCCGTCAAGATGGCAGTACTGAGGTTAGCGATGCGTTGTTGTCTGTCAAAAAGCACGTGGCTGTCAAAAAACACGTGGCTTTGTTTACCTCGCGCTAGTTAGGTTAAGTTGGCACTACTGAGGTTTAGGCCCGTCAAGATGGCAGTACTGAGGTTAGCGATGCGTTGTTGTCGATGACAGCTGTCAAAAAGCACGTGGCTTTGTTTACAAATTCAAATTTCCCGCGGGTGGTGGAGGAGACCTCTGGGAGGCCTCTGGCTGTGGTGGTGGTGGAGGAGGCATCTGGGAGGCCTCTGGCTGTGGTGGTGGGGGAGGTGGCCTCTGGGAGCCTGCGGTGGCGGTGGCCGCAGAATCCCTGTATTATACTACTGCCAGCTCTATGAATTTGTGCCGTTCCATTTAAAAATATGGAGTTAGTATCAATATCTCGGTTATTAATCACCCCATGAGACTAAGTAGCACGTTATTTTACAAGACCCTGGGTACCATTCACGAATATGAAAACAGAATGCCCTTATCTTTAATGGTTTAGAAGTTATTTCTGTGTAACATGTTAGGTGAATAACCCTGTATAGAGGATGGTTGTCCTGTTGTAATTCCTCTTAAAACAGTAATCACCACCACTAAATTACCTTTACAGTAATCAGAGACAACGAGGTGCCGGAAGTTTGCGTACCGGTAAGCCCACGGAAACGAGTCTGGCATACTTGAACAACTTCAAATATCACCGGCAGTTGCGTATGCTGAGGGCTACAATGCTATCGGTGAAGCCCAAACGTCAAATGAGAACGATGGACATCTAAAGCACAGTATAATGTAAGCATCTGACACATTGGTCCATTTACAAATCTTCAAAACAATGAGAAAAAAACGTCGCACGTATTTCTGAGAGCAAAGCATCGGAGAATGATATTGCAGCCCAGAATCTGCGTCCCTCTCCCCTCAACCCACCTCGCGTGGCTTGCTTATGTACTGTATGCTCCAAGGTAGTTAGAGTAAGAGGTAGGGATCACGCGCAGGTCTCCCCACCACGCTTGGCCGTCGGTGACGTCAACGTGAACCCTCAGCGCCTTGTCTTCTGTATGAGGTAGGCTAATACACAGCTGTGAGCTGTTCTGTTTTAGCCACAAGTTAGAGATAAGAGAACTTCATTGATATTTTAACATCACCTCACAAAAGGCATTCCACCTCACTATTACAGTAGAGTAATAATAGGAGATCAAATACAGTGTGAATCCAGTAGCGTTTCTGAAGTATTTCGATCTGTATCTGTATTCTACGTACCTTGTGTATGTTCGATATGTGCGGGGATCGGGGGGATAGGTATGCTAGACTTCGGTCTATCAGATCGCCACTGCTAACAGCCATGAGGTCCTCATATATTCCTCACGTTATAGATAACAGTGTGCTGGCATTTCACTCCCGTTACTTCTACATCCTTGTAGGAAGACACTACAGAGCTGCTGCTATAAGAGTAATATAGTTTTCTTTTTATAAGTAGATCTGCTAAAATGAAATGCAGTCTTTCAGGTGTAGTGTTCTCTTTTGTTGGCTGGAATCGAACCAATGATCATGGGTCGGACACCATCACTGATCTCCCGAGAAAGCTATTAAACCAGTGAACGATACGTACGACCTCTGTTAATGCTGTAAAATTCAAAATTGTTATTTAATAATAATAATAATAATAATAATAATAATAATAATAATAATAATAATAATAATAATAATAATAATAATAATAATAATAATAATAATAATAATAATAATGTTGCATGGCATCTGTATAGGTTTGGTAGTGACCTAATGAGGATGAAATGAAGGGCGAAGACATCATAAACACCCAGTCCCCAAGCCATGGGAATTAACAGCACGAGCGGTTCATTCTGAGAACTGAACCGAGGCCATCGGACCAAAGGCAAGCATTCTATCCATGTAACCACAAAGCCGGACTTTAATTTGCTAAACCTTAGGCTATCATCTCCACTGATCAGGTTTTGAGTATTGACAGTAGCAGAGGCCAGGACAGTAGCTTCTGAAACAGCCTTGACAACACAGCAGGCTACTCCGTTGGCTATTGGCTGCAGCTCAAAACTCTTAAAAGGCATGGCATTCACTAAATCAAGCATCGAAAAGCAGGAACCTAAGTCTAGTGCTAGCCCACGTCTTGGAGTCAGCGTACGCCACTGATCACCGGACTGAGCCGGGATCAAATCCGCCATCTCGAGCTAGAAGGCCAGCGCTCTACCGTCTGAGCTACCGATACTCAGCCCGGCCTGTGGTGACTCGATCGTAACTCTGTTGCCAAAAGGTGGTGGTGGTGATTAAAGCCTTCCCCACTTGATGAGTACGTCTTGTCGCTAGCATGTCGGCCATTGTATTAACAGTTACGTCATTTTTCTCAAGTTTTTTCTTCTTCTCAAAATAACAAATCTTTCTTTCATAATTTGTTTACCCTCCAGGGTTGGCTTTTCCCTCAGACTCAGCCATGGATCCCATCTCTACCACCTCAAGGGCAGTATCCTGGAGCATGAGACTTTAGGTCGGGGAATACAACTGAGATGGAGGATCAATACCTCGCCCAGGCGGCCTCACCTGCTATGCTAGAAAGGGGCCTTGTGGAGGATGGGAAGATTGGAAGGGATAGACAAGGAAGAGGGAAGGAAGCGGCCAAGGCCTTAAGTTAGGTACCATCCCGGCATTTGCCTGGAGAAGTGAGAAACTACGGAAACCCACTTTGAGGATGGCTGAGGTGGGAATCGAACCCACCTCTACTCAGTTGACCTCCCGAGGCTGAGTGGACCCCGGGATGCCGGGATGGTACCTAACTTAAGGCCACGGCCGCTTCCTTCCCCTCTTCCTTGTCTATCCCTTCCAATCTTCCCATCCCACACAAGGCCCCTGTTCAGTATAGCAGATGAGGCTTCCTGGGCGAGGTACTGGTCCTCCACCTCAGTCGTAATCAGATCCAAAGTCTTACGCTCCATAACACTGTCCTTAAGGCGGTAGAGATGGGATGCCTCGCCGAGTTCGCGGGAAAAGCCAACAGTGGAGGGTAAACGAATTAAGAAGAAGATTTTCAGCCAGTATGTCTAATGATCAAAGAAGTGTGGACGGTTAAGGCCCAGTATAACATTATAACAATAAATATTACAGCCAACAATTTAGGCTACATTCCTAGTAACAAGAAAACATGCAAATAGTAGAAAACTGCGATATAGAGTAACTTCGTACCTTGGTGGTTAGTGTTATTAGATGCCGTTCTCGGGTCCCAGGTTCGATTCCCTGTACTGCCAGAAATTTTAAAATGGCAGGAGGAGTGATATGTGGATAAAATGGTGCATGCAGCTACCTTTCATTAGGGGTGTGCCTTGAAAAAGCTGCACCACCGTGGGATGAGGACACGAGTTGACTAATATAATAGACTGATTTCAGGTACAAGTGGGGTTGGATCAGTTCACCAATGTGTGATTGTAACCTGGAAGAACAGACGATTGAGCACCTGCTCCAACGCTGTCCTCTTCATTCGTACCCTGGCACTCCTGATGATTGGTTCGCTCTCACACTCGGTTTAACTGAATGGCTGAGAAGGATGGACTTTAAAGTTTGATTTTTGCCTTGTATATATATTGCATAAAATCGCCATATGATTAAATAAATAAATAGACTGATAAACATTTTATATAATATTAAGAATAATTTATATTAATTTAAAAAAAATATTACAATAAATTAACACAATGTTTATACCGTGTGATTTAGCCGCCCCTTCTAATGTAGCTTTATGCAACCCAACTAACGCGCAACATGGTTTCCCCTGCAAGCGTACTGTATGGTACTAATGTCCAGCGAGTACATTTTGCACACGATTCTGAACCCTACCGAGAAGTTATAACCTCCGCTCGCAAAACATGACGCCTCGAAATAATGCAGTGACGTCCTTTGACCATGTAACTATGTTACTCGATAGCTGCAGTCGCTTAAGTGCGGCCAGTATCCAGTATTCGGGAGATAGTTGGTTCGAACCCAACTGTCGGCAGCCCTGAAAATGGTTTTCCATGGTTTCCCATTTTCACACCAGGCAAATTCTGGGGTTGTAGCTTAATTAAGGCCACGATCGCTTCCTTCCCACTCCTAGCCCTTCCCTGTCCCATCGTCGGCATAAGACCTATCTGTGTCGGTGCTACGTAAAGCAACTAGCAAAAAAAAGTAACTATGTCAATGTGTCGTGCCTCGTGACCGGGTGTAACAAAGAGGTGAATCAATCCATAAAACTAGGTAACAGTGCGTAATTAACGCGTGTAGGGGCGGTAGAATAACACCACGGCATCCCCTTCCCTCTTGTTTGAGGCGACTAAAAGGGGTCCCCCAGGGGCTCTCAACTTCGGAGCGTGGGTTGGCGACTATAGGGCCATTAGCTGAGTTCTGGCACTGCTTCTACTTACTTGTGCCAGGCTCCTATCCTACCTCCCGCAGTCAACTCTTGTTCTTTTCGAAGCCGATCCCACAGTATCCCCTTGGTTCTAAACACGTACATACACAAGTTTAAAACTAGCGCCTATGTCAACCGTCATGCATACATGCATGCGACACCTACCAGAGATTTCAGAACTGCTAGTCATTTTTTTCTGAACACACTAATAGATGGCACCCTGCAATCTTACTTTCCTCCACCGTTAACAGAGTGCGTAAGTAATTCGTTTACCATTTGATTTACATTAACACGCAAACTCGCCGTCAGAGTGTAACGCAACACATCATTTTTCCCAAGGTCTGTCTAGGGAGGTCTGGTCACGCTACCACAATCCTTTGCGGTGGCCGCCATATTGGGTCTTAGATATAGTTGTGTGGGCGTGCCCGATGTAATGATGTGAGTTATTACCTGTATTTTGAAAGAAGATGCGACACTGTGCCACACCAAATTGGCAAAATACGACAACTGACTGAATTAGAGTGTTTCGCTTCCCGAGAGATAAACAAAGGAGAGCTCAGTGGGTACAAAACTGTAGGCGTGACAAATGGCAAACTACAGATAATTCCGTCTTGTGGGAGGTTAGTGAAGTTGTACATTCGTATTCGAGACTAATAATATGTTTATACGAACGTTGTTTTATATGTATAGGTCTTATTATGTATTTTCTTCTAGCATCATTTTGAAGAATCGCAATTTGAACTAAACAGGGCAAATGGACGGAAACTACTCAAGTGGAATTCCATCCCAACAATTTTCAACGTCCCTAATCCACCCAAGTCTTTGACATATAATAGGAAACCTCCCAAAGAAAGAGAATAATTGTCTTTCAAAACAAGCAAGAAAAGTAACAGGAAATGTGTAATAGTAGTATTGATGTTTATGAAAATTTCCTTTTCATGTGTCCGGCTCCATGGCTAAATGGTTAGCGTGCTGGCCTTTGGTCACATGGGTCCCGGGTTCAATTCCAGGCAGGGTCAGGAATTTTAGCCATAATTGGTTAATTTCGCTGGCACGGGGGCTGGGTGTATGTGTCGTGTTCATCATCATTTCCTCTTCATCACGACGCGCAGGTCGCCTACGGGTGTCAAATCAAAACACCTGTACCTGGCGAGCCGAAATTGTCCTCGGACGCTTCCGGCACTAAAAGCCATACGCCATTTCATTCCATCCCTTTTCATGTAAACTACAGACAGTATCTTTCTAACCCTACATATAATGTAGAAATATCTCACAGATATTTGGAATGCTTGTTCCTGTTCATTTACCAATTACAATCACAACAAACAATAGGCTTATCACTTCAAACCAACAATTTGCGTCCAGCTTGTTATCATTAGAATTGTTAATAGCAGTCTTATAAGGTACCGGTACTGTAGTTAGTATTTACAGCTGTATTTCATTCATCTTAAATGCTCTCTAGAGTGAATTATAGGGCTGGACAAATACTTAAAGACCACATCACTCGCTTCCCTCGCACTAATCAACTACTGTAATTTAATGTACCGTAGCCTAACATAATATCTAATAAGAAGATGTACAATATTAGAAGGATACACCTTTCAATACTTCGTTGTAAGTTGAACTAAAAAGAAGTCACAACTTGTTTATTAGGACCGGTTTCGACACATTACAAGTGTCATCATCAGCCAAATAGTAAAGTAGGGCAAGATATAAAAATCTTCTTCTTCTTCTTCTTCTTCTTCTTCTTCTTCTTCTTGAAAGGTGTGGTTGGACTCATGTGTTATCGTCCAGTCACGAAAACATTAATTACTTTAACACTGACACATGTATCACTCGTATTGTACTTTAAAATGTATTTGATAGAAAAAACATACCATAGGAGTCACACGAGAAACGATGATGACATATAGACAGAGGGTAAAGAGATTTATATCCTACCAAAATTATGATAAACATTTTGCAATGGAAGAGTGAGCATAAAGAGACTGTCAGAGGATTATAATATAATATGTGCATCATCAAGAAACTGATTTATGCTGTTCACAAGAGAAGGAGTTAGAGAGGATAATAAACACGAAATACTTGTGGGGAAGGGGATGCCCATGTTAAGCAAAGACGATAGGAAGCGCTGGCGGGGAACATCAAAAGCAGGACATTGTAACAGAAGGTGATTACTGTCAGTATCAGACAAGCCACAAGCATAGGAAGTTGGGGGAGGAAGATGAAAACGATTTTTATATTGGGGAGTAAGGGCATGATTAAAACGTAGACGAATAATAGATGTGATATGGCGCCGAGAGTACGTACCATAATAAAACCACGGTTTAGGAGGAATAACAGGTTGTAATTGATGATAAAAAGTCCCTTTTCTCGTGACGTTTCATTCCAATCGGACTGCCAATGTCGATATGCTATATCCCGCACTTCATGAATGAGATCAGAAGGGGGGATCGCAAGAAAAAGAGGGGGAGATTGTTGTGATGCTCGTTTAGCTGCCTGATCAGCAGTCTCATTCCCCATGATACCAGAGGGACTGGGAACCCAAACAAGAGTTATATAAACACCAGAACGAGTAAGGAAATATAAGAGATACTTAACGCTATATAAGTACCAATTAGCGGAAGAAAGAGGCGAGCATAAGGCATGCAGAACATTTTGTGCATCCGTGAAAATCGTAACCTTATCATAAGCATGTGACCTGATGGTAATGAGGGCTTGTCGAATAGCAAACAATTCGGCGGTAAAAACAGAAAAGGCAGAAGGGAGGGAAAACTCAGAGAGAGTATACGGTTGGGGGATATAAAAAAGGCTGCTCCAACGCCGTGTGCTGATTTTGATCCATCAGTATAAATACTTACTTCCATTATGGAGAGGAAAAGTCGAATACGTTTAGTTGCAAGAGGGGAAAGAGGAGTAGAATGTGTTAGACAAGAAAATGATTCAGAAGAAGATATAATTACTTGAGGACAAAAGGACTGACTGTCATAAGGGATAGAGTATAAAGGCAATGTGGGTAAACGGAGGAGCTCAACTTCTCTTGGTATAAGAGAACGAAATGCAGTATATAAAGCAGGGACACGGTTTCCACGGGGAGATTTGAAAGAATAATAAGAATGTAAAAGTCGTAGCTTCGGAATAAGCTGAGACCGGGTGACAGTCAAATGTTTGAGGACATACTTAGCGGCTATGGTCTGTCGCCGAATCTTTAAAGGCTGTTCACCGGCTTCTATTAATAAGGCATTGGTTGGTGTAGTTTTAAGTGCTCCTAAACAGACACGTAGTGCGCGGTATTGTATTGCATTTAAACGTGCAAGGGTAGTAGCAGAAGCGGTGTCGATAAAAAGAGCACAATAATCTAGTAAGGATCGAATAGTTGCTCTGTAAAGGAGAATAGCTGTAACGGGGTCAGCGCCCCAACGTCGACGGGTTATCGTACGTAATATAGAAATAAAACGATCAGTTTTACGTTGAAGAGAGACCACATAAGGAGTCCATGATAATTTGTGGTCCAATATGACTCCAAGGTAGGGATGCTGATTGACAAAGGGGATGGTAAGACGATCAAGAAGGAGAGGAGAACGGTTAGGTGCGCGAGTATGGGTAAAAAAGATTGCAGCACATTTGGAAGGCGAGAGTGAGAAGCCATGTTCATGTAACCAGAGAGCAACCTCATGAAGGACACACGTTTATGTGACTGTGGGTGAAAAGAGTCTTATTTTATGGTATTAGCTGTAGGTGTGGGTTTTCTATAAATCATATATGATAATGAGGAAGGTAATCTGCTTATTGTTATGTCTAGAAAATTAATTGATTTGTTTTGTTCTGTTTCAAGAGTAAATTTAATATGCGGATCAATTTTATTGAGGCTATTAAGAATAGAAGCTGCATTGATAACTCTATCATCCAGTATCACAAAAGTGTCATCTACATATCTAGCCCAAAATAATACATGTTTAAAGTCGTCATTGTTATCAATGAAATTATGTTCTAAAAAGTCTAGGTATATTTCTGCTAGGATCCCTCATACAACAGTATGGTTAACCGTGCCTTCAAAATTCCGCTATCAAAAGATAACTTAAATAAGGAACTAAACATCATCTGCTCCATTGCCAAATTTAATGGTTATAATACATATTTTATTGAACAAATCATTAACAAATTTAGACACCGCCCTAACACAACACTCTTAAAAGATATTCCTAAACCAGCTGCTTACGCCATATTCACATTCAATACAAATACCTACAGTATAGCTAATGTCTTCAAAAAACATAATACCATGATTTCTTTTCGAACTAATAATAGAAACCTTGAATTATTACATAACTCCAACTCCATAAATAGAACAAGTGTCTTTTCTAAATCAGGCGTATATCGTTTTAAGTGTCACAGCTGTAATTCTTCTTACATAGGTCAAACTGGTCGTAACTTCAAAATTAGGTACCTTGAACACGTTAATGCAATAAAGCACAACAGATTTTCGGCAGTGAGACAACACATACATGACACAAAACATGTTTCCACTACAATAAACCAGGATATTGAAATTCTCAGCACTCTGAATAAAGGCCCTCTCCTAGACATCACCGAAAACTGTTTTATGCACCTTGACCAGTTTTTCAATCCAAATCTTAATCTGAATGATATTTCTTAGAAGCCCAATGTCCTTTTCGATTTTCTCATCTCCATTTTAAATAACCTGAAGTCAACAAGTAAGAGATCAATCTTTCACAATTTACACAATACCCTCTCATGCCACTTCCCCATTTTGCAACACCCCACTTAATCCTCCTGGGTTTCCCCCACCCCACCCCCTCCCCCCATTCTCTTCATTTTCCCTCCCACCCTCTAAGCCCCAGGGGCTCTGAACTTCAGAGCGTGGGTTGGCAACCACGGGGCCCTTAGCTGATTCCTGGCATTGCTTCCACTTACTTGTGCCAGGCTCCTCACTTTCATCTATCCTGCCTGACCTCCCTTGGTCAACTCATGTTCTTTTCCGACCCCAACGCTATTAGGTTTGCGAGGGCTAGGGAGTCTTTCATTTTCACGCCCTTCGTGGCCCTTGTCTCCCTTTACCGATATCTTCATTTTTCGAAGTGTCGGACCTCTTCCTCTTTTTTCCTCGGTTTAGTGTTAGATAGATGATATTTACCCATTTGTACTTCCTCTAATAGCAATAATCACCAGCACCAGCACCACCACCACCACCACCACCACCACCACCACCCTCTAATAAATGTTCCGCAACCTTTTCTTTATCATCCCCCATTCATCTATCAATTACTACGGCAAGTTGTTTCGAGTTGAACCTCACATTGCAATTTTCTTTTATTATTTCTTCCTATTTTTAATATATTTTTATTTGGCTTTATTCTTTTTAATGTTTTAAATTATTCTCAAACTTATATATCTACTTTGAATTTGACGAAATTAAATCCTACACTGTTTTCCTAAGACTTCAATTACGTCACCTTTTACTCTTCGGCCTGAGGAAAAAATGCCTACAAGACCTGTCTAGCAACGACTCTACAAAAGTGCATACTTGACCTGCTTGTGAACTTCAACTATATTTGTTTTCGGCGCAAGACAATGATGTTCTGTTTACTCTCTTGACTGCGATCATTGTGTTTTGGACATTAACTGAATTGCTACGATATGAATCAATGTTAATTTTTTGCCTGTGTTCAATGTATTAGTTGTTTTAAGATCTTTATATCTTGCCCTACTTTACTATTTGGCTGATGATGACACTTGTAATGTGTCGAAACCGGTCCCAATAAACAAGTTGTGACTTCTTTTTAGTTCAACTTACAACGAAGTATTGAAAGGTGGATCCTTCTAATATTGTACATCTTCTTATTTCTCTATTCAATACGGAACGATCATGAAGTTTTTAACTTTAAATAATATCCAATGTAATCCCTAAAATAGCCTAACCTAGGTTAACTGAACTTAATAGTGACTGAATTTCTATTTCTTATGGAATCGTGTCTATCAATGGCTTTAATTTTCTTAGCCATTATTATTATTGTTGTTATTATTATTATTATAGGCATGAATGTTAGGACTCAGCTAAGAGCCCCGTGGTAGCGAACCGACGCACCCTAATTACGAGCTACTGACGCCCCTTTCAGTCACCTCTTATGACAGACAGTGGATACCGTGGGTGTTATTCTAATACCCCCACCCACAGCGGGAAATCTATTCTGGGTTGTGACCACGAGGCCCTTAGCTGAGTCTTGAAATTGCTTTCATTTACTTGTGTCTCACCTATTCTATCCTATCCGACCTCCCCTGGTCAACACTTGTTCTTTTCCGACCGCGACGGCATTAGTGCATTCGAGACCTAGGAAAATTTTCATTTCTACGCACTTTGTGGCCTTCATTTTTCTTTTGCCGATACCTTCATTTTTCGAAGTGTTGGACCCCTTGCATTTGATTTCTTCTGATTAGTGTTTATAGAGGATGGTTGCCCAGTTGTACTTCCTCTTAAAACAATAATCCACCACTTTGTACTATATAGCTGCATGGGTTATCAATAAACTAGTTAAGAGTGGCTAAGAATATCACTCTTGTTGCACATGTGCAGAGTATTTTTGCCTTAGAAAAATGAAAATCCACAGCCTGTTTCCAGTCATTCGCCCGGGTCAGGAATGAAATGAATCCCCCATCTAGCGGCGAGGATATGAATTGTGCCGACTGCCAAACCCTGTCGCATTTCTCTGGAGCAATTATTAATGAATGACAGATGAAACGAAATGATGTTGGTGAGTGTTGCTAGAATGAACTATGACGGAGAAAAACTTGCCCCGCCTCCGCTTTGTCCAGCACAAATCTCACATGGAGTGACTGGGATTTGAACCGAGGAACCCAGCGGTGAGAGGCCGGCGCGCTGCCACCTGAGCCACGGAGGCCTTTTTTTTGCCTTAGAACCCATATGAATGGATAACAACAGTTACCATACATAATTTAATGCAACATTCAGTGTTTGTCAACATACTGGTGCAACCTTTTAGAAACGCAATATTGGCAATTGCTTTCTTAATAAAGAAAACGCTGAAGGTAATTTATTTCAACTGTCTTTTAGTACTTTAAGTACAGTACTTCAAGTTCAGTATTTCATGTACCGGTAATCATAATATGACACAGGTACTCTGCAGATTTCTATGTTTCTGTCAATAAGATCACGTATTTGACAGATGATATTAATAAGAAACACAGTAAGACCAAGTTTTAAGGAAGTAACAGAGTAGGATATGAGCTTTTCTGTTGATTCTTGTTTCAAAAAAAATCAGGCTCTGTTAATTATCTTCCTATTCAAATAGCTGTGAATGTATTCATATCATTTAAGTGTTATACATTTATTGTACCGGTAAAAGAATCCGACTCTCAGATTATATTTTAAAGTAAGCAAGTATATAGTTCTCAGGGCAAAAACTGGGTGACTAGTAGCTAGGGCTCGGTACAGGAGGTAGGGTCCTATCTACAAGAAAACTTTGACTCTGACTGAACATGAGTTTATTCATATAAGACATGAAATTGCACATCACCTCCAGGTAGATATAAGCTGTCTTCCACATAGTCCCATAATACGGCTCGGATTCTCCAGTTCACCAAGCCGAGCAGGTTGGAACACGTTCCAGAAGATTCCAGGGACTCCGTACAGAAGCGGCTGGACTGTCCGGGTTGGTAGAAGGTAGAGATGCCTCGAACTTTTGAGGCCCAGGTTGAACCCCGATGATCCTGGTGATGTTGCAGATAATCATTTACTACCTCAGTCCAATGTGACTTAGAGGGTTGATGTCTCCAAGGTCACTCGCAGTACTGATAGATCTGAGTTCATAAAAACCTTGGGTGATTAACCTATTAGTGAAGTCACTGGTTATTATTCATCAAGGCTTTCAAAATTTAACACTCGTAAAAATGATATGTCTCTGTATACGAGGAAAATAATTTCAGAGTTCACCACTAGCAAAAGTCTTCGTCTCTGAATAAATACTGGCAAAAAAAAAAAAAACACAAGTCCCTTCTCATGAAACTATGACCAAATTTAAAGTTCATCACTGGCGAAGGTACAAGTCTTTGAATGAACACGGACGAAAAACATAAGTCCATCCACATGAAAATCTGAATAGATTTAAAGTTCATCACTGACGAAATTTATAAAGTTTTGAATCAACACTGGCGAATGTACAAGTCTTTGAGTGAACATGGACGAAAAACACAAGTCCATCCACATGAATAAATTTACAGTCTATCACTGGCGAAATTTATAAGTCTTTAAATCAACACTGGCAAAATCACAAATTTATGCTTACGGGAACTTTGAGCACATTCAGTTATCATCACTATCAAAGTTTGTAAATCACTGTTTATTAGAGGAATGAGTCTCTTAACACTCGCAAGTATTGCAGGTTCAATTTATGAAGAATTCGTCATTTAATATACGTAAATAATACAAGTCCAATTATGAATTTAACACACGTAAATAATACAAGTCCATTTCATGAATAATTGGAAAAATTCCAATCTCGAACACCCGTAAATATTGTAAGTTTAATTATGAAGACTTAGAAAATGTTCTTTAACACTCGAAATATTGCAAGTCCACTTGAGAATACTTGGAAGAATTCGTTCTCCCACACTCGAAGAAAAATACAAGTTCACTATGAATACTTAGAAAATTACAGAGTTCCCCGTCGGGACTGTCACTACACGACGATAGTAGCAGCGAGAGTATCCACGCTGACTACTCAGCTGTAACTGAGTGAACATGCTACAGTGGGCCCTCCTTTTATTCGATCCGGGACGTCTACGTCACAATACGGCTTGACTGAATATCTCCTGAATCCCTCGATGGATTTACTTCAAACTCGAGCATTGCGATGTTCAGGTGATCCCAAACAAGATGATATATCGCTCAAGCTGCTAGCGTAATTGTTACGGGAGTTACAAAATTTTCCCCGTCGAACAATCTATAAGATGTGACGTGGAGTCTAGAATATACGAGTCCAGGCTGGGAACACGTGTGTGACCGGCGGGTGGTCTAACTAGCCCCTGTGACTACGTCACAGCTCACAGCTGTCCTTCACTCGTTTGCTTGCCCCGCTGACGGTAAACAAACCAGGCGTGCTCAGAACATCACGCATGATAATTAAATGTCATTTATACTCAAAAAATACTCATGTACAGGTCGTAACCGGTACATTATATATACATGAACAGTAGATGCCCAATTAAATTCTTAATGAAAAATAGTTGGTATTTTGTCTTTATTTCAATGTACGATACCGACATCCTCTAAATTCGAATACACTTGCCTTTGGTTACGCCCGCTTAAAGACCCAATATGGCGGCTCCATAAGTAGCATTCGTGACTTGACCTCCCTCCTCCGCAAGCTGATAGCAGGACGAACAGAAATGAATAGTGTGACGACTTCCTCTGAATCACATCAAATACAGTAGAGACAATACGCGACACTGAGCGAGATATCGAGGGACAGCTATTGGAGCTCACTCTAACGGATAGACCTGAACAGTACTGATTCTCTCATAAGAGCACGTGTATTTTGTGTGAAGTTTTTGGTGTTATTTATGCGTTTTCAGTGAGTTGACATAATTAAATAGTAGCGTGTGTCATTTCTTGATATCTTCTCTCAACATGAGGGGAAAGGTATGTGCTGTGTTTGGCTTCAGTAATTACGAAGTAGAGACAAATACGCGGTCAGAGATTTTTATAGTACTTCATAATCTTCTGACCTGCTCGACCCATGTTTTAACGGGCTTAAAATATAATACGGATATTTTATTGTATAGTGCAGCAGTTAACCTTCAATACCGTACCGATGTGTTGTTGTAGGTGTGATCTGTGGGTTTTGAAATGTCACAGAAGCGATTTGGATAAAGTGTACAAGAAAGAAGGGACGTTACGCTTGTATAAGAATTATAAGATCTGTTCAGATCATTTCCAGGCCAGCGACTTTAAAAATCCTCGACTATACAGCCAAGGGTATGTTACATTTTTACTCTAATTGTACGTAAATATTCCTCAAAGCATCACTATCGACAACATTTTCAAACTTTTCTTTCTTTTATCCATCTTCTCAGATTAAAGCCGGGATTTTAGTAGGCTTTATGTTAAGAGGAAAATTGTCCAGCTATTAAATGTTAATTCATTGCATCATATGTGTAAGGAATGTGCCGATATTTTTATTGACAAATGTCTTAATGTGATGATACAATGTTTTTAAAGGAGGAAGAAAGACAAATCCAACCGTAAGATTTCAGGCAGGTATGCTAAAGATAAAAGAGTGATGCATAAATGAAAGATCAAGCCATTTCACAGCAGTCCATTTCACACCTTGTTTATATGTCTAATTTTAGTCTTTGAATAATAACCTTTTAAATAATTCTTCATTAATTTATCCAGAATTGCTTTAGCAACTTCGAAGTTAATATCTCAATACCACTTTCTTTCTAGACGTAATTTATTTATCCATTTCCGTATATACATTTCCATTGATATTTGAATTTAGCGCGATTTGTTCAGGTCAAGTCACTAGGAGCGCCACCGTCGAATTGTCTCCCATTTTAGCAAGGCGAAACCCGTAAGTGCCGTGTATTGTCTCTACTGCATTTGATCACATGTTAACAGACACGATGTACATGTTCTCCGCCACCTGCAGCGCTGCTGTCGATAAAAAGTCCAAGTACGCGCGCATTTTGTCGGCTTAATATGGATGTGTGTAAACAGTTTGTGGTATTTTTTGGTAGTTTTATACATTCTCCAGTTTTATACGTGTAAAATATCTGGTGATAACTTTTTGTGAACTGAAAAGTGAAAAAGATTAAGCATTTGAGAAGTAGGACGTATATTTTGGCATATGCTTCAATTTACTACCACATGTGATTATGCCTACAACTTGCTATGTTCCGGGTTGTAAGTCTGGTTAGGATAAACATTCGAATGAAATACGGCATTTTTTTCCACCCCCAAAAGATCCCACTCTGTTCTAAAAGTGATCGAAGGCTATCCCACGTCTTTAAGTGATAGTACCCTTAACATCATTATTCAGTCAGATTAGAGCCATGGTAAAAGCTGTTGTCAAAGAGAATGACAAGCTCATAAGTACAGCTCAGAAAAAAATACAGCAAGCTTACCTTTGATCAGCCACCATTATGAAGTTTGGAAGATGAGCAAACCAGTTTAAAAATGAATATTATTCATCACTTCTATGGGTATATTGTTAAACATGCAAGCAACGTGACAGGCTTTACAGCATGCATTAGTTCTCTGCAAAACATTACAGAGGAGGCAAAAGGAAGTCCGTTTTCAGCCCTAATAAGTCTACAAGAATAATGTAACTCATGCGACTATCTCATTTACCCATCGAATGAATTATTATTTATGTTTCCTCATGTAGAGGAAGTTGTTGTGAGAAATCTTAATGCACAAGAAGCATTATGGGGAGAAATGTTTCGAGAATGCCTGGATAATAAAATAATAATAATCGTATGGCCTCAGTTACCGTGTATAGACATTTCAATTTGACGCCATCTGGCTGTCTGCTCGTCAATTTCGACGTTCCGTTTTACTCTAGGCCCCCTAGATGGCAGACCAAGTAAACCGAAACTCGTTTGGGCGTCTATGGCTGAGATTTAATGAATTTTGTCGGGTAAACACCAAATGTGTCATCTGAGATCTTTTACATGCCGACCATCGTACGACATGGAGTGTCGAATGGACTTCTTTCCGCCCCTCAAAAATCCGACTACCTCTGCCGGGTTTGAACCCGCTATCTTGGGATCCGGAGGCCGATACTCTACCACTGATCCACAGAGGATAGTTTACCTCCAATTATTGTTTCTCATGGACTTGGGTGCTGTTCTGAACATGCTCAGGACTTGGTACAAAAATTAATTTCCCATTAAATACGATGCCGATTTTATTTTCCAATAAAAAAAGTAAGGAAAGAAATGCAAGCTAGTACGACCGCAAAACATGCCCGGAAAATGTCCAAGGTGTCCAGTTAACTGACTGAATGGAGTGAAGTGCTGGTAAGATTCATTAAGCAGAGCATGCTAACATATAAATATAATGAGTTATGTAGGAATTAAATGTGCATGACATGCCGGTACGTTATTTATGAGTGGAACTACGAGTGTAAACTTACTTGATAGTATGTCATCAGCAGTTATTGCGTGAAATAACATTCTCAAATGCCTAGGAAAGCACTTCACGTTGAACTAAGAGCTCCTTAATACCTTTAACGAAAGTGAAAATAGAATGCCAGTATCTTAAACGGTTCACGAGTTATTTCAGGTGGACATTATAGTTGAATAACTCTTATCATTTGTTAATAACTGTAGGTAGACTGTACACCTACCTGGATACCTCGCAATTGTTGTCGACAGGGTAGTTTCCTGTGATGCAGACCGAGCCGGAGGTGTTCTGTGACGATTCCTCTTCATTGATATTATGTGTTTTTAAGTGCCGAATAGCGAGAAGTATTTTACTTCTTTTGAACAAACAACACAGCGGGCTGTGCTATGTTGCATCTCTTCAAAATAACCGACACCTACGACTTACGTTGCGTTTCGAACGTCGTCTGAAAGTTGCCGCGTACAATTAGACACGATTACACATTGCACCGTCATATGCCGAATTATGACAAGAATACTCTAACATTGTAAGGAATTATTTCCTTCGTCACCAATATATCGGTAAACACAAGCAGTGGTCATATGATAATGAATGTGGGGTTTGATAATGATGTACACCTACCTGTCGAAAGAATTATTTGAGTAAATTCAAGGCATTTTATATTACACGTTCCACTCATGCGTAATGGTGGTTGCATATGCAAGGCACATCTTGTCCCCATCTCGGGTTCGAATAATGCACGCCTCTATTAAAAAAAAAAAAAAAAAAAAAAAAACTCAAGTCAACTCAAAAGCTTAGGAAAAGTATCCTTCCGCATGTTAGCACGTCCCCTCTTCCCCCTTCCGTCTCCGTTCGCCATCTCCGCCACAACCAGCTTATTATTAAGGTCGTGCGTCTATCTGATAAGGCCGGGCTGAATGGCTCAGGCGCTGGCCTTCTGACCCCAACTTGGCAAGTTCGATCCTGGGTCAGTCCGGTGGTATTTGAAGGTGCTCAAATACGTCAGCGTCGTGTCGGTAGATTTACTGGCACGTAAAAGAACTCCTGCGGGACTAAATTCCGGCACCTCGGCGTCTCCGAAAACCGTAAAAGAAGTGGGACATAAAGCAAATAGTATTATTATTATTATTATTATTATTATTATTATTATTATTATTATTATTATTATCTGATAAGTATATACTTCATTCTCAAATAGTGAAGCATCAAACTAAATCACTTCCTTTCACATAGCTATACTTTACGTACCATACCTATTTATTTCTTTATTGACCACGCAAAACCTGCAGATTACTGACGAATACCGAGGCAAGGGAAGCAAGGTTTATTTCATAATGCAATTTGTGTGAGGCATATGGGGACTTACAACATAAGTATACGATTCCGCTCTCGTGCAACGAGTGTCAGTGGCAGTTTCTCAGTTCAACAAGCTGAAAACCCACCTATGACTGGGATTGCAAAATACAGTGTTTCCAGGAATGTTGTAAATATTGTGGTCTCTTCATTCGGAAGGTAAAAACGAACTCATGATCCCCTCATGACATTTCTGCAGATAGCGGGCAGTTACGAAAATGAAGTAAAATTATTATTATTATTATTATTATTATTATTATTATTATTATTATTATTATTATTATTATTATTATTATTATTATTTCGAGTACGCTAAGGATCCTATACCCATACCGTGATAATGCTCTTCCAGTTTTACTTACGGCGAATGAACAGTTCGAACTGAGCTGACACGTAGGCCTACTGACGAATAGTCAAATGAACAAACGTTTTCTGTCACATAAATCTGGCATGCAGCTTAGTGAGTCACGTTTTGTTTCACTTCCCTTATCGCCTTGATTGCTTGTTTACATAATTCAGACATTTTCTTAAAACTAAATTTTCAGCGACTTTAGGGAGACGTATCGTCAGGAACACTCACGACATATATAAACAACCACAGGCCAGCATATACGATATGGTACCGCAAGAAAACGTACAAATTCCTTTAAATTCCGCGCGAGCCGTTTAAACACTGTACGCAGAAACGCCGGTCAGCTGGGCGTTTTTTTCACCACTACTTCCCTGGGCGGTTTTTTCACCGTTACTTCCACAGTCCACAGCGGGTTCTCATCTCGTAGGCTACTGTAAACGTTCATAACAATGTGTTTAGATTTCCTGCGTAATCCCTCCCACCACTTTTATTAAGTGAGTGACTCAAGAGTCACAGCATCACTCACGTGTTGCTCACGGCTGGCAGCCATTATCAATATTGAGAATGCTATTGCAGCCAGTACTGCCAACAGTTTTCTTGGATCCATCTTCAACGCCGTAAAAATTATGCGAACTAAACAGCAATGGAATGAACCTGAACAAAGCGTAAAAGTACACAATGCAATAAGATATCAAACTCATGTTAAATAATTATTTATTTTGCTACATACACCACCGGGAATAATAATTATTCACAGCCATCTACGTATTAAATGTAAGAGTTGGTAAAGAACCCGAATAACATGCAACTTGTGAAATATTTTCCATTTCCTTTCCTAATGGGGCAGAAGTTTGTTGAATTGCCACAGATTTTCTACCTTCTTCACCCTTGGAAGAATCTTCCTCAGCAGGCAAGTTGACTAAAGGGGCTTGATCGGATTTTGGAGTAGCTGTCCCAGACAACAATTGACTAACTCTGTTGGACATCCTTGATAGCTGATATCAACAAAATGACTCGCCTCCTTAGCATGATCTTCCTTTAATTTTAGAGACAATAGATCGCTCACCCTGTTATAAAAGTGGAACAATCTTGCCTGCACTATTTTAAGTTGGTTAGCAGAAGGGTCATTTACATCAAAAAAACTTACTACAGAAGCTAGCTCGTTGGTGTTGTCCGTGATAGTGGACAGAACCTCATCAATATCCTTCTCTCCCAAAGTTGGGAGACTAACAGGTAATTCAAGGGATTCCTTAAGCTTGGTGGTATCTACCGCAACCGTGCCTCCAGATTGAACATTTCTAATAAGTAATTCGTAAATCAATTCCTCCTTGCGCAAATAGCCGGGATGGAGGATTTCGCGAGGGCCAGACATGATGAAAGAAATTTACAAATTTAGAAAATTTCCAGCGACCGAGAAAATTCTTGAAGTTCGGTGCGGACACTATGTTTAGCCGTCAAAAGGGGCTGAATTGAGACCCATTCAACCACGCTCTGCTACCACTTGCTACGGAGTTACCCGTGGAACGCAGAGGTGAATGAAGGTGCGGGGTGAATGGGTCGAACTACAATGTCAAGTATTGAATTAAAAACGTAAACTGAAGGTTATATTTTTGAAAAAAAAAACTTAACAAATTTTCACTTAATGAGATAACAATGACATTTCAGGTACAAAATAGAAAAATCCAAGATTTCAGAACTTTAACTCTCTTGGGCTTCAAGCACCTAGTTTTACAATTTTTGAACTCCCAGCTCAAATTTACAAACGAGCACGAATTTGTTCAAAGAGCAGAAATCCCCTAATTCACGGAGCACTTGCTCCCCAACATACAACATCTAGCCTTCAAGAGGCATACAGTAATCTTACTTTGAAAAAGAGCTAACAGGCTCTCAGTTTTCCAAGCCTATTCAAGGCAACATCAACTTGCAATTTCTGGATTATACAGGGGTATTTAACACCCAACCTACTGGGCCTTCATGGAACAAGAGTAATGGCTAAATAAATGGCCCGAACACAAAATGAATAGAGGCGAATACTTGCACTCCTAGATATGAGGACTTGAAACCTAAAAGGACCTACGCCGGGGAAACAGGGGCTATTCCCAAACTACGGAAGTGACTCGTATAAGAATAAATTAAGACATTACGGAAAGGAAGAAAACCAGTTACAAAACATAGTCGCCTCAAACCAACATGAAGGGGAGCTTGAGAGGGTACATCACTCTCTATCCCCGATTTACCGTTACAGATTTTATGAATTTTTTACATTCGCCGGCAGAAAGTTACATTTTTAGGAAAACTAGGTTACATAGTTAATGATTCGGACCTTTCCCTCAGGTTAAACTGCGGAGCTAGCAAGAAATAAAGATGTTATGTGGCCATTACCTTGCCGGTGTACTACTGCCTGATGAAAGAGGCGCCGCCCGCCTCCTGCTTGACACATACACTTAGTTAGATGACGATCAAATGGCCAAGAGACGAGAAAATCCGCAGTTTATAAACCCTCGGGGAAAGTTCGAGACCTTTCACGAATAAACCAGTCACACCCTCTCAATGTATTGGTCAATTCAAAGGTTACACTCAAAATCAAAGAAGGCTGTGATAGGTTGAAAATTAATTACAGAAATTAGAGATTGGCTGGATTCTAAACTGGCGGAAAGAAAAGATAAATATTGCCAACCCAAAAATAAATGAACATCAATTAGTAAAAAAAAACTTATGAATACAAAACTTCTTCAAATCAAAAGTTATTTCACTTCGCACCAGGGTGCATGATCATAGTTTTTAGTAGTGACACCTGTGGAAGAATGTCCAAACTTCTTGATAAAGGGCAAACAAAACAAGTTGAAATTCACACAGAACAGGAAACTTCACAATAACAAAATTATATCAGATTTAAGTGGTGACATCTTCAGAGTAAATTTCTAACTTGTTGTATAATTGGTTTCACTTTTGGTAGATGGAGGAGTTCTTTTAGGCACTCATTTTGAACGCGCGGCGTAGAGGTGTACCTCCCGGTACAATAATAATAATAATAATAATAATAATAATAATAATAATAATAATAATAATAATAATAATAATAATAATTTGGAACAGGAATCGTTTGAGACGAACAGGGCACAGATTACAGAGTATAACAGGACAAGAAAATTATTCATTGACAAAGGAAATATATAACAGTGTGCAATGTGTCCTGAATAAATACATTTTTAAGATTAACTGAAGCTTTGGGACACGTACATTTACCGAAAGAAAATACAATTTTTGTGATTTGTACATATTCTTTACAGTCTCATTAACATATACTTCAATATTTATATGGCATTTATGACTACGACAACAAATTAAACACGCGAACTGAAACATATCACTGGTGTCCTCCTCCTTCATGGAACCTTTGGGCTCGTTTAGATAGTATTGTATCAATGTTTGGTACTATCGTTTGCGTACTGGCAAGTCGCAAAACACATTTCAAGTTTTCATCGGTGAGCCTACTTCTGTGTCTAGATTTACAAATCTTCATTAATGAAAACATTTGTTCACATAAATAAGTTGAACCGAATATACAGGGGGAATAATTTAAGTGTTCCGACTTCTTCTCGCATGCCGTGGGAAGTCCCGAGCGAGCGCCATATGGCTTCTGTCAACACGGCGAGATAAGAAGTGTTCACTGCAACGCGCAGCTGTTTAGCACTCTGACCCTCTGCCCCTCAGTTAGAAAATATTGGACTTTTAAGGTGTGATGTGAGGTTATTATCACGATGGTTAAATACACTATAGAGCAAAGAATATTTTTGATCGACTGTTATTTGCACAAGAAGAAGAAACCAGTTAAAAGGTGCCTTCGAAAATTCCGTAGACAATTTCCCGGTGCGACAGTACTATCAAAACGTTACGTGCATCAGCTCATTGACAAGTGGCGTAGTACTGGTTCCGTAAGCAATAAGAGAAAGAAGCGAAGGAGAACAGCTCTCACACAAGAGAGGTTAGAAGATATACAGGCAAGACTCCAGGTCAGTCCACATAAGTCGCTTCGGAGATTAGCTCAGGAAAGTGGTGTTTCACCTTCTTCAGCACGTAATGAGTAGATGGAGTACGCCCATCCCCTAGTTCCGGATTCCGGAATTATGGGAGAGAGCACTCTTTTATTGCAATTTGTTCAATTTTGATACATGCCTAACATTTTACATTTTCCTCTTACATTTGTTTAACTATACTAAATAAAATTTGTTTTGCCCTAGACGTTATTCAGCACGTAATGCAACAAAATTGTTACGTTTACGATCTTATCGGACTCATTCAGCCCATAACATACTGCCTACAGATTTCAGTGCAAGAATACGATTTTGCAATTGGCTAATAAATAGTGTCCACGACGGTATTGTGGATACGAACTTTCTTTTTATGAGCGACGAAGCCTGGTTTCATTTGAGTGGATATGTTAATTCACAGAACAATAGAATTTGGGATACAGACAACCCGCACATTTTACAGCTGAGACCTCTGCACGATGTGAAGGTGGGTGTGTGGTGCGCTATCAGTACCCGACGAATTATCGGTCCGATATTTTTTCAGGACACGATTACTTCTGACCGTTATATTCACAACATTCTGGAACAATTTTTTGCTGAACTGACTGAAGAAGAGAAAAGGTACGGCGCGTAGCTCTATGCGACGGTTACATGAAATGTTCGATGATGATCAGATGATCAGTAAAGGCTTATGGCCCCCTCGTTCGCCTGATTTAAGCACATGTGATTTTTATCTATGGGGAAATCTTAAAGGAAACGTTTACAGGAATAATCCTCGAACTGCAGATGAATTAAAAACTGAAATTAGGAACATTGTGCGTTCTATCGGTGTCCATGAACTACAAACTGTGTTTCGAAATCTCATTACAAGATGTGAAGCTTGCTTTGCAGCTGAAGGAGAACACTTTCAGCATCGTCTGTAAATACCGGTGAGTTCAGTTGAATTTCCTAGTTGATTTATTTATTTGTTTATATATTTATTACTGGAGAATTCAGTTTAATTTCCTAGTTGATTTATTTATTTGTTTATTCATTTACTTATTTGTCCAGAGCATCTATGTAGCCGGCGAGCTCAGTTTCGTTTAGTTTCTATAGGCGTAATCATGCCGCTTCTTTGAGCCGACTATGCCTGCTTGTCATGGCGAGCACTGCACTCGCTGTCTCCGCTTCCTAGGTCGCCTAATCCTCGGCACTCCGCTCTATACTTTCAAATTAATCACCCTGTACTTACAATATGAGCATTAAATGTGTACAATCTAGGAAATCTCTCCCGTGGAAAACGAACATAAAATTCATTCAAACTGCTTGTGTTTGCAAACCTATCTTTCATCTGACTATCGCACTGTAAGTCAATCAGTTCTATCTGCAGTTCTGGTCTAACAGTTTCCACATCCACTGAGAAGGGCATAGCGAACACCTGCAGATCCTTTTCTAATGCCCAAATATCGTGAAGCCTACTCTCAAAATCGTCACATAGCGACATTAAAACCTCTTTATATTCGTCTTCTAATGTTTTTAATGTGTCTCAATATTTTATTACATATTAAACATTTTGCTGTGTTATTTTCTTGAACTATTAAACACTCTTCTTCCCAGGAAGGTTTGAAACTTGTTGGCGTCGATGGCCTGCGCTGTACTGAACTCTCTCTCTCTCCTAGTAAATGCAACATTAACAGACTAGATTTGAACGTCGTGTGGTATGAGGATAAAGTCGGAATTACTACTGTCACGTCACATAAGTTCACGCGTATCGTGTCGCAATCTAACATGTCCAGAAAGAAGCGCCACTGGCCTGCAGTACATACTACCTCATTTGCTTCCCCTACATGCTCTTTTTCCTCGAGAGCGGGGAGCAAACTGGCACCGAAGGCTTTTTTTTTTTTTTTATACGGGGGGCCCCCGTAGCCCGCTCCCCCGCCGTGACCATCGACTCAATCTACATGGCCTCCGACATGCTATTAATTTCTAAGTAGAAAAGAGATAGCTGGGTAGAGTGGGAAGTGATACAAGGAGTATCTGCCTGTTTCCATGTCAGACACGTTACCAGGCGAGATTGTGTTAGGTATATGGTGTTGAAGTATGGTATTGAAGGGTCAGGGAAAAACCACATAGGCAGAAAGAAGAAAGAGCCTACATGTAAAACCTGACATCTTTTGATAGCACATGCAAGGATGTGGGCTGGAAAAAGACCAGAGGTTGTGTTAGTTAGGAATAGGTGTCATGCAATCATAACCATTTACCTAGCTTTTGTCAATTATTATGGGGGATCAGTCCTACTTGTCACTGCCTGGTGCGGCTCGGGTCCGCTGGCGGCTGGGCTTTGGGCCACAGGTTAGTCCCTTGGTCCAGCAGCCAGCAGTCCCTGGTGCCAAGTCTCCTTTTAAGGAGAAGGGGATTAGTGCCAAGCCTTACTTGTTGTAAGGGGCATCTTCTTTCCCGCCTGATGACGTCCCTTCTTTGCGGTGTTGGTGTCACACACTTGTCTCTGTAAATATATACACAAATATACACACATCCTATTATATATACATTATTACTTTTCTTCTTTTGAGTGCGGGCCGCTTTTCCGCTCTCGTGTCCTGTAGAACAAGTACAAGTACAATTAGTAGATTAATAGTTAATGATATTAGCAGGCGTGGGTTTTTTCGTCCACTCCTTTGTCGTTGGTGGAGCGGGGTTGGATTGGATCGTCTCTTTCTTGGCTGTGTTGCCTTCGTCGTGTTGTATTACTTCTCTCAATCCTCGCTCGCTTGGCTAAATCTGTAACATAGTAATAACATAATCTAATCTAGGGAAAGGATGTATGTTGTAAACAAGCATGCACATATATACAGGTGTTGTGGTGTGTGTGCATAGTGTTAAGTGGTGCGGTATAGTGAGTTGGTGTCAGTTTAAGAGCGAGGGCGGTTTTGGGCCCACGGCCTCCTGGCCCTGTGCCTGAACAGTGTGTTTCGGTGTGGGGTATTTGGTGTATAGGTCGACGTCATAGCGTCCTATTCCACTGACTAGTGGGTTGACCTTACTACCCCAGGACTTCTTGTACATTCGGAGTGTTTGATTTCTTATGTGTTGCCTTATCGAGCTGACTTTCGCAATTGCGCGTAGGTGGCGTATTGGTGTGTCATACGGGAGTCTAGCCGCTGCTCGAATGCATTTGTTTTGTATTAGTTCCAGCTTATCCAGGTTTATCATAGCAGTGTAGCCCCAGGCGGGAGCTGCGTACGTTATTATCGGCCTAATTAGGGCCTTGTACATGTTTATTGCTACTCGCTTGTTAATACTGGATCTTTTATTCAGTATCGGATAGAGCTGTGCCAGTCGTGCGTTTGTTTTCCGCTGG
Source organism: Anabrus simplex (assembly GCF_040414725.1). Classification (NCBI taxonomy): domain Eukaryota; kingdom Metazoa; phylum Arthropoda; class Insecta; order Orthoptera; family Tettigoniidae; genus Anabrus; species Anabrus simplex. Next base: position 112,514,681 of record NC_090269.1, on the reverse strand, counting down.
ATGTCTTTAATGTGATATAGCATGGTTAGTTTTCTATCTAGGACTACTCCTAGATATTTGACCTTGTCGTGCCATGCTATATCTCGATTAAATAGTTTGAGCGGTTTTATGTTAGCTGGCATATGTGTGCGTCTGTTCTTCCTAGTAAACATCACAGCTTGGCATTTGTCAACGTTGACCTTGACACGCCATTTGGTTAGCCAGGGCTCGAGAGTTCGCAGTGCTACTTGTAGTCTCTTTCGAGCGCATGCTAGCTGAAAGTGTTGTACTCTGATAACAGTGTCATCCGCGTAGAGGTGCGTGGTAGTAAGTTCCGCTGTCGGCATGTCATTCGTAAATAGAATGAACAGGATTGGCCCTATTAGTGACCCCTGGGCTACGCCCGCCCTGATTGGTCGCGTGCTTGACAGTGTGTTATGAACATCTACTTGGAACTCTCGGCCTTCCAGGTATGATTTAATTAATCTTATGTACCCTGGGTGGAATTCGAGGTCTATTAATTTCGCTAATAGGCCTTCGTGCCAGACTTTATCGAATGCCTTCTGGATATCAAGGAATACCGTGCCTGTGTCCCTCCGCTTGTTTAGTCCGATGGTCGCTTGTTCTAGGACCCGGGTAAGCAGTTGCGGGGCGCAGTGGCCGTTTCTAAAACCGAATTGTTCGTTTCGAATGATTCCTCTTTCCTTGATATGTGCTATGAGCCTTTTCAGCAGTATTTTCTCAAATACTTTGCTGAGGGCGTCCAGGAGACTGATGGGCCTATAATTATTAGGGTTAGATTTGTCCTTGCCTGGTTTGCCGAATACAAGAATTCTCGCCTTTTTCCACTGTTCCGGACAATACTGCAATTGGAACATTGCATTGTATATTTTAGTGAGTAGTGCGAGGGCTTTCGGTGTTAGCTTTTTGATTATTATGTTTTGAATCTCATCTGGGCCGGGTGCCTTCTTCGGGTTAAGGTTATTATTATCCACTTAATTTCGTAGATATTAGTCTTCTTAACCTCGGGCTTAGGTGCGTTTGCTAGGAATTCCGCTACCTTGACCTCTGTTTGCCTAATGAAGGCGGGGTCCGACGGTTCGTCATTGGGCTTAAAGGCCTCTTCGAGTGAGTCGGCTATCACCTCTGCTTTGTCTTGATTTTCGTATACTGGTCCGTTAGGTCCCTTAATTGTTGGGATCACGTGTGGTTCTCGCGTGAAATATCTCGCTAAGTTCCACACCGGTCTGGTATTTGTGTCGAACGTACTCAGTTTGTTATTCCAGATCCGTGACCTATACTCCATTATTTCGGTTTCGATTTCGACCCTGAGTTCATTTTTACGTATCCGGTCTTCATCGCGGTGGTGTCGGGCCCAGTTGCGCTTGTGTCTGTTGCGCTGGCGTATTAGATCTTTAATGTGGGCCGGTATTTCAATGTTAGTGTTTTGTCTAGGTTTGTGTACCGGAATGCTCGCAGTTGTGGCTGCCTGGATCGTATTTACTAGTGTTTTTAGGGATTCATCCGTTTGGGCTGGGTTTACTATTTGTATGTCCTCAGTCCCCTGTAGGGGTGAATCTAGTTTTCTTTCGAATTTACCCCATTTGGCTGCTTTATAGTTGAGTCGGCGCTTGGGGTTATTCTCATATTCCTCCGGGTTCGCTTCCAGTGTAAATATTACTGGTTGATGCCTCGACCCTAGGACGTTAATGACCTTTATGGTGTGTCTTTGAGGAATATTTCGCAGTAGGGCGATGTCCAATATGTCGTCGACCTGTTCGTTTGGTGCTAGGAACGTGGGTTCACTGGGGGCTGTTACCACATAGTCCTGGGATAGCATGTGATTGTACAGCCTTTCGCCGTCTGCGTTAGGTTTCAGGCAGCCCCAGCTGGCGTGTTTCGAATTTAGGTCGCCTCCTAGGATCGTGTTTCGATTTTGCCGTAATACCGATTCTATGTCTTGTGTGTTAAGGTGTTTAGGTCTGGAGTATGCCGATATTACATTGACGAGTGTTCCTCGCACTGGCATGGCAATTCCGCACGCTTCCAGCTCGACCAGTTCTGGTAAGTCTATTTCCATATGTTTGATGTCCTTCCTTACCAGAACTGCCAATCCTCCGACTCTATTAGCCTTATCGCTTCTGTGCATTTTGTAGCCTCTTATAGTGAACTTCTTCCCCGGTGGGAGGAAGGTTTCAGTTAGGAGGGCTACGTGTATAGTGTTCGCGGCTAGGAAGGCTTCGAGTTCGTATTTCCTAGACCTGACGCCCTGGCAGTTCCATATTAGAACTCGAAGCTCCTGCATGTTATTATTGTTATTATTATTATTATCGTCCTGGTTTGGTTGTTCAGCCATCTAGGGTCAGGAGGTCAGCAATGGCATTAATCAGGTCCTTCAGCCAGGGGAATGGTAGCATGTTGGCCATCATAACCCCAGTGGTTATGGCTGCCGTGAGGTTCAGGTTCGGGAAGAAGGTTTTCAGGATTTCTTCGATCCTTTCCCTGAACGCCTTTACTACCATTTTTCCTTCTGGCTCCTGTGCCTATTCTTGTGTAGGTGTTGTGGTTGGTGTGGTGCAGGGGGCGGGCGTTGGGGGCGGTGGTGCGAATGCCGGTTTACTAGTGGCAGGTTCACTGCGGGGGGTGGAGCTGGCCTGGGTGGGGCCCTGTGGCTGCTCGGGATGAGCTTGCGTGGGCTTAGCCTGCCTTTGATTTCTTGCTTGGGTCTGGGCCTTCTGTTTGTTTAGATTGGAGTTCTTGGTTTGGACGGTGGTGGGGGCTGGTTGGGCTGAGGGCCCGGGGTTGTGTTCACCCACCGTCCTTAGGGGTTTAAAATTTAATATTCTTATGCCTGGAGGGCGCCGTGTGCCTGAAGGGCCTTGTTCTTGGCCCTTTGTGTCTGAGGGACTTGCAGGACCTGAAGGGTCCTTTTTGCCTGACTGGCCTGGTTTATTTTTGCGTGATGCGCCTTTGCCTGAAGGGCTTGCTTGGGCTTTAGGGTTGCCACGCTTATTACCCTTTGGCCCTTTGCCTTGATTGACGGCTTCGAGGGTCCTGCGGCTGGGACAGTTTCTGAAATTAGCCGCGTGTTTTTCCCCGCAGTTTGCGCACTTGGAGTACGCAGGGTCGTTGCCATGGGGGCAGTCGCGAGACAAGTGGGAGGCGGCGCATCTGTGGCACCTGGGCTCCAGTCGGCACCCCGCCCCTGGATGGCCATGCCTCTGACACACTCCACATTGGGGGCCAGTGGCTGGGGGGCGGTACGGCTCGACTGACACCAGCATGTTCGCGAGCATCCTCATTTTCCGCATGTTGTCCGCTCCTGGGGTATCCGCCACGGCAACTAGGAAAAGGTTGCCCTTGGCAGGCCTATTTCCTGGTCTCATTCGCACCACGGGGAATGCGGGGATATCCTGCGCCTTCAGGGCAAGTTGGATTTCATCCGCATTACTTCCGTTAATGGGAGTCCTCACTACGAATCGCTTCATAGTGCTGTTGGGCAATATTCTTACAAAGTTAATATTCAGCCGTTTCAGCACCTCGATAGCGATTTCATAGCTCTCAAAGCTAGTCATATGCAGCCGGATCGCTTCGTGCGCATCTACTCTCGGCCTAGAAAAGTAGTAGTTTCTCTGGTCATGCGCTAGCTTTTTGAGGAGCTCCTCTTCAAGTGACTTGGTGTTCTTGGTGTACACCGTAAGGGGTGGGGGGGGTGGGGGGTTGCCACCTTACGGGTGTTTGGTTGTGTTCGTGGTGGTGGTGGTTGAGGTGGGCTCAGCCGAGCCTGCCTCGTGTGGGTGGCGTGTTGGGGCTGGGTTGGGCCGATAGATGTTTCTGTGTTGCTATCGGCTTGGGTACTTGGTTTACGTACCCCGCCTTTCTGAGCCTTGCGGCTCAGGGGCTGGGCTACTTTGCCTTTCCCCTTCCCCCTCTTCCTCCCTTTTGCCTCCCTGAAGCCGTCGCCCTGGTTTCCCGGCCGGGTGGCTGGGACCTCGGGTTCGGTCGCCACGCGCTCGCATGGTTCCTCTCCCTCCGAGCCTTCAGAGTCGGCATCCTGGGATGTGCTTGATGCATCTATCAACAGTCGTTCCTCATCTGAGTCGGAGTCCGATTTGCCAGCTTGCTTGTGGTGGGGTTGATCTTTACGTTGGGCCTTTCGCCCAGACCGTTTATTCTTGCCCTCTCTCCTTACCTTGGGCGCCGCCTCATCACACAGGTTGGCGGGACTGGGTCCCGCTTTCCCGGCGTCCGGCTGGCTTGCCGCTGGGTTGGGTTTGGGGGCAAGATTTGTGTTAGGGGGAGAGGTGGTCTCCTGTTTATGTTCAGGTATCTCCCCAGTCACTTTCCCATGTGCGAGTTCCGGCACTTCAGGGTCGAACCCCGGTTCCCGCTCGCTCGCACATAACGTCAGGCCTCCTGGTTCGCTTTCCCCGCGCTGTGCGCTCCTTTCTCGGGGCTCAGCTCGAGTAGAGCCAGCCGGCCGAGTGGGCAGCAGCTGCACAGGTATGTGCTTGCCAGTGGCTACTGACGGGGTGGCTATGGGGGTTGTCCTGGTGGTGGTGGTGGTGGTCGTGTTGGTGGTGGTGGTGAGCGCAAAGTACTGCATGGCGCACTCCGTTACGTGAATTTCGTGCGTCAGGTTTACTTGCACAGAATCAGGGGTGAAGACTGTTCTGTGCTCCTCTGGCGCATTTCGCTCACTGCTCACGGGGGGCACGCTGTGTTGGGTAGCCACCGGTCCCCGCTCGGCCGGGTCCTTGGCCGTAGCGGGGGCCGTTAGCGCTGAGCTGCGCGCTTGTGGACACCCATCCAAACACCGACCAAGGCCTATGTTGCTTAACTGCGGTGACAGCACCGTGGAGCACAACATGGTATGGCCGTTGGCGGCCTGGGTAGGGCTACCTGAAGGCAGGAAATTGAGGTAGTCCTTAAAAGTGCCCTTGTGTAGTGATATGGGGCTGGTCAGCCCCACCGTACTGTGAGTGGTTGGCGGGGGGTTGCGCTGTGAGAACAGCGCTGTTCCCTCCGCTGGTGGGCTGACGGCCGTGGAGTGAGTAGCTTGCCGTGATAACGGCTGCCCCTCACTCTCCGTCAATTCTTGAAGTTCGTCGCATATGTCTGTAGTGGCTCCAGACTCGCTGACAAATTGCTCTTTCTTAAGTGCATGACAATTGCCCTTTTGGAGATTACGAGTCTGTTGCCGTGTGTTTTTGTGTGGACACATTCTAAATCGAGCTAGTAGACGCGGGATGATCCGTTGTTAAGCGGGTCCCTGGCCTACAGATTCCCTATCTAACCCTAGGTACCGAGAAGCGGTAACCGATTGGGACAGGTAGTGTAGTCTCTCGTGGTCTCGAAGGTCTCGGTGAGAGGAGAGAGACAGCGGAGCGACAGGCACGTACGATCTCTCGCTACAGACGTGAAAATTGGTACTTTGATCTCCTTTAAAAACAAAGAAAAGCGAGTTTTTTGGGGGAAAACCATATTGGGGGGGGGGCGGGAGTGAAAAGGAGTTGAATTCGTTTCATGAGGACACATAAATCAAAAACTGAAGAAGTTAGAGTCGTGATAATTGGTATTTAGAAGATCCTTTACTATTAAAGAAACAAGTTTTTTTTGCTGGAAAATACACTTGCTGGGGGTAGGGGAGTGTGAAAGGAAGTGAATAAAGTGATTTTTTAATGGGGATACTTATATCTCAAAACTGAAGGTAATAGACGTGAACATCGGTGTTTTAAATCTCCTTTAAACATACAGAAACACTCCTTTTAATAATTTTTTTTTGGGGGGGGGGGGAATAAACTTAACGGCGGTGGGGTGTGAAAGGAGGTGACACCAATTGATTTTACTGTTCATAATGTACTTATAAGGAGCCTCCGTTGCTCAGGCGGGAGCGCGCCGGCCTCTCACAGCTGGGTTCCGTGGTTCAAATCCCGGTCACTCCATGTGACATTCGTGCTGGACAAAACGGAGGCGGGACTGGCTTTTCCCCGGATGCTCCGGTTTTCCCTGTCATCATTCATTCCAGCAACACTGTCCAATATTTCATTTCATTTGTCATTCATCGATCATTGCCCCAGAGGAGTGCTTCGGCAACCGGCAAAATTCCTATTGTCGCCGCTAGATGGGGCTTTGTTCATTTCATTCCTGACCCTATCGAATGACCGGAAACAGGCTGTAGATTTTCGATGTACTTATTCTGATCATAAACCGATCATTTTAAATCTTTCCTGGGTTCGTTTTCAACAGCCATCTTTTCCTTCGGAGAACGTTCTTAGATTACAGTAGACTCTCCTGGCATATAAATAAAAATGTAAACACATTTGAAATAAACGATAGGAATGAGATTGACCGTCAGATTGTTCACCTCTATAATAAGGGCAATAATGCACTGAAGTATGTCGTTCGTATCGCCAGAAATCCCGCACACTTGCCTACGCGCGACAATGGTGCTGGTCACATTGTCAACAATGACAATGGCAGCAGATATAATTTACCGCCAAGTAGCGGTCTTGCATTTTGCTGTGGGGTCCAGAACATCTAATAATAATAATAATAATAATAATAATAATAATAATAATAATAATAATAATAATAATAATAATGTTCTGGACCATCGTCAAATGTGCGGACCGCGCTGGAAACGGGTCCTGGACGGATAATGACTAAGAATGCAGTCCGGCCGCGGGGACGCTGGGGCCCGTCTTAAGTCTGGGGGCTGTACATGGTACACAGATGGCTCGCGGACGGAGGCGGGCACGGGCTCCGGGGTCTGGGGGCCTAAGATAAGGCTCTCCCTTCCTATGGGTAAATATGCTACTGTTTTCCAGGCTGAAGTATACGCAATACTAGCCTGTGCTTTAAATATATGGAATATGCCTGGACACAGAAGATACATCACTATATGTAGTGATAGCCAGGCAGCGCTAAAAGCACTATGTGCAGTTAAAACAACATCAAAACTGGTATGGGAATGCCAAAGGATGTTAGATCAGCTGTGTGAGCTTAGCTCAGTTACCTTATTATGGGTTCCTGGGCACACAGGAATCAGTGGAAATGAAGAAGCTGACAAACTAGCAAAACAGGGCTCAATGGGTTCCTTCACAGGACCAGAGCCCTTCCTGGGAGTGTCACTCCGAAGTGTGAGACTGGCAATATCCCAATGCATAAACCAGTCTCACCTAGATATTTGGAAGAGGTTAACCATAGCAAGACAGGCACGTGAACTTATCAAAGGGCCTAGTCAAAGCTATAAAAAGGTCCTAATGAATTTGAATAGGACCAGAATGAGAATGGTAGTTGGACTGTTAACAGGCCACAATACCTTACAGAGACACCTACACATCATGAAAATCACCCAGGATCCGATGTGTAGAAGATGCGGTAAGGAGGAGGAGACCTCCGCGCATGTGTTATGTCAGTGCGAGGATTTTGCAAGCACTAGACATCGATACCTGGGCTCACACTTTGTGAGCCTGGAGGACATCAGGAATGCCAAAATCCGGACACTGGTATCCTTTATAGGAGCACTAGGGCTGGACTAGGCAAACCCGTTCAAGGGGCACAAAGGGTCTTCATAGACCTACGTGTGGAGCTCTGCGAAAACAGGGCTCACCCATTTCTTATCTATCTATCTATCTATCTATCTATCTATCTATCTATCCGGCCGCGGGTTCAGTACCGCCAAGGCACCCAAGACTACACCACGCTGGATCTCCTGAAGGATTTGATCCACATTAAAAATTCTTATAGGAAAAATGGCAAAGATTTAGGGACCCAACTGACCGGGTGGAATACCTGGACCTATCCCAGGAAGTACGAAATCGATTGCTGGAAAGAAAGATTGAAAATGGGAGGAAACTTGCCGTAATCTATTAGAAAACGACTCAGATCGCGAATTTTGGCGGATTCTTGCAGAAAACGAGTCAGATCGCGAATTTCGGCGGATTATATATGTAAAACAATAAGCATTCAATTATAAATTTCAGTATAATACCGTAGCGAAGCACGGGTATCTTGCTAGTGTAAATATATCCGTTTAACCAGAGCAAGATCACAGTTACAACACCAAATTTCACTGGTAAAAACCTGATGCCTTGCACCTCAATAAAATTGATTGGCATTCACATTTGCAGCAATTTAAAATGGAACAAGCATGTTGAGAAAATAAGGTGCAAAGCATACCGGGTACTGGGATTCAACCGCAGATCTCTACTGGGAGCCAGGAAGAAAACAATTCAGACAGCCTATTTGTCATTAGTACGGCCAATAATGTTGAACGGGCTTCCTCCCTGGCACCCTACTACAGTGGAGAACATACTGAAACTAGAGGGAGTTCAATGTCGAGCAGAACGGCTAATTACTCAACACGCTCATTTTAATACAGTCAGGTCACTGCCCCCCCCCCCCATAACCCTCTGCAAACAAATAGATATTGCTTTCCTGAGAAAATCCCTCGCAGGTAACATCCATATAAACCCTTTCAACCGCTTACAGCTGAACTATCGTTCCGTTCAAAGAGGTCGAGGTGTGTCCCTTTTCCCTCCATTTGCAAGAACAGCATCATATCAAAGTGGTTTCTTTAATCGTTCTGCTCGGCTGTGGAATGAACTCCCACCGCAGATAAAAGAACTACCTGCAGAAAAATTTTGTAAAGAGGTAAAAAGGATGTATATACAGTATAACGAAACCTTCTGTACATAACATAATTTTTCTACTGTGTGAATGTTCCCGTATGAGTGGCAGGACGGATGAAAGTTTATGTGACCCCGAGTGAGTGAGACTGTATGTGGGTATGAGTGAGTCGGCCTAGCTAAAGTATATGTGGGGATTTTAGAGAGAGAGAGAGAATGTGTGTCGAATTACTTGAATGTTGAACGGGTCTTGTATTATGTAAATATGCCTATGTAAATACGGTAACTGTATATAAGCACACAATGTACTGTAGAATGTAACTGTATATTTGAATATTGTAATTTTAAGTCGTGTATGTGGGACTGTGCCCTGTCTCCATCCCTAAATTGTACCTACAATTAGTGGATAATAATAATAATAATAATAATAATAATAATAATAATAATAATAATAATAATAAGGCGCAATGGCAGTAACAACACTCTCCTCAACGCACATGTAAACATCAATACAGTAGTTCCCATCCCCGCGTGAATGTTATTTCATGTCTCCTTATCCTCTAATAATGCGATGTGATAATTACGAGCGACACGAGAATACAATGCTCAGGTTGAATAAAGCACTGGCGTAGCCAAGGGGAGGGGGCCACCCCCCCCCATCAAAAGCTTTCCTGAAACTAGAGCGAGAATCAGCCGTTGTTTTACGTACGGTACGAACAAATTAAGAACTTACACCGAAATGTTCAATTAACGTAGCGACAAGGAATCCACCAGCAAGGTGAAGTAGGGCCATGCATAACTCTCCATATCTGTACTACTTGAAGGAGCTTGAATTGAAAGAAAACACTTAGAATTTTGATGCGCGGGGATATTTCTCTGCAGAGGGAATATAACCGCGTGTTGACAAATGTCAAGAAATGATGAGAACGGCAATTAGCAAGGGATTACTCCGTAAGGGGCCAGAGCGTGACCACTTGAGATAAAGTTCTGGATGACGACCTACCTTAATGCCCCCCCCCCCCCCAATGCCACTGAAATCCTGGCTACGCTACTGGTATAAAGGTAAAAAAAATTTGCCAACACATGACGTATGGTGGGAGAGAATGCGGTGCGCGTTTTTGTTCTCTTGAGTGTGGAGGGACGTTACTTATACTACAGACATCAGTATTATAGTCTTTATTCCATATTGTAGTTCTCCGCCTGTTGCCATTTCTTGACGGATGCAGTACTTTTGTATTCGTCTCTTGGCACAGGCCAGAGCAAAGTGAATGTCGGCACCCAAAATTGATGCTGACATCTCTTTTAAGTGTACCTCAATGTGTTTTCCAAGTTTCATCGCGATCGGAGACTTAACCATTGCCGATGTTCCCTTGTGTTATGCAAGGTGTCGTGCTGCAGTGGCACATTCTGGCCCAGTGAGGAAAGCAATGGCAAACTACCTCATTCCTCTCATCTTGCCTAGTACGCCTCATTTGTGCTCTGCCATTGGTTTATGCTGTTTCCCTATAACTGCATAGCCTTTGGTGGTGCTATTTGAGGATCCAACCAGCCTCTGGGCTGATGACCTAACAGACAGACAGATTGTAGTTTTGGTAAAATATTGCTTTCCTTATCTCCACGTTTGACGCTGCCTGAGCAATACTGCCAATATCCAGTGTTATTATACCACCGAAATATTTTGACTCGAGTATCGAAATAGAATATGGTATTGCAACGTCTGCGAGTGAGCTGGTGGTGACTTGCACGAACTAGCTCGGTGACGTCAAGGATCCGGCCCAAGCGCGCGAACAGAGTGCAACTTGCGCGCAAACGGAAGTTCTTTCAACCATAAACTGCATTGCGTGGGCGTTTTATATCTCAAAAGGCTCTAAAAACCTAACTGTTAAAGCGGGACAACTTTTTATACTGGAACATTTTAAACGCGAAAAATTAGGAATATCTTTATGCGATCTTTATGGGACCGAGAAATCTTAGGCGGGAACTTCTTAACAGAGTTTTACTGTATTTTGCTTCCCCAGCATAATCTAATGCAGGGAATATAACGAAATACTAGGCACAATATAACTGTTAGGCCTACTAGTTTAAATCTGTTCAGGTACGCACCTCTTCACTAGTTTTACCAGAGCCGTGCAAGCAGCTGTACCTTCCGTCAGAACGCATTCTGTGATCCTTTACCTGCCTGAGCTGGAGCACAGCTTATTGAACAGAATTGTGCCTAAAGGCTGTTTCTGCCATCAACACTGTCGTCGTGAAGAAGGCATGAACTTAGACCTTCATTTAATGGCAGACGAGTTTATTCACAGTAATGAGCTGAGTGCGCAACTTTTGCCCGAAAACAGTAAGACTAAACATTATTTTTCTTCAAACTCTCAATTAATCAACTATATAATTTTCAAGTACTTAAAAGATGCTGTAATGTACTAACATCATTATTACCTTCTACTCTAACAGCTGTGCTCTATATTTATTATTTAACTTTATTGCACAATCCTGCCTCCCGGCCCCAAATGTTTAATAAGTCGGCTCCTATGACTTTGAGAATCGGATAGAAACATCGTCAATTATGTGGCGTACAACCAAACAGTCACATGTCTCCAAAAGCATAGAAAATTCAAGTATCATTTTCCTTTGTATTTAAAAATACTGTCGTTAATTCTTGAAAATTCTGAGAAACTCAGTTGACAGTATTTTTCTTACTAAGCTGGTTTATAATGGCTCTAACCCTAAGGTCTTATCGCGACTTCTTAGATTTTACATTAAACTACTGTAACAATTGGGGTACGGAATGGAGAACTTTGAGCGCAGTCCTTCTTTGACTTGATTGCACAGTAAAGATCTTCTTAGGTATACTGTGGTACTAGCACCATTGGTTGTACAGTGAACGGCGTGATGATCAGGGGATGGATTTCTATGACCTAAAAATGTATGAAATATGTATGCATTTATGACCTAAAAACAAAAATATGACCTATAAAATTCAAAATATGACTTAATGAATAGCATCTACGTTACATAGAAATACTTATTACGATTGCTACAGGCTGCAATTAATTTGGAATTTAAAAAGTTTTAATAATTCTTCGAAATCTTTAACCTAAAATCAACTAAAATGATGAATATTGCATGAACTTGTTAAGGTTACACTGCATACTCCTAGAAAAGGGCAGACTCTATGGAAGACAAACACTACAAATATTTTCACTGTTCAATATTCAATCAGTTTTAATTTATACACAAAACATATGTTATTTGAATGAAACTTTCATACCTGATCTAGTTTCCGTTATCAGAATTGTTGCAATATATGACCACATGCATCTTAAGATTGTTGAATGAGAATCCCCATCTGTCGTCGCCGAGTATCGTCTTGTAGCGAGAAAAACTTTCGACATCACATGATGTAACGGGAGCGTACTTGAATAGAGTTAAATCACTTGGAGAAAATTCCTGGAAATCTGCAGATGAAGTGTTTCCACAAAGAATGTCGCTTATTGCACGCAGGTACACAAGTCCGCTATTTTTTTCCAGAATATTTTCTAATTTTCTACACACCCTAGACGCTATTGTTCCTTTCGCATGCTTTAATTCCTGTTCAATGCACTTTACAACATCCAGTGCATCGCTTAGTTCTGCACCTGAAACTTCCACTTGCGTGATTGCTCCAGATAAAGAATTAAAATTGGACTTTATCCAAGCCAGGTCCGCTTTTAATGAAGTGCTTGAAAATACATCTTGAGTGGTTTTTATGGAGGACGATTCTGCAGGATTAAAAGACTTCACGATCTTCTCCACGACATCTAATAGTACACTGTGGCATCAAACCAAGTCCCCCATCGCGTTATAACTAGCTTGAGAGGTAGGGGTAGTGAAGATGCTTCTCCTTGAAATGTCTGAACGCGAAGTGGAGCTTTGACAAACACTTTCTTACAGTTCGATATTGATTTATCAACTTCAGGGTAGCTACTTCTAACTTCTTCAGCTGTCCTATGCAAGGCATGCCACATGTATCATTTTCGGGGATAGCATTTTAAGTCCCTTGCCTGCCTTCACCATATACGGAGCAGCGTCAGTTACAAATAGAAAAATGTGCTCTCTCTTTGCCCCGTTTGGCCACAACAGATTCATTGAATTGTCGAAGAGAACTGCAATGGTGGAATGGTTTGTCTTCTCTAGCACTTCACATGTCAGGAGGAACGTATCTCCAGGCCGGTCTTCCTTCAGCGTGCCAACGATCACATTTGCTACACATCTTCCGTCCACATCTGTGGTCTCGTCCCACGCCTTATTATATTCAACATCTCTTCATAACAAGGGGTCAGACAGTCCTTCCTGAGAGTAGATTCGTTGGGAACAGGATGCTTTGTCTATTTTTCAAGAAACTGTCTGAAGCTTCGGCTGTTAAGTTTCTTTAAAGGAATGCTAGACGAAACTATCATCTTGCAGAGATCTTGTGAAAATTGCGAACTTGATGTCGGGGTTTCGAATAGCAGACGTTGCCTATTTTCGAGTGCAGAATATCTAGTTACACAATTCTTATGTTTTACAGTATTACAGTGTTGTTGCACAGAGAAGCGTTTTTCGGCAGTAACTTTTACCTCACACAATTTACAGAATAATATCACTCCATCCGTACCGAATATGTTTTCACCGAACTCGCGAACAAAACTTCCCACAAATTGAGACTTTCGTTTTAGGCATATTGAAAGGAACTGAATGACTGAAGCTCCCTAATGACCAAGGTAACTCAGTGTGTTGAAGGTGGAAGAGGGAAGGGCGAAGGAGAGATAAGAACAATGAAAAATAACTGTAGAATTACCTCTGCTTCCGTGTAAACAATATCCCGGTTTCCAGGAATTGACCCAGCTAGCAAACAATAGCTCCTACCTGTTAGAAACATTCCATACACTACTTTAGAATGGTTCTTCAGTAGTATATTCCAGTTTATCCTGAAAAATAATTTCTAGAGCTTATTTTGATTGTTATAAAACGAAATTCAAATGAAAATTACCAAAATATGCCTTTATAGTTATATTTTGTTCAAAAAAGCCATAAAACTCAAAGCCTAAATATGCATTTATATGCCCAATAAAATATGTTTAATTTTGATTATCATGCTTGGAAACGTGTTGAAAATACAATACTATAATGTTAAGGGGGAAAATATGACTTGTCATAGAAATCTGCCACCTAGTAATGATTAGCTTCCCAATCAGCACACTATTGCATGTTGTGCAGATGGGAGGATGTTCCAATCATTCTAAATATGAGGACTTGATCTTGCCTGTGGACGTTGTAAAGATAATGTTGTAGACTAGATTCCGTTATTTCATGGAGCTTACTGTTTGAAATTTTAAGCCAATTTACCCTCCACTGTTGGTATATTTTATTTAAACATAGGTAATAATGCCATTATGGACAGTACCGGTAAGTATTGTTAAATCGTTTAACGGGAGATGTGTAGCTTCTTTAGCTGCCTGATCAGCGGATTCAGTGCCATGAATACCCATGTGAAGGGTGGCTTGGTTGCCTTCGTTCATGATTTTGGTAAACAGCTGTATTTCTTGTACAAGAAAGTGTTTCGACGATGGACTCCATTGCTTGTATTGCACTTTTTGAATTAAAAAACTCATGAAATGTGTAGCATGGCTTGCTTTATTGCACAGAGCTCAGACAAGACTGTACCAGTGGCGTATACTGAGGGCTACCAAGGCTATCAGTAGAGCCCAAACCTCAACTGAGAATGATGGAAGTCTAAAGCATATTATGATGTACGCATCTTACACATTGTTTCATTTAAAAAAAATTGAAAGCAGTGTGAAAAAAACGTCGCACATATTTCTGCGAGTGAGGCATCGGAGACTGATATTGCAGCCCAGTCTCTCGTGCCTCTTCCCTCCACTCGCCTCGAGCGGCTTGCTGCTATACTGTGCTAGGCTTCGGTCCGTCAGATCGCCACTGCTATCAACCATGCGTTACTTATCGAATATACTTCCCCACCTCATACTTCTGACGCAATTATACAGATAACAGAGTGCTGGTATTTCATTTCCGTGTTCTTCTACATCCTTGTAAGAAGACACTGCAGGGCTGATGTTGTGGGAGCAATATAGTTTTCATTTTATTGGTAGATCTGTTAAAACGAAATTCGATCTTTCAGGTTTAGTGTTCTCTTTTGTTGGCTGGAATCGAACCCGTGATCATAGGTTGGATACTACCACTGATCTCCCAAGGAAGCTAATTAACCAATGAACGATGGGTATGACCGATGTAAAATTCAACATTTTTACTTGATAATAACAATAATAATGTCCGCCTCTGTGGTTAGTGTGATTAGCTGCCACCCCCGGAGGCCTCGGTTCGACTCCCGGCTCTGCCATGAAATTTGAAGTGGCACCTGGAACGGGGTCTACTCAGCCTCGGGAGGTCAAATGAGTAGAGGTGGGCTCGATTCCCACCTGAGCCATCCTAAAAGTGGTTCTCCACTTCTCCAGGCAAATGCCGGGGTGGTACCTAATTTAAGGCCACGCCGCTTCCTTCCCTCTTCCTTGTCTATCCCTTCCAATCTTCCCATCCCCCACAAAGGCCCCTGTTCAGTATAGCACGTGAGGCTGCCTGGGCGAGGTACTGGTCATCTTCCCCAGTTGTATACCCTGACCCAATGTCTTACGCTCAGGGACACTGCCCTTGAGACGGTAGAGGTGGGATCAATCGCTGAGTCCGAGGGAAGAACCAACCCTAGAGGGTAAACAGGTTAAGAATAATAATGGAGTATGGCATCAGTATAGGCTTGGTGGTGACCTAATGAGGATAAAATGAATGGCGAAGGCAACATAAACACCCAGTCTACAAGCCAGGGAAATTCTGAAAATTGAACCGGGGCCAACGGACCATTCTATCCATTTAGCCACAAAGCTGGACTTTTTAATAATTTGCTAAGTCTTAGGCTACCATCTCCACTCATCACGGGTTGAGCATTGGCAGTAGCAGAGGCCAGGGCAGTAGCTTGTGAAGCAGCCTTAACACAGCAGGCTTCTCTGTTGGCTATTGGATGCAGATCAAAACGCTGAAGGCTTGACGTTCACTAAACCAACCATAGAAAAGAGGTAATGTAAGTCTAGTGGTAGCCCACGTCTTGATCCCAGCATACGCCAATGAACTGTACAGTTGTCAGGCAATCGGCATAGCGTGGAATGTTCAGGATATATAATTCCACAACCATTTCTTCATATTTTGATCCACCCAATGTAGATTGCACTGTGCCTTGGGTATCTATTAGAAATTTCAAGAAATAACAGATGAAATCGAAATTGTCATTTTGGTCTTTAACACTATTGTTTAGTTCGAAGTTAATTGTTGGAAGGGGACATTAAGGGAATGGTCTGAGAGGAGTATTGGAGAGATATTTAGATTTAATTCAAGGAACTTGGCTATTCTGATATTGAAAGGCAGTGGTTTTGATCCTGATCTAATGTTTATACCTTGGTGAGGAAAAACATACAACTTAATTGCGAGTCACAGCGATACCTTGAGAGCGCAAGTCAAACTTAGTTGGGACGCCTAATTGTGTTGACAGTATTGTTTGACTCATCTGACAGGCCCTGGTGAAGTATCCAGTAACATGCCTTAACCCTTTCCCACGGATATTCATTGACTCACTATCTATCGAAACAAGGAGTAATAATTTGCTTTTAGGAACATTTGTGGGGTACCTTCACTAAATAATTTATTTTGTAAAAACTGCGTAAGTTACCTCCTTGAAATTTGGAAAAGTAATGCATGTACTATGCTAATTCTAAAATGATACAAAGATCTTACCTATGTACACACAGGAACCCCCACATCAGTATGGAATATCAAGAAGCATCTAACATGGCACAAGGAAGGGACTGTTTCCTGCCCTGCTGTTTCAGTGAAGAATAATTTCCAGTCATTTCCTGTAAACGACTCTTCCTAAATTCCAGCTGTGTGTAACCATGCTTTGTCCTAAATGGAGTTAGTTGCATCAAATAATGTACAGCTATAGAGCGTTCCAACCTTAACCCTCGAAGTGGCGGTCATTTATCCTGTAATGGCAGCGATATTTTACCGGTGTTGCAGACTCTTAGTATAAATTGTGTTAAAAATCACTGACTTGTTATACATACATAAACAGCACACCCTTTGATCCTGAAAGTACAAGGAATAAGATGATGGTACTAAAGCTGTTATTTATCATCCACAAAGTGTAAGACCAAAAATATGTTGAATTTGTTTATATTATTTATTTTCGCAAAAGTTTTGCTATATATAAAATGTTTATATTTAGGTAAATTTAAAAAATACATATACAAAAGAAGCACCAGTTCATAGTAAATAGGTGCGTACCAGTATATAGTTTATAATACTGTTCTTAGCTGGAAAAATTATACAACAATTGTATGCTACCACTTGTGCATTTCACTCAGAGTCACTTGGGTGGGTCTTTCTTTTTACTCCATGACTGTGAGGCCTCCAGAAGTGCACTAGTTTATAACACCCCTGGTGAATACCACCTCGACACCAGAATGTAGACTTCTTCTCCTTCTTCTTTACTTTCAAGCACACAACACATAGGCGATTGTTATTCTGTGGCAATATTTCGAGAGCATGAGAGGGGCCTCCTGCATGACCTGTTGGCCTCACAACTGGAATTGGGAACTGTTCATTTAGCAATCCCCTAACTATAGTGGTCATGAAGCCTCATCTTGCTAAAGGCTTATCAGTGTTCTTTATGTACAGAACGTATGTGTCAAATAATGTCATATCTAGAAGATTTGAAAAAAAACTGCTTCCAGTACCTTCTAGTGGGTCTGGAAGAAGTGGCATGGAAAATGCACTTACCTTTATTATCTACACCTCCCATGAAGTTATTGTACTTATGAATCAGTAGTGGTTTCAACCCCTCATTTCCCTCAGTGTAACATCCCGTTGTGAGACAATAAACTGGTTTCCTTGTTTTCGTCTCTTTATAAGCAACCAGTAGAACGTCACCTTGCCTAAAGTAAACGATTTGCCTAGGTTCAAGTTTTGTACCTAAAACAATCTGAGACAGTCCCTTTGAAGATTTACTCACTGTTCCTGTTTGGAAATGATTCAGTATTGCTGAGATAAGTGCATATCAACACTTCAGATTGATATCAGAAGGAAAACTGGCGGCTAAATATAGCTGGCTCAGCTGAGACATTCGTGTGGCCGGCCGCTGAGTATGTAGCAGCTAGCACAAGACAGCGGAATTATGACGCTACTTTGGCAACGATTTACACTAGATTAGTGTAAGATGTTATTATACAAACTATTTCATGATTATGGCCGAACATTTCTCCTTCAATTGATTCGTAATTATCACATTTCGATTAATAACAATAAGATTATCGAAATAAAATAAAGAGCATGTCAAAACGCCTGATATCAGGCGTTGCCACTGGGCAAACGCAAAAAACGCCTGATATCAGGCGCTTGCCACTTGGAGGGTTAAATTGCAGTACAGCAGTAATGGGATAATTCCGTCTCTTTCCTTCTCCCATGTTTTGCGGGTAGCGCTGTCGTACTCTAATGTGTATAATAGTGATTGAAGACGTATCAGTGACATATGTACAATTCTTGAGGGAAAGTGTATTTCGTTCGAGTGGTTCGTGAGTTCGTGCGTGCGGATCTAATTTCGAAGAAAAAGTGCAGAAGGATCATGGCGTGGTTAAAGCGAAACAAACGGTCTTCGGATATGGAAGTTATTTTTAAATCATGCCTCAAGTCCTTATCACGTTATCTCTTAATTTATGACAGGGAGAACGTCTCGTTTGTTTACGTTTCACGAGTGACTCGGCTGGCTGAGCTTTTAAATATACTGACAGCCGTGTGCAGTGGTGTTCTTTTAATCAGTATTATAAGATTGATTAAATAAAGATCAGTGATATATACATATATATATAATATTTAATGGCATGTGGCCTCCGAAGAGGCCGAGTGCAGGTCTTTCGAGTTGACGCCGCATAGGCGACCTGTGCGTCTATAAGAATGTGGCCCTACCTGTGATGAATTCTAATGCTGAAGACGGCACACACACCGAGCCCCCGAGCCATTGGAATTAACCAGTGAAGGTTAAAATCCCCGACCCGGCCGGGAATCGAACCCGGGGCCCTCTGGACCAAAGGCCAGCACGCTAATCATTTAAGCCATGGGGCCGGACAAGATCAGTGATAAATGTATAGTTCTTGAGGACAAGTGCATTGTGTTTGTGTAATCTGTGTAGTCAGTTCGTGCTCGTGCGGTGGGTTCTTAGTTCGAAGGAAAAGTGCAGAAGGATGTACAATGGATCGTCAAATTAAAAAGAAACGTTTCCGTAGGTAAACTCAGGGGAAAAGAACGCAATATTATAATGAGTGTCCTGGATTTTTTTTTTTGAAGACTATGAATATGGGCAGCGCAGTGAGTGAAACAGCTAAAGCTGCAGGTTGTTCCGAAAGAACAATCTATGCTATAAGGAACACACACATGGTCCTTTGCGAACTCCCGCAAAAAAAAAAAAAAAAAAAAAAAAAAAAAAGAGAGAGAGAGAGAGAGAGAGAGAGAGAGACAGAAAAATGCAAGGAAAATTAAATATGATAAAATTGTGCGAAGTGGAGTGCGTCGCGTAGTTCACTCTTTTATTTGGTAACATACCACCGACATTGAACGTGATTTTGAATCTGGTAAATGGTGAAGATTCTTTGCCACGATTTTCCAAAACTACGTTGTATCGCTTTTTACATGATATAGGCTTCCGTTATTTAAGACGGGGTAATAAAGCAGCTTTCACTGAAACCGATGAAATTATTAATTGGAGGCACAGATATCTGAGGGTGATAAAACGTTTGAGGGCACAAAATAAAGCTATAATTTACACAGATGAATCGTGGGTAAATATTGGGCAGACAGTGACAAAAGAATGGAAGGATACGATAGTGAAAAGTGCACGGCAGGCCGAAGGGGTGAGTTCGGGACTTAGGCCACCGAAAAGCCGAGGACCGTGATTTGCCTTAGTCCACGCGGGTAATGAACATGGTTTTGTTCCAAATGCTGAACTAACATTTTTATGCCATGAAAACATAAGACAATTGGGCAAGTTACGTGAATGAAGTAAAGAAAAATGAAAGATTTGTGGAAAGCAGACGAATTACAGGACGATGTCGACGATGAAAGTTTTTAATACGACTTTCTTCATCGTCCGGATCATCCTCAAGTTCATCTCCCGAACCCGGTTCATCCAAAGCGGGAACATCAAGCCTTGCAAAAAGGATAGAAGGTGTACGTCCAATGTCCGAGAGCAACGCCAGTGATTAAGGTATGTTGTATTTATTTTACCATCCTACAAATATTAATTTATGAATGAACTTAAAATTACAAACGAAAAATGTGAAACTGTGACGCCCTGTTTGAGTCACACTCGAGCGTGATCTTCACTAGTCGATTTCGCAACAGCGCGCTCCATCTACGCTGTACTGCAATTTAAGGTTGGAACGCTCTATATTTATGATGCAGACACTTATTACAAAACCAAACGCATACTTCCACCACTTCTTACAAGGCCTACCAACTCTGTAGTAGCTCCTCGATCAACTCCTCCCCCCCCCCGACATGTACTTTGTATATTTCGGTATGGACAGAGGACACTTTCCTCTGTACCCGACACTGTGCCATGGGGTCTATATTTGTTGACATGATAATGTCTCACTTAATCTTTCCAAACAGTTGGTAACTGGTGATTGTCAACGCTCTCGCTCGAGACCGATCCTCCTGTGGTGCACGCTGTGCGATTTATCAGCAACGACTGTAAACTTGATAGTATATCATTGGAAGTTATGGCGTGAAATAACGTTCCCATATGAAAACGTGTGTGCTAATACATTTTGTCGAAAGCCTGGAAAAGTACTACACGTTCAACTATGAACCCCTTAATACCATTAACGAAAGTGAAAACAGAACGTCAGTATCTTAAACTGTTCCAAGACTTATTTGGGGTGGACATCTTGGCTGAATAACCATGCATAATTTGTGAATAGGCCTAACTGTAGACAGGTTGTACACCTACTTGGATACTAGAGGCGTGCGTTATTCGAACCAAATACAGTAGAGACAATACACGACACTTACGGATTTCGCCTTGCTAAAATGGGAGACAATTCGATGGTGGTGCTCCTAGTGACTTGACCTGAACAAATCGCGCTAAATTCAAATATCAATGGAAATGTATATACGGAAATGGATAAATAAATTACGTCTAGAAAGAAAGTGGTATTGAGATATTAACTTCGAAGTTGCTAAAGCAATTCTGGATAAATGAATGAAGAATTATTTAAAAGGTTATAATTCAAAGACTGAAATTAGACATATAAACAAGGTGTGAAATGGACTGCTGTGAAATGGCTTGATCTTTCATTTATGCATTACTTTTTTAGCTTTAGCATACCTGCCTGAAATCTTATGGTTGGATTTGTCTCTTTTCCTCATTTAAAAACAATGTATCATCACATTAAGACATTTGTCAATAAAAATATCGGCACATTCCTTACACATATGATGCAATGAATTAACATTTAATAGCTGGACAATTTTCCTCTTAACATGAAGCCTACTAACAGAAAGAAAAGTTTGAAAATGTTGTCGATAGTGATGCTTTGAGGAATATTTACGTACAATTAGAGTAAAAATGTAACATACCCTTGGCTGTATAGTCGAGGATTTTTAAAGTCGCTGGCCTGGAAATGATCTGAACAGATCTTATAATTCTTATACAAGCGTAACGTCCCTTCTTTCTTGTACACTTTATACAAATCGCTTCTGTGACATTTCAAAACCCACAGATCACACCTACAACAACACATCGGTACGGTATTGAAGGTTAACTGCTGCACTATACAATAAAATATGTGTATTATATTTTAAGCCCGTTAAAACATGGGTCGAGCAGGTCAGAAGATTATGAAGTACTATAAAAATCTCTGTCACTGAAAGAATATATATGCAAACACAATATTACTTACATGTTCTTGTCACGAGGGAACCTGAAGAACGAGCGCGCATTTTTCTCTACTTCGTAATTACTGCAGCCAAACACAGCACATACCTTCCCCCTCATGTTGAGAGGAGATATCAAGGAATGACACACGCTACTATTTAATTATGTCAATTCACTGAAAACGCATAAATAACACCAAAAACTTCACACAAAAATACACGTGCTCTTATGACAGAATCAGTACCGTTCAGGTCTATCCGCTAGAGTGTGCTCCAATAGCTGTCCCTCGATATCTCGCTCAGTGTCGTGTATTGTCTCTACTGTATTTGTTCGAACCTGAGACGGGGAAGATGTGATTTCCTACATATGCAACCCCCATTACACGTGAGTGGAACGTGTTATCTAAAATGCCCGACTTTGCTCCAATTATTCTTTCAGCAGGGCTGATGACCAACGCTCACGAGACCGATTCTCGTGTAGAGGTGGGGACGGAGCGAGTAATACTGATGAGTAATCCGGTTGTAGCGGTAGAGCGCACCACCGATCCCCTCCGCTTACAACTGCGAGTACTCGCGGAGGACCTGAGCACAGTGTAGCGCACAACACACGTACGAAAGTACCTGTATTCAATCTGTGTTGTTTCGAATGTACGTATATATTTCCTACGCTTGTTATGTTTTGTAGATAATGTAAAGTCTGTTAGATTATATTTGTGGTGTTAGTGTGATATTTAAACATATTCGTAGATAGTAGTTATATTTTTATAACATTTAAAGGAATTTAAAGAAATTTTTACAGAAAGTTGTTCCACAATGGCCACGAAAACCGTCGGATGCCTGGCAGTTTTTTGACATCACTGACAATAGGAAACACGCAAAATGCAAATTTTGTGGCCGCACATACGCGACGGGTGGTGGCACATCAAATATAATATAACTGTATTTATAGAAGCATTCTACTGATAGCTGTTTGGCATTGGGACGTGTAGTAGTATGTTGTCAGATATGTTTTGTAATCACATTTGCAAAGAAGGACATTCCAGTCAACGTTCATTTACGTAATTACTTTTGTCATCCTGTAGATGAAATTATGTCAGTGTTTTTCATTATATTCTGATAAGATTCTTTATACTCAGGTTATTCTTCTCATTAACAGTGTACCGTATCACATGAACTTACGAAATAATTGTTAATACATTACTTTTCTGTTAACTTCCAATCCCCTTGTATACAAACCCTTTCGGTAGGTATGCGCCATACTTTGTTTCACTATTCGAATGAGTTAACTATACGAGTAACTAACATTTATTCCACATACTACCTCCTACTCCCTAGCAGTTACGTATATAACAATTATAGTGAATATATATGCAGTTATTTACAGTTGTTACGTTGTGAGAGAAGGGTAGTAATAGAGGGATGCAATACCTTCGCAGTGCATACCTATAACCTGTTTAAACGTCCCGCGTCAGGACATTCACTCGGTACTACCGGGTGATGACGTCACAACTGCTCCGCTCCGTCCACAGCTCTATTCTCGTGTGCTGCGACCTGTGCGACGTCCCAGTAACTACAAGTGCAAGCTTGATAATTGTCATCAGTTCTCATATGGAGACGTGTGTGACGGTAAATTTTGTTAAAAGCCCAGGATAGCACTGCATGTTGAACTATGAACTCCTTAATACCGTTAACGAAAGTGAAGACAGAATGCCAGTATCTGTCCACGAGTCATGTCAGGTGGAGTTCTTAGCCGAATAACCCGTATAATTTGTTAAAAAGTATTATTAGGATGTAACCTACCTCTCAATCGTCTTGTGATTCAGACCGGGCCAGAGATGTTCTGTGTCTATTCCTCTTCATTTAAATTGTGTGTTTTTAAGTATCCGATCATCCCAGAAGTATTTTTACCGACGAATTTCACTTCTGAATAAGCAACACAGCGGGCTGTGCTATGTGAGCTCTTCAAAATAACCGACATCCACGACTTACGTTGCGTTTCGGACATCGTCTTCAAGTTGTCGTAGTTTAGATTACACATTCCACTCATGCGTAATGGTGGCTGCATATGCAACAAGGCGCATCATGCCTCGTCGAGTTTGAATAATGCACGCGTCTAGTATCCAGGTACATGTATCTACAGTAGCCGTCAGGTTCTGTACTTAAACCACTCATTCGTGTACCTACCAGCGCATACAATGCCAGAATTCGTATCCTTTATAATTATGTTATAGTGCGTCAAAATAGACCTCGGTAAAAATGAACGCCTTAGTCGCTTGTTGACACGTATTTACGAAATTGAGAAGGCCTGTAGTTGGCTAGCATACTCGGCTCAAACATTCAGCTCCGACTACCTGCAGGCCTACGACACGCTGATCGCCGCACAATCCGAGATCTCTCGAAATAGTACTTGCGTTAGTCTCGATAAATCCCGAGACCTCGTCTCAGACTGCCCATCACTATTGCTAACACATTTCCACACTGCAAACTTCTATTCTCCCCTTGCTTTAGTTTCAGTTTCTTGGGACATTTGAATTCAACTAGCCAGTCCTTTCTGTTGGTATTTACAGCAGTAGCGTAGCCAGGATCGGCCAATGGGGGGGGTTACAGTTACAAAATTAAGATATAACATAATGAAAGTGCTTGTGCGTGTCTGGTACGCGCATGCATGACTGTCATAAGGATACTGATACAAGAGTGAATTACTGTATGTGATATTCAGATTGCAATACACTACAAAATTCTTACTTTAAAATACAGAACAAGAACAATATGATAGAGGTCAGCAGGGTTATCTCAAACGGTATGTTCAGTTTACAATCTAAAATCTAATTTTCGAGGCTTCCTAGAAAATAAATTTAACACATCTGTTGGTTTTACAACTATGTCTCTGTGAATGTTCAAGGGAGCCAACCCGTTGAGTCGACTTTCACTTGTGGTATTTCTGAGGTAGGTTTTAAGGCGTCTTAATGTTGAAAATGATCGCTCACTGGCTGCAGTGGTGACAGGTAGGGTGGCAAACACTCTCAACAAGCAGTAGATTGCAGGGAGTTTATCTTGATCACATAAAAGAAGTTTATTGTTTACTGTCAGTTTCTATTTATTTTCTTTTTGTGAAAGTTCAATGGGGGGGGGTTCTAACCCCCCCCCCCTGGTTACGCCCCTGATTTACAGTACCATATGCATACAAAGTGCGTTCCATAAATAATGCGACCAAATTCATTTAATGATTATATTCGTACAAATAATCAAAAATCTTCAAAATAGCACCCGCTTGCGTCGATACACTTCTGGAGGCGGTGTTTCCATGCCTGAAGGCCTTTTCCGGAATGTCCTTTAGAGCCGATGTAATATGCGCCTGGATTCTTTCAATCGTGTCCCAATGTTTTCCTTTCAAGACTCCTTTTAACCGAGGAAACAAAAAAAAAAAAAAAAAAAAGAAAGAAAAAAGTCAGCGTGAGCCAGGTCAGGACTGTAGGGAGGCTGGGGAGCCGATGGGGTGTTGGTCCTGGCCAGGAAGTCGTTGACAATGAAGGCGCTGTGACTCGGTGCGTTGTCGTGATGAACTTTCCACGTGTCCTTGATGTCGCTTCGGCAGCGCAAGACCCTCCTTTTCAGTCTTTTGAGCACCTGCTTGTTGCTTTTGCCATGTTTAGAGTTTGTGCTATCAATTGAAGGCTCAGCCGTCTGTCAGAGTTCAAACAATCGCGCACACGCGTCACATTTTCGTCGACTCGTGAGGTTGATGGCCGTCCACTGCGAGGTTCGTCGGTGATCATCTCTCGGCCCTCCATGAACGACTTGTGGCATCGGAAAACTTGTGATTTGGACAAGCAATCAGTCCCAAAGGCCTGCTGAAGTAATGGAAGCGTTTCGGTGGCGGACTTCCCAAGTTTAACGCAAAATTTGATAGCGTACCGTTGCTCTACAGAACGATCCATTGTGCCGTGTCACATGAACTGAAACCCGTCCACCTAGCCCACACGCTGCCGTGTACAGTTGCGTCAGAAAAAAATTGGTCGCATCACTTATGGAACGCACCTTGTAAGTGCCTAGGATATTGAGTTCATTCACAAGTCGTAACAGATGTGAAAAAGTTATCAAAGTATACATGATAGTTTTTCATTAGATTTAGCACAATTTGTTCCCCCCAGTAAAAAGTCCTTGTAGCGATTTTACTCGTTTCCCAAGTAAACAGTAGCCTCCACAGCATAGCCCTCAGGTGTTGCCGAGGTCCAATGCCCGAAACAAAATTAGCTGGGAGACTGCTTATTTGGTTTACGTCGCATCGACACAGATTGGGCTTATGGCGATGATGGGATAGGAAAGGCCTAGGAATGGGAAGGAAGCGGCTGTGGCCTTAAGGTACAGCCCCAGCATTTGTCTGGTGTGAAAATGGGAAACCACCTTCAGGGCTGCCGACAGTGGGGTTCGAACCCACTATCTCCCGGATGCAAGCTCACAGCTGCGCGCCCCTAACCACACAGCCAACCACCCGGTGGCTGGGAGATTGAAACTAATATTTTTCCAAGCAGGCCTAATAGTTTGAGAGACAGTACCTGAATGAGCATCTCCCGTCCCATCAAATGCATTTTGAGATTCTTCAGGTTCATCTTCTGCGCCAACTGCTTCCACATTACTTTCACTATCCTCACTACAAATTTAAAGCTCATTATCACTGCATTCGTCAACAAACTGATATAATTCTTCACGAATATAGTCTTCATTCAACTCGCTATATGCAGCCATGTTGTGTTTACATTCAGTCAGCTGTCCGTTCTCTCCAAGATAACCTATACGAACAGGCAGTATTTTAGCAAGCTGTGCAGGTCATTCGCATCTAGGAAGCGTATAGAATTCATCATGCCGAGAAGTATGTTTGATCCACAGATGGCAGAGGAAAACGGTTTGAAACTCGAGGACGCTCTACTATGCAAACCGCGAGAGAAGACTTGCGAGTCCGGTATGCTGTACCACGCAATCCGCAGGAAAGAGTTAACATAAATTTTTAACGCTAAATGTTACTACAGAGTTGATTCATTGAATATTTATCACTAACCCTTACATTGAGAGCTTCGAAAGTTTTACTGAAAATCAACAGATGGTTAATCTGGCATAGTTAAGGAGTATCCTGTATCCATAATTTTCCTGACTGCCATCCGTCTGCTGTAGTAATTAAATTGTGCTATTTTACACTTGTATGTCCTCCTCATATCGCACATAATGTACCTTCAGAAGTTTGCTATAAGTTTCAAGAGCTCGTATGGTTGATGCTGTTGATTTTTACGATTCCCGAGGATTTTGTAATAACGTGGCGTGATTCAAGAAACGTTACAAAATCACTGAAATGTACCGGAGTTAAGAGACTTCTAAATTACTGCAAATACCTCAAAAACTTTTATTCTGAGGAGACTGTCTCTCACAATTGGGAACATGCATAATTTTCAAAAATATTGTTTTTGAGAAGTACACCAATGAAATAGTACGTAAACGTATTACATTGTGGTATGTTGCCTTGTTTTCTACCATTAAAAAAATGTTTAATAGTGCCTTTCCGCAAGGCGAGTGAAACGGCCTCTGACGTAAGCGGCGCGCTGTGACGTCACGATCCAGTACCGCATGGAGCTCTACCAGCCGTTGTGCATCAGCCGTTGCTAAAAGCCGATTGTTTATTATTCATGATCGCGAGTATCTTCGAAATGACAGAAGAAAGGTTCGAAACAGCACAGTCAGACAATCTACCATGTGTAGATGTCATCATTCTTGAAAAATGTGACTTTTGTGGCCGCAGAAATTCGCGGATAACAAGCAAGTTTGTAAGTGGCGTCTTTTATATACGTGCAATGTACTGTAACCCATAGTATTAGGATAACAACGAACCTGGATAGATATCACATCACTTTCAACATTTCCTTCTAGACTGATTCCCCTATTAAAGAATAACATTACATTTTCGGGCTTTCAGCATTAGTAAAGTAAGAAATCGGATTTCAGCACTAACATAAACATATAGGTAGCATTATAGTACTAGTCCGCTTCTGTGGTGTAGTGGTTAATGTGTGCCACTCCCGGAGGCCCGGTTTCGATTCCCGGCTCTGCCATGAAAGTTGAAAACAAACAGTACGAGGACTGGAACGGGGTCTACTCAGCCTCGGGAGGTCAACTGAGTAGAAGGGTTTCGAATCCCACCTCAGCTATCCTCGAAGTGGTTTTTCGTATTTTCCTACTTCTCCTCCAGGCACATAAGGCCACAGCCGTTTCCTTCCCTCTTCCTTGTCTATCCCTTCCGATCCTCCCATCCTCCAACAAGGCCCCTGTTGAGCATAACAGGTGAGGCCGCCTGGGCGAGGTAATGGCCCTCCTCACCAGTTTCATCACCATACTCAAAGTCTCAACGTTCCAGGACACTGCCCTTGAAGTGGTAGAGGTGAAATCCCGCTGAGTCCGAGAGAAAACCAACCCTGAAGGATAAACTGATTAAGAAAGAAAGAAAGAAAGAAGGAAAGAAAGAAAGATCATAGTACTATAGGGCTATAATCTATCATTCCCAAAAAAATATATATTTATGGTTGGGACAACTGGCCTACCCACTTCCAGGGCCCATGAAAGAGAATTAAATATCTTTGTGGAGGGAAAAAGTTAAACATGATAAAGATAAATATGACTTCATCTAGTTTTCACAAGTCGGGCTGAGTGGTTCAGACTGTTGAGGTGCTGGCCTTCTGACCCCAACTTGGTTCAGTCCGGTGGTAGTTGAAGGTGCTCAAATACGTCAGCCTCGTGTCGGTAGATTTACTGGCACGTAAAAGAACTCCTGCAGGACTAAATTCCTGCACATCGGCGTCTCCAAAAATCGTAGAAGTAGTTAGCGGGGCGTGAAGCCAATAACATTAATTACATTTGGCTTTTAACAAGCTGAACATATCAGGAAAGAAAGTGTCCTGGTGACATTTTAGTCGCTCAATACAGGAATGTCTTTGGGTGCTGTGACTTTTACTTTTTTTTTGCTTTACGTCACACCGTCACATATAGGTCTTATGGCGACGATGGGACAGGAAAGGCATAGGAATGGGAACAAAACGGCTGTGGCCTTAGGTACAGCCTCAGCATTTGCCTGGTGTGAAAATGGGAAACCACGGAAAACCATCTTCAGGGCTGCCGGCAGTGGGGTTCAAAACCCACTATCTCCCGGATGCGAGCTCACAGCTGCGCGCTCCTAACCGCACGGCCAACTCGCGCGGTATTTTTACCCTTCGGTTTATTGACTTGGCTTGTATAACCTAAAACTTAGGCTAAGTTGGATAATATTTTAAACACCTACATCACTATTTTCACCTGTGTGCAATTATGTTATTTATTTCATTAATATTATGATAATTATTATAATTGAGCATTGTTAACTTATAAGACCCCAACAGACAAGCATTGGTTTTGTGTAGAGTTATACATTTGTTAAATTCACGTTGTTTCCTTTCATGATATACACGCCTATTCTTTGTTACATTATAGAGTATTTAGATATAGCCTAAATTTCTTTACCAATTAAGCTCTTCAATAAAGACATACATAACTGTCCCATGCCAAGATATATTGGTAGAATTTGTTTGGTATGGTATGCGATGTGCTATTGCACATCGGAACTCTACACCATTTATAAGTTTTCTGCCTCACTGTCTGCGCAGGATTCATTTTAAGTCTAAAATATACTACTCAGATTATTATCCAATGTATAGACCTCGAATTTAACCATACTAGACACTAACGTAAAGTAGAAATACGCGAAGTGTATCCTACTTCTCACAGCACACTATGTGTTATTTCGTCTGCTAATTCAGTCAACCTGTACGATGACGTCAGACCAATGAGATCGCGTGCTTGCGTGACGTGACATTTTCGTAGATTTTTATCACGTTTGGAGTTATTATTTGTACATTCTGATCACATTTTTGAATTCTGCATGAAATTTTGAATCAGATTAGCATATTTTTAATTAAAACCCCGGATCATGCATGTTCCCTATTCCAGTAACAGACAGTTCAGGATGGTTTTCTCTGGAACATTTTGAATTTGGTGGGAGGTTATCTCCTAAAGTTTGAGTGACTACTTTCCTGTTTGAAAGATATGCTTGAATTTTGACAAATCATACCTACCTGCTAACAGAAGAACGCTATAGAGAGTGCGGCTTAAGTCAGTTAACCACTGCAAACTGCTGATGGTAAAATTTAAGCTAATTAAATAACTGTGGAAATTTGTTTATAAGTAGTGGCAGAAATGGTTTGTTATTTATGCACTCATTGTTAGCACGATAAGCTTACATTATAAACAGAAAATTATCCGTAGAACAGCACTTTTCAAAGAAGACATCTGCAAATTATATCGGAGGTTTCGACAGGTTCAGTAGCTGACTTACCACGAAGTGGCTGACCAAAACCTTTAGGTCGCTACACAGGCAATCAAATTGCCCATAAAACAAGAGCTTCTACGAAACTACAACTTTCTGATAGAAGTGTCAGAAGAATGTTAAAATGTTACATCTGAAGCCTTACAAAGCTTACATTGCTACAAATACTAAACGAGGATGAAGACAATTTTGAGTAGTATGTGATCCTAACTTTTAGAAAACAATTTTGTGACCTAGTGGAACATGATTAATATTAAACGAAAGCGTTAAACATTACTGCATGTAGGCCTACTGGGCTTCTGAAAATCGGTTTGTAATTGAGGAAATACATTTTCTTGGAATAACACTTTGGGCAGGTATATGCAGCAAGTGATAGGGCCTTATCTCGTCAATGGGAGCATGAGTGCGAAAAGGCACTTCAAATGTTAAGAATTTATTTAACATTTGAAGCTGTACGTGACAAATCCATCGTACTACGGATTAAGAGCCTGAACTTTTGAATAGTGGAGAGGAAGGCAAGGTAAAATCAACTGGCACTGACATCACGTCATGCAATTTTTCCATGTGGGGGATACTGACGGACAAAGTTTCAGATACAAAGAGACTAAATCTACAGCATTTAAGGGATTTGACTGAACAAGAATTTGAAAACAAGTTTGGTAATAATGTTGGACTTGTGGAACGAGATACATAACTCACAGAACGATTTCTGCAATGTTTAGATAATAATGGAGCCCACTTCAAACAATTTCTGTATGTTAACCATTTTTTTTTGTACAAACCATGAATGCTACACTACACATTTTCCACCATCTGACATATGCTGCACCCTGTATGAAGTCCAGATAAGCTTGGACAGGCTACAATAGGTTTAAGGTATTTAATTTGCTCTGTTGTAATGGAGAATTATCTTTGTTTCATTGATATTACTTTTAAGTTAGTCAGTCTGTCGAAGCATGACACGTAACGCCCAGAACGTCACACATTAAGCTTTTCAAAACATCATGCATTTATTTTCAAACGTATGTTTGTTTGTCCAACCCTTATCCCGTTTCTCTACGGGGTCGGGTGTGAGGAGATGAATCTGTTGTGGCGGTTTTTTATGACTGAATGCTCTTCCCGACGTCAACCTCAGAGGAGTTAACGAGATGAAAGGAATGACGTGATAAGATAGTAGGAAGGAAGAGGGTGAAACCAGGTGCCAGCACACAGCCTACTCCTGTTGAATAGCACCAGATGGTCTGTTAAACACCCCCATCTGATGGAGAGGTTTGGAATTTAATCCAGGCTTTTGGCATGCAATCTAGTGATTAGAAATTGTTCCCCCCCCCACAACATTCTGATGGTGAATTTTTTCGACCAATGGACTCAAACTGGCTAACCACGGTGTCGGAGCACTTAGAATTCAATGCCTTAACGATCATGACCACCAGGCGGGCTCATCATGCATTTCTTTTCAAATACACATATATAAAGACAAATAGGCTATACCAACGCATCACCTCAATCTGCACAGCAGATTTCTGCCCCACCGTTTTCCTTTACAGACATGTGATATCAGAGTTGTATTCAAGTTTAATACAAAAAACTTTCCCAATCTCTTGAAATACCAATAATAGAATACAACATTCATATAATATGCCATGTATGTTGGGTATTCAGCCCAAGGGCTGGTTTGATCCTCTACAACTCCACCAAAAGCTGTCATAGATAGCCTAGGTGTCACTGAAGAGGCATACTAGGGAAATGAGTGAGGTAGTTTCCAGTTGCTTTCCTCAATGAGCCAGAAGTTGCTATTACATATCAGTCTGCTGAGCCCACTGAAATGCATGCACCAACCGACCCTATGAGCGATATTTTCACACCATTCAAAACAGGGACTGGCTGCATAAGGAACGGTATTACTAGAATTGCTCATGCCTCAGTCACTTTCATATTGTCGAAGTCAAGGAAGAGACTGAAACAGGTCAATGAAGTAACAAATTATTCTAGCCCATACCAGTAGACATAGTGCACGGTGAACACTACATCCTGCCAGTACTAGATCAATATATCAGCCATTCACAACAAGTTTATGCAAAAGTGATCTGATAGAATCTGAGGATATTCTAGAACAAAACATGTTCTGTTATTGAAGTGTTCTTTTAAGTTATATCGGGTGTTTCGAGACTGCTTTTAAGTTGTATTAACTGAGTCGACACTGAAAACATTTGTTCCATTAGTGAAACACTGAAGAACCATACGGAAGAAATACAGTTAACTATGGGAAGCATCCAATGGTTTTAGCAACAACGAAATAAAATTTATAAAATGCATCATTAGCAAGCATAGCCTATGTTAAGAACTTCAAATTTGTGAGAATTTCCAGTTTCAAATATTAAGCTAGCGTGCAGCACCAACAGAACTTCCCATAGTAATACAATGGGGAACATTATGAGAAAACAAATTCTTTCTTGGTAAGATATATAAATTTTATTTGGACATCCTGAAAAAAAGAAGAAATATCACAATATTAATTCAAAATAATGACAAACTAAAACTTAAGGCTAATATTCCATGATTTGTTATTGAGGTTCTCTCCCCAATGGCTTTAAAGTGCCCACACATCACATGTTAATCAACATACTTTGAAGGATCAATAATTAAGAGTTTACATGTGAGTTCAGTGGGAGGATGGGATGCCAACCCCGACCTTGACTCTGCCATTGAAAGCAGGGTTCTGGATAAAGTTTAAACACTAGCACCTTATCAAAAATCTTGAAGCAAATGTGAAACTTTACAGGGACAATTTAAAATATACAGTTCTCTATTAACATAAGTTTCCACACACATACATACATAACATTACATAGTGTATAGTTAAAATCTAACCTTTCCTTTGTATGCAACATATTCAAGCAATAAATTAGGTACCCTAGAATTAGAAACATTCCGTTTGATGTATTTGAGGACAGGCGAATGTGTGACATGCAAGTTATACAATTTATACAGCTTGAATTGGAAAGATTTTCCAACCACACGTTTTTGGCCTGGTAAACTGTAGTACACCAGGTCAAAGAAAGTTTTGTGCACATAGACAACTTTTTATTTTGCTAGTTGCTTTATGTTGCACCGACACAGAAAGGTCTTATGGCGACGATGGGACAGGAAAGGCCTAGGAATGGGAAGGAAGCGACCGTGGCCTTAATTAAGGTACAGCCTGAGCATCTACCTGGTGTGAAAATGGGAAACCACGGAAAACCATCTTCAGGGTTGAACACCACAATACAGGCGGAACTTAGAAAATACTAGTTCATGTTCATAACCACAATGAGCGCCGTAGCTGAATAGTAGTTCTCTGTGATACACACATTTTGCAAGGATTACATTAACCATTTTTGGTAAACAATTGGTTTACACGGATTAAAAAATAACACCCACTGTACTCAACCTACAATACAACAGAATCAAGAATACATACAAAAAAACGTGACAGAAGACAGTACAATTAGTTATATTGCTCTCTACATTTCTTCTTATCAAGTTACACACACGATTCTGACATTTTACGCATGTGTACTTAAACCTGTCTGATTTGACTAATTCTGGCACCTAGAACATCGCTTCTGTTTTCCATGTTCCGCTTTCTTGTCTCCATCCATAGAATATACTTCAGCTGGTTTACACGACCCCTGCAGTCCCTTTCCTCCTCTGAAGATGTTCGCTCTCTCTTCAGGAAGAGTTTGTGAGCTTTTTAAAAATTTCATTCTTGTACTTTATACCTGAAAATTTCTTCCACAGATATTGGGCACTGCATATATAAAACTACCAATGGCCATCACAGTGAAGCACATGCTACATTGTAAGTGGGAGACATTTTATCCTCAACACAAACTCCTGACTTTGTTCCAGTGTAAAATGTAATTATTTCTCGTTTTTCCTATCCTATGGCATTGAGCGCTGTCACGGTTGCAAACTAGTGGCAATACTCCTACGCAAGCCAATGGTTGCATCTAACTCCGTCAGTCACCAACAGCTAGTCACTAACACTGCTTTCCAGGAAACCAAAATATAACCAGTCACTAACAGCACTTTCTGGTAAATCAGAATTTAAACTGGCAGCAACAGTAACAGTTGAGGGCCATTAGGGTAAAAGAACTGTCCATCAGTGTACCGGGCAGGGAACAGTGGAATTAGGTAAGAGTGACAATGGTACTACAACTACAGCCCACGACTGTCAGGTTAGTAGAACAGGATTATCCATGTCCCTCCAAGTTTTGAAATACTGATAGTGCAATATGGCAGACAAAGCAAAAGACTCATATCAGCAGGAACAGAGTTAAGTACGTTAAACCTGCTCGATGCGTGCACCCTTAGTGGCATGGCATACAAAAATCCCTGCATTCCTGTTCTTGCTACACATGCTTCAGCAGCAATCATTCAATTATTGACCTGCATTTAGAACTTGTCCAGGTGGCAAATTTCCTGTCAATCGTTTGCCTAGTCTTAAATGATTTCAAAAAACCTGGGAACTTACCAAACATTTTCCTTGATAAATTATTTCATTCCCCAACTCCCCTTCCTATCAAATTAATAAGAGTCCCAATTTGTCCTTCTGAATTACACTTTTATCTTCATACTAGCATATGCATTCATGCTTCGCTACGTTATTATACATCGTAGACAGATTTCTCTGTAAATTACTGTAAAGGCAGTTAGTAAGATAACGTTAAATTGCGTACGTCTCTTAGTACTATCCAAGAAACAAAACAGGGAGGACATCCTATGTTTTCCGATGTAAGGTAGGCATTGGGGAAGTTTCGTTGATAATGACAGGCCAAATTTCCTACTGCCAATCAAAATCGAGTCCCAGAGTTTCTACTATAACGGCAGGCTCACTTGACAACTGCCATTCACAGTACAGATGGAGAGTTTTCATTATAAAGAGAGGCTTCTTTTCCTAATACCAGTCACAATCGAGCTGGAGATATTTGATTAAAATCTAGAAATGCAGCGCCATCTAAGGTATCAACAATCTAGACATGACAGTAAGTCATAGGACCAAAATTGTAGATATCTCCAAATTGAACGACGATTGTGCCATCTGTTTTGCGATACGACTTACCGTTTAGCCACCAACTATTATCCCGAAACGAAGGTCTGCATTGTCATTAAAACTGCATCCATATTTTGATATTTTCCAGGGGCCAAAAGTTACATTTTTAACAGCTTGGAATTGTTCCTCAAAGAGAAGTGTATCCAGGTTTTGGGATTACCACTTTCATACGGAGTAATTAAAGAAGAAATTAATACAGTTAAGTTGAAATTGATAGAAAATAGGATAACTGTAGACAGCCGTATAGGACAAATATGTAAATACCAAGGGGATGAATGTGAAAATAAAATGCCAATCAATAAATTGTGATGTTATGAGTTACTGATATAAGGTTGTAACAAAAGGAGAAATTTAGGTGAAGGGATCCTTAGGTAAACAGATAAGAAATGACTTATAGTGTTATTACTTAAGCCTAAAGTGGCAAGAAATTAAAGCAAAAAACAGAAGTAGAATAGAAATACAGTAAAAATTATAGCAAATGCCAGAAAACACCTTATGGTGTGAAATAATGGGCTACACTCCACGCTACGGTTCAAATCATGCCCTTTAGTGCTATTAGAGGACAATTTTAACCTCCAACGGCATTCTGCCAATATCCCACAGAATGGCCGATTGACGTCTCTCTTGCTCACTACCCAAGGAACAACCATGAGTTTACAGGAATGATTAAAAAAGAAGCAAAATGTCACTTCCCAGCTAGCAAGCAGTCAGAGACGTTGCCATGCTAACCTGTACGTTCGCTGTCGGTCTGTCGATCACTCAATGCAGAGCACGAGACCTGCAGAAAACAGTCATTTGAAGAGCAAGCGAAATTATGTACATATGTTGTTTATAATGAAGGGACATTTGACATACAGTCCATGGATTTTTGACAAAATCAATACCATAAGAGAAAGGGGAAGGAAACTGTTCTAGTTTTCCTACAAACCCCCCGTCTGTTCAGAGATTTTAAAATCATATCCATAACAAAACTTTCCCTGGGAAGAGCATACTCTAAATATGAAGTATGGTCGAGATCTATCCAGCCGTTTTGTTGCAATGGTGGAACAGACAAGAAAAATAAAAACCACTGATACGGTCGAGTTGACCTAAAACTAATAAATATCTGCAAAATTGGCAGAACAAACTAAATTACAGACAGCAGACCCCCAACAACTTTATTTATATAGAGTATGATCTTTCCTACCTTTAAAAGGTCCACTCAATCTTATTCGTGTACTAATGTTATTCCATGCCATCTGCCCACTGACAGCTTGGAACAACCAGCAGTCGAGCAGCTTGTCTCCTCAATCCCAAGTCTTCCTAGCCCGAAGTTGGCAACATTTTCGTAACACTACTCTTGTCAGAAATCGCCCAGAATAAATCGTGCTGCGTTCCTCGGTTGATGCCAACTAATGTATATGCGATTTTTTTTTTTTTGCAGTTCTGCTAAATCACATGACATTGGGTCATGCACATTTTCTTCGATGTAACCCCATATGGAAAAATCACATGGGGTTTAGTCAGGTGTTAGAGGAGAGAGAGTTGTTTCAAGCATCACATTACCTAACGACTAACTTCAGCGTTGCACAACTGCCAAATTTTACGTTTTGTCCGCAAAATTTATGGAAAGACTGTGTTTTATGGATGAACTATATTTTACGATTTTACGTACCAAGACCATCTTCTGAATATTTGCGCCACAACAAGCTTCCGCAAGCCGCCGATACAGGCTGTGTGAACAGCGAATATTCGATAAATCGCTCTAATTTATATCCATCCGATTGTTACAGTCTTCGATTGGGAATATGAGATGTGCCCTGTATCTCATTCTATTGATATATACTTGTTTGTGTTGAAATGAAATGGCTTTTAGTGCTGGGAGTGCCCGAGGACAAGTTCAGGTCGCCAGACGCAGGACTTTTGATTTGACTCCCGTAGGCAACCTGCGCGTCGTGATGAGGATGAAATGATGATGAAGACAACACATACACCCAGCCCCCGTGCCAGCGAAATTAACCAATTAAGGTTAAAATTCCCGACCCTGCTGGGAATCGAACCCGGGACCCCTGTGGCCAAACGCCAGCACGCTAACCATTTAGCCATGGAGCCGGACCTTGTTTGTGTTGAAAGAGAATGACTCTTGGATAACCATTCGCTTGTTCTTTGTATTGGTTCGTACGAAAATAACCTTTGCCATCTTATATAGAAAAGTTCTTGTGTTCTTCACCACAAATTACAACGCACAGGTCATGTAGTTATGAAAAAACGCGAGAATTAGGTTTGTAGCTTAATTTGCTTCACATCTATTGCCACGTATTATGAAGCTGAAGTTAGTAGTTGTGGATAAACACGAATTGTTCGTTGTTTATTTAGTCTTATGATCATTGTTTATCAGTAATCATGACTAAATCTATGAAAAAACATTATCAGATGTTTAGGGAAACTTATTCATTATGATACCGAAAACCAAGACAAGGTGACATTTGCTTTTTGTACCGTGCTCTCTTGTGATATTAACATAGCACATGGTAGCAAAAATGACCTGACTAATCATGTAAAGTGTGTTAAACATCTTGGTAATTTGAAATCTAAGGAAGAAAATCAGAAATAGTTTTTTTTGCCAAAGGTGGAGATAATGTTTATGATGTAATAAAGGCCGGATGTTTTACTTCTTTAAGTGGAACACAACATTCCATTGAGTGCAGCTGATCATGCAGGAGCTTTGTTCACAAAGATGTTTCCTACTGCGGAAATCACAAAAAAGAGATTATAGCTGCACAAAAGCAACGCGTTTCCTAAACGAAGTTGAGCTTACTGCAACACAGGACATTGCTACTTGTTTACAGAATAGTACATTTCCTTTGTTGACAGATGAAAGTAATGATACTGATTCCAAGTTGTATCCCCTAGTGGTTACTTTTTATGATGCTCCTCAAGAAAGTATTATAAGCACTGTTTTATCAATACCAGCATTGGAAGGGGATTTGATAGGGTGCAACATAGGAAAGCTGCTATTGTTGCAGTTGGAATTAAATAAAGTGCCAATTAAGAACTGTCTGGCATTCTGTTCTGAGAAGGCTCCTATTATGATTGGACAGGAAAATGGAGTCTAGCAGTTAAATTTAATTAATGACTGCAGAACTTCTACAGCACAAGAATCACAACGCTTCTTTTACTGATCACTATCACTATCTTCCAAGATTCTCATGGGAGGGGGAAAGAAAAAATAACTTCAAGTGATGGTGGGGGGCAAGATAATCACTAAGTTTTAACATTAGGAACTAGATTTCTACGCATGCCTGTTTTATAAAATTAAGACCCTACCTATTTCAATCCAGAACCCTGATCTCAACAGCTTACTTACAAAGATATAGGAGCTCAGTCTTCTGGAACCTCCAATTCACCATCATTAATTGAATCAATGACATCATGTGGTGGTCTTCCTTCAACAGTACAGCCCACAGACTAGAAGAGAAAAGTTTGTAACAGAAAATGTCCTAGTGTATACAAATGGATACATAAAACAGGAATACAAGACAAAGGTTTTACCTGACAAGTTCCCAAGATCTCCTTCACAGTACCCTCCATCTTCCTGGACATAGATCTTTCCCTCATTGTTTTAGCAATGTTTAAGATGTCATCAAATGAAAGGTTACCACTATGCTTTACTGAAAAACAAAGGTAGATAAAAATACAATCATCAAGAGGTTCCATACATTAATATAACGATCAATTATTACTTGTTCATTGAACGAAAAAAGAAAAAAAAAAAAAAAGAAAAAAAAGGGACAGTATTTCATTGAAATACTTACTGTTTTTCTGCTTTTTCCTATCGCGAGGAGGTTCTTTCAAAGCTTTAATAATGAGAGAGGCTGCAGAAGGACAGACAGAGATGGCAGCTTGTCTGTTTTGGATCGTCAATTTCACGGTAATCTTTAATCCCTTCCAGTCAGAAGTGGCCTTGGCAATGTCATCACCCACTTTCTTAGGGGACTGAAAAAAAAAAAAAAAAAAAAAAAAAAATACCAGTATTACCAACAAACAGAAAAACACTTTTGGACCTGAAATCAATTCGATCTGTAACTCCTCACCCAACTCCCATTACAGCACAACAATTTTGGCCAACAGTGTACTCTGTTCATAAGAGACCCATAGAAATTACAACTGCGAGGAATAAGGATAAGAGACTAGAATTTTTAAATAATCCTATATCAATAAACATGAACAAGTTCAGAAACATCAGCTCTTAAATAGGGCTGCCATCAAGTGGCAAGCCACAGTCTACTGGAGGTGGAGGAGAGAGGAAAGCCTCAGCTTCACTCTTGTACCTCAAGGCAAGCCAGTTCTGTCAAAAGTCACCGAAACACTGTATACCTCATCAGCACTGAGAAGATAGTCCTTGGATTGTTTCCCCACCTTCCCATACCCACTGAAATGAAGGTGGATGAGCTACATCGTCTCATTTTTTATAGCAGGAATGTGTCGTAGTATTGAAACTTTTGATTTGGGTTTCAAGTACTATTAACTGTTTCTCCAAGTTATCATCATCCTAAACCATCTCCAGTTTCCCGGGTGTGGTATATGAGCCTCCTCCATCTCATCCTGGCGTTGTACTATTCCTCCTCCACCAACTTGTCCCAATCATGACCTCTCAGTAGTACATAGTTCTTTACTAAATCTATCCATTTCTCCAAGTTATGCTGAATGCAATTCAGTCACATACGACTGACATAATTCGGAGTGAATATGAATTACTTTGCACTGCCTTCTGACTTAGAGAGAGAGAGAGAGAGAGAGAGAGAGAGAGAGAGAGAGAGAGAGAGAGAGAGAGAAGATGTATCCCTACAGCCTATACAACAGGGAGACAAACATGCTATAGAGCGTTCCAACCTTAAATTGCAGTACAGCAGTAATGGGATAATTCCGTCTCTTTCCTTCTCCCGTGTTTTGCGGGTAGCGCTGTCCTACTCTAATGCAGCGGGTTTGCCAAATATCCGTAAATCAGAATGTTATCGTTTAAAATGGGGGAAAATCGTGTTGTGTACAGAATTTCAAGGCGCATTTGATGCCGTTAACAAAAAAAATGCAAACAAATAATTTAGTGTGAAAATGGCAATATAATGGAAAGTTTCGCCAAATGCAAAATCTTCATTGCATAGAACTTATGTCATAACTCCTATTTTATATTCATAATTTTCCTAATTTTTTCACTGCTGGTAAAGAAACATTTCAGCTCAATGTAGATAAGTTTATTTTTACATTTAAAAAATAACAAAATGCAGTTATATGCGTTTATTTTCAGTCATGTTCCGGGAATTTTATGTGCAGGTACGAAAAAGTCAGTCGCTGGCCAGCGCCTTTCCTATTGAATTTACATGGGGGGTCAAAGCGAGGCAAATGGTCTTCAGATATGGGAAGTTATTTTTAAAACAATCCCGAAGTTCTTATCTTGCTTAGTTCTTAATTTGTGATAGGAAGAATATATCCTTGAATTTTGGTTTCGCGCGTGACTCGACTGGCTGGCTGTCTGGCTGTCTGAAGTATGGTAATGATCTCCCAAATATGCGCTTTTAACATTTCCAGACAGTCGCATGCAGTGCAGTGCTCAGTTCGTCAGTAGTATGTATAATAGTGATTAAATACATATCAGTGACATATATACAATTCTTGAGGGCAAGTGTATTTCGTTTGTGTGGTTCGTGAGTTCGTGCTCGTGCGTGGGGATCTAATTTCTAAGAAAAAGTGCAGAAGGATCATGGCGTGGTTAAAGCAAAGCAAACGGTCTTCGGATATGGAAGTTATTTTTAAATCATACCTCAAGTCTTTATCTCGTTATCTCTTAATTTATGATGGGGAGAACGTCTCGTTTGTTTACGTTTCACGAGTGACTCGGCTGGCTGAGCTTTTAAATATACGGACAGCCGTGTGCAGTGGTGTTCATTTTATCAGTATTATAAGATTGATTATATAAAGATCAGTGATATATATAATATTTAATGGCATGTGGCCTCCGAGGAGGCCGAGTGCAGGTCTTTCGAGTTGACGCCACATAGGCGACCTGGCGTCTATAAGAATGTGGCCTTACCTGTGATGAATTCTAATGCTGAAGACGGCACACACACCCAGCCCCCGAGCCATTGGAATTAACCAATGAAGGTTAAAATCCCCGACCCGGGCGAAAATCGAACCCGGGGCCCTCTGGACCAAAGGCCAGCACGTTAATCATTTAAGCCATGGGGCCGGACAAGATCAGTAATAAATGTATAGTTCTTGAGGACAAGTGGATTGTGTTTGTTGTGTTTGTGTAGTCTGTGTAGTTGTCAGTTTGTGCTCTTGCAGGGGGTTATTAGTTCGAAGAAAAAGTGCAGAAGGATGTACAATGGATCGTCAAATTAAAAAGAAAGCAATATTATAATGAGTGTCCTAGATTATTTTTTAAAGACTATGACTATGAGCAGCGCAGTCAGTGAAACAGCTAAAGCTACAGGTTGTTCCGAAAGAACAATCTATGCTATAAGGAAGGAACACACACACATGGTCCTTTGCGAACTACCGCAAAAAAAGCAAAAAAAGAGAAGGACGGCAGAAAAATGCAAGGAAAATGCGGGTAATGAACATGGTTTTGTTCATAATGCTGAACTAACATTTTTATGCCATAAAAACATAAGACAATTGGGCAAACTACGTGAACGAAGTAAAGAAAAATGAAAGAGATTTGTGGAAAGCAGACGAATTACAGGACGATGTCGACGATGAAAATTTTTTAATACGACTTTCTTCATCGTCCGTATCATCCTCAAGTTCATCTCCCGAAGCCGGTTCATCCAATGCGGGAACATCAGGCCTTGCAGAAAGGATAGAAGGTGTACGTCCAATGTCTGAGAGCAACGCCAGTGATTAAGGTACGTTGTATTTATTTTACCACCCTACAAATATTAATTTATGAATGAATGAAGTTAAAATTACAAAATTACAAACGAAAAATGTGGAACTGTAACGCCCTGTTTGAGTCACACTCGAGCGTGATCTTCACGAGTCGATTTCGCAACAGCGCGCTCCATCTACGCTGTACTGCAATTTAAGGTTGGAACGCTCTATAGACAACTATGGAAAGAGACTATCCTCTGGCACTGCTAAGCAGCACTTTCTGAGAGTGGACTGTGGCGGAATTAAAGTGAACAGACCTCCCTTATAATCCTTTTATGATCTGGTACTAATACCGTTGAAATTTTTGCTACTGAACTTTTTTTGCCAAGATACTGACTATTTTTATTATATCAGCGATCCCCAAAACATGTACTACTCATATTAGTACTTGAAGTGGAGCTTCTACCAGTTTTGCTTTCCCTATATTTTTCGGCAAGTATTGTATTCTGATTGTGGGTCTGTCCGTCGCTGCGCTCTCTCAGAGCAGTCATATACTTCGCTGTCAGCGCTCTAATTCTCAGAGTGACCTGCGTGCGCATCTTCCGCGGCGTAGGCAGGTGATGGAAGTGTGTCCTGGTGAGAGGATTGAGTAGCTGGCTGGCCGTGAAAGATGGAGGCTCGCTGCGCTTGGTGCTGGCTGTACATCACAAAATCGAGTTGTAAAACGGACAATAGATAATTGCAACAGTCCGTCCGGGTTTATGACCCAAAGTGCTTTGTTTTGTTTTAATTCTTCTTCATAACTGATACAACCTCCAAATTTTCTTTCAGTTGTGAATTGAATTATGTGACTCACAAGCCTCGTGGTAGTAAGTACTACACTTGCATTGGATACCTCGACCAAATAATCAAGACTAAGTTCTGCATGATGTTATAATTCTGGGGGTTTCTTCATGCTGGGCATTTTGTCTCTTCAACTGTGATCTTGTTTAAAATGGATAAATTAGAGTTTGGTATACGAACAGTTTCAAAACAGTGTTTTTCGATTTCTTTACGAACTGACTTTCGCTTGAGCACTAAGAATTACAGAAATTTATGAACTACGAAAAGTGGTTTCTCTACAGACTTAGGTTTTGATTAAGATAATAGTTTTGGTGTTCCGCTCCAGTAATATGAATTACGTTAGTGTTATTCAGATTTTGCCTCACCCCATTTGGTAACACTTTAACTGTCCGAGGCAAGGTAACCTAGTGAGGAAGTTCTCACAAGGACTTAAGTGACTGCATCTTTTCCGTTCCTTTCTGTGGTTTAATTTATTTATTTTACAAACTTAATATTGAACTTTGAGTTACCTTCTCATTTTTCTTAGTTTCATTTTTATTGCATTGTTATGCTCATGCTGTGTGATTGGGTCAACCGAACAATTACGGTGTTGGCCCGCCTCGATTATTGTTTACGTGGCGATTAGTTTTGTTTTGACGTCGCCTGATATTATTTCCTTAGGTTACTTCCGTTTGATTCCTTTGTGTAAATTTTTACCTTTCGTGCCTTTTCACTCCTGTTGTAGTGTGTCGCTATTTTTAATTTGCCCTTCCAGTAGGATGGAACGACCTTCCCTGTGAGCACTCCTCGAGAAATAGATTTTCAACCATATTTTAACCAATTTTGAAGTTCCTTTTGAAATTATAAACTCTATTTAAGGAAGAGGTTTGGAAAATACTAATATGAAAGACCGAGGTCTGTGAAGTTTGTGTAAACTTGCTAAAGATGTTGTAGGCCTTTTATTTTCTTAAATTTCTTAGGGGTATCAGCCGATTCCTGTGCACTGTTTTTAAAAATCTAGTTTGTTCTGATGATGTTGAGTTTTAATTCTACTTGAATTCCCCCCCCCCTAAATAAAATTTCCTTCCTTGTTTAAAAGGTATGGTTTCTTTGTTCCTGGAATAGCTACTCAGATTTCTTTCTATACAGTGATCAAGTTCCACGGGTTTATCATCACCTGCACCGTTTTTTTATTATGTTATTCTTGTAATTTCTTTCTTGTGCTGTTTTGGTGATGAGTGCTTTCACGTTTGTTTTTATTTGCTGACAGTCTGGGCGATTTGGGGAGATTGCGCGACTGGGTCAGGACAAGACTTGAATTTACAGTACCTGGCCACTTTATTAGACTCAAGTACCTTTTTAGCAATTATTTTCATTTGACACCCTAATTCTTGGATTTATGTGACAGCAAACTCATTGTTGATACTTGCATTGTAGGACATGGTATAGTTGATAATAATGTGAGTTTTGGAACTTATTATCTTTACAAATTCCCGCCTTTTTTACTTTATTAACTTAGTACCTACCATGCCGTAAACATATGAGGTAATAAGTCCCGCGGTTTTTGTGTCAGATGTGTGTTTGGTTTACTGATAATTAACTTTAACAGTTTGTCTTGCTGTATTTTAGATATTTACGCTAAATCTGTGTTGATAACAGGAACTTTATGAGGTAGCAGTGGTTTTAAATTTGTTACTTGGGAAATCAAACAATTTCTTGATAACAGAGTTATGGGGAAGTCTCAGGACCTTTCTCCTCGCAAAATTGAGTTTGTGAAAGGACTTTTGCAGCATGGAAATCTGACAACGGGAAATTGCTGCCCATTCAGGAATATCACAGATTTCTGTGTGCCATATAAGCAATACAAATAAAACTGGGAGAGATTACCCGAAGAACAGAAGAGGGAAATGTGGTAGGAAGAAAATTCTGACTC
This sequence comes from Anabrus simplex, assembly GCF_040414725.1. Classification (NCBI taxonomy): domain Eukaryota; kingdom Metazoa; phylum Arthropoda; class Insecta; order Orthoptera; family Tettigoniidae; genus Anabrus; species Anabrus simplex. The sequence continues at coordinate 112,469,964 of NC_090269.1, read as the reverse complement.
CAAGAGCAGAACGTTTGCTCGTCAAAATTGTGAAAGGAAACAGAAGGGCATCTTATGCTACTATAACCCAAGAACTGAACAACAGTGGTATCAAGGTTTCTGAGAGAACAGTGCGTCGACATACTTGCAGCTTGGGGTACCGATGTTGTCGACCAGCTAAGAAAGCCAAACTTACTGAGCGAATGATGAAACGGAGGCTACAGTGGGCAAGAAAACACGAACATTTCACAGCAGAAGACTGGAAAAGGGTAAGTTCCTTATATAAATTCCTTAACAAATGTTGTTTTAACTAGGAAAATTCCAACGAGTATTTACAACTTTAAATTTCATACACATCATCTTAATTTCTAGGTTTGCTTCAGTGATGAATCAACTTTTGAGGTGTTAAGCGAGAAATCCCGGTTTGTAAGAAGATTGTCTAGTGAAAAGTATGAGAAGAATTGCGCCCAGAAAACAGTAAAACATCCTACCAAGGCCATGATTTGGTCAGTGATAAGTGGAAAGGGAATGGGATGTCTTCAGATTGTGGAGGGTATAGTGCGTCAGGATCAGTACAGACAAATACTTGAAAAGAGACTGATCCCGCAATTGAAGGACTGGTTTAGTGAAGGTAAAAACAAGATTTTCATGCAAGATGGGGCTCCATGCCACAGCAAAATCTATTAAAGCTTTTCTGAAAGAAAAGGAAATTCCTCTTTTGGATTGGCCTGGTAATTCACCCGAATGAGAATGTGTGGCAATATCTGAAATGTGAAATTGGTAAAGAGTGTAACACTACCAAGCTTCAACTTCTTGAAAAGATCATATTTCATTGGAACCATAATGAAAAGTTGTCAGCAGCAGCTTCACCTTGCATTGCAAGTATGCCTCGCAGGGTGCAAGCAGTCATAAAAGCTAAGGGTGGACTGACTAAATATTAGAATTTCAGTCTTAAAACTGGGTATGACATCGCAAATTAAACATACTGTAATGCTATCCATTAGTGAATGTGTAATATTCCATTTAAATTATGTTAATATAACATCTTTTTAGAAAAATGAAGATATTTATGTTGAGTCTAATAAAGTGGCCAGGTACTGTATGTGTACAGGCTTCTAGCATCCCCTGGGAGCACATGAATGCACGTTTGTTTAGGAGCTTTTATTTTGCTATATTTGGCAATGAAACTGAGGAGTGTTTGCTCTCCTATAGTTGGCAATTGGAAACTGTGGTCACAGCTGCAAACATGACTGCCTGGGAGATAATGAAATCCAGGTTTTAATTGAAAATGAAAATCCACAGCCTGTTTCCAGTAATTCAACTGGGTCAGGAATGTAATGAATGAAGCCCGCATCTAGCGGCAAGGATGGGAATTGTGCCGGCTGCCGAAGTCTGCCGCTCTCCCCTGAGACAATGATTAATGACTGACAGGTTTTAATTACACATAATAGGGCAAAAATCTATGTAGCAACCACAAAAACCAGCATTCCCTGTATCCAGCAACTTGCATAACTGATAAATTTGACCACAAGTATTTAAGTTTCTTAAGTGGCAATCCTTAAGGAAAGGATTAAGTGATATAATAATCTTACCAGACCAAGCGGTCCAATTTTAGGAGCAAGGGATGATGTGGCTCCGACTTCACCTCCAACGCATCTCAGGTAAACTAGAATGAAAAACGAACCTATCAATATATTTCAAACAGATCAACATATAACAACTTAAACAGAACATTGGAAAAATTTTAGAAACAATGAAGATGTACTAAATACTAATGATATTAGCCAAAGTGGATACAACCTTAGGAGACTACGACCTTCCTTATACACTTAGTGTGGTTGTTTGGTCCATTTATCTCTGCCATAGCAGAAAAGATAGTGACTATGCTTTCCACATGGCTGGGTATGTGTATGTTGTAGATCAGGGGTTCTCAAAGGGTGTGCCGTGAAATTTGACTATGCCGCAGAAAAAAAGCTTTTGTATTCAATATTTTAGTAACAATATTTATTAAAATTACAGAACGGCGTAAGCCTACATGCAGTAGGAACTCAAAAAATAAGATGCTCTGTCAATAATATTACACTATTGTTGCAATTTATTGGGAAATATGGGCTTGTTTATTTTTGCACAACTGTTCGATGCGAGGAGGAATCTCAGAGACATACACCTGTAATTCTTGGTCTACAGAAAGAAGTCGACACGTTTTTTATTTTCAATCCACGTCAATGCCAAAAATCCTTGCTCGCATAGATAAGTTGTTGATAACTGTATTAATAAAGATATGGCATGCTCTGACAACACTGAGAACTCTTTTCACTGAAATAGTGTTTCTTCCCTAAATTACAGCGTCAAAGTTCCAAGTTTCGTTGCTAATGAGGTCAGCAAACAGGTTTTTCTGTGGCAAATATTTGTAATAACTCATTTCTAAGTTCATAAAATCTGGAAAGTACACTTCCTTTGGGAACCAGCAAATTTAGGTGTGAAGGACCAGAGTTTCAAGAACAGCTCCTGCTTCCTGACATTACCTTGAGAAGTCTAATTTTTAGACCTCCACTTTTTTTATGCAATTAACCACTTCAACAACAGAGTTCATTACGTTCCTTAGATCTGAAGGAATGGTTTTTGCCACCAAAGCTTCTCAAAGTAAGAAACAGTGTGTGGAAAATCTTGGTTCAACCTTGAAGTAAAACCTCTCATGCGACCAGTCATTGCAGGGGCTCCATCAGTGCACACTGAAACAATTTTTCCAATGACGCTGTCATAGAATTATATACGTCTGATCCTGTTGCTGTCAGAAGCAATCTTTTGCAGGATAGCAATTCTTCAGTATGCGATTCTTCGTTTAAAATTCTTATGTAGCTCATTGACATTTTTTATTTATATCTTAATTTATCCAGTTAAAGTGCACATTTTTTTCACATCATGTAATTTTTCCACTACTTTTTAAATACCAGCTGATATGTCTTCTATGCGGCGAGCAATTATATCGTTTGTCAAAGGTACTTTTGATATCTCCCTCCGGCAGCCTCTCCTAACATGGAGTAACTATTTCTTTACATGCAGGTAAAATCAAATTTTCTGCTGCTGTATGTGACTGCATATTCCTATCAATTATGGCTGCTGTCGTGGAAGCTTATTTAAATAGTTTACTCTCTTCTCAATTTAAAGAAGGCAAGGCAATGAATAAAATTATTACAACTTCAGAAAAAGCACTAGGATGGAATGATGGAATTCACCATGAATTATTCTCCCTCCAATTTCATGTATACAATCTTCTCTTTATCAGTCTTCCACGACAGCAGCCATAAAAAAGCCTCTTCAATTAATCTGCCATCTTTAAATGGCTGCCTAGCATACTATCCGCACACTTTATGTTGATGCATTTGTGTATGGGGTGAGGAGTAAGGAGGGAGCTGTCCTGGTATCAATAGTGCTGCCTGGTGCTGCCAACTGAATGAAAATTAAATCTGAATTGAATCGATAGTATGAGCGATCGATACTACACCTTTATTTACATTAATGTACAGACAAATCCCTGTCACATTGAATGTGTATATTTATGTGCTACACCTTTATTTACATTAATTTACAGACCAATCCCTGTCACAATGAATGTGTATATGTATGTGCTACACCTTTATTTACAGACAAATCCCTGTCAAAATGAATGTGTATATGTATGTTCTACACGTTATTTACATTAATTTACAGACCAATCCCTGTCACAATGAATGTGTATACAGTAGAATTCCGCTGTAACGAACACCAGTATAACGAAATTTTCAGAATAACGAATAATTTTTTTGGTCCCTTCCTTTTTCCCTATTTGTTGTATGTTAAAATATTTCATTTTAACGAATTTCGTAGTTTCAGTTTAACGAATTTAAATTGCGCTCTTTTATTTACCAGTTTGACCATATTTTCTCAAATTAAAACCAAAATTCATCCTGTTTTATGACCAACATTTTTCTTGTTACATTATTTCGTTATTCAGACGATATGATCGCCATTTTCCATACATGCACCGTACGCGGTCGAGAAGGCAATCGTTTTTGTGTAACCAATACGCTTCGCCCAGTTCTCACATTGGTATGGAACTTATTTGGGAAAGACTAACGGTGTCCGACCTTCGAACTATTGAAAATGTAAAGGCCAGATTTCTGAAACGAATACTGGGCATCTCCAGGATGTCACCATCACGACTTGCGTATGAATCATCCAAAGAAACTTTTTTTACGGGAAGATTTGAAAATAAGAATGCAGCTTTCACATACGCAGCGAGTAGTTCTCCAAGAGATAAAGAGATAACAAGCAGAAATCAGCCTGGATTTTTATTCAGCTGATGCTATGATTGACCGCAGCTGGACCGGTCCAAATAATGACGTGAGAAGTGCTTTGAATAGGCGGGCGGTACATGAGTTTTACCATAGTCTATGCCGGCGATCAGACTTTCATGAACCGTCCCTACGTTGTGTGATAAACATTGCGATCGCAATCATTTCAGCAAGTGCAACAAGAGAACGAAATCTTCACTAGAATATGCGAAAGATTAATGTATTTTTTTCTTTTAATGCACATTTGTACGCTATTAAATAAATAAATATTGTTCGCCCGTCATCCAATGTAAGACGTCACTCTATTAGCTGAGTACGAGCGCCAAGTTTGCAATCCACCAATGAACGTTACGCTATGCGCAACCAATAGGCTTGGCCCATCAACCAATGTAAGACGTCACACTATTGGCTGAGTAGGATCGCGATGTTTTTAATCCACCAATGAACGCGACGGATGCATTGCATGTTTCTTCTTGGTATTTAATTCGCAAAGCCTATCCAAAGCACTTCTCATGTCATTATTTGGACCGGTCCAGCTGCGGTCAATCAGATGAATAAAAATCCAGGCTGATTTCTGAATGTTTTCTCTTTCTCTCTTGGAGAACTACTACTTCTTGCTGTTAAGGTTATATCATTAAACTTGCAAATTTCGTGTGCATTTCGTTAAATAAATAAGTACCGTACATATCATCGCAAATGGATAGGCAGAAGCGACAGCAGTTTTCGTTGACTGAAAAACGTAAAATGCTTGCGGAAGTAGAGAAAGGCGGAAAGAAAGGAGATGTAGCGTAGTAGTATGGCATTAGCCGTCAACACTTTCTGCGTTTTAAAAACAGAAAAGCAAGATAGAGGAAAACTTTGATGCTGATGCCCTAGGTCCACAGCGTAAGCAGATCAGGACAGCCGACTACAAGGAGGTGGACCAAGCCGTCTATACGTGGTTTGTGGAAATGCGGAGTAAAAACATTCCAATAAATGGCCCACTGTTATGTGAGCGTGCGCGATCTTTCGCACGTTCGCTTGGGTCACCTGAGTTTATGGGTAGTGCTGGTTGGCTTCATAGGTTCCGGAAGAGATATGGCATATCCCACAAAATTATAAATGGTGAAGCTAACGATACCCCGAAGGAAGTTGCGTCTTCATGGCGGCTGGAGACTCTAAAGGATGCCTTGAAAGAATATTCGCCGGCAGACATTTATAATGCAGACGAAACTGCTTTATTTTATAAACTAATGCCGAACAAAACCCTTGATTTTAAGGGAAATAAGTGTTTTGGGGGCAAACGTTCAAAAGAACGTATCACGGCTCTTTTGTGCACCAATTCCACAGGGACGGACAAACTGAAACCTCTCATAATTGGGAAATTTGGGAAGCCAAGGTGTTTCAAGGGAGTGCAACATCTGCCCTGTGAATACAGGCACAATTCTAAGGCATGGATGACATCTGTGCTATTCAAAGAGTGGTTGTTGGACTTGGAACGTCGGATGAAGGCCGAAAAGACGAGAATTCTTCTATTATTGGACAATTGCTCTTCTCATAATTGTGTGCCTCGCCATTTGGAGCATGTAAAAGTTTTATTTTTGCCTCCAAATACAACTTCAATTCTGCAGCCGCTGGATCAGGGTATAATTCATGCAGTAAAGCGGTATTACCGAGCTCGTGTAGTCCGTCGAATGCTGTGCAACGTTGCCACGAATAGAGCCATTAACATCAATATATTGGAAGCAATGCAGATGTTTAATGCTGCATGGAAATCCCTGAATGCAGACATCATCACAAACTGCTTTAGAAAAGCTGGAGTGGTTTTTACAGAAGACGTCGCAGAAAGTGAAGTGTTGGATGATGTGGAAACCGAGGAGAATTGGAAGCGTTTGTGTACAACGTTGGATGTGCCATCTACGGTAAGTCTTACCGACTACATCAATGTAGATAGTGATGTAATAGTCCAAAAAGAAATCACAAATGAGGAAATTGTGGAGGACATTATGAATGATAGAGATCCATGCGATGAGGAGGAAGAGGAAGATAACCCCCAAAATGATTGTGATCGACAGAGCTTGACTCTTCAGCAGGCAACGAACATGGCACGTAGCCTTCAAGATTTTCTTGTGTCACGAAGTGATGTGACAGAATCTGTTTTAACTTCATGTGCAGTGGTTGGTGACTAGTTGGAACGAGCTTTTGTGTCTGGATCTGTTCAGAAGAAAATCTGAGACTTTTTCAAAAAATGATGTTCTGGATTTTCTGAAAACATCTGTCAGTACTGTAACTCTTATTATTATAATGGTATTTTGAAGTTATATAGATCCTGCAGCTGATATAACAGGGCAGATGACCTCGTAGTTCCGCCCCTAAAAACAACAATAACTAACGGATATAATACTAGGCGAGTTCTTACGAATTGACTTATTTCAGTATAACAAAATTTCAGTATAACAAATTAATTTCAGAGGTCCCCAAAATTTTGTTATACTGGTATTTTACTGTATGTATGTGCTACACCTTTATTTACAGACAAATCCCTGTCAAAATGAATGTGTATATGTATGTTCTACACGTTATTTACATTAATTTACAGACCAATCCCTGTCACAATGAATGTGTATATGTATGTGCTACACCTTTATTTACATTAAGTTACAGACAAATCCCTGTCACAATTTATTTGTATATCTATATGTTACATCTTTATTTACATTACATCTCAGACAGACCACTGTCACAATCGTCACGGCATTCTCCTGTACTATGCATTATAATGTCGTCCATGGCTATTTCCATTACACCGTCGTGTCTCCGGTAGTCCTCCTCCAGTTCTTTCACTTTCCGGCAGTACCCTTTCCAATCTTCGGCCGATACGGAACGGAATGCCTCGATGGTTAGTCGTCGAAGGTTAACGGCTGACATGTCTCCCGTAATGTTCCGTCCTTTGAATTCTCGTTTGATTTTTGCCCATGCCAATTCAGTGGCGTTCAGATCACAGTTGTATGGAGGGAGACGAAGGACGACGTGTCCTTTTTCAGCCGCCATGACGTCAACAGCATAAATTGTATCAGGAGGCCTGTGTTCCTGAATGAATCTATATAGAGCCTCTTTCCTTTGACTTGCGTCGCAGACAATGCCTTACCCCTGTAGCCACTGGACCATTGTCACGCGTGTCATACCTCGATGGTATTTTATCCACCTGTCGAGAATGATATGGTGCATTATCCATCACTATCACAGATGCAGGAGGCAAATTAGGGAGCACAGATGTTTTGAACCATTTCTCAAAATTATGGGCTTTCATTTGGCCATGGTAATCGCCTTGGGTACTTCTGGCGTCAAATATTAATTGTGCTTCTCTAATGAACCCTTTCTCAGATCCAACACTTGCAATTATTAGCCTTTTCGTAGAGCTTCCCCAGGCTGTAACACCCACAACATCGTTTCCTCTCTGCCAACATTTTCCAGTTGTATTATTGTCAATCCAGGACTCGTCCAAGTAAAATACTTCCTTGCCTTCCTCCCTAGCATGTTTAATTTGGACGAGGAAGCGTGCCCGCCAATCAACGACGTCTGCCCTCTCCAGCAATAAAACACGTTTGTTTTGGACTTTCTTCCACACAAAACCCATACCTTTCAAAACTTTTCGGAGGGACGTTGGGCTCCACGATCACTTAATTTCTTTCTGCAGCACAGGGATCAGTTTCTTCACGGTAGGCACCACTTTTTGGACGGTATAGAAGTTTTCGATGGTGTCCCTGATCACTCGTTTGTCGCGATCACTCAGTTCTATCTTCCCTTGCGTTCTCACCCTACGAGCAAGAGGAGAACAGCATATAACACTTGCACATGACAACCTAATAGTATCCATCATGATATTGGTTAGAACTGCTTAGATAGACTGGTCAGAGGGACCTACCTCTTTTTACCAGGGGAGCGTGGAGATTCGCCGGGGTGAGAGGCAGAATATGCCTTAATCCTATTAATAGTCGAAGCAGATTTTCCTGTATACGCGGCAGCGCGTTGAATAGCCTTGTTGAGGGGGACGAGGAGCTGTTTCTGTTTTTTCTCCAAGGCACAGCATTTTGCACCGTTTGCTATTATTTTTCGTGCCTCGCTGTGTATAACCGGCTTTAGTCTTTTCCTTGGAGGAGTTCCAGGTGCTTCCTTGGATGTCGACGGATGTTCCGAACTCATGTTCCCTACTAACCTATAATATATGGGGGAGCTGTGTTATATACACAACAACAGTACTTAACGTGTACGCCAGATGTCGCATGGCTTTGTTATGTCAACAACAACAGTACGGAACATGTACGCCAGGTCGCACGGCGATGCTTAAGCGATTCATAGTTTGTGTTGCAAAGGTTGCCAGTACGCACCTTGAAGATCACCGAGGTCGACCGATGCAGCACTAGGGTGTAAATGCACCAAAATAAAGTGTGCGGACAGTAGTTTAGCTTTTTATTTGTGATGTAGCATAACATAGCTTTGCACTGCTTAGCATAGTGTAGCTTATCTTAGCTTTGTGTGTGGAGGCCTTTAGTTTGTTTGTAGTCATTAGTTGAAGATTACTTTTAAGTTAGTTTAATATAGGATCATGTGGATTTAGTGTGAAAATTATTTCCCACACAGGTAGGCACAGGATACATGCACACCTGCCTGTGGCATGCCTCTCTGGAATGTGGGATCTGAAACTAACTGCCTGCAAATTTTTTTTTTTGAGAGGAAGGATAAGAAAGTTCAAGAGATTGGTAAACCATCAATTCCTTTCAGTCTCGTACAGGAGGGTACTGCAGCTGCTCTTGGTGACTATGGAGAAAATTCCCCCACCCACGGGTTTGGATGTTCATTTATTCATGCCAGGAAAGAGACCTCCGCTCTTTCTAAGAAGATGCTATTTGTCGCCATATTTACCATTATTTCCTTACAAGGAAACACCCTACAGTGAATAAATGACTTGGATCACAGGTAGCCGCTTCACATGCTAGGTTTCAATTATATATACATTTAAAGAAATAAAGTCAGAAATTGCTGCTAAAGCATGTAGATAATGTAACCCTGCATCGTGAATTTTTGAGTAAGAACAGAACTGAGTTCTGCCAGATCGAATCGAGCCATATCCTAACATGCCTCAATTGGTATGGATTCTGTGGCAATATTTTATTAACAGCAGTATTGAGTCATTGAAAACATAGACCAGTACTTCGGAAGGCCGTATCATAAGCTTAGTGAACTAGTATTCGGGCCAGCACATGCGAATTTCTTGTTTGAATCGAGCCGGCAGTCGAGCACTTGCTCATGTAGGCCACGTTTAAACTTTCACTGCGAGCTGGTATTTGATGCCGGGGAACTACTTGACATTGAGTTCAGGCTAGTCAACTTGGCTTACCCATGGCTGGGATCACTTGAATATAAACCAGGATATCCAGTACTAAGCATTATTCCACAGATTTGATGGCATAAGATGTTGAGATAAGAATTACCAGCCACCTAGCAACAATGTATTTGATCACTTGTGCTATTTAATTACGAGATCTATTTGACTGAGAACAAGCCCCGCGGTGTAGGGGTAGCGTGCCTGCCTCTTACCTGGAGACCCCCGGGTTCGATTCCCAGCCAGGTCAGGGATTTTTACCAGGATCTGAGGGCTGGTTCGAGGTACACTAGGCCCACATGATTATAATTGAGGAGCTATCTGATGGTGATACGGCGGCCCTGGTCCAGAGAGCCAAGAATGACGACCGAGAGGATCTGCCGCGGTGACCACACGACACCTCGTAAACTGCAGGCCTTAGGGCCGAGCAGCAGTCGCTTGGTAGGCTAAGGCCCTTTGGGGCTGTTGTGCCATGCGTTTGGTTATTTGAATGAGAATCCGTTGAGATTCAATTGTCTGTTGGGAGACCGGCATCTATTATCCAGCAGGGAAGTACTGTCACCAAAGAACTTCCTGCGAGTCTATAAAACCGCCCATGGTGGAGGAAGCTCACTCATTCCCTGTGCATTTGTGAGGTGAGTCGTACATTTGAACAGCGCCCTGTGATCTTTTGAATGCTGTATGTGCGAATCAGTGTTTCATGCGAGTGACCTCTATCTTAATTTTATTATTATTTTTACATGCGGTTTGGCATACTTTACAAATTGCTAAAACTATAAACTGAACTGACGCAAGAAAATTAACTTTCATATTAGCCACAGACCGTCATGTCGTGATCCGCGAAGTATCGCGCACGTTTCCGCATTAATATTCCGCTGAGGACAGATTTCACCCGGGAAATCAATCCCACAAATTAGTGGCGCAATAATCGGAATTGAAATTTGATCGCAGACTGTAGTAAATCGCTGTCAAGCACTAAGAGGAAAATCAATGTGTAACGCACACAACCAAAGCAGTGAAGCTGATGTAATTGGAGACCAATAACATTGCAGGCGTATCGAAGACCAAGACAGTTTCCAAGAGTCAGCAGTATGGACGATCAACATTTCACGACTGCCGACATTATGTCCTAAACCCACATAGACAAAGCGGTCATGTGACTTGTCGGTGATGCAGAGGTGCCAGCAAAGATAAGTGTCCTAATGTCTTAAGTATGCTGTAGATAATGACAATTTGCAAGTGTACGGTCTATTTTCTTAATTCGTTAATGATTAGAAGTCAGCCAGAATGACAGTTGTTTTATTCTTTGTACTTCAATTACTTTACATGGAGGCCAGCATCTATGAAAAAAGACAGTGTCAGTGTGTTCATATATTGAAGGAATGCAGTACAGTACATGTAAAATCATGAATGTGTTTTTGTTGAATGCTTTTGTTCCACCATCCCCCCTCAAAAAAGTATTTAATTAGGGCCAGTCAGGGTAAATGAGACCTTTTTTTACAACTTTCTTCATAAATTAAAAACTACAACAGTGACAATTATGCAAATAATCATAAGTTGTGACAGGTGTTACAAAAAATATTGGAAACAACATATTACTATATACTCATTAACTTTTGAAAAATAAATATAAATGTACATCTCATTTTTGTTTTGTCAGACTCTACATCTGTTTTTTTACACGTATGATGAGAGTATTGCTCGAAAAGGGGGCCAATGATGTATGCTCAATGTTGGATCACTTTGTTAACAATGTGCTTTGTCCAGAAGTAAGACATTTAATCATTTTTTGAGAATTACACAGTTTTGCACTTCCTGCATTACAATGTCCACAAGAAAAACTGTTTCGGCAGTTTGAAAGTTGTGTTCCTGATAAGTGGGCATTCATTTATAGAGAATGACAATGATATGAGCCTTGTTAATAAACAAATCCTATACGGAAACTGCAGAGCCGTAGTGTACTCACTCCTCTCACTATACACGGAGGCTTGCGGTGGATGATGCTCTTTCATTTTTAGTTCACGGGATTGCCGACACGAGCGTCTTTGCGATCTGTGAATTGTTACCAACTGTTACGGAAATGTGCAACGGAATGTGACGATAGGTTACAAACACTCAAGTAACTCTTTTTTTGCTGTGTGGGCAATATGCGCCGCGGCGATAGTTAAGAGCGTCTTGAAGGGAATGTGAGGGGCCTCTGTTCTCATGACAGAGCTTGGCTTGGATTTGCAAAGATAGGTTACAGCCACTAAATTACATTTTTTCTTGCCATGTGGGCAGTATGTGCCGTGGCAATAGTTAAGAGCCTCTTGAAAGAAGTGTGGCCTATGAAGGAGGCCAATATTCTCATGACAGAGCTTGGCCTGGATTTGCAGATAGGTTACAGCTACTAAATTACATTACGGAGAGAGCCTTTTGCCACGTTTTTATTTTGCGCCGGTTGGTAACGGGAGCAGCGAGTTAGGAATTCTGGGAATGTCATGTCAGGGAAAGGCTGTGTTCATAGCTGGCCGGCAAATGGTCAATGGTGCGTGAAATATTTCAGGTTATAATGTACCTTTTTGGGTGGGTTAGGCAGGTCGCTGGCATTGGTAATGAATACATCTCTCCTCTACAAGGATTTTAAGGTACGATTCATATATATTTCTTCGCAAAGTAGTGTGACAAACTAGAGTGAATACACTAGGATTGTACCACTGAAACACCAGATGACTGGAGGGATGTGCTTAAAAACAGTTAAATCAAACCTTCACCTTTCAAAGTAATCAACTGTGCTACTGAAGTCAACTTTCAAGCCTGGACAGTTTCTTTCAGGGATGTACATTCTGAAATGCCCTGTGCATACCAGACCAATGAGAGTAATGAAAATTGACAAAAAACATCCAATGTTCATTTTTCACAAGAGTAATTACTGTGGATGTTACAATCAAGGTGTTGTGGTTCCTAAGAGATACACAATGAAAAAGAAGAGAAGTACGGATCCCAGTGAACCGAAGAATTTGTACAGTGGACCATTATCAATAAAGTCGAAGGACTTCATACATGCAACACTGTTTTTGGTCAATCCCGATACTCATGCATTAGTTCCTGACAGTGTGCAGGGAGAAAATGACAGTGATTTGGAGTTTGTGGACGATCCCCCCTATGTTTAACGGGCAAATCAGATCAATGTCCTGTATTTGTTAATAATGAAATCCATTCTTTTTGTTTCAGTGTACATTTCAACTATTTCATTTAAGTAATGCCTAATATAATAAGTTATGCTTCACAATGAGTTCAATTATTATGTTCCTCTCAATATTATATTAGAGAATAGACTTGAAAGACAAAATTTCAATTTCTGAAAAATAAACAGAATGTAACTATGATCACTCTTAGCAGTCACCCTTCATATAGTTTGGAGACTTAAGACTAATATATCGTTGCTGCCAGGACAAAACCTATGTGAAATATTTTAACTTAGAACTTTGGCCGGTAAGGTTCTGTCATCTAAGGTGCAATATTGTCGAGGCATTCTCGCTCTTCATAATGTATGGGCTGCGGGTCAGTATATCTCCAAACATTATCACATAGGTTTTGTCCCAGCAACGACGATATAACAACATTCATGCAAAATGTTGAGATCATTAATCAGAGCAGAAAAATTTTAGTGTAATTCCCCCCCCCCCTTTTTTGGTCTGTCTCAATTACCCTGACTGACCCTATATAGCTAAATGTTCGTATCAACATACCATAACAGCAAAATCCCCCCACCAGCGCCCTGAACTTGTGAGTTTCCATGGCCAGTGTTATATAAAGTTATATTGTATTTTTTTTGTGCTGTAATTATGAGGCCATGATATTTGATTTAACTTATTTCTAAAGTTACTGTCCTAACAGTGCTTGTTTTTGTAACCCAACAGTCCTACCAGTGCTTGCCCATTATCATTAAGTAACTGCCATATTCACAGGCCTCCCAGTGTCGCTATTATGCCTACCAGCCAGTTTGCGGCTTGACCTGGGGCTTACGTCCAAAACACCTGTAGCTAGTTGGTCTTTGTAACCCAACTACAGTAATGGTGCTTGTTAGTTTTTGTAAACCAACTAACTTAATAATTGTGTGGGGTTATTAAGAGAACCTACAGACCCCTGGGAGTAAAACAGCCTAACATTTTGGAAACGTAGAGGGTAAATTCGTAACCCTAAGCGAGAAAAGCAACCCCTCACTAGACCGGTGTCCTTGGCGTAAGAATTTGAAGCCACATTTCCACAGTAAACCGTACATGAAAATAAAGACAAGCTTGGTAATTTCGAGCATATGAAGACGAATTATCTTAATAGGATCTTACCAGCGACTTTTCCACCCTCTCCTTCACATCCTAAATACCCTTGTAACCATAATTATGACGAGATTTTATAACCTTATTTTCAACCCCGTTAATGTGATTCCGAATGGGTGGATTCTGTTGCCGAACTCGCGGTTTCAAAACACAAATGATCGCTATTTCGTGTCGCAATAAAAAGCAAAATCTTCAGCGTTAAAAATCGGCATTAGTGTGTGCCACCAAATTCCAGAATTATGTCAAGAATTCCACATGGCAGGCGCAAAAAAGAACACATCATACAATATAATAAACCAACTTACCAACTTTGACTTCACTGGGATCGAATTTAGGAGGCATAGTGAACCGTTTTCTAACAACAAACTACTAAATAATTATTTCAAACTGACGATGAAATCTGATTTAAGCGATACTCGACACCAACACCACTGACAAAACCACCTACCACCAGACTTTACACGTCTGAAAGAAAGATTAAATTAGAAGAGGAAGCATGTGATAGGTAAACCGGAAGTGAAGAAATGCACATCGTATTTGCAGTCTCACAAACATACGCAATGATATTGTCTTATTTAAGAACGTAACATTACCCTGATGAAACAAATCTCCCAACTAGGGGTAGAAATAGCTGGAAAACGTTGGCAACAATGAATAACCGCCAAGAAACAAACTGGGCAGTGGGCAACAGCAATCATTTTAGCGTGATAAAGGTAATGACACTTCTTCAGTTTGACGTTTGTAATTCATTCAGTTACCATTGTACTGACTACGAAGAGAGATGTCGACCGTGGCAAACTGCAATGTACAATACAGGTAAGAGTTTGTATTAGTGCCAAATATAGGAATAGGTCGGTTATTACCTGAGAAGTGCCTTTGTTTACATTTTGGGTTTTCTACGGTTTTCCAGTCACCCAAGCGAAGAATCGAAAAGTGAACCATACATGAAGACTATCACTCGGATGCTGGATGAATGCAATGTAATAAAATATGCTGCATACCGAACTGCTGCCAAACTTCGTTGTCTGCAGAAATTTTTCCGAAGTAAGTTCTATATAACGACAAATTCAAAATTATTTAGACTTCATCTGAAATAAATGTGCTATTCGTCTGTGCTGACTATACATAATTTATTGTTGATTCTGTGAATTCAGCATGCTTCTTTGGCTCCTTTGTATCATAAGTTCAAATATCTTCCATTGTCTTACATTATTCATATCTAAAGTGGAACACATAAGCAAAGATACAACATCCTCTTCAAATTCCCATGTGAGGAGAAGTTTCTTTCTGTAATTAAAATCTTTCATCCATAATTCTCAAAATGTAGAAGAAGTCACATGCTATCATTCAGTAAGTAATGTTATCATGCATAGGTTAAATCAATGTGTATGTCTACTAGTATGCACATACGTTGAGTCCCAGCCTGAAGGTAGGGTTAAGGATCTTGTAAAACAAACATCACCACCACCACTGAAGGCTGGTTGGATCCTCAAGAGATTCACAATTGTTGTTTGAGTTATCAGCCCATAGACTGCTTTGATGCAGCGTCCATGCCACCCTATCCTGTGCTCATCTGTTCATTTCTACATAACTGCTGCATCTGCTCTAATCTACTTGTCATGTTCATACCTTGGTCTAGCCTACCATTCTTACCGCCGACACTTCCCTCAGAAACCAACTGAACAAGTCTTGGGTGTTTTAAGATGCATCCAATCATTCCATCTCTTGTCAAATTTAGCCAAATTGATCTGCTTTCACCACTTTGATTCAGTATCTCTTCATTCGTGATTCGATATGTCCATCTCGCCTTCAGCTTTCTTCTGTAACACCACATTTCAAAACCTTCTATTCCCTTTCTTTCGTGAACTAGTTATCGTCCATGTTTCACTTCCATACATGTTCCAGACAAAAGTCTTCAAAAACATCTTTCTAATTTCTGTATCAATGCTCGAATTGAGCATATTCCTTTTCATAAGAAAGGCCTTCCCTGCTTGTGCTAGCCTGCATTTTATGTCCTCCTTGCTTCTGCCATCGTTAGTTATCTTAGTACCCAAGTAACAATATTTTTCTACTTCCTTTAAGATTTCATTTCCTAATCTAATATTTCCTGCATCACCTTTGTTCGACTGCACTCCATTACTTTTGTTTTGGACTTGTTTATTTTCATATTGTACTTGTTATCCAATACTGTCCAAACCATTCAGCAATTTCTCTGGTAGAATTATAGAGTCCGCTCCGCAAGGATTATTACTTAGTATGTTAGTTTCAATACTGCTATTCTTGCCTAGAAATGATTCTGGAGGAGGGATGTGTTCATTATGCCTGCCAGGGTCCAACCCACCTGCCCCTAGGAGTATATTTACTTTTATAACCTAAAGTAGTGGTCCAGACACCATTATCCATTGCTTCTGCCAAGGATCATGGGAATTCGCTGATGTTACCAACCACTGCAAAAGAAAAAAGTCTAAAGAGGTCCGCGAAGTTTAAAAGTGTCATTGCATCGGATGGTAACCTTACACTTTCTCAATTCCTCCTTCAGTCTCGGAGCTTATGGCAAGAAATAAATGTCATTTCTTATCTTTAACAAATTTTTGCACATCGAGGCCAATCTCTGCCATGAGAACAGTGGCCCCGACACTCCCTTCAAGAGGCTCTTTTCTATCGCCGTGGCGCATACTGTACGCCATATCAAACAAATAGCCAACAGTTGGCAACAGTGCTATTCTACTCACTTCTACTTACCTCAGCGCTACTAGTGTTAAACAAAGGACAGTCACTTTGCTTGCGTCACATAGTGGTGCGTTATGTTACTAACATTGTGGAGTGGACTATATAGGTTTGGCATTTCTCTGCATGTTCTGGAGTCTCAAATAAAATAACAGTATCATTGCCAAATCTCAGAGTTTTGATTTTCTCTCCTTGGATTTTGATTCCCTTTCCAAATTACTCTTTGATTTCCTTACTGCCTGTTCTGTATAAACATTGAAAAGGAGGGGAGACAAACTGTGGCCTTGCCTCACTCCTTTCTGGATTACTGCTTCTTTTTCAAATCCCTAGATTCTTCTTATTCTTCATGTGCCATGTCCTCGCAGAATGTTGGCGATCAGTAGCATGATCTGTTGTTTGTTCATAGCTGTTCTGAACAGAGTAAGTTTTGTCACTCCAAACCACTGGCTCAAGTTGCCGAGCCACGATGTCCTACTTCTCCCCGGGCCACGTTTTCCATTAATTTTCCCTTGGAGTATTACTTGCAGAAGGTGGTATTTATAGTTCTGCATCATATAACGGAAGTATTCTAGCTTCCTTCTCTTGATGGTAGTGAGAATTTCTGGTTTGCAGACTGATTTTATAGATTATTGAAAATTCTTTGTTCTGATCCTGATCATCTTAAGAATCTCAAGTAGCTTGGTCCAACATTATGATTGGTTGAATATATAGCTTATATATATGTAAAATTAGAGCTGTGTACTTATGTTCTGTTGGATTTTAGTTTCTATTACAACAGGGAGAAACTCCTTTAAACCGTAGGGCCTCGTTGAAATTTGGTAGGAACGTAGTGTTATCCTTCGATAATAATGTGTAGTTAGGAGTCTGAAATAAAAAGAGAAGAAGAGAATGGCTGAAGAAGTGAAGAAAACCTTGTTGTAGTGTTGGAAATGGTGAAGTGTATTGCACACGTTTTAGCTGAAGATGTCCCACAAATCAGGACAAAACATGTACTAATTAGATGTTAAATAGGCCTAAGTCCAAAATAAATGAGCTAATGGTTTGTAATCATAGTTAAGCCATTAAAAAGTAGGCTATTAGAAGTTTGTTTGTTTGTCCAACCCTTGTCCCGTTTCCCTACGGGGTCGGGTATGAGGTGAGATGAATTTGTCGTGGATAGTAGGGAGAGGGTGAAACCCGGTGCCGGCACATAGCCTACTCCTGTCGAATAGCACCAAGGGGTCTGCTCAAGGCTTAACGTCCCCATCCGACGGACGAATCACTATCAACAGCGTCATATGCCCTCACTCCATATGAGCACTGCGGAGAGGTTTGGAATTTAATCCAGGCTTTTGGCACGCAATCTAGTGATTAGAAATTGTATACCACCACCTCCCCTACCCTGCCGGCCAACATTCTGATGGTGAAAATTTTTTCGACCAACGGGACTCGAACCGGCTAACCTCGGTGTTAGACCGTTTTAGACTTCAGCGCCTTAACGATCATGGCCACCAGGCGGGCTAAAAAGTAGGCTATTAGAAGTAATCTCTTAAATCCAAAGGCGAGTTAAAAAAATCGTGTAAGCAATGAACTTCACAACACTAACAGCTAGATAGGGTGCACCACTGTAACCTTCAGGGATATCCCCCTCTGTTGCCCTTACGGATGGATGCGACGTGATTTTTCTTAAACATCGGGATATCCCTCGGCCAATATAACAGTTTTTATGGCTTAAAGAAGATTGATCCACCTTTTCAAATAAATATATTGTACCAGTTACGACCCGTACATGAGTATTTTTTGAGTATAAATTACATTTAATTATCACGCGTAATGTTCTGAGCTCGCCTGGTTTGTTTACCGTCAGCGGGGAAAGCAAGCGAGTGAAGGACAGCTGTGAGCTGTGACGTAGCCACAGGGGCTAGTTAGACCACCCGCCCGTCACACCACGTGTTCCCAGCCTGGACTCGTATATTCTAGACTCCACGTCACATCTTCTGGATTGTTCGACGGGGAAAATTTTGTAACTCCCGTAATAATTATGCTAGCGGCTTGAGCGATATGTCATCTTGTTTGGGATCACCTGAACGTCGCAATGCTCGAGTTTCAACTAAATCCATCGAGGGATTCAGGAGATATTCAGTCAAGCCGTATTGTGACGTAGACATCCCGGATCGAATAAAAGGAGGGCCCACTGTAGCCTGTTCACTCAGTTGCAGCTGAGTAGTCAGCGTGGACACTCTCGCTGCTACTATCGTCGTGTAGTGACAGTCCCGACGAGGAACTCTGTAATTTTCTAAGTTTTCATAAAGTGAACTTGTATTTTCTTCGAGTGTGGGAGAACAAATTCTTCCAAGTATTCTAAAGTGGACTTACAATATTTCGAGTGTTAAAGAACATTTTCTAAGTCTTCATAATTGAACTTACAATATTTACGTGTGTTCGAGACTGGAATTTTTCCAATTATTCACTTGTATTATTTACGTGAAACATAATTGGACTTGTATTATTTACGTGTGTTAAAGAACGAATTCTTCATAAATTGAACCTGCAATATTTGCAAGTGTTAAGAAACTCATTCCTCTAATAAACAGTGATTTATAAACTTTGCTAGTGATGATCTCTGAATGTGCTTTAAGTTCCCGTAAGCATAAATTTGTGATTTTGCTGGTACTGGATCAAAGACTTATAAACTTTGCCGGTGATGAACTCTAACTTCATTCAACGTCTTTAAAACATAAATTTAGGATTTCACCTGTGTTTATTCAAAGACTTGGATACCTTGCCAGTGATAGACTGTAAATTTATTCATGTGGATGGACTTGTGTTTTCGTACATGTTCACTCAAAGACTTGTACATTCGCCAGTGTTGATTCAAAGACTTATAAATTTTGCCAGTGATAGACTGTAAATTTATTCATGTGGATGGACTTGTGTTTTCGTCCGTGTTCATTCAAAGACTTGTACCTTCGCCAGTGGTGAACTTTAAATTTGGTTATAGTTTCATGAGAAGGGACTTGTGTTTTTTTTGCCAGTATTTATTCAGAACAGAGACATATCATTTTACGAGTGTTAAATTTTGAAAGTCTTGACAAATAATAACCAGTGACTTCGCTAATAGGTTAATCACCCAAGGTTTTTATGAACTCAGATTTATCAGCACTGCGAGTGACCTTGGAGACATCAACCCTCTCAGTCACGTTGGACTGCGGTAGTAAATGATTATCTGCAACATCACCAGGATCATCGGGGTTCAACCTGGGCCTCGAAAGTTCGAGGCATCTCTACCTTCTACCAACCCAGACAGTCCAGCCGCTTCTGTACGGAGTCCCTGGAATCTTCTGGAACGTGTTCCAACCTACTCGGCTTGGTGAACTGGAGAATCCGAGCCATATTACAGGACTATGTGGAAGACAACTTATATCTGCCTGGAGGTGATGTGCAATTTCATGTCTTATATGAATAAACTCATGTTCAGTCAGAGTACAAGTTTTCTTGTAGATAGGACCCTACCTCCTGTACCGAGCCCTAGCTACTGGTCACCCAGTTTTAGCCCTGAGAACTATATTCGTACTTACTTTAAAATATAATCTGAGAGTCGGGCTCTTTTACCGGTACAATATATATATATTTGAAATTTTCATATGTTTTAATAATCAGAATAGTAATCTATTAAAGTTCAACATTGTGATTTTTAACAAAAACTTTAACTCTCTTGAGAAATGTGTTAAATAGCAGTGTTCCTAATGTGCATGTTCTCACAATTCTCTGTCTTTTTATAGTACCATCGGACAATGGTATTAATGTCGCCTTTTATCTGATTAAAGTGTTAAGTTTTCGGATACAGACTACGTCATGGAATATTTGTTAACAACTGTTTATGTAAGTTGTGAGAGGGTGCTTTTATGATTATTTATAGTCCCTAACTTATTGGGATCCATTAGACTGTCATTTTATCTGATTAAGTATTATATACAGACTGTAATGACCATTTTGAATGTGCATATAATGTGTGTTTTTGCGATCATCTATGGTCCTAGCTTCTTGGAATTTAACCCCGTTTGACTTGTTTTTATTAAGATATTTGGAATGGTACTATGTCCTTATCTAGCAATTGTGAACAGCTGAGGATGGCAGTCATATCGGCTAAAACTAATCCTACCCTATTCAACGAAAAATTGTGTATTGATTAGGTGGTTAAATAAAGGCTTTTAGTGAGAAAAGTAAGTTAAAGAATCATGTCATAGATCATGTCATATCCAACACCATTTACATAGGAATAAAAATAAAATCCTATTAAATATTTTCAGCCCCTTGCTTTTCAAGCAACTAGTATTTTTCTGTTTAAACAATGAAACAAACATGATGTAAATAAAGGAAAAGTAAAATAATTGAAGTTTAGAAGTAGATGTTATCTTGTTTCGTTGTGAGAAAACCTAACAAGGAACTATTATTGCTAATAAAAATAACAGATCAAAATTAATATCATACCTTCATCATCCCTATTTGCTTCTTTGCATTTTTCTGTAGGCTGTGCTTCTTCATTCTCTGTACTTTGCCTTGTCCAAATTTCTTAACTTGGGCTCTACATTCTTGTCTGCTATCGTTTCATGTCTTGTCAAATAAGAGCCATACTTAACACTCATCTTACAGCATTGGTTCAGGTCACTGCACACGCGACAAGGATATGAAATAGTACAGCTGACACTGACTGGATACTGATAGATGACCCTCAATTCCTTTTGAACAGCATGAATGAAGTAAGCAAGATGTTTGGCTTTAAAATAAACACTAAAATATTATTCAGGGTAATCAGCAAGCAGAAAATCACCAGCTCAGTTATAATCCTGGCAGAAACACTGCTGAAAGGACATCACATTTCAGGTACCTGTGATGCTGACAGACACAAGAATAGGATCTGGATGTATACATTGAAACCAGAATCAGCATTGCAAGACACGTGTTTCTGAAATTAAAATATCTTGTGTGCAGCTATGACCTTGATTCAAAATTCGTTGACTTATTGTGAAATGTTACATGTTTCTAGTGGTGCTTAGTGGTGTCGTGGATGGCCACTAAAGGCTTCGTCAAGGAACCAGCTGCAGGATTTTCAAATACTATGTATATATTGTCCTCAGCCTGAAGGCTGGGTGGATTCTCAACAGCTCCCCCCATTAGCTGCCATAGATGGCCTAGGCATCACTGAAGAGGCATATGTTATGTATTGCAAAATAGTGAAGATCGCATGGGTAGACTAGTCACCAGAGAAGAGGTACAGTACTTGATTGTCCTGGGGAAATCGTGTGAAGTCTTAATCCTTAGAAATCTTATAAAAATGGCCTATTTCGGTCATGTCTCCCAAAATAACGAATATAGCCTGATACACCTGATCATAAAAGGAAAATGTGAATGTGGGCTGAGAAGTTTATCCTGGGCTCAGAACCTCTGACAGTGATTTGTCATACATTATTCAGTAACTCGAATGTGAAATACAAAATTAGAAAAATTGTTTCAGGATGGTCACTGTTCTTCTGTGGCGAGATGGCACCAAAAGAAAGCATAGCCTAAACTAGTGATGGGCAACGCTCTCGCTTGAGACTCTCGAGACTGACGTCGCAGATCTCGGGACTCTTGTGAAAATCTCGAGACCGATCCGCGTGTAGTGCAAGCTGTGCTACGTACCAGTAACTACGACTGTAAACTTAATAGTAATCATTGGCAGTTATAGCCTGAAGTTCTCATATGAAAACGTGTGAGGCAATACATTTTGTCAAAAGCCTGGAAAAGTACTCTGTGTTCAACTACGAACCCCTTAATACCATTAACGAAAGTGAAAACCGAATGTCAGTACAGTATCTTAAACTGTTTACGGCTCATTTGAGGTGGACATCTTAGCTGAATGAAAATGAAAACCTACAACCTGTTTTCCAGTCTTTGATCGGGTCAGGGATGTAATGAATGAACCAGATATAGGCTATTATTACAATGGGGTCGCCACTCCCAAGGTGATTTATTAATGACTGATAGATGCTATTAAATGAGAATGGAGAGTGTTGCTGGAATGAAAGATGACAGGGAAAACCGGAGCACCCGGAGAAAAACCTGTCCCGCCTCCGCTTTTTCCAGCACAAATCTAACATGGAGTGACCGGGATTTGAACCACCGTATCCAGCGGTGAGAGGCCGACACGCTGCCGTCTGAGCCACGGAGGCTCTTAGCTGAATAACCCTGCATAATTTGTGAATAACTGTAGATAGGATGTACATCTACTGGGATACTAGGGGCGTGCATTATTCAAACTTGAGACGGGAAGATGTGCTTTGTTACATATGCAACCCCCATTACACATGAGTGGAACGTGTAATCTAAAATGCTCGACTTTGCTCCAATTCTTTCAGCAGGGGTGATGGACAACGCTCTTGAGACCGATTCTCGTGTGTTGCGAGCTGTGCGACGTGACGTCCCAGTAACTACGAGTGTAAGCTTGATAGTTATCATCAGCAGTTCTCATATGAAAACTTGTGTGACGATAAATTTTGTCAAAAGCCTAGGAAAGCACTGCATGTTGAACTATGAGCTTCTTAATACTGGTTCATGCGTTCATGAACGTACCATTTGATGATAATTTTCGCTGTTTTTGGTACCTTTCACATTTCTCTAAATTTAAGTTGCATGCTGTTCTTACCTTAATTATTTTTTTCGATCTGGCTACTTTTCGTTGATTGCTTACAAGTTTCCTTCGACGTGCACTCATGTTACCGGTTAAACGAACTCTGTGCACATATTTTCCTTCACTTTGCGCTGCCCTACGTCATTCCTTCTTGGTTTCTGTTTGGTTGCAGCACCTTATCACGACTGCTTACGTCACTGGCAACTTTTCTCTTGATTGGTACCGAAAGTGTATCCTTCCGCGCTTTCTTGTTTCTTTTATTGGTTCTTTTCGTTATTTGCCCCAACTTGGCAGGTTCGATCGTGGCTCAGTCCGGTGGTATTTGAAGGTGCTCAAATACGACAGCCCCGTGTCGGTAGATTTACTGGCACGTAAAAGAACTCCTGCGGGACTAAATTCCGGCACCTCGGCGTCTCCGAAGACCTTAAAAAGTAGTTAGTGGGACGTAAAGCAAATAACATTATTATTATTATATTATCGTTATTTGCATTTAGTATTTATTAAATTTATTAATTGTAAATTTTAAGGATATTCTTTCTGGGTTCCCCTTTTCGTATTGTTTGGTTATTTTTTTGTTAAGATTTCCATGCACAGTTTGTAAATTACTTTTGTTAGTTTTCCAGTACTATGTTGCGTTGCATCTGGAATCTTCCTTTGTGCTATTTAAGCGACATGCCTGCCTGTATGCTTCGCCTTATCATTCCGGATTTGGCCGGAATCGCCGCCTAGGTTCCGCAGCAGTTACTATGCTGTACCTTCTTGAGAAACATATTCGCTGCACGCATATGTAATAGCAACTTCTCTTCAGCGTGCGTCCTTGCTACAGTCAACTCGAGGTTGTTTACCTCGCCTTCATCTCTCAGGTCTGGTTTGCTCTAAGCATGTTAGCCAGCCAGCTGCACCGATGTGGCCTCGTCGGCCTCGTACTTTATATTTGAACATGATAACAACACCGGCTTAGGCTTGGTTTTTGCACCAGTATCTATTGAATTATTTTTTAATGACTGGTTTTACTTAATTTGTGTCTATGGACATGTTTTGCCCAGATGTCGGCTGGTTCGTCTGCAAACTCATTTACTACAGTTCTTAGACGAA
Source organism: Anabrus simplex (assembly GCF_040414725.1). Taxonomy (NCBI): domain Eukaryota; kingdom Metazoa; phylum Arthropoda; class Insecta; order Orthoptera; family Tettigoniidae; genus Anabrus; species Anabrus simplex. The sequence goes on along the minus strand of NC_090269.1, from coordinate 112,445,499 downwards.
TAATGAAGATACTGGAAAAAAGGTCCCCTTTTTCTTGAACTTATGACTCCCTGGTGGAGACTTGTGTGTTAAGACTCAATTTCGGTACTGTTGTGCTACACCGTAAATTTTTTCAAAATTCCTATCTTTAACCTTGTTGTTTTGATAGCTTTACTTTTCAAGTATTTATAATTATTCCACTTATTCGGTCTGGTTTTTTAACCAGCCTTCAACGTAAATTAATTATTTGGAGATTGTAATCTCATTTCACAGCTATCGTAAGACAGTCTTACCTATTTGTTCTTGTTCGCACAGCCTGTGGCAACTTTTTAGCTCAAGGCCAAGTGCTGAAATATAATATATTAATCATTGTTAGAATTTTCCTAAATTTTCTTGTTATTTCTACATTATTTATTTAATAAACATTGTAACTGCTGATTTCTTTTCTTATTTCCCGAGAAACCCTGGAAACACCCCTCTGGCTTTCCACTGTTTTCTCCAAATACCATTAATGAAAGTGAAACGAGTTATTTCAGGCGGACTTCTTAGCTGAACAACCCGTATAATCTGTTGATAACTGTTATTAGGATGTAAACCTACCTAGATGCCTCAAAATCGTTGTCGGCAGGGTAGCTTCTTGTGATTCAGACCGGGCCGGAGGTGTTCTGTGACTATTCCTCTTCATTTATATTATGTGTTTTTAAGTGTCGGATCATCCCAGAAGTATTTCTGCCGAAGTATTTTACTTCTTTTGGATAAACAACACAGCGGGCTGTGTTATGTGGCATTTCTTCAAAAATAACCGACATCCACGACTACGTTGCATTTCGGACATCGTTTTCAAGTTGTCGCGTACAACTAGACACAATTACACATTGCACTGTCATATACCGAAGTACCTAATTATTATTATTATTATTATTATTATTAACAAATACATCGCAAATGGGAAATATCCTGGTGGAAACGGTCACTTACAGTAGTGTAATAATAACCAGCATACTGATATGGGCAAGTTTTCCTTCGTAAACAGGACCATAAGGGATTGGAATAAATTACCTGCAGCAGTCTTTGATAGATTCTCTTCCGGTATCAAATCGTTCAAGATGATTATTAGTGCTAGTGCAAAGTGAAAAGTAAAAGCTGTAAACGACGGACACTGAATTTGTGATTTTCTGCTGGATTTAGAATGTTAAACTAGTAGTATTTCTTCTAATATTTTCTCTTCATGGAATTGCTTGTTGTACTCTTGTTGGGTAGTTATGGTTTAACTTTAATATCACTTATAGTGTTAAGCTAGTAATAAGTTCAACCCGTCTTGTAGTGTTAAGTAATGGAAATACTTAAGTTGTGTGTGAATTTGTATATATTGATGCTGGATTTAGAAAGTTAAACTATTAGCATTTCTTGTCATATATTCTTTCGTTGTTGTCGTTATAGTTGTAGGGTAATGATGGTTTAACTTCACTTTATTATCACTTGTAATGTTGAGCCAGTAGAAAGCTGCACCTATAGTATTGTAAGCGGCAGTGTTAAGCACTGCAAATACTGAATTTGTTTATGATGCTGGAATTAGAATGTTAAATTAGTAGTACTTGTAATATTTCCTTTCCATGGAATTGCTTGTTGTACTCCTGTTGTTGGGTAATTATGCTAACTTTACATATGACGCGAATACTCTATAACATTGTAAGGAATTATTTCCCTCGTCACCAAAATGTCGGTAAACACAAGCAGTGGTCATATGTTATTGAATGTGGGGTCTGATAACGATGTACACCTATCTGTCAAAAGAATTGGAGCAAACTCTTTTAGGTTACACATTCCACTCATGCGTAATGGTGGTTGCATATGCAGCAAGGTGCATCTTGCCTCGTCTCGAGTTAGAATAATGCACGCCTCCAGTATCCGGGCACATGTACCTACAGTAGCCGTCAGGTTCTGTACTTAAACTACTCATTCGTGTTCCTACCAGTGCATACAATGCCAGAATGCGAATTCTTTATAATTATGTTATATTGCGTCAAAATAGACCTCTGTAGAAATGAACACCGTAGTCGCTTGTTGACACGTATTTACGAAATGGAGAAGGCCCGTGGTTGGCTATTTGGATACTCGGCACAAACAACATTCAGCTCCGACTACCTGTAGGCCTACGACACGCTGCTCGCCACACAATGCGGGGACAACGCTCTCTAGATCTCTCGAAATTTCTCGCGAGAAATAGTGCCTGCGCTATTCTCGAGAAATCCCGAGAAATCTCGAGATTTAGTCTCAGACTGCCCATCACTAGCCTAAACATCTAGTATACTTCTCTGCATAGGAGATTTCCACCTTTCTAACCAAAAGGATATTAATCAAAGATTTTCATGTTACTGTTTTTTTCTTATTGTTTTAGTGAAGGATTGTGCTGTTGCTTATTGTTATCAAGTTGTTACAAAAATCATTCTAACTGAAATGCAGTGGGAAGACTGCTTACCTATAACCTTTCAGTAGTTTTTGAATGATAGCTTCATGTCAGTCTCGTGTATAATATACCATTGCATGCAAGAAAGAGCTATATAAATATAAAACTTACTACCTGCACACCATTCAGCACATTTACTGTTCTTTTCAAACCTTCTTTTGAGCGATATATTGCAGACTTCATTAAAAGATCAATATGAGGAGGAAGCAGCTAGGTGACAAAGCGATTCACTGTCTGGGCTTCTATGCTTCAAGTGTCATGTTACTGAGCAATAAATCATGCCTAATTGCACTTTTACTTGCATATAATCAGACAAGATTCTGCATAAAATTTTGAGTTCTACATTCTGGTATTTTGGCATGGAAATTTTAAAAGTAATTTATATAAACCCCACCTGAAGTATAATTTGATGTATCATCTAACAAATATTCTAAAGGGATTTCCTTAATTATCTCATTAGAAGCTGCAATTTTGTCATACTTCATTTTTTTAAGGGGTCGAGTTTTAATCACAGCTATCTTCCTTCTTCTATGGCTCTACAGTTCATTGTGAACCTTGGCCTCTTCAACAATCTTCCGCCATTTTTTCTTTTGCAACTTGACCTCTTTTTTTTTTTTTTTTTACAGAGTGGGGTGTCAGCCCTACGTCAAGCCTTTTCCAGAGGACGGAATCACAGCTATCGCTTTTCATTATTATAACTTCGATTACTCTGACAATCTATTGTTTCAGATTGTTTCCAATTTAAAACATTTGAATTTTTTATCTTGATTGTTACAGTTAAGAAGTCAGGCACAAATTATTGGTGTAGTTCTTAGTGTTACTTGTAACACACTTTTTTTTTTTCTGTGCTAAAATAGTGAAAGCACCACTATCTAGTAAATATAGTTTGTGATACAGGCCAGAAAACCATGCCTCATGTTGCCAAAATAGTTTTCTTGTTCTTTGTTCCTTTGAATAGAGAACTAATTTCTGAACATTTAAAATACCTTTAACTCTCTTGGTGTAAAATCGGACATTTGATGGTGTATATATTTTTTAATGTAGGTTACATTTATACTCATTTCCGTAAAATGGCAATGTAAATTTACAAGAAGAATAAACTGTCTATATCTTTCGATTTCAGTTTAACATAAGGTGTTTAATATGCTCTATTTTAACAGATGGTGCTAAAACCCAGAGAAGTTGTCTTTTGACCTGACTTATGGTACATTTGCCACTGTATGGAATGTTTTCTTGAAGTGACATGTAGCATTGTTCTCTGGGCCACATCAAAAATATTTTGGTGTATGATGACCAAGGAACACATATTGTTTACATTTCTCAAGAAGACTATATACCATACTATATTTAAGACTCTGCAGAAGGTGCGTCTGTTTGATGTAATGAGGGCTTGAGGTGTTGACTGAGTGAAATCTGTCAGTCAGCAATTCTGTCTGTGTCACTTTTATCTAGTGCTGTTGGTGGTTAGTCAATGAAAAACTGTTGGATACATAATAAACAACTACAAACTAAATATGATTGGTTGCATTTTGTTAACCTTATTTGGAAAGTTGGAAATGCATTAAAAATAGGACCTAGAAGCTCTAAAAAAATAAAATAAAAGTGGGATAGAGTACTCATTTCATTACCCTTCAGAATCTTCGCAAAAACCTCTGGAAGGAAGAAAAAACAGAAACCCAACACTACATAGATAAAATCCTATGAACTACAGGTTTTTTTTTTTTTAGTGAAAGACAACTAAACTCAACATGGCTGAATGCTGAATGAGAGAAATAGACTTACATTAGTAAAAAAAACAGCTCCAGAATTATTAAGTTCTATTGGTGCAGTCTTTAGGAAGAAGGGTGCAGCCAATGGTAGAGAATAAGTTTGATGAAAACTGGTTTTTTTTTTTTTTTTTTTTTTTTTTTTTTTCAGACAACACAGGGGCTGTAGGATGCTAAATGGTTTATTGTCACCTATTCAATACATATAAATTTTTACATTTAGGAATTTATTATTAATTCCACTTGAGACATGTTTCGCCCTTCATTGAGGGCATCATCAGTCAAATTACCTCCTCAAGGCAAAAATCAGGTACCTGATTAGTGTTTAAAATATACACATTAATATACATTACAATGGGAAAATTAAGTGCGAGAAACACTTGTTCAATGGTGTTAGTTAAACAATATAAGTTTATAGACTAAGTAGTCGGCACTGAGTCGGTAGTAGTCGGACTGATGGATGAAATGATATTGGAGAGTGTTGCTGGAATGAAAGATAACGGGGAAAAGCAGAGTACCCGGAGAAAAACCTGTCCCGCCTCCGCTTTGTCCAGCTCAAATCTCACATTAAGTGACCGGGATTTGAACCATGGAACGCAGTGGTGAGAGGCTGGGGGCGCTGCCATCTAAGGCACTGAGTCTCTATTCTTCAGTAAATAATAAGAGTTAAAACTTTGCAACTTTTAAACTGATGGTGTGGTAGTTTTCACACTTGTCAGTACCAGCTTTCTTGGGAATAGGTATAACAACATTCTATCTAACTTGTGTATCATACATCTTGCACACTAAATAGAATAACCTCATCATGCTGGCTTCTCTAATGCAGCCATTAACACTAGGACCGCCGGAACATACTGTATACCTAGAACCGCCGATGCGGTCATTTTGACCGCTGTATTCTAATTATTATTTTTATGCTCAATACGTATAGTAACTCATTATCATCGTTTCAAATATGTATTACTAAGTTTATAAAACATTAATTATGGGATCTAACACGGAAAAGATTCAAAATATTTAATAGTTTTGCAAATGTAGTATTTTCCTAATTTATTACAAACACAAAAACGTTTCTATAAAACACACTTATCTAAAAACAAACATTGTTTTTACTTCAAATTCTTTTAGTATAAACGGTAAAAATAGTTATTACTCATTATCAGAAAATAGAATTACTGTAACATTCCATTTAGTGCAATTTATGACCTGAAACTTGTTTGCCAAATCCACGTACCACAACATATTTGTCTCCTTCTTATCCTTCAGTGTATTCGCACACGCTGATGCAATCCTGCGTCTTTAGAAGCAGGAACTACGTACATTAGTTATGTACTTTGAGCAAGAACCACATACTCGCTGTTTGCACTTTCTGTAGGTAAAACTTGTCTTATTCCTGCATTTCCTCATTTGGCATTGCATATTCTGTACATTTCCTTCCACAGGCTTCCTAAATTCGGGTTCTGTATCCACAGACTTAGGTTTCGATCCCATGTACCCCACACGAAGCTCCACTGCTAGTTTCAGGATGTCATTTCGGCGACTGATCTTCTTCCTGATCTAGGAGTTGAAATGAAATGGCGTATGGCTTTTAGTGCCGGAATGTGACCGAGGACACATGATGAAGACGGCACATATACCCAGTCCCCGTGCCAGCGGAATTAAGCAATTTCGGTCAAAATTCCCGACCCAGCCGGAAATCGAACCCGGGACCCCTGTGACCAAAGGCCAACATGCTAACCTTTTAGCCATGGAGCCAGACATCCAGGAGTTGATAGCTGCCAAGTCAAGAATATTATGAAATACATGAACAGGTCATCTTCGTGTAACGGATCGAATAGTATATTTTCTTCCCATTTGATCTACCGTAGTAGTATTCAGTTGCGGGAATCCTTTTGGGATTAGCTTGAAGTTCAACTTCTGAGTGCAAAGTACTGTATAGAAGGACGTTCTTGTTTCGTTTTCCTTGATAAACAGTAAGTGTGTCATTGGAATGTTTCACGAGAGTTGAGTCGTAAAGACTAGCTTTCATAGCCTTCAGAGCTTTAGGAATTTCTCTCCTTGATCGTCTAATGGTTCCAACAATATTCGAACCATTACTTTTCAACTTCTTACCAAGTTTCACTGTTGCAAAGAAAATTATCTGTAGTCACTTGTCGCCCCTTCTTTTGAAACGGCTCCACCAACTTCATTACTACACTTTCGGATAGAGCCTCGTCACGTGGTCTGAGATCGTCGTAAGGAAACCCACTGCACGGAAACTTTGAGTCAACGTCCACAAGAAGCCAAAATGTAATTCCAGTTTTATCTGGTTTGTTGGGCATGTACTGTAAGAATGGACACCTTATTTTTCTTGGAAAAAGCTGCTCATCAGCAGGCAGATTTTCACCTGGAATATGACAATTAACAATTTTCGATGAATTTGTTCCATACTTTTGATACTAACGCAAATTTATCAGTTTTCAAATGTTCTAATGTTGTAATTCTGACGTCGAAACGCAAAAATTTTTGGATTTCTCGACAAAAATTCCTCCCCATTGTTTCACTGAAGAATGGTGGTCCCCACTTTTCAGACCAGAGTTCATTAGGTATAGTGCTACTGGCTCCAAGTACACCACGATCATACACTAAGACAATGAATGCCTACAGTTTTCTAAACTTACACTCCACAATTTATCTCCTAATACGCGTTTTGCTTCAGTTTCCGTAGAGTGTATGATGTGTTTCAATATAGATTCATCAATAAAAAGACGACATGCACACGCTACACTGTCGTCAGAAACATACCGCTTTGAGTATGGAGTAGGTCCTGGATTTTCTTTCAAGATGTTGTGACAAGCCATCCTGCCAGGTGTAGTCTTCACAAACTCTCCTACAGTCCACTCCATGATGTCATCTGTACCTAGTAACATATTACTTGGTCCTGGGAGGCTTGTGTTGATGCGTCCCTTCTTTCATCCAGCTTTTCCTATCGCATTTTCTACTGCTGTAATAGAACAATCGGAAACTTTCAGTTCTCGGCCTACACCAGGCATAATTACAGTCTAATTGCTGAATTTCAGTACCAAGGTTGTAATGTTGACATCAAAATAACGTATATCATTAGGGAATCGTGACAGTGGAAGAATGTTCGCTACTCTCAGAGGACAGTGACCCATTAGCCGCCTTTAGAAAAATGAATAAAGAAGAGAATGAACAATGGCCGTAGATATACTATCAGTTTTTCATAGTTATGCTTACATTATTGCAGGGAGAATAATGATAAACAAATGTTATCTCAAACAGAGGAATAAGCACATGTTCTAATACATTTTATTATGATATTCAATACAGCGGTCAAAATGACCGCTCCGGCGGTTCTAGGTATACTCGTTACCTACGTCCTAACCAATGACGCAAAATTAATTACATTTAATACGGATGATTCTGACCGGTAATCAGGAAAAGTCACTGAAGCTCTTTGCAATACGACAGAAAATGTGGTCAAAATAAGGCTTTGAAAAAGTGTAGCGGTCATTTTGACCGCTCCGGCGGTTCTAGTGTTAATTCTGAGGGTATGTCATCATTTGTAGGTGCCTTCTTCCTTGCACTTCTCTCTCAGCCATTCTTCCTTAGCTGTCCTACTCTTCCTATCTACTTTATTCTTTAATAGACTGTATTATTTTCTAGCATCCTCATTGTTTGCATTTTTGTGTTTTCCCTGTTCATCAGTCAGATCTATATATCCAGAGTTATCCACTGATTCTTACTTGGTCTCACCTTTCTTCCTAACTTGTCTTCAACAGCCCTTCAGTCTTTTCATTTAATCCATGTGCAACATGTTCCTTGAATCATTCAGTCACTACTGATCTGCATTTAGGGCAGTCGCCCAGGTGGCAGATTCCCTGCCTGTTGTTTTCCTTGCCTTTTCTTAAATGATTGCAAAGAAATTGGAAATTTATTGAACATCTTCCTTGGTAATTTATTGCAGTCCCTTACTCTCCTTCCTTTAAATGAATATTTACCCCAGTTTGTCTTCTTGAATTCCAACTCTATCTTCTCTACTTTTCTTTCCTTTTCTGCTTTATCTTTTCTTTATCCTTTCTACTTTTAAAGAGACCACTAAAACTTATTCATTTACTAATGTCATTCCACGCCATCTCTCCAATCCAACACACTTTTTCTCTCAACTTATCTAGATCCCATCTTCTTGCACTCTTCCTTTCTTCAACTTCAGATTGCACTTCATGACCACCAAGTTGTGGTCAGTCCACGTCTTCTTCTGGGAACATCTTACAATTAAACACCTGGTTTCTGAACCTCTGCCTAATCACATTGAGTTCTGCCTAATATCTTCCTGTGTCTCCAGATATTGTCCACATGTACAGCTGTCGTTTATGGTGTTTGAACCAAGTATTAGCAAGTACTGAATTATCATTGCAGAATTTAACTAGCCGACTTCCTCTTTCATGCCTTCGTCCCGGTCTAAATTATCCTACGGCATTATCTTCTCTTCCTTGGTCCACCACTACATTCCAGTCTCCTATCACAATTAGATTTTCGTCTCCTTTTAGATATTATATTAAGTCTTCTACTCTTCATATTGTAACAGTAAATGTGGTACTTCGGTAGACATGAGACGCAGGGCGTGTATCATTCGTTGAAGTGCATACAGAGGGAGAGGGTTTGTTTAAATAAATCTTAAATTTTTTTTTCCAGAGTTTATTAAGAAATTGAAAGTAATGTCACCTCTGTACAGCGGATACAGTAGAAAATGTTCCTCGTCCTATGGCTGGCGATGTCCTTGGATTCCGGCAGCTCCATTTTCCATATCAGCGAACCACCATTCGTCCCCCGATGGAAGTTCTAGAAAATCCATTCGATGTTTTGAAGATCCATGCGACGTTAATGAATGGCGTCGAGGTAGTCCTTGTGAATGGTGAACATGAATGAACATCGTTAAGCCCCGGGGCGAGTTAATGTAAAGGCTGCTTCTGCACAGATGAGAGGAACGTTTATAAATGGTTTTAACAAAGTTCAAACACAAATGTATCTTTATCACACGGTGAAATGTCGCTCAATTTTGTCCCGTGTTAAGTGAAAGAATGCCACTAGACTCGAATAAGCATGTAAGTTAATACTCATAAAATAAAAGTCCACTCGAAACTTATCGTCGAGTTTAACAGAGTCACTTAAAGTTTGTGGCACTTGGTACAACGTAAGGTAATGCCGCATGACTTAGTTCTTTGAAGCACTGTTCAACATAATTAATTGAAAATAAAGATGATCCACTCGTGAATTAGAACTCATTCACGTATTGAAAATAACATGAAATCAAAAGACGAAATTAATAGAGTATTGACAGTCCTTGGTTCGACTGTTCGTAAACTGAATGTTCGCAGAATTGAAATGTGCTGTTTATTAGAATTGAAATGCACTGTTCACACATGCACAGTTCACAGTTCATGACCTAAAATATTGACACAGTTCATGGAATGGTAAATTAAATTTGGATTCAAACACAGTCTTATAACTCGAAGTATTTAGTACTTGGTAAGGAGCAATCAGTTCTAAGTCCTGTCCATAACATAAAACTTCAATTTCGAGCACTCGAAAACGTTTGCGAGTCTTAGACACTCGTATAGAGTAACTGTCAATAGATAATGTCCAGACGATACACAATTCATCTCACGTCCTATCGGAGTAAAAAGTTGTCACAGTATAAAGAAATCTGCATAAGTCCATATTCAACACGATTAGGTTAAAGTCCACAGACTTGAAACTTAATAGCGGCTTCATGCTCGATCACGGTGCCCGCGAACTGACTGTGCGAACACTACAGTCTAGCGTGCACATAGATACTCCGGCCACACACTGGCATCACACTCTGGCAACATGCTGTAACACACTGCAGCGCACTCTAACATGCTGGAACACACACTGGTCTGCTGAGCGAAGCAGTACGTATTTATATCTGATCCGGGCCTCCCCCCCTTGTTCCATAACTTAATCGTCCCAAGTCAGATTCACGTGAAATTCGGCAGGAATATAGCTAAGGGATCAAGTTATATGGTGATGTTGTTCAATTTGTTCAATTATTATCGTGGGAAAAGTTATTACCCGTCGAAACTCGAAGAACATTCTACATCAGTCTAGGCTCTGTAGTGCGGCGAGGCATGCTGTGACGTCACCCGCTCACTACGTCACACACGCACAGCTGTTGCTCGCCGTCCAGTCAGTCCTTCGTAAGCGGCCCGGAGCGTAACACGTAAGTTTTAAAATTTTTAGGACGGGGACTTAGTTTGTACCGCCGTTACTGGTACAATATATTCATTTGATATCTTCCTCATCTGCTGAACTAGTAGGCATATAGACCTGCACTGTTGTGATGGGGATTGGCTTGGTGTTTATCTTGACAACAATAATTTGTTCATTATGCTGGTCATACTAGCTTACCCACTGCCTCTTTTTTAATTCACTATTAAATCAACTTCTGCATTTTCCTTATTTGATTTTGTGTTGATAATTCTGCAGCCGCTCGACCAAAAATCTTTTCTTACCGCCAACATGCTTTACTTATACCAACTACATCTAACTTTTTGCACTTTTCAGATTCTCTAACCTACTACAGTTATTCAAACTTCTTACATTCCATGCTCAGACTTGCAGAATGTCAGTATTCATCTTCCTGATGATTGTCCCCTCGTATGTAGTCTGAACCAAGAAATCCGAAAGGGGGACTATTTTACCTCCGGAATATTTTTATCTGGGAGAAAGCCATCATCAGTACATTATTCATTCATACAGAGAGCGGCAGGTTTTCAGGAGTTAGTTACTGCTGTAATTTCCTGGCTTTCAGCCGTGTTGCAGTATCAGCATTGCTAAGCAATCTTGTATATCAATCATCCAGACTGCCGCCTTTGTAATTTCCGAAAGGCTGCTACCCCGCCCCCTTTTCATGAATCATTTGTTAGTCTAGTCTCTCAACAGATTTCCATCCAATATGGTTGCACCTACGGCTCGACTATCTGCTTCATTATGATACATTATTCTTCCCACCACGGCAAGGTCACGTGGTTCACAGGGGTGTTTTAAGACATAATACCGCAATAATTGGTATGGCGATGTGAAGAGGTGTCTTGCCGGTGCTCCGAAAGTTTGTTTTAAAATGTGTGTATTTGGTGCTGGTGTTGGTTAAATGTCAACACCTAAACTTTTAAATCTAAGAATTTCATTTTTGTCCGTATTGAACTGAGAATGGAAGATAGGAAAACTTAAAACGGTCCACCTTTTCAATACAAAATTGTTATAGTTTATTACAACATATATTTACATTTGGAACTAGTTTCGACGCTGTTTGGCGTCATCTTCAGCCAAAATGTGGGAAATAGGCTAGCATGTAGGCATTATATTAAACAATACACATCTTGCAAGGAGATAAAAACAGGGACAAATATAGAAACAAATGAATCGTTGAGAAAGCAGAAGCAGAAGTTATACATATTAAAAATAACCTTAACCACACATCTTGTAATGCGAAAATATTTGCCTTGAATGATTCTTGAATACAAAACGCACGCGTACACACTTCTGAAGAGCCAGCAGGCAGGAAAAATAAGGTGAAACCTTAAGAGTTCTTCTGAGAAGAGTTCATCATTTTCTTTTTGTTCGGACTAACTAATGAAGTCTCCCTTGAGTTCCTGATAAACATACACAACAGGAAAAACTCCTTCACTCTCAACAATAGCTATAAAGACCAACAGTAAATTGTATTTTAAATACTGTGCAGAGACGTGAAAGCATGATCTTGAACATGATATAACTTCTTAATTTAATCACCTTTGAAAGCCTCTCTCTATATTACGTAGCTTCATTAACACCACCCTTCTGTAGATGCACAAAATAATTTTGTAATCTTCACAGGTCCGGTATTCAGCTCGACGAGAATATAAAATTGGTATTAAGGAATTCGTTTTCTGAGAGTTTGGAGGTTGACTGTGCCAGTATTTGTGGTGTATTGTTGCAGCGTTACGTGTAGGGTGGGGGCAGGTTTCTATGATGTTTATTGCGGGACATAAGGCGGTAAAGCTATGGCGCGAGATGAAGAGGAGCAGGGCGTGTTGGATAGTTTAGGTCTGGGGAGCGGCCATTGTTGGATTAGGAGGGGAGAGGGAAGGAGGGGAAATATGGAGGGTGATATGGTGAAAGTGTGTGGCGTGACAAAGTATTATGCATAATGTGAAAGACAGATCTGTTTTTCGGGATATTCATGTTTTTTGAAAAATTCAATGAGAAAGTCGAATAGGATCTTTGGTTTCTCTGAGATCATTTAAGTTTAGGTTGGGATTGAAATATTGGTCTAAATGAATATAGAGGTTTTCAGTGACGTCTAGGAAAGAACCTTTGTTTAGAATATCTAATACTTCAAGATCTTGATTTATTTCAGTAAAGTTGTGCTTAAATTCTTTTATATGTAGGCCGACCGCGGAAAAACGGTTGTGTTTTATGGCATTGACATGTTCTGCATATCTGATTTTAAAGCTGCGTCCTGTTTGCCCTAGGTAAGAACTTTTGCAGTATTGGCAAGAAAACCTATATGCACCTGATTTAGAAAAAGGACTACTTTTATTTATTGATGAAGAGTTGTGTAGGATCTCTGTGCTTCTATTGTTAGTACGAAAGGCTATTTTAACGTTGTGTTTTTTAAGAACGTTAGTGACGTTGTAAATTTCTTCATTGAAGGTAAATGTGGAAAACGTGGCAGTGCTAGTATTGTCTTTTATTAGGGTGGTTTTTGGGCGGTGTCTGAATTTATTGATTATTCTTTCAATAAAGGATTCATTATATCCATTAAATTTTGCTATAGAGCGAATGGTGTTCAATTCTTTATTTAAGTTTTTTCTTGACATCGGAATTTTGAATGCTCGGTCTACTAAGCTATTATATGTAGCCGCTTTGTGTGTTTGGGGGTGTAGTGAGTCATTTCTTATAGTAGTGGCCGTTTGAGTGGGCTTTCTATAGATACTATATGTGAACGAAGAGGGGTGCCTATTGATTGTTAGGTCTAGGAAGTTGATGGAGTTGTTTATCTCTGATTCTAAGGTAAATTTAATGTCATGATCAATGGTTTTAAGGTTTTTGAGGGTGGAAGGCGCATCTATGGAGCGTTCATCTAGGATTATAAATGTGTCATCTACGTACCTCGTCCAGAATTGGATATTAGCAAATTTGATGTTATTGTCGATGGCGGTGTGCTCTAGGAAATCAAGGTAGATCTCTGTTAAAATTCCTGAGGCTGGTGAACCCATAGCCAAACCATCTTGTTTGTAAATGATCTGCACAATATTTAAAATAAAATTTACCATTGGTCTTTATAGCTATTGTTGAGAGTGAAGGAGAATTTCCTGTTGTGTGTATTTATCAGGAGCTGAAAAAAAAAAAAGACTGTATTAGGTCTATCTGTTCATCAGACAGTAAGTGGTGCTGCGAAAAGTTTTTAAAAAGTCGGTGTACAGGTTTAAATACAGAAACTCCAACTTGTGGCAAAATTGTGGGAACTCTAACTATGAATGAGGTGTATAAACTTTTGCTATCTATTGATAATGAACTTAAGGCGATTTAAGAAATCAAATAAAATTGCCGAGGTTGAGCTTGGCAAGTCGCTGAATCTAACTCATGAAAAACTATGAAAGTGTAAATTTATTAAAAGCTTGGGGTGAAAGTTTAAAAGCTCGTCTCCAATCAAGACTAAAACATGAAAATGCTTCCCTGAAAAGAGAATTGTCGGGACTGAAATGTGGTTTAGATGATTTCTAGCAGTATGGAAGGAGGAATATTGTTGAGATTGTATTCATTCCGCAAGTAGCTAACGAGGATACATTTGAAATGGTAAAAATGATTGGTAAGGCATTAGATCTAAATGTAGCTAATGAAGTGATAGATGTTTGTCATTGCCTAAAGAAAGGAAATAATCAGAATGCTCGTAGTATAACTGTTAAATTTGTGAGGTATACTGACAAGGACATGATAGTTAAGACACAAAATTAAGAGAAATCTCAGTGTAAATATAATAGGTTTTACCTCAGGAATGCCCATTTATACACTGCCTTACAAAAAAGGTTAAGCACCTGGAAGGAGGTCCAATTCAGTTTCCAATTTCAGTATACTTGCATACCATTGATGTGTGAGTAACTGATTAGATTTACAAGTATCAGTAGTGTGTAGAACGCCTAGAATTTATTTGTGATGGCACCGTCCTGTTGTTAAGTTGTTACCAGCCAACTGCTGTGAGTCACAGTTAAGCAAGATGTGCAGATAGGACTATGTACAATATGAAGCACCCGCGATGTCTCGAAGATGTGTTAGATAGCGTATTCACTAATTGACAGCATTTGCAGAGGCCGCATTGTGGGACTGCATGAGGCTGGTTGGTTGTATTGTGCAATTGCCAGGCATGTGGGCCATTGAGATGTCACATTGGCCCGATGTTGGACCCGATGGGTGCATGAGGGCACCCAATCACGTCGTGCAGGTTCGGGTCGACCAAGAAACACCACCCTGATGGAGGGCAGTTGTATGGTGCGGGATCCCATAACTTTGGCACCCGCCACCCGCGAACATGTATTGAAGACTCTACAACAGCCTGTGAGTTCCCATGCATTGTCTCGACGATTCACATCCGCCGGATTGGGGTCCTACCACTTCATGCTTCAGTTGCCATTGACTCCAGAACACAAACGCCTGCATTTGGAATAGTGCCTTTGCCGGGGGGCATGGACAGAGGACCTCTGGCTTTGCATCATGTTTAGTGACGAGACCCACTTCTCCATAACCTCCGATGACCATGTGTGGGTTTGGCGTCGTAGAGGGCAGATCCTGCCCATATTGTGGATAGACACACAGGCGTAATCCCTGACATCATGGTGTGGGGAGCCATAGGATATGCGTTCAGGTCACCTCTAATACTGCTTTGCCAGACTTTGATAGCACAGCGATACGTCACAGACATTCTGTGTCTTCATGTCCTACTCCTTATGGCACAGCAACCTGGGACAGTGTTCCAATAAGATAATGCACGTCCACACACAGCACGTTTGTCTATGGACTGCCTAGAGCATGTTGAGGTCCTCCCGTGGCCAGCAAGTTCCCCAGACCTCTCCATCATTGAACATTGGAAGGGGACTCTGCAGGATCTAGAGGGACAGCTGCAACAACTGTGGATGAACATGCCTCAGGAGAGGATCCAAAGGCTGTTTGACACCATTCAGAACCACATAAGGGCATGCATTGCGGCCAATGGGGTGCAACACCCTACTGACCTGGTGCCAACATTCCAACTGTAACTGCCAACGGCATTGTTTCTTTCATCCCATATTATAATCCGTTCAATAAAGTCGCACAGTCTTTCAGCATACGGTATCTAGTTTCATTCATTTTCAACCACTCCTTCTGGGTGCTTAACTTTTTATTTTTATTGTCAGGCAGTGTATAAATTAGTTTGACTCCTAATAAAAAATTTGTATTTGCAAAAGCTCATAAATTGAAAAGAAGTTTGTTTATTTATGGGTAGATAAAACTGGAAATATCAGGTTAGAAAAAGAAAGATACTGCTTGATTTTATTAATCTTAAAAAATTTGAATGATGTTGATGCATTGCTTTAAACAATGGACACAGTAGGAAAAAGTGTATCTGTCTACTATCAGAATAAAAGGGGGTTTATTACAAAACTAATCTCTGAGTATTCTTGCAGCAGAACACAACAATCTACTACTGACTGAGACGTGGTTGTCAAGCAGTTTGTACAATAGTGATGCTAGGTACAATGTTTTTCAGCAAGATTGTATGAATAAACTCAGTAGAGGGGTTTTGATTGCTGTAGATGAAAGTATAAAAGTAAATTAGAAGTAAGAGTTGATGAGCTTTAGTTGGTTGTATTAAGTTGTTTTTAGATTATAAGGTATATATATATATATTTTGCAGTATATTTCCCTCCAGATTCTAAAATTGAATCATATTATAAATTTTATCATATCCGTGAAAGTGCTAAAGATTTACAGTACAGTAATATTATTGTTGGAGATTTTAACTGACCAATCAGTGATCCTGGCTGTGATCTGGCTAAGGAGTGCAAGTGTAGGAACTGTGGGTGTGGCCAGGCAGTAAGGAGTATGAGGGAGGAGTTGGAGAGTTTGAGGGAGATAATTAGGATTCTCTCAGAGGACAGGAAGGAAAGTAGGCCTCCCTCAAATAATGTACAGGATACAGTAGGTGTAAAGGAGGGTTGGGGAGGAAATGGGAGAATTGTAGAAGACAGGTGGTCTAATTTTTTAAGGGGAAGGAGATTGCAGGCTAACGGAGCTGTTCAGGATGAGAATTCAGGACAGGTGTCTGTGAGAAATCGGTACGAGTCACTGCAGGTAGAACAACTGAGGGAAGATGAGTAAGAGGAAGGGGAAAGGTAGTAAAGGGAAATGTAGTGTAGTGGAAAGGAAAAGACAGGTGGAACAGGGTCATGGGAAGGAGAAAAGGGAGGAGGAAGTAGCTTCTGCAGCAGTGAGAGAAGATAGGGCTGACCAGGAGGGGAGGGGATCAAATGAGGTGGGTACGGTTGAGGTTCTGGTCATGGGGGATTCCATCATTAGACATGTGGGGAAAGTGTTTGGAGGAAAGGGAACTAGGGTAGAGTGTTATCTAGGAATTAGGTTGAGGCAGATGTTGAGGAAAGTAGAAGAGAAGGAAGAGGGAAAGGAGAAAGTGGTAGTGTTTCACATTGGTACTAACAACGTAGGACAAGCAGGTATAAGTACCAACATAGTTGGGGATGTGTGGGATCTGGTAAATGCAGCACGGATGAAGTTTAAGGAAGCGGAGATTATTATCAGTGGAATACTGTGTAGGAGTGATACTGATTGGAAGGTGATTGGGGATTTAAAGGAGACTATGGCGTGGGTATGTGGGAAGCTGGGAGCGAGATTTCTAGATCCTAATGGGTGGGTAGGAGACAGGGATCTGCGCTCAGATGGCCTTCACTTAAACTGCAGTGGTACATTTAAGTTACGAAATTTGTTCAGAAGGGTTATAGGCGGGTACATTCAGGGAAATGGGGTGGCTTAGGGAGCAGTGTTAAGGGAACAGGGAACTGGAAATCAAGTAGGGATGACATTAAACTGTTAGTCCTCAACTGTAGAAGAATTGTAAACAAAGGAATCGAATTAAGTAATTTAATAGATATATACTTACCAGATATTGTAATAAGAGTTGAATCATGGCTGAGAAATGATATAATGGATGCAGAAATATTCTCACGGAACTGGAGTGTGTATCGTAGAGATAGGATAGGAATGGTAGGAGGGCGAGTATTCATTCTGGTGAAAAAAGAATTTGTAAGCTACGAAACAGTTAAGGATGAAAAACATGAAATTCTGGGTGTAAGGCTCGTCTCTAAAGATAATAGGCAACTTGATGTTTTTGAGTGTACAGACCGGCAAAGGGTAACGCTGACACTGATTCAGAATTATTTGATAAGATAATCAGCTATGTTGGAAATGATATGGAAAGGAATGTGATAGTAGCAGGTGATCTCAATTTACCAAATGTCAATTGGGAAGGTAATGCGAACGTCAGGAAGCATGAACAACAAATGGCAAGTAAGTTAATATGGGAATGACAGCTGATTCAGTAAGTGATGGAACCAACTAGAGGGAAGAATATTTTGGATGTGGTGCTGGTAAAACCAGATGGGCTCTATAGAGAAACTGAAATAATAGATGGTATTAGTGATCACGAAGCTGTTTTTGTCGTAGTTAAAAATAAATGTGAAAGAAAGGAAGGTACTAAAATTAGAACTATTAGGCAGTACCATATGGCTGATAAAACGGGCATGTGGGAGTTTTAAAAAAGTAAACATGATCGCTGGAAAATGGTTAATAAAAATGTAAACAGGCTCTGGGATGGGTTTAAAGCAGTTGTTGAGGAATGTGAAAATAGGTTTGTACCTTTAAAGGTGGTAAGGAATGGTAAAGATCCACTATGTTATAACAGAGAAGTAAAGAGACTAAGGAGGTGCAGGTTGGAAAGAAATAGTTAGAAATGGCTGTTGAAGTAAGGAGAAATTGAAGGAACTTACTAGGAAATTGAATCTAGCAAAGAAGTCAGCTAAGGATAACATGATGGCAAACATAATTGGTGGTCATACAAATTTTAGTGAAAAATGGGAGTGGATAGGTACTTTAAGGCTGAAACAGGCCACACCCACAGTTCCTACACTTGCACTCCTTAGCCAGATCACAGCTAGGATCACTGATTGGTCAATTAAAATCTCCAACAATAATATTACTGTACTGTAAATCTTTAGCACTTTCACGGATATGATAAAATTTATAATATGATTCAATTTTAGAATCTGGAGGGAAATATACTGCAAAATATATATATATATATATATATATACACCTTACAATCTAAAAACAACTTAATACAACCAACTAAAGCTCATCAACTCTTACTTCTAATTTACTTTTATACTTTCATCTACAGCAATCAAAACCCCTCTACTGAGTGTATGTGAGGATCTTCAAAAGGCAGAAGTATTCAGTCAGCAGTATGTAAAGATTGTTGGTTACAAGGATAATGTCCAGATAGGGGAGGTGAGAAATACTGAAGAAGTATTAAAATTTACATATGATAACAATGACATTTACAGTACAGTACCAAAGTTGAAAACTAGAAAAGCAGCTGGAATTGATAAGATATCTGGGGATATACTAAAGGCAATGGGTTGGGATATTGTACCATATCCAAAATATTTGATTATTGTTTAGGTGAAGGAGCTGTACCAAATGAATGGAGAGTTGTTATAGTAGACCCTGTGTATAAAGGAAAGGGTGATAGACATAAAGCTGAACATTACAGGCCAGTAAGTTTGAGATGCATTGCATGTAAACTTTGAGAAAGCATTCTTTCTGATTATATTAGACATGTTTGCAAAATTAATAACTGGTTTGACAGAAGGCAGATTGGGTTTAGGAAAGATTATTCCACTGAAGCCCAACTTGTAGGATTCCAGCAAGATATAGCAGATATCCTGGATTCAGGAGGCCAAATGGACTGTATTGCGAGTGACCTATCTAAGGCATTTGATAGGGTAGATCATGGAAGACTACTGGCAAAAATGAGTGCTATTGGACTAGAGAAAAACGTGATTGAATGGGTGGCTATATTTCTAGAAAATATAACTCAGAGAATTAGAGTAGGCGATGCTTTATCTGACCCTGTATTGGACCTTTCTTTTCTTATATATATAAATGTTATGTGTAAAGAAGTGGAATTAGAGATGAGGCTTTTTGCAGATGATGTTATTCTGTAGAGAGTAATAAATAAGTTACAAGATTGCGAGTGGCTGCAGGGTGACCTCGCTAGTGTAGTGAGATGGACGGTGGGCAATGGTATGATGATAAACGGGGTTAAAAGTCAGGTTGTGAGTTTCACAAATAGGAAAAGTCCTCTCAGTTTTAATTACTGCGTTGATGGGGTGAAAGTTCCTTTTGGGGATCATTGCAAGTACCTAGGTGTTAATATAAGAGAAGACCTTCATTGGGGTAATCACATAAATGTGATTGTTAAAAGGGAAGTCGGAAAGCCCTATCTTGATGATGTTAATTTGACATAAAAGATGCCCCGTTATCTCAGGAAGTATTAAGTTTAGAGCTTTGATATTTTTACTACTTGTAATTACACCCTTTCCATAAATACTGAACCAGGATGGAATGGTTGGAGCAAACGATTGTAAAGTTATGAATTTGTTTAATAAGTTCCAAATTTTTAACAAAAAATGTCATTATAAATGTATGTAAATCAGACACTATACATGTGAAGTGCTTTTATCTGGTTCAGTAGATGTATCATGGCACAAAGTGACTCTCTGCAAACAATGAACTGCCTATCCAGTGTAGTTTCTGAGATAATGGGTCAAACGTGTGAAAAAAGTCATTTCCTAGAATATCAGAATTTGACACATTTACCCACAACAGTGCCTAAAATCCAACCCTATTTAATCGAAGCTATTGAAATGTTAGTTATGACATTCCCGGAAACCTCTGCGCATAACATTCAGGGATAGAACAGTGAAAACTACAGCCTTCTAGATTAAAGTGTTCTACATATTTATATTTTCAAAAAGAAACATGTCTAAGTTGCACAATTTGACAATTGTGCATTGATATTTAAAACATTTCTTTAAAATGCTTCCATGTGTTGTATTAAAATAAATTATACACCATTTTAATCAGCAGAGTCCAAATAATTGAATGAGGCAACATTTGGAAAAAACCTTTTTTTAAATATTTTTGGTTTCCAACTCCAGATCTTTGCACATGGTTATGAGGGTATTTAGGGGTTGTCGTGAGGATGTAAAGGAGAGGGCATATAAGTCTCTGGTAAGACCCCAACTAGAGTATGGTTCCCTCACCGGGATACTTGATTCAAGAACTGGAAAAAATCCAAAGAAAAGCAGCTTGATTTGTTCTGGGTGATTTCCGACAAAAGAGTAGCGTTACAAAAATGTTGCATAGTTTGGGCTGGGAAGACTTGTGAGAAAGGAGACAAGCTGCTTGATTAAGTGGTATGTTCCGAGCTGTCAGTGGAGAGATGGCGTGGGAGGACATCAATAGACGAATAAGTTTGAGTGGTGTCTTTAAAAGTAGGAAAGATCACAATATGAAGATAAAGATGGAGTTCAAGAGGACAAATTGGGGCAAATATTTGTTTATAGGAAGGGGAGTTAGGGATTGGAATTACTTACTAAGGGAGATGTTTAAAAATTTTCCAATTCATTTGCGATCACTTAAGAAAAGGCTAGGAAAACAACAGATAGGGAATCTGCCACCTGGGCGACTGCCCTAAATGCAGATCAGTAGTGATTGATTGAATGTATTGCCCTTGCAAATTTAATAGCTCTGTACATTTTATATTTTATGTAATTCTGTTCAAAATGAATTTGGTAGAACATTGGATCTTGTATTAACTAATTAAAACTTCAATTTGAGTTAAGGAAATGGCTTTCCAGAAGATCGGTACCACCCAGCATTAACTTTGGAATTATTAACTAACGTAAAATATGAACAATCCAAAAGTACTCCAAGAGTAGTCTATAATTTTGCAAAGTTTTATATGTATTTACAAAACATGAATTGGAAATATTTAATAAAATTTACTGATCCAAATAAAGTCTTGAATTCCTTATTATTGTTATTATTGCGTACTTCAGCTATGGCGCTGGTGCTTTCCACAGCTGAGTACTGTTCTTCCGTATGGATCAACAGCTCTCATGCTAAAAAGGTGGACACGGTCCTGAATGAAACAATGCGTGTCATAAGTGGCACAGTAAAATCTACTCCTCTTTTCTGGTTGCCAGTGCTCAGCCACATAGAACCTCCTAGAATTAGAAGATTGAACAACTTGTTTAGAGAATACAGCAAGCTATTAACCAATCCTGATCTCCCCATCTATGAAGATGCTAACGTCGGATTCAGCCGCCTCAAATCAAGATCTCCTCCTATTCAAACAGCACAGGAACTTGTTAGAAGGGATTTCAATCCAAAAGCACATTGGCAACAAGAGTGGAACAGCGTAGCTCCGACTCAATGGCTGGCATTGTTCAATTATAAGAATCTTCCAGCTGGCTTTGATTTACCCCGCAAGACATGGGTAGCCCTCAACAGAGTCCTTACTAGCCATGGGAGATGTGGTTCAATGATGTTTAAATGGGGTATGAGATCTTCCCCAGCCTGTGACTGTGGGGCAGTTAAACAGACTATTGACCATATCGTCATCGAATGCATTGGAAGGGCATTCGCTGGATCTAGCCAGGACTTTGTGGTGGCTTCTGCTGAGGCCATACAATGGCTAGAGAATTTGGATCTAAATTTTTGAACCCTTTTGCTTGCGTGATTGTTTTCAATGTTATGTGTATATCTTATAATTATGTATATAATGGTTTGTGCTTACTGTTCATTTATATTTAATCTTTGTATTGTTTTGTGTACGTTACCATACGCTAATAATAATAATAATAATAATAATAATAATTGTTGTTGTTGTTGTTGCCAGACATGCCATCGAGAAGCTTTATGAGATTTGTGTCAAAACTGGCCTCCACATCTCTTACTGAAAAACACAATACATGGACTCCAAGAACTCAAACCAGGTGCCACTCGTGACCCAGTGTGGCAGCGTCACAAAAGTAAAACATTTTAAGAACTTAGGTGAAATTATCGGGAGCACTGGCAACGAAAGAGAAGCCAGCAAAAACTGCGTTGAAAATTTATGTAAAGCCTATACAATCACCTGGAACGTTTACAACAAGAAATCACTTTCCACCAAGGCCAAACTCCGACACTACGACACTGTTGTTCTCCCAGAGGCACTCTACGCAATTGAAAAATCATCATTAATCGTCAACATTAGAGACATTGAGAAAATGGAATGACAGATACTGAGGAAAATATTCGGACCCAAGTTTGAAGATGGCACTTGGATGCGAAAAAGCTTGGGGGGGAACTCGATTTGTTGACTGAGCATTTCACTTCACTTGCCCGCAAAAGACATATGAAATTCTACGGGCATTTAGCATTGGATGACTCATGATTGACAAAGAAAATCTTTTTAGTTATCAATGGAACACGACAAACCAAAGTGTGCTGGCGAGTAGACACCCAAGATCATCTCGCAGAAGTCGACATTGACCCACTGGAAACCGCAAGGACTTCGTATAGACAAAAGATCAACACCCACAAGTTTCCGCCCAAAAAACGACGGCAAGAAATTCGAAATAAAAAAAACGCTTGGACACAAGAGAGATGACAGGCCCAGAGTTGAAAGGATGAGGAAGTTTTGAGAAGATAAGAAGAACAAGATGATCAAGACAAAGAAACATCACTATTTTGGAACTATCAACATACAGACTCTACTTAGGACGGGGAAATTAAAACAGACTTTGGATGAAATGGAAAATCAGAATATTCTAATACTAGCAGTGCAAGAGACGCATTTTACTGATATTAATACGTTTGATTCAGAAAATTATAGAATCTTTAAGGGTAAACCTGGACGAAAAATTGGAAGAAATCTGCAGCAACTTGGCACAGCATTTTGTGTAAACAAAAGGGTTATTGACTCCGTAACGGATTTCTCTTCTCCTTCTGATAGACTCTCCACTCTAACACTGAAATGTGCAAACAAGAGATACACACTATTCAATGCACACGCCCCCATAAATGAAGACAACAGAAACAATCCTGATAAGGTGAAAATATTCTGGGATCAATTGGAGAATGAATTGCTAAAGACGCCAAGCAATCATGTCAAAATTCTGATGGGTGATTTCAACGCGCAGGTTGGGAAAGAACGTCAGTTCCGAAAAATAGTAGGTGGTTATCCAGCTCACACCAGAACAAATACGAATGGGAAGAGACTTATTGACTTATGTGAGACATTCGATCTTAAATTAATGTCCACGTACTTCAAAAGACTGCCAAGGAAAAAGAAAACGTGGTGTGCTCCACGGAAAGACCTAGGTGAATATCAACTGGAACATGTTGCAATTTCAAGGAGAAACACCAAAGAAATTATGAATGTGGTAGTACGGAAAGGAGCCAATCTTGACTCTGATCACTTCTTGACCCGCATAAAATTCAAGCTGTTACCGCTAAACAAGAAGAGACTCTCTCCGAATGCGTCAATAAAAGTAAACCATGAAAAACTTCAAGAAAACAGAAACGACTTTCAAAGACGTATGCGGGAGAAGAAAATGGAGACTTGTGAGGATATTCGAGAGAATATGGCTAATATAGCTAAGGATGTTGCACCATTGCAACGAACTCGCAGACACCGATGGTGGACTACAGACTGTGATGTAGCAATTGATAGGAGAGCTGGAGCCTATAAAGCATGGTACGCAGATAAAACAGAAGATAAATTTGAGACATACAAAGAGGTACGCAAACAGACAGCAAAGATCCTCCGGCAAACCAAAAGGAATCAAATATCTGAAGAAATTCGAAGTATTGACACAGAATTTAAGAAGAACAATACTAGAAACTTTTATAGGACCTTTAAAGAGCACATACATGGATATCAACCATCTACCATGGGATTTCGAAGGGAAGATGGAAAATTGGCAGTGAATAAGAATGAAAATTGTGAGATATTAGCTACATATTTTGAGAAATTGTTGAACTGTGAAAAACCTAAAAATAAATGGCCAAAAGAGGATCCAAAGCAACGGAATGAAAACTCAATACCCCCTGACGAAAAAGAACTCTGTGAAATAATTACAGACTTAAAGAACAACAAAGCTGCAGGGGAAGACTCTGTCACAGCAGAGATGCTGAAAAGTGGTGGAGAAATCGCAATAACAATTTTAAGGCGAGAAATGGAAAAGATATGGGAAATGGAGGTAATCCCTGAAGATTGGAAAAATGCTATCATTCATCCTCTACACAAAAAAGGTGATAGAGCAGATCCTAACAACTACTGCGGCATTTCCATCACATCTGTAACTTATAAGACACTCTCTAAAGCACTACAGAGGAGACTTGTGGAACAAGTGGATCATCAACTAGGCGAGTATCAAGCGGGATTTAGGAAGGGAAGATTGTGCGTTGATCAAATCTGGAGCCTGAAAAGTGTACTAGAGAATCATCTCTCAAAGGATCTGGTAGTCGTTTTTGTAGACTTTAAAAAGGCGTATGATTCAGTCGACAGGGAAGTGCTATTCAGTATATTAGTGGAATTTGGAATTGACTCCAAAACAACAGCAATTATTAAGCAGACTTTAACTGGGACACATTCGAAAGTTAAGTTCATGGGAGAGAACTCCAAGCAGTTCGAAATTAAAACAGGAGTCAGGCAGGGTGATGGATTGTCTCCAATTCTTTTCAACTGTGTGTTGGAGAAGATTATCCGGGAGTGGGAAAAAGAACTGGACAGAAAAGGATTACTTAACCAAGTATACATTGGAGGGTCAAAAAGTGGTGTCATGATTAATTGCCTTGCCTTTGCTGATGACGTTGCGCTGCTATCTAGGAATACTGACACAGCAATAGAACAGCTGAATGTACTAAAACTACAAGCAGAAAAAGCAGGACTACAGATTTCTTTCGAAAAAACTAAATATATAACAAACATCAAAACAGCCCCTCGGTACCTGAAGACAGAACACGGTAAAATAGAAAGAGTTGATAGCTGGGTGCAATAGTGCAATTGAAAACAAATGAAAGAGAAGCAAACGACACCAGACGGGAGAAAATGGCTGTGGCTTTTCGTAGGACATATCCTATATACAAGAAGAAAACCATCTCCAGACGAGCTAAACTAAGGCACTACAACACAGTGATTAAAACGGAATGTCTTTATGCTAGTGAATGCCTCCAAATGACAGGAAAAGCGGGACTGAGAGAAGCTGAGAAATTTGAAAGAAAGATCCTTCGCAGAATAATGGGTCCAAAGATTGTGGATGGACAGTATAGGCTGCGAGGAAGGGAAGAACTTTACCGAGACAATGAAAGGCTAACTGAGTCCATGAGAAAACGGAGACTTAAATTCTATGGGCATTTATTTAGAATGGATGAGAAGAGACTAACGAAAAGGATTTTCACAATACTAGACAGCAGACCTAAAGTGTCGGACAAATGGTTCAGGGAGGTAAGAAAGGATCTCAGACAGGTGGGACTAAATTCGGAAGACATCTCAAACCGAACAAAGTTTAGGTCAGCGATTGACAGATTTAAGGGATTCCATGACGAACCAAAACTTAACCGTGGGTGGACGGACGAAAGAAGACAGGCTGCCAGAGAGAGGATGCTGAAGTTCTGGGCTGTGAGGAAGGCTTCCAGAAACATGTAATTGTTATCTAACGTGGTCTCTAATGGCCGTAAACGAATATATATATAATAAATTATTATTAAGAAATTATTGATAATAATAATAATATTGAGTCTGAAATAAGTGTATATATATATATATATATAGTCCTAAATGCTTTTGGAATTTTATTAAGAGCAAAACGAATAACAGGACATCTGCTCAACAGATGTCATTTAATGGTAATCTTTTAACTAGTGCTCAGAGCATTGCTGACTGTTTTGCATCTCATTTTAAAAGTCCGTACCTTCATAGTCGCTGATAGTGGAAGAATCTTTAAAAACATCTCTATTTTTATTGACTGATCTTATTGAAGTTGAGTACAAAACAGTAATAAATAGTTGAAACCAGGAAAGTCAAGTAGTCCTAACGGTATACCTCCGTATTTGTTGAGGGGTTGTACCAATTGGCTTATGATTCTTTTATGTCTGATATATAATAATTTAATACTAATAAAATCAGATATTTCCAGATTTGTGCAAATTGATCTGGTGATATTACATTTATTGAAAATAATATGCCAATTTCTATTATTTATGCTCCTGCAAAAGTTTTTGACGCTTTTATCTTTTTGAATATTTCATCACATCAGACCTTGTATATCACAATGCCAGCATGGATTTTACAGTCACCGATCAACTTCTAACCAACCTGATCAACAATATTCAGAATGTTTTTAATACAATGGACAGACGTTTGCCAGTTGACATGATATTTGGACTTTTCCAAGGTGTGTGATAAATTGGATCATGAGTAACTGTACAACAGGGTTACAGATTCCATTCAGTATTTATTATTATTATTATTATTATTATTATTAACCCGATTCATGAGATTTTATATTCTGTTTCTCATCATTTAGACGGTAATAATTAGGTATCACGCATATTATTGTATTTAATCATAGGTTAAGTGAATTTTGTTTGTAATTATTCTGTATATTAATAAGTGAGATTTGTTGGTTTCAAATAGCCATGCTGTTGCTTGTAACTCTGGCAAGATGAGCTGGCATAGTATTTTGCAATCAAGGCTATGTTTAACCGAGAATGTATTGAGCAAGTAGATTTCCCGCTGACACATGCAAGGTAGTCATCGGTAGTCCGCGTGGGCATGCTTATACGACACATGACTGATGACATCAGGGCGTGGGTACGTGATTTCGACCAAGTGTCTGTATTCGCAAGCTACTGTATGTTGAGGTGGAAGGGATGACCAGAGAGTAGGAAGATGAGTGGTCATCACGAGGTTATAAAAGTTGATGCAACGGTGGTGAGAAGGATGTGAAGGAAGAGTGGTGGTCAGAGCTAAGAGGTGTGTTTGAAGAGGTCTTGGAATCATCGAGGAGGTCTACAAGTGGTGGTTGGATCCGAGTAGAGACTTGTACTATGCTGATAGTGAAACATCATTTACTTGTGAGGATGGACTTTACAAGGTGTTTCAATAATATTTTCCAATTTCTTACAATCTATTGAGTGGACGTAACTACATTGGAGCTTACTACACGCGTACATGGAATGTAGGTCAACTCCAGGTTACATAAGAAGATAACAGCAGATGGCTTCCGACTTCATTTCATTGGTTTTTCCAGGAATTTCAAGTTCAACAGCGGTGTGTGCAGGCATCAGGTAATTAAAGCATCAGACATGTTATGCATTAATAACATGAAGAAGAATGTAATCAGCCGTGATATCACATTTCACTTCAAGTTCATGCCAATAGCTTTCTTTGTTTAGATTAAATTTTCTTTTTTATTGTAACAGCAAATCTCACAATATATATTTTTTTTGTTAAATTAAAATATGGCAATGCTTGTTCATTGTGACGTAAATTATAGTCTTAAACTCAATTTTATTTTAATTATTATAAGTGATTCTATTTCTAAGTACAATCCTCAATTGTGGAAATGCAACCGTAATCTAACATTGTCCTGATCCATATCCCTGTATATTGCCAGATGTGTGAGTTTATCACCTCACGCCTTGAGGTAATTGAGATAAAAGGCAGGTTCTACCGAATTTTGTTGTTTTTTTTCTTAAAAAGCAACTGGCGCTCAAACAAATTTTATGTATATTGTGTGAAGGAGATGAAGGTATAAGAGTAGTGGTAGGAGTAGTCACACATGATATACTTCTTTGTAAATTGGCATCATTGGGCTTCTCTCAAGAAATGTTAAAACTGATTGCCTCATATCCTTCTTGTAGAAAACATTTTATTTCTTTTAATCAGACTAAGTCCTATGTTTTCAATGTTAAATTTAGTGTCTCAAAGATCCAATTAGGTCCACTGTTTTAATTGTATTTATAAATGATTCGACAGTTGTTGTACATTTCTATAATTGTTTTTTTTTTGCAGGCAATGTTTAATTGTTCAAAGTAATTAGTAACTAGAATGATACTCTTCAGTTAGAGGTAGGTACGAGCCGCATCAATAATTGGGGTGCAGAAAACAAACTTCCTTTTAATATTGTACCGGGCGGTACACCTCCGCGCCGCTAATTCAAACATTGCGCCAGTTGAAACTCCTCTACTGGAGGAAGCCTGAACTTTAACAACCATGTTAATTCTAAAGTTTCTCAGAAGATGTCTCTACTGTAAATTTTGTAGTGTTCTGAACTATGTCAATTTCGAGTCGTGTTTGTCTGCTCCATAGCAAGAACTTTGAACATTCTCTAACAGATGTCTCTACCAAAACTGATAACGCTCTCTGGTGTAAAGGAATGAATTGTCTGGAAGAAATTTAACATTCATAAGTTTTGTTTTGGCTAAATTTTGTTCTGTGGTTTGAGAGTTGGCAATATAATCCTTTCTTTCCACC
This sequence comes from Anabrus simplex, assembly GCF_040414725.1. Taxonomy (NCBI): domain Eukaryota; kingdom Metazoa; phylum Arthropoda; class Insecta; order Orthoptera; family Tettigoniidae; genus Anabrus; species Anabrus simplex. The sequence goes on along the minus strand of NC_090269.1, from coordinate 112,416,578 downwards.
TGTTTTGAATGTAGCCAATCAGGAATTTCTGTAATTTATTTTCCACCAATAAGGTGTTTCTTCTTCGTCTGGTGTATTAGTTTTTGCTGTTATCCAATAAAATTTTGTGGGCGGGTTGTAATCATTCATGAAACGTCTTGAATTTTCCGCGAGGGTATATAAACTGCTAATTTTCTGGTCTCCTGGCCACTTCAGTAACATCTTTCTTAGTGTGATTATGTAGCAGGGGGCGGGAAGCGCCTCTTTCTTCGGGCAGCAGTTCATCCTTCAGGTAATGACCTTTTAATAACTTCTTTTGCTCACTAGCTCAGCCGTTTAACCCTCGGGGCAGGTTCGAAACTTTTATCATGTAACTTTCCTTTAAAATGTAAAAGACACTTGGTATAAAATTCTATCTCTTTAACTACAAATTGGGATAGAGAGTGCCTTACCCTCTCGAGTTCCCACTCAGTGTTTTGAGGTGACTACGTTTTCATAACTGTTTTTCTTCGCTTCAAAATGTAATTAATTTTCCTATCGTGTCACCTCCGTAGTATGGGATTAGCCCTTGCATAAGCGGCCTTAAAACCAAAATAGGTTTTGAAAATGTATATTTGGAGTGCAAGTTACTCCTCCACTCATGTTGGTATTTTGGGGCCATGTAATTATCCTGTTTCTTTACTTAATAGGCCTCAGTAGGTTGGGTGTTTTTACCCCTGTTCTTGTGTGCCTGGAAGGCAGCTTGAAAGTCGAGTTTGGTGTGGCCTTTGCATTGGCTTGAACTTTGAGAACGGGCTGCTCTTTCTTAAATTTAGTTTGTGTGTGCCTCGAGCAGGCTTAACTGGTAATTGGGAGCTAGTGCCCCTTGGCATGATTGGGGTTTTCTGCCCCTTTGTTGAACTTTCTTCATAAGTAAAGTTGAGCTCATTGCTCAGGGCTTGTGAATCCGGGGCTCGAAGCCCAAAATACATTAATAGACTGTAATTGTACATTCTTAACTTGTTGATATGCAACTGTGTTCCTGTTATACTTGTTATTTCTTGATCTCAAAAAGAAAATATAACCTTTGTTAAATTTTAAATTAATTTTAATTTCGTAAGTTGAGACCTATTCATCCCAGCACCTTCTTTCACCTCTAACTACCGCGGATAACTCCGTAACAAATATAAAAAAGTGCTATGTTAATTTCTTTTTCTAGAGTCAGCAATGAGATCCACTTTGAATATATGTTGAATAATGAAACATTAGATAGGGTAAACACTGTGAGAGATCTGGGTGTTACTTTAACACAAAATATTGACAAATGCATATTGACAAAATTTGTAATGGTATGTATAACCTACTAGGATTTATTATAAGAAATAGCAGAGATTTACAGACCCAACCTCAATTTCAACTCTCTTTAATTCTCTATTAAGAAGTTATCTGGAATATGACTCTGTAGTTTGGATGCCATATTGTAAAGCACATATTGACAAACTGGAGAGAATACAAAATAAATTTTTAAGATTCCTATTTAAATGATATAATTGTTCTTCTTATTTGGCTAGAATATCATATAGTATTCTCCTACATGATTTTAATGTTGTTTCTGTAAAGAATTGAAGAGAAATAGGTTTATCACAGTTGCTTTTTCTATACAAATGTGTGAATGGCATATTGGACAACAGTGTTTTGCTTCAGTTTAATTTTAATGTGAAAACATCTAACTTATGTCTTTATTTCTATTGTAATCGAAACAAAATTCTATACCATAAAAATTCCCCACTGCAGAAAATATGTGTAACATTTAATTTTTTTTTAAAATTTGTGTGGCTATTTCTAGCTGGGTGCAGCCCTTGTAAGGCAGACCCTTCGATGAGGGTGGGCGGCATATGCCATGTGTAGGTAACTGCGTGTTATTGTGGTGGAGGATACTGTTATGTGAGGTTTGTGAGTTGCAGGAATGATGGGGACGGCACAAACACGCCGCCCCCGAGCCATTGGAATTAACCAATGAAGGTTAAAATCCCCGACCCGACCAGGAATCGAACTCGGGACCGTCTGAACCGAAGGCCAGTACGCTGATCATTCAGCCAACGAGTCGGACTGTAACATGTAATAATTTGATATTAAAGGATTTTCCATTTTTAAAATTTCTTGCTTTGATCAAAGAACTGTTCAGAGTATAAAATCCGAATATCACAGTTTGTAGATTTAATTTAATTTATGTAACTGTGCTCTTAAGAGAGATATTTCTATTTTTGTTCTTTGATACCAGTATGGCCATTGCTGTAGAGATTATATGTAGCTTACATAATCTTAATTTAATTTTCTATAAATGATTGTGCATGTTACTATAACATTATGATTATATGAATGTATGATATATTTGGTATATACTGTGTAACAGCCTCTACAATTTTTTTTTCTTTATGTTTTATGTTTTTTTGTCTCTTTATAATTTTCACTCAGTGTTACCAAAACAGACTTTCAACCTATTAGGTGTGTTACGTACATTTAGTACGTGTTGAAGAGAAGTACATCCGTCCGATTGGCCATTTTCATTCTGTACTTAACATCTCTACAACACGTACTAAATGTATATAACACGGCCTAATAGGTTGAAAGTCTCAGATTAGCCATTTTCGTTCTGTATTTAACATCTCTTCAAAACGTACTAAATGTACGTGACACGACCTAATAGGTTGAAAGTCTGTTTCGATTACAAAGTGGTCGTGAAAATTCAATTTTCATTCACTCAGTGTGTTTCTTCAATTAGTCTACTGTAATTGGAGCAATGCTCTGTTGTAGACTGTATTAAATAAATAAATAAATGAATAAATAAATAAATTTCTATACAAAATTCAGTTTTCCTTATTAGCGACTAGCGAGGTAACCTGTAACAAGCCTCTTCTTCTGACCATGAGCCATCGTATGTTCGCTTATGCTTTGAGGAACATCACACAATACCTAGTCAGTCTCTTCTTGCAAAGAGATTATGGTATGTACAGTGTGCATTTTGTAATGCTAAAATCCCATAAAGTACTAAAAGTGTATTTTTAGAACAATGGATCCAGAATTGTTGGATTGTACTACAGGCAGCAAAGTTATTTCATTTTTTCATCAGATATGTAATAAATTTTTATGGGAGAGAATGTTTTGGAAAAGAGAACATTCAACATCTTGTAGCAAAAAACCCGAAACAAAACAGCAACAAAACAAAGAAAAAAGCTTCTTAAAGCAATCGTTACTAGCAGAACAAAGCCCCTCTTCATCCAATTTGAAGAATGAACTTTTCAGTTATCTATGCTAGGCACTAATCACTGCAAATATTGCGTGGAATTCACTTGGCAAATGCACATTCCAAAATTTCCTAGATAAATATTATAATCATACCATTCCACAAAAGTCAACCCCAAGAAAAAAGTATCTGGAGGACTGTTACCATACAACTATTAAAGAAATTCAAGATAATTTGAAAGACTGTTTCATATGGGGTATGGTGGATCAAACTACAAACTCCTGTGTGTGCCACGTGGCAAATTTTCTTGTTCGTAAATTCGGTGAAGACAAGCCAGAAAAACGTGTTTTGATTGCTGGGAGGGTCTTCGAGAAAACTAATAATTCTAAAATAGCTCCTTTTGTGAATGATGCTTTACGAGTATTATGACCAGAAGGAATATAAATTTAGAGTTCTCAGATGCTGCAGCCTATATGCTGTGAGCTGCTTCATCTTTCAAAATATTTTAGGGCCTACCCTATTTAATTCATGTTACTTGTATTGTGCCTGGGCTTCAAAGGGTAGCAGAAGTCATTCTTGAAGAAAATACCTTAATGTCTATGAAGGTAGCCCAGAAACCAATGCACCATATTTTTTTTTTTTTTTTCAACAATTATTTATTGAACACAATGAAACTTATACACAAGAAAGAATTATTTTTCTTCTACACTTCCTATTTTTCCACGTGATCTCCTTCCCGTTATATGGCCTTCCTCCAGAGAGACAAGGGCGTGTATGTTGTGTCGGTAGCCCTCCTTGAACTGTTCCTGAGACATGTTTTCACTGTGCGAATCACCTCTTCATCATCATGACCTTACCAGCGGAAGCAGTTGCTTTGAATATTTTCTTCTGTGGAGAGTCGGGATGGTGCCATTCTATCGATTGTAGTTTTGTTTTGGATTCAAAATGATAAACCCAGGTTTCATCACCTATCACAATCCGGGACAAGAAGGATTTCCCCTCATGTTCAAAATGTTGCAGCAACTCAGAAGAAATGTTTTTTCTGAGAGTTTTGTGTTCCTCCGTAAGACAGCATAGAACCCATGGTGAACACTTTTGCATAATCAAGAGCATGGATGATTACACTTACTTTCTTTGCTGATTGACAGCTCCCGCGTCAAAAGCCGATCTGTCCTGCGTCAGTCCTTGCGAATGAGCACATGAGCACACCGCATCTTGTCAGGTGTGACTGCTGTGGGTGGCCTTCCCAACTGCTTCAAGTCTTGGAGCTCTGCCAAACCGCTTTCAGATGGTCTTAATCTCTGTGCCCAGTGACTAACTGTACTTCTGTCGACGGCTAATGCTTCATAAACTGCACATTAATGTTTGTGAATGTTTCCAACCGTTTCTTCCTTCCCAGTAAGAAATTCAATGACGACACACTGCTTGTAACATACATCACTTACAGATGCTATGTTGAACCATTGCTGCAAGTGCGCTCTCTGTCGGAAGAAGCAGAAACTTTGCACGCGCACTCCGAAAACTTCAAAGAATTCATATCTGAAGCTTCACATTCATACCATTGTTGGGGGCTGAGAAATAAATTGTTTTGCATTATTTTCTGGGCCACCCTCGTAGAACCAAGGGCGTGTTTGTAAAAACCTCCATTCAAGTAAATGCTTATGTAGGTAAAAACATCAAAATTTCCTTTACCATTGAAACCAATTCTTACCTGCTGTGGTACATGACAATGCTCTTTATCTACTGATAATGAGTTAAAGATTTTTGCGGCCTAAATCCAAGTGATGCTTTATCAGTGCGAGGATAAATTATAATTACGGTGCCATACAATTATTCTAAGATCCCAGGATCGTGGTTTCAAACCCAGCAGAGGTAATCTGACTTTAGAAGGGCAGATAAAAGTCTAGTCAGCACTCCATGTCATATAATGTTAGCATATAAAAGATCTCCAGCAAACCATTTGTCATTTGATAACATTAATGAAAACTCAACTGTAAATTGCCCAAGAGATATCAGTTTCTCTGCCATCTTGTGGAGTAAAATGGAACGCTGGAATCAACATGCAGGAAGCCTAGTTGGCATCAAATTAAAATGTTTGCACACAGTAGCTGACACCATACAATTATTTGTATCTACGTCCATCCCTTGTTCCTTTTCTCTATGGGGTCGGGTATGAAGTGAGATTAATCTTTGTAGCAAACTTTTACAACCGGATGCTCTTCCTAAAGTCAGCCTCATCAGAGGAGTTAGTGAGATAATAATAATTTATAATTTCGTATGGCTATTTCTAGCCGAGTGCAGCCCTTGTAAGGCAGACCCTCCGATGAGGGTGGGCGGCATCTGCCAAGTGTAGGTAACTGCGTGTTATTGTGGTGGAGGATAGTGTTATGTGTGGTGTGTGAGTTGCAGGGATGTTGGGAACAGCACAAACACCCAGCCCCCGGGCCATTGGAATTAACCAATGAAGATTAAAATCCCCGACCTGGCCGGGAATCGAACCCGGGACCCTCTGAACCGAAGGCCAGTACGCTGACCATTCAGCCAACGAGTCGGACAGTTAGTGAGATGAAATGAATAATGTGATATATGATAGAAGGAAGGGAGAGGGTGAAACCTAGTGCCGACACACAGCTTACTCCTTTTGAATAGCACCAAGGGGTCTGCTCATGGCTTAACGTCCCCATCCGATGGATGAATCACCATCAACAGCATCATTTGCCCTCACTCCATATGAACACTGTGGAAAAATTTGGAGTTGAATCCAAACTTTTGGCACGCAATTTAGTGACTAGAAATTGTGTACCACGACCTCTCCTACCCTGCTGGCCAACATTCTGATAGTGACATTTTTTTTCAAACAACAGGACTTGAATCAGCTAACCACCATGTCAGACTATATAGATTTGATGCCTTAACGATCATGGCCACCAGCTGGGCCCCATAGAATAATAATAATAATAATAATAATAATTTAAAATAAATAATATTTATCATATCTTTTGACCATTTTCATATTTTCTTTTGTACTTTGTTTTTTTTTAATTGTAAAATGTTTCAAAGGAAACTTTCTTTTATTTCTGTAGTGGATCATGTACGACTTGGTCTTATTGCTGGAGTGTTCTACAGACATCAACTTCAAGCCTCTGAAAATGAAGTTATGCTAGACTCCAGTGAGTTGGAGGCTGTTCTTTCTGATATATTCTTTGCTGCTCAAAAAGAGACTCTTCAGGACATCAAGACAGATGTTGTGACAGAACAAATGGTGAATCTACTCTTAAACATTCATAATGCGTAAGTGTATTTCAGTTTTGACTTTCTTATGTTTTCTTAACTGTTATCTGCATTTTCATATATTTTAACCATCATTGCTAAACCTTTCTTTAGTACAACCATGAGAAGTTAATTATTTTAAAATTCGGAGCATGTCGTTAAGAGTGCATGGGTGATGATTTTCTCCAGTTTTCTCACACTTACTCCAGAAAATGTTGATGTTACGTGTTACTTCTTCCCGTGTGAATCATGTGACCTTGCTGCGGTGGAGAGGCTTGCGCTTCACAATGAAGCAGATAGCCGAGCCGCAGGTGCAACAATATTAGATGGGTGTATCTGTTGAGAGACCTGACTAACGAATGGTTCATCAAAAGGGGGGGTAGCAGCCTATCGGAAGTTGCAAGGGCAGCAGTCTAGATGATTAACTGATATGGCCCTGTAACAATACTCAACATGGCTCAGCTATGTTGATACTGCTACACAGTTTAAAGCAACGAGAAACTACAGCCGTAACTAACTCCCGAGGACATGCAGCTCTCGCTGCATGAATGATGTGCTGATGATGGCTCCCTTCCGGGTAAAATATTCCGGAGGTAAACTAGTTCCTCATTCGGTGCGATCATTAGGAAGATGGATACTGACATTCTGTGAGTCGGAGCGTGGAATGTTAGAAGTTGAATCATTGTGGTAGGTTAGAGAATCTGAAAAGGGAGATTGATAGACTAAACTTAGATGTAGTTGGTATAAGTGAAGTGCGTTGGCAGGAAGAGCAGGGCTTTTGGTCAGGCGACTACAGAATTATCAACACAAAATCAAACAGGGAAAATGCAGGAGTTCGTTTAATAATGGATAACAAAATAGGGCAGTGGGTAAGCTACTATGACCAGCATAGTGAAAGAATTATTGTCGTCAAGATAAACACCAAACCAATGCCCACCACAATAGTGCAGGTCTATATGCCTACTAGTTCAGCGGATGATGAGGAAATCGAAAGAATATATATGAAGAGATAGATGATTTAATACAATGTGTAAAAGGTGACGAAAATCTATTTGTGATGGGAGATTGGAATGCAGTGGTAGGCCAAGGAAGAGAAGGTAATACAGTAGGAGAATTCGGATTAGGACAAGGGAACAAAAGAGGAAGTCGGCTGGTTGTATTCTGCGCTCATCATAAATTATTCCTTGCTTATACTTGGTTCAGACACAACAAATGACAGCTATATACGTGAACAAGACCTGGAGACACTGGAAGGTATAAAATAGACTTCATTATGATTAGGCAGAGATTCAGAAACCAGGTTTTAAATTGCAAAACTTTCTCAGGAGCAGACGTGGACTCGGACCACAACTTGTTGGTCATGAAATGCCATTTGAAGTTGAAGAAAGGAAGGAATGCAAGGAGATGGGATCTAGACAAGTTGAAAGAAAAGAGTGTGAAGGATTGTTTCAAGGAACATGTTGCACAAGGACTAAATGAAAAGGCTGAAGGAATCGCAATAGAGGAAGAGTGGATAGTCGTGAAAAATGAAGTCAGTAGGGCTGTTGATGTTAGGAAGTAAGAAAAGATCAACTAAGAATCAGGGTATAACTCAAGAGACACTAGACCTGATTGATGAATGATGAAAATACAAGAATGCTAGAAATGAAGAGGGCAGAAAAGAATACAGGTGCTTAAAGAATGAAATGGATAGAAAGTGCAAGGTTGCTAAGGAAGAATGGCTGAAGGAGAAGTGCAAGGATGTCGAAGGTTATATGGTCCTAGGAAAGGTAGATGCTGCATAGAGGAAAATCAAGGAAACTTTTGGAGAAAGGAAATTTAGATGTATGAACATTAAGAGCTCAGATGGAAAGACACTTTTAGGGAAAGAAGACAAAGCAGAAAGATGGCTTGAGCATATCCAACAGTTGTATCAATGTAAAGATGTAGATGATTTGGTTCTGGAACAAGACGAGGCTGATGAAATGCGAGACCCGGTTTTGAGATCAGAGTTTCACAGAGCTGTGAGCGACCTAAATAGGAACAAGGCATCTGGAATTGATGTCAATCCCTCTGAATTACTTACTGCCTTAGGAGAAACCAGCATGGCAAGGTTGTTCAATTTAGTGTGTAAGATGTATGAGACAGGAGAAGTGGCATCCAATTTTCGGCAGAATGTTGTTATAAAGTATATAGGAAAATATTTAATATTTATTTCCACCTATTCCATACAATACAAGATGTTGGCATTTAAGTTAAAACATTTTTCAAATGTGAGACATGTTCACCTTTACTGTGAGGCATCTTCAGTCACTAATCACTAATCAAAACCTTATTGTTTTTGTCAGACAACATTTCCAAACATTATACAGTTATTATAAAAATGTTCATGAAATATCTAAACTAAAATAACTAAACTAAAAATCTTATACAATGATAAACTCATGTGTAGTTCACTTGATGAATAGGACGTCATTAGATGGTACAGAAGTACAGATGATGGCTTGAAGCCTTAGTCAATATTAGATTTTAAATACATAGTGGAAGGCATATAAAATCGTTTCATTGAAAATAAATAATACATTTAAATGATATTAAAATAGTAGATTCTTGGATGGTATACTTAAAAATGGAGGTATCATATAATTGTAAGTGACAGTTGATGGCTTAAAGCCGTAGTCAGAGTTTGAAGTATAAGTAAAATAACTTGCTAATATATAGTAAATGAATATGAAAAAGATTACATTGATGAATATAAAATGTAAAGGAAAAACACTCCAAATGCTGGGCAATTGTTATTGACGTTAGCGTATATTTGCCCGTAATGTTTAATGGTCAACAGTTCATAGGTTATTTATAGATTGGTTCAGATGACTTAAAACAAACCAACTATAAACTTTGTGTCAACACAATCTCGCTGAACCAATCTATAAATAACCTATGAACAGTTGACAATTAAACATTACGCAAATATATGCTAACATCAATAACGATTGCCCAGCATTTGGAATGTTTTTCCTTTACATTTTACATTCATCAATGTAATCCTTTTCATATTCATTTATTATATATTAGCAAGTTATTGTACTTATACTTCAAACTCTGACTACGGCTTTAAGCCATCAACTGTCACTTACAATTATATGATACCTCCATTTTTAAGTGTACCATCTAAGAATCTACTATTTTAATATCATTTAAATGTATTGTATATTTTCAATGAAACTATTTTATATGCCTTCCACTATGTATTTAAAATCTAATATTGACTAAGGCTTCAAGCCATCATCTGTACTTCTGTACCATCTAATGACGTCCTATTCATTAAGTGAACTACACATGAGTTTATCATTGTATAAGAATTTTAGTTTAGATATTTCATGAACATTTTTATAATAACTGTATAATGTTTGGAAATGTTGTCTGACAAAAAAACAATAAGGTTTTGTTTACTGACTGAAGATGCCTCACAGTAAGAGGCGAAACATGTCTCACATTTGAAAAATGTTTTAACTTAAATGTCAACATCTTGTATTGTATTGAATAGGTGGAAACAAATATTAAATATTTTCCTATATACTTTATGAAACTTTCAATATGGGCAAAAATGATTTTCATAACTTGTAAGAATGTTGTTATACCTATTCCCAAGAAAGCCGGTGCTGACAAGTGGGAAAACTACCGCACCTTTAGTTTAGTATTTCATGCCTGCAAAATTTTAACACACATTATTTACAGAAGAATGGAAAGACAAGTTGAAGCTGAGTTGGGAGTAGGTAAATTTGGCTTCAGAAGAAATGTAGGAACACGTGAAGCAATCCCGACTTATATCTGATCTTAGAGGATCAAATTAAGAAGGGTAAGCCCACGTACATGGCATTCATAGATCTAGAAAAGGCATTTGATAATGTTGATTCGACCAAGCTATATAAGATTCTGAAGGTGATTGGGATCAGATACGGGGAACGAAGAATCAAATCGAATCAAAATTTCTTTATTTGCAAATGAGGTGTCTACCTCGGTGGCAAATGGTACACTAAAATACATTATTGTCAAGCACTAAATATTAAATTAACAAGAGAAGAAAATTTTCCTATAATACAATATTATACAATTTACGCTAACAATTTTTTCTATTAAACACACAGCTCATCCTTAATAAATTGATATTGTTTACAAAATTCTACTTATAATATCTCCTGTACTACTTACAAATATAGTCAACTGATATACAGTATGTGGAATTACTTTAAATGATACTGTACAACTGGTATAAGATTAAAATTTACATTGCATTTATTTACTTACTTTCTTTCTTTCTTTCTTTCTTTCTTTCTTTCTTTCTTTCTTTACCCATTCTGGAACCTAAGTAGCATAACGACCTGCTGCATCTTAACCAGAGCCCCTTTTGCCACCACTTTTTAGAGTTCCTGAAGGGCCTTCACAGCTACCGTAGCGGTCCCAGGGCCCTCGAAGTCCCCACTGTATTTCACCCCTACAGGCAGTCCCCTACCTTGGCTGTCCAACTCCTTAGACCAGGGGATGGAATTAATTTATTCACACACATTTTTTTATTTATATTAACCTGCACTGGTTGAATGCCCTCTAGCATTTCATTTATTTTCTCTGTTGCTGTTTATTCTCTTCTTGAATATCTGTACAGATTTTGGAAAAGGAAAAAACACTACCCCTGGTAAACTGTTCCACTCCTTTACACCCTTCCCAATGAATGAAAATTTACCTCAATCGCTTCTGCTAAAATTCCTTCTAATTTTATGTTTGTGGTCAGTCCTGTCGATATAATTATTTTCCAACTGAAGCCTCTCACGGATATCTCCCCATGCTGCTTCTCCTGTGTAGGCTCTATATAATCCTATAAGTCTAGTTTTCTCCCTTCTCTTACTTAAAGTTTCCCACCCTAGTTCCTTTAACATTTCTGATACACTACTCTTTTCTCCTGAAATCCCCTGTTACAAATCTTGTTGCTTTCCTCTGCACACTATCTATTTCTTTTATTAGGTATTCTTAGTGAGTATCCCAAACACTGTTTGTATATTCCAATAATGGGCGAACCATACTTACGTAACTTTTCTCTTTTAATTCTTTGTTGCATCCTTTAAGTAGCCTCATTATGACATGTAACGATCTGTATGCTTTCCCAACAATGTCATCCACATGACCCTACAATCTGTACAAAAATCAGTCTGCAGTAATAAATATTGAGTGCTTTGAAAAAGAAGCAGCAATCCAGAAAGGAGTGAGGCAAGGCTGCTGTCTGTCCCCCCCCCCCCCCCCCCTCCTTTTCATTGTTTTCATAGAACTGGCAGTAAAGAAAATCAAAGAGGAATTTTCAAGAGGGAATCACAATCCAAGGAGAGGAAATCAAAACCTTGAGATTTGCCGATTATATTATTTTATCTGAGACTACAGAAGATCTCGAAGTTGTTGAATGGTATGGACAAAGTCTTTGGGTAAGGAATACAAGATAAAAATAAATAAGTCCAAAACAAAAGTAATGGAGTTCAGTCAAACAAAGGCAGGTAACGCAGGAAATATTAGATTAGGAAATTAAGTCTTAAAGGAAGTAGATGAATATTGTTACTTGGGTAGTAAAATAACTAACGATGGCAGAAGTAAGGAGGACATAAAATGCAGACTAGCACAAGCAAGGAAGAGCTTTCTTAAGAAAAGAAATTTGCTCACTTCAAACATTGATGTGGGAATTAAAAAAGATCTTTCTGAAGACTTTCAACTGGAAGATGGCATTGTATGGAAGTGAAATATGGGCGATAACCAACTCAGGAAGAAAGAGAATAGAAGGTTTTGAAATGTGGTCTTACAGTAAAATATCATTGTAACGAACGCCAGAATAGTGATATTATTTCTAGGCCCCTTCCCTTTTCTCTATTTAATCTGTGTTAAAATATTTCATTAACAAATTTTGAACTTTCAGTATAATGAATTAAAATGTAATTGAAAATCATCCTGTTTTAATCGCTAGGTATATCGCACAACATATTTCTGTACGGCTAATACCAGACTGCACACTCTGTACAACACACAGGGGAAACTACCCTATTACGAAACGGTGGGGGGAAAGTAAGCAAACGCATCACAATTCTGTTGAGCAGGTTGCCTACCCAACAGCACATGAAGATTATCTTAATCAGTTGTGGTGCATTGGTATTGAACATCATCACAGTAAAGCCTCGTTAATTCGAAGTCATTGGGACGCAAAAATCGGACTTTGAATTAACCGTCAGCTCTTAATTCAGAAATGCCATCACTTGTTGCATCACAAAATGTTCTAAGACCCGTTACTGCATGCAATTAAGCTTGATTTACAGTTTAAACCTTCAGAGTGTCATGGAAATTATTTCCAAAATGTGTCCAACAAGGTGCATTTACAGTATTCAGATAATGCAATGGGATAACTCACTGACAAACATAACCTCACGCAAGAGAAAAAAGCATAATTCAAAGACGAGGAGAAATCTATGCTGGCTCTCGTGTGCAAGTTCTTTATTCATTGGATTACTGTATTGCATGCATGTTATATGTCCTGTACTTGCACGGAAAGTGTCCGACGCCATTACAACCTCGTGGCTTATCGAAGTTTCCTATGACAAGGGGATAAAGTCTCTCGCTTCAGCGTGAATTGCAACAGAGTACAATGACCCCAACCCGGCTGGCAGTTCTCTCCTTTAAAATCATAAGTCCGTTTGGGCTCTGCATTAAAAGAAACAATGCAGTTTCATCGGCATTGACAATATCATTAAGTGTGTACAAATTGATTATATATGCTATGTGTATTTCCTCTTAAAACAATAATCACCATCACCACCTCTCCAACTGTTGGGATGGCCAGTGTTCATGGATTCTCGTTCTCTGCACACTGCCTGCTACATGATAGTGTAGCATTCCTTAAAATGCTGAATACAAAGAATTACCATTTCACTCCAACCTAGCAAATATGAAGCGCACTGTAGACACACCGAAGTGAGCTCTCAAAATGAAAATTCTACTATTTATTTGCTTCTTGAATTAACCATGTCTGCATGCGTCCCTTATTTTGCAAACAAATAAATTTATGCTAATTATTTTGGGGATCACCCCTAAATATTTTCCATTGGGTCAGATTAACTCAAAAACAAAATTTCATCTCAATAGGCTGATATTGAGCTTGAAATTTGAATGTTTTGTAGTTTTAAGTTTGTGGAAAAGCTATTGATACATGTTTAATATCTAATTTTATATTAAAATTTAATACATTTTCACTCTTTATACTGTATTATGATTTTTAATATTCTTGTGGATGCTTCCTTTTCAACATTTCTTTCTTGCAATCTGAGTACAGTGTTTGATGTTCTTGAACACAAGACAAATTGCTTCTGCTCCTCATCTACAGTCTGCAGTCCATGAAAACCTTGCATTAATTTAACGCCCCTTGCAGCACAGTCATTCACCGCTTTCTACTCCATAACTATCCTTAGAGCTTCTAAATATGAAATGTCGCTCATCTATGTCGAAGGACATTCTTGAATAAAACAAAGTAGTGTACATCCTCAGGCAAGAGAACAGATCTCTGCTTTTGGTTGACACAAAGTCGTCTATTTTCACTAAAATGAAGATAAGATTGGATTAGGAAATGTGTATTAACGAATTCGTCATTGAAGAATGGTAACTGGAATAAAATTAAACTTACAATAATTCTGTGGCTTGGTTCTAAAAGGGCCAGTGTCATTTTTTATCGAAATTGAGATATTAACTCATACAAACGCGTTTTATCCTGGCTTACAACATGTTAAAAGGGCCATGTATCTGATAAGTACTAAACGAACAGTTAACGTTTAATTAAATGAGCCCTTGCCAGTAATGTTAGATTACCAATAAAGATTAGAGACCTGGCAATTTTTAAAGAATACGATAAAAACATTAGTGTTTAATCAGGTGACTTCCACAAAGAAAGTATGAAGTTATTTAAAGTTAGTTGTTAAAAAAAATAGTTGGAAAACTATAAGCAAAACTTCAAATGCTCATAGCTCAAAAACAGGCTTTCTGACATTGGCCCTTTTAGAACCAAGCCACTGAATTATCCATCCAATTGTCCACAAAGAGGATTATATCTCTTTTCCAGGTGTAGATGCTCTGTGGCTAAATTTGCTACCTTTTTTAATTTTGATTTGTATGTCTGCTTCATCATCAAAGAATGACAGTTCTTCTGATAAATACCACATATGGTGGCTTAATTTCTTTAAAGTTGCTCTAGAAAATACAGAATCTATCCTTTCATATGATTTTAAGAAGCAGAGATGTTGATGAGTTAGTACAGCTGCACTGCACTAAAGCCACAGTGGCCAGACTGAGTGGGTCAGATGATTGAGGCGCTGGCCTTCTGACCCCAACTTGGCAGGTTTGATCCTGGCTCAGTCCGGTGGTATTTGAAGGTGCACAAATGCGTCAGCCTCATGTCTGTAGTTTTACTGGCATGTAACAGAATTCCTGCGGGACTAAATTCTGGTAGCTCGGCATCTCCGAAAACAGTAAAAGTAGTTAGTGGGACATTAAGCCAATAACATTAATTAAATTTATTTAAAGCCACGGCTTGACATAAACTTACAATGAACAGAGAGAGATATCTCTTAAGGCATTTTCTTTTACACTGGATAGTTTAATCTTAGCAGAAACATTTTAAAACCGAGCTCGATAGCTGCAGTCGCTTAAGTGCGGCCAGTATCCAGTATTCGGGAGATAGTAGGTTCGAACCCCACTGTCGGCAGCCCTGAAAATGGTTTTCCGTGGTTTCCCATTTTCACACCAGGCAAATGCTGGGGCTGTACCTTAATTAAGGCCACGGCCGCTTCCTTCCCACTCCTGGCCCTTCCCTGTCCCATCGTCGCCATAAGACCTATCTGTGTCGGTGCGACGTAAAGCAACTAGCAAAAAAAAGAAACATTTTAAACAATAAAATATAGTTCTTGTCATCCATCGAGCTTGATGCATTGCCCCAGGGGGGCGTATTTTTAGTTTTTGCCAGAGTGTCCTCCCAAAAAACGTTAGAGAGAGCTCTTATGAGTTCATGATAATTATCTCTGTGTTGGTTTATGTAATTCACTTTCGTAAAAGTCGGAACATTTCTATAATTTCCAACTCGCTAAGATAGCATTTCCGCAATCTCTTTGCCACTTCAAAAATAATTGGCGTTAACACTTTCCCAGATTTCCCTAAAATGTTTAAAAAGTGGTATGTCAGGACTGCTTGTTACATCACGTATGTTACATTCAAATACACATTGTAAAACAATTTTTATATATGTGATGACGGCACAAAAGAAACAATTCCCTGTCCAATTTTTGTTCAAGTAAGACACATGCTCCATTAAAACGTCTGGTGTTTGATGCAGTTATCACAGCAGAGGATTTGTACATTGTCTTCTATACTACCCCAATATGTTAATGCATTCCAAATAGCATTCTCTTGCTCTTTGCCAGAAGAATTCTGTAATCTTGGAACCCCGATTAGTTGCTCAGTGTCCCCAAAGGTCACAATTGGAAGTCTTTCTTGTGGTCCTTGACATTCAACAAACTTACTTACCACTACCTATTTTAATTGGATCGGTCGAAACTGGTTAAGAAAATTGCCAGGAGCTGAATCCGGGTCTCTTAGACTTATAAGCAGAGTGTGTAACCATTTGATGAATACTGATAAATAAAATCATGAATAAAATATATAATCGAAATGTCTGTAGTATGGGCGCCAGAGTTCACCAGAATGGATCCCTCGAATTTTTATAGAGCAAGATAAACTTTATATCCCAGGGCGTGCACATAATGCTGCGTACTGGTACACTTGCTGCAGGACTTACCTAACCTCCTGAAAACGACTAAATAGGTAGGAACTGCACCTAGGTTCATCAATAACTCCACAGATTCTAAAATAGCTAACTATACATATAATATACACATAAAATATTGTTGGAAGACTCCATATTTACAACAACAACAGTGAAAACAGTGGGAAAACGAAAGCGAGAACTAAACTACCATTGTAGATAGTCCGATGAACAATGTACATATATGTAGATAAATACCCTTCACTGTCTCTGTATCAATACTACTTGCCGATTCTCATAATCGGCAGTTATCACATCACACAGATACTGTACCTTGTAATACTGTGTTAACATATTTTAACACCTGTTGTAAAGATATATACATTTGAGCAACACGCGCCTGTCGATCCTAAACATAAATTATGGAAAGTCTGAGATAGCTTTCACCAACATATAATGCCAGACCTCCACAAGTACTACAACACTTAATGCGTATGCCCTCTGCAATTTGTTGATCAGCCACTTTCCATGAACATAACAAGACTACGTTCCATGAACGTTTGAAGTCCAGTCCATTGTAGCCGTGTCACTCGAATACCGTATATCAGCACTACTTCCTTCTCGTACAGTCTGTCCGCACTACTTCCTTCTCGTACAGTGTGTCAGTACTACTCCTTGTCCGTACCGAGTGTGGTTCCCGCCGTTTGATCAACCTTTATAGGCATCAGCATTCCCCTTCCTCTCACATAATACGTCTGGATTGGTCCTTGCCAGCCAATCATGAGTGATCCACCGTTCAGGGTTCCCTGAACTTCTTCATGCTCCCAAGACATAAACAAACACTGGGGTATATCACATGACTCGTAGAACTTTCCTAGTACAACAACATCCACAGACACATCTCATCAGACACTGGGATGTCCGCACGAGTCATACGAATTACCAGAGTCCAAGATAGCAATGTTTTCCCACTCATGCAAAACAAATTACTCATACTACATATATGATTACCTTCCAGCTTACAAAGATTGACAAAATATACAAATGAAATACTGATGATGATGATGATGATGATGATGATGATGATAATAATAAAAATAATAATAATAATAATAATAATAATAAATAAATCGAATGCTGACAATGATATATATCTCTAACTTCTACATACCGTGTGAGGGTGTGATATATGTACTATCACAAGTGAAAGAGGCACGTCCCAAAAATAACAACAAAATAACACGGATCAAAGTTTAATTTAAATTTATTTATTTATTTGTATCAGAAGCATTAATACTATAAATACATATATACTCTTACTGAATTATATACATTATATACAAAGTCACACTTATAAGAAAAGGTCTATACTACTTTTGCCCAGAAATTGGCGACATCCAGTGCATTTTCTGTTGCCTGAAGTAGATCTTGTACTGTGCACGTTTTAGGGCACTTACTACACTGCAACAAATGAGACGTCTGGATTGCACCACACTCACACAATGATGACTCTACGTTAAAACCCCACTTCTGCAGGTTGCTTTTTACATCTTGTTACGCCTGCCCGTAATCTGTTCAGTGATCTCCAAGTACTCCATGTGACCAGGTGGTAATTCTTCACTTGGTGTCAACCATTCTTCGGAGTGAGTGCAGCTTGCGCGCCACATATCAATTCGGGATTGCTGAGGTGTCCCATTAAGAGCCTGTGTTGTTCTGAGGAAACTTTTCCTTGATTTGAGTCTTGGAGTAATTGGGCTGTATCCATACAATGGGTGAGCTTCAGATGTTTCTTCCTTCTTCCTCTCGTTTTTTGCTGCAACCTCTCGACGGATATCAGGAGGGGCAATACAAGCAAGACTATACAATTTGTTCAACGGAGTAGGTTTTAGACAGCCGGTAATGATGCGACAGGTATCGTTTAGAGCAACATCTACCTTCCTGGCGTGACTTGACTTGTACCATACTGGGGATGCATATTCCGCTGCAGAGTAACATAGAGCAATGGAAGAGGTTCTCACAGTATTGGGATGTGCCCTCCAGGTAGTACGTTACATGATGTTCAATGACAGTCCATCCAAAGGGAGTGTTACACAATCTCGTAATTCTTTTGTATACTTCTAGAAAGCACGGTAGAGGAATCTGTTATGTAATATAATATTTCTCTCGCCACACAGTCAGCGCAGGGCTTAATATAAGATTCAAAGGTATTTCTTTCTCAAAATAAGAAAAATAATCATCCCGAGGTACATCATCAGAATCTATACTCTCACCGTTTTTTTTTTTTAACAATCCCCACGGAGATTAAAACCCCAATAAAATCAAAGAGGCCAGCGAAATAAAGACCGGCTCAAAAGAACAAACCTGGAATACAAAAGAGTAATGGAAAGGGTTGCCATAGTTACAAGAAATAAACACGTGTCAAAATGGCCTAAAAATGAGGTTAAAATCCAAAATAAACAGATAAATCAGCTAGGAAGGTCAGAAATGAAAGTATAAGACAAAATGGGAACAATGATGATAATAACTAGGTACTGAAAAGTAGCATAGGCCCGGTAATCACACCACACTCACGCACACACTTAGAGACCAGCATACGAAATATAAAGTACTAGAGTAGAATGGCATGACTCGCGGCGACAAGAATCATGCAGCATAAAATGCTTCGGTCAACGGCTCATGAGTTTGATCTGAAAGCACAGATCAGAAACCTGGATTGCCGCAAAAGGGGTATGGCACACCCAGTCCATACACACAACATAAACAACTTATTCACTGCATAACACATATTCATATTGGGCAGAAAGACGAACATGACTCGTACAGTATCAGCGACAAACCACAATGTAGAGCATGAACTCGAGCCAAGACATCGAAGATAAAGGAAAATTAAAGGTCTCCAACCAAACACAGCAAGCAAACCCACCACGCACATGAACAGTCGCGCCGATGCTTCGTTTCACTCTTAGCTGAAATGAGCACACATAAGCAGACATGTAAAGGGAGGGAGGTAACAGAAAATAAGTCTGCAACAAGATATAAAAGGGCCGTGCGCGTAGAGGCGCGCGGCTGTGAGCTTGCATCCGGGAGATAGTAGGTTCGAATCCCACTATCGGCAGCCCTGAAAATGGTTTTCCGTGGTTTCCCATTTTCACACCAGGCAAATGCTGGGGCTGCACCTTAATTAAGGCCACGGCCGCTTCCTTCCAACTCCTAGGCCTTTCCTATCCCATCGTCGCCATAAGACCTATCTGTGTCGGCGCGACGTAAAGCCCCTAGCAAAAAAAAAAAAAAAAAAAAAAAAAAAAAAGGAATAACACACAAAGCTGGAGACCTCCTTATAAACAAGTTAATATAACTATAGCAAACAAAGAATGATAGGAACAAACATTACCTCGAGAAGAAGTAGTCATAGTTCCAACTCAAAATCAAAAATCAAAATCTCTTTATTTGCAAATGAGGTGTCTACCTCGGTGGCAAATGGTACACTAAAATACATTATTGTCAAGCACTAAATTTTAAATTAACAAGAGAAGAAAATTTTTTTTTTTCTAGAATACAATAATATACAATTTATGCTAACAAATTTTTTTCTATTAAAAAACAGATCATCCTTAATAAATTTATATTGTTTACAAAATTCTACTTATAATATCTCATATACTTACATAGTCAACTCATATACAGTATGTGGAATTACTTCAAATAATACTATGCAACTGGTATAAGATTAAAATTTACATTGCATTTCTTTACTTTTTTTTTTTACCCATTTTGGAACCTAAGTAGCATAACGACCTGCTGCGTCTTAACCAGAGCCCCCTTTTGCCACCACTTTTCATAGTTCCTGAAGGGCCTTCACAGCTACCGTAGCGGTCCCAGGGCCCTCGAAGTCCCCACTGTACTTCACCCCTACAGGCAGTCCCCTACTTTGGCTGTCCAAACTCCATGGACCAGGGGATGGAAATTTTTTTTTTAACACACATTTTTTATTTACAATAACCTGCACTGGTCGAATGTCCTCTAACATTTCAATTATTTTCCCTGTTGCTGTTTATTCTCTTCTTGAATACCTGTACAGATTTTGGAAAAGGATCAAACACTACCCCTGGTAAACTGTTCCACTCCTTCACGCCCTTCCCAATGAATGAAAATTTACCCCAGTCGCTTCTGCTAAAATTCCTTCTAATTTTATACTTGTGGTCAGTTCTGCCAATATAATTATTTTCCAACTGAAACCTCTCACGGATTTCTCCCCATGCTTGTTCTCCTGTATAGGCTCTATATAATCCTATAAGTCTAGTTTTCTCCCTTCTCTTACTTAAAGTTTCCCACCCAAGTTCCTCTAACATTTCTGATACAATACTGTTTCTCCTGAAATCCCCTGTTACAAATCTTGCTGCTCTCCTCTGCACACTATCTATTTCTTTTATTAGGTATTCTTGGTGAGGATCCCAAACACTGTTTGCATATTCCAATAATGGACGAACCATACTTAAGTAACTTTTTTCTTTTAATTCTTTGTTGCATCCTTTAAGTAGCCTCATTATGACATGTAACGTTCTGTATGCTTTCCCAACAATGTCATCAACATGACCCTTCCAGTGCAAATTACTTTCAAATCTCACACCTAAGTATTTGCACTTGCCATCTCTTGGGATAACTACCTCATCCAAAGTATATTCAAATTCAGTTTTAAAGCTCCTGTTTGTAAATGTTGTAACAGTTGATTTGCCTCCATTAACCTTCATATTATTTTCTTCAACGCACTGTTGGATACTTTCAAGGTCCCTTTGTAATTCTGAACAATCCTCAATGTTATTTATATCCCTATAAACAATTATATCATCTGCATACAATCTTATTTTTGATTTTATATTGTTCCCTAAATCATTTGTGTATATTAAGAAAAGTAACGGACCGATTATACTACCCTGTGCAATTCCCTTCCAAACTTTCTCTTCCTGTGATATATTATTTCCTACTTTGACTTTCTGAACCCTTGAATTTAGAAATGTTCTTATCCAACGTATAACCCTTGCGTCCAATCCTATTCCCTCCAATTTCTTTAATAGTGTTCCATGTTCCACTCTATCAAAGGCTTTGGAAAGATCTATTGGCTATGCAATCTAACTGGCCTCCTGAATCCAACCGATCTGATATGTCCTGCTGAAATCCCACCAGTTGTGCCTCACAAGAAAATTTCTTTCTAAATCCATACTGGCTCCTCATGAACCAATTTTTATCATCACATATCCCTCTGATGTACTTTGCTATTAAACTCTCCAGTATTTTACAAAATATACTGGTCAGGCTGATTGGTCTGTAGTTCTCTGGTTTCCTTTTATCACCCTTTCCTTTATAAATTGGTATTATTATAGATTCCTTCCATTCTTTTGGTATGACACTATTATTTATGACATAGTCAAAGAGAAATTTTAAATAAGGCACTGTGTACCACCCCATTGTCTTTAATACCTCCCCAGTAATTTGATCACTTCCTGCTGCTTTTCCTTGCTGAAGCAGTTGGATTTCTCTGAAAATATCTTCATTTGTGAATGAGAAGCTTCTTGTTTCCCTCTGTGTCTCTCCCTCTCTAGCTTCTGTTTTGGTTTCCAACTCCTGACAATCATCTACTGAATCTCTGAATTCCCTACTAAATATGTTTGCTTTCTCAGTATCTGTTAAATAGTGTTCACCCCCTTCTCCCACCATTGTAGGAATTCGGAGTCCTTTTCCTTTTTGATTCCTAATATATGAATACATCTTTTTCCATTTCCCTTTGTGGTCATTACCCTCTTGAAGTATGCCATTCATATATTTCTCTTTTGCTTCCTTTTTCACTCTGTTCAGTTCCCTCATTAGCTGTTTCCTAGTTTCTCTATTCTCCCTACCCTCTTTAATTTTCCTGTTTACTATTCTACAATTTCTTTTTAATTTCCTTATTTTCCTTGTATAATAAACAGGTTCTGAGGTCATTTACCCTTCTTAACAGGTACAAATCTCTTCTCTCCTTCCCAAATGATTCCTTTAAATTTAGCCCAAAGTGTATCCACATTACTCCCTTCACTTATCCAACAACTGAATTGTGATTTAAGGTAAGTCCCAAATTCATCAACTTTAGTTTTTCTGTATAATTTCTTGTCTTGTGTGATCCTCTTATTAAGAATTTTTGGTACAAGTCCTACATCCATTATTACAGCCTTATGGTCTCCTATTCCTTCAATTACCTCAGTTTTATCAACTATTTCCCATGGTTTAACCAAGAATACATCTAGCAAGTTACTGAGACGAGTCGGTTCTTGTACTAGTGTAAATCCTCCCTCCCAAATTAATTTATTTGCCAGTTTCTGTTCATGGGCTTCACTTGCAGCTCCATTCCATTCAACTTCAGGCAAGTTTAGATCTCCCTCAATTATTACCATATCATTATTATTGTTTTTATGAGTATAATCTATTATTTTCTCAAATATTTCCATGTCTCTTTCCTCTCTTCCAGGCCTATATGTTCCTATAATTCCCACCTCCTTCATATTATCACAAACTAATTTTATCCCTAATATTTCATCCCTTTCATCGGTAAACCATTCATGTGAACAGTAAGTTTCCGTCACCAGAATAAACACCCCCACCCTCCCCCACCCTTTTTATCTCCTCGGTCTCTACGATAGACTGTATAGCCTTCTGGAAATACTTCTCTATTACCCACCCCTTCTCTCAACCATGATTCTACTCCTATCACCACATCAGTCTCATAAGATTCCATCAATGTATTGAATTTTATTTGTTTATTTACTACACTCTGACAGTTTACCAAGAGCAATCTCAGACCCCCTTCCTCCCTAAAACTTGACTGTTGTAATTGGGTAACATTTGACTCACGAGTTGAGAACGTCCCTGGAACCCAGATCTTTGTACATAGATCTTGATTTAAGGATCTGGGTTTTGTGGCAAAGTTTCCCTGTATATGCCAATTTAGTGGTATGGGTTTTCTTAATTGCATATTAGTTTGCAAATCTCTGTTGATAATTGTAGCAATTTGTCTACAGAGAGTTGCTTTTCCATTACCATTCAGATGTAACCCATGCCTAGTGAACATTTGCCTGCCAAGACCTAAAGTATCTACTACATACACATTTCTAAAACTATATATTTACATCATGTACAGCTTTGTTCACACACAAGTCTTCTATAAGGTCTTACCTGGGTGGCACATTAACTACAATTACTTTTGAGTCAGGTAGTTTTGAAATCTTACCTCTGAGGACCGTAATTAGTTCCTCACCTTCATTTGCAGCAATGTCATTTGTACCACTCACAATCACCACGTAGTTGTCCTTCTCTAACACAGGATCACAACTTGAAGGGATTCTTCAGTTTTGGCACCTGGTTTTATTAGTCCTAAAACCTCAGTTTCTGGATTATGCAGCTCATCCTAGATGCCTTCTGCCATACCCCGCCCTTGACTGTCTGCATAGAGATGAATTTTTGGCGATCTTGACTCCCGGTTGGTTTTCTTCTTCTGTAGGTTACCTCCACTGGATTTAAAATTATTCGGAAAACTTGATGTGTCTTTTTCTGGAACTTGTTGCAATGACTGAAATCTATTTTGGCACTGCAAAGAGTTTTTTCCCGGTTTTAAGTTGTACATAGTTTCTTCCATATGTTTAACATTAGGCCTAAAATGGCTACGCGTCACTTCCGTCCACGGCGATCTTTCTTCTCCACTGTCTTCTTTATCTTCCAGTTTCTTTATTCTGTCCTTTAAGCTTTCATTTTCAAGTTTCAGAGCACATAAGTCTTCTTGTAGCACTTCTAAAATCTTAAGCATAGATTCGTAAGTCTCTCTTTCTTGTTGTTCTACCTCTCTATCAGTTTGTTTACACTCGGGACACAGCCACACACTTTCTTCAATATGAGACCTATTTACAATATTTGCATAACGAAAATGGTACCATTCATCACACAACACAGAATCCCATTTTTAACTACTCTTCTGCATTTGCCACATTTTTCACTGCATCTTACACCATTATCCACCACGGATATCACAGACTCGCACACAGTAGTCGCCATTTTGAATTCATAGATAGATAGATTTATCATCAACAGGTTATTTTTCCCAATTAAAGATGATTCAATAAAACATAATATACAACAAATACATGTTAAATAAATAACACTGATTTCCTAAAATAATAAGCAAGTTCAAACTAAATCTAGAGACCTTTATATATGCATATTTACAACACCTTAAATAAATAAATAAATAAATAAGAAAACTCTGAGGGTCTTACAGGATAACGTTTAAAAAAAAAATAATTATAATACCTTCTGTAAGAGGTGAAAGCCACATCACAAAACAGTCTCCATCTTATGTTTCTTTATCCCCGTCTGACTGTCAACGATCACACAACATGAAGATAAGATAGAAAGAAATACTTTGGCAATCAATCAATCACTACTGATCTGCATTTAGGGCAGTCACCCAGGTGGCAGATTTCCTATCTGTTGTTTTCCTAGCCTTTTCTTAAATGATTGCAAAGAAATTGGAAATTTATTGAACATCTCCGTTGGTAAGTTATTCCAATCCCTAACTCCTCCTCCTATAAACAAATATTTGCCCCAATTTGTCCTCTTGAATTCCAACTTTATCTTCATATTGTGATCTTTCCTACTTTTAAAGACACCATCCAAACTTATTCGTCTACTGATGTCCTCCCACGCCATCTCTCCACTGACAGCTCGGAACATACTGCTTAGTCGAGCAGCTCGTCTCCTTTCTACCAAGTCTTCCCAGCCAAACTTTGCAACATTTTTGTAATGCTGCTCTTTTGTCAGAAATCGCCCAGAACAAATCGAGCTGCTTTTCTTTGGATTTTTTCCATTTCCTGCATCAAGTAATCCTGGTAAGGGTCCCATACACTGGAACCATACTCAAGTTGAGGTCTCACCAGAGACAAATATGCTCTCTCCTTTACATCCTTACTACAACCCCTAAATACTCTCATAACCATGTGCAGAGATCTGTACCCTTCATTTACAATCATATTTATGTGATTACCCCAATGAAGATCTTTCCTTATATTTATACCTAGGTATTTACAATGATCCCCAAAGGGAACTTTCACCCCATCAACTCAGTAATTAAAACTGAGAGGACTTTTCCTACTTGTGAAACTCACAACCTGACTTTTATCCCCATTTATCATCATACCATTGCCTACTGTCCATCTCACAACATTATCGAGGTCATTTTGCAGTTACTCACAATCTTGTAACTTATTTATTACTCTGTACAGAATAACATCATCTGCGAAAAGCCTTATCTCTGATTCCACTTCTTTGCACATATCATTGATATATATAAGAAAATATAAAGGTCCAATAATACTGCCTTGAGGAATTCCCCTCTTAATTTTTACAGGGACAGATAAAGCTTCACCTACTCTAATTCTCTGAGTTCTATTTTCTAGAAACAGAGCCACCCATTCAGTCACTCTTTTGTCAAGTCCAATTGCACTCATTTTGGCCAGTAGTTTCCCATGATCTCAATCCTCATAGCATGAGCTGCCATCTGTCTAAATAGGGATAAATTACTCATCGGGCATGGCATACGTGATGACAAACAACCATGACAGACTGACATAAGATGTCGCATAAAATGTGGTATCTGAAGAATATGAAAACAAGACAAGCTGGTTACAAGGTGTTGGTTCAACATTCACTGCAAGCAACAGTTTACTACCTTAATGAACAGTAAGAATCGCAGGTATATCATTCTTGAAAGCAGATATAATTGTTTCGGAACGTTCTCTTCTGTGTGATTTGATGAGTAGAAGATTTATTAATAGAGAGTTCTTCACTATTGTGGCCAAGTGCCTGTGCTGTTGTCTGAAGGATGTATACAGAATTTCTTACACTCGGCCGGCATCTACTAATTTAGGAGTAAATTTTTTCATACCGCGCCTTGCAGCATTCTGCATTGATGTACTCTCAGAAGTCTCTCCTAAAAATTCACCAATGTCGATTTCATCTGAACTTGGAAGTGCGTTATCTGAATCTGAATTTTCAGATAATAAAGAAGGGGGTGCAACAGAAGATGTAGACGCTGCACACTGTTGTTTGTTTTTCCTTTTCTTTTCTTGTAATTTTCTTTGCTTTGCTCTTTCTTCTTCATCCACAAGTTTTGGTCTACTCCTGCAAGGTAGCCTTTATGTCCTGGCTCTCTCTGCCGAAGTAAAGATATTCTGTCTTCTTCCATCTTCATCATTTTAGAGCATTTGCATGTGCAATATCAAATAGATTGTCCAAATTATTTCTAAGCTCTTCTTCATGATGCTTAAAAACGTCTTCACATTGTTTGCATTGTTTTTTTATTTGCGATTTTTTCTTCCACTCCGAACACTAGTTACTAATTTTTTATGAACAAAGCTGATTAGCTCTTGTCGGAATTCTTAGGTCTGTGGCAACTACAACTATTCAAAATAAATTAGAACTTGTCATTGGCTTGCCCAGTACTGTTCTGACATATATCTCCTATTAAAAACACACGTTCCCTGGCAATGTGTAATTGATGTGACTTCATCTTAGATTAGCAACCCGAAACACGTGTGACACGATATATAGCAATGCATGTACTGATGGGCTCAGGCCTGACTCAGCGCTGGGTGGCAAGTCCGGTTCATGCAGACTTCTGCTTGTTGGTCAAGCCGGCTCATGTTAGAATTTTCCGATCTGAACAAAATTTTGTATAGGAATGTTTTAACCATTGGAACAAAATTGGAGGGTGAGCGTTTGAAAACGGCCATTCAACTTAGGTCTGTAGCAGCAACAACAACAATTCAAAATAAATTATAACTTGGCATTGGCTTGCCCAGTACCGTTCTGATTTATGTCATCTGGTAGAGTAAAATGGATTGTTGAAATTGATACACAGAGAGGCTTAATAGTGTCAAATCAAAACTACCTGCACAATATGCTATATGATGTTGATGTTGTTATTATTATTATTATTATTATTATTATTATTATTATTATTATTATTATTATTATTATTATTATTATCTGTATATCATAAGAGTTTACTAAAAACAACTTTGGCAAATCTGTCCTTTCTACTGGACTGATTTGCTTCATTTCTGTTTTATTATCTCCAGAATTACCTGCTGGTGCATCATGAGGCATTGATAGGTCTCTAAGTTCAGCCAATTTTGAGTAATCATAATCATTAAATAGTCACTGCAATTATTGCAGGCAAAGGCTTACCCTAGCCCACAATATATTCTGTACTTAGTAGGTTGCTAAGCGACCAACATTTTCCTTAATAATCTGATAATGTCATTGCATTACAAGATACTAGAATCATTCCGTATTGACGGTTTTCACTTTACAAAGTAAATTTAATTGTCCTCTTATTCAATACATACACATCTCCATCATTAGATGGAGTAAGGTAAGGTAAACTCGTGTCCTCATCCCAAGGTGGTGCAGCTCTTTTCAGGCACACCCCCAATGGAGGTAAGCTGCATGTACCATTTCAGCCACATACCAGCCCTGCTGCCATTCTTAAATTTCTGACAGTACCAGGAATCGAACCCGGGCCCCCGAGGACGGCAGCTAATAACACTAACCGTTATGCTACGGAGGCGGACATTAGATGGAGTAATAACAGTCAAGCATGTTTCAACTAGTTTGAGCCATCAGCAGTGAAAAAGGGTGGTTGGTTATTTACATAATAGATGCTAAAAAATGTGTTAAAACATAATGAAGGAAAGAAATAAAAACAAGAGAGACATGATGGAATTAAAACAATTCAGTATATACACATTTCCATTGTTCCTTTTTAAAGTGAAAAATGTCATTGCACGCAGCCATCTTTGATTACTACCTGTCAAGTCAGAGAGTATACACTTCCTCTGATGAGTGAAGAATACTATTCGCTGCTAGATACTCTTTGATTCTCTGACCTTCCCCAGCTTCTGAATTTACTAAACAGATGGCAGAAAGTTTCTAATAACTTACATGCTGCTAAAAGAAAACAGTTTACGTACATACAGACGGGAAAGTATCAAGTCGACTAGCCATCTTTATGGCCATTAATAGAGTGCAGGGTCAAACTCTTGAAACGTGGCTAGTCTTCTTACCCAAACCAGTACTTGGCTACGGCCAATTGTACGTTGCATTATCTCAGGCAAGATCGTTTGAAAATGTTAAGATCCAGATACAGCCGAATGGTCGAAGCACACAGAACATTGTATGGAAACAACTGTTATAAACTAAAATACAAATGAATAAGTTATTATGTACGGGTATTAAATGTTCATAAAAGTATTGAAAAGGGCAGGCAAAACAATATGACTACGACAGGCATATCAAGACGAGTCATCTGACCTGTTAATAAGGAATGCTGCGGAGCAGCACGGGTTCACTGATTTTTTATTATTATTATTAACAATAATAATTTGAAATCAACCTCTTGACTAGATTTTAAAATTGGAATCAGTGCTCTTCAAGTTCTAGTGATTTATATAGAGTTATGAAGGCGTTATCTTTATCACTAGGCTATGTTCTTGGTATACCATATAGACATTCAGTATATTCAGAGTTCATGGCATGGGTATTTATTATTCTGGTTATGTGAAGGTTAGAGTAATGAAGGTTTCATCGGATCAAATGCTAGGACGAGAGGACAATACTGGATTCGAAACAAGGTACAAACATGACAGACTTTCTTATATTGTAAAACAAAATAAAAATCTTGGAAGTTTCAGAACACACTCGGAATCTTTGTAACTCTGACATATTGTTCATCCCGTATTATTCCAGATTTTCTCTCGTAGTTTGATATAAGTTTTGAACTATTGTCATCCTAACTTGTTCAGACATGCAGTGTGGAGAAGGGCAAATATGTGATGATTCAAACCCAGATTAGAAAATATAATTATGTCATATAGTGGTTGTGAAAGTCTGTTTTAGGTAGAAAATGAAATAAATTTCATTGTGGATCCGTATTGACAATTATGTTATATAAGTTGAAAAACTAGTATATTGGTTCAATCTAGTCAGAACCTATAAGTTTATATACAATTCGAAGTTGTAAAAACAGCATATTAAAGTAACAGGACATGTTTCGGCCACATTAGACCATCTTCAGCTGTCTAGAATTTACTTAAAATTAATATACCACATGTTACAAAACATGTATAAAATTCACACTCATCTATATATATAAAGTAACTTGTCCTGACTGACTGACTGACTGACTGACTGATTCATCATCGCCGAGCCAAAACTACTCGACATAAAGGAATGAAATTTTGAGGATATATTCATACTAAGATGTAGGTGCTCGCTAAGAGAGGATTTTTGGATATTCCGTCGCTAAGGGGTTGAAAATGGGGTGTGAAATTTTAAAATGAGTGTATCTATATCTCAAAACTTTAAAAGTTTACAGATGTGAAAATTGGTATTTAGAATCTTCTTTAAAAATAAGGAAACCCGTATTTTTTATTTTCAGAAAATCCCAATAGGATGGGTGACAGAGGGTGAAAAAGGGGTTAAATGCATTTTAATCAGGATATCGGTACTTATATCTCAGAAACCGCAGACATTACAGACCTGAAAATTGGAACTTTTGTTCGCTTTTAAAAATAAAGAAGCATGTACTTTTTTGTTTTTGGAAAATCCAATTAATGGGAGGGTGAAAAGGGGGGTGAATTTTTGAAATTAGTGCATCTATATCTCAAAACTTTTAAAGTTTACAGATGTAAAACTTGGTATTTAGAATGTTCATTAAAAATAAAGAAGCACGTATTTCTTTGTTTTCGGAAAATCCCAATAGGAGGGGTGAAAAGAGGTGAAAAACGGGTTGAATGCCTTTAAAGAGAATAGTTATATCTCAGAAACTGAAGATATTACAGACCTGAAAACTGGTGTTTGGGATCTCCTTTAAAAATAAAGAAACACGTTTTTTTTTTGGCTACGGAAAATCCAATTAATGGGGGTGAAAGGGGGGCGAATTTTTAAAATGGGTGTATCTATATCTCAAAACTTTTAAAGTTTATAGATGTAAAAATTAGTATTTAGGATCTCCTTTAAAAATAAAGAAACGTGTATTTTTTTGTTTTTGGAAAATCCCAATAGGAAGGGTGGAAAAGGGTGAAAAAGAGGTTGAATGCCTTTAATGAGGCTACTTACATTTCAGAACCTGAAGATATTACAGACCTGAAAATTGGTATTTGGCATCTACTTTAAAAATAAAGAAATAGGTATTTTTTTCGTTTTTGGAAAATCCAAATAATGGGGGGGTGAAAGGGGGGTGAATTTTTAAGATGAGTGTGTCTGCATCTTAAAACTTTAAACGTATACAGATGTAAAAATGGGTATTTAGAATCTCCTTTAAAAATAACGGAACACGTATCTTTTGTTTTCTGTAAATCCCAATAGGAGGGGTGTAAAAGGGTGAATAATGGGTTGAATGCCTTTAATGAGGAGACTTATATCTCAGAAACTGAAGATATTACAGAACTGAAAATTTGTATATGGGATCTCCTTTAAAAATAAAGAAACACGTATTTTTTTGTTTTTGGAAAATCCAGCTAATGGCGGTTAAACACGAGTGACAAATTGGGGTGAATTTTTTGAAAGACTATATCTACAGAATATGTGAGAAACGTAAAATGTTACAGACATAAAAAGTGGGTATTTGGAATCTCCTATAAATGTAAAGAAACACAGGTGATTTGTTTTTGAAAACTCCACTTAAGGGGAACTAAAATGGGGTGAAATTTCAAAATGAGAATTTCAACAGCATATCTCAAAAAACTTAACAAGTTACAGAAGTGAAAAATGGTATTTGTTATCTCTATTAAAAATAAATGTGTATTTTTAGTTTTCGGAAATACAACTTGAGCAGAGGAGGGGGGGTAAATGTGACTGAAAATGGTGTTGAATTATTTTAGTTAGGCTACTGATATCTCAAAAATGAAGATGTTACAGACGTGAAATTTGATATTTGGAATCTGCTTTAAAAGTAAAGAAACACGTATTTTCGGAAAATCCAATAAAGGGGGGGTTGAAAGATTTGGAAAATGAATTGACTTAATTGTATGAGAATACATCTAATAAAAATTAAAGTTGTTACAGGCGTGAAAATTGGTATTTGGATCTCCTTTAAAAACAAAGAAAAACGCGTTCTTGGGGGGTGGGATTGAAAAGGAGTTGAATTCCTTTCATGAGGACACATAAATCAAAAACTGAAGAAGTTATAGTCGTGATAATTGGTATTCAGAAGATCCTTTACTATTAAGGAAACAAGTATTTTTGCCAGAAAATTCACTTGGGGGGGGGGGGGAGGAGTGTGAAAGGAAGTGAAAAAAGTGAATTATTTTATTGGGATACTGACATCTCAAAACTGAAGGTAATAGTCGTAAATATTGGTGTTTGGAATCTCCTTTAAACATAAAGAAACACACCTTCTTTTATTATTTTTTTTGGGGGGGTGGTAAATAAACTTAACGGCGGTGGGGTGTAAAAGGAGGTGAGACCAATTGATTTTACTGTTCATAATGTACTCATAAGGAGCCTCTGTTGATCAGGCGGCAGCGCGCCGGCCTCTCACAGCTGGGTTCCGTGGTTCAAATCCCGGTCACTCCATGTGACATTCGTGCTGGACAAAACGGATGCGGGACAGGTTTTTCTCCGGATAATCCGGTTTTCCCTCATCATTCATTCCAGCAACACTGTCCAATATTTCATTTCATTTGTCATTCATCCATCATTGCCCCAGAGGAATACTTCGGCAGCCGGCATAATTCCTATTGTCGCCGCTATATGGGATTTATTCATTCCATTACTCACCCTATCGAATGACTGGAAATAATGACAATGGCAGCAGATGTAATTTACCGCCAAGTAGCGGTCTTGCATCTTGCTGTGGGGTCCAGAACGTAATAATAATCCTAATCATAATAATAATAATAATAATAATAATAATAATAATAATAATAATAATCATGTTCAAGTCAGTCGCCAAATGTGCGGACCGCGCTGGAAACGGGTTCTGGACGGGTAATGACTAAGAATTCAGTCCGGCCGCGGGTTCAGTATCGCCAAGGCACCCAAGACGACACCACGCCGAATCTCCTGAAGGATTTGATCCATATAAAAAATGCTTAAAGGAAAAGATAACAAAGATTTAGGGACCCAACTGACTGAGTGGAATACCCGGGCCTAGCCCGGTAAGTACGAAATCGATTGCTGGACAGAAAGATTGAAAAATGAGAGGAAACTTGCCGTAATCTATTAGAAAACGAGTCAGATCGCGAATATTGGCGGATTCTCTCAGAAAACGAGTCACATCGGGAATTTCGGCGGATTTTATATAAAACAATAAGCATTCAATTATAAATTTCAGTATAATACCGTAGCGAAGCACGGGTATCTTGCTAGTATGATATAAATTAAAATAAATGCATGTTGAATCATCGGATGATGAAGTCACTAGATGTAATGTGATGGAAGTCAAAACAGTTCTACGTAATAAATGACAATGATGTGATTAAGTTTCTTCTGTCCTTAAAATTCGTTTCATGAAAAAATAATGACAGTTGATTCAGAAAAGTTCTTGTTCCACTTAATATAAGAACTTCTAAAATGTTCCGAATTCACAAATATAGATCAAATTAATTTAATTCCAGCCAAACCACTGAGTGGAAATCAACTGCCTCCCGGTCATGTTGTGTGATATAAAATAACAATTCTGTGTTTGTGTCATATCATATCTGTACACTTATAGGTATTGATTAGGTGGAACCAGTATGGTAGTTTAACTAACATACTTAAATAAAAAAGTTTTGCCGGGCATAAAATATAAGATATGTCCTAAGAATGTGTAAATGTGTTGGTTAATAAATCAAGTAATAAAGCTTTTACCTGTATGTAAATATTAAAAATTTTCTTGACAAGTGTGTCATCAAACATTCTTTTCTTGGTGAAATAAAAAGCCACCACCCCCACCCCCGTTCTGACGAAGCTGGGATGCAGGAACAAGCAGGGACTAGTATTGATGAGGAGAGAGCTAATCTATTGTATTTGACGATTATGGTGCTTAAAGATATTGAGATTGTCGTTCTATTGTGTTTTCATGTTTGTCTTAGTCTCCTCTTCCTGTTCCTTCTCACACTGACCTCTCATTCTGTATATCCTGTTATATGTTCCTACTCATGCTCTCTTTTTACTAGAGCTATTTTTTTTTTTCAACCTCTGATCGGTCGCGAAATTAAAAACACAGTGAAAAGCCGATGAAGCCTTACGCATATGTGTTGTGCAGTGTTTCTAGTATGCCCGTCGACATAGTCATGTCACACTTGTCAGTTCTGAGCGCGCAGCGGACACGTAAACACGCCTAGAGAAATAGTCTCCCAAGTGTGAAGTGCGTGCTGTCATTCAATTTCTTCATGCTGAGGGGTGCAATGCAGTTTTCTCAAATCGTCTGATCCACTTGCTGAACAAGATCATCGGATGGCAGTCACTTCCATCCCTGACTGCCTGCATCATGAATGTCTGTATGTCCTGTTTCAAAGTTCCTGCACCATTGCTGCACTTCGCTGTCACTCATGAAAGTTTTACCGTACGCATTACTCATTTGTCAATGAATTTTGGCGCATTCCTCCCTTCAGCATGAAGAAATTGAACGACAGCACGCACTTCACACTTGGCGGGAGACTTTATTGCTCTAGGCATGTTTACATGCTCACTGTACGCTCAGAACTTACAAGTGTGATAGGCATACTAGAAACATTGCGCAACACACAAGCGTAGAGCTTCATCGGCTTCTCACTGTGGTTTTAATTTTATGACCGGTTGGAAGTTGAAAAAAAATAGCCCTGGTATATGACTTGATTTGTTCCTTTCCGTTACTTACATGTCTGCATTTACAATATGTAGGCCTATAAATCACAGCATAGTAATAAACAGCACAGTGTTAACTATTTATAAAATGTTGAAAAGCATTGATTCCAATTTTGAAATATAGTCATGAGAATAGCTTCAATTTATTACTTTTAACAACTGATATGTTCAGGGGCCATTAAATGTAGAAAGAAAAAGAAGTTCGCACTTCAGACATTACAGTATAATTGCCACTGAACCTCCAATTTTACATAGAATCCAAACTAAGGGACATAACTTTTAGAAAATCTCACATGCAATGATTAGGATTGCAAATTGTAGCCTGTATTATGAGAAATCAGCAATAAAATCACTCAATTATACAGTATTTTGCCCAATAATGAAGAGCGGTATCTTATTCCTGTCAAAGAATAAAGGTGTACATTAAGTGTGTGGGGGAGTATAAATGGAGAAAGAGAAATTATCAGCAATTGGAAACTAAATAGCTCAGGAATGTGTAGAGAAAAAGACTTGAACAAGGATGGCATTAGAGCCTAGAACAAATAAAAGGGACCTGTACAGACAGCTTGAGCTCGTGCAACTGGCTGTTTAGTTTATCTTGTTCCACAGTTACAGGACGGCAGTAATCTGCGAGTTCCATATCCTCAAAATAACCCAAGATTGTTCCATTTAGGAAGCATAATAGATAAGTGACTTCATCACTGGCTTCTTACCAGTGCATCCCAAGTTTGAATCCTGCCCAATGCACCCTACGGGTCAGGGTGACCACAGTATTTTTCCCAGCTAGTCAGTTACATATCTCAGGGTATTCATGCCTCCAGAAACATGGTTAATTTTTCTATGTTTTGGTTTAACGTGCGTTCAAAGAGAAAATAATGACACCATATGCGGTCCAGCATTACGTAATTCAACGCTCAGTAGTGGATTTCGCGTACGCAAACTTCAGTCAACCTTTCGACAAACACATCTGCATAACGAAAACCTTACTCACTAAGTATAACTACAGACTACCATTACAAATGAAAACTCATTCCATTCCATCAAAAATCAATCAAGAAACACATTTATTAAATTATCAAGACTTGCGAAGGAAATGGTTAATGTCAAATATTGCTCATGATCTTCCAATTGTCAACCTAATAAATAAATATTCTAATTCCTAAATCAAATATTCTAAGTCAGCGCTGGCTTATTCCTAAACTAAGTTTTCATATCTTAACATTCTGGGTCGCGTATTCCTGAAATGAATTGTTGCTTTGTTTCATCTTCCTATTAAAATTTACATCTGGTCATTTAAGTATACAGTATATCATAGTCTTCTCATCACGGTCAAAATTCGGTATATCAGTAAATTATTCCATCACTCACGGTGTTAATTATACACCCTCATCAAAAATACAATCATTACATTGTTCAAATTATCGTGGAAATGAACTGAATATGAATAGAAGTGTTCTGAATACTAATATCAGTGACCTAAGTTACATTGAAAATTATCTGAGTTCGTTGGTGCAGACTACAGTGAAGAAAATGAAATATTGAATGACGCACTAAGCTTCTCGGTCCAATTGCCACTTAAGTATGGCTCCTAGCTAATATTCGCTCTAATAATATTTCAGATTAACAAAGCATCGATGATATCCTACGTAAATCTCAAATAATTTCCCTACTCTAGCTATATAATTTCTTATGTAACGTATTCCAGTTCAATATGCACGTAGCCAATAAGCATTTTTTCATATATGGATGTGCAAGTGCCTACATTAAGATATTTCAACACTACGTTACCATACTAGTTACATCCTAGTTTGATCTTCCACGCCATTAACATTCATTCAGAATACGACACAGTCATGCATTCATATACCCATCACCGGTTGTTATAATAGTCAAACCACTTTCACACTTCATTAAAATATGCGTAATTTTATTGTCCATACCTTGCTATAGTTCCTCCCTGGGGCATACTTATATTCCGTAGTCGCTTTACTTGTGCTCCTATATCGCACATTATATATACGTTTTACTTCCTGTTAATCTGCGCAATAATACATTTAAAGTATCATATATACTTCATTATTTCATTACTAACCTTCGTTTCAACCCATATTTAATTCATTTAACATCTATAATTATCGCGTTTAACCTCCAATATTAATTAAACACAACGATACGTATCACTCCAATAGCGCAGAATTCGTTCCTCAAAACGCATTTTGTCATACAATTTAACATATAACCCCAAATTCAGTATCTATTTTTTTTCAATATAATAACACAGCAAAGAGTATGGTAATTTAACTTAACCAAGTCAAACATGCGTCCCTCTGTGACGTAAACTGGGTTTGACTGGTATTACATAATTCATGGATCTTTCTAACTAACCGGGATTCTATGAAACATATGTTACACTACGTCACACTTTTAAATCGTATTCTTACTTCCTTGGATAAGATGATATAGTAAATACGTTACCAATCTGTCACGAGATACCGTCTTACATATTTCACACTGCACTTTCTTGTATTCACTGCACACTTAATTATCTCACGTTTAGGCTATTCAGATCTATTGCACATACTGGTAATACTCTACATAAGAAATTATACTACTTAATACTATTACTTAGCTCGCCATTCAATATCTCGGGCCTTAGTTGCTCTTCGGTCTGGTCACAGGCCTTGGATTGAGAACTGGGCAGGTTCTCCATCACTGGTATCTTGGGTAGAGTGATCTCCTCCACACGGGTCGGGTGGTTTTAACTGCCAGGATGACATCTCCCTCCAGGTTGGTCTATGCCGATTTAGCAAGCCATTATCTGTTCAGGTCAGGAACACAGTAGACAATATCCATCGATACTGGAAAATGTGAATTCATCATGGTTCTGCGAAGTATATATATATTTTTATAATGATTGCCTCTTTATTTAGGCTATCGTTGCTATTATTTCCACTTAATATAGTTCAGTTTCAAGCTCTCGCAACTCAATCAACTTCTTGTTTCCGAACGATTTTGCGTCTAAGTATTTTGACGACCTTTTCGAAATTTCTGGATTTTATTTCTTCTTTACTGTATTTCAACATTTATCTCTTCATTTTTTTCAATATTACCAACCTCTGAGCTTAAAATTCACGTTAGATACTGCAAATCTTGCTTATTTTTTTAGAGCGATGTTCAGGAAGTCTTATCCTTACGAGGTCAATTTTTTAAGTCAGTTTTTATAATAATCCGATTGACCCTTCTTATTTTTTTAAAACAATTCTATCGATTCTACACCATTGTACACCGCCTTCATAGTGGTAGGTTTAAGTTAGTCATGGCCTTCTGACATATATAAGTATCGATATCCTATTACACATTTCTTTGCCTTGGCTGGCCTCTATCTTCCGTAGGCGCCATTTTGTAATACGTCCAGTAAATGCATCGGTACACCAACAAATGTTTGAAATCAAAAGTTACATTATTGTGGTTCAGATTCCGTGTAACACTGGAGGTTCCATGGCTTTGAACAGCTACATTAAAACAGGATGATTGCTTTCTTTTTTGTGAGATAGTGTATTGTCCATGTCTAGGTGTAACCTGGATTTAAGAACGATGAGCTAGTATATGATCTCGAAGTGTCTCGGTCCAGAAAAAGAATATGAGCAGGTAACCAGTTGTGAAATAGTCTTCAAAAGTAGTGTTGTTGGGGATTGTTACCAGTTTTAATTTCCAAATTTGGTCTTCTTGTCTCCTAGTCCTTATACACGGTGCACCACGGGAAACTGACAATTTCCAGAATGTAATTAAAGTACAAAAATATAATTTAAGTGTTTATTTATTGTTACAGAACTATAGGAAATAGAATGCCATTTAGTAAATATTACTCATTTTTTGAATGACCATTTGCACATGTTCTCTGCCATTTCTTCCACACTCCTCCACTCTGCTCTACAGGTTTCACATCACTGTTTGAACCATTTTGTTTGGTACAGCTGCAGTAGCTTCCTGTATTGTAACCTTGTCTGTTAACATTACTGTATTTGGTTTATTAACATACACTTGAGACTTAAGGTAGTCCCAGAGAAAGTAGTGGCACACTGACCAGTTTGGGAAACAAGCTGGCCATGGAACATTTCCTTGTCTGGAAATCAAATTACTTGGAAACATTTCTTGAACCACTGCCATAGGTGCTCTGGCAGTATGGGCTATTGCTCCATCTTATTGGAACCATACCATCTGGAGGTCTGTTTCACGATTCAGTTCTGGAGCAAGGAAGTTCCTTAACATTGCAGTGTACCAGGCAGATGTCACCATCACGAATTGATCATTCTCTTCAAATAAATACGGGCTTATGATCCCAAAACATGCCACTCTACACCAGACGGTTACATGGGAATTGGTTAGAGGTTACTTTTTGAAACAGTGGGGTTTGAATGAGATGGTAATACCAATTTTTGTCTGCTCACTACACCACATAACAGGACGTTGTCATAGTTCAACAAGTTAAGGAAGTTCTCAGAGACTGCCATACAATTTGCTTCTGTGTCACACACATTTAGCTCTTGGACTTCTATTATTTTATTTTCATGGAAGTTCAACTCCTTGTGTAGAATACTGCTATGGGATAAATGGACAACGGCAGGTTTCCTGGTTGAATGCTCAAGGGTCCTTACCATTGCCAGCCTCACTCTTTTAATGTTTGGTGGGATTCTCACAGTGCACACGGGACTTGGTGGTTATGTTTTTGCTGCAGAAGCAGTTGATCTTCAGTTCTGTACCCACAATTTAATTGTACTCTGGCTAGGAATGGGACCATGATGTTGGAATATAGAAATGACTACAGAATATTTGTTGCATTGCCACAGACTCACTGTTTAAAAAAAAAAGTTTTCCACTATGAAAGCACGGGTGAACAGTAGTTCACCACTCCATAATCACAACAATGGCAACCATTATGCAAGCACACAGTGTCCACTTGCATCCTAAATGTCTGCATTACCAACCTATTCTTGTTTATAATTTGTCATGTTCCTGTTGTCCACCCTGTATAATTACATTATAGTAGTATAACTGAGTTATTCTCATTTATTGTGATATCTTATTCTGCTTTCTTTTAAATATTTGCTTCCCCTTCTAAATTAACTGTTAATTTGTTTTCTTATCCGCTTTCATTTTTATTTCATATATACAGGAAATCAGCAGGCATGCTTCAGGTTATTTCAGCGAAAGTCACCTTAGTTGTTCTCAGTTCTGCTAAATTGCAAGAAAAGTACCAGTATTATTTTCATCAATTAGCAGATCATAACAATTGTATATCAAGGAAAAAGATCAAACTTCTGTTGTCAAATTTAGTTAAGATAACTGAATTTTTAAATGAAGCTCCTTCATTTGGTGAAGCTTTAGTTTCTGCTACAGTAGAAAGCTGCATTGAGAAGGTAAGTAAATTCTGGTGTGCTTTTGTTGTATTAATTTTGGTTGGAATGAAAACTAGTCCAAATAGTTTGGTATAGGATTTGAAGTTATTGATGTACTCTTCCACCTATTCGTGCATCTGACTTTTTAGACTGTAATGAAGGATCACATGATATAGTTTGGGTAGTAGTAAAATCTTCAGGAAATCAAGGCTTGAATACTAATAGTAAAAAATACTTTCATAAATTGGTAGTTAACATGGATTTTCTAAACTTATTTATAGAAGACAATCTTGGAAGATTGGTGCTCTTATTTATAGTTATAGCACTGATTGAACTGACAGGTGGCAACATTTCCTTCCTTCAATTTTGAAGGACACCTTGAAGTCT
Organism: Anabrus simplex; assembly: GCF_040414725.1. Lineage (NCBI taxonomy): Eukaryota > Metazoa > Arthropoda > Insecta > Orthoptera > Tettigoniidae > Anabrus > Anabrus simplex. The sequence goes on along the minus strand of NC_090269.1, from coordinate 112,376,602 downwards.
ATCACTTTGTTAGTGCCTTAATTATGGTACCACGAAGCATAATGCAAATCTCTTGCCTTCACATGTAATTTCCAAACATCAGTCTTTAGTATGAAGATTGAATCATTTCATATGTACAACCTACATTTTGACTGTGTCTTTGTCTGCAGAGATTAAAATGATTTAAATGCTTTGATAGAAGAAACCTTTATTACCTGTCATCCTTGTAAGCCTGGTTGATTCCTGGTACTGCTTGAGATGTTACCTTAATCCTTGAATTAAATTTCTTTGTGTTGTCTCTACTACTCGTATTTTAAATGTGGATTTCTATGTTATATGACCCGCATTACTCTTTCACGATTTTGTAGATACCACTTGCTCTTAAATGATGTATTTAGGCTATAAACATTTAGAGCAAGCTTTACTGGAGCAAATAAAAGCAATATGTGCAACTTAAGACAGATTATTTTATATTTTTTTTATTATTATTATTATTATTATTATTATCACATAACAATTGGTTTTGTCAGTAATTTCACTGAACAAATTATTGGTAAAAAAAAAACACTTGAAAAATTCAGTCTCTGGTTTCACACCTTGCAGTGGTTTGTAGCCTGAAACTGCTGTAAACGACGATTTCTCGAAATCGGGATCTCTTGCTTTATAAATTGCGCGAGCAGTCAGCATCAACCACATATTGGGTTGGTATACAAGCCATCGCCGGTTCATTTGTAGGCACCATCACAAATTCTATTAGATATATTCATTAGCGTACAAGGAAGGAGTAGAAGTGCGAAAATACTGTGGTTTTGTACAATTACCTGACATATTCAATATTGAACTGTACACTGTATAAGACTAGGAGAGCATATGGCGACCATGTTTGTTTACTATCGCTTTCATGCACATAAAATGATGGAAGTTCTAGACCGGGGTAGCCATCTCACCATCAGATAGCTCCTCAGTTTGTAATCGCGTAGGCTGAGTGGACCTCGAACCAATCCTCAGAACCAGGCAAAAATTTCTAATCTGACCGGGAATTGAACCAGGCCATCTGGGTGAGAGGCAGGCATGCTATAGTTAGACCGTGGGGAAGATCATTATTCATTAGCTAATAGCAAACTCTTGTTCTTGCAATGAAATATATAGGCTGTATGTTATGGACGGGATGAGTCCTGTAAGATAGTAAATGTAATCATTTTGCTGCATTACGTGCAGATGAATGAAGATCTACTCTCTGAAGTGACTTACGTGGACTGACTTGCAGTCTTGCCTGTGTATCTTCTAACCTCTTCTGTGTGAGAGCTGTTATCCTTTGCTGTTTTTTCTTATTAGTTATGGAATCAGTACTATGCCACTTGTGAACTAGTTGTTACATGTAACCAGGAAACTGTTCATGGAATTTTTGAAGGTACCTATTACTGTAGCTGGTTTCTTCTTGTGCAAATAACACTCGGCCAAAAATATTATCTGCGCTGTAGAGTACTTAACCATTGTGATAATAAACTCATAACCGGGCGAGTTGGCCGTGCGGTTAGAGTTGCGCAGCTGCGCTCTTGCATCTGGGAGATAGTGGGTTTGAATCCCACTGTCAGCAGCCGTGAAGATGGTTTTCCATGGTTTCCCATTTTCACACCAGGCAATGCTGGGGCTGTACCTTAAGGCCACAGCCGCTTCCTTCCCACTCCTAGGCCTTCCCTATCCCATCGTCGCCATAAGACCTATCTGTGTCGGTGCAACGTTAAGCAATTAGCACCAAAAAAAAAACCTTTCAACACACCTTAACCCGTGAGTGGTCGCTGTACGAAATTTTCTCTCACATTATTTTTTAATAGTGATATTACTTCAGTGATAAAAGGGGGGTGACTGTTCCCTCTTCTAGCTGAGTTTATAACTGTCGTGAGTGGAGCGGTTCACATTTGAAGGGTAAGCACCCCTTCCCCTAGTCATAACAAAGGTTCCTATGTGTCCGTGCACGCTGTGTGAGAGTTTCTCTTATTGCGCGACGAATGACGTAGGTAAAAAATTAAATAATTGAAAGAGGTTCAACCTATTCAATACATAGGAAAGAAATGTAGTGATTACATTTTTATTTAATAGTAAATATAAATGGGACCGGTTTCGACCCTAGTCCAGCCATAAAAACATGTAAAACAATGCATATGAAAAAGAAAAAGAAAAAGATTAATTAAACTCTGGATCGGTATAAGATGAAACAGTACGTAATATTAAGAATGGTAGTATGGCACACGCAATGATAGGCGAAGTCTCACAAGTCTCACAAGTCACTTATATATGTCATTTCAATACAAGAACTTACTGATTTCCATGATTATAATTTTTACAACACCCCATTTATACTTTATTCTTTGTTAAAAACCTCTTAGTATGTATATTCCTTGTATTATTAACTATTACCATAATAACATCTCATTTCACTTGTTATTCTTTAAAATAACATTTTCTTAGGATTTCGCCAAAAGTGATCTTTGCTCCAATACGGCTGATGATGACCCCTAGATGGGTCGAAACTAGTACCGTGTAATTTATAATTTTGTGAATATATTTTAGTATTGAAAAGGTGGAAACGTTTACGTTGTTATTATTATTACTTATATATTAGACCTGCATCTGGCGAGCCGAATTTGTCCTCGGCCACTCCCGGCACTAAAAGCCTTAAGGCATTTCATTTATCTAAAATATATAAGGTAGAACTTGTGTTTCATTTCAGTAGTAAATTTCAGCCTTACGCCCCACAAAACTGAAAAATGTCATGTTCATTTTAATGTGAGAGAAAGTCTCACGTGCGACCACTCAAGTTACATTTCAGCTACCGACCACTCGCGGGTTAAAACTCCAACTAGGGAACTGCTAGATTATCTTTCAAGATTTATCATGCCAAGCTCGACACTAGCCATATGGCGGTCACTTGGGGATTCCCACGGCCTGTAAGCAGAAGTTTGAAGTCTTAAATTATACTCCCTATAGCTCGAGTAAAACTGCTATACTGAAAGACAAAGTGCTGTTTGCAAATTGAAGCAAGCAAGTAAAGTTGTTTTGAAACAAAGATCGGAGTCCAACAAGGAAGTCTTCTATCACCACTTCTCTTCATTACTATAATGGATGAGGTCATAAAAGCAGTGAAAAAGGATAAGACAACAAATGCACTTGTATTTACTGATGATGTTAAGATACGCTATGAAGCGAAACAAGCAGAATTTCAAGCTAAACTGGATCTTTGGCAAGAATGGGGATGATCATCAACCAAACTAAAACAGTTGGCTTAGTGATTTGAAATCATTGAGCAGTCCACTTGTGAGTGAAAAATGAAGTAGATATGAGTCGTCCAGTTACAAAACCCGTTATGTCCATTATTTTCCCAAAATGAGTTATCACCACCATTGTATGCAGCTCATCGAAATACACAATCCAGTGATGTAATATGTAAGCAAAGTCCAATTATTCCATATGTTTAAGGGTGACAAATAACAGAACTGCTGCAGAAGTCTTTATGTCCACCGTGTGTTATGCAGCAAAGCACGTTACGTCCCTTGTAAGAGGATCATACTTACACAAAATCAGGCAATTGTGTGATAAGAGGTGAAGTAAACTATAACTGGTTGTGGTGAAGCAAAAAGCATATTGAAGCGTGGGAAACCCTTTTCTGCTATTGTGCCAGTACCAGTGGAGAAAGGGGTTCCTCTTACGAAAGACAAGCTCAACGACCTGAACACATTGCTGATCAAACATTACGGGAAAGAGTGGATAAGAAACGATGACCTCACGTTCTACAAGGCACTGTTTGACCAGCGGCAAACTTTAAACAGTTAAATGCCAGAATATGACACTGATGAGGGAGATTTTGTCGATGACTGTAACGGATTGCTAATAAAACTGTACAAAATGTTAAAGAACTTATAAAACATTTTGAATGAATGATCATTTCTTGATGTAATCAAATCAAAGAGCGGGGATCAGATATCAAAACATTATATCCTAACCTTAAAATTATTTCCATTCATGCTATTTTCATAGTGTAATACTTTCAAAACATGTTCACCATAAACCTGCACACACTATACCATATACTGCTGCACATATCTTTTATCTCCACAAAACTGCTGTATAACTCTTTATGTCCAAATGTTTTTTGCAAAAAAAAAACATGGGTTCTGCAAGTTATATTTTGTGGAGATTTTGCGGTATGACGAAGATGAACGCTTTCTGTTTAATTACGAAGTTTCAACCCCCTATCTTTGTTGCATAACAAATGACAGTTTTTTGCGCTTCCTGAAAAATTTGTTTGTCTGCACATAACGGGTTTTGCAGCTGGACGACTCATATCATTAATAACCTCCCCTGTGATCCATGTGATCTTGTCGCAATGGAGAGGCTTGTGCATCCCAATGAAGTGGATAGTCAAACCGTAGGTGCAACCATATCGGAGGGGTATCTGTCAAGAGACCAGATTAACTAATGGTTCATCAAAATGGGAGTAGCAGCCTTTCGGAAATTACTAGGGCGGCAGTCTGGATGATTGACTAATATGGCCTTCTGATAAAACATGGCTTAGCTCTGGTGATACTGTTACACAGCTGAAAGCAAAGGGAAACTACAGCCGTAACTAACTCTGAGGACATGCAACTCTTTCTGTATGAATGAATGATGTACTGGTGATGGCTATTTCCTGGGTAAAATATTCCAGAGGTAAAATAGTCTCCCATTCAGATATTGGGGCGGGGACTACACAGGAGGGGGCAATTGTCAGGAAGATGAACACGGACATTCTCTAAGTCGGAGCGTGGAATGTTAGAAGTTTGAATAGTTGTCATAGGTTAGAGAATATGAAGAAGGAAATGGAAAGACTGAAGTTAAATGTAGTTGGTACAAGTATGTCGACAGGAAGAGCAGGATTTTTGGTTGGGCAACTACAGAATTATCAACTCAACATCAAACTGGGGAAATGCAGGAGTTGGTTAAATAATGAATAAGAAAATAGAGTAAGCTACTATGACCAGTATATTGATAGGATTGTTGTTGTCCAGATAGACACCAAGCCATTGCCCAGTGCAGGTCTATATGCTTACTAGTTCAGCAGATGAGGAAGAAATCAAAAGAATATATGGAGAGATAGAAGATTACATACAATATGTAAAAGAACATGAGAATCTAATAAATTGTGATGGGTGACTGGAATGCAATGGTAGGTCAAGGAAGAACAGGTGATGCTGAAGGAGAATTTGGACTGGGGCGAAGGAGTGAAAGATGAAGTTGACTAGTTGAATTCTGCGCTGATCATAATTTAGTCACCGGGCAAGTTGGCCGTGCGCTGAGCTTGCCTCCGGGAGATAGTGGGTTCAAATCCCACTGTTGGCAGCCCTGGAGATGGTTTTCCATAGTTTCTCATTTTCACGCCAGGCAAATGCTGGAGCGTGCCTTAATTAAGGCCACGGCCACTTCCTTCCCACTCCTAAGCCTTACCTATCTCATCGTTGCCATAAGATCTATCTGTGTCGGTGTGACGTAAAGCAAATTCTAATTCTCATCATTTAGTTTTTGCTAATACTTAGTTCAGACTCCTCAAACGACAGCTGTACATGTGCACAAGACCTGGAGACACTGGGAGGTATCAAATAGACTTCATTACAATTGGGCAGAGATTCAGAAACCAGGTGTTGGATTGTAAGACTTTCCCAAGAGCACGCGTGGACTCCGAAAAAAACGTGGTGTTCATGAAATGTCATTTGAAGTTGAAGAAATTGAGGAAAGGAAGAAATACAAGAAGATGGGATCTAGATAAGCTGAAAGAGAAGAGTGTGAGGGATTATTTCAAGGAACATGTTGCACAAGGACTAAATGAAACGTCTGAAGGAAACACAGTAGATGAAGAGTGGACAGTCGTGAAGAATGTAATCGGTAGGGCTGCTGAAGAAAAGTTAGGAAGAAAGGTAAGATCAAATAAGTAATCAGTAGAAAACTCAGAAGATATTATACCTGACTGATGAACGGCAAAAATACAAGAATAAAAAAAAAAAAAAAATGAGGAGTGCGGAAGGGAATACAGGTGATTTAAAGAATGAAGTAGATGTCAAGTCATGTCAACTAAGGAGGAATGGCTGAAAGAGAAGTGCAAGGATGTTGAAGGTTGTATTGTTGTAGGATAGGTTGATGCTGCATACAGAAAAATCAAGGAAACCTTTGGAGAAAGGAAAACTAGGAGAGTGAGTATTAGGAGTTCAGATGAAAAACCAGTTCCTGGGAAAGAACTCGAGGCAGAAAGATGGCAGGAACATATTAAACAGTAGTATCACGGGAAAGAAGTAGATGACAACATTTTGGAACAAAAGAAGCTGTTAATGCTGGTGAAGCGGGAGGCCCAATTTTCAGGTCGGAATTTGACAAAGCTTTGAGAGACCTAAATAGGGTCAAGGCACCTGGAATTGATGACATACCCTCAGAATTACTGACTGCCTTAGAAGAAACCAGCCTGGAGAGATTATTCCATTTAGTGTGTAAGATGTATGATATAGGAGAAGTGCGATACAATTTTAGACAGAATGTTGGTATACCTATTTCAAAGAAATCAGGTGCTGACAAGTATGAAAATTACTGCACTGTTGATTTAGTATCTAATACTTGCAAAATTTTAACATGTATTATTTACAAAAGAATCGAAAGACAAGTTGAAATTGAGCTGGGGGAAGATCAATTAAATGTAGGAACACGTGAAGCAATCCTGACTTTACGTCTGATGTTGATCTTGGAGGATTGAATTGCATTCATACTGTAGATCTAGAAAAGGCATTCCATAATGTTGAGTGAATCAGACTATTTCAGATTCTGATGGTGATCGGGATCAGGTACAGAAAAAGAAGAATTATCTACAATCTCTCTAAAAATCAGTCTGCAGTGATAAGAATCGAAGGCTATGAAAAAGAAGCAGCAATCCAGAAAGGAGTGAGGCAAGGCCTCAGTTTGTCCACTCTCCGTTATGTAGAACAGTCGATAAAGGAAACCAAAGAGAAATTTGGAAAAGGAATCAAAATCCAAGACGAGAAAATCAAAACTGAAAATTGCCGATGATATTGTTATTTTATCTCAGTCTACAAAAGATCTGGATAAATTGCTGAATGGTATGGACACCGTCTTGATGAAAATAAATCCAAAACAAAGTTAACGGTTAATTTTTGAGGGAAGTGTAGTCAGTAAAAACGGTAGGGGTAGACCAAGGTATGAATATGACAATCGCATGTAGGATGTAGTAGTTACGTAGAAATGAAAATGATAGCACAGGATAGGGTGGCAGGAAGAGCTACATCAAACCAGTCTATGGACTGATGACGCAGACAACATACTTGATGTGATGTCATCGGTGATTCTATGAATTAGCGCTCTCCCAAGTTGTCCTGTTCCACACTGCCTGTTTTAGTTGTTCTGGGGTGAGGGTTGTGCCTGTTTTAATTGGGTCTAACCAACGAGTCCTCTGGTGACCTTGTCTTCTTGTACCGCTGATCATTTCTAGTATGATCGTTTTTTCCGCTGCATCTGATCGCATAACATGGCCAACACCAGAGCTCAAAAGCGTCGATCTTCCTTTTATCTGCCTCCATCAGTGTCCAGCTCTCATCCATACATGAACAGTGGGAATATAATCGCATTGACTAATCTATACTTGGTAGCCAAACTGATATCTCTGCTCTTCCAGATCGGGGACATAGTCATCATAGCGTTACGTCCAAGTGAAAGCCGTCTTTTGATATCAGGACGGCAGTCTCGACTCTGACTGATTTTGGCTCCTCAGAAGATGAAATCCTGCACACTATCTGTTCCCCATTTAGCTTTAGAAAACTGTGCCACGCTCATCCGTAGTCATAACTTTGGTCTTTTTTAATATTGAGATAGAGGCTCCTTTTTTCACTTTTATCATTGAGGCAGGAAATTAAAAGCTTTAGATCTTCTTCTGTTTCTGCCAGCAAGGTTGTATCATCAACATATCTCAAATTGTTTGTAGTTCTTCCTCCAATCTTCACACCAATGTAGAGTTCCTCTAAATTTAACTTCCGCATAATTATTTCTGCATACAGATTCGAAAGGAATGGTGAAAGAATGCAGCCTTGACAGACACCTTTTTTCAGTTTTAAACCATTCATTGTCGCCATATAGTGTGCGGACTGCTGCCTTTTGTTCTGTATAAAGCGAACGTATCAACTAGTCGGATGTAAGGGTACCCCCAATTCCAACATGGCTTCCCATAGTCTGTCATGCTTGACACAGTCAAAGGCTTTTCTGTAGTCAATAAAACACATGTAGACTGTGCTCTGGTATTCATGTGCTTTCTCAATGATCCACCGCAGATTAGCAATATGATCGCTGGTGCCATGACCTCGACGGAAACCAGCTTGAACATCAGGTAACTGAGCTTCAATGATGGGTGCAAGATGTTTCTGTGTGATTTTTAGAAGAACTTTCCTAGCGTGTGGAATTAAAGCTACAGTACGATAATTAGAGCAGTCACTGACATCTCCTTTCTTAGGCAATGGGGTGAAGATTGATCTTTTCCATCCCCTTGGCCAGGTGGTAGTTTGCCATATCTTCTGGCACAAAGCAGTGATAGCTGCCAAAGGGACTGGCTTTAGCAGTTCAGCTGAGATACAATCAAAACCAGGAGCTGGTAACTGTTTCAGTGCCCATTCCACTTCTTCCTGCAGTATATCTGGTTCTAATTCATACGGTTCAATGCCACATGGTGGAACAACTTTACCATTGTGGGAATATAGCTGTTCAGTATACTCACGCCATCTGTTCTTAATACTTTGTTGTGCAGTCAAGATCTTCCCATCCTTGCACCTTATTGCTCCTTTATGAGCACTAAAAGGAGTTTGAACTTTCTTGACCTGCATGAAAAGGTTCCAGGTGTGATCCTTCTTGGAGTCCTCTTCTAATTGGCGGCATTGCTGATTCCAGTGTATTTCCTTGTCTTTCCTTGCAGCTCATTGAAAATCCGCATTCAGCTGTCTAACAAGATCTCTATTACCATTAGCCTTGGCTGATCTCCTTTGGTCTGTGATCTGTATGGTATACGCAGAGAGCCATTTGTAACGCTTCTCTGGTTTATTGTTCAGTATGTGTTCTTGTGCTGTTGAAGTAATGATGGACTCTATTTCTTGCCATAGCTCATCAGGATGCTTTTCGTCAGTATCAAGCAATTCAAATCTGTTCTTAAGCTCAGTTGAGTATGAAGTTCGGACCTTAGAGACATCATACTTTTTGGGAGGAGCAAGCTTCTTAATTTTGCAAAATTTAACTTTAATTAGGGAGCTTAATTTCTTCTGAAATACCATAAACCAAGAAATAGGCTATAGAATACAAGCTGCATCAAAATTCTACCACCGGGCGAGTTGGCTGTGCGGTTAGGGGCGCGCAGCTGTGAGCTTGCATCCGGGAGATAGTGGGTTCAAATCCCACTGTTGGCAGCCCTGAAGATGGTTTTCCGTGATTTCCCATTTTCACACCAGGCAAATGCTGGGGCTGTACCTTAATTAAGGCCACGGCCACTTCCTTCCAACTCCTAGGCCTTTCCTATTCCATCGTTGCCATAAGACCTATCTGTGTAGGTGCAACGTAAAGCCAATAGCAAAAAAAATTCTACCCTCCATTCAACTACTTTGGGATGACTAATTTCCTGAAGGTGGATGGGGGACGCAGACGAAGAATACACCTGCGGTATCCCGTGCCTGTCGTAAGGGACGACCCTGGGATGATTGTATTAGAACCATGAAACTACTTGTGATTACTACCATCACGTGGGAAAACCATGGGTCACCTTTACTTGCGAGTACTACCACTATGTTAGGTACACAATAGGTTTGTGATTAGTAGCAGCAGAGAGTGGTTCACTGTGGGTTTCCAGTACCTGTGATTAGTACCATTGTGAGAATCACCACGGGTCTGTGCATTGCCTGTGATTAGTACCACTATATGAGCGACACTGTGGGTCTGCGTTGCCTGTGATTAGTATCCACTATATGAGGAACACCACGGGAATAGCGGCGCCCATGATTAGTACACCTAGGTGAGGTGCACCATGGGTTTGCGCTGTCTATGAGTGGCGCCATTATGAGAGAAACACCATAGGCCTGCGTTACCTGTGCGGCATACAATACTTGTGAGTAGTACCATAATGTGTGAAACACAGTGAGTCTACGCTATTTTTGATTAGTACCAAATCAAAAATAAACCGCACAGAACTTAACGCCCTTGAAAGGGCTTTGGCCTGCTCAGCGACCGCTGCTCAGCCCGAAGGCCTGCAGATTACAAGGGGCCATGTGGTCAGCATGACGTATCCTCTCGGTTGTTATTCTGGGCTTTCGAGACCGGGGTCGCCATCTCAGCGTCATATAGCTCCTCAATTCTAATCATGTAGGCTAAGTGGACCTCGAACCAGCCCTCAGGCCAAGAGAAAAATCCCTGACCTGGCTGGGAATCGAACCCGGGGCCTCCGGGTGAGAGGTAGGCACACTACTCCTACACCACGGGGCCGGCTTTGATTAGCACCGCAACATGACAAATACCATGGTTCTACTTTACTAGTCATAAGTAGCATTATGAGGGGCCGTTGACCTGGATTTTGGACCCCTTTAGATAACAAGCAACCTCGATTCAGGATTGTGCTTTAGAAACAGTCCCTTGGTCAGTAATACTATTGTTTCTGATAGTTTCTGGGCCGGATCCAATGATTGTTTTAAATTCATATCCATCCATTCATTTTTCATCACATTTTTTATTCTGGTCAGTGGATGATTTTTTTAAAATTGTCATTACATTTTGTACCATTAGGGGATGATGACCTAGATGTTAGGCCCCCTTAAAGAACAAACATCGTCATCATATCCAAAAGTTTCCAAACTCTCACTGTACAAAACCCGTCTTGCACCAATTCTAACATACGGACTGGAAGCAGCCATGTTGACTATACATGAAAAAAGTTGCCTAGAAGCCACTGAAATGAAGTCCCTTCATTCTTGTCTCCAACAAGGAAAGAAAAAGTACTGAGCAAGTTGGCCATGCAGTTAGGGGCGCACAGCTGTGAGCTTGCATTTTCACAACAGGCAAATGCTGCGGTTTTACCTTAATTAAGGCCACAATTGCTTCATTTTCACTCCTATACCATCGTTGCCATAAGACGTAAAGAAACTTGAAGCCAATTGGAAAAAAAAAAGTAAGGAATGAAAATATACGGCAACAACTTGGATTGGAGTCTGTTGGAAACCTTAGAATTAAGTATACTATGAAAGGAATGTTCCTGGTAAGAGGCCCAGGGGAGAGAGATCTTGTGATGATAGGAAAAAGCGAATTTTCAAAGATTTTGGAGAACTTGATATAAATTGGCAGCAAATAGTTGAATGTCAGCTGTGGACGGACAGGATAAAATGGAAGTGGCTTGTAAACACCCGCATCCGGCTTGCTGGAGTGGAGAATTGATGTGGTGACCACCACCACCATCCCCATCCCCTCAGAATTACTGCCTGACTTAGTAGAAACCAGCATGGCAAGGTTGTTCAGTTCAGCGTGCAAGATGTATGCTGGTTTAGGAGTACAGTCGGATTTTAAAAACTATGTTATAGCTATTTCCAAGAAAGTAGGCGCTGTCAAGTATGAAGTCTACCACATGTTTAATTTAGTATATCATGCTTGCAAAATTTTAACACTTATTGTTGACAGAAGAATCGAGAGACAAGTTGGAACTGAGTTCAGATAAGTTCAGTTTGGCTTTATAAGGAATGTAGGAACATGCAAAGCAACATTGACTTTACAACTGAACTTAGAGGATCGAATTACGGATGGCAAGCCCACATACATTGCATTCTTAGATCTAGAAGTGGTCGACAATGTGTATTAAACCGATTGTGTGAAATTCTGAAGGAGAACAGGATAAAATAACAAGAAAGAAGGATTATCTGCAATTTGTACAAAAGTCAGTCTGCAGTGATAAGAATTGAGGGCTATGAAAAAGAAGCAGCAGTCCAGAAAGAAGTGACGCAGGGTGGGAATGTGCTTTCTCTCCTTTTCAATGTTTAGGCTAAATAGAACTGGTGGTAAAGGAAATAGTGGAATTAGGAAAAGGAAATGCAATTCAAGGTGAGGAAAATCAAAACTCAGAGATTGGCCAATAATAATATCTGAGACTGTAAAAGATCTGGGGAAATTGGAGACAGTCTTGGAAAAGGAGTATAAGAAAATGTATCCAAAACAAAAGTAATGAAATGCAGTCGACGAGATCAGGTAATGCAGGAAGTGTTAGATTAGGAAATTAAGTCTTAAAAGACAATTTCAGACATTGATATACAAATTTGAAAGATGTTTTTTGAGAACTTTTGTCTGGAGCGTAACATTTTGTGGAAATGAAGCATGTATCTATTAACTTGACCATTATGGCCAACTAATGGTGCATATTAACTTAATTATAACAAGTAATTGTGTCCAGGTTCTGCCTAGTCAATACAGTTCAGAATGTATTATTATTTAAACTATCATTTACTAATATATACACTTATATACAAACACAAGTACATGTAGATGTTGATTCCCATATGGAATCTGAAATATTTGTTCCAAATGAGTAAATTTATAATACCAATACAAATGGTCCATTATTGGACATTATAAATTTTCCAGCTAACTCATTCCAGGTTGCCAGCGTTTTGCCCCCGTGTGCTAGGCTGGGCTCGTCAGTTGGTACCTAGCACACCTACCAAGACGCATGACTAGTGCATACTGTGGAGGCCACTACGTAGGCTAATTGTAGCCACCGGCAATGCCAATGCACTACGAGACGCTTTGTCTCACTACAAAAATTTGATGCCTGCTTGGTCATCAGATGATATAGATGTTGATTCCCATAGGGAGTCTGAAATATTTGTCCGAATGAGTAAATTTATAATACCAATACAAATGGTCCGTTATTGGACATTATACATTTTCCAGTTAACTCATTCCAGGTTGCCAGCGTTTCACCTCTCGTTTGCTTGCTGGGCTCATCAGTATGCACTAGCCATGCGTCTTGGTAGATGTGCTTCATGCCAACTGATGAGCCCAGCCTAGCACGCGAGGGCGAAATGCTGGCAACCTGGAATGAGTTAGCTGGAAAATTTATAATGTCCAATTACGGACCATTTGTATTGGTATTACAAGTACATGTTTCGAGAAAACAACAAATACTCTTCTTCAGGTTGTTAGTAAAATCACATGTATCAAAGACCTTATTTATTATGAACTATGTGCGGACAGATTGCGGACAAAATAACAGTTCAACTATACAGCAATGTTAAAAATTCAAATATGAGAATCTTTCAGTTTATGTCCCAAATCTATGAAATATCTGTATATATTTATTAAAATCCATTGTATTTATTGTGGCAATTATTATGGTCTTTCATAGTCCCACAATATTGTGTTGAACCATGTGCTAATATGACAATATCCTAATGGACAGTAAATCTGTTAATATATAGATCAAGCCTGCCAGGTTAAAATGAACTTTTTAATTTGTATAAGACGCAGAGGTCTTGCAGGTGTGTTGGCACGATGAGTTTAAACAGTAGTAGTTCAGAAAGAGATAAGAGGAGCCTATGAAATGTGATGTTACAGTAAGAGGGTGAGATGGTTAGATCAGATAGCTAATGAATAAATACTGAACTGAGTTGGTGAGAGGAGTTACATAGAAATGAAAAGGTTAGCACAAGAAGTGGCATGGAGATCTGCATCAAACCCATCTGTAGACTTATGACCCAAACTACCAAAAGCATGTGCAAACATTCTTTCATAAATGAGTTGAGCCCAGAGATTGAGGCATTTATTTTAGTCAAAATAGGCAGGCAAATAAGAACTTAAAAATTAGGAAGTAGGCACTAAAATAATGAAAATAAGCATTCAAAATGACAAAAATGGCAAATAAAATAAGAAAAATGGTTTACTGCAAGCTGCTTAATACACGTCTGCATCACTTTTTAGTACAGGGTGACCCTAAAGTCCATTATCATTTGACGAGACAATACTTCACGGAATATTGGTGGTAGAGAGGTAATGATTGACACACTTATTGGCATACGTGGGGTTTCATTGACACCAAAATAAATTAAAATGAAATTGTTTAGTGTTAATACATTACATTGGAATTGTATTTTATTTCCACTCATTAAAATATAAATAATAGTAGAAAATATCCATAACAAGTTTTTAAAAAAAGGGCAAAAATAGGCATTAAATTTTAACAGGCAGTGGAAGCTAAAATAGGCAAAATAACTGGTCCTAACTTTCCCAAATGTACAAGAACATGTTTATCTCTATTTGACTCTTTGAAAAATCCACACAAATAAAAAAGGCATTTTGCCTAACTTCTGGGTTCTACTAATGAGACTAGCATGTGTCTCTCTCATTTGGTTATATGGCACTGCCTATTCTAACTTACTTTCATTGTTTAAAGTAATACTGTTGCTACATCTTCCTACAAATAAAGATGCAATTAAAAAATGTATGTGTTGTTTCTGTTTTTTTAAATTTCATATTTAGCAATCATGCTTTCTGTTTCAGTCCCAGGGTACTTTAGGTGTGACAGAAGATGGTTTCATTGAGTGGCTGCGACATGATCCACAACTCCTAGTTTGGATGTCGACTCTATATCGGTTGCAGGCTGCAGAAGTGGGTAAGAAATAAGTGCATTGAGATTTTCATTTAATCTTTGTCTAAAGACTGCCTTATTGTCTTTATTTTCTTCTCTCATTACTTGATCTTTGTCAAATGTATCATGAACTTATAATCCTTGGTGGGGGGGTAAATCAGTCAGACACTTAAAGATTTCTCACAATAGGAAGAAATTGAAAGTAGATATCAGAAGAGTATTATTATAAGCAAGTGAGCAAATGAAGTATTAAAAAAATTGTGAAGAATGTTTGAGAATTAAACTAGATATTAGTTTAAAAAGGAAAAGAAAATATCATATAAAATTATACATTTGGAAAGTATTTCCCAATACCAGATTAAAAATAAAATATATTTTAAAATAATTATTGCACCAACCCCTCTGAACCATGTGACCTTGCCGCGGGGGAGGAGGCTTGCGTGTCCCAATGAAGCAGATAGCTGAGCCACAGGTGCAACCGTATCGGATAGGTATCTGTCGAGGGACCAGGCTAACGAATGGTTCATTGAAAGGGGGGTAGCGGCTTACGAAAGTTACAAGGGCAGCACCTCTAGATGATTGACATGTATGGCGTTGTAATAATGCTCAACATGGCTTAGCTGTGTTGATACTGCTGCATAGCTGAAAGCAGCGTGAAACTACAGCCATAACTAACGCCTGAGGACATGCAGCTCTCTCTGTATGAAATATACTGATGACGGCTTCCTCCCGGGTAAAATATTCTGGAGGTTAAATAGTCCCCCATTAGGATCTCCGGGCAGGGACTTCACGAGAGGGGGTGATCATAAGGAAGATAGGTACTAACATTTTGCGAGTCGGAGCATAGAATGTTAGAAGTTTGAATCGTTGTGGTAGGTTAGAGAATCTGAAAAGGGAGATGGATAGACTTAAGTTAGATCTAGTTGGTATGTGTGAAGTATGTTGGCAGGAAGAACAGGATTTTTGGTCAGGCAACTACAGAATTATCAACACAAAATCAAACAGGGGAAATGCAGGATTTCGTTTATTAAGAAGAAAATAGGGCAGTGGGTAAGATTCTACGACCAGCATAGTGAAAGGATTATTGTTCTCAAGATAAGACACCAAACCAGTGCCCACTACAATAGTGCAGGCCTATATGCCTACTGGTTCAGTGGATGATGAGGAAATCGGAAGAATATCAAATCAAATCAAAATCTCTATTTGCAAATGAGGTGTCTACCTCGGTGGCAAACGGTACACTAAAATACACTATTGTCAAGCACTAAATATTAAATTAACAAGAGAAGAAAATTTTCCTATAATACAATATTATACAATTTATGCTAACGTTTTTTTCTATTAAACACACAGCTCATCCTTAATAAATTTATATTGTTTAAAAAATTCTACTTATAATATCTCTGTACTACTAACAAATATAGTCAACTGATGTACAGCATGTGGAATTACTTCAAATGATACTATACAACTGTTATAAGATTACAATTTACATTACATTTATTTACTTATTTATTATTATTATTATTATTATTATTATTATTATTATTATTATTATTATTTTACCCATTCTGGAACCTAAGTAGCATAACGACCTGCTGCGTCTTAACCAGAGCCCTTTTTGCCACCACTTTTCAGAGTTCCTGAAGGGCCTTCACAGCTACCGTAGCGGTCCCAGGGCCCTCGAAGTCCCCACTGTACTTCACCCCTGCAGGCAGTCCCCTACTTTGGCTGTCCAAACTTCTTAGACCAGGGGATGGAATTAATTTATTCACACACATTTTTCTTATTTACAATAACCTGCACTGGTCGAATGCCCTCTAACACTTCGTTTATTTTCTCTGTTGCTGTTTATTCTCTTCTTGAATATCTGTACAGATTTTGGAAAAGGATCAAACACTACCCCTGGTAAACTGTTCCACTCCTTCACACCCTTCCCAATGAATGAAAATTTACCCCAATCGCTTCTGCTAACATTCCTTCTAATTTTATATTTGTGGTCAGTTCTGCCAAAATAATTATTTTCCAACTGAAGCCTCTTGCGGATATCTCCCCATGCTTCTTCTCTTGTATAGGCTCTATATATTCCTATAAGTCTAGTTTTCTCCCTTCTCTTACTTAAAGTTTCCCACCCAAGTTCCTTTAACATTTCTGATACACTACTCTTTCTCCTGAAATCCCCTGTTACAAATCTTGCTGCTTTCCTCTGCACACTATCTATTTCTTTTATT
The DNA here is from genome assembly GCF_040414725.1 of Anabrus simplex. Lineage (NCBI taxonomy): Eukaryota > Metazoa > Arthropoda > Insecta > Orthoptera > Tettigoniidae > Anabrus > Anabrus simplex. Next base: position 112,359,715 of record NC_090269.1, on the reverse strand, counting down.
AGGTATTCTTGGTGAGGATCCCAAACACTGTTTGCACATTCCAATAATGCACGAACCATACTCAAATAACTTTTTTCTTTTAATTCTTTGTTGCATCCTTTAAGTAGCCTCATTATGATGTGTAACGATCTGTATGCTTTCCCAACAATGTCGTCAACATGACCCTTCCAGTGCAAATTACTTTCATATCTCACACCTAAGTATTTGCACTTGCCATCTCTTGGGATAACTACCTCATCCAAAGTATATTCAAATTCAGTTTTAAAGCTCCTGTTTGTAAAAGTTCTAACAGTTGATTTGCCTCCATTAACCTTCATATTATTTTCTTCAACCCATTGTTGGATACTTTCAAGGTCCCTTTGTAATTCTGAACAATCCTCGGTGTTGTTTTTATCCCTATAAACAATTATGTCATCTGCATACAATCTTATTTTTGATGTTATATTGTTCCCTAAATCATTTGCGTATATTAAGAAAAGTAACGGACCGATTATACTGCCCTGTGCAATTCCCTTCCAAACTTTCTCTTCCTGCGATACATTATTTCCTACTTTGACTTTCTGAACCCTTGAATTTAGAAATGTTTTTATCCAACGTGTAACCCTTACGTCCAATCCTATTCCCTCCAATTTCTTTAATAATATTCCATGTTCCACTCTATCAAAGGCTTTGGAAAGATCTATGGCTATGCAATCTAACTGACCTCCTGAATCCAATTGATCTGATATGTCCTGCTGAAATCCCACCAGTTGTGCCTCACAAGAAAATTTCTTTCTAAATCCATACTGGCTCCTCATGAACCAATTTTTATCATCACACATCCCTCTGATGTACTTTGCTATTAAACTCTCCAGTATTTTACAAACTATACTGGTCAGGCTGATTGGTCTGTAGTTCTCTGGTTTCCTTTTATCACCCTTTCCTTTATAAATTGATATTATTATAGATTCCTTCCATTCCTTTGGTATTACACTATTATTTATGACATAGTCAAAGAGAAATTTTAAATAAGGCACTATGTACCACCCCATTGTCTTTAATACCTCCCCAGTAATTTGATCACTTCCTGCTGCTTTTCCTTGCTGAAGCAGTTGGATTTCTCTTAAAATATCTTCATTTGTGAATGAGAAGCTTCTTGTTTCCCTCTGTGTCTCTCCCTCTCTAGCTTCTGTTTTGGTTTCCAACTCCTGACAATCATCTACTGAATCTCTGAATTCCCTACTAAATAGGTTTGCTTTCTCAGTATCTGTTAAATAGTGTTCACCCCCTTCTCCCACCATTGTAGGAATTTGGATTCCTTTTCCTTTTTGATTCCTGATATATGAATACAGCTTTTTCTATTTCCCTTTGTGGTCATTACCCTGTTGAAGTATGCCATTCGTATAATTCTCTTTTGCTTCCTTTTTCACTTTATTCAGTTCCCTCATTAGCTGTCAGTTTCTCTACTCTCCCTACCCTCTTTGATTTTCCTGTTTACTATTCTACATTTTCTTTTTAATTTTCTTATTTCCCTTGTGTAATAAATAGGGTCTGAGGTCATTTTACCCTTCTTAACAGGTACAAATCTCTTCTCTCCTTCCCAAATGATTCCTTTAAATTTAGCCCAAAGTGTATCCACATTACACCCTTCATTTATCCAACAACTGAATTGTGATTTAAGGTAAGTCCCAAATTCATCAACTTTAGTTTTTCTGTACAATTTCTTGTCTTGTGTAACCCTCTTACTAAGCCTTTTTGGTACGAGTCGTACATCCATTATTACAGCCTTATGGTCTCCTGTTCCTTCAATTACCTCCGTTTTATCAACTATTTCCCATGGTTTAACCAAGAATACATCTAGTAAGTTACTGAGACGAGTCGGTTCTTGTACTACTTGTGTAAATCCTCCCTCTCAAATTAACTTATTTGCCAGTTTCTGTTCATGGGCTTCACTTGCAGCTCCATTCCATTCAACTTCAGGCAAATTTAGATCTCCCCCAATTATTACCATATCATTATTATTGTCTTTATGAGTATAATCTATTATTTTCTCAAATATTTCCATGTCTCTTTCCTCTCTTCCAGGCCTGCAAGTTCCTATAATTCCCACTCCTTCATATTATCACAAACTAATTTTATCCCTAATATTTCATCCCTTTCATCGGTAAACCATTCATGTGAACAATAAGTTTCCTTCACCAGAATAAACACCCCCCCCCCTCCCTTTTTATCTCCTCGGTCTCTACGATAGACGGTGTACCCTTCTGGAAATACTTCTCTATTACCCACCCCTTCTCTCAACCACGATTCCACTCCTATCACCACATCAGTCCATCAATGTACCGAATTTTAATTGTTTATTTACTACACTTTGACAGTTTACCCAGAGCAATCTCAGACCCCCTTCCTCCCTAAAACTTGACTGTTGCAATTGGGTAACTTGAAATTCCTTACTTTCCTGAGTTTGATTTTCTAGTTGACTGAGCCAGCTTGAAGTACAGCTGGCTCTTTCTACTAATTTTCCTGGTCAGTATTATAACTCAAGGGAGTTGCCTGTTTTACAGTACAGATCTTAAGATTAATAAAATCTAGAACAATATTTGCTATCTTTCCTTTACCTGAATTGTTTAGATGGAAGCTATGTTTTGTATAACAGTATCTCTCGAAACTGCTGCATTCAATAACCTGAGTATTCCGAAAATGTTTACAAATTTTAACAATATCTGTATTGACCTTGTCCACTTCAATGTTCACACACGAGTCTCTACTCAAATCATGCCTGTGGGGCACGTTCACTACAAAGACGTTAGTGTGGGTCAGCTTCCCTAGTGTATGTTTAAGTTGTGATCTTACATTCTTGGCGTCGTCGTGAGCTACGTCGGTTGTCCCACCGATGATAAGCACTGCATCGCTGCTCCCGAAGTTCCTATGAAGAGATAGAAGATCTAATACAATATGTAAAAGGTGACGAAAATCTAATTGTGATGGGATACTGGAATGCAGTGGTAGACCAAGGAAGAGAAGGTAATGCAGTAAGAGAATTTGGATTGGGACAAAGGAACGAAAGAGGAAGTCGGCTGGTTGAATTCTGCACCAATCACAATTTAGTCCATACTAATACTTGGTTCAAACACCACAAACAACGGCTGTACACATGGAGGAGACCTGGAGGCACTGGAAGGTATCAAATAGACTTCATTATGATAAGGCAGAGATTCAGAAATCAGGTGTTGGATTGCAAAATTTTCCCAGGAACAGACGTGGACACTGATCACAACTTGGTCATGAATGCCGTCTGAAGTTGAAGAAATTGAAGAAAGGAAGAAATCCAGTGAGGTGGGATCTAGACAAGTTGAAGGAGTGTGAAGGATTGTTTCAAGGAACATTTTGCACAAGGACTACTGTAAATGGAAAAGCTGAAGGAAACACGTTAGAAGAAGAATGGAAAGATCAACTAAGAATCAGTGGATAACTCCAGAGGTACTACACCTGATCTCTGAATGACGAAAATACAACAATGCAAAAAATGAAGAGGGCACAAAAGAATACAGCCGATAAAAGAATGAAGTGGTTAGGAAGTGCAGAGCAGCTAAGGAAGAATGGCTGAAGGAGAAATGCAAGGATGTTGAAAGTAGTATGGCCCTAGGAAAGGTAGATGCTGCATACAGGGAAAAAATGAAACCTTTGGAGAAAGGAAAACTAGGTGTATGAATAATAAGAGCTCAGATGGAAAACCACTTCTAGGGAATGAAGACAAGGCAGAAAGATGGCAGCAACATATCCAATAGTTCTATCAAGGTAAGGGTGTAGATGATATGGTTCTGGAACAAGAAGAGTCTGTTGATGCTGATGAAATGGGTGACCCAATTTTGAGGTCAGAATTTGACAGAGCTTTGAGAGGCCTAAATAGGAACAAAGCACCTAGAATTAATGACGTTCCTTCTGAATTACTGACTGCTTTAGGAGAAACTAGCATGGCGAGATTATTCCATTTAGTGCGCAAGCTGTATGAGACAGAAGTGCCGTCCGGTATTCAGCAGAATGTTGTTGTACCTATTCTCAAGAAAGCCGGTGCTGACAAGTGTGAAAACTACTGCACCATTAGTTTAGTATCTCACACCTGCAAAATTCTAATTGCAAGTTATGAATCTCATTCCATATTGACAGTTATCACTTTACAGACAAAAAGTATTTATAAAATCCTCCTTATCAATACAAATCAAATCATCTGTTAGATGGAACAGAGTCTATACATGTTTCAGCTTATTCCCAAGGCCATCTTCAGTAGATAACAATTATTACATTACACAATACAAATTAAAAATCTTGATGAAGTGAAATGACAATGATCATGATTAATGAATTCAAAAACATTGAGGTACAAAGTCCTCTCGTCTGATAGGTCTCGTCTCGTCTGATTGACAATTGAAACTTGCTGACTGTTGAAATGAAACATTGTGCTGAGCAAGTAGTGAGATCGTCAATAACGTGGACTAAAAAGTGTATAACATCCGTAATGAGAAAAAGAACTATGAGTGGATGAAAAAAAAAGTCAAAATATAGTGTGAAAAGGAAACTCAATCGACTTACTTGTAATTAAAAGTTGTCGTCTTGAGTAGAACGACCTTGTCAGTCTCAAGTCACATTGACAACTAAGCTTGGGTGTGTGTCTTACCGTGTGTCCGTGCTGATGCGGTTGGGTGGGGAAGAGGAGAGGAAGGGGCGATGGAGGAGGGATGAGGTGAGTCATGGGAGGGGGATGTTGAGGGAAGGGTGGGTCTTGTTCTAGAATCATGATCATTGTAATTTCACTTCATCAAGATTTTTAATTTGTTCTGTGTTAAGTAATAATTGTTATGCTACTGAAGATGGCCTTGAGAATAGGCTGAAACCTGTATAGACTCTGTTTTATCTAACAAATGATTTGATTTGTATTGATCAGGAGGATTTTATAAATACTTTTTATTTGTAAAGTGCAAAATTCTAACTCATATAATTTACAGAACAATAGAAAGACAAGTTGAAACTGAGTTAGAAGATCAATTTGGCTTCAGAAGAAATGTAGGAACACGTGAAGCAATCCTGACTTTATGTCTGATCTTAGAGGTTCGAATTAAGTAGGGCATTTGATAATGCTGATTGGACCAAGCTATTTGAGGTTCTGAAGGTGATCGGGATCGTGTACCGAGAACGAAGAATTATCTACAATCTATATAAAAAGCAGTCTGCAGCAATAAGAATCGAGGGCTGTGAAAAAGCAGCAATCAAGAAAGGGGTGAGGCAAGGCTGCAGTTTGTCTCCCCCCCCTCTCCTTTTCAATGTTTATATAGATCAGAGAGTAAAGGAAATCAAAGAAGAATTTGGAAACGGAATCACAATCCAAGGAGAGGAAATCAAAACCCTGAGATTTGCCGACGATATTATTATTTTATCTGACACTGCAGAAGATCTGGAGAAATTGCTGAATGGTATGGTATAGAGTCTTTGGGAAGGAATACAAGGTGAAACTAAATAAGTCCAAAACAAAAGTAATGGAGTGGAGTCGTACGAAGTCAGGTGATGCAGGAAATATTAGTTTAGGAAATTATGTCGTAAAGGAAGTGGAGGAATATTGTTATTTGGGTACTAAAATAACTAATTGTGGCAGAAGGAAGGAAGATGTAAAATGCAGGCGAGCACAAGCAAGGAAGGCCTTTCTTAAGAAAAGAAATTTGCTCACTTCGAACATTGATATAGGAATTAGAAAAATGTTTTTGAAGACTTTCGTTTGGAGCACTGCATTGTATGGAAGTGAAACATGGACGATAGATCGCTCAAAAAAATAAAGAGAATAGAAGCTCTTGAAATGTGGTGTTACAGAAGAATGCTGAAGGTGAGATGGATAGATCAAATCACAAATGAAGAGATACTGAATCAAATTGGTGAGAGGAGATCGTTGTGGCTAACATTCAAATTCATGAGAAGAAGAGTAGAATAATAGGACACATCTTAAGATACCCAGGACTTGTGCAGTTGGTTTATGGGGGAGGTGTAGGGGTTAAGAATGATAGGGATAGACCAAGGTATGAATATGACAAGCAGATTGGAACTGATGTAGAATGCAGCAGTTATGTAGAAATGAAAAGGTTAGCACAGGATAGGGTGGCGTGGGATGCTGCACCAAACCACTGTATGGACTGATGACTTAAACAACAATAATTATTGCAAAATCACAATAGGAATTATTGAGTCTTTTGTAACATTGTTGACATATTCTGATTTGAAAATAATTATCCTAGTTCTTCTTTTTCTGAAATGTTTCTGCTTATGCAGGTCATTCAGATTATTCTAGTTAATGAAAATGAAGTAAGCAACTTCAAGAGGAAAGTCATTTTGAATAATGAAGCACTAAACCCAATTTCTACACTTGTTCCTTTCAATGACATTACCTTATATACATTTTCATGCACAATATAGATGCAATTTTCATCGCAGTTAAAAACTTAAGACATCCCAAAATTGTGCTTTGAAAGTAGCTCTTCATATTTATCAAAGGTACCTTAGGATTGCTCCCCGTTGGCTCTATATGTGCAAGATCTTCAGCTTGGAGGTGCAGTGATTTTTCAGTAACCATTGAAGTATGACTGGTTCAGATTGCTTTATTTGCTCCACCCTAGGATCATCTGTGCCTGCTGCCTTGTTAGATTTCAGATATCGTTTTTGGACTTCCAGTATTTTCCTATACAGAGTTGATGTTGAAGCTTTATTTTCCTTTGCCGTCCTTTTCTATTGTGTTGAATCCCTGTGGTTACTGGTTTGAAGCTGTGAGCTTGCATTTGGGGAATAGTGGATTCGAACCCCATTGTCGGCAGCCCTGAAGATAGTCTTCCATGGTTTCCCATTTTCACACCAGGCTGTACATTAAGGGGGGACGTGTATGAATTTGCCCGAAAATTTCATTTTTCGATTTATTTTTTATTCATTAGTTCAAGTTATTGACAATAATTTCCCGAAGTTTCATAATCCAAATTGCATCCTAAGTACGATAAAGTAATTAAATCCCCAATGTGTTTATCCTGCCACACCTACTTGGTGCAGAGGCTCATCAATATTAGTTATATAATCAGTGTTTCTGAGCACTCCTTCCAAGCAAATGTAGTTTGGAAACATCATTAATGCTATGGAGTATATTCTCTTTGTTTTGTATATCATCTGTGACTGTTGGAAACAATCGACAATCGTAATCTTTGTTTATAATGTGTGGTTACTTCTTACTCGTTTTCCTTGATTTCTTTCAATAACTTATCGTTGTTTTGATTTTGTTTATTTAAATTTATTTAAATCCTGCCACAACCACGAAAAGTGTTTAAAAAGATGTGTAAGACGCATGTGCATGCTCTAATAAATTCTAGGCAACGGTAATGGAGATTAAGTCTGATGAGACCACATGTTATCCACAGATGAACCCCCCATACACAATCTGTGCCTTATTAGTTGATGTCATTATAAATGTGTTCAGAAAGATAGCATTTCTTACACTCACAAGAAAAGTCTTCCTGAATCGATTCTTTCTAACCTCAGGTTACTCAGAAAGTGTGTTCATGGCTAAACGCAGAATCCGAATGAATCTCTGAATGCTCTTGTATGGAAACGTTGCCCCAAAACAACATATTTATACAGCTATGGTAGTTAAAATTGCTGTTTGTAATGCAGTTTTTGCATTTAGTGGTAGCGACTCAGAGTATAAAGGTCTTCAGAGAATGGGCTTCAAGGTTGGAGTATTCACTGGAGACATCTTGAAGAGAATTGACACACAATGTATAATTGTATCCGAGAAATCCATTGAAGATCTTGAAAAGAACACAAGACAGAAAAGAAGCTAGAAGAGAAGTCTTGAAGGAAAGGGGAACACTCAGTACAGTTCTGGATCCTTTTGATAAACAGAATGGCGAGGAAAAATGAAGTTCAAATTTAAAGGGCATTCTCTCAGTATCACCATTTTCATTATTCAGGTACATTTTCCTCAGAAACTGAGAAAGGTAAAGAGCCATGATTTTTGGCATTCCCATTGCTGTGTGTATAACAAACATATACACTGGAGCAAATATTAATATCATTCTTGTACACCGAGGTATACAAGAAATAATATCAAATTTTTATGGATATATTTTTTTGTTTACAAAATAATTATGAATTATATTCATTAAATATCAATGTAAAAAAAATGCCTGTGTTTTTGTTTCTATACATATTGAGGTTATACTGTAAAATTTGATGGACAATTTGTTGGAAATTTTACGAGAAAAAGGTACCTTTGTTAATCATGGGGTCATCAAATTTATAAATTGCAAAAAAAAATTCATTGTTTTTGTTGTTAAAATTATGAGAAATATTGAGGAGATGCACATGACCGTTGTTAAACTTTGTACAAAATTTCAGTTATGTACCTTAAAAATTGTGGATTTATTGAATGATTATATGTGCACATGTATTTTGTGTACATCCCCCTTAATTAAGTCCACGGCCACTTCCTTACCACTCCTAGCCCTTTCCTGTTCCATTGTCGCTGTAAAACCTATTTGTGTCAGTTCGACGTAAAGCCAATTGCAAAATAGGGCTAGGGCAACATCATGTGCTGACTCTAGTAAATAGGGTGGTGGTGGTGGTGGTGGTGGTGGTGGTGGTGGTGGTGGTAAACTGGACAATTCAGCATAACATCAGAAGTCGTAAGCAGCGAATTTATGTTCCGTTTTGTTGTTGTTGTTGTTGTTGTTAATATAATGTTAAATTTTTGTTACTAAAGATTAAAAATCAGAATTCAGGGAATTGATTTGACCTTTAGACTTCTTTCACCTCTTTGCAGGGATTCCTCCTCGCCTGTTGTTTTTATTTCATGCTACTATTGATGTACGTTTGTATGTATGTATATATGTATGTATGTATGTATGTATGTATGTATGTATGTATGTATGTATGTATGTGTGTTTGCTTGTTTCAGTTTATCATGGTGTCAAGTGTGCTGTTTGCAAAATGTATCCAATTGGGGGACTGAGGTACAGATGTTTACGTTGTCTCAAGTATAATCAATGCCAAACATGTTTCTTCACTGGAAAGTTAAGCAAACGTCACAAACTAAAACATCCTATGCAAGAATATTGTTGTGAGGTAAGCATGGTTAATTATTGTCTTCCTTGTAGAATTAGAACATCTAGCTCATTTCCTTGAGACATGTTGCTGAGTTACATAACATGTTTGAGTAATGGCAATTAAACGAAGAAAGTAATTTTCATATAGGAGTATACTGTAAATGAAAGCTATGAAAACTAAAAATGATTATTTTTTATTTATTTAGCTTATGGCTAGTACATAACTCTACATACAAAGATTCAAAAATGTAACAAACAATATAACACTTCAAACAATCGACCAATCTCAAAAACAGTTCACAAACCCAAATCTAAACTGTCCAACCAGTATACAACCCTGTCAGAAGCACACACAGCTCCTTCAGCTGACTGGAATATGACCTCCTTGGACATTCAGTGACAATAATGATGAATGGTCTGTTTCTTCTTACCACAGTCTCACTCAGGGGAGGAGAGCATACCCCACTTATACAACAATGACCCACATCGTCCATGATTGGTACGGACTCTGTTGAGAAGAATCCAAGTTCTTCTGGGGAGATTAAAACCAGGTGGTGGATGCTGAAGACTAAAGAGGGTCTGCCATTCATCTGGAGCTGTGTTGATCCACTCCAATTGCCATTCATCAGAACCATTAAAGTTCCTATTGATGAGTTGCCTTGCAGCCTGAATGGGCGGAGATCTTGATTTCAGACGTCCATACCTAACAAGCATGTCTTCATGAATGGAAAGACTTGGGTTCATTATTATCCTGCTGAACTCGCGTACTAGGTTGTTTTGCCTGCTTATTCTTGGAGGTGTTATGTGGCTCAAAACTGGCAACCAAAAAGAGTAGATCTGACTGCGCCGCTGACAGTGCGCATCGTTTGATTCAGAACAACATCAATATTCTTAACATAAGGGCTATTCAGCCAATAAGAAGAACAATGGTCGGCTGTAGAGTATACCAGTACCAATGCTGGCGACCTAAGAGTGGATGCTGATGCTCCCCATGTAGAACCTGCAAGTTTCTGAATGATATTGTTCCTGGTCTTCAGTTTAGCAGTGATATTCATTAAATGTTCCCTGAAGGATAGTGTCGAGGGAAACATTCAAAGTAATGTTTGTCTGCCTGTTATTAAGGTGAAAGAGACAGGTTTCTGTTTTACTGGTGCTAGGTATCAAACACCATTTATCAAAGTACTCGCTTAAAATGTCAAGGACCGGGCGAGTTGGCCGTGCGTGTAGAGGCGCGCGGCTGTGAGCTTGCATCCGGGAGATAGTAGGTTCGAATCCCACTATCGGCAGCCCTGAAGATGGTTTTCCGTGGTTTCCCATTTTCACACCAGGCAAATGCTGGGGCTGTACCTTAATTGAGGCCACGGCCGCTTCCTTCCAACTCCTAGGCCTTTCCTATCCCATCGTCGCCATAAGACCTATCTGTGTCGGTGCGACGTAAAGCCCGTAGCAAAAAAAAAAAAAAAAGTCAAGGTCTCTGTTTAGAATTGCTCCTATCTCATTCACATTGGATTGCTGAGTAACTATTGCTAGGTGGTCCGCATAAGCAAATTGGCATGATGTAGTGCCAGGTATATCGGCAATGTACATATTAAACAGCAATGGAGAGAGCACAGATCCTTGAGGGAGGCCATTGTTGAGCTTTTTAACTTTATTATGTTTGTTATCCACATGTACCTGGATCATTCTATCTGAGAGCATGTTGTGTAAGAGGTGTGACATTACTCTGCATCCAACAAGTTTAAAAACTTATTCACAACTCCCTCTCTCCAAACCGTATCATAAGCGGCTGTAAGGTCTATGAACACTGCACCACTTTTCAGTCATTTTTCAAAACCTGCTTCAGTGTGGGTTGTTAGCGCAAGAACTTGGTCTTCACAACTACGGTTAGGTCTAAAACTGGCTTGTTCTGCTGGGAGTGAACGTAAAATTAAAGGGCTTATTCTAATGTAGATGAGCCATTCCAGAAGTTCGTAACAGACACTCATTAGGGCAACTTTCAGGACAATCAGAAGGTTTACCTGGTTTTAGAATAGCCAGAATCTTGGTTCGTTTGAACTCTGGAGGAAGTTTGCCTGTAATCAGAATATTTGAGAAAAACCGTGACAACCATTTTCTTGTGTTCTTCCCACAATGCTTGAGGAATTCAGGGTGAATGTCATCACAACCAGGTGCCTTGCGGTTTTTTGTTATCTTCAGAGCAGATAGGAGCTCTTCTTCGGTGAAAAGGACAGAAATATTCAATGAACCAATAATTTGTCTTTGCATGAAGGTTAGTACTTTTATTATTAACCGATTGAGTTCTTTCTTGGGTGTCACTTCAGACAATCCAGCAATCCGTTTGACAACTTGATCAGGTGATACAGCAGATTTGGGCTGTGGAATGTCAGGTGATCTCCCCAACTTCTTCAAGAGGCTCCAAGCCTTCCTACTAGAATGTTTAAAATCCATAGTCTCCATAGTTCCTGTCCACTTATTCCACCTGGCTTAATCTAAGTTGTTATGAGTTCATCAGAAAGATCCGTTTCACCATTCCTTTGAAAATCACTGTAGAGTTTTTCACATGTTTCGTTCCATCCAGGTATATACTCTTTTCTGACTCCTCTAGGAATGTCTCTTTTTGCAGCGGCAAGTATTGCTTTAACAAATCTACAGTAGTTGTTGACAAGTGGAATCCATCTTATGATGCTATTAAGATCAGCAGAGAAACTGTCCCAGTTAGCTTTGGCAAAATTCCACCGTGGAAGAGAAGATCTAATAATGGAGATCTGAGTGCCTAGTTCCAAAAGAACAGGACAATATATGAACAAATTTAAGTAAGGGAAAGAAACTAAATAAGGAATAAATTATACAGAGTGTTTCACGAAGAACAGTAAAATGTCGGGAGTCATTAGTATGAATTAATTTACGTAAAAACAGTTGTATACAGTAGAACCTCGATTATACGTTCCTGGAACCTACATTTTCCCATATTATTTCTTCAAATTATGTGGTCCCGCGATCCTAATTAAATCATGTAAAAATCCTGCATTATCTGTTCCTCGAAGAATCGATTTCCCGGATCAACCGCCCAGAAATTTCAGTCCCATCAACGTTAAATCCTCGATCAAGCGTTTTTCAAGAAACTGTATCTCACGAAAGGACGGCTACGGCATACTTACGGATCTTGGTCTTAACGTCCCGTCGTTGCGGTAATTTGAGGAAGTAGCCTATTGTACCGTACTGGAACAGCGATCGGCGGTGAACTTGCATAAGGGACCATCTTAACATCGCATTCGGGTGGTATTGTTTAGAGAATCGTCGGGAAAAAATAAAGCAGAGAATGTCCACAACAATTGGAAGGAGGCAGAACGCATTTCGGCAGCTCTACTTGAAGATGGAGTGAATTTCGTCAAATGTTCGTACTTGCAAAATGTCTACGTTATGTCCAGGGTTACATGTTTATTTTTTTTATTTTTTCGAGTTTATCTCCGAATAGGTTTTCGGCACTTCCCTCAGGGCACTGTATAGTCACTAGGCTTTCAGGCAGGAATCGAAACTGCTCCTTCTTAAGTACTGGTAACACAAATTTAGTATTTTAATATTGTATATGATTATGTTACAGTATCGAGAACAGAAACTTAGGCCTACATACTGTACATAAAGTCATGGGACATTTTGGGATTGCCTATTACTGTTTTGGTCATAATATAAGACTGGGAATTTCATGTTTTTGTGCTAAAATGTTATAAAAACTGCAGTTGGTTTTTTTGCGCATGTTACATGTAAAAACTTTGCATCATTTCGCAGTCGTATTGACTTATGCAGCGAGCGCGCTCTCCAGCTCAGTCAAGGTCATGAATAACCGTAATTTCGGAAGTGTTATAATGATAGTTTTTCTCTTTCCAATTTGATTGTGATTAGTGATGGGCAGAATTGAATATAATGCATTCAAGAACTTCAGGATTGATACTTACAATCGAAACCATATTCTCGAGTTCAATATAACCTTCAAAAGTTGATGTAGGCCTAATCTGCGCGGTACAAGGTTTTCATAAGCTGACCACGAACAGTATACCGGTGACCAAATTACAATGGAAGATTTAAAAAAGGGATTTCACCATCATGTTGGGCACTTTGGTATCTAATGTGCTTTATTTTATTAGATTAGAGAATTAAAACTACTTGTGGTCGATTGTTGTTTGGCTTGGCGTTACGGGTATTAGATTTTTCGAAGAGTTTGGCTGATCAAAGTTGCTGGACTGAAAGAAGTTTTCAGAGGAAACTGACGAAGTTTTCCCGGTAAAACTGAATGTAAAGTTTTGAGATTTGTAAGTCGCGAACAGGTAATTAATGTTGGAAGCCGGCCCCGCAGTCTAACTTGCCTGCCTCTCACCTGGAGGACCCGGGTTCGATTACTGGCCAGGTCAGGCATTTTTACCTGGATATGAGGGCTGGTTCCAGGTTCACTCATTCCACGATTACCTTTAATTGAGGAGCTATTTAATGGTGAGATGGTGACCCCGGTCTCAATAGAGGTAGAAATAATGGCCGAGAGGATTCGTCACACTGACCATGTGTCACCTCATAATTTGCAGGCCTTCGGACCAAGGGCGGTCGCTTGGTAGGCGGAAGGCCCATTGCGGCTATAGTTTGGTTTGGTTTAGGGGTGTTTGTAAGATTATAAGTACAATGGAACCTTGGATTGCGAGCATAATTCGTTCCGGCTACATGCTTGTAATCCAAAGCAAGTTTTCCCATAAGAAACAATCGAAATACGGATGATTCGTCCACAGCAAAAAATATTTATTCACATACCATTTATAAAACAAAATATAACGTAAAACAAGTTAAAGTGCGCTTTTCCTTACATTAGAATCATTGTTGGTGTGAGGGAGATGAGAGAGGACATGAGAAGAGTTACTGTGTAGCATGAATTTCACTAAATCACTGCTATCTGTTGGGTCATTGAAATTGTTTTCTTTTCGTGCATCTTTAACGAGGAACCTGTCCAAAGACTGTTAATTTTGCCTCTTTTTGAGGATTTCACGAAAATGTGCCATTGCATTGTCATAGAACTGATTCATCGCTCGCACAGCTACAGCCTTATTCGGGTGGTGTTTTTCTACAAAATTTTGCACCGTTTCCTACATTTTGCACTTCACTTGAATCTCAGTTTAAGTGAGAGATTCCATTGACTTTTCCTCCTTCTGTTCCCTGGATGAGATCTCCATAATCTCCTGTTGTTCGCGATGCAGGTCCATCAGTTCATTGGTGGTCAGTTCCTGGCTATGTTCTTCCACCAGCTCTTGAATGTCCAAGCATTCATCTCCAGCCCCACAGACTTTGCTAAGGACACAATTTCATCGGCGGCTTATTGTCACCAACATTCCCCTCAGTCACGTCCAAGAACAATCAGGCTACAGCTTTCCCCAAGCAGAAGTGAGAGTGCTCTTGGTGACTCCATCCCAGGTTTTATCGATGATCTTCAGGCAGTTCACGATGGGGAAATGAATTCCCTCAAACTCTCGGAGGGTAAGATTTGTTCCTTCGGTCACTTCGAAGCATCGCTGAAATAGTGCTTTGGTGTATAGCTACTTGAAGTTCGAAATGACTTGCTGATCCATAGGCTGGAGTTGTGGAGTAGTGCTGGGAGGAAGAAACTTAACCTTAACGAACTTGAATTCCTAAAGTAAGTCATCCTCAAGGCCTGGAGGATGATCAAGAGTATTGTCCATAACCAGCAAGACTTTGAGCGGCAGATTATTTTCTGGAAGGTTCATGTTTGTGGGTTACTGTAGTCACGCCCTAGTTGGTGAACCATGGGCAATGGCTGAGTGGCCTAGTAAGTGGTCCTGAGAGTCGGGAAACCAGTTGCTATGGAATGGGAGTGGGCATCTCGGACATATTCTGAGTCATGGCCCTCCTTGTGCTCAGGCGACTAGGACTATACAATTCATCAGTGGTCCATAACCCGTTAGAGGAGAGATCCTCACTTGGACTACGTGCAAGTAGGGTAGCATCCTGCTTCATGAATTTACGGAGCTCAGAACATTTTAAGCAAGCCTCGGACCTATGGGAGTAACGGAGTCCCACTCCCATTTGACAGACGAGGGACTCCTTGGAAACAACCTGGTGAACGAAATGGAATTTGATGTGGAGCTATCAATATTAATGGGGCTTATGGAAGAAAGAAAGTAGAACTGGCTGAGTCCGCAAAGAGGATGCATTTGGATGTGCTAGGAGTAAGTGATATTCGGGTAAGGGGAGATAACGAGGAAGAGATAGATTATAAAGTGTACTTGACGGGTGTTAAAAAGGGAAGGGCAGAGTCTGGGGTAGGGCTCTTTATCAGGGATACCATTGCACACAACATAGTTTCTGTTAGGCACGTAAATGAGCAAATGATGTGGGTAGATTTGTCAGTTGGAGGAATTAGGACTAGAATTGTGTCTGTGTATTCACCATGTGAGGGTGCAGATGAGGATGAAGTTGACAAGTTTTATGAAGCATTGAGTGACATCGTGGTCATGGTCAACAGCAAGGATAGAATAGTGCTAATGGGCGATTTCAATGCGAGAGTTGGGAATAGAACTGAAGGATACGAAAGGGTGATTGGTAAATGTGGGGAAGATATGGAACCTAATGGGAATGGGAAGTGTTTGCTGGACTTCTGTGCTACTATGGGTTTAGCTCTTACGAATACATTCTTCAAGCATAAGGCTATTCACCGCTACACATGGGAAGCTAGGGGCACCAGATCCATAATAGGCTATATCTAAACAGACTTCGAATTCAGGAAATCTTTACAATGGCGAAAAATGAAAGTATCCTCCTATTCAATACATTATATATTCCGTCATTAGACGGAGTAAACAAGTTCAGACATGTTTCGGCTCGTTTGAGCCATCTTCAGTGAAAAAATTAGGGGGGTTGGAATAATTATTTACATAATATGAGTTGAAAAAATGCTAAAAAACATAATGAAAGCGTAAATGAAAAAACAAACAAAAGAGAGCCTAGACGGAAACAAAATAGCACAAATATACAATATTTACATCAATATGCAGAGCAAAACAACTTATTGCGACAAAATTCAGTGAAACAGGTGTTAATTTGAAATAATAATTGATACTAAAAACTGCGTTAACCTAAGAAACAAGGGAATGAGAAAACAAATGATGCAGATGGAAATGAATAATAGTAGCACATGGTGGGGTTGTGGACCTCATAATTTACAAATTATTAGTTTATAAAAACGACAAAACAGTTTGAAATCGCTGTCAAAATCCTAGTGGAAACCCATCACATCAAAATGGTCAGGAGGAGAGCGGGACCAAACATTTTGAGAGAAACCAAGCCTGAATTAACCTGCAGGCGAAAAGCCTGTGATAAGGAGAAAAAAAACCTTAAATTTAAGGCTTCAGAAATAGCAGCATTCTTAATATCTTCTCAATCTAGCGGTCCCTTTCTTCATTATTGTTTCATAATGTTGGCTGGTGTTTTGCCTTATTATAGAGGGGTCGGAAGGGCCGCATATAAAAATATGAGAAGCTGTGTTAGGTAGAAGACAGATGCATAGTAAATTGCAGTAATCTAGTGGAAACCGTCAATGAAGTTCTAATCTGTAATGGAAAAAATGAGGTTGTATGAGAAACATGGATTGATAAGTAAAAAGTGTGGAATGGTTGTGAAGAAAGCTTAAACTTACGGTGTGCAGTAGGTGGTTGTCCTCTCTAGTGGCCTGGCTTTCTCAAAGTAACGGTCTCGTTCGCGTGATCGAGTATATTGTTGGTTCGGCTGTGTCTGCTAGGATGGAAGGAGCGGAGGGGGAAGGGGAGGTACAGGGCTGGTTTGAGGAAGGGAGGGGTGTTGAGTTGGAGAGATGGAGGTGGGTTTGTTTGGCAAATATAAAGAATGAATGTTTCAAGAGGATGTTAGTTTACACGCTGACTTCTAAAGCTCGAATGGTGTGGCCTTCTTAAAGTGACGGTCTCGGTCGCGTGACCGAGTCTATTGTTGGTTGGCTGTGTTTGTTAGGTTGGAAGGAGCGGAGGGGGAAGGGGGGTGCAGGGCTGGTTTGAGGAAGGGAGGGGATGTTGAGTTGGAGAGATGGAGGTGGGTTTGTTTGGCAAATATAAGGAATGAATGTTTCAAGAGGATGTTAGTTTACTCGCTGACTTCTAAAACTCGAATGGTGTGGCCTTCTTAAAGTGACGGTCTCGGTCGCGTGATTGAGTTTATTGTTGGTTGGCTGTGTTTGCTAGGTTGGAAGGAGCGGAGGGGGAGGGGTGGTGTGAGGATGGGGGGGTGGGAGTGGTGGTGAGTCGGGGAGATGGAGGTGGGGTTTGTTTGTGTTATGGAAATTCTGACAAATGTATGGAATGAATGTTTCAAGTAGAATGTTCTTTTTCTCGCTGACTTCATTTAAATTGTGAGTGGGGTTCATAAACTGATCTAAATCGATGTGGATGCTCTCGAGAATGTTGAGCAAGGTGCCTTTTTGCTCATAATGCAAGATCTTCAGGTCTTTGTCTATTGAAGTGTATTCGTGGCTGGATGTTTTATGGTGTTCGCTCATAGCTGAAAAACGATTATATTTGAGAGCGTTGCGATGTTCGGCGTATCTTATGACAAAATTGCGGCCTGTTTGACCTATGTAGCTGGAATTACAGGATTGGCACTTTAATTTGTAAACTCCGGAGTTCAAATATTTGTTGTTGATGTTGCTATTGTTATTGTTGACAGTGTGTGGATTGAAAATGAGTTTGGAGTTGGTGTGGGAGGTTCTGTAAGCTATTTTGATGCTGTGTTTCTTGAAAACACCACACTCTTCATTCTTTTGATATTACTAACATGTACGCTAATGTTCCCGTTAACAGCACCGTACAATTGATCAAAAACAATCTCTCCAAATTCAGCAATTTAAGTATAGGCGAAATAGATGAATTTATTCGAATTCTGGAATTTACTTTGAACAACAATTTCTTCACTTTCAATAATGTCATTTACCAACAGATAGGTCTTCCCATGGGGTCACCAGCTTCAGGAATCCTTGCAGACATCTACATTGATCATTTAGAACATTCTCACATCATTGGCAAGATCAATGGCATTCAACACTGGACACGCTTTGTAGATGACACCTTTGTTATTTTAGACTCCCACGTTACCAACAGCAACACAGTACTTGGATTTCTCAACTCTATTGACCCACATATAAAATTCACCATAGAGTCAGAAAACAATAAAGCCCTTAATTACCTGGACTTAACCATTATGCGCAACAGCAACAACACTTTATCCTTCAGTATATACAGGAAACCCACCCACACCATCAATACCATCCATCAGACCTCTGTGCACCCAGACATACATAAAAAAGCAGCTTACAATAGCATGGTCCTCAGAGCATTAACTATCCCTTTATCTCGCAAGAATTTCAAAAAAGAAATTAATACCATCTACAACATTGCAGAACACAATGGTTACAATAGAACCTTCATCAGCAGAATCATCAATAGATACAAAAGCAGACCCAAGACTACCCTAGTAAAAGATTCTGCTCCAAAAGAAAAATTTTCCACATTCACTTTCAATAATAGTAGCATTTACCAAATTTCTAATATTTTCAAGAAACACAGCATCAAAATAGCTTACAGAACCTCCCACACCAACTCCAAACTCATTTTCAATCCACACACTGTCAACAATAACAATAGCAACATCAACAACAAATATTTGAACTCCGGAGTTTACAAATTAAAGTGCCAATCCTGTAATTCCAGCTACATAGGTCAAACAGGCCGCAATTTTGTCATAAGATACGCCGAACATCGCAACGCTCTCAAATATAATCGTTTTTCAGCTATGAGCGAACACCATAAAACATCCAGCCACGAATACACTTCAATAGACAAAGACCTGAAGATCTTGCATTATGAGCAAAAAGGCACCTTGCTCAACATTCTCGAGAGCATCCACATCGATTTAGATCAGTTTATGAACCCCACTCACAATTTAAATGAAGTCAGCGAGAAAAAGAACATTCTACTTGAAACATTCATTCCATACATTTGTCAGAATTTCCATAACACAAACAAACCCCACCTCAATCTCCCCGACTCACCACCACTCCCCCCCCCCCCCCCACCCCCCTCCTCACACCACCCCTCCCCCTCCGCTCCTTCCAACCTAGCAAACACAGCCAACCAACAATAAACTCGATCACGCGACCGAGACCGTCACTTTAAGAAGGCCACACCATTCGAGTTTTAGAAGTCAGCGAGTAAACTAACATCCTCTTGAAACATTCATTCCTTATATTTGCCAAACAAACCCACCTCCATCTCTCCAACTCAACATCCCCTCCCTTCCTCAAACCAGCCCTGCACCCCCCTTCCCCCTCCGCTCCTTCCAACCTAACAAACACAGCCAACCAACAATAGACTCAGTCACGCGACCGAGACCGTCACTTTAAGAAGGCCACACCATTCGAGCTTTAGAAGTCAGCGTGTAAACTAACATCCTCTTGAAACATTCATTCTTTATATTTGCCAAACAAACCCACCTCCATCTCTCCAACTCAACACCCCTCCCTTCCTCAAACCAGCCCTGTACCTCCCCTTCCCCCTCCGCTCCTTCCATCCTAGCAGACACAGCCGAACCAACAATATACTCGATCACGCGAACGAGACCGTTACTTTGAGAAAGCCAGGCCACTAGAGAGGACAACCACCTACTGCACACCGTAAGTTTAAGCTTTCTTCACAACCATTCCACACTTTTTACTTATCAATCCATGTTTCTCATACAACCTCATTTTTTCCATTACAGATTAGAACTTCATTGACGGTTTCCACTAGATTACTGCAATTTACTATGCATCTGTCTTCTACCTAACACAGCTTCTCATATTTTTATATGCGGCCCTTCCGACCCCTCTATAATAAGGCAAAACACCAGCCAACATTATGAAAAAATAATGAAGAAAGGGACCGCTAGATTGAGAAGATATTAAGAATGCTGCTATTTCTGAAGCCTTAAATTTAAGGTGTTTTTTCTCCTTATCACAGGCTTTTCGCCTGCAGGTTAATTCAGGCTTGGTTTCTCTCAAAATGTTTGGTCCCGCTCTCCTCCTGACCATTTTGATGTGATGGGTTTCCACTAGGATTTTGACAGCAATTTCAAACTGTTTTGTCGTTTTTATAAACTAATAATTTGTAAACTATGAGGTCCACAACCCCACCATGTGCTACTATTATTCATTTCCATCTGCATCATTTGTTTTCTCATTCCCTTGTTTCTTAGGTTAACGCAGTTTTTAGTATCAATTATTATTTCAAATTAACACCTGTTTCACTGAATTTTGTCGCAATAAGTTGTTTTGCTCTGCATATTGATGTAAATATTGTATATTTGTGCTATTTTGTTTCCGTCTAGGCTCTCTTTTGTTTGTTTTTTCATTTACGCTTTCATTATGTTTTTTATAATTTTTTCAACTCATATTATGTAAATAATTATTCCAACCCCCCTAATTTTTTCACTGAAGATGGCTCAAACGAGCCGAAACATGTCTGAACTTGTTTACTCCGTCTAATGACGGAATATATAATGTATTGAATAGGAGGATACTTTCATTTTTCGCCATTGTAAAGTGAAAACCGTCAATACGGAATGATTCTAATATCTTGTAATGTTCAGGAAATCTGTTAGGAATGTACGAGTTTTCCACGGATTTTTCGATGATACAGACCACTATCTGATCTGTAGTGAACTAAGTATCTCTAGGCCTAGGGTAGAGAAAGTGAAATCTGTCGGCAAACGAATAAGGGTAGAAAATCTCCAGGATGAGGAAATTAGACAGAAGTACATGGATATGATTAGTGAGAAGTTTCAAACAGTAGACAGTAAGCAGGTTCAGGATATAGAAAGTGAATGGGTGGCATACAGGGATGCTGTAGTAGAAACAGCAAGTGAATGCCTAGGAACAACTGTGTGTAAAGATGGGAAAAGGCGAACATCTTGGTGGAATGATGAAGTGAGAGCAGCTTGTAAACGTAAAAAGAAGGCTTATCAGAAATGGCTTCTAACATGGGCCGAGGCAGACAAGGATTTGTATGTAGATGAAAGAAACAGAGCGAAACAAATAGTTGTTGAATCCAAAAAGAAGTCATGGGAAGATTTTGGTAACAACCTGGAAAGGCAGGGAAAGCAGGGAAACCTTTCTGGACAGTAATAAAGAATCTTAGGAAGGGAGGGAAAAAGGAAATGAACAGTGTTTTGAGTAATTCAGGTGAACTCGTAATAGATCTCAGGGAATCACTGGAGAGGTGGAGGGAATATTTTGAACATCTTCTCAATGTAAAAGGAAATCATCCTGGTGGTGTTGCAAACAGCCAAGCTCATGGGGAGGAGGAAAATGATGTTGGTGAAATTATGCTTCAGGAAGTGGAAAGGATGGTAAATAAACTCCATTGTCATAAAGCAGCAGGAATAGATGAAGTTAGATCTGAAATGGTGAAGTATAGTGGGAAGGCAGTGATGAAATGGCTTCATGGAGTAGTAAAATTAGCATGGAGTGTTGGTAAGGTACCTATAGATTCGACAAAAGCAGTAATTGCACCTATCTATAAGCAAGCGAACAGGAAGGATTGCAACAACTATTGAGGTATCTCATTGATTAGTATACCAGCCAAAGTATTCACTGGCATCTTGGAAGGGAGGGTGCGATCAGTCGTTGAGAGGAAGTTGGATGAAACCCAGTATGGTTTCAGACCACAGAGAGTCTGTCAGGATCAGATTTTCAGTATGCGCCAGGTAATTGAAAAATGCTACGAGAGGAATAGGCAGTTGTGTTTATGTTTCGTAGATCTACAGAAAGCATATGACAGGGTACCAAGGGAAAAGATGTTTGCCTTACTGGGGGACTATGGAATTAAAGGTAGATTATTAAAATCAATCTGAGGTATTTATGTTGAGAGTTGGGCTTCAGTGAGAATTGATGGTAGAATGAGTTCTTGGTTCAGGGTACTTACAGGGGTTAGACAAGGCTGTAATCTTTCACCGTTGCTGTTCGTAGTTTACATGGATCATTTGCTGAAAGGTATAAAATGGCAAGTAGGGATTTAGTTAGGTGGAAATGTAATAAGCAGTCTGGCCTATGCTGACGACATTGTCTTAATGGCAGATTGTACCGAAAGCCTGCAGTCTAATATCTTGGAACTTGAAAATATGTGCAATGAGTATGGTATGAAAATTAGCCTCTCGAAGACTAAATTGATGTCAGTAGGTAAGAAATTCAACAGAAATGAATGTCAGATTGGTGATACAAAACTAGAACAGGTCAATAATTTCAAGTAATTAGTTTGTGTGTTCTCCCAGGATGGTAATATAGTAAGTGAGATTGAATCAAGGTGTCGTAAAGCTAATGCAGTGAGCTCGCAGTTGCGATCAACAGTATTCTGTAAGAAGGAAGTCAGCTCCCAGACGAAACTATCTTTACATCGGTCTGTTTTCAGACCAACTTTGCTTTACGGGAGCGAAAGCTGGGTCGACTCAGGATATCTTATTCATAAGTTAGAAGTAACAGACATGAAAGTAGCAAGAATGATTGTTGGTACAAACAGGTGGGATCAATGGCAGGATGGTACTCGGAATGAGGATATAAAGGCTAATTTAGGAATGGACTCGATGGATGAAGCTGTATGCATAAACCGGGTTCATGGTGGGGTCATGTGAGGCGAATTGAGGAGGATAGGTTACCTAGGAGAATAATGAACTCTGCTATGGAGGGTAAGAGAAGTAGAGGTAGACCAAGACGACGGTGGTTATACTTGGTTTCTAACGATTTAAAATTAAGAGTTATAGAACTAAATGAAGCCACAACACTAGTTGTAAATCAAGGATTGTGGCGACGTTTAGTAAATTCACAGCAGCTTGGAGACTGAACGCTGAAAGGCATAACAGTCTATGATAATGTATGTATGTATTTCTTCACTACAGGACCAACGATCTCATTCCTCCATTCAACAGACGATTAGGGGAGAGGAAAACATAGGCACACGTGATGCTCGTATTGCGGAACCTCTCTCGCTTATCAAGTTACAATTTATTTAAAATGTTTGCTCGTCTTGCAAAACACTCGTAGACCATGTTACCTGCATTCCGAGGTTTCACTGTATACATATTTCATTTTTGTGATGTTTAGCCAAATAGTTGATGGTTCAGTCATTCCCGGATTTTCCGTTTTCCCGTGTTTTACTTTTTCTTTTTCGTGGTCCCTCCAAAAACGGAGAATCATGGTTTCACTGTAAACTTGTCTATTTGCAATGTGCAAGGAATTATGGCTGTTTGGTATACATAAGAACAATCGTACAAAAATTATTAAAAATTCACAAATGGCTTATTAATGTAAAAACCTACCTACTTTTGCAGAGAAAAAGTAAACATAAGAGATGAATAGGTCACGCACATTCTTCATAATTCTGTCTGCATAAATGAACGCCAAGAGGACCTCTGATAAGCTGAATGCATCATTGCCAAGAGAGCTGGAAAGTTTATTGAAGTCGCTGGTGGGATTTCTGAACGTGTACTGTGAGCTATTTCGAACGATGTAGAATTGTGTATCAATAAATGTATTGATAAGTCATTTGTATGTCTTGAATAATTCTTCAAAACTAATTCCTGTGTGTGCCATACAGGCAGCTGTAATTCCACACACATTGCACATTAGACACATCCTTGCATGACCTTTCGTACTTAAAATAGTCCATATTACTGTCTTCCGAAATATTTACTCTTCCACCTGTAACACTCTACCAGTAAGGATCATAAGGTCCACCTATTCAATACTGTATATATATATATATATGTTAATATTATTTATTACATCGGGGTCAGTTTCGACCCTTATTGTGGGTCATCTTCAGCTTTACATTATGAATGGAAAAGCGCATTAAATGTAGCCAAAAAACACCAACACCTAATATAACACTATTGGCATGTCTTGAAGCATAGATGAAATATGTTGTGGTTACACACGAGTCCATTAAAATTGATGTCTCTTACACATATGTCCAACACTATTGAACCACTTTTTCTTTTAAGATAATTGTAGTCTTAATATAAAACAGTACATTATTATGATGCCCATTTGGTGTAGTCTTTCTATAGAAGTATACAGTTAATGAAAGATACAGAGAGAGTTGGCTGCATCTGGGGGAAAGGTTCAAACTAGACTGTTGGCAGCCTTGAAGACTGTTTTGTGCTGTTTTCCATTTACACACCAACCAAATGCTGGAGTTGTACCTTAAGAATGTGGTTGCTTCCTTCACAGTCCTTATCTTGTCATATCTTTTTTACTTTCCAGGTCACCCCCTGTGGGTGGGGGACGCAGATGAAGAATACACCTGCGATATCCCCTGCCTGTCGTAAGAGACGACTAAAAGGGGTGACCAAGGGATGATCAAATTAGAACCATGAAACTACTTGTGATTAGTACTACAGCGCGGGGAACACCATGGGTCGCTTTTACTTGTGCGTAGTAACCACTATGTTGGGTACCAAATAGGTTTGTGATTAGTAGCAAACGAGGGCTCGACGGCTTTTACAGTACTTGTGATTAGCAGCACTACAATGAGCGACACCATGGGATGAAGGAACCCATTGTTCTGGCTTGCCTATGATTAGTACCCACTATATGAGAAACACCACAGGATAGGTTTGCATTGCCTGTCAAGGGCGCCGCAATGTGCGAAACACATTAGGTCTGTAATACATGTGCGAATTTCATTACCTGTGAGTAGTACCATAATGTGTGTGGAATACTGAGAGTCTATGCTACTCTTGATTAGTACCGCAACATGACAAATACCATGCTTCTATTTTTCTAACGATAAGTACCATTACGAGGGGCCGATGACTTGGATTTTGAACTCCTTTCGACTATTAGCATCATTGTTTCAGTATCGTGCTATAGAGGCAGTCCCTTGGTCAGTAATCCTATTGTTCTATGCCAGCTTCTGTGCATGTGAGGCACTGTGGGTCGGTTCCACTGATCGTTTTAAATTCATATCCGTCCGTCCGTCCATCCATCCATCCGGTTGTTTGTTGGTTCAGATCCCAAAAGTGTCTAGTTGGCCATTTTTGTTTTGTACTTAACATCTCTTCAGTATTGCTTCAATTAGTACTAGATGTACTGAACATGTCCTAATATGTTGAAAGTTTATTTTGAGTACTGTGCAGTCATGAGATTTAAATATTCATAGTCCTATTATGTTAGGAAATTGACAAGCAGTGTTTAGGGCAATTTGTAGCTAATGTTATTGTATATCCCCATTCTAAAGGCATTTAACATGTGAAGAAATCTCTCTGTTAGCGTTCATTCCTTTCAGTTTTGCTTGTACTCTGGGATTAAAGAAATTTTCAGTCGATCACCTTTTGTGTCTGTAGGTGTGCAGAAGTGTTACAGATCACTTTTACAAGCTTTAAAAATCACTCCAAAAGCAATTTTTTTCTTTTCTAAAAACTGTTGAGATAGTTGTCTATTTCCACACACTCTGTTCAGAGACCAGCAATAGTCTTCTATCATTTTCATCTCATCTGCCTTGATAACACTATTCCATCTCTGCCATATCTTGGTTTTCACCATGCTCTTTGCTGAAAATCAAGATGAGTGCACAAAAAAGTTTGATGCTCGTGTTTCATGCTAAATTCTTCATAGCCTTGAGCATATTTGCTACAATACCATGTTACTGAAATGTGGGTGTTTTTAAATTCTGCAGCAATTATGTTACTTGAGCAAACTAGTCTTCCTTCATCAGTCAACAAAGTTTTTTTTACTATTGTGTGTTGTTCCCACAAGTTTTTCTTTAGGGTTAACCTCTTTCACCGGGCGAGTTGGCCGTGCGCGTAGAGGCGCGCGGCTGTGAGCTTGCATCCGGGAGATAGTAGGTTCGAATCCCACTATCGGCAGCCCTGAAAATGGTTTTCCGTGGTTTCCCATTTTCACACCAGGCAAATGCTGGGACTGTACCTTAATTAAGGCCATGGCTGCTTCCTTCCAACTCCTAGGCCTTTCCTATCCCATCGTCGCCATAAGACCTATCTGTGTCGGTGCTACGTAAAGCCCGTAGCAAAAAAATAAATAATAATAATAATAACCTCTTTCACAGCAGGAAGTTTAGAACAGATATACTAAAAAAAACTCACCTTCCTTAATATTCAGTACTTTTATCAACTACTTTATTATGCCAAGCTTGAATTGAATATGTAATAAAACAATATTTTTATGATACCAGAATTCCTTATACACTGTTGGTCTCATGACTGTAATGTGTATTTCTTAGTTCTGTAATGATTATGTAGATTACGGCTGTGCATTGTTAATGTAAATGTGTCCAAATAAAAACCCACTTGTGAAAATGCTGCTAAAGCTGCATGTTTTGAGAGAAAACAAAGAGTTCATATTTGAAATTGACATGACCAGGAACAACCTTGTGTGTTAATGTCATACTTTCATACGTGTGCAACATCTCATTTGGAGCTAATGTTGTCGTCAGCTCCCTCTTGGAGCACTGTGCCAGCATTCAGTGAGCCACCTGGTGACGGACAAATATGCCACTACAATTCTCCAACGGTAAAATATTCTTAAATTCAAATCCTCATTATTGTAGAAGACTTCCTCATGGACAGTCAATGTTTTCTTCAGAAGATGCGGAGCAAAGTTTTCTGCGAAACGCAGAGAGTTTCAGCTTGTTTTCTTGACATGGGCATAAGCCCAAAAGCACAAATAATGTCTACAAGTACGGGCCGTGAAAGCATCAATGTTAACATCCTCAATTGTAATCGCATAGGCTGAGTGGACCTTGTACCAGCCCTAAGTTTCAGGTAAAAATCCCTGACTTGTCTGGGAATCAAATCCAGGGCCTTCAAGTAAGAGACAGGCATGCTATCCCTAATCTGTGGGTATGAACATTTTAGAATTAAAAATGTGAAGTATTTCGAATGTATGCAGTGAAAATAACTCAAAAAGTCTTTGAAACTGGGACATTTTAGTATACCTTGTCAGATTTAGAAAGCCTGTCATCATAGGCAGTACAAATATATAATACAAGGAGTGTTTTTTTAAGTACCGTTTTGATATAGGAAGAAAAAAGTAATGCAATTTTTTAAATATTTTTATATATATATATAATTTTTGTTTGTACATGTAAGCCTGTACCTTATACTATTTCTCAATGTAAGTTCCAGGCATACCAGCTTTTGAATTCCATCCTCATAGAAATCTGCCGCCTGGTGCGCCAGCAATTTTTGCACAGTCGTTTTTACCCATAGGTCATCACCATCATTGTGGCATTGACTTCCTAAACGCTTTTTCAGATGCAGGAACAAATGGTAATCGCTAGACACTAGGTCACAACTATATAAAGGATGATCAAATTGTCTCCAGTCATATGAAGCGATGAGGTCTTGGGTTCGATTAGCCGTGTGAGGTCCACGTTGTCATGAAGCAAAAGTATTTCCCTTATGAGCATGACAAGCCGTTTGTTTTGGATTGCGTGAGCACATCTTCTGTTAATCTAAGCATCCTGACACAATTTCATAAAGAACACTCCTTGAAATTTCAGGCAGCTCATAACTTAATGACGAAATCATAAAGCATCTCTCTTCTCAAACCTTTGCATCAACTTTTTGCACCAAGCCTTCAGTATTGACAGACGGTTGCCCTCTACACTTCTTCCCGCGTACATTAGTGCGGCCTTCTTTAAATACTCTAACCCATTTTCTTACCATTCCTTCGCTCATAGTGTGTTCTCCATACATTTCATTAGTCTGCTGATGAATTTCAACAGCTTTCACACCTTCTCCATTTAAAAATCAAATCACAGTGCGTACTTCACACTTCCTCTAAAGCATTGATACTTTGTCATTATATGAATTTTTCATCTAAACAGTGTTATGTGGCTGAACATGTTCATAATATACTAAACATGTACCACTTTTAACCAATAAGTGGCCTTAAGCAATTTAGTGTATCGACAAGGTGGGAAATAAAAAACACTTAGTTGTGAATACTTCACACTCGGCGGAACCGTTTGTCAGAGGCATTTTCAATACGCACAAACAAACTTAAATATGGGTGAATGCTTCCGTAATGGCATTTGTGGCTAGTCTACAGATGTACGTACTGAGTGCGCATGCTCTGAACGACTATCAAAGTGCTGCAGTGGTCATATTTAAAAATGGTGCTTACTTAAAAAAACATGCTTCGTACAGTTAAAGTATGCTCTTTGCACAATTGAACCACGTACTTTTCCAGACTATCAGTTCACCAACAGTTGGGATGAGGGGGAGAGTCCATTAATGAAGACAGTGGTGTGTAAAGATGTGGAGTGTGTCCTTGTCCTTTAGTGTTTTCTTGTTTGTCTTCATCTCTCCTTTATTTTATATTCTCTGTCCACAACAAGCTTTCAGTGTGCTATTCCTTGTGTTTTCCTATTCTCCTTCGTAGCTTTCAGTCCTTGATGAATTAATATTTACAGTAAAACCTCGTTAATTCGAAGTCGTTGCCACGCAAAATTCAGACTTCGAATTACGTGATTTGGAATTAACCGCCAACGCGTACTTCGGAAATGCCAACCCTTGTGGCGTCACAATATATTCTAAGACCCGTTACTGCATGCAATTAACCTTGATTCATAGTTTAAAGCTCTCAAATGTCATGGAAAAAACTATTTCCAAAATGTACCCAACAAGGTGCATTGACAGTATTAAAATAATGCACTTGGATAACTCACCGGCAAACATAACCTCACGCAATGAAATCAAAAGTAAGAAAAAACATGATTCAAAGACAAGGAGAAATCTATACTGGTTCCCCTGTGCAAGTGCTTTATTCATTGGTTTCTTCTTCTTCTATGACCACATAGGATCACTTTAGTCGGTCCGTCGTTCAGGTCTCTTTGAAGGGATTGTTCGGGCTTTGTGGTCTTCCCAGTACTTCTTCAGACGCTTCGATTTTCGTGCCCTTTCCTCAGTTGAAAATATGCTTGTTATTGGTTTGTTTTGTGTAAGGGTAAAGCGGAGGTTTGTATTCTTGAGTTTTGTATTCAATTTTATCTTATTTGTGGCGTCTTCTGTTGTAAGGCCTATTTCCTTCAGATCCTCTCTTACGTTTCTGATCCATTTACACCCTGTTGTGGTATTTTTTGAGACAAGATTGTGTTGTACTAGTTGTTTCAGAAGTCTCGAATCCTGCATCCTCATGATATGTCCAAAGAATCCCAGTCTCCTCTTACGCATAGTATCTGTAATGGGTTCTAGCTCTTTGTACACAACTTTGTTAGGTTTTAACCGCCACTGTCCATCCTTCTGGTATTTTTTGTTGAAGCAGGTTCTTCTAATCCTCCTTTCAATTTTCTGAAGTCTGTCAGTCTTTGATTGTTTATTCAGGTGAAAGTGTTTCTGCTGCATATGTAGCTTCAGGTTTTATAACTGTGTTGTAGTGTTTTATTTATGCATTTATTGATAGACATTTCTTTTTGTAGATATCCCATGTTAATTTTTGTGCTTTAGCTAATCTATTTGTTCTTGTTTGGATTGAGATTTTTTCATTTAGGTTATGTGTTATTATTTCTTCAAGATATTTAAATTGAGTTACTATTTTGATTTTATTATAATTTATGGTAACTTCTTTCAGTTGTGTTGGTTTTTGGGGCATAATTTCTGTTTTTTCAAATGATATTTTGAGGCCAATTTTATTTGCAATGTTTTGAAGTTCTGATATCTGGGTTTTTGCTTCTTTTATATCCACTGCTAGTAATGCTAAATCGTCAGCGAAACCCAGGAAATTTGTTTTAATTTTTCGGCCAATCTTTATTTTGGGGGGACATTTCCTAAACCATTCCCTTAGGCGCGCGGCTGTGAGCTTGCATCCGGGAGATAGTAGGTTCGAATCCCACTATCGGCAGCCCTGAAGATGGTTTTCCGTGGTTTCCCATTTTCACACCAGGCAAATGCTGGGGCTGTACCTTAATTAAGGCCACGGCCGCTTCCTTCCAACTCCTAGGCCTTTCCTATCCCATCGTCGCCATAAGACCTATCTGTGTCGATGCGACGTAAAGCCCCTAGCAAAAAAAAAAAAAAAAAAAAAAAACCATTCCCTCATTACCATTTTTAGAGCATAATTAAATAATAGTGGTGAGAGCCCATCTCCCTGCCGTAGTCCAGTTTTAATTTCAAATGTCTCTGATATTTCACCCCTAAACTCCACTTTTGATTTGGTGTTAGTGAGAGTCAATTTTATCATGTTTATTAATTTGGGGTGTAGTCCAAGGTGTCTTAAAATTTTGAACAAAGATTCTCTATGGATGCAATCATAAGCTTTCTTGAAATCTACAAATGTTATCAGCATATCTCTATTTCTTCTCCTGTTATAGTCCATTATCAACTTAAGACTCATGATCTGATCAGGACAGCTCCTCCAGGGTCTGAAACCTCCTTGATTTTCTCCTAGTTCTTTCTCAAGTTGTAAACTTATCTTATTAAGGATGGTTATTGAAAATATTTTGTATGTTATGTCTAGGAGGGAGATTCCCCTGTAGTTATTAGGGTCGCTGTTGTCTCCTTTTTTTGTGCAGTGGGTGAATGAGGGCTGTTTTCCAGTGTTCTGGTAGTTCTTCTTTAATCCAGATAGAGACAAGTTGTTGATGGAGGGCAACTTTTGCTGATGTTCCTGCATATTTCCAGATTTCCGCAAAGGTCTGATCTTCTCCTGGCGCTTTGTAGTTTTTAAATTTATTCAGAGCTTGGTAGACTTCCTTTATTGTGGGGGGATTGATGTTCTCTGGTGGTGTTTTTATCGGGGTGTTCGTGTCCAAATGAAGGAGTTCAGTAGTTTCCTCACAATTTAAAAGCTTGTTGAAATATTTAGCTGGAATTTCTGCATTGTCTTTATTGTTATGAGCCAGCTTACCATTTTCATCCTTTTCAGTAGGGTCGGGGGTTCATATTTTTGGAGCTGCTTTCTGAAGGTTTTGTAGTAGTCCCTTGATCGAGTTTTATAGAATTGTTTTTCAATTAACTGCAGTGTGTCCTTATGATGTTGTCTTTTTATTCATCTTAAGACTTGGGTAGTTTCTTTTCTCTGTTTTACTAGATTTTGATAGGATATTTCTGTTTCTTGGGACTGATGTAATAGCCATGCCTGATGTCTTTTCTCCACTGTTTCATCACATTCACTGTTCCACCATTGGTGTTTTTTACGTAGTTTAATTGGAGCCAGGTCTTCTGCAATTTGTTTAAGGTTGTGTACTAAGTCCTCAAGTTTATGTGTGATTTTTACTTTTTCAGTTGCTTTCTGGTAATTTTTGTTGTTGATTAGCTGGGTAGGATCTATTTTTCTTTTAGTTTTAAGGGCTTGCTTTTGCTGTCTCCTCTGGGGAGTGAGTTTAATTTTAACTAAGTAGTGATCTGAACCTGTGTCTATTCCTTGGAGGACTTTGACGTTATAGATCCCTTTGTGGTGGTATTTGTCCATGCAGGTGTGATCCAGTTGCCATTCTCCTTTAGTGTAGTCAGGGTGTTTCCATGTTTTGAGTTTTTGAGGTTTCCTCTTAAAACATGTAGATTTTGAGATTAAGTTATGGTTTCTACACAGGTCAACTAGTCTCTCTCCATTTTTATTTGTTTTCTTGTGTGCTGGCCATTTTCTGATGATGTCACGGTATTTTCTTTCTCTGCCTAGTTGAGCGCTGTTATCTATGGTCTGGTCCAATAGGTCCCAAAATTCTTCTGTTTCCTCATGGTCTTATAAGGAGTTGTTTTTATCATTAGTGGGAGCATGGGCATTTATTATAGTATAGATTTTGTTAGATGCCTTTAAGGTGAGTATTGAGAGTCGTGGAGACTGTGATTTGAATTCTTGAACTGAGTTTATTATTTTAAGGCTGACCAAAAATCCTGTTCCAAATTGTGGGACATTCTTCATCACTCTCTTCCCAGGTATACCTTTATAAAGTCTGTACCCTTGAGATGGTTGACTGTCAAGGTGTCACCTGTGTGGGACTAGGTCCCGAATTACAACTCTGGATGGGATCCAGTGAGGTGATAATGAGGCCGCTCCTCTGGAGTACAGACGCCTTGTGCAGCCGCCCCTAACCTGGAGAACAGACGCTGCATAATGGATTCCAGTGGCATTTCCTCCACTGTGGGGACCATCACCCGACCTAAAGGGGCTAATTAACCCGAAGCCGTTGGCCCCCTTATGGAGTCAGGTTATTTCTCGCCGCCTAACACTCGGCGTTGGCAGTTACAGCTGGGTGCCAGACCAGCAAACCCTCCTCCTTTCTCATTCCGGACTTGGGACCGGACAACGGCGGATATTCATTGGTTTACTGTACTGTGTGCATTTTAGATGCCTTATGCTTGCACGGAATGTACCTGATGCCCTTAAAACGTCGTGGCTTATCAAACTTTTCTATGACGAGGGGAGAAAGTCTCTTGGTTCCGTCCACATTACAACAGTACAGTAACTATACTTATACAATTTCCTTCCATGGCACTTCTAAGACCCATTAATGCGTGCAGTCACCTTGATTCTCAGTTTAAACTTTTCAGAAATTTATCCAACAACGTGCATTTACATCATTCAAATAATGCTCTTGTATAAAACAATGACAAACATAACCTCACGCAACGAAAGGAAGAAAAACACGATTCAAAAACGAGGAAAAATTATGCTGGCTCTCCTGTGCAAATGCTTTATCTATTGGATTACTGTACTGTCAGCATTTTTAGATGCCTTGTACTGGCACAGAGAGTACCAGACGCCCTTAAAACATCGTGGCTTTTCGAACTTTCCTACAGTGTTCACTGCATAGCAATACAGTACATTTGCCAGCTGGCAATTCTCTCCTTTAAAACCATAAGTCCGTTTGGCCTCAGCATTTAAAAAAATAAACAAACAATGCAGTTTCATCGACATTGACAATATTGTTTGGTGCGTACGAATTGATTATAGGCTATAAGCCATGCTTTTTTGCCAACTGTCGGCATCGCCAATGTTCGCGGATTCTACCTCTCCGGTCTCCGCACACTGTGTGCTACGTGATATTGTGGCATTCCTAAAAATGCTGAATATAAAATAATTACGATTTCGGTTGAACATAGTAGATATGAAGCACACTGTAGACACGCCGAAGTAGGTGAAAGTGCGCAAAGTTACCCCCTTCACGTTCCGGAAGACGCGTTCTTTCATGACGCGGAGAAATTTTGAATTTAAATTACTCTGTATAATACTATATTCTTCAAAATGTAAAGGCAGTTTCGAATTAAAAGTCTGAATTTTGGTAACCAGACTGACATTGTTCTTCGAATTACGAATTATCCGTATTTCGTATTAAACAATTTAGATAACATGCAAAACCGTACCTCATGTTTCCGGGAACGAAAGCTGCTTCGAATTAGGCGAGATTTTGAATTAACAGATTTCGAGTTATCAAGGTTCTACCGTATTCACTTGTCTATTTCATTTCCACCAATATCATTAAAGAGGCACATTTTCTTTAGTTGGAATTACTTACAAGAAAACTTCAGAAGCCTGAATGTATATGGTACCAGTATATTGCATTTGAGAGAAAAGTTTCTGTTAAACTGACAGCTTATGTCAGTATCATTGTAAAGAGAGTTATTCCTCTCATTGTAGATTCCATAATGATAATTTCCTGTGGCACTTTTTAAGGAATGGTACAATTATGTTCATAGGTTAAACATTAGAAAGTGAAATATTGCACAAATTCTTTATACCAACAACTTACTCAAGATTCAGCATGTGACTGATTATTGAAATTGTCCCTAGCTTCTAATATAAGTCAATCAGTTCAACTGACTGTAGAATTGGTCCTGTATTTTGTTTATGACAGGGTGTATAGAATTCTTTAAATTTTCTAACTTTTTGCATGTCCAGTTATATAATCCAAGTGCTCTTTTTTTCCTTCCAGACTACATCAAAAGAAGCTACTGTTGCATTTTTAAGGACATTGAAAAATAAGCTATGCAGAACTCCTTCAAAACCTTTGCAATATCTACCAGTTCCTGCCAATACCACAGCCAAGAATAATGAGTAAGTTCTTTTTTTCCTAAAAGATAATTTTCAAGCATTTTAAATTTGTTTTATTAGAAATATCATGAAAGTCTAGTAGTTTTACCATGGGCTGTATAATTTCCATAACATGCCATTTGGACAAATGTGGGACGATACATGTAAGTAAAATATTCAAAGGGGATGCCAGAAAGCACTTGGCAAGTTGCAGTGACACATCTACAGAGCAAGTTTGGAAGAAGTTACCTCTTTGGACTGTTGGAGGATGGATGATTGCTTTGACAAATTGGCCACTCTTGAAAGACATTCTTTTATATACCTGAAAGGTTTTGAGATCTAGGCACTGTGCTAGATGAGAGGATCATCTCATCAAATAGTATTAATTATTATTAATACTCCATCATTGGTTAATTTCGCTGAAACGGGGACTGAGTGTATGTGTCATCTTCGTCTTCATTGCATCCTTGTCACGATGTGCAGATCGCTTATGGGCGTCAAGTCAAAAGACCTGCACCTGGCAAGGTGAACATGTCCTCGGACACTCCCAGCTCTAAAAGCCATACGCCATTTCATTTTTTTCATTTACCTAATTTTGGCACTTCTTTTTAGCTTCCTTATATTCCTTTTCTTCACTTCAGTCATTTATCCACATTATCCATTTAATTTTCTTGGACAACTTCTTGTACGTTCTCATTTCACTGCGATGTTTCCTTTTTATATCTCTTACTACTCAGCCTACTACATGTCTCTTTTACATTCACTATTGATTAGTAATTTGCTTTAAAACTGTATCATTATTGTCATCTTTTAAACATAAATTGCTTTAAAAATCACTTTTATGAATCAAGTGTTGTACGTCTTTATTGTTGTGATTTACTTGTTACACTCTATTCTAGTGCTCTATTAATTTGTATTTTCTTTTTTTAATTTAAGGCTTTCGTCTTATTTTAGCTATTCATATTATGTAAAAATAATTTTCTTAAATATTTCACTATGTGCTTCATTATTGTTCCAGAGAAGGAAGACAGATCTTTACATATGCCAGCATGAATGGTAGTGATCGTGATCACCTACTAGATGAAATGGATCTTTCGTCTAAGACAGTGCTAAATGGCTCAAGAATAACACTTCAACTACAGCCTCAGAAAGAACTCCAGAGCATCATTTGCAATCTTGAGGATGAAAATAGGTTAGTGAGATTGTTTGTCTTTGTTTTTGTATTAGTGCTGAGTCTTGATTTTTATGAATGTTGCATTATGTATTTCTCCATTATTCTGAATGGTCTTTGTATTGAACTCTTCAATGCTTAAATAATCCATTAAAATATAATTTTAATTGCTGGTATTATTAGTGTTTTTTTATAACTTAGCTTCCATACCAAAACATTCAAGGAAAGCACTATGAAATGCACTGTATATTGTGTCTCCTCTTTTCTGCAGTGTGCTTATGTATGTAATGAGAACGCTTTGGGCTATTTAATTTTATTAACAATTATGAAATTAACTCTGTGTATAATGCAGTAAATGTATATCATTCTTCTTTTTCTTCTGTTTTTGAGACCACATTGGATCACTTTAATCAACCCTTTGGTTTGTCGATTTCTTGGTAGGAACTGTCCGAGCCTTGCGGTCGTCTCAGTACTTCTTCATACGTGTTTATATTCTTGCTCTTTATTGTGTAGAGAATATTCTAGTTGTGATTTTCTTCTTTGTGAGTGTAAAGTGGAAAGGCATATTTTTAAGTGTTGTTTACTTTTTTCTTATTCATAGTGTCAGCCGGTGTAAGGCCAATTTCTTTCAATTCCTCGCTAATTTCTTTTATCCATCTGGATCCAGTTATAGTAGTTTTTGAAGCAAGATTGTATTGCACTAGCTGTTTCAGAAGTCTCAAATCTGGCATTCTCAAGATGTGGCCAAAGTACCCTAGTCTTTTCTTGCGGATGGTATCAATAATGGGTTCTAATCTATATATATAAAATAGCTTGTCCTGACTGACTGACTGACTGACTGACTGACTGACTGACTGACTGACTGACTGACTGACTGACTGACTGACTGATTCATCATCGCCGAGCCAAAACTACTGGACATAATGAAATGAAATTTTGGGGATACATTCATATTAGGATGTAGGTGCTCGCTAAGAGAGGATTTTTGGATATTCCGTTGCTAAGGGGGTGAAAAGGGGGGGTGAAATTTTAAAATGAGTGTATCTATATCTCAAAACTTTAAAAGTTTACAAATGTAAAAATTGGTATTTAGAATCTTCTTTGAAAATAAGGAAACACGTATTTTTTTGTTTTCAGAAAATCCCAATAGGAGGGATGAAAAAGGGTGAAAACGGGTTTGAATGCCTTTAATCAGGATACCGGTACTTATATCTCAGAAACTGAAGATATTACAGACCTGAAAATTGGTACTTTTGATCTCTTTTAAAAATAAAGAAATACGTATTTTATTATTTTTGGAAAATCTAATTAATGGGAGGGGGGAAAAGGGGGTGAATTTTAAAAATGAGTGTATCTATATCTATAAAATTTGAAAGTTTACAGATGTAAAAATAGGTATTTAGAATCTTCATTAAAAATAAAGAAACATGTATTTTTTTGTTTTCGGAAAATCCCAATAGGAGGGGTGAAAAGGGGTGAAAAAGTGATTGAATGCCTTTAATGAGGATACTTATATCTCAGAAACTGAAGATATTACAGACCTGAAAATTGGTACTTTTGATCTCTTTTAAAAATAAACACATATTTTTGTTTTTGGAAAATCCAATTAATGTGGGTGAAAAGGCGGGTGAATTTTGAAAATGAGTGCATCTATATCTCATAACTTTTAAAGTTTACAGATGTAAAAAATGGTATTTAGAATCTTCATTAATAATAAAGAAACATGTATTTTTGTTTTCGGAAAATCCCAATAGGAGGGGTGAAAAGGGGTGAAAAATGGGTTGAATGCCTTTAATGAGGATACTTATATCTCAGAAACTGACGATTTTACAGTCCTGAAAACTGGTGTATGGAATATCCTTTAAAAATAAGGAAGCTCGTATTTTTTGTTTTTGGAAAATCCAATTAATGGGGGGTGAAAAGAGGGTGAATTTTTAAAATGAGTGTATCTATATCTCAAAACTTTTAAAGTTTATAGATGTAAAAATTGGTATTTAGATTCTCCTTTAAAATAAACACTTTTTTCTCGGAAAATTCCAATAGGAAGGGTGGAAAAGGGTGAAATTGGGTTGAATGATTTTAATGAGGCTACTTATATTTCAGAACCTGAAAACTGGTGTTTGGGTTTTCCTTTAAAAATACAGAAACACGTATTTTTTGTTTTTGGAAAATCCAATTAATGGCGGTTAAACTGGAGTGACAAATTGAGGTGAATTGTTTTAAAGACTATATCTACTGATAAAGGTAAAATGTTACAGACGTATAAAGTGGGTATTTGTAATTTCCTGTAAATGTAAAGAAATATAGGTGATTTGTTTTTGGAAACTCCCCTTAAGGGGAAATAAAAAGGGGTGAAATTTTAAAATGAATTTCTACAGTATATATCAAAAAACTTAACATGTTACACAAGTGAAAATGGTATTTTTATCTCTATTAAAAACAAAGAAACGTGTATTTTTAGTTTTCGGAAATACCACTTGGGTGGAAGGGCGGGAGTGCTTCGCAGCCGGCACAATTCCTATTGTCGCCACTAGATGGGGCTTTATTCATTCCATTCCTGACCCTGTCGAATGACTGTAAACAGGCTGTAGATTTTCGATGTACTTATTCTGATCATAAACCGATCATTTTTAATCTTTCCTGGGTTCGATTTCAACAGCCATCTTTTCCTTCGGAGAACATTCTTAGATTACAGTAGACTCTCCTGGCATATAAATAAAAATTTAAACACATTTGAAATAAACGATGGGAATGAGATTGACCGTCAAATTATTCACCTCTATAATAAGGTCAATAATGCCCGGAAGTATGTCGTTCGCATCGCCAGAAATGCCGCACATTTGCCTACGCGCGACAATGGTGCTGGTCACATTGTCAACAATGACAATGGTAGCAGATGTAATTTACCACCAAGTAGCGGTCTTGCATCTTGCTGTGGGGTCCAGAAGATCTAATAATAATAATAATAATAATAATAATAATAATAATAATAATCACAATAATAATAATAATCACAATAATAATAATAATGACTTGGACCGTCGTCAAATTGTGCGAACCACTCTGGAAACGGGTCCTGGCCTGGTAATGACTACGAATACAGTCAAGCCGCGTGTTCAGTACCGCCAAGGCACCCAAGACGACACCACGCCGGATCTCCTTCAGGATTTGATCCATACTAAAAATGCTTATAGGAAAATATGGCAAAGATTTATGGACCGAACTGACCGCGTGGAATACCTGGACCTACCTCGGGAAGTACGAAATCGATTGCTGGAAAGAAAGATTGAAAAATGTGAGGAACTTTGCCGTAATCTCTCAGAAAACTAGTCAGATCGCGAATTTTGGCGGATTCTCTCAGAAAACGAGTCAGATCGCATATAGATTCACAATTAAGTATTTATTTATTTTCCACCTAGTCGATACAATGATTGCTTAAGGCAATTTTTAATGGTCAAAAGTGGTACATGTTTCGTATATTATCAACATCTAAACAGTGTTATGTGGCTGAAGATGTTGATAATATACGAAACATGTACCACTTTTGACCATTAAAAATTGCCTTAAGCAATCATTGTATCGACTAGGTGGAAAATAAATAAATACTTAATTGTGAATCTATTGAAGTGCGATACGGACCATGAAGCTGATTTTATGTAATCAGATCGCATATTTCGGAGGGTTATATATAAAACGTTAGGCATTTAATTATAAATTTCAGTATAATACCGTAGCGAAGCACGGGTATCTTGCTAGTTTCTGATATACAACATTAAGTGCTATTCGTCATTGCCCATCCCTTTGATAGCTTTTATTAATACAAGTTCTTCGAATTTGTCCTTCGATCTGTATTCTGTCAGTTTTGGATTATT
Organism: Anabrus simplex; assembly: GCF_040414725.1. Classification (NCBI taxonomy): domain Eukaryota; kingdom Metazoa; phylum Arthropoda; class Insecta; order Orthoptera; family Tettigoniidae; genus Anabrus; species Anabrus simplex. The sequence continues at coordinate 112,320,493 of NC_090269.1, read as the reverse complement.
TGTTTAGATGGAATCAATCACTACTGATCTGCATTTAGGGCAGTCGCCCAGGTGGCAGATTCCCTATCTGTTGTTTTTCTAGCCTTTTCTTAAATGATTGCAAAGAAATTGGAAATTTATTAACATCTCCCTTGGTAAGTTATTCCAATCCCTAACTCCCCTTCCTATAAACGAATATTTGCCCCAATTTGTTCTCTTGAATTCCAACTTTATCTTCATTTTGTGATCTTTCCTACTTTTAAAGACACCATCCAAACTTATTCGTCTACTGATGTCCTCCCACGCCATCTCTCCACTGACAGCTCGGAACATACCACTTATTAGATCAACAATTAGAAGTATGGCTTTTCAGGCGTTTGATCTATTAACCAGCGTTTCGTCTTAGGCCTGACACTAGACTCTTCAGAGTGGGATGTGTCAGACCCTACCCACTGACGCTGGGTGTATGCAGGTGAACTTATCAGAAGCCTATTTATGAGGCACAGTCTGATAACTGCATACAGGAGACAAAACTATCCCATCGTCGCCATAAGACGTATCTGTGTCGGTGCAACGTGAAGAAAAAAAAAGTTGTAGTAGTAGTAGTAGTAGTAGTAGTAGTAGTAGTAGTAGTAGTGGTAAGATTTATTAAAAAATAAATTCTCCGTCCTCCAGTGAGGGTGACCATAAAGGTCTAGAATATATAACTTACAGTATGTAATTAAATAATGAAATCATGTCTTTTCTGGAAAATTCATTGTAAGGAGATTACGACTTCGAGAATAAATGAAACTGTATAATTTGCAGAGAATCTCTTATGATCTGTAACACGATTTTATCTATGTTGTAATAAGGAATTTTAAAATTTTGAAGGATAGTGGCTGTGTTCTTCGGCAGGTTACCTCTGGATCCGAATAAGACGCCTCTGACAACCCACTGACCAAGAGGAATATTATATTTGGCTGATAGATTAGGCAGGCGTGGTGTATACTTTTTCCAGCTTAACATCCTGAACTTGTTGCAGGTCCCTCTCGAAGATAATGATAGGATCTAACACCATCGCTTTATTCTCTCTTTTATTGGTGGTTGTTATATCCTCTGTTCTCGTTGAGTCATAGGTAGAGACGCAGTGAACTTCTTCATGCACCTCCCATCCCCTTTGTCTCAGGCCTTGAGCAATTGATGTCCTTACTAGATGATGAGGATTGTTACACAGTAAATCAGTGCTCCTGCAGAACCCCAGCACATGTCAAAGCGTTTCGGTCTTGTTGCAACCGGTTTGGCTTCAACGGGTTGAGCTGAAAGTTCTGCCGGGAACCGATCTTACTGCGGTCAAGTTGCATGACATTTTTATACCATTTATGTATTCGGATCAAGATGAAGGTGACGTGGAAGACATCCAGGAATTTGCTTTTGGGTGATCATAGTACAAAATCACTCCTCTCCCTTTATGGCGTAATTGACATCATAACTGAAAAGATCGATCTCTCATTATGTCGCGCAGTTTTCTTCCATTGGTTTTAGAAGGAATTTCTTTATTGATATTAAGTTTATGAAAACAATGCCAATCTGTAGGTTATTTAACATTTATTCAATACATTCAGTCTTTAACTAATTAATAGTAATTACATTTAAGTTTCTTCCAAAATATCCTTGTGATTTTGTTGCCTGAAGTTGGTTAGAAGACTTAACGTGCTTGAGAATAGGTGCTAAAATTCTGTTCGTCATTGAAAATATTGACCACATCATGCAAATTAAAGATGAAAATGGCCAACTTCTCAGAGACCCAGTATCTATTTTTTCAGTGTTGGAGGGACTGTTACAAGATTATTTGTAATGAATAATTCGTGGTGATGCAGTTGTTGGACTTGTCCTGCCAATTAACACATTGAGCACTAGCATATTTTTAATGTGTTAATTGCTGTATACTTTGCTGAACATTTTAGCCATATTTTGATGCGTTATAACTTTGACACTTTTTAAGTTAAATGAACTATTCATTTTGCATCCTAATTACCATATTTATTTGCCTATAACACCCCTTTTTTTCCTTTCATCTTAAAAAAATCTCACATATGGTAATGTAGGTTATGTTTGGCATGGTTTAAAAGCAGAAAAAGGAACATCTAATGTTTTCAGATCAACACACAAAATAGTTACGGTATTTATATGTATATTTTATTTATGCAAAAAGTTATATTAGCACATTTAAACAGTTCTGTATCAAGCCCTCCTTCATGTATTGCTACAGATACTGGTCAGATGACCAAGCGCCATGCCACAGCAAGACAGCGCAGCGTAGAGCCGAGTCCACGTCTGCGCAGTGTTGCAATTTCATCATGCAGCAGCTGCCTTAAATACAGAATGTTTGGCTCTAATAAAATATTTTAATATAACTATTAAAAATTCATTTCTTTCACTTTTTGTGCACGTGTGTTTCAGATCAGTTGGTGGGATCGTTCTGTTGTCACTGCTTTCATAGTCACAAGGCTTGTCCTTATCCTCATTTTCACTTTCCCCTTCCCAGAGTAGATCGTCTCTGCTTCTATCCAGTGCAGAAGAAATTCCTGTTTACTTAAAACTTTTTTGGACAATATATCAGGCGCAGTTAGTCCCCACGCACTTACAATCCCCTCGCAGATTACACAAAAGGACAGTCGCTTGATTATTCATTTCCATTAGTTTTAACTGGAACACGTGATACGCCGGCTGCATTGATTGTGGCATTTGACGTAATATCTCAATATATCATACTACATGTAAATACTACAGCAGCTATATGTCCGTGTTCCCAGAAATTGTTTACTGTTTTCACTAATTTTAACTGCAAATATGGAATATTGTTGGAAATGTAAAAAGGGACAAAATGGTGACATTAATGATGATATCTGGACAAAATTCAATCACAGTGCCCCAAAAATGAAAAGTTATGAAAATGTTACCAAAATCCTGTCCCAAATGATGAAGAATATAGTTTTCAGTCCATTGCATGCTTCACTTGGTGCACCTATCACTGTTTAGATTGTTATTCTCATTACATATACACAGGAACCTCGTTTATGAGGCCCTCATTAATCTGGATCTCTGGTTTATCCAGATAGAAAATAATTCATTTTTACTTGTTTAATATTTCTTTTTTGGGGGGGGGGTCGACTCTTCTTGAATGTCTTTTCCGCCAAGGATAGGACAGGAATTGGAAGTAATACGGCCACGGTTTATCAAAGGTACCGTCCCGGCATTCGCCTGGAATTGAGAATGGGAAACCGTGGAAAACCATTCCCAGGACAGCCGAGGTGGGATTCGAATTCATGCTCTGCTGAATGCAACACACTATTAATTCACTGATGGTAAATTCGAAAATGAAATCGGCGCTCAATCAGAAGAAACAATGACTCGTGGAGAGACAACAATGCAGCTGGACAAACTGATGGCCTATTTAGAATCCTAGACTGAAACCACACTGGCAGAACTGTTGTTAGTAAAATGTCTCCTTGATTGTGCTGCGTGGAAACGCTGTACAAGTGTAAAACAGGAAAAAAAAAAAAAAAACCACATTAATTTAGTGCATAAAACAGTTGTAAATGTAGAAAAGTGATCTTATAATTTTTGTAAAATTGAAAAAAGGTACTGGTATTACGGTACTATACAAATTATGTTAATAACATAACATGTACTGTATTTGTTTTGTTTTTTTAGTTTTTTATGGATAATCTGGATTAGTTCCAGTCCCACTTAATCTGGATGATCGAGGTTCTTGTGTACTAAAGTGTTCATTAACATATATTTGCAGACATTTACAGCAGGAGATTGCTGAACTGTGTTTGAAGGAAGAAGGGGGTAGAGTAGGAGCTTGTCTTATGGATCACAGAGCGCAAATTGAAGCTCAAGTGGAGAGGCTCAAACTACTCAAGGTACAGTATACTAGCATTTAAAAAAAATGTTCTCTCCTAAAATTAGGGTGCCAGATTCACGTATATACGTTAGTTTGCTCCTGTTGGCTTTCTTATCTGAACAGCAGATATAAGATCAGTTTGGTTTCAAAAGTGGAAGATCAAGAGCAGACCTAATTTTCTTTGCGAGAAAATCATTGAGAGTATGAGAAGGTTATAATAATGACATTGATTTAGTGGTCCAAAAGTCTGATGCAGAAAGAGAAAAGAAAAATGCAATTTATGGAAGATTATTTGTTCATTTGGAAATGTACTGTAGTGAGTTACAGTACAAAATATGATGAATGCATAGGTGGTGTTAGTTGCACTGTATGGAATGAAGATCTCTGCAAAGAATAGTGAAGTAGTCATCATCATTACTTGCAAGAAAAACTTTGGGAGTACGTATGGAAGAGAGAAACTTCAGAGGTTAGAAAGTTTTTAAGAAATGGGGGAAAAACAGGAAGGAAATAAATCAGTGAGTTATAAGAGCAGGGAAATTCTTCAATTAATAATTTAAATTACTGTAATTTAGAGCAGTGAAGTGCCCACACAAATGCAAAGGAATTTCCTACAGGACTTACCATGTACTCATATTGACCTATGCAACACAGGTATATGGGTAATAAGAAAAAGAAGCAAGACCAGAATACAAACCTGCAAAATGAATCCAGTGGCGGAAAGCTGTGGTAACAAAATTATATAGTTGGAGGAACAAATAAGTGGGAGAATTTGTGATATATTTTTGGCAGTGCTTTAATGTCACACTGACTCGGTAAGGTCTTTTGGCAATAATGGGATAGGTAAGGGCTGAAATTGGGAATAAGGTATCCATGGCTGTAATTAACGTACAGTTTGCTCCAGACAGCTGTCTGTAAGAACTGAATCTGTATTCCAAGCCATGTGTCTGGAATTTATTGGGCAAAATATATGGTACTTGATGCTTGGATAATCCTACTGTTATATTTTTACACAGCATGCCTGTACTGCAGTACTGTACATGGTGTCAAATGTATGTTTTGTAAGCAGATTGTCCTTTCTGGTTCCCTTTACAATATGTTTGGTATTTACAATGATCCTTCATTGGAGAATTATTTTCACCAACACTGCACTGTTAGCTTGGCCAGTGGATTACAGTGCTGTATGTGTTGTTTCATGAAATATGTTAAGTGCCGAGTTAACATTTTACTACTCAGTATTGCTTGGATAGACAGACTTGTAGTTCAACCTAGGACCAAGTTTAATAAGATTTTCTGACTCATTCCTGTATAGATCTCTCACAGCTGAAAAGTCCAGCTCCATGGCTAAATGATTACCGCGCTGGCCTTTGGTCACAGGGGTCCCGGGTTTGATTCCCAGCAGGGTCGGGAATTTTAACCGTAATTGGTTAATTCCCCTGGCATGGGGGCCGTCTTCATCATCATTTCATCCTCATCATGACATGCAGGTCGCCTACCAGCGTCAAATACAAAAACCTGCACCAGGTATTTCCAGAGGCCACACACCATTATTATTATTATTATTATTATTATTATTATTATTATTATTATTATTATTATTATTATTATTATTATTATTATTATTATTATTATTATTATTATTATTATTATTATTATTATTATTATTATTATTATTATTTATTACAGCTGAAAACCCAGCCTGCATTACAACAGTATTAGTGTCATAGTCTAACTCCTTAAATCCTGGAAAGCAACTTTCTTTTTTTGATCTTTTAAATTGAGCCATTTATTTCTATTATGATGATTTCCATGGAACAGAGAGGCAAAGAAGCGCGAAGGGTGAATGGCTGGACAAAGCATGAACTGACGCTTAAATTTTGTCAATAATATTTACTTGAAAAATTGTCTGCCTCCGTAGCATAACGGTAGCACCATTAGCTGCTGTCCTCAGGGGGCTGGGTTCGATTACCGCTACTGCCAGAAATTTAAGAATAGCAGGAAGGCTTGTATGTGGCTCAGATAACACATGCAGCTCACTTCCATTGAAGTTGTCCCTGGAAAGAGCTGCACCACCTCAGGATGAGGACACAAATTTACTTTTTACTTGAATTTATTTTTTATTATTATTATTATTATTATTATTATTATTTATTTTCTTTTTTAGAACAACAGAGATTAGACAAGAGAGAAACTTTAACAATAACTACAGGGGAGTTTATGAGCTCAGAATTACAATATTGGGAGAACTCCCATCTCGAATAAGTCAGTCAGAGGATTCAAAGCAATGGGTCTTGTAAATTTACAAGTTACAAAGATAGGCTACCCTTGACATAACCAAGAGAAAATAGTCAATACAGTTCAGAGAAAGAAGCCGTAGCTTCTGAAAGAGAGTTACATAGGACAGGTCTCAAACCCAGAAGCATATTTTACAATATGTGGCCAGGAGATTACGTTAATATTTAGTGTTAAACCATTAACACTTAAGGTAGACAATACTTCGTGCTCTTAAGAGCTTAAGCAAGTATTACACTCACTCCCCAAATATAATGGGAGAGCCACATTTTGAAGAAAGGATTACAGGATCCAGAAGGTTTACAGAGGCCGAAGCCCATCCTACACGACCATAAACAGGAGAAAAACGGTTATGGTTAAGGAGAAAGGCCGAGAACAAATTTTGAATAATGGAGGCTGGAAAACACTCGAGCACTCTGAAGTTAAAGATTAAAGCAACACCTAACAGAGCATAAGGCCTGATCATGCAGAAGATTGGTCATACTACTTGGTGACTAAAGAAAAGAGAATTAAAGACAGAAAGGAAGGTTGATCAATTTAGAAAGTAGGAAAACTTAGTCACCCAAAGACAAAATAGAAGGGAAATTACGGTGCTGACTCGTGCTTCGTTACATTTTACAAAATCCCCATTAGGGGTGATTACATTTAGTTCCTAAGACTGCTTAGAAAAACCTACATTTTAAACTTAAGTCAAAAGAGAAAGTTAAAGTAAGTGCAGATCGATCTAAGGGGGGACACTGGAATCTTCCCTTTATTCACATGCAGATAATGTTCATAAAATTAGATGAAAATTTTGCCTTTATCTCGTTATGCCACCTTCTCAGGCCAACCCCTGCCCCAGCATCTCCCGAGAAGACCTCCTCAGCCATGTAGAACACTCAAAGATATAATACAGAGGACATCTTACCTCAAAAAAACTTCTCAGTTTTTATAGACAGCTGGTGGATAGTTCTAGAACAAGGATGCCATGTATTTTTTTATTGGTGGAATTGAATTTAATAAGGCAGATATTGATACGCGTATAAACCTTAAAACAGGGATGATAATTCCAAAATAACAAACAATTGAAGGGTGGTTAGGTTACCAAACCTCCAAACACACTAATTCTTGATAATTAGTTATGGTACCCAACTCAAGGTTGCACTAGAAAATTGCCGCTACGGGCATCTGGTCCCAATAGGTGGAACGTGGGATATAGCAAGTTTGATCTGTCTGTGATAGATTACACTACAACCACACGGAATAGGGGGCGATTCAAACTCAAAATAAGCTTAACAGTTGTCACAGTTTCTAACACATTTCAAGAATTGAACAGTGTCATAGATTAAGTCAACCCCTTACTGCATGACATTTTTTTTTTCTTCCTGAAAAAATTCTGACTGCTTAAATATAGCGTCCCGACTTACGGAAAAATAGTTCAAAATATCTGAACTTCATGTGGCAGATCTTTGTTGTTGGTTTATGGTTTGTGCCATATATGGGACAGCATGCAATAACTGTTATCTTTTGATGGTATCAATGGTAACTTGGAAACAGAAAATGGCATACCGGTACATTCAGAGAGGGTTATACATATTCAATTAAAAGTACTACACTTCAAAGTTTAGTTTTAATCTATGAAAATGACAAAAGGTTTCAGAAATTACACTAATTTAACAAGTCCTCACAATCTGTGACACAGTAATAGCGAGTTCTTATGACACTTGCACGCAAATATAGTTAGTTCTTACAACATGACACTAACCTAGCTAGTCCTCGTGAAACTTCATTAAGCAATTTTTGTCCTTGTTTAAGCACAATTCTGCATTGCACTTCTGACAAGCTACAAAAGATTTTCCTATACAGTCTGGGTGCTTACAACTTGGACATTTTTCCAGCCATTTTGGTACGTGATTTACTCCGTCCTGTCGTACATCGCACTGTGGGAGTTCTGTTGCAGGCCCCCTCTTCTTTTTAATATCCAGTTGTTTTTGGACTTCGTTGCTTGGCCTACCTCATTTTCTTGATACTGCTTTCCCTGCTCTACAGAGGGCTTTTGCAACAGCTACCTTGAAATCAACCAGAGGCATGTAGTATGAGTTATTTCTTCTCCATAGCAACCAGCTATTTACACAAACTAAGTCTATGAGGTGAAAGAATATCTTCAGATACCACTTCTTTGACCTGATTTGAATCCTATAATATCCCAACATGGAATCTAGAAGATCTACAGCCCCCCATATTAGTCATTGTAGACCATCACGGAACATGGACAAGTTATCATTCTGTGTTCATTTCCCTTTCTGAATAGCCTTTTTTTTCTCACTTTCTGGTTTGCTACCAACATAATATGTTGACAAAGTGTTCATTACTTTGTTATCAAACTACAAAACTACTGACAGATCTACACCATTCACTGTTGCAACTTTTTCAACCATGCTACCTCGCCCCTTCCTCTTCATTTCTTTCTCGTTAGGCATAACACAGCAAGGTACACAATTGGAATGAACTGTCTCTAGTGATAGTAGTCCTTCCTTGTGTAAGTATACTTCCAAAGGGACGCTAGTGAACTAGTTGTCAAAAAAATATCTTATGATTCACGTGTCGAGGGACTGTTTGGGTAAGCCGCAGTACACCATTACTGCTGGCTCGTAGGTCTGGAGCACCAGGTATTACAACATTGCTCTAAGCTCCTGCAAATATTTCATAATCATAGCTGAAGCCTGACACACCACTTAGGACAAAGGCTTTGAACCCCCACTTGTGTGGTTTCTTTGGGTTGAACTGTTTGATTGAAGACCTACATTTCTTAGTAATAATGTGCTCATCGACAGCTAGGAATTCCTCTTTTAGTACAGTCGGTAATCTTTCATGCAATTTGTCCAGTAACGGACAAATTTTGAAGAGTTTGTTGTGATTAGGTTCACCTGGTGGTACTATTGTCACAGAAATGAATGAAACGTTTCACTTCTTCCCATCACTCACCTCAGGATGGCCAAGGTATCTGCACCAGTAGTGCCTCGTTGCTGGGAGTTGAATTACTGACATGCGTATGGACATACAAATCAACTGTTCTATTTCATCGGTACTAACATTTACAGATTTATTGGGCCAGCATTGAAGAGAATAGAAGTTTTTTTGTTCAGTTATATATTGCACAATCTCACTAGTAAAGAAATATTGGATATATTCTACTGGAGAATCAAGGTCCAAAATTTCCTGTGGTAGAGTAATATTTCCAGTTAATTTTTGTTTCATCTTCCATTATTTCCAGATTCCCTATATTCCAGTCAATTTTAGTCTTCCCCACCTCGATTGTTGCCTTTGAATTGTTTTGGATTGTAGCAAGCCTATCCGCCAGAGGAATGTCATCAAGGTCAAGGTATTCAGTAGGCCTAACCTCAATATCATCATCAGTATCTGATTCTGTTTCTGGGATAAAAGTAACATTATTTCTTGTGACTGGATGGTGCCTTCTGAATCTCCACCCCCTGGTCATCATTTGGAATGGACAACCTGGAAGGCACTTAATCGTTTGAGGAGTGGAGTAGGTAAATCCAAGGATAACCTTAAAAATGGGGTTATCTGAAAGATCAGACTTCTGCGATTGTGGGGAGCAACAAACTACCCAACACCTGTATGACTGTCAGTCCTGCCCTGTTCGTTGTACACTTCAAGACTTGATTCAAGCCACTGAAGAGGTAATTTCTGTTGCTCATTTCTGGGCAGACATTGTGTGAAACATGTTTTATGACATAAAATGTATTCTGTTTTATTTGTATATAATACCTTATTTATATTTTTAAGTTTCTCAACACTCTGACATGAAATAAATAATAAATTTCTTGTGTTGTGTATTTTAGGAATGTCATCATCTGACTCTGCAGCAAGAATGTCATATCTCTTTTCTTCTATACGTAATGCACTATCATCATCTGATGGATCAGGGTCATCACTAATATTCCCGTTGGGTATAATTAGTACGTGAGTTGAAGAGGCATAAAACTTTCCTACATCCATTCCAGTAAACCAACTGAAAGGAAAGAGATTGGACTGTTATACTTCCAGTAGCAAGAAATAGATTATGTCACAGCTGCATGTTATGCCATATCTGTCACAGACCTAATTTGAAAGATTATAATTACTCCAGTTGACAAATGTTCAAACCTACCTCTTTACAGATGTCCTGACATATGAATGCTTCCACAGTAATTTTATAAAAACACAAATCGAACTATTACTGTATGAAATACAACTCTCTTGTGGTCAGACATCTAGTCAACTGCTTACAACACAAACAAGGGATGAATGCCAAATACTTCCTTACTCCCTCAACAGATGGCACATGCAGCTCACATCCAGTTATTGTTGATAGTGTACCATATCTGTCACTCTATGCAGTAATGAAATAAACACTGCAATATAGGCTGTATAAAAATAAATCAGCAAATGTACCAACCATCAGTCGGCCCTGAAATATTTTCAGAAATATTTTCATTTGTTTCCCGTTTTGTCTTCAGGTGAATGCTGTGACTCTAACTTCGTAACATGTCCGCAGATGATTTCCTGTCTGTATCTTTGCCAAACTATTTCCTTAGGAAGTGGATATTGTGAATAAAGTTTGTTTGGTAGAGGAGGAGAGTTAAGACGAGGTGATCGAGGAAACCACTATCACGCACACTGGGTTATTGAAATGTATTGATCTGTTACTAGTGTGCAAGGACAAAATTTGTTTGGCTATACCAATTTTTGACTCTGGAAAATGAAGACTGTTGTCAGGAAAAATGTGAATGAAAAACCGAAACAGGAAAGAATTGTATGATGTATCCCAAAAGTGAATTGAAAGCCAGTCATACAGAATACTGTGTTTTTAAATGCACAGTTTCTGGTAAGATTATTCTTGTTTTTCTGTAATCCGTGCAATCCCGGGTCCGCATTAACTCGGATGATTGACAGTTTGCTGTATTACTGTGAGGACTGTAAATCCACAATCATATAGGAAAACTCCTGTAACTCTTTACTTTTCAAATTATATACTGGCACAAGTGAATAACTTCCTTAAAATTTCCAAATACAGATGATACCATAAATGTCTGGACTGTACTAGCTTCAGTCTACAAACTATTGGTAGCACAGCCAGTAAGCATGCCACTTTTATACTCTACACTTTGCTTTACATATATTTCATCTAATTGCAAAATCGCTATTTTCTCTCTTTCTGTTAAAAACTGTGATAACTATTTAAGAAAATGCATATTTTGATTCCTGTCCACATGTGAAATGCCGAATTTTGAACCCAGCTGTTGCAAATACTTCATATGTGGTAAACCGAGAACATTTTCTCCCAATGCCTCATAGCACCCTGCTGATTGCATATATGTAATGAATGTTATCATTATTGTATGTACAGAAAAATGTCTCTTTGCCAGGCCGAGTGGCTCAGGCGGTTGAGGTGCTGGCCTTATGACCCCAGCTTGGCAGGTTCGATCCTGGCTCAGTCTGGTGGTATTTGAAGGTGCTCAAATACATTAGCCTCGTGTCGGTAGATTTACTGGCACGTAAAAGAACTCCCACGGGACTAAATTCCGGCACCTCGGCGTCTCTGAAAACCATAAAAGTAGTAATGGGACATAAAGCCAAAAAGATTATTATTATTATTAATAATGTATCTTTAGTAAGAAACAACCCTAACTGTTCTCGTTAAAAGCATACTGACTACAATTGTGCCTGCTTTCTCAATCTTTCTTTCAAGCAACATTAAAGCATGGAAAACATTACTTTTCAGTGTGTCGGCAGTAAGAACATAGTAAATCGAATCATCAACAAAGTAAAGCTCAAAATAGCCATAAACCTCGCACTGGAAAAGACTAAAAAATCCAAATACGCAACCTTCACTTACACCAGTTCAAAGATTCACCAAATAGCAAACCTACTCAAAAAACGGGATATGCAAATAGCCTTTAAAACATATAACACTAACAAAAACTTATTTTTTAACCATAACACGGTAAATGCGTACAGTAACAAATTTCAAGGCTCCGGAATATACAGACTAACATGCGCACAGTGTAAATCTTCATATGTTGGCCAAACTGGATGCAGTTTCCTAACCAGGTACATGGAACACTTTAACGCCTTAAAACACAATAAATACTCTGCAATGAGTAATCATATGAAAGAAACTGGCCATCATTACACCTCAATAGACAAAGACCTTACAATAATCAAAAGAATCGAAAAGGGGAACCTAATGACAGAGTTCGAAAACATATATATTTATTTGGATCAACGCTTTAATAAAGGAAAAAAAACTTGAATGACGCGGTCGAAATAAAAAGTCCGTTAATAGAGCACTTGCCAACATTATTACAAAATCTCAAATCAGATAAAAGCAAATTCTTTAAAATATTCAATCTAAATACACTCACAACTGAAACCATTTTGGCAACGCAAAAAAGTCCCGCTCCACATAATACGCCAAAGCTTAACGCCCCGCCTGCAGGATCGTCCTCTACCTCGACAACAGATAAGAATTCCCTACCACATAGCACGTCAATAGCGAACGCCCCGCCCAACATCTCTTCCCCTCAACCCCCTACCCGCCCTTCACAACAGCTCTTTCATACGTACAACACAAGGAGTAGAACCACAACAGACAATAGTCACAGTAATGCAATAAGGTCCACAAGATTCTGTAGCAGCAGACAAAGGGGTGAGTGATAATGCAACATCAACACTCACATTACAAGCACAACACACACACAATATTACTTAAGTTCATTTCCATTTGTTCCAGATGCTTCTTCTATAAATCTATAATAATAATTCTATAAATCGAAAGAAACATAATCAGATACTCAAAATTTGGATTGAAGCCCCTTTTAACCATAACTTACATCACAACAATCAACTTCCAACGGAGAGTCTGGTCGCTACAAACAAGAATTAAATATGTCAATACTTCCTCTGATCAAATTGCCAAACTGCAGCAGCAAGCCTCATCAAATCTAGAAGCCATTTTCCAACGAACCCAAGACTTCAATTCTAGATTATCATCATGACTCTAATCACGCATGATGCAAAATTAGTCTTTTTAAATAACATTATTTAGAGAGCACAATTCTTAACTAAAATTCTCAATACTGAAATGTTACTGTATTCTAGAAACCAACGCACTTCAGAAACTATGGCTCCTATATATTAACATCCAATATTTATATTTATGACTCAAATTTTAATGCCAAATTATAGTTGAATCAATTTTATTTTAACATTGCAAACAATTTTTAGCCAAATTTTCAAATTGTAAAAACTGTGTTTTGGACGTCAATGTGTTTTAGAATTAAGAGTTACTCCATTTTAACATTGCAAATCATATTGTCATAATTTTTAATGTGTATATTATTCTTATGTTTTAAATATTATCACTGAAATTAGATTTACATTCAATGTAATGAAATTTGTAACAACAATCCAAATATGACAAACCTTGAGGCAATTGTATAGGCTAATGATGCTTGTGAATAAAAGCGAAACATGTCCCGGTAAATTAGTGTTGTAACAATACAACTTACCATCACAAACTGTAATTTGTATTGAAAAGGTGGATCAAAACAACCAACAAATTGTTAGTATATCATATCATAGCATAGTTCAATACGGGTCTAATAATGAGATTAGTTACATGTAAAGTAAGAACATCGTCGTAGTTTCCATTTATATAGTGAACAAATAAATTCTCCAACTGTGACCACTTACTAAGCTACTATTATGTTGACTAAGCTGCTGTTATGTTTTAAAAGCATGCCTAAATTTGCTCTGGTGGGTAATTATAAAATTGTTTACAGCTATTTGAACTGCAAAATCTTTGTCAACCTTAATACTGCTCTTCACCTTCAGTATTTCTTTTACATTCTAAGATGTATTGAAAGTATTTGAATCTTAATCAGCAAAATGCAAACCTTGCATTGTTTTAAGTATTTCAGATAATTCTGAACAATAATTTTCTTGAACGATTCAAAACCTCTGATATTATTACTTTCTAACAGGATTTTTTCTTCAGTTTCTTTTCAAGTACTAATTCTCTCTCTCTGTGGGGTCTTTGTGAGGGACACTTTGATCCTTGCTCAGATAATGTGGCAAGTTAGGAAAACTGGAAGGAATGGCACCTAGATTGAGAAGTAGCCTGCTTCTAGGAAATGTCTTGGTAAGATCATCTTTATCTTTGTATATTTCCTGCCTATGTCTGATTCACTAAAAATGTTTATGCAAACACAGCTGTTTGAAGTTACTACCCAGTTTTTTCTTGGAATACTATTAATCCATTTTAGTCTCGGCAGAGGATCCTTTGGAAAGTTGTTGAACACTGTTAAGTAGCCGTTTGCTTTGCTCGATTCTTACAGCCTGGTAAAGAGCACTGATTAGGCATCTATGAATATAAATATCCATAAATCATTTTGTTTACTGTCATGAATGCACAGGAATAGAGATTTAATGATGTGCTACATAACCACAAACCTACAAAAAGCCTGGTTCATTTATAATATTACTCTTTAAGTAATCACTAGTCAGAATGCTTATTAAAGTACTTTCCTTCGGATTTGTTTCACTGCTCTTGATACCGGTAAGCCTACTTAATTAAGTTTTAATTTCAGCCTAAACTGAATTTAATATAATTAACAATTATGCCACTTTAATATATTAATTTCACCATGGGTGATATTACATCAGACTTAACATAACCTGAAACCAAGAGGCCATTTTACGAGAATGGGGCTTTTATTTTTCAACAAATAAGCAGACTCTAAGTAAATCATATTAATGTTAAGTTAATAATGAAATCATTTGTGGTATTAAACCAAGAAGAAAGGTATTTAATAATTGGATAATGGCCTTTGTTAAGAAATTTTAATTCATGCAGGTGGTGGTACATATTAAGTACTGATACATTATAATGCAGATGATTACATACATACATACATACATACATTATAATTATAGACTGTTGTGCCTTTCAGCGTTCAGTCTGCAAGCCTCTGTGAATTTACTAAACGTCGCCACGATCCTCTGTTTGCAACTAGTGCTGTAGCCTCATTTAGTTCTATACCTCTTATCTTTAAATCGTTAGAAACTGAGTCTAACCATCGTCGTCTTGGTGTACCTCTACTTCTCTTACCATCCATAAGAGTCAGTTATTCTCCCGGGTAATCTATCCTCCTCCATTCGCCTCACATGACCCCACCACCGAAGCCAGTTTATGGGTACAGCTTCATCCATCGAGTTCATTCCTAAATTAGCCTTGATCTCTTCATTCCGAGCACCCCCCTGCCAATGTTCCCACCTGTTTGTACCAGCAATCATACTTGCTACTTTCATGTCTGTTACTTCTAACTTATGAATAAGATATCCTGAGTCCACCCAGCTTTCGCTCTCGTAAAGCAAAGTTGGTCTGAAAACAGACCGATGTAAAGATAGTTGCGCCCGGGAGCTGACTTCCTTCTTACAGAATACTGTTGATCGCAACTGCGAGCTCACTGCATTGATGTGTGTCATCATTTGAGAGGTTATTTTTAAAGTTGCCAAAAAGGATGTCCCATTTCTCCTTGCTTGCAGCACAGCCAGCTTGTAATAACCTTTTTTTCCCATGATCAAAACTTTAAAATTACCAGTACCACAATGATACCATCAAGTTTGCCGCGAAAAATAAAACATTAAAATCATAAAGTAACATACAGTTTGTCCATGGAATAAATTTGATCAGATCGTTCATTCGCAAAAACTTTTCACTTTGCAAATAAATTGAAAAGTACAACTTAGATCATGGTGGAACAGAAAGATTTTGCACTTTGCAAGAATTGAAAAGTGCGAAGTTGAAAAATTTCGAAGTTCGTTTGTGGAACAGGCCCCTGATTTCTGTAAATCCCCAAAGCCTTTACTGGTAAGCAGTATAATTAATTCCAATTGCTAGCATTGTGAAGCTTTCCTTAGTGCCAAGAGAAGTCACTTCAAGCAACTGCTGTAAGGTAGCTTGTATGGCTTTGTGGAGGTGCAGGTATACCAGTTACTTTTTAAAACTTCTATTTGTAGTCAAATAACCACTTGTAACAGCCACAAGTTTACATACATGTTTAAATTGTATCCCTTGTGTTATTAAAGACATTAATTGCTATAATATCTAATACAAGCCTGAATATGAAATTGCTTTCTTATCAGAATGACACTGTAGCATAAAAACTATAGTGAATCTGTCAATGATTTGTTTCACCTCACCTTTACTTTCCAGAGGTACTGTATGTGGGATTTGTGAAATGAAAATCCATGTACAGCTTACCTTGCAATAACACTTTCTTCACACTAATGCTATAAATTTGTAAAATGTTTTTGTAGAGGTTAGTGCCAAGCTTATGGCTTCTTCTGAGAACCAGTGATGTTGCACAGTGGCAGAGTTGAAACGTGGACACTATGCTGTACTTGTGTATTATTATAAAAAAACTTTTATTTATTTCCTTTTTTTTTTTTTTTTTTACATAGTTTATGCCCACATTGGAGCACTTTAATCAGCCATGTACATTCAAATCTAATAGTATTAAACAGAGTCAGCTTTTCAGCTTCGTCTTCTGCTCCCAAAACTTCTTCATCCTGTCTGACCTGGCTGCCCTTTGGTTGTCAGTAATGGTGTATTTTCTTTGTTCAAGTGTTATGCGTTTGAATCGCAAGTGTTTATTCCTTAGAATTCTCTTCTCTGCCTTCAGTCTGGAGCATTAATAAATTGAATTCTTGTAAATCATTTATGATTTCTGTGAACCAGGTGTTCTTTGTTTTGTTTTTCCAGAAGTAACTAAATACTGTAACTGCTTCACTAGTTGGGTTTCTGGCAGTCTGAATATGTGACAAAAAAAAAACAAACAGCATTTCTCCTTTTCCGTATTGTATCTATTATTGATTCACTTACATGATATACCACTTTTTCTTTCTTTATTAATTTAAGTTATCCTGTTCCTTTGAATTCCAGATTTATATCTCACAAGTACATGTTCCTGGTCCTCTTTCTCATCAAATCCATCGTCCTCTCCGTCACATGGAAAGCACTCCCATCGTACCAATTACTCCGAGGAAGAGATACTGTGGGCTACCAACTGTTCCAGACCTGGACAGTATCAGTCCTATCACAAGAGAGGAAGAGAAGCATGCTTCAGACGTAAAAAGGCTGCATGTGCTATCATGGCAAATGGAGAAGTCTGACTTGGCTGGAAACAATGTGGAAAATGAACTAACTACGTCAAGCACTGTCACGACACTACCGAGTCTCTCGGAGAGATCTGTCGCAGATCTCAGCACGTGGCTTCATAAAGATGATGTTGAACAAAGTCAGGAGAGCTCCAGTGGACTTAGCTTATGGCTTCAGAATCAACATAATCCGAAACCATCATTAGATGAATTGCATGGTGACCTGGATGATGTAATAGAAAAACTACAAAATATGTTGACTACCAATTTTTCTTTTGAAGGTATGTTTTGCATTCAATTTACTTACCTTCTTTTAAGAATAATATTGTACTGTATATGAGTAAACTTTTGTATTCAGTTTTCTTATCCTCATATGAGAAATAATGGTGTCTTTGCATAATAATATTGTACTGTATATGAGTAAACTTTTGTATTCAGTTTTCTTATCCTCATATGAGAAATAATGGTGTCTTTGCATGCTCTGCTGTTACTCTGAACGATCCTTTTTAAGTACAAAGTATTGTTATTAGTAGTTGGAGAAAGTTGTATACATGTGCATACCTGCCAAGTATTCTGGTTTTTCCGTAAAATGTACGAATTTTGAGTGTGTTTTACAGTTGTATGGATGAACAACGTTATTGTACGGATTTTGAATATCCGTGCTTGGTTTTGCTCTCTAACTGTAGTTGGTCTTGATGAGATGCAGTGTTTGAAATTTGACTGGTAAATGTATCGATAATCACATTTTCGATTATCACCGTGTTTTTGTCACCTGTTCTACCTCAACTGCTACTTCATTCAATGAGATGTTCTCAAACAAGTAGCAGGCTACGATTTTGAAGAAATCCATGAAAAGTAGCAGGCTGTGAGTTTATATGAAAAAACTTTAGTAACTGTGCGTGCTTCGTAGCAGCTGAAAGGCTTTGTTTGTGTGCGTGTGTAACATTGGCGGTAGTTCTAAAACTTGTGGAATTGTATGACAAATTTCTAAGCTACTTCGTATTTTTAGTGGTGTTTGTAATGATTTCAACTAAGAAATATTATCAGTCTTTTTTGGGAGGCATATTCTGCTTAATTTCCTTGTTTTATACGATCACGGAAAGTGTTCCCAGTGTTAAGTGAAAACAGATGAGCACTCGTCAAGATGTAACTCTGTGTATTTAATTTCAGGGGTGATCATAACATATACAGTAAAACCTCGATGCATCTTTTATCGGGGGGCAGGAGGAAAATGACGACGGATGCGGGAAAACTAAATGCGGGCAACATAAGGAATAGGGGGAAAGCAAAATAATAAAATACGGGTACTGTATTGGGACATTTTTTGTTAGGTAAATATATTATAAAAACAATAATGGCGCATGGCTTCCGGAGCCGGGTGCAGGTCTTTCGAGTTGATGCATGATAGGCGATCTACGTGCATATGAAAATGCAGCCCTACCTAAGATGAATTCTAATGTTTAATTCAGCAGACAGCCCCCGAACCGTTGGAATTAACCAAGGAAAATTAAAATCCTCGACCCAGTAGAGACCCCTTGAACCAAAGGCCAACACGTGCTAACCATTCAGTTCCTACTCTACATACCAGTATCAATATGTTGCAGCTATGATATAGGCTTACAAGATGAAAATAAAAAGCATGACTTTTATGCCGTTTAGTTTTACATTTTGTAATAATTGAAAACCTTTAAGGTCAGTTCTTTTATTGCAAATTAAAGATATACGTCGATATTATGGCGATAACCTGTATTTAGGGAAAGATTCCGAACGATAGGTTAGATACCCAACACGGTGCGGCTTCCACAGCTCAGTTCAAACGATGTCGCAGCGGCTTGTGCAAAACTGCCAACTTAGGAACTAGTTACAAGACTAGGTTTTGAGAAAATATTATTGGTCTGGCTTGGTTAGGTCCGGCTTTTAATGAGACTGTTCGGCAGAGGGCAACAAAGCGATCAACAGGCCTCTAGCATCCCTCACACTCCACAAGGTGTGACACGATTAATCACCCTGTGACTAATTAAAACGTATCTGGCGCACTTCACAATTTTCTCTTATTTTCAACGAAGTTGGCAGCTCTAGCCAGCCTATACCAACACAGAAAATGGTGGCAAATTTGAGTTTTGTGCTGTCTATGTTTTAATTCTTCTAAACAAGAATACTTCTAGGGCGCCTAATGGGCCGAGGAGAAGCGTTGGCACCAGGAGGCTCATAGTGAGGTTGTGCATGAATAACGTGCGCACAGCACTCCAGCCTACAAGATCCTTGTTCGAGACTACTAACTCCGAATCGCACGTACATTCGCGCGTAACAGGTTGCTGCTATAATATGCTTAGAGAATTGAGCAGTCTCTCTAAATTCAAAAAACTTGGGTATGTTTTTCTTACGTACGATCGATCAATGCAGGAAAATTGTGACAGAGGACAAATAATTTTTCGGCGATCGATGCAATAAAACGATAGTTCGAGAAACGATAGATGTGGGGAAATTTATCATTGGTTTATATGGAACATTTTTGGCACTGAATAAATTCAACAAGGAATATGGGAAAACGACAGTTCCGGGAACAATGCATCGAGGTTCTACTACATTTGACTTGTATTAGTATTGTTTATCTCCCCCTCCCCCCTACTGTCCTTTTTCATTATGTCTCAAGACTGTTATGCATGTGTGTGTAAAAAAAATTTTTGCTTAAGGATCTTCTGGATTTCTCTTTTTGAAAGTTGGCAGGTATGCATGTGACTTGAGAGGCTTTTACCCCATAGCTGAGGTTGTCATTTTCACCAAGAAGAAAAGTCCTCTCAGTTTTAATTAGTGTGTTGATGTAGTGAAAGTACATTGTGGGGATCATTTAAATTCCTAAAAATACAGGATTTTTCACAATAATAAGGGACAGTTCATAAATACTTGAAAATCAAATTTTAGGTACCAGTTTCAATTAGATTTTAATTAGTTTTATTAACAGAATAAGATAATTATTGAAATCTGTAAAAGAAACTAACTTACACCCTCTTAATTGTACATACAGTACAGTGCATTAGGTACGACAAACCATGCAGAAAAAAACATTATTAGAACTACCTTATTTTTCTCCATCTGTACTTCACATTTGATTTAGACGACTTTAAAATTCCACTGTCTAACTGTATCATGCCATGGAACTCTCAAGACATGTTCATGTTTACAACAATTAGTAGTTCACTTGTAATCACCTGTTTCTACTCTCTGACCAATTGTTAAGCATTATGGAAAAAATGCGTTCAGCAGATGCATTTGACCCAGGAACGCTCATAACAAAAGACATAAGTTTTTCTAATTGTTAGTTTCTGTTTTCCTTTATGACTAATAAACACTGACAACAACTTGTTTGAGGCATCTTCGGTACTCTCCAAAATACTGGTGGGAATGTTCTCAAAAAGATCTGGCTCACCGCCATGACTTATGGAGAATTAATGCGCACAGATGGATAATGGGATCTAGTGTATGACGAATCCCAGCTATTTTGATATGATGTTAGTCGTTCAACTTTCTTCTTAGGTGCTGTATCGACTGAATTTTCATCAGAATCTGACTTCTTAACACTGATGTCTTCGATGAGCTTTGATAACTTCACAATTTATGTAGATTTAGGCTCGAACAGCATGAACAACAACGTTGGAAATTGGAATGGAAGACCTCTGGAAGTACGCGGCGGAAGAGGAGGTAAATAACCCAGCATGTTCATCTTTAACGGCAAATAGCTCCAAAGAGAAAAGGTAATGGAGCTACTTTGAACTTCATTGCCACTCAAATCAAATACGGATTTTAAAAATATTTAGAGGCAAAAAAAATACAACTCGTTTTTACTGGACGACGGTTCATAATACGGGACGCAACACCTCAAATACGGGCTGTCCCATACAATACGGTACAGGTGACAACCCTAGTATAAAAAAAGATCTTCATTGAGATAATCACATTATTGAAGTTATAAATAATGGTTACAGATATCCCCATGTGTTTTTGAGTGTATTAAGGGGTTGTAGCAAGGATGTAAAGGAGAGGGTGTATAAATCACTGGTGAGACCCCAATTGGAGGAAATGGTTCCAGTGTTAAAGGATCCTCGCCAGGTTTACTTGATTCGAGAAGCGGAAAAGATCCAAAGGAAAGCAGCCTGATTTGTTCTGGATGATATCCGACAAGAGCAGTGTTACGAATATGTTGCAAACTTTGGGACAGGAAGACTTGGGAATAAGGAAACGAGCAGCTCAAATAAGCAGTATGTTCTGAGTTATCAGTGGAGAGATGGTGTGGGACGACATTAGTAGATGAATAAACATGAGTGGAGTTTTTAAAAGTAATCATATAAAAATAAAGTTGGAATACAGGAGGACAAATTGGGGCAAATATTTGTTTTTAGGAAGAGGAATTGGTTTGGAATAATTTACCACGGGAGATTATTGATAAACTTCCAGCTTCTTTGAAATAATTGAAGAAAAGACTAGATAAACAATTGGTGGGAAATCTTCCATCTGACAACAGACTAATGATGGGATAATTGAATACTTTTAATAATCGAATAACCTCCATTCAATTATTTAAATTGTTACCGAGTTTTTGTGGTAGTTATGCGTGAAAGAAGGTGTGGGGTGGTGAACAGGTCTCAAGCTACTAAAGTAAAATTAATTTAAAATTTAACAAGGTTATATTTTCTTTTCAAAAAAACAAAAAAATAACAAGCATGGCAGGTACAAGGTAGCAAGTCCAAAAGGGTAGTTACAATATTTACAGGATTTGGGCTTCGCGCCCTGACTTCACACTGCTAGGGCATTCAACTCAGTTTTACCCCGAACACAAGCTTCAACAGAGGGGCAGAAAACCCCATTCATGCCTAGGAGCCCTTGCTCCAATTTACACAGAAAAGCCTCCACGAGGCATACAACACTCAATTTTCAAAAGAGCCACTCGCTCTCAAATTTAAGCCTCTCCCAGGCCACACCAAACTCCACCTTCAAGTTGTCCTCAACGGACGTAAACACAGGGGTAAAATACCCAATCTACTGAGGTCTATTAAATGAAAAGAAGGTTAATTAAATGACCTCTAAAATAACAATTTGAGAGGAGGCAAACTTGCACTCCTAATACACTTTGATTAAGACCTACTTGGCACTAGGCCGTTAATACAAGGGCTAATCCCATACTAAAGAGGTGACTTAAGAAGAGAACAATTTGTTTTACGTTAACGAAGAATAGGTTGAGAAAAAGAAGTTCACCTCAAAACAATATGAGTGGGAACTCGAGAGGGTTTAGCACTCTCTATCCCAGTATGAAGCTTTAAAAGAGAATATATGAAAAGAGTAGTTACATTTTAGGAAAAGGTTACATGGTGGAACGCTTCGAACCCGCCCCGAGAGTTAAACTGCTGAGCTAGCAAAGAAAGAAGTTATTAATCGGCCATTACCTTGTTGTTGACCGCTGCCGAGGAGAGAGGCGCTTCCCGCCCCCTGCTATGTACTTTACACACTGAAAGATGGAACAGAAGTGGCGCAGAGACCCAAAAATCAGCAGTTTATATCCTCTCGCGGAAGGTTCTAGGCGTTAGGGGAATGAAAACACCCGCCCACAATTACTTTATTGGCTAGGGTACAGAAACATATCCAAGTTGGGGGAAGATACATCGGATTGGTCGGAAATTACTAAAAGAAATTCGGGGTTGGATAAATCTAAAACAAGGGGAAAAAGAGGGGTATACAGCCAACTTAAACAATAACAGAAAGAAATTTAACAAGAAACAAACATTTGAAATAAAAATTTCTCCAACAAAATAGTTCTTTGACTCCGCACTAGGGTGCACTATTGTTGATCTTCAGTAGTGTCCTCTAGAAGAGAAAGTTCACACTTCTTACTTCAAGCGAAACAAAAACACATCAAAAATGACACAGTTCAAAAACTCAAAATTTTCCACGTGGTGACCTCTTCTGAGAAGGTAAAGAATTAATAGCGTAGATAAAGTTCAGACTTCCTCCAGCAGAGGAGTTTCAACTGGCGCAATTTTTAAATTAGCGGCGTGGAGGTGTACCGCCCGGTACATAAATAATCAAATAAAATAATCGAATGAGTTTCAAATATCATTTAATTGTATTGCATAGAATAATCGGATGAGTCACGAATGTCCCGAATGAGTAAATTTATAATATCCACTAACAGACCAACTATATTGGTATTATGAGTGAATTTTTCGATTTAAGTGTGTCGGATAGATAATTGATATGAACAAAACTGTTACGAAAAACAGAAATGCACATTTTTTCTAAACGTACCTCCAAATGTTGGAAGTAAATGACTGTATTAACTGTGTTAATAACATCTGTAAGAAGAAGTGTAGTGTTGTGTATTCCAATATCCAGCAACTTAAGAATAGATGATTCATCTTTCTTACCTTTAAATTCCAAGCGTCATGCCGGCCTATTTGGACAATGAATCAATCTCAACGAACAAAAGCAAATCAAATTGTGGTGCCTGCAATAAAATATTTGAATCTCAATGTAATGCTATTCATTGTGAAGGCTCTTGTAACAAATGGTATCATGAAGATTGTGGGGAAACTCGCAAGCGGAGAATTTGAAATTATGAAAAGAGCAAAGTGTAAACTTACTTGGCTTTGCGATATCTGTAAACCTGAACTTTTGGATTTTAAAGAGAAAATTAATCCCCTCAATCAAATGAATGAAAAAATAGAAAACATATTGTCCTTCCTTTCTACAGACATGACTATAATAATTGAAAAGACTGTTGAAGAACTTCTAAATCAAGAACAAAAATCAACGGTAATAAACTAAGGCCTTAGAAGGCCAGCACCTACAATTCCTATCCAACATATAACGCCACAAAAAATGATGTCCTTCATAACTCTAAACAGCAAGATACTTACTACTTTAAACAGAAAAATGGGGGAAGAAAGAAACTATACAGAAGCATTGAGAAGAAATGAGATCCCGCGACACCCCAAGGCAACAATAGACACAATGCAATCAACCGAAGGGAAACTTCAGGCTGGAGCTAAACATGCATGGCTCTATGTCGGCCAAGTACATCAGGATATCACTAAAGAGAAAATAGAATTATATTTGCACAAACAAGGAATTAACACTGTAATTGTATTTGAAGAATTCCATACAAAAGGTTACCACAAGGCATTCTGCACAGGCATATTATTTACAGATCTTGCGAAAGTGGAAAAGGGCGGAATTCTGGCCAGAGATGTCCTTGTAAGACGGTATCATTTTTGACGTTCAACCGGGGCGCGTTTTAATTTTTAATCTACTTTTGTGGAATGTCGAAGGTCTAAAAAATATCCTCAAATTGATACCTGCAGACTCATTAATAAGACAAGATATACTAATTTACAGAAACCTTCTTAATAGACAATATGGGACTTCAAGGATTCCATGCAACTCACACACTTGCAAAACAAGGAGACCGTCGGGTCTGAAAAGTTCAGAAGGTATTCGATGATGGAAATATAATAATACATTCGAACTGATTACAATAGCAAGCTATACCTTCCACCTGATACTCCCATAGAATTACATAAAATCAGCTTCATGGTCCGTATCACACTTTAATAAATTCACAACTTAGTATTTTTTTTTTATTTTCCACCTTGTCGATACATTCAGAATCAGACACAAGATTCTTTTGCAGACAAAGGATTATGTATCGACAAGGTGGAAAATACTTAGTTGTGACTCCCATAGAAGATGTGATAGAAACTATAATGGAAATAACACAAATTGATGCATCAAGAAATATAATAATAGCTGGTGATTTCAACTGCAGAATAATATTCAAAATCAGACACAAGAGATTCTTTTGCAGACAGTGGAAGAAGAAAGTTTCAAGCTAATCATAAGCTAGAAGATAAAACCTATTTTGCATTAAAAGGATGCAGTACAATAGACCTTATCTTTTAAAGAGGTCAACGGATGAATATCTTAGATTACAACTTAAATACTCTCAAATCAATTATCCCATTCAGAAAACATTGTCCAGTATCAATAAAAGTGGAAATCTTATCTTCTGCCAAAGAAATTACCCAAACACATCACTCTTGCATAAAAAAACTAGATGAAACGAAGCTCACTGCAGCCTTGGATCAAGTGAGTACTATCCAACATCACTTGAGAAATAATGAACCAGATGCAGTGGCTAAGACACTGGAAAATATCATTCTAGATGCAGTTATTCCATATAGAGAGAGGAAATCCCAAATATGGTTTGATTCACAATGCTTTCAAGGAAGACAACGAACTTTACACTTCTTTAGGACCCATTTTCACACCAGGCAAATGCTGGGGCTGTACCTTAATGAAGGCCACGGCCGCTTCCTTTCAACTCCTAGGCCTTTCCTATCCCATCGTCGCCATAAGACCTATCTGTGTCGGTGCGACGTAAAGCCCCTAGCAAAAAAAAACTTCTTTAGGAATGCAGGACAATCTAATCAACTAGAAGATCTCTTAAAATACTCTTTGGCTAGAGGGAAATACAAAGACTTCATATAAAAGAAAAACGTGAACCATATAGAAACTAAAGCTAGAGAACTTGCAGAGGAAGAAAAAAGAGATCCATTTATAGCATTAAGAAAAAGGAAATCGCCACGTTAATAATAGATATGCAGACTTGGGAATCCCATTTATTCAAAACTCTAAACATTTCTGGTGTCCAATTGGCCTTCAGTTTTGATTCTAATGATAGTGAAAACATCAATTCAACCAAGCTTGATAGCTGCAGTCGCTTAAGTGCATCCAGTATTCGGGAGATAGTGGGTTAGAACCCCACTGTCGGCAGCCCTGAAGAAGTTTTTCCTTGGTTTCTCATTTTCACACCAGGCAAATGCTGGGGCTGTACCTTAACTAAGGCCACGGCCGCTTCCTTCCCAGTCCTAGCCCTTTCCTGTCCCATCGTCGCTGTAAGACCTATCTGTGTCGGTGCAACGTAAAGCCAATAGCAAAAAAAAAAAAAAAAAAATCCATCAATTCACAAGTTTTTACCAGTGCTAAAGTGGAACAAGTTATTACATCAACCAAAAGCAAAAAAATCTGCAGGTCCTGACTGCATATATCACTAACATATAAAACAAACAGTAGATCTATTCTTGAACATTTTGAAAAAAAAATTATTAAGTAAATGCGTTGAACTTGGGAACATCCCCAATAGTTGGAGGAAATTGATAATCAAAGTATTATATAAAGGCAAAGGTGATTCAGAAGATCCGAATTCATGCAGAGGTCGTAATCTATAATCTTCATTTCCGTATTGACGAATTGCACAATTAAAAATAGGAGAGGATTTCCACCAATCAATACTTATTTATTGCATATATTAAACTACAGGACCGGTTTCAACCTCATATACGAGGTCATTTCAGCTGAACCATACATACATATTTATATAATGAAGCTTTGATTAAGATTGTGTTGTTAAAGGAATGCTATATGATGATGATGTACATTTAGTCACATACAAATGGGACACGTCTTAGTGTGAACTGGCGTATATGTCATTCTGTAGAATATTGCAACTGTATGTCTAAAATATTATGTTGAAGGTCTTAAAATTAGTGTATAAAATATGTCTTTGCTTAAACTAACTTATATATATATGTACAAGATAAATACAATATATAAAAAACACTTCATGCATATGAACATTCGTTCTTGCTTGTTGGTCAATACATCGACTAACTTCCGTATTTAAGTCTTATTTACAGTTGTACACTTCAGCTGCTATTCTTGGAGTTTGTAAAATTGCATTGGTAAAAAATTTTGTCTTCCTGTGAATATGTGGGATAATTTTAAAAAGGTGCCAAATGTATGGATGAAATTCAACTAAAATATGTTCAGCTCTGCTGTGTGTGTTGCCCTTTTATTGGAACCAATTCATGTTGTCCTGTGGCGTCCGTAACGGAAGTTAGTCGATGTATTGACCAACAAGCAAGAACAAATGTTCATATGCATGAAGTGTTTTTTTATATATTGTATTTATCTTGTACATATATATATAAGTTAGTTTAAGCAAAGACATATTTTATACACTAATTTTAAGACCTTCAACATAATATTTTAGACATACAGTTGCAATATTGTACAGAATGACATATACGCCAGTTCACGCTAAGACGTGCCCCATTTGTATGTGACTAAATGTACATCATCATCATATAGCATTCCTTTAACAACACAGTCTTAATCAAAGCTTCATTATATAA
This sequence comes from Anabrus simplex, assembly GCF_040414725.1. NCBI lineage: Eukaryota > Metazoa > Arthropoda > Insecta > Orthoptera > Tettigoniidae > Anabrus > Anabrus simplex. The sequence continues at coordinate 112,292,884 of NC_090269.1, read as the reverse complement.
ATATGTATGTATGGTTAGCTGAAGATGACCTCGTATATGAGGTTGAAACCGGTCCTGTAGTTTAATATATGCAATAAATAAGTATTGATTGGTGGAAATCCTCTCCTATTTTTAATTGTGCAATTCGTCAATACGGAAATGAAGATTATAGATTATGATATCGGAGCCAACCAGGCAAAACGGAACGCATATAGATTTCGAAACTTAAAGATCAAACTAACGAATGCGATTAAGAGCATTGTTTTTCTGAAGGAATGTCTAAAAAATGACCTAACACCTAAATTCTTGAGAAAATATAACAATAAACACAGGCACACTAAACAAACTCATAATACGCGAAAAAGAACAAACAAAATCTGGCTGAAAGAAGAAATAAAGTTTTTATACCGTAAAAAACATCATCTTAACAACGAACTATACCGAATACATTTAAAGGCATCTAACGAGTTACCACATAGCTATTGGGATGATTTTCAGCAGATCACGACAGAAAAAATAAGGAACTTAGCCACCAAAAAACAGAATACACTAAATAAGAAATTAGAAGCACTTAAACAACCATCCAAACCAAACCCAAAAACCGAAACTCCGAACACAAACTCTCCTACCTTTCCCAATGAAATCACTGAACACAAATTCCACCCACCCGTAAAAAATCTCACAAATATGACTTTTAACGAAATGGAAACTGTTATCTTGAGCAAGGGACCCAAGCACAATTGGGGTAACACATCAACTTTCCAGAACATTACAACTGCTATCATCGAAATAGAAAATGCCCTACAGAAAATCCCACATGAGCTACGAGACGAAGTCAGATATGATATTAAAAAAAAGGCTCCCACAATATATCGACAAAATTCACAGTAACTCCCAAAATAATAAATCAACCAATAAAGTACACATAAACAAACTCAAAGATAAGATAAAACAGAATAATCTACTAATAACGAAAGCCGATAAGGGCAATACCACAGTTGTTATCGACAAAGATCAATACATATTGAAAACCAAAGAATGTTTTCAAGATAACACTTTCCTCATCAAACGTAAAGACCAGACTACTAACATACAAAGGAACCTCAAAACCTTATTAAAAAATACACACTTTCTTTTAACAGAAGTAGAATCCTCTAAACTTATAGTAATGAATCCTCAAATACCCACTGCTAAAGCTTATCCCAAAATACACAAAGAACATATTCCAATGAGACCTATTATTAACTACAGAGCAAGCCCAACCTATAAACTTTCGCAATTTATTCAAAGATTTCTCAAAAAGCACTACGTATTCTTAGCTAATAAAACAGTACGGAACTCAATAGATTTTTGTAATAGGACAAAAGGATTACAGATTGAACCATATCACAAACTCGCATCATTTGACATAATAAACATGTACCCGAACATTCCCACAAAACGAACAATAGAAATCATTGAATCTAACCTAAAAAGTCATAGCAATCTAAGCACTTTGGAAATAGAAGAGTTCATTAAATTACTTAATTTTGCCATTAGTAACAACTACTTTAAATTTCATGATACTATCTATCAGCAACAGGGTTTACCGATGGGATCTCCCGCTTCTGGTATAATCGCCGAAATTTACATAGACTATTTAGAGCACACATTCATTAACAAAATAGACCATATATTTTTTTGGTGTAGATTTGTCGATGACATCTTTATATCCTCGACAATAGGTCCACAAATGAAACTGATATATTAGATAAACTCAATACAATAGATTCCCATATAAAATTTACCATGGAATCCGAAAACAATCACAAACTGAACTACCTGGACATAACGACAACTAGACATGATGACCACCTTTCTTACAGAATATACAGAAAACCCACGCATACCTCAAATACAATTAAAATGGATTCCGTTCACCCTAACATACATAAAAGAGCAGCCTACTATAGCATGATACACAGAGCATTCAATATACCGTTAACAAAAGAAGATCTAAACAAAGAATTACAATTAATTCATGACATAGCTAAAAACAATGGATTCAAGAAAGAAATGGTTAACAAAATCATTCACAAAATAAAATCCCAACCCAAAACCAAACTAACAAAAGTAAACGAATCCAAGAAAGATTATGCACTATTCACTTTCAATAATGTACACATATACCCCATAACTAACATTTTTTAAAAACATAACCTAAGAATAGCATTCAGAACTACACACAATAGTACCAACATCATACACAACGTCAGGACAATCAACAGCAACAACAAATACAACCACTCAGGGGTATACCGTATCAAATGTAATAACTGCAAGATAAGCTATATCGGACGTACTGGTAGAAACTTCCTAACCCGATATAACGAACACATAAACGCGGTGAAACACAAAATCATTTTTCCTCAATAGGACAACATGTCGCAGACTATAAACACAGTTTTACAAACATCGATAACGATATGCATCACTCTAGATCAGTACACCAATCCAAATTACAACATAAATGAAATCACAGAAAAAACTAACATCATCTTCAATACAGTTATCCCCGCCCTAAAAAACCCTTACCTTCAGTTAATCGATAAACAGAACGCGACACGCAACAGAAAAACACCAAACAACACACCCAGTTCCACCCCTACCCCCACAACAACTCTCCCTACCCCTCCTTCCCCTCCCCTCACAGCAGCTAGTATGAGCCCAAGAAGAACACGAAGTAGTACATTACAGGCTCGCACGTCAAACACAACTCACACAACAACAACAACAGTAAGTACATATTCCAATTCACACACACAACCCTTAGACATTCCTCCAACACGATATCACTTATAACTCAAACTTATCTTCCACAGATAAACATAACATCATTGCACAGCTACAAAGGGAAAGGAGCCACTACTTTGAACCCAGTGTCATCCAAATTTATGGACGCCACAGGACAACATGAATTGGTTCCAATAAAAGGGCAACACACACAGCAGAGCTGAACATATTTTAGTTGAATTTCATCCATACATTTGGCACCTTTTTAAAATTGAAGGTGTTTTATCCCACATATTCACAGGAAGATAAAACTTTTTACCCATGCAATTTTACAAACTCCAAGAATAGCAGCTGAAGTGTACAACTGTAAATAAGACTTAAATACGGAAGTTAGTCGATGTATTGACCAACAAGTAAGAACGAATGTTCATATGCATGAAGTGTTTTTTTATACACTGACTGACAGAGCAAATGCAACACCAAGAAGGAGTGGTCAGAACTTTATGCCAATTGCAGGGTAGACTGACGTCACTGAGGTATGCTCATGATGTGAAATGCGCCGCTGTGCTGCGCACGTAGCGAACGATAAATGGGACACGGCGTTGGCGAATGGCCCACTTCGTACCGTGATTTCTCAGCCGACAGTCATTGTAGAACGTGTTGTGTGCCACAGGACACGTGTATAGCTAAGAATGCCAGGCCGCCGTCAACGGAGGCATTTCCAGCAGACAGACGACTTTACGAGGGGTATGGTGATCGGGCTGAGAAGGGCAGGTTGGTCGCTTCGTCAAATCGCAGCCGATACCCATAGGGATGTGTCCACGGTGCAGCGCCTGTGGCGAAGATGGTTGGCGCAGGGACATGTGGCACGTGCGAGGGGTCCAGGCGCAGCCCGAGTGACGTCAGCACGCGAGGATCGGCGCATCCGCCGCCAAGCGGTGGCAGCCCCACACGCCACGTCAACCGCCATTCTTCAGCATGTGCAAGACACCCTGGCTGTTCCAATATCGACCAGAACAATTTCCCGTCGATTGGTTGAAGGAGGCCTGCACTCCCGGCGTCCGCTCAGAAGACTACCATTGACTCCACAGCATAGACGTGCACGCCTGGCATGGTGGCGGGCTAGAGCGACTTGGATGAGGGAATGGCGGAACGTCGTGTTCTCCGATGAGTCACGCTTCTGTTCTGTCAGTGATAGTCACCGCAGACGAGTGTGGCGTCGGCGTGGAGAAAGGTTAAATCCGGCAGTAACTGTGGAGCGCCCTACCGCTAGACAACGCGGCATCATGGTTTGGGGCGCTATTGCGTATGATTCCACGTCACCTCTAGTGCGTATTCAAGGCACGTTAAATGCCCACCGCTACGTGCAGCATGTGCTGCGGCCGGTGGCACTCCCGTACCTTCAGGGGCTGCCCAATGTTCTGTTTCAGCAGGATAATGCCCGCCCACACACTGCTTGCATCTCCCAACAGGCTCTACGAGGTGTACAGATGCTTCCGTGGCCAGCGTACTCTCCGGATCTCTCACCAATCGAACACGTGTGGGATCTCATTGGACGCCGTTTGCAAACTCTGCCCCAGCCTCGTACGGACGACCAACTGTGGCAAATGGTTGACAGAGAATGGAGAACCATCCCTCAGGACACCATCCGCACTCTTATTGACTCTGTACCTCGACGTGTTTCTGCGTGCATCGCCGCTCGCGGTGGTCCTACATCCTACTGAGTCGATGCCGTGCGCATTGTGTAACCTGCATATCGGTTTGAAATAAACATCAATTATTCATCCGTGCCGTCTCTGTTTTTTCCCCAACTTTCATCCCTTTCGAACCACTCCTTCTTGGTGTTGCATTTGCTCTGTCAGTCAGTGTATATTGTATTTATCTTGTACATATATATATATATATATATTAGTTTAAGCAAAGACATATTTTATACACTAATTTTAAGACCTTCAACGTAATATTTTAGACATACAGTTGCAATATTGTACAGAATGACATATACGCCAGTTCACGCTAAGACGTGCCCCATTTGTATGCGACTAAATGTACATCATCATATAGCATTCCTTTAACAACACAATCAGGTGGTCGAGCAGCTGCTGGGGTATAGCCTCCCATTCTTGCAGCAGTGCCTGTCGGAGCACCTGAAGTGTCCTAGGGGTTTGAAGACTTGCAGCGATACGTCGACTGAGAGCATCCCAGACGTGCTCGATGGTGTTTAGGTCTGGAGAACAGGCAGGCCACTCCATTCACTGGATATCTTCTGTTTCACGGTACTCCTCCACGATGGCAGCTCGGTGGAGCCGTGTGTTATCATCCATCAGAAGGAAGGTGGGATCCACTGCACCCCTGAAAAGGTGGACATACTGGTGCAAAATGAAGTCCCGATACACCTGACCTGTTACAGTTCCTCTGTCAAAGACGTGCAGTGGTGTACCTGCACCAATCATAATCCCACCCCACACCATTAAACCACTACCTCCATACAGGTCCCTTTCAAGGACATTACGGGGTTGGTATCTGGTTCCTGGTTCACGCCAGATGAGAACCCGGCGAGAATCACTGTTCAGACTATACCTCGACTCGTCTGTGAACATAACCTGGGACCACTGTTCCAATGACCATGTACTGTGTTCTTGACACCAGGCTTTACGAGCTCTCCTGTGAACAGGGGTCAGTGGAATGCACCTTGCAGGTCTCTGGGCGAATAAACCATGTCTGTTCAGTCATCTTTAGACTGTGTGTCTGGAGACAAGTGTTCCAGTGGCTGTGGCAAGGTCCCGAGCAAGGCTACCTGCACTACTCCGTGGCCGTCTGATGGTGAGATATCGGTCTTCTTGTGGTGTTGTACACTGCGGACGTCCCCGTACTGCAGCGCCTGGACACGTTTCCTGTCTGCTGGAATCGTTGCCATAGTCTTGAGATCACACTTTGTGGAACACGGAGGGCCCGTGCTACGACCTGCTGTGTTTGACCAGCCTCCAGTCGCCGTATTATTCTACCCCTCATGAAGTCATTAATATGTGTTCGTTGAGCCATTTTCCACACAGTCACCATTAGCACATCTGCAAACATCTGTACACTTACTCGCTGCACCGTACTCTGACATGCACCAACACACCTATGCGTATTTGGACTGCTGCCAGCGCCACCGTGCGACGACCGCAGGTCAAATGCACCACATGGTCATACCCCGAGGTGATTTAAAACCGCAAACTGCCCACCATAGCATTGTTTCACCATGTATCAGAATTATCCCTAATTTCTGAGCATGAGTGTACTTACCAAGTTATTAACAAGTAAGTTAACTAAAGAACTAGACAACAATTTGCCAGAGGAGCAATTTGGTTTCCATAAAGGCAGAAGCACACTACACGCAATAAAAAACCTGATAGATGATTTAGAAGAATCTTTAAGACATCCAAAAGGGAAGCTGTACTGTGTATTTATTGCTTATCAAAAGCTTTTGATCTGCTAGACAGACAACTACTCTTTCAGAAACTCGAAAAAATTCTTGGGAAAATACATCCACTGGTTAAATTATTAAGAAATATTCTAGCATTCAACTATGTAATTACTAATGATTCCACATCAAGCTCGTCTGAGATGATTCACAATAAACAAAGAAAATAATAAGATCCACGTTTTCAATACTATATATTACGTGAAAATTTCTACATTATCTGTTAAATCATCTCGTTTATGAACTTCTGGTACCGGTTTCGACAAAACTATATGTCATCATCAACCTAGGACAAATTATACAAAGACAATAAAATACATTGATCGTGGCTCTTATAGTAATATCATAATAGTAATTTAGAAAATATACATGTTAAAACTAAAATAATATTTACATATATATATAAGCTGATAGTCATTAATACAATGGTGGTCGTTTTTTATAAGGTGTACACCGTAGTAATTATAATTAAAAAGAATGGCATGTTAAAAGAAAATTTGGTTTTTGTACTATATAGCCTATTTGTAGTAAAATATAATTATCATTGATGGTTATGAATTTCATGTTTTTGGTCCGTATTGAACAATATATAAGTAATAATAATAATAATAATAACTTAAATGTTTCCACCTTTTCAATATAATATATTCACAAAATTACAAAATTATACGGTACTAGTTTCGACCCATCTAGGGGTCATCATCAGCCGTATTGGAGCAAAGATACTTTATTCTTTGTTAAAAACCTCTGATTATGTATATTCCTTGTATTATTAACTATTACCATAACATCTCATTTCACTTGTTATTCTTTAAAATAATATTGTCTTAGGATTTCGCCACAAATGATCTTTGCTCCAATACGGCTGATGATGACCCCTAGATGGGTCGAAACTAGTACCGTATAATTTTGTAATTTTGTGAATATATTGTATTGAAAAGGTGGAAACATTTAAGTTATTATTATTATTACTTATATAATTATCAGCTTTTGCTCTGTCGTATTTTTATGTGTTGAACAGTCTGGTTCATTTTTAAAGAGGTGTTATAGCCATGTTTGACATGCTAAAAGAAGTAAACAAACACTTAGTCATAAGTTGTTCCTCACGAGTATATGCACAATAAAATTGAAATAATAAATAAAGAGGTTCAACCTTTTCAGTACAAAAGAATAAGAAATGCAGTGATTACATTCTTATTTAATAATAGGTGGAAGTGGTACCGGTTTCGACCCTAGTCAAGGTCATCATCAGCCGGTTAAAACATGAAAAACAATGCATAGGAAAAAGAAAATAAAAGATCAAGTTCACTCCGGATCAGTAGAAGAGCCGATATAAAAATGACGGGGGTAGACACTGTAAAATTCAGAAGAAGTAAAATGTAAGTCACTTAAAAGGAACAGTGCATAATTTTCTGAACGGCAGTATGGCACATGCAGTATTCAGCAAAGTCTTATAATGTTTATGAAAAGCGGAGAACGGTTAAATGAGCTAGCTTGTATACACTGTCAGGCACAAAGTCATAACACAATCGAACACATATGAAGATCCATAATCGTGCTGAAGATGAGTAGATCAATTGAAGTAACTTGCCAGCTCCCGGTGATCAGCGCGATATATTCAACATCAGGCACTGTGGTTTCAAACGCCAACGTAAAATGAAGAATAGCTTAATGATCTAGTATTTGCTTCGGTTGCGGGAATGTAAGTATATATAGATACATATAATATAATTCAATATAATTGAATAAGTAATTATTGTGATCCTGTAGAATTTTTGGAACAGTTGACGTGAAAAAAACATAGTAAAAAGCGCAATACCGGAAACAAATGAAAACATATATGCACAGTGCGCTATTTTTTAAAATGTAAAAAATTCAGGTCGTGATTGAAGTAGTCGAAGTTGGCGCAAGGCAAGAGTTAAATTTGAATGAGAAGAACCAAAATGAAGGTGGCATTGGGGCCTTTTTTTTTTTTTTTTTGAGGTGAAAAGAAAAGATAGGATAAATTAATAGAGGAATAGTGGAATAAGAAAAGAATAAAAGAGATTGAAGTTAAACAGTGTTGAGGTTGGATAAGATAGGGAGATGGAGGGGTAGTTTAGGGTGAGTTATTGGAGGTAGAAAATGTGGGTAGGAACTTTATAAGGCATGGAAAATAGAATTGGGGTTTTGAAATTTATTTTTCCTATGCATTGTTTTTTTACAGGTGGTACATTTGATCCTATAAACTCCTGATTTTAAAAAACTGCTGGTCTTGTTGATGTGTGAAGTATTGTATAAAACGTTCATGTTCTTATTGTTGGTTTTGAAGGCTATTTTAACGCCTTGTTTCTTAAAGATGTTGGTTAACTTGTAGATATCATTGTTGAACGTGAAGGTGGAAAATGTTAGAGGTAAAAAAAACCTACATCGGGCAAACCGGGAGAAACTTCATTATCAGATACCACGAGCACACTAACGCAATAAAATACAACAAGTTTTCAGCCATCGGCCAACACATGCAAGATTATAACCATAATTTCACCAATATTGAACAAGACATGGACATCCTCGTATTAGCAAACAAGGGCCCTTTACTCAACATAATGGAAAATTACTACATACACCTAGACCAATACTTTAATGCCAGTCACAATCTCAATGAAATCTCAGAGAAACCCAACATACTCTTCGATCTATTTATCACTTTCCTCAGAAACAATAATGCAGCCAACCTAAACTCAATCCTAAATTTAATCAAAGGTACTTTTCCAAGACAGTTACACTTTCTCCCGCACCCTTCAGCCCCACCTTAAGCCCTCTTCCTAAGCCATATTTCATTTCAATACAAGAACTTACTGATTTCCATGATTATAATTTTTACAACACCCCATTTATACTTTATTCTTTGTTAAAAACCTCTTAGTATGTATATTCCTTGTATTATTAACTATTACCATAACATCTCATTTCACTTGTTATTCTTTAAAATAACATTTTCTTAGGATTTCGCCACAAATGATCTTTGCTCCAATACGGCTGATGATGACCCCTAGATGGGTCGAAACTAGTACCGTGTAATTTATAATTTTGTGAATATATTGTAGTATTGAAAAGGTGGAAACGTTTACGTTGTTATTATTATTACTTATATATTATTCTCAGTTTAATACGGACCAAAAACATGAAATTCATAACCATCAACAAGGAAATATTGATATTCTGCTTCTTAAATATGTTTGTAATTTTATGAATATTGCAATTGAAAGTAAAAGTTAAAACTTTTTTAGATTTATTAGTTTCTTTAAGTAGGTTGGATTTTGGGCGATGACTGAACTTACTAATTATACTTTCTATAAAATTCTTATTGTAACCAATATGAAATGCTATATTGCGTATAGCGTTTAATTCTTTATTAAGGTCTGATTTCAAATAACTGTGAATACAGGTTAACTGCATGCAGTAATGTTTCTTAGAATACTTCGTGACGCCGCAAGGGTTGGCATTTTTTTAATTGCAATTTGGCGGTTAATTTGAAAGCACATAATTTGAAGTCCGATTGTTGCGTCCCAACGACTTCGAATTAACAAAGTTTTACTGTATACGTGTTAATATTTTGATCAGAAATATACTGTAAGTTTAATTTTGCTAGAGGTTTTATGAAGTTTCCAGTGCTTGTATAGTTTCAAAATTCCCCATGAATGTGGAGTTACGGTGTATTTGAAGCTAACGTTCTGATACTGAAGGTATTTGTAGAGTGGTATTTATATTTACAGTAGTTCCTTTTTTCTATGATACAACAAATGTATGTTGAATTAATATTTTTTGGGTGCAGTAATTGGTTCCAAGCTTTAGTATGGTTGAATGAAATTCAAGTGTATTTTTTATTATATTTACAAGTTCCTAAACTGTATTTTTAAGTGTTTTATGATTATTTTTACAGAAGTGTGTGCCTTGTTTTATTGTTTTGGATAGACTAGCATTTTTAGGTCGTCGGTCATTTTTACTTTCTCATTAATACCATCTACTGTTTTCATATGGAAGTGTTTGGATCCAGATACAGGTAGTTTTATAATTTGTGTTACGCTTCATTATTTGTATAAGTTTAGAGTTTATTTTCGACAGGTTTTGGATAATTTCATGTGAAACTGTATATGATATTTTTTACTTTTTCCGTGAATTTGTTTAACAGGATCTTCAATCCTTATTTGTTTAAAATTTCATGTATATTGTATGAAGCAATTTATGTTTGGGAAACAAAAGTAAAAACATACTTTTAAAATGTTAATATTATGTAACATTTTGTAATGCGTTGCTATAACGATAAGATAGTATAATTATGGAATGATATTCTGCAGAATGAGCTGTCCTTAAGTTCAAATTCAACTTTACCTATTCTGAAACTGGGAGGGGAGTCATTAAAGATTCCATTTCAATTAGTCAAAAAGCCTAGTTTCCAGTTTTACATGGACTTCGAATAACACCATTATGCATTGACCGGCAATCGAGCCCAGTCCTTTATGAGGAGGTAGTGATAACATCACTGAGCTAACACGCTCCCTCAAACAGTCAATTTATCAATATTTATCTTGACAAATCGCTGTTAATTTGATTATTCCTAAGAAACTGTTCATTGAAATGTCTCATTCGATTGTTTCAGCAGAATCACTCATTCGATTGGAGTAAATGAATGTTAAAATAATCATTTTTCATTCGATTATTTCAAAAGCATTCACTATTCAGTTGCCTCGAAAAAATAATTGAATGGAAACATTCACTATTTGATTGCCTCATTGATTCAAATTTACTTTTGGATGAATAATAGAAAAATAATAAAATAACCAAACAAAAAAATACTCTATTCGATTGCCACATTCATTTGAATGAACAATCTAAAAAAATAATCAAATAGAAAAATAATTGTATAAAATGAAATAATCGAATAAGCGATTATTTTGTATTCAATTATCCCATCACTACAACAGTCCTAACTCCAGATTAGTGGTAAGTGATCGGTCAGTCAGAACAACCCTTACCTTACCTTATCTACTTGTGCAGCCTGTGGTTTCCCTTCCTCTTCCACACAATATTTGTGTTAAAAATAGGTACTTTTCTTGAATTTGTTTTGTTACCATACTGGAATGAATATTTATTATGTTTGGTTTATTTTAGAATCATTCAATAGCAAGGACAATGCCCAGCTTCAAAAAGCTGCAACAGAGATGGAAAACTTGTTGGCTGGCCTCATTGATGGTGTAGAACAACGCAAGAAGCTGTCAAATGGAAGTTCCTTAACAGATCAAAAAGCTTGGACATGACATCTTATAACAGCACGAGACCAAGTTTGAGAATTGTTATTCTTACAAACCCTGTTCCAAAGATTTATTCATTGAACCTAAATGAATGAACAGAAGTCAGATTGTAGATGTATAATATACAGTGAAACCTCGTTAGTGCATTCCTCATTAACAGGTTTTCCCGCTTAGCACGTCGTAAATTCGAAGTCCCGATTCTCTTCGTATTAAATCTATATAAAAATACCTCTCTTATCACGTCACAAATTTTTGCTATTACCGCTTAATATGATCACATTTTTCCTAGCCTTGAAAATGTTTTCATCCCTTGCGAAACAAACGTGATTTCCAACTCGGGTAAGATCCGTCACCACAGTTGCGTGATAATGGAAAAATGCCTCAGGAATGTTCAATTTTGCCTGCCAGTTAGCAGTAAGATTGATGAATAACACATTGAGTCTATTTGTGTTTGTATTTCGCATTCCATTCAGAAATTAGAAATTTATTTTGTGTTGAGTGGTACAGTGAAGTTTTTTCGCATGATACAGTAGACTATATCTGGATTGGGAACATAATTGTGTGAAATTAACTAGCGTGGTGCATATTTGTCTTGTGATAGCCTAGGTATGGATTCGGGAAAGGTGAAATTCTTTTCTAATGAAGACAACATTAAAATCTTTCAGAAAGTGGACTAGCATCCGCATGCCGCACATACCTGCCAACCCTTCCGATTTACTCGGAAACTTTCCATTTTTTAACTTGTCTTCCGATTTTCCGATTTATTTTTTATTTCTTCCTATTTTTGACCAATATAACCTCGAGTACGGTCAATACTCTTCCCCTAGGATAAAGGGTAAATTCTGATGTGCTTGTGTACTTTACCCAGCCTCATTTTCAAGCGTATTTTTTAATGCTTTATTTCGCGAGTGTATCGTCCGTCGCCTTAGTGTATCGTGTTTTCTGTTCGCTACAGCAGCTTGCGTGCTGTATGACTGGGGATTCGGGATGGCAATTGTCCTACAAGCAAGAGAGGGTAGTGCGCGCTAGCGACTCAATCAGGACGAAAGAATGAGTTTCTTATTGTTTGGTTCGTGCATATTAACATCGTTTCTGTGCATAATTTTGTTATAGAGTTGTAGGTGACATATTTTTGTAGCGGTTCTGTGCTTTTCCCCGTGTCAAAGTCGTATGTTAATAATGTATGAGACATACCGATCTGTTTTGTATGTGGTAGTTTTGTGTATTTCAGTGCATTTTTATTCATTCTTACTTCTCACTTTTAATGAGTTGAATGTTTTTCAGGAAGCTGTTTCGGTGACAATTTCTGCTATTTTCTCTTCATGTTATGGCCAAAAACAAAGTAACAAGTTATCTCTAAGTGTTCGGAGATAGGCCTACCTATAGAATTAAATTTCAGTTCATTTTACAGTCTAATAAAGGAAACTATAAGCTTTCCTTTTTGCTTGTGTCATTGTGATATAAATACAGTGGAACCTCAATGTCTCGAATCACCACGGGGAACAATTTTATTTGGAGTTATCAAAATTTCGTGAGATAGAGAATACCGTTTATGTGCATGTATAGCACATAATAACTACGGGCTTTTACTGAATACATTCTTTTTTATGCTTATGATGCTTGTTGTTTTAAGGGGCCTAACATCGAAGGTCATCGGCCCTACATTATTTTTAACAGTACTTAATAATATACAAAGAAACTATTTTACGGCGTCACTTTAATTATAACACTTTATAGTAACTTTTTAGAAGACAATACAGTACATACAATAGTGAAACAAGAAACATAGCTCCGTTAACACCTTTGGAAAAAAAAAAAAATCCGTTAGTCTCTTTTGTTTGTTGCGGTTAAACTTTCCTCTCTTCACGTTGAAATGTCTCATCAATACCATGCAGCAGAGTTTTGTAAGTGGAGCTTGTCATCTGCGACTTCTGGGCTAGCTTTCGTACGTGACCAGTAATTAATTGACACCCGAGAAAGAGCAAGGCTTTGCTGATTTTCCGATCACTAGAAGTTCGAGTTTTTCTGTTCCCGTCATATTTGTTCCCAGCATCACTGTAACCCTTTTTTACTTGTTAACTGTTCCTCACAAACCACAAATGCTGTATTGCACAGTTAATGTTGCACAAAATTCAAGTTGCAGAGTATTTTTCGCTTCAAGGGAGGAAATGTTTGCTTCAAGAAATCAAGAAATTTGTGTAACCGAATTTCGAGTAATAGAGAAATAAATACAGGCGGCTGGAAAATTTAAGTTGCTTAGAGATACTGATAATTCGAGTAATGGGGGTTCGAGATTTTGAGGTTTGACTGTATTATTCATCGTATGTATGTGTCATAAAGGAGAGTGATTAGGTACATTTTCATGTAACCATTTTTATGTTTTTTTTGTTTAAGATTTTAAATTCAGTGGTCAATTCACATTGTAACTGTAGATATATATGCCTTTCATCCTGTCCTTTTTCCACTTAGACTATGGCGCAATATATGTGATGAAATCCAAGAATTAAAAATCTTCCTATTTTTTATTTTGAAAAGTTGGCAGTTGCATCTTTAAGCATGCAGAGGTCGCGAATGTTGAACTCGCACCTTCGAGTTTTGACGTGATCGAAGTTTTTCAGAATGGCGACCAAAGTCATTCTGTCGCAGTCGCACATAGACGAATAACTTCCAATTCATTGTTTCATAACCCACTGCTCTGAAATAGGCTTCTGCTAATATTTGTTTTAGAAAAGTGATATCTGCAATAATACTTGGCTATTTTTATTGGCCCGCATGCATATGTTTTCATATTTGTTGTTTGGTGTTTTTCACACTGTTCAATGCACTTATTTTACAAGCCCCAGCAGAAAAGGTTTTCATATTTGTTCTCTTGTGTTTTTCACACCTTTTAATACTTTTCTCTCATCTTGAGAAAGGGTAGATATAGTTTTCACTGTACTCGCGGATACACGACGTAGGTACCAACTGATGAGCCCACCCTAGCACATGAGGGCGAAACGCTGGCAACCAGGAATGAGTTAGCTGGAAAATTTATAATGTCCAATAACGGACCATTTATATTGGAATGCCTTCATGTCGGAAAAAATCGTATCTAGTGTATCTAGGTTTTACTATATTCCCTTGAGCATTTCTGTTTCTCTGCACCATTTTTGTTTTCCGTGGTATGTGGTTTTGTCGTACTAATAACTGTTATTGTGGTGATGCCATAAACTTTTATTCCAGGAATTCACAGCAGAACCTGCTGTAAAGTAAAAGTTCGAAGTATTGTATATAAGCTGAAGCTATGGGAGACACTAGTTGATAGTTAATTCATCTCTATTTATTACATAAGTTGCAGAATATCAAACCTCCTAAGAATGTCTGCCATTTTCTTTACTATGTGTGTTAGGAAGTACCGGATGTCCACAATTAAAGTTATGGTATTCAGCGCGGTTCAGCACGGCCTGTAAAGATCGTAGGAGTCTGAAATTTCATAGATATGCTAACTAAGCAATGTGGTTGTGAATTATGCCACCAAAATTATTAGTTCCAAGTTTTGCCACCAGGTGAAAATATGGTGCCCTAAGCAATGGTAGGGGTCAC
Source organism: Anabrus simplex (assembly GCF_040414725.1). Classification (NCBI taxonomy): domain Eukaryota; kingdom Metazoa; phylum Arthropoda; class Insecta; order Orthoptera; family Tettigoniidae; genus Anabrus; species Anabrus simplex. Next base: position 112,277,794 of record NC_090269.1, on the reverse strand, counting down.
AGAAAAAGGTCAGGAAAGATCCAACACATGTTAACGGTGGTCCTGGGAGGTTTATTAGCATTCATCGTTACAAACACTGGTCAATATGGCCACGTAACTCGGCAACGTGCAGCATATCTGGTGAAATCAGAGCAACATGTTGTCATGTGCTAGCCTTTAGATCAGGCAGAGTCCGGACATGTCCCTGATAAACACAATCTTTCAAATATCCCTACAACCAGAAGTCACATGGATTTAGGTTGGGGGACTTCGAAGGCCGTGCATCTGGAAAATGCCTAGAAATAATGTGGTCGTTACTGAAGGTTTCTCAAAGCAATTCTTTCACCTGGCAAGCAATATGTGGTGTTGCCCAAATAACGGGGTGGTCATAGTTGCGTTTCTGCAAAGCTGGAATCACGTGTTGCACAAGAAGGTCTCTATAACGTGCAGTTGCCGCTGTACACCTAACGCCCATGAGGGATCATCTCCTCAAAGGAAAATGGACCAAGAATGAAGGAGCTTGTAAAACCACACCAAAAAGTCATGTAAGCTGAATGCAATGGTTGTTCCTGCACAACGTTTGGAGGAGTCAAACGCCATACGTGACAGTTCTGTGCATTCACTGCACCCTCCAGAGTAAAATGTGCCTCGTCAGTCCACAGAATATTCCCCGGCCACATGTTGTCCACTTCCATGCGTGCCAGAAACCGAAGGGCAAAGTCACGGCGTTGTGTAACATCTTGGGGTTTCAGTTTGTGAACAGTATGAAGTTTGTAGGGTTACCCGTGTAAAATGCGCCACAAAATCTTGTGAACTGTTGAGCGTGGTAGCAACAATTCACATGACACAGCTCGAGCACTGGTTACAGAATTGGGAGAATGTTCTGCATGGTCTGCTACAGCTACAGCAACTTTGTGAACAACATCCATGGAGATGGGCTGCCATCCTCTCCCTTGTGCAACACCTAATTCACCTGTTTCCTCGAATTTCTTAATAATTTTCTTCAGCCCATTACGTGTCATGGGACCTCTTCTCCTCTGTTTCTGTTGGCGATATTCCCGCAATGCAGCATTGCTATTGCTGCCATTCTGATTAAACAACTTCACTAGTAGTGCACGGTCTCTCCATGTGAAACGTAATGCCTGTTGGGAAAAGTTCAACTTTCTTACATTACAACGAAGATTTGCTTCACAAAAGGAATCAACATGCGTCTCCAAGCAACAACCAAGGAACTGACACAATGCAATTCTACCGGAAGAACATTTCGACATCAGAGTTACGGAATATTGCACGTTCTGACCGATTACAGCGCCATATTTTCGCCTGGTGGCAAAACTTGGAACTAATAATTTTGTGGCATAATTCGCGAGCGCGTTGCTTAGTAAGCATATCTGAACAATATCAGACTTCTACGATCATTACAGCCCATGCTGTAGTGCTGAATACCATGGGCCGATTGCAGAAACGGCATTTAGACGATGTCTATGGTTAAACAATGCCTAAGTATGGCTGCCGCATTGCAGAGACGTTATTTATCACTTAGACACTGTCTAAAACCGATGTTCAACCGGTCATGTTTAAACACTGCCGAGAGCACTGTTTAACCTCAAATGACAGGAGTGAATCACAATCAGAGGTTATGTACCGTGAAATATGTGATTTGTATTATCATGTTGAGACGATTCTGGGAAGAAAGGTTAGTCCGACGGCCTCTCTGTGGGTCGCCCGCTGCTAAATCGCACCAATTCGTTTGACATGCACGGGGAGATAATAAAAAAATAAGGTTCCGCTTTACGAGAGACTTGTTTCTTGAGACTGACAAAGTGACAGGCTGGTAACTGTGAACTTGAATACAATTCTTGGCAATCGATATATTTTATTATATACATGGGGTAATTTCCATGGAATTGTAGGTCACTTCGACTACATACATATCACAATTACGTGTCCCGATTGTCTGAGGGCTGTCACATACATCAACCGGGAGAGATTCACTTATATTTACTGCCAAGTAAACACACATAATAGTGAAAACTAAAAAGTAGGTTGTATGGGATTTTTACATAAATAATCGCATAGGTTTTCGGCAATTATCAGATAGAAAAAGGCAAGTGGTGGTGATTATCGTTTAAAGAGGACCGGGGAAGAAGAGCCGTGGCCATAATAATAGCCCTAGTATTTGCCTGGTGTAAAAATGGGGAAACTACGGAAAACAATCTTCACGGCTGTCGATGATGCGTTTCGAATCTACGATCTCCAGAATGCAAGCTACATCTATATGGCCCGTACAACACACTCGGTTACACATTACTATTGCTTCATCTTTCCTTCGTCGAAGCTACCGTATTTATGAGTAGATTACGCTCACTGTAACAACATTATAATGAAAGCTACACTTCCCCGCACGGTGGCGTGGCGCTTTAGTGTCGATAATATTACGAGATTTAATTTGCACCGAAAGGGATACTCTTATCTGTGGGCAAGTCATGCTCAGCCATATTTGAGTAATGTGTAGGAAGACAAACAGCTGACTGGCGTTCGGCGCACGCACCGACGAATTTCATTGGTTGCGACAAGCAAAGAGTTACATGAAAGATACTTCAGTCTCCATTTTCAAACCAAAATTGAAACTTTAAGGGATGTCTAGTTAAACATCGACTGAACATTGTTTATGCAATGGAAGATCGTGAATGATTTAGACGTTGTTTAGGTAGACGATGCCTAAGGCTTAAAACTAGTCATCGTTTCTGCAATTGGCCCCATAACTTTAATTGTGGACACCAGGTACTAGTAAGACACTATCATTATTTCCAGTATTTATAGTGTTATTTGTAGTGGAGATTCGTGTTAGGAACAGATTATTTATCATAGGAATTCCACAATAAGAGTGACACTGTCCCTTTTATCTTCATGGATTTATGATATCTGCACCTTTACTCAAGTTTTTATTAGTTTTGTTCCTTAGCTGTTTTCATTCTAAGATTCAAAGTGATGCAAATGCTGAAAACCCCTGTTTTAATAGGATGCGGTGGCACTTCCTATACAATGTATGGGTTCTCAATGCTCTAACATTGCACATTTTGAAAATTAACATGTCCAGGAAGATGGAACCATGACTTGTTAGCCTTGTAAAGCAACATTGAGTTTCAAAAGTTTAAGTTACATATTTTATTCCAGTGATCTTAATGAGTTGTACTGACTGAGGAAACTGGAAAATATCTAGATGATGATTTGGCCTATGAAATAATCTCTCATGGTATCGTAAAGAAATAAAACATTAACCCTACTAGTCTTTTCTGTGTGGAATTGTTAGTTTGAAGGGCTATAAAAGCTGCTTCTAGTTAAAACACTGTATCCTATTAATACAGATATGTTCATGTACTATCATTGCAGCTTGTGAATCAACAAATGATGTATTTGCTGTATTGTATATAAGTTAAACTGTAGTAAGCTAATGCTGAACTGTGTTGGATTGTGATCAGCAGTACTTTTAATTATAATTAAGTGTTCATTTATGTTATTAATATATTTACTATGAATTTTATTCTACCTTATTTATATTACGTATTCGTTTGGGTTATTTTCTGAACTATATATTTAAAAGACTGTAAGACTGAAGGTTTTCTGTGCCACTCAGGTTTTTGTAAAAATTGCACATTGACTGTTGACTGTTGTATGTGCATATTCCTATCTAATGTTTCCTGGTCAACAAATAAAACATCACAATGCTTACTCTAATAAATATAATCGGTGAAAGATACGACTGTTGGGTATCATTCTATTTGTCAGAAGAACAAAAATCATTGAAGTCTGTTAATATTAAAAACTGCTTTATAGAATGTATACGGGCTGCATTGATATTATGACCTGGGAATGTACTGATTTCACTGACATATTATGTTCCAACTTTGTGTTGTGGATAATGTTTTGTATGATTAGATATTAAACAGTTTTTCAGGAGAAATAAATTGTTTTTAAATTTCCCTAATGCATTGTTGAAAAAATGTTTTGACTCTAAATTACAATATGTATTTCAAGTATCCTGGTATTGTTCACTCACCATCTTCAACCAGAACAGAGAATATAATTTATTTAATCATGGGTATCCATCACAGTGTTAATAAATTGCTTGTTCTGCTCAAAATCTTCTGATTATGTATAATAGTATCATAATGAACTGTTTGTCATCTGAAATTTGGAACAACTGTGCGAAGAGCCTGTTATTAGTTTTGAGTTTTCAAAGTGCTTGAGGATTAGTTTCATCTGCAAGAATAGTACCTTGCACATTTTCAAATGTTTTTGGCAGTGCATTGGGAAAAGCTTACAGTGCAATAGAATCTAGACAATATAAAAAATAGTCTTGTGAAAATTTCAGGGATGAAAAAAGAGCACTTTGCGATTCTAAGAACATGACACGATTTTGTAATCGTGGCCGTTACAGTTCGGTCAGGCTATATATATATTGTACCAAGGAAAGTTGATTTTAAAGAGCATGAGGTCTCTCTGAGGGGTGCCGAGTCCTTAGGAGATGGTACAGAGAGAGAGGATCACAAGGCGCGAAATAATAGATATTATATTTTTCTTTCCTTTATTTAATCTTTGGAAGGCTACCCTATTATGTTGCCGAATTATGAATTTTTAATAGAAAATAAAACCCAATTTCCACAACAGAATATCGAAATTCAAATGAAATTCAAGTGAATAATATCTTTCTCAATCTGATATGTCCATTATGTCCTTCATGGCATAAATCAATAATAAAGAATGTTGTAAGTAAATAAAAAATCCTAAAGTCTTTCTATTGGCACTTGCAATTTCATATTACACTTTCTACATGAATTCAGCGAAGTAAATTTGGTAATTCCTTCCCGAGAACACATTAAACTCAAATATAAAAACACTTGAAATCAAATCTAACTTGTATAAAGTTCTGAGTATCGTTCTACTCTTTTGTAAATTATTGCACACTTTATGAAAGTATTGTAAATTGAGAGTTTGTTACAATTCCACTATGAATAATGCACTCAATTGAAATTTCAAAGTTCTAATAAATGAGAATATACGAGAGCACACTGTTGTTTGAAAGTCTGTCTTGACTGGAAAAACGTTAATTCTGTTCAAGTAAAATATTAATTAAGTGAACTCTAAATGTTCTTTGTCCGTAACGACTCACTTTATAAAAGTTCTGCTCAAAGTCAGAATTGAATGGAAAAAGCACTGATATCACCTGATATACGCCTTCTCGTTGAGCTCGAACAGTTGAGTACTGCTCTGCAAACAGTAATCTGGAACTCAGCTGTCAGCAGACACCAAGATGCTCCATAGTACCACATCCCTGGAACTATCCCTCGTAGTACCAAATCTCCGTCGATCTCCGTCGTTCTACGCTGATCTCGACTTAGGATTTATCATGTTATTAAAAGAGTGGCTTTAACACGAGAAAGTCCAACTGACTAGGTTGAAAATGTGCACCATTTGATTTGGCACTGTTAGAACTGATGACTGTTTCATAAATAATCACCATTCACTTCGAGGAGAAATCATCGGAGCATTGTCTATTATCGTAAATCATGATAATGAGAAATACACTTCACTGCACAGTTCATCTAAACACTTACTGCTCACTGTTCGTAGGGTCAAAGTAACTTTCATTTGAAACACAGTTTGTCATGGCTCACCTTCACAGCAAAATTAAACAAGTGGCTCTCTCTCATAATATCTCAATTATTCATGTATAAGTCCTATACTTCACAATCTCACTGGTTACGAAGTTCATTATACAGTCTGTCCACACGAGTTAATTTTAAATAATACAGTGTGTTACGACGATACGCGAACAGTCTTTCTACACACATGAAAGTGTTCTAGGCTATCAAAATTGTCAATGTGTTGTGACCTATACTCACGATATTCAAAGTTAAAATAGTCCAAAATCATTACAATGCGAAGTAGCTGTGTTAACTCCAAGTTCGTTGCGGTTATCCACACGAAAACTAAGTTACTTGTCAAGTTCAACTATTGGTGAAATATTACAAGTCTTTATGACTTTGATGTTACACACACGTTAATTTTCTAAGTGTGAATGTCTGATGAATTACAAGTCCCACAATTTATAAGTTACTCGTATTCGCAGAAACTAAGTGTCAACTTGCCGTCAATATTTTCTAAGTATTACGAGGTCCGGCCGCAGGAATACTGAGTTTGACTCGTCGTGTGCAGCATGACATGCTAGCCAGCTGTGAAGGATGCGAACTGAATTGCTGTGGTCTGGCCTGCTGCTTATATCCCGTACGACTCAAGGCTGCTTGCTACGTTACAGAGATGAAATGTGCTTATATCTCTTGAATGCCTTGACGGATTTTATTTAAATTAACAAATGTTTACATTTAGAACATGAGCTACATGATGGTATATGTCTCATTTCCGTAACTTAATCGGCTGAAAAGTTAGACATTTTCTTTCCAGCACATTCGATAGAAAGGCGTGAAACATGTGATAGTGACGTCACCCACAGGTTCCTTGTCCAGCTCGCCACGAGGAGCTTCATATTGTGCTAGCACAAGATGTCGGGCATACGAACGGATATTATCGCCGTCCCTTTTCCCCATGTTCCGGCAATAATAAAACAATTTTGATCTTTAACTGCTGTATTCCTAACTGCTATCTTAAGTATCACTCAAATCCTGTTATTTACCCAGAAAAAAATCACAATAATAATAATAATAATAATAATAATAATAATAATAATAATCATATTAATAATAATCATCATCTGAGACTCCACGGAAGATCCAACACAGTCCGCGAAGCTTCTTTGCTACCTTTAATGAGAACTCCTTTTTTGAGGAAGTCGGTAAACTGAAACACCTCATTGACGCGCTCTCCCAATAACGAGTACTCATCATGGCTATTTAAGAAACTAAATTTACAGATGAACATGCCTTCAAATCACAAGGTTATAGAATCTTTAAAGGTAAAAGTGGCAAACATGTAATGAAAAAGAATTTAGATTCAATCACGGACTTCACCTCTCATAACAACCGAGTTTCGACCGTTTCAATCCGAAGTACAAACAAGTCTTACATTATTGTCAACGTACATGCGTCAATTAACCAGTCGAAAAAGACAAACCCAGAAGGAACAGATAAATTTTGAGAGGACTTAGAGGACACCCTCTCTCATATTCCCAGAAACACAAATTATTTTGCTTGGGTACTTCAGTGTCCAGCTTGGCAAAGAAAGAAAATTCCAAAACGTTGGAAATTACCCAGCTCACCACAGAACCAACCATAATAGAGAGAGACTCGTAGAACTCGGTATGGCATTCAACTTAGTTATGAAATCAATTGCATTCAAACACCTGCCCAGGAAACAGAAAACTTGGACTTCCCCAAACCACAACCTGTAGCTTTTGCATGGAAAGCACAACGAAATATCCAAAATGTGAAGGTTCTGAGAGAAGTGCCATCCTTGATTCTAATCATTACCTTTACAAGATTGAACTTAAACTCCTTCCTGGAAATACCTGAAAGGTCCATCCAAGAAAGATCAATAGGTTTGACACAGAAAAATTAAGAGCCAACTGAGAGTTCACAGAGAAGCTTGAGTCCTTGCATTCTCAGAATTGGGGGCTGCGAGAGGTCCTGATTGAAACAGGTAAAAACCGGGCGAGTTGGCCGTGCGGTTAAGGCCACGCAGCTGTGAGCTTGCATCCGGGAGATAGTGGATTCGAACCCGACTGTTGGCTGCCCTGAACATGGTTTTCTGTGGTTTCCCATTTTCACACTATGTAAATGCTGGGGCTGTACCTTTCCATTTCTAGGCCTTCCTATCTCATCATCACCATAAGACCTGTCTGTGTCTGTGCAATGTAAAGCAAATTATAATAATAATAAATAAGAAACAGTTAAAGAGACAGTCTCACCAACAAAACCAGGGAAACGTGCATGATGTACCAGTAAATGTGATGTTGCAATAAGGAAAAGATAACCTACCTGGTGAAGATGGAATTCGCTGAAGTATACAGATAATTGGGATAATTTCCTAGATACAAGAAAAACCATTCTAGAAACTATCTGCAGGGTAAAGCACGCTTTCGACAAGAATCCGCTGGGACAAGTTGAGAAAGATTTTCATCTGTGACTTGTACAGAACTTTCAAACAGAACCTCAATAAATACACTCCACCAATCTTACACTTCAAGGGTACTGAAAGAAAAACTACTCACAATGACAAGAGTAACTGCCAGATCAATTAATCTGTTGCCATCTGGGTAATTTCCGACAAAAGAGTAGTGTTATGAATATGTTGTAAACTTTGCGATGAGAAGAATTGGGAGTAAGGAAACAAGCTGCTCGACTAAGCAGTATGTTTCAGGTTGTCTGTGGAGCGGTGTGAGATGACATTAATTAATGAATAAGCTTGAGTGGAGTTTTTAAAAGTAGAAAATATCATAATATGAAGTTGAAATTCAAGAGGACATTTGAATTGGGACAAATATTTGTTTATAGAAATAGGAATTGGTGATTGGAATAATATGCCAAGGAAGAATTTTGATAAACTTCGAGCTTGTTTGAAATCATTGAAGAAAAGACTAGATAAACACAACAGACCTAAGTCCAGATCAGTGGTGGATTTTACTTTAGATGAAGTGTTGATTAGGGTCTGGTGAGGATTTCCCTAGTTTTGATGTCTAAGCCTAGTTCTTTAAGAATTTCTAATAGGATGAATTGATGAACGGAGTCGTATGCCATCCTGAAATCAATGAAAGGACAGATTTAAGATTCATGACATGTTCAGAACATGAACACCACCTCTGTATTCTCTCAGTAGTGGATCCAGTTGTTCTACCCTAGTGTGAAGAGCTGTTGAGGAGAATCTTTCAATTTGTGAGAAGCGAGATGACATAGCAGTTAACATCCATTCTGCTGCCTTTCTTATGAAGGGGGTGAATCGGGGCTGAGGTTCAGCCATAAGCAAATTTCTCCACTTCCCAAATCTTCATCAAGACTAAGATTGGAAATTTTACATTTTCATTTAACTTACAAATAGCTCTGTTGCCAGCATGCTTCCGTAGTTCAGCAATTATAAAGTCCTCACTTGGTGCATTGTTTTCCTTCTTAGTGACTGGATAATTTGTTTGACATCTTTTGTTGGTGGAATTGAATCTGGGTGGTCGAGCATGTTGTCTATGAAAGCAAATGTATGCTGAAGCTTCACATTTGAGGGACTCAAAGTAATTAGCCAGGGCTTTCTTTCTTGAGCCCAGGATAAAGTTACTGATATACTGTTACTGTAATGCCCATTGTTAATAATATAAATTTGTTTTTACAACAAGATGCTACTCTTGTACATGTGTTGAGAAGAAAACTTAACCCTTGCCAAGCGGATAAGGTTTTGTTTGCGAGCGTAATTATTTTTTGTAAAAATATTTTTTATTCTTAACACACATGAAAATGCAAATATGTAAGTACTCTAAGATTTATTAAGTCATTCATACCAGATTTCAGGAGATCAGGTTGTAGGTATTCATATAATCTTGAAAAAATAAATCCTTAACTGCTGGTTATAGTTACAAGTGATGAAAATCATTTTTCGTCCGTATTGAAAGTTTCATAAACTGTATATAGGATAATATAATATATACATTGTAATGTATTGAATAGGTGGAAATAAACAAAAGATATTATCCTATATACAGTTGCTGGTTATAGTGCGAAAATGGCACAAGGCACAACACCAAGTAGTCTCGATTAAGATCGCTAAACAACTGAGCTGTAATTCACTTTCCATCCTACTTCATAATTCACTATGACTGCTGCTATAAATATTGAACAAGCAAATTCACTAATAAACATGTACAGTAACTAGTATTTATGATGCAATTTTATAAACATGATGTTGGGTCTTCCCTGAGAGTTTATAAACTTTCACTTGTGTGATACATTTCAAAGCATGTATGAGGATGTAAGAATGGCTTTGCTGTGCAAATTTTACAATAATAAATAGTCTCTTTTCTTACTTTTTGGGCCTTACAGACAACACAGGCCACAGAACCCTTTTTTCATTGCCTGTGTCTTCTCTGTCACTTAGGTTATTTTCACACTCAGTTGCAACAATTTCACTTTCCTACTCATTATCACTCATTTCCAGGTATTCATCATCAGTTTATCATTATTTAATGTTTGCACTGGGCCCCCCCCCAAAATATTTCCTGAAACTAGAGCGACGATCAGCCGTTGTTTTTCGTACGGTACGAACAACTTAAAAACTAACGCCGAAATGTTAAATTAATGTAGCACAAAGAATCTACTAGCAAAGCTCAATAGGTCTAATCATAATTCTCCATAATTGTACTGCTTGAATGAAAGGAAAACACTTAGGATTGTGATGCGCGGGAATATTTCCCTGTAGAAGCCTCAATATTGGGAATGTAACCTTGTGTTGACAAATAATGTCAAGACATGAGGAAAAGGGCAAAAAAAGAAAAGAAATGAAATGAAATGAAATGGCGTATGGCTTTTAGTGCCGGAGGGCCCAAGGGCAAGTTTGGCTCGCCAGATGCAGGTCTTTTGATTTGACGCCCGTAGCAACCTGCGCGTCGTAATGAGGATGAAATGATGGTGAAGACGACACATACACCCAGCCCACCTGCCAGCGAAATTAACCAACTAAATTTAAAACTCCCGACCCTGCCGGGAATCGAATCCGGGACCCCTGTGGCCAAAGGCCAGCACGTTAACCATTTAGCCATGGAGCCGGACAGGAAAAGGGCAATTACCAAGGGATTACTCGGTTGGGGGCCGGAACGTGACTACCGAGATAACTGGGGCCACGGCCAGAAACAGCTGTAAGCTTACAACATAGTGTCAGATTTTGCACATCGGTTCTAGGAAACAACAATGTCCTAGGGATCCTCGGGTTGTAGCGTGGTTGAGAGATGTGCTGTGTTTAAGTAAAACTGAGACAGGATTTAGAACTGTACGTCAGTTCCCCATTTTGTGCCATATAAGTAATTTTTTTAAGAGGCCCATTTCGTCACTGAGAAGCCAAAACTATGTACATCCTCGGTAAGTTATGAAAAAGGTTTTTTTTTTTTTTTTTTTTAAATTCTAACAAGAGCAAGACAATCGCGGATGCGTGCCTAAGTTCGATATGTAGGCCTATATATTTTGTCAAATGCCTGGCGACTGATTGGAACCTCAAACTGCACCATCAAAAGTGCGGGTAAATATTTCGTAATTGGCGGGCGTGATAACTCAGTTCCAATGGTTCTATCTTCTCATCAGGACGGCCCCGGCTTGAATCGCAGTCGATGCATGAAACATTTTTAAAATGGGAAGTCACGTTGTATTGATATGTATTCTACTTAAAACACTAGATCCCATCCTTACCTTTCTTTATACTTTTGAGCCATAACCGCGTCATTTATGGTGGTGTATTTTGAGTATCCAACCATTCTTCGGGCTTACTTTGTACCTTAAATGGTGAGTGGATGCAGTGGCGCACCCACAAAATAATTTCAGTGGGTAATTTCAGTCGAGGCCAGTAGCGTGGATACAACTTTTCCTTGAAAGGGGTTGTAAAAAGATTTTTTATTTTTTATTTAGAATTTGCTTTACGTCGCACCGTAGGTCTTATGGCAACGATGTGAAAGAAAAAGGGCTAAGAGTGGGAAGGAAGGGGCCGTGGCCTTAATTAAGGTACAGCCCCAGTATTTGCGTGGTATGAAAATCGGAAACCACGGAAAACCATCTTTAGGGCTCCCGACAGTGGGATTTGAACCCACTATCTCCCGGATGCAAGCACACAGCTGTGCGCCCGTAACAGCACGGCCAACTCGCCCGGTGGATACGAATACAGCCGATCCTACCGAGTGCGGTGCCGGATCTTCAGTAGATATTGATGGTTTTTATTGTTGCCATGTACAATCATAGCTTATGTACTCTTAACATAAACCGGCTGCATTATTGAAACTCTTCGTAAAATTGATAATATCGTTCTTCGTTGTGAGGAAGTAGAATTTTCATTTAATTTCTCCTCTTAAAAAAAGGAACCACATTGGTACTACACCCCATGAAGGTGACTACCTTCCAGGTCGTAGATATTTCGATTACGGGAGACTCAAGGCCAACTCTCCTGCACCAACAAACAAGGTTGCGTCTTCCCCATCCCATGCCTTTTTTAACTGTCAGTGCCGGTCAGATTCTAAAATAAGGAGACCTAAATGTAACCAGCCGGCCCCGCGGTGTAGGGGTAGCGTGCCTGCCTCTTACCGGAGGCCCCGGGTTCAATTCCCGGGCAGGCCACGAATTTTTACCTGGATCTGAGGGCTGGTTCGAGGTACACTCAGGCCACGTGTTTAAAATTGAGGAGCTATCTGACGGTGTGATGGCGGCCCCGGTCTAGAAAGTCAAGAATAACGGAGGAGAGGATTCGGCGTGCTGACCACATGACAGCTCGTAATCTGCAGGCCTCCGGGTTGAACAGCGGTCGCTTGGTAGGTGATGGCCCTTCGGGGCTGTTAGGCCATGGAGTTTGGTTTGGAAAAGTGAACAAAGAAGGAAGCGACACCCCTGCAAGGCTCTTTAGCTTCCAGCTAGTTCTTCTGTCCGCCCTCGTGCATTTAGGACAGTTGGAAAACGTACGCTGTAATAAATGCTCCTCATAAAACCTTTGTAAAATACTAACGGCATCTATTTATAACAATCACAAACGCCTCCTTTACATGTGGCTCAGTTGGTTGAGCCGCTGTCCATCTGAGTCGGAGTTCGCAGGTTCAAATCCCGGCTTGGGTCGGTGACCCTTGAAATGGTGTTGAAACGGCAACAGCTCCGTGTCGTTGCTTATGGCGCGTTAATAAAAATTATACATACGAATATTAGTGTCACAAAACTGTAACTTTATACTACTATATTCTGTATCCCAGGCTTGCGAGGGAAACTGATTAACACTTTGTTTTACATCGCACCGACACAGATAGGTCTTATGGCGACGGTGGGATAGGAAAGGCCTAGGAGTGGGAAGGAAGCGGCCGTCCCCTTAATTAAGGTACAGTCCCAGCATTTGCTTGGTGTGAAAATGGGAAACCACGGGGAGCCATTTTCAGGGCTGCCGACAGTGGGGTTCGAATCCAATATCTCCCATATGCAAGCTCACAGCTGCGTGGCCCTAACCGCGAGGGAAACTAATAGGACAAAGTAAACCCTACCTGGCATATGTTGTTACGTGAAATTTTTCTTTACCAACTAACAAAATATATATACACCCATACGCTTTACATTCTATATTTATTTATTTATTTATTTATTTATTTATTTATTTATTAGTGCCTTCTGTACAGTGGAGAAGTTAGGGCACTAGGCCCTTTCGTATACTTAACCACATACTAATCAGAATATTAAATAAAATACTGAGATGAAATGAAATGAATGTCGTATGCCTTTTAGTGCCGGAATATCCCAGGGCGGGTTCGGCTCGCCAGGTGCAGGTCTTTATATTTGACTCCCGTAGGCGACCTGCGCGTAGTGATGAGGATGAAATGATGATGAAGACAACACATACACCCAGCCCCCGTGCCATTGGAATTAACCAATTAAGGTTAAAATCCCCGACCCGGCCGGGAATCGAACCCGGTACCCTCTGAGCCGAAGGCCAGTACGCTGACCGATCGGACAATACTGAGATACTTAAAATAGTTAAAACTACATAAATTAATAGAATTGAAAATAAATAAATTTAAATATATTACTAACTAAATTAATATTAAAACTAATTAATATTAAAAACTCGTAAAAATGACTAATCCTGAGGCATGCACACATTCATATTCAATCATTAAGTCAGCTGTCCTCAGCAGGTAGTCTCGGCACGTGACCTTAAATCGTGATTTTAAAAAAGCTAGTTTCTCTGACCTGAGCTGGGAGGGAATTCCATAATCTGGGGACAGACGCCACAAATGATCTATTCACTTTATTTGTGGGGTGCGGTGGAATGGCAAGAATGAATCTAGAATGTGTATTTAACCCTCTACTGCATACTGTTGCCATTAGGCAACAAATAACTTTTCACCTGTGTAAATGGATACATATTATAGACAGAGGTAGTTTTACGGCACACCTTCAACTGTACAGTCAATTAAACACATATCCCAGTGATGCCTTGTTTTTTTTACATAACATGAGACAAAACAGCCCTACAACCAAAGGTACTCCTTCCACCCCGTCAACATCCACGCGAACCAACCACCGTTTATTTTACGTGGGCCCTCCCCATCATATTACCACAGGCTTCAGGAGTACCTCTGGCTCAACCTCAAAGACATTACCGACCTACGGTCGTGCAAGTATACTTGCGCCCTGCAATACGTACCCATGGCCAGTAGGCCATGTTAAAAGGATGACAATAGAAACTATAGATCAAAATAGAATTTGATTGATTGGATAAAATTGGATTCCACGGCAGTAATGTTTGGTCTTTGAATGTTAAAAGCTTAGCGTAAAATCGTTGAAAATCGTATATATATTCCAATATGGCAATCCACATCACATACGAGTGTTAAGCTATTAGGCCCAGTTAAGAATTGGTGGTATATCTAAACCACTGAGCGTATGTTGAACATTAAAGCTTGAAATTTTCTTCACCAAACGGAAACGAAAAATAATTCATGCAGTAGAGGGTTAAGTTGTGAAATGATAAAAAGATGAATTTAGAAGAAATATACAGTGGCTGACTTTCAGTTACCATTCTAAACACCATCGTTAAAGTGTGTAGCTGCCGACGTTTATCAGACATCAGCCATGAGACAGCCTGATAGTATGGGGTGATATGAAAATCGTACCCGATATTGTAAATAAATCGCAGGAAGGAATTCAGTGCTCGTTGGAGTTTAAGTTTTTCTTCTCTCGTAATGTCAACTAAAACGTCACAATAATCAAGAATAGGGAGAATGAGTGTCTGTATCTCAAATGGAAATACATCCCTCTGCCGTTTAAGAGGGTGAAGCATTCCAAAAATCATTTTACGTATTTCTTTCGTGTAATCAGACCAATCAACTGTTTCATTCATCATTACGCCGAGATTTTTAACCGTTTTACCGTAGGGAATAATGTTACCATTCAGTAGGATAGGCGGGATTGCGACATTGTTTGAGCAGCTTAGTAATTTTCGTGATCCAATTATGTTTGCCTGAGATTGTGTGCAGTTTAGTATAAGAGAGTTTCGTTGTGCATATGTATTGAGTCGTTGGAGGTCATTGTTAATATCTTGTCTTGCAATATCGATATATTTGAAGATCGTCAGCATAGAGGTGGTGTGTGTTATTCCCTGTCACAGACGGTATGTCATTGATATCAATACAGAAAATTAGAGGTCCTGGAATACTGCCCTGTGGGGAACACTTTCATTTACCATTTAGAGGCCTTGTTTATTATTACACGCCGTTGACAGTTACTCAAGAAAGAACTAAAAACCTTGAGCTCAGCCAGGTCGAAATTATCAGTTTCATTTTCTTTATCATAGTCGGAATTACTATAGTGTCAAAGGCGCTACTGAAGTCGAGAAGGATAAATATAGTGAGAAGTCGTTTGTCCATAGCGTTTCTAATGTCTTCAGTAACCTTCAAAAGTGCTGTCGCGGTACTGTGACCCTTCTTAAATCCAGATTGCTAAGGGTTCAAAAGAGCACTTCAAATATCTGGGAGTCATATTCCAAACCAGAGGTGATGTTTTCACAAAACACATAGAAAATAGGACAATCTTGGCATTTAAAGCAGTGAATGAAATCAAAGATTTATGTAAGATGTCAGTTAAAGCAGCGATACAGCTCTTCAATATTAAAGTTGTGCCTATAATCACCTATGGTCTACAACTCGTCTGGGAATACCTAAATATTAATAGTCTACGACGAATAGAGAAAGTCAAAGCCGCATACTTAAAGAGAGCTCTGGGGCTTTCGAAGTATACACTATCTCGACTTGTGTATGTTCTGACGAGGGAATCTTTCCTGATCGAAGAGCTACGCTTCAAGATGTCACTACCATCCACGACAAATTACGATCGACTACTTACGGAACTGAAGCAGAAAAGAGAAGACATTTGGTTAGATTTCTATGCAACAGATGCTATGACAACGCGGGGATGGATGGAAGCGAACTACGAATTAAGACATATTGTAATTAGATTGGCTGTTCATGGCTTTCACTTTAAGCTCTGCAAAACCAAAACATTTCATGAACCTGAATTCGGATGCATGTGTAAATTGTGCGATCGTGAATGTGATAGATACCACGTCTTAACATGTCCAAATAGAGGGAAATCCTTGACTAAATTCTGTTCAGAAGAATGAGACCTATGTGGCTTGGAAATGTTAGAATTAATGTACTTACTTACATGGCCATTTGGCTGCAATAAAACTAATAAAAGAGCATTTTGATTTAGGTATTCCAGAACTTGCTCGTTTACTAAACGTTCAAAGGCTTTAGAAAGCGCAGGGAGTATAGACATAGGACGATAGTCAGAGGGTGATTGTGGGTTTAAACTCTTAGGTATCGGTATAATATTGGCTGTTTTCCAGACAGTAGGGAAATTTACGTTTAGTAAACAGTAGTTCAGTATGTGCGTCAGTAGTATAGGCAGGACAGCACCCATAATGTCATGTATAAAAGTAACAGGAATATCATCTACACCTGTAGCCTTTGATTTAATGGAATGCAAAGCCTTTTCAACCTGATTTTCTGTGACACTGTGAAGTGTGAATGGTGGATTGGCTGGAGGGGAGGGCGGTGAGTCGGTGCAGTTAACTGAGGTAGAACGAATATTTATTCTACTAAAGTAATCGTTCAGTTCGTCAAGTGGAATATCAGAAGTCGTCTGTCTCTGTTGATGTTTTCGTATTCCCAGAGCTCTAAGTTGGTCCCATGCGCGATTAGAATTTAAGCTCTTAGCTAAATTCCAGAAATATATACATTTCTTATTTCTGATTAACTGCTTTTTGCGATGTTTTAAGATGCAGTAAGGTTCGAAGTCTGTGTCATCTAGGGTTTGTTTATAATGTCGAAATAACGAGTCACGGTGGGCCATCATTCTCTTGGCTTCATCATCTAGCCATGGACAAGAAGGGCGAGAAACCTGTATTCGACGTGTATGTGTATTTCTTTGCCGCATTATTTGTATAAAATGTCACTTCTTTATTGCTTATCACATTACCATTATTACAATAACATCACCGTATTTATTCTAAACCAGAATATTGCATCTTTACTCACACTGTTTATTCTTGCATTCATTTTAATTGTACTCGGAATATATGAAATGCTGCAGTTATGTTGGGATGGGAGTAACTGAGGTAGCCGCGGGGGGGGGGGGGGCGGTTTGTCCAAGGAGTCCAGACACTCCAGGAGTTTTAACGAATCTACTTTTATTAAGCATTTTATATATAACGTATATTAATATTAGCTTCCGGAGTCCGGCTCATTGGCTGAATGGTCAGTGTTGAGGAATTCGGGTCAGAGGGTCCCGGGTTCGATTCCCGGCCGGGTCGGGGATTTTAATCGCGTCTGATTAATTCTGCTGGTTTGGGGACTAGGCGTTTGTCCCAACACTTTCCTCTTCATATTCAGACAACATACTACACTACCAACTACCAAAGAAGCACACAGCAGTGATTACATCCCTCCATATAGGGTTGGCGTCGGGAAGGACATCCGGCCGTAAAACAGAGCCAAATCCACATGTGCGGCACAGTTCGCACCCGTGACCCCACAGATGTGGGGAAAAGCGGGGGTGGGGGCGGAATAAGAATAAGAAGAAGAAGATTACTATTAGCTTCTGGAATCCGCACTAATCCACCACTTTTACTTGGATCCAAGGACACTAATTTCCTTTTTTGGTATTCTACACCACCTAAACTCTGGAAGTTTGGACACCTACCAAAAAAATTCTGGATGAATGGGCCCCCCCAAACTGAAATCCTGGCTACGCTACTGAATGTTTGTGACTATTTCACTCTCGTTTTGAATATATTTCCACGATATAACATCTAGAAAAGGCAAAACGCAAACTTTCACGTCAACAAACTTAAACAAAGTACACCAGCATAGAAACCACGCTTTGGAACAAACACCTCTTTTTTTTTAAATTCCAAATCCCTGTGTTTAGCCTAAATAAAGGCCCTGTCTATACACTTCTGGCATTTATCGGCTAATATTTCAACCCTAAGAGGAAACATATGGTCGCAAAAGCACGTAACTCAAAATTTCGGATAAACACTTCTATCGCTCGTGCGGGTTCCAGATAAAGACATGTAACGCTTGGCTAAGGTTAATGGCCTTGTAAGAGATTTGCTTGCTAAGTTCATTAAATCATCTTGTGTATAAGCAGGAGTTGCTTCAATTACTGAAGTGAAATTTAAGAAAAGAAAGCACCAGAAAGAAGATGAGTATTTAGTGGCTGGTGCTAAGTGTAGGACTTATTTGAAAGAATAATTGATAGTAATAAACAAGAGTTTTATTCCTCCATTAGAAGCGAGGATTACATGTGACGATATCCAGGAATGTACATTGCAGCTCCAGCTTGTGATTACATTGTGACAAAATTTCCTTTCGGTGATGAATTTTTGAACCATGCAGAGGTTGCTAATTTAAATCTGAGACAAAGTGCTTAATTTTCTTCTATAGAATATTTGATTAATAGATTTCCCAAAATTACAGCAGACTGAGAACATGATAAACTTGAATCAGAATTTTCATCTTACCATTGTGACAGTTTACTAGGATTGATGTTGCTTCGAGTAAAATTGCAAATTTAAAGAGTGAAAGTGGTCAGATGAAGTATAACACACTCAGTAAGGTTATTTATGGTGTTTTATCAGTGCAGCATAGTAATGCACAAACAGAAAGAATCTTGAGCATGGTAAGAAAAAATCAAACTGGATTTAGTTCTTCACGAACATTGCTCCTCACTGAGAAACTAAAGATAGCATCAGACAATGCTGTATGTTTCAAGAAAAAATTCACTGAGAATAACTAAACAGTATAACTAAACAGGTATTTAAACGTAAACATTTCTTTTATACATATATACATTATCATTATAGACTGTTATGCCTTTCAGCGTTCAGTCTGCAAACCTCTGAGAATTTACTAAACGTCGCCACAATCCTCGATTTGCAACTAGTGTTGTGGCCTCATTTAGTTCTATACCTTTTATCTTTAAATCGTTAGAAACGGAGTCTAACCATCGTCGTCTTGGTCTCCCTCTACTTCTCTTACCCTCCATAGCAGAGTCCATTATTCTCCTAGGTAACCTATCCTCCTCCATTCGCCTCACATGACCCCACCACCGAAGCCGGTTTATGCGTACAGCTTCATCCATCGAGTTCATTCCTAAATTAGCCTTTAGCTCCTCATTCTGAGTACCCTCCTACCATTGTTCCCACCTGTGTGTACCAGCAATAATTCTTGCTACTTTCATGTCTGTTACTTCTAACTTATGAATAAGATACCCTGAGTCCACCCAGCTTTCGCTCCCGTAAAGCAAAGTTGGTCTGAAAACAGACCGATGTAAAGATAGTTTAGTCTGGGAGCTGACTTCCTTCTTACAGAATACTGATGATCGCAACTGCGAGCTCACTGCATTAGCTTTACGACACCTTGATTCAATCTCACTTACTATATTACCATCCTGGGAGAACACACAACCTAAATGAAATTATCGACCTGTTCTAGCATTGTATCACCAATCTGACATTCAATTCTGTTGAATTTTTTACCTACTGACATCAATTTAGTCTTCGAGAGGCTAATTTTCATACCATACTCATTGCACCTATTTTAAAGTTCCAAGATATTACACTGCAGGCTTTCAGCACAGTCTGCCATTAAGACAAAGTCGTCAGCATAGGCCAAACTGCTTACTACATTTCCACCTAACTGAATCCCTCCCTGCCATTTTATACCTTTCAGTAGATGATCCATGTAAACTACGAACAGCAAAGGTGAAAGATTACAGCCTTGTGTAACCCCTGTAAGTACCCTGAACCAAGAACTCATTCTACCATCAATTCTCACTGAAGGCCAATTGTCAACATAAATGCCTTTGATTGATTTTAATAATCTACCTTTAATTCCATAGTCCCCCAGTATAGTGAACATCTTTTCCCTCGGTACCCTGTCATATGCTTTCTCTAGATCTACGAAACATAAACAGAACTGCCTATTCCTCTCGTAGCATTTTTTAATTTCCTGGTGCATACTGAAAATCTGATCCTGACAGCCTCTCTGTGGTCGGAAACCACACTGGTTTTCATCAAACATCCTCTCAATGACTGATCACACCCTCCCTTCCAAGATGCCAGTGAATACTTTGCCTGGTATACTAATCAATGAGATACCTCGATAGTTGTTGCAATCCTTCCTGTTTCCTTGCTTATAGATAGGTGCAATTACTGCTTTTGTCCAATCTGAAGGTACCTTACCAACACTCCACACTAATTTTACTATTGTATGAAGCCATTTCATCCCTGCCTTCCCACTATACTTCACCATTTCAGGTTTAATTTCATCTATTCCTGCTGCCTTGTGACAATGGAATTTTTTTACCATCCTTTCCACTTCAAGCATAATTTCACCAACATCATTTTCCTCCTCCCCATGAGCTTGGCTGTTTGCAACACCACCAGGATGATTTCCTTTTACATTGAGAAGATGTTCAAAATATTCCCTCCACCTCTCCAGTGGTTCCCTAGGATCTATTATGAGTGTTCACCTGATTTACTCAAAACACTGTTCATTTCCTTTTTCCCTCCCTTCCTAAGATTCTTTATTAGTGTCCAGAAAGGTTTCCCTGCTGCTTGACCTAGCCTTTCCAGGTTATTACCAAAATCTTCCCAAGACTTCTTTTTGGACTCGACAACTATTTGTTTCGCTCTCTACGCCCGCGTAATACGAAAAAGAATTATATTTTATGGTCGCATATCCCAAAGGAGCCTGGTTCACGGAGGTGGAAAGAAGCGTGCAAGAAGTGAGGATTACATGTGACGATATCCGGGAATGTACCCCCCATTAAGATGAAACTCAAAGAACACCAGAGTTTCCAAGAAAATCCTAAGCTTAAAACAGCAAGACATGGTCTGAGAGAAGGAAGCAGCATCATTGAGAATGAACGAGACATTACTGGGCAAATGCTAGAGCGTACTGAGCGAGTTGGGCGTGCAGCTGTGATCTTGCATTTGGGAGATAGTCGGCAGCACTCAAGGTGGTTTTCTCTTGTTTCCCATTTTCACACCAGGCAAATGCTGATGTACCTTAATTAAGGCCACGGCTGCTTTCTTCCTGCTCCCAGCCCCTTCCTATCCCATCGTTGCCATAAGACCTATCTGTGTCGGTGCGATGTAAAACCAATTGTAAAGAAAAAAGGGAAGAAAGAAAAGAGGTTAAAGTTCGAGAAAGCAAACTGTTGGTTTAATATTATCCATAGCTGGCCGAAACAAGTAGTTCTCCTTTTTTACTTTAAATTTTCCTTATGCCCACCAACACAGTTAGCTCTTATGACGATGATGGGATAGGAAAGGGTTAGAAGTGAAAAAGGAAATATCTGTGGCCTTAATGCGACACTCCGGAGATAAAGATATTTTTACCTAATACATGGATTTCCATGAAACTTTGTGGGAATGTCACCTATATAAAAGTAGAGATATCACAAAAATTTCATTCATATACAATTATTTTTTTTTTTTAATTTGAAATTTTTAATTCCATTTTCTTTCATGAAATTTAATTAACATGTTAATGTTAATTTTTAATTAGGTAGATAATACGTCGGGCCGATGACCTTCGATGTTTAGGCCCCTGAAAACAAGAAGCAAGCAAGATAATACGTCTTTTAAAAACACTACGTATCAATTTTTCTGTACATAATTTATATAAGGATATATCGTACTAAAGGTTGTGTAAATTTTACGTTCTAAAATTTAGGACTTAAAAATCTCTGCTACTTGAAAAAATTTTGCAATCTAAAATTCTATAAGCAGGTTTCTTAATATAGCTGTGATATATATACCATACAAATTTTGTTACAATTGGCTGAATAATATGGGAGAAAAATGGGATTTAAGTGTAAAAATTGCAGTTGGCGGGAAAATTAAATCAAAGTTCAAGTGATTTTTTTCTTCCTGATTCCTTACCTAAAAGTCACCAGAACTGTGTGTTTTCCCTTCCCTTCCCTTCCCTTCCCTTCCCTTCCCTTCCTAGCAGCTTCTGTATGAATACTGGTAACTCTGGAAGCTTGTCTCTTCTTCTCCTTCTCCAAACAATGGAAAATGATCCACCTGCAATTTTTATTTTTATTTTTTTTGCTAGGGGCTTTACGTCGCACCGACACAGATAGGTCTTATGGCGACGATGGGATAGGAACGGCCTAGGAGTTGGAAGGAAGCGGCCGTGGCCTTAATTAAGGTACAGCCCCAGCATTTGCCTGGTGTGAAAATGGGAAACCACGGAAAACCATCTTCAGGGCTGCCGATAGTGGGATTCGAACCTACTATCTCCCTGATGCAAGCTCACAGCCGCGCGCCTCTACGCGCACGGCCAACTCCCCGGTGATTTTTTTTTTTTTTCATAATGCTACCTTTCCTGAGTCGAAGTTATGGGGATTGTAGTTTCTGTCATGTCACGATTGTTGGGTATAGATACAGGACTTACATGGCGTGAAATTGATGTGACACTTTCCTGATGAGAATCTGATTCCGATAACATTCCATGACCTTTTGTCCCCGATTTCTTCAATGGAGACTCTTGTCCGATAATAGCTAATCTTCATCTCTTTCCTATCAAAAGTTCAGCAATTCGTTGCTTAGCTAAGGCTGATTTATGTTTACACATATTGTTTATTCCCTTGAATACAAGCTATCAATTATTACAGCACACTGTCTTTCAATAATAACAGTATCTTGATATGCAACTAAAAAACATTACTTGGACGCGTACTTCACAAAAGTAGGCAGAATGGCTACCAGCACAGAACCCATGAAAAAGATTAAACATTCAAGAATAACAAAACTTATAATTTTCGGCACTATTGTACTACCATCAGGAATACCAATACAAGCATAAAATGTTGCTCAATGACAGTCGAGTACTGAAATATTAGTCCGTAACAGGCTTTATAAATTCATTCAGAGATTGATAGATCTTACAGCTTGAGTCTGTATAAATATATTAGGAGAGGTGGGCAGAAGGGGGGGGGGGGGGGCTTTTGGCCCATCCCATGGATGCGTAATTGCAAAAAATGGCATATTTGATTGAATGGAAACATGACAATGACATTACCTAACAAAGCAGTTCAACAGATGCAACACCCATTTCTGCTGTGTGCAGACTGACAAACAAAGCATTATTAAAGTGATAAGTTGTTTTAATTCAATGAAATAACTTTGTAACAAGAAAGAAGAAACTCAATCCTTTCAGTTTGTCATTTTAAAAAAATGCCAAAATGACCAAAATATTGATTTTTATCTCTGGAGCGTCTCCTTAATTAAGGTACAGTTGGAGCATTTTCCAGGTGTGAAAATGGGAAACCACGGGAAACCAAATTCAGTACTTAAGATTTGGAAGTTAATGGCCAACCAGGATTACTATTTAGACTCGTATCATTATCATTCTCAGGTTAATTCAATTCATTTAAAGGCACAGAAAACAGTTTAACACCCCCACATGGTATTTTTTTAATGGGATAAATGAAGTTGCTACATGAAGTTTACACACAAGGTTGTCCCTGTTTGCAGATAATGTTGCATACATTAATAGCACACACCGTCCCATAAAAAATATCGTGGGGGTGGTAAACTGTTTCCTGTGCCTTTAAATGAATTTAATTAACCCGAGAATGATAACGTTACGAGTCTAAATAGTCATCCTAGTTGGCTATTAACTTCCAAATCTATAACTACTGAGTGCACAACCAATTGTAATAATAACTGCCATGGTGGATCAGTGCTAGAGTGTCTGATTCATGATCCCAAATTTGCAGGTTTATTCGTAACCAAGACAGTCTGTTTTTTAAAGTGAGGTAAAACAAATTGGTATTCAGTGTCATCATTGGCACACTGTAAATTACTAGTGGTGCAGTGAGCATCAGTGGACAAAATTAATTTGGGAAACAATCTAGTAGAGTTTCACTTTTGCTGCTAGACAGGCTGCATTGAAGGCACCACTTCAAGAGATCAAGTCTGGTAAGGACATATCATTGTTATTTAATAATTTTGTGCAAATAATTTGTGACAATTGAGGCCTCCGTGGCTCAGACAGCAGCGAGTCGGCCTCTCACCGCTGGGTTCCATGGTTCAAATCCCAGTCACTCCATGTGAGATTTGTGCTGGACAAAGCAGAGGCGGGACAGGTTTTTCTCCAAGTACTCCGGTTTTCCCTGTCATCTTTCATTCCAGTAACACTCTCCACCATAATTTCATTTCATCTGTCAGGCATTAATCATTGCCCAAGAGGAGTGCGACAGGCTTCGGCAGCCGGCACAATTCCTATCCTCGTTGCAATCCTGTCCTCATTTCATCACTGACCCAGTCATTAACTGGAAAACAGGTTGTAGGTTTTCATTTTTCATTCAATTTGCGACAGGTCTAACTGGATCTGCAAACGGAGATGATCCACAATTTTCGTTGAAGGAAACTTCGTAGGAAGTCCATAAAAGTCGTACAATACTGTGAATCATTCTAAACTTGAACCAGGAAAATGATGATGTTCCTGGAGAACCTAGTTCAATAATTTCAACAAACTCTTTTTATATGCCGAAGTTAAAGGTGAAAGTTAAAATGATTTAATATATACAAAGGATGGTTAGGAAATGAGTGAAAGTACAAAATGTTGGCAGCTCTGAAGATACAGTAAATTAAAATTGTTTCAAGGTCCACCTATTCAATACAATTACATTTTATCGTAATTCAATCGCATGTCAAATGGTACTAGTTTCAGCATCTATGTGCCATCAGCCTTAAGTACAAATTAAACAATTATATACATATGCCTAAAACATCTAAAACACATTTTAACACATTCTAAAATACATTACTGTAATACATGAGATAAGTTAAAATTATGTTACAATTGATTGCTGTAATGTAAAATTCTTAAAATTCTGGCAATTTGTTATATAGTCCAGTCTGTGTACATCCAGGGTGATTGAATTTGTGCTGGTTTTTTTTTTTTTTTTTTTTTGCTGTCTATATGGGTGACACTTATTCACTTAATATTAGGTCGTTCCAGGGAAGTTTAATTTGATCATGCAAGATTGTGATATAAATAGACATTAATTCCCAATTCAATTTAAACCTTGAACAGCACGTTGAATGTGTTTGTTACACAGACGGAGCCGGACAACATGCTGTTCAAGGTTTAAATTGAAGTGGGAATTAATCTTTATTTATATCACGATCTTGCATGATCAAATTAAACTTCCCTGGAATGACCTAATATCAAGTGAATAAGTGTCACCCATGTAGACAGCACAAATTCAATTACCCTGGATGTACAGACTGGACTATATAACGAATTGCCAGAATTTTAAGAATTTTACATTACAGCAATCAATTGTAACATAATTTTAACTTCTCATGTATCATCTATATATTTAAAAAATTTATGAAAACTTAAGTCAGTCAGTCCGGCCATTCTATCCGGTCGATTTCCTTCATTCTTTTTTTTTTTAACTGAAAGGTATTCATGCACAGATTTGTCATCAGCTACTATAAATCACTTAACTTCCGCCTTCCTCAAATTATTTGACTTTTTCAATTTTTTTAATCTTTGAAGCAATCATATCTTTGGTTCTAATTGAGGTATGGAGTTTGTTTTGGCCTAAGAACACTCAGTGTATCAAGCTCTTTCATGTCATCTCTTAACTATTCAAACTGGTTGATTCTGAGGAAAGTTATGAGTGCACATTCAATTTGACGTCTCATTTCTTCAACATTTTTTTTCTCATTGAAGCAATCATATCTTTCGTTCTAATTGAGGTACGCAGTTTGTTTTAGTCAAAAAACACTCAGTGGATCAAGCTCTTTCTTTTGAGGTAATAACTACTTAAATTGGTAGATTCTGAGAAAAGTTAAGAGTACATTTGTCTCCATGAAGAAGATCTTTTGAAGGACTTTTTAACAGTTCGGCGCGTAGTGTTGTTCCAAGGAACGTTTAATTCAATTTCTTTGTGTGATATATTTTCAAGTGTTTTGTTGACATAATGTTATTTCAATCTATTACCACAGCAGATCATGTGCTTTACTTCATTAACTCAAAACTTTGCGAATACATTCCTGAGGATAGTAACGAACAACACCATACTTTGTACATTGCGGGCAGAGCCAGCGGGAAACTGCTAGTTACAGTAACGTATTTTATAATGTGTTAAAATGTGTTTTAGATGTTTTAGGCATATCTGTATATTGTTTGATTTGTACTTAAGGCTGATGGTGCTACATAAATGCCAAAACTAGTACCATTTGACATGTGATTGAATTGCAATAAAATGTCATTGTATTGAATAGGTGGATCTTGCAAGAAAATTTACTGTTGAAGATAGTTTCCCATTTTCAAACCAGACATACTGGGTTTGTACCTTAAATAAGGCCACAGCCACTACTTTTGCAATCCTGGCCCTTTCCCATCTGTGCGTTGCTGAAAACTTTTGATGTGTTAGTGCGACGTTAAACCACTAGCAAATTAAAAAATAAATAAAAGAACAAGTCTCATTTACCTGAGTCTACAATTGAACCATTTGCAAGAGATGTCTTGTGTTTATACTCATGCTCACCATATCCTTTCCTCTTTGTACACAAGCTGTTATCCAAATTTGGCTTGATCTTCACATTTTATATTCATCACTTCTGACTCACTTTGTATACTGTATGTGTCTTCATGATAACTTTTCTTGTTATGAATAAATAATCTTGGAAAATATGGTGTAAACATCTTTATTTAGTATTCAGATAAAACATATCAAAGCATAACAAACACTCAAGTTGTGTGTATCCTCAAATGACAATACTGAGGTGGAGACCAAGATTAAAATTCACAGATTACATATTCATTGCTTAGTATACAGTCTATGCTCACAAATTTAATATAGAACTATGAAGTATTATCTTCAACGACATTTGTGAACAGTGAAATGGTATGTTACTTTATTCTAAATATCAGTATTAATTGAATAGGTATTTCACTTCTATCCAAAAATTTTGAGTTCTAAAAGAAAGAGAAAACATTGTTGTATTTACAAAGCAGGTACAAAATTGGAACAGTTTCAATAGTTTTATTGCTCCATCAGATTGATCAGAAAATATAATTGTCCATTTATTTTTCTTTCTGTATAGATATAGACAATAAAAGCCAAACTTATGCCAGACTTAAGTTTTACTTTTGACATCTTTTAGTGTGGGTAGACCTTGATTAAATATAGCATTATTTTTCCCAAGTTTATTTTATTACACTGACTTATCCTAATAAATTAATTGTCAACTTACTACTAGTTTACAGTGAATACATTTTCATTAGTAACCTTTCCAAATTTCAAGGTGTCCAGGAAATTAGCAAAAGTACAGCAGCACGGTTATGATGCATAGATCTAACCATTAAAATAGCTGAACTGAATGAATTGAATGCGATTCAGATGAATCCTTAGACTAGGATTTTTGAAAGTATAACTAGAAAATCACTTATTTTACACTGGTAGATGTTCCTGATGCAGATGGTCAGCTTAGCACCTTACCTTAGATAATATATTGCGAGTCCACTAACTTTTTTTCGTCTTGATAAAGCTAGGTGTATCAGGCCTAGGTTCTGTGCTTGCCATCTGAATCAGAAATGACAAGTGCTGGCACATATAGGGGCTGCTACAGGCCATTTAGAACAAGGAATGTAGTTTTAGGAGCTGTTTATGGAATAAGTTGCATTAGTTAAGGTATGTTATAGCCTGCACGTCAGTATACCTAGGAAGAAAGCAAGGCGATTAAATTACAGAACAGAGGATCAAATCACGAATTGGTAAAAAAGGACACTCTTCATTGAAAAATTTTACTTCTAATCAAGTGTTTTCATACCACATAGATATTTTATTATGCCATAGCATAAGAATACCTTAATTTACTGAAGTTTAAAATCCTTCAGCAACTTGCCATCTGTGTGCAATAATTTTCCGATTCATTGATGTGTTCGATGAAAGAGTTTCCTACTGAAAAATAAATATTGCAAACTTATTATGTCAAATAGCCTGCTAGTTATTAAATTAATAATAATGTGAAAGTACCGATACTTAAAATTTGTATTGTCCCTTGTCGCGTAAGAAATATTCTGACCTTTAAATTGGATGACTTCTTTTGTATGCCGTTAGTAAAAATGAATTCCGTCTGCTATGAGATATTTTGCACACTTTCTCCAGACTAATTTTATAACTATTTTATCTGAAGCCACTAAATGAAGTAGTAACAATATTACCATGCTTAACTTCAAGCAAAATGAATGAGAGCACTACAATTTTCTGTAGCTGAGATGCTTCCTTTAACGAGTACTGAATAAACTTTGACTGACAGTTTGCCGAAGAGCTGAGATACGGACTCGCTGTCTACTTTATTTATTCAGACTGTTACACATGATCTATGTAATAGGCAATTAATTTTACACGAAATTACCCAATAGAATAGCATTACATATAGACCATTCAGTAACAGAGGAACCAAGACAGGTACATGCCATAGCAACTCCTTTGATTATTCTAGGTGAAATGTTTTTGCACTGATCTGAACTGTAGAATGACTGTACACGATCCTGAGGCAACCCTTACATTCCTAGCACCTTCTGATATCCATCATGACTCATTAAGTATCATGATATACATCTCTAAACCCACTGTATAGACCACCTTCCCCGGGTATAAATAGCCCTTAGACCCTGAATAAGTGGCAATAAGAGAGTAAGATGGTCATGCCTTGAAGTTTTAGAACAAAAAATGTGTATGAAAATTTCATTAAGCGCTCCTCTTATATCAACTTGCACCTTGATGTTACTAGAGGAACCTCTCAAGAATTAAATATCTACAATATTTGAGACTGCAGGAGTTTATGAGGGGAAAGTTCTTAACAATGAATCTGTGAAAATGCTGGAAAGTGTCTATACAGTACCTCATATGTATACATATGAAGGGACAGTGACGTTCGACTCAATAGGGAGAATCGATGTCACAAGAGTTTATAATACATAAAGCCAGTGAATTTTCATACTCATAAATAATATATCAGGTTACCAATATGGTAATGATAAAAAGTAGACTGTTATTTGGTTTATTCCGTGATAGCCTACATGAAAAATAGAATAAGTGTTGCCATTATTATTATTATTATTATTTTAATATGGTGTGAGGGTAGGTTTGTGTCTTCACCCTTTAATATTTTTCTAAACATGGCATATTAATAACAGTCATGTTCTGCTGTCTCACTATCCTCCTGTCACTCTCTGAAATAAGTGCTATATACATTCAGATTTGTTTCATACAAGAGTCTTGTGTACACTGGGGTCTCAATTTCTCTTGGAAGAATTGATGAGGTACTTGCAACAGTGTGTGAGGAGATGTTTTTCACCGCTGCCATCTGTTTGACTTCCTCCCAGTTCCCGAGTGTAGATATCTAGGCCATACTGACCCTCTTCAGGAAAACTTATAAGAAACGTAACAACATCATCATCGGTTACTGAATGAGAAACAAATTTAGCTAAACGCTTTTCTTCGACTCCATTCTTGTGAAGTGTTGCCATGAAATCTGTGAGAGGGCGTGACATTCGGAACTGCAGGTCTAGCTCACGACCAGCAAACACTAGTGCATCCTGAAAGTATAGAATGAGTTGTAAATTAAAAATGCAATTTTCAAAGTGCAGCCTGTTTAAGTTGCAGCACATAAAGACACTAAATTATAATGATGTGAATGGGAATGATATAACAAGAAAGACAAACATATATAAAAATTACAGTGTCTTTCAGTATTTATTTTCTATGGATGAAAAACACACTTCTATTATTCATTATAGTACCTATTGCCTCACCTGCCTATAAAACCATCCTGAAACCTTAAAATGAAAAGTCTAAACCTCTCTTCCACATACTATCACTAGAGATGTAATCTAACTACCACCTGTCAGGATTCTTGATCATGTCTTCAGTGAGTTTCTGTCATCGGTTGGCTGGCAGGTGTGCCCAGCTTATCTGCCTCCTGTTGACTTATCATTTCCCGTTACACGGCGCAGCAACAGCATGAAAATGCCCGCACTTTGCATTTCAGGTCTGTGCTCAGAACGTGTATTAATTGCTGATCTGCCGCTCCAGCTGTTCTCGAGTTATGAAGTGTTACTTCGGGGTATAATTCTCATAATGCCTCCACATGTGTACATGGTAGAGGAAAGGGCATTTATGTATGATAATTATATGAAAACAGAGTCTTGCAGGGAAGTTGTTAAGCGATTTGTAATACAATTTCCAGGTGTACGTCCTCCACATAGATAGACCGTGCAGAAACCCGTAAACGAATCGAGAGAAACTATTCTTTACTCGATGCGAAGCGAAGTGTTAAAAAACGTGTGCTTAATAAGGAATGAGTTAATGAAATCGCAGAAAGATTAGAACATATGCCTACAAAATCCCCACGACAACTTGGACAAGAAGCTGGAATTTCGAAGAGCTCATCATAAAGTGTATGCAAGAAATCCTCACTCGTTGGAAAAACTAAAAGAACATACCCGGTATCGGGCGAGTTGGCCATGCAGTTAGGGGTGTGCAGCTGTGAGCTTTCATCCGGGAGATAGTGGGTTCGAATCCCACTGTCGGCAACCCTGAAGATGGTTTTCCGTGGCTTACCATTTTCACACCAGGCAAATGCTGGGGCTGTACCTTAATTAAGGCCACGGCCGCTTCCTTCTCACTCCTAGCCCTTTCCTATCCCATAGTCGCCATAAGACATATCTGTGTCGGTGCGACGTAAAAGCCACTAGCAAAAGAAAGAACATACCCGGAAAGAAATAGGCTCAATTATGGAAGACGAACTTATGCATGTGAATCTGAGTTTCCTAAGACAATGCCAGAAATGTGTAGATGCAGTGGGAGAACATTTCCAATATCTCCTGTCATAACGTACAAGCTTATTTTCCTAATTCTTAAGTACTAATTTTCTTAATTTTAATTGTTATCTCATGAAATGAAATGGCGTATGGCTTTTAGTGCCGGGAGTGTCCGAGGACATGTTCGGCTCGCCAGGTGCAGGTCTTTCGATTTGACACCCGTAGGTGACCTGCGCGTCGTGATGAGGATGAAATGATGATGAAGACGACACATACACCCAGCCCCAGTGCCAGTGAAATTAACCAATGATGGTTAAAATTCCCGACCCTGCCGGGAATCGAACCCGGGACCTCTGTGACCAAAGGCCAGCACGCTAACCATTTAGCCATGGAGCCGGACTGTTATCTCATGTCATGCATGGATAAAGTGAGCGAAGTGCTCTCCTTGCTGCTATCCCACGGAGCAAGGAGTGATGAGTCGATGGGAGGCAGATAAGCTGGGCGTGTTTGCCGGCAAACCGATGAGAGAAACTCACCGAAAATACTCCTGCATATGGACTATGTACAGTATGTAACAACCTGCAATGCATAGCAAAAAAGATAAAAATTGCTTCTCCCTTAAAAAAATATGGGTACATAGTTCGCCCTAGGTACTGCTGAGCTAACCAATTTAACTCAAAGGACAAAAGTCATGGTCAAATGGTGCTATGACGAGTATATTTTGTTTAATGGCTACTGATTAAAGTACATGCTAGCATCTCGGTTGGACTTCGTATTGTGATGGGGCACACATTCTAGGCCACTCATTTCAAGATGATATGAACCAATAGAGTTTCAACAGGGTGCCCAAAAGATGAGACATTATGTTCCAAAGTTATCCCGATGTTCATTATTCTGCGATCCATGGTGTCACATGTGGACCAAGAATTATTCCCTCATGCAACCTGACTGCATACTGCTTGGTCACCAAAGTGAACAACATTATTACCAACATGGTTTTAAACTTGTCAACACAAATTATCACAGAATAAAAGGGCCTACCTCTACATTTTGAGTCCCACAGTGGGTATTCAAAGAAAGTAGGCATTTAAAAAAAATCCATTCACAAAACAATATTGTGATCCACTACTAGAATGAATAAAATGACCTTTCTGCCTATAGACTTGAGGTATGATACTTTAATACCTCATTGAGCTGCTGTTTTTCTTCTATTTTGTTCTATTTGAAGCCATTTCTTTTCAGTTTTAAGTGTTAGGTTCTTCAGTGTGTTGAAACTGATTTATGAATAATTTTAGAAATTACTTGAAAACGAAAACATGTGACAACAGAGTTTTATACCTTTCAACTTCATTAAAAATAGAATGACACGTTTTGTTCTTGAAAGAACATCATCAGATTGTATCAAATCACACTAAAAACTATTTAGAAATGTGTAAACATTTATGTTTAAATTCTGTTCAAATACTGTACTTGAACTTCGGAAGTTAATCAAGTCCTCCAACAGTACTTCTTCACTCCCTACTAGTTTAGCATAGAATGCAAGGTGGTATATTATTCTGTCATTGGCAATTTGGCAGTTAACTTTCATTACGTCATGCTTCAGTTAGGTCAATGACACGCTGCACTGTACGTTTAGATTTGATTGTTATTAACATACTTAAATTTTTTGTAAATAAGGCCTATATAGGGGTTCTTAAAAGAGCATTTAAGGGCTGGCATTTACAAGTAATTTTCCATTATATCATTTTCTGTTGATGTTACTGCCTTTTCTGGAACTACTTATACTGTAGTTTATTATTATTTTAGATAGTTGGAGCACTTCAGCTTTTCAGCTTCTTCCGCTCCCAAAACTTCTTCATTCTGTCGGACCTGACTGCCCTTTGGTCGTCAGTAATGGTGTACTTCCTTTGTTCATGAGTTTGAATTGTAAGTGTTTACTCCTTAGAATCCCCTTCTCTTCTCTGCCTTCAATTTGGAGCATTGATAAATTTAATTCTTATTATTAATTTATTTACATTTTATGGCCTTCATTGAACCTCTTTAGTCCATTTCATAAAAAGATTTTTCAGTTTTGCCCGCACAGTACTTAATTCATTCTCTTGAATGTTTACTTTCTTTCTTCGTCTGAAATCACCCTTCCCATTGTCTGATTGTTGTATCTTGGTTTGTAGTCTGGTTTGTTTGTGAGTTTCTTGACTGTGTGAGTTGTTGATTTTTAAATCTTCTAGTGTAATTTGTAGTCCCTCATACATTCCTTGATTTCTGTACTCCATCTAATGTTGCTCTTTCTGTTCTGTAATTTTTCTATAATACTCCTGATGATCCTGTTTTCTGGTGTCCTGAGTAGATGTCCAAAGAATAAAATTTGTTTCTTCCCAATTGTGTTCATTACCAGTTCCATTTCCTTGTAGACTATTTCATTAGAAGCTAGTCTCTAGTCTCCCTTCTCTTGGTAAGTTTATTATTATTATTATTATTATTATTTAAAAGTATTTTTTTCACATTTTTATATCTTCTTAATGCCCACATATTTGCTTTTATTTTGGATGCGTTATATTTTTATATCTATGTTGATGTCTTTGACCTGGTGCGAGTTGTGTATACGTATTTTCCAAAGGCTGAATGCCAACTGCATCTAATTGCATTTTTGTGTTATTTGTATCCAGTGTGGAAATTAAGTTTTATTTGGTTTATATATGTGGCATTGCAGTTTGTTTCTTGACATTGATTTCATACAAATTATGCTACCGTTACTATTGTTGTTATTATCGTAGATTAATTGTTTTTGAAAATTATTTAGGGGTTGTTTAATGAGCTTTTAAATGGGCTGGCTATTTTACCTGTAATGTTTCTGTTATGTCATTTCCAGTTCTGTGGATGCTTTTCGTGGAACTCTATTTGTATTATTATTGTTTTCATTATTATTATTATTATGTATTTGAGAATAAACTTAAGGTAATGATTTGACTGAATAAAGTATGAATTGAATTAAAGGATATCTTGTAAGACTTTTTTTTTTTAATTGATAAATGTTGTATGTATGTTGGGTACTCAGCCCGAAGACTGGTTTGATCCTCCACAGCTCCGCCACAGCTATCATAAATAGCCTAGGTGTCACTGAAGAGGCGTACTAAGAAAATGAGGGATGAGGTAGTTTCCCGTTGCTTTCATCACCGAGCCAGGAGTTGCTATTACATATCAGTCTGCCAAGCCCATTGAAATGCATGCACCAACTGACGCTATGAGCGATATTTTCACACCATTCATAACGGACTGGCTGCATAAGGAATGGTTTTACTAACATCACTCATACCTCAGTCACTTTCATATTGACAAAGCCAAGGATGAGACTGAGACAAGTCAATGAAAGTAACAAATTTGATATAGCCCATACCAGAAGACATTGTGCACTGTAAACACTACATCTCGCCAGCAAAGGCGGAAATGTTTGGAGTGGCCAAGACGCTGTGTTAATTCTGAGAATTTACAACAGATAAGAGAGTCCTACCCCCCATTCCAGACCTCTAAGTCAGAGTAACCTCCTATTCTGATTCAATAAACGCTAATGCAAAAAGTGTGAAGTGTTGTTCGGAAATTAAGTAGTGTGAAGAGGGGTGAATTTCTTAAATGTGTGTGGTCATTGAGCTTGGATAGCTTTTTGGTGGGGGATTTATATTTCAATACCTTCTTTAATATTCATTTATTTGCTTTCATTTTCAATGTGTAAAATTTTTAGATCTGTGTTGATGTCCGTAAAGTGATGTGATTTGTCTAAATGTGTTTGCCGAAGGCTGAGTGTGTGTTGTGTCTAATTGCATTTTTGTGTTCTTTGCACCTGATGTGAAGATTAATTTTGTTCTTGTCATATGAGTTCACATATTCCTGATTTGGAGAAATGTTTTAAAAGGAATTAGATTACATTTACCAATTAGTTTTTATAAAGTGTTGTTTGCTCTGAATGCTATTTTGAATCCTTTTTTGAATAAGCTAGCTATTTTGCACAGCTTTTTATTAACAAAATTAATAACTACATCATTTTTGGCCAGGGGTTTGTTTAGGATTGTCCATCATTTTTTTATAGCCTGTCTACTGTATTGGGATAGTAATTGTTTTGTACTGCAATTTGTTTTATTATTTCTATTTCATTATTAAAATCTGTTATGCTCATGGTATGGTTATAGCTCTGTGTATCATCCCGTTTAGTCCTGCTAATTTTTGTGTGGTTGGGTGATTGGAATCATTGTCTACTGTGTGTGATGTTTGAATAGGTTAATCCGGAAGTCCGGTTAATCCGAACTGAAATATTCAATTTTTTTAAAAAAAATCTCCTTATTGAAATGAAAGAACATTTTATAGAATGAAGATTTACTTGTATTTTATTAGTCATATTTTACTAGAATAACTTAATGTAAACATAATGAAATGAAATGAAATGGCATATGGCTTTTAGTGCCGGGATATCCCAGGACGGGTTCGGCTCGCCAGGTGCAGGTCTTTCTATTTGACGTCCGTAGGCAACCTGCGCGTCGTGATGAGGATGAAATGATGATGAAGACAACACATGCACCCAGTCCCCGTGCCACTGGTATTAACCAATTAAGGTTAAAATTCCCGACCCGGCCGGGAATCGAACCCGGGACCCTCTGAACCGAAGGCCAGAACGCTGACTGTTCAGTCAACGAGTCGGACATGTAAACATAATTACACATCATAAACCATCAATCACTGGTCATTTATCTTTACAAAGTCTGTTAGTTTCTTTTGTCATAGTGATTGGAACCTACTCGAAGATGCAGTGTTAAACCAGCATCTCATAAACATCACATCAGTGGACGTAGCAGCAGAGTGTTGCTCGATGTAGCGCACGGCAAGTTCTAAGGCGGCCGTGCCATCTGAATGTGAGACTGATTGTTCATTGTGGTCTTCTTCGTCATCACTTGTTCCTCATCAACTCCAGATTCTTTCTCCACCATAGCTGTTTGTAATTGATGACAGTCAGCTTCCATCCACTCGCTAATGTCATTTTCATTGTCGTGTTCTCCTCTAAGGGTTCTTAACTATCCTACTGTAATTTTATACAGTATTTTATTAATGTAACTGCTAAAGAATGGACATTTCAAATTACAATATGTACTGTACTGTATTGTAGAAATGATTTTCCTGAGACGGTTGAGGCGCTGGTCTTCTGACCCCAACTTGGCAGGTTCGATCCTGGCTCAGTCCGGTGGTATTTGAAGGTGCTCAAATACATCAGCCTTGTGTAAGTAGATTTATTGGCACATAAAAGAACTCCTGTGGGAGAAAATCCCGGCACCTAGGTGTCTCCGGAAACCTTGAAAGTAGTTAGTGGGACATAAAAACAATACCTAATATTATTATTAGAAAATGTTTTCCGGTTAATCCGAAAATTTCGTAATCTGAACAGACTCCAGTCCCAGTTAGTTCGGATTAATGAGACTCTACTGTATCTTGTAAGGCAGTTGGAACACTTCATGAGATAAGTTCCAGATTTCAAGTCTTTAAGAATTTAAACAGAATTTATTGATACATTTCCTAATATTTTCGAGTGTGATTTGATGAAATCTACTGATGTTCTTTCAAGAACAAAATACGTCATTCTATTTTTAATTGAGTTGTTTATTTTTGTTTATTTTTTTCTCAGGTATAGTTCTGTTATAGGTTTTCTTTTTCAGGTAGTTTGTAAATTTATTTATTCATAAATTAGTTTCGACAGACTGAAGAACCTAATGGTTATCAAGCTTGAGTTAATAACACAGCTCAGTAAATTTATATCACTGTCTTTTTACAGTTACTCTCCAGAACCATTTTAAATTATTGTTTTAAGATTATTAGTTGTGCTTCAATTCTTTTGCTGGTCTTGTTTACTGTTAATTTTTGCCGTTTCAAAATTAAGTAGATTAAAGAAAAGTGTTATAGTCATGTCTCTCACAAGTATAACCCCTCATCCACGTTTTAGTAGATGGACAATGGCATGAAGGCTGTAAGGACAAAGTACAGCTCCATGATTGCTGTGGTAGCTGTGAGGTTCTACAGGAACCCTAAAAAGTGACTACCCCAGGGGTCTGGTGAACAAGCCATTTTAGGCATAGCTGGCTAATAGTGGATTAGTTGTGTTTTCAAGCCATACACGAGTCTCGTATCGAAGAACTCAAAGACTATGATAACAGCTACCGTAGGTGCTTATGACAGCTTACATCCTGAAGCTTCACCATTATGAAACTCAAATCAAGATTTGGTTGGTGAATTGGAACCTTGAATATTCTAACACTGACAAATAAAACTGAAGAGATAATTGATCTTATGAAAAGGAGGGAAATTCTCATCATGGGGATGAGTGAAATGGAATGGAACACAACAGGAATAAGGTACCTCTGGCTAGACTATTAATTATACTGGCCTGAAATTACAGTAACTTGGAGTCAACAAATGGAGTGGGCTTTATACCAGCCAGTTTGAATCTGTCAGTAAACTAAAATGAAGACTAATATCAGAATACTAACAAATGAAGAAAAGGAAACCTTGCTGATTAACCTGGAAGAAAATACGGACATTGAAAATTTGATAGCAACGGGAGATTTTAATGCCAAGGTTGGATCAGATAGACTACGCTATGAATCCTCCCTGGGTCCTCATAGAGAGCAGAGTAGAATGGCAGAGGGCAAACATTTTCTAGATCTGTTTATAAGAAACAATATTGTTGTAACACTTGGTTCAAGAAAAGGGACTTGCACAATATCACAAGATATATTTGGGATAATAAATATGGAATTATAATTGATTACACACTTCCTGACAAAGAAGTTTGGAAGATTGTAGGTGATGTCAAGAGTAACGCCTAGTGAAAATCTGGATGGAGACCACAGGCTGTTAATTTCAGATATCACAAAGATTAGACCACCTAAAATCCAGATCAAAACAATGCAAAAAATAAAAACCAGCAGACTTCCTGAACCAAGAGTGAAGGAAATGTTTCAAGAGAATATTTGGAAGATTTTTACTGAAAGTAGATTTGAGGAATGGGACAATCTAAATATAACATAGGTGAAGACAGCAGAGTATGTGGACAACATAACCAAATAAGAAAATCCAAAGAAACAGCATGGTGGAATGTTGATGTAAAAGCTAGATATCGTTCAAGAAGGGCTGTGTACAATGCTAGAGTGTGAGAAAATCCAAGTGAAGTTGAGGATGAATTTATCATTTTACAGAAAAGAAATGATTATAGGTCCAAAGAATAATTGGCATTGAGAAACAAAATGTGAAGAAGATCTTGCAAACAGAATAGGGCAAAACAAACAAACACAAGAAGCTCCTGTATAGTATTGTTAAAAACAAAGCAACACAATAGAGCTTCCAAATGGAGAGGTAAGTAGAAATGAAAATCAAATATTACAAGAGTTCAGTAGGTAACTTATTTCAATCATTTACTGAAATGTGATACAAATTATTATAACTCACAAGATGACTCTCCAAACCCTATAAAACAACAATGCAGGAAGTTTGACCTGGGTGGAAGTGATGACAGCAATATGTAAAATGAAAAACAAGAAGTCTGGACTGGATAACCTCAGAGTGGACATGATCAAAACATGTGGAAGACCTGGAATACATAGTTATACAGAGTACTAAATAAAATTTGAGAAGAAATTGAAATCCCCCCGTGACTGGAGGCAAGGTGTAATCATTCCACTATTTAAGAAAGGAAACCAAAGGAAGTACAATAACCATCTCTCCAACCTAGAGAAAAAGTCAGAAAATTTGTTGAACCTGAACTTAAAGAACAACATGGTTTTAGACCCTAGACCTTGTCTTATTTTGGCAAGAATGCTCTTTGAAAAATATCCTATATAGAATGGTTATAGTTGCACGGTATTCTAGGTTATTGAGAAGGCATATGATCACATCACATAAGCACATATGGAAACTTCTGAGATGTAAAGAAGTGCCAGATGAGATAATAACCCAAGTTAAACAACTATACCAAGAAACAAAGAGCTTTGTGCAAATTCAAGAGGTTATGTTGTTTTGAAACCAAGAGCAGAGTCCAACAAGGAAGTTGTCTATCATTACTTTTCTTCATTATTATAATGAATGAGGTTATAAAAGCAGTGAAAAGGGAGGATCAGACAACAAATACACTTATATTTGCTAATGATATTATTCTATGTGGTGAGGCAGAGGCAGAGGTGCAAGCTAAACTACATATTTGGCAAGAAGATTTTGAAAGAATGGGACTGATCATCACTCAAACTAAAACAGTTGGTTTGGTAACGAGTTGAAATCCTGAAGAGATCCGCCTGCGAGTGCAAAACTAAGTAGATATTATTAATAATTTCAAAAACTTCGGGAGCCTCACTTCTTCTGACAATACCATAAACCAAGAAATAGGCAATAGGATACAAGCTGCATCAAAATTTTACCACTCCATTTGTCAACTACTTTGGGATGAGTCATTTCCCAAAGCTTCAAAGGTCACACTGTGCAAAACATACCTTGTATAATTCTAATGTGTGGACTAGAAGCAACAACTTTGACGAACCTGCAGTCAGTCACGTACAGGCCACTGAATTGAAATTCCCCTGTCTTGTCTTCAAAATACAAAGAGACAAAAAATAAGGAAAGAGAATATCCCTCAACAACTGGGATTGGACAAGAGTCTGTTGGAATCCATAGAATTAAGCAGATTACAATGGTATGGACATATAAGAAGAATGGCTCCAAATAGGACCCCCAGAGCATACTATGAACGGAATGTTGTTGTTAAGAGGCCCAGAGGTAGGGCTGATGATGGTTGGGAAAAGCTAATTTTCAAAGACCTTGCCAAACATGATTTAAATTGGCAGCAAAATGTAGAACATCAGCTGTGGATGGACAGGGCAAACTGGAGGAGGCTCATAAATACCTGCACCTGGCTTACTGGAGTAGATAGTTTATGTGATAGTTTTATTTTGCCCATGTGGAAGCCTCCATATGAGGGAAATCATAGTAAGTAAATCACAAGAGCTCCATATGAATCCAGGTTACCAAGATATTCTTATTACAGTAGCAGCAACTGGTTTGAAGAGAGGTCATTTACACTTTGAGCCTTCATCACCTTAGGTTTCATCGTGGTTTGCAGGTTCCATCTAGTAATTTTGTAAAATTTGTAGCAACATCAAATTAAAAGCCCTGGTGTACTTCAGAAAATTTGCTCAATGTTTCTCTTGAAATATGTTACTACTGTATTACTTACCTGGTGAGTGATAGGTACAAGACCAAATAGTCTAGTGGCTTTAGTCGGTCCCCATTCTCCACTGGCACAGTCGGGAAGAGGAACCATCACAGTCTGCAACTCTTCACAAGCAATCTTGAATTTGCACACACTTTTGAACTTCATCGGTTCACCAGTCAGATATTCTTTAGGGGTCACAGCATTTGCGAAGATATCTAGTAGAAAGGCACCACTGCAAGGAGCGTGCACCCGGAATGCCACGATGTTTCCAACCACAGACTAGAGGAAGAGAATGAAGTTGCTGTTAGGGACGGATTTTGTACAATTCAGGGAATTTATTTGCATACACACAGAAAGGGCTCCATGGCTGAATAGTCAGCATAGTGGGCTTCGGTTCAGAAGACCCTGGATTCAATTCCTGGCTGGGTGGAGATTTTTAACTTTTCTTTTTAAGATTACTTTAGCTTGGGGCTTCATTTACATACATCATTACTAACCACCACAGAAATAACAGTGAATACATCCCTCCACATTGAGTTGGTGTCTGTAAAACTGAACTAAATCCATACAAAGTGCTGACCCTAGGTAACTGGGAAAAAGCGATGAAGATGAATATGATGCTTGTTGTTTAAAGAGGCCTAACATGTAGGTCATCAGCCCAGAAGGAGGAGATGATGAAGAACACAAGAAAGGGATAATGAAAACTTTACAGTAACCTACAGGAAAACTTTCAGATTTATATATTTATACATTCCTAATGGCAATACTGATTACTAGTATTTTTTTCCAGATCAGAATTGGCTTATCTCATAAGATGTACAAAGAAAAGTCTCTCTTCTCATACAAATAAACCTGAAGTGTCTAAAGTTACTATTTTCCTGACAATTCACAGCCCCATCTTGCAAATGAAATATTTTATTCAAAGCTGATGCCTGTTACATAGTGGTGATAATGATTACGATGAATTATCTTGCTTCTCCACTGTTTTTGACAGTAAACTTGTCACAAAACTCTTTTAGTCACTTTTATTTGAATAGCCGTTCTTGGCAACTGGCTCAATGGACAGAAAAACATGACTTTTTTCTTAGTTTTCTGCCATGGAAATTAAAAATAGTAATAGTGCTACCAGTACAGAAAATAATAATAATCATAAGCGTATTTGAGAATCTCATGTCAAAATTAATATTATGATTTCCCTGGCATTGGATCTGTCTGGGTTGGACCGTATCAATTGCAGTAAAACTTACACTAGTGTCCAAAAATTAAGTATAATCACTAAACGAGGCCATACCGCATGATAGGAATGTCAGATGGATTGCTGAACAAATGGAAGCTGAATCACACACCATATGTCACATAACTTGTCCAAAACAGTGTCAGAAAGGTTCTGATAGCTAAGGTACACCTTTGACAACAACTAACAAAACTTGACAATGTCTTCCACAACAAAATATGCTGTTAATAGGGTGTACGGTTACCCCTAACGGCCACACATGCTTCGCAGCAACGTGGCATGCTCTGTATCAGATGGTCCAAGAGCTCTTGTGGCAGTCGATTCCATTCCTCCGAAAGGACAATGCAAAGGTCTTGGAGGGTCCTTGGTGGAGGCTGACGGGATGCAATTTGCCTCCTCAGTGCATCCCAGGCATGTTCTATATGATTCAGATCTGCCGACCTCGCTGACCAGTCCATGCAATGAATGCCTTCCCTAGCCAGAAATTCATCCACCAGAGCAACGCGGTGCGGTCGGGCATTATTGTCCATTATGAGGATGTCTGGACCAACCGCACCTCTGAAGAGTCTAACATGTAGTCTCAGTACCTTACCCCTGTATCTTGGACCGTTAACAGTGTTCCTCGGACCACCTATGAAGAATTGCAGGTCCATACGGCCATTCAACATGATGTCGCCCCACACCATGATGCCACCACCACCCTACTGGTCCTGTTCCACGATGTTCCTGTGGTTGTGTTGACTACCCGGTTCTCTCCACATTAATGTGCGACGGGCATCGTTCTGCAAACTGAAGTGGGATTCATCTATGAAGAGCACATGCCTCCATTCATTCATGGTCCAGTTTCAATGTTGATGGCTCCAGATTAAATGAGCCCGTCTCTGTGCTGGAGTGAGCGGGACGCACACCGCTGGATGTCGGGCAAACAGCCCTGCTGTTCTAAGCTTCTGGTACACAGTTTGCCAGGAAATGGCAACCCCTGAGATGGCTGCAAGCTCCGCCGACAATTGTCTTGCTAGTTTACTCCGATTTCATCGGGTGGTTAAGGCCAGATATTGGTCCTGCTGTGGGGTGGTTACCCTTGGTCGACCTGGTACTGGCCTACGAATAACATCTCCTGTCTCGAAATCGTCTCCAAAGCCTGGAAATGACACTTTGTGGCACATTCAAGGAAACAGTGACTTCGGTCTGTGTCTGGCCTGCTTCCAGGCGGCCGAGTATTCTACCCTGCAAAACGGGGTCCAAATGGCGTCGTTGTGCCATTGTGTTATCACGTTCACCACGAGGCTACACTCTGCACACTATAACAGGGCAAACACGACTGAGGGAATATGGGGCGCAGGCACTGGCTGTATTTACCTTGCGGTTACCCCGCTAGTCAATGCAGGGAACACTCCTTTCCTATACAGAGCAAACACGTAAGGTTGGTAGGTGCATATGTCGTGCGATTTGCAGTCTATTTCCTGTTGCCCTGCTTACTCGTAACTTATGCTTAACTTTTGGACACTAGTGTAGTAGGATGAAGTAAGACATCACGAACTTAATAGTGATGGTCATTCTGCCCTGAAAATACTTAAAAGATTATTTTTTTTGCTGAAGTTTTAAATGGAATTTCGTGTATCGAAGATATTGATTGCAATGAAAGATGGTAGGATGATTATTTATTATGTTAGAACATCACTGCCCACTTGCTGTTGTTACATAAGGTATCCACAGCATGACAAAATGAGTGTGAACTGGAATCCGGCAACTTCCATTACAAACAATACAGAAGTATTAAAATGCTAGTATTTAGATGTATTCATATACTTTTGGCGGCAGAATTTCCAACT
The DNA here is from genome assembly GCF_040414725.1 of Anabrus simplex. Taxonomy (NCBI): domain Eukaryota; kingdom Metazoa; phylum Arthropoda; class Insecta; order Orthoptera; family Tettigoniidae; genus Anabrus; species Anabrus simplex. The sequence continues at coordinate 112,234,421 of NC_090269.1, read as the reverse complement.
ACACAGTTTCTCCTGCAGACAATCCATTAGCACTTACATGTCTCTGGATAGTGCATAGTGACACTCGTGGAATGCTTACTGCCTGGTGGTCCACTGGGGATTACTGGGGTGAAAGTGCTGCTCACAGGATCTGTTGCTGTGTTCATTTCAATGAACGGTACTTCTGATGAATGAACAAGCCAATTTAAGCATGAAACATACATCCACATAGATTGCACTAGATGGATTGGTGAGGACAAGACTGTATCTGATGGAGTATAGGTATTTGTTGTTTAGATACTTCATGCCTTGCGATGCAGTTGCTCAAACAGTTAAAAAGCAGTAGAGATGGCCTGCTTTGAGGCGGCCGAGTATTCTACCCTGCAAAAGGGGGTCCAAATGGCGTCGTCGTACCATTATGTTGTCACATTCACCACGAGGCTACACTCTGCACACTATAACAGGGCAAACATGACTGAGGGAATATGGGGTGCAGGCATTGCCTGTATTTACCTCCCAAAGTGAGGAATCCTTAGTAAGTGTGCCCCAGTTTTGAGGGTTGATGTTTGTGACCTTTGTGGTGTGTTTAAGCTAGTCTTTATAATGCTTGTGCGACTGAGGAAATTTCACCATACATGAAATGGTGAGGAAGCCTGTGTCGCTAATATGGCATATATGACCAGTCCACCAAAGCCAATGGCTAATGAAAGAGGCTTTTACACTGTTCATGCATGCTTTGTCAAGAACTGCAATACTGGAGATATGGTTCTCCCACTGGACATTTAAGATGGAACAGAATTTCTGTTGATGAAAATACTTAAGCTTCTTGATGTTATGGCTATACAGGGTCCGGTTTTACATCCATAGACTATTGTTGTGATAATGACTGCTTTATACACCATGAGTTTAGTATGAACTGTTAGGATAGCTGACCAAATGCCATATGAGCAGCATGGAAACTCTTCTCCACATTGCCGGGCTGAGTGGCTCAGATGGGGCCTTCTGACCCCAACTTGGCACGTTTGATCCTGGCTCAGTCTGGTGGTATCTGAAGGTGCTCAAATACGTCAGCCTCGTGTCGGTAGATTTACTGGAACGTAAAAGAACTCCTACAAGACTAAATTCTGGCCCTCAGCGTCTCCAAAAACCGTAAAAGTAGTTAGTGGGACATAAAAGCAAATAAGATTATGTATTATTATTATTATTATTCTCCATATTCTCTTCTGAGGTGCATCGTTATCATTAGTGCATTATACAAGATGTTCCCAGGTATGAGAAATGTTCTACCTGTTCCAGTGTCCCTATCTAAGACTGAACTCTGCAGGGCTGACCTCAGGTTCTTATGTGTTAGTAAAATAGATTTGTACAGTGTGAAATTCTGTTCATGTCAAAATCTCATTTTTGGTATAAAATGCTTTATGGAACTGTAAAATGGAACTATCAGGTTATTTCTACAGTACCTATACAAAGTCATCAGCTAAATGCTCCAAGCCTCCCAGCTGTTTTCCAGCCATTGATTGCAACACTACCAATGATTTTATGGCAAAATGATCATATGTTAATTGATCATTCAGTGAAGTTTCATTGAAATCTGTGTAGTCCAACTTGAACAGTTTCCTTGTGAGTACTATTACTGCATTAGTTACATAACATGGTTGCCAGCCATTAACGATTTACGTAGGTAGTTCTCTTCCCTGTCCCTTTACTATTGTTATTTTGTTTCAGTTTCCAAATTCGTACGTTCCTCATCACCAGATGTTTTATTCCAGGCTTGTGTCAATGTCATACTTTCATATGTGTGTACACCTGTTATGTTATGTGACCCTCTCAGACTGATTCTGATGGTTCTGTCAGCTTCCACTTCGAACGCTACTGCTGTACTGCATCTGGTGAAATGAACGTACCAGTTCCACTTCTATCACAACGTCTAAATTCAAAGAGTCTTTCTTGTCTTTCTTGTGATCAGTTGAGATTTTCTTCTAAAGACTCAGAGCAAAGTTCTCTGCAAAACGTAAATAATTTTCACCTTATTTTCTTGTTATGGGCCGTGAAAGCATCAATGGCAACTTTCATTTTCTTTTGCATCATCTTCACAGTGATACCTGCCTTTAACAGACTGATTTGAAATCATAAATGTTACATTGTTGTCAGCAATCCCCAAATAATACCAATATAAATGGTCTGTTATTGGACATTATAAATTTTCCAGCTAACTCGTTCCTGGTTGCCAGCGTTTCGCCCTAGTGTGCTAAGTTGGGCTCATCAGTTGGTAAATAGCACACCTACCAAGACACATGGCTAGGTGCATACCGTGGAGGCCACTGCGTAGGCTACTTGGACCCACCGGCAGTGCCAATGCACTGTGAGAGACTTTGTCTCATTACCAAAAACTGCAAAAACTGATGCCTGCCTGGCCATCAGATGATATAGATGTTGATTCCCATCTATATCATAGATTCCAGAGACTTTTACAAAATGTTTGGAAGACAAGTACAAAAATTTGCCCCTCCCACATTAATGCTGAAAAGTGAGGATGGAAAAACGACACATAACGACAAGGAAAATAACGAAATCATGGCAAAAGCATTCATTAAACTTTTGAATTGTGAAGAACCCCAGGAAATTTTAGCAATGAATACAGACACGCCCATCAAAACCCCGCCTGAACTCATAAATCCCCCCCACAATCCAAGAGGTGGAAACAGCACTCAAAGAGTTGAAAAATTATAAGGCATGCGGCGAAGACCAAGTTTTTGCAGAAATGTGGAAATATGCCAGTGATACAGTTCGAACATCCTTACACATGGCCCTAACAAAAATCTGGATAACAGAAAAGTTCCCCGAACATTGGACCACAGCCATAATCCACCCACTCCACAAAAAAGGAGATAAAAGCAATCCAGATAATTACAGAGGTATCTCTCTCGTAGACTGCACATACAAGATTTTCTCCAGAATCCTATACAGGAGGATCAGAGAGCAACTAGAGGAAGAATTAGGTGAATACCAAAGAGGCTTCAGACCTTGGAGAAGCTGTGCGGAACAAATCATCACTTCAAAATTAGCCATAGCATATTACAAGAAGCAAAACAAACCTCTTGCAATAACCTTCGTGGACTTTAAAAAAGCTTACGACTGTATCCATAGACCTTCAATGTTGAAAATATTAAGAAATTTTGGGCTCCATCCAAAATTAATCAAATTGATTGAACTTGCCTTAACAACACTAAATCAAAAATCAAGTTCAGAGGGGAATTCTCTGAGCCATTCATCATAAAAACAGGCTTAAGACAAGGAGATTGCTTGTCACCACTGCTGTTCAACTGTGCCTTGGAATATATAATGAGGGAATGGTACAAGAGTAACCCAAAGAACATCCGAATTGGAAGACCCAAACACAACATAAGTTTAAATTGCCTAGGTTTTGCCGATGTCCTTGCTCTCTTGTCCAACAATATTCAGGAAACCAGACAACAGTTATATCACTACAGGAAATAGCACAGAAAATTGGTCTTGGAATATCTTTTGAAAAGGCAGTAATCATGTTTACTGACCCACCACTCATAAACAAAATTGCCATAGGAAACCAAGAAATCAAAATTGTAGATAAATTTAAATATCTGGGAGAAATCATAACATATGACCTCAATGAAAAGCCAGCATGGCATAACAGAATAAATAAACTGACCAGAGCAAAATATGTCACCAAGAATACCTACAACAAAAAAGGCCTGTCAATAGCAACAAAATTAAAACATTACAAAACAGTCATTCAACCAGAAATAACATACACAAGCGAAACCATCTTCAAAACAACTAACACTGCACAAATAGACAAAATACTCAAGATAGAGAGAAGAATCATTAGAACATGCATCAACAAATCATACCAAAAAGATGGACACTGGAGAGTAGCTTCTAATGAAACAGTCTACAAGGAAATAGAACCAGTAATGAGCTCAATCAGGAAGAAACGCATTTCAATTTTTGGACATCTAATCAGGACACCAGAGAACAGGATCATCAGGAGAATAATAGAAAAATTATGGAATAGTAAGTGCAACATTAAGTGTATTACAGAAATCAAGGAAGATATGGATGAACTACAAATTACAGTGGAAGAGCTAAGAAACAAAACCGACAAAATCAAGAAACTCACAGACAAACAAACCAGACTGAAAATCAGAATCAACAAACAGACAATAGGAAGGGTGATTTCCAATGAAGAAAGAATGATAAGATCAGAGAGAATGAAGAAGTGCTGGGCTGACAGGAAACTAAAAAATTCTTTGTATAAAGTTGGCTAGAGTGGTCCAATGAAGACCATAAAATGTAAATAAATAAAAGGACCATTTATATTGGTATTATAAATTTACTCATTTGGGACAAATATTTCAGGTTCCCTATGGGAATCAACATCTATATAATCCCCAAACGTGTAACAAACAAAAATCAGCATTGGATGTTATAGCCGATACATTTATCTGAAAAATACGATCAAATATGTCGTTTTATACGCTATGTCATTATAAGCAATTTTTTAAATACAATGTTTATATAGGATTTAGACGGGACCGTCAGATTTCAACGTTATATCCAGTACGTCATTAAAAGCAACGTCGCTGTAAACGGTTTCGATTGTATAGCAAATATGGCCATTTCCTGTCTAGTTTTCTGTGGTACTAGAGTTTTCCATATAATTTTCCTTGATTATCTTTATAAGTTAGAAAAAATTTACTCTTTCATCTGAAATAGTTAAGCCAACAATTATGTTTGAATTTCCTTACATAAACACAGAGAAGTGATGAAAATATTTATATATGTGAACTCATATTAACTCACCTGCATTACGAATCGTTTCAGGCTGACACCATCAAAGCTATCTCCATCGCTGTCATAGAATTTAAGGTTATAGTGGAATATGAGACTGGACTGCATGTGTGATGGCATGGCTATCCTTACAGTAGCTGCTCCTGGATAAAGAAGTGGAATAAGCATTAATTAAATCTTCTATAAATTGTAACGTTTGAAAGATGACATCAAAATATATAAATATATCATTAATGTAATATATGAAATGATAAACCTCAAGTTTTACAGAAAATTGCAACTGTGATGGGGCGAAGGTAAATCTCGTACAAGACCTAAGACTAGATGTATTTTTAGATTGGTAATATTATGGTACTTAGTAGAGTATGATGTAGCTTGCATTACATTACTTCTGGCCTTTACAGGCAATATGTGAAATATGCAGTTATAAAACACTCAGAGAATTTATCCATAGTCTGGAAATAGCCAGCGAGGAAATGTCACCGCTTTCTTGTATTGAATGCCATGGAACATAAACATCAGTTTATACAGAGAAGTTGATGTAGATGAAACAGTACTTCCTCTACTGCAGGCTTGTCTAACTGGTACATAATTGCAAGTGTAGGAGGCTTTCAGAGCACGGCAAGCCTGTAGCACACCTGAGTGGACTAGGGAGAGTTCTCCTCCCCCACCTATGCCTCTCACAACTTTCACCAAGGAGTTTATCTGCTACACCCATGTGAGGCCCCAGCCATCCTCAGCCATCCTCTGGCCCTCGCAACCTATCCCTCGAATGGACACAACAATAAATGACCTCCTTCAGTCTAATATCATTGAGCAAGGACCTATCTCTAGAGCATTCCCCTTGTTCCTAGGGCCCAAGGACTCCGGGGCCAATGGGGTGATACATGACTTGAGCGTGTGGACACCATTCATCACCAGACCTACATTCTTCCTCTGTGGACAGGCCGACACTCTAGCCTCAATAAAAACGCATCATTCTACCATGAAGTTAGACCTGGTGTCAGGATTTTATCAGATTGCTTTGCACCGTGATACCACACACCTGAATGGCATCGTTACAGGAATCATCGCTACCAGATGGCTCACAGCCTTGCCGCATCGATCATGCAATGGTGGGCCATTGCTATAAAAGAAATGATCGAGCAAGAGTTTCCTGTCACCTTGGTACCTAATCTTGATGACTACAGTAGGTGATCCATGGGATGGCGTTATAATAATGTCAGTGTATTCACAGATAGCTCTGCGGCTTTGTATATGTTAAGATCCGGACGTGGTCTGGTATTGTTTGCATACGAGTATTTGATAACCTTGTACACTGTTCTCATTAAAGAAGCACAAGAGAGAGCAGTTACTCTCTCGTGGTACTCTGTCGCCTTTGTGAATAATCATGCTCCGTCTCAGGAAGGGGTACAGTAGTAGCCAATTAGAACAGGTTTTGCTCAAGATTGTACAGCACACAGGTCATGAAGGTTAACATATAACAGGAAAAATGTTTTAAACTGCTTACAAAGTTGCGAAAAACAAAATTTAACGATTTTAGACGAGCGAGTTGCTGCACAGTTTGCGTAATGTAGCTGTCAGCTTGCGTTTGGGGGTTTGTGGATTCGAACCCCACTGTCATCAGCCTGTAGATGGTTTTCTGTGGTTTCCATTTTCACACCAGACTAATGCTGGGAGTGGACCTTAATTCAGGCCGCAGTTACTTCCTTCTCACTCCTAGCCCTCTTCTGTCCCATCGTTGCCATGATACCTATCTGTGTCAGTGCGATGTAAGAAAAAAACCATTCGAAGACTAAATAAATTTACAGGAACATAATGGCCTATACATGGGACTATTATTCATTTTGCTAATGCTTACATAAAGTTGTGAGTTGTATGGCAAATAAAATGAGAAAAAACATTAACAGTGGACCCCAAGAACAAGGTATTGTAACTTATTGATGAATTGACAACTGTAAGTAATAGATCAACACTGAGTGATAATATTCACACAGTTCTTTTTTTTTTTTGAACTTTCAGCTCCTGTGAATCTTTTCCTAGATTTGATCAAATTATCAGACATAACTGCTGGAGGAATTCTAAACTCTTTAATTAGTCATCCTGAGTGTTTAGCATTATTGTCTGGAACTTGTGGTTATGCAGCTGCGTTGTTTGGTATGTGTAATGGTATATTGAGGCTAGTGCAAGGAAAGTTTCCTAGTGTTACTTTCTAACATTGTACTAGCCATTATCTTGAATTGTCTGTTTTAGTAACTTCAACTAGATTATCTCTGCTGTTCTGATGCTCATCAGGATGCTGGGTGATTTCCAACAAAAAAGTAGTGTTATGTAAATGGTGCAAACCTTGGGCTGGGAAGACTTGGGAGTAAGGAGACAAACAGCTCTACTAAGCGGTATGTTCCAAGCTGTTAGCAGAAAGATGGCGCAGGATGACATTAGTAGACAAATAGGCTTGAATGGAGTTTTTAAAAGTAGGAAAGATTATAGTATGAAGATAAAGTTAGAATTCAAGAGGACAAATTGGGGTAAATATTTATTTATAGGAAGAATTAGGGATTGGGATAATTTACCATGGGATATGTTTGATAAATTTCTAACATCCTTTGAAATCATTTAATAAAAGACTAGGTAAACAACTGATAGGGAATCTGCCACTTGGGCAACAGCCCTAAATGCAGATCAATGATTGATTGATTGATTGATTGATTGATTGATTGATCGATCGATCAATCTCCTCTCACTAAGTTCAACCTTAGCAAATATATGGATTCATTGTTGTCTGAGGTCATCAATCTGCAGTTGATATCAAAAGTAAGCAGCATTCTAGAGATGAGGGTATATTGTGGAATATGTTAAAAATGTGGGAGTTACTGTTATAGCATCTTCATGGTGGGTACTGACACAATTTCTTCTAGAACAGAAGCACTGCCAAGAAGTCTAACAGAATTATACTAAGTAGTGCAAAAGAACAGAATAGAACAGATCGAATTGATTTGGTGTCCAAGTAGTACCGTTGGCAAACTCTATTCTTTGGAACCTGACATAATAATTTATTGTAAACTATCTACAATGTATTGTATACTTAATTTTGAAAACATCAGAATATATGTTCAAGGGTATACAATTCATGTGATTTTGCAGTAATAAATATAATCCTTATTCACCAGTTTCCATATTTTTTAATGAATGTTTGCTCTAACAAGTGCATTTTCAAATGTTCTTAGAGATTTATAAGTAATTTCAGAAACAAAACTGGTGAGTTATAATGGTGTTTTTCATCCAATGGTGTTTTGGAATGCTTTAAATTTTTTTTACAAGTTTCAGTAAATGAAATATTCTTTACAGTGAAATATAACAATAATTTTTGTGTACTTTACAAAAACAACACCATTTTTATGATTTAAAAATAACTGAAGTTAGCAGTTTATTAAACAGAGTAAAGTATTCAAGAAAATACTGTGTTTCTCTTGGAGAGTTTCTCACCTGTGGCATCAGTGTACATGACAGCTTTAGTATTGGCATCAGGGAAGTAGAGGCCATATCGGAAGAAAAGAGAACGTACAAACGGTAACTCTTCAAAATCCTGCAGTGTGATTGGGTTCTTCAGTAGCTGCCAATCAGACTGAAGTGGGAAGAACTCGTATATGAACTCCCGAGGATCCGTTAAGAAATAGTGATCATCGTATTCATATCTGGAACATGACCATTTATATTGATTTTCATCCCAATTTGGGGGAAGAAACTAGAAATTAACTTGGCATGCTTGAACAATCTAAGAGAAGAATCAATATGAATTAGACATGTGATGTGTAGCATTTTGAAAGGAAGGTTTATCCGCGTAAATTGTCTTACTGGCTGTCAAGTGAAGAACTCCACATTTATAAATACCTTTGAATATAATGGCATTGAAGGAATAAGAATTAATCTTCACTACACATTTGCCCTTTCCTTCAGGGTATATGCAGGGTATATTTTGATATGAAAATAATATCTTAATAATAATAATAATAATAATAATAATAATAATAATAATAATCGCTCAGCAGCATTCAGCTGAATTTTAAGTCATTTTCTTATCTATGGTCCAATGAAAATTCCTTCTTACATCTTGGCTTCACTTAGACTGGGAAACACTTCCTTCAGGTATTCAAAACCTTCCCGTGTTTTGTCAAATCCTTTCACAAAGTTTTTCATCCACCCCAGTTTTATATTATGTAAAGGAGGAAGATAGACATTTAAAAATGTTCACCAATAGCTTGTATTTTATATTCTGCTTCCCTGGTTTGAATTCTTCACTCTTGGACCGCTCTTTAACTACATAGTATTCTTCAGTAGCTTGACTGCTTCATAGGCACAGGAAAACCAGAATTTTGTGAATCCAGTCTGTACTCCTAGGAGAAGTTCAATAACTTTTAAATCACCACAAATATGCCAGTTATATTCTTGTATTTAATGGCTTCTAGAATTAGTGATATGCTTTCATGTATTTATTTCATAACAACTGCATAAGCCACTGAAACTGGAGGCAGTTCATTGCCACTGTGAAGTAGCACAGCCTTCAAAACTAATTTTTGAAGTATCTATAAATAAACAAAGTTTAGTTCTTGACATTAAACCATTCACATCACAAGCTCAGAGCGAACCATCTTTCCAAAAATATAGTGTTAGGTCTTGATTCCTATTTCAGAAAGTAAAAGGTAACTTTCATGTCCTTTCCCAGTAAATTCAATGTTTATGCTTCTTCATTGTTTAAGCAAAAAAATGTGATAAAACCTGGAAATTCAATATTTTGTTTACTACAGTTAGATTCTACCACCATGGTAAAAACAGAGATACTAGGTAATGAAAATTAAAAAGTCTTGAAGCCTGGAGCTCAGTATCTTGCTTTAACAGGTGGAAGTTCTGCAATTTTGTTTGTTTTGTGCAGAGAAGTGTGGATTTTTTTCTTCCTCAGGACCAAGTGAGTTAGGTCGCAGAGCTGTGAGCTTGCATTTGGGAGATTGTTGGTTCGAATCCTACCAATGGCAGCTCTGAAGATGTTTTTCCATGGTTTCCCCATTTTCACATCAGGCAAATGCTGGGATTGTATCTTAATTAAGGCTATGGCTGATATCTACCTTTCCCATCCTTCTGTTGCCAAAAGCCTTTGATGTGTTAGTGTGACGTTAAACAACTAGCAATAATAATAATAATAATGTGCTTGATGTTAATGCCATTACACAGTTGTCTGAGTCATTATTCTATGATTCTGAAAGTTCTTGCCAATTAGAAGGAGCTAACGGTATTGGTAATTCATTGCCATGAGGTATTGGTCTGATGGCAAATTGGGGTGTGAGATTCTCAGTTTATTTTTTTATGAAAAACCTGATCGATATGATTTGTTTCCTCACGTCCCCCTTTTAGCCACTGAATTAATTTTTCCATAGCACTTGTGGCAACTTAGATGTGGTGTGAAACATCTTGGTCACCAAGCGGGAAATCCAGATGCAGTTTTCAGCAGTTTTGTAATAGGTTTCCTGTGATTACTAGTTGTGAATTCTCCCCATATGGAACAAAAACAATCCAGATAATTAATACATCAATGTTTGTGTTTCTTCATTGTTTAAGCATAAAAACGCAGTAAAACGTGGAAATTCAAAACTTTGTTTACAACAGCTAGATTCTAGCTAATGAAAATGTTAATGAGCAAACTTCATATTTGGATAATTTCTATAATCATAGCTGCAGTCATCTGCTTAAAATAAAAAACAATTTCATCCACTTTACAAAATGTATCTTTATGCGTGCAGCAGTAAGCATAAAGTACGGTATCACATCTTCCTGACATGGTGGAAATTTTCTATTTTCAACAATGTAATCAGCTCATTATGTGTAATAAAATCCTCCCCTTTACTTCCCAGTTCCCCAAACCTAGTTGAGTTGTGATTCAAATAATTTTCATTATGGTTTGTTCTCTCATTATTCAGTCTACAAGTTTCAGTATATGAAATAAATGGCTTTCTTCTGTATGTCATTTTTCATAACTTGAAATTGTTGCATACTGAGAAGAATCAAAATGAATAAACTTGTAATGTGGTATACAGCATTTGAAAGGAAGACTTATCCCCTAAATTGACTTACTGACTATTAGTGAAGAAATTATTTATAAATAATTTTATATACAGTATTATGGGAGTTTTGAAGGAATAATAATTAATCTTCACTATATTAGTCCTTCTTCAGGGTACAAATATTCTGATAAAATAGCTTCCTAATAATATTCAAATCATTTTCATTATGGTTTGTTATACTTCTCAGTATTCATTTTACAAGGCTCAGTAGATGAAATGAGTGGCTCCTTAATGCTGTGATCTCTTCTGATGTCATGTTCCATAACTTGAAATGGTTAAAATACTGTCATCTCCCCAGTCTCTACTAACATGCAAAATTTTAACCTAATATTTATAAGAGATTAAAAATACAATATTTTGAAGATTTCCTGTTCCTTAAAATGAATAGAATACATTTTTTGTAAATAATCTGGTTTTATATTTGCATATGTTTTCAATTTTATATCACAAGACACAAATTTTAAATTACACCAAAATACTAACCTCAAACTGTCTGATTTGCCTTTTCCTCCAGCTTTCGGAACTTCTTTCGCGTTAACCAGATGTCGAGCTCCCCAATTACATTGTACAAACCTCCAGGCACCAGCTACATACACTGCATTCCACGAATTACGGAAACGGTTGTCTTCAAACCGGACACCCGGCTGGTATCCAGCTGACTTTGAATATCCTTTTATGACTACACAGTGTAAACCTGCATAACTGTGTTAACAAGAAACAAGAGATCAGAATCATATAAAATGATGAAAGTTTTCACAAAACTTATGTTCTGAATATATTTATTTTTCATACAAATAATTTCATCTATTATCTGATTATCTAGACAAAATACTTACCATTTAAAAGCAGACAAACAGTATCTCAATAATCTGCACTATTGGGTTCATTTCATTTTATCTTTATATTAAGTTAGGTTAAAATAAATTTCCTTAAACATTAATGCATGAGTAAGGATCCAAAAGTTACAAATTTGGTATATTGGTCTTTATCATGAATGTTTAAAATACTACCGAACAGCTTCAAAGGAATATCTTGGTTGGCTTTAATTTTTGTGAGCTTGTTGAGCTTCTGGAAGCCATCACTTGCATCCTCTTGTAATGACTCCTGCTATACTCGTTTTGCCTCATTCTCTGATACAATGTTGAGGCAGAAAAGTTCAAAAGCACTCTGAGAACAATAGGGACTGATGGGCTTGCGTATTGTCGTTGAGAAGGTACCATTGTCCACTGCATCATATTTCGTACTCCTTAAGTTAGATGGACTTCATCAAACAGCATAAAATATCCAGATACAGTTCCTTGTTTATGATTTTGTCCTCAATTCCAAGAGAACAATTCCATGTGAATAAAATGAAACCTTTGCTTTCTCTGAACACTGACAAATCTTATGTTTACATGCTGTTCTTTGCAACCCATGTTTTGTGCTTCACACCACAAACACAACTGCCAGGCTGAGTAACTCAGGCAGAAGAGCACTGGCCTTCTGAGCTCAAATTGACAGATTCAATCCTGGCTCAGTCCGGTGGTATTTGAAGGTGCTCAAATACATCAGCCTTGTGTCTGTAGATTTACTGGCAAGTTAAAGAACTCCTGTTGCAATATGCAGGTGACAACACTTCTCCAGCTCACTCATACACCTGATGAGTTGTAAATGTCAGTTAACTGTTTCATTAGGGCATACGAATGATTTAGCCTAACCATCAACATTTCCAGAACAAAGATACTCACACAGCCAGCTCCTGTAACTGCCTTTCCAGATTTCAGTATTCTATCTCCAGTATGCCTCTAGAAAAAGTAGATAATTTCCTCTATCTAGGAAGTATTCTCTCTAGTAACTGCTCAGCGGAGAAGGACATGGAGAACAGAATACGTTCTGCCCATATAGCTTTCGGACATCTTATACATCAGGTCTTCCTGAATAAAGATCGAGGAATATATACTAAATTGATGGTGTATCGAGCAGTTGTCATCTCCACCCTGTTCTATGGATGTGAAACCTGGACTCTATATCTTCGTGATATGAAGAAACTAGAATTCCATCAACAGAAGCTCAGATACATTATGAACATCAAATGGGATGACTGCATTCCAATTACAACAGTTCTAGAGGGTGCAAAGATGAACAGTATAGAGGCCACCATCATTGGTCACCAACTCAAGTGGATTGGACATGTCCAACACATGAAAGATGACAGACTTCCTCAAAAGAATCTGTATAGTGAAAACAGTACAGGCAGGAGACCCCATGGTGGCCCTCTGAAGTACTATAAAGATCAGATTAAGGAAAGACTTTCAGTAGCACTGACATTGATCCAAGTACTTGGTATATCATTGCAGAAGACTGCATTCACTGGTGCACAACTGCAGCTGCTGTTGTTGCACAATTTCAGCGTGAAAATTGTAGACAGGAAGCAGAAAAACATCAAAGACGTGAACAACGCTAGGCTTAACCACGACCTCCACCCTCTGTAAGATGCAACTAATGTGGTATGTTTCATGCAAGAATTGGTCTCCTTAGCCACAAAAGGCAACTGCATCCCTGAATTTAAATATTGGAAAAATCAAGGAGAGATGTGAATACAAAGGGCACTAGGAAAGTTTTGCAATATGCAAAAACGGTTGGCTGGATACCCCTGTTATGGTGAGGGATGAAAAGAGGGGTGAAAACTGGTCTAGAAGACAGCAAGGCACAACATTCACATCAGTTGTTACCAAGCAATGGGATTGAAAGCAAGTTAAGATGTCAGTTTGGTATAAAGGTGAATTTACAATCACAAAGAATGGGTACCGTCCACCTAATCAATACTTTATTATATCTTATTACTAAACAGTACCGGTTTTGACCTTCACAGAGGTCATCCTCAGCTGGTTATGAGATCTAAAGTTAACTTAATATATAATTTTAAAAACATTACTAAATCTAATGAAGAATGTCACATGATGTAAGAGATAATATTAAAATATTCAGTATATAAAATATACAATGATATGATGTGTCTTTGGTTTAAAAAACAAGCGTCAATATTCTATGACATGTATATGTTACATAAAATTCTAGTGTACTGTTCGTGAGTAATAGATAATTTGGTAAAATAGAATTTCTACACGTAAAATGTTTATGGCATTCTTGAAGTACACTTTTGAAATTCAGTTCATATTTGTGAATCGTTATATACATTCATTGGTATGTTTATACTAAGCATTCTGGAACATTCTATGATATGGATGTAATAAAAATTAGTATCATATAATACACTAAAATACGATAAAATGTTCACAGTATTCTTGCGGTACGCTTTGGAATTATATTAATTTGTACATTCACAGGCATGTTTGTACCAAGCATTCTAGAATGTTCAACAATGTATATTGTTTTTCTTTTAAGTTCATATGATTAAGAATGTTGGATGATGAACATCAAAATATTATGGTGTGTCATTAGTTTTCTTGGTACTAATCTCGTTAAAAGATATTGAGTAGGTGCAGATGTTCCCTCTTTGTAGTTTTGTTGTTGGACGTGCAGTGATCTGCAAGAACAGAGAAGAAAATGAAGTATAAGAATTTTGTCAATGGAATATCTAATGAACGTGTGGAATGAGTGTTTGCTTACATAATATTGTGGACTGGTCGAATGTGTAGAGTTAGGGAGCACCTCGTGTACTGCTCCGTGTACGTCTAGGGCTTGTACTTGCGGTAACGGAGAGGGGAAGTGGAGGGGCATGAGGGGTATTGATTGGGGAAGGTGAGCTAGAGGTGGTAGAGAGGGGAAGTGGAGGTACAGTAGGGGTAGTGATTGGGGGAGGTGAGGTATGGCTGGGCATGTCTTCGGGAGGTTCCTTGATATATATTGGATTCTGTTTTTTAACTATTTTTATGTAGGTGTTTTTTAAATCGGGATGACTGTATTAAAGAGGATATACATGTCATAGAATGTTGACGCTTGTTTTTTAAACCAGAAGACACATCATATCATTGTATATTTTATATATTGTATATTTTAATATTATCACTTACATCATGTGACATTCTTCATTAGATTTAGTAATGTTTTTAAAATTATATATTAAGATAACTTTAGATCTCATGACCAGCTGACGATGACCTCTGTGAAGGTCGAAACCAGTACTGCTTAGTAATAAGATATAATAAAGTATTGATTAGGTGGACGGTACCCATTCTTTGTGATTGTAAATACAAAGTATCAATACGGACATGAAACTGATAGATTACAACACTAAAGGTGAATATCGCACAACAATTTTCCGCTGGTACAAAGAGTTCCAGAGAGGAAATTTTGGGGTTGAAGATGATCCTCGTTCTGGGCGACCATCTGAATCAGTGACTGAGGAAAACATTGAAGCTGTGGGGAAAATGTTGCAGCAAGAGAGACGATTGACAAATCGGCAGGTAGAAGAGACCCTCCACATCCCTGCACCAGCTATGCATTCAATTCTACATGACCATCTCCATGTTAGAAAAGTTTGTTCCCTTTGGGTGCCCCCATTCACTTTCAGAGGAACAAAGGGCACATTGAGTGAAATGGTGCTGAGAAATGCTAAAAGAGTTTGAAAATGGGACTTTGTGTGACGTCAATAGCATCGTTACAGGTAATGAAACTTTGCTTTATTATTACGATGTCCCAACAAAATCCCAGAACAAGGTGTGGCTATTTGAAGATGAGGGTACTCCTGTGACTGTGCAAAAGTCAAGGTCGGTGAAGAAAAGGATTATTGCAGTATTCTTCACTAAACGGGGCATGCTGACTCGGGTTGTGCTAGAAACACAAAGGACAGTTACTGCGAAGTGGTACAGTGAGACTTGTCTGCCTCAGGTCATCCAGACTCTCAAGCAGCTCCGTCCAAGGTCATGGCTCAACACTTGGCTCTTGCATCACGACAATGCTTCAGCACATCGTGCTAATATAACAATGGATTTTCTTGCCAGATCAGGGTTGACTCTGCTTGATCACCCTCCATACAGTCCTGATCTTGCCCCATGTGACTTCGCACTCTTCCCAGAAGTGAAGCTGAAGCTGAAAGGGCGGCGTTTTGCATCCAACGAGGAGCTTCTGGCAGCATGGGATCAAGAGTGTGAAAATGTAACCGAAGAAAAGTGGCAGAGTTGGTTCAGTGACTGGTTTCGATGCATGGAGAAGTGTATTGAGTGTGGTGGAAATTATTTTGAAAAAGTCTAAAGCATTCACTCACATTGCAAAACTTTCCTAGTGCCCTTTGTACTCGGATAGGAGCATCAGTCAACGACGAAACAACTCTTGTGGGACAAAATTTCCAGCACCTCGGTGTCTCCGAAAATGGTAAAAATAGTTGGTGGGATATAAAACCAATAACATTACAATATTACAAACACAACTAATAATAGAAGAACATGTCTGCTCTTCGGAGGCAAAACCATTCTGATTGTCTATGGCAGGAATGGTAAGATTTGTTTCAGACACTGTTACTTTAACGACATGCTCATGGCTTCTATGTGTGCGGTCTTCAAACTTTTGGATCCTACCTCTTATTGCACATATATACACAACTTACGAACATCAGTTTTTAAAAATATTGAGTGAAGACATTTTATAAAGGAATTTTACATTTTAAACTGAATTTTCATAAATCAATTAACAAAATAAGAAATAAGTGACCACATTTACCTGCAAAGTCGTTTGAAGAGTACATGATAGCTTTCTGTACCATGTTTGATGCCTCTCAGCAATCCCATAGGGGTATCTCCTCGCAGGTTTTCGTCAAACTGCATTGTGTTGAGATTCTTGACAGTGATCCATCGGAATATTGTTCTGTAAAGGAACCAATGTGTATAAGTAGAAATCAGAATATGAAGTAAGAAATTAATGAATACCGGTAATATGACAGATTGAAACGTTTTTGTTACATATCTCCAATAGCATATTTCTTAATCCTGTAGCATGCTTATATATGCTAAACATGCTTTATTTATGTCTGGGTTTTGGAACTACATCATGGACAATTCTGAACATGGAATATTGTTTCAGTTCTGAACTGTCTGGAGATTGTGAAGAAGATAAGTGTATTAATTCCAGCTTGTTCACCTCTGTAGTGTAATGATTAGCATTATTAGCTGCCATCCTCAGGGGCCCAGGTTCAATTCCTGGTACTGTCAGAAATTTAAGATTGGAAGGAGGGCTAGTAGGTGTTTAAAATGGTACCTAGAGCTCGCCTTCATTGGGAATGTGCCTGAAAAAAGCTGCATCACCTAGGGCTAAGGATCTGAATCTACTTTTGCTTGACTGGTGGCAGTGATCGTTAAAGCATCATGTCTTTATAGTCTGACACTATGGTTACCCATCTTGACTCTCGCTGGTAGGAAAAATTTTCATCATCAGAATATTGGCAAGTACGGTAAGAGAGGTGGTGGTATACAATTTCTAACAACTAGATTGCACGCCAAAAACTTGAGTTCAATTCCAAACCTGTGTAACAGTGTTCATATGGAGTGATGGCATATGGCACTGTTGGTGGTGATGGTTAAACCTTGAGCAAACCTCCTGATGTTATTCAACAGCGGTAAGCTATGTACCAACATTGTCTTTCACCGTTTCCTCGTAATTACCATTATCAGACCACGCAGGTCGCCCATGGGAATCAACTAGAAAGACCTGCACCAGGCCTCTCCAGAGGCCACATAACATCATCGTCATCATCATAGCTTTTCAAATGGAAGCATTGGGAATAATGTTTACGTTTTCTTTACTGTTTGATCAGCAAAGTTCTTCATAATTATGTTCCATACATTGGTGTATTCCTTTTCTATGTTATCATTTTCTATTAAATGTCACTAATTTCATCAATACAATACAGTACGTATAATTTTCCATGATCTATCCTCAAGTAAATCTGTGCTGTGATCTCAGTTTTCCTCGTGCTCAGTAGCTAGCATTTGTTGCACATCATCTATCAGATGTGATAAATCTTACAGGGCTCTCAGTTCCTAATTTTGGACAATTCCCTTAGAAGAGTTGTGTCAAAGTACACGCAGATTGGATTGTCTGAGAGAAAGTAGAGTTTTGCTGCTGGAAAAGTTATTGTTTCCAAGCGCTTTCCCTTCTGATCAAACCTCTTTCTTAATGTTAACAGGGAATAGTTGCCTAGTTGTACCTCTCCTTAAAATAATAATCACCACTATTACCCCATCTCTCCCATTGTTTTTCATTAGCATCATGAGATCATCAAGAATCACGGCAATATGCTTTCTTATCTGGAATATAATTCTCTGACTCCCCTATCTTGGCCTACAATTATCATTCTAATGGTTCACGTACCAGTATACTGTCTTCTATGACAGCAGCATCATAATGAGCAGAAAACTGATCTTTTTGTGCAAAGCAGTTCCTATTCCCTTTCCAGCCCATATAATGTGTAGTTTTCTTGTACTGATAATTCTATAATTTGTTATATTTCTGATATTCAACAATAATATGGCAAAGCATTTTAGGTCTTACCTTGCCTTTTCAATGTCAGATCCACAACGGCCCACTAACTTTCTGACTAAATCTGTGAAAGTTTTCTGATCCTCTTGAGCCACCTGTAAGCAGAGTCAAATTTAAATAATATTACAACACTTTTTTTTTTTTCATAAACAAGAAAACTAGTTTGTGGTTGGTAATTGAAATTTGATCTGAAAAATACTACAACTTACCGAAATTGCAATTTGATCAATATCAGCAAACTCAATGGGATCATTGTATACTTCAAACTTGGAGAGGGCTGGTGGTGCAGGTATAGGGGCTTGACTAGGGTATGGGAGAAGTACATCTTCTGTATACCCATCTATATCATCCAGATAGAGAGATTCAGCCATCATATATTCACTACGCTTTTCATTGATGAGTTCCAACATCTCTCGACTTTGTTTTTCTACAAGTGCTGCTGTTGCTGCCCTGTAAACACATCATTTATTTCAATTAAACTGTTGAGAAAAGAAGGAAATGAAAATTGTTTATTACAGATTGTTTGTCAACCTTTCAGCAACAATACTGGTCTCAGACTGGAATATGTATGTAGTGCAATATGTAACATATATTTAAAACAAGGATATTATAATACTAGTAATTTATTATAAAGTAGATTAATTGCCAACAGATTCCTAGGTTTTCAAGAAAAGAACAAAAGCAAACCAGTTCTCCCCATCTATAGTATGCGAACCTTTTCTTGAGCCCTAGTTCCCATTCAACACTATGGAGCTCAGGGCTATAGTTACATTAGTTACATTAGCATATCTCTCCTTTGTACTTCACAAATTTTTACTATTACAAACAAGATCGAAAGTTGAAATACTTATGACAAGACAATATTTCACCCTAAAGTAATGTTTTGTTGGATACTAGAGCAGTTGCAAAGAACCTCATTGATCGAAGCAGGTTAATTGTGCTGATTCTGGTCTTGATCACCACTGCGTTAAATGAACTGTTCATAAATGTACAAACTTCATGAGGCAGTTTGTGACGTTCACCTGATTTTCTGAGGATAAAGAAGATATGATCAATATTTCCTGTTATACATACAAAATGTACAGAATAAATCAATAAGTGATGTTAAGTTACCCACCTCTTGCTCATACAACCTGTTGTACTTGTCTGAACACTGAATGTATTACAGTAAGGTTTCTACTGTGTGCCATGGAATAAGTTTCCACCCATCAATCACCTGTCTTCAAAGTCCATCAACAGTAACAGGCTAACATGGTCATAATGTTGCAGACATTTCCAATCGGTGACAGCTTTGGAGACCTAGTGGAAGTGAATGAAGGTGCATGTGGTCTTATATCATGTTGCCAAAATATGAAACGTCAGCTGACTTGTGAAAAAGGAAGCCTTACTTGTCTCAGAACATGGATGGCATGAATTAGTCAATACTTGTAATGATGGTACATACACACATTAGAGTTAATAATAATAATAATTTAATGTGGCAACTCGCAAGTTACTTTTTCCAGAGACAAGCATTTTGACTTGCCAATGTTAATTTGCAGACACGAGGCTGGGGTATTAGGGCACTTTCAAATATCACCGGTCTAAGTTGAGACCGAACCCACCAACCTGGACTCAGACAGCTAGCGCTCCAAGTCCTACTGTCTGAACCACTCAGCCTGTCAATATAGCCTACATGCATACATATGCTGCCAGCATCATGAGCTCCTATGATTCTACCTCACTAACCTCGTCATTGTTGTGTCAAATCTACGAACCTATGCATTATTATTTTTAAGACAACTGGTGCTATATTTTTAGGTTTAGGTTATAAGTTAATGTTTACGGGTAATGTTTTTAATTAAGTCATGCCTAATTTTGTAATATTTGTGTACACTTTATGCATTGTTTTTGTAACCTTGCCATTGTATGTTTTTTCTTATTATATGGCTGATGATGATGCACACCAGCATTGAAATCGGTCCTAAGAATAATAAAATGTTATAAATTAATTTATAACATTGTATGGTATTGAATAGGTGGACCTTTCTTGTTCCCATTAGATTATTTAATGCCAAACAAAAGCTAAAGGTTTCCACCTATTCAATGTTATTTATTGTAACCTTAAAAAAATTACATATATTTGATTAAACTAGTTTTGGTCTTGCTAGAGACCATCAAGTAGGCTATTTTCTTTGCCTGGTTGGCATTATAATTATAAGTAATAAATTTCATATTATTCCGTAGTGAAGAGCGATGTAAGGTAAAACAAAATCTAAAGGTTTCCACCTATTTATAACACCAACCAGGCAAAGAAAATAGCCTACTTGATGGTCTCTAGCAAGACCGAAACTAGTTTCATCAAATATATGTATCTTTTTAAAGGTTACAATAAATAGTACCAGTACTGAATAGGTTTTGTTTTACATTATATTGCCCTTCAATACAGAATAATATGAAATTTATTACCTATTATTATGCATTATTTATTGTCTGTATTGGGTCTTGGTGTAATTTCTTCTCATGAATTTACTTCTCATGAACTCTTTGTCCAAGATAACGGGAATATCATGCTTCATCCAATCAATTGGTTGCTCATTTCGCCTCCTTTGCTGAATGGTCTATGTCGTAGCCTTCGTTTGAGAGGGTCTCGTATTCGATTCCCGGCTGAGTCTGGGATTTTTACTGCGTCTGGTTAATACCTCTCGCTCTTCATATACACCACAGAAGCACGCAACACTGAATACATTCCTCCGTACAGGGTTGGCGCCAGGAAGGGCATCCAGTCGTAAAACAGGGCAACATATGCGATACCGTTCAATACCACAACCCCATCAGGGTGGGGGGGAAAAGAAGAAGAAGAAGAAGAATTGATTGCTAACTTGTCAGATATCCCTTTATCAGTATTACACTCCTACCGTTATTCCCACCAGTTCGGTTAAGAAATGCAGATTAACTGAAACAACTGCAGACTGGAGAAAATATTCATTGTGAGTTCTGCTATGAGGTCTGTAACCTGTTCATGAAGGGGAGAACGTGAGGAAAAAAATTAATGAATTTTTGAAGTTCATAGGACTTCCTCATCGGCTTTCATTTGTAGAACTAGCATTTTATGCTACACCTAGTCAAAGCAAGATGGTTCATGAGCTTCGCATGTAGCTATACTGTACTTTCTGCAGTGAAAAATGTTTTAACTCTATATATTAGTTACGAATAGAAGATTAATTAATCTTTTTTCGCTACTGATCAGCATACCTATCCAGTAATCAAATAACGTTACCGGTACAGTACGGTAATGCAACTTGCCTTCAATGCCACGGGTCTATTTTTAAAATGACCAGCTCTAAACACATTACGCTCTTTCAACTCTGCGAAATTATCTGGTTTTTTCTTTTTTCTTTCTTTTCAGTCGGGGTATTTATAAAGGCGGAATGATTTACATTCCTCTATTCATTGTTAGTCAGACTGGAAATTAAATTACTCTTGTGAGGAAAAATTCCTCAGTCACCACCCATTCCAAACCTTACGGATATAATCTGAAATACTAGCATGCATAACATTAGAATGCTTCAACAATACAAACGAACGAGTATCCTAATCAAAGCCTCAAATTCCCCATCTAAAAACCAGGACGTGACCCTACGTCTTAAAAGTACCGAGGAACAGGTTCTCATTGATTTCGGTCCAGTACGCACTTGCTGTGTCTCTCTTCAAACGTTAAAGTAGGCTATCTGTGTATAAGAAAAACAAGTGTTCGGTTGCTCATTAAAACAAGGTAGCTACAATATCTCTATAGGCAGTTGTTTCACGCATTCATTCAGTTAACATACTAGGTATGCTTTTTTTTGTCGGTACGCTTGAAAGAGAGAAATCTTAAAACCGGTTCCCTTCCTATCTCCGCAGCCATTAATACGTCACCCTAGATGGCTATTCTTTTCAGTTTCGTCTTTTCATTTTCCTTAGTGAGAATGTCTCTGCTTGAATTTATGACTTCCAAATTATAGCGTTCACCTGTTCCTGTAGGTACTGTTAGGTTCCAGATCTATAAATCATGTTGTTAAGTGGCACAACTGCTGGGTTATGCAAAGAGAAAAACACAATTTTGTCACTAGAGAAAAGCTTCACTATTCGAGCCGATCGTTGAATGAACGACGGAGGTACAATTCACCGCATAAAAATTCGCCCGCAAAGTATATTTAATTTTATACATTCTCGAAATGCGAGGATATTCTTAAACTGTGGATAGCCGTTGTCCGAAAAGATGATACTTGGAATCCTTCCACCTGCACAATATGTTCATCCTATTTCAAAGGTGAGGATTTTGAAAGAAAGTCATCTTCTGCGACGGTCAATTTTTGTGCGGTTGAATATACACCCGTTCGCCTGTGACGAAGTGTCGTCCAGGTTGATTTATCTATTTATTTACTGTATGTATTTATTTACTTATGGTTCAACAAGTATTTCCGCCCACTTACAGAACATTTCCATTTCTTATTTCTAATGTTATAAGTAATATACAATAAAAATTAAAATATCCACGAAAAAATCACTTCGCGTGGCTTCCAAGCCATGTTGGGATTGCGGGAAATGTACTTGTGGATAAAGCTGCAAAGGAAGCGGTACTTTTACCTCCAAAACCTATGAATGTACCTGCTCCTGCTAAATATATTTGTCCCCAGCTACGTCGAACCATCTTGGCCTCCGGAATCGGAGTGGTTAGCTATCCGAACTCCCAACAAGCTGAGAGCAATTAAGAAGGCAACCACCGTGTGGCGGTCCTCTTTCTGGCCCTCACGAAGAGAGGCCATAGTACTGTGAAGGCTGAGGTTAGGTCACGGACGATCTACGCACTCTTCTAAAGAGGGCAGACGCCCCCCAGTGTGCTCTTACGGTGCCGACTTCACCGTGGTTCACATCCTCACAGCGTGCGCCGATTTCTCTGACCTAAGACGGAGCCTCGGCCTGCAGGTAACACTCGAATGCATATTAGCCTATGACGCGACTACTGCTGATCTCGTAATCCGCTTTATGTGCGACAGTGGATTATTCAAGGGTGAGTAAACTGCAAGTGTCCTGTTACTCAGGAATCTCACGTTCCCTTTTGATTCGTCAGTGAACTTTTCGGCTTAATACAATACTTTTTTGTTTTACTTTGTACTTCGTTTCGACATTCCTTCGTTGAATAAACAATTTTATCTTAATTTTTTTCCACTTAATTTGTTCAGAGAGGATGATACCTAGTTGTACTTCCTCTTAAAACAAAAATCACCACCACCACTTTCCACGAAGTTCCAGCCTTTATTCCGGACTGCGATATTAAAACAGGCAGTTAATCTTTATTTTGTGTAAAACTGTTTGAGGTTCAAGTTGCGCAGAGAAAACGACAAGCTCAACAATAATACTAAGAAATCAAAGTTGTGCAGTTTAAACCCCTCTGTACCGGGCGGTACACCTCTACACCGTTTATTTAAAAGTTGCGCCAGTTGAAACTCCTCTTCTGGAGGAAGGTTGAACTTTATCTATTCTATTAATTCTCTACTTTCTCAGAAGATGTCACCACGTGGAAAATTTTGAGTTTTTGAACTGTGTCACTTTTGATGTGTTTTTGTTTCGCTTGAAGTAAGAAGTGTGAACTTTCTCTTCTAGAGGACACTACTGAAGATCAACAATAGCGCACCCTAGTGCGGAGTCAAAGAACTATTTTGTTGGAGAAATTTTTATTTCAAAAGTTTGTTTCTTGTTAAATTTCTTTCTGTTATTGTTTAAGTTGGCTGTATACCCCTCTTTTCCCCCTTGTTTTAGATTTATCCAATCCCGAATTTCTTTTAGTAATTTCTGACCAATCTGGTGTATCTTCCCCCAACTTGTATCTGTTGCGGGGTCCTATCCAATAAAAACATTGTGGGCGGGTGTTTTCATTCCCCTAACGCCTAGAAACTTCCGCGAGAGTATATAAACTGCTGATTTTGGGGTCTCCGGGCCACTTCTGTTCCATCTTTCAGTGTATTAAGTACATAGCAGGAGGCGGGAAGCGCCTCTTTCTTCTTCAGCCGTTCAACACCAGGTAATGGCCTATTAATAACTTCTTTTCTTGCTAGGTCGGCAGTTTAACACTCGCGGCGGGTTCGAAGCATTTCCATCATGTAACCTTTTCCTAAAATGTAATTACTCTTTTCATCTTTTTCTTGTAAAGCTACATATTGGGATAGAGAGTGCTAACCCTCTCGAGCTCCCACTCACATTTGTTTTGAGGTGAACTTATTTTCTCAAACTATTCTTCGTTTATGTAATGTAAAGTGTTCTTCTCTAAGTCACCTCTGTAGTATGGGATTAGCCCTTGCGTTAGCGGCCCAGAGCCAGATTAGGTTTTAAAAACAAAGTGTATTAGGAGTGCAAGATCGCCTCCTCTCAAATTGTTATTTTAGAGGTCATGTAATCAACCTTCTTTTCATGTAATAGACCTCCGTAGGTTGGGTATTTTACCCCTGTGAATACGTCCTTAGAGGACAGCTTGAAGGTAGAGTTTGGTGTGGCCTTGTGATAGGCTTACAATTTTGAGAGCGGATCGCTCTTTGAAATTTGTTTCTGTATGCCTCGTGCAGGCTTTATGTGTAATGTTTGGAGCCAGTGCTCCTGGGCATGAATGGGGTTTTCTGCCCCTTGGCTAATTTTTTTTTTGGAGTAAGGCGGGGCTGATTGCCCAAGAGTTATGAAGTAAGGGCACTGAGCCCGAATCCAGTAATATTGTACCTACTTTTTTGCTACTCTGTACCTGTTATGATTGTTATCTCTTGTTTTTGAAAAGAAAATATAACCTAGTTAAATTTTAAATTAATTTTACATTGCACGTTAATTTCGTAGCTTGAAACCCATTCACACCCGCACCTTCTTTCACCTCTACCTACCACGGATAATCTCCGTAACAAGTGGTAGCAGAGCGTGGCTGAATGGGTCTCAATTTAGCCCCTTTTGACGGCTAAACATTGCTTTGATTCGAACTCTAATAATTTTCTCAGTTGCTGGAATTTTTTGAGTTTTTCAAAATTGTTCTGTCATCATGCCCGGCCCTTGCGATGTTCTCCTCCTTAACTACTTGCGCAAAGAGGAGTTGATATACGAGTTAACTATCAGAAATGTGCAATCTGGAGGCACGGTTGCAATCGACACCAACAAGCTTAGAGAGTCCCTTGATTTGCCCATTTCCATCCCCAATTTGGGAGAGAAAGAAATTGATGACTCTCTTTCCACGATCGTCGAGAATATTACTGGGCTAGCATCTGTAGTCAGCTTTTTTGATGAAAACGATCCGTCTCCCAATCAAATTAAGCGTGTGCAAGGCAGGCTGTATCACTTTGCAAATAGAGTTAATGATCTGTTGTCTCTAAAGGTGAATGACGTTCAGAGGAAGGACGCTAATACGCTCCTTGAAACTATTTCTGAATTGTCTAATAAGGTCACTCAATTGCTAACCGGCGAAGTTCCTCCCAAAACTGATCAACCCGCCACGGTGAATGTAGGTAACGAGGAAGAGCCTTCTCAGGGAGAAGTCAATAGGATAACCGTTGCTGCTCAAACTATCTCTGCCCCATCGAACAACGAATCTGAACGCCGTGCGTCATTGGGTAACATCCGCTCTGAATTAACTTCTTTGCCATTGAAACCTTTAACGACTATGTCACCTGGGTTCAGTAGCTTGCCTCATCCATTGGCAATGTTGCTTAGAGGTATCTCTAAGTTTTCCGTCAACACCACCAGTGATGTAATTTCATTTTTAAGATTTCTAGTGGAATTTCAGGATCATACTCTTGTTTTTTCTCTTTCGCCATGTCAAATTTTGCAAATTATCTATCCGTATGCTATTGGTATTCTCTCTGATAAAATCGTAAGAGCCATTGCCGAGCAATCATCTATTGAGGATTTCCATGCCCATTTGCTAGCTAACTTCATCCCGGCTAGGGCCAGGTCCTCCCTGATTCAGAAGTACTATTACCGTGTACAGCGCTTGGATGAAAACTTGGCTGATTTCATTCAAGATATCAAATTCTACACTAGGGTGTTTGCTCTGCACTTTCCTGAAGATCAGATTGTGCAGGCTATTGTAGAAGGTATTTCGCCATCCTACAGGTCATATTTGTGTTTCGCGGCGTGTCCGCAAACCTTCTCTGAACTTGAAGCATTGGCCGTCTCAGCGGAAGGAGTTAGATACGCCGATTCTTTGCGTGTCGCGAAAGAACCCCCGCCTTCCTTTAGTAACACTCGGCCTCCACCTCGCCGACCAGTCAATCCCCGTAAATGTTATGCTTGCGGGTCGCCTGACCATCTGCGGAATAAGTGTCCTCTGATCAAGTCAAGTGGGACAAGGAATGGAGCAGGGTCATCACAAGGCTGTTTTAAGTGTGGGGCCTTCTCACATATCGCCAAGAATTGCCCAAACTCAAATAGCACCCCCTCCTGCTCAACTTCTGGTGCAAATTCCAGCTATACCAATAATAAAAAGTGACTAGTGGCGTCGGCTGAGCCGACTAATCCATCTTCCCGAGACTTAGCCCCTAGTAAACAGGTTGTAAATGCAGAGAACGACCAGCCTTCAAATTCATCTTTTGAATGCCCTAAAGAGTGTCTTAGGATTGCGGCGGATACCCCCGCACCTGTTCCTTTTCTTAAGATTGAGTTAAATAACGAGCCTATAACAGCTCTCTTAGATTCAGGCAGTGTTTGTTCCATTATTTCGGCTGATTGGTATTCTAAATTGAAATCTGTTTGTAAACTCCCTGACTATGACTCATCTCCTGTTAAATATGTTTCGGCTAATTCATCTCCATTAGAAATTCTAGGTTCCTTACATGTCAAAATTCGGGTTTTTAAATTTACATGGAAGATCAAATTGTTTGTGGCCAAGCGTTTGTCTTGCCCCATCATATTGGGAGCGGACTTCATTTCTCACACTGGTCTTGTGCTCGATCTCCAGAGTAGGTCGTGCACATTCAAATTTGCGTCCAATTGTAGAATTCCCTTGTTAAAGTGTAATTCTGTATCATGTTCATCTATTTCGCCTACCCAGGATGAGATGTTGTTAGACCTTAGACATCTACCTGAGGAGCAGGCTGATAGTATTCGGAAACTGTGTCAGTCGTTTCCCGAGGTGTTCTCTGATACTCTTGGTGTTACTGACCTTATTGAATACAAAATCGAGGTCACGGATTCGATTCCTGTCCGTTTTCCACCGTATAGGCTATCTCCACCTAAAATGAAGGCTCTGAAAGAAATCATCGATCAGATGTTGAAGGATGGTATTATTAGGCCCTCTAAGTCAGCGTATTCTTCGCCTATTTTTCTAGTCCCGAAACCCCAAGGAGGCTTCAGGCCTGTCATTGATTACAGGGCTCTCAATCGGAAGGTGGTGTTGCAATCTGTGCCCCTTCCCGACCTTCATTCTTGCTTTTCATGGTTTCGTAAGGCCAAGTTCTTCACGATCTTGGATTTGAATCAGGCCTACAACCAAATTCCCCTTGCCGAAGAGTCTAAACATCTTACAGCGTTTGCCACGGACTGGAATTTATATGAATACAACCGCGTGCCTTTCGGGCTCCCCACGGGGGCAGCTGTGCTCACTAGGCTACTAGATAGGGTCTTTTCCGACATCAAATTTGAGTACTTATATCACTACTTGGATGATGTCGTCGTATTTTCCGAAACCTTTGAAGAACATCTAGATCATCTGCGAGAAGTTCTCAATCGCCTTCGTAAGGCTGGGTTAACTGTTAAGTTGTCCAAGGTTGCCTTTGCTAAGCCCTCTATGTCATTCCTAGGGCATATTGTGTCACCTGATGGTGTAGCAGTCGATCATTCTAGAACACAGGCCATCCGTGATTTTAAACCTCCCAAGGACATTAAAGGTATCGCCAGGTTCATTGGCATGGTGAATTTCTTCAGGAAGTTCATTCCTAATTTTGCTAATAGAGCGGCGCCCTTAAACCTTCTCCGTAGGAAAGGCATCAAATTCGAGTGGGGACCGCCTCAACAAGCCGCTTTTGAAGACCTTAAATTAGCTCTCTGTAATGCCCCTGTACTTGCTATGCCTGATTTCTCGAAGAAATTCATCGTCCAAACCGACGCGTCGTCGTCGGCGGTAGCTGCAGTCCTTCTTCAAGAGACTGAACTAGGGAGGCGCCCCATCGCCTATGCATCTAGGACTCTCTCGGCTCAAGAAGCAAAGTACTCCATATATGAGCTTGAAGGTTTGGCAGTTTTATTTGCCTTAGAAAAGTTCCGTCTCTATCTGGAACATGTCAAATTCGACTTGGAGACAGATAATCAAGCCTTAAGCTGGGTCTTAGGTAGGCCGCGTCGTACTGGTCGTATAGCCCGTTGGGCCATCCGTATTTCTGCCTTCCAATTCGATGTACGACATATCAGAGGTACTGAAAATGTTGTTGCTGATGGACTCAGCCGTATGTTTTCTAACGACGTCGAGACCCATGAACCTGTCGACAGTTCATCACCTTCCGAGTCCATACTATCTGAGGTTAATGCCATCCTAACAGATGCTCCCATGCTCTTTAGGGATATCGAGAAATACCAACGTGAAGATCCGACGCTGGGTCCGATAATGGAAACCCTTTCTTCTGGGGAACATGTCGTCCCTTATGTTCTGAGGAATGGTGTTTTATGTTGCCCATCGAGGCATGATAAGATGATGAAGGTTGTCGTGCCAGCGGTTCTTGTGCCTATGATCTTCAAGTATTATCATGAGACCCCATTAGGAGGGCATCTTGGAATCTTTAAAACCCGTGAAAAAATTCGTGAAATGTTCATTTGGAAAGGTATGGACGGTGAAATCCGTGAACTTGTAAAAGCTTGTAAATCTTGCTTGCTTAGTAAACCCACCATGTCCACCAAGGTAGGCCTTTTGTCTTCGCATCAAGCGTCGCGCCCCATGGAACGCCTGTATATCGATTATGTAGGACCCTTCCCCCAGTCAAAGGGTAATGCTAACAAGTTCATCTTTGTGTGCGTAGATGGCTTTACTAGATTTTCTTGGTTATTTCCGACTAAGCTGGCTACCGCTCAGTCCACCATTACTTGCCTAAATTCTATTTTTGCTTCTTTTGGTCCGTGCCAATACATTGTATCTGATAATGCTAAAGCTTTTACATCAAATCTGTTTCGTAAATTCTGTTTTGACTTGTCCATCTCTCATGTAACTACATCTGCTTATTACCCTCAACCATCTCTGGCTGAACGGGTTAACCGTAATCTCAGGTCCGCACTTATTGCCTATCATCATGAAGATCATTCTAGGTGGGACACGTCCCTGCATTGGTTAGCTTTTGCTTTGAATTCGGCGGTTCATGAATCACACAAATTTACTCCAGCTTCTTTGATGTTTAAGTTCGTTCCCAACACGCCGCTCTCTAACCTCTGGTCTCTGAATGACATTCTGCCCGAGACAATAGATCCGGACAACATTAAAGATCTTTGGAAGAAGGCTAAAGCCAATCTTAAAGTGTCTCATGAAAAGGTTAGGGAAAGGTATGATCGTGGACGGAGACCCACCACTTTGAAGGTAGGTGACCAGGTTATGGTCAAAAATTTTGTTCCCGCGGGCAAGCTTGCCCCCAGATTTCATGGGCCTTGTATCATTCTCGATTTTCTTACGCCGGTTACCTTATTGCTAAGTAATCCAGCCACCGAGAGGATATTTAGAGTTCACCTGTCCCAGGTGAAACCGGTGTAATTTCTGTGTTAACTTGCTTCATATTATTTTGAAAGGATATGAAGGTTATATTTTTTTTTTTGAGTTTCACTTTTAAGGCATTCTGCCCCTTCTGTAATATTTTGGTTTTAGATGTAAGCCTTGTGTAAAACCTGCCCCGACCCGTTAAACTGCCATCCTGTTCTTGCCACGGCCATTACCACGCTCCCGTCTCCTGCTCCACCTTACACTGTGGCTTCATAATAGTAAATGCCATGGATATCTACACGCCGCTGGCCCCTCAACCTCTCCACAAGCCTGTACCCTCAAAGAAGATGATAGTCCAACACAATTCTGCCGCCTAGCTTTAATGTTTCAGCGCCCCCGCAGCCGCGCAGCGCCGTGCAGCGACTGGGGAGGGGGATGGGCCCCCTCCTCTCCAGCGAGGACGACATGTGCACGGCGAGCCGGAGCTCTCCTCCCGGCCAAGGCTGATGTGCGGCGCACGACCTGCTACATGCCCGCAGCCTGTATCTGTTCACCGCGGGCGCGGCGTACTTCAACACCTCTGCTCCCCTCATAGTGCGGGCGAGCGGTATCTCAGGGTACTTGAGGGGTCCGAGCGGCCTCCGTTGGACGCAAGCTGCAACGGCCGGTCTGGCCATCCGACTCAATCTACATCAACTACATGGACAGTCACCATAAGCAATAACTACACTTGGGAATTCAACAACAATATTTGGTGGACATTGCAAAAGTTTTCTTCACCTTTAAGTATTAAAAGTTTATCTTCAGAAATTCAAATTCTACAAACATAAAGACTTTCATTCACCTGCAACAACAACATTTTGAAACTGAATTAAGAAATCTTGTAAATGCTTCTGCTATCTATCTTCGTATCAACATCATTACTTGGACTTTGTTTCAAACTGATTTCATGTGTCACCCCTGGAGGAACTTTTGGGGGGGGGGGAGGTCTGTACCGGGCGGTACACCTCTACACCGTTTATTTAAAAGTTGCGCCAGTTGAAACTCCTCTTCTGGAGGAAGGTTGAACTTTATCTATTCTATTAATTCTCTACTTTCTCAGAAGATGTCACCACGTGGAAAATTTTGAGTTTTTGAACTGTGTCACTTTTGATGTGTTTTTGTTTCGCTTGAAGTAAGAAGTGTGAACTTTCTCTTCTAGAGGACACTACTGAAGATCAACAATAGCGCACCCTAGTGCGGAGTCAAAGAACTATTTTGTTGGAGAAATTTTTATTTCAAAAGTTTGTTTCTTGTTAAATTTCTTTCTGTTATTGTTTAAGTTGGCTGTATACCCCTCTTTTCCCCCTTGTTTTAGATTTATCCAATCCCGAATTTCTTTTAGTAATTTCTGACCAATCTGGTGTATCTTCCCCCAACTTGTATCTGTTGCGGGGTCCTATCCAATAAAAACATTGTGGGCGGGTGTTTTCATTCCCCTAACGCCTAGAAACTTCCGCGAGAGTATATAAACTGCTGATTTTGGGGTCTCCGGGCCACTTCTGTTCCATCTTTCAGTGTATTAAGTACATAGCAGGAGGCGGGAAGCGCCTCTTTCTTCTTCAGCCGTTCAACACCAGGTCATGGCCTATTAATAACTTCTTTTCTTGCTAGGTCGGCAGTTTAACACTCGCGGCGGGTTCGAAGCATTTCCATCATGTAACCTTTTCCTAAAATGTAATTACTCTTTTCATCTTTTTCTTGTAAAGCTACATATTGGGATAGAGAGTGCTAACCCTCTCGAGCTCCCACTCACATTTGTTTTGAGGTGAACTTATTTTCTCAAACTATTCTTCGTTTATGTAATGTAAAGTGTTCTTCTCTAAGTCACCTCTGTAGTATGGGATTAGCCCTTGCGTTAGCGGCCCAGAGCCAGATTAGGTTTTAAAAACAAAGTGTATTAGGAGTGCAAGATCGCCTCCTCTCAAATTGTTATTTTAGAGGTCATGTAATCAACCTTCTTTTCATGTAATAGACCTCCGTAGGTTGGGTATTTTACCCCTGTGAATACGTCCTTAGAGGACAGCTTGAAGGTAGAGTTTGGTGTGGCCTTGTGATAGGCTTACAATTTTGAGAGCGGATCGCTCTTTGAAATTTGTTTCTGTATGCCTCGTGCAGGCTTTATGTGTAATGTTTGGAGCCAGTGCTCCTGGGCATGAATGGGGTTTTCTGCCCCTTGGCTAATTTTTTTTTTTGGAGTAAGGCGGGGCTGATTGCCCAAGAGTTATGAAGTAAGGGCACTGAGCCCGAATCCAGTAATATTGTACCTACTTTTTTGCTACTCTGTACCTGTTATGATTGTTATCTCTTGTTTTTGAAAAGAAAATATAACCTAGTTAAATTTTAAATTAATTTTACATTGCACGTTAATTTCGTAGCTTGAAACCCATTCACACCCGCACCTTCTTTCACCTCTACCTACCACGGATAATCTCCGTAACACCCTCAATCACTGTGATTTTCAGACGGCTATGATGAATGCGGCTACATTTTTAGTAGTTCTCTACAAACAGCTCCTTGGACAGTGTTTTATTGCAAATTCAGACCGTAACAATTAGTTTCATATCGGGCTCTAGCTCTTAAAATCATGTACATTATTTGAGTGAACACCTGCAATTCTACGACCCGAATCCAAACAAAAATTTCTATACTTTCAACGTCACTATGTCACTAACTGGCTCAAGCGTGATTTCGATTTATTTCATTATTGTAAGAAGCTTCGATGAATATTTAGTTAGTCTTGAAAAGTAGAACATAACTGGTAGGGCCTATCATAGGAATTGAGTTAATTTAATTGAAATACTGCGAAGATATATTTTCAAATTCTCACTTTTTAGTTCATGCAGGTTTCACATAAATTTTATTTCCTGTAGTAAAATAGTCACCACCCTCACCAGACAATCTCATGTTATACCTACATTTGACAAACCAAATGTAATTTTGTAGTCAAGTGTGCCTCACATCCGTTCACTGCAAGATCTGCTGCCGAACATATTAAGGATTTTGATATCTAAATTTGTACGACCATCAGTGGTTAAATCCTCTTCTCTACAGTGTGGCAACAGTAGAAAACAAGTACTTTTCGTCCTCTTCCGTTTACTTGCAAACATTACATTCTTCAAATACAAATGCGAGCCTACTGATCTCGAATGCCTTCAAAAGTAAAGGATGTATGCATGCCATAAGTTTTCGGGAATACTGTGTCAGTTTAGAAAAATCCACCGTGTCTTACTAATGACACCATGTAAGTGGTAAACTAATAACTTTACTACAAAGACAGCAATATATGTTTATTATTCATGCAAAGGAACAATATTTACTTTCTATCAAGTAATGGTTTTAGTACATTGAAAACCTACAACCTGTTTTCCAGTCATTGATTGGGTCAGGGATGTAATGAATGAGTCATATATAGGCTGTTAGAACGATGGGGTCGCCACTCCCAAAGTGACTTATTAATGGCCGATAGATACTATGAAATGAGAATGGAGAGGCTTGATGGAATGAAAGATGACAGGGAAAACCGGAGTACCGGAGAAAAACCTGTCCCACCTCCGCTTTGTCCAGCACAAATCTCACATGGAGTGACCGGAATTTGAACCACGGTATCCAGCGGTGAGAGGCCGACGCGCTGCCGTCTGAGTCACGGAGGTTCCGGTTTTAGTACATTGACATGTTAAAATAACAGAAGGTTCCTCAAAGTTATAATTTGGCTCTACTTTTAAGAAAATTTTCGATGCTTAAATTACAGTAGCCTATGTGAAATTATTTCATTTTCCTTTTTGGAAAGAAACTGTGAATACATTCATAGTTACCATTTTATTAAACTGTGTACAGCAATACAAGTTTGCTAACAGAGTAAAATTTTCAATAATGTCTGTTGAATGGTACTGATTCTTATGGGATAATACTATATAATCATAATACGTTCGCAAGTACAAGTATCTCGAGGATTAAAGAATTTCGCCCTTTAAAGACAAAAGATGGCTTTGCTGGCGGGAGCTAGTGTTTACAGTGCACTATGTCTCCTTGTATAGGCTGCAGGGATGGCGAACCTTTTCCAACTAGTGTGCCATTTTAACTCTGGTTTATTATTCTCATCTGTTGACTGTGCCACTTGTTGTTTTCCATTTCCATTACGGGATGTCTACAACCTACAACCCCCCCCCCCCTCGCAACTTACTTTCAATTTTCCGATTATGTTTCATAATACGTTATTTATTTATTCATTTATTGAGTCATTTATTTGTTAATTATAAATATTTGCATAACGGGTGCAATATATCTTGTAAATACTTCCTCCATTAGCTTCATTATCTTCCCATGTTGTAGTTTGTACGCTCAACAATTAAATTAATTTCTCCCTCATCACATTTCCATAAGGAAATCTAAAAAAGAAACAGCTATCCTTGTTTGTAAGGTCACATTCATGCTTTCATCAAAACATACTGCATGTATGTGGGAGTTATCCAAAGTAGCTTTCAACTGCTCCGAAACTTCTTCACCCATTTTTATTATTCTATCCTTGACAGCAGTTCAGCTGTTAATTATTAGTTGTTTGTTAGGGAAGTTTTCAAATGATGTGTCGGACGTCAATAAGAAACTTTCTTTCAACAACTCACCGTCAGAAATCTGTTTCCCATGCATGCTGTACTATGCAGTGAGACAGATAGAAAAAGCTGCACTGATATTCTTCCTGGGCCGGAAAGATGATACAAAAGAACTAGTTTGTGTAATGTTCGATATTTTGTGTAACGAACTTTCTTCTTTCTTCATTTGAAATGGAACAAACATTTGAATAACCAGTCTCCAAATTGCGCTTTACATTAAATATGGGGGATACGACTGTTTTCGAACACAGGCAACACATCTTTTTAACTGTCCGAATTCCCTTGGCCAGAGTTCTTGGAAAATACGGTCACCGCCTTTGTTAAGTTTCTGTTTTTTTCGGCACCGAAAACATATTTGCGATGTCCGTATACAAAACCACCAGAAAACGACACTATCTCACTTGACTTTCGGACCTATCAGTGTAGCAGTGTTGCCATATTGCACGTCCGAATGGAACTAGTATTTAGATTTTCGATATTTATTTCTTACACGTGAAACACTGTAAGATATGCACTGTCTGTAGTACGAGACGTATATATAAAATATTATGTTCATATGGCGTGCGACCGAAATCGTGTCCGCGTGTCACCTAGTGACACGAGTGGCATAGGTTCGCCATCCCTGGGCTAGAGCAATGTTGTTACTTTCACTGATCTGTCTCTGTCTGTCTTATCCTTTGCTTGACAATATTAAAGTGACTGAGGTATGAGCGATGCTAGTAATGCCATTCCTTATGCAGCCAGTTCCTGCTGTGAATGGTGTGAAACTGTTGCTCATAGGGTCGGTTGGTGCATGCATTTAAGTGGCTTGGCGATTAATATGTAGTAACAACGTCTGGCTCGGTGAGGAAAGCAACAGGAAACTACCTCACTCCTCTTTTCCCTAGGACGCCTCTTCAGTGATGCCGAGGCCATCTATGACAGCTGATGGCGGAGCTGTTGAGGATCCAACCAGCCTTATGGCTGAGGACTGAACATACATACATACATACATACATACATACATACATACATACATACATACATACATACATAAAGACAAAAGTAATTTTCATTTCACTCATAAAACTTTTAAATAACTGAGACATATTCATTTTTCATGTTATCTTCCCTTTCAGTCTGGCTCCTTAGCTGAACAGTCAGTGTAGTGGCCTTCGGTTCAGAGGACCTCGAGTTCGATTCCCGACCGATCTGAGGATTATAATCACGTTTGGTTAATTCGGGGGCGGGATGTTGAGATCGTCTTAACACCTACACACAACCTATCACACTACTAACCACCACAGAAACACGCAATAGTGAATAGCCTACATCCCTCAACGTAGGCTTAGCGTTTGGAAGGGCATCAGGCTGATAAACAGGGCTTTAATCTCTTTATTGCCAACCCCAGATAACTAGCAAAAACAGACCAGGAAAGAAGAATTCCGTTTCAATGGCTAAAATGTGTATCCTTCGTACTGATGACACGACTGCTTACTTCTGCTTGTTCAGCGTTGTTTCCACGTGTGCCATCCTCATAACTTTCATCTTCCCTGTCCGACCTGTCTTGATCAACTCTTGTTTTCTTCCGACCCCGACGGTATTAGGTTTGCGAGGCCTAGGATCTCTTTCATTTTCACTCCCTTCGTGCTTCGTGGCCCGTCTCTTTCTTTTTCACTTTCTGAAGAGTTGAAACTCTCGCGTGTTTTCCTCTGATTAGTGTTAAGTTTGCCCGGATGTGCTTCTCCTTAAATTAATAACTACCACCACCACTTTCTGCACAGTAATCGGGTTCAGATGAGGGATATGATTACTGAGCGAGTTGGCCGTGCGGTTAGAGGCGCGCAGCTGTGAGCTTGCAATCGGGAGGTAGTGGGTTCGAACAGCACTGTCGGCAGCCCTGAACATGGTTTTCCGTGGTTTCACATTTTCACACCAGATAAATGCTGAAGCTATACCTTAATTGAGACCACGGTCGCTTCCTTTCCACTCCTAGCCCTTTCCTATCCTATCGCCGCCATAAGACCTATCTGCACCGGTGCGACGTAAAGCAACTTGTAGGGATATGATTATAGATCACTAAGAAAAGGAGAATTAGAGGTAAATAAATGTACTTAATAATTGAAGGATGTGGGAAGCAGCAAGGAAGCAGATCTTCACAATGCTTTGAACATCACCAATAAATCTGAAACTTGTATGACGAATCTCCCTGTGGGCGGGGGGCGGTAGAATAACACCCAAAGTATCTCCTGCCTGTCGTAAGTGGTGACTAAAAGGGCCCCAATGACTCAACTGGGGAGAGTGGTTTGGTGACCACGGGGCCCTCAGCTGAGTCCTGGCATTACTTCCCCTTACTTGTGCCTGGCTCCTCACTTTCATCTATCTTATCCGACCTCCCATGGTCAAGACTTGTTGTTTTCGATCCCGACGGTATTAGGTTACGAATCCTAGGTACTATTTCATTTTCACGCCCTTCATGGCCCTTGTCTCCCTTTGGCCGATATCTTCATTTTTCGAAGTGTCGGATCCCTTCCATTTATTTTCTCTTATCAGTGTTATATAGAGGATGATTGCTCAGTTGTACTTTCTCTTAAAAAAATAATCACCACCACCACTTGTATGACGAAAGCAGGCAAATGTGTACACACTCCTAAGAAGACTTTGGTATATATAAAATGCCTTGGAATATCCTTCAGTTATTTAAATGGTACTGTTATAACTATTATTAATGATTCCTTGCGAATACTTCACCGTCATTTGTGTATGGCAGGACAAGCCACCCTTTTACAAACGTTTAGACCACTTCAGGTAATTGTTTAATTGTTTCAAGACCCCTGCCGTCGCTTATACTGTATAATCTGATATGTCTTGGAGAATAAATAAAGTAGACATAATATTACATATCCTTATAAAACAATAACTGGCCTAATTCATGTACTGTACGGTTTTGTGGCACGCAATTTGGCTCATGATTTTAAATGAATAGGTGTAAAGTTCCACTGGTAGAGACTTTTTTTACGAAACAATATTATGTCTACTTTATTTATTCTCCAAAACATAAAAGATTATACCTTATAAGCTTTTCTCTGCATAACCAGCAGTTGTGGCCACTTAACATTGTTTATGGAACGAGGGCAGATTTTGAACATTTGAATCACCAATACTGTAGCGAAGCGGTTTCAAAGATTGCAATTATAGCTAAATTCACACCTTGCATATTTTGATGGTAGTTTCTGAATATTACGAGGCTTCAATCGCTGGCGTTTCATTGGATTAAGGAGAGGCTCGCTAATTTAATGTTTCACCTATGCCTATGGTGTATAATGTGTGCATTTTAGCACTGGCCAGTTACTTTCAAGATTAACAAGCTGTTTTAAAAGATACAAAATATTCAGCAATCTTCGGTAATAAGTACTGATACTGTTTAGGCCCGTGCTCTCACTCAGAAACGAACTGTTTATCTTCTTTTCTTGTGTATGGTCCCTTTTCTAACCTTAAAGGTATAGGAGTAAACTTCTCAAAGAGAAAGAAGAAAACCCCAGATTATTCTTGTTCTGCCGCCTTTCCCATACCCTGGTAGGGTCGCGAGTTCAAACTGTCACACGTGTGGAGGTTTTTTTTTTTTTTTTTTTTTTTTTTTGCATTCGGGACAAAAGCCACTCGCCAGTTAATTATGTAAGTAAGGGATTTATAGGATATTATTTATTTTATTTGTTGTTGGGATACAGGACAGATGGACTCATCTTTTCGTCATAAGGCCCTTTTTGACTTCGAGTGGTACACGTGAGTAGGGCCATTGAACAGAAGGAGGTGGGAGTGGTATAGTTCTGGTAGGGTAAGATCGATGCTAGATGAAGGTTTTAGATACGCAATCCAATATTAGAAAGACATGCATATAACTGAAGGTAGGCAGATTGATCACTTTTCTGGAGAACTGACGAAAGAATAGGTGGTAACTGGTATCCCATTACCAATCATTTTTGTAGCAGACAAGTAACATGTGGATTTGGCCTTTACGGCCGGATGCCCCTCCTGACGCCAACCTTACAGTCTGTAGACTCTACATTGTAGAGGGATATATGTTGCCATTGATGCTTTCACGGACCGTACTTAAAGACATGATATTCACTAATGTGTGTTTCTGTGGTGGTTGGTAGTGTTTTGTGTACTGTATATATGAAAAGGAGAGTATTGGGATTAACACAAACACCCAGCAAGGAATTAACCAGACGCAGTGAAAATCCGCGACGCGGCCGGGAATTGAACGCGGGACCCTTTGCACCGAAGGTCTCGACGCTGACAATTCATCTAAGGAGCTGGACTTTGAAAATCCAGATTATCTGATTAGACTTCTCTTTACACAGATACATCTGAGTTTTAGCACAAAACAAGAATGTGACCATTGGAACTACGTTTAAATTCCTCGAGTCCTAGTGATAATATGCATTTAAGAACAGTTACAATTACTATCAGGCGGACTTCAGCATTTTTATTATTGATTTAAGCCCACTAGGAAACGCTTATGACTAGTTCTTTTTTGGATGCTCGTTTTCGTTCCCAATACTTCTTGACTCCTGCCATTAGTTTATCCTTTCTTTCCTGTGAAAGAGGTTTGCGAGATTTAACAACTTTTGGTAGAGAAGTCCACAAATTTACAAACTTACCAATAAATGATTGATCCATGAAACACACTATACTTATATACAAGATGTCTGTAGGTGAAATATTGATATTCTTTCACCATATCCACACTTTTCCTCTTTCAAAATCGGAAACTGATTCTTTGAAATAAAGGCGAAACATTTTTGGTTACTTTGGTTACTTTGTTTCTAGCTCACAAAACATCATCTTGTAGATAGAAGTGAACTTTATTAATAAGAGCTGTGTGAATTACTGTAACAGAAATCAGCATGCAATTAAGGCACGCAGTACTTGCTTCGTATGCTCTGATTCCTTTGACTACCGTGCGGAAATCTTTTCAGTTAGTATGTATAAGTTTCAGAGCAAAACAAAAGCAGATACGTTTTCTGTGCAACATAAAGCTGAAATGTTTTGATTTAATGTGTTTGGAAAATGCATAGAGTCGCCTCTGTGGTGTAGTAGCTAGTGTGAATAGCTGCCACCCCCGGAGGCCCGGGTTCGATTCCCGACTCTGACACGAAATTTGAAAAGTGGTACGAGGGCTGGAACGGGGTCGACTCAGCCTTGAGAGGTCAAATGAGTAGAGGGGGGTCTACTCCCTCCTCAGCCATCCTGGAAGGGGTTTTCCGTGGTTTCCCATTTCTCCTCCAGGCAAATGCCGTGATGGTACCTAACTTGAGGCCACGACCACTTCCTTCCCTCTTCCTTGTCTATCCCTTCCAATCTTTCCATATCCACACAAGGCCCCTGTTCAGCATAGCAGGTGAGGCCGCCTGGGCGAGGTACTGTCATCTTTCCCAGTTGTATCCCCCGACCCAAAGTCTCACGCTCCAGGACACTGCCCTTGAGGCGGGATAGATGGGATCCCTCCCTGAGTCCCTGGGAAAATCAACCCTGGAAGTAAACGGATTAAGGAAGAAAGAAAAATATGTATAGGAAATACAGGAAAGGAGAGCGAGGTCTTCAGTACCTATAGTCGACAAAAATATAACAAGACAGTGATGATGTGCGTTGTAATTACGAGGCACCATCTGAACATAGCACTGCCTAACCTACTCGTGCTAGCCTCCTCTTATCTTCTTCCCTGTCCGACTTCCTTTGGTCGTATCTTGTTCTCTTCGACTCCAACGTCGTTAGGTTCTCGAGGCTTAGGGAGTGTGTCACTGGTATCTTTCTTTACATCCGATACTCTTAATCCGCGAGAGAAAGGAACTCTTTCTCCAGTTTATCGTTATGAAGTGTTGGTAACATCGTTGTTCTTTCCATCAAGGCAATGGACACTATCACCATCAGTCTTAAGAACGCCAAAGTACACAGGATTGTCTGTAGTTCTTTTGAAGATTTTTTGAAGATGAAGAGCGATGATGCGCCTCTGCGAAACGTCAAAATGTAATGCTACAGTTTATTCAATCAATCAAGCAAGTAATCAATCAATCAATCAATCAATCAATCAATCAATCAAGCAATCAATCAATCAATCACCACTGGTCTGCATTTAGAGCTGCCAACCAGATGACAGGTTCCCTGTTGCTTGTTCACGTAGTCTTTTCTGAAATGATTGCAAAGAAGTTGGGAATGTGTCAAACATGAGCTAATATTGTTGTTATTGATGTGAAAATTGGTTAATATTCTGGTGTTAGTTACGCCGTTGTGATCTAGCGGTAAACATAGTAGCTTCCTCGTCGTGAGTCCGATTCCGACTTTCCCGTGAATTAAAGTCTCGATTGCGGGCCTGAAACAGAGGGCACTCGACTTCAGGTAATGCAGTAGAAAAGAAGTGGGTTCTCCATCCACTATACAGCGTGAGAATACTGAAATAATACAGTATGTAGCACATATGTCGCTACCTCTGTCTTCCCAATTCCCCTCCTCCCGTGCGTAGGGACATAGATTACATCCACGTTATTCCCTGTCGTAAAAGGCGTCGAAAGGAGGACCAGGGAGCGTGGGTTGGTGACCACGGTTCCCATAGCTGAGTCCGGCATTGCTTCTACTTGTGTCAGACTCCTCACTTAATCTTTCCTATCCGACTTTCCTTGGTTAACTCTTGATATCTTCTGACCGCCACGGTATTAGGTTT
Organism: Anabrus simplex; assembly: GCF_040414725.1. Classification (NCBI taxonomy): domain Eukaryota; kingdom Metazoa; phylum Arthropoda; class Insecta; order Orthoptera; family Tettigoniidae; genus Anabrus; species Anabrus simplex. Next base: position 112,193,015 of record NC_090269.1, on the reverse strand, counting down.
GTGAGGCCTAGGGAGCCTGTCATGTTCACGCCCTTCGTTGCCTTTTCCTTTCTTTTGCCGATACCTTCATTTTCGAAGGATCGGGCCTCTTCCAGTTTCCTTCTGATTAGTCTTAATAGAGGATGCTCAAATAGTTGCATTTCCTAATTTTTCTTAAAACAGAAGGTGATTAGCCTATGGCCAGCTCGTTCTCCAGATCTCAGTATGTGTGACATTCATGTGTGGGGAGTCCGACTCGTCAGCGTACTGGCCTTCGGTTCACAGAGTCCCGGGTTCGATCCCCGGCCGGGTGGAGATTTTAACCTTCATTCGTTAATTCCAGTGGCTCGGGGGCTGGGTGTTTGTGCTGTCCCCAACATCCCTGCAACTCACACACCACACATAACACTATCCTCCACCACAAAAACACGCAGTTATCTACACATGGCAGATGCAGCCCACCCTCATCGGAGGGTCTGCCTAACAAGGGCTACATTCGGCTAGAAATAGCCACACGAACGTATTATTTGTGGGGAAATTTGAAACGGAAAGTCTATCCGAACAATCGGCGTGCTGCTGAGGCCCTGGAAAACGAAATTAGGAGAGTGTTACGTGAAATAACAGAAAACAAATTACGACGTGTGTCCCAGAATTTCCTTCAAAGATGCCAGGTCTGCATAAACGAAAATGTAGATCATTTTCAGCAGCTGCTATGACGTTAAGGTAAGAAAAGGAAAATTATTGCCTGCTTGTTATTTCTTCCCTGTTATTATGATAATGAGGCTCTTTTCAAATTCCTTCTTGCTGAAGAGAACAGCGGCTGTATAAGCGCCTAGCATGAGTTTGTTGTAAACCCTTGTTTGGTGGTCATTGCATAGGCATTTACAAACATGTTTCGAAGTAGTGGAGATAATTAAGATAGTTTTTTCATCAGATTAAAAAAGAACGTACATTCTACAAAGAGTAAATACACTGAAAATTACTATTTTTGACCCATAAAGGTTGTACCTACCTTCTTAAGAAAATAATTAATTTTCTATCTCAACCGAACATTTACTTCGTAATAAATGGTGCACAGTATATTTCTTAATATACCTGAACGTAAATGTTGACACAGAAATCTAGTTTGAGAAACAAACACCAGGAAGTATTTTCTCGACAGAACGTAGTTCTAAGCTGCACTCATATTAGCGAAAACGTGTCCTCATCCCGAGGTGATTCAGCTCTTTTCAGGGACACCCCGAAGAGAGGTGAGCTGCATGTACCATTTTAAACTCATACAAGCCCACTTGCCATTCTTAAATCTCTGGCAGTAATGGTGTCCAAACTTTGTCCCGTTTCTATACGGGGTCGGGTATCGGTAGTGAGTTTTTTTCGACCGGACTCCCTTCCTGACATCAACCTCATCAGAGGAGTCAATCAGATGAAATGAATGACGTGATATATTATGGTAGCAGGAAGTGAGAAGGCGAAACTCGGTGCCGGTACATAGCCCATTCTTGTCAAATTAGCACCAAAGCTTAACGTCTCCATCGGACAGGCGAATAACCATCAACAGCGCCATATGCCCTCACTCCATATGAACACTGTGGAGAGATTTGGAATTGAATCCAGGCTTTTGGCACGCAATATGCTGATTAGAAATACGAGGGTCGAGTCATAAGTCATGGCAACTATTTTTTTCTCGCGAACAGGAGACAACACGGAAAATCTAAGATATGCTTTTGGAAATATAGGGCATGTACTTATGCATAGTGCCTGAAGACATATTCCGACTTCAGGAGATTCTCGTAGGAAAGTGACAGAACACAGGCCATTGGTAAACATTGTTTTATTATGATATAGGCAGAAAATACACAAGACTACGTACAAAGGACAGGTCTTCACTGGTTACAGACCTTCGAAATAATCACCCAAGGTTTCCACTGTGCGTTGCCAGCGGTGGGGCAGGCGCTGAATACCATTCGCTGCATGTATGTCGCTAAACGTGTGACACCTCTCTCCGAAATGCTGTTTCGTCTCCACCCACCTCGCCACTGTTCTATAGGGCATGGCATGCACACCCAATGCTTCACCTCAGCTCTGCATGGCATTGGCGTGCATTTCTGCCGCAGAAAACTGCTATTTTAATATACGATCGTTGCTCCTGTTTGTTGACTTCCATTTTGTGACGTTCTCACTCGCACACTGAACTTGGGGGCATACTTAGACCCACACTCTTGTTTACATACACCATCTAGTGGCATCATACGCAAGTACATACCGTACGTTTCCAAATGCATATCTTAGATTTTCCGTGTTGTCTCCTGTTCGCGAGAAAGAAAAAAAAGTTGCCATGACTTATAACTCGACCTACGTATTATACCACCACATCTCCTACCCTGGTGGCCAATATTCTGACGGTGAAATTTGTTTTCTTCAACGGGACTCGAACCGGCTAACTACGGTGTCAGACCGTACAGACTTGTCACCTTAACCATCATGGCCACCAGGCGGGCTTCTTAAATCTCTGACAGTCTCTCATTTAAGGACTCTTACATGCCAGCCAACTGTGCGAGATTAATCATAAGCATAGGAGACGAACACTTAACCAATTACATTACACTGGCTGCCTCCTCACAGTTCTTTTTTACGATTTGTTTTACGTCGCACCGACACAGATGGGTCTTATGGCGACGATGGGTCAGGAAAGGCCTAGGAGTGGGAAGGAAGCGGCAGTGACCTTATTTAAGGTACAGCCCCAGCATTTGCTTGGTGTGAAAATGGGAAACCACGGAAAACCATCTTCAGGGCTGCCGACAGTGGGGTTCGAACCCACTATCTCCCGGATGCGAGTTCACAGCTGCGTGCCCCTAACCGCATGTCCAACTCGCCCGGTGCTCACAGTTCCTGGCGACTTCAGACGAGCCTAACGCAACACAATCACAAATTACATTTTCCATGAGATGCTAATTCTGAATTTATCGTACAGCAGAATATATAGATGATCATCCTTCCTTTTCGGCAATATCCTTAAAAGGCACAAGTATTTCACAATATCAGTAAGGGCGTACATATATAGCTCCAGTTATTGAACTCAATGCTATGGAGGTGGCCTTTAATTAGTCAAAGTTATGGCTGATTTGTAGCCATGACCTGATGGAAATGCTATGCTCCTATGGTTTACAGAATTGCCGTAGTAAATTTCTCTTATTTAAAAGGAGTAATTTAGCCTCGCTTAGATTGTGACATATCAACACAGTTACCTTCAGGCTTGTCGTTTGGACCAATGAAGGAGTATAAATCAATTATTCTACTAGATATTTTGTTTGTTAAATCATTTAGGCTTTTTCAAACGTGAAATTACCCGCGTTTCATCCCGGTATGGCAGCGAGCTTGTCAGTTTCTTTAAATTACTTCGCTAGTTGCTATACATGAAGAACACCGGAGAGTATCTGATTGGGAAATGAAATGGCGTATGGCTTTTAGTGTCGGGCGTGTCCGAGGACATGTTCGGCTCGCCACGTGCAGGTCTTTTGATTTGGCTCCCGTAGGCGACCTGCGCGTCGTGACGAGAATGAAATGATGATGAAGACAACACATATACCCCGCCCCCGTGCCAGCGAAATTAACCAATGGTGGTTAAAATTCCCAACCTTGCTGGGAAGCGAACCCGGGAACCCTCTGACCAAAGGCCAGCACGCTAACCATTTAGCCACGGAGCCGGACATCTGATTGGGAGAGAGTTAGTTATTAATAAGAAGGAGTAGGCGAGGGGAGGTGGTAAAGGTGTACTCGATTCCTCCTATAATAATTTCGTGTGGGTATTTCTAGCCGAATGCAGCCCTTGTAAGGCAGACCCTCCGATGAGGGTAGGCGGTATCTGCCATGTGTAGGTGGAAGATAGTGTTATGTGTGGTGTGTGAGTTGCAGGGATGTTGGGGACAGCACAAACACCCAGCCTCCGAGCCATTGGAATTAACCAATGAAGGTTAAAATCCCCGATCCGGCCTGGAATCGAACTCGGGGCCCTCTAAACCGAAGGCCAGTACGCTGACCATTCAGCCAACGAGTGGTTCCTCCTAAAATACATGGGTTTCGATCGCCCGTCAGGGAATTGGACAACCGCTGGAGGGGCACACTCACTAGGGTTCACTCACCCAATGTCCGGCTCCATGGCTCCATGACGCGCAGGTCGCCCATACGTGGTCAGATCGAAAGACCTGCACCAGGTCTCTCCGGAGGTCATGCGCCGTTATTATATCACCCACCCAATGCCTGAAATGAGTACCAGGTTCATTTTCGGGGAAGAGCCTGTCGGTACAGAGCTAACTATTCAATCCCACTTCCGAGGCTGGAGAAACTAACGTTGTTAATATTGTTGAAGCGCCCGAAACGTCTAGTTCGCATGTGCAACGTTAGTTACAGGACAATAATGAAAATTTGACCTTCGGATGATGCGGAATAGGGAGGTGAGATATAGAAGATTGGCAGAACGTACTTATCGTCGACGGGCCGATAGTTGATATGACACTGACTTCTGTTTGCACCTCTCGTTGACCGGTGATTTTTAAGCAGCAAACTTTGCATAGTCGGGTGTCCTTGACCGGTGATTTTTAAGCAGCAAACTTTGCATAGTCGGGTGTCCAGCCTAAATCAGCAGAACCTACCAAGAACCGGCCGAACACCCAGTCAAAGAGCGCTCGGCCAGAAGGTGCTGTCAAACGCGTGTTTTAACATGTAAAAGTGGAATTTACTATACAACTATTAGAATTACAAAGAAAATGTGTATATCTTTTTCAGAAAAATGAATTTAAAGAACGCTTGTTGAACTTTATTTGCCCATTCTTTCAAATTTTAGCCGATGCAATTAACGCAAGTTCAGGAAATACATGAAATGAATATCTGAAATATATTTATACTTAATTTCAGCTCAATCAGTCACAACTCATCTGCATTTAGGACTGTCGCCCAGGTAGCAAGTTCCCTATCACACGTTTTAGCGCTTCTTTTCTTAAATAATTTCAAAGAAGTTGGAGATTTATCAGGTATCACCCTTGATAAATTAAGTTCCATTCCCTAAGACATAGCTTAGAAGTGTTCTCACTTCTGTACATCTTGGATTAGAGGTCACACTGGGTTTGCTGGTAATGAAAAAGCAGACTCATTAGCTAAATCAGCTGCTACGTCTCTTTTGGATATTGCATACCATAAATCTCCAATATGTTATGTTCAAAGACAAATCAGGCAATATATTTTACATCACTGGAATATTTTATGGACATGTAGTTTGATAGGATCTATTCTTTTCCTCCTTAATCTGTTTACCCTCCAGGGTTGGTTTTTCCCTCGGACTCGGCGAGGGATCCCACCTCTACCACCTCAAGGGCAGTGTCCTGGAGCGTGAGACTTCGGATCGGGGATTCAACTGGGGGGAGGACCAGTACCTCAGCCAGGTTTCCTCACCTGCTATGCTGAACAGGGGCCTTAAAACTGGAAGGGATAGACAAGGAAGAAGGAAGGAAGCGGCCATGGCCTTAAGTTAGGTACCATACCGGCATTTGCCTGGAGGAGAAGTGGAAAACCACGGAAAACCACTTTGAGGATGGCTGGGGAGGGAATCGAACCCTCCTCTACTTAGTTGACCTCCCGAGACTGAGTGGACTCCGTTCCAGCCCTCGTACCAATTTTCAAATTTCGTGGCAGAGCCGGGGATCGAACCCAGGTCTCCGGGGGTGGCAGCTAATCACATTAACCACTACACCACAGAGGCGGAGGAAAGGATCTGTTACGCGAGAATTTTTGTTTTCCGGAAGTTAAAAATCGAATATTGTGTAAAACATTAGTGCTGAACTTTGCTTTAACTCAATTTTTAACTGGTCATGGAAAATTTAAATCTTATTTAGAACGCTTTAAACTTATCGTTACAGACGGCTATTTGTGTTTTTGTGGATCACTTCAGACAGTGCATCATATATGATATTTGAGTGTCCAGTGTTTGAAATGAGAAGATATTTTTTATATTTTTTACAGTGCCACCTGAATGGTTGTAACCGGGAATTTTATAAACCACTGTATCATGTATTCAAGAGACAATATTGTTATGTGCAGTTTCTCACATTCATTAACAAAATTTTTTGTAAACTAAATTTATAAGAACATACCTTTGTTATGATTTTAAACTATAACCCTAATATACCTCTGGTAAAATACGGGTTTGTACTGTTTTGGATATTAAATAATAATAATAATAATAATAATAATAATAATAATTCCTCTTCCTATGAACGAGTATTTACCTCAACGTGTTCTCTTAACTTATAACTTTATCTCCATATTATGATCTTTTCTACTTTAAAAATCTCCACTCAAGCGTATTCGTCTATTAACGTCATTTCACGCCATCTCTCCCCCCGACATCTCGGTACGTACAGCTCAGTCGAACAGTTCGTCTCCTTACTCCCATATTTTTCTAGCCCATAGGTTTGCAACATTTTCGAAACACTACTTTCCTTTTTCTTTCCTTTTTTTTTTTTCAGAAATCACCCAGAAGCAATCGTGCTGCTTTCCTTTGGATCTTTTCCAGATCTCGAACCACGTAATCCTGGTGAGGGTCCCATACGCTAGAATCATACTGTAACTGGGGTCTTACCAGTGACTTTACATTCCTACTGCAACGCTTAAGCACCCTCATAACCGTTTGAAGAGATCTGTAATCTTTATCTGTTTAATCCCATTTATGTGATTATCCCAATGAAGGCATTTCCTTATATTAAAACTTAGGTATTTACATTGATTGCCGTGAGGTACTTTCAACTCATCAACACAGTAATTAAAGCTGAGAGGACTTCTCTTCTTGGTGAGACTTGCAATCTGACTCATCATTCTATTTACCACCATACCATATCTGCTGTTCATCTCACAATATTGTCGAGGCCTTTTTTTCAGCAGCTCACATTCCTGTAACTTATTTATTTCTCTACTATAACTGATGTACCCGTGCTTCGCTACGGAATTCTGCACTGTATACAGAATTCTAGGTTAGGTAGTGTACACGTTGTGAGTAAGATTGTATTCAACTTCATAGCTATTAACGTTACCCCAGAAACATGACGGGGAAGTCACCATACGTCTTTTCTCACGTGAAGACTGGGTTAGGGAATGTTCATTGTAATGGTAGGCTTTCTTGCCTACCATCAGCCACAATCAAGCTGGGGAGTTTTCATTATAATGGCAGATACTCTCCACCTGCCTCGGTCCTGACCACAGTAACAAGGAAATGGACTTTTTAATTTTCCACCATCTCTGTCTATCTGTCTGTCTGTCTGTCTCTGTTAGTATCTGGGTCAGAAGAAGCCTTTTTCTTCTTCTCCAGGTTATTCAGGACCATTATGGATTTTTATTCTTGTTTTGCTAGTTAAAATAATAATAACCAGTTGAGCGTTGGGCTGAGGTGCTGCACATCCGGAAGCCGTTGGTCTTACTTCCGGCTGTGAATTTTAACATCTCCCCCTCTAGATTCTCTCACCAGTTCAAATAATGACAACTGCACGCAGGAGAACATATTGTAATGAGGGAGTTAGCTTCCTTAGGGGATCAGTGGTAGAGTGTCGGCCTCCATATCCCAAGATGGCGGGTTCAAACCCGTAAGAGTTAGTCGGATTTTTGGAGGGCAGAAAAAGGTCTATTCGACACTCATGTTGTACGATGTCGGCATGTAAAAGATCTCTGGTGATATATTTGGTGTTTACCGGCAAAATTAATGAAAAACCCAGTCACAGGTCCCGAAGAGAAAATTATCTGCTAGAGTAAAACGGAACATCGAAACTGGCGTGTACGCAATCTAGAGGCGTCAAATTAAAATGCCTGCACACGATAGTCGAGTCCATACGATTATTATTATTATTATTATTATTATTATTATTATTATTATTATTATTATTATTATTATTATTATTATTATTATTATTATTATTATTATTATACGTGAATGGTCCCTTTTGGAACACACGAAGTTTTATTTATGATTTCGTTTGCGGAGGATCCAGGACGCTTTCATCTGTTGACTAAAGATCCTTTTCCGTTCTTCCGTCCACTTGGTACCTGCTCTTTTTGGTACTTCATTCTCTGGAGTAACTTCTCACTTGCAAATTTTCTTTCTATATATATTTCGATTCAAAATGTCTTCAGGTTGAATTTGTGCGTTCTTCATGTCCACTTTTGTTTGTTGTATATAAGGAAAATTCTTCAGTTTATCAACTCTTTCAAGAACTTGGTGGGTTAGTCTATTTTCTGGAAACCTCTTAACATGTCCATAAAATTTCAGCCTTCTTTTCCTGAGGTCTGCCACAATATTAGATAATTTTTCTGTGGATTTCCGGGTTTGGAGGCGGTACCCTTCTCCCGTGTGTCTTGGTCCCAAAATTTTTCTCATGATTTTTCGCTCTTCTTTTAGGATATTTTCCAGCTCGCCCTTTCTATGAAGCGTTAGAGTTTCCTCTGCATATAAAGCCTCAGGTTTGATTACAGTATTGTAATGTTTAATCTTAATGTGCAGAGACATACATTTTTGGTTGTAGATTTCTCTTGTTCTCCCATAAGCTCTTCTGAGTTTTTGGACACGGTTGTTTTGGGCTATTTTCTCTTGTCCGGTTGGTTCGAGAATTTCGCCGAGGTATTTGAAGTGAGGGACTCTGTTGATTTTTCCGTATTTTGTATTGAGACTATGGATGTCTAGTTTTGCACAGAAAAATTCAGTTTTCTGGAAGGAGATATGAAGTCCGACCTTTCTGGCACATTCTTGGAGAATTTCAACTTGCTTTATTGCTGTGACTTCATCGTTGGACAAAAGGGCCAAGTAATCCGCGAAGGCTAAGCATGGAAATTTCAAGCTTGTTTTTTCGTGTCCCGATGTTTACTGGGTTCCAGCTATTTTGTGCTTTCAGTTATTTTTCCCATTCCCTCATCACCTTATCTAGGACGAGGTTGAAGAGGAGGGGTGACAGTCCATCTCCTTGCCGGACACCAGTTTTTATCAGGAATTCGTCTGAGATTTCTCCCATGAATTTCACTCTTGACTTCGTGTCAGTGAGGGTCTGTTTGGTCAAGTTTAGCGTTTTGCAGTCTAGTCCCTGTTCTTTCAGGACGTTGAACAGAGATTGACGATCAATTGAATCATAAGCCTTCTTGAAATCTACGAAGGTACAGATGATTGGAAGGTTTCTGAGGGCCCTGAATTTTAGAGCGGTTTTGAGGTTGAAGATCTGTTCAGTGCATGATCTGTTAGGGCGGAACCCAGCTTGATATTCACCAATCTTATGCTCTAGTTGTTCTTGTATTCTTTTCAACAGGCATGCAGAGAAAATTTTGTAGCCAACTTCAAAGAGGGAGATTCCCCTATAGTTGTTCACATAAGTTTTGTCTCTTTTTTTTGTGAAGTGGGTGAATTAAGGCACATTTCCAGTCTTCTGGGAGTTTTTCGTTTTTCCAAATTTTCTGTATGATTTCTGTAAGTTCTATGAGTGAATCTGGACCAAGATTCTTAAGGAATTCTGCAACAATCCCGTCTCTTCCCGAGGTTCTGTTGTTCTTTAGTCGTTTAATGTGGCTGGTTTGGTGGAAGTGATTCTGGGTGAGTGAAACTGGATGCTTCTTCAAGAAATCTTTCAGTGGGCTCGGGGCAGTTAAGAAGTTCTGAGAAGCACCGTGCAAGTTCTTGGCAGTTTTCTTTATTAGTAAGCGCCAATTTTCCGTCTTGTTTCCTGAAACATAAGTTCTGTGGAATGTATCCTCGGATTTTTTCTGTGAATGCTCTGTAGAAATACCTTGTGTTGTGGTTTCTAAAGTTTTCTTCAATTGACTCCAGTTGTTCTTTCAGGTGCTTTCTTTTCTCTTGCCTGATGGTTTTGGACACTTGTTTTCTGGTCTCATAAAATTCTCGTTGAGTTTTCTGGGATTTTCTATTGTTGTATTTCTGAAACGCAGATTTTCTTATCTCCAGGGCTTGGTTGCATGTTGAGTTCCACCAGGGATGTTTTGTATTCCTTTTTAAGGATACCATTTCTCGTGCCTTCTGTATGATTTTGGCGTGGAATTCTTCCCATGTTTTCGCTGGCTGATTTTCCCATGCTTCTTTTAGATCCGTAACAGGAATCCGTTTTATGTCAAATTTCTGTTGTTGGATTTTCTTGGGGTGGTATTTTCTTGGAGTAAATTTTACTTTAACTCTTGTGAGATAGTGATCCTCTTCTCACTTGTACATCATGTATCTCTTTCTGTAGCTGATACGAGATAGCTACATGATCAACCTGAAATTCACCAATGGATTCAATGGGGGACCTCCAGGTTTTTTGTTTCTTGGGATGCTTTCTGAGGGATGTGGACATGATTTTAAGGTTGCACTTTTGACATAGTTCAATGAGTCTTGAACCGTTTTTGTTGGTAAATTTGTGCGCCGGGTAGAGTCCGACAGTTTTCCTGTGTTCCTTTTCCGGCCGATTTGTGCATTGAAATCGCCTAAGAGGATTTTAACGTCATCCTTTGGAATTTTTGACATTACTTTTTCAAGTTTGTTCCAAAATTTGTCCACGTTTTGGGGATTCTTCTTGTTGTCTATATTTGTAGGGGCGTGTGCATTTATTAATGTATATTTTTTATTGGCACACTGAATCCTCATGATCATTAGGCGATTGCTGATGGAATTAACTTCCTGGATCGAGTTCAATATACTTTTATGAACAACGAAGCTCATACCAAATAAAGGGGTCCTATTTAGAATCTTTTGGTCTGTTTTGCTTTTGAATATACGGTAATTTCCATAATCCATGGTGGCATCATCAGTAAATCGAGTTTCCTGCACGGCAAGGATAAGCATTTTTTGCCGATCAAGTTCTGTGACTAAATTTAGTTTTTTCCTGGTTGTATCAAAGTGTTGATATTGAATGTACCAATGTATGTGGGGATTTTGTGGGATAGTTTACCAGAGAGCTCCGACTCTCTCCCATGTTTTCGTGGTTGTCAAGGCTCCCCAGATTCCGAAAGCCTGGTTGCCGTCTCAATGCGACGGGTGGATTGGATACCACCTGGGGTAATGTTACTACGCTCACGAATCATGTTTGGCTTGTAATAGGAGATCCAGCAGTGCAGGGTGCTTAGAACCAGGGATTGTTAGTTCCTGGAGCTTGATATTGCCGCCGCACCTACAAGGTGTCAGACGCGGACCAGGAAGCCGGTGGATACCACTCAGACGTACCTGGATTTTAAACAGGCTTTTTATTACTATCCCAAAAAGCAAGGGTGCCTCCTCCGCCAGTACCGCCGTACCAATGATCTTCATCTCCGCCTTCACTGCCGTTGAGGTCTTCACTCGTAACCCTGAGCTGGGACCCTTACCAGATGATACACACCGGGTCAGTGTGCTCTGGGACTCACATAGGCAGGGCTGCCTCCGAAGAGGGTCCCTAACTGCTACCTGTATTTTTATTATTATTATTATTATTATTATCCTTGTTTCGTATAGGCCAGCTAAGGACCACGACATTCAACTATTGCATTTTGGAATGGGCTTTGATGTTTGCCCAGTAGTTGCGCATCCTCAGGCTGTGTTGCTCCTTCCTCTCCTTTGTCCAAAGGGCGCCAGTCTTCTTTGTTGATAATCTGTCCTGGAACTTCTTATGTTTAAGCATCTTCCTGAGTGCTGTACGATCCTTTAAGATTCCTTCTGTTATTCCCAGTTCCTGTAGATCTTTATTCACTTCCATCAACCATGGTGACTTGGTCTTCCTATTTTGCCAGTAGCTGAGAATCCGGTTGGTCAACCTGGTAGGATGCATCCTGTAGACGTGCCCATAGAATGCTAGGCGTCTCTTCCTCGCTACATTCGTTATTCTTTCACAGTACTTGTAGAGCTCTTGGTTAGGCCGTCTTTTATAACTGTCCCCTTCCTCGACTGGCCCCAGTATCTTCCTCATTATCTTTCTTTCCTGGATTTCAAGTTTTTCCATGAGTCCCTTCCTGTTGAATGTTAGACATTCTGAAGCATATAAGGCTTCAGGGCGGATGACTGTCTGGTAGTGCTTCATCTTAGTATTACGAGAGAGATACTTTTTATTATACGTATTCTTGGTCAGTTGGTAGGCCATTTCAAGCCTGTTAACTCGAGTTGACAAAGCTGTTCCTTCAGAGAGATTGGATTCCAACCATTCTCCCAAGTACTTAAACCTATTGGTTTTCCTGATCTCTCCCTGTTCCAGATGCAACGTACAAGGAGATTCACCGATGTTCGTGATGAATTGTGTTTTTTCGAGAGACACATGTAGCCCAACCTTTGCTGCTTGTTGTCTGAGAACATTTAGTTGTTTCACTGAAGTTTCTATTGAATTAGATATCAGGGCCAGATCATCGGCATACGCCAGACAGTCAACATTGAGCTCATTGCGCTTATGTCCCAAATAAATGCCACTGGGAATCTCCATTCTAGCTAACTCCTTTCGCCACTCTCTTATTACTTTCTCCAAGGCACAGTTAAAGAGGAGAGGGGACAGACCATCTCCCTGTCTCACTCCTGATTTAATTTCAAAACTTTCTGATATGACTCCTCTGAACTTTACTCGTGACCTGGTGTTGCTTAAAGTCTGTTTGATTAGGTTATGGGTCTTCTCATCGAGTCCTAGTTCCTGCAAAATCTTCATAAGAGTAGGCCTGTCTACCGAGTCATACGCCTTTGTAAAGTCGACGAAAATGACAACGTATTTCTTACCGGCCATTTTTGCTTGATGTAATACTGATTGCAGATTGAGTATCTGTTCTGTACAAGAGCGTCCTTTTCTAAATCCTGCCTGGTACTCTCCTAATTGTGGGTCTAGTTGAGGTTCGGCTCTATTTAATAAGGCTTTAGAGAAAATTTTGTATGTGACTGGTACCAATGAGATTCCTCGATAATTATTGATGTCAGTCAAGTCTCCTCAGTCTTCGCATAGGGTTGGCGTCAGGGAAGGCGTCCTGTCCTAAAACTGACCTTAACTCACATTAGTGTCGATCTCATGTAGTTGGGAAAAGACCAGGGAGATTATTATTATTATTATTATTATTATTATTATTATTATTATTATTATTATTATTATTATTATTATTATTATTATTGGCTGAATGGTCAGCGTACTGGCTTTCGGTTCAGAAGGCCCCGGGTTTGATTGTCGGCCGAGCCATGGATTTTAACAACGTTTGGTTAATTCCTCCATCTCGGGGGCTGAGTGTTTGTGTTAGTCTTAATACACATCAAGAGCCACAAAAAATAATCCGACTCTGTGGTGTAGTGGTTAGCATTATTAGCTGCCACCCCCGGACGCCCAGGTTCGTTTCCCGGCTCTGCCACGAAATTTGAAAAGTGGTACGACGGCTGGAATGGGGTCCACTCACCCTCGAGAGGTCAACTGAATAGGGGGGGAGGGGGTGTTGGTGGTGGTAGATTCCCTCCTTAGACATCCTCAAAGTGGTTTTCCACTTCTCCAGACAAATGCCGGGATGATACCTAACTTAAGGCCAAGGCAGCTTCATTCCCTTTTCCTTATTTACCCCTCCCAGTTTTCCCATCCGCACAAGGCCGCTGTTCAGCAGGTGAGGCCGCCTGGGAGAGGTACTGGTCATGCTCCCCAGTTTTACCCCCCGACCCAAAGTCTGACGCTCCAGGACACTGCCCTTGAGGCGGTAGAGCTGGGATCCCTTGCTGAGTCCGAGGGAAAAACCAACCCTGAAGGGTAACCGGATTAAGAAAGAAAGAAAAAAACAACACGGAATAGCGAATACATTCCTCCGCATAGTCCGACTCGTTGGCTGAACGGTCCGCGGACTGCCCTTCGGTTCAGAGGGTTCCCGGTTCGATTCCCGGCCGGGTCGGGGATTTTAACCTTAATTGGTTAATTCCAATGGCAAGGGGGCTGGGTGTATGTGTTGTCTTCATCATCATTTTCATCCTCATCACGACGCGCAGGTCGCCTACGGGAGTCAAATAGAAAGACCTGCATCTGGCGAGCCGAACCCGTCCAGGGATATCCCGGCACTAAAAGCCATACGACATTTCATTTCATTTCCTCCGCATAGGGTTGGCGTCAGGGAAGGCGTCCTGTCCTAAAACTGACCTTAACTCACATTAGTGTCGATCCCATGTAGTTGGGAAAAGACCAGGGAGATTATTATTATTATTATTATTATTATTATTATTATTATTATTATTATTATTATTATTATTATTATTATTATGCGGTTAAAGGCAACATAAATAACTTAATGACTTATAATGACATTAAAAATCATTTTAGAAGTTTCGTAAGGCTGCTATTATAGTGAACGTTCCTTGGTTTACGCTGAAGAAAGTCCATTTTACCACACACTGGTGTGAGAATCAGCCAGGCGTAATCCTGGTCGTGGCGGTTTCTCGCTTGGCTGAGGAGGGGTGGCTGCCAGGGAGACGGAACGAGGGGCAATGAACTGGCTGGTATCCTGCAACACTATGTGAAACTCGGCTTCTAAGTGTTATAACGTAATACATCATGCAGGGGGTACGAGAGAGGATCCGATTTCTAAATCACTAACGTCAAATTATTATACCTGATAGACCCACTCTCTACGCTCCGCTTGTGGAATTGGATTCCGGTACAGTCGTTTGGCATTCATTTCTGAGTGACTAAAAATGTGAGTAAATTTTCTAGCACGTTTAGGACAAAATTCCGGCAATTTGGCATCTTTAAAATCCGTTAATCTTGAGGGAACTTTACATCTGTCTGTCTGTTAGGTCATCAGCCCAGAGGCTGGTCGGATCCTCAAATAGCACCACCAAAGGTTATGCGGTTATAAGGAAAACCCAAAAACCAATAGCAGCACCAAAATGAGGCGTACTATGCAAGATGAGGAGTGAGGTAGTCTGCCATTGCTTTCCTCACTGGGTCAGAAAGTACTATTGCATCACGACTGACCCTATGCGCAGCACCTTTCATAACACTCAGATGCACTAGTCGTGCTCTGAATGTCATTACTCAGCACCACCCATACCCCAGCAACTTCCATATTGTCACAGCCATGGATGTTGACTGGGACTTCGGTGGAAGCTACACTTTACTCTGGCCTGTGCCAAGAGATGGATGCAAAAGTTCTGTATCCATCAAGAAATGACAGCAGGCAGAACTTTACATCATATAACAGTATTATTTATTATAAAATATTAAGGCATGTTTTTCATTCAAACTGAATTGTCCTGAAAAACCTGCATGTAAATTTATACGTTATTCCTAAGTCTATTGATTTTAGCCTACTTGCCAAGAATAATATCTGTCTCCCGCCCCCCTGTTTCTCTCTGTGATGTGTGTGTGTGTCTTTCTTTGCGTTCCTATTAAATTCCGAAATAAGGTGACCAGATAATAATGAGAAAAGGGACCCCTTGTATGCTGAGACACTATAACGTATACAATTTTATTTTTTACAGAATTGATCCCGAGAACAACGCTAATATCAACAAAAAATTCTATAAGTATTCACACTATCGTGCTCAAGATACATAAATGAAAGTGTTGAATTTCGGCAAAATTTTGGCTTCAGCATTGTTTGTGCAAAATATTCAATATTATATATTATAAGCTATATACTCACATATAAATTAAATACTAAATTAACGGGAAATTACTTGCAAAGGACATTTTGTCGCTGGGCCCTTTATATTGCATATGACGCGCGCAATTAGGAAGTATCAACATTGAGAACTGAACGGACATTGGGCAATATCATGGTAGCGGTACGGTATGCCAATAATTCCAGAGAGAAAGTCTCATATTTCAAGTAATTCACGAAATTGGTTTAGTAAAACATCTACGTAAATTATGCACATAATGCAGATAATAATAATAATAATAATAATAATAATAATAATAATAATAATAATAATAATAATAATAATAATAATTGTACCGGGCGGTACACCTCCACGCCGCTAGTTCAAATATTTCGCCAATTTAAATTCCTCTACAGGAGAATTTTGGAACCTTGAAAACTGAACTAATTCTACTATTTCTTAAAAGATGTCACTACGGTAAATGGTGTAATTTTGAAATTTTCTGAACTGTGTCTATTCCGACGTGTTTTTGTTTACTATCTAGCAAGAAGTGTGGACGTCCTCTTCTAGATGTCACTGCCTAAGAACTATAATTATGTACCCTAGTGCGAAGTGAAGGAACTGTTTTTTGAAGAAATTTGGTATTTATAAGTTTGTTCTTTGTTAAATTTCTTTCATTCATTTTTGGGGTTGGCAGTATAACCCTTCTCTTTTCGCCAATTTTGAATTTAACCAATCAGTAATTTCTGTAATTGATTTTCCTCCAATCATAGCTTTCTTCCTCAGGTTTCCATGTGTAATTCCTAGTCTACCAATAAAGTTGAAGGGGTGTGTCTATTCATTCTTGAAAGGTCTCGAATTTTCCACGAGGGTATAAAAACTGCTGATTTTCTTGTCTCCGGGCCACTTCATCGACAACTTGCTTAGTGTGTGATTATGTAGCAGGGGGCGGAAAGCGCCTCTTTCTTCGGGCAGCAGTTCATCCACAAGGTAATGGCCTGTTAACATCTTTATTTCTTGCTAGCTCAGCAGTTTTAACCCGCGGGGGAAGGTTCGAATCCTTTTCAATGTAAACCTTACTATATTCATGTAAATTAACCGCAATTTGGGATAGAGAGTGCTTAACCCTCTCGAGCTCCCACTCATGTTGTTTTGAGGTGACTACGTTTTCATACCCGATTTTCTTCTTAGTGTAATAAATTATTCTTCTACGAGTCACCTCCCTAGTATGGGATTA
This sequence comes from Anabrus simplex, assembly GCF_040414725.1. Taxonomy (NCBI): domain Eukaryota; kingdom Metazoa; phylum Arthropoda; class Insecta; order Orthoptera; family Tettigoniidae; genus Anabrus; species Anabrus simplex. The sequence continues at coordinate 112,176,222 of NC_090269.1, read as the reverse complement.
GCCCCTGTATAACTGGCCGAGTGCCACCTAGGTTTTAAGAAGTTTCATGTAGGAGTGCAAGCTACGCCTCCAGTCAATTTGGTTTTTTGGGCCATTTAATTAACCCAGAGTTTGTTTTCTTCATGTGAAGGCCCTGTAGGTTGGGTACAAGATACCCCTCTTTCACTGTATGTGTGCCTTAAGGGCAGTTAGGAATGAAGTTTGTTGTAGCCTTTGATAGGCTTGTAAAATTGAGAGCGGGTCTGCTCTTTTTCTCTTAACATTGTAATTAGGAGCAAGTGCTCCTCGTACTTAGGGGTTTTCTGCCCTTCATCTATGGTGGTTGTGAGCTGAGAACTCAGGAATTAAACTTGGGGCTCGAAGCCCAAATTTTGTAACAGCTGTAATCTGTAAATTCTTAAATTGTTGATCTGCTACTTGGTACCTGTTACACTTTTGTTATTTGTTGTCATTTGTTGATTTTGGAAAAGAAAATATAACCTTTGTTAAAGTTTTAAATTAACTTTAATTCTGTAGTTGAGACCTATTCCGGCCCGCACCTTCTTTCACCTCTAACTACCACGGATAACTCCGTAACAAGTGGTAGCAGAGCGTGTTTGAATGGGTCTCAAATTAGCCCCTTTTGACGGCTAAGACTTACTTTGTTTTGAACTCTAATAATTTTCTCAGTCGTTGGTTTTTCTTTGGTTTTTTGTTCTAAATTTGTAAATCATTCGTCATCATGTCCGGCCCTCGCGATGTCCTCCATCCCTTCTATTTGCGTAAGGAGGAATTAATTTATGAATTATCTATTAGAAACGTTCAATCTGGAGGCACGGTTGCGGTGGATGCCAGCAAACTTAGAGGTTTCCTCACTTTGGCAATTAACTCCCCAACTTTGGGAGAGAAAGAGATTGACGACGCTCTCTCCACGATCAATGACAATGTTACTGAACTAGCATCTGTAGTTTGTTTTTTTGAAGAAGGGAATCCATCACCTAACCAACTTAAACGTGTGCAAGCTCGATTATTCCATTTTTATAATAGGCTCCATGATCTATTGTCTCTCAAATTGAGTGACATTCAGGGAAAGGAGGCTAGTGCCCCCATTGAAAACATTTCTAAATTGTCCAGTACTGTTGGTCAATTGTTATCGGGGGTAACGGCTCCCAAGACTGACCCGCCCATGGCGGTAAACACTGTCAGTGAGGAAACTTCTTCCAAAGGGGAAGAAAATGGAACATCTGCAGTTACTCAAAAGACACCTGCTCCTCTAGAAACCGAGCCTGATCGTCAGCCCTCAATTCCGCCCTTCTTTTTGAATAATGCTCCCTCCGAGCCTCCGTCACCCCCTAGGCAGTTCCCTACTATGTCACCTGGCTTCAGTAGTTTGCCTCATCCATTATCAATGTTACTTAGGGGTATTTCCAAGTTTTCGCTTAACTCTACCAGTGAGGTAATTTCATTTTTGAGATTTTTGGTCGAGTTCCAAGATCATGCCCTAGTATTTTCCCTCTCGGCTTCCCAAATTCTTCAAATTATTTATCCGTATGCCATAGGTGTCCTCTCAGACAAAATAGTTAGTGCAATTGCTGAACAGTCATCTATTGAAGACTTTCACGCCCACCTTCTCGCAAACTTCATTCCGGCTCGAGCTAGGTCATCTCTTATTCAAAAGCACTATTATAGTGTACAGCGTCTGGACGAAAGCCTGGCCGACTTCATCCAGGATATCAAATTCTATACCAGAGTGTTTGCTCTTCATTTTCCAGAAGATCAAATTGTTCATGCTATTGTGGAAGGAATATCACCATCCTATAGGTCATATTTGTGTTTTGCGGCGCGCCCGCAAACCTTTTCTGAGCTTGAAGCATTGGCCGTATCAGCCGAAGGGGTTAGATATGCTGATACATTACGTGTCGCGAGGGAGCCACCTCCGTCATCAAGTACCTTTCGGTCTACTCCTCGCCGAACCGTCACAACCCGTAAATGTTATGCTTGCGGGTCGCCTGACCATCTTCGCAATAAATGTCCATTGATCAAATCTAGTTGGACAAATAATGGAGCAGGTTCATCCCAAGGCTGCTTTATATGCGGCGCGTTTTCACATATTGCCAAGAACTGCCCTAATGCTAGCAGCACTCCCTCCTGCTCAACTTCGGGTGCAACTTCCACCAACAATCAAAAATGACTAGTGGCTCCGGCTGAGTCGGTAGATTCATCCTTTCAAGGCTCAGCACAAATTAAATCTGAAGAAAATGCAGGAAAAAGTCAGAACAATTTTACATTACCATTTGAATGTCCCAGAGAATGTCTTAGGATTGCGGCGGATTCACCCGCACCGGTTCCCTTCCTCAAAATTGAATTAAATAATGAACCTATAACAGCTCTGTTAGATTCTGGTAGTGTGTGTTCCATTATTTCGGATGAATCGTATTCGAAATTGAAATCTGTTTGTAAACTTCCTGACTATTGCTCGTCTTCGGTTCAATATGTTTCGGATAATTCTTCTCCATTAGAAATTTTAGGTTCCTTAAATGCCAAAATTCGTATTTCTAAATTTACTTGGAAGGTTAAACTATTGGTGGTAAAGCACTTGCCTTGCCCTATTATATTGGGAGCAGACTTCATGTCCTATACTGGTCTAGTGCTCGATCTTCAGAGCAAGTCGTGCACTTTCAAATTTGACAGTAATTCCAAAATCCCTTTGCTAAAATGTAGTTCTGTGTCATGTTCATCTATTTCGCCTACCCAGGATGAGATGTTGTTAGATCTTGGACATCCACTTGAGGAGCAGGCTGATAGTATTCGTAAGCTGTGTCAGTCGTTTCCAGAGGTTTTCTCGGATACTCTTGGTGTTACTGACCTTATTGAATACAAGATGGAGGTTACGGTTTCCATCCCCGTTAGATTTCCACCTTATAGGCTATCTCCGCCTAAAATGAAGGCTCTGAAGGAGATCATTGATCAGATATTGAAGGATGGCATTATTCGGCCCTCTAAGTCGGCGTATACATCGCCTATTTTCCTTGTTCCGAAACCGCAAGGTGGCTTCAGGCCCGTGATTGATTATAGGGCTCTCAATCGGAAGGTGGTGTTACAATCTGTGCCCCTTCCCGACCTTCATTCTTGTTTTTCATGGTTTCGTAAAGCTAAGTTCTTCACCTCAATCAGGCTTATAACCAGATTCCGCTAGCAGAGGAATCCAAACACCTGACAGCTTTTGCCACAGATTGGAACTTGTACGAATACAACCGCGTGCCTTTTGGGCTCCCCACGGGAGCAGCTGTACTCACTAGACTGCTAGATAGGGTCTTCTCCGACATCAAGTTTGAGTACTTGTACCACTATCTTGATGACGTCGTCGTATTTTCCGAGACCTTCGAAGAACACCTAGATCATCTGAAAGAAGTTCGCAATCGCCTTCGTAAGGCTGGGTTAACTGTGAAGTTGTCCGAGGTCCCCTTCGCTAAGCCTTCCATGTCATTTCTAGGGCATATTATATCGCCTGATTGCGTCGCCGTGGATCATCCGTGAGTTCAAACCTCCTAAGGACATCAAAGGTATTGCCAGATTCATTGGCATGTTGAATTTCTTCAGGAAATTTATTCCTATCTTCGCTAACAGAGCGGCGCCCTTGAACCTTCTTCGGAGGAAAGGCGTCAAATTAGAGTGGGGGCCTTCTCAACAAGCCGCTTTTGAAGATCTTAAATTAGCTCTGTGTAATGCCCCTCTTCTTGCCATGCCCGATTTCTCGAAGAAATTCATCGTCCAAACCGACGCGTCGTCGTCGGCAGTGGCTGCGGTCCTTCTTCAAGAGACCGAACTAGGGAGGCGACCCATCGCCTATGCATCTAGGACTCTTTCGGCTCAAGAAGCCAAGTATTCCATCTATGAACTTGAGGGTTTGGCTGTCTTGTTTGCGCTAGAAAAGTTCCGCCTTTATCTGGAACATGTCAAGTTCGACTTGGAGACTGATAACCAAGCCTTAAGTTGGGTCTTAGGTAGGCCGCGTCGTACTGGTCGTATAGCCCGGTGGGCCATCCGAATTTCTGCCTTCCAATTTGACGTTAGGCATATCAGAGGTACTGAAAATGTTGTGGCAGACGGACTAAGCCGCATGTTTTCCAATGATGTAGAGACCCATGAACTGGTCGATAGTTCTTCACCTCCCGAGTCCATACGACCTGAGGTTAATGCCATTTTAACTGATGTTCCCATGTTGTTTAGGGATCTTGAGAAATATCAACGCGAAGATCCGACGCTGGCCCCTATCATGGAAACCCTTTCTTCTGGGGAACATGTTGTCCCTTATGTGCTGAGGAATGGTGTTTTATGTTGCCCGTCGAGGCATGATAATAAGATGAAGGTGGTGGTTCCAGCCGTTCTTGTGCCCATGATCTTCAAATACTATCATGAGACCCCATTAGGGGGGCATTTAGGTATCTTTAAAACTAGAGAAAAGATTCGGGAGATGTTCGTTTGGAAAGGTATGGACGGGGAAATTCGTGAACTAGTTAAGGCTTGTAAAACTTGTTGGATTAGTAAACCCTCCATGTCCACTAAGCAAGGGCTTTTGTCTTCTCATCAAGCGTCGCACCCCGTGGAACGTCTTTATATCGACTACGTAGGACCCTTCTCCAGTCAAAGGGGAATGCCAACAAGTTCATCCTTGTGTGTGTAGATGGCTTCACTAGATTTTCTTGGTTATTTCCGACTAAGCTGGCTACCGCTCAGTCCACTATTTCCTGTTTAAATTCCATTTTTGCTTCTTTTGGTCCGTGTCAATATATTGTGTCCGATAATGCGAAAGCTTTCACATCCAATCTCTTTCGTAAATTTTGTTTTGATTTGTCCATCTCTCATGTAACTACTTCTACTTATTATCCTCAACCATCTTTAGCTGAACGGGTCAATCGTAATCTGAGGTCGGCTCTTATTGCCTATCATCACGACGATCATTCTAGGTGGGACACGTCCCTGCATTGGTTAGCTTTCGCCTTGAATTCGGCGGTTCATGAATCTCATAAATTTACTCCAGCTTCTTTGATGTTCAAGTTTGTTCCCAACACGCCGCTCTCTAACCTTTGGTCTCTTAGTGATATTCTACCCGAAACAATAGATCCTGATAACATTAAAGATCTTTGGAAGAAGGCTAAGGCCAATCTTAAAGTGTCTCATGAAAAGGTTAGGGAAAGATATGATCGTGGACGGAGACCCACCCATTTGAAGGTAGGCGACCAGGTTATGGTCAAGAATTTTGTTCCCGCGGGCAAGCTTGCCCCCAGATTTCATGGGCCGTGCGTCATTTTAGATTTCCTCACCCCGGTGACGTTGTTACTAAGCAATCCAGCCACCGAGAGGATATTTAGGGTTAACCTGTCGCAGGTGAAACCTGTGTAATTTCCGTGCTAACTTGGTCCTTATAATAATAATAATAATAATAATAATAATAATAATAATAATAATAATAATAATAATAATGTCCGCCTCTGTGGTGTAGTGGTTAGCGTGATTAGCTGCCACCCCCGGAGGCCCGGGTTCGATTCCCGGCTCTGCCACGAAATTTGAAAAGTGGTATGAGGGTTGGAACGGGGTCCACTCAGCCTCGGGAGGTCAACTGAGTAGAGGTGGGTTCGATTCCCACCTCAGCCATCCTCGAAGTGGTTTTCCGTGGTTTCCCACTTCTCCTCCAGGCGAATGCCGGGATGGTACCTACCATAAGACCACGGCCGCTTCCTTCCCTCTTCCTTGCCTATCCCTTCCAATCTTCCCATCCCTCCACAAGGCCCCTGTTCAGCATAGCAGGTGAGGCCGCCTGGGCGAGGTACTGGTCATTCTCCCCAGTTGTATCCCCGACCAAGAGTCTGAAGCTCCAGGACACTGCCCTTGAGGCGGTAGAGGTGGGATCCTTCGCTGTGTCCGAGGGAAAAGCCGACGCTGGAGGGTAAACAGATGATGATGATGATGATGATGATGATGATGATGATGATAATAATAGTAATAATAATAATAATAATAATAATAATAATAATACAGAAATGGAAAAGTAAAAATAGCTTAATAATTTGTACTGTATTTTAAAATACGTAAAACTATTTCGTAGATAGTAATATGTTAAATCCAGACTTTCTAAGAAGCTGTCATCTGCACTGAGTGACCACTTTTAAGAAGTAGGTATTGTTCAGTTTTACATTGATACTGATTCAAAATTATTCCCAAATAATAAAAAAATACATTGTTCGTAAAAAATGTGTTCGGATCAACGTACAGTACTTTTGTCACTCGTCTTTTTTTTTTTTTTTTTAATGTTATTTATTGGTTTTACGGTTTTCGGAGAAGACGAGGAGCGAGAATTTTAACGCGCATGACAGTAAATCTATCGGCATAAGGCTGACGTATTTGAACACGTTCAAATACCATCGGGCTGAGTGTAGATCGAACCCGCCAACCTGAGCTCAGAAGGCCAGCGTTGTACCACCTGAGCTACTGAGCCCGGCCTGGTAATTTCTCACATGCTTTCAGTAAAGGGCGTTATGCGGATCACCCTCCCAAACAAACGCTTGGGGGATTGTCACAGCATTGCTCTGACAAAGTATGAATCTCAGTCTGCCAAGTTAATAAAAGACAAAAATTATCACCTCTCACACTAGTCATGTAGTCACACATGCCATTTATTTGTTTGAGAATTTGTTTTACGTCACACCGACATAGATAGGTCTTATGGCGACGATGGGATAGGAAAGGGCTAGGAGTGGGAAAAAAGCGGCTGTGGCCTTAATTAAGGTAAAGAAGCTCTATTTACCTGGTGTGAAAATGGCAAACCACGGAAAACTATCTTCAGGACTGCCGACAGTGGGGTTCGACCCCCCTATCTCTCGGATGTAAGGTCACCGCTCCGCGCCTTTAACCACACGGCCAACTCGTCCGGTCATTTATTACTATATATTACCTCCCTTATAACTTGAAAATTCCTCTCAACACTTTTACGGACTTTGATGTTAAAAATTAACTTATACTTCAACGGAATATCGCTTTGAAAAAGAGTGATTCTCAATGGATAATGAAATGCTTACGCGTACGTACTTATCCTATTTTGCTTCTGAGTCCTACAACACTCCTCCCTAAAAATCCTAAGTTCGGTTCCCTGTGGATCTTAAGGTGTGAAGTTCTCTAGAGCCAATTGTTAATTTTCTAGGATCACTGAAAGTGCTGCCTTTTTCACAATTTGTTTTAACGTCGCACCTACACAGATAGGTCTTATGGCGACGATATGGGAAGGAAGCGACCGTGGCCTCAATTAAGGTACAGATCCAGCATTTGCCTGGTGTGAAAGTGGGAAACCACACAAAACCATCTTCAGGACTGCCGACAGAGGGGTTCGAACCCACTATCTCCCGAATGCAAGCCGACAGCAACTCCTTTTTTTTTTTTACACGTTGCACCGACACAATTGGGTCTTATGGCGGTGATGGGACAGGACAGGGCTAGGAGTAGGAAGGAAGCAGCCGTGGCCTTAATTAGGGTGTGAAATTGGGAAACCACGGAAAACTATATTCAGGGCTGCCGACAGTGGGGTTCGAACACACTATCTCCCGAGTACTGGATACTGGCCACACTTAAGCGACTGCAGCTATCGAGCCACTCTGGAATTCATGTATATTTTCATTTTATACCTATCTTTATACATTGCTACACTTTGACTTTACATTAATGGAATTATCGTTCGTTCGTAATCTGTTTTCCCTCCTGGGTCTGTATTTCCCTCGGACTCAGCGAGGGATCTCACCTCTACCGCCTCAAGGGCAGTGTCCTGGAGCTTCAGACTCTGGGTTTGGGGATACAACTGGGGAGGATGACCAGTACCTCGCCCAGGCGGCCTCACCTGCTATGCTGAACAGGGGCCTTGTAGGGGGATGGGAAGTTTGGAAAGGATAGACAAGGAAGAGGGAAGGAAGCGGCCGTTACCTTAAGTTAGGTACCATCCCGGCATTTGCCTGGAGGAGAAGTGGGAAACCACGGAAAACCACTTCCAGAATGGCTGAGGAGGGAATCGAACCCCCCTCTACTCAGTTGACCTCCCGAGGCTGAGTGGACCCTGTTCCAGCCCTCGTACCACTTTTCAAATTTCGTGGCAGAGCCGGGAATCGAACCCGGGCCTCCGGGGGTGGCAGCTAATCACACTAACCACTACACCACAGAGGCGGACATTAATGGGATCATACGAGTTTTAAAATAATGAACAAACTGCAAGAACTCCAAGGTAGATATGAAGGAGATCACGTACAGTAATACAAAACTAAAACGCCATTTGCAGAACAGTTCGTTCGACTGAACGTGTCCAATATCCAGTTGAACGGAAGTTCATCGGAATGTGAATAGCTGTTCACTGACATGGTCAAGTAACGTTGGCTTTCACAGTGACACGATTTGTCACACATGTAGCCACATGTTCTCATTCAATTCCACCAGCAGGGGTACGTATAGCGTTCCGCTTGTGCGTATGAACTAACAGTCCTGTTCTACAAGTGGCGACACAATTCTTGCGTGGTAGCATGATAAGGGATTACTACAAAAATATTTTGGAGCAGGGCCGGCCAAACACCTGGATCGTAATTGACCGGTGGACCGCGACTGGCTTTTGTGTAGATAACAATTAAGTAATAAAAAGTAATTCCTTACGTTCATGCGTGAAGTAGATTCACTATGTAGAGTGTAAATAGTAAATCTGTAATGAAATAATGGACCTGCAAATTGATATTCCCTTGAAAGCAGGAGTGTCTGAAAATAACTTCTGGTCCCTTCTTCTTATCTTCTTTATCTGTTTACCCTCCAGGGTCGGTTTTTCCCTCGGACTCAGCGAGGGATTCCACCTCTACCGCCTAGGACAGTGTCCTGGAGCGTTAGACTTTCGGTCAGGGGATAACACTGGGGAGTAGGACCAATACCTCGTCCAGGCTGCCTTACCTGCTATGGTGAACAGGGGCCTTACTGGGGGATGGAAAGAGTGGAACGGATAGACAAGGAAGAGGGAAGGAAGCGGCTGTGGTCTTAAGTTAGGTACCATCCCGGCATTTGCCTGGAGGAGAAGTGCGATACGACGGAAAACCACTTCAAGGATGGCTGAGGTGGGAATCGAACCCGAGGCTGAGTGGACCGCGTTCCAGCCCTCGTACCACTTTTTACAATTTCGTGGCAGAGCCGGGAATCGAACCCGGGCCTCCGGGGGTGGCAGCTCATCACACTAACCACTACACCACAGAGGCGGGGTCCCTTCTTCATGATGAGAAATACATTTATTTGAGATCCGCGGCTCTTCGTTTGACAGCATTTTTTGCTTCTGCCTACCTTGTCTCAAGTGAACGTAAGTCAAGCTATACAGTAGAACTTGTATAACCTATGATGATTTGCCTCCATTTTTGCTTAACCAATTACAACCACCCTTCCCTCAACTTTGGAAAGAAATGATCTGCCATGCATTAACTTCAAAGTAAATGCATGATAACAGGTAGATATACGATACTTGTTATTATTAAACATATTTAATTGTAATGCCTTTGCTGGCGAGATGTAGTGTTTACAGTGCTCTATGTCTTCTGTTATGGACTAGAATAAATTTGTTACTTTTGAGCCTCCGTGGCTCAAGCGGCAGCGCGCCGGCCCTTCACCACTCGATACCGTGGTTCAAATCCCAGTCACTCCATGTGAGATTTGTGCTGGACAAAGCGAAGACGGGACAGGTTTTTCTCCGGGTACTCCGGTTTTCCCTGTCATCTTTCATTCCAGCAACTCTCTTCAATATCATGTCATTTGATCTGCCAGTCATTAATCATTGTCCGAGAGGAGTGTGACAGGCTTCGGCAGCCGGCACAATTCCTATCCTCGCCGTTAGATGGGGGCTTCATTCATTTCATTCCTGACCCGGTCGAATGACTGGAACCAGGCTGTGGATTTTCATTTTCATTGACCTGTCTTAGTCTCATCCTTGGCTTCGATAATATGAAAATGACGGAGGTATGAGCGATGCTAGTAGGCTAATACCATTACTTATGCAGCCAGACCCGACCCTGTTATGAATGGTATGAAAATATCTTTCATGGGGTCGGTTGGTGCATGCATTTCGGTGGGTTTGGCAGACTGATATGTAATAGCAACTTCTGGCTTGGTGGGAAAAGCAACGGGAAACTACCTCACTCCTCATTTTTCTAGTATGCCCCTTCAGTGACGCCTAGGCTATCATTACAGCTGTTGGCAGAGCTATGAGGATCAAACCAGCCTTCGGGTTGAATACCCAACATACACACATTTAATTGTATTAACAGTTTGCTTGTCTAATGATGATAATGGCGTGTGGCTTCCGGAGAGGCCTGGTGCAGGTCTTCCGGGTTGACTCCCGTAGGCGACCTGCGCGTCTGTGAGGATGGCACTCTGTCTGTGTTGAAATCTAATGCTGAAAACGATACACACACATCCACACACACACACGCACGAGCCATCTGAATTAACCAATATAGGTTAAAATCCCCAACCTGACCGGGAATCGAATCCGGGACCCCTTGGACCAAAAGTCAGAAATCTCGCAGCCATCGAGAAGGAAATGTCATCAACTCGTTCGGAAACAAGGATGCAGTAATAGTTCAGGGTGATTTCAATGCTAAAAGTGGGGAACACTACTGAAGATTCACACATAAAATCTGTAATTGGACCATATGGCCTGTTGGAGTTCTGTGTCGGTAAGGATTTTGTTATTTGTAACACTGTCTTTCGACATCATCCAAGACGCCTTTATATCTGGACCTCACCGGGTGACAGGGCGAGAAACCAGATGGACTATTTCTTAGTGCGGAGACGGTGAACTTCTGTCTTACTGTAGACCGCAAGACTTTCCCTGGAGCTAAGTGCGGTATGTTGAGCTCTCTTAAAATACGTACTTTCAATGTTCGGTAGCACATATAATTTGCGAACAGGTTTTCTGCCTCTTAAAATAATTGTTGAAAATTAAGAAGTCCGCTTATGGTAGAAGATGTAAACAGAATATTATGAGGGATGTATCAATATTTTGAACATCTGGTAGGCGGGAAGTGATACCAGACTTCCCACTACAAGGTATTCTTTTCCCATATTTGTCAATGTAAGCCTTTTTAAATAATATGCTCATACAGTGAATGTCAGTTCTTGTATTTTTTTCACTTAATGTGTTATTTTTATACCACATTCAATTAAATAAGATTTAAAAAAAACTTGTGTCCTCATCCCGAGGTGGTGCAGCTCTTTTCAGTCACATTCCCATTGAAGGTGAGCTGCATGTACCATTTTAACCTGGCATTCTTAAATTTCTGGCAGTACCGGGAATCGAACCCGGACACCCGAGGACGGCAGCTAATAGTCCTAACCGTTACGATACGGAGGCGGACGTTTAATAAGATTATAATGGATTACTAGCATGTATATCATACCAATTTCAATAAAAACCGAAGTCGATAGCTGCAGTCGCTTAAGTGCGGCCAGTATCCAATATTCGGGAGATAGTGGGTTCGAACCCCACTGTCGGCAGCCCTGAAAATGGTTTTCCGTGTTTTCCCATTTTCACACCAGGCATATGCTGAGGCTGTACCTTAATTAAGGCCACGGGTGCTTCCTTTCCACTCCTAGCTTTTTCCTGTCCCATCGTCGCCGTAAGACCTATGTGTGTCGGAGCGACGTAAAAAAAAATCAATAAAATATTCTCGTATTATTTTTGTCTCGGTATGAGGCCCGCTGGCTATCTTGATTTATGTAGCCCATACACCAGTTTCAGATTGACATCCCTGGCTCTACGAAATCCCATTTATTTATTTATTTATTTATTTATTTATTTATTTTGAAAATAAAAATGTTACGGGTCCCTCACTGGCATTTACCGACTCCTTTTCCTCTTTTTCTTTCCGGCTTTCCCCAGTTACTTGAGGTAGGCATGTTGTGTGGATTTAGCTCAGTTTTAAGGCCGGATGCCTCTTCTGACGGTAACCCTATGTGGAGAGTTGTATTCTCTATTTCATATTTCTTTTGGTGATTTTTAGTGTGCTGTGTTGTATGTATAAGCTGGCCTCGCGGTGTAGCGGTAGCGTGCCTGCCTCTTACCCGGAGGCCCCGCGTTCGATTTCCGGCCAGGATAAGAATTTTTACCTGGATCTGGCGGCTGGTTTGAGGTTCACTCAGCCTAAGTGTTTACAACTGAGGAGCTATCTGACGGAGAGATAGCGGCCCCGGTCTATAAAGCCAAGAACAACGAACGAGAGGATTCATCGTGCTGACCTCACGACACCTCGTAATCTGCAGTCCTTCAGGCCATGGGCCTTCGGGGCTGTTGCGAGATGGTGTTTGGTTTGGTGTTGTGTTTATTGAAGTGGAGATGCCAAGTGCACAAATACAAGCATGCGTATTATTGTTGCATGAATGACAAAACTTATCGTTAGAAGCATTCATTATTATATACTAACAAATATACTAAAAATCTCGAGAAAAATGCACATGCTCCGTTTTCAAATTGATTTTCTTACAGGTCGGGGTTCAGACGGGGCAACTACTGGAGTCATGTCTATGACGGGAAAGTGGACACAAAAGTTAACGGCTCGGCAACTCAAATTTACTTGCAAGGAAAGTTACAGCTTGACTGCCATAACCTAATCATACGCGGAAAGTTGAAGGAAAGTCAACTTGCCTCAAGTACTTGACTCCAGTAAACTATCCCCGTGTGAATTAGGCTTATATTTAGATAGAGATCACTACAAATAATTCAAATCTATGTGAGGGCTGTAGGAACCCAGTTAAGAGTGCGAGGTTTGAGAGCGTATTTTCAAGTTTCTTACTGTGTAAATACTAGTTCTTATCGGTAATGTTTAAAGAAACGGTGCGTTCCACACTTCGTGTAGCAGGATGTTGGCATGTAATAGATCTCTAGCGACACAGTTAGTGTTTTCTCTACAATATTAATGAAAACTTAGCTTCAGATCGTCCAGCAGTGGTCCGTTTCTCTGCCAATTGACAGAATAAAATGGAACGACGAAACTGACACCCAAGCAGCCTAGATAGCATAAAATCAAAATGACTGTACATGGCAACTGAAACCATATATTATTATTATTATTATTATTATTATTATTATTATTATTATTATTATTATTATTATTATTATTATTATTATCCTAGACAAGAATATAGTTTGTTTTAAAAAATCGTGTACATATGTATTGTATTTGTAAATAATACACTAAGTAAAATAAATAAAGTCCGCCTCTGTGGTGTAGTGGTTAGTGTGATTAGTTGCAACCCCCGGAGGCCCGGGTTCGATTCCCGGCTATGCCACGTGATTTGAAAAGTGGTACGAGGGCTGGAACGGGGTCCACTCGGCCTCGGGAGCTCAAATGAGTAGAGGTGGGTTCGATTCCCACCTCAGCCATCCTGGAAGTGGTTTTCCATGGTTTCTCACTTCTCCTCCATACAAATGCCGGGATGGTACCTAACTTAATGCCACGGCCGCTTCCTTCCCCCTTCCTTGCCTAACCTTTCCAATCTCACCATCCCCTAACCAAGGCCCCCGTTCAGCATAGCAGATGAGGCCGCCTGGGCCCCACCCCAATGTCTCACGCTTCAGGACACTGCCCTTGAGGCGGTAGAGGTGGGAGCCCTCGCTGAGTCCGAGGGAAAACCCAACCCTGGAGGGAAAGAAAGAAAGAAAGAAAGAAAGAAAGAAAGAAAGAAAGAAAGAAAGAAAATAAATAAAAATTATTATTATTATTATTATTATTATTATTATTATTATTATTATTATTATTATTATTATTATTATTATTATTATTATTATTACTTAGTGTATATAAATCCACCCTGTAGTGATCGCCGAGACAAGCGCTTTAATGCGCAGGCTATCCTGATCGGCAATCATAAAATAGAACAAGCTGGAATGCGACCTTGGATTACTCTGAGTTAGGTTATGGTCCTGCAGTGAAGACCTTTTCCCTCCCGACCTTGTGCTCGGAATGTGTACATCACTGACAGGCTGGCAATTATTCGGCTGAACGAGGGAAGAGAAACCAGCATGTGAGAGGGTGGGAAGTAGGCTACCACACACACACACACACACACACACACACACACACACACACACGCGTCAATCTCTCCATTAAGAGCAGTGTGTTGTCACGACACTTGATGTAGCCTCACAGTGATTTTCAGTGAGGAGTAGAGTATTTCCTCTCGCCCACAGGTGGCGGCATTCATACTCATATCTGCATAGTTAAACAGACCTCCGTCCGATATAAATATGACGCATTCCTGGAATGTATTTATTGTGAATACCCGGAATAAAATGACGTACCAAGCGGAGTGGTTGCTCGTGTTAACGCCCCACGGCTATGTAGCTAAGTTCTGCATTCGGGAGATACGTGGGTTCGAGCCCTACCGTCGGCCGTCCTGACAATGATCTTCTGTGGTTTCCCTTTTTTCCTCCCAGGCAAATGATGGGACAGTACCAATTCATAGGCTACAGTCGATTACTTACACCATGTCATTCACTATCATTCATTTAACTGCCAGGCTGAATCGCTTAGATGGCTGAGGCGCTGGCCTTCTGACTCCAACTTGGCAGGTTCAGTCCGCTAGTATTTGAAGGTGCTCAAATACGTCAGCCTCTTATCAGTAGATTTACTGGCACGTAAAAAGAACTTCCACGGGACTAAACTCCGGCACATCGGCGTCTCCGACAACCGTAAAAGTAGTTTGTGGGACGTAAAAACAAATAACATTATTATTATTATTATTATTATTATTATTATTATTATTATTATTATTATTATTATTATTATTATTATTATTATTCATTTAATAGCCTTCGTGGCTCAGGCGGCAGCGTGTCGGCCCCTCAGTGCTGGATACCGTGGTTCAAATCCCGGTCACTCCATGTGAGATTTGTGTTTGTCAAAGCAGAAGCAGAACAGGTTTTTCTCCGGGTACTCCGGTTTTCCCTTTTATCTTTCATTCCAGCAACACTCTCCATTAACATTTCATCTGTCAGTCATTTATCATTGCCCCAGAGGCTTCGGCAGCCGGCACAATTCCTATCCTCGCCACTGGATGGGGGCTTCATTCATTCCATTCCTGACCCGGTCAGATGACTGGAAACAGGCTGTGGCTTTTTAATTATTCATTTAATCTGAAGTTGGCATCAGAAAAAGTTTCTGGTCGTAGGAACATGCCATGTAAATGTATCAAGAAACGGGCTAAAGGATAGATAGACACTCAGAATAAAATGACGTGACATGTGTCTTTCTCAGCGCTCAACGAATGTGCAGACGTTTTAACAAAATGTGAAATACCCTAGTAATGGACATTTAGTGTGAATATTTTTCGGAAAATCACCACATGATTGGGATTATAATTAAACAGTGAATACTCACTAATTTATTGACGAAATAACCTCACAACTGGGATAATCACAATCAAAACCGAGAAAAATTACGAATTCATTGAGGTACGCTGGAGTGTCAAATACCTCTTCACAAAGCATCGAGGTGATTCAGATTACTTTGATGCATGAGTTCGACTCCATATTCCAAATACTACTTGACATTTCCCTCCTATTGCATACTGTATGACTGTTTAGAGTGACCGCATGCCAAAATGTCTCTTTACCACGCCAATGATGTCACAAGGGTCGTTTTAGAAATCATGTAACCAAAGGATCTTTAGGGCAAAATTATATTATATGAATGTCTTCAAATGTTCAATTGAACTAAACTGGTCCAGTTTGTTGGTCGTCATACCTTTGGAAATGCAGTAACCTGCAGTATCCTTTTCACATGTGAGTGTATAATTTATTCCTTCGTACCATTCTTCGAAGCTTCTCGGGGGATCACAAATCGTGAGATGTGTAAGTCATCTAGGGCGCCCCAGCTGAGTTTGGGGGTAGAATTCATTTACTTGTGCCACGCAGCCCCATCGCCCCCGCCCCGTCACCCTCTCTCTCTTGAATACTATTATTCTCTTCCAACACTGGCGAACTTAAATCTTTGTTATCCCATCTATCATACTCAGTCCTTTTCTTTACCCTATAAACTCATTAGAAGGGCCACAGCTCTTCTTCATCGTCGAACGAGTTGGTTGCTCGGTACATATCCTGTAGCTGTAAGCTTGCATTCGGGAGATGGCGGGTTCGAACCCCACCCTCCGCAACCTCGAATATAGGTTTCCGTGGTTTCTCATTTTCACTTCAGGCACAAGCCAGGGCTGTACGACTACTGCTCAACACAGTCACTTAAATACAGCCAGGTCACTCCCCCGCACTGCAGGTCGCTATCTGTAAACAAATAGATACTGCTTTTTTGAGAAAAATTTCCCGCAGGTAACACTCATGTCAGACCTTACAAATGCTTACAGCTGAACTATCGTTTCGTCCAAAGAGGTCGAGGGGTGTTCCTTTTCCCTGCACTTGCAAGAGCATCAGCTATCAAAGCGGTGTCTTTATTCGTTCTGCTCGGCTGTACAATGAACTCATACCACAGGCAAAATAATTTCCTATTGCAACATTTTGTAAAGAGGGAAAAATAATGTATATTTAACGAAACTTTCACCACATATCGTAATTTTCTTATCTGTGTGAATGTTTCTGTTTGCACGGAAGGGTGGATTTTTGTTTGTGTTATTCCGAGTGTGTGTGAGTGCACGTGAGAATGAATGAGTCTGCCTGGTTGAAGAATATGTGAGGACTCCCGTGTGTATACGTAGAATTATTTCAACATGTATAGTCGTTCTTTAAAAAATATGAGCCCATGGTATTGTGTGTTCCCCGCATGCAATGTTTTAACAGAATTAATTTAGTTATTATCAAAATATAATTCAACTCCCAAGAAGATAAAAACCCTGTGCATATCCACAACAAACATATCTATAGGTTCAGTTGATTCTGAGAAAAGTGTACCTGCGAGGAACTTATACAATACTATGCGCTCTTTTTTTTTTAGGGACTGTACAACAAATTCTGTGAATAACTTAGTATGTAATTAATTATTCTGTGTAAATACGATTATTGCATGCAAGCATTTTCAGTAGCCTTCAACTGTGTAAGTGAGGTTGGAGGCACCTTTGTGTACGTGGGCTCTTTCTCCATTCAGCACCCCTAAATTGTATATGCACTATTTATGTAAATTAACAACAACAACAATAACAACAACAACAACAACAACAACAACAACAACAACAACAACAACGGCAGCTACCTTGCCAGTTCTGAACTTGTTTCTCACCACCGTCACCGATAACCTGTAACTGTTTGTGCTGTTTGTTGAGTAGGTACTCACCCCAAGGTTGGCTTGATCCTCAACAGATATAGATAACTTAACTGTCATTAAAGAGACTAGGGAAATGAGGAGTGAGATAATTTTCAGTTGCTTCGCGGAGCCAAAAGCTACTATTACATATCTTTTTTTTTTTTTTTTTTTGCTATTTTGCTTAACGTCGCACCGACAATGTCTTATGGCGACGATGGGATAGGAAAGGTGTAGGAAGTGGAAAGAAGCGGCCGTGGCCTTAATTAAGGTGCAGCCCCGGCATTTGCCTGGTAAAAATGAAATGTCGTATGGCTTTTAGTGCCGGGATATCCCAGGACGGGTTCGGCTCGCCAGGTGCAGGTCTTTCTATTTGACACCCGTAGGTGACCTGCGCGTCGTGATGAGGATGAAATGATGATGAAGACGACACATACAGCCAGTGTGTGCCTGGTGTGAAAATGGGAAACTACGGAAAACCATCTTCAGGGCTGTCGACAGTGGGGCTCGAACACACTATATCCCGATTACTGGATACTGGCCGCACTTAAGCGACTGCAGCTATCGAGCTCGGTACTATTACATATCACCTTATGAGCTCCTCCTGTGAGTGGGGGCAGTAGAATAACACGTTATCCCCCACCTATCGTAAGAGGCAACTAAAAGGGGCCCCAGGGCCTCTTGGGAATGTGGGTTGGTGACCACGGGACACTCAGCTGAGTTCTGGTATTGCTCCCACTTACTTGTGTCAGGCTCCTTACTCTAATCTATCCTATCCGACCTCCCTTGGTCAACTCTTGTTCTTTTCCGACCCCGACGGTATTAGCGTACTCGAGGCCTAGGGAGTCTCATTTTCACGCCCTTCGTGGCTCTTGTCTTTCTTTGACCGATACCTTCATTTTTCGAAGTGTCGGATCCCTTACATTTTTGCTCTCTGATTAGTGTTATATAGAGGAAGGTTGCCTAGTTGTACTTCCTCTTAAAACAGTAATCACTACCACCACCACAAATGGCTCGATAAGTACTGAACTATCTGAACTTAAAACACACCAAAATGTATTTCCCTTCTTTCTGCGTTTAGAAATGGTATAAAATATTTTTCCACATACATAATGCTTCAAATATTTTGACAGGATCGGAAAAAGAACCTGTTTTTCGACCTTCTATGGACGAACCTCCACTTTAAAAATACATACAATGAAATATTGCCCTCCGATCATAACCAAATTTGAATACCACATATCTCCACGCTTTCTTAACAAGCTTCTGAAATTATATAATTTTATCTTTTTTAATAAAAAGTTTTCAATTTAATGAAGAAACATTTTCTCTATACCGACAGTGGACTCGTGGCTTCGAACAGCAGCAGACGCATCGCAGTTTCATAGCCTGAGTATACCTTCCGACGACCATCCCCATGAGATAGTTAGATGCATTTATGTCCTAACATTTTCTAATAGCAACCATGCGGAATATAGGCTTTCGGTGGAATACTACTGTATAGTACGCGACACTTCTAGTGATACTTCGGCTCCCTAGTGCTGAATCGGTAGACCTCGGTTATCTCCGAGATTCGTATTGGCAACCTTTGACACACAAACTATGAATCGATTATGCATCACCGTGAGACATCTGGCGTACACTTTACGTACTAGTACTGTTGTTGTTTACACAGCAAAAGCCAAAATGCTAGGAACAAGATTCACATCGGGAAATATTATATAATGTTATATAATGTGCGTGTGACACAGTTGTTCATATTGTTCGATCATAGTATCGATTCAATTCAGATTTCATTTCCATTCAGTTGACATTATTACCGGAACCGGGGCAGCTCCCCCCTTTCTCCTCACCCCCATAAAACGAAGTATCATTAAACGTTTCGCGGCCTATACTCTCAATGAGGAATGAAGTATGGCTGTTAACAGACAAACGACATCAACGGTGAAAGCGTTTACGTTATAATTTACTCTGCATTTTCATCAGACAAGCCTTATTTACAATTTGCATACAGTTAATTACTGTATCAACCAAGTGCTTCATTGTACTCCTTGTTTTATGGACTTAAGTTGATAGATTTTCATCCAGGCGGTCACTGTACGAAGCCCGGCTACGTATGAGAGATTTTTGAAATGTCACCTCCTTGTGGATTTTATTCGAGGTAAAATTGGAGGACTCATGGCTGTGGTCACGATATCAACAGTAATGTAAAACTACAAGCTTGCATGGTTGTACACAGTGTACATGGTGTAATTATCATAAGCATTACGCAGGATGTATGGAAGGGAGGAGTCAAAGGCCTTGATTATTTATTATCGCATGTTTTTATGTATAACTTTATGTTATTAAAAAATACCACAATGGAAGAAAGCAATTCGTTCTCAGGGGCAATTCGAATAACATACTTTTTTTTTTTTACAATTCGTTTTACTTCGCACCGACACAGATAGGTCTTATGGCGACGACGGGACAGGGATAAGAGTGAAAGGGAAGCGGCCGTGGCCTTAATTATGGTACAGCTCCAGTATTTGCCCGGTGTGAAAATGGAAAACCACGGAAAACCATCTCCAGGGATGCAGACTGTGGTGTTCGAATCCACTATCTCAAGCTCACAGCTGCGCGACCCTAACCGCACGGCCAATTTGCTTGGTTAACAGACTTCTCAACCTCCATTTAATTAAAGCAAGTGTGTAAGATATTCATCCATCGCGCCTGCGATATAAAGGAAGTACGGTATAAGAAAGCTAAGCATTTTAAACACTAATATATTTCTTTGCAACTGTCAAGTTACGAGTAATAATTTATTTATTTTTCTAAGTTTCTGAACTGTGAGGCAATCTTCAAAGAGGGAAACAGTGGAAATTGCCATAAAACGATAAACATGGAAGTGGTTTGCATTAATGGCGTAACTGCCTCCGCAGAGACCTGTTGCAGGTCTTTCCAGCTGATGCCTATGCACGACCTTGACGTATGTGACGATGGGGCTCTACCTAGGATGAGCTCTAATATTGAAGACGGCATAATTACCTAGGCATCGAGTCAGAAGAATTAACCGATGAAGGTTAAAATCCCCGGCTTAGCCAGGAATCCCTTGGATCAAAGCATTCTAACCAGTTGGCTACGGAGCTGGACATGTAAGTGGTGAGAAAAGTATATTAAAATGTGGAAACAATCGAAGACAAACTGGACAGGTTTCACTCCATTTTCGTCTCATGCTCTTCATGGTTCATTTTTGTCGGTTTCTTGTCGAGTCTTATTCAGTTATTGGCATCGAACGATCTCATGCACGTTTCTTTGCAAGTTACATTTCTTTTGCTAGTGGCTTTACGTCGCACCGACACAGATAAATGTAGGTCTTATGGCGACGATGGGATAGGAAAGGCCTACGAGTTGGAACGAAGCGGCCGTGGCCTTAATTAAGGTACAGCCCTAGCATTTGCCTTGTGTGAAAATGGGAATCCACGGAAAACCATCTTCAGGGCTGCCGAGAGTGGGATTCGAACCCACTATCTCCCAGATACAAAGTTACATTCTTTTTGTTAGTGGTTTAACGTCACAATGACACATTGAAGGTTTTCGGCGAAGGATAGAAAAGGGTTAGAATTGTGAAGTTAGTGGCCGTGGCTTTAATTATAGTACAGCCCCAACATTTGCCTGGTGTGGAAATGGGAAACCACAGAAACCACCTTCAGGACTGCGATGGTGAGATTTGAACCCACCCCTCTCGAATTCAAGCTCACAGCTATGCTACGCGACGTAAACCGTGCAGCCAACCCGCTCAGTTTTTGAGTCACGTGTATTATTCTGATTCGTACGAGGAACATTTCCTTAGATATCTTTTAAGAAGCGAGGGACGTATATCTCAAAAGGGAGAACTGGAGAAGAAAGTAAAATATGTACATCACCTTAATAGATCTGTTATTAAATAATGAACACGAATTACAGACAAATGGAGACGGGAAGAAATTAAATGAAATGAATGCGGGATAAAATATCCGTACCTACGAAGCAATCGCTAGTAAATTGATTTAAGGAGACATTACACTAGCAAAGTGTCATTATTGCAGCTCCTTCCGAGCCAGACTTATAATGTCAATTGTAATTGGTGGTGGTAGTAATTATTATAACCGAGTCTTGACTTTATACAAAGACTAGCTGTAGTACCCGGCGTTGCCTGGACAGTTTCTGAATATTTACCTTTAAGATTTGCATTACCAGTTAGTTTTGTGTGAAGTGAATTTTTATAGAATTCCTTTTTGACTTGCATATTGATATGTTACGATCTATTATCTAGTTTTAGAATTATTGTTGAAATTGCTCCAGTGGTTTAGGAGGACATGTGTCATTTACACACACACATACATCCATTTTTATATATAGTAAGATAAGATTTTTATACTTCACCCCCTTTCCATCCCCGCCCAAAGGAGTCGTATGAGTGCCCTACACAATAGTATACTTTTTACAGATAGTAAGTCTTATGTGTACCAATTTTGGTTGGCAGCTATGCTCAAACGTACATGCATAATCTCGCTGCTCTAGAATCCTGGCGTTGTCATGGTTACAGCAGTTCATTTCTTTTATCCGATTCCTAGAGCAGGGGTAGTGTGGTGCCAATATCTCCGCAACGGTTGGTTTCACGGCCCTAAAACATGGTTTTCGGGCCCGTAGGGCTTACCGAGTTTTGTTCTTTGCGTCAAGAGGATTAAATTGAGCTTTGTCTCGTCCTTATACGACAAATTCGATATTTTGCCCATATTAGCCTATTGTTTTTATATCTCCCCCACCTCGAATAGTTTTGAAAATAAAATACATCCCATGTTACTCACTGGCAATGAAGCTTTCTATAGGTGATTTTTAAAATCGGTTCAGTATTTTTTGAGTCTATTCGTTACAAACAAACACATTTTTCCTCTTTATAATATTAGTATAGAAAAGCTTCCACCTTACTACCCACCACATGAAGGTTTATATTTAACAATCACGCAGATAGTAACTTCATTAACATTAAGAGATCAGCCCTCAAATGCGCAGATATGGTCAAACAAACGTACAGTAGATGTAAGGTTCTGAAAAGATGCGGCAACCTGGTGGGGTGGGGAGTGTTCTGATCACCCGTCTGTACGCCTCCGCCCCGAAGGCTCACTTTGAAGTAGAAGTTCTCACGTTCTTTAGTATTACGTTGTCTCTGGACTGTAGCCAAGATTTAATTTTGTTTAACCTATTGCTCATTATCGAGAGAAAGAGAGGTGCATTTGCATAATTCACAAGGAGAGCAGGACAGATAACTTACAGAGCTATTAATATTTAAATCTTCTTCCAATGTGGATACGATCAACTCAATAACAATTTACAGTGCCAGATGTTTCATCCGTACTACACTACTGTATTATCAATCCTTGTTATTGACAATATCACAACATACTTTAGTATGAATGGTACTTTTGACAGAGTAAAGTGTTAATGAACTGACGTCTTCTACATTGGGAGTAGTATTAAATATCAATCACACCAGCCACGCAAGTCTACGAATGGAGAGCTTACGGAGGCATACATTGCTGACCAAACTCTACATAAAAATGCAAAATTTATAGTATACCGTTCGTGCTCGAGCAGCTTGCGGGTGAGGGACTCCTTCTTCTTGTCGCGGCGCAAGGTCATGTTCTTCTCGAGGTCCTCACGTTCTTGTTGGTGGCGTAGGGTCAGCACCTTCTGTTCGTCGGGTCGCTTCTTCTTCGTCTGGAGCTCTCGCTCGAATCGTATCGTCAGGCGCTCCAACTCTTTCTCCCACTCGTCCTGTACAATCACAGTAGTTTTTATTAGAGATAATAATAATAATAATAATAATAATAATAATAATAATAATAAAATTAACAACGTTTAAGTTTCTCTTATGAGTCGTTGAGATGCTAAAGTGATGACGCAAAAGGTGTTCTTTAATATGCTAGTAAAAATAAAGACACAGAACTCTCGCATTTGCTGTAAGTTCTTTTCATTAAAGAGGCCTCTAAATGATATCTTGGCTGATGCAGGCAAGGTTGACATCAGTGTGGGCTGCTGGAAGGGCTGCAAGACTGTAACAGAGAATGAAGCTAAAAGGATCGGCTGTAGTTTCTTAATGACATGTTGGTAAGAAGAGACATGTAGGCCTATATGCCCTCAGTCGTACAGCCTTCTCTGCTCAATTTGGATAGATCGCTACTTGTTGACATCATGTCTCAACGCGAGATACTGCTTTACACACGTCGTTCTATTTACTGTATAAGGCAGGGTGACCAGTGGTCCCGTTTTTAACGGGGTTGTCCCTTCGTTTTGTGCCTGCCCCCTTTTATTCTGTATGCACTGACTGGAGATAAAAGAATAACATAAAAATTATAAAATCCGAAATTACGACCTGCATCACCCTGTTGGCAATTTACGCAACTGATTGGTTTATTCTTTTATTGTAGCGAGAGAACACTTGATGAACTTTTTTAAATAAGTAAAAATATGGCAGTAAGGACTAAAGTGTTAAAAAAAGGTGATGTGGTATTGATAATTTGGTGGCTAATGTGAGTACATAAGAATAATAGTAGTAGTAAAGCTATAAAACGAACAATGAGGGAAAAATAATCAATTTTATGCAATAAAGACATGAAAGTGGCACACCTACTAGAAGTTTGTAATGAAACCAGAACTGTCAATAGAATATAAAATCTAAAATGAACCTGAACTTTACACTCTTGTTAAGTTATTAAACAGAGAATGGAAGAAATCAGGGAGAACAAGTAAGCTATGCAACATTATACGAGGAATGTGGGAAAAGAAATCTAAGGAGGATGAAAACAGAGAAGATGCATGTAGCTAGTAGGAAGCTTGTGGAGGTATCCTAGACTCTATAAAGTCTAGAATCTATTTCAGAGTTCGGAAACTAGTGTACACTTGCTTTCTAAAGAATTTACCAAACCAAAACCAAACCCCATGGCACAACAGCCCCGAAGGGACATTGCCTACCAAGCGACCACTGCTCAGCCCGAAGGCCTGCAGATTACGAGGTGCCGTGTGGTCCGCACGACGAATCCTCTCGGCCGTTATTCTTGACTTTCTAGACCGGGGCCGCTATCTCACCGTCAGATGGCTCCTCAATTGTAATCACGTAGGCTTATTGGACCTCAAACCAGCCCTCAGATCCAGGTAAAAATCCACTATCTGGCCGGGAATTCTAACCCGGGGCCTCCGGATAAGAAGCCCCTACACCGTGGGGACGGCTTAAATTATTTATTAGAAGTATATTTACTTTTAACGGCTGTCACATCATGAAAACAGCATTAATTTTGGAGGCGACTATCATTGTGGTGGTGGCATCTTATCTATGGGGGAAATTACGATAGAAGCTAGATTACACATTCATTTCATTCTGACATTGTCATAATGTAGCTAAGTTAAACTTCTCTATTTAAACATTCAGAAATTTTCTTGGAAGACGGAAAAGAAAGAAATATTTCAAAAACTTTATCAACTATCTACGTATAAACAGCCTATCTGTGAAAAAACGAACATGTTAATTCTAGCTATGAGAGTAAGTATAACTGCAAGAGTAGTTACCCTGAATTCTTCCTTCATTCGCTTATCCTCCTCTTCCCGCTGTCGGGCGAACTTGCGGTAGAGGTCATCTTCTTCTTTCCGATGTTTCATTTCCAGTTGCGTCTGTTCATCTTTGTCCTGTAAAACAAAAGGAAAAGTCACACATTAATTTTCATCAAGTGCAGTGCTTTTGGCAGTTAACGTGAATAATAATAATAATAATAATAATAATAATAATAATAATAATAATAATAATAATAATAATAATAATAATAATAATAATAATAATAATTGTACCGGGTGGTACACCTCCACTCCGCTAATTTAAAATGTGCGCCAGTTGAAACTCCTCTGCTGGAGGAAGTCTGAACTTTATCTACGCTATTAATTCTCTACTTTCTCAGAAGATGTCACCACGTGGAAAATTTTGAGTTTTTGAACTGTGTCATTTTTGATGTGGTTTTGTTTCGCTTGAAGTAAGAAGTGTGAACTTTCTCTTCTAGAGGACACTACTGAAGATCAACAATAGTGCAACCTAGTGCGGAGTCAAAGAACTATTTTGTTGGAGAAATTTTTATTTCAAATGTTTGTCTTTGCTAAAAAAAATTTTCGTTATTGTTTAAGTTGGCTGTATACCCCTCTCTTTCCCCTTGTTTTGCATTTAACCAATCCTGAATTTCTTTGAGTTATTTCCGACCAATCCGATGTATCTTCCCCCAACTTGGATATGTTTCTGTACCCGAGCCAATAAAAAGTTTGTGGGAGGGTGTTTTCATTCCCCTGACACCTAGAACCTTCCGCGAGAGGATATAAACTGCTGATTTTTGGGTCTCCGGGCCACTTCTGTTCCATCTTTCAGTGTATAAAGTACATAGCAGGAGGCGGGAAGCGCCTCTTTCCTCGGCAGCGGTCATCAATAAGGTAATGGCCGATTAATAAATTCTTTCTTTGCTAGCTCAGCAGTTTAACTCTCGGGGCGGGTGCGAAGCGTTCCTCCATGTAACCTTTTCCTAAAATGTAACGATCTTTTCTTCTCTTTTAAGCTGCATATTGGGATAGAGAGTGCTAACCCTCTCGAGCTCCCACTCACATTGTCTTGAGGTGAACTTATTTTCTCCACCTATTCTTCGTTAATGTAAAACAAATTGCTCTTTTCTAAAGTCACCTCGGTAGTATGGGATTAGCCCTTGCATTAGTGGCCTAGAGCCAGATTAGGTTTTTAAAAACAAGTGTATTAGGAGTGCAAGATCGCCTCCTCTCAAATTGTTATTTTAGAGGTCATGTAATTGCCCATTTTTTTTTAATAGACCTCAGTAGGTTGGGTATTTTACCCCTGTGTCTATGTCCAGTGAGGACAACTTGAAGGTGGAGTTTGGTGTGGCCTGGGAGAGGCTTAAATTTTGAGAGCGAGTGGCTCTTTTGAAAATTGAGTGTTGTATGCCTCGTGGAGGCTTTTCCGTGTAATTTGGAGCAAGGGCTCCTAGGTATGAATGGGGTTTTCTGCCCCTCTGTTAAAACTCGTGTTTGGGGTAAAACTGAGCTGATTGCCCAAGCTGTGTAAAATCAGGGCGCGAAGCCCAATTCCTGTAAATATTGTAACTACCCTTTTTGACTTGCTACTTTGTACCTGCCATGCTTGTTATTTCTTGTTTTTGAAAAGAAAATATAACCTTGTTAAATTTTAAATTAATTTTGCTTTCGTAGCTGGAGACCTATTCACACCCGCACCTTCTTTCACCTCTACCTACCACGGAAAAACTCCGTAACAAGTGGTAGCAGAGCGTGGTTGAATGGGTCTCAATTTAGCCCCTTTTGACGGCTAAACATTGTTTGTTCCGAACTCTAACTATTTTCCCAGTTGCTGGAATTTTTTGAGTTTTTCAAAATTGTTCGGTCACCATGCCCGGCCCTCGCGATGTTCTCCATCTTAACTATTTGCGCAAGGAGGAGTTGATCTATGAATTGACTATTAGAAATGTACAATCTGGAGGCACGGTTGCAGTAGACACAAACAAGCTTAGAGAGTCCCTAGATTTGCCCATTTCCATCCCCAATTTGGGAGAAAAAGAAATTGACGACTCTCTTTCCACGATCACGGAGAATATTACTGGGCTAGCTTCTGTAGTTAGTTTTTTTGATGAAAATGATCCTTCTCCTAATCAAATTAAGCGTGTGCAAGCTAGGCTATATCATTTTTCGAATAGGGTTAACGATCTGTTGTCTCTAAAGTTGAATGACGTTCAGAAGAAGGAAGCTAGTACGCTGCTTGAAAATATGTCTGAATTATCTAGCAAGGTCACTCAATTGTTAACAGGGGAGGTTCCTCCCAAAAGCGATCTACCCACCACAGTGAATGCAGGTAGTGAGGAAGCGCCTCCCAAGGGAGAAGTTAATAGGATAACCGTTGCTGCTCAAACTATCCCTGCCCCATTGGACAACGAATCTGAACGTCGTGCATCATTGAGTAACATCCGTTCTGAATTAACTTCCTTGCCATTGAAACCTTTACCTACTATGTCACCCGGGTTTAGCAGCTTGCCTCATCCATTGGCAATGTTGCTCAGAGGTATCTCTAAGTTTTCCGTTAATACCACCAGTGATGTAATTTCTTTTTTAAGATTTCTAGTTGAATTTCAGGATCATGCCCTTGTGTTTTCTCTTTCTCCATGTCAAATTTTGCAAATTATCTATCCGTATGCTATTGGTATTCTCTCAGATAAAATCGTAAGAGCCATTGCCGAGCAATCATCTATTGAGGATTTCCATGCCCATTTGCTAGCTAACTTCATCCCGGCTAGGGCCAGGTCCTCCCTTATTCAGAAGTACTATTACCGTGTACAACGCTTGGATGAAAACTTGGCTGATTTCATACAGGACATTAAGTTTTATACTAGGGTGTTTGCTCTTCATTTCCCTGAGGATCAGATTGTACAAGCTATTGTGGAAGGGATTTCACCACCCTACAGGTCATATTTGTGTTTCGCGGCGTGCCCGCAAACCTTCTCTGAACTTGAAGCATTGGCCGTCTCAGCGGAAGGAGTTAGATACGCCGATTCTTTGCGTGTCGCGAAAGAACCCCCTCCTTCGTTTAGTAATACTCGGCCTCCACCTCGCCGACCAGTCAATCCCCGTAAATGTTATGCTTGCGGGTCGCCTGACCATCTGCGCAACAAGTGTCCACTGATCAAGTCAAGTGGGACAAGGAATGGAGCCGGGTCATCACAAGGCTGTTTTAAATGTGGGGCTTTCTCACATATCGCCAAGAATTGTCCCAATTCGAATAGCACCCCGTCCTGCTCAACTTCTGGTGCAAATTCCACCCATGCCAATAATAAAAAGTGACTAGTGGCTTCGGCTGAGTCGACTAATCCATCTTCCCGAGACTCAGCCCCTGGTAAACAGGTTGTAAATTCAGGGAACGAGCAATTTTCAAATTTATCTTTCGAAGGTCCCAAAGAGTGTCTTAGGATTGCGGCGGATTCCCCCGCACCGGTTCCTTTTCTTAAGATCGAGTTAAATAACGAGCCTATAACAGCTCTCTTAGATTCAGGCAGTGTTTGTTCGATTATTTCGGCTGAATGGTATTCTAAATTGAAATCTGTTTGTAAACTACCTGACTATGTCTCATCTCCTGTTCAATATGTTTCGGCTAATTCATCCCCATTAGAAATTCTCGGTTCCTTATACACTGACTGACAGAGCAAATGCAACACCAAGAAGGAGTGGTCAGAACTTTATGCCAATTGCAGGGTAGACTGACGTCACTGAGGTATGCTCATGATGTGAAATGCGCCACTGTGCTGCGCACGTAGCGAACGATAAATGGGACACGGCGTTGGCGAATGGCCCACTTCGTACCGTGATTTCTCAGCCGACAGTCATTGTAGAACGTGTTGTCGTGTGCCACAGGACACGTGTATAGCTAAGAATGCCAGGCCGCCGTCAACGGAGGCATTTCCAGCAGACAGACGACTTTACGAGGGGTATGGTGATCGGGCTGAGAAGGGCAGGTTGGTCGCTTCGTCAAATCGCAGCCGATACCCATAGGGATGTGTCCACGGTGCAGCGCCTGTGGCGAAGATGGTTGGCGCAGGGACATGTGGCACGTGCGAGGGGTCCAGGCGCAGCCCGAGTGACGTCAGCACGCGAGGATCGGCGCATCCGCCGCCAAGCTGTGGCAGCCCCGCACGCCACGTCAACCGCCATTCTTCAGCATGTGCAAGACACCCTGGCTGTTCCAATATCGACCAGAACAATTTCCCGTCGATTGATTGAAGGAGGCCTGCACTCCCGGCGTCCGCTCAGAAGACTACCATTGACTCCACAGCATAGACGTGCACGCCTGGCATGGTGCCGGGCTAGAGCGACTTGGATGAGGGAATGGCGGAACGTCGTGTTCTCCGATGAGTCACGCTTCTGTTCTGTCAGTGATAGTCACCGCAGACGAGTGTGGCGTCGGCGTGGAGAAAGGTCAAATCCGGCAGTAACTGTGGAGCGCCCTACCGCTAGACAACGCGGCATCATGGTTTGGGGCGCTATTGCGTATGATTCCACGTCACCTCCAGTGCGTATTCAAGGCACGTTAAATGCCCACCGCTACGTGCAGCTTGTGCTGCGGTCGGTGGCACTCCCGTACCTTCAGGGGCTGCCCAATGCTCTGTTTCAGCAGGATAATGCCCGCCCACACACTGCTCGCATCTCCCAACAGGCTCTACGAGGTGTACAGATGCTTCCGTGGCCAGCGTACTCTCCGGATCTCTCACCAATCGAACACGTGTGGGATCTCATTGGACGCCGTTTGCAAACTCTGCCCCAGCCTCGTACCGACGACCAACTGTGGCAAATGGTTGACAGAGAATGGAGAACCATCCCTCAGGACACCATCCGCACTCTTATTGACTCTGTACCTCGACGTGTTTCTGCGTGCATCGCCGCTCGCGGTGGTCCTACATCCTACTGAGTCGATGCCGTGCGCATTGTGTAACCTGCATATCGGTTTGAAATAAACATCAATTATTCTTCCGTGCCGACTCTGTTTTTTCCCCAACTTTCATCCCTTTCGAACCACTCCTCCTTGGTGTTGCATTTGCTCTGTCAGTCAGTGTATATCAAAATTCGTATTTTTAAATTCACATGGAAAGTTAAATTGTTTGTGGCCAAGCTCTTGTCTTGCCCCATTATATTGGGAGCGGACTTTATTTCTCACACTGGTCTTGTGCTAGATCTTCAGAGTAGGTCTTGCACTTTCAAATTTGCCTCTAATTGTAACATCCCTTTATTAAAGTGTAATTCTGCATTATGTTCTTCTATTTCGCCTACCCAGGATGAGATGTTGTTAGACCTTAGACATCTACCTGAGGAGCAGGCTGATAGTATTCGTAAATTGTGTCAGTCGTTTCCCGAGGTGTTCTCTGATACTCTTGGTGTTACTGACCTGATCGAATACAAAATTGAGGTCACGGATTCGATTCCTGTCCGTTTTCCACCTTATAGGCTATCTCCACCTAAAATGAAGGCTCTAAAAGAAATCATCGATCAGATGTTGAAGGACGGTATTATTAGGCCCTCTAAGTCAGCGTATTCTTCGCCTATTTTTTTAGTCCCGAAACCCCAAGAAGGCTTCAGGCCTGTCATTGATTACAGGGCTCTCAATCGGAAGGTGGTGTTACAATCTGTGCCCCTTCCTGACCTTCATTCTTGTTTTTCATGGTTTCGAAAGGCCAAGTTCTTTACTATCTTGGACTTGAATCAGGCCTATAATCAAATTCCCCTTGCCGAAGAGTCTAAACATCTTACAGCGTTTGCCACGGACTGGAATTTATATGAATACAACCGCGTGCCTTTCGGGCTCCCCACGGGAGCAGCTGTACTCACTAGGCTACTAGATAGGGTCTTCTCCGACATCAAATTTGAGTACTTATATCACTACTTGGACGATGTCGTCGTATTTTCAGAGACTTTTGAAGAGCATCTAGATCATCTGCGAGAAGTTCTCGATCGCCTTCGTAAAGCTGGGTTAACTGTTAAGTTGTCCAAGGTTGCCTTCGCTAAGCCCTCTATGTCTTTCCTAGGGCATATTGTGTCACCTGATGGTGTAGCTGTCGATCATTCTAGAACACAGGCCATCCGTGATTTTAAACCTCCCAAGGACATTAAAGGCATCGCCAGGTTCATTGGTATGGTGAATTTCTTCAGGAAGTTTATTCCTAACTTCGCTAATAGAGCGGCACCCTTAAACCTTCTTCGTAGGAAAGGCATCAAATTTGAGTGGGGACCTTCTCAACAAGCCGCTTTTGAAGACCTTAAATTAGCTCTTTGTAATGCCCCTGTACTTGCTATGCCTGATTTCTCGAAGAAATTCATTGTCCAAACCGACGCATCGTCGTCAGCGGTAGCTGCAGTCCTTCTTCAAGAGACTGAACTAGGGAGGCGCCCCATCGCCTATGCGTCTAGGACATTGTCGGCTCAAGAAGCCAAGTATTCCATCTATGAGCTCGAAGGTTTGGCAGTCTTATTCGCCTTAGAGAAGTTCCGCCTCTATCTGGAACATGTCAAATTCGACCTGGAGACAGATAATCAAGCCTTAAGCTGGGTCTTAGGTAGGCCGCGTCGTACTGGTCGTATAGCCCGCTGGGCCATCCGTATTTCTGCCTTCCAGTTTGATGTTAGACATATCAGAGGTACCGAAAATGTTGTTGCTGATGGACTCAGCCGTATGTTTTCTAACGACGTCGAGACCCACGAACCGGTCGACAGTTCATCACCTTCCGAGTCCATACTATCTAAGGTTAATGTCATCCTAACAGATGCTCCCATGCTCTTTAGGGATATCGAGAAATACCAACGTGAAGATCCGACGCTGGCTCCGATAATGGAAACCCTTTCTTCTGGGGAACATGTTGTCCCTTATGTTCTGAGGAATGGTGTTCTATGTTGCCCTTCGAGGCATGATAAGATGATGAAAGTTGTTGTTCCAGCGGTTCTTGTACCTATGATCTTCAAGTATTATCATGAGACCCCATTAGGAGGGCATCTTGGTATCTTTAAAACTCGTGAAAAGATTCGTGAAATGTTCATCTGGAAAGGTATGGACGGTGAAATCCGTGAACTAGTAAAGGCTTGTAAATCCTGTTTGCTTAGTAA
This sequence comes from Anabrus simplex, assembly GCF_040414725.1. Taxonomy (NCBI): domain Eukaryota; kingdom Metazoa; phylum Arthropoda; class Insecta; order Orthoptera; family Tettigoniidae; genus Anabrus; species Anabrus simplex. Next base: position 112,144,237 of record NC_090269.1, on the reverse strand, counting down.
ACCGACCATGTCCACCAAGGTAGGCCTCTTGTCTTCTCAGCAAGCGTCGCGCCCCATGGAACGCCTGTATATTGATTATGTAGGACCATTCCCCCAGTCAAAGGGTAATGCCAACAAGTTCATCCTTGTGTGTGTAGATGGTTTTACCAGATTTTCTTGGTTATTTCCGACTAAGCTGGCTACCGCTCAGTCTACCATTACTTGCTTAAATTCTATTTTTGCTTCTTTTGGTCCGTGCCAATATATTGTATCTGATAATGCTAAGGCTTTTACATCTAACTTATTTCGTAAATTCTGTTTTGACTTATCCATCTCTCATGTAACTACTTCTGCTTATTACCCTCAACCATCTCTGGCTGAACGGGTTAATCGTAATCTCAGGTCCGCACTTATTGCCTATCATCATGAAGATCATTCCAGGTGGGACACGTCCCTGCATTGGTTAGCTTTTGCCTTGAATTCGGCGGTTCATGAATCTCATAAGTTCACTCCAGCTTCCTTGATGTTCAAGTTTGTTCCCAACACGCCGCTCTCTAACCTTTGGTCTCTGAGTGACATTCTACCCGAGACAATAGATCCGGATAATATTAAAGATCTTTGGAAGAAGGCTAAAGCCAATCTTAAGGTATCTCATGAAAAGGTTAGGGAAAAGTATGATCGTGGACGGAGACCCACCACTTTGAAGGTAGGTGACCAGGTGATGGTCAAGAATTTTGTTCCCGCGGGCAAGCTTGCCCCCAGATTTCATGGGCCATGCATCATTCTCGATTTTCTTACGCCGGTTACATTATTAGTAAGCAATCCAGCCACCGAGAGGATATTTAGGGTTCACCTGTCCCAGGTGAAACCGGTGTAAATTTTGTGTCAACTTGCTTCATATAATTTGATAGGAATATGAAGGTTATATTTTTTTTTTGAGTTCCACTCTTAAGGCATTCTGCTCCTTCTATTTTATTTTATATGTAAGCATTTCTGTAAAACCTCCCCCGATTTGTTAAACTGCCATCCTGTCCTTGCCACGGCCATTACCACGCTCCCGTCTCCTGCTCCACTACACACAGTGGCTGGCTTAGATGAAATGCCATGGATATCTGCACGCCGCTGGCCCCTCAATCTCTCTACATGCCTGTGCCCTCAAAAGAAACATGATGGTCCAACACAATTTTGCCGCCTAGCTTAAATGTTTCAGTGCCCCCGCAGCCGCGCGGCGCTGTGCCGCGGCTGGGTTCGAGGACGGGCCCCCTCGGCCCCAGCGAGGACGACATGTGCACGGCGAGCCGGAGCTCTCCTCCCGGCCTAGGCTGATGTGCGGCGCACGTCCTGCTACTTGCCCGCAGCCTGTATTCCTTCACCGCGGGCGCGGCGTGTTTCAACACCACTGCTCCCCTCATAGTGCGGGCGAGCGGTATCTCAGGGTACTTGAGGGGTCCGAGCGGCCTCCTTTGGACGCAAGCTGCAACGGCCGGTCTGGCCATCCAACTTCATCAACCTCAACTACATGGACAGTTACGATAAGCAATGACTACACTCGGGAATTCAACAGCAATATTTGGTGGACATTGCAAAATTTTTCATCACTTTTAAGTATTAAAAGTCTATCTTCGGAATTCTACTTCTACAAACTTAAAAACTTTACTTCATCTGCAACAACAAAATTTTGAAACTAAATCAAACCAAATTAAGAAAATCTTATAATTTTTTTTTTGGCAATTAATCTCCATATCTACATCAAAACTTGGACCTTGTTTTCAAACAATTTCATGTGTCACCCCGGGAGGAACTTTTGGGGGGGGGGGGGCGGAGGTCTGTACCGGGCGGTACACCTCCACTCCGCTAATTTAAAATGTGCGCCAGTTGAAACTCCTCTGCTGGAGGAAGTCTGAACTTTATCTACGCTATTAATTCTCTACTTTCTCAGAAGATGTCACCACGTGGAAAATTTTGAGTTTTTGAACTGTGTCATTTTTGATGTGGTTTTGTTTCGCTTGAAGTAAGAAGTGTGAACTTTCTCTTCTAGAGGACACTACTGAAGATCAACAATAGTGCAACCTAGTGCGGAGTCAAAGAACTATTTTGTTGGAGAAATTTTTATTTCAAATGTTTGTCTTTGCTAAAAAAAATTTTCGTTATTGTTTAAGTTGGCTGTATACCCCTCTCTTTCCCCTTGTTTTGCATTTAACCAATCCTGAATTTCTTTGAGTTATTTCCGACCAATCCGATGTATCTTCCCCCAACTTGGATATGTTTCTGTACCCGAGCCAATAAAAAGTTTGTGGGAGGGTGTTTTCATTCCCCTGACACCTAGAACCTTCCGCGAGAGGATATAAACTGCTGATTTTTGGGTCTCCGGGCCACTTCTGTTCCATCTTTCAGTGTATAAAGTACATAGCAGGAGGCGGGAAGCGCCTCTTTCCTCGGCAGCGGTCATCAATAAGGTAATGGCCGATTAATAAATTCTTTCTTTGCTAGCTCAGCAGTTTAACTCTCGGGGCGGGTGCGAAGCGTTCCTCCATGTAACCTTTTCCTAAAATGTAACGATCTTTTCTTCTCTTTTAAGCTGCATATTGGGATAGAGAGTGCTAACCCTCTCGAGCTCCCACTCACATTGTCTTGAGGTGAACTTATTTTCTCCACCTATTCTTCGTTAATGTAAAACAAATTGCTCTTTTCTAAAGTCACCTCGGTAGTATGGGATTAGCCCTTGCATTAGTGGCCTAGAGCCAGATTAGGTTTTTAAAAACAAGTGTATTAGGAGTGCAAGATCGCCTCCTCTCAAATTGTTATTTTAGAGGTCATGTAATTGCCCATTTTTTTTTTTAATAGACCTCAGTAGGTTGGGTATTTTACCCCTGTGTCTATGTCCAGTGAGGACAACTTGAAGGTGGAGTTTGGTGTGGCCTGGGAGAGGCTTAAATTTTGAGAGCGAGTGGCTCTTTTGAAAATTGAGTGTTGTATGCCTCGTGGAGGCTTTTCCGTGTAATTTGGAGCAAGGGCTCCTAGGTATGAATGGGGTTTTCTGCCCCTCTGTTAAAACTCGTGTTTGGGGTAAAACTGAGCTGATTGCCCAAGCTGTGTAAAATCAGGGCGCGAAGCCCAATTCCTGTAAATATTGTAACTACCCTTTTTGACTTGCTACTTTGTACCTGCCATGCTTGTTATTTCTTGTTTTTGAAAAGAAAATATAACCTTGTTAAATTTTAAATTAATTTTGCTTTCGTAGCTGGAGACCTATTCACACCCGCACCTTCTTTCACCTCTACCTACCACGGAAAAACTCCGTAACAATAATAATAATAATAATAATAATAATAATAATAATAATAATAATAATAATAATAATAATAATAATAATAATAATAATAATAATATGTTTTATTCAGACATTTCTGACCGTTTAGGTGAAAGACAATAAACAAACGAGAAGCTACAACAGAATGATTATTCCTGTTCTGTCCCAAAATTTCAGTCCCCATAAGAGGGTCTGTGCCGTTATGAGGGGTTGACTGGCGGTAAAGGAGGTAGGAGAGGGGGGGGGGGGTGTTCCTGTGAGCGGTCGGGGAAAGTGATCCTAACAGAAAAACGTTGGTTCACTCAGTGATTCTCTGCTGGAAGGTCAAGTAAAAATCATAGACAATATGACGATAAATCTGATTAATAACAGTTCTGAGAGTTCATCGCAGGTATCAGACTACGAAAAGAAGAGCATGTTTTATGTATGAATAGTATGTAATTTATGCTCCTCACTGTTCTGTTATTATTTACTCATCTCTGATAAACATTCTTAAAAGCAATTTTCATCCTGGAAAGAAAACCTTGGCCACAATCAATCACGATATACATGATCTATTATGTAGGAGATCATACAGAAAGTCGAGAAACAAACATGAATTGTTCGAGAAAGAGTAATAATAATAATAATAATAATAATAATAATAATAATAATAATAATAATAATAATAATAATAATAATAATAATAATAATAATAGGCCTATATACAAATATATCGTTGCGTTTTAGTTACCCCTCGTAATGATCATTTTTAATAGCACATTATACATCAAGCCTATAATGGCAATAATTAAGACACGAGGATGTTTAGACAACGAGCGAAGCGAATTTTATAATTTCCATACCGAGTGTCTTAATTACCATTATAGGCGAGTTCCATACGACTGTTTATGCTCGACGATAATTATAACTCTATTTTTTAAATATTCATAAATTTCTGTCGAGATGTCGCTTGACAGTTGAGTTCCCTGAATACAGCGCAGAGCGCATGCGCTGGGTTATTGATTTTACGTAAGTAGATCAGAGACCTTGACAATGTCATATGTTTTCAAAGCTTTGATAGAAGTTTATCATAACCTAGCTTTATTTCAAATACAAATTGTTTATTGTACAGTTGGTGAAGTGAATTCGCGGGAATGTGCCGTGTGGTTGTGGAATATTGGAAGTAGAATGTGCATTGATGTTAATATGTGTGTCCGACATGTTTGATTTAGGAAACACGTGCGAAGCTAGTGCGTTGAGAGCAGGTGCGATGATATCCTTACCTAATTGGTCAAACAGTTGTATCATAATGAAACTTGAACTATATTGAGCCGCATTAAGATTCAGTTTTCTGGCATATAATATGTACAGTATATTTCGGCATCGTCGAGCATAAAATTTGTGAGTTTCACAAATAGGAAAAGTCCTCTCAGTTTTAATTACTGCATTGATGGGGTGAAAGTTCCTTTTGGGGATCATTGTAGGTATCTGGGTGTTAATATACGGAAAGATCTTCATTGGGGTAATCACATAAATGGGATTGTAAATAAAGGGTACAGATCTCTGCACATGGTTATGAGGGTGTTTAGGGGTTGTAGTAAGGATGTAAAGGAGAGGGCATATAAGTCTCTGGTAAGACCCCAACTAGAGTATGGTTACAGTGTATGGGACCCTCACCAGGATTACCTGATTCAAGAACTGGAAAAAATCCAAAGAAAAGCAGCTCGATTTGTTCTGGGTGATTTCCGACAAAAGAGTAGCGTTACAAAAATGTTGCAAAGTTTGGGTTGGGAAGAAATGAGAGAAAGAAGAAGAGCTGTCAGCGGAGAGATGGCGTGGAATGACATTAGTAGATGAATAAGTTTGAGTGGCGTTTATAAAAGTAGGAAAGATCACAATATGAAGATAAAGTGGGAATTCAAGAGGACAAACTGGGGCAAATATTCATTTATAGGAAGGGGAGTTAGGGATTTGAATAACTTACCAAGGGAGACGTTCAATAAATTTCCAATTTCTTTGAAATCATTTAGGTAAAGGCTAGGAAAGCAACAGATAGGGAATCTGCCACCTGGGCGACTGCCATAAATGCAGATCAGTATTCATTCATTCAAATAGTTTTTAGTTTCAAAGTCCATCTTGAGTCACCTTTAAAATGAGCTTGCTATTTCAGTTCCAGGTAAATTATGGTACAGTGCACTTTCATATGTTAAAACCTCTCCATTCCTAATTTTCTTTCTAAAGATACATTTTTCAGAAAATACTTACGCACATTTTGCCAACTTCTATTCTCATCTGACCCCGACAGATTTTTCCCAGGTGCTAACGTGCATTGCAAACACAGGCTCCCAAATGAGTCTGATACCGGGCGAGTTGGCCGTGCGCGTAGAGGCGCGTGGCTGTGAGCTTGCATCCGGGAGATAGTAGGTTCGAATCCCACTATCGGCAGCCCTGAAGATGGTTTTCCGTGGTTTCCCATTTTCACACCAGGCAAATGCTGGGGCTGTACCTTAATTAAGGCCACGGCCGCTTCCTTCCAACTCCTAGGCCTTTCCTATCCCATCGTCGCCATAAGACCTATCTGTGTCGGTGCGACGTAAAGCCCGTAGCAAAAAAAAAATGAGTCTGGTGTTACTCCCACGTGTTCTTCTGCCAGGTTCTTCCTTGTAACCGTGCTGTCCCACAAGCCACGACCCGGTTATGAGTATTGCGACACGAAACAACCCTTCTCTTTCTTTATCTGATATCTATATTTTTCAAGAGATCGAAATTCTTTTTCCTTCTTCGATTAATATTCCAAGGGGCCGATAACCTCTTTGTATCACCCCTTAAAATGATCATCATCACCGAGTAAATTGACTGAGTGGTTCAGATAACGTAGCTGCGCGCTTGCATTTGGGAGATGGTAGGTTCGAACCCCACTGTCGACAGACCTGAAGAAGGTTTTCCGCGGTTTCCCATTTCAAGCCAGGCATATGCTGGAGCTATACATTTACTCAGGCCATCGTTACTTCCTTTTCTAACGTCGCCATGAGTCAGTCTGAGTCAGTGCCACATAAAACTAATACGGAAAAAAGAAACAAATATTCTGCTACACCAGGCACCTCAGTATCACAGCTTTTATCATGCAGGTTTTTGTGAACGTTCCGTGCCAGTAGCGGTCAATTTGACAGTAGATCTCGCTTCTTCTGATAACGGGAAGTTTCCACGAGCCGGACTAAAAGAGAGTATCAGAAATTGGAAACTACCTCCATTCTTTGGTAATGCGATCTGAATTTCTGTGTTAGGTTATCAGTCCAGAGGCTGGTTGGATCCTCCAATAGTATCACCAAAGGTTATGCAGTTATGGGGAAACAGGAAAAACCAATGGCAGCGCCAAAATGAGACGTACTATGCAGTTCCCGTATCAATTCGAAATTCGTAGTAGGACATTTATTACAATTCCAATGTATATGTTCTGTACAAGTTAAGTGCGTTCTGGTACTAACGATTCCGATCTTTGCTTCGGAGAGTATAGATTACGATTACTTCTCATAAGGGCGTAGGTTTATCGTCGTCTTTCTGCACTACGATCTATATGCATTAAAGCTAAAGCAAAGATATGACATTTGCGAGTTAATTGTTTCTGAGGTATAGAACTTGCAGGTATAAGACACCTACTCTCTGTTAAAATGCTCAGAGGATATTTACGATTTTTGAAGCCATTAATAGTGAGTAAAAACATAAGTTTAATAAGGAACTTAAATTTGCGTAGAATTAGATGGTCATTTTTACGTGCATATATATAAGTAATTTGGTGACAACTGTAGCAAATTATAACGGTTCAAGGGAAGTTGGTTGCTTTACTCAACTTACTCAACCATTCTCTTCTTTTTTGACGTTTTTAACTTACATCTGTGTAGTTGCAAATTTCATAGTATATATAAGTGGGGAGCACGTTGCATTGTCTTTGCAAGAGGAATAGGTAGGGCAGTTCCTAGAACTTCCGTACTTGAGAACATAACGGACCTGTTGTAACAGTATGCCTTCTCATGTTACAAAGTTTAAGCAACCTGGTCTTAGGCAATGTTGTTTAAACAGTCTTTTCAGTCTTCAACCAGGAAATGTGAGAATTAGTTTTTGCCCCTCCAGACAGAGTCACGGTCAAGATCATTAACATCTGTCTCAGACTTCATCAGGCTGAACCAATACAATTTATTTCATTGACGGAAGGTTTAGATTTCTCTCCCAATTAAATACATCTGTCTAGCTATATGTATAGATTGGTCGAGAATTTTGTGGCTAGCTTTTGCTGATCGTGATAATGACTGTCTTAAAAACACACATACTAATAATAATAATTTCGTGTGGCTATTTCTAGCCGAGTGCAGACCTTGTAAGGCAGACCCTCCGATGAGGGTGGGCGGCATCTGCCAAGTGTAGGTAACTGCGTGTTATTGTGGCCCCTGGATCATTGGAATTAATCAGTGAAGGTTAAAATCCCCGACCCGGCCGGGAATCGAACCCGGGACCCTCTGAACTGAAGGCCAGTACGCTGACCATTCAGCCAACGAGTCGGACACTTACACACACATAGAAAAGTGAGGTTATCATTCCCAGTCGCTAGTTCTTTAAGGTGACCATGGTTCGAATTCTGATCAATGAATGTGACATTGTCGAAATGAAAAGTAAGCAAGCAGGCAAGAAAGTTAACAGTTTTACATCATTTCATATCTTACGACCATAAGCTATGAAATCTACAGTTCGACGAAGAATCCGAACGAATCTATTTTGAAAATACCGTACTTTTAATATCAAAATAAATTCGTTTTGTTTCTTCATCCCACAGCTTATAGTCACAAGACACAAAGTGATGTTAAACTGTACAGATTCTTGCATGTTTGCTTGGTTGTTTATTTTTCATTCTTTTAAGCGGCAACCGAACCGAAAACTGTCACTTTCAATTTCGAGAATGTCACTAGCAACTGGGACTAATAATCTCATTTTTGTGTGCTTTTTTCATTTAAGATAGCACTCATCACCATTAGTGAAAACCAGGCTTGCTCTTGTACATGTACAATTAAGGAAAATAAATAATAATAATAGCTAGCAGTTTCCCGCTGGCTCCGCCCGCAATGTACAAAGCATGGTGTTGTTCGTTACTATCCTCACGGATGTAACTTATTTGCAAAGTTTCGAGATAATGAAATAAAGCACATGATCTGCTGTGTTAATTGTAATATTATGTCAACAAAACACTTGAAAATACATCACACAAATAAATTGAATTAAACGTTCCTTGGAACAACACTACGCACCGAACTGTTAGAAAGTCCTTCAAAGATCTTCGTCATGGAGACAAATGTACTCATAACTTTTCTCATAATCTACCAATTTAAGTAGTTATCACCTCAAAAGAAAGCGCTTGATCCACTAAGTGTTTTTGGACCAAAACGAACTGCGTACCTCAATTAGAACGAAAGATATGATTGCTTCAATGAGAAAAAATGTTGAAGAAATGAGACGTCAAATTGAATGTGCACTCATAACTTTCCTCAGAATCAACCAATTTGAATAGTTAAGATCTGAAATGAAAGCGCTTGATCCACTGAGTGTTCTTAGGCCAAAAAGAACTCCGTACCACAATAGAACCAAAGATATGATTGCTTCAAAGAGATAAAAAATTGAAAAAATCGAATAATTTAAGGAAGGCGGAAGTTAAGTGGTTTATAGTGCCTGATGACAAATCTGTGCATAAATACCTTTCAGTTAAAAAAGAATGAAGGAAATCGACCGAATAGAATGGCCGGACTGACTGACTTTAGTTTTCATTAAAAGAAATTAATATATAAATAATAATAATTGTTGCCGTATTTTTGTGGTAGGTAGAGGTGAAAGAAGGTGCGGGTGTGAACGGGTCTCAAACTACGAAATTAAAGTTAATGTAAAATTTAAGAAGGTTATATTCTCTTTTCAAAATTCAGAAATAACACGAAAGACAGGTACAGAGTAGCAAGGCAATAAAAGTACAATTACAATATTTACAGGCTTTGGGCTTCGAGCCCCGACCTCACAATTCTTGAGCAATTAGCCCAGTTTTACCCCCACACAAGTTTCAACAGAGGGGCGGAAAACCCCGTTCATACCCAGGAGCACTTGCTCCAAATTACACAGTAAAGCCTCCTTGAGGCGCGCAGAAAACAAAATTTTCAAGAAAGAGCAACCCGCTCTCAAATTTTAAGCCTGTCAAAGGCCACACCAAATTCCACCTTCAAGCTGTCCTCTAAGGACATAAACACATGGGTAAAATACCCAACCTACTGAGGCCTATTAAGTGAGAAAAGGTTAATTACATGGCCTCTAAAATACCAACTTGAGAGGAGGCGATCTGCACTCCTAATGCATTTGTTTTAAAACCTAATCTGGCTCTAGGCCACTAATGCAAGGGCTAATCCCATACTACAGAGGTGACTTTAGAAAAGAACAATTTACATTACATTAAGGAAGAATCGGTTGTGAGAAATAAGTTCACCTCAAAACAATATGAGTGGGAGCTCGAGAGGGTTAAGCACTCTCTATCCCAATATGTAGCTTAAAAGATAGAATAAATACAAAGTGTCTTTACATTTTAGGGAAAGTTACATGGTGGAAACGCTTCGGACCCGCCCCGAGAGTTAAACTGCTGCCCGAAGAAAGAGGCGCTTCCCGCCCCCTGCTATGTACTTTACACACTGAAAGATGGTACTGAAGTGGCACCGAGACCCGAAAATCAGCAGTTTATATACTCTCGCGGAAGTTCGAGGCGTTTTTGGAATGAGAACACCCTCCCACAAGGATTTTATTGGTTCACCAAGAAAACCCCTACACAATACAAAGAAGAAACATATTATTGGTGGAAAATTAATTCGAGAAATTCAGGATTGGCTAACTTCAAAACAAGGGGAAAGAAAGGGGTATACAGCCAACTTAAACAATAACAGAAAGAAATTTAACAAGAAACAAACTTTTGAAATTAAATTTTCTCCAAAAAAAAAAACAGTTCTTTCACTTCGCACTAGGGTGCACCATTGTAGTTTTTCAGTAGTGTCCTCTAGAAGAGAAAGTTCACACTTTTTACTACCGGTAAAACAAAAATACATCAAAAATGACCCAGTTCAAAAACTCCAAAATTTCCAAGTAGTGACATCTTCTGAGAAACTTGAAAATTAATACCGTAGATAAAGTTCAGACTTCCTCCAGCAGAGGAGTTTCAATTGGCGCAAATTTTAAATAAGCGGCGTGGAGGTGTACCACCCGGTACAATAATAATAATAATAATAATAATAATAATAATAATAATAATAATAATAATAATAATAATAATAATAATAATAATAATAATAATAATAAAATTATCGACCTCTTTTGGTCAATTTATTTTCTTTTGCGATGCTAGTATCACTACGTCTGTTTATGAGGACTAGGGGTCTCATTTCTTTATCATCTTTTCCTCACCGCTCAACCCATTCTTCGAAGGGTCGCAGCTTCTCTGTCATTTTCTTTCGTAAGACTGAAAATTTCAATTTTAAAGCCCCTTAATAAACTCTAGGTCAATCAACAAAATATTTGTATAGAAATAAACAACAAGATTTAATATTATTACGCTAGTTCCGCTGTAATCTGCTCACTAAAAAAATCGATAGGTCTATTAACCAGCCATCTACTATCCGTCAACTAATAACACAAAATCGAAGTCTCATCCTCGCAGCCAGACAATTTAGTTTGCTAAATTTTAGGAAGATGCTGCGTTCAGAGATCTGAGGTTTCGATTCTGATGCTCTCTGGTTGCCCGTCGTTTCTGTGTCCACATCTACTTTAAGAATATGCTGGACTAGACTTGAGTTACCTTGGCCTTAATACTTCAGGGGATGTGGGAAGGGATAAGTGAGTTAAGATATGAACCCAACCCAACATCATATCATAAAAGAATAAGACTACAGTGCTTCTTTCTCCACTGAATTTTTTTTTTTGCTAGGGGCTTTACGTCGCACCGACACAGATAGGTCTTATGGCGACGATGGGATAGGATAGGCCTAGGAGTTGGAAGGGAGCGGCCATGGCCTTAATTAAGGTATAGCCCCAGCATTTGCCTGGTGTGAAAATGGAAAACCACGGAAAACCATTTTCAGGGCTGTCGACAGTGGGATTCGAACCTACCATCTCCCGGATGCAAGCTCGCAGCTCGCGCCTCTACGGGCACGGCCAACTCGCCCGGTCTCCACTGAATTAAGATATGATTCCAACGATAGTGATTCTTGCAAAGAACCATATAATCAGGTCTTCTTGATCACTTATGACAACAGATTTGTCATTAGATATACTGGTCTGATGCTCGTTCAATATTTCATGCATCTTCTTGGCATTTTCATCAGTCCTTCATTTTAAGAGGAACATGGCATTTCTGTCTTTTCTTTATTAGTCCAAGTGGAATATGCTTAACTAGATGTAGCTACTATAGTATATTTCTGAAACAAAGTCCCTTTTTTTCTACACTGCAGGAGTACTGTGAAACTACACTACATTATTCTGTGTACAAGATATTTTCCTATTTGTAACAAGTTTATACCGAAAAAAGGCTTTAATCCTGATCATTCATGGACGTAGACAATGGACTGCTTAGTGCACCACTTTGTCATACCTTACAGAGACTGATCAGGATTTTAGATACATGGACCACTTTTCAGTAACTGTCCCTACAATGACGTATTTTTGTCATTTTGGTCATATGAGAATCTGTGATCACAAATTCATGACTTAACATGCCGGTACTATCATTCTAGCCTCCGCACGAGTCTGAAAATAAGATAACACTGAACATTTCTTATCAATTAAGTTTTTTTACCAAAATGTCATAAATAAATACCATAATTATGTTATGCTCTTTTTGATAGGATGAACATGAGCCATCATTGTAACAATGGAAGTTAAACAAGAGTGTCTTGTAAAACTGTTACATTTTGATTAATAAAATTATATCCTTTTCATTTGCAGTATTCCTACGCACTCTCTCCTTCTTCCTCCTGACTTTTTTCCAATTACTTGGGGGCGATCCTTCATGTGGGTTGAGCCCAGTTTTACGACCGGATACATTTCCTGACGCCAACCCCATGTGGAGGGTATTTACCATTCTGTGCTTATGTGGTGAATGGCAGTGTAATACTGTATGTTGATGTGTGCTCAGATGAACCCAAACATTCAGTCTCCGAACCAGAGGAACTGATCAGACGTGGCTAAAATCCTAGTCTGGTCGAGATCGAACACGGAGCCCTCTGCATGGAAGGTTACTACGCTGACCAGTCAGCCAAGAAGCTGGACGGATACGAATTCTCTAACTCATGTAAACAACAATGGAGACAAGTAGCCTGGTTGCATCCGGTGTTTTCTAGAAACGAGCTATAGAAAACAGACTTTGTGGTGTTATAAATGACAGTACTGAGGATCGGAATTAATATGTTGGGTGGATTAACACCTTAAAGTACTTTACGTTGTCAGTCTGTTCATTTAGCCTCTCAATAAGTTGCACAGAAGTCCGGCTCCATGGCTAAATGGTTAACGTGCTGGCCTGTGGTCCAGCTGTCCCTGGTTCGATTCCCAGACGTGTTGGGGATTTTAACCTTCAATGGTTAATTCCAATGGCTCGGGGGGTAGGCGTGTGTACCGTCTGCATCATTAAAATTCATCACAGGTAGGGCCCCATTCTCAGAGACGCGCGGTCTCCTATACGGCGTCAATTCTAGAGACTCCAGAGGCCACACGACTACAGTGTTATAGGTACTAGGCCTATACCACAGAGACCAGGTTGCCAGACTGTTTGTCAGTGGTGAAGCGTGGAAATTCTCTTCGGGTAAACTAAACGGAACACAATCATCCATACAATAATAATAATCATCATCGAACGATTGGTTGTGCGGTCTGGTCACGTAAGTGTAGTTTACATTCGCGAGATAGCGGCTTCGAACCCCACTGCCGGCAGCTGTGAAGATGGTTTCACCTTGGTTTCCTATTTTCATACCGAGCTCGAAAGCTGCAGTCGCTTAAGTGCGGCCAGTATCCAGTCTCCTATACGGCGTCAACTCTAGAGACTCCAGAGGCCACACTACTATAGTGTTATATATACTATACCACAGAGACCAGGTTGCCAGACTGTTTGTCAGTGGTGAAGCGTGGAAATTCTCTTCGGGTAAACTGAACGGAACACAATCATCCATACAATAATAATAATCATCATCGAACGATTGGTCGTGCGGTTTGGCCACGTAACTGTAGCTTAAATTCGCGAGATAGCGGCTTCGAACCCCACTGTCGGCAGCCCTGAAAATGGTTTTCCGTGGTTTCCCCATTTTCACACCAGACAAATGCTGGGGTTGTACCTTAATTAAGGCCACGCCCGCTTCCTTCCCACTCCTAGCCGTTCCCTGTCCCATCGTCGCCATAAGACCTATCTGTGTCCGTGCGACGTAAAGAAACTAGCCTTTCTTAGCCTATTTTCACACCAGGCAAATGCTAGGGTTGTGCCTTAATTAAGGCCACGGCCACTGGACCGTTCCTACACCATAATCGCCATAAGACCCATCTGTGTCGATGCAAATTATTGTAATAATAATAATAATACTCCGTCTCTGTGGTGTAGTGGTTAGTGTGATTAGCTTCCGTCCCCGGAGGCCTGGGTTCGATTCCCGGCTCTGCCACGAAATTTGAAAAGTGATACGAGGTCTGGAACGGGGTCCACTCAGCCTCGGAAGGTCAACTGAGTAGAGGTGGGTTCGATTCCCACCTCAGCCATCCTGAAAGTGATTTTCCGTGGTTTCCCACTTCTCCTCCAGGCAAATGCCGGGATGGTACCTAACTTAAAGCCACGGCCGCTTCCTTCCCTCTTCCTTGCCTATCCCTTCCCATCTTCCCATCCCCCCACAAGGCCCCTGTTCAGCTTAGCAGGCAAGGCCGCCTGGGCGAGGTACTGGTCATTCTCCCCAGTTGTATCCCCAACCCAAAGTCTCAAGCTCCAGGCGGTAGAGGTGGGTTCCCTCGCTGAGTCCGAGGGGAAAAACCAACCCTGGAGGGTAAACAGATTAAGAAATAATAATAATGATGATAATAATAATAATAATAATAATAATAATAATAATAATAATAATAATAATGCATTTATGTTGTTTCTTTCCCTGTCAATCACTGGTATTTCTTATACCACGCTTCTGAAAATTATTTAGCTTTGGAAGGCCTATTCTTGCTTTTAAATCAACTTCCTGCTCGAAAGACAGACACTCGACAGAGTGTCTTATTGGAAAGTCAACCGGATCAAATAGTTCAGGTTGATATCTGCACTATCTCCCATCGTTGTGTTTCTCTTGAAGAAAGTTCGGCTCCATGTCTAAATGGTTAGGGTGCTGGCCTTTGGTCACAGGAGTTCTGGGTTCGATTCCCGGCGGGGTCGGCAATTTTAACCGTAATTGGTTAATTTTGCTGACACGGAGATTGGGTATATGTGTCGTCGTCGTCATAATTCCATCCTCATCACGAGGCGCAGATCGCCTACGGTAGTCAAATTAAAAAACCTGCATCTGGCGAGCCGAACTTGTCCTCTGACACTCCCGGCACTAAAAGCCATACGCCATTTCATTTCATTTCTTGAAGAAAGATCTAATCCAAATCATATTTAGATTTCCAGTGGTATGTAAAATATGATATAGCTTTTTGAAGATTTATAAAATATTACGCAGGTATACCTTTTGTGAAAAAGCCATATGGTATACTATTTAACTACAGTGAGAACAAAACACTGTTTGTTGCTAGGTAGGCATTTGGTAGAGATTCACCGCATGTGCCTTTCAGCTGTAGGCCTATATTAAATTGAAATAAAATACTTGGTTTTATTTCTCCAGAACATTTTTGGAAAAGCTCAGCTCTCACTTTATCTAAAGACGCTGATGACTAAAGAATTCGCTAAAATTTATGAAACCAATTACATAAAATGTCATGCATTTCTCGATAAGCTCTCAGGATGCACTGTACAGCGAACAATTTACTTGCGGATGGCTGAATAGGCCTAATACAAGTGATGAAAGGAGTAAAAGACAAAGAGTAATTGGGCTGAAATACAGTTACCTGAGAAATATTTCTATCAATTACAAATTACTTTTTCGACAAGTAATCGGTAAAATTACAATTACTTTACAGAACGCTAGTCTAAAGGAAATCACAGACTTTTTTCTTTCTGCATGGAGCTGTAGCAATGCCAAAGTTTGCAAGGAAAAGATGTTCATTTTTTTGTGACTTTTTAAAGTATAGACACATTAAGTGGCTATCATTATTAAGCGAGACTAAACACGATAGCTTGGAACTTACGAAATGATTTTCCCCATAATTTTTTTGTTTTTTACAAGTTGTTTACGTCGCACCAATAGAGATAGGTCTTATGGCGACGATGAGATAGGGAAGGGCTAGGAGTGGGAAAGAAGCGGCCGTGGCCTTAATTAAGGTACAGCGCCAGCATTTGCCTGGGAAACCACGGAAAACTATCTTCAGGGCTGCCGACAGTGAGGTTCGAACCCACGATCTCCCATCATTTTTAATTTAGGTAATAACTTGCAGCGATTCAAGTAGCTCGCCTGGTGGCCATGATCGTTAAAGCGTTGAAGTCTATACGGTATGACACCGTGGTTAGCCGGTTCGAGTCCCGTTGGTCGAAAAATTGTCACAATCAGAATGTTGGCCGGCAGGGTAGGGGAGGTGGTGGTGTACAATTTCTAATCACGATACTGCGTGCCAAAAGCCTGGATTTAATTCCAAACCTCTTCGCAGTACTCACATGGAGTGATGGCATATGATGCTGTTGATGGTGATTCGTCCGTCGGATGGGGACGTAAAGCCTTGAGCAGAACCCTTGGTGCTATTCGACAGGAGTAGACTGTGTGCCGGCATCAGGTTTCACCCTCTCCCTTTCTACTATCATATATCACGTCATTCATTTCATCTCATCTCATTAACTCCTCTGAAGGAGTTGACGTCTGGAAGGGCATCCGTTCGTAAAAACTTGGTACGAATATTCATCTCGCTTTATACCCTACCCCGTAGAGGAACGGGACAAGGGTTGGACTTACTTGCAGCGATTCAAATAATTCGCCAATTCATTTCAAATAACATAATTGGTTCTTAAAATTCTCATCCCTAAGCCTTGACATCTTTGGGTGGAAAGTACATTTTTCATTTACTGAAAAAACGCCTTACGGGAGCACTCGAAGGAATACCTACTTATAATTTTAGAAACATCGTTGAGATACGTACGATGTACACTCGTATCCATAAAAACCAGAACACTTTGAAAGACTCGAGATAGGAAGTTCATATTCACAGGACATGTGTATTAGTATGTTCTGAAGAAATTATTAGCATTTGAACCATGTCGGCCCTCAGCTTCAAGGTCCACCACCCCGCGACTGGTAAAATGTGCCTGCGGTTATCGCTGTTGCTATAAGCCGACGATAATGGATCACTATGACGTGAACAGACGTACAGTATGCCTCGCAGACGTATGCGAGAACCGTATCGTCAAATGAGCGAGTTTGAAAAAGGGTGCATTGTTGGTATGAGAGAATGTGATGCATCCATCCGAAAAATTGCTGCTCGTGTGGAACGAGTGTGTCAGCAGTGCAACGGGTGTGTACAGAATGATTCACAGAAGGTCGTAGAACACGACGAAATGGGTCTGGTTGCACGACCCAGACCACTCCCCCGAGAAGATCGACACCTCATCCGAATGGCATTGCAGGACAGATCTGCGTCCTCCTCGGCTCTGACGCAACAGTGGAACTGTGTAACACATCGTACACTATCAGGAGTGACAGTTCAGTCTTCTCGTAGTACATTAGTTACGTCACCAGGGTCAACGTAGGATTCGGCCTGCTCTTGTAAGAAATAATAACTTCTTATGTTTGTCAGAATTGTAATACTTGGCATGTTTATAGGGAAGAATGTTTTCTCAGAAAAATTAGTCGAACCCAGTTACTGAAGATGTGGATTAGATTTCGGTGACCGGGCGAGTTGGCCGTACGCGTAGAGGCGCGCGGCTGTGAGCTTGCATCCGGGAGACAGTAGGTTCGAATCCCACTATCGGCAGCCCTGAAGACGGTTTTCCGTGGTTTCCCATTTTCATACCAGGCAAATGCTGAGGCTGTACCTTAATTAAGGCCACGGCCGCTTCCTTCCAACTCCTAGGCCTTTCCTATCCCATCGTCGCCATAAGACCTATCTGTGTCGGTGTGACGTAAAGCCCCTACAAAAAAAAAAAAA
The DNA here is from genome assembly GCF_040414725.1 of Anabrus simplex. Lineage (NCBI taxonomy): Eukaryota > Metazoa > Arthropoda > Insecta > Orthoptera > Tettigoniidae > Anabrus > Anabrus simplex. Next base: position 112,126,662 of record NC_090269.1, on the reverse strand, counting down.
ACAAAAAAAAAAAAAAACGAAGATTTCGGTGAGTTGCTCTTGAACCTCATAAGCCACTTCACGATTCAGATAGAAACGTTTTCTTTTCTCTCCAAGATAATTTTCATCTCCATTGTGAAACCAATCTCCTTGAGTTAATAGTTCCCTCGTGAGAGAGTTTTTTTTCGTTGAAGTGCTCACCATAGTGTCCAATACTCATGAATTCCGTCATTAGACATACTACGATTTTGTTCTTCCATTACTGTCTTAACTCCAGCACGATAGTTAGAGGATCACCTCTTCACATGCTATGCGGTGTACTTTCCTCTCTACGTTACAGATGCACCTCAACAAGACGCAACACAGTTACATACAAAGATTGTAATAATAAGTGCGTTATTCAAAACGCGAAAGTTGACGACCTAGTCATTTCCCTCAGCTAGGCCAGACGTCACTGATCGAAAAGGAATCTTGACATCCTGAGTCGGAGTTTACTTGCACTCCTAATATAGCGAACAACATGTGAACTGCCCACCAAGTGTTGACCGCGCCCAATGTTGCTTAACTTTGGAGATCCGGTATTTCAACACGGCTACACTGTTTACTTCAACACAGACTACATCAGCACTACCTACAGTAAATAAAAATGATTAGATGGTTGGCATAATATCCCGAATTCCTAAATGCAATGTATTATTCTGTTTTAGTGAGTCTAAGAACCGCTATCTAGACAACAGCATAACCACACTTCATAATCAGTCTTTAGTATTTCAGCTACGAACAAAGGAATTGAAGTGGAGAAATAACAGTCTTGACGAAGATCATTTACCTTTGCTTTGTTCGCGCATTTGCCCATGATTAGGGACCTACGTTTTTCGCGGTTGCGATAACACCAACTTTTAAAAAATATTCCCTAAAATGCGTGGGAAACAGTTACCTATACATAATGTTGTTAACAATTCGGAAATTGAACAGATTTATTTCGCGAAATAAAACGAAATGAGAGAATAACGTGAATATGTCAACGTTATAAATATTATTTGCATAAGTGTTTAGTCCAGTATTCATCATTAACATAAATGCCGATTCAGCACTAGTGGAAAAAAGTTAAGTCTATCCCATTCTTTAAAAATGAGAATGATTCAGTGATTACAAAAGTGTACAGTGAACTTCAAGAACAAACCAATCAAATTGCGAGATGGAAAAATAAATATTGTGAAAATTCTGATTAGTTTGCTCACAGTCATCCTGAGTTTAGTGGCACAACTCTCCAATCAGTGTAGTGACCATGTGCTAATGTTGACTGTGAACGTTTCTCTTCTTGCTACTCAGGAGTTTTGAGCGACTTGCGTTGCAACAGAAAAGTGACAATTTTCTCCTTTGACATTTTGGAAAAAGATGTGTTTTTTTCTTTTATATTATGCCTTCTTCAGTGATAACTGTCTGTCTGTCTTAATCTGCTTACCCTCCAAGGTTGGCTTTTCCCTCGGACTCAGTGAGGGATCCCACCTCTCCGCCTCAAGGGCAGTGTCCTGGAGCTTCAGACTCTGGGTCGGGGGATACAACTGGGGAAGATGACCAATACCTCGCCCAGGCGGCCTCACCTGCTATGCTGAACAGGGGCCTCGGTAGGGGATGGGATGATTGTACGGGATAGACAAGGAAGAGGGAAGGAAGCGGCCGTGGCCTTAAGTTAGGTACCATCCCGGCATTTGCCTGGAAACTACGGAAAACCACTTCCAGGTTGGCTGAGATGGGAATCGAACCCACCTCTACTCAGTTGACTTCCCGAGGCTGAGTGGACCCCGTTCCAGCCCTCGTACCACTTTTCAAATTTCGTGGCAGAGCCGGGAATCGAACCCGGGTCTCTGGGGACGGCAGCTAATCACACTAACCACTACACCACAGAGGCGGACCAGTGATAACTGAATGATAAAAATGCGCGCGCGCGTGTGTGTGTCTTTAAATAAAACTACATATTATTCTTCATTACATTATTTACATGAAGAAGTACTTCTAAAATCCCAAAATATGATAATAACATGATTAAAAATAACGCGAAATTCTAAAAAAATTACGCGAAATTCTCCAAAAATACCCCGATTCCCACCAAAAAATAAAACGAAAAATGCATGTCCCTAGCCATGATAAATCTAAAGAGGTGGTAGTGGTGGTAGTGATTATTGCTCTAAGAGGAAATACAACACGATAAATCTACAAATGATGTTAATTTGAATGTTGGACAAGCGGTGGACTAACAAATCAAACGCACTGCCTTACACACTTAACCTACTCTTTCCCAGTATCATTATAGAACAGCACTGAGGTTGGGGAATGCTGCAGCATGTCGTCAGCATCCTGCCTGTGTGGAGATCCTTAACGACCATACATGGTCGGGGCTAGTTAGTTGTTCTGCTTCAGAAAACAGTAACACCGGAGTGATTATTTAAGGGAAGTCATAGGATTTCCAGGGTTTGACTCGTTGGCTGAATGGCCAGAGTTGAGGCTTTTCGGTTCAGAGGGTCCCGGGTTTGATTCCAGGCCGGATCGGGGATTTTGATCGCGTCTGATTAATTCTTATGACTCGGGGACTGGGTATTTGTATTTGTTCGAACGTTCCTCTTCATATTTAGACGACAAAGTGCACTACCAACCACCACAGAAACACGCGATAGTGATTACATTCCTCCATTTAACAGGGCCAAATCCATAGTGCGATACAGTTCGCACTCGCGACCTCACAAGCGTCAGAAAAGCGATAGAACGTATTATGGTTGATGGGTAAGATGGGCTGGATGGCCATCCTGACACCACGTGATTTTTGAGATGAACATTTCAACCCGGGACCAACCGAGATTCGAACTTCAGTCTTCCAGGCGGGAAGCCGGCAGTTAAGCCGCTAAACTAATCATGACCGGGCGAGTTGGCCGTGCGCGTAGAGGCGCGCGGCTGTGAGCTTGCATCCGGGAGATAGTAGGTTCGAATCCCACTATCGGCAGCCCTGAAGATGGTTTTCCGTGGTTTCCCATTTTCACACCAGGCAAATGCTGGGGCTGTACCTTAATTAAGGCCACGGCCGCTTCCTTCCAACTCCTAGGCCTTTCCTATCCCATCGTCGCCATAAGACCTATCTGTGTCGGTGCGACGTAAAGCCGCTAGCAAAATAAAAAAAAAATCATGTCCCCTCCCACCTCGTACTGAACACTGATGGTGCGAAATTACTCTGGTACCTATTTCTACTATTTCTTCACAAGCAGAAGATTGGCTTCAAAATGCTTTTACTTCATAACGGGTTATCGACTTGTTGGCTTAATGGTCAGCGTACTGGCCTTCGGTTCAGAGGGTCCCGGGTTCGATTCCCGGACGGGTCGAGGATTTTAACCTTCATTGGTTAATTCCAATGGCTCAGGGGCTAGCTGTTTGTGGTGTCCCCAACATCCCTGTAATTCACACACCACATATAACACTATCCTCCACCACAATAACACCCAGTTACCTACACATGGCAGATGCCGCCCACCCTCATCGGAGGGTCTGCCTTACAAGGACTACACTCGGCTAGAAATAGCCACACGAAATTATTGTTATCGAACCCATGACTTGCCAGGTGAATCGAGAAGAGCTTTCTCACCTCGGTGGAAGGTGGAAGGTTATTACAAGTCCATTTATTAAATCTCTGTTTCAAATGTGAAGAACGAACGATAGAAAGAATAGAGAATGTTTATGTAGTGTAATCACAACACACAGTACTTGTCCTTTACGAGCTCTTCACCTGCAGTGTTTATAACGGGTCGATCCGAACAATTAACAAGGAGCAGAATCAACGATTGACTAGCTTAATAGTCCATTTAGGACGACACTGTCATTTTCAGTCACAATAACACGCTCATTTCCGAGAGGAAAAGAAAGAGTTTCCAAATGGGCAAGTATGAATTATATGTTACATCACTTCTTTCTTTTTTACACACAAGATGAAAGATAACATTGCGGAATTTGTATGGCTATTATACGACAGCATTACAGGATATTGTACATACCGAGCGAGTGACTCCGCGGTTTGGGTCACGTACCTGTCAGCTTGCATTCGAGAGAAAGTGGGAATTTCATTTTCATACCAGGCAAATGTTGGGGCTGTAATTTAATTAAGCCCACGGCCGCTTTCTTCCCACACCTAACCTTTCCTGTCCCATCCTCACCATAAGACCTATCTGTGTCTGTGCGAAATAGAGCAAATTGTAAAAACAATATAAAAAAAGATATTGTACATACATACATACATACATACATACATACATACATACATACATACATACATACATACATACATACATACATACATACATACATACATACATACATACATACTGCTATGCTTTTCATCATTCAGTCTGCAAGCCGTCTCGAGTCTATACAATCCTTCATTATGAATCTAGAGAGTTGGCCGTGCGGTTAGGGGCTTACAGCTGTGAGCTTTCATTCTGGAGATAGTGGGTTCGAATCCCACTGTCGGTAGCCCTGAAGATAGTTTTCCGTGGTTTCCCATTTTCACACCAAGCAAATGCTGGGGTTGTACCTTAATTAAGGCCACGGCCGCTTCCTTCACAATTGTGTACTCATTTAATAGCCAATAAAGGAAAGTTACTCAAAACTGATTTTTTTTTTTTGTGAACACGTTGTGCCGATTAAAAAGTAGAAAATCCCACTGGTATTGTTTATTAACATAATATATTTCTAGTAATATCCAATTTTAAACAATTTTGTCTTCCTTGTTATGTATTTTAAGAGTTTTTCAGAACGATATTTGTGAGTGCATTTTGCAATATTTTATACCGTAGTTTTAAATTAAACGTATGAAACAAATATAATAGTTTTTTCAGTTATTTTAGTTTCAGTCCTACATTTTCCCCCACCGGGCGAGTTGGCCGTGCGCGTAGAGGCCCGCGGCTGTGAGCTTGCATCCGTGAGATAGTAGGTTCGAATCGCACTATCGGCAGCCCTGAAAATGGTTTTCCGTGGTTTCCCATTTTCACACCAGGCAAATGCTGGGGCTGTACCTTAATTTAGGCCACGGCCACTTCCTTCCCACTCGTAGCACTTTCATATCCCATCGTCAACATAAGACCTATCTGTGTCGGTGCCACTGAAAGCGACTTGTAAATAATAAAATAACAAGTTCATTATTATTATTATTATTATTATTATTATTATTATTATTATTATTATTATTATTATGTCCGGCTCCATGGCTAAATGGTTAGAGTGCTGGCCTTTGGTCGCAGAGGTCCCGTGTTCGATTCTAGGCAGGATCGGAATTTTAACCACCATTGGTTAATTTTTCTGGCTCGGGTGCTGGGTGTATGTGTCGTCTTCATCATCATTTCATCCTCATCATGACGCGCAGGTCGCCTTCGGGAGTCAAATCGAAAAACCTGCACCTGGCGAGCCGAACATGTCCTCGGACACATATTATTATTATTATTATTATTATTACTAGCAAATGTACCCGTGCTTCGCTACGGTATTCTGCATTGTATACGAATATTGAAGTAAATACTGTACATGCAGTAAATAAGATTGTTTTAAAATAGCATGTCTCTTAGCGTTATCCGAGAAACAGCATGGAGAGGTCCCCATACGTTGTTTCCAATGTAAAGTGCTTGTTACGGATTTGTGATGATAACGACAGGCTCACTTGTCTACTGCCATTCACAATCGAGTTGGGAAATTTACAATTTAATTGCAGGCCCCATTGCCTACTGCGCGGTCACAATCGATTTGGGGAGTTTCCGTTACAATGGCAGCCCCCCTTTCCTACTTCCAGACATATTGCAAATTGAGGAGTTTTTATTATAATGGCAGGAAACTTCCCTACAACCAGTCAAAATTGAGTTGTGCAGTTATCATTATAATGACAGGCCTTTTTTAATACTGCCAGCCAGCTTACTGCCAGTCACACCAAGTTGGTGAGTTTCCATCAAAATAGCAGGCCAGTATGCCTACTGCCAGTCACATTTTAGATGGGTACATCCGTTTATAACTGCGGGAACGCTTGCCTACAGCCAAACACAATCGGGTAAGGGGAGTTTTGAACAAAACTGCATGCTCCCTTGCCTTCTGCAAGTCAAATCGAGAAGTGAATTATTCATTACAATGGTAGGTCTGCCTTATTAATGCCAGTTACACAGGAATTGGAGAAGGACCCCATTCCTACTGCCAGTCAAAGTTGGTGTGGGGAGTACTGATTACAATAGCAGACACACCCTTTCTCGATCGCTACAAAATCGACATCAGTGAATATATATAGTTCGACATACGATAGTATGTGCTTGTTTACAATACTGCAGACGTTCATTTACAGATTAACTGCTGCTAAACGGTACATCATATCGAGAAAGGATTTACCATAAGACGCCGGATTTAGCGGCCTAAATTGCTGGTCTTATGATATCTCATCTATTCATGGGTCAGATTGATTTTGAAACGTGGAATAGGGTAAAATTTGTGTAAGATTATCTTACATTACATTGCTCGGATAATTAAGTGACAGCTACATACATAGCATTTGGCTCACATATGGCTACTGGGTGGACCAATTTTCGTGTAGACTTTGATGATTCTATCTTTCCTATAAATGATGGAAGGTATGAATTATGTATGTGAAAGGTCCAAATTTACTTAACATCGAGAAATAGAGAAAAATCAAACGTAAAAGGGATAGAAATACGACAGAAAGTCGTAAGACCAAGGTTGTAGATCACTCCAAATTGAACGGGGATTGTGCCATCCGTTATGTGATAATACTTCCCGAAGGTCTGCACCATCATTAAAATTGCCTCCATATTTCGATATTCTTCGGGATAAAAATGGAAAAATTTAAAGATCTTGGAAGTTTTCCGTCCGTTACAGGATAAAACGTATAATTTTGCCAAATTTCAATATCCTTCTTCGACTGGCAGATTATGCCGCAATCTGGGTTTTCGGTGAGGAGTGTAAAAATTAGGACTTCCAAGAAACTAAACCAAAAAATATGCAGATGGTCATTATTACCCCTTCAACGTGTAGCTGTACGAAAATTTCGCCAAAATAGTCAATGTACTGGCACACAGTCGTTACGATTTTATTTGCATAGATAAATAAGGAACCTGCTCCACGTACAACACCTTTTGGGCTATATCCGCTGGACTTAACCTGAAAAACGGACCGTTTATGATATCTGCCTTATTAAACCTCCTGTCGAAAAAATGCACATGAAAAAAGTTTTAGAGATGGAATTCCATCACGTTTGGTCGATTTCCAGTCAGGTTAGTCTTGTACTGTATATGTTGTGTAAGAGTAAAATCACCATTTCGGTTCCTATAAACCGCCAGTCCATTCCGGGAACATGAAATGTTATTGACGATTAACACCTACCGTTGGACAGGTGGATGTTAATGTAAAGTTTGACTCAAATATCTTCAGTAGTTTTCAAGTTGTAAAAAATACGCTTTAGATGCACCCGCTCTTGAGTTAAGTCCAGTGGGACTTGTACCGGAAAACGGTCCGTTAATGATATCTCCCTTATGAATCCTCGTATTGAAATGATGCACATGAGGAAAAAGGCTTAGAAATTAATTTCCATTAAGGCAGGTAAATTTACATTAAGTTTGGTTGTGTATATTTTGTGGGAATGCAAAATCACGGTTTCGGTTTCGTATAATCCCCCAGTCAATTCAGGGCTTTAAAAACAATATTTGCCCTAAAACCTACCAAAGGACAGGTGGATTCTAAATATCAAGTTTGGTGGAAATATATCCGGTAGTTTCCAAGTTATAGACAAACAAACAAACAGACAGACACCAAAACTGAATATGTGCAGATGGTCATTATTACACATGAAACGGATAACTGTACGGAAATTTCGCCAAAATTGTCAATGTACAGACACACTCTAGAAGTGCAAACCTTTATTTCGATAGTTACTGCTTTGAAACTGTACGACGTATCTACAAACGGACTTCACCATCAGACGCCCCTTTCAGTGCTCTACATGGCTGGTCCTATGACATCTTCTCCTATATTTATTGGTTGGATTGAGTTAGAGTCATTGAATGGGGTGAAATTTTGTACAGTTTTCACATACTACTTTATATTTTTGATACTCATGTGACAGCTAGAATCATAAAATTTGGCTATAACATGGCCAATGGTCATGTCAATGTGCGTGCCGAATGTCATGATTCTACCTTTCCTATAAGTGTGCCAAATGATAACATATACGTGTAAAAGTACAAAATCAACTTGGAATCGAGAAATACAGCTGTATTTAACGTATTAAGGATAGAAATACGACGAAAAGTCATAGGACAAAAGTTGTAGATCTCTCCTAAATGAAACGCCATTTGCTTTCTGACTTGTGATACGACTTACTGATTAGTCACCAATTACCCCGAAACGAATGTTCCTGGGCCAAAAGTTATACATTTGCATAGCTTAGAATATTTCCTCAAAGAAAAGAGTGTCCAGCATTCGGGATTAGCACTCGCATACATACGTGGTAATTAAGGAAGAAAATAATACAGTTTAGTAAGTTGAAATTAATAGAAAATGGATTATAACTGAGGACATCCGGATGACGACAAATATGTAAATACCAAGTGAATGTATTGGAAAATCAAATGCTCCTCAATAAATTATGCCGGTGTTAGTTATGGATATAAGAAAGCGGTAATCGGAGAGAAATTTAGGAGTAAGGATTTTTAGGTAATCAGATAAGAAGATGAATATTTGTGTAATTACTTAAGCTATTCGAGGACGGTTATAACCTCCAATGATATTCCGCCAATATCCCGCAGAGTGGCCGATTGACGACTCTCTTGCTTTCTACCCAAGGAACAACCACGAATTTAAAGGAATGATGAGGAACATGGCAATACGTTACTTCCCTGATGGCAAGCATTCAGAGACGTTGCCATGGTAACCCATATATTCGTTGTCGGTCACTCAATGCAGAGCATGGTATCGGCAGAAAATAGTAAATTTCTCCGTCATTTGAAGAGTAAAGTAAATTATGAACATAACGAAAGTTGTTTATAATGAAGAGACCTTTCACATACGATCCACAGAGTTTACAGAAAATCAATAGTATAAGAGAAAATTGAGGAAAACCGTTTTGGTTTTCCTATAAAACCCCCGTCATTCCAAAGATTTTAAAATGATATGCATATCGAAACCTTCCCCGGGATGAGTATACTCTAAATATGAAGTTTGGTTGAGATTTATCCAGCCGTTTCGACGTGATGGTGGAACAGACAAACAGACAAACAGACACGAAAAGTAAAAACCACCGATTCGGTCTTGAGTTGACTTAAAACGGATAAATATTTGAAAATTTGGCAAAACAAAAGGAATTACAGACAGCGGACCCCCTACAACTTTATTTATAAGATTATTGAACTGACCAGTACGCGCTACAATCTCATTTCTTGCTCTTTGTATGGAGTTTCCTCAATATCCAATACTTCTTCATACATTCGCTGACCTACTTCTGTCCAGGCTCTTCCGGTCTTCTCAACTCTTCTTTCGACCTGAAACACTTCCAAAAGTGTTCCTAAATCAATTTCTGTCTAACATTTGGACCTCCGAGATGTTTAACCTTTCCATATCTTTCCGCGTTTCCTTTATCCATGCTGTAGTGGTCTTATTTTTCCAGATGTAATGCAATATCTGCTTGGTAAGTCTATTTCCGATCATTCTGTACAAATTCCCTAGAAATGCCAGCATCCTGCTCTTTATAGTCTCCGAGATTCTCTCCACGTTCTGGTGAACTACTTTATGTCCCGAAGTTTCCATCCGTCTCAGACTGTACAGCGCTCATAATTTTTCTGAGGATTCTTCTTTCTAAGACCTCTAGCTTCTCCAACTTGTAGTTCATAGACAGACATTATTATTATTATTATTATTATTATTATTATTATTATTATTATTATTATTATTATTATTATTATTATTATTATTATTATTATTATTATACCAACATCGTGACACGTTCTAAGGAAAAGAAAAAGTCATCCGAGAATGGCGGAATGAAATGAAAAGTTCAGGGGTAGAAAATGGGGTAAGGCTAGGCTACAAGTAAATGAATCTTACAATCGACTGTCTAGCCTTTGCAGATGATCTAGTGATCTTTTCAGACTCCATTTATGCAACAGAAGAACAACTTAACCTACTGAAGACTCAAGCATTGAAGGCTGGGCTCAAATCTCCTTTGGGAAGACGCACTTCATGACAAACATAAAATCAGCATCAGGGGAATTGGAGGTCGGACTAGGAAAAATTAAGCAGGGGGAAAAGTTTAAATACCTCCGTGAATGGATAGAGCCTAACCTATCAGAGAAAGCAGCCTTCGTGTGACGCATTAACAAAATGGAAATGGCCTATCAACTAACTAAAGACATCTACAATAAGAGATCGATGTCCTTAAACGCCAAAATTAGACATTACTGCACTGTTATTCGACCAGAGGCTCTGTATGCGGCAGAGACTCTTACAATGAACAAGGTAGCCGAATGGATATTAATAACTACAGAGGTATCTCTTTACTTTCAGTCGCGTACAAAATATTCTCCTAAGTGCTACTGAACAGGGTTGAAGAACAAATAGACTCCCTCATTGGAGAATACCAAGCTGGTTTCAGGAAAGTGAGGTCATGTACAGAACAGATATTCAACCTCAAGGGTATTCTAAGGACTAGAGCATTGAGGGGCCAGAACACAGTGGTAATCTTCGTCGATTTCCAAAAAGCATATGACTCAATTGATAGACAGGCATTATTTAATGTCCTAGAAGAGTTTGGAATCGACAGGAAAACGAGAGAAATAATAAAACAAACCCTGACAGACACCATCTCAAAAATTAAATTCGCTGGAGAAATCTCTGATCCATTCCAAATAAAGACAGGAGTCAGATAAGGAGATGGATTGTCACCCATCCTGTTTAACATTGTATTGGAGAAAGTCATAAGAACCTGGGAAAACTCTCTGAAAGTAGAAGGCATACAGGGAATTCATCTTGGGCGCAAGGGACAAAACTTGGAAATTAAATGTCTGGCTTTTGCTGATGATCTTGCTCTCTTAGCTCAAAACAGAGAGGATGCCCAAAGGATGCTGGAGCTTCTTCATGACATTGCGAAGAAATCAGTTCTCAAAGTCTCCTACGAAAAGACGAAGTACATGGAGTACCGACATCAGGGAGAGAAAAGCATGGAAGTGAAGTGCGGAAAGGTTAGAAGAGTAGAAAAGTTTAAGTATTTGGGAGAACTGATCCAACCCAATGGACTAGACAAGGAGGCAAACAAGGAAAGAGCTAGAAAATTGAAACTGGCCTACAGACTGACAAAGAACAGGTACAATAAACGGGAAATATCCTACAAAGCCAAAATTAAACACTACAACGTTGTTGTAAAACCAGAGGGGCTGTACGGTTCAAAATACCTTATATTAAATAAAAAGGGGGAACCTAAAGAAACTGAGAAGAACGAAAGAAAAATTCAGAGGAAAATTCTTGGACCTCAGAAAACGACGGATGGTACGTGGAGGGAAAGGAGAAATGAGGATGTCTACAAGTATTCCGAAAAGATCACGGACACAATGCGAAACCGAAGACTGCAATTTTACGGACATCTCGTCAGAATGAATGACAACCGCCTGATTGAAAGGATATTTAAAAATATAATTGGATTGAGGAGGACAACGAAATGGGTGGAGGAGGTTAAGAAGGACGCAGAAGAAATTAAAATAACACCAGAATTGATCTTCAACAGAAAGAAGTTCAGAACTCGAGTAGATAACCACAAATTTTATGAAGAGCAGCGGAAGAACAGGCCCATATTTGTAATATCTGAGGAGCAGAGAAAAATAAGGAGTGAACGAATGAAGAAGTTCTGGGAAGAGAAAAGAAGAAGACTGGCCAGAAAGCATTAAGTTTTACGCGGTCTACAGTTGGCCAGATTCGGAAGCAAGAAGAACAAGAAAGGTCTAATGGAAAAACTAGAGGCTAAAGAAAGAAAGAAAGAAAGAAAGATTTTTGAGAAAAATCCTGGGTCCCATCAAACAAAACAACGAGAACAGAGGGCGTCACAACAACGAATTATACAAGCACGTGGAGAAGATAAGTCACATGAATGAGCCCAAGCAGGATCTAAACGGATATTAACACACTTTCAAGATAAGAAAACCAAAGGGGCATGGTTCACAGTTGAGAAAGATCTACGAGAAATGGAAATTTCTCCTAAAGATATTCAGGAGCGTGTTCCGCTTAAGGAAAAACCACGTACGCACAATGGTTTCCAGGAAAAGCCGAAGCTGAAGACAGGGAAGGCGTGGACCCAAGAGAGAAAACATCGGAGACGAAAGCAGGAGCACTGGGTGGCAGTTAAAGCTCGAAAAAGGAGACAGATGAACTGACGTGGTCCCTAGTTGTCCGAAACGAAATAATAATAATAATAATAATAATAATAATAATAATAATAATAATAATAATAATAATAATAATAATAATAGCGTGTAGTCCGCGGATAGGCCCGGTGCAGGTCTTTCGAGTTGAGTCCGAAGAGATGACCTGAGCGTCTGTGAAGATGGGGCTCTATCTAAGATGAATTCTAATGTTGAAGAATGTCATAGCAATTAATTAATAAAAGGTGAAATCCCCGACCCGGCCTGGAATCAAACTCGGAACCCCTTGCTCCAAAGGACAGATTGCTAACCATTTAGCAATGGAGTCGGACGCAGGGGAATTGATTAATAACGATTTCCTATCTAGAAAGTATGTCATGTTAAGTCACAAATGTTAACAAGGGAACCTTGAGAGCTCATGTAATATTGTGACGAGTTGTCATTCCTCCTACAGCAATGAGCATGTCGCCCACTTGGACAACACGAACTTCAAGGAGACCAGCTCTCAGCCAAAACAAACCGGTCACACTCCTACACTCCATACGACCTTGTCTTGCACAACACTTCTCTTGGGATGACAGGCTGCATGAAGATGAAATGTACAGTTTTATATGGGTATGGGTTCCGAACTTCAGTCAGTGACGTACACAGGATGATTTCAATCTAATTATGACGCTGGATTGGAATGCTGTGGTGACTTGTTAAGAACTGTTAGCAATGTTAAATACAACACTAAGGGTAATGCCAAGGACTGGCATACTGTATTCAACAAAACATTACAGCAGCTCATTCCTCAAAAGCATTAGTTATTATTACAAACACAAAGAAGCAACGTCCGCCTCTGTGGTGTAGTGGTTAGTGTGATTAGCTGTCACCCCCGGAGGCCCGGGTTCGATTCCTGGCTTTGCCACGAAATTTGAAGTGGTACGAGGGTTGGAATGGGGTTCACTCAGCCTCGGGAGGTCAACTGAGTAGAAGGGGGGGGGGGTTCGCTTCTCTCCTTAGCCATCCTCGAAGTGGTTTTCCGCGGTTTCCCACTTCTCCTCCAGGCAAATGCAGGGATGGTAACTAACTTAAGGCCACGGCCTCTTCCTTGTCTATCACTTCCAATCTCCCCATCCTCCAACAAGGCCCCTGTTCAGCATAGCAGGTGAGGCAGCCTGGGCGAGGTACTGGTCCTCCTCCCCAGTTGTATCCCCGACCCAAAGTCTCACGCTCCAGGTCACTGCCCTTGAGGCGGTAGAGGTGGGATCCCTCGCTGAGTCCGAGGGAAAATCCAACCCTAGAGGGTAAACATATAATGCAGAAGAAGCAGAAGAAGAAGAAGAAGAAGAAGAAGTAGAAGAAGAAGAAGCAATCCAGAAAGGAGTGAGCCAAGGCTGCAGTCTGTCCCGTTTCTTTTTTCAATGTTTATACGGTAAAGGGAAACGAAGAGAGACTAGGAAAAGGAATCAAAGACCAAGGAGAGGAAATCAAAACTCGGAGATTTTCCATTGATGTTATTTTATCTGGGTCTGCATGCAAATATAAATAATAAATACAAAAGGCAATGGAGTGCGGTCGAATAAATTCAGGCGATGCAGAAAATGGATTAAGGAATGAAGTCTAAAAGGAGGTAGATGAATATTGTTACTTGGGTAGCAGAATACATGGCAGAAGTAAGGTGGACATAAAATGCAGACTAGCACAAGCAAATTTTCTCGCTTCGAACACTGATTTACGAATTATAAAGGTGTTTTTTGAAGACTTTCTTCTGGAGCGTGGCGGTGTATGGAAGTGAAACTTGGACTATAACTAACTCAGAAAGAAAGATGATCTTTTGAAATGTGGTGTTACAGAAGAATTCTGAAGATGAGATGGGAGATCGAATCTCGAATGAAAAGATAATCGAATTGGTGAGAGGAGATCGATTTCGCCAAATGTGACCAAAAGGAGATATAGAATGATAGGCCGCATATTAAGACACCCACAACTTGTTCAGTTAGCTTTTGAAGGAAGTGTAGGCGGTAAGAACGGAAGGGTAGAGAGTTATTTAAAACAGCATTTTAACCATGCCCGTTGATAGCAAACTGCACCACGGAGATTCGTACTGTACGTCTCTATACAATGAAAATGAAAACCTACAACCTGTTTTCCAGTCATTGACCGGGTCAGGGATGGAATGAATAAAGCAGATATAGGCCTAGGCTATTAGTACGATGGGGTCGCCACTCCCAAAGTGATTTATTAACCCTCAAACACACGCGTATGGGGTGGAATCCACTCCAGGTCATTCTTTTTCCTAGTGAAACGTACTTTTCTGTACTCTCCCAGCTCTTGTACCTTCTGGCTGGATCCCTGCAGAAAGAGTCATTCGTACATAATTTATCTTAAAATCTCCAATTAATACAGTAATTCATATTTTACAATACAATGATATGTGGGGTGGAAAGCACCCCCACGCGTGTGTCTGCGTCCTAAGATCTGGCGCGTGTGCTTGAGGGTTAATGACTGATAGAGCTATGAAATGAAAATGGAGAGTGTTGCTGGAATGAAAGATGACAGGGAAAACCGGAGTACCCGGAGAAAAACCTGTCCCACCTCCGCTTTGTCCAGCACAAATCTCACATGGAGTGACCGGGATTTGAACCACGGTATCCAGCGGTGAGAAACCGACACGCTGCCGTCTGAGCCACGGAGGCTCTCTCTGTACAATAATAATAATAATAATAATAATAATAATAATAATAATAATAATAATAATAATAATAATTTTAAAACAAATCTGCTGCGCGTAAAATGACAACCGGGTACAACTCATGTGTACCCAAATTTTACCACCGACCACAAATAATATATTCTGATCAGGTGTAATTACCTTGAGCGGAATTGATGAATTCGAGAAAAATCTTGTGCATTATATAGCAGTTTCCTAATTCGGTTCCCTAATCGCCAAGAGTAAATCAAACAAATTGTAAAATAATAAATAAATAAATAAATAAATAAATAAATAAATAAATAAATAAATAAATAAATTATGGCACCTTCCTTCTACGCCACTTACCCTGAAATTATTTAACGCAGAGTCTAATCATTGTCTCCTAGGTTTCCTTGTACTTCTCTTAACCTCCAGGGCGGGTTCCCGCTATTTTGCTAGATGATCTACATTCCTCCTCTATACGCCGTACTCCGCTTCATACACACAGTATCATCCAGTATATTGTCCGACTCCTTGGCTGAATGGGCAGTGTAGTAGTTTTCGGTTCATAGGATCCCGGGTTTGATTCGTGACCGGGTCGGAGATTTTAACCTTAAAATGGTTAGCTCCATTGGCTCGGGGACTGGATATTGTGCTGTCCCCAACATCTCTGTAAGTCATACACCACACACAACACTATCCTCCACAACAACGGCATTCAGTTTCCCATGCAAGGCGGATGCTGCCCACCCCCGTCGGAGGGCCTGCCGTACAAGGGCGTGTGGCCTGCGAAGAGGCCGAGTGCAGGTCTTTCGAGTTGACGCCGCATAGGCGACCTGCGCGTCTGTAAGAATGGGGCCCTACCTGTGATAAATTCTAATGTTGAAGACGGCACACACATCCAGCTCCCGGGTCATCCGAATTAACCAATGAAGTTTAAAATCCACGACCCGGCCGGGAATCGAACCCGGGACCCTTAGGACCAAAGGCCAGCACGCTAACCATTTAGCCACGGAGCCGGACAGGATAGCAGTAACCACATGAAGTTAATTATCTAGTATATCATTTCTCTTTTAGCCTTAATTAAGTTGCGTTTGGTACCACGTGGCATTTAGATGAGACAAATGAGAAACGACAGGAAGCTATTGTAAAGTAATTGAGAGTACAATTTTAACCCACTTCACTTCTCAGTTCTCTCCTTAAGACTGAATAAACCTCGTACCAGATCCTTTAGCCAGTCATATATTTGAAAGGACGGGAGTCTGTTTTGCTAACTCCTATTAGACCACATGAAATGAAATGTCGTATAGCTTTTAGTGCCGGGATATCCCAGGACGGGTTCGGGTCGCCAGGTGCAGGTCTTTCTATTTAACTCCCGTAGGCGACCTGCGCGTCGTGATGACGATGAAATGATGATGAAGACAACACATACACCCAGCCCCCGTGTCACTGGAATTAACTAATTAAGGTTAAAATCCCCGACCCGGCCGGGAATCGAACCCGGGACCCTCTGAACCGAAGGCCAGTACGCTGACCGTCCAGCCAACGAGTCGGACATTAGACCACAGTAGAGATAATGAAGAAACACACAAAATTAAAGCTTGTTTCTTACATGGCTATTGCTATTGTGGTCATAGGTATGGCAATTCTATCCTTACGTGAAATATGAGCCATAAGAAGGATTTAAGTTTTCCTGTCTTAAATCAGTTTATGACAGACTGGAAAACTTAAAGGTTACATAAAGCCGAGACTGGAAAGAAAATGCCTTTTTGCAATTAGCTTTCCGTCGCACCGGCTCAGACAGACCTTGTGGCGAGGATAAGATAGGAAAGGACTAGGGATGGGAAGGAAGCGTCCGTGGCTTTAATTTAGGTACATGCCCAGCATTTTCCTGGTGTGAAAATTGGAAACCACAGAAAACCATATTCAGGGCTGCCGATATGTTAAAACCCACTATCTCCCGAATGCAAGTTCACAACCACTCGGTCTTCCATTAAAAAAACAGAAGAACGTGAGTTTTCATTCCAAAACTCCACATGAATTCGAACCACGGTCGCCTTGGTGAGAAACCAAATACGCGAACAATTCAAAACTCACTCATCTAGGACGGAATACGTAACTGTAAATCGTCTGCACATCAAGATATTTGGATGTGATTGGCTCTTATTTCGTATTTCGAATTAAAGTTACAAACCTACATCGGACTTTGATATCATTACAATATTCCCATTAGAAGACATATTTAATGGGCATGTGTCAAGCGTTTTCTTCATTTTACAAAAGAATTCCTGTGTATCATTAGCGGAAGTTATGCAGCTCTAATGTCCAGCAGTAGCACATTAGGTTAATAGAGTCTGAAGGATGCGAGTTGAGTCATGCAACAGTGAAACACTACCTTCTTTGTGGACGACTAGTAAAGGACGTAATTAGCGTGTTGGGAGTAACATGTACATATTTAACTTTTCTCGTAAGACAGTCAGAAAACAGCTTGGTGAATTTCAATAGGAACTGATGTTCTTAATGGCTTCTTTACTCGACAAGTCACCCTCAAATTACTTAACGCACCATAGATATACCAAATCAAACACCTTCGTACCATAGCCCTGATGGGCCTTGGTCAGCCAAGCGACCGCTGCTCAGTCCGAATACCTGAGGATTACGTCAGCGGGACGAATCCTCTTGGCTTTCTGGATCTGTTCCACTATCTCACCGTCAGAAATGAAAAACAGAACCAGTCATTCGACCGGGTCAGGGATGGAATGAATGAAGCTCCCATCTAGCGGCGGGGATAGGAACTCTGCCGGGTGTCGAAGCCTATCGCACTCCTCTGGGGCAATGATTAATGACTGACATGAAATTAAATGATATTGGAGAGTGTTGCCGGGATGAAAAATGGCAGGGAAAACTGGCGTACCCGGGGAAAAATTTGTGCCGCCTCCTCTTTGTCCAGCACAAATCTCAAATGGAGTGACCGGGATTTCAACTACAGAACCTCACCGTCATTCAGCCCCTCAATTGTCCTCACGTAGACTGAGTGGACCCCGAAGCAGCCCTCAGGTCCAGATAAAACGCTGACCTAGCCGGGAATCGAATCCAGTAAGAAGCAGGATCACTGTCCATCCTTCGCGGGACCGGCCGATGCACAAACTGTACCACCTTCTACTGATTATCTTGGAGCTGATACTTTTAAAACAGAGACACGCGGTCCGCAGCCCTGAAGATGGTTTCTCGTAGTTTCCCATTTTCACTCCAAACATCCCTCCCACTCCAAGCCCTTTCCTATCCCATCGTCAACATAAGATCTATCAGTGTCGGTGTGACGAAATGCAAATTGTAAAAGACACACGGGTGCCACTAGCGACCGCATAATCTGTAACCGTGCCGGATGCGACCGTGCCGCATGTGACTCGTGCCACTAGCGACCGCATAATCTGTAACCGTGCCGGATGCGACCGTGCCGCATGCGACTCGTGCCACTAGCGACCGCATAATCTGTAACCGTGCCGGATGCGACCGTGCCGCATGCGACTCGTGCCACTAGCGACCGCATAATCTGTAACCGTGCCGGATGCGACCGTGCCGGATGCGACCGTGCCACATGCGACTCGTGCCACTAGCGACCGCATAATCTGTAACCGTGCCGGATGCGACCGGCGTTGACAAGCAAATTGTCATTTGATAAGCTGTGTCATCAACCAAGATAAGGTAAGCTAAACGAAGTGCAATGTCATTTCAATAAGACCTATAAGCAGCTACTGCCCCTACTTTACATAACACTTGTGGGGGAAACTCGTTTTACAACACGAAACATGGTGATGCGTTTACGTCTTTTCCCACCGGACGAGTTGGCCATGCGGTTAGAGGCGCGCGACCCTGAGCTTGCATCCGGAAGATAGTGGGTTCGAATCCCACTATCGGCAGCCCTGAAGATGCTTTTCCATGGTTTCCCATTTTGACACCAGGCAAATGCTGGAGCTGTACTTTAATTAAGACCAGGGCCGCTTCCTTCCCATTCCTAGCCCTTTCCTATCCCATCGTCGCCTTAAGACCTGTCTGTGTCGGTGCGACGTAATGCCACTAGCAAAAAAAAAAATCCTAATTCTCTGAAATTATTTACGACTTAGGCCTACTTACTTATCGTGTCCTATTAGTACCAGGAGTGTCCGAGGACGTGTTCGGCTTGCCTGGTGCAGGTCTTTCTACCTGACGTCCGTGGGCGGCAAGCGCGTCTAGATGTGGGATTATGATAATGAGAGTAGGGAGAGATGAAACCCGTTTTCGGCACGTAGCCTACTCCTCTCGAATAATACCAAGGGGTCTGCTCAATGCTTTACGCCGTCATCCGACGGCCGAATCACCATCAACAGCATCATAACCCCTCACTCCATTTGAACACTGCGAAAAGGTTTGGATTTGAATCCAGGCTTTTGGCACGCAATCTAGTGATTGGAAACTGTCTACCGCCAACTTTCCTACCCTGCCGGCCGACATTCTGATGGTGATTATTTTTTCATCCAGGCTAAGTGGCTCAGACGGTTGAGATGCTGGTCTTCCGACTCCAACTTGTCACGTTCGATCCTCGCTCAGTCTGCTGGGATTTGAACGTGCTCAAATACGTCAGCTTTGTGTCGGTGGATTTACTGGCACGTAAAATAAGTCCTGCGGGACTAAATTCCGGCACCTCGGCGTCTCCTTAAACCATAAAAGTAGTTACTGGGACGTAAAGCCAGCAACATTATTATATTTTTCTTTCGACCAACGGCACTCGAACCTGCTAATCACGGTGTCAGACCTTTATTTTAGAAAAGACCAAGTTAGCTACTTATAAGCAATCTTCCACTTGGTGATAGCCCTTAATGCAGATCAATTGTAAGTGATTGATGGGTCGCATGCGGCACGATGCTTATCCACTCGGTCGCTATTGGCACGATAATGGCCTGGTCGCATGCGGCACGGTCGCATCTAGCACGTAACCGGTGACACATAACTGTTGGATAGGAAACTTCTACCGCTATGAGCGGAAAAAAAGGCTATAGAGAGTAGGCGTTAGATGGATTTGGCATCCTAGCCCTATTCCTATAGGGAAATATCAGCTGAGATCCGTGAGATCCCCGTATTTACTTTCTGTTGATGTGGGAAGTGACTGAATGTTATTTCAAGCATAACCGAATGTATGAGGCTTACGACGTCTTACCACAGTTATGTATTAGCGCCGTAGTGAAGCGGAGTCCGAGGGAAAAACCAACCCTAGAGAATAAATGGATTAAGAAAGGAAACATGTAAAGCAGAGGGCGAATAAATTTCTGGTAAGACCTCATTTGGAGTATGCTTTCAGTGTATGAGGCCCACACCAGGATTACTTGATACGTGAACAGGAAAAAGTCCAAAGGAAAGCAGCACGATTTGTTCTGGGTGATTTCAAACAAAAGAGTAGTGTTACAAAATGTTGCAAAGTTTGGGCTGGAAAGACTTGGGAGTGAGGAGACGAACTACCTTTGGTTCTAAGAATTGCTCGCGACGACCTTGACCTAATTTGGTGCATTTAGTTTGTTGTTAGTTTGTTCGTATCCAATATTCATACAATGGAGAGTTATTTTATTACAGAAAGTTTGAAAGTGTAGAGATTGAACTTGAACAACATGGCAAGATATATTGTATTGCGATCTATATGTTATCTTTCGAGCAAATTTTGTGTATGTCAGCCACGTGGGTTTTCTTTCTAACAAGTATTCATAATGTATGTTCAGGAGAGACTATCATACTATCTTCTTTTATTGATTGTGGAAATGATGTAATATTAAATATTAAATGTAATAGTAAATTGTCATCTTTCGGCGAAAATCTATCAAAATTCAAAGAAAAATCTGGATATTATAGATTTAAAATATTAACCTGGATATATCTTGTATAGAAGATTTGATGAAGGGCACTTCGGACTCTTTTACCATGGGAGGCTTGAACATTTTCAAGGATGAGAATAATCATACATTTAATACATAGTGAAATGTGACATCTAGCCATGGCTTATACCCAATCATAACACAATGCACAATAATAGATCTTGTTTCTGCTGTAGGTGTATGGACAACAGAGTCAGGTATATCCCTCAATAATCTCCAATGTGAGCAAAAGCTCACTATTAATTAATTATCACTTAATTGATGAACAACTGGATAAAGGAAACTGGCTGAAATCTCTCTCTCTGTCACTATAGTATAAACATTTCTGGGACAGTTTTATAATAATGTAAATACCACTACTGGAAAAAATAACCTCACGAACCATGGTTTACCAACAATGAGCTTCAGAAAGCTTCAGTAGGAAGAGAAATCAATTATATAATAGAAGGAGAAAACTTCCGTGGCTCAGGCGCGCGGCAGCGCGCCGGCCTCTCACCTCTAAAATCCGTGGTTCAAATCCCAGTCCCTCCATATGAGATTTATACTGGACAAAGAGGAGGCGGGACAGGTTTTTCTCCGGGTACTCCGGTTTTCCCTGTCATCTTTCATTTAAGCAACACTCTCCAATATCATTTCATTTTATCTGACAGTCATTAATAATTGCCCCAGAGGAGTGCGACCGGCTTCGGCAGCCGGCACAATTTCTATCCTCGCCGCTAGATGGGAGCTTCATTCATTCCATTTAATGACTGGAAACAGGCTCTGGATTTTCATGTTTCATTTCAATAGAAGGAGAAATATTTAAAATAATGTTCCACTTCGTAGAAACGGAATAATGATATTTACAAGACCTAAATGAGACACTTTTTGCAAAACTTTAGTCAGGGCTAGACAAATAAAAAATCTAGGAGCTAGCAAAATAGCTTGGGAGCCAGGTGTAAAAATTAACTAGTTCGATCTCTTCACCTTCACCAGTTACCACTGCTTCCTTCTTATCCACTCTTCCTAATATGTCTGTATCCTTTTGTTTGAAAATGTCAGTGCTCTGCCGATTTTGTTGCTCCATATTCTTCTAGGCTTGGGCCATTCATACTGATCGTTAGGTGATTCATTCTAGGCCTGTCTGTTTGCAGTGAGGACGTCAACGTTTTATTGATTAGATTCATAGTACTAAACCTCCTTTCCCATGAAGCTGACGACTTTGAAGTATTGCAACAATGCTGAGAAATGGATATATTGCATACATTCATAAATTGTAGGCCGTTCCTTTTTTTTTTCGTCGCCAAGCGTACGAATGCTTAGAATTCGTCCAGACCTGACTTCAGCAGAAGTAAAAGTGAAAGAGGAAAACCATGAAAATCCACAGACATAGAAACATTGTAGAATGTTATGCCTACTATAATATGAATAATATTATAAATTCCTTAAATGCTTTTTGCAATTTGCTTTAAGTCACACCGACACAGATAGGTTTTATGGCGACGATGAGACAGCAACAGCCTAGGTGTGGGAAGGAAGGGGCGGTGGTCTGGTGTGAAAATGGGAAACCACGGAAAACCATCTTCAGTTCTGCTGACAGTGGGGCTAGAACCCACTATCTTCCAGATGCAAGGTCATAGCAACACGCCTCTAACCGCGCGGCCAACTCGCCCGGTGAACTGAAATTCTGTATACCTAATCTAAGTTTTTTTTTAAACGAATGTGATACAAAGAATGTGAAGTGTGCAGACAAAATTATTATTTAATTTTATTTATAACTATAGGCAACATCATTTTCACCGATTAGTTGCTTTTTAATCCGTACTATTGCCTGTATATTTCTCCATTTCTTTCACGTATCTTGACTTCTCAAAGATCTCGTATATACAGGGTGAACCTCAACTCTACTGACAAACGCTCGGAGGTTGTTCGCGGGTACTTTGTGAGTTTATCAGTAGGCCTATAAGGGACTCATGGTCTCTGGTGGCCTTTTACAGAGTAATTTCACTTCGTTTGGTTTGTTGCCTCAGTTGGGTTTGAATCTGTATTGTACTAAAACTAATAATGTTATTTGTTTTAGGTCCATCCTAAATGCTAGTTCTTGACAGACGCCAGGCGTGTCGGAGTTTTGCCCCGAAGGGAGTTCTTTAAAGTACCACAAACCAACGACACGGAGTTGTTACCTTTAAAACACCTTTTAAAGGCATATTACGGGTTTTTGTTTTACTGTTGTGAAGGTATTTTATCAGGAACAAGGATGGTTGAGGTAACAAACCGAATAAATCATAATTACATTATTACTCTGTAACGAGATATCCCTGAGCAGCTTCCGAAAGTTTATCGGTAGAGTTCGGGTTCACTCCGTATACAATTATCGACCCTTAGAAACGAATATTCTACACGATGGTTAATAGTTATAAATACAGTGAATTCGTAAAATAAATATTCCACGTGATGGACAATAATTACCGGTATAAATATAGTGAATTCTTAAAATGAATATTCTACGTAATGGTTAATAGTTATAAATATACTGAATTCGTAAAATGAATATTCTTCGTGATGGTTAATAGTTATAAATATAGTGAATTCGTAAAATGAATATTCTACGTGATGGTTAATAGTTATAAATATAGTGAATTCGTAAAATGAATATTCTACGTGATGGTCAATAGTTAAAAATATAGTGAATTCTCAAAATGAATATTCTACGTGATGATTAATAGTTATAAATGTAGTGAATTCGCAAAATGAATATTCTACGTGATGGTTAATAGTTGTAAATATAGTGAATTCATAAAATGAATATTCTTCGTGATGGTTAATAGTTATAAATATAGTGAATTCGTAAAATGGAGACGTTTTGAATTCTGGTCCACTTCGGACTCATTCAAATTTGGTTTACTCGTCGCCCCACACTAAAAGAACCAACAGGCACGGTTATGAAGATATCTGTACTAATATTGATAATGTATAATGATTTTAGATTTCCATCGGTCACATTTCAAGGTATTTAAGAGAAAGTAGTTCCGGATGGACTGAATGTTTGGGAGTGTAGACAATGTACAGTCAGTAGGGCAGTAAGACAGCCCCGTGACCGCCTTGGCACCTCATCTTCCTCCTGACAGGAATACTTAACTACATACACCATGGGCTGGGCTCTCGGGAGCGTGCTTACAGGACTTTAAAGTGATCACTTGTTGATGCGCTCCAGCGTATCCTCTGGTATTCAATAGGCTTGTTGAATTAATGAATGAGCACCCTGCCGTACGTCTAGTCCGCGGTCAGTGAACCCTTCCTCTAGGTAAATCTATCAAGAATTGCAAGCGAATTTACAAAGAAAAGACAACTGAAATGCCACACGGTCTCCACCTCATTCCTTGCCTGTGCAATACATTTTGATATGTTTTACCGAAGCACGATGGCACTTACAGATCATTTCTCATTATTGACCGTTTTTTGCTACTGGTTTAACGTCGCACTAATACATCAAAGGTTTTCGGCGACGAAAGATGGAAAAGGGCTAGGATTGCGAAGGCAGCGGCCGTGGCGTCAATTAAGGTACAGCCCCAGCAATTTCCTGGTGTAAAATGGGAAACCACGGAAAACCATCTTCAAGGCTGCCGACACTGGGATTCGAACACACCATCTCCCGAATGAAAGCTTACAGCTGCACGACCCTAACCGCACGGCCAAATCGCTCAGTGCTATGTTTTTTTAACGATTTGCCGATGATGGGTTTGGAAAGGTCTGTGAGTGGGAAGAAAGTGGCAGAGACCTTCATTCAGGTACAGCTCAAGCATTCACCTGACGAGAGAATGGGAAATTACAGAAAACCATCCTCAGGGTTACTAATAGGGTACCGGGCGAGTTGGCCGTGCGGTTAGGGGCGCGCAGCTGTGAGCTTGAATCCGGGAGATTGTGGGTTCGACCCCCACTGTCGGCAGCCCTGAAGATGGTTTCCCGTGGTTTCCCATTTTCACACCAGGCAAATGCCGGGGCTGTACCTTAATTAAGGCCACGGTCACTTCCTTCCCATTCCTAGGCCTTTCTATCCCATCGTCGCCATAAGACCTATCTGTGTCGGTGCGACGTAAAACAGATAGCCAAAAAAAAAGAAGAAAAAGCTAATAGGGTATGAACCCTTCATCTCCCAAATGTAAGGTACAGCTATACGGCACACACTACGGAGGTCAATAACACTTAATGCAAATGTGGTAAACTTTTTTGTAATAATAACAATAAGTATGCCAAATTTCTTGAAAATGAAGAGAGATAGTTTTGAGAAAATGCACTTCAAAACAATCAGAGCTTGATTGAGTAGGTTCTTACGTCCAGGTCTCCTTAATACACATTCAAGATAAAATAGACACCCAACAGTTGATTTGTCCGACGGAAGCTAGGTCATGAAGTTATCAGACATCGCATTCGGACTACTCTTTTCGGGTTTAATTACTCCCGCGTGTTTCTCGTCAACTGCTCCAAAACAATGTGGAAAATTTTCCTTCTCCCAAAATCCTGCAAAAGTACTTTCCCAAATTTTCTGAAGTACCTGCGGATGCAGTGCACACGTAAGAGTTCGTTCACGTCTTCTTCTACGGCGACGACGCCAGCCTAACAGAGTGATGGGCGTCTCCGAAAACGAAAAAGTTGTTAGTGGGACGTAAAATCAATACCATTATTATTATTATTATTATTATTATTATTATTATTATTATTATTATTATTATTATTATTATTATTATTATTATTTCTTAATATGATTACCCTCCAGGGTTGGTTTTTCTCTTGGACTCGGCGAGGGATCCCACCTCTACAGCCTCAAGGGCAATGTCCTGGAGCACGAGACATTGGATCGGGAGATAAAACCGGGAGGAGGACCAGTACCTCGCCCAGGCGGCCTCAGCTGCTATGCTGAACAGGCGCCTTGTGGGGGATGGGAAGATTGGAAGGGATAAGCAAGGAAGAGGGAAGGAAGCGGCCGTGGCACTAAGTTAGGTACCTGGAGGAGAAGTGGTAAACCACGGAAAACTACTTCGAGGATGGCTGAGGTGGGGATCGAACCGACCTTTACTCAGTTGACCTCCCGAGGCTGAGTGGATCCCGCTTGAGCCCTCGTACCAATTTTTATCAAATTTCGTCGCAGAGCCGGGAACCCGTGCCTCTGGGGATGGCAGCTAATTACGCTAAGCACTACACCACAGAGGCGGACATTATTATTATTATTATTATTATTATTATTATTATTATTATTATTATTATTTTTCCGAGGTATCTGTGGAACAGCAGAGGTGAAAGAAGGTGCGGGGGTGAACAGGTCTCAGGCTACGAAATTAAAGTTAATTTAAAATTTAACAAGGTTATATTTTCTTTTCAATATCAAGAAAAAACAAGCATGGCCGGTACAGAGTAGCAAGGCAACAAAAGTACAATTACAGTATTTACAGGGTTTGGGCTTCCAGCCCCGAACTCACAATTCTTGAGCAATTAGCTCAGCTTTACCCCAAAACAAGTTTCAACAGAGGGGCAGAAAACCCCATTCATGCCCAGGAGCACTTGCTCCAAATTACACAGTAAAGCCTCCTTGAGGCGCGCAGAAAACAAAATTTTCAAGAAAGAGCAACTCGCTCTCAAAATTTAAGCCTGTCAAAGGCCACACCAAATTCCACCTTCAAGCTGTCCTCTAAGGACGTAAACACAGGGGTAAAATACCCAACCTACTGAGGCCTATTAAGTGAGAAAAGGTTAATTACATGGCCTCTAAAATACCAATTTGAGAGAAGGCGATCTGCACTCCTAATACATTTGTTTAAAACCTATTTGGCACTAGGCCGTTAATGCAAGGGCTAATCCCATACTAAGGAGGTGACTTTAAAAGGAAACAGTTTACATTACGTTAAGGAAGAAACGGTTGTGAAAATAAGTTCACCTCAATGCAATATGAGTGGGAGCTCGAGAGGGTTAAGCACTCTCTATCCCAATTTGTAGTTTAAAAATATAGAATAGATACCAAGTGTTTTTACATTTTAAGGAAAGTTACATGGTAAAAGGCTTCGGACCTGCCCCGAGAGTTAAACTGCTGAGCTAGCCAGAAAATAAGTTATTAAAAGGCCATTACCTTGAGGTTGAACTGCTGCCCGAAGAAGAGGCGCTTCCCGCCCCCTGCTACGTACTTTACACACTGAAAGATGTTACTGAAGTGGCCCGGAGACCCGAAAATCAGCAGTTTATATACTCTCGCGGAAAGTTCGAGGCGTTTCAGGAATGAGAACACCCGCCCACAAAAACTTTATTGGCTAGGGTTAAGCAAGATATTCAAGTTGGAGAAGATACACCTGATTGGTCATAAATTAATTAAAGAAATTCGGGATTGGCTAAATTCAAAATAAGGGGAAAGAAAGGGGTATACAGCCAACTTAAACAATAACAGAAAGAAATTTAACAAGGAGCAAACTTTTGAAATAAAAATTTCTCCAAAAAACAGTTCTTTCACTTCGCACTAGGGTGCACCATTGTAGTTCTTCAGTAGTGTCCTCTAGAGGAGAAAGTTCACACTTCTTACTACAGGTAAAACAAAAATACATCGAAAACGACCCAGTTCAGAAACTTCAAAATTTCCAAGTAGTGACATCTTCTGAGAAACTTGAAAATTAATATAGTAGTTAAAGTTCAGACTTCCTCCAGCAGAGGAGTTTCAACTTACGCAAGGTTTGAATTAGCGGCGTGGAGGTGTACCGCCCGGTACAATTATTATTATTATTATTATTATTATTATTAAATTATTATTAAGAGAGATGATCTGAACGCACTCCATGACAATAGGGATAAATACTGAGTCTTCTTCCTAACTCCCAGGCTGCCATACAATAAAAACAGAAGTCAACAGATTCGCTTTCCGATTTCAAACGGCTGTCTCGGAACCAGTGTGTGTGAAAGCAGCCTTATGAGAGATGAGTGCAGAGGTATTTTTCTAAAGAGAGTTTCTCTAATGTACCAGTGTCTGATGAAAATGAAAATCCACAGCCTGTTTCCAGTCATTCGATCGGGTCAGGAATGGAATGAATGAAGCCTCCATCTAGCGGCGAGGATAGGAATTGTGCCGGCTGCCGAAGCCTGTTGCACCTCCTCTGGGGCATTGATTAATGAATGATAGATCAAATGAAATGGTATTAGAGAGTGTTGCTGGAATGAAATATGACAGGGAAAACCGGAATACCCTGAGAAAAACCTGTCCCGCCTCCGCTTTGTCCAGCACAAATGCCACATGGAGTAACCGGGATTTGAACCAAGGAACCCAGCGATGAGAGGCCGGCCCGCTGCTCCCTGGGCCACAGAGGACACACCAGTAAGTCTGATACGGTTTTCTTTCATTTAAGCCATCTTAAATTTCTACCAAAGATGCTGGGATTGGTATCGCAACCTTTGAAACCTTGAACAAAGGAAGAAATAGCTCCGTTCGCCACTTGTTTCGTCATCCTAATTGGTGCACCACCCTGTTTGAAGGGAAAATGGAACGCGAAGGACCAACGAAAGAGCTAGAATGCGATTTATAGACAACATTAAAGGCAAGCAGTGCGCCAGGCTTCGGCAGCCGGCACAATTCCTAGCTTCGCCGCTAGATGGGGCTTCACTCATTCCATTCCTGACCCGGTCAAATGACTGGAAACAGGCTGTGGATTTTCGTCGTCGTCGTCGTTATCTGTTTACCCTCCAGGGTCCAGCGAGGGATCCCACCTATACCGCCTCAAGGGGAGTGTCCTGGAGCTTCAGAATCTGGATCGGGGATACAACTGGGGAGGATGAGCAGTACCTCGCCCAGGCCGCCTCACCTGCTATGCTGAACAGGGGCCTTGCGGGGGAATGGGAAGATTGGAAGGGATAGACAAGGAAGAGGAAAGGAAGCGGCCATAGCCGTAAGTTAGGTACCATTCCGGCATTTGCCTGGAGGAGAAGTGGGAAACCACGGAAAACCACGTCCAGGATGGCTGACGTAGAAATCGAACCTACCTCTACTCAGTTGATCTCCCGAGGCTGAGTGAACCCCGTTCCAGCCCTCGTACCACTCTTCAAATTTCGTGGCAGAGGCGGGAATCGAACCTAGGCCTCTAGGGGTGGCAACTAATCACGCTAACCACTATACCACAGAGGCGGTGTGGATTTTCATTTTTATTAAAGGCAAGCACACATATTGCCACTTGAAGCAGCCGGCCAAAAAACGGAAAAACTTATATGACATGCATGTTTTTAACCACATACCTGCCCTCCTGCCATTCTTAAATTTCTGCTAGTATTCGGAATCAAAACCAGACCCTCTAGGACGGTAGGTAATTGTGCTAACCGCTACGCTACGGAGGCGGACAACCTTACGATTGAGGAGGAGGAGAAGAAGAAGAAAAAGAAGGAGACGAAGAAGATAGTCAATAACATTATTATTTCCAATCGCCTTTGCTTCGTGTTTATAGCTCTGAGCAGATCTGCTGGTACGCAGACAAACTCAAGGCCGCTTTCGTCCTTATTCTCTGACATCGCTGTTAAATTGTCAGTTTCAAAAACTAGGTCTCAGAATTGTTATAGAAAGTGATATATTGAAAGTGGGTTAATTGTGTTTAAACTAACGAGCAAATTAGTCAGGTCGACAGAGTAGTTTAATTAAACGAAGAATAATAAAGAAACATGTTTTAATGAAGTTACTCTTGGCTGCATAAGGTTGCGTAGAGCATCACAGGACGGACGGAAGTTTCGTCACGCTCGTGAACAGCCACTTCCGGTCCGCTACGGGATTACAACAGTATTTATGAAGCTTTTCCAGCAGGTATATTGCGCGTCATTATGAGAAGACTTGCACGGGTCTTGTCGTGGAGATAAGACTGACTTCTTAAGCCTCTCATAGGCTCAAAAGTCATAAGAACTGCATGGCGACCACGAGACCATAGCTGAGCACTTGCATGGCTTCCACTCACTCATGCTAGGTATCTACCACCCTGTTTATCTGAGCTCTCTTTTTGGTAATTCCTTTCGTATCTAGGCCCGACGATATTAACCCTATTATGCCCTGTCACATAAATGATAAGAATATGAATTATAGACTTAGAAACATCTGCATTCGACATATTTAGAGTGACAAGACATACCCTTTTCGACAGTACTGTACTCTTTCGGAGGCTTACATATTCTCTTTCTTTGCAGTCTCCACATAAGCCCTCATACTCTTTTTGTTCACTGTTAAACAGAAATATCATTTAAGTATTATGTATCCTAAATATGTATAATCTCCATTTGTGTTCCGCATGGAAAGAGAGGTCCACCTCTGTGGTGTAGTGGTTAGTGTGATTAGCTGCCTCCCCCGGAGGCCCGAGTTCTATTCCCGGCTCTACCACGAAATTTGAAAAGTGGTACGAGGGCTGGAACGGGATCCACTCAGCCTCGGGAGGTCAACTGAGTAGAGGGCGGTACGATTCCCTCCTCAGCCACCCTAGAAGAGGTTTTCCGTGGTTTCCCACTTCTCCTCCAGGTAAATGCCGGGATGGTACCTATCTTAAGGCCACGGCCGCTTCCATCCCTCTTCCTTTCCTATCCCTTCCAATCTTCCCATCCCTCCACTAAGGCCCCTGTTCAGCATAGCGGGTGACGTAGCCTGGGCGAGGTACTGGTCCTCCTCCCCGGCTGTATCCCCCGACCCGATATCTGACGCTGCAGGACACTACCCTCAGGCGGCAGAGGTTGATCCCTCGCTGAGTCAGAGGAAAAAACCAATCCTGGAGAGTAAACAGATTAAGAAAGAAAGAAAGAAAGAAAGAAAGAAAGAAAGAAAGAAAGAAGGAAAGAAAGAAAGAACGAATAAAAATCCCACATTCAATGTTCTTTAGGTTTTGAAATACTGTAAGTATTTATGAATGTTACTTAACCCTACGTGGACAAAGGGAGGGTCAATTCATGTCCACACTTTTTCAGAACTATTACTGTTATAGTATAGAAGATGTTCAGACCATGGTGCTCTCATTTTGTGTCATAAATGGTATAAAGTTAACGATTCAATAAAGACAATGAAGTTTGTAGGTTGAAAATCTAATTATATGGACTAAATTTCGAAGTGGTCACAAAATAGCTCTCCTTGGTCCCACTTGTAACATTTTTTAATTTGAAGTTATAAATGGATGTTACAACCAAATGTGGAACATTGTGCTGCAAACGTAATTGGATTGCAGAACAATACCATCATGTCAATGGAAGCCATCCTGAAGAAGAAAATCACCAAAACAACGCAGAATCAGCAGCAGCCATCAGGGAAAGGGAGGTGCCGTACATGTAGCGGAGAGTGTCACACCAAGAGTGAAAAACTAGCCCGCTATAACGTAATGTAGTGGGAGTAACATAAATTCTGGGGGTTCTAATGGGGGTCGAACCCCTAATGTTTATGCAAACCTCATACCATTACCGTCGTGAGGGTAGACTCTACTTATTATTCGCTTCAGTAAGTTTGCATTCTAACCTATTACTGCATAAACATCCGGGCACTAGTAATAATAATGTTATTCAAAAATAAGGTTCCTAGAAGGAAACCATAAATTCATTTCAACGATTGCAAATGTTAAAAACCTTAAGTTCTTTAGGCTTTTTCAATCGTGAAATTACCAGCGTTTCGCCCCAGTCATGAAAACAATGAAAAGATAGTGTTATTGTTTATACTCCCACTTACTACGTTTACAATTTATGGAGACGCTGGAGTGCCGAAATTCTGTCGCGAAGAAGTTCGTTTACGTGCCAGTAAATCTACCGACACGGAGTTGACGTATTTGAACACCTTCAAATATCACCGAACAGAGCCAGGATCGAACCTGCCAACTTGGGCTCAGAAAGCCAGCGCCTTAACCGTCTGAGCGGTATTAACTTTGAAAAGTACTGCGACCCCAGTACCTAGTGAAATATTTTAAATCGCACTACTCTTTTATGTCCTCCAAACTCTCGGCAGACATATGACGTAAACCCTGTCCCGTATAATTTTTACGATCTGCATTCCACAATTAGGAGACTTGTAGGTTTATGGAACGTAAAACTGCCGAGAATGAAAGGGGTTCGTGTGTCAGAGAGGGTCGTTACGCCACCCAGAATGGAGTAAAGGCAGGAATTGGAAGGTCGTTCGCGTGACATTGCGTTGTAAATGTTCAAGGCTAACAAACAATATGTCACCACTCCCAGAATGCACCTCGCGGTCACCGTGCGTGGAGACTTGGAACATACTCTACGCTTTATCACTATAGTTTGTTAAGCAATCTACATACAGTACATAAGTGTGAAATACCACTCACTCCTCACTCGAGTCTGGCTACTAAAGCCATAATATTAACGGCGCATATTTTTACATATTTCACACAATTCTACATACTTTAAAGATAACTACACATTGTTACATACAGTTTCAATTCACGCCAAATGTTGTTTAATTAAATAATTAATTATATAATAACGGTGAGGGATCCACGATGTGTCTTACAGAATAAGTGTAAAATTTATTTTAAAGTGGTGTATATCGACTGCAACTTCGGCTGGATTCCTGAAAGCTTAAATAATGGACTTTAGAATTGACTGACATTATCTGTGACGAAAAAAATAAAGTGAGTGCTGCCGTCGAACTCTAAGAGAACAAGTCGTGAAAGAAAACGGTGTCAAATATAAATATAAATATGTCTTATATATCTATCGGTGAGCCTCCGTGGCTCAGGCGGCAGTGCGCCGGCCTCTCACCGCTGGATTCCGTGGTTTAAATCCCGGTCATTCCATGTGAGATTTGTGCTGGACAAAGCGGAGGCGAGGCAGGTTTTTCTCCGGGTACTCCGGTTTTCCCTGTCATCTTTCATTCCAGCAACACTCTCCAATGTCATTTCATTTCATTTGTCAGTCATTAATAATTGCCCCAGAGGAGTGCGACAGGCTTCAGCAGCCGGCACAATTCCTATCCTCGCCGCTAGATGCGGGCTTCATTCATTCCATTCCTGACCCCGTCGAATGACCGGACACAGGCTGTAGATTTCCATTTTCATGTCTGTCGGTCATGGCCATTCACGAACGGGTGCTAATTTAAGATGTTGATCATGGTAACAATAATAATGGCGTACGGCCTCCAGAGAGGCCTGGTACAGGTCTTTTTCTAGTGGACGGCGTATTGGCGACCTGCATATCTGTGAGGATAGGGCCCAACCTAAGGTGAGATGGCACACATGGTCAGCTTCCGAGCCAGACGAATTAACCAGTTAAGGTTCAAATCCCCGACACGGCCGGGAAACTTTCCGGGACCCTCTGTACCAAAGGCCAGAACGCTTATCATTTAGCCATGGAGCCGGACTAAATTCAGATGTTCGCCAGCACGGTTGCTAGGTAACATTGTTTGGCTATCCATCCATACTTTACATGCCCGGCTCCATGGCTAAGTGGTTAGTGTGCTGGCCTTTGGTCACAAGGGTCCTGGGTTCGATTCCCGGCAGGGTCGGGAATTTTCACCATGATTGGTTAAATTCGTTGGCACGGGGGCTGGGTGTATGTGTCGTCTTCATCATTTTAATCCTCATAACGAGGCGCAGGTCGCCTACGGGAATCAAATCAAAAGACCTGGCGAGCCGAACATGTCCTCGGACACACCCGACACTAAAAGCCATACGCCATTTCATACTCTACATCACAGCCTGCACGGTTGCTAGGTAATATTGTCTGGCCATCCATCCATACCTTACATCAGAGCCTGCACGGTTGCTAGGTAACATTGTCTGGTCATCCATCCATACTTTACATCACAGCCTGCACGGTTGCTAGGTAACATTGTCTGACCATCCATCCATGCCTTACATCAAAGCCTGCACGGTTGCTAGGTAACATTGTCTGGCCATACCTTACATCACAGCCTGCACGGTTGCTAGGTAACATTGTCTGGTCATCCATCCATACTTTACATCACAGCCTGCACGGTTGCTAGGTAACATTGTCTGACCATCCATCCATGCCTTACATCAAAGCCTGCACGGTTGTTAGGTAACATTGTCTGGCCATCCATCCATACCTTACATCACAGCCTGCACGGTTGCTAGGTAACATTGTCTGGTCATCCATCCATACTTTACATCACAGCCTGCACGGTTGCTAGGTAACATTGTCTGACCATCCATCCATGCCTTACATCAAAGCCTGCACGGTTGCTAGGTAACATTGTCTGGCCATCCATCCATACCTTACATCACAGCCTGCACGGTTGCTAAGTAACATTGTCTGACCATCCATCCATGCCTTACATCAAAGCCTGCACGGTTACTAGGTAACACTGTCTGGCCATCCATTCATACTGTATATCACAGCCTGCGCGGTTACTAGGTAACATTGTCTGGCCATCCATCCATACCTTACATCACAGCCTGCACGGTTGCTAGGTAACATTGTCTGGCCATCCATCCATACTTTACATCACAGCCTGCGCGGTTACTAGGTAACATTGTCTGGCCATCCATCCATACTTTACATCACAGCCTGGCCATCCATACTTTATATCACAGGTTACATTTCTGTCACACATTAGCGAGCTTGATAGCTGCAGTCGCTTAAGTGCGCCCAGTATCCAGTATCGGGAGATACTGTCGGCAGCCCTGAAGATGGTTTTCCGTGGTTTCCCATTTTCACACCGGTCAAATGCTGGGGCTGTACCTTAATTAAGGCCACGACCGCTTCCATCCCACTCTTACCCCTTTCCTATCCCATCGTCACCATAAGATGGTCCTGGATCGATGTCGGAGTGACGTAAAACCAGTTGTAAAAAAATAAAGAGGGTCTGCCTTACAACGGTTGCATCCGGCTCTAATAGCCACACGAAATTGTTATTGTAATCCCCGGGATCGAGTACCTAAGATGTCTACATTACTGTATAAGCGGAGGAATTCTTAATTTTCTGAAGATTAATAAATGAGAATGACAGAGTATAGAGCTTTCACTTTTCTAACGTTCCGTTTCCGGATAATTTAATGGTGACCACAACGAGGACACACAGTCAGACATGTAATCTTTGAATTGAACTCAGCCATTCCGTCACTTCCTGCGAAAGAGTACTACTTTCACTGCATCCTAATAACATGTTTACATGTCCAGTAATTGTACGTTTCGTTCGCACTCTTAGTGGCAATTATCGACGAATTTGCGATGATGGTGTTGTACAGGCAAGCAGCCTTAACACGCGGAGAGCCTCAACGTTTCTACGGAAAGGAAAGGCAAGGAGTCGATTAACAGGTAGCAGTTCAGAGCAACTGCTATTAAACCGCTCCGTGTCTGTTATATTCTTATTCGTCACGGCACAATTATGCGTATATATAACCTATAAAATGTTATCCAATTTCTATAACTAGCACCCTCACACCTATGTCGGATAATGGGTTTTCAAAAATGTGGGCATACTGTCTGGATCTTTTAACTGTAGATTACGATTTGAAAGCTATCTCAAAAAGTCCTGTAAGTGATGTAATTGCTATTTAAATACTGACTTATTTAGGAATCACCATTCTTGTTCAAGCTCTTGTTTCAATGGTACACCAAGGCATCGATGTCAAACCAAAATCCCATGGCGCAACAGCCACGAAGGGCCTAGCCTAACAAGCAACCACTGCTCTGCCGGAAGGCCTACATATTACGAGGTGTCGTGTGGTCAGCTCGACGAATCCTCTCGGCCGTTATTCTTCGCTTTCTAGACCTGGACCGCCATCTCACCGTCAGATAGCTCCTCAGTTGTAACCACGTAGGCTGAGGGGACATCAAACCAGTCCTCAGATCCAGGTAAAAATCGTTGAGCTGGCTGGGAATCGAACCCGGGGCCTCCGCGTAAGAGGCAGGCATGTTACGCCTACACCGGAAGAAATTTGTATCCAGTCCCTGAAGTCACATAATGGTGGCAAGCTGAATGGCCGTATTGCCGTTGAATCGCTTACCACCTCGGTACGTCTTCGAGGTCCGAAGAGATGGAAATCATTGGGTGCGAGGTTGGGGTTTTAGGGAGGACGGTCCAGTAGCTCCTACTGGAAGTGCCGTGACAGTTCACGTGTTCTGTTGGTTGCGTGTGATCTGGCGTTGTCTTGAAGCAACGCGACGCATGTCGAGAGAAGTCCACGTCGCTTTCTGTGAATTGCTACCGGAAACGCTCCAGTGTGTCACAGCATTCACTGTCTCTCCGCTGCTGAGCAAATCAACCCTCTGGTCGGTCTATGCAGAGTGGGTCTCAGCTCATAAGTGGCTACGGCCGGTCCGTGGTCCAACAGCTCTGCACTCTGACCGGCCAACCGAGTAGAGGAGGGGAGGAAACGGCTCCACCGTGGCTCTACGCCTGTGCATTCGGGAGACAGGACAGGGCTGGGCCTCACGGCTGGCCCCGACAGTCGGCTGTCCTGAGAATGGTTTCCCGTGGTTTTCCATTCTCCTGCACTAAGGCTAATGCCGGGACAGTTCATAGTATAGGCCATGGCTGCCAACCCCCTTACCTTCTTCGAGCATCTCCTTCACCGTAACAAATCTCCAGACCTGAGAGACGGCGTCACCGTCTAAGGGGCCCGCCTCCCCCTTCAAGGGAGGAAAGAAAACATTTTAGTAGTAGTCAACCATCTGGACCATCCTTCTTACAGCCCTGACCTGGCACCCAGTGATTTCTATCTTTTCTGAACCATTTAAGAAGCACCTGAGGGTAAGAGATTCAGTAACGATACGACCGACCGTTCAGCATGCCATCATGACATGTCTTCAGAGTGGACGCAAACTTCCATTACAGCATTGATGCCTTGGTGTGGCGTTGGAACAAGTGCTTGGACAAAAATGGTGACTATACTGATTAATAAGGCGTATCAGCACCTTACTAGCTGCCTCTGTTGATCAATGGTAAAGTAACGGCCTCGGGATCCCAAGACAGCGGATTCAAACCCGACAGAGGTAGTTTTGAAGGTGGAAAAAAGTCCATTCGACACTCCATGCTGTACGATGTCGGCATTTCAAAAATCTCTGGTGACACATTTGGTGTTCACCCGACAAAATTAAATCTCAGCCATAGACGCCCAAGAGAGTTTCGGTTTACTCGGTCTGCCATCTAGTGGGCCTAGAGTAAAACGGAACGTCGAAATTGACGAGCAGACAGCGAGATGGCGTCAAATTGAAATGTCTTCACACGGTAGCTGAGGCCATACGATTCTTCTTCTTATTATTATTATTATATGAAGGGATGCAATCACTATTGCGTGTTTCTGTGGTGCATAGTAGTGAGCTGTGTGAATATGAAGAGGAAAGTGTGGGGACAAACACAAACACCCAGTCCCCGGGCCAGAGGAATTAATCAGAGGCGATTAAAATCCCCGACCTGGCCGGAAATCGAACCCGGGACCCTTTGAACCGAAAGCCTCTACGCTGACCATTCAGCCTATGAGTCGGACTAACGAAATATGCACAAACTTACTGTAAACACTGTTAGATCAACTTGTCACGTTAGTAGAAACGGAACATTAACTTGTATTGCCTTTCACATCGTTACAAATATTAATCATTATTGTATTGTCCGGCTCCATGGCTAAATGGTTAGCGTGCTGGCCTTTGGTCACAGGGGTCCCGGGTTCGATTCCCGGCAGGGTCGGGAATTTTAACCTTAATTGGTTAATTTCGCTGGCACGGGGACTGGGTGTATGTGTCGTCTTCATCATCATTTCATCCTCATCACGACGCGCAGGTCACCTACGGGTGTCAAATCAAAAGACCTGCACCTGGCGAGCCGAACATGTCCTCGGACACTCCCGGCACTAAAAGCCATACGCCATTTCATTTCATTATTGTATTGTCAAGAGGACGTCATTTACTATATCTCGCTTAAGTGAGATCCTTTTGTCACTAATAAAATACCAGTTGAACTGAAATTTCTTTCAGTTGATTGGAGTCTGGAATAGACGATATTTTCTTCGCTAGCAGAGCAAGTATTGGATATTCTATGTTGTTTTTTCTCCACTATGAAAGGGGATTGTCATCAGAAAAGGGATAGTTTAATACATTGTTGTAGTAAGAATATAGGCAACGTTTATTCGTCCATAGTCTACGCCAACATTAACTCGTTCTTGACATAAGTCTAGGAACCTATTCCCGAAACAACCACTGAGGGACGGAGATCTGATGCACACATTTTGATGAACGCACTGTATTAGTTCAAACATAACACACGTATGCTTTCATATACGATCTAGCAGATGTAAACGTCAATAAGGAAGCATATCATTTACATGGCACATTCGCTGCATGTTGACCATTAGCAGTTGTTACTGGTAAGAAGTATTTCCACACTTCGCTCTTCATCCTCAGTTAATTTAGAAAATCATATTGCTTCCTCTCAGGTTTTGCTTCCACCCTGTCTTTGGACTCCAGTTCCACGTTCGCAACGAATGTCTTAGCGAGTGCGAATGTAAATCAGTCGGACGGAATGTGGTGCGTTCGCACAAACTGTCGAGCGCCAAGCGGTCGGATAAGTCACGCTCACTGGCGGAGTAGGACTTCTACACTACTACCTTCGTTCGGGCGACCGTAAACGGGAAATGCAGACCTTTATTCCTTATATCCACTTGTGCTACAAAGTTCCTTTTTGCGAGCTCCTGTTGCCGTATTTTTTGAAGCACCTTTGTGCCAGGGGCAGTCAAATGAGCACGGGTGAGCTACGTAAAAGGATAGTAGAACAAAAGTAACCAGCAGATCCCGCTGGCCCCAAGTTGGCAGGTTCTATCCTGGCTCAGTCCGGTGGTATTTGAAGGTCCTTCCATTCTATGATTAACTTCTCTATATTTCCTTCAAGTCGTCTCGCAGTGTGTCCAAAGAACTGCAGTATTATTTCATTGATACGAGAAGAAACAAAACCCACGGCACTACAGCCCTTGGAGGGCCTTGGCCTAACATGCGCCCGCTGCTCAGCTCGAAGGACTGAAGATTACGAGGTGTCGTATGGTCAGCACGACGAATCCTCTCGGCCGTTATTCTTGGATTTCTAGACCGGGGACGCTATCTCACTGTCAGACAGCTCCCCAACTGTAATCACGTAGGCTGAGTGGACCTCGATCCAGCCCTCAGGTCCTGGTAAAATCCCTGACCTGGCCGGGAATCGAACCTGGGGCCTCCGGGTAAGAGGCAGGCACGCTACCCCTACACCACGGGACCGGCTGATACGAGAAGAAAGGCTTTTTAAAATCTCTAGCTTCTGAAGAATGGATGCGTTGGTTATTCTTGCGGTCCAAGGCACTCGTCAGCACCATGTTTCAAAGGCATCCATGCGTTTCCTGTCGAAAGCCTGTATGGTCACAGCCATACGAGACAACAGAGAATGCAAGGGTTTCAACGATACGGATTTTTGTATTATTAGTTATTCCCCTGCTCTTCCAGATCTTGAATGATTTCATCACAGCTACTTGTCCTAGCAAAATCCTTCTCCTTAACTCTTTCTCGAAACTTCCCGTTTCACTGACAGTTGACCCAAGGTATACGAAGTACGGAGCTCGATAACTACAGTCGCTTAAGTGGGGCCAGTATATAGAATTCGGGAGATAGTGGGTTCGAACCCCAATGTCAGCAGTCCTGAAGATGGTTTTCCGTGGTTTCCTATTTTCACACCAGGCAAATGCTGGGGCTGTATCTTAATTAAGGCCACGGCCGGTTCCTTCCCACTCCTAGCCTCTTCCTCTCCCATCGTCGCCATAAGACCTCTATCTGTGTCGGTGCGACGTAAACCAAATTGTAAAAAAGAATTTAAAAAATGTATACATCCAACTCTTTCAAATGACCCGTGAGCTCGACCCGTGCTGCTCAATCAATCAATCAATCAATCAATCAATCAATCAATCAATCAATCAATCAATCAATCAATCAATACTCAAGACTCACTTTCTTCACTCTTGCGGACATATCTGAAAGCTCTTCCTCACTGGTGGTGTCATCAGCAAACCGCAATTGTTAATTTTTCTCCCACCAATTGAGATGCCTCCAACCTACTCATCAAGTGCCTTGCTTATGATGTATCATGATATACTCGCCGTAGACGCTGTAAAGTTGTTACCGATCTCGATAGCTGCAGTCGCTTCTGTGCGGTCAGTATCCAGTATTCGGGAG
Source organism: Anabrus simplex (assembly GCF_040414725.1). Classification (NCBI taxonomy): domain Eukaryota; kingdom Metazoa; phylum Arthropoda; class Insecta; order Orthoptera; family Tettigoniidae; genus Anabrus; species Anabrus simplex. Next base: position 112,086,568 of record NC_090269.1, on the reverse strand, counting down.
ATAGTGCGTTCGAACCCCACTATCGGTAGCCCTGAAGATGGTTTTCCGTGGTTTCCCGTTTTAACACCAGGCAGATGCTGGAGCTGTACCTTAATTAAGGCCACGGCCGATTCTTTCCCACTCCTAACCCTTTCTTATCCTATCGTCGCCATAATGTCTCGGTGCAACGTAAAGCAACTTGTAAGAGAACAAAAAGTTGTGGAGAGAAGATGCAGCCTTGTCTCAGCCACGGTACACAATGAAGTACCTTTATAGCTACAGTGTTTGCAGTCGTACAGACCTTTAATCAGTTATTAACATTATTAACCCCAAAATCACTTTAATTCAGAAGTCTTTCAAAAAGGGACGTATATTTTCAGTTTCACATGCGAGCGTTCACGGCCTAAGTTTGACAGCTGAAAGTCGCTATATACAGTTTTTATCACAGTTTTAATTAATTACTTTTACGAGAATCGTCATGCACTCAATTTTTAAGACCTGGTTCATACCAACACATAAATTCTTTTATTTCTATCTACTGGGCGTATGCGAATGTTCGAGGACATTACCATAATCTGGGACTATTTCCAGCCAATCACTAGCAGTTGTAAAGTCACATCCCCCACACACAATGTGATACCCACGCCGTGGAGCATACCAAGTAATTGGGCAAGAAAGCACGTGGGAGAAGAGGACGGTTCCGCGATCCACCATGCAGGGACCTCCCAGGACAGCTGGACTTGCTCCTGAGAAAATCCCATGTCTATACATGGTAGCCTTGTTCATGACTGAACATCACCTCTCCAGAGCCACCTTAGTACAGACGAAGAAGTGATATGTAGAGACATACTCTATCCGTGACATTAGCTCTTCAGGGAAGCTGTAATGCTCTATATCACTGATGTTAAATTCCTCACGTCCTTGTACTTGTATTTCTGAAATCTTTGAATCTATATTCTGAAATTCTTACAAGTACTTTCTGTTGTAAACAAGGTTGGGTTTACAAAAAGCACAACTTCTTTATTTGCTTCACATGTAAAATTACAATATTTACACTAACAAAACTGAAAGTTATCTCGAAGCAAATTGAACTATGAATTTGGAGATATAGTCTGTCTTTGTACACTATATACACATTGGAGTATTCACGTTCACTACTATTTCGGAAAGATAGTCTTTGTGACATGAAAAGTTCTTGATAGTCGAAAACTATCAGAAGCACTGACGTAAATATCTCAGAGAGTCCTTCCTTGTTGAAGTGTCTGAGTTCATTAACGTAAGTTCAATGACTGAAGAGTTCCTACTTAGCGAAACTAAGTCGATAATGGGAGCTAGCATTAGCTAGGGAATGATAGTGGCATATAATGGTAAGACTGGTATGGACAGCGGAATAGGCAAGAGGAGCGGTGGCCCGAGGTGAGACCTCTTACTGCCAGAAATTCAGTCCACCTGGCCGAAGCACATTTTCAAGAGGAGTAGCCTCCGTGCTCGACGTAGGGTGTATTCTGGAGCTGGACACCGGGGTCAGTGGGGTGTCTGGACAGGCTAGGAGCTCCTTTATATAGCACACACGACGTTCCAGGCACGCGCACTGAGGGCTGCGCGTCGAGGCTCGAAGAATAACACACTGGCACGCGTGTAGCTGGCTGGCGGATTGAGAAGGGAGCGACGGACATACAACACTTTCAGCATTTAGCTCAAGTTTAGTGAGCTAAAATTATTTCTTTAGACTTTTCTTCTTCATATACTGTAATGTTTGTATGTGGAGTTGTCAGCCCAAAGGTTGGTCAGATTATCAACAGCTCCGCCATCAGCTTTCATATATGTCTTAGGCATACAAAGAAAATGAGCAGTGAGGTAGTTTCCCGTTGTTTTCCTCGCTGAGTGAACAGTTGTTATATAGCAGTATGCCAAGCCCGCTGAAATATACGCACGTAACAACGCTATGAGCGACATTTTCACAATTCATAGCAGGGACCGGCGGTATAGGAAACAGCATTACTTGAATCGTTCATACGTCAGTCTCTTTCATATTATCAAAGCCAAGGATAAGAAAGGAAAATGGCAGAAACAAACTTATTCTAGACCACGTCAGAAGATAAAGTGCACTGTGAACACTAGGTCTCGCCAGCAAAGATAAATGTAATGTTTAAGGAGAATGTAGTTGTGGATAACTGAAGAAGTGAGTGAGGAGTTTCTATGATTTTTTATTCAGTTGCTTAATTTGTTTCATAACTTAGCTAAACATTTGAATATTATCAGCTTAGTCCTCTTTAGATATAGGGGCACATTTCAATAAACATATTTGTTACCGTTTTTTTGTGGTAGGTAGAAGTGAAAGAAGGTGCGGGGGTGAACGGGTCTCAAACTACGAAATTAAAGTTAATGTAAAATTTAACAAGGTTATATTCTCTTTTCAAAATCAAGAAATAACAAGCATGGAAGGTAGAGAGTAGCAAGGCAACAAAAGAGCAACAACAGTATTTACAGGCTTTGGGCTTCGAGCCCCGAACTCACAATTCTTGAGCAGTTAGCCCAAGCTTACATGTACATAAGGTTTAACAAAGGGGCAGAAAACCCCAATCACGCCCAGGAGCGCTTGCTCCAAATCACACAGTAAGACCTCCTAGAGGCACGCAGAAACAAATTTCAAAAGAGCGATCCGCTCTCAAAATTTTAAGCCTATCAAAAGGGCCACACCTAACTCGACCTTCAAGTTGTCCTCTAAGGACATAGACACAGGGGTAAAATACCCAACCTACTGAGGCCTATTAAGTAAAAAAAAGGTTAATTACATGACCTCTAAAATAACAATTTGAGAGGAGGCGATCTGCACTCCTAATACATTTTGTTTAAAACCTAATCTGGCTCTAGGCCGCTAATGCAAGGGCTAATCCCATACTACGGAGGTGACTTTAGAAACGAACAATTTACATTACATTAAGGAAGAATCGGTTGTGAGAAATAAGTTCACCTCAAAACAATATGAGTGGGAGCTCGAGAGGGTTAAGCACTCTCTATCCAAATACGTAGCTTAAAAGAGAATAGATACTAAGAGTCTTTACATTTTAAGGAAAGGTTACATGGTGAAAAAGCTTCGGACCCGCCCCGAGAGTTAAACTGCTGAGCTAGCAAGAAAAGAAGTTATTATACGGCCATTACCTGGTTGTTGAACTGCTGTCCGAAGAAAGAGGCGCTTCCCGCCCCCTGCTATGTACTTTACACACTGAAAGATGGTAGAGAAGTGGCGCAGAGACCCTAAAATCAGCAGTTTATATACTCTCGCGGAAAGTTCGAGGCGTTTCAGGAAAGAAAACACCCGCTCACAATCATTTATTGGTTAGGGTTAAGCAGCATATCCAATTTGAAGAAGAAACCCCTTATTGGTCGTAAATTAATTAAAGAAATTCGGGATTGGCTACATTCAAAACAAGGGGAAAGAAAGGGGTATACAGCCAACTTAAACAATACCAGAAAGAAATTTAACAAGAAACAAACTTTTGAAATAAAAATTCCTCCAAAAAAAACCAGTTCTTTCACCTTGCACTAGGGTGCACTATAGTAGTTCTTCAGTAGTGTCCTCTAGAAGAGAAAGTTCACACTTCTTACTACAAGCAAAACAAAAATACGTCGCAAACGACCCAGTTCAGAAACTTCAAAATTTCCAAGTAGTGACATCTTCTGGGTAACTTGAAAATTAATACATTAGATAAAGTTCGGACTTCCTCCAGCAGAGGATTTTCAACTGGCGCAAAGTTTGAATTAGCGGCGTGGAGGTGTACCGCCCGGTACAATATTCATTGCTAGAAATTGATTAAAAAAAATTATTTTCTGACGAAAATTCATACCGAGAGAGTTGGCCGTGCGGTTAGGGGCGCGCAGCTATGAGCACGCATTCGAGAGATAGTGGGTTCGAACCTCACTGTCGGCAGCCCTGAAGATGGTATTCCGTGGTTTCCCATTTTCATACCAGACAAATGCTGGGGCTGTACCTTAATTAAGACCATGGCGGCTTCCTTCCTACTCCTAGCCCTTTCCTGTCCCATCGTCGCAATAAGACCTATCTGTGTCGGTGGGACGTAAAGCAACTTGTAAAATGCAAATTCATACAACTATACTCCGAATTACAAACAAAATAACCGAGCCAGTTGGCTGTGCGGTTAGGGTCGCGCAGCTGTGAGCTTGCATTTGAGAGATGGTGGGTTCGAATCCTACCACCGTTGGTAGCTCCGAATGTGGTTTTCTGCTTTCCATTTTCACTCCAGGCAAATGCTGCCTAGACGCGTCAAACCTGTCGTGAGTCTAACTGTACCTTAATTAGGGTCACGGCCGCTACCTTCCCAATCCCAGCCTTTTCCCATCCTTGTGTAGCTAAAATCCGTCAATGTGTTAGTGCGACGTTAAACCACTAGAAAAAACAAAACAAAACTAAACAAATGTAGGCACTGTAGCCATAAAAGACGCAGCCTCTTGGTCAGGTGGTGTTTTTTTTTTTTTTTTTGCTATTTGCTTTACGTCACACCGACACAGATATGTCTTACGGCGACGATGGGATAGGAAAGGCCTAGGAATTGGAAGGAAGCGGCTCTGACCTTAATTAAGGTACAGCCCTGGCATTTGCCTGGTGTGAAAATGGGAAACCACGGAAAACCATCTTCAGGGCTGCCGACAGTGGGACTCGAACCCACTATCTCCCGATTACTGGATACTGGCCGCACTTAAGCGACTGCAGCTATCGAGCTCGGTGGTCAGGTGGTTTTGGAAATACAGAGGTTTGATTAGAAGTGCGTCAAAATAGAGCAATTTTCACTTAAGAACGGTATTTTAAGAAAGGAAATCGTGATTTATGGAGGAGTACCGTATCAAGAAATACACAAATTTACTCAGTAAATTAATTAATTAATCTGTGTTAAGGCTATCTATAAAATGTCAATTATTATGCTTATTTTATTGCTCCAAGTAGAATAAAGTGGCCAGTCTCATGATGCCCTGTCATCTTTGTCGTCAAGAATTAATCTTGTACTCTACTGAAGTCTGAGTGAACGTCATACTATGTCTATAAATGTTGTCGACGTCTCGACTGGGCATCGAACATATATTCTTCTAAGTGAATGAAGCACGTGCTTACAAACCTCGGCAAGGTAAACGATAACAATAATAATAATAATAAAAACACGAGGAAAGTGTTCGTTATGGCATGAAAAATACTACTAGTAGGTGACTCTAGCCACTCGACTCTCAACCTGAAGGTCTCGCTTTCGAATTACGAGGACTCGGGGTAGGATTTTCAATCTGACCAGCGCGTAGCGGCAGAAAGAGCGTTTGGTGTTAAACCCTCGGCTGTGTTCTAAACTGTGTGAGTGATCCATCGGCGTCACAAAAATTGTGAGCAAATTATTTTTTTAAACTCGAGAAAGGTTGCTTCTTCTAGTCTACAACGCCAATTTTTAAAATTCTTTTGTCTCAAAGTAAGTGGCTACATAATGTGTTCCATGTGATATACTGAACATATTGCAAATGCCAATTTTTACTTTCCAGGACGACAGTCCTATTCATCAGACATCTGAGAATTTATTCTGACATTTCAAAATGGTTTAGTGATTGGGTTTTAATAAACGTAGTATTGTCACTTCCTAGAAACGTCAGACCTGTCGTGAGTCTGTGTAACTTTATGAAGCAGGTCCCATGTAACATTCACTGAAATTCTCTCTGGTGTCCCGAACTGGACCTTCCTCGGAAGATTTGGACAAGGCTGAGCAGTAATAGCTCTGATAATGGCTCCGGTTTACAACGAATGAAAGGTTGACACTTTGTCGATGTCGAGTCATTCGCAGGAACCGGCTGGAATGTAAGACGGGGATCTATATCAACCATGACCTTGGTCAATATCACAAGAGGAGGCAGCAAAGTGATTGTGTTCAATGTTAGGAATGTATCTAATTTTATAGCCCATCGATTTTACCGTTACAAACATTACGCTGCATTCCACAGGGGATTAGAAGATGAAAACAAGTTTCCATTTACTGCAACATCCTTACGATAGAATGTGGGCGTGCACAGACCTGAGTTCATACCCGAGCAGCGTGTAATCGTCCCCACAAGGGATCACATTGCTAAAGTTGTTAAGAGCGAACTCCTTCAGACTAGGGAATGTGATTATCAAGTAAAAGGATATTCACAGCAATGTCACTGCATTTCAAATCTCACCCTGAAGGAATAATTAAACTTTATCCTTCAATAAGACTAGGACTCAGCAACTACAGCAAGTCATCCAAGAGGCGACCAACAGATCTGTACTTAAAAATGGTATTGTTTCCGCTTCCTTCTCTTAAGTTCCTGCTCTCCTTATTTCTTCTCCAACAGTAAACAGTATGTTCCGATTCATTCAGATATAGGAGCTCTATGGCAGAACTCGCTATAATACCAACCAACAACTATTTCTGCACAAAATTGTAAATGGCGTAATAGATAGTGGTGATCTACTAGACAGAATACATTTTAACGTGAGCAAATCTAACTTGCGTACCCGGACGTACTTTTACAATCCCTTATCTAACATAGTAATTCATAAAAAAAATCGCCATTAGTAAGAATGTGTAGTACGTTTAATGATCTATTCAGAAACCAAGACATAGGTCTCTTAATGTCCCTAACAGACTTCAAAAAATGTCTATAGTGATTTTCTTTAATGAATATACTTAAACAATCTTAACAAATAGCATCTCATAAAAAGAAAATATAATTCATTACACTATCACTTAGTCAATAACACAAATTGAATTCAATTGTCTATAAATTTCGGGATATTATGTTTACACTGTTAATCATGCCCCTGATCTGTTCGCATATGTGTGTGCCTGCACATAAACTTTTAGTTCTTCCTACTTATGTAATCAGGAGCTAGTAATTCCATCACAATCTAATCCTGATCTGTATATAACCAATTGTTGTTTTTGTCATTTTTATTATAAATTTGTTTATTATAATTTTTCAAAACCTGTTGTTAATTTTTCGTGATTTTTTCTGTTTTGCAATATACTATATCATTTTACCATATTTTCTAATGCCTGTTGTAATTGGAGAGCAACTCTGTTACAGACATGTGTCATAAATAAATAAATAAATAAATAAATAAATAAATAAATAAATAAATAAATAAATAAATAAATATAGCGAGTATTCCAGAAGGAATGGTCAATATTCAGGGATATGACAAGAAAGATCGTTTGAAGCAAAAAACTTCATATGGAGATATGTGCTATTCCGCATGGTTTCCCAGACAGAACACATTTAATGTAGGTATATTTGTTGTTGTGCTAGTGGCGCGCACGAATGTGTCTTACTCACCCAACCTCCTTGACGCTTTGAAATGGGTACAAGTTTTCAGGATATAATGTTCGCCATACACGTGTTCGTGGTACATTGATTGATACGTGTATAAAGTTGCCGTGTGCTGATGGTAGGACTATGCTGTTGAACTACACGTTCAGAAGAACAATGGGAACTTAGAAGAATACCAGTTCCAGGCTATGTGCTGAAAGCTCTGGTGAACATTCTAGATCAGGAATTCGACGTGTCGGAAAGCGCTGACGGTATTTCTCGACAGCAGCAGGAGCATTACCATCGCAGAAGCCGTAAACACACACCACATCTTCATATTCTTCATTAGTGCAGATGTGTGCCATTTTAGCCAGCGCGTGTACACCCATGCACAGAAATGGTGTCCCGATGTAAACAGTCAACACTGCCCCACTCCAGTATTAGAAAGGAAGGGAGGGAGTGGAGGGGTAGTGTTAAAGGCCACTCCAGTACATGGAGGAGTGGAAGGGAGTGAACGGGTAGTGCTGAAGGCGCAGTGTGTGTATTGCTATACATCCGCCACTGTATCCATTTCAATCACAACAGTCTTGTAGCGGGCTGTCTACCTGCAGACGTGCGTTAAGCGAGGAGGTGGGGGGGGGGGGGAGGCCATGCTTTGTTTATGTCGGGACACCATTTCGGTGCATGTGTGTACAAACACAGTTAACCGATGCTTCTCTCCGATACACTTTCAATCCCTCGCACTGCTTCACTCAAAACACACCATGACAACTGCGCGTTCAGCGGGCTAGTTTGCTGGCAGAAAGACATCCCAAGCAAAGAGGTTGAAAGCAACGAAATAGGTTGGGCTACAATAAAACGTCAAATGTAATTAAATATATTCTATCTCGGAAGCCATTCGGAATAGGCCATATGTCCATAATCAATTTTTAGCTTCAAATGATCGTTTCTTTCATATCCTTGAATACTGACCATTCCTCCTGGGACACCCTGTGTCTGTCTGTTAGGTCATCAGCCCAGAGGCTGGTTGGATCCTCAAATAGCACCACCAAAGGCTATGCAGTTATAGGGAAAGCGCAAAAACCAATGGCAGAGCCCAAATGAGGCGTACTAGGCAAGATGAGGAGTGAGGTAGTTTGCCATTGCTTTCCTGATCCTATGAGCAACACCTTTCGTAACACTCAGACGCTAATTGTGCTCCAATTGTATATCCAAGATAAAAACAAATCCTCCAACATGCAGTTTGTATTTCCTTCTAATCCAGGAGCTTAAAGTTAGGGTTGACTCCTTCTACCAAACGAAATAAGGGACGTGTCACTGAAAATGTGGGACATTCTATGGAAATAAAGTACAGTGCTAATTTGAGAACAGGATTAAATTACCTTATTTCTTCCAAGTCTATTTGCTATACGACTTTGCTGCCTTTGAAACGTCAGCATCAGATGTTATCGGGGTATGGAAATCTTGACATGACCTTTTCATATCTGTTTAAATGACTTTGAATCATTATAAGAAATGTTTTACAGAGATTTTCAAGAAAGGGAAGAGACAGGGGATAAAACATGTGTGCGAATGTTCGTTCTCTATTCTGGAGTAGACATGAACTGAACAGAAGCAAACAAGGTTCCTTTGTATGCTACAAAAAAGAAGACAATGAATGAACATTTCATCATTTTTTTCACAGAGCCTCCATGGCTTAGGCGGCAGCGTGTCGGCCTCTCACCGCTGGACACCGTGGTTCAAATCCCGGTCAATCCATGTGAGATTTGTGCTGGACAAAATGGAGGCGGGACAGTTTCATCTCCGGGTACTCCGGTATTCCTTGACATATTTCATTCCAGCAACACTCTCCATTAACATTTCATTTCATCTGTCAGTCACTTATCACTGCCCCAGAGGAGTGCGACAGGTTTCGGCAGCGACACATTTTCTATCCTCGCCGCTAGATGGGGACTTCATTCATTCCATTCCTGACCCGGTCGAATGACTGGAAAGAGGCTGTGAATTTTCATTTCATTTTCACTTTTTTCACAGCGATGTCATTGCCATGTTCATTAATGTCCCATAGACAAATCTTCTCTCATCTCGTACAATTTGTCTAATATTTCTCAAAAGCGTAGGACAGTCTGTCTAATTAAAGCTCCCTCTGTCAATCAGTGGTAGAGTGTCAGCCTCTGGACCCCAAGATCGCGGGTTCAAACATGACAAATGTAGTCTGATACTTGAAAAAGTCCATTCGACAAGCCGTATTGTACGAAGTCTGCATGTAAAAGATTTAGTGTATACCCATTAAAAAAATTAAAACTCAGCCATAGGTCGCCCAAGAGAGATCCAGTTTAGCCTGCCACCTGGTAAAATAAAACGGAACGTCGAAACTGACACTAAGGCAGCCCAAATAATTTCAAGTTAAAACACCTGCTCACAATATCTGAAGCCGTATTATTTTTGTTTGCAATTTCACTTACATCGCACCGACACAGATGGGTCAGGAAAGGGCTAGGAGTGGGAAGGAAGCGATCGTGGCCTTAATTAAGGTACAACTCCAGCATTTGTCTGGTGTGAAAATGGGAAACCATGGAGAAACGTATTCAGGTGAAGCTATATTATTATTATTATTATTATTATTATTATTATTATTATTATTATTATTATTATTATTATTATTATTATTAAGTTGGCCTCTCGGTCTAGGGATAGCATCGCTGCCTCTCACCAGGAGGCCCCGGGTTCGATTCCCACAAGATCAGGGAATTTTACCTTCATTTCAGGGCCATTTCGAGGTCCACTCAGCCTACGTGATTACAATTGACGAGCTACCTGAAGATGAGATAGCGGCGCCGGTCTAGAAAGCCAATAACGGCCGATAGGATTCGTCGCGTTAACTACACGTCACCTTGTAATTTGCATACCTTCGGGCTGAACATCGGTCGTTTGGTAGGCCAAGACCCATCAGGACTCTTGCTTCAGGGGATTTGATATTATTATTATTATTATTATTATTATTATTATTATTATTATTATTATTATTATTGTACCGGGCGGTACACCTCCACTCCGCTAATTTAAAATGTGCGCCAGTTGAAACTCCTCTGCTGGAGGAAGTCTGAACTTTATCTACGCTATTAATTCTCTACTTTCTCAGAAGATGTCACCACGCGGAAAATTTTGAGTTTTTGAACTGTGTCATTTTTGATGTGGTTTTGTTTCACTTGAAGTAAGAAGTGTGAACTTTCTCTTCTAGAGGACACTACTGAAGATCAACAATAGTGCAACCTAGTGCGGAGTCAAAGAACTATTTTGTTGGAGAAATTTTTATTTCAAATGTTTGTCTTTGCTAAAATTTTTTCCAGTTATTGTTTAAGTTGGCTGTATACCCCTCTCTTTCCCCTTGTTTTGCATTTAACCAATCCTGAATTTCTTTGAGTTATTTCCGACCAATCCGATGTATCTTCCCCCAACTTGGATATGTTTCTGTACCCGAGCCAATAAAAAGTTTGTGGGAGGGTGTTTTCATTCCCCTAACGCCTAGAACCTTCCGCGAGAGGATTTAAACTGCTGATTTTAGGGTCTCCGGGCCACTTCTGTTCTATCTTTCAGTGTATTAAGTACATAGCAGGAGGCGGGAAGCGCCTCTTTCCTCGGCAGCGGTCATCAATAAGGTAATGGCCGATTAATAAATTCTTTCTTTGCTAGCTCAGCAGTTTAACTCTCGGGGCGGGTGCGAAGCGTTCCTCCATGTAACCTTTTCCTAAAATGTAACGATCTTTTCTTCTATTCTCTTTTAAGCTGCATATTGGGATAGAGAGTGCTAACCCTCTCGAGCTCCCACTCACATTGTCTTGAGGTGAACTTATTTTATCAACCTATTCTTCGTTAATGTAAAACAAATTGCTCTTTTCTAAAGTCACCTCGGTAGTATGGGATTAGCCCTTGCATTAGTGGCCTAGAGCCAGATTAGGTTTTTTAAACAAGTGTATTAGGAGTGCAAGTTCGCCTCCTCTCAAATTGTTATTTTAGAGGTCATGTAATTGCCCATTTTTATTTAATAGACCTCAGTAGATTGGGTATTTTACCCCTGTGTTTATGTCCGTTGAGGACAACTTGAAGGTGGAGTTTGGTTTAAATTTTGAGAGCGAGTGGCTCTTTTGAAAATTGAATGTTGTATGCCTCGTGGAGGCTTTTCTGTGTAATTTGGAGCAAGGGCTCCTAGGTATGAATGGGGTTTTCTGCCCCTCTGTTAAAACTCGTGTTTGGGGTAAAACTGAGCTGATTGCCCAAGCAGTGTAAAATCTGGGCGCGAAGCCCAATCCCTGTAAATATTGTAACTACCCTTTTTGATTTGCTACTTTGTACCTGCCATGCTTGTTATTTCTTTGTTTTTGAAAAGAAAATATAACCTTGTTAAATTTTAAATTAATTTTGCTTTCGTAGCTGGAGACCTATTCACACCCGCACCTTCTTTCACCTCTACCTACCATGGAAAAATCCGTAACAAGTGGTAGCAGAGCGTGGTTGAATGGGTCTCAATTTAGCCCCTTTTGACGGCTAAATATTGTTTGTTCCGAACTCTAACTATTTTCCCAGTTGCTGGAATTTTTTGAGTTTTTCAAAATTGTTCTGTCACCATGCCCGGCCCTCGCGATGTTCTCCATCTTAACTATTTGCGCAAGGAGGAGTTGATCTATGAATTGACTATTAGAAATGTACAATCTGGAGGCACGGTTGCAGTAGACACAAACAAGCTTAGAGAGTCCCTAGATTTGCCCATTTCCATCCCCAATTTGGGAGAGAAAGAAATTGACGACTCTCTTTCCACGATCACGGAGAATATTACTGGGCTAGCTTCTGTAGTTAGTTTTTTTGATGAAAATGATCCTTCTCCTAATCAAATTAAGCGTGTGCAAGCTAGGCTATATCATTTTTCGAATAGGGTTATCGATCTGTTGTCTCTAAAGTTGAATGACGTTCAGAAGAAGGAAGCTAGTACGCTGCTTGGAAATATGTCTGAATTATCTAGCAAGGTCACTCAATTGTTAACAGGGGAGGTTCCTCCCAAAAGCGATCTACCCACCACAGTGAATGCAGGTAGTGAGGAAGCGCCTCCCAAGGGAGAAGTGAATAGGATATCCGTTGCTGCTCAAACTATCCCTGCCCCATTGGACAACGAATCTGAACGTCGTGCATCATTGAGTAACATCCGTTCTGAATTAACTTCCTTGCCATTGAAACCTTTACCTACTATGTCACCCGGGTTTAGCAGCTTGCCTCATCCATTGGCAATGTTGCTCAGAGGTATCTCTAAGTTTTCCGTTAATACCACCAGTGATGTAATTTCTTTTTTAAGATTTCTAGTTGAATTTCAGGATCATGCCCTTGTGTTTTCTCTTTCTCCATGTCAAATTTTGCAAATTATCTATCCGTATGCTATTGGTATTCTCTCAGATAAAATCGTAAGAGCCATTGCCGAGCAATCATCTATTGAGGATTTCCATGCCCATTTGCTAGCTAACTTCATCCCGGCTAGGGCCAGGTCCTCCCTTATTCAGAAGTACTATTACCGTGTACAACGCTTGGATGAAAACTTGGCTGATTTCATTCAGGACATTAAGTTTTATACTAGGGTGTTTGCTCTTCATTTCCCTGAGGATCAGATTGTACAAGCTATTGTGGAAGGGATTTCACCACCCTACAGGTCATATTTGTGTTTCGCGGCGTGCCCGCAAACTTTCTCTGAACTTGAAGCATTGGCCGTCTCAGCGGAAGGAGTTAGATACGCCGATTCTTTGCGTGTCGCGAAAGAACCCCCGCCTTCCTTTAGTAATACTCGGCCTCCACCTCGCCGACCAGTCAATCCCCGTAAATGTTATGCTTGCGGGTCGCCTGACCATCTGCGCAACAAGTGTCCACTGATCAAGTCAAGTGGGACAAGGAATGGAGCCGGGTCATCACAAGGCTGTTTTAAATGTGGGGCTTTCTCACATATCGCCAAGAATTGTCCCAATTCGAATAGCACCCACTCCTGCTCAACTTCTGGTGCAAATTCCACCTATGCCAATAACAAAAAGTGACTAGTGGCTTCGGCTGAGTCGACTAATCCATCTTCCCGAGACTCAGCCCCGGGTAAACAGGTTGTAACTTCAGGGAACGAGCAATTTTCAAATTCATCTTTTGAAGGTCCCAAAGAGTGTCTTAGGATTGCGGCGGATTCCCCCGCACCGGTCCCCTTTCTCAAAATTGAGTTAAATAACGAGCCTATAACAGCTCTCTTAGATTCAGGTAGTGTTTGTTCTATTATTTCGGCTGATTGGTATTCAAAATTGAAATCTGTTTGCAAGCTTCCTAACTATTGTTTGTCGGCTATCCAATACGTTGCGGCTAATTCCTCTCCATTAGAAATTCTCGGTTCCTTATATGTCAAAATTCGTATGTTTCAATTCACATGGAAAGTTAAATTGTTTGTGGCCAAGCATTTGTCTTGCCCCATTATATTGGGAGCGGACTTTATTTCCCACACTGGTCTTGTGCTCGATCTTCAGAGTAGGTCTTGCACTTTCAAATTTGCCTCTAATTGTAATATCCCTCTATTAAAGTGTAATTCTGCATCATGTTCTTCTATTTCGCCTACCCAGGATGAGATGTTGTTAGACCTTAGACATCTACCTGAGGAGCAGGCTGATAGTATTCGCAAATTGTGTCAGTCGTTTCCCGAGGTGTTCTCTGATACTCTTGGTGTTACTGACCTTATTGAATACAAAATTGAGGTCACGGATTCGATTCCTGTCCGTTTTCCACCTTGTAGGCTATCTCCACCTAAAATGAAGGCTCTAAAAGAAATCATCGATCAGATGTTGAAGGACGGTATTATTAGGCCCTCTAAGTCAGCGTATTCTTCGCCTATTTTTTTTAGTCCCGAAACCCCAAGGAGGCTTCAGGCCTGTCATTGATTACAGGGCTCTCAATCGGAAGGTGGTGTTACAATCTGTATCTGTGCCCCTTCCCGACCTTCATTCTTGTTTTTCATGGTTTCGTAAGGCCAAGTTCTTTACTATCTTGGACTTGAATCAGGCCTATAATCAAATTCCCCTTGCCGAAGAGTCTAAATATCTTACAGCGTTTGCCACGGACTGGAATTTATACGAATACAACCGCGTGCCTTTCGGGCTCCCCACCGGAGCAGCTGTACTCACTAGGCTACTAGATAGGGTCTTCTCCGACATCAAATTTGAGTACTTATATCACTACTTGGATGATGTCGTCGTATTTTCAGAGACTTTTGAAGAACATCTAGATCATCTGCGAGAGGTTCTCGATCGCCTTCGTAAGGCTGGGTTAACTGTTAAGTTGTCCAAGGTTGCCTTTGCTAAGCCCTCTATGTCTTTCCTAGGGCATATTGTGTCACCTGATGGTGTAGCAGTCGATCATTCCAGAACACAGGCCATCCGTGATTTCAAACCTCCCAAGGTCATTAAAGGTATCGCCAGGTTCATTGGTATGGTGAATTTCTTCAGGAAGTTTATTCCTAACTTCGCTAACAGAGCGGCGCCCTTAAACCTTCTTCGTAGGAAAGGCATCAAATTCGAGTGGGGACCTTCTCAACAAGCCGCTTTTGAAGACCTTAAATTAGCACTTTGTAATGCCCCTGTACTTGCTATGCCTGATTTCTCGAAGAAATTCATCGTCCAAACCGACGCGTCGTCGTCAGCGGTAGCTGCAGTCCTTCTTCAAGAGACTGAACTAGGGAGGCGCCCCATCGCCTATGCGTCTAGGATATTGTCGACTCGAGAAGCCAAGTATTCCATCTATGAGCTCGAAGGTTTGGCAGTCTTATTCGCCTTAGAGAAGTTCCGTCTCTATCTGGAACATGTTAAATTCGACCTGGAGACAGATAATCAAGCCTTAAGCTGGGTCTTAGGTAGGCCGCGTCGTACTGGTCGTATAGCCCGTTGGGCCATCCGTATTTCTGCCTTCCAGTTTGATGTTAGACATATCAGAGGTACCGAAAATATTGTTGCTGATGGACTCAGCCGTATGTTTTCTAACGACGTCGAGACCCACGAACCGGTCGACAGTTCATCACCTTCCGAGTCCATACTATCTAAGGTTAATGCCATCCTAACAGATGCCCCCATGCTCTTTAGGGATATCGAGAAATACCAACGTGAAGATCCGACGCTGGCTCCGATAATGGAAACCCTTTCTTCTGGGGAACATGTTGTCCCTTATGTTCTGAGGAATGGTGTTCTATGTTGCCCTTCGAGGCATGATAAGATGATGAAGGTTGTTGTTCCAGCGGTTCTTGTACCTATGATCTTCAAGTATTATCATGAGACCCCATTAGGAGGGCATCTTGGTATCTTTAAAACTCGTGAAAAGATTCGTGAAATGTTCATCTGGAAAGGTATGGACGGTGAAATCCGTGAACTAGTAAAGGCTTGTAAATCCTGTTTGCTTAGTAAACCGACCATGTCCACCAAGGTAGGCCTCTTGTCTTCCCAGCAAGCGTCGCGCCCCATGGAACGCCTGTATATTGATTATGTAGGACCATTCCCCCAGTCAAAGGGTAATGCCAACAAGTTCATCTTTGTGTGTGTAGATGGTTTTACCAGATTTTCTTGGTTATTTCCGACTAAGCTGGCTACCGCTCAGTCTACCATTACTTGCTTAAATTCTATTTTTGCTTCTTTTGGTCCGTGCCAATATATTGTATCTGATAATGCTAAGGCTTTTACATCTAATTTATTTCGTAAATTTTGTTTTGACTTATCCATCTCTCATGTAACTACTTCTGCTTATTACCCTCAACCATCTCTGGCTGAACGGGTTAATCGTAATCTCAGGTCCGCACTTATTGCCTATCATCATGAAGATCATTCCAGGTGGGACACGTCCCTGCATTGGTTAGCTTTTGCTTTGAATTCGGCGGTTCATGAATCTCATAAGTTCACTCCAGCTTCCTTGATGTTCAAGTTTGTGCCCAACACGCCGCTCTCTAACCTTTGGTCTCTGAGTGACATTCTACCCGAGACAATAGATCCGGATAATATTAAAGATCTTTGGAAGAAGGCTAAAGCCAATCTTAAGGTATCTCATGAAAAGGTTAGAGAAAAGTATGATCGTGGACGGAGACCCACCACTTTGAAGGTAGGTGACCAGGTGATGGTCAAGAATTTTGTTCCCGCGGGCAAGCTTGCCCCCAGATTTCATGGGCCATGCATCATTCTCGATTTTCTTACTCCGGTTACATTGTTAGTAAGCAATCCAGCCACCGAGAGGATATTTAGGGTTCACCTGTCCCAGGTGAAACCGGTGTAAATCTTGTGTCAACTTGCTTCATATAATTTGATAGGAATATGAAGGTTATATTTTTTTTGTGAGTTCCACTCTTAAGGCTTTCTGC
This sequence comes from Anabrus simplex, assembly GCF_040414725.1. Lineage (NCBI taxonomy): Eukaryota > Metazoa > Arthropoda > Insecta > Orthoptera > Tettigoniidae > Anabrus > Anabrus simplex. The sequence goes on along the minus strand of NC_090269.1, from coordinate 112,069,872 downwards.
TCCTTCTATTATATTTCTCTATATTTAAGCATTTCTTGTAAACCTCCCCCGATTTGTTAAACTGCCATCCTGTCCTTGCCACGGCCATTACCACGCTCCCGTCTCCTGCTCCACTACACACAGTGGCTGGCTTAGATGAAATGCCATGGATATCTGCACGCCGCTGGCCCCTCAATCTCTCTACATGCCTGTGCCCTCAAAAGAAACATGATGGTCCAACACAATTCTGCCGCCTAGCTTTAATGTTTCAGTGCCCCCGCAGCCGCGCGGCGCTGTGCCGCGGCTGGGTTCGAGGACGGGCCCCCTCGGCCCCAGCGAGGACGACATGTGCACGGCGAGCCGGAGCTCTCCTCCCGGCCAAGGCTGATGTGCGGCGCACGACCTGCTACTTGCCCGCAGCCTGTATATGTTCTCCGCGGGCGCGGCGTGTTTCAACACCTCTGCTCCCCTCATAGTGCGGGCGAGCGGTATTTCAGGGTACTTGAGGGGTCCGAGCGGCCTCCTTTGGACGCAAGCTGCAACGGCCGGTCTGGCCATCCAACTTCATTAACATCAACTACATGAACAGTTACGATAAGCAATGACTACACTCGGGAATTCAACAGCAATATTTGGTGGACATTGCAAAATTTTTCATCATTTTTAAGTATTAAAAGTCCATCTTCGGAATTCTACTTCTACAAACTTAAAAACTTTACTTCACCTGCAACAACAAAATTTTGAAACTAAATCAAACCAAATTAAGAAAACCTTATAAATTTTTTTTGGCAATTAATCTCCATATCTACATCAAAACTTGGACCTTGTTTTCAAACAATTTCATGTGTCACCCCGGGAGGAACTTTTGGGGGGGGGGGGGGAGGTCTGTACCGGGCGGTACACCTCCACTCCGCTAATTTAAAATGTGCGCCAGTTGAAACTCCTCTGCTGGAGGAAGTCTGAACTTTATCTACGCTATTAATTCTCTACTTTCTCAGAAGATGTCACCACGTGGAAAATTTTGAGTTTTTGAACTGTGTCATTTTTGATGTGGTTTTGTTTCACTTGAAGTAAGAAGTGTGAACTTTCTCTTCTAGAGGACACTACTGAAGATCAACAATAGTGCAACCTAGTGCGAAGTCAAAGAACTATTTTGTTGGAGAAATTTTTATTTCAAATGTTTGTCTTTGCTAAAAAATTTTTCACTTATTGTTTAAGTTGGCTGTATACCCCTCTCTTTCCCCTTGTTTTGCATTTAACCAATCCTGAATTTCTTTGAGTTATTTCCGACCAATCCGATGTATCTTCCCCCAACTTGGATATGTTTCTGTACCCGAGCCAATAAAAAGTTTGTGGGAGGGTGTTTTCATTCCCCTAACGCCTAGAACCTTCCGCGAGAGGATTTAAACTGCTGATTTTAGGGTCTCCGGGCCACTTCTGTTCTATCTTTCAGTGTATTAAGTACATAGCAGGAGGCGGGAAGCGCCTCTTTCCTCGGCAGCGGTCATCAATAAGGTAATGGCCGATTAATAAATTCTTTCTTTGCTAGCTCAGCAGTTTAACTCTCGGGGCGGGTGCGAAGCGTTCCTCCATGTAACCTTTTCCTAAAATGTAACGATCTTTTCTTCTATTCTCTTTTAAGCTGCATATTGGGATAGAGAGTGCTAACCCTCTCGAGCTCCCACTCACATTGTCTTGAGGTGAACTTATTTTATCAACCTATTCTTCGTTAATGTAAAACAAATTGCTCTTTTCTAAAGTCACCTCGGTAGTATGGGATTAGCCCTTGCATTAGTGGCCTAGAGCCAGATTAGGTTTTTTAAACAAGTGTATTAGGAGTGCAAGTTCGCCTCCTCTCAAATTGTTATTTTAGAGGTCATGTAATTGCCCATTTTTATTTAATAGACCTCAGTAGATTGGGTATTTTACCCCTGTGTTTATGTCCGTTGAGGACAACTTGAAGGTGGAGTTTGGTTTAAATTTTGAGAGCGAGTGGCTCTTTTGAAAATTGAATGTTGTATGCCTCGTGGAGGCTTTTCTGTGTAATTTGGAGCAAGGGCTCCTAGGTATGAATGGGGTTTTCTGCCCCTCTGTTAAAACTCGTGTTTGGGGTAAAACTGAGCTGATTGCCCAAGCAGTGTAAAATCTGGGCGCGAAGCCCAATCCCTGTAAATATTGTAACTACCCTTTTTGATTTGCTACTTTGTACCTGCCATGCTTGTTATTTCTTTGTTTTTGAAAAGAAAATATAACCTTGTTAAATTTTAAATTAATTTTGCTTTCGTAGCTGGAGACCTATTCACACCCGCACCTTCTTTCACCTCTACCTACCACGGAAAAATCCGTAACAATTATTATTATTATTATTATTATCTAATGCTAGTATTATGTATAACTTCTTGATGAGATTGCTATAGTGGCTTCTTGATCACAACACTTCTTAGAATTAACTTATTCTTCTTTCATTATTTTTCAAATATTTCAAAACTCTTTACCTCAGTGTGTTTTCAGACCAACTATACTGTACGGGAGCGAAAGCTAGATTAACTTAAGATATCTTATTCGTTACACAGATGGACGTAGCGAGAATGATTGCCGATTAATCAGGTGAGAATAATGGTGGGTGGCTGGGTGGGTGGGGGGGTGGGTGGTACTTGGAACGAGCAGGTAAAGACCAAGTTAAGAATGAACTCGGTGGATGAAACTGTGCGTATAAACTGGCTTCGGTAGTGGAATCATGCGAGGCGAATGAAGGAGGACAGTTTACCTAGGGAAATAGCAGACTTGACTGTGAAGGGTAAGAGAAGCAGAGGGATACCAAAATAACGATAGTTAGCCTTAGTTTTAAATGACATAAAGATAAGAGGACAGATCTAAAGAAAGCAACAGAGCTGGTCGCAAGTAGAAATATGTGAAGGGACTTGTTAATTCACTAGGGCTTGCAGACCGAACATCCAAAGACATAGTATATAATAATAAAAGAAAGACTGTGTGTACATGTATGTGTGCGTGATGCCCAGCCAAATCTACGGCAGGCAGAGATATATTTAATATAGGTAGATGGAAGGGGGTCAAAAATGCACCTCGAAGCCGAATTTTATATTTTCGCGCTCGTTGGTCAGTTATGTACGAAAACCCAGTGGAAAACGTGTGTTGTGGTATGACAATCCAACGTGCTGTCACCAGGATTAAATGCATACATTCACTGTCACTAGGCAACATAAATAAGATAGGTAATACAATTCAAGGAGCAATTTTAAATCCATGGCTTAGGAAGCCATTTTCGGTCCCCGACACGAGGAGCCGTATTGTGTCCGATATACCCGGAAGCGTTTGTGTATGTGCGATGCCTAGTCAAATCTACGGCACGCGGAGATCTGAAGTTTTTAACATTCTTGGGCACAGTATTTCATCGACCACGCATGGCTGTGTCAAATAGCAATTCTTGCCTTAAGAAATGAATCTCATCGTCATCACCAACCAACTTTTACAAATATTTCGCGGTTTTCTACAAATTTACTAATTTTTTTGTTTTGTTTTGCTAGTTGCTTTACGTCGCGCCGACACAGATAGTTCTTATGGCGACGATGGGACAGGAAAGGGCTAGGAGTAGGAAGGAAGCGGCCGTGGCCTTAATTAAGGTACAGCCCCAGCATTTGCCTTGTGTGAAAATGGGAAACCACGGAAAACCATTTTCAGGGCTGCCGACAGTGGGGTTCGAACCTACTATCTCCCGAATACTGGATACTGGCCGCACTTAAGCGACTGCAGCTATCGAGCTCGGTAATTTACTAATCTATCGACAGAACGTGCAATACAGGTGAGACTGTCAACTACACGACAGAGCTTTTGAACAATTGGGAATCGCCTAGAATAGCCTCAAACATCTTGGAGCGGATGATTGTGGCACCGATTATCCTTCTCAGGAATATGAATCCTCTTTCCTTCTGCAATGGAACACGACTCCCAGTCAAGAAACTGATGCCGAATATTGCTTGGGTTTCGGTATGTGAATAAAAAAGGCACAAGGACAATCGCTTAAAGTTGTAGGACTCGATCTCGGGAAACGGTGCTTGTCCCATGGTCAACTGTACGTGGGTTGTTCAAGAGTTGGAAAGGCAAATGCATTATACATCTCAAAGCAAAGCAAAGCAAAGCAAAGTCACCTCCGTACAGGCCATGAAGGCCCTTGGAGGAGTGGAAGGTAAAGGCTTCCACCATTTTTAACCTCGGCACGTGATGGGGTAGAGTGGTTAGCTCTACGCCCGGCCGCCTTTGTCCCCAGGAATTAACCTGGTACTCATTTTTGGTGTAGGCTGAGTGAACATCAGGGCCATATGCACCTCCGGAAGTGGAAATCTCGTTTCTTAAATTTTACGACTTCCTGACGGGGATTCGAACCCACGCCCTTCCGGGCGAGCCGAACACGCCTTTACCGCCTCGGCCAAGCAGTGTTAACACATTTTAATTTTGATTTTAAATAAATAGTGTCCGCCTCTGTGGTGTAGTGGTTAGCGTGATTAGCCGCCACGCCCGGAGGCCCGGGTTCGATTCCCGGCTCTCCCACGAAATTTGAAAAGTGGTACGAGGGCTGGAACGGGGTCCACTCAGCCTCGGGAGATACACTGAGTAGAGGTGGGTTCGATTCCCACCTCAGCCATCCTGGAAGTGGTTTTCCGTGGTTTCCCACTTCTCCTCCAGGCGAATGCCAGGATGGTACCTAACTTAAGGCCACGGCCGCTTCCTTCCCTCTTCCTTGCCTATCCCTTCCAATCTTCCCATCCCTCCACAAGGCCCCTGTTCAGCATAGCAGGTGAGGCCGCCTGGGCGAGGTACTGGTCATACTCCCCAGTTGTATCCCCCGACCAAGAGTCTGAAGCTCCAGGACACTGCCCTTGAGGCGGCAGAGGTGGGATCCTTCGCTAAGTCCGAGGGAAAAACCGAACCTGGGGGGTAAACAGATGATGATGATGATGATGAAATAAATAGTGTTGAAACATCTAAAGGTTGAATTAATAAACGCGGGCGAAGCCGCGGATACATTTTAGTAGTCTGTAAAGGAGATGTATGTATGTATGTATGTATGTAAAATTTTCACAAAATTATAGTAATACCTTTGCAGCATAGTGCATAGTTTTCTTTCCATATTTTCGTACCCTCGGATGAACAATCCAGTAAGTATTTTCCCATACTTGAAAATCAATTCCTGAAGCTATCAACGATCGTAACCCCATTGCATACGTAGAACAAGGGATTCGCTCTCTGACCATGTAGGCCGTAATGTCTCGTCTCGCTTCGTTCCGTTCTCTGCTTTTAAAAAAAACCACCACTAACGGGAACATCTCATTATGCTATCTAAGATCTCAGTGTGAACTATAGTAGCAACCCCGATGAGCAAACAATTGTTGCCATTAAAAAGGTCAGATAGTGTCATCATGTTAAGAGCAGTTCACTCACAATAAAAGTTGAGAGGGAATCAAACCGAAACATCTTTTGGTACTTTGCATACGGACAGAAATTTCACAGATCCTATTTACAAATATCTTGTTGTATCCATCTCTTGGCACAGACCAGAGTAAAGTGTAGCTTCCACCGAAGTCCCAGTCTCATCCATGGCTGTGACAATATGGAAGCTGCTGGGGTATGGGTGGTGCTGAGTAATGACATTGAGCACGACTAGTGCATCTGAGTGTTAAGAAAGGTATTGCTCATAGAGTCAGTCGTGCTGCAATAGCACTTTCTGACCCAGTGAGGAAAGCAATGGCAAACTACCTCACTCCTCGTCTTGCCTAGTACGCCTCATTTTGGTGCTGCCATTGGTTTTTGCGGTTTCCTTATAACTGCATAACCTTTGGTGGTGCTATTTGAGGATCCAACCAGCCTCTGGGCTGATGACCTAACAGACAGACAAGAGTAACTAGTTATTTTCATTTTTAACAGTCTTTTCCTTTGTTGAACGCGCCTGTTCCCATCCAGCTATCTCAGGAGATCGGAAGTAGAAAGTCTTAACTCATGTTGACAAAAATAATAGATTCCTACCGACCTCGATAGCTACAGTCGCTTAAATGCGGCCAGTATACAGTATTCGGGAGTTAGTGGGTTCGATCCCCACGTCGGCAGTCCTGAAAATGGTTTTCCGTGGTTTCCCATTTTCGCACCAGACAAATGCTGGGGCTGTACCTTAATTAAGGCCACGACCGCTTTCTTCCTACTCCTAGCCCTTTCCTGTTCCCATCGTCGCTATAAGACCTATCTGTGTCGGTGCGACGTAAAGCAACTTGAAAAAAAAAAACTTTCCCGAAAATGGAAAAAGTTTACCAAAATTTATTTTGTAGACAGCGGATTATATAAGCAAATATGTCGCAGTCACATCAGCTCACTTGATTTCTTGGTTTCACACTTTGGAGGTAGCAAATTAGAAGGATTCTGGCCAGCATATGGCGTTGCTTCGAAACATATATAGGCCTACCGTTCATAATAGTTTAGGTATTATTATTATTATTATTATTATTATTATTATTATTATTATTATTTGGCCAACAATGGATCGCATGGGACTTAAGGCTTCTTGGCCTTCTCTTCTCTTCTCTTTACAAAACCTCTTCCTTCTTTCGCTTCTCATCTTTCTCTCTTCTTCAGAAATGATCCGTTTGTCTCATCTTTTTGGTGGTTTCGCTTCAAATGATTTTAGATTGTCGACTCTTCTTCTGAACTCTTCTACTGTGGATCATTTCTAGCATAATTCCAACTTCTTCCGTATCGCTCTTAACCTCTTCTACCCACTTGGGGGTGGCCATTCATTTCACGATGTACGGTCTGGAGATCTTCTTGGTGAGTCGCTTGTCATCCATTCTTACCAGGTGTCCGTAGAATTTCAGATTTCGTTTTCGCATTGTGTCCGTGATCTTTTCAGTGTACTTGTAGAGTTCCTCATTCCTCCTTTTGCCGGACTGAGTGGCTCAGACGGTTGAGGCGCTGGCCTTCTGACCCCGTCTCGGAAGGTTCGACCCTGGCTCAGTCCGGTGGTATTTGAAGTTGCTCAAATACGTCAGCCTCGTGTCGGTAGATTTACTGGCACGTAGAAGAACTCCTGTGGGACTAAATTCCGGCACCTCGGCGTATCCGAAAACCGTAAAAGTTGTTAGTGGGACGTAAAGCCAATAACATTAGGATTTATTATTATTTCTCCTCTTATTCCAAGTCCCATCAGTAAACTTCTGCGATTCCAGAATTTTCCTCAGAATTTTCCTTCCCTTCTTTTCGAATTCTTGCAGTTCCCCCTTTTTATTTAAAACTAACTGATATACCCGTGCTTCGATACGGAAGTCTACATTTTATACAGAATTCTTGGTTACGTAGTGTACACGTTGTGAGCAAGATTGTATTAAATTGCATAGCACTTAACGTTACCTTAGAAAATCGACGGGCAAATCTTTTCTCATGTGAAGACTGGCTTAGGAAATTTTCATTGTATTGGTAGGCCTCCCTGTCTACCATCAGTCACAATCAGATTGGGGAGTTTTCATTATAATGGCAGACATTCACTCTCCACCTGCCTTTTTACATCCTCAGAAAGACTATCTTAGTAGTTTTCCCAACTGAAATGAACATAGGTCATTACAATGACGTCAGTAAAAATGGCGCGATAAAAGCAATGCTTTCATATTAAATACTCGATCAAATGCAAAAACGCACATTTTCTCACTTTTAACGAACAGTACTACGCTGCCGATCTAACAGTCCAAAGTTCCAGAACTGGAATGACCAAGCCGCAGACAGCTGTGATCCGTAAACACTCTTCGTCTTATTTCGGCCGGGTGGGAGTGTCGAACAGTGGAGACTCCCAGGGCAAAAACTATGCCCTTTTACTAATCTGTTTCCTAGGAGTACCCGATGAGTCTGAAAACCTCAGTTCACCACACAGGCGGCGGAAGAATCTATCTGACTCGGAGACAATTTTTTCCTCCAAGCCAGGGGAGAAACCCCCTCTTCACTGATAATTTGGAATAAAATGAATGTAGAATTTAATACAAGCGAAGAGGAAGAAGCTTTTCTTAAGAAACGGCTCTTTTCAGGGTTGAATTTTGAGTTATTTAGTGAATTGTGGTGCTATAATTTGGAATAGGCCTAAATTGTAATTCTAGACCAGGTCATACTACTACTATTAAGTGAGCCTCTGCCTTAAGTGTGTACACTGCTCATTCAGAACAGCGCGTCAGAGTAGGAATCGATTAGCTGGAATACTATGATGAGCCAGTATGTTACGTACCGGCAGTATCAGAAAATATATGAACCTGAGGAATGGCATGCTAGAGAAGAAAGTTTTCTATCTCTCCAGCTATTTCCCGCCAATATTCAGTCAGGCTGTTATACTCCGTACGCAGCAATAATCCAATCTATCTGAGTTGAGCGGTAGCATAAAAGACAAAGAACATCACAACAAACAACGCTCAATGTAACGTTATTGTTGATCAATGTTATGAGCTTTCAATATTGTAGGCCTTCACATTTCGTTTTCTTCCGACTCAGAAATACCACTCTTATCGTAGTCGGCACGGTAAAACTGAATAAAACATAAATGGTCGGAAATTGTATTCTCTATAAGTTTTGTTATGTAGTACTTTTCGATAGGACCAATAAAAATTAAATTTTAGGCGCCTTCCCCTAAACTACAATTTCATTCAGGGTGAATAACATTGTTTATAACTTAGATTGTAGTTTCTCATTCCCCGACTCTATATACAGACTTACATTCAATTCTGTTAACCCATTTTCTCGTGGCTCGGCGTTGGTATAGACTTGGCAACAAAAATACAAATTCATGAATATTTGTGTTATCAAAGCCGGTACGGTAACAATATGTCATAAATGATCGGAAATTTAATTCTATATTACTTTCGTCATGAAGTATTTATCGATAGGACCATTAATAATATAAATATTTGAGAATTAAATTTTATACCTTCCCCTAAACTACCATTTCAATCAGCGTGAGTAAAATTATTTATAGCCTAGATTGCAGTGGCTCGTCCTCGGACTTCACATACCGATTTTCATTAAATTCGCTCTTTCTTGTGATGCGTGTACATACATACATATAGACAGACATACATTACGGAAAAGTAAAAAGTGCATTTGCTTGTTACTATGGACATGACCGATACAGAAATGTCATTCTTTTCGAATTCTGAGCAAAGTACAGACAAAACTCTTATTTTAAATATATAGATAAGACACTCTGAAGCGTTATTATTATTATTATTATTATTATTATTATTATTATTATTATTATTATTATTATTATTATTATTATTATTATTATTGTTATTGCAAGAATGTGGTTAATGAAAATAATGCATAATCACACACTGTAAGAAAAGGAATATCTGAGAGGTAAAAGGGAAAATATAAGGAGAAATTCTTCTTGATTGGTAAATCATTTGTAGATAATGCTTCATGTTTCTCTTTATCTTTATGGTTACGTAGTACCTACATATTTTGTAGGAATAAATTAAAAATCAAGTCATTAATATTTAGAGAAGCACGCTGAATACAGTCCACATGCAAACGATGTACTACATCATTTTACATTCTGAGATTCTCAGGATTAAAGAAGACGCAGAGAAAGATAACATGCATGCCTTGATGACCAACATAACGCCACTTCTAGAAGGAAAATTAAAAATGAAATTATACTACTACTACTACTACTACTACTACTACTACTACTACTACTACTACTACTACTACTACAACTACACATAAAAACGAAGTCCACAATTATGAGTCTAAGATGACGAATAACACATTCATTTCTGGTGCAGTGATATACCTCGTGACTGGCAGCGGAGCTGAAAGTGAAATTTTGTTCGAAGAAAGAAACTGAACGCATATCAGGAACAGTCCGCTACACAGATGGTATTAGAAACCGCGCTGTTGGGGAACACCTGCCTACAAGATGTTCAGAGAAGCGGAACGACTTGACCAGAAGCTCACGTACGATGAAGGAAGATGAATGTCTGTCATGCCAACTGAGACATCCGCAGGGTGATATTCTACCTGTGAACGTTACTGTTTCAAATGGGCTGGAGAACTCTCTTCCCTGCTGTTACATCGATAATCTAACATCTGCAAGGATTCAGGGTATTTTGTAGTACTAAATTTCCATAAGAAACCGAAGGAAGTTCCGAGCACAGTACTTCTTGAACAACAACAGTAATAATGATGATAATAATTATTATTTATTTATTCGTGACTTACATTTATGGCGAAATTAGTGCTCACGGCTCTCTCTTACCCTTAACGACTTTAAACAATAACATATAAAAATGCACAAAAAGGTAAGATACAGTAATTCTACAAAGAAATAATACTACGAACAGATAAACTAAGATTACGTTACAAATCAATACGGCAATTAGTGTGACAATAGTAATATAAAGAGGAAACATAGTAATAATATAATAATAATAAGAACAATACTAATGATTGAAGTGCATAATAGATAAAAGAAAACCATTCACACAACATACAGTACATACGATGACTCACACAACTCAGTTATATGTTTCCAGGAAATACTTTCGGCAGGTAGATTTGAATTTTTGAGAGGAAGTGACGTGCCGAATGTCTATTGGGAGTGTATTCCAGAGTCTTGATGCAGTAACTAGAAAGGAATTATTGTAGGAATTCGTTCGATTTAGTGGAATTTCAAGTTGGGAACCAGAACGGGTACTAATTTCATGCAATGAGGAAAGGAAACGAAACCTAGACGATAGGTAAGTAGGAGTGTAGGTCGAGAGTACTTGGTAAAGAAGTATCATTAGGTGAAAATTCCTTCGTTCATTTATGCGTAGCTATTCCATTGTTTTGAAATATGGTGTAACATGAGCGTCAGTTCGCAGTTGGAAGGTATAGTATGCATGAGTTTTGTGCTCGTTGAAGTCTCAAAGCCTGTTCAGGATTTACATTGATTAGTATTGTATCACACTAGTCCAAAATTGGGAATAGTAGTGCTTGGATTAATCTTAATTTAAGATTTTTGAGGAAAAGCATTCTTGTGACCTTTCAGGGGATATAGATCTGCATGAACCTTTCTACATACATTAGTTATGTGTTCATTCTAGGTCAGACTCTCATTGATGGAGATTCCAAGACTAGTAAAATTTTTAATTTACGGTACAGCAATATCATTGATGATGATGATTGGAGGAGGATTGATATTTCTTATTACATGTAATAATTTAGAGTTTCCTATAATAATACCTTATGCTTAACGAGGATTTAGGATTAAGTTGTTGTTTTTAGAATAGGTGGTAAGCCTTTCAATATCTGAATGAATATGCTGAGCTGTTTTATGTAAATTGTTTACAGTGGTGTATTTGTATATCTGCAAATCATCAGCATATAAGTGGTAAGTTACAATAATAATAATAATAATAATAATAATAATAATAATAATAATAATAATAATAATAATTGTACCGGGCGGTACACCTCCACGCCGCTAATTTAAAATGTGCGCCAGTTGAAACTCCTCTGCTGGAGGAAGTCTGAACTTTATTGACGGTATTAATTTTCAAGTTTCTCAGAAGATGTCACTACCTGGAAATTTTAGAGTTTTTGAACTGTGTCATTTTCGACGTATTTTTGTTTTGCTTGTAGTAAGAAGTGTGAACTTTCTCTTCTAGAGGACACTACTGAAGATCAACAATAGCGCACCCTAGTGCGGAGTGAAAGAACTATTTTTTGGAGAAATTTTTATTTCAAAAGTTTGTTTCTTGTTAAATTTCTTTCTGTTATTGTTTAAGTTGGCTGTATACCCCTCTCTTTCCCCTTGTTTTGTATTTAGCCAATCCCGAATTTCTTTTATTAATTTCTGACCAATCGGATCTATCTTCCCCCAACTTGAAGATGTTGCTGTATCCTACCCAATAAAGAGTTTGTGGGAGGGTGTTTTCATTCCCCTAACGCCTCGAACCTTCCGCGAGAGAATATAAACTGCTGATTTTAGGGTCTCCGGGCCACTTCTGTTCCATCTTTCAGTGTGTAAAGTACATAGCAGGGGGCGGGAAGCGCCTCTTTCTTCGGCAGCGGTCAACAACAAGGTAATGGCCAATTAATAACTTCTTTCTTTGCTAGCTCAGCAGTTTAACTCTCGGGGCGGGTCCGAAGTTTTTCCATTATGTAACCTTCCTTAAAAATGTAAAGAAACTTGTATCTATTCTATCTTTTAAACTACATATTGGGATAGAGAGTGCTTAACCCTCTCGAGCTCCCACTCATATTGTTTTGAGGTGAACTTATTTTCTCAACCTATTCTTCCTTAACATTATGTAAATTTGTTTCTTTTCTAAAGTCACCTCCGTAGTATGGGATTAGCCCTTGCATCAGTGGCCTAGAGCCAAATTAGGAGTGCAGATCGCCTCCTCTCAAATTGTTTCTTTAGAGGTCATTGTAATTACCCTTTTTCATTTAATTGACCTCAGTAGGTTGGGTATGTTACCCCTGTGTCTATGTCCTGTGAGGACAACTTGAAGGTGGAGTTTGGTGTGGCCTTTGAGAGGCTTAAAGTTGAGAGCGAGTGGCTCTTTTTCGAAAATTGAGTGTTGTATGCCTCGTGGAGGCTTTTCAGTGTAATTTGGAGCAAGTGCTCCTGAACATGAATGGGGTTTTCTGCCCCTCTGGTAAAACTTATTTTGAAGTAAGGTTGGGCTGATTGCCCACGAATTGTGAAGTAAGGGCGCTGAGCCCAAATCCAGTAAATATTGTACCTACATTTTGTTGACTTGCTACTCTGTACCTGCAATGCTTGTTATTTCTTCATTTTAAAAAGAAAATATAACCTTGTTAAATTTTACATTAACTCTGATTCCGTAGTTTGAGACCCGTTCACGCCCGCACCTTCTTTCACCTCTACCTACCGCTAAAACACGGTAACAACAACAACAACAATAATAATAATAATAATAATAATAATAATAATAATAATAATAATAATAATGTTATTGGCTTTACGGCCACTCAGCCTGGCAGTACTTCTTGACCAAAAGACAATGATGACACGGCCGATTTCTTCTTAATAAAAGTGTCTAGTCACTTTCATAACTATCCAAGTTCTTCTTCCATACGCGCATTCAAGTCTCCACCGAGAGGCAAAACTTACGGCCACTTCCTACGATATGAAGACAATGACAGATGCCTGATGGTAAATCGGCACGACGTTCGGGCAATCACTGCAAAAGATATGGAATCGTCGAAATAACCGAGTAAATGAGCCAAGGACTTCATCGTTATGATTAGGCGACGTATATTTTCGAAATGGAAAGTAATATCAGATGCTAAAGGCAGTCACGACATTTGCGATTTGTTCACACGTGAATTCTACAAATACAAAAGAGTTTCATAACTCTAATAATACTGAAAATTAAATTGAATATCGTCCGCCTATGTGGTGTCGTGGTTAGTGTGATTAGCTGCCACCCCCGGAGGCCCGGGTTCGATTCCCGGCTCTGCCACGAAATTTTAAAAGTGTTACGAGGGCAGGAACGGGGTCCACTGAGCCGCGGGAGGTGAACTGAGTAGAAGTAGGTTCGATTCCCACCTCAGCCATTCTGGAAGTGGTTTTCCGTGGTTTCCCACTTCTCCTCCATGCAAATGCCGGGATGATACCTAACTTAAAACCACGGCCGCTTCCTCTTCTCTTCCTTGTCTATCCCTTCCAATCTTCCCATCCCCCGCAACGCCCTTGTTCAGCATAGCAGGTGAGGCCACCTGGGTGAGGTACTCGTCATCCTCTCCAGTTGTATCCGCTGACCCAGAGTCTGAAGCTCCAGGAAACTACCCTTGAGGCGGTAGAGTTGGGATCCCTCGCTGAGCCCGAGGGAAAAACCGAAACTGGAGGGTAAACAGGAGAAGAAGAAGAAGAAGAAGAAGAAGAAGAAGAAACTGAATATCACAACTGATGGTCACTTGCGGTAGATTTTAACTACTTTTTGTGTAAACTTACACGTGTGACGAACTCAAGAGTGACTATTACTCTGGTAGGGAGTAAACGACAGAGTGCTTTAAAAAAATACTGGAAGGTGAATGGGGTTCAGTTGCATTCATTCCATTTTTCAGAACTTTTATCGAATTATCATATTATTGTATTTTTGTAATTATAAATTATTTTATTTTTGTAATATCTGAAGCCATCTCTTTTCAGCTGCGACTTAGTTAATTTACAAATGTTAGCGGTAGCAGCGACTGGGAATTAGAAGTGAGGGGGGGGGGGGGGAGGGGACGACGACGACATCAAAACCGAAAAAACCTACAAAATGGTAAGTTTTTGATGCTCTCCGAGCACATTTCGGCTAAATTAAGTGTTGCATTTGATTCAATACTATATGCAATAAATCTTTCACCAAAGGAACAATATTACACATGTATTAAAATTAAATAGAACTACGGAGTGATTATACAATTAAAATCATTCAGTATTCAACTACACTCTAAGAAACTAACATATTCAACTACACTCTAAGAAACTAACAGACACTAAAGAGACTGCCAGACTGACGAATGCGCGCGGCAAGCGGTAAATCATACCTCTGTGTCCATGACCTTGGCAAAAAAATATACAATAATCTCTCTGATAATCTACATTAATGAAGTATCTACTCAGGTATTATAATTTAGTGGGATCAGAGCTGAGAGGAAATAGTCGTTGGCTTCAAAAATTAGACTATATCCCTGCATAGGTCTTGGGTTTAAATGGAGAAACTACAAACAATCATTTCAAGTATAGCTTGCAGTATCGTCAGAACACAACTGTCTCCCGAATCCATTCGTACTCGCCACACTGGCAAACCTTTTAATGAGCAGAAATCGCTAACACGGGAATGAGTTCACTTTGCCTGACGAGTCCGATTCATGTTCTGTTGTATGTACGATGCGTATACACAACGAAGATATGGCATCAGGTTACGTGGGTGAGAAGGAGATTAGCGAACTAGTCTCTAGTTCTTTTGCAAAGCCGTTTACCTAACAATCTGAGATGTAAACCCTTGTAACTGGGCAGCGCGTCCTGCCACACTCAATGAATGTTTGAAAAATAGTTTGAAGAACATCACGATTTTGGCCTATTCTCTAAATTTTTAATATCTCGATCCTAAGGAATTTCAACTGGATTTATCGAAAAAACGTGCAATTTACAAACGTTAAAAGGTCCTTTTGTAGCGTCGTGGTATGAGATAGCTTGAAACATCTTCAGGTGTGCTCTTGTTGGCACAAGGAATAACAATGGCATGCATGAAGGGGGTTATAACATGTTTGACCCATTAGTAAGTAGAAATACTCCAAATAACAACAGAAGACTGCATTGTAATTACACACATGGAACAACCACTGAGGGCCATTCAATAAACTATGGTCAAATGTGTGTTTGCATATAAGAGGGAATTGAACTGAATTGAATTTATTGATAATTTACGTGACACTGAGGCTTAAAAGCCTCTTTATGTAGCGTCTTCACATAATATACTGGTCTATGAACACACTAACAAAATTTTTACAAATAAAGTATTCAACACTAAACTTAAATAATTAAAATACAGATACCAAATCCAGTAAAATTAACACATACATTATATAATAAGTAATAAAGTAAAACATTAAGCCTATTTATTATTTTATAATACAAGCATCAAAAGAATCTAAAGCTAAACAGAGAGTAAAACCATTTTCTAAGGAATATACATATTTCTGATTGTTAGACACAAGAATGCCTGATCTCAGCCCATTGAGTACTCCTCCAGGAATATAGTTGTTAAGGACTGCTTTAGTTCAGTACAGTTAATGTTATTTTCTAAACGGTGAAAATTAAAGATGCAGTGCAAACAAAGGATTTGTTGAATTTAGTGGTACGATGGAGGGAAATTTGAAGGGTAGTTTTTGTAAAACTATTATCTCTGTTATGTACCGACTCCATAGGTTTAAATGCATTATAAAGGTATGAGGGGCCTTCAGTTTAAGAATTTTTTGCGTAGCAATAGCTACGCAGATTTCCCGACGTTCATGGAGTTTCAACCATTGCAGCTAGCATTTATCACGTAACGAACACATTAATTTTGTACCCTCTGTAGTTTTATGTTCAAAGTTTCAGATAAGTCTTTGTATACAACTGAACCGTAGTCAGTGATTGGGAATATAGGACTTTGAACTAGTAGTTTTCGCATGAAAGGTGGTGTACATGAGACGTTACGTTTCAAAATATGCATGGATGACACAACTTTTCGGATCGTATTTGACGTACGATCAGACCAGAATAAGGTTCTGTCGAAAATTAGACGTAGATTGTTAACGGTGTCATTGTAATGGATATCTATATCTGGGAAGGATTGGGATCAACAATTTTCAGGAGTTTTGTGTAACCTATGCAAATAAGCTGGAACATAAGAGAATATGGTGAAGAAGAGGGAGGGGGAGTGCGTGTATGCTTGAGAGAACGCCACAGTAGAAAATGAATTGTCATTTTTGTGTGTATTGTATGTAAATATCATGTCATTGTTATCGTCACGATACGTGAAACATGTTTAATGATTCGATACGAGGCTCACCGTTTTTCATCAGGTCTTCCCTATTTCTTGTAAGAATTACGGTAAATAAATAAATAAATAAATAGCAAAGTGTTGGACATGTAGTGGTCATTGATTAACTTATTACTGCAGTGACTAACAACTTGCCAACGGCTGTAGCCGTGTTGAAACACCGGATCCCGTGATATCTCCGAAGTTAAGCAACATGGGCGTGGTCAGGAGTTGGATGGGTTGCCACGCGCTGTTGGTGGGGGGTAAGGGAATGGAGGAGCGGAGAGGAACTGGCCACCCTACCGCACGTAAACTCCGGCTCAGGAACACCTCTGCGGAGGTTCGGACCTGCCTTCGGACAGTATAACCCTTCCACCAGTACATCTGGTCATAACTGCATTCGGTTTGGAAGTTTAGTACGGTTTCCCACCTTAGGAATGAAGAAAATATCAATTGAGTGATGTCAGCGCGTGTTAAAAAATCATTACAATACACACGCCTGAAAAAAGGAGGCCTACAATCAACAAATCTTAAGAGAAATAAAATAAAAGTTTATAAAATCAAATATATTAGGCCTACATATCAGTGTCACTAATGTTTTAGTGTACAGTACAGTACATACATGGATCTTTTTCAATAGCGTTTAATGTTTAGTTGAAATCTGTTACTGGAAGTGAAACTGTACTGTAGCTACATGAGCACTGTAGACAAGGTTGTAGAAACTAGACGTTTAGAAACCCATGGCTTTACATGGCTTTTCCTATGTAGGCTACCTAGGATATATTGAACCCAGGATTACGAAAGATGCTTACTAATCGACGAGAGAGATGATATGATCGTGCACAGGATCCAGTAATGATAGTAAAATTGGTAGGCCTACTGGTTATGTTTCTATCATACCTCACTGGTTTCGGTTAAAGTAAGGAAGAGTTCAGTTTCCTTCCGTTATTCGTTGGAAACAAACTTCTGCTTCGTCTGTCTCTTTATCTCCGAACTTCCTCCGCCATGTCCATAAAAAAATCTTCTCTGGGTAAGTAGAACACAAGAGGAAAAGCTCATGAATCATTGAACCGGCGTATTCCTGAGTCAGAGCTTATTGTATGCACTTCCTCTAGCATTCCGCCTTTCTCCGAAACAATGACCAACAGAGATCCGTGGAGCTGATTCATGTTCCGCTCACGCTTTTTGTGGCATTATCGCGTGTCCATTGGGTCACTCCGCTGCTTCAGGGATAAAGAAGACCGTTATCAGCATTCAGATTCCATCAAACAATTGACAAGGGCCTTATTAGGATTAGTTTTTCAAGACGGACATGAGCTCTCTTTTCAGTTTCCATGTCTCATTTAGTCTTAACTTTCAACATATAAACTTGAATACACTTTACGACTAAGCTATTGCAAATGGTACTGAATAATTTTCTATTGAACATGTGCACTAAAAGTTCCACATTCACTAAATTGTACATATGTTTCATGATCAACGCTTAATTTACGATTTTAATCATTTTTCTCATACTGAGTTGACGAATCCTCTGAATTGCTGGGATATCCACAAAGCAGAGCTTTGGGTCCAGCAGCCAAAGTTGTTGCTCTCTAAGCACTACCCAGCGGTCACGTGTAGCGTAATATGAGGTAATGAAATGTCGTATGGCTTTTAGTGCCGGGATATCCCAGGACGGGTTCGGCTCGCCAGATGCAGGTCTTTATATTTGACTCCCGTAGGCGACCTGCGCGTCGTGATGAGGATGAAATGATGATGAAGACAACACATACACCCAGCCCCTGTGCCGTAGGAATTAACCAATTAAGGTTAAAATCCCCAACCCGGCCGGGAATCGAACCCGGGACCCTCTGAACCGAAGGCCAGTACGCTGACCGTTCAGCCAACGAGTCGGGCGTAATATGAGGTTAAACCTACGGACGTGTAGCAACGAAAACCCCGCTCTAAAGATGGCTGACTAAGTAAGGGCAGAAGGTGTAAATAAACAATTTAAGCTCTGTGGTCTAGGCAACGCATAAAATGTAGGGTAGAGTTCCCATCTGCATCGTGGTTTCCATGGCTGTGTAAAATGGCCGACATTTAGGGCAGTAAGAGTGATAGAAAAAAAAAAGAATTTAGAAAAGAATAATAAATTGCCCCTCTGACTAGTGTTTACTATGGATGGATTGTAGGAAAACAAGATGTCTGACACTAAGGGCACATAAATATAGTAAAAATATGAACTTAATATCGCTTGTATTCACAGGATAACACCACCACATGGACATCACATATAAACACACCACGGATAGTTCTTAGAACCACAACTGAGGCATTAGTTCTTAATAAATCCATAAACTTCTCAGCACATCTTTATCTGATCTTAATTCAAGGCCCTCTGGTAATTGTTTATTACGTACTTGTGTATAGATGAAACTGTTTTTCGTGTAATTGTACATATTTGTAAATAACCAAATGTAACAATGTATCCTCATGCCATACGAAATATATATAACGCTTAATTTATAAATACAATCGTCTTAAGAAGACGGTTAACCGATGATTAATGTTTAAGGTATTTTCTAGAACAGATATGTTAATATATATTTATTAATGACTTAATGATCAGGGAAAGGATAAGCTAATCGCTCTAACAAAGGAATATTATTTCTAACGTTAACATTAGTACTGTAGCTTAACGATATATCATAAACTGTTGATTTAGTAGATTCAATAAAAGTGTCAGACTGGAGAGCTGCTCTGTCTGGAGATTGAAGTGTGCAGTTTTAAGTACTGTATTACGTAGTGATTCTTTGTATGAGTTCGAACAATAAAAGTTTTAGCTTATGAACCATGGGTAAGGTTTAGAGGCATACGTATGTGGCCTGAGAGCGCAAACAGTTGCACTATAAACCCGCACAGAGAAGACTGTATGCAGTGTTGCCAACTTAGCGGATTTTCCGCTAAATTTGGCGGAATTAGAAGACTGTCGGCGGAGAAATATTTAATTTAGCGGACAGCGGAATTTTTGGCGGAATTCTAAATTTATTATAGCGGAATTTTGTGTTTTATCCATTTTACGTTCTTTTTTAATTTGTACTCCAGTCTGTCTCCGAGCTAGTGCGTATTTCTTGTCAGGAGCTAGCAGTCACATAAGGAAAACATGTTATTTGGATTTGATGTTATGAGATCATGGTATCATAACCTTCTAATACGTGGGGAAAGGGTACTTATCTCTTAGTGGACGAATGACGACAGATAATGAAACTGTGAGTGAGTAGCATTTATATTTATGCTATGGAGGAAGACCGTTTAATAAACTGGCCTGTTTTGTGTGTGGCCCATGAAGTAGTAATAATAAAAATGGCGTATGGCCTCCAGAGAGGCCTGGTGCAGGTCTTTTTCTAGTAGACGGCCTATTAAGCGACCTGCATGTCTGTGAAGATGAGCGCCCTACCTAGGATGATTTCTAATACGCCACACATACCCAGCCCCCGAGCCATTGGAATTAACCAATTAAGGTTAAAATCCCTGACCCGGCCGCGAATCGAACCCGGGACCCTCCGAACCGAAGGCCAGTACGCTGACCAGTCAGCAAACGAGTCGGACCTTGAGGTAGTGGATTCACCTAGTTTGCACCCAGCACTAAAACGACTGCAAGGTTTAGCTCGGCTCACAGGCTGGGGGTTAATTCCAGTGAAACTCACAGATCAGGTGAGTGCAGACATTTACTTTTATTATTATTATTATTATTATTATTATTATTATTATTATTATTATTATTATTATTATTATTATTATTATTATTACTGCTCATTTTATTGCTCATTATTTGATATCAGATTTCTTGGCGTAATTTTAGCGGATTTTAAGTAGTATTTAGCGGATCTTGAAAATATAAGTTGGATACACTGACTGTATGAACTATCACCTGGTTCTTTGAATATTTTAAGGCACAATTACAAGGCTCAGCGTGCCCTATAGGCCTACCTAACTTCAAATTTGTTTTCGAAAAATCTGCAAACTATGCCGCTAGAAAACTTCAAGTCTATGGCATTATTATCAGAATCAAACTTTCTTCTACCAGAACAGAGTTTCAACAACGATCGAAAACTGAAACCGAGCATGAAATGAGTCGAACTATTGTGAAACTATTTTTTTGACTACGCGTGGAATACACATGACTAAGTAGCTCAGATACATATACCAAATATTTCTTTTAAACAAATGTAAATATGAAGTAAAAATGAAATGGCGTATGACTTTTAGTGCCGGGATGTGTCCGAGGACTTCGGTTTGGCAGGTGCAGTTCTTTTGATTTGACTTCCGTAGGCGACCTGAGCGTCGTGATGAGGATAAAATAATAATGCAGAACATACACCCAGTCCCCGTGCCAGGGGAATTAACCAATTATGGTTAAAATTCCCGATCCTGCCGGGAATCGAACCCTTGACCTCTGTGACCAAAGGCCAGCACGCTAACCATTTAGCCATGGGGCCGGACAAACTATGACATCACAATGTAACTTATATAATGCCATTAGATTTCTGCCAAATAAACCGAGCAGGGTCTAACATATCGTCATTGTGCCTCGAAATATCTGTGTGTGACAATGTTATAGGGGGAATACCGACCCGGAGCACATGTATCACTTAAAACGAACATTCGTCGATACAGTTCATGGAATACTGAACATTAGATGACAGAACATGCCTGGTCAGAGTTCAAGCTGAAATATTGTACAAACTCGCCACGCTTAACAGTTGATA
The DNA here is from genome assembly GCF_040414725.1 of Anabrus simplex. Lineage (NCBI taxonomy): Eukaryota > Metazoa > Arthropoda > Insecta > Orthoptera > Tettigoniidae > Anabrus > Anabrus simplex. The sequence goes on along the minus strand of NC_090269.1, from coordinate 112,048,577 downwards.
AACATCTACCTACAATATCAGCAATCGAAAGTTGAAAAGGAACTAATTCTATAAAGCAATCCCTTTTGTTAATTCTCCAAATCCAAAACGTTACAAATAAGATGATGAGAACTACTAGAGATTATACGTATACTATATGAGCTTCCACATCCAGTAACTATACTGAATTCAAAAGTTTCTTTCTCATGAACCTCGACTATTTGGTATGTTTCTTCCTTTCATGATTTGGAGTCCCAATGAAAGTCAAAGGTTGCATAAATAATTATATTTTAATAAGATCAGCCTGGTTTATAAGGACGTTACCGCATTTGTTTTTTACTCAGTCAAAAAATGTTGATAAGGCTGTACACATGCCGCTTCTGGCCAAGATGATACTCTTGAATGACGCCTATTACGTGAAAAAGCATTTCAGAACGACATGGCAAATTATGGTTTTACGAAATAAAAATATGCAGGGAGACCCCACGATCTCCGCCACATGAAATTAGCTCGTTAACCTTACAACCCTAGCAGAAGCAATATCAGAGTTATTTAACGGAAAAAGTCCGGCTCCATGGCTAAATGGTTAGCATGCTGGCCTTTGGTCACAGGGGTCCCGGGTTCGATTCCCGGCAGGGTCGGGAATTTTAACCATCATTGGTTAATTTCGCTGGCACAGGGGCTGGGTGTATGTGTTGTCTTCATCGTCATTTCATCCTCATTACGACACGCAGGTCGCCTACGGGAGTAAAATCAAAAGACCTGCACCTGGCGAGCCGAACATGTCCTCGGACACTCCCGGCACTAAAAGCCATACGCCATTTCATTTTTCAACGGAAAAAATAAATGATCTAATAATAATAATAATAATAATTATAATTATAGTAATTGTAACAATAATACGGCCTCTCCCTAGTTGTAAATTTGCTTTGGAAGCTCTAGCTTCTTAATTTAGATTTGAACAAAGTTTAAGGTTCGATTATCCCTCTGAAGGGTAAATTTGTTAGTAGAGGGTAAAGCCTCCGTTGCATATCACTTGCCAAAGAATTAGGCAGTCTGACGAAGACTTACAAAGTCGTGTGTTGTTAAATGGGAGCTTCCTCCCACCACCCACTGTTAACTTATGCTATTGTAAATGAGGAGCAACAAATCAAAACGTATAATGTCCATCTCTGGACAAAATTGAGTTTGATGCTGTTTTATGGAATATTTTTTGTGCTCTACATGTTACCGCATTCAGACCTGATCTGTCTGTATACTGCAATAATGAAATAATATCTTGAAACTGAGAGGTTAAAACAAACCGTATATTGTCCACGCGAGTGACCGATTCAGAACGTATAATTTCCACCAATGACATAATTAATTTGACCTTCCTTTCATAAAATGGATAAAATGTCATAAATTTAGCCTATTCTAGACAATAAAAATATTCTGCCTGTAACAAAAAAAATACTGAACCAGTTTTTACAAAGTAATTTTAGTCTTTGTTCAGTTCCTGCAGGCAACTATTCATTTTATGCTTATCAAAGTAGGTACTCTAAATTCGAAGTGATTTAAAGTCTAATTTTGTAAGTTATAAATTTCAGGTATTCAAATTAATGTGAACTAATTATGATGATAATACAATAAACTCGTCAAAACACATAATGTCCTTTAAAACAGATCAAAACGTATATTGTCCAAAATGTAAATTAGCTTTCTAACATCCCAAATAAATGATTGATCTTTTGGAACATGACATCTACTGTAATTCATTATCCTAATAAGAAAACGGCATTTTATTATATTGAATACTTTAGGAGCAATAAGTTTTAAACTTCTCCTGAAAAAATTGTATTAATGGACATTACACGTTTTGATTGATTGCTCCTCAAATACCCTACTTGTTCAAGTTTTCTTTCATTTTTTTCTTGTTCTGAAAAGAGAATCAAACAAAAGGAAAGAAAGTGTGACTTTGAAAATACATTCTAAATTTAAAATTTTCTTCGCGTGAATTTTTTCAGTGTCCTGAACCTGCTGCTCCTTCCCTCTTCTACACGTAATTCCCGTAATAATAATAATAATAATAATAATAATAATAATAATAATAATAATAATAATAATAATAATAATAATTCGCATAATGAAGATTCCAGCAAAGACCTTCTCCTTAACTAGAAATATTCAATTTATACACATTCCAAATGGTTTCCTGATACATTTGTTCAGTCCTCCAGCTTCGTACCTTCCTAGATTCCCTATACATACAGGGTGACGCAACGTTTCAGTATAGAATTCAACACGTCCTTTATTACATAATCTTATTGCAAAAGAGGAGGGAAACTATAAGGTGTGTAGGCTCTATATTTCAAGGAGAAATAAACACAGGCACCGATCTAAGATCAATTCTTACCGAGCGAGTTGGCCGTGCGGTTAGGAGCGCGCAGCTGTGAACTTGCATCCGGGAGATAGTGGGTTCGAACCCCACTGTCAGCAGCCCTAAAGGTGGTTTTCCGTGGTTTCCCATTTTCACACCAGGCAAATGCTGGGGCTGTACTTTAATCAAGGCAACGGCCGCTTCCTTCCCACTCCTAGACCTTTCCTATCCCATCGGCATCCGGCCGTAAAACAGGGTTAAATCCACATACGCAACATAATTCGTATCTGCGTCCTCACAAGGGTGTAGGGAGAAGAAGGAGGAGAAGAAGAAGAAGAAGAAGAAGCTCATGACACTTTCTTAGGTTAATGTATCATTTGCCAACTTAAAATACCATTACGAAATAAACCTAGCAATAAAACTGTGATAGAATATATTGGTAATATTCCAACAGCAAGTTACTGGATTTCTTAACCCTTAACGCAACCCTTTTGTTCATTTCTCCCGCCCCCCCCCCCCACCTCCACACTCACGGTTTAACGTCGCACTAACTCAACGAGGGTAGGACGCGTATCGGGTAATCACGGATCTTACGTAAATCTGCACACAAGTTAAAAGAGCCAAGACATTTCTTTCGGAAGTTAACTTACGCGTTCTACAGAAAGCGTTAAAAGTTCGTATGTTTGAATTGGTGGTGGGCTTGGTTACGCAGTACTGCTCCGCGTTATATGTAACACTTTAGTTAAATTGTTAGAATGCGAAATGCTACTTTGAGCGAAGGTGAACACTTTCATATCATATCATGAAAGAGAATAATACATTTTGAAGTGTCTCGAAAACCTATGTTTGTTTGGCTGGTTGGTTGGTTTTTAATATCCTAGTTCGCCGCCAACCGAGAAACAGAAGCTTTTATATTTAAAATAGCGCAGAGAATATTATACTGTGAAGCTAGGTAATGCTATGTGCAACTTCCCACTAGTCGCTAGTCGTCCCACGGTCCCGTGTGTCGTCACTGCACCGTTACATCACAACGCAGGTTCCTCTCCTACACGCGTGTTCAAGTCTCCATGATAGCGCGTGCTACAGGACTTCTTCAGACCTTTAATGCTTTTCCAGGTACTCAACTAATTGTAGGCTATGTTTTATAAGGAAAAGACAACTGTTTAATTGTGTGGTGAAATTTCCTTCGATTCAAAGAAAATCACTTAATGCCACCGTTTCCTCGATAAACAGTCTTAACCCTCTAGTGCATGACGACCTCGTATGAGGTTGAGTTCTCATGGACTTTGCGCTATCACCTTTTGAAACTTCGCGGTCAATATAACACATGTACCAGTGATGCGTTGTTTTTATTTACATAACAGACTACAAAACAGTTGGGAGAAAGGAGACGAGCTGCTCGACTAAGCGGTATGTTCTGAGCTGTCAGTGGAGAGATGGCGTGGAATGACATCAGTAGACGAATAAGGTAGAGTCGTGTCTTTAAAAGTAGGAAAGATCACAATATGAAGATAAAGCTGGAATTAAAGAGGACAAATTGGGGCAAATATTCGTTCATAGGAAAGGGAGTTAGGGACTGGAATAACTTACCAAGGGAGTTGTTCAATAAATTTCCAATGTCATTGCATTCATTTTAAAAAAGGCTAGGAAAACAACAAATAGGGAGTCTGCCACATGGGCGTCTGCCCTAACTGCAGATAAGTAGTGAGTGATAGTGATTGATTAATTGATTCTTCCGAAGGTACTCCTTCCAGTCCGTCAACTTCCACTCGTACCAACCACACTTTGCAATACGTACCCATGGCCAGTAGGGAGTAATGATCGATTTCCGAATGTTAAAAGCTTGGAATAATATTCACTAATTTTTTTAATATATTCAATTATGGTAAATCATATCACGTACAAGTTTTTCGTCACCAAACACAAACGAAAAATAATTCATGCAAGCGAGTGTTAAGAATGTATGTGAATCTATGTATTTATTTGTTTATTTATACTTTCCAATTTATGCGTTGCCATAAGACAAAGTATACCACATAAAATGTAATACTACATTGTATAAGCCTGTAAACATATTATATTATAAATGTAGCAAGGTCATGACATTTTGACCAATACATTACTGGTTATAAAGATGATACTTTAGAAGTTGAAGACAGCCGCGTAAAGTTTATATACATTATTTCAGAGATGGATATTAGAACAAAACTGTTGAAATAATTTTGCATTGGTAGCCTTGGAACCCACAAACAATCCAATGACTGTGACACTCTTTAAATTATATGCAGTTTTGGAACACACTGTGGGATCAATGATGAAGCTGACTCTTTGGACTTCCAATCAGTCAAAATCCTCAGCCTGTTTCCAGTCATTCGACCGGCTCAGGAATGGAATGAAGCCCCATCTAGCAGCGAGGATAGGAATTGTGCCGGTTGCCGAAGCCTGTCGCACTCCTGTGGCAATGATTAATGAATGACAGATGACATGAAATGATATTGGAGAGTGTTGCCGGAATGAAATATGAGAGGGAAAACCGGAGTACCCGAAGAAAAATCTATCCCGCCTCCGCTTTGTCCAGCACAAATCTCACATGGAGTGACCGGGGTTTGAACCACGGAACCCAGCGGTGAGAGGCCGGCGCGCTGCCACCTGAGCCACAGAGGCTCTCTCCTTGGACTTTATCGATGGCAGTTATGTCCATTCTCTATGCACTACTGAAAATGAATGAAAATGAAAACCTACAACCTGTTTTCCAGTCATTGACCGGGTCAGGGGTGTAATGAATGAAACATATATAGGCTGTTATTACAATGGGGTCGCCACTCCCAAGGTGATTTAGTGATTTATTAATGAGTGATAAATGCTATGAAATGATAATGGAGAGTGTTGCTGGAATGAAAGATGACAGGGAAAACCGGAGTACCCGGAGAAAAACCTGTCCCGTCTCCGCTTTGTCCAGCACAAATCTCACATAGAGTGACCGGGATTTGAACCACTGTATCCAGCAGTGAGAGGCCGACGCGCTGCCGTCTGAGCCACGGAGGCTCTCTATGTACTACTATATGGAGCTAATTTTTTCCTGAGTTCTGAAGGAAATTGACTTGCTTAGTTTAACCCCTGACCCTTCATATGAGGTAGGTATACAAGGAAGCGGTCGTGGCCTTAAGTTAGGTACCATCCCGGCATTTGCCTGGAGGAGAAGTGGGAAACCACGGAAAACCACTTCCAGGATGGCTGAGGTGGGAATCGAACCCATCTCTACTCGTTTGACCTCCCAAGGCTGAGTGGACCCTGTTCCAGCCCTCGTACTACTTTTGAAATTTCGTGGCAGACCCGGGAATCGAACCCGGGCCTCCGGGTGTGGCAGCTAATCACACTAACCACTACACCACAGAGGCGGATCATCTGCAATAACGTAACCCAAATAACAGAAATTGTTCGCTTGTTTTATTTCGTTCCTGTCCGGTTTAATGTTTACGGTAACTTCTTGTTCAGCTTTCCTTACAACCGTAATGTTAGTAATGTTTGCCTTTATTCGTAATTAAAATTCCTCTAGAATAATTAATACTTTCTTGCATGATCTTTTCATTGTCAGCCAAATGTCGCCAGCAAACGTGGTAAAGTGAATACTTGTTCACTGTACTTTTAGTCCTATATCCCATTTGGAAATATTTATTGGGGCTTCAATGAAAAGGTTAAATTAAGCATGATGATAATCAGCAGCCTTGTCTTACTCCTTTCCCGATTTTAGCCTTGTAATATTCTCATTAGCATAAATGTTTATTGTAATTCATATATAACATTTAAGTTTTCCAGTCTGTTGAAACTAATACAAGAGTCGGGTTGAGTGGCTCAGACGGTTGAGGCGCTGGCTTTCTGACCCCAGCTTGGCAGGTTGATCCTGTTTCAGCCCGGATGGTATTTGAAAGTGCTCAAATACGTCAGCTTCGTGCCGGTAGATTTAGTGCTTCGTAAAAGAACTGCTCCGGGACTAAATTCCGGCATCTCGACGTCTCCGAAAACCGTAAAAGTAGTTAGTGGGACACAAAGCCAATAACTATCATTATTATTATTATTATTATTATTATTATTATTATTATTATTATTATTATTACAAGATACAGAAAATATCTGGAAAAGAAAACATTTGAACATATTACAAGAAACCTGGAGTCCGACTCCTCGGCTGAATGGTCAGCGTTGAGGCCTGCGGTTCAAAGGGCTGCGGGTTCGATTCCCAGACGGTTCGGGGATTTTAATATCGTCTGATTAACTCTTCTATTTTGTATTTATTCCAACATTTTCCTCTTCATATTCAAACAACACGCTGCACTACCAACCACCACAGAAACACGCAATAATGATAACATCCCTCCATATAGGGTTGGCGTCAGGAATGGCATCCGGCCATAAAACAGAGCCAAGTCCACATGTGTGACACATTTCGCACCCACAAAACCACATATGTGGGAAAAGTGGTAGAAGAAGAAGAAAACTAAGAAGGAGAAGAAAAAAGGGTGCAAGAAAACATTTTATTTTATTTTCACGTATTTCCTTTAGTTCTGTCTCTGTCGTCTCCTCAACCATCTAGCTGGTTTTACAGTAGTCGCCTTCATCCACCAAAACATTTCCGTTGCCTCGTATAATTTTTAGTAATGATTTAATAAGGTCCAATTTTACACTCATATAATAGCACGCTCTAAATGAAAGTCTTAAAAACTGTTTCCTTTTCTGGATGTTCATTCTTTTACAGGCATTTTGTGATATTATTCTCTTCCAAGTATTTTCTAGTGTTTTCGATACCTCGCACTATTTTCGACAAAAAGGAAAACTTTTGTTTGTTTGAGGTGATAATCGCCCATCTGGTGTCCTCTGCATGTGTCGAAATAATAGGTTTAAACATTATGAAGTTGCTATCAATCATCATGACTCAACTGCTGCAGGTAACTGATGCTAGTTGTTGTGTGGAGCAATGACCTCCAGTAAGCGTTCCTTCACGGATGTCAAGGCTCAACACTACGCTAGCCCGCGGCGCACTTTCTGCATGCGCTAACCGTGCCCACACTCAAATTGCTTCCTCTCTGGCTTCGCAGGATCTTTCGGCAGAAGGAGGTATACCATATTTCTCAGCTGCAGCACGAATCGTGCGAGAGAACTAATTATTTCTTGAGGTCCACGATGAAGCGAGGAAGCATTCCAGGATCTTTTCATCTTTAAGTCATGTGAGCTTCATTATCATCTTTCCCATATTCTTAAGTGTGTAGCAAAATAGCTTGGCCTACGAATTATCGGGAGTTATTTAATTTCACAGAGTATCGCTGAACGACAGAAAAGGTTCGTGTTTCGACTTTGTGTGGTTCAGGTGATGCTCTTTAATTTTTGGAAGCAAAGTAAGTCGTTATACCAAACTAGTTGGAACTGTAGACCTAAGGATTTCTTTTAGTAGTATTAGTATTAGTAGATTCGTGTAAGTCAAAACAAAGCCATCTGCTTGCAGGCCATGAAGTCCCTCGAAGAAGTAGACTTCCACTGTTCGTAACCTCGGTATCAAGAGGGATAGAATAGTTAGCTCTATGTTGGTCCACCTCATCCGTCAAGAATTAACCTGGAATGGGTACTCATTGTTGTTGAAAGCTGAGTGAACTTCAGGGCCATATGCCTGTCAAGAAGTGGGAGTCCCGACCTCCTCGGTCAGGCAGCCCTGGTTCATCTAAAGGGTTTTGAAATATCTCTTGACCGCCATCGTATGCTTCGCAGCTCACCCAGCTGCTATTCCTGGCCGGTACGATGTGTACGTAGCTTCAGGCTGGGAAGAAATTTGGTTAACGTCTTACTCTTGGCCATCCTAGAAAGGGCTTCGCGTGGTTTCAGTTCCTGCAAATAAGCTATGGCTACCTCCTCTTCGGTCATAGATTTAATTACAAATATAACTTCCACCCTGCCTAGACACCAGAGCCAGGTACATTTTCACTAAAAAACAAAGGAAGTTGGCAGATTGTACTGTACACTGGATGTCTTGATATTTGATCACAGTATCAAAAACTATATAAAACTACAAACTTTGCTTGCTTGCTTGCTTTTCTTTAGAGCATGGCCTCTCAGGGTGCATGCACTGTGCACGGTGCAAAAGACGACTTCGTTTGGTTAACCAGAGTGCAGACCCCCCCCAACTCCTCGATTTTTATCTATAGCGCTGTCTCTCTCTCCCCCCCCCCCCGCGCCTGTCTCGCTCGCTCCGTCTGTCTCCCTCTTCCTCACTTGCTCCGTAACGTTCCATATTCGAGCCAAGTTGAGCCGAGTTGAGCCGAGCTTAGCCGAGTAGCCCAGAGACGAAGCGTTGGTCCGAACCGAGCCGAGTGGGACCGATGCACTGTGCACAGGAACTCTGCACCGCAGTTTGCACGCGTGAGATTTTGGGCGTTTGAAAGGCCCTGCTTTAGAATATGGAGAAAGGGTTCTACTGTTGTTGCTTCTGAATTATTTTCATCTTGTCAGGAAGTTTGAAATTGACCCCAGAACAGAAACTGTAACCCGTCACGGGGTAGCTCTCTCATATATCCTAAGAAATCGCTGAAGATATGGAGAGACCCGGTGTAGAAATGTGACTCACGAGGTGAAAAGTGTAACAACCCGATTTCCCAGAAAGTTCGCTCAGTAAGCGAACACAATGTTTCAGCTTATCCCTAGACACTCGATCGTTTCCCAGACAATAACGGTGGAAATTTCCGACCTGATTTATGTGCCTTTTAGCGTGTAACAAGTGCAACTGACGTGGTGGCGCAGCATCTATCGCCGCGGCTTCACATTTCTGGGCCCCGTGTTCAAATCCCAATAAATTGTGTTTTTTTCATTAATCTACTCTGAAACTTCAGCATCGAATTTCTCGTGCTCTGCATGCCCATTCCATCACATATCTTACACATATACTAAATACCGGGCGATGCAGTATACAATATTGTATAGGACATTCCACGCTAAGTCGAAAAAAAAAACACTGCAAACGTTAAGTCTTTCAAAAATGTCGAAAACTTTGAAACTGACACACAAAAGTGTCAGAATCAAGATGATATAAAAATAATTCCTTACCATAATAGTGGTCACAAAGCTCGATAGCTGCAGTCGCTTACGTGCGGCCAGTATCCAGTATTCGAGAGATAGTAGGTTCGAACCCCACTGTCGGCAGCCCTGAAAATGGTTTTCCGTGGTTTCCCATTTTCACACCATGCAAATGCTGGGGCTGTACCTTAATTAAGGCCACGGCCGCTTCCTTCCCACTCCTAGCCCTTCCCTGTCCCATCGTCGCCATAAGACCTATCTGTCTCGGTGTGACGTAAAGCAACTAGCAAAAAAAAAAAAAAAAAAAAAAAAAGAAGTCACAACGACGTCATTAAAATGATCGTATAATATTAGTTTCCATAACTTCCGAGACCCTTAATTCAGTTGCAGAAAATTCTATGAGGTATTTTTACGTCACAAATATACAGACAGCTCTTATGGCGACGATGGGAAGGAAACGGCCGTAGCCTTAATTAAGGTAAAAAAAAAAAAAAACCAAACCAAACCAAACCCCAATGGCACTACAGCCCTTGAAGGGCCTTGGATTACCAAGCGACCGCCGCTCAGCCCGAAGGCCTGCAAACTGCGAGGTGTCGTGTGGTTAGCACGACGAATCCCCTCGGCCGTTATTCTCGCCTTTCGAGACCGGGGCCGCTGTCTCACCGTCAGATAGCTCTTCAATTCTAATCACATAGGCTGAGTGGACCTCTAACCAGCCCTCAGGTCCACGTAAAAATCCCTGAACTGGCCGGGAATCGAACCCGGGGCCTCCGGGTAAGAGGCAGACACGCTACCCCTACACCACGGGGCTGGCTTTATTTAAGGTACAGCCCCAGCAATTTCCTGGTCTGAAAATAGGAGACCACGGAAACCATCTTCAGGGCTGTCGACAGTAGAACCATTCCCCGTCGAATTCAATCTGACAACTACGTGACCCAAAACCGCGCACCCACTCGCTCGGTCAATGCGGTTTTATTTTTACGCACATAGTATAGGGTTTGTAATGATCTAATGGTATTTAAATCACATGAGTTGTTTACATTACTGAGATAATCAGTGCTATATTCATTTTATTTTTATTCCAACATTGAAAAAAAAACATTCTGAATATCTACATCACTGCTTTCACTTTCGGCTCGTGGATAAATATAAGCTATCAAATTTACGAGGCTCTGAATGACCTAAGAATTTATAAAATACCAAAATTGATATCGAGATCGATTTTATATTAACCCTACAATTATTTCTTTCTTTCTCAATCCGTTTACCCTCCAGGGTTGATTTTTCCCCTCGGCCTCAGCGAAGGATCCCACCTCTACCGCCTCAAGGGCAGTGTCCTGGAGCGTGAGATATTGGGTCGGGGGATACAACTGGGATGGAGGAATAGTAACCCGCCCATGTGGCCTCAGCAGCTATGCTGAACAGGGGCCTTGTGAAGTGATGGAAAGATCGGAAGGGATATACAAGGAAGAGGGAAGGAAGCGATCGTGGCCTTAAGTTAGGTACTATCCCGGCATTTACCTGGAGTTGAAGTGGGAAACCACGGAAAACCACTTCGAGGGTGGCTGATGTGGGGATCGAACCCACCTCTACTCAGTTGATCTCCCGAAGATTAGTGGACCCCTTCCAGCCCTCGTACCACTTTTCAAATTTCGTGGCAGAGCCGGGAATCGAATCCGGGCAGCTAATCACACTAACCACTACATCACAGAGGCGGACAACCCCAGCAATACCAAGCTATTTTCAAGCCGCAAGCTACCACCAAGAGTGGGGGGGGGGGGGGTATTTTATGACCATCAGAGTAAATTCGCTTTATATGATTCGTATTACTCTTTAATCAACTTATCAGATATTTTGAACCTCAAATGACAATATCAGAAAATCATACCATTTTCTGTAACATGGAGAAAGATCAAATAAAATATTATTAATCTCACTCATCACCTATCACTCTCATCACTATCGTCAGAACACATACGATTGTTTTCTTGCTGTGTTTTTCGCATGCAACCGGAACAAGATATGGAGGTTTTGTTGACTTTGTTGTACTTTTGCCCTTTAGAATGACATTCGTTGGCAACGCCCTCTTCCACCGTCAGCTTTCTTGACTTTCGCTGTCTGATTTAATTTACAGCCTGATATCTCTTGCATGGCCAAAATTACTGCCTTCCGCATTCCCTCAGTATTTTGAGCACGCTTGTCAATGCAGGATTTCATGAATTGAACAGCCAGTTCTCGTAAATATACACTCTTTGCTTATTAGACTTTTGTTTGTTCTAGTTCGGGAAATTCGCCAAAAGTATTGTGAAACCATTGAATGCCGCAAGAGAGCTAACTGTGGTCATCTTCCAGTGCCCTTCTTTGTGGAATATTTTTCGCACCATCTTCGCCACGGTGTCTACTCCACATTTATAACACTGTATTTCACCAGAAGAAAAACTGTTATCCTTCACTAGAATTAAAAGTTTAAAAAAGTAATTATCTGGTTAGGTCCGCCTTTGTGGTGTAGTGATTAGCGTGTTTAACTGTTAACCGCCAGAGGCCCGGGTTCGATTCCCGGCTCTGCCACAAAATTTGAAAAGTGGCACAAGGGCAGGAACGGGGTTCACTCAGCCTCGGGAGGTCAAATGAGTAGAAGAGGGTTTTCGGTGGTTTCCCACTTCTCCTCCAGACAAATGCCGGGATGGCATCTAACTTAAGGCCACGGCCGCCTTCTTCCCTCTTCCTTGTGTATCCCTTCCAATCCCCCCCCCCACAAGTCCCCTGTTCAGCAAAGCAGGTGAGGCGGCCTGGGCAAGGTACTGGTCCTCCTCCCCAATTGTATCCCCTGACCGAAAGTCTCACGCTCCAGGACACTGCCCTTGAGGTGGTAGAGGTGGAATCCTTCGCTGAGGCCGAGGGGAAAAATCAACCATGGAGGGTAAAAAGATTTTTAGAAGAGGAAGAAGAAGAATTATGTGATTAGGCAATCGGATTCAAAAGAGACAACAACTTTTCCGAAAGTAAACATAGGAACAATAATTATTAAACCGTAAACATTTGAAATGGTGGGCACAAAATACCCCCACCCTCCCGCAGCTTGTTTGTCCGTCTCCATGGCTAAATTGTTAGCGTGCTGGCCTTGGTCACAGGGGTCCTGGGTTCGATTCCCTGCAGGGTCGGGAATTTTAACCATAATTGGTTAATTCCGCTGAAACGGGGGCTGAGTGTATGTGTCGTCTTCATCATCATTTCATCCTCATCACGACGCACAGGTCGCTTAACGGCGTCAAATCAAAAGACCTGCATCTGGCGATGAGAACTTGTTCTTAGACACTCGCGGCACAAAAATCAATACGCCTTTTCATTTTCACTGCCTGTTGGCATTGCTATTATTAACTGTGTTCACTCACTTTGGATTCTCTCGTAAGCAACAGTGTTCCTTGCAGCACAGACAAACGGAGCTTTCTCAAGAAACACGTGGCTACTCAACGAGTGTGTTAGCAATGCAGCGCATGATCTATTGTAGGGCACAGAGATTGCATTCACCTCGTTCGGCTCCTTGACTGAATCGTCAGCATAACAGCCTTCGACTCAAAGGGCCCTCTGGGTTCAATTCCCGAGCGGGTTGGAAATGTTAATCGCAGCTCCTTAATTCCTCTGGCACGGGTTTAGGGTTTGTGTTAATTTCAAATGCATTAGTTCATTTCACCAAGTTAGTTAACAATTGTCCGGCTCCACTGCTAAATGGTTAGCGCGCTGGCCTTTGGTCACAGGGGTACCGCGTTCGATTCCCGGCAGGGTCGGGAATTTTAACCATAATTGGTTAATTTCGCTGGCATGGCGGCTGGGTGTATGTGTCGTCTTCATCATCATTTCATCCTCATCATGACGCGCAGGTCGCCTTCGGGAGTCAGATCAAAAGACCTGCATCTGGTGAGCCGAACTTGTCCCCAGACACTCCCGGCACTAAAAGCCATACGCCATTTCATTTTTAGTTAACAATTAATGAAACAACATTACATGAAGTGGTAAACATCATGAGCCTCCGTGGCTCAGGCAGCAGCGCGCAAGCCTCTCACCGCTGGGTTCCATGGTTCAAATCCGGGTTACTCCATGTGTGATTTGTGCTGGAACAAGCGGAGGCGGGACAGATTTTTCTCCGGGTACTCCAGTTTTCCCTGTCATCTTTGATTCCAGCAAAACTCTCTAATACCATTTCATCTATCAGTCATTAATCATTGCCCCAGAGGAATGCGACAGGCTTCAGCAGCCGGCACAATTCCTATCCTCGCCGTTAGATGGAGCTTCATTCATTCCATTCCCTGACCCGGTCGAATGATCGGAAAAAGACTGTGAATTTTTTAATAAACATCGTATAGAATGACTTTCATTAACATGTATACTAGTTGTTTGGTATATAAGAATAAATAACCATATGGAAGGTAGGAATGAATGTCCGCAGGTTGTAAAATATGATTTTAAAAATAGCGAACGGTTTTTCCGAGGTGGTAGATTGAACTATAGCTCATTCCACGTTAAGAAAACAGTATTGCTCATATGACAACAGGGTTGCCGTATCGAAGGGCTCTGCTCAACGCCATCACGGGAAAACGGTGGCACATAAATTTGTGAAATTCAGTATTTTATTTCAAGATAAAAAGCGGAAGAAACTAAGTTACAAATTATTTTTATGAACTAAAGGGGACGTGGTGGTTTAGAGGGGCTATTTTTGGTTTGCACAGAATCAGAGGTAAACTACAGCACATAAAAACCTCAGCATTGGTGTGTAAGGCAAACTGGGGGAGAACATAGACAATTTTTATGGTCTCGAGGGGTGAGGGATGCAATTAATTGCATTTAATAAATTTCTCCAGGCAATAAAGGCTATTAAACCGATGCAACAAATAAAAGACTCTACAAAAAAAAAAAAAAAAAAGATCACAGTATGAAAGTTTAAGAACGAAATCACACACGTAGGCTTATCACATAACTCACTCAACACAAGATAATTACGCACTGATTTAAAGCCTAAAGCACAGGCAACAAATAAATACTGTAGATAACTTCACTACAGAAGTGAGCTGCCGGCGGTTCACACGAGGCTTGTGGCAGAGCAAAGAAGGAAAATGAAGGAAGACAACGGAGCGATGGCTGTTCCTGCCATCGTGCTTCCTCCCTACGACTGTATTTATGAAAAAGAAAGAAAATGTTGTGTAGTTATTTAAATAACTCACGGGAAAAAGGCATCATCCTTTTTATCTATCTTTCTTAATACATTACAAAGTACAGTATAATATCTCTTAATTACGAGGAATTATGGGTGTCTCAGAGGGGGTGTGTTCACTCTTTGTAGGTCCATAAGAGCAATACTGTTTTCTTTACGTGGAATGAGCTATAGAGTGTGATGTTTTTGAGGTAGGTAGTAGCTTCGTTTGCCCCTCGGCTTTTACCATCCGTCGTTCCATGCTTCAGGCAGTATGCATGCGTAAGCAGTAGGGACCAAATTTCATGAAGTAATAAGTTAGAACGCAAACTTACTTAAGTGAGTAACAAGTATACACTAATCTGCACAACGGTAATGCTATGAGTTTTGCATAAACATTAGGTAATCGGCCCATCAGAACCCCTAGAATTTATGTTCCTCTCACTGCATTACGGAAGAGCAGCCAAAACGACACCTCCTAATAACCAAATTAATTTGAATTCGAACTTATCACTGCATAAATATCCCGGCACTAGTAATGAGTATAAAACATTTCATAACTGCATCACTTCACTGCCGCTTCAGGACGTACTCTGCATGTGTAATTTCTAAGAAGCAATTCCAAGTACATCACTCCATTGCAGCTGTACACATCACTTCACTGCAGCTTCAGCACGCATTCTGCATTCCTAATGCGTAAGAAGCAATTTAAGTAAATCACTTCACTGCCGCTTCAGGACATACTCTGCATCCGTAATGCGTAAGAAGCAATTTAAGTACATCACTTCACAACCGCTTCAGGACGTACTCTGCATGCGTAATGCGTAAGAAGCAATTTAAGTACACCACTTCACTGCAGCTTCAGGACTACTCTGCATGCGTAATGCGTAAGAAGCAATTTAAGTACATCACTTCACAGCCGCTTCAGGACGTAGTCTGCATGCGTAATGCGTAAGAAGCAATTTAAGTGCATCACTTCACAGCCGCTTCAGGACGTACTCTGCATGCGTAATGCGTAAGAAGCAATTTAAGTGCACCACTTCACTGCCGCTTCAGGACGTACTCTGCATGCGTAATGCGTAAGAAGCAATTTAAGTACATCACTTCACTGCCGCTTCAGGACGTACTCTGCATGCGTAATGCGTAAGAAGAAATTTAAGTACATCACTTCACTGCAGCTTCAGGACGTACTCTGCATGCGTAATGCGTAAGAAGCAATTTAAGTACATCACTTCTCTGCCGCTTCAGGACGCATTCTGCATTCGTAATGCGTAAGAAGCAATTTAAGTACATCGCTTCACTGCCGCTTCAGGACGTACTCTGCATGCGTAATGCGTAAGAAGCAATGTAAGTACACTACTTCACTGCCGCTTCAGCACGCATTCTGCATTCGTAATGCGTAAGAAGCAATTTAAGTACATCACCTCACTGCCGCTTCAGGACGTACTCTGCATGCGTAATGCGTAAGAAACAATTTAAGTACATCACTTCACTGCCGCTTCAGGACGTACTCTGCATGCGTAATGCGTAAGAAACAATTTAAGTACATCACTTCACTGCCACTTCAGGACGTACTCTGCATGCGTAATGTGTAAGAAGCAATTCTAAGTACATCACTCCATTGTAGCTGTACACATCACTTCACTGCAGCTTCAGCACGCATTCTGCATTCGTAATGCGTAAGAAGCAATTGAAGTGCATCACTTCACTGCAGCTTCCGCACGCATTCTGCATGCGTAATGTGTAAGAAGCAATTTTAAGTACATCACTTCACCGCGGCTTCGGCACGCATTCTGCATGCGTAATATGTAAGAATCTATTTTAAGTACATTCACTGCAGTGCAGCTGAAAACATCACTTCACTGCGACTTCAGAACGTATTCTGCATATGTAATGTGTTATAAGCAATTTTAAGTAGGCCTACATCACTGCATGCAGTTGTACACATCACTTCATTGCCATTTCAGGACGTATTCTGCAAGCGTCAAGTGCAAGAAAGTTTCTAAGTAGATCACTGTACTGCAGCTTCAGGTAGAATGCATCAAGTAAGTTATATGAAAATATTCTAGGTACAAAAAGCGAACGTTTCCACACTGGAATATAGTGTAATGTATGTCAGCAAAGCCTTAGGGCGTTTATCATTAAATACTAACAAGGGAACATCCACAATGGTGAAGTCGCCGATCGCGATGAACCTTAGCAAACACATTGAGGTACATGTAAAAACAATGCCAGCATCAATTTTAGGCGCCAACATTCATTAGCGCGTTAACTAAGGGGCCTAAAAGTTGCGACATTTCAAGTTCCGCGCGAACAGAGATGAATTCCTCCTGACCAATGCTTAGCCGGAACACTGTTTTGTGCCACACCTCTGCTCCTCCTCCCCTCCGCCCCGCCTGGTTCAGCGCGACTCGTTTCCCTCTCCCCGCGCTGCCGTCTGCTTAGCTGTCGAACAGAACCTGTGCTACACTGCGTACGCTATCAGCCTTCCTCATAGCTCTCCCTTGGAATTTCCACATTTTATAGGCAGTTTACATTTTATGAAATATTTATGGAAACGTTTGCGACGAGTCCTTAAGGGCAATGTCACTCTAAATGACACTACCGACAGCTTCAAGGTGTTTCAGACGTAAATAATAATTTAAGCCTAGGTCGGACGCGGTACCTTATACCACGTTTGTCCACGCCCGATGGTGCTTAACTCGGGGTTGTACCCACGAATTGACAACCCACCGGAATTAGCAGGAATGAAAATATAACATTTGCATAAAATATGATTAAATACGTTCAGGTTATTTATTATCATTATGTGTGAAACGGAACGTGATTTAAAGGATTTCAATAATTATAGTACGTAAAGAAGCAAAATACAGCGCCGGTCTCGTTCCACAGCCAAGCAGCCGGCACGCGGGAGGAGAAGGGAGGGGAACGTGCCGGGGAGAACCTCTTGGAGGGTAAAAGGCGGTGCAGAGGGTGTGTCTCCAGACGGAAAGTATATGTGCCGGCTTAGCATTGGTCAGCAGGTATTCATCGCTGATCGCGCGGAACTTGAAATGTCGCAACTTTTAGGCCCCTTAGGTAACGTGCTAATGAATGTTGGCGCCTAAAATTGATGCTGGCATTGTTTTTACATGTACCTCAATGTGTTTTCTAAGTTTCATCGCGATCGGCGACTTCACCATTGTGGATGTTCCCTTGTAAGTGAACATAAATATTTGTTTTCAAATTTTTGAAATAGGACATTTTGACGTCATATGCATTCAGGGTCCTACTAATAACGAGCTGAATTGTCTTTTACTTATCTTCCGAACATTCTGTACATTAACAAAGCAATTTTCTTTCCACTGCATTGATCTAGTGATAGCAAAACCTTCTGATCACGAATGTTTCGGAATAACGAAAGAGCGTTTACAGGAAACTGTGTAATTAATAAGTCGCGCTGCTCATCATTCACGCTATGTAAGATTGTCTGTATAAATGAACAGCATGTAATTACTGTAACAAATAAACGGAAGGACTAAAATTAAATAGAGAAGATGCCCTCCTCCCAGATTCAGGCTGTGCTAAATTGGTGGTGAGGAAAATTCAATGTTATAACCGAGGAGTATTTTATTGCAGAAGATTGAAATTAATACTTATGATAAATTAAGGAGTAATACATTCAGACAGGGGTTTGCCACACTGTGGATTTCGTGACCAAGTAAATAGTGAATTGTGTAGCCGGAAGGAGGCGCTCAGAGCCGACTTACATAAAATGAATTACAAGCAAGAAGTGAGCTTGGAAGAATTTCAATGTCAAGAGCTTCACCTTGGTTACAGTTCATGTAAGAAGGAGAAGTCTCCTCTCAAGGTCGTGTGTTCATAGCCACTCCTATGTTAAGTCATAACGCTAGCTGTTACACACAAGTTTATCCGATAATTGTGTGGTATTATGTCCACTGCACTGATCTAGTAATAGCAAACCCTTATGATCAAGAAGGCCTAGTTCGATACCCGTCACTGGTAAATATTTCAACGTTCCGATTTGGGCAAATACAGGGTTATTCTGGAAATGAAATGGCGTATGGCTTTTAGTGCCGAGAGGTGTCCGAGGACTTCGGTTCGCCAGGTGCAGGTCTTTTTATCTGACTCCCGTAGGCAACCTGCGCGTCGTGATGAGGATGAAATGATGATGAAGACGACACATACACCCAGTCCCCGTGCCAGGGCAATTAACCAATTATGATTAAAATTCTCGACCCTGCCGGGAATCGAACCCGGGGCCCCTGTGACCAAAGGCCAGCACCATTTAGCCATGGAGCCGAACGTTATTCTGGAGAAAACTGGGGACCAAAATTTTCACCCTTCCATTGTAAAGAAACACTTTTTATTATTTTTTTTTTTTTGCTAGTTGCTTTACGTCGCACCGACACAGATAGTTCTTATGGCGACGATGAGACGGGAAAGGGCTAGGAGTGGGAAGGAAGCGGCCGTGGCCTTAATTAAGGTACAGCCCCAGCATTTGCCTGGTGTGAAAATGGGAAACCACGGAAAACTATTTACAGGGCTGCCGACAGTGGGGTTCGAACCTACTATCTCCCGAATAGTGGATACTGGCCGCACTTAAGCGACTGCAGCTATCGAGCTCGGTGTAAAGAAACTTTTTTCACTAGTCTATGGATTCTAATGAAAGCTCAAACATAAACAACAGCCGGCATTTTGCGCAATGCAAAGAAAAAGAAACAATAATAATGTTAATGTTATTACCTTTACGTCCTACTAACTACGTGTACTGTTTTCGGAGTCGCCGAGGTGCGGGAATTTAGTCTCGTAGAAAAAAGAAACAATGCTGTCACGGATACAGAAGTAAAAACTAGTTAACTTACCTCTGTATAAAAATTCCCAATAGGTCATCGGCTGGTTATCAACGCCCATTCATTAATATATACCGTTATATGAATGACAGATCATCTGTTGGTGATTTTGATGGGCCAACGTAAAATGACATTGTTTCCAGAGAGATGTACAGTTCACTGCAGGTGATGATGATGATGATTGTCACTGATACCGAGCGAGTTGGCCGTGCGGTCAGAGTCTCGTAGCCATGAGCTTACATTCAGGAGATGGAGGGTTCGAATCCCACCGTCGGCAGGGCTGAAGATGTTTTTCCATGGTTTCCCATTTTCACACCAGGCGAATGCTGGGACTGTACCTTAATTAAGGCCACGGACGCTACTGTCCCAATCCCAGCCCTCTCCCATTCTTGCGTTGCCAAAAACCTGCGGTGTGTTAGTACGACGTTAAACCACTAGCAAACACGAGTGGTATTTATTTTACGTCCCGGTAATTACTTTTACGATTTCTGGAGATGCGGAGGTGCGAGAATGTTGTCGCGCAAAAGTTCTTTTACGTGCTGGTAAATGTACCGAGACAAAGCTGACGGGTTTGAGCCTCTCGCCAATTTGGGTGAGAAGGCAAGCGCTTCCACCGTATCCCACTCTGCCCGGCAATCGTTATTGTTGTAGTAGCCCAATGGACTTGTTGTTGTTGTTATTGTTGTTTGAGTCATCAGTCCATAGACTGGTTTGATGCAGCTCCCCATGCCAGCCTATCATGTGCTAACCTTTTCATATCTACGTAATTGCTGGATCCTACATATTCTCTAATATCTTGGTCTACCCCTACCGTTCTTATCACCTACACTTCCCTCAAAAGCGAACTGCACAAGTCCTGAGTGTCTTAAGATGTGTCCTATCATTCCATCTCTTCTTCTGGTCAAATTTAACCAAATTGATCTCCTCTCACCAATTCGATTCAGTATCTCTTCATTTGTGATTCGAACTATCCATCTCACCTTCAGCAGCATTCCTCTGTAACACCACGTTTCAAAAGCTTCTATTCTCTTTCTTTTTGAGCTACTTATCGTCCATGTTTTATTTCCATCCAACGCCACGCTCCAGACGAAAGTCTTCAGAAACATTTTTCTAATTCCTATATCAATGTTCGAAGTGAGCAAATTCCTTTTCTTAAGAAAGACCTTCCTTGCTTGTGCTAGCCTACATTTTATGTCCCTCTTACTTCTGCTATCGCTAGTTATTTTAGTACCCAAGTAACAATATTCATCTTTTTCCTTAAGCTTTAAGACTTAATTTCCTAATATAACATTTCCTGCATCATCTGACTGCGCTCGGTTACTTTTATTATGGACTTATTTTATTTTCATCTTGCACTCCTTATCCAAGACTCTGTCCATACTATTCAGCAATTTCTCCAGATCTGCCATGCACTTAACAACCTGTAACTATTCTCAATGTGGTCTTTCCACTCCCTAATCAGTCAATTGGTTTAATTGATGACCAAAAATTGAGATCATAGTGAAATCAGTACACTTCGTTTCCTTGGATGAATGGTCAGCGTAATGGACTTCGATTTAGAGTGCCCGGGTTCGATTCCGTCCAGGTTGGGAATTTTAACTGGGTATACTTAATTCCTCTGGTTCCATAGTTTTCGTCTTAATACACTTCTCGGCATTACATGCAAGAAGGCCATCCGTGTCTGGGAAACAAGAGCATTCATTCATTCATTCATTCCTTGCATATAACACCTCACACTACCAACCACCACAGAAACACTCAGTAGTGAACACATCTGTCCACAAAGGGTTAGCTCCAGGAACTAGGCCAAACTCAGTGAAGAATTAAATAAATTGGGAAAATGTCATGAAGAAGTAGAAGAAGAATAATTGAAAATGGTGTAATGTTGGGCTACGCCATTAAATCCGACATTGAAATAGTATCAATTTGATGTAAATTGCGTCTCCGTAGGCATTCTAAGTGCAATCAGATGGGGATATACGATACCGAATTACTGACGTAAAGCTTGGGAGAAGTTGACAATTATGGCTCAGAGAACCAATTTCGACAAAGTCATATGAGTGAGAATCATTCCCCGACGCGAAGTAGATCAAACTTGGCGGGTATTCAGATGCCTGATGTCACGTTTCAACAGTTATTACGAATCACTGGGTGTCATTTTCAGGGACTGATAACCTTTCAGCACGATAGAAATGTCAGTCGATCCATCAGCCGAGGGCGTCCAAACGCAACGAGAAGATGGTCATTTGGCCCTAACTGTTAGACGACACATCTGAAGCCCAGAAAATTACGTTGTCAGCGGTATGACAGCAGATAGAGAATATACAATATCGAATGTTTGCCAAGGGCTACTTAGCCCTCAGTATTGTTGTGTAGGGCATCAATGTGACTTCCCAAGGACTGTGTCCCAGCTTCTGGTACAAACCTTTTGACAGGAATATACAGCGGGCGGAAGCGCTCTTAAAAGTAATTTGTTCATTACATATACCCAAATTTATGTGAATAAATTTCAGTAAGGTTGAAACTACGAATATATAACAATTTTTGAAATGGGCCTGGCTAGGCGATTTGAACTCTTCTCGAAATAGAACGGTAAGCGCTACGGGCTACAACATACATTTTACTCAAAATGAAAATTAAAATCTTTGTATTATTTTCTATTAATGACGCAATTTCTATTTTTACATCACAAATAAATAATTTCATTCTCGAAACTATTTATATGATAACTACGAGGTATATACTTTAGAAACACGACTGAGTTTGTACTGGTGAAAGTATGGAAGCTCCAGTAGAATATTATGAAGGTAAACAACCGTTCTACGTGTTGACGATGGCTAAACTATGAGGATCGTGCTTTTTATATTTTACGACTCATCAATTAAATTCATTAACCGATACCTTAAAATTAATTTAAAATGGGGTAAAAGCAATGTCCTCGAAATAGGTCATTCGATTAAAGAAGATCCTAATCTATTCTATAAGTACGTAAATATCCGCTATCTAGTAATGAGGTGCATCCCATCGATTGACCGCTTTATCAACCAAGATCTCAATTAACGTGTTGTATAAAACCTTAAGCTTGGAGCATAGGCCAGAGGAACTGAAAAGTCTCAGAGCTTTCAGTACATAGTGTGACAAAAGGGGACTTTTTAAAGCCCAGCTAATATTATTACAGAATGATTACGGCATCATGCCGAGCTTCTGTACACTCCTCCATAAGTTTGCTTGGTGACACTAACGGAGCAGGTGTACAACAATATAACGTCGTCGTGCCTAGAAAAACAGCTATGTGATGTATGTCAGAAAGGTTCTGTCATCTAAGGTAGTATTACATGAACTATATCAATGGATTTTCGTTCTGAGTGATAAATGTGTTACGGGTCAGTATTTCTCCGACAACATTGTCACATAACTTATATCTCGAGGTGCAATGACTGCAATCTCAAACAGGTTTCAGGAGTGCGATGAATGGCACAGTTAGTACATTCATGGATGACAATGCCCATCTTCATCGGGTTACACTGGCGAATAACAACTGGAACCAAACCAAACCCTGTGGCGCAACAGCCCCGAAGCGCCTTGGCTTACCAAACGACCGCTGCTAGCCAGAAGGCCTGCAGATTATGAGGTGACGTGTGGTCAGCACGACGAATTCTCTCGACCATTCTTCTTGGCTTTCTAGGCCGGACCGCCATCTCACCATCAGATAGCTCCCCAACGTAGGCTGAGTGGACCTCGAACCAACCCTCAGATCCACGAAATAATCCCGGACCTGCCGGGAATCGAACCAAGGGCCCCCGGCTAAGAGGCAGGCACGCTAACCCTATACCGGGGGACAAATGGAACAGATGCCTTAATTCTAGACCAAATCATATCGTTAAAAATTCCCACCGTATATAGCCTTCTAATGATCTAATTCTTCTCATTTAAGGAACTTGGAACTCCATGGTCATTATCACTCCGTTTCCTAACAGAGTATATACATTCTGTCCGGCAATCTAGATAACTCTGAAATCTGTTCAGGCTGAAAAGACTGCGAACATAAAGAACCATATCCACGCGGTCCTTGACCTCAGCAATAACTCAGTTACATCAATTCGGGAAATAAAATTTCCTTCTTTATTTTCGAACGTAAAAGACAAATAGAAATAAGCTTAAGCAATGGACGCTTCAGGCTCTTCTCATTAATTGGTTAATATTCCGAGTTAATGTGGCGCTGTGACTTTTTTATTTTATTATTTTATTTGAGATTCACGAATATGCTGTCAAGAGGACAGTGGTAAATTTGTAAGACCGTAACTTACTGTACTTACGGTACATTATTCCTTTTTGAATCGTAAAATGTTACTCTGTGGTGTAGTGGTCAGTGTGATTAGCTGCCACCCTCGGAGGCTCGGGTTCGATTTCCGGCTTTGCCACGAAATTTGCAAAGTGGTACGAGGGCTGGAACGGGGTCCACTCAGCCTCGGGAGGTCAACTGAGTAGAGGGGGTTTCGTTTCCCTCTTCAGCCATCCTCGAAGTAGTTTCCCACTTCTCCTCCAGGCAAATGCCGGAATAGTACCTACCTTAGGCCACGGCCGCTTCCTTCTTCCTCCCATCCTCCTTATCTACACCTTCCGACCTTCTAATTCCCTTAGCACGCCCCTGTTCAGTATAGCAGGTGAGGCCGCCTGGGTGAGGTACTGGTCCTACTCCACCGTTGTATCCCCGACCCAAGTCTCACGCTCCAGGACACTGCCCTCGCTGAGTCCGAGGGTAAAACCAACCCTGGAGGGTAAACGGATTAAGAAATAAATAAAGAAAATGTTATTGAGACCGACTGTGCGTGTTTATCAGGCGTTCGCCTTTAGTCGAATTCTGGTCAGGAGATTCCCTAGGGTAGGCACTACGGTGTCACATGAGCTTAAGGTAATATGCAACATACAGTATATAACCCATTAATCCTTGAAAGACGACTGTAGCTCGTATATATGGCCTACAGATAATAGAGTATCGTCCGGCTCCATGTCTAAATGGTTAGCATGCTGAAAGACCAGGTTTGAAATTTTAACCTAAACTTGTTAATTTCTGTGGCTCGAGGGCTGGGTGTTTTTGCCGTCTTCAACATTGGAATTCATCTTAGGTTGGGTCGCAGACGAGCAGGTCGCCTGTGCGGCTTCCACTCGGAAGACCTGCTCCATTCCCCTTCGGAGGCTACACGTTATTATTATTATTATTATTATTATTATTATTATTATTATTATTATTATTATTATTATTTTCTATTTTGTCTTACGTCGCACCGACACAGATAAGTCTTATGGCGACGATGGGACGGGAATGGGAAGGAAGCGGCCGTGGCCTTAATTAAGGTACAGCTCCAGCATTCGCCTGGTGTGAAAATGGGAAACCACGGAAAACCATCTTCAGGGCTACCGACGGTGGGATTCGAACTCAGTATTTCCCGGATGCGAGCTCACAGCTGCGCGCTCCTAACCGCACGGCCAACTCGCCTTTCCTATCCCATCGTCCCATGTACGTGCGACGTAAACAAATAGCAAAAATATTATTATTATTATTATTATTATTATTATTATTATTATTATTAAGCAAAGCAAAGTCACCTCCGTACAGGCCATGAAGGCCCTTGGAGGAGTGGAAGGTAAAGGCTTCCACCATTGTTAACATCGGCACTCCTGGTACTCATTTTTAGTGTAGGCTGAGTGAACCTCAGGGCCATATGCACCTCCGGAAGTGGAAATCTCGTTTCTTAAATTGTACCACTTCCTGACGGGGATTCGAACCCACGTCCTTCCGGGCGAACCGAGCACGCCTTTACCGCGAATAGGCAGCCCCTATTATTATTATTATTATTATTATTATTATTATTATTATTATTATTATTGAGAGACGCATCCACAGCCATAAAACTTGGCCTTCGTGACCGGATGAGCTGTCTCTCGTATCAGCGATCCTATTAGATATTTGGTTCCACGTGACTAATGAGCCACCTTGTCAGTCTAGAATTGAAATTCTTTGACTGGCCAGAGATCGAACCCCGGTCCTCCAGATAAGAAGCAGTTAAGTTGCCCTTATACCACGAGCCTGACATTTATTGTATAAATAATTCATAAGTAAAGTAAATCAACCAGTCTTTCAGGTAGTCAGTCAATCGATTAATTGTTGTCCTTTCCTGGGCTTCTTCACCAATATTTATATTAGGTACTAATGTTTAACGGCCTGATCCCCTATCTAACGCCAGCCTTATGTGGAAGGACGTATTTATTATTGCGTGCATACGCGGTGGTTCGGAGTGTGATCTGTCGTGTGTAAATGAAGATGTGTAGCCTACTGGGACGAGAAATTAATCAAACGCGACTAAAATTCCTGGCCCGACCGGGAATCGAACCCAGGGCCCTATGAACCGAAGGCCACTACCCTGACCATTCACTGAAGAAACCGGACAGTCAATTGAATTAAATTAGTTTTAATTTCTTTCTTAATCCGCTCACTGTCCAGGGTTGGTTTTTCCTTCGCCCTCAGCGAGGGATCCCACATCTACCGCCTCAAGGACAGTGTCCTGGAGCGTAAGACTTTGGGTCGAGACGATACAACTGGTAACGGGGACCAGTACCTCGCCTAGGAGGTCTCACCTGCTATGCTGAACAGGAGCCTTGTGCGGAATGGGAAGATCTGAAGGGATAGACATGGAAGAGGGAAGCAGGTGGCCGTGGCTTTAGGTCAGGTACTATCCCGGCATTTGCCTGGAGGAGAATGGGAAACCACGGAAACCCACTTCGAGGATGGCTGAGGTGGGAATCGAACGCCCCTATACTCAGTTGACCTCCCGAGGCTAAGCGGACCCCGTTCCAGGCCTCGTACCACTTTTCGAATTTCATGGCAGAGCCGGGAATCTACCCCGGACCTCTAGGGGATTAGTTTTAAATAATTGATAATATCAAAATAAAGTTTGTCCATCGAGAAATATAATATAGAAATCAATAAAATAATAATAATATAATAAGAGTAGTACGATCATTCGAGCACTTTACAGTAAAGCATGCTCATAATGGGGTGAAAGACATTGTTCCCAGACCCGTAAGTTCCGAGAAGTTGTTAAGAAAACTTTTTGAGGTTCATTTTAATGTCTTTACTTTGTTATTTTCTGCTGAAAAGAACCCTTTAATTCTCTTCCGCAATGATACGTAACCTTGCTTTAACAGGACACGGAAAGATCAATGAAGCCGCTAAATAAGTTTATAGCTGCACGTTATACCTCTATTAGAGCACATCTTTGGTCACTAGTCACGTCACATTAACTGGCACAGCCTAATGATAGTCTGCTGGCCTAACATTACAGGGGGAAATCAATGGGTGAAAAAGTGATCAGAACAATCTTCAGAATTTATTTCTCCCTGATGTTGATCTGCAGTCGATAGCTCGCGCAATCACGAATAAAATAAATAAAAGAAACGCTGTTGAGAAAGGGGGGCACGCCTTAGTACGTAAAATTAATTTCGCAAAATATACACTTTAATTTGAATGTAATAATAATAATAATAATAATAATAATAATAATAATATTAATAATAATAATAATAATAATAATAATAATAATAATAATAATAATAATTTTTTTTGCTAGGGGCTTTACGTCGCACCGACACAGATAGGTCTTATGGCGACGATGGGAGAGGAAAGGCCTAGGAGTTGGAAGGAAGCGGCCGTGGCCTTAATTAAGGTACAGCCCCAGCATTTGCCTTGTGTGAAAATGGGAAACCACGGAAAACCATCTTCAGGGCTGCCGATAGTGGGATTCGAACCTACTATCTCCCGGATGCAAGCTCACAGCCGCGCGCCTCTACGCGCACGGCCAACTCGCCCGGTAATAATAATAATAATAATAATAATAATAATAATAATAGTAATAAGAGTAATAATTTCTGAGGTCATGGTGGCGGGTTTGACCCGACTCTGGCCGATATTATTTGAAGGTGTTTGTGTCACAGATCTGCTTCAAATAGAAAGACCTACACCAGAGAAGCCGAACGAGTCCTCGGACACTGCCGGCCATAAGAAACACTAAATAAATATATAAATAACTAAAATAAATAAACATAACTCCTGAGGGGCAAATTTTACAGCACACGGACGTTTCCGAAAACCGTAAGAGTAATTAGTGGGGCATAAAACCAATATAATAATAATAATAATAATAATAATAATAATAATAATAATAATAATAATAATAATAATAATAATAATGAAATGGCTTATAGCTTTTAGTGCCAGGAGTGCCCGAGGACATGTTCGGCTCGCCAGGTGGAGGTCTTTTTATTTGACTCCAGTAGGTGACCTGTGCGCCGTGATGAGGATGATGAAGACGACACATACACCCAGCCCCCGTGCCAGCGAAATTAACCAATGATGATTAAAATTCCCCACCCTTCCGGGAATCGAATCCGAGACCCCCGTGACCAAAGGCCAGCACGCGAACAATTTAGCCATGGAGCCGGACTAAATAATAATAATAATAATAATAATAATAATAATAATAATAATAATAATAATAATAATAATAATAATAATAATAATAATAATAATACCGGGCGAGTTGACCGTGCTGTTAGGGGCGCGCAGCTGTGAGCTTGCACCCAGGAGATAGTGGTTTATAGCCCCACTGTCGGCATACCTGAAGATGGTTTTCCGTGGTTTCCCATTTTCACACCAGGCAAATGGTGGGGCTGAACCTTAATTAAGGCCACGGCCGCTTCCTTTCCATTCCTATGACTTTTCTATCCCATTGTCGCCATAAGACCTATCTGTGTCGGTGCGACGTAAAGCAAATAGCAAATAATAATAATAATAATAATAATAATAATAATAATAATAATAATAATAATAATAATAATAATAATAATAATAAATATTATAATTATTTTCTACCTTTTAGCGTCCTGATTGGCTTGAAGTACACTACGTAACACATACACCTTTTCAACACCAGCGTCTTGCCTCTGGATCTCTAGCATTAGGAAGTTGCACACGGCCTCCATCTTGTGCATTAGTCCCTAGGCCATCTCCGTAAGTCCTATGTATACCGCCTATCCTACCCTAGGCCAGCTTTCTCCATAAGAGCCTATATATAGCCGCCATCTTGCCCATTCGCTCCTGGTCCAGCTCTCGGTGGGTTAGTCCCATAAGAGCCCATGTATAGCGGCCATCTTGCGCATTAGCTCCTGGCCCAGAATTCCCTTTTTATTTTATTTTATATTTATATTTATTATTATTATTATTATTATTATTATGATTATTATTATTATTATTATTATTATACGTACTTAAACTGGTCATCTGCATGTTAAGCCCTTTTAAGATATCAACAGACTGCGCCAGGAATTGGTCTCGCACTTCAGTATGGATGGCGAGCGCTTAAGACACCAGTCGGGGATTGAAAATGTACCAGCTGTCTGTCTATGTTGGGTGGACGGTTTTGCAAGAAGGAAGGGGTGGTCGTGTGGCAGGGAGAGAGGGGGCGGCGTTTTCATTTCAGTTGCGTTCCAAGACTACGCGTAACTTCTCTCAATTTTTCAAATTATTCTCAAATTTCTGGTAAAGTTGAAAACCTATCCCAGAATGACCGAATATCTAACACTTATAGTTAATTTACAACTACGGAGCGAGTTGGCCGTGCGGTTAGGGGCTCGCAGCTGTGAGCTTGCATCTTCGATGTGTTAGTGCGACGTTAAACACTAATTTACAACTACTGTATACAAACCAGTGGCGTGCGGTGAACATATTCATTACCTCAGCTGCAAAAAGGTTTTTTAAATATAAACAATCGTAGCCCCACTACACTCTCCAAAGTCAACATTATCATTTTATAAGCCTGCGTTTTTCGTGAAGAGGTCTACCTGAGAAAGATCTTTAAATAATATTTTCAATCACATGCTCGCGCACCCTTCCGAATTGATACTCACGGCAGTGACGACACCATCATAACTTAATCTATAGCAGATTTCAAACAATGTACTTACAGTTTTATCCGGTAGCGCTTCGTGATAGTACAGTCATGGTTTTCACAAAATACAGTGGGACTAACTATTTGTTTTTTTACATAAGAAGCCTAATCTAAACTAATCAGCAAAATTTAACTGGTATCTTACCGTCGCTGAAGTTTTAATAGTTTCACTCGCATACTGAGTGTACGTGCATCAACGACAAACGAGGGAAAATATTTGTCACGACGTATAACACACGTTATATTCATGAAGAATGCCACAGAACTCGCGAAACTTTCACCTATAATCGAAGAAGAATACTGCAAAAATTCACTATATACCACCATCACAGACAACCAAATACAAAATTATTTGACTTCGCGCTTAACTCTGTGTTCATGCTGGACAAGATAAATATTTTTCTGCGGCTATCGAAACACCTACTCTACACATGCCATCAAAGAATTGCTGAAAAAAAAAAGCTGTATACATGCCGAAACCCAAGATTTAAATATATTCTTCTATATCACAATTGATATCATGTATTGGCTCTAGTTTCATTAGCAAGACGATGTGCAAGTGGCTATACTATTAATATGTTGATATTTTTCTTGCAGCCTCTAGTGTGTCGCGCTGAAGACTTCGAGCTAGATGGTCAATCGCCGTAAATTTCTGTCGGGGAGGGCCTACAGCTCCGCCGCGCTCCACAGTGTGTCGAATCCCATATCTAGGTGGAAAAAATTCACTGTCGCCAATCAAAGCGCAACCTGGCTCATTCGATAGTAAACAAACCAGATGTTGACCTTCAGTCTTTCTTTTCGCTTTCTGGTACGTAGGATGGAGGGGACAGGTGCTGAAACATCTTCCTTGCAGTTATCAACTCAGTTGATAGGAGGTGTCGGAGAGAACCGAACGTTGTGTTTCTAGTAAGTTCAACGAGGTGTTGTATTCTGTGGTTCATGGAATAGTGAAAAGAGGTATGTGTTCTCATTTTAAGCATAATACAAGCGTTCTGCAGTAAACAAGTTATTTACAGTGCGTTGTAAAAGGAAGCAGTTGTAGAAAATTAGATTGTTTTTACGATTTGCTCGAAAAAAACTTTATGAGTGCCTCATAGTGCCACTTTACTTTAAACGTCATTCGATGGGAAATTTAATGTAGATTCAGGATATGTAGTGGTTTGGTTGTGCACGAATGTGCATGATGGTTTATTTTCTTATTTTCAGTGACTATGTGGGCGTTACCGCGAGAAAAATATTTCAACGCGTGGCGGTCATGTCGTAAAAAGGGGCATTTAGAAATCATATTTCAATATGTTATGGATAAATTAGAGCCTAAAAATCTTACTGACACTCAATTTCTGGAGCTAAGAAACAAAATTAAATTGATATCACGTAATATCAACAAAAATGGGAGAGTGCAGGAAGAAGAGAACAACGATTCCGAGAAAAATTCGGTGATTAGGGAAATGTGACGGATTTCATCGTGTTAAGTGAACAAGACGACATTGATCCAGCGTATGATCCAAAAACAAGTTGTGTACCTAACAAAGCCGGCCGTCACCCTAAGGAATTTAAGGACTCTTCCATAAAGACGAAGAAGCAAAATGTTTGAGATATTACCGAATCGCATAGTTTGGAGGAAGTCGCGTTTGCTGCTGAAGATTCTTTTCGATCAAGCGGGAAAACATGAAGGCTTAATAAAAAGATATCGTGTATTACTAGCTGCTCTTTCTTCTGGCTCTGAAATAAATGTGAATAAATTCAAAGAATTTCGTGCGCAAACTGCGGCTTTGTATGTCAAACTATATCCATGGAATTATATGCCCGTAACTGTGCATACCATATTAGTACACATTACTCAAGTAATTAAACATTTTCTTGTGCCAATAGGAACTTTATCTGAAGAAGCTCAAGAAGCTAGAAATAAAGATTGTCGGAGGTTTCGTGAACTTCATACTCAAAAATGTAGCAGCTTAAGATGTTGTTGATTACATCAAATCCCTTAATAAACAAGTACCGAACAATGCCACGTAAAACTCCTGGTAATCTACCTATGGAAGCTATTGAGTTACTTACTGACTCCCAAGATCCTTTCACATCAAATGAAGAAGACCAGTATAGCAACGACTACGATTCTCTGGACTCTACAGACGAATCAGGGGACGATTGAACATTGGACATGTTGTTATTATGAACAGGATGAGATTGATGAGGCAATTACTTGCAAATACTGTAATATGATCCTTTCACGTTTTTTATGAAATGTTTCTGAGTGTAATCTTAACCTTTTTTATATGGAAATATAATATATATAATATTGTTTTCGTGTGTAAGGTGTGTTTTACTAAAACTATGTATTTAAAATACGTTTTCAATCTGGAAGAATTTACATATAATGCCTTCGTCTATTCCCTCAAATAAGGTGTAACAAGAATACTGGACTGAAATTCTCATTGTTATTCATATTTTATCCAATTTTCAATAGTATGTTTACCACTGTTATAAACTATAATATACACATCCAAATCGTGTTTTTACTCCCGTAAATGGACGATTCTTTTGTTGCTTTCGGTCATTTTTTAAATCTCCCCTTGTCCCTCACCCCTATATATTTACCCCCGAACATCGTAGACTTTAGACGATGCCAGATATGAATTCAGCGACCTTGAAAACGGTATAGTGCCAACTTTTAATAGGATCCCAGGACTATTAAGGACGTTATTAATTTTTTCCACCTAGATCGGGGATTCGGCACACTGTGAGCGCGCTCCCAGGACAAGGAAGCTTCAAGTGCATGCGTCACCCAAGAGACTTTAAATTTCGCTGGGCTAGCTCTCTTTTGCGCCGGCAAGGAAACCCAGCTCGCTGGAGAAGCTGACCTGTGGTAGTGCGAGCGGATTGTCGAGACAGCTGTACTTGGCTTGGCTTAAATGTTCCCAATTTTTTATTAAATATTATAAAAAGGGTTCTATGGAAGTATTGGAAAATGGGGGTAGATGGGGTTCAGCGCAGGCCACAGATATAACCAGTATTAATATAACAACCACGCAAGTCAGCCGACAGATTTCACTCTAACAGCATCGGCGGCGACGGCTGTACGGCCTCTACCTGAGTACTTTCATCTTTCAGGTTTATAAGGCCTGGAAAATCTTTCATCTTTACGCATTTCATTATCCTTACCTTCCTTTCATTGACACTTTCAATTTTCGAAAGATTCTAGTGATGATTGTTTATCTTAAAGAGGGACACAGCCTACCTGGGCAACCATCTCTCCCTTACACTAATCACAAAGGAAATGCAAGAAGCCTTACCCTTCGAAGGGCGAGGTATCGGCAAAAGAAAGTAATAATAATATATAATGTTATTTGGCTTAATGTCCCACTAACTACTTTTACTGTTTTCAGAGACGCCGAGGGGCCGGAATTTAGCCCCGCAGGAGTTATTTTACGTGCCAGTAAAGCTGACGTATTTGAGCACCTTCAAATACCACCAGACTGAGCCAGGATCGAACCTGCCAAGTTGGGGTCAGAAAGCCAGCGCCTTAACCTCTGAGCCACTCAGCCCGGCGGCAAAAGAAAGTAAAAGGCTACGAAGGGCGCGAAAATGAATTATATTAATAATGCTGGGATCGAGAGAGAACATGTACTGATCAAGGGAGGTCGGACATAGGAGATAAAAGTTATGTCTGGCACAAGTCAGAGGAAACAATATAAGCCTTAACTAGAGGACTCATGGCCGCCAACTCACGCTAAAACATTGTGAGTCCCTGGGGGAGGGGATACTCCTTTTAGCCACTTCTTACGATATTTAGGAGACATCGTGAATGTATTCTACTACCCACATCCACAAGATCTCTTAAGACCGACAGGGGACTCCGTGAATGTATTATTATATTCTATTGCCCACACTCACAGGGGCTCTTAAGACCAGCAGGGGACTCCGTGAATGCATTCTACTGCTCACATCCACAGCGGCTCTTAAGACAAGCAGGGGACTCCGTGAATGCATTCTACTGCCCACGTTCGCAGGGGCTCTTAAGACCGGCAGGGGACTCCGTGAATGTATTCTACTGCCTACATCTACGGGGGCTCTTAAGACCAGCAGGGGACTCCGTGAATGTATTCTACTGCCCACATCCACAGGAGTTCTTAACAGCAGCAGGAGACTCCTTGTATATATTCTACGCCCACATCCACAGGAAGTTCTTAAAACCACTAGGGGACATCGTGAATGTATTCTACTGCCCACATACACAAGAGCTCTTAAGACCAGCAGGGGACATCGTGAATGAATTCTGCGAATTCTACTGCACACATACACAAGTGCTCTTAAGACCAGCAGGGGACATCGGGGATGAATTCTACTGCACACATACACAAGAGCTCTTAAGACCAGCAGGGGACATCGAGAATGTATTCTACTGCCCACATCCACAAGAGCTCTTAAGACCAGCAGGGGATATCGTGAATGAATTCTACTGCCCACATTCACAAGAGCTCTTAAGACCAGCAGGGGACATCGTGAATATATTCTACTGCCAACATCCACAAGAGCTCTTAACACCGGCAGGGGACATCGTGAATGTATTCTACTGCCCACATCCACAAGAGCTCTTAAGACCACCAGGGGACATCGTGAATGTATTCTACTGCCCACATCCACAAGAGCTCTTAACACCGGCAGGGGACATCGTGAATGTATTCTACTGCCCACATCCACAAGAGCTCTTAAGACCACCAGGGGACATCGTGAATGTATTCTACTGCCCACATCCACAAGAGCTCTTAAGGCCAGCAGGGGGCATCGTGAATGTATTCTGCTGTCCACATCCACAAGAGCTCTTAAGGCCGGCAGGGGACATCGTGAATGTATTCTACTGCTCAAATCCACAAGAGCTCTTAAGGCCAGCAGGAGACATCGTGAATGCATTCTACTGCCCACATCCACAAGAGCTCTTAAGTCCAGCAGGGGACATCGTGAATGTATTCTACTGCTCAAATCCACAAGAGCTCTTAAGGCCAGCAGGGGACATCGTGAATGTATTCTACTGCCCACATCCACAAGAGCTCTTAAGACAAGCAGGGGACATCGTGAATGTATTCTACTGCCCACATCCACAAGAGCTCTTAAGGCCAGCAGTGGACATCGTTAATATATTCTACTGCCCACATCCACAAGAACTCTTAAGACCAGCAGGAGACATCGTGGATATATTCTATTGCCCACATCCACAAGAGCTCTTAAGACAAGCAGGGCACATCGTGAATGTATTCTACTGGCCACATCCACAAGAGCTCTTAAGACCAGCTGGGGGTGTCGTGAATGTATTCTACTGCCCACATACAGAGGGGTGCTTTCTTTTTTCTCTTATGGTCAGAGTTAAGAGGCGATGATTATCTCGTCGCATTTCCCCTTAACATTTCACTCATCACACGTCTGTAGACGACGATTTCCCACCCCCTGTCTCGAAGTAACAACACCAACTCAGTTAAGAAGGCCGAACGGTTTTGGAGAAGCACGTTAAAACTAGAGACCTATCCACCCACTAGTCAGGGAACACAAAGCCAGGCTGGTGAGGCAAGGTAAAATATTGTTCGATAAGCAAATGGTAATTTCAATGGCAAGGGCTATCTTAATACAGGAAAAGAATCTTCTCCACATGATGTCATTTGAGCAAAGCAAAAATTAAATTCTCTCCCACACCTGCCCATAACGAGCTTGTATTCAGAGTTTAATTACGACCTTCAGAAATTTCCATAATGCATGCTGGCGACTTCGTACAGCACTCGTATATGGTCAATTCTTGACTTGCACTTCGCAACAGGTCTCTATAGCCTCGTCACAACGCCCTCAAGTCATCAGAATTGTTCCTTTATAGCAATAACCATTGGCAGAAAACCCGTCCATGGATCAATGTCCGATAATAAAAATAAAAAAACAAGTCCTTTGAGAATATCGGGTTCACGGGATATTTTATTAAAAGTAT
This sequence comes from Anabrus simplex, assembly GCF_040414725.1. Lineage (NCBI taxonomy): Eukaryota > Metazoa > Arthropoda > Insecta > Orthoptera > Tettigoniidae > Anabrus > Anabrus simplex. Next base: position 112,013,173 of record NC_090269.1, on the reverse strand, counting down.
CTAAAATCCCCAAACATAATGAATAATTATCACACGTTCGTATTTTCATATTTTTGAACTTATCTGAGCAGATAGGAATACTACCTGTTGGGAGTAGCAGCTGTATAAGCTATTAAACTAAAAGCAAAATAAATAAATAAATAAATAAATAAATAAATAAATAAATAAATAAATAAATAAATAAATAAATAAATAAATAAATAAATACTTCGTTATGGATAATTACGCCTTGTAATGTTCGGTCTGATAGCCTCTGTGAAAAGTATCAGCTCAGAGGCCTTTTCTGCTTCTAGGAAGTTTCCTGAAATAATTAAAACCCAGTCTACCCATCGTTCCCTATGTATTCCCCTGCTTCTCTTACCCTCTATGGCTATTAATTTTTCATCTTCAAAGTACTCTACTATTCTTCTAGGTAACATGTCCTCGTCTAGTCGCTTCTAATGACCCCATTACCAAAACCGCTTCTTACGAACAGCATGCGCTGCTAACTTAAGATTTTATCCCTTCATTGTAATGTACTCCTACTGATTATGGATTCACAATTTGGGAACATGAAGCTATGGCCACGGGTCTTCTAGGTGAGCGCGGGATTGTTCTATTTATTTGTGCAAGGTTTTTCGCTCTATCTTTCCTATCCAGCCTTACCTAGTCAACGCGTACTCTCTACTAAACTCGTAGGTATACAGTTTTCAAAGCTACGGGCAGCAATGGGCCATGCTTGCTGTGCGAGTCATACCGCCAAGTGCGCGGAGGAAACACCGGACACAGCCTTCCCCGCCTTAGATAGTCAACCGCCAGGAGGCTATATGAGAGGTGGAGGTGGAGGAATTTTGTCGTACAGGAGTTCCTCTACGTACCAGTAAATCTACCAACACGAAGCAGGCGTACTTGAGCACCTTTAAATACCATTGATCTGAGCCGGAATTGAACCCACCAACATGAGTACAGAAAGAAAGAACTCTACCACCTGAGCCACTCAACACACAAACCAGTCTATTTGGTATGCTGTTACTTACCAAAATATATCTTCAAAACACACTTCCACATTGAAAATTATCTTTGATACCTCATTACAAAGTACATCAAGTGAAACTTTGCACGATTGTTTATGGCGTTCCTGCCCATTTTCTCTAAATTTCACGAATGACAATTTTCACGAACTTCTAGTTAGCCGAATCAAATCTTTCTAATCAAAAATTTCAAATAAAACTCCCGAACACGTTACTTTCCCGGATGCGTAGGCAAAGGAGGGCAGTTTCTCCACGATATTCTATACCTCTTTGGAATCATTTCGTTACCACGCTCGCCAATAAGCATCGAAATAATATCAGCGAGAGTTTTCGCAACTATTTTCAGTTAACGTTAGGTAAAAAAAATCCTGCGTCATCAGAAATATAGACAGACTGAGCTCGATAGCCGCAGTCGCTTAAGTGCGGTCAGTATCCAGTATTCGGGAGATAGTGTGTTCGAACCCCACTGTCGGCAGCCCTGAAGATGGTTTTCCTTGGTTTCCCATTTTCACACCAGGCAAATTCTGGGGCTGTACCTAATTAAGGCCACGGCCAATTTCATCCCACTCCTAGCCCTTTCCTGTCCCATCGATGTCATAAGGTCTATCTGTGTTGGTCGACGTAAAGCAACTTGTAAGAAAAAAAGGAGAGGGAGGAGGGAAATGTAGAAAGAAGAAGGAGAGAAAAATGCGATGGATTTCACATGGAAAGATCAGTTTCAGCACTGTCAAAATATAAGTGGCTAACAGTTCAAACAAGAATAAAGTATATTGTAAAAAATATGACACTTTCGAGGATGAGGACCTCTTTTTTGGAATGCTTGCAAACTATCAGCCACAATATCAGTCTTTAGCTATGATTTCAATGTAAAATACAGGGTATATCAGAACTACGCGGACAAAAAAGAAATCAGGATGCTCTTCGTGTTATGTTAAGAACGACGGTGCCCAATTGGCGGGAAAAAATTTCTTTTTGAGAAAATGAGGTTGTTTTGTTACCTCCGGGCGCGCGATTCAAATTGACGAACTCGCCGTATTTGCTATACCAGAGCACAAGCCGCTGCCTGTTGCTGTGTGTCAAAGGAAGGAAGGGAGGGGAAGTGAAGTGAAGGGAAGGGAGGGGAAGTGAATTGAACGGAAGAGAAGGGAGGTGAGGTGAAGAGAAGGGAGGGGAAAAAGTGAGGGAAGGGATGGGAAGGGAGGGGAAGTGAAGGGAAGGTAGAGGAAGTGAGGGGAAGGGAAGTGAAGAGAAGGGAAGAAAAGTGAAGGGGTGGGAAGGGAAGGGAAGGGAAGGGAAGGGAAGGGAGGGTGAGAGAAGGGAAGAGAAGTAAAGGGAAGGGAATGGAGGGGAAGTGAATTGAATGGAAGGGAAGGGAAGGGAGGGGAGGTGAAGAGAAGGGAGGGGAAGTGAATGGAAGGGAAGAGAAGGGAGGGAAGTGAAGGGAAGGGAGGGGAAGTGAAGTGAAGTGAAGGGAGGGGAAAGGAAGGTGAGGGAAGGAAAGGGAAGGAAAGGGAGGGGAAGTGAAGGGAAGGTAGAGGAAGTGAGGGGAAGGGAGGTGAAGAGAAGGGAAGGGAAGGGAAGGGAAGGGAAGGGAAGGGAAGGGAAGGGAAGGGAAGGGAAGTGAAGTGTAGGGAGGGGAAGAGAAGGGAAGAGAAGTGAAGGGAAGGGAAGAATGGGGAAGTGGGCAGTGGAGACACAGGTAATGCAGGGTGCGAAAGGACAAGTTTCTCGTTCTTTTCTCATAGTCGCTTCCCAGCCCCAGTAGGCAGTGTACAGTTTGTTTTGCACAAATTGACTACTATGCTAACCCCGTAGAAGGAGAAGATGAAGTTGTACCAAGAATACAGGCAGCTTTCTAGGTCGTTCGCGACACACCACACATCCTGAACAGAGTCCAAAGGTTGCTACTACACCGTTGTGAACTGTGCATAGAAGCAGGAGGGGAACATCTACTGTAATCAAACCATTGGGCGTATTGTTCGTTCAGTATTTCATTCCATTTACAATGTTGTGAGTGTAGGAATACACAATCGTGGGGCGGCAGCGTTGGATCTTCGAGCATATTAAATAAAATAAAAGAACGTTAGTGCGATCAACAGACGAGAGGAGAAACGGTCTGTTGCATTCCTTGACTGACAAGTGTGTCTTAATTACAGTGTGTTCTTATACTGTGTGTGCAATTACGGCTCTTTAATAAACGAACTGTGGATATTGCCTGTAAGAGACATGGACAATTCTGTGCGAGTCGAAGGAGGAAACTTGTGCATACACACGGAGCATTAGCTCTGTCTCCATCACACACTCCACTTCCCCTCCCTCCCTTCTCTTTCCTGAAGCACGGCAGAAGCTTGTGCTCTGGAAGAGTAAATACGGGGAGTTCGTTAATTTGAATCGCACGCCCGGAAGTAACGAAGTAATTTCATTTTCGCGAAAAGAAATTTTTCCGGCAATCCGTTTGCACCACCGTCCTTAACATAACAAGAAGAGCATTCCTGATTTTTTGTCGGTATAGTTACGATACATTCTGTATATCTTCAGAATCATGAAATGTTTAATGTATCAGTCCCGTCATACACTGTCGGCAGCCCTGAAAATGGTTATCCGTGGTTTCCCATTTTCACACCAGGCAAATGCTGGGGCAGTACCTTAATTAAGGCCACGGCCGCTTCCTTCCCACTCCTAGCCCTTCCCTGTCCCTTCGTCGCCATAAGACCTATCTGTGTCGGAGCGACGTAAAGCAACTAGCAAATATTAAATTAATAAAAACCTGCTGGTAACTAAAAAATGTGTTTATTTTCTTCTTTCCGTGTTAATGAATTTCGTGATATCAAAAATCGTGAAAGATAGTTTCAAAACATGGATATTCCTGAGATTGGTTTTTGGGAAATTTAACATTCGAGGAAAATGACTGAGAATCTTGTTAGACTATGGATATGTCACATCATATTGCGAATTCTCATGTTTTCCTGCTATACCGTGAATCACAGTCTGTACTTAAATCCAGCTCTCACTATGAACGGACATTAGTTTTTCGTATGCGCGAAAGTGACCTTACATTGACATTGCATTGTTCCCAAGGAGGATTCCGTAAATCAAGAAGCTTAGTTCCGGCGTTAATTACGTACTTGTATAGTTTCCTCTCTTTTAAATTAGAGGTGCGACTCTAACGAAATCTATCTTGCAGTTTTTTTTTCAAAACTTTCCTGTAGCATTTACAGGTTGCCATGATAAAGAGTATGTACTGAACACAAGAAAAAATAATCAACTATATGGAGGTAAATAGTTTGAAAGAAACAGATGACTAAATGTATGACTAAACCATTAAGGAACAGTGCTCTTAAGGTTAGTATGTTTTCTAAATATACAAACATATTTAATTCCTTGATCGACTCTAGAGCTAGAGGAACTTCCAACAGGAAAATGGATACGTCTGCATTCGTACACAATGTGGTGAACAATCTGTATGACAACACACTGAGAGGATGGAAATTTGTCCCACTTGTAAACGGATTCAGCACACATGATCAAAGATGAGGACTGGTGTTCAAATCTCATTCTTCTCCCCATTGACGCAACAAAATTGGTCTGTATTAAACTCTGGGCATAAATGACTGGCGGATATTTGGACTTTGGCCGGATCCTATTGAGATCAAGGCTGTTTTCATAAGCACGTCCGGGTTTCCGAAGGAGAAGAAGAATTTTCTTGCAAGTGAAATTGGGAACCACAAAAGAAAAAAAATCGCGGAACAGCATACGTTGGGGCTCGAATCCACTCGTCTCCCAAATCCAGACCTAGAATCCGTAATTAACGTGCGCGACTACTTAGTAATGATGTGCTTCACAACCTTTCAACTAGTTTTAGAAACCATGGGACTGTCAAAATTTTGTCCTGGAAAGGGGATATTTGAGATGCTAATAAATCATGCTACCACATTTTTGAACCCTTAACCAGGATCCGATCTTGTTCGTTTCTGAAAGTAGAAAGCACATGCGTAATTAAACAGTTATCTTTCATCAAAGAAACACAGAAGGAAGAACGAAGGAGCAAATCGAACTGACAAGGGAAATCCGTCTTTTCCGCTTCTGATTTTATGAAACTAACATCAGTTAAGTAGTTTGTTTCGGAGCTCTTTCTACCCCTTTTCGTTGTTGCCCATTTTCAGACCAAGCAAATGCTGGGGCTGTACCTTAATTAAGGCCACGACCGATTCTTTTCCACTACTAGGCCATTCCTATCCCATCGTCGCCATAAGACCTATCTGTGTCAGTGCGACGTAAAGCAGATTGTTAAAAAAGGACACCGGACTGTAAAATTGAGCCAAATATACATCAAATACCGACCCCATAAATTGTGAAAAATGCCAAGAAAAGGATATTCTCACCTACTGAGCTTGAAGAATTACATTTCACTTACTGATGCAACAAATCTCTACTTAACTTTCGTTTGTCCCACTATCCATTCTTATTCTTCAGCGGTATTGTTCTACGCAGTATTGTAATGCAGAATAAACTCTGTAGAGAAATGATTCATAATTCATAATTCCTCTACAATTCCACAGTGTGTGCCAAAATTCTCATTTCAAGGAACACAATCAACATTTTTTCTTAGTTTAAACTGTATATGTTCAACTACGAGACGCCGAAGTGCCAGAATTTAGCCCTGAAAAGCGAATTTTTTTTAAATTTTAGTATACAACGGTGGCCAGTCCAGATGTGGCAGGAAGTGCGCATGCGACTTTTTCTAATTCTACATAGCGGTATACGCATATTGGCGTTCTCTTATTTAATACATACTTGAGGAAACACCAGTCCATGCACTGTATTCACCCAGACTTGAGCCTTCCCAGTTTGACGGCCTTGCTCAAATACGTCAGCCTTGGAATCATCAGTTTACGAATTTATTAACCAGTATCCAGTATTCGGGAGATAGTGGGTTAGAACTCCACTGTCGGCAGCCCTGAAGATGGTTTTCCGTGGTTTCCCATTTTCACACCAGGCAAATGCTGGGGCTGTACTTTAATTAAGGCCACGGTCGCTTCCTTCCCACTCCTAGCACCATCGTCGCCATAAGACCTATCTGTGTTGGTGCGACGTAAGCAAATTGTAAAAAATTGCAAAAAAACGAATTTATTATTTTGTGAATGAACGTTATCCCATCTTACCGCCTTCGCTCCTCTAAACTCTTCATTTCTAAATCTATAAGCAGCTCGTTGTACGAAACCAAATGTAGATATTCGGCACTGTGTTGGTGAGCGGCGTAGTGTCGTTCTCTGAAGAAAAATAGTATATATTATCACAATTTTCTAATGGTATATTTGTGTATGCCCTCAGAGTGAGACCCGAGTTTCCATGGCATCACTTGCATAAACGTAAATAAAAATAAATAAATAAATAAATAAATAAATAAATAAATAAATAAATAAATAAATAAATAAATAAATAAATAAATAAATAAATAAATAAATAAATAAATAAATAAATAAATAAATAAATAAATCACTACTGATCTGCATTTAGGGCAGTCGCTCAGGAGGCAAATTCCCTATGTGTTATCTTCCTAGTCTTTTCTTAAATGATTGCAGAGAAATCGGAAAGTTATTGAATATCTCCCTTGGTCAGTTATTTCAGTCTTTAACTCCGCTTCCTATAAACGAATATTTGACCCAATTTGTTCTCTTGAATTCCAGCTTTATCTTCATATTGTGATCTTTCTTACTTCTAAAGACACCACTCAAACTTATTCCTCTACTGATGCCATCCCACGCCATCTCTCCACTGACAGCTCGGAACACAGTACATAGCTCGTCTCTTTTCTCCCAAGTCTTCCCACCCCCAACTTTGCAACATTATTGTAACGCTACTCTTTTGCCGGAAATCACCCAGAACAAATCGAGCTGCTTTTCTTTGTTTTTTTTTTTTTTTTGCAGTTTTTGAATCAAGTGGTCCTGGTGAGGTTCACATACACTGGAACCATACTCTAGTTGGGGTCTTACCAGAGACTTATTTGCCCTCTGCTTTACATCCTTACTAAAACTCCTAAATACCCCCATAACCATGTGCAGAGATCTATATGCTTTATTTGCAATCATATTAATGTAATTACCCCAATGACGATCTTTCCTTATATTAATACCTAGGTACTTACAATGATCCCCAAAAGGAACTTTCAATGTATCAATGCAAAATCAGTCAATCAATCAATATAAAACAACTTTCTCATATATCCATTAGAACTCTATAGTTGGGCCCACGAGAGTTGAAGTCTGACATTTGAGGGGCGAAAGCAGTAACTACGAAGTATGCTGCGTTGTTATATTACCTCACTCGGCGGCATGTCACTCTTTCATACAGGCTGAATATTTAATCAACTATGTTGGCCTAATGCTGTGCCTAACTACAAGTCCTTCTCTTCGTTTTACGTTCAAACTTCAATTTTCCTCGTTTCTTTTGTCTTTATGTTTTGTTCTTAATTGTTGTGTCTCTACTGTTATTTTGTTAGTTTTTAATTTTTCCTCTATTTTTGTCATTTTTCCTCATTGTTCTTACAATTTTTTTATAAAATGTTTATAGGAAAATTTGAATGTTTTTCCTTTACATTTTATATTCAACAATCTAATTTATTTCATATTTATTCATTATATATTAGCATGTTATTTTACTCATACTTCAAACATTGACTACGGCTTTAAGCCATCAACTGTCACTCATGATTATATGACACGTCCATCTTTATGTTTACTACCTAAGAATCTACTAGTTTTTAAATATCATTTGAGTGTATTGTATATCTTCACTGTAATTATTTTTTTATATGCTTTCCATTATGTGTTGGACATCTGGTATTGACTAAGGCTTCAAGCCATCTTCTTGCTACTGTACCATCAAATGACGTCATATTCATCAAGTGAATTACACATGATTTTATAATTATATTAGATTTTTAGTTATTCATGAACATTTTTACAATATCTGTACAATGTTTATCTCACCTACAATCATTATCAAACACATTTGAGGATAATTTCAACCTGTTGCCTGACAAGAATAATAAGGTTTTGATAGTGACTGAAGATGCCTCACAGTAAGAGGCGAAACATGTCTCACATTAAAAAAAAGTTTTAACTTAAATGCCAACATCTTGTATTGTATTGAGTAGGTGGAAATAAATATTAAATATTTTCCTGTATACATTTTATGACACTTTCAATACAGACGAAAAATGAATTTCATCACTTGTAACTTTTTTAAATATTTGCCTTGTGCTACTCCACTCTAAATATATTTTTCCTTTGCGGAACTCTGTAATTCGGCTTTTCGCTGTTTTGGTTTCCCAAATAAATAAATAAATAAATAAATAAATAAATAAATAAATAAATAAATAAATAAATAAATAAATAAATAAATAAATAAATAAATAAATAAATAAATAAATAAATAAATAAATAAATAAATAAATAAATAAATAAATACATAAATAAATAAATAAATAAATAAATTCAATAAACTTTGACCCGTTCCTAAGTTCGTGCTAATATTTCGGGCATTTAAGACAGAACACGTCAATGCCAATTATTATGAGATTTCATATTCACTAAACTGACAATAACCTCAACAAATGCATATGTTAAATAGAGAAAAGAACTGTACATGTAGCCACTGACTAACTTTAAAAATAATAAACTAACAACGAAAATAATATTCAGGAAACAAACACTTAAATTATTACATAAAGCAGCAACAACTAACACAGCTAACACAGTGTGCCACTCCGAATAATATCACAGAAATGACAGAGCAAGCCAACCCACGTGGCGATAGCATCCTTAAATGTGGCATATCTGTTTTCGTTGCCATAGCAACAGACCATTTTCGAGTAGTGTTGGTCAACTTTCTCTCGCCGGTGGCACTAAACGTCAGATTTCAACTCTCGTGGGCCGAACTCTAGCTATGCGAACGGATGTTCACCGACATAAAATACAGTAAAAATGCTTCAACAATACAAAGAAAGGCTGCTATGCAAAAACACGTCGGCCGTGTTTAGAAAAGAATGTTCAGGCTTTTACAGAATCTAAAACAGAGCGGAGAAAGTTTCAATGGACCCTGAAATGAATCCCAGAAAGTGAAGAGAGGAACTTAAGGGAAAGCCATGTCTAAGTGATGCGTAAAATAGGCATGCAGTAATAAACTGTCGCAATGCTTTCACTGTTTTGATACAGCCAGTGAAATGTTCAATTCAGTCAATTGTAGTTCAAGGATACGTTAAGCTATACGTCGAATTACTGTTGCGTATTTCCCTCTGTGCGTGGGGGCGGTACAATACACCTGCGACCGGGCGAGTTGGCCGTGCGGTTAGGGGCACGCAGCTCTGTGAGATAGATAGTGGGTTCGAATCCCACTGTTGGCACCCCTGAAGATTTTTTTCCGTGGTTTTCCATTTTCACACCACGCAAATGCTGGAGATGTACCTTACTTATGGCCACGACCGCTTCCTTCCTATCCCTAGGCCTTTCCTGTCCCATCGTCGCCATAAGACTTATCTGTTTTGGTGCGACGTAAAGCAAATAGCAAATATATATATATACATATATATATACATCTGCGTGTCTTAAGAGGCGACTGAAAGATGTACTGGGGATTTCTCAACCTTGAACGATTGCTTAGTGACCACGGTTCCCCTAGCTGAGTCTGCATTGCGTCCACTTGTGACAGGCTCCTCACTTCAATGTAAGCTGTCCGACCTCCCTTGATCAATTCTTGTTGTTTTCCGACCTCGACGGAATTAGATATGTGAGGCCAAGGGAGTACAGTGGAACCTCGATATCTCGAATTACATCGCGAGTTCAATTTTATTTCGAGTTATCCAAATTTCGAGATATAGAGAATACCGTTTTTGAGCATGTATAGCACATAATTGAATCATATCTATCTATGGGCTCGCTTCTGTGGTGTAGTGGTTAGTGTGATTAGCTGCCAAGCCCGGAGGCCCGGGTTCGATTCCCTCCTCAGCCACCCTGGAAGTGTTTTTCCGTGGTTTCCCACTTCTCCTCCAGGCAAATGCCGGGATGGTACCTAACTTAAGGCCACGGCCGCTTCCTTCCCTCATCCTTGTCTATCCCTTCCAATCTTCCTAGCCCCCCACAAGGCCCCTGTTCAGCGTAGCAGGTGAGGCCGCCTGGGTGAGATACTGATCATCCTCTCCAGTTGTATACTCCAACCCAGAGTCTGAAGCTCTAGGACACTGCCCTTGAGGTGGTAGAGGTGGGATCTCTCGCTGAGTCCGGGGAAATAACCGTCCCTGGAGGGTAAACAGATGAAGAAGTAGATGTATCTACGGGCTTGTACTGAATACATTATTTTTAACAGTATTTAAAAATATACAAAAAAAACCTCATATTTTACGGCATCACTAATTATAGCCTTTATTTTAGGACCTAGTGTTTACAGTGCACTATGTCTTCTGGTGTGAGCTAGAGCAATTTTGTTACTTTCATTGATCTGTCTCTGTCTTATCCTTGGCTTTGACAATATGAAAGTGACTGAGGTATGAGCGATGCTAGTAATGCCATTCCTTATGCAGCCAGTCCCTGCTATGGATGGTGTGAAAATGTTGCTCATAGGGTCAGTTGATGCATGCATTTCAGTGGGCTTGGCAGACTGATATGTAATAGCAACTCCTGGCTCGGTGAGGAAAGCAACGGGAAACTACCTCACTCCTCATTTCCCTAGTACGCCTCATCAGTGATGCCTAGGTCATCTATGACAGCTGATGGCAGAGCTGTTGAGGATCCAACCAGCCTTAGGGCTGAAGACTGAACATACATACACATTTTAGTAACTTTTTTTAGAAGACGGGATACATTAGTGAAACAAGAAACATACCTATGTTAACACCTTTGGAAAAAACATCCGTTAGTCTCTTCTGTGTGTCACTGTTAACCTTTCCTCCCTTCACGTTGAAACTTCTCGTCAATACCATGCAGCCGAGATTCGTAAATGCAGCTTGTCATTCGCGACTTCGGTGGGGGGGTTGCTTTCGTACGTGACCGGTAATGAATTCACACTCGAGAAACGGAAAGGCTTCGCCGATTTTCCGATCACTAGAAGTTTTAGTTTATCGATTCCCGTCATATTAGCTCCCAGCATAATTGTAACCCTTTCTTTACTTGTTAACTGTTCCTCACAAACCACAACTGCCATATTTCACAGTTATTGTTGCACAAAATTCGAGTTGGAGTATTTTTTGTTTCAAGGGAGGAAATGTTTGCTTCGAGAAATAGAGAAATTCGTGTGGTCGAATTTCGAGTAATAGAGAAATAAATACACGCGAAGCATAGGACAAACGGCCGGGGAATTTAGGTTAATTCGAGATACTGAAAAATTCGAGTAATGGAGGTTCGAGGTATCGAGATTGCTATTTGCTATTTGCTTTATGTCGCACCGACACAGATAGGTCTTATGGCGACGATGGGATAGGAAAGGCCTAGGAATGGGAAGGAAGCGGCCGTGGCATTAATTAAGGTACAGCCCCAGCATTTGCCTGGTGTGAAAATGGGAAACCACGGAATACCATCTTCAGGGCTGTCGACAGTGGGGTTCGAACCCACTATATCCCGATTACTGGGTATCGAGATTATACTGTATTTCGTTTCCTCGCCCTTCGTGCTAGCGATTCCTTTTGTACTTCATCTTAAAACGACAATCACAGCCACAACTGGTGCGTATTCCGAGGTTCACAATGAAGCGTCTGACAGGAACATCGACCGACAGGTGGCGTAGCGTAATTGATTAGGTGTGTGCCGCCTATGCTCAAATTTACGGACTCGAAACTCTATACAGTCCGTTATCCTTAGGCCCTAAATAAATCGTGCATGTTGTTTTAATGGGCCTAACATCGAAGGTAAACGGACCCCTAAATAAATCAACCCTGTGCAAATATATATACTCGTATATTAGCAGTTGTGGCTGCTCGCCATCATATAATAATAATAATAATAATAATAATAATAATAATAATAATAATAATAATAATAATAATAATAATAATAATAATAATAACGTCGCTTCACCGGTAAAAGGTTGTATCCCACAATACTCTTCGTATCCATTATTCTCCTTAAGACTGGTCACGCCTCCCAGCCACATATGGATACGCAGTCCATCAGAACAATGTCCGTTGTGTTCGTTTCCTATGTCGACGATTAAACGAAAATGAACCTTACATGCATTGTACACTAGGAGTGCGTAAATACGTAATGCAAACGTACATTCCTACAGTACGGTATAGTAAGGTTCATTTTCCTTTAAACTTGGGCATAGGAAAATGAACACAACAAAATTTGTTCTGATGGACTGCATATCCATACGTGGCTGGGAGGCGTGACCAGTCTTAAGGAGAATAATTGATAGGAAGAGCTTTGTGGAATACAACCTTTTACCGGTCGAGCGACGATAATAATAATAATAATAATAATAATAATAATAATAATAATAATAATAATAATAATAATAATAATAATAATAATAATAATAATAATAATAATAATAATAATCCAAACCATACCAAACCCCATGGCACTACAGCCCTTGAAGGGCCTTGGCCTACCAAGCGACCGCTGCTCAGCCCGAAGGCCTGCAGAGTGCGAGGTGTCGTGTGGTCAGCACGACGAATCCTCTCGGCCGTTATTCTTGGCTTTCTTGACCGGAATAATAATAATAATAATAATAATAATAATAATAATAATAATAATAATAATAATAATAATAATAATAATAAAAGCCTCCGTGGCTCCGACGGCAGCGCGTCGGCCTCTCATCGCTGGATACCGTGGTTCAAATCCCGATCACTGGACAAAGCGGAGGCAGGACAGGTTTTTCTCCGGGTACTCCGGTTTTCCCTTTCATCTTTCATTCCAGCAACACTCCCCATTCTCTTTTCATAGTATCTGTCAGTCATTAATAAATCACTTTGGGAGTGGCAACCCCATCGTACTAATGGCCTATATATGATTCATTCATTACATCCCTGACCTGGTCAAAGACTGGAAAACAGTTTGCAGGTTTTCATTTTCAATAACGATAATAATAATAATAATAATAATAATAATAATAATAATAATAATAATAATAATAATTGTACCGGGCGGTACACCTCCACGCCGCTAATTTAAAATGTGCGCCAGTTGAAACTCCTCTGCTGGAGGAAGTCTGAACTTTATTGACGGTATTAATTTTCAAGTTTCTCAGAAGATGTCACTACCTGGAAATTTTAGAGTTTTTGAACTGTGTCCTTTTCGACGTATTTTTGTTTTGCTTGTAGTAAGAAGTGTGAACTTTCTCTTCTAGAGGACACTACTGAAGATCAACAATAGTGCACCCTAGTGCGGAGTGAAAGAACTATTTTTTGGAGAAATTTTTATTTCAAAAGTTTGTTTCTTGTTAAATTTCCTTCTGTTGTTGTTTAAGTTGGCTGTATACCCCTCTCTTTCCCCTTGTTTTGTATTTAGCCAATCCCGAATTTCTTTTATTAATTTCTGACCAATCGGAAGTATCTTCCCCCAACTTGAATATGTTGCTGTATCCTACCCAATAAAGAGTTTGTGGGAGGGTGTTTTCATTCCCCTAACGCCTCGAACCTTCCGCGAGAGAATATAAACTGCTGATTTTAGGGTCTCCGGGCCACTTCTGTTCCATCTTTCAGTGTGTAAAGTACATAGCAGGGGGCGGGAAGCGCCTCTTTCTCCGGCAGCGGTCAACAACCAGGTAATGGCCGATTAATTTCTTCTTTTCTTGCTTGCTCAGCAGTTTAACTCTCGGGGCGGGTCCGAAGTTTTTCCATTATGTAACCTTCCTTAAAATGTAAAGGAACTTGTATCTATTCCATCTTTTAAACTGCATATCGGGATAGAGAGTGCTTAACCCTCTCGAGCTCCCAATCATATTGTTTTGAGGTGAACTTATTTTTCTCAACCTATTCTTCGTTAACGTAAAACAAATTGTTCTTTTCTAAAGTCACCTCTGTAGTATGGGATTAGCCCTTGCATTAGTGGCCTAGAGACAGATTAGGTTTTAAAAAACAAGTGTATTAGGAGTGCAGATCGCCTCCTCTCAAATTGTTATTTTAGAGGTCATGTAATTACCCCTTTTCATTTAATAGACCTCAGTAGGTTGGGTATTTTACCCCTGTGTCTATGTCCAGTGAGGACAACTTGAAGGTGGAGTTTGGTGTGGCCTTTGAGAGGCTTAAAGTTGAGAGCGAGTGGCTCTTTTTCGAAAATTGAGTGTTGTATGCCTCGTGGAGGCTTTTCGGTGTAATTTGGAGCAAGTGCTCCTGAGCATGAATGGGGTTTTCTGCCCCTCTGTTAATACTTATTTTGAAGTAAGGTTGGGCTGATTGCCCAAGCATTGTGAAGTCAGGGCTCGAAGCCCAAATCCTGTAAATATTGTAACTACCCTTTTGACTTGCTACTCTGTACCTGCCATGCTTGTTATTTCTTTATTTTGAAAAGAAAATATAACCTTGTTAAATTTTAAATTAATTTTACTTTCGTAGCTTGAGACCTGTTCACCACCCCGCACCTTCTTTCACGCATAACTACCACAAAAACACGGTAACAATAATAATAATAATAATAATAATAATAATAATAATAATAATAATAATAATAATAATAATAATAATAATGAGCTGTTCTGAAACCAGTAGTTATGTATGCAGACGAAACCCTATCCTTATGTGCTAATAAAAGACTCCTCGAAGAACTGGAGGAAAGTGAGCGCAAAATCATCAGAAGTATCATGGGATCCAAATACAAGAATGGCACATATTATAAAAAAATCCAACAAAGAAGTGTACAGTAAAATAGAGAAACTTACAGAAACAGGGCACGATAATACGGCCATCTCAAACGAATGGACGGAAACAGGCTAACTAAGCAGATCTTTCACTTTTCTTACTCCAAACCCAAAACCACAATGCCCTGGTTTATAAACACCAAAGAAGACCTCCAAATGCTGCATATAAAACCCGAAGACGTCTTCAATAGAGATCCCTTCCGCAAAAAGATACTGACGAATGGACTAAACCGAGACACGCAACCGACAAGAAGACAAGGTACCACCTGGACAGAGGAACGCAAGCTGCCCACTCACAGAGAATGATGGAATTCTGGGCTCAAAAGAAATCGAAGCAAACTGCCAAATGTACCAAGACTTAACGTGGTCCTAGATGTTCCCAAGGAATAATAATAATAATAATGGCTTATGTCTTCTGCAGAGGCTTGGTGCAGGTAATTCGAGTTGACGCCCTATAAGTGACCTGCGCGACTATGAGGATGGGACCCTACCTAAGATGACTTCTAATGTTGAAGATGACACAAACACTCAGCCCCCGAGATTGAGGAATTAACCAATGAAGGTTATCGAACCTGAGACTTATTGGACCAAAGACCAACATGCTAACCATTTAGCCATAGAAACGGATACCGGTATAAGTACAAACACGTGGTTAGCGCAAGGGTGCAAACTAGCACAGAATATTTAGAGGCTCGCCAGAAAATGTACAGGCCTACTTTTCTTACCTGATTTACTGCTTATAGCGGGGCCAGCGTGATTTATTGAAAAACCAGTTTTAAATGGGGTCCGTTGGGTCAACGGCGGAGACAGATGGTCTACTCACACTTGTATTCATTAAATTATTATTTCAGATATGTAGTACCATACTTATGTAGGTAGATTTTATTCTATAAAACCGAACTCTTTCGTCTTTTCTCAAAGTTTCTTTGATGTCACATACCACTGGTCACACTAGTTAATGAAACGAACTCTTATACGTAATTTATTAAACAATACTCCCAAATGAGAGATGAGATAACTGTATACGAACTACACAATGTCGCCTTCTCGCTTGCTCCAATACGCCCTCACTGGTAAACCAGGATTCCTGGCGGAGAAAATATGCATGCATCTGGTTACACATCAGGTCTAACTTTTAAGAATTATAACTAATATACATCGCAAAATAATACCAAGTTTTACAAATTCGAATAATTCATTGTAGAACGTAAATATTTCGGCGATTTTCTCTTAAATTCCGTCGTTTTTGTTACTGGAATCTGAGGGGCTCTTAGAAATAATTTCGATGTGCGGGGCGTGTGCGTGTCCGATTATTTACACCCCTGGGTTAGCGTACCGGCAAGAAATGTAAAATTGAAAAAACGTTTTTTTCAATTTTATTAAAAATTGAAGTTGTCAGCTGTTTGAAACCTTTAGTCTAGAGTTAGGCTACAGTTATTATAACAATAACGTTGATTCTTAAAAGTTGCATTTTATTCCCTTACTTTGACACACTCTTTTTCTTATTCTTCTTCTTAAAAACTGTGGACAGCTGTCTCAAGAGTTGATGTGATGTGATGTGATGTGATGTGATGTGATGTGATGTGATGTGATGTGATGTGATGTGATGTGATGTGATGTGATGTGATGTGATGTGATGTGATGTGATGTGATGTGATGTGATGTGATGTGATGTGATGTGATGTGATGTGATGTGATGTGATGTGATGTGATGTGATGTGATGTGATGTGATGTGATGTGATGTGATGTGAGTACTTAACTTCAAAATTTCGCGGCTTGCTCTCGAAGTGGCTAGTCCACACTGCACTTACAGCGTGGCGCCTCAAGAATTCAACTGCAGTGATTCACTTATTTCAAAAATCGCGAAGACGTCGTATTATCAGGTTGCTAAACGACGAGTGAACTCACCATTTTTGCCAGTGTAACCACTCATGGACAAATCTAACACTTTGAAATAATTACTTAACCACATAATTTCTTTAGCTTTGAAATAAAAAAATATTATATCATTTTGGTGTTAGGTCGTGTAATATTTGTATATGTTGACGCGTTTCAAACCTGCAATCAGGTTCGTCTTCAGAGCAATAACAAAGATGTTAGTGGGAACTGTCACTCCATAGGAACTATTGTTAGACAATATAGAGAGAAATGTAGTTCATTCCAAGGCCTTCGAAGTCAAGGAGAAAGATGTTGAAGAGTTAACTATGGATGGTAGACGATCCTGGTTGCAGGTTTTAACCACGTCAACATACGATAGGTTTGTTCCAACAAGAACAGGAACAGTTTGCAATCTGTCTAGCGCATGCGCGGTAAGGAAGGAGCGTTCCAACAAACTTCAAACTCAAACGCGGACTCGGAGTCGGTTGTTCTAACACAATGTGGACCGTTCATGAATCAGTTTGCTGACTGGCAAAGCAGTTCGTGGTCCAGAAAAAGAACTGTTCGTCAGTGACATGCGCAGTACACCAAAATAACTGTGGGCTGTGCATTGTGGTCCATAGCTGTAAACAGATGATCGGTCATCATCATCTGATGGGAGCAGATGACACGTTACACATATTATTGCAATTAAATAAAAGCATGGCGTTATTATACAATTAAAAAGTCATATTTGACTGCACACTAACAATGTAACAGACACTAGATAATAACAAGAATAATACATAACGATATTTTGATGATGACTCCAGTGAAGATGATCTGGAGAGACGTTACAATATCCCCAAAACGAAAAGTTATCCTTTTATTTAGGCAAGTTATTATTATTTTTTACCTGTTTGCAATTATGTTTAAATGATACAAGTTACATGTCAAAGACAAAGACACCTCCATACAGGCCATGAAGGCCCTTGGAGGAGTGGAAGGTAAAGGCTTCCACCATTGTTAACCGCGGCACATGATGGGGTAGAGTGGTTAGCTCTACGCCCGGCCGCCTTTGCCCCCAGGAATTAACCTGGTACTCATTTTTGGTGTAGGCTGAGTGAACCTCAAATTTTACGACTTCCTGACGGGGATTCGAACCCACGTCCTTCCGGGCGAACCGAGTAACCAAAACTTTCTCTCTCTCTCTCTCTCTCTATTGTCACTTAAAACCGAAATCATGAACATTGTCAAATCAATTACATTTAAGAAATGTCTAGAATTGAAGTACGTTCCCAAGTACATATCCATAAAAACTAATACCACAACAACATTGGCTAAAATATCAAGATCCCAATCACAGTTATTATGGATCGGAAACGAAATTATATATATATATATATATATAGAGAGAGAGAGAGAGAGAGAGAGAGCTAAAATTGAGAAAATATGTAGTTAAATATGTAATAAATAAAAATTATGTAACTTAATATGTAAGCTTTATTTGATGCATTCTTGTGCACAGAAAAGGAAACAAAACCGAAAAAGAGTTAAAAGTGCAGATATTAAGACAGAAGAAATTTGATCTTGTGAGAAACAGATACATAGTTATTAGAAAAATGTATCTGAAGACTTTTGTATGGAAGTGAAGAATGGGCAATAACCGAAGAAAGAAAAGAAAGAAAGAGAAAAGGTGCTTTTGGCATGTGATATTAAAACGATGACTGGCGAAAGGATCACAAAAGAAGAGTCACTAAATCTGAGAGGAGAACAATGTGACAAAATTTGTGCAAGGGAAGATTGATAATCACAGCTCCAGACACCCAAGACTTGCACCGTCAACAAAACTAAGGAATGCGAATCTTTGACAGAATACCTTACTTTAAATTATTGGATTATTTTTGGATGTTGGAATTGTACACGATATTTAAACGACGTTCAAGTGTTTAATTCTTCTTCTTCTTTTAGAGGCCTTCTTCGCTACTGTAGGTTAGCTACAATAACAACGAAGTAAAATTAGTCAAGAAAAGAATTGTTTCCTTTCAAATGTGCAATGTCCTTCATCATATTTAAAACATGTAATATTTATCAAAATGTTTATTGTGCATCGAAATATGTAAAAACATATAACTCTAAACTCTTGGAATAATGGTCCTTTTAGTGTGATTCACCGACATTTTAGCTTTTCTTTTAGCTGCACATATAGGAACTGAATATGTAATTATTACATATAATCCTGGCTCTAGTTATAATGTATATTGAAATTGTGTGTTTGACAGACTGGAAAGCTAGATTTAACAAAGTCGACAATGGAAAATGTGGCTTCCTTCTTAAAAAATTATTCGGCCAGTCAGGCAAATTACGAAGCAAATAAACTCACGTCACTTAATACCAAAATCATGAACATTGACAAATCAATTACATTTAAGAAATGTCTAGAATTGAAGCACGTTCCCAAGTACATATCCATAAAAGCTAATACCACAACAACATTGGCTAAAATATCAAGATCCCAATCACAGTTATTATGGATCAGAAACGAAATTAAGTTTGCGTGCATAAAGAAACAGGAAGTCAACAAACAAATTCTACGCATCCGTTTAAATCTAAGCAACTTCAGGCACCACACTCCTGGTTGATGTTTGTTGTTTAGGTCATCTGGTTGGCATGAGTGTTATTTCTGAGCGGTCGTGAATGTGGGGAGACTGCACGTTGGAGAAGAACCGCCAGAAACGGAATGCAATATGTCATCAGTCTGAAGCCTCGTTAGACATTATAGTAAGTTATTATAAAAGTAATCCCCAAAACATGTTCCAAATACAGCACTGCGCGTATTTTGATTAAAAATAAAAATGTATAATTTACTGATAACTCTTTCCTGTCTCGCTTCGTTCTTGCTTTCTTCAGAAAAACTAATTTTTAAAGTGCATTTTCCGTCCAAAGTCTTCAGAAGTCGTTATCTTTATGACTAGCGACTTTCCTGGCTTACTACTAGGTTCTAAAAACATGTGCAATCACTAGTACCGATTAAAATGTCACTGACTGGTACTGTTTTAACGAAAGGCTCAATATTCTCCCTTTTGTCACGAGTCACTGAGTGGATAGACTGATGCCCTGTTAACACAACACTATGGCACTTATTAGTTCTCAAAATACTACGAACTGTAAAAGGTAAAGACAGAAACAAACTGTCTTAAGAAATCATAATGGCGTGGGAATTTTGTGCCACAGGAGTTCTTTAACGTGCCAGAAACCATTAACAGAGTCGGCACAATTAAAGAACACTCAAACACCACAAACCTCATCCAGGATCGCACCTACTTACTGTGTTAAAACTAACCGATGTTTGCCGGTGTTGTCTGTGGGTGTTGGTGTAATTGTACGGGTTATGAATTGGAAGTGGCCGTGGCCCTGAGTATACCATACCGGCATTTGCCTGGAGTTGAAAATGGGAAACCACGGAAAACCATCACTAGGATGGCCGTAGGGAAATTTGAACCAACCTGTCTCTCAAGTACAGAGTTAGCAATCATAACTGGCCGTACTACAATGCACTGAGCTAACCGGTTTGGTGTTGTGTATGTGATTTTAGGGAATTAAAACTGTCAAGTAATGTTGTTGAGGAGAGTGGGAAAGCATTTTTAAATGACTTTTTTTTTCCAAATACAGCCTCATAAAATTGTTTGGACTCTGCAGTATTAAATGATGTATAATTGATTATGATACGCTACCCGTAAACATTAAAAACATATTTTATAATATTAATGAACAAGTGAGATTTTTACAACTTCGGCCATGCTTCTCTTTGAAGGTACCTATTACTGTAACCGTTTGATCTAGAAGGCTGTGGTTTTCACTACTCTGTTCCAGAATTATGTGTGAAGAAGTTGCCAGCACTGCCATATCACTCACGTAATTCTGACCATGGACCAGAACTTTTAGGTGCTGACATGAGTAAATGTGTGAGTGAACACTGTGTCTTACTTTGAGCCCAGTTTCTGAAAACGGATTTTTTTCTTTCACATGTCTGACCCATTATCTCATGAAATATACAAGCTAAGAGATTTTTTTTTTTTCAGAGAGTTATTTTATGCCTTAATGCAGCTACTGAACTAGAAAAAACTATTTTCCTTGATTGGATTCTAATTTAGAGCAATTTTAATAACTTTTATTTTAAAATATGGAACATTAAGAAAATAAATCTACAGATGTGCAGTTAATTCACTTCATTCTAGTTCAGTCCTTAGGGGAAGGTTGTAATTATCAATGGTAAAAATTTCAAATCTTTAGCGTTAATAGTTCCTGTGATATTGGGATATCTTTTCTGTCAAATTAACATTGTCAAGGCAGGGCTTTCTCACTCCTCTTAAATACAGTAATGTAGTGTCATTATGTTGAATACAATGTTAATTAGAAATGTAGTTTCGCCGAACATAAGAA